>NC_135626.1:17985000-20485000 GCF_053574225.1 Canis aureus
TGAGGTGGCTGCCAGTCCCAGGCAGTGTCGCCCTGCAGAAAGCAACTCTGCTAAAGATCAGCCAACGAGAGCCCCACCAGAATAATGTTCTCCCAGGAAGAAGAGGATCCTTCCCTCTAAGGATGTGGCGGAGATGTGATTAGCCTTGGAGTTCAGGTCTGCAAGAAGCAAAGAATAACAAGCTGCCCCTGATGACACCAGCTGACATGCAGCAAGGAGCACCACATAGGACTTCTCAGCTGAGGTTTGAAGGGCCGAGGAGACCCTGGATGGAGAGACTCACAGGCCCGTCTGGTAGCCTGGTCTGCTGCCTTTCTTGTGACATTCCTTGCTGTTGCCGCAAAGCTCTCCTCTCTCTTGCAGCCTGTGGCTGGCAGGGACCCCCACGGCCAGCCTTAAGAGAAACATCAGAAGAAAGTTAATAGCGAAACGCTCTGGCGGATCTAATTGATTTTTTTCCTATTGGTTCCCTAATATAGGCAACACTGTTCCTGCCGCTTTTCTGGGCTGGAGATTATGTCATAAATAAAGAGATTTGCTCCCTATTTCCATGTGCTTATCTTTAATAAGTTAAGAACTCAACAAGCTTTAGAAGGACTTGAAATAAGCAAGGGATCCGGTGGTGGCTTTGGCTGTGGTGGTGGCAGTGGCAGTCACAGCTTTATTTCAGCAGAGGGGGAGGCAGATGGTTGAGGCTGGTGGGGGCAGAATTTGCATTCTGCACTGGGCTGCACTGGATCCAGGCTCAGCTGGAAGAAGACAGGAGCAGGAGGGAGAGGTGGAGGAGGGACTTCATGGTGGTGACTGTGGCAAAATGGATGGATAGGGCCCGTGAGGCTGGACATACCATGGGGGTGAAGAGCGCAGGTTCTAGAGCCAGGGGACCTGAGTTCAAATCCCAACCCCATTGCTGCTTACCAACTGTGTGACCTTGGGCTATGTTCCTAGCCTCTCTCTTTTCTCATTTTAAAGACAGATAATATCATCAATTCCATAAGTTGCTGTGGGGCTTGACAACATGTAAAGAGCTTAGAACAGAGCCTGGCATGAAGTGTACATACAACATATTAGCCAGGGTACGGTCAATAAGACATCATCTAACTCCATGGATTTTAACCGCTCCTGAGCCTCTGCCATGTGCT
Source organism: Canis aureus (assembly GCF_053574225.1). Taxonomy (NCBI): domain Eukaryota; kingdom Metazoa; phylum Chordata; class Mammalia; order Carnivora; family Canidae; genus Canis; species Canis aureus. Next base: position 17,986,143 of record NC_135626.1, read on the forward strand.
AGGCCCTGGCCTGGGCTTCACTGATGACTGAGACACTGCCCGGCCCTGACTTCAAGGAGCACCAGGCCAGCCGGGGCCCCGGGGCCTGTGACTGGCATGAGCGAGTGGTCACCCCTTCCCGAGCAGGCTGCCATTCTTATGCCCCTGTCTCAAGGTTCAACCACTCTCCAGTTCCGGACGCACCACGGATTAATTTCCGTTTCTCAAAGCTGACAGTGAAAAGAAACTGGGAGCCATGTGTCAAAACAGCCCTCCTCGAGCCTGAGCACATTGCCACCATCCATCACGCATTTACCATATGCCAGGCTGTAAGGATCGGGATTTGAACCCAGGTTCATTGACTTCCCCTGCTCTAAGCACTGTCCTCGATTCCTATGCTATACTTTCAGTCACAAGCATTAATAAAGCACATAAAAGATGCAAAACCCAAGCTAAAAGCTAAGGGCACAGATAAGTGAATATAATAAGCATTTATTGACTACCTACTCTGTTCCCAGCCTTCCTACAGTTTATCTCCCTGAATACCTTTCTGAAAGGCAAATGGTACTGTTTTACCTTTCTTTTTCTTTTTCTTTTTTTTTAAATTTTATTTATTTATTTGACACAGAGAGAAAGAGAGCACAAGCAGAGGGAGCGGCAGGCAGAAGGAGAAGGAAAAACAGATTCCCTGCAGGGCTCTATCCCAGGACCCTGGGATCCTGACCTGAGCCGAAGGCAGATGCTTAATCCACTGAGCCACCTAGGCACCCCTGTTTTCCCTTTCTAAGTAAGGAAGCAGAGGCCCAAAGAGGCCCAGACTTGGCCCAAGGCAAGCATGAGATTGGGATGATTTAAACCTGGACCTGACTTCCAAGCCCAGGCACTAACTAGCCCCTTAGCCCTTTGATAAGCAGTCTCCCTCTCCAGTGGGTCCTACTCTCCCAAACCACTAACATGGCTTCAGAAAAACCAGCGGCCAATCTAAAAACACCCCTAGTGTGCCCACCTCCACCCTTCTCCACTCACTGTCACTCCCCCCTCCCACCCCCTACTCACTCACAGAAGACAGAGGGCAGGCCCACAGCCTTAAGCCAATTTGTTATTTATCCTATAAGTCAGGAAACAAGGCTCCTTAGTGCCTTCCCTCTTTCCCTGATGGGGAAATCAAAGCTCAAACTTACACCAGGTCTTGGCCAGACTTTCTGAGTCAATGGGGCTGAGAGCAGAACCACACTCCCGCCTCTACTTCCCAGTGATACCTGGGTGAAGTCAGTGACCCAAGGATGCTGCTCAGCCACCCCATCAATTTCTGCAGTCCATCTGAGTCAGATTATATGAAGTTCTACCTTCAAGGGCAATTTGGGAGGGGCTCAGTGTCAGTGTAGAAGCTTTCCAGTGAAGACAAGACCAATAAATTGTTTTTACCCCTCTCTGCAAAGGGGGTCGAAGTGGAGCCCTCCTCCCTTCCATAGGACTTGCGTGGCCCTTTCCTAGTAGGAGAGGGTTTTCTTCTTGGAGCCCCATTTTGAATTCACCCTCTCTCCTTCAGGCCATTGTCCAGATCCACAGATTCTGTTGCTTTAAGGATTGGTGACCTCACAATCAGTTGCCATAGAGACCATTGTGATGTCACAAGCAGAGGACAAGTAGTTCAAGGAGGAGTGGAGGGTGGAAATGCATGGCTGGAATTGAGGGACATCCAGGGTTTCTGTCCTATTTTCACACCCAGAAAAGAAAATGTCTGGAGCTGGATTCTGATGTCTCAGGGAGACCTGGCCATGTTTCCCTGTGTTCTCCTGAAAGTATGAGATCCCTGAGACCCAAAAGAAGGGTCAGTGAATACAAGCATCAGAAACACACTCCACCTTGGAGTGGTAAGAAGTGGGCTACTTTTGTAGCAGAAAGGAATGAGATTGCACATCAGGAGGAACCATGTAGCTGAAAGATCCCCATGGAGGGGATGATGATGCCTTGTCTTAGAAAACTTGAACCATGGGAGATGGCCTCTAGGGCTTTTATTATCCTGTTTAAGCACCTTGTAGAGATAGATATGCCACATTACAGTGAGTTGAGACTCTAGACTCTATCTCCTCTCCCTGGTCTGGGAGCTCCTTGAGAGCTCTGCCTCTCTATATTGCCCTCAGATCCCAGCACCAATAAACATTCCCTCATGCAGCAAACAAACAAGGAAACAAACAAGGGAGAGGGCATTGAACAAATTAGGTAGGTAATTGGGTAGAATGAGGGAGGGCATGGACAGATGACTGGATGGACATAACGGGCAGGTAGGGAACCTAGATCATGTACAGCCCCACTAAGCTTTGGAGCTCCACACCTGCCTACCTCTCTACTGCATCCCACCACATACTTCTTTTCTACAATCCAGCCACATTAATCACCTCTTAGTCCTGCTGATTCCAGGACTTTGCACATGCTGTTCCCTCTGCATGGAATGCACTTCCTGTCCCTCTTCAATCATGTAACACCTACTTGTCCTGTGGCTTTCTACTCCATCAACACATTTTCAAGGTAGCCTTCCCTAATTAGGTCAAACCCCCAGTGAAGTTGCTACTGCCTATGAACCTCTCCTGAGCACCTGATATGCTACAGTTTGTATTTACCCATTCAGGGTAAGATCTCCCATTCTAGACTCTGAGCTCTGAGCCAGCAAGGGCAGTGTCTGTTTCACTCACCTCTGCACCCCTAGCACTTAAGACAGTGGATACTTCATAAATATTTGTCTAGTGAATTAGTTAATAAGTGACCAGCCCTGCCCTCACTTATTCCAAGCAGCATATCCTCCACAGACATATCCTGAGCCAGGGGAGAGAATGTAGGCACAGGTCCCCTGCAGGTGAACCCAGGACACAGGCCAGAGGTTCAGGGAGCCTGAGGTCCTCCCACAACCTACCCCTGTCAAGGCCCACCAGCACCTATGCCTACCTGCTGTGCCTTGTTAATATATCTTGGTATCACCATGAACTACCTGCAAATCACTCAGCCTCCCAGGGCCTCAGTGTCCTCCTCTGTACAATAGGAACAATGACACTGCCTACTCAATTATCCTCTCACATTATTCAAAGCAACCCCCCAATTTGTCTCAGTCATAAAAAAAAAAAAAAAAAGGGTATGGAGCATTCTTTTGTCCCCCAGCTATGGCTTGACCCAGAGTGAGTACTGTTTGGGACAGGGGTATGAGGTCAATCTGGGTGGATATTTGTTCATGCTTCCACCACCCTCATCCTGCCCTAGTTCTCAGAAGTGGGAGGAGTGGCCCAGGATTCTGTTGGGTAGAGGGACTCTTCCTGACAAAAGACCACCTTTTGGTCAGTGGCACCTCCTCCTTCTTTGTTCTGTGCATAAGTAATCTCGCATCTATTGACCAAGATTCCAGGGCAGACCACCCAGGCAAGAAGTCAGTAGAACATCCTAACTGGTTCCACATAGCAAAGAACTAAGATGCCTTTGAGGACACCTGGGAAGCTTTGTTCTTCCCACCCCCACACTCCAGCTGACTATAGCTTCCTGAGGCCCAGCTGCCCAGGGCAGCCTCAGGATACACATTAGGCTTTCTCCTCCTTTCTCAGGGGCTCAGCCTCTCTGGTGACCCACTCTCTCATCACATGGCCATCATCCTGGGACCAGGACCCCCGCTCTATGGCCACACCACCATTAACCCAATGCCTCTGGACAGATGTATTTTATGTAAGTTCAAGCACTAGAAATATTGAGTTCAGGGAATTTTATTTCTAGAGCCTTCTATATTTCTCTGGGATTATCACCTGTCTTTGTTCCCTCCCTCTCCTGGTTATTATCTTTGGACCCTTTCCAAGTCAAGCCACCTTGATTGCTTGGGGAGAAGGCCGCCAGCATCCTCTCACAGTATCTGTGGGTCTGGTAAGAGTGACCTCAAGGGACCCTTTCTTCTTCCTTCAGTATAAGTCTGCAGGTGGCCACTCTGCCCAGGCAGCCTTGGCTTTTGGGAGCTGGCTTCACCAAGGGACTCTCCAAGTGCCAGGGAACACTGAGGTGATGGTGGAAGGGGAGGCCTTCTCCCCAAGTTAGGGAGGACAATGCTCAGGGTGAGCCTCAGGGTACGTAGGGGAGGGAGAAGGCCAGCTGTTCTCTTTTCTACACTGTGCCAACCTAGCCTGACACCAAATTAATAGCATTCAAATGAGATACAAAACATTATGCAAATCTAGAGGAGAAGGCTGTTCTCATCGGGCCTTTGGGCTGTTGGAAGACCAACACTTTAAGCCCTTTCCTGGAGGACCCCACAGACTCCCTTCAACCTCAGCCTTCATCCCTTCAGCACCAGCTGGTGTGAAGATTCCAAAGAGACTTCCGTGACCCTCTCAAGGTCCTCTGATTCATGTGCCTCCCCTGGTATCACCTCTCAAGCACTCAGGGCCGCCTCTATTCTGAAATGGTGCAGAAGCAGCTAGAGAACTTGGCATAGCCTCCCCCTGAATACCAGGATTCTGGATCCCCACTCATTAGCAGTATATGCAAAATAGATGCAGGGTTTTGTGGGGTTTTTTGTGGGTTTTTTTTTTTTTTGCATCTATTTAATTGTCCATTAAAACGGCCCCACGCCCATCACCTCTGCACAGGCCCAGGCTTCCAAATTGCCAACCCCTGCTGCCTGCAAGCACCATGTTGTTCCTACGCCTGGTAATTGCCATGGTGTTTGTTGAGCTGTATTTGCATTTGATTGTCATTTAACTTTCCATCTTTCTCCTTCAATCAAAATCGGGGTTGGGCTTTTGCAATTGATTATTCATTTTATTTTCAGCCCCTTGGTGGGTTTTCAAAGAGTTTCCTTTATTAGTCCCACAAACTTGAACCCTGGGACTTCTCCTGTCACATGGAGTGGGGAGGCTTCCTCCCACTTATCCCAGGGCTCCTGCGTGAAAATAATCTAGCCAACATTGTGGATTTTAAGTCCTATTCCCAGTCTCTCCATCCCAGCACCTGCCTCATTTCTGTCCAGCCGGTGCCATTAAACATTTATGGAGCTGTAGAGGATCAAAGGCCTTGGCTGGGGGTGATGGACAGGCTAGAAGCTTTGGTTTAGAGATGGAAAGCAGCTCACATCAAGCCACTTTATGCTACTGTCTCCATCCACCCTGGGGTCTTGCTACAGCTGATGTGCTCCTGCCCCTGGTGCGGAAGCAAATGCCTAGATGCCAGGACTCCCCATTTACCAGGGTAGGGACCTCCTCCTACCCCTAAATTCAAAGGGTTGACTTTGAGTACTCCAGGAAGCCTGACTGAAGAAGCATAGTATCCCAGATTGTTCAAGCTGATGCCAGGTCCGGGAGTCCCTCTGCAGAGTGGGGGAGGTGAATAGGCAGCTCTGTGCCCCTGGGAATCTCTAGAGTCAGGTGGCAGTCTTTTGCCCCTGCTTCCCTAGAACTCCAAAACTCCCTTGGCTCCACAGAAGATGTAGCTCTGGTTTGAGAGCTCTCTTGGAGGAGGCTCATTTTCTTCTTCTCTTGCTCAGAAAGCAAGTGTCATCCAGTTTGAAGGCAGAGACTTCAAAATAAGTCACCAGTGTGCCTGTGATCCTGCAAATTGATGGGCTGTTTGGAAGCGGGAAAGTGAAGCTGGCGTCTCCAGGGATATGGGCTGGTTGTCTGGCACTGCCTGGGCAGAGGCTGCAAAGGTCCTTGGGTTTGGAAAGCCCCACTTCCCTCCCTCTGGCCCTCAATCCTAATGCAGCCATTGTAACCCAGACCCCACCCACCAACCTTCTGAGTCAGCAGAGAACTCTTCTCAGTTACTACCACTTGCTATAGTGTTTGAAAACCCACCTTAACAATTCCAGACTCCCTTGTTTAGGTGAGATATCTTTGTGATGGGATAAATCCTTCTGTATAGTTACCAAGGATGTACTGCAGCTCAAATGACCACAAAGTCCAGCCACAAGTCTACTCCCATCCTTCCTCTTAAACCTCTGTAAGGACTTCCTGTTCCACCAGAGCCAGTCTTCTCACTGACCCCAAACTATCTTGCCTTTTCCACCACTTTACCTTTGCATATGCCACTCCCCCAACTTTGGATGCCCTCCCTCTTCCTTTCCACTGACTGAAACCTAAAAATTATTTAAGACTTGGTTTCAATCCATTTGCCTGCTGTGTGAAGCATTCAGTGACACCGCCCCCCCTTGCGCCCCCAAAAGGAGCAATTATCCCCTTCTCCACTATCTCACAGCACTATTTTGGCACCAGTAACCTGCCTTGGGCTTTAGACATTCCTTCCTCACCCCTCTACCTCCACTACTGCCGTATCATTTATTCACAAATATTTATTAAGCACCTTCGCAGAGTTGACAGATAATGAGGAAAACAATTAGGCAATTATGTAGACAAGGGTCATCTGGATCTAAAGAGCCAGGTGGAGGGCACAGAAAATGGGAGAAATGAGACAAGTGAAGGGAGACTTGCAAGGCTGCCACTTCCAAATGTGTATATGACTTAAGTACACTATAAGCCTACAGCATAGAGCTGAATACCCCCTCGGGCATCTTATTGTCCTCAGTTTGTGGGTGATGCTGAGCTCTGGGTAGACTGAGTCGCTTAGAGGACATAGACAGGGTGCTTGACAAACACTCTACTGCTTCCCAGTCTGGCCCAGTTCCCTAACTGGGAACCCATTGCACAGAGGCCACATTGACCATCTTCAGGAGGAGAGACAACTCTGGAGCATTATTATTCCCATCATGCACTATAAACCCATCCTCTGAGCTCAAGGCAGAGTGCTGCATTCTGGGACTTGTAGTCTCCATTGGACCCACCCCCACCCTCCTGAATGCCTACCTTAGTTCAGACAATAGGGAAGGAAACATAGCAAGTTCTTGAGTGGCTCCATTTACCCTCCCTCTTGTGAGTAGTGCCCAGCCCAGCTTCCAGGAGACAAGCCTGCCACCAGCCTCCAAAACCCCATGAATCATCCTGTCATACAACATTCATCCCTGGGTCATGATTCACCCTCCTTTTGCCAAGCTGAGTCCAGAGGAACTAGAAATCAAGGAGGTCAGGAATACCTTTAAAGAGGAAAGGAGGACTCTCATACCACTTGCCAGCATTTCCCCAAACTTCTCTCTGCCATAGAACCTACCACTTCCCTCCTCTGCTGACAACTTTTTCTCCCCTCTGCACCTCTCCTCATCTCTGATTCTTTTGTCAACTCCCCTTCTTCTGCCAATCTCTGCTACTGCCCTCTTTTTTCTCAGCTTCTTGAAAGGACTGTCCAGCAATCCTCTCCCAGTGACTCCCTCAGATAATTCCACCTGCCTGATGCCTGGGATTCTTTAGGGTGGTGATTCAGTTCAAGGAGACTCCCCAGAGCTCACAGGAAGAGGATCTGGAAAGAATCTGAGGAGCTGAGCTGGACGACTGTGGAGTAAGGATCAAAAGACCCTCTGAGGAATGAGAATTAAGAGTAGAAGTCTTGCCACCTGCTTCCAGGATGAAGTCAGGAAGGGCACTGGACAATGACTAGGATCTGAAAGCTTTGAGGAAGAGCCAAGTTCAGGTGAGAAGCACTAATCAAAAAGCTGTCCTTCTCCCTAGGTGCCACAGGGAGTTCAACCCTCTTCTTCCTCTATAGGAAATATCATCAGTCACAGGGTCATGTCCCATTGTGTCCACTGAAGCTTTTCAGGTGAGCCTATCTATGAAGCCAGAATCTCCTAGGTCTAAACATCAGTCTCAGGGATGACACAACTATGAGTGCCCTTTCTGCTGCCCTAGGAATCATTGGAGTTCCTGAGCCCAAGTAGAGCCATGGACGTTTATTTTTCCATGTCCTTGAAGTGGTACAGCCTCCCTGGCTATTCCCCTGGTCCTCCTTCAAGTCTCCATCTAAAATATCCTAGGGAAATGCTCCCATCCTCCATACCTGTCCCCTTTTCTCCACCAGTTCCAGGAACCTGGGTAGAGATAGACATGAAGGGTCTGGTCTCACTGGCTGTCACTTTGATTTTTCTGGTCCTGTGTGTGTGCTGCGGGGCTGCCCGGGGTGGGGGGTATTGCCAAGACAGAGTCCTAGAGACCCTGGGCTGCAAGGGGATCCAGGATACTATCTTCAACTGCCCACAGATTGGCCCAAGTTGCCTCCTGCGAAGACTGTCTTCCCAGGACGTGAATACCACTGGCTTTTAACTATAATATCAGGATAATTAAGCTTTTCTGTGAGCACAGTTTGCTGCTGATGCAGCTGCCTGGAGCCCTGGCATTTATTGAGCGCAAAGTAATAATTTATTGTCCTTTGTACGCACAAAAGCCATCTTCATTATCAGCCCAAGACGGAGCTGCCACAAGGGCACGCGGGCCTCGCCAGCTGCCTCACTGGAGAATGTCTTCCCAGGTCACCCTTGATGCCCTCAGGTACCAGGATGGGGTGGAGTGAGGTGGCGAGAGGGTTGCTCTCCTGGAGAATCAGGTGAGAACCTCACCTCCTTGACAGGCTGCTAATAGGGGAGAGGGTGGCAGGCTTGGCTGGGCGTGGGCAGCCGGGAAGGGAGGGGGCCGTGTGCCCACACTAGCAGGGCAGTTCTTCCCCAGAGCTGGCGGCGGCGCGGGAGCCTGTGCTCCCGCCGCTGGGTCTTCTGCGCCTTTGCTTGAGACTTTACGGTAAACCGCTCCTCCCGCGCCCCCGCCTCCAGCCGCGCGCGGCGATCCCCGGCGCCGACGCCAGGCGCTGGCCGTGGTGCTGATTCTGTCAGGCGCTGGCGGCGGCGGCGGCGGCGGCGGCGGCGGCGGCGGCGGCGGCCCCGCTCCCTCTACCCGGCAAGACCCCGCTCTGTCCCCCGCGCCTACGCCCCGCTGTGCCCCCCGCTTCCCCGCCGTAGCTCCGACCCGGGGCGCGGCCACAACCGGCACCATGCGCTCGGTAGCCCTGCTGCTCCTGCCCTCGCTGCTGGAGCTCCTGGCTCACGGTAAGGGACCCCGGCGTCCGGCGGCAGGACGGGAGCGGGGGCGGGGTCCCGGGGGTGGGAAGAGGGCAGTACCGCCGCGCAGCCCCGTGCATCTGGCTGCCCCGCGCAAGCACCGCGCTCCGCCGGCTGCGCTGGCCCCCGCGCCGGCCGAGCCGGGCGGGGCGCGGGCTCCACCGGCGGGAAGCTGCCGCGGATCCCGCCATTCGCGCCCGGCCAAGACCTCGCCTTTAATCATCTCCCCGGATCTAATGGTATTTCTCTGCTGCAATTCATCACGCCACCCCCTCCCCGCACACACTCACGCGCTCACCCGCGCGCTACCTCGCCACACTCCAGGCGTCTAGCAGCGCCGGGGCGCGTGCAGGAGCGAGGAGAGGGCAAGGGGCAGTCAGGGTGGTCCTGCTGGCCGCCCGCGGTCCCGCCTTCCCTGCTGCCCGCCAAACTTCGTTTGACTTTGCTGCCGGTTCCCGGGCGCCTCGGTCCCTCGCTGCGGAGGGATCGAGCCGGATGGCGGCCGGACCCGGGACTGGGACGTCGTTCACCTCCCTCCGCTTCGCGCTGCCACGCCGGAGTCGGAACCCGGAATACAATTCCAGGGAGAAATTCGGGGACCCGGGGACCCATATTCGGCTGCTCGCTCTGACCGCAGCAACTGAGGTCCTAGGCTAGGAACTCTGCCCCCCACCCCACCCCAAAGTCCTTTCCTTGCACTCTCCCCCTTGCACATTCCCAGAGCTCTTCTCCCTCCGGGCCTGCCGTCCTGCCCAGCCCCAGCCCACCCCACGGCAGCAGACTCATCGCGGGAGGACTGGCACCCACCCCCGCTGCCCCTGGTCCTCCGTTCACAGTCCGGGACTCCAACTTCATTGGTCCCGGGTCGAGGGAAGCTTGGCCATGGAGCGAGCAGCCAGGGAGTGTTGGGGAGAGGATGAGGGCTCTGTGCCTCGGGGGAAGGAAGGTTTCCAAGTCTCGACGGGACCTGCCGCCCAGGCTCAAACAAGCATTCATCAAAGCTACGGACGCGCCCAGGTCTTTCTTCTACAGCAGCCGGCCGGACTTGTGGGTTCACGGGGATCTTGCTTGGAGTTGGGACCCACCGGCCCTCAAAGTATATGGTTCATAGCTTCTGATGTGGAGTGGGGAGAAGGTGGAAGTTTCTAACCTCCTCAGATCTTTTCAGGCCACGTCGGAGGTCAGGGCAGCGGGGCCAGGACCAGGCTGGGCCCCTGGACGGCAGTTTTCTGCGTTCCCAGGGACACGGAAGCTGCTCTCTGAGCCTCTGGCTCTTGTCGCTCGGGGCCCGGTGTCCTTCCCTGCCCCCTGGCTGCCCATGACTGGTCCTCCCTTGGCTCCCAGAACTCAGAACCTAGTGTTCACGTTCAGGGGCAGCAGGGGGGTCGGGGGTTGTCGCAAAAACCCCACCCTGCTGAGGGCAGGGAGAGGAGGGGAGAAGCCTGTATCTTGGCCCAACCATCCAAGGATGTCCCTGGGAGTTCGGCACCTGTCTTGCGGTCTGGCCATGTCTTGCTCTGGACACCTCCCCTGGGGCTCACTGCCTATGTCTGAAGACTCGGTGTGTGGGTGTGTGGGTCTGAGTGTGAATGTGTGAATCAGGGCCCAGTGTGTCTGGATTAACAGATCCAAGTGTGTCTGCACTCAGGAGATCTGGATGTTGGGTGAGGGCTCAGCAGTGAGCCAGTGTGAGGAGTGTGTAAGGCCGAGAGTGTGCCGCACAGCCTCTCCCAGAGAGCTCCCTGCAGGGCTGAAGTGAGACTGCGGGTCTCCAGGAGGATGGCTGGTGTGGATGAGAGTTGGAGGATCCCCACTGGAGGTATGGGTGCAACAGTTGGGAGGAATCTGTCCATTCTGTGGCCAAGAGCCTGTGTGCCCCCAGTCAGGGTCCCTCCCTGACACACCTAGACCTCTCTAATGTCCATGGGGCCACTTGCCCAAGGGGTATATGTTGTAGTAGTTCACCTGCTGGGCAAGACCTTTATTTTCTCTCCCCAAGGGAGAAGAGGAAGCAGCCCTGCAGTGCCAGGCATGAGGAAAGAGGACCTGGACCAGGGCAAGCCCTGGCATGTCCTTCTATCTCAGTGGAGATTCGAGGTCCTAGTTGGGGTAATGAGTTTCCTCACTGAGAGGCAGTGCATTCAGCCATCTTGGCACTCCTGGGGGCTCCAGCCATGAGAAGGCAGGCCTCGAGCCAGACTCTGAAGCCCAGGTGGCTGAGCACGAGGCCTTGTGGCCTTGAAACTGGTCCCCACCCACCCAAAGCTTGGCTCACACATAGATTGAGGGACACAGCTCTAGGCAGCCCGTGAGATGTTCCTGGGTGCACCCAGAAGTAGCTGAAGGGCCCCAGAGGTCGGAGGCCTTGGAAGGGGGATAAGGGTGAGATCACCCTGGGCCTGGCTCAACCCCTATCCAACTGCGGGGTGGGGAGGATGTGTCGAGATTGGTCTCTGGCTTGAGGGGCACTGTGGGCCACTGTGATCCTCCAGACCAGAGGGCGGTGCCCCAGCAATCCTGCCACAGTGGGGGAGGAAAGCCGTTGGGGTGGCATGTGTCTAGGCCTGCTGTGTCAGTTTAATGATTTTTAATGAGCAATTACCTTTAGTCATTCTCCTAATTTCTGAATATCAATAAAGTTAATTAAACTCTGCATGTGTGAATGTGGCCTGGGGAGATTGTGAAGGTGGAGACTGGGGTGGGGTTGAGTTTCCTGGGGCAGAGGCTGCCTCCCTGGCCCTGTGACCTTGGACCCAATGCTTCCAGTCTCTAAATTCTGATGGAGTGTGTGGCAGGAAGAAGGAGGGAGGGGACTGCAAGTAGGGGCTGCTCAGTCGGCCAAGAATTAGGGGATGGTGTCTGGGAGGCAAGGCTTGTAGGAGGAAGAAGAGAACGAGGGCTTGGCCTCCAGGAGTCCCAGTGCTGAAAGGGTTAACAAACCAGGGCTGCCTTAACCTAAAATGGTAATTGCTGCTTCCCTCAGACTCAGTGGGAGGTGCGGGATTCTAACGGAACATTTCAGAGTCAGGGGGCTGCAGCGAAGCGCAAGCCAGGTCCTGCTCCCTGCCTCGAAGTCTGGCACTTGGGGGTCAGGAAGTGGCCACTGGGGATAAGGCCCCTTGGGAGGCAGTCTAGATTTCACTCAGAACCCCAGAGGTAGACTTGGCAGACAAGAGGCTCCCCTAGGCTTCTGAGGAGACTAGAGGACCCAGAGATTGCCATGGATGGGAGGGGAAGTCCAGGTTGGCTTCTTGCCCCTCATGGGTCTAAGCTCATCAGGCTTGGCAGGCCTTGGCGGCCATCCCAGCCTCCTCAGCAGGGTGGCAGCTTAAAATGCCTTGGGGACAATAATAGGGAGTGAGGCGACACAGGGGCTGGGCTTAATTAGAAACTGGACTTAATTAGATCTTTCATGCCCCCCCCCCACCTTGGCTGCCTGAATGGTGGGAGGGCTTCAGAAAGTCGGCTTTTGTGAACCCCTCCTTCCACCCAGACAGGGGCGACCAAGCCCTTCAGCCTGCCTCCACTATGTCCCCATCCCTCCTCTGGGGGCCCCGCAGGTGCTGGCTGGTCTCAGCTCAGGGATGTTGCGCCCCCGCCTGGGCAGAAATGTCAGAGCTGTGTACCCCGCCCCCAAACAAGAAAGATGTGAGTAAAGGCCTAGAGGTAAGGATTACTTTTTTGAAGGAACCTCTTGGCCCTGAAGGCTAAGAGCCCAGGCTCCCTTGTGTGGCCTCAGGCATGCCTCTGCCCTCTCTAAGTCTCTACTTTCTGAAGCATTCAATGTAAAGTTGCACCAAACTGATGGTTGCCAAGCCTGGGAGCACATTGTGGCCTCCAAGGGCTTGTCAAGTCAGGCAGATTTCTGGGTCCCCAGCTTTCTGGCTTGCTCTGAAGGAGAAAGAGCCAAGATCTATATGTAAGAGTAGAGCGTCAGGGAGACGATGCTGCTAGCCATGGTCAGCAGCTGGGAGGTAAGGGAAAGGCCCATCCCAGACTAATTCCAGCAGGAAGCACCTGATCCAGGAAGCCCACTCGCCCAGCCAGGCCATTCAATTTGCCAAACTATCCATGTCCTCAACAGCTCCTGGGCTCTTACCATTCCTTCTGCCTGAAATTCTTTTCCCCTCCTGGGCCAATCTCATTCCATCTCATGCTTTGGGTCTAGCTGTGGTTGACACTTCATGCAATTCTTCAGTATATATTTATGATTCTTCAGGGGAAGCTTCACCTGACCTCCAGCCCGTGTCAGGGGACTCTTGGCCTCCCACCATCCCCTGGTTTCCCTCATTAAGGTATCTATCTTGTTGAGTCACGAGTGCCTGGCTGCTTGATGCTTCTCTCCAGGAGCAAAACTGAACTGAGAAAGGAGACAGCCAAGTCTGTTTTGCTGAGCCCCTCTACCTTGGGGCAGTTCCAGAATTCCTATCTGGAAGAAGTTTAGGGTCAGAAAGGAAAGATTGGTGCATGGCAGCTGAGACTGTGTCTTGAGGCTGAGTTTGCGTAGCAAGCACACTATTTTTACATAGATTGTATGTTAGGATTTTTTCCTTTTCCTAAGAGTTGGCCAATTATCCCCACTGTAAATTATAGCCTTTACTTCGTCTTTTCCTTCCACAAATTATGCTGTCACATCGTCAGCGTGAGGTGGCTTGAGGGTGGGATGCTGATGGCCATTCTGAGAAAGCTAAAGCCTCTCTCCAGCCACCCCTTAGTGCCATTACTGCTTGTGTCCCCAGTGGCACAGAGCCTAGCACACGACAGATATTAAATGCATATTGAATAGATTCATGAGAGTTGCACGTGTGGACAGTGGTGGAGTTAAGCCCGGAGCCCAGTCTTCTTGACTCCCTCCCATGGCACCTGCCTACCACGTCTGCTGGCTGAGAGAGGAGCCCTATTTGAAATTAGGGACGGAAGTAAGGGAGGGACAAACCCATTTCATCTGGCTTCCCATCATAGCCCCCTCCTCCATCTCAGCTTCAGCCATCTTTACAAAGCTTAGAGGGACCAACATGAAGCCTTGGGAGCAGCCCTGAGTTTAACATACCCTTGAATGGAAAAGTGGGGACCCTGGGCATCATCCAAGATCATAATAATGCATGTCCACAAAGCCTTCACATCTCCTGAAACAACAGTCCCTGGAGTACCTGTATTCACAATTCACTCATTCACTTCACAAACATGTACTGAGGTATGAGGCCTAGCCCAGAACCCTCAGACCAAGCCCTTCACATGCTTTTTCTATTTAATACAAGAGACTAGCCATCCCCACTTTACAGATGGGAAAACTGAGCTTCAGAGAGATTAAGTCACTGACCCTGGACTTCACAGCCAATAAGTAGCCAGGCTACTCCAAAATGCCTGCCTATTTTGCAAAGCCTGTCTACAGACAGCACTGTGTCTGCTCCCCCAGCCAGAGGCAAAGCTTTAGTACAGGCACATGGGAACCCAGGACACTATCACTATTATCATCACTATAATAACAATTTGTTAGGTACCAACTACGTGCCAGGCACTGTACTAAATGCTTTCCATTCCATACTCTATTTTTTTTAAAGATTTTTATTTATTTATTCATGAGAGACACACAGAGAGAGAGAGAGGCAGAGACACAGGCAGAGGGAGAAGCAGGCTTCATGCAGGGAGCCCGATGTTGGACCCAATCCCGGGACTCCAGGATCACGCCCTGGGCTGAAGGCAGGCACTAAACTGCTGAGCCACCCAGGGATCCCCGCTTTCCATACTCTAGATAGAAGCTACTATCTGCATTTTATAGGTCAAGTTCAATCCCATGTTGTCACGGAGACCCATAAATGGCGCCTTTCTTCTGGCCCATTTCTGATGATGACAGTGACTTATCTTCCTGATATCTACCCTCAGTCCTCACTGCTGTAGATTAGGGACATTTTATCTTGCTCAGTTCTTAGTGGCAAGGAATAAAACATTCTCTGACACTGGGAGACCAGGACAGAGTATGAAGCTGGGAGTCAAGTGAATCTTGGTCTTGGCTCAGAAGTCCGTGACCTTGAGTTACTCATTCTTCCAGCATTTGGGAATGAGAAGACCTTGTCATTCCTTGTTGGATGAGAAGACCAGTCAATCCTGTCTTGGCCTCTGGGCTGCCCCACCCTACCCCCAAGTACCCCCTGCTGAGGCCCGGTACCACCACCATCCCACCACTCCCAGGCAGGAAAGCCCAAACTTGCCTGAAGCTCAACTCATCTCCTAGACAGGGCCAGGTGTCAAGCCTGCCCCAGCTTCCCTCCACCTGCCTACCTGCCACCCAGCTGCCAGCCCTGGGAGGGAAGATCGATGCTGCAGCCGCCAGCAGTGTTGTTGGTCATCGATTGTTGAGATTTCTCAGCGGGCTCTGGAGCAAACAAACCTGCCGCTTCTTCAACAACAATCCTGGTCTCCAGCTACAGAGTCTGCAGCCTTGCTGGCAGGCGGGCTGGCGGGAAGGGGAGGGGGTGAGAGGTCCTGGCTGGGCCCAGCAGGGATAAGGGACTCTGCCAGGAGATGAGAAGAAACTGAGTGGTCATGGGAAGGGAGGCAACAGAGAGACCAGACCAAGATGCTAGGGTGAACCCTAAATCCACGCATGCGTTGTTTGGACCAACCTCTGAGTATTTGCTCAGCCATTTTTCCATTTCTGGAATGCCATCCTGTGTCCCTCTGCTTATTTCAGTTCTCTCACCCTCTCTTTTCCTGATCAGCCCAGAGGGCTCTCTGTCCTCTAAAAGCTAAATGCCTCCCCTTAGGAATTTAGCCTGACAATCCTTCATCCACTCATCCATTCTCCATTCAACAACCCTCTATTCAGCCCCTATCAGGTGCTTTGATAGGTAAGAATACAACATAATCATCATCCTAAAGGAACCCAGTTTGGAGAGGGAGATGCCTTCTAATAAGCTCAATTCTGACTGCCTCCAAAGTTAGACCTGGACCCTCTGATTTTAATTAAATGAGATACAAATGAGATGCCAAACAGCATCTACGTATGTGATCCAACCACTTGATCTTTGAAAGCACAGGAGATTCCTAGCCAGGGATTGCTCTGAGTCAGTTTCTTGTCTGAGGCTAGAGGGCTCACCTATTTGGTCTTTGGGGGTCCAGTAAGCCTCTGGAATCCCTGGGCCAGGCCATTGTGGTGCCCTCCATCATAACTTTTCCCATCTTTGCTGTGACTAGGTGTCCCTAACCCCCAAACAGAGCAGTTGCAGGGCCGCTCCTGGCAACAAGTCCAGTTCTGTGCTGCAGAATGCAAGCAGTGGGTCTCTTCCTGCCCCGGCCCCACCTCATGCAGTCTCTAGGGTCCCAGCCAGAATCTTGACACCCTGGCATCAACCTCACCATCTCCTTGGTCCCCCACTCATTCCCTCCCCACAGGCTCCTCTCTCTACCCCCAGGACCCTCCTCCCTGCTGGTCATTGGGCTGGAAGGACAGACAGGATAGCCCCTATGAAAATTGCCTAAACCACTGAGCACTCCTTCTACACAGATGCTCATTTGCATGTTGTTTTATCCCCCTTTGCATTCTTGCTCCTTATTAACGTCACAGAAGCAGACCCTGCCTCTCCCCACTCCTAGACCAGATCCCTCCACCCCACCCCCACAGCTTTCCCTCCCTGCCAGCCCAGCAGCTGAGCACCAGCTCCTTTGTCCCCCAGGCAGCCACCTGCTGAGTGTCTGGCCTGGGTCCCATCAACCAGCAGGTGCCTAGGGAGTCCCAGAGCCTGAGAGGGGGGCTATCGGGCAGTATGGAGAGCCGACTCGTGCCTCAGGGAAGAGGGGGCATCAGCTAAGGAAGAATAGAAGAGTGTTCATCAGGGAACCAGGACCTCCAGGACTTAAATCCAGTCCTGGCTCTTGCTGGCTGGCTGAGCTTGTGCAAATCATGTCCCTTTCCTGTGCCTCAGTCTCCTTGGGGATTCATGCTGTCCATCCCACCTCTTTCATTGAACAGCATCGAGATCAAAGGAAATCAGAGGGGGTGGTGATGGAAGGAAACCAAAAGCCTCACTTGGGGTGGTGGTCCTTTTTTTTTTTTATTAAAGATTTTATTTATTTATTCATGAAGGACACAGAGGAGAGAGACAGAGGCAGAGACATAGGCAGAAGAAGAAGCAGGCTCTATGCAGGGAGCCTGATGTGGGACTTGATCCCGGGTCTCCAGGATCATGCCCTGGACTGAAGGCAGGTGTTAAAGTGCTGAGCCACCCAGGGATTCCCCCGTGGTGGTCCTTCAATAGCCAGAGCTGTCTAGTACCAAGAGGGGCCGATTTTCAGATTGTCAGTGGAAGAGCCCAGTGCTGAACTATCGAAGGCAGGGATGGAGAGTGAGCACCAGCTGTACAGTAGGTATGAAGGTTAGCAGTACAGAGGTATGATGGTTGGATTCAGGGTGTTTCTAAGGGCCTTTGACCCTTGCTTGTTGCTCCCATGGACACTGTCTTAGACATCATTTACATTTAGCAAGGGGATGTGTTAGTGATTTGAAACATCTGGTATGGCAGCTGGCAGGTCTCCTCCTGTCATGAGGCCCTATTTTCTGGCTGGTTAGAGGAAATGGGGGAAAGAGAGTCACCTTCTTTTGAGGACAGAAGAGCCTCTGGCATCTCCAGGCAAATGCATGAAGGTGGGATGAAACAAGGCATGCCTGAGAGAGGTCATTAGAGCATTTATTTATCTAGCCTCCCCTTGTCCCCTTCCCTCATTTCCCATTCACTTCTTGCCCATCCCCTACTAGAGCCCTAGCTGTGTCCAGCTGGGTCCAGCCACCCCCATCCCATCTTCCCTTTGGCCTGCCAGTCAGGTCAGGGAAGAGAACTGCTGCTTAGATTGACGTGGTGTTCCTGAGACTCTAGCCACCTGGGTGGTACCCTGAGTCTGGTCTCTGCTGCACCTGTATCCCTGATGCACCTGTATCCCCAGGGTAGGGAAGGGCCTCAAGCAGACAAGGCTAGAGGGGATAAGGAAGGAGGACTTAGCCCTCTCAATTCAAAGCAATCATACACCCAACCTGGCAGGGTCCTTGGAGGTCAAAACAAGGTTGGGACAAGAGGGAAGTCTGAAGGGATGGGGACTGTGCATCTGGGTCTATCTGGTATTTCTAAGAGTCTTGGGAAGAAAAGTCCCAGATATGCAAAGAGCCCTGTCTATGTGCATCTCTACCTGGCTTGTCCATTTTTCCCTTGGCGTTCATATGTCCCTGCATATCTGGGTACTTCTATCCCTGCACCCTTGGGACTGTGGCCCTGTGTGTAGGCATAGCAGGTCTCAGCTGAGGGTGGTATTTCCCCCTCCCTGTAGCTCCCTCCATCCTTTTCCTCCCCAACTTTGGGCTCCATTGACCCCTCGAGGAGACTTATAGCGGGAACTGCTGCTGCTATTTTTGGCAGCTCTGCACCCCTCCCCTCCCCCACTCAGGCTTGCTGGGGAAGTGGGGAGGATAGGCAGAGCCTGGGGAGTCTCACAGTGTAGAATGCTGGGTGGGTAAAGCCCTCTCTCCTCAGTCCTACAAGGCTGTGGAGGCAAGGGGAGCCTGGACTTGTCCATAGGTGCAGGGCCTATACTCTGGGGCAGATCAGGCTCCATCCCACTGCTTGGGCCCGGGAAAAGGTCCCAGGCTGTTCTCTTCCTACCTTCTCCCCAAATTCCTGAGAGTCCAGGCCCCAGTGACTCTTCCTGAAGCTGTTTGGAAGTAAGGCAGGAGCTCCTAGCTCTTCCCCATAGAAGCTGGAGAGTCAGAGAAGGGCTCAAAGTATCAGGAAGTTCAATGGAGGGAGCACACCTGGATGAGATGATACTCCACCTCTAGGTACCTCTGGTACTATCATGGCACTTCCCAAAGAGGTTTCAGCCCTAGACTCTTGGGATGCCTGGGTCCCTCCCCACCACTGCCCCAGATGCTCTGGAAACTGGCACCAGCTGGAAGGGGGTAGGCTACAGCTACATACCCCAAAGGGTATGATCTGGAGGACCAAGCAGGTAGGCAGTTCTGGCTTCCTCAGAGTGGATGCCTGCCCTCTGGGCTCTGGATACCCTTGCTTTCTGAGGCTCTTTGTTCCTATATCTGTTTTCATCTGTCTCTTGAGTTTATCAGGGCAGACGTAGCCCCAGGTCAGCTTCGGGGCCCAGCTAGACCACTTCCCACAGCTGTCTTGTTCTCTAACTATGGGATGGGGAGGATTAATCAAGTAGTGCAGCTGAATAGGCCAGCAGACCCTGGCACACCATAGGTGCTCAAAAATATTCAATCCCTCCCTAGGTTCTCTTCTCACACCTCCGTCCTCCACTTCCCTGGTTGTTCCCACACACACACACACATGCATGCACATACATGCACATATAGATACATTATATGTACTCACACATGTACATACATACACACAGCCTAGCCTTCCAAGTGCTCAGCAAATACTGGCCAACAGATAGAGGTGAGGAGACCAGGGTCCACTGCCATACCAAAGGAAAGTGATAAGTCAAAAGAGCACAGTGCTCCACACTGCCAGTCCCCCACCTTCACCTTTACCACCAACCAAGGGGCTCCAACAGCTCCTGAGTTTGGGTACCACCCATAAAGACAGGACTGTGACTCTCCACCCAACCTACCCAAAGACTCTAAGAAGCCAGGGCCTGAATACTGTATGAAAAACCAGCCATATCCAGAGAAGGCAAGACAAGTTCAAGGTCACACAGCCTGTCAGTGGAGAGCTACTTTCATGCTGGGATCAGGGTTCTGACAAGGCATCACCAGGCTCCTCTGCCTCACAGCTAAGAACAAATACTCTAGTGACTTCATAGGCAGAGAGTAGCCACAGCATACACCAACATTAAGGACCAGGGCAGCCCAGGGATCTGGGTTCAGCACCCCTCCATCCCTAGCCAAATCCCCCAATCCATCTCCTCTCAGATGCAGCTGACAAAAGCAGCCACAGGGCAAAAATCACAGGTCTGGGAGGGGACTTTGGCCCTGGTACACAGAAGAAGCCCCTTCATGTGACTTAGAGGCCCCAGAATCTTAGGGCTACCCTGCTGTTAATTCAGCTCAGCAGCAAACACAAGCACTGGGAGTAATCCCAATTGTATTGGTTTTTGAACTTCAGGATGTGGGCTAGGAGGGGGTAGCAGTGCAGAGATGCCAGTCTGGGACTTGGAAGCTACCTACTCTGGGGCCCTGGCACCCTGTGGCCCTGTCTTGCAGGGTGGGGTGGCTGGGAGGAACTGTCCATGGTAGGTACCTGGAGTAAGGCAAGGGCAGAGAATGGAGGCTCCTCCCTAGATCAACTCCAGTTGCCCAACTTCAGCACTGGGCTGCCTGAGTTGGTCCTGGTCCTGGCACCAGGGAGAATCCAATCCCTGCCCTTACAGCCTTCCTTGTCCCAGCTAACATTCTTAAAGTTTTTCATTCAGAGAAATATATTCCTGCTGCTGACAAGGTGGTGATTGGAGAATTAGTGCTGGGGGAGGGCTGACCTGAGCACCCAGCTCAGTGCCAAGTCCCTTCCCTGCCCTGGCCACACTACTTTGAGTTGGTGTAATTGGGGTGGAGCATGACAGATTGACTGGTTAACAGGCTGGTGAGGGAGGTGATGCCACAGGGACCCCTGCTGTTCTTCCCACTCCTCCAGTCTGCTCCAGGGGTGAGGGTCAATTCTACTGCCCCCACTCCAAAGCCACTCCTACCCTTTTCCTTGGGGAACCCAGTCCTGTGCCACTTGCCCAAGCTCCAGGAACTGTGGGCAGGCAGAGCTAGGGCCCCCAGGTTCCCAGGGCCAGCAGGCAAGCAGGAGAGGGGAACGCAGGGCTGCAGGGGAAGGTGGAGCACGCAGCAGGTGATGCTGTAGCAGAGGCCTCATTAATCACTTCTCCAGCCCCCAGCTCTGCAGTGGTGAGACCATATTAGATTTTAAATTGGAAAGCAGAGAACATGGCAGTTAGCTGGGAGCTCCCTCTACCCTTGGCCCCTGGTCATATAGCCTCAAAGGAGGTAGGGTGCAGTGGGGAGAAGAGAAGGGAGTTGGCCCCACTGTGTTCCAGAGCCCTATTCCCACCCACCCCCCTGTGTACCCAGGGCCTGAGAGACTGTCCAGGCCACAGGGCCCTGGGAAGGGTCAGGTTAGGGTCCAAGAAGGGGGCAGAGTGAAAAGGAGGGAGCACAGCAGCCCCCTTGGAGAAAAGTGCAGCCCTTCTGGGAGCAGTGCCTTTTTTGGGCTTGAGGACCGTATGAAGTCAGGTTCCAGGGTGTGGCATCCATGGGCAAGGACAAATGGTAGCGACTTGTGGCCCATGCATGTGTTTGGACCTGTGTGCACATGCTCACATATACCCATGGATCCATATACTCACCCATGCACACACACATGCTCACAGAAAGCAGCAGCTCAGTGTGGCAGAAATTTTGAGCCCAGGCTGTGGACCAGGCAAACCCGATTCAAACCTCTTATTTGCCATTTTCTTCCAGTATGAACTAGGATAATTTACTTTGCTTCTCAGTCTTGGTTCCTTCCCATGTAAAGTGGAAAATACTGATTCCAAGCATGGAGAGCTGCTGATCTGGGTGGAAGACAACTCTCTGGGAGGCCCACGCCTGACCCATAGAGAGTGCTCAATAACTGTAAGTGCCCTGCCATGACCTTCAGGCCAGGCAGCTGCTCTGGGGCTGCCCTAGGAGCCCTGGGGAGTGGCAGGCCAGGCTCCCTGCCCCCCTGTGCTCCTGAATGGGCACTGAGGTTGCAGCAAATCAACCAAGCACAATGGGCATTGTCATGGGACATTCACATAGCCTGGCCCCATCCTGGGCCAAATCACAGGAGGCCAAGCCTTCCTAGCTGTCTGCCACCCACGAAGTCCTCCTAAACTGCCTCTACCTCAACTCCCAAAATTGCCCATCCCCTCAGAACACCAGTGCTCAGTCAAGGTTGGGAAGCCAACATCATCGGTGGGCGGCACTCATCCTTCCCAAGGGGGTGAGTGGTGATAGGCCCAGTTCTCATAAGACCCTTATGAAAAATCTAAAGAGTACCAGGGTTCCTTGTCATTTCTCCTGCCCAACCCCAGTCCCCAGTTTTCCAGGCTCAAAGGAGGGAAACAAATACTGCCACGCCATCTTAACTCTTCTCTGAGACCCCAGCTTTAGGCTCTTTCCTGCTGAGAGGCAGTGAATACTACAAGAGGTCAGGTAAGAGCTACACTTCCATTATGGTAGCCTTAACCACATGTGGCCATTTAAATGTAAATTCATTAACATGAATTAAAATTTAAAACTCAGTTTCTCAGTCTTCATTTCAAGTGCTCAATATCCATGAGTGGCTACTGGCTATCATATTGGACATGCAGATATAAAATGTTTCCCTCATCATAAAAAGTTCTATTAAGAGCACTGCTCTGGGCTGGACCACCCCCGGGTTTGAATCTGATACATTCAAATTAGTAGTCTTGGAAACTGTGCTCCCTGGGTCCCAGTTTCTCCATCTATAAATAGAATAATAAAAGTTCGTATCTCATAGAGTTATTATGAGAATTCAATGAGTTAATTCCAGTAAAGCGCTTCGAGTGGTGCTGTGCAGGTGATAAGTTCTCAGTCAACAGTAGCATTCCGTAGTTTTATTCACAAAGTCCTTTGTGACTCACTGGATCCTGGAAGGTGAGAGCTGGCAGGGCCCTCAGATACTTTTCCCATTTTACCAGTGAGGAATTGGAGGCTCAGGTTCAGGAAGTGATTTGTGTAAGGAAACCCAGCCTGTGAGGGGCTGGACCAGGACCAGGCGGGCTGACTCCTGGCCGGGGGCCACTACCTATCCCCACCCCGGCTCTCTCCATCTGACAAGAAGACCCCAACCCTGAGTTACCAAAGCTCAGGGTTATCCACCACCCCAACCCAGGATAGTGAGGGACAAAGCTGCCCCCAGCAGCTCAGGAAGAGTGAACTCTCTGTCCCTGGAGGTTTGCCACAGATGGTATACAGCCCTGTAAGTTTTAGAGAGTTTACTCTTCAGAGCAATTGGGCAAGATGTTCTCTGAGTCCCAACATCCTGAGTCCCGGCCCTGCCCCAAGTCCGCTGTGTGACCTGGAAAGCCTTTTGTTTTTTTTTTGTTTTGTTTTGTTTTTGTTTTGTTTTGTGTTTTGTGTTTTTATTTCATTTATTTATTCATGAAAGACACACTGAGAGAGAGAGGCAGGCTCCATGCAGGGAGACCAATGTGGGACTCGATCTTGGGACCCTAGGATCATGCCCTGGGCTGAAGGCAGGTGCTCAACCATTAAGCTACATAGGCATCCCTGGAAAGCCTTTTTGACTCAGTTTCCTCCTGCATAAAAGAGGGAGGAGTGAGAAGTTCACATGGGCTCAGATTCTAGGGATCAGCAACTTCCTCGCCTGGAGCCTGGCCAGGAGGAAGTGCCCTCATTCATATCTGCACTCCGGACTTGACTGGACTGCAGTCAAGTCTTGGAGTTGACCAAGAAAAGATAGTAGAAGGGTGTGATGGGGAGGGTGGTCAGTTGCAGAGAAAAAGAGGGTAGTCTGGGGTCAGGGACCCACAGCACTATCTGTGCTGACAGATACTCTTCATCGATTGCCAGTTGAGGCTGTGCTGGGGAACTGCCAAGGGCTGGCTGCCCATCTTTTCCCTGTAGAACCCGCCCCTGCCCGCCTCTGCCCTCCTCTGCCCACCCCTACTGGACAAGGGCCAGGCACTTTGGGGAGAAGGGAGCCTTCCAAGTGTGCAGATAGGCAGAATCCTTGAGCCCACCCTTCACTGTGCCAAGTACCAGAGGTCAGTATTTGTGGTCAGAGACGTGGAGAGAGGTGCCTCATGCTGGATCCTTGCCCACAGACACAAGTAGTACATGTCCTGAGGGCCCACCAGGAGGTGTCCCCAGGAAGTCAGAGGAGGGAGCTATTGTCACCCATTGGGCCAGCAGTGATAGCTCCCCAGAAGGGGTATAGGAGCTGGGCCTAGTAGGACGGGGAGGGTTTAAAGAGATAAAGGAACACTGAGTAAATGGGGCAGAAGGAGGAAAGCATTTGTTCTGGCAGAGAAGATCCCTTTGAGTGTATCTCTATGCCCACTCCAACTATGCCCATGCAAGACACCACCAGAACTTCCTTCCCCACCACCCCAAGCTGCCGGGGTTCCCAGTATAAGTGCCCTAGCATAGTGGGGCCAGGCAGCTGGAGGGACAGTCGGGAGGCCCCAGTGAAAGCAGTGGACAGAGCTGAGCGATGGAGCTAGCCAGCTCTGGGTTCTAGTCCCAGGTTTGCCATTCTTCAGCCATGAGACCTTGGATAAGTTACTTAGCTGTTCTGGCCCCAAATGTCTTTATATTTGGGGATAATGACCCAAAGCTTGGTAGAGTAAGGGAGGGGATAAGAGTGGCATGTGAAGGCATGGAGCACATGCTGGGCACACAGTGAGCACTGGGTACTGGCAGCTGACACCTGCCCCAATTGCCTGGCTCCAGACCACAAAGGGTAGAATGTGTTCATTCAGGCTCTGCCATATATTCTGGGTGACCTTAGAGAAGCCACACCCCAGCTTTGGGCCTCAGTTTCCCCATTTGTCATACGGGGAGTCTGTTGCCTTTCCTGTTGGTACAAGTAGTCAGATAACAGGAAACCTACCTCAGATGCAGGGATACTGTGTGGTAATTACTACAGTAGCACATGGAATCAGAAGCCTCTAGAATTGGACCTCAGGCCTCAGGGGCCCTAGGTGGCCTTGCTAGCCTCTACCTAGGGCCTCTTATTTCAGGGGCAGACCTGGGCCCAGGGTACTGTCACTATGGAGACCAGTCTCTGGCTCTGGGGGGCTCAAGCACTCTCACTCCCAGGACCTCTCTTCCCTCCCTTGGGCTCTGGGATAATGAGGGCCTGCAGGGGCCAGGCCCTCACTAATCCCCTATTAAAACTTGAAAGGGGCCAGGAAACCTCCAGAATAAACTCATTAACTTTTATGGGATAATAAATGTATCGCATTAAATTCTCATTCTTATGCTGGGCCAGCTTAACCTCCAGAACCCAGAAGGGTGGGCTCCCAGCCCACTGTATCCCCGGACTCCCCCTATACCCACCTGCTGTCCTCCTCCCTGCCCCCTCACAACCCCAGCTGAGAGCTGGTGCTACTACAAGGTAGGGATCAAGGCTGGCCTCATCTCAGAACTTTGGGCACCCCTCCCTGTGCTGGCTTTGGCTTCATCCTTAGGAGGCTAGCAGCTGTGGCCCTGGACGGGGAATGCCTGGCACCTCTGCAGGAAGATAGTTATCAGAGTGACAGAGGCCCTTCTGCCTTCACAGAGGATGGGGTGGGGCTGGCAGATGTGAGCATAGGCCAGTCTCTAGATGGCCCTCACCAAACCCAAATGCCCCCACTCCACAGATGGAGAAACACAGGCTCAAGTGGGCAGTCCCCCGCCCCAGTCACAGAGCCCGTGAGGTGTAGATTTGGGATTCAAACCTGAGGCTTTCTGGCTGTCTGGTGCAGGAAGATTTGCAGAAACAATAGCACCAAATAGGGCAGCCCAGCTGGCCCTGAGGTGGCATCTGGAGTCTATTGCCCAGTGCAGCAGGTCTCCCCAGGCAGGGCCACTTCATAATGACCCCAGTCCTTCATCACTGCCTCCACAGACCAATTCCAGCTCCACAGCCCACCAGCAGCCTCTTGGGTCTCAGTGAGCCTCAGTTTTCCCATCTATAAGACAGGAACGATAACACTTACCTAGTTGGATGTTATGAAAAAAAGTCCCCAGTGTTCAGGCTTCTGCTAAACAGAGGCTAGAGGACTCCCCGACCCCCATCCACCCCCTACCCCCATCCAAATGGGGCGTTCAGGGTGGAGCACAGGACTCTCATCTCTACCCTTACCAAGCTGGGCCCTGGGGAGGAGAGGGCAGGGCAGGTGGCCTTCCCCTGGAGGCCTCGTCTGGGCCTGGTGGGGAGGGGCCTCCAATCCCTAGAGGGGCCATGGTGGGGGGTGGGGGAAGAGGAGAGGAGGGCCGCTCGGGCTGGGAGGCGGGAGCGGGAGAGAATCCACCGGGGAGGCATCCTGAATGGCTCATTAGTGCCGATGAAAGCCTTTTTTCATTTCGTCTAAATACTTTAAACAGGGCTCCCTCCGATGTCTATTTGCATAGCTTAAGAGCTAATGCGGGGGGAGGGCCTAGGCGGAGGCAGGGCCACGCCAGGGCGGGGGTGCTGCTGGGGAGCTCCGGGGCTCTGAGGAGGAGGGGATGGCGGGTGAGGGGAGGAGAGGGGGGTTTCCCGGACCCAGCCCTCTACTGGGAAGAAGCCCTGGGCCCTGCGTCCTTTCCGGAGGAGAGGAGAGAGGGGCAGCCAGGGGAGTGCATTCCTGCAGTCTGGCACCAGTCGGAGGGGACAGGTGGGGATTTGGGGGACCTGTCCACCTCCTCCAGGCAGACCTTGGAGGCAGCTGCCCTTTGCATGACTAGTGTAGTAATATCCTCATTTAACAGATGAGGATGCTGACATTCTCAGGGTCACACACACTGCCACCCACCAGGGAACATGTTCCCTCAGAGAGGAGAAGCCTGGTCCTGGTCCAGCCCCTCCCTACCTTAGGCTGACCTCAGTGTTGCCCTGCCAGGAGTGGGTGGGGGCTGCCTGGCCTCCACTCTGTGGCCTCTCCCTCAATGCTTCCCTCAAAACTAAAATTTAGAGCAGTAAGATTCTCTGAAAACCCATCCAATGTGCCCATTTTACAGCAGCGAACACAAAAACTCTGAGAGGCAATTTGCCTGGGCTCAAGTGAGATTTAAGAGGCAGAGCTAACACTTGAACCCAGGTATGTGGGACACAGTGCCCCTGTCCAGAGAAACCAGTGTTCTTGGTTTCTGGTTTGGGGTCCAGACTCAGATATGCTTTGGGCATGAGGTGGGTGCTCTCTAGGTCCCACCCAGAAGGCTTCCTGAAGGTCCAGAGCAGGTCAGGCTCAACTCAGGTTCCAGATGCCAGCTCTACTTCCAAATTGCATGAGACCTTGGACAAGTCCATTCTCTCTCTGAGCCTTAGTCTCCTTGGCTATCTAGAGAGTTCTTTACTGGATAGCTCCACTCTCCTGTGAGGCAGGCTAGTATCCTGGGAAGACTAAGGCTTTGACCCAGATGGGCATAAGTTCAAATCCCAGCTCCATCACTGTGTGACTGAGCGAGCCCTCACCCCAGTTCTCTAGGCTTTGGCTTCTTTGTAATTCCCATCTCTCAGAATTGTAGCATCAATTTAATAATACAAGATCTGGGAACAGCCTGACTCAGTGTCTGGCAAACAGTAGGTACCTGATGAGACTGAGCATGTGGGTCCCTGATACCCCTGTTCCCTATGCCCTGCATCACACACTCCCTTCTGTCAATCTCTGCACCTTTGAACTCAGCCCAGGCAGAGACCCTGAGAAACCTGGTGGTAGGGAGGGTAGGTCACGAGGCCTCAGGCTTCCATCAGAGTCATCCAGGAGATCTGGAGATGCCCTCTCCCAAGAAATGGCTTGTCTCCCGGAAATTGTCTTACCCTCTCTGACAGTGGGTAGCATCCTCTGGGACCAAGTGGCAGCTGATTACGGAATCAATTTGCTTGTTTGATATGCTGTCTCGATCCCATTTAACCAAGTGCTCAGTCCCCCCAGATAACACAATCAGTGCAATCGACAGTGACGGGAGGTGCCCATTAGCTCTGCTCCATTGCCCAGCACCTACCTGGCAGCCGGCGGGAGGAGCTGTGCCCACTATGGTCCCTTCCCGAGACAGAAGATCTCTTTGCCCTTCATCCCCCAGTGAAGAATCCCAGTTCCCTAGCCTGGAAGCCACGGGCCACATCTCTTATTGGGCAATCCAGGAAGGGGACTCAGTCTGTAGCCTATGTGATGAGAAAGGCTCTTCTTCCTTGTGCTATGCTAAAATCAGTTTCAGCTCACCTGGCAAAGACTGTGTGACATCTGGGAGGTGGGCAAAGAGAGTAGCCCTGTCCTGGCATGACATAGGCACTGCCTGGACCCTCCATTACTGACTCAAATGAAAGACACAGGGCACTGGCAGACCATCTGCTCCAGGGGGTATGGGCCTGGCTGGGCATCTAGTTTGGGCATTGTATCGTCAGTGACTGGCACAGAATGCCGAGGCACAGATGGGCTGCTTTAGTGGGCATCTCAGGAGATAAGGGTTTGTCCTGTTTTCTCAGGGCTTTGGGACACCAAGGCCCCTCTGACCCAGAGTAATGGAGAGCCAGCCCTCTTACCTGCACCCACTTCTCCTGTCCCATCTCTTCCCTCCTCCCATTTGTCTGACACATCAGAGTTGCTATGGGCTCCTGAACAGAATGTAGGCCATCTGCCACTTCCTCATGCCTGCCAATCCATGGGGTGGGTGTGAGCCTGTGGAATGACAGCCCCACCATCAGACATTCAGAGGAACCAACCTTCTTCTTGCAAACTGTTAACTCGCCCTGGCTGTGTTTCCTGTCAAGTGCTCATGCAGCCATTTTGAGAGCTGTTAGAATTAGAATATCCTCCCATCCTTCTCGAAGCTGGCAAAATTCTGTATGAGCTGAATCTGGAGCCAGAATTCATTGACCTTTTCCTGGCAGTTAAGGATCTGAAGAGCCTAGTGGGCCACAAGCAGAATATGCATCATCTGTCCAGCTATGGTGGTTAAAAAAGTCAAAATAATCAATAGCAAACAATTTGTATCTCAAACCAGCAAAAGCAATAAGTTTTATCTTCCACAGCCTATCTAATTGATTAGTAGTGGCTGCCTGGATAACTGTGTTGAGAAGGATTCTGAAGTCCCATGTGGCTCAGCAAGAAATACCCAAAATTGATTAACAATGTCTGCCATGAGTTGAGCCTAACTAATCCCTGCTTTAGACCCTGCCCTAGATGGACCTTGGCTAGTATCACAAGAAAGATAATGGGAGGGAAACAAGAGAAAACTAATGGGAATTCAGAGAGATTGGATCAAATGAGGAAAAGAAATATCATCTCAGTTAATCCTAAAAAAGAAACCCCATTTTATAGATGAGTAGACTAAGTTTCAGAGTTTAGGTTATTTGCCTGAGGTCACACAGCCCCAGAGTGGAATGGATTTGGGGTTTAAAGCCACACATGCTTTACTCTAGAGCTTGGCTCTTCCCCCTCTCTTCACATCACTGCTCTAAAAGGATTTAAAACAAAAACAAAAACAAAACAAAAAAAAAAAAATGGATAAAAGAGATGATTTTCTGATAAGTGAGAGAAATGGGACATAATGGGACCCTAACAAAGATGTCATGTACCCATTGGGGAATCTAAAACAAAACCCCAAATATATGAAGCATTTCCTGAGACTTCACTGCAGCTTCACTGAGAACAGAAAATGAATTTGAATGCCCTATAACCTCAGGCAGGAAAGTCTCCATGGTGGGGGATGGCATTCTTGCTAAGGGTCTTACCTCAGGTCTTCAAGTCACTGGTTGAAGCCAATTCCTGTTTCCTCACGTATAAAATAAGGCCCCAATTAGAAATGGCAAATATTTATTTCTCATGTCGGTCTAAGGTAACAAGCATGGCTGCCTGGAGTGTTGTGTTTAGAAGGACTCTGAGGCCAAGTCTGTGAAAAGCAGGAAATAATGGAAAGATAAGTTAGTAGTGTCCACATCTGGTGCTGGAGCAGAAATGATCTCTCACATGATATCCCGAAAATATGTGATATCCTCTCATTTCCAGCTCTGAAGTTCTATAGCTCCTGATTCTCAACAGTGAGTACACTCCCAAGCCTCTCTGTCAACAGAGATAGATCTCCTACTATCTGGACTGGGTGTGATGCTGCTCACTGTAGGGCAGGGGGAGAATCTCTGATCATTCGTTATTATTTCAGGACTCTCCTCAGAGGCCCCAACCATGGGGGAAGGGCAGGCCCCAGGAATGGAAGAGACGGATGGGGAGCTGACAGTGGCCCCCACACCTGAGCAGCCAGAACGAGGTGTCCACTTCGTCACAACAGCCCCTACCCTGAAGCTGCTCAACCACCACCCACTGCTCGAGGAATTCCTACAAGAAGGGCTAGAGGGCAGCGAGGAGGGGCTGAGGCCAGCACTGCCCTTTCAGCCTGACCCACCTACACCACTCACCCCAAGTCCCCTTCCCCGCCTGGCCAACCAGGACAGCCGCCCTGTCTTCACCAGCCCCACACCAGCCATGGTAGCAGCACCCACTCAGCCCCAGTCCAGAGAAAGACCCTGGAGCCTAGAGTCAGAGCCCCGTGTGCTTCGTAGCACAGCTCCCTTACCTCCAGTGCCTACCCTGGGCCCAGGGGAAAGGCCCAGTACCACACTCCCTAGCAGAGCATGGACTCCAACCCAAGAGGGACCTGGAGATATGGGCAGGCCATGGGCTCCAGAGGTCAAGTCTCAGATCATGGGGCTTGGGATGGAGGGAACCATCACCACCTCTACAGCTTCGGGGGATGACGAGGAGACCACCACCACCATCATCACCACCACCATCACCACGGTCCAGCCACCAGGTCAGCTACTTGCTGGCTTGCAGATCTACAAATGGGGATGGGGAAACTGTGGGCCCCTAAAATCCTCTGTCCCTGTTACTGTGGACACCTGCCTTGCCTTTTGGCACCAAGGGCCAGCCTGCAGGAGGCATGGGATGGGAACCAGATAGCCTAGGTTAAAATCCTCATTGGAAGCAACTACAACAGACCCTAGAAATTTTGCTGAACCTCCCTGAGCCTCATCTGGAAAATGGTGATAAGACACACCTCATTGAGCCATTGTGAGGACTTAGATAAGATTACACATAGGTACTCGAGAAAAGGTGGTCCCCTTCTTTCAACAGGGAAGTAGACTCCCCTAGAGCTAGGCTTCACTACACATACACACACACACACACGCATTCATGCACATGCACGCATACACGGGTCAGCGTTGGTTGAACCAACAGCACCAGAGCTAGGCTTAGCCTTGTCTTTCCTCCTGCCTCCCAGGCCCTTGTAGCTGGAATTTCTCTGGCCCAGAGGGCTCTCTGGACTCCCCCGTGGCCCCCAGCTCACCTACTGATGTCGGCCTGGACTGTTTCTACTACATTTCCGTCTACCCTGGCTACGGTGTAGAAATCAGGGTAAGTGACCTGGATCCCACGGGGACAAAGCTGGGGCTAATATGTTATTTTTCCAGAAGGATGCTGGCTACTGGGGGAGGTGGGGATGCTTAGGGGCATCAGTCGGCCTAGAACCAGGGCTGGACCTAAAACTTGACGAGCCTCTGCCGTCCATACCAGAGAGTGAAAAGCTACTGTTCCTATCCCTCCATGCTCTCAGCTGAGAGGGGCTGCAAGAGAGCCAGGCGAGCCCATGCTCTTTCCCAGGGGCTCCATCAGGAGCTCAGGAGAGCTTGAGGAGCGGCTCTACTCTTGGTTGAGTAGGGGAGTGGGGGAGTGTCTGAATTTATGTGGCTGATGAGTGAGAATGCAGGGCTGCGTGGTTGGGCCTGAAAAGGCCATGGGGCCTTGTTGGCTGACTTATCCACTCACTCATTCCTTCAGCAAATACTCCCCCGGGCCAGGCCTCATGCTGGCTCCTGGAGTGCAAAGGTGGGGAAGATAGACACGGTGCACCAGCAGAGAGAACTAGCTAGTGGGCAAGTCAGGCCCACAGCCCCAACCTCCTGCCCCCTGCCTCCCTGGGCCATCTCATCTCTCCCTTGGGATTAAGACTCTCTCTTAACCCTCAAACCTGAGCCTGTAGGTCCTCATGGATATAACATAGGCTCTTCCACCTTCGCATATCTCAAAGCCAACTCTCACCTTTTGTTCCCCCAAACCTGCTTGCCACACCACTCCTGACCTCAGAGATGGACCCTAACCCATCAGAGACATAGAGCAGGGCCACCACTGTGCAATGTGGATGGTGCCTGGAGCGTGCATGGTGAGGTCGACTTGGCCCTTCTTTCTCCCTCTTCTCTGCGTCCCGTCAGCTCATGCCTATGTTCTATCATGGCACTCCCCAAAACTCAGATCTGCCTGCTTCTCCCCTCCATCCCACAACCACCACATATTCCAGCCTCCATCATCCTTCCCCCAGTAATGCCGTGGTTGCCTCACTAGTCACCCCACTCATGCTTGCCCCCACTGCCCTCCACCTCCACTGCAGTCACTTTGCTATTTTATTTTTTTAAAAGATTTTATTTATTTATTCACAAGAGACGCGCACAGAGAGAGAGGCAGAGACACAGAGGGAGAAGCAGACTGTATGCAGGGAGCCCAGCTTGATCTGGGGTTTCCAGGATCACACCCTGGGCTGAAGGTGGCGCTAAACCGTTGAGCCACATGGGCTGCCCTATTTTATTTTATTTTTAAAGATTTATTTATTTGAGAGAGAGAGAGCACAAGCCGGGCAGGGAGAAGTTCAGACAGGAGAGAGACTCCACATGCAGACTCCCCGCTGAACGTGGAGCCCAATGCAGGCCTCCATTTCACGATCCCGAGATCACGACCTGAACCGAAATCAAGAGCTAGACGCTTAACCACCTGAGCCACCCAGGTGCCCCTTATTTTATTTTACTTAAGTAAGTTCTTACACTCAAGATGGGACTTGAACTCATGACCCAGGGATCAAGAGTCACACGTTCTACTGACTAAGCCAGCTGGGCACCCCTCCAATTGCAGTCATTTTTCCCATATGAAATCAATTCTTCCCTCCACACCTTCCCAGAGGCCTCTGAATCAAGGCCAGTCCCTCTAACCAGCGTCTAGCCACTCCCTTCCTTGTTGTCTATACCCCTTCGCACTGAGAAGCTTGCAGCTAACTGGATGGGATGAGCCTGCCCTCCCCACAAACCCCAGTTGTGCATGCTCATCCCTCTGCCCAGAAGAGTCATCCTACTCTCCCTTCCCAGGACTCGCACTTGGTGTTACTTTCTCTGTGACTTCTCTTCTCATGCCTCGTCCTATGAGTCTGTTAATAGCTGGCCACATGCCCAGCTGGACTGTGAGCTCCTTGAGGGGTACCTTGGAGGACAGGGCCCAGCATGGGGTCTCCATGGACTGGCTCCAGGGACAATGCACAAATGGATGGAGGAAGGAAGGAAGGAGGTTACAGTGGCCTGAGTCTGGAGACAGAATGGAGGTGAAGGAGGGAATTGGACAGGTGACTGAGGAGCACAGAGAAGGGGGCAGAGGAGGAGTCCAAGAAACAGGGCTGTGCTCCCTCCTCCCAGCTCTAGGCCTGCCCCCATCCATCCCAAAGCCCCTGGATCTGGGCCTGGAGCCAACTACACCTGTCCTGGGGATGTCAGGTCCAGGTCTCTGAGCCAAATCCAGAAGAGGGGGACCCTCTCCCACCACCGGTGGGCCCCTTCCCTTCTTTCTGTAACCATTTGCTCCTGCTCTGCCAAGCCTTGTGCCCCTCGCTCTGGGTAATTAGGAGCAGCCACCCCCCCCCCCCCAGCCATTAGCACTCAGTGCCGCTTAATTAAGGTAATTAATGTAAAATCATCACCTAATGAGAGGCGGCACCGGCTGTGGTTCACTGGGTGGAAGGCGCCAGCTGCAGGTGTAGGGAAGGGGGTGGGAAGGGGCAGATGCCAGGTTGGGTGCCCTCCTGCAGGCCTGAGCTTGCTGCACCTGCCCCCCAAGCCTACCATTCCCACTGAGGCCCACTGGGCCAGGCTGAGCCCATTGCTGGCACTCCACAATGGGGCAAAGGGGCTGGCTCTGCCTGCCCCAGCCCTGGCCCCGGCCACAGGCCCCACTCTAGAGGCCCACCCCCCTCATCTAAGCCCTGTGACTGCTGTCTGGTGCTGCCACTTTTTTTTTTTCCATCAGAATGCCAAAGCTGTTACCAGGCAACCTTGAGATGAAGACCTGCCACAGCCCCGGATTGCTGTCTGGAAATGTGGCAAGCAGATGCTGGTGCCACCTTCTGCCTCTATGACCGTGGGGCAGAGTCCTTGGGGATTTTGTTGGCCCTGATAGCCTGAATTAGAGTCTGAGGCCATGGTGGGAAGGGCCTGGTGGAAAGGACAGAATTAGCCAGGGCCAAAGCAAGAGTTAAAAGTTTGTCTTCTTCCAGGGCCAGTTCCACAACCTCTGCTCCTAGCTGGGCCTCCAGGCCATACCACTCAGGTCACTTGGGGAACAGAAGAATTACCAATACTGCAGACCAATACCTATGGAGAGCTGGGTAAACTGAGGCCAGCAAGGAAAGGGAACTGCCTAAGGTCACTCCATTAACCACTAGCTACCGTTTTTTGATGAATGAATTTGTTCTGCAATTATAAATTGAACAATTCCAATGTGCCAGGCTCTGTGCTGGATGCTGGACACAGTTCCCAAGGGACACAGACGTTATAAGTCGTGACTCCAGATTGCTCAGCACTGTTGGGATGGAGTGGGAAGCCCAGGGGACGGTAGGATTCCCAGGATGGGGCACACTTCACCAGCCTGGAGCGCCGGAGAAGGCCTTCCAAAGGCCATAATACCTGCTCTGAGGCCTGACAAATGAGAGGTCAGCAGACAGGCCTGGACTGGGAAGCAGGTGGCTATGGCAAACTGGCCATTGAAGTTTGCCAGGTAGTTTGGGACAGGTGCTTTTTACTGCACAAAAGTGGGAGGTGAGCTAAGGGCCTTCTGGATTGCACTCCTGCCAGAAGCTAGGACTGAAAGCTGTGCCCTTCTGCCCAGGCAGTGGGGGTTGGAATGGGCGAGGCAGCCAGAAGTTCTAGAAGGTGCCTAAGGCTCCTTCAGACTTTGGGAAAAACTTGTGGCTTCTCTCCATTGTGAGTAAGCCCCTACCTGCCCCTCCATGAATTCACAGGGATGGTTAGGGTAGGTAGAGGGATGGAATCCAGGCAGGGGGGATGGGAGAAACCATGGGAAGAGAGAAGCATGTGAAGGACCCACAGATCACATCCCTGATATCACACTGAGCCCCTGCCATGTGACCACAGCTCTGGCTGAAGTCTGGGGATCAAGTCTGGGGCTCAAGTCATGAGGATCAGATTCAGGGCTTCCAGAGCCCCTAACTCCTCAGCTCTCTGTGTCCTGGACTCCAGCCCCTCCTAACCTGCTTTATCCCCTGCCCCCACCTCCCTTCAGGCCTCAGAGGGCCTCAGAGGGTCTGGGCTGCCCACATGGAGGAAGCCAGCTCAGGCCCTCTGTAATCAGGGGAGGTTTGCCTGTTTTGATTGGGGTCGGGCACTGGGCTGTCTTAAGAGATCCAGAGAAGCCCCTTCAGGATGGGTGAGCACAAGCCCCCCAGCCCATGTGGGTCCCATCCCTTCTCCAGGCAGCTGGTCTCCCCTGAGAGTTCCAGGCCATTCTGGGCCTGGCATGTGCCTCTTATTGCACTTGGCATTCCAAGAACCTTCCCACTGCCAGTCTCCATCTTGGCTTGGCTGCTCTCTGTACCATCTGGAGCCTGGGCACAGCTGCCCATAGCCTCTCTCCTAGTACCTCAGGTGGCCTCATTGGAACACAGCTCTCTCATGCCAGGCCAACTGCCAGTCTGATAGCCAGAACCAGGACCAGGCCTCATGTGGACACCAATAGGGTGGTGGGTCAATGGGGTGAGTTTTCCGGGCAACCTCCTCTGTTCTGGCTCCTAGAAGGCTCATCTGAGAGGGATTATGGAGGTGCAGGCAGGTCTGCCCTGTGGATTTCAGCCCCTCTCCCCATCCTCAGAGCAGACTCTGCCCGTCTGATATGGATGGGCATCAGCTCAGATAAGAGCTCAGAGGCTGTCATGTGGGCCTCTGCAGCCCATCTCTCAGTGACCAGGCAAAGCCCCTAGCCTTCCCTGGAACTGTTTCCTTCCTGTAAAAGGAGATGAACCATATGATGCCGAAAGGCCCTCCCAGCCAGTCCTTCTGATCCTGTGTCTTTCTTCTGGGTTCAGGAAGCCCCCTCATAGGCCAGACTGGGCAGGGCCCCTCAAGCTCTTGACCCTCCTTCCTGCTTCCTGGCAGCTGTAGGACCTGGGCCAGAAGGTGGCTCCCAGGTACAGTGCTTCCTAGGCAAAGCCCTGACTCACCTGAGGTGGAGCTATCACTGCGGCAAAAGCCACGGTCTTACCAAGGTAGAGCCCAGATCTCCCCAAGAAAGGGGGAGAGGACTGCTAAGCTGTGCCTGTTCTGTGCTGAGCTCCTTATGGGTGGGATCTGACTTAATCCTCACAACCCTATCAACTGTCTATGACCATCTGTTTCACACACAAAACTAGGGTTCACAAAGGTCATGTGACTTTCCCAAGGATCTTTCAACTAGTCAGTGATGGAACTGGGTTTGATTGCAGGACTCAAGAGCCTCTGGTTTTCCCCTGGCCCAGGAGACTGGCCCAGGTATGGCAAATCCAAAGAGGGAGCTCAGTTGGGGATTGTTGGGGGGCTCTACCCCAATTCTTTTTCTCAGCTCAGCCCACCTTCTCCTTTAAGACACTCACCTGGAATTCTTCCAGTTTGGGGGCAGGACCTGGAGTGCTACTGCTTGAAGACAAAGCACTAGACCAGGAATCTGGAGTCCAGAGTCCAGAATCTTGGCTTTGTTTTGCATTTACTGTGTGACCCAAAGAGGAACTCTCAACTTTTCTGATTACAAGGTTCCCTTATCTATAGAGTAGAAGTAAATATACTCTGCTCTGCCTCCCTTAGTGAGATTTTGTGAGATCTGAAAGGATAATGGGTGTGAAGGAGCTTTGGAAACTATAAAGGGTCTCATAGGAGAAGCTGTGATGATGCTACTGTTGGGAGTGGGGGAGCCCATGGAGGTAGGGGAGCACATGGATTTTATGGAGTGTGTGGATGAGGGAGCACATGGATGTGGGGGAGAAGGGCATGAGGGCACATGTGTGCCATGCCATGTGTTTGAGGGAACTATGTGCATGCAACCAGGCCTCTGTCAGACTATATACATGGATGCTGGCGACCAGGAGAATGTAGTGGTGCAGGGCTTGTGGCCATCTTCTGGGGGTGGGGCTCACACACCAGAGTCATCCTCGGGCTCATCTGCCTGTGCAGGGTTTTATTCAGGAGATTCTGATATCATCCTACCCACGAGTCACACTGTTAGGACATGTTCTGGAGACCCGACTGGCAGCTTCAGAATGGGGACAGACAGGCCAGTCAAGGCTAATGGTCTTGGGGCTGGCAGAGGGCAACCTAAATCCTCCTCACCTCCCATTCAGAAAGGAGTCGGCCCCCTCAAAGTGGCTGCATTTCCTTCCTTGAACTGAACTCATGGTCAGCTGGAAGCTGGGCAGTGCTAGACAGCCCGGGGTCCTGTGGGATTTGTCTTCCCTCTGCTCTATCTACCCCCTACCTGGCCCCCAGCTCCCCTCCCCTTGTCACAGGCTTATGGGTGTGGGAAGACAGCCCTTGTGAGCAGAGCTGACATTTCAATCTGTCTCCCAAGCTCTTCAGATGCCTGCAAATTGCATCAAGACTTCATCACCCTCCTTGTCCAACACTCAGCCCTGTCTGGCCCCTGTCAGGCCTGGCCCTCAAACAAGTGACAAATTATATTGCAGCCACTGCAGCAGGCCGGCAAGTGGGTGCTTGAAACCCAAGGGACCAGAGCCAACAGACAGCCCCTAGGTGAGGACAGGGTGCCTTCTGGATGTGAGCCAGGCAGCCCAGACCCACTCCATCCCATGCTCTCATGGCAGCCCTCACTACCAGGCAGGCTGGAAGCCAGGCTAGCTTGAGGGGGCCATAAGCCTCAGCTCCCAGTTTTCTTAGCCTTACGGGCTCCTGGGGAAGGGAGGGGGAAGAATGGCTGGTGGAAACATAAATCTCAACATCTTCGAAAAAGCCTGGTCTGACCAAAATCTACCCTGCTGCTAAACCTGGTGGGCATGGGGTCCGGAAATAAACATGTCTGGACATCTGGACAGGCGACACCCCCATGAGGTTGGAAGAGAAGGAGTTGCCTTTGCCTCCAGCAAGGCAAGATTTCTGTTACTTTACACCTTAGTGATCTTTTTGCAAGTTCCTTAGCCTCTCTGAGCCTCTGTTTACTTATGGGGATTTTACCTGTACCTTATAGAAGTGTGGCGAGGAGGAAATAATGCCTGTAAACAGAACAGGGCTTGACACATTGTAGGTGCTCCATGAATGCTAATTGCTATTGCTGTGCTGGCACCACTGGTGGCACTGCTGGTGGCAGAGCAGCAGGGTCACGAGCTGGAAGCTGTAGGTCAGAGGATGTTTGTGGCAACTAGGAAAAATGCTAAGTTCATTTCTGCTTCTCTGCTTTTGCCTCCACAGCCATTTCCCTGCAGTGACATCCTCCCTCCCTCCTCCTCTTCCCAGACCAGGCCCCTGCAAGGCCCTTGCAGATCTACCAGCTCCACACTCTCCCTGAGCTTGCAACCCCTCCACTCCCTGCACAGAGGATTCCCGCTGCATGCATTCAGTGCCACTTAAGGCAGATTATATGCTGCCTGGCGTCTCTCGATAATTACAGATTCCACGTGTGTGAGTCTTGTTTGCCCAACTCTAGAATCACAGAATCTCCAAGTTTGAAGGGACCTTATCCAGCCTCTGCCTGCGGCAGGAATTCCCTAAGGAATGTCCCTGGCAGATGGTCAGGCACCCTCCACCCAAACGTGCCCTATAAGGGAGGCTCCTCACGGACAGCTGACGCTGCCGTTCCAGCACCCTGTCTTCAGCCTTCTTTTGGGCCTCAAAGACCTACTAGGTCTTTTCTCCCAGGCAGAGAAGTCCCTAGGGCACATCTGTTCTCAGCACCCACAGTCTGAGGGACCCAGAGCACGGCTGTCTCCTGGGACCTGCCTGGGCTCAGCATCCATCCTCTGTGCTTCTCGGCTCACAGGTGTCTGGCGAAGAAGGCCTCCAGTGGCCCACACATTCACTCTCTCCACACATCTTTATTGCGACTGGCTATTGAAGAGGGCATTGTGACCCCAAATGCTATCCTGAGCTAAAATGGAGACGTACTGAGAGAAGGGACAGGTGCGGAAGGCCTGATGCAAAAGAACTGACTGGCCTGGCTTGGAAGGCAGAGGGTGGTGG
Organism: Canis aureus; assembly: GCF_053574225.1. Lineage (NCBI taxonomy): Eukaryota > Metazoa > Chordata > Mammalia > Carnivora > Canidae > Canis > Canis aureus. The sequence continues at coordinate 18,025,107 of NC_135626.1, forward strand.
TCCTGAGATCTGAAAGAATGACCAGCATCACTAGAAGGGCAAGAGAGGGCATTCCTGCATATGCAAGTACCCAGAAGGGTGGAGTGAGGTGTAGCATTTGACTACAGAGTGGGCAAATGAGGCTGGCAAAGCCACTGGGCCCAGCTGTGAGCTGAGAACTTTGCACCTTGTCTTCTGGGCAATCTGAAGTCACTAATGTGTTTGGGTAAGAAAGAGGTATAATCTGATCTGAGCCAGCCAAGACCCAGAGATGAGCTGAGGATAGCAGGGGGGAAGGCCATTCTCCAGGTGAGAAAAAATGGGCAGGGGGTGATGTTCAGAGCTAAGGGATAGAGAGGAGGAGCCAACTGGGATTTGGGGGAGGGAACAGATCTCTGGGCCCCCCATCCAATGTTTCTTGTACTGGGCCACACTGCCACTTCCCCCCAGGGCAGTCTATTGCAGTCCAATCCTCCTTTGACTGAATGAAGGTATGAAGCCCAGAAAGATGCTCCAGGGATTGAAGGCCTGAGGACTGGGGTGATGGTAGAGAGGCCTGGGATAGCCAGAGGGAAGGATTGGAAAAAGAAGCCTGGGGGCACTTGGGTGGCTCAGCTCAGGGGTTGAGTGTTTGCCTTTTGCTCAGGTTATGAATCCCGAGGTCCTGGGATGGAGTCCTGCATCGGCCTCCCTGCATGGAGCCTGCTTCTCCCTTTGCCTATGTCTCTGCCTCTCTCTGTGTGTCTCTCATGAATAAATAAATAAAATCTTAAAGAAAAAGAAAAGAAAGGAAAGGAAAGGAAAGGGAAAAGAAAGGAAAAGAAGAGAAAGAAAAGAAAAGAAAGAAAAGAAAAGAAAAGAAAAAAAGAAAAGAAAAAAAAGAAAAGAAAAGAAAAGAAAAGAAAAGAAAAGAAAAGAAAAGAAAAGAAAAGGGGATCCCTGGGTGGTGCAGCGGTTTAGCGCCTGCCTTTGGCCCAGGGCGCGATCCTGGAGACCCGGGATCGAATCCCATGTCGGGCTCCCGGTGCATGGAGCCTGCTTCTCCCTCTGCCTGTGTCTCTGCCTCTCTCTCTCACTGTGTGCCTATCATAAATAAATAAAAAAATATCACTAGACTAGTTTAAAAAAAAAAAGAAAAGGAAAAAGAAAAGAAAAGAAAAGAAAAAGAGGCCCAGAAGAGAGAGAAGAGAATGGTGGCCAGCATGTGGAGAGGGGGGTGCACAGTGAAGGGCCTGGCTGAGCAATCAGCAGGGGCTAAGTTAGGGAGGGCCCTGTGGGCCACAGCAAGGCATTTGGACTAGATAGTGGGGTCTTTGTGGGCTATGCGGAGTGCCACCAAAGGATTTCAGTGAGGAAGCACCACATCAGGCCACAGGTTGGGGCTACTAACTGGCTACAGTTCAGAAATATTGACGTGGAGGGAGAAGTGGCTGGAACCCTGCAGGCAGGGAAGCCGGTCAGGAGGCTGCCGTAGTGATCCAAGTGAGCAATAGCAGCGAGGAGCTGTGAAGTGGCAGGGGGGATGAAAAGTAGTAAAAAGATCTGGGTCCAATAGACAGGACCGAATGACTGATTGGCCGTGGAGTGTAAGGGAGGAGGCAAGATGCCAGTTTTGACTACGAGGATGCAGATGAATGGAGAGGGAAGCTGCTGGCTGGGGAAGAGGAAGGCTCAGTATGAGGCAGGCTGGGGGTTGGGGTGCCTGTAAAGTATCCAATGACAGGAGGAGTCCAGAGGAAGCTGGGCACATGGGACTGATGCTTAAGACCTCACATGGTGGGCCAGGCCCTTGGACACCATCTAGTTCAACACACCAACTCCATCCCCCAGAGAAATGAAGGGACAGGAAGCAGCTGGTGTCCTGGTGTCACTGAATAGCTTTGGTGACAGAAAGACATGCTTACAAATTCTAGTTCTGCTAATAATCTCTATGTGACCTTGGATAGGAACTTCAGATCCCATCTCACAGGGTTACTGAGATGGTGAAATGAGCTCCTCTTGCACTCAAGTGCCCAGCCCAGGGCCTGGAGGTTCCAGTGGCCAAGCAGCCCTGACGACAGGCCATGTCTGGGGCCCCCAGGAGACTGTGGGCAGTGGGGCTCAGTTGGCAGGAAGAAGCCTAACTGCTCTACTTTTCACTGTCTATTCCATGGCAGGTCCAGAACATCAGCCTCCGAGAGGGGGAGACAGTGACTGTGGAGGGCCTGGGGGGGCCTGACCCGCTGCCCCTGGCCAACCAGTCTTTCTTACTGAGGGGCCAAGTCATCCGTAGCCCCACCCACCAAGCAGCACTGAGGTTCCAGAGCCTCCCACCACCTGCTGGGCCTGGCACATTCCATTTCCACTACCAAGGTAGGCCTGGGCAGCTGAGGGAAGAACCAGCCCTGACTGGGTGCCCTCCTGGGGATCTCTGGTGCTACTATAGGTCTGTGTAGGGGAGGGGGGATGATGGAGGACAGACACAGGTGCCTAGTGAAGCTCTGTACAACTAAAGTTGATTATTACATATTTGACACCTCCCTCCTCCACCTACTACCCTACAGAGAACTGGTTGTGAAGGGGGCCTGACACAGAATCAGGTAGCCCCAGGGGTGCCCACTGCCATTTACTCATTCACTCATTCATTCATTCATTTATTCATCCAGTAAACTCTTCCTAGGTATCTGATCTTTGCCAAGACTGTGCTGGTCATTGACAATATCAAGATGGCAATATCAACCCTCCAGATCCTTTGCCCTCAAGGAATCCAGAATCTCTAGGGGAGGTGGACACTTAAATAGGCAATAATAATAGAAGCCCTCTCTCCTAAATGCAAGGTGGTCAAGATCAAAGGGGCTTGATAGTGACCTTCTGGAGGTCCTTAGCTACCAACTTGGTCTTCCTGAACTGCCTCACCCACCCTAGCACCCTAGGGACCCAGTCAGCTCAGAACACCTCTGGAAATAGGGGAGTGGCAAGATAGAATGGGAAAATCACAGACTCAGGGGACGGGCAGATCTGTGTCTAAATCTCCCTCCCATTGGCTGTTGACCTTGGACAGGTCATTTGACCTCTCAAACCCTCCTTTTCCTCTGCTGTACCATGTGACCAATATACTTCCTCCATAAAGGCATGAGGAAGATTATACCAGAGGGTTCCCGTGAAGTGCTTAGCACTTAGCACATTCCATGAACTTAGTTCTGGTTCCATGAAGGAACCAGAAACAAGTATTAAAGAGCTGGCAGGATACAAAAGGGAGGGATTGGGGCTTGCCTCTGCCCCTCTTCCATCAGCATCTTTCCTGGCCCTGGCACCCTTTCCCCAGGCAAAGTCTTCTTAATCCCTTGTACTGCTGTGACAGGGTAACCAGTTCAGACTGGGGAGTGCTAATGGGGAAATAATTGGTGTGAACAAGTATAGCATTGCCCTACATTGTCAGGGACCACTTCCACAGCCTTGCAGGGTCCATAGCCCAGGGAGGAGGACAGGGACTGGAGATGGGGATGCTTGGAACCCACCTAAGCAGCACTCACCCCTCCCTAGCCTCTCCACCCAAACTGGGAGAGCAGTCAGGTGTGGCAGCAGGGAGCCTGGTGGTGGGCAGGGGCTGGCCCGGGGCTTGGCAGAGAGAGGCAAGGGGCCAGCTGAGACAAGGGTGAGCATCTAGGCGGCCCGGCCAGCCTCCCTAATGGCTCATCAATCCTCCTTAGCAGCGGGCATAATTTCACGCCACGGTAACCTTCTCTCTTGCCGCAAATTCCTCTGCACAAAACCCTGGACCTTCCCTCTGTTGGCCAGACAAAGGTGGCTGAGAGGCAGTGAGCTGGAGGCCCAGGGAGGGGTGCAGACACCAAGGAGGGGCTGGGAGAGCTGGCCCAGCCCTGCCTTCTGCTCAGCTCCCAGAAGTCCTCCCTCCTCGGCCCAGTTTTTGTCAATGATCAGCTCTTTCCTTAATGAGTGTAATTCCCCTAATTATAGGCTGTAATTAGCCCTGATCCCAGAGATGGGAACAGGAGGAGCATGTGCTCACACGCGTGTCTCCCTGGGCTGGAGAAAGAGGGTGCCAGAAGAGGGGGCGAGGGGACTGGTATCCATATCACTGTGCTACCCAGGATAATGTTGGAGATCACAAGGATGGGCCCCCACAAGGGCCTCAACTGCAGAACCAGGTTCCAGTTCCCCTCCCACAGCCTCAGGCAGGGTGAGGAAGCAAAGGGCTCTGCCAGGCATGCCCCTCCTCCCTCCTGAGCATTCCTGGCACTGGACTTGGCCCCAGAAACAGACGCCAGGGAGAAAATAGCTCAACAGATTGCAGTCATCCAGGCTCCCTGGGAACGGTAGTCATGGCAACAGGAGGAAGCTCCTCCTGGGAAGTGGCCACGATGGAGTCTGGGGGCTTCCTCATCTGCCCCCAGCCTCCTGTTCTCACCTCATCCCAGTTTCCTAATCTGTGAAATGGGGGACCGCCCTTCCCAGAGTTGTGATAAGAACTCACAGGAAAGGTGTCAGTACATCTGGTTCGTGGCCAGATGTACTGACACCTTTAGACCTCTAGAACTCTCTGGATGTCACCCCCTCCCTGCACTCTGGCTGGAGTGCCTCACACTCTTTTGCCCATCCCATTCTGGCCTGGGGTCTCTCCCCAGGTCATTGTGGATGGCCACCCTAACCGACCAGCCTTGTGTGTCACTCATGGGTTTCTCTGACTCCTGAGCCCTGATTTCTACCTCACCCAGGGAAACAGGTAGGAGAGGGGATTAGAACGCAATGGGCTCCAGAGCCAGGAGCTTCAAGTGCCCTCTCTACTGCTCACTGGCTGTGGGATCAGGACTAGTGCCCCGGTCTCTCTTAACCTCAGTTTTCCTCATCCTTAAGAACCCATGCCTTGCCTTCCTTCCACCCAAGCATGTTGTAGACCTCAAGTAGGAAGAGTATAAAGGCATTTTAGAAGCTGGATGGTGCCTGCAGATGTGAAGTGCTTTTATGAATCAAGATTACTAACAATAACAGCAGGCTGGGACATTTGGTATTTGTTCTGTGCCAGGAATTGCACATGTGTCCTCTCAGTTAACCTCTCTTGTAACAGCACCAGATGCAGTACTCTGAATGGGTGGGTAAACAAGGAAACAGAGGCACAGAGAAGTTAGGTAATTTGCCCAAGGTGGCACAGCAAGTAGGGGAGCTTGTATTTTTCAAACCCAGACAGTCCCCTAAGTGCTGCCCTGCCCTGCCTGCCAATTACAAGTAACCACTCATTGTCATGAGAAGGAAGAGTTAAAACCATCCTCTCCCTTTGCACAAGCCCAGTGACTACAGCCAGGACAGGTGAAAATCACAAAACCCATTTCTGGACCCCATTCTGCTCAGATACAGCCCCTTTTTCTATTTATACAAATCACACAGAAGTTAGCAGAGCTCCTGCCTAGACCTCTCTTTCCATCTTGCCTAGTGCCATCAGTAAGGGTGGGCACCTCCACCCCAAGATCCTCAATCTAGATGGTCCCCATCCCTCTTACCACCCTCAAGGGTTTTCAGACTCCATAGCCCAGCCTTCACTCAGCCTCTCTCCTTGACCCCTCTGGCCTTCTTTCGCACCTCTCTGGACCCAAGCCCTGACCCCCATCTTTAGTATCACCTGGGGCTTGGCTCTATGTTGGGACTTGCCAGGTTGTTTTGTAGGATTTGCTGCCACCATTTGGTTATACTTGGTATGACAATTCCAAAAGTTACCAAGTTTCCCAGGCAACTTGCCCTTCCCCCACTTCCAAGGAAGGCGTGCCCTGCCTCCCCACCCTCGCCCCATCCTGTTTTTAAAAGAAGTCCACAGCCCTTGCCAGTGAATACTGGGAAAGCTTTTACTGTCTGACTTCAGTCGTTCTGGCTGTAATTCCTATTCGTCCCCTATAGGAAAAATAGTATGAATGCTTACATCAGAATAGACTCCTCATTGCTTCAAGTGCTTTCACATCTATAAGTCATTCAGCACACATTTCTCAAAGACGGGCTACCAGCTGGATTCGGGGATACCACACTGAATAAAATACTATCCCCTCTATTCTCTTAATAACCCTGTAGGTAGGCTGGCATTTTGAAACTCACTAAATAAATGAGAAACTGGGACACAGAGACGCTAAAAAACCTGCCAAAAACATCAGAAAGCTTGGACCAGAAGCCAAGCCTCCTAACTTCCAGCTCTGTGCTTGCTCCACTAACCAGCCCAGGCTGCTGGAAATATCACTGGCACCTTCTGGGGAGGGGATCAGAGTCTCTCCCAGAATTCCCGACACTTCCTCTGGCCCCAAGTGACATGTCCAGGCAGGCTGTGGCAAGCCCCTTTTGCCTTGGCTATGATTCAGCCCCCCAACACACACACACACACACACACACACACACAAACACGTGTCACCCATTTTCCCTCTGCAGCTTATCTCCTGAACTGCCATTTTCCCCGGCGTCCTGCTTATGGAACTGTGACTGTCACCAGCCTCCACCCAGGAGGCAGCGCCCACTTCTACTGTGCCACTGGCTACCAGCTGAAGGGTGCCAGGCTTCTTACCTGTCTCAATGCCACCCAGCCCTTCTGGGATTCCCAGGAGCCTGTCTGCATTGGTAAGTGGCTCTGGGGGACTCTGCTAAACAGAGGAGTAAGGTGGGGGGCTTATCCCTGCTCTCAGCTGCTGCCTGGAACCTTCCATTTGCTCTCTATAAGGAAGCCAAAAAATGGTCCCATACCTCAGTAGCGTTTATCCAACCTCATTATTGAGTATTTCCTACATAGAGGCACCACAGGTATATAGAGCTGAATTAAACAGGGATCATGCCCTCAAAAAGCCTACAATTCCAGGAAGTGGGGGAAGCAAAAAGCACATGGATCACCAATTTCCAGAGCAGGAATTAAGGAAGCACCAATGAAGACACACAAAGTGACTTGGGCAGGGAGGAAGCAATCATTCTTAGTTGGGTATTTAGGAGGCTTCCTGGGGGAAGTGACATGGAAGATTTGACATTTTAATGGAGGGAACACTTAGCAGAGCAGTTAACACAGAGGCAACAAGGTGAGGGAGTGTTCAGGGACTCAAAACAGCCAGGGAAGAGCTCAGAACTGTTCCTCAGGAGAGGCAGCCAGGTGGTAATTGAAGGCCAGGAGTCCAGGAGGCCAGGTGGTGTCTGGAGACCAGGAGGCCAGGAAGCCAGGTGGTGTCTAGAGTCCAGGCAGGCAAGAGGGTCTGAACATAGACAGTGACTTTGGGAAGGGAAAGGAGGGAGGAGGTCCCAGAGATACTGACAAACGGAGGGGGGCAAGTGGAAGGAGACATCCTCCCAGGTTCTGGACCTGCACGACCAGGAAGTCTGAGGTTGCTGCCAGTGAAGAGGGGCTTCTTGGCAGAAGGAAGATGGGGCGTTTAGTCTGCAGTGTGCAAGGCAGCTTGGGTATCTTTTCTTTTCTCTCCTTTTCTTTTTAATAGCTTGGGCTCTTGAACCTTACTCCATCTTATAAATGCTTCCTGAGTGCTAGGCACAAGCAGAGGTGAATAAGTCAGATCCAGTCTCTGCCCTCAAGGAGCTCTCTGGCAAGCAGGAAAACCGGCATGTAGCAAGCTCTGTGCAGACCAAGCTGTGATGGGGTGAATTCAGGGCATGGTCAGGATCCAAGCGAGGGAGAGCTGCTCCAAGATGAGGAAGGAGGCAAAGAAAGCTTCCCAGGGAGAGCACATGGAAGGATTATAAGAATGTTAGCTCAGGGAAGTGGAGTGGATCCTGAGGACAGCATATGCAAAGATGTGGAGGCAGAAAGCAGCACGCTAGAGGACAGGACAAGCAAGGTACATGGGATGGGGCTGAAGCCAAGTCAGGAGAAAGCCGGCTTCATGAAGGGTTCGAATGGCCCCTCAAGCTTAGATGACTTGGAGGTAACAGGGAACCCCAGACAAATTTAAGTGAAGGGTGGGCATGCTCACATTCACAGGGCAGTTCTGTTCTGAGACCAAGAAGAAAGATGGGTCTTGCCCTCTCTGAAGAGAAGCAGAGAAGAAAAGCACCACAACACCCCCAGCCCCAGGAGTTTTATTAAATTTAAAAATTCTGCCATCTTGAACATCCAGAGACAAAGAGGCCATGTTCTGGCCAGGGCAGCCTGGTCTCTGAGAGCAAACAGGCTCCAGAGCTGTGTGTCTAGGAGAGGAAAGTGCTGCCTGAAACCAACCACACTCCTCTTGTCTTTGAAACCCCTTCTCTGGCCCTGCTCAACTGCCAGATGCTTGTGGCCAAGTAACCCACAAGCCCCATCAGTGATGGGGCTGGGTGAGCTGCTCAGCCTCCCCTTGGAAAAAGGACAGTGCCAGGCCAGGGGGCTCAGTCCAGGAACCATGGTGGTAGTGATGCTATCTCAGGAAGTATGCGAGGCCAGGCCCTAGGTAGCAATGTCTGCTGAGGGCAGAAGATTTGGAGGTGATGCCATGTATACCAGTAGTTTGTCAGCCTATGTCTAGTCCTGCCCTCTTTTTTACATTCATTAACTCATTTTATTCAACCAACACTGAATACCAACTCTGTTCCTGGCCTGAAAAAGACTTGGCACCTGCCCCAGGGGGTCCTAGTTAAGGAACATATCCAAACAATAATGGGTTTTAGGGAAGTGGCATGAGGTAGAAGCAGCAGATATACCCAAGAAGGTGGGAGGCCCTGGGTAAGGGGCTTGAAGGCTCTGCCTGCGGGGGCGGAGAGTGGGGAAGGCCTCCCAGAAGAGTCAGCAGAGAGGGAAGGTGACTTACCTAGGGCCACTTGGCTAGACCATGGCAGATCTACCACAGTCAAAGGAGTTGAATAATTCCAGATGAGTGAAAGGTTAGGAGGTAGGATTCTGGAGTCTAGGCTGTCTGGGGCTGCAGGATCACAGGGGCCAACGATTGACCTTTGGCACCACGAACGCACAGAGGGCTCAAGAGCCGGGGTGTGTGGGTAGGCTTGGTAGGCCATTCAGAATCCAGTGGAGCTGGGACCAAAAGCCAGCCCACAGTCCCTGCCCTATCTCACAGCTGCCTGCGGTGGAGTGACCCGCAATGCCACCACTGGCCGCATTGTCTCCCCGGGTTTCCCGGGCAACTACAGCAACAATCTCACCTGCCACTGGCTGCTTGAGGCCCCAGAAGGCCAGAGGCTGCACTTACATTTTGAGAAGGTTTCCCTGGCAGAGGATGATGACAGGTAAGGAGAGTCCTGGTGGGATGGGAGTGTGCAGCCTACTAAGGCCCCACAGCAAGGATGGATCCCAAGCCTAGGCCCCACACCTTCCAGGGCAGTGACACCAGCCAAGCCTCTGCTCTCTCTCTTGGCCCAGGCTCATCATCCGTAACGGGGACAATGTGGAGGCTCCTCCAGTGTATGATTCCTATGAGGTGGAGTACTTGCCCATTGAGGGACTGCTCAGCTCTGGCCGACACTTCTTCGTGGAACTCAGTACTGACAGCAGTGGGGCAGCCGCAGGCATGGCCCTTCGCTATGAGGGTGAGCCTGCTGGGGCCTCACAGGGGTGGAGGGCTTGAGTCTAGGACCTCTTCTCTCACACACACACCCCCAACCCATCATCACTCCTTCCAACTTAGCCCTCGCTCACCTAGCACTTAGGTGCTCCCCTCTCCCTCCCTTCCAGTTCTTAGGGATTCCTACCCTGGTCTTGCAGGAGACCCTTGCCTGGACCCAGGCCCTCTAGTCCAAGAGAATGAATCCTCAAGAGTTTGAAGAACAAAAAAGGCCCCAACCCTTAGAGAAGAAAATTGCTGCAGGAGACATTCTAGAACCACCCATGCCTGCATGCATGCATGCATTCATTCATTCATTCAAAAAAACATTTATTGAGTGCCCTGTGTGTATGAAGCACAAAACTAGGTGCTGGGAATACAATGGTGATCAAGCCTGCCTCCTGAGCAGGGTATGATAGGGTATGGTGCTCTGGGCATCCTGCCCCTGCTGCAAGCCTAGGACATACATTTGTGGTCAGGAAGATAAAGGCCTTGGGGTGGGAGGCTCCCCCCTTCTCCCCATTTGCCCCAATTGAGGCTAAGCTGGGCTGGCCCCTGTGGTTTGCAGCCTTCCAACAGGGCCACTGCTATGAGCCCTTTGTCAAATATGGCAACTTCAGCAGCAGTGCCCCCTCCTATCCCGTGGGCTCCACCGTGGAGTTCAGCTGTGACCCTGGCTACACCCTGGAGCAGGGTTCCATCATCATCGAGTGCATTGATCCCCACGACCCCCAGTGGAATGAGACAGAGCCAGCCTGCCGAGGTCAGTAGGGACCTGTGGACAGACCTGCCCGGGGCAGGGAGCAGGGTGGGGACCAGAGCCAGCTGCAGAACCTGGGGCCAGAGGGGCCCTGTGACATGTGTGATTCAAGCCCCCACCTAAGGAGGAGGTGGGGGCTCCCAGCAATGGGTAGGCACTCCTGTGGGCCGGTGGCAGCCCCAGGACATAGCACTGGGTGGGGGGGATGTGGAGGGGATGCACCTCCTGGGCCTCCCCTGCCTTCCAGCTGTGTGCAGTGGGGAGATTACAGACTCAGCTGGAGTGGTGCTCTCCCCCAACTGGCCGGAGCCTTATAGCCGGGGGCAGGACTGCATCTGGGGTGTGCACGTAGAAGAGGACAAGCGCATCATGCTGGACATACGAGTGTGAGTGCCCACTGGGCAAGGCTGAGCCAGCTCCTGAGCTGTGGGGTCATTTCTTGCCCAGATCACCCTAGAGTCCCCAGGCCCACCCTCCCTGACAGTCCTCCTCCACAGGCTGCGCATAGGCCCTGGTGATGTGCTTACCTTCTATGATGGGGACGACCTGACAGCCCGGGTCTTGGGCCAGTACTCAGGACCCCGTGGCCACTTCAAGCTCTTTACCTCCATGGCTGACGTCACCATACAGTTCCAGTCAGACCCCGGGGCCTTGGTGCTGGGCTACCAGCAGGGCTTTGTCATCCACTTCTTTGGTGAGCTTGCCCCTGCCCTGCCTGCCCCACCACCTGGGGGAGGGAATGCCAGAACACAGATCCCAAACCATGGCAAGTCAGAAAGGCCAGGGCAATGAGCCCGAGTGCTCTTAATCTGACGAGGGAAAGCTGGAAAAGCTCCAGGCATCACCTGAAGGAAGCCAGTCTAATTCTCCATCTTCCCTGAGGGCCCAGTGAAAGGGAGCCTTCTGTTGCAGCAAGAGAGATTTGGGTAGGCATCAGGAAGACCTTCATAACAAAGAGGAAACTCAGAAAGGTGTTTGTTTCTACCTTCTAACAATCTTTAAGAGAAGTGGCAATTTCCCCACCCTCCCCGGCTCCTCTCTCAGGCATGAGGAACTGGCCAACGTGCTTTTGAAAGTAAAGCCCAGGGGCACCTGGGTGGCTCAGTTGGTTGAGCATCTGCTTTCAGCTCAGGTTTTGATCTGGGGGTCCTAGGATCAAGCCCCTCATCAGGCTCCCTACTTGTGGGGAGACTGCTTCTCCCTCTGCCTCTCTCTCTCTCTCATGAATAAAATCTTAAAAAAGGAAGGAAGGAAGGAAGGAAGGAAGGAAGGAAGGAAGGAAGGAAGGAAGGAAGAAAGAAAGAAAGAAAGAAAGAAAGAAAGAAAGAAAGAAAGAAAGAAAGAAAGAAAGAAAGGAAGGAAGGAAGAAAGAATTCTGTTTGTTGTTTGTCTTTGTCTTTGTTTGTTGACTCTAATGGATAGGAAGAGGGCAGAAAGAAAGGCAGGCATAAAGCCAAAATGATAACTCCCGAATCTAAGAGACAGAATGATGTCAGGGACAGGCAAGGAGGGGCCCTTGAGCATGAAGGAATGCATTGCTGGGCCTGCCCAGGCCAGGCTAGGCCCAGGCCAAACTGGCAGGAGCTGGGGTGCCCTTGTGGTGAGGGAGGCTAGCACAGTCACTTTAGTGATGGCTGAGGGCCTGCATCTTGCTGCCCCTATGCCCCCCAGAGGTGCCCCGCAATGACACATGTCCGGAGCTGCCTGAGATCCCCAATGGCTGGAAGAGCCCATCTCAGCCTGAGCTGGTACATGGCACTGTCGTCACTTACCAGTGCTACCCTGGCTACCAGGTGGTAGGGTCCAGTGTCCTCATGTGCCAGTGGGACCTAACCTGGAGCGAGGACCTGCCCTCCTGCCAGAAAGGTGAGTGTACCTGTTCTCCACATTCCCCTCTTCAATGCAAGATACAAGCAAGGCTCTCTCCTGGATTCTGAACCAGACTTCAGCTGTTGCCAGCTAGTACCCTTGAACTTCCTCCCCCTTTCATAGCCTAAGTTTTCTCATCTATGAAATGGGGATAGTACCTTTTCAAAGGGTTATCCACCAAGCATTTCAAATATTTCCTTCCTGATGGATGGCCAGTGTTTGTTGACTCTAATGGATAGGAAGAGGGCAGCCCGGGTGGCTCAGCGGTTTAGCGCCGCCTTCAGCCCAGGGTGTGATCCTGAAGGCCCGGGATAGAGTCCCACGTTGGGCTCCCTGCATGGAGCCTGCTTCTCCCTCTACCTATGTCTCTGCCTCTCTCTGTGTGTCTCTCATGAATAAATAAATATTTTTTTAAAATAAAAAAAAATGGATAAGAAGGGGACAGATGAGGGATGCACCAGCAAGATGGCAGGGACAGATAAATAGGCACCACAGCCACATATCATGAAGATATTGGCTGGCTTGGAACAAAGCCAGGGTGGACTGGCTTCTGTTGAGTTCTATCTGGGCTACTTTCTCCCATTACCCCCCTACCCATAGTGACTTCTTGCCATGACCCTGGGGACGTGGAGCACAGCCGACGTCTCATATCTAGCCCCAAATTTCCTGTGGGGGCCACCGTGCAGTATATCTGCGACCAGGGTTTTGTACTGACTGGTAGTGCCATCCTCACCTGCCATGACCGTCAAGCAAGCAGCCCCAAGTGGAGCGACCGGGCCCCCAAATGTCTCCGTAAGTGTCAAATGGTTATGAGGGGAAGATTCTGGTAGGAGACAAAAGATGCCACCTCTGGAGACTAGAGGCCTGGCACCCTCACTGGGCTCTGCCTGCTTTGCAGTAGAACAGCTCAAGCCATGCCACGGCCTCAGTGCCCCTGAGAATGGTGCCCACAGTCCTGAGAAGCGGCTACACCCAGCTGGGGCGACTGTCCACTTCTCATGCGCCCCTGGCTACGTGCTGAAGGGCCAGGCCAGCATCAAATGTGTGCCCGGGCACCCTTCACATTGGAGTGACCCCCCACCCATCTGTAGGGCTGGTGAGTGTTTTGCCACCCTCAGAACTCCTGTCTGTCCCCGGGCGCCTGGGTGGCGCAGTTGGTTGAGTGTCTGACTCTTGGTTTTGGCTCGGGTCATGATCTCATGGTTGTGGGATCAGGCCCCATGTTGGACTCTGAGCTCAGCTTGGAGTCTGCTTACAATTCTCTTTCCCTCTCCCTCTGCCCCTTCCCATTCATGTGTGCATGCTCTCTCTCTCTCTCTCTCTCTCTCTCAAATAAATAAATAAATCTTAAAAAAAAAAAAAAAAAACTTCCTGCCAGTCCTACAGGGCTGCTCTAGCAAAGACGCCAAATATTGAGAACCAGAACCCCCTGCCCACATGCCCTTCGTGTTACCCTTAGTCTCCCCAGTCTTTGCCAGATCTTTCTGATCTGGTGACACCAAGACAAATGCTGGGGTAGACTCTCCTTGGACAAATCCATCCCATGATCAGTCTACTCCCTGCCTTAGTGGTTGGCCCATTGGTCTCACCTCTGCCCTTGGCCCTCCCCTCTTGTTCCAGCCTCTCTGGATGGGTTCTACAGCGGCCGCAGCCTGGATGGTGAGCCCCCCCCTTGAGGGCCAGGGAAATAGTCTCCCTGGCCCTGGCTCTCACAGCTCCCAGGCCATGGGTTCCCCAAGAAGGGAGGGCAGAGAAAGAGAGAGGTCTGGGACCAGCAGAGCAAAAGTTAGAAGCTAGAGGGAGCTGCTTACCTGGATTCTCCTGGGCAGAGGTTAGGGCAGATATGGGCTCTGGATCATAGGGACTTCTCCCCCAATCCCATCCACTGTGTTTTCAGTTGCCAAGGCACCTGCTGCTTCCAGCACCCTGGATGTTGCCCACGTTGCAGCCGCCATTTTCTTGCCACTGGTGGTGATGGCGCTCTTGGTAGGAGGTGTGTACCTCTACTTCTCTAGGTGAGTCTGGTTTCCCTTCCTGCCCTATATACCCAACTCACTCCTGCCCAGCACTTCTGACTCACAGGCTTCTCTGTCCCACAGGCTCCAGGGGAAAAGCCCCCTGCGGCTGCCCCGGACACGACCCCGTCCCTATGACCGCATTACTGTGGAGTCAGCATTTGACAATCCAACTTATGAGATTGGAGTAAGTGCCCATGCCATTCTTTGCACCCTTTCAGAGGATCTAATTCTATTCTCCCTTGGGCAGGTACCCCTGAGGGTCCCTCCAAGCCCCCTCACTCTTTCCCTTTTCCTTGGGCAGGTGGATTATGGGCCGGCAAATCTTATACAAGTTTCCAACTCCCAGCAGTCTCTTTACTTTGCAGGAGACGAAAGAATATGAAGTCTCCATCTAGATGGGGGCAGCTTGGAGAAGCCAGCTCAACCCAACATCACAGCCCAGCAGCAAAGTTTCCAGCTTCCTGCTGTCCCTACACCTCCTGTACATACCATCTGGGAAGAGACGCCACCAATCCCTCAAGAAGTCGTGCCCTTCCCCACCTGCAATGCCCACCAGGGCCTATATTCTTGGTACCGCCGCCCACATAGGGCCCTTCCTTGGGTTCAAATCAGGGGGCATCTGCCTCTGGGCAGAGCACAGCTGGAGTACATACATCAAGTACCAGCATTCTCCTGACCCTCCTTCATGCCCTGGACCTCTAGCCTGGAATTCACAAGCAGAGGAAGCACACCTCTCTTCAGGTTAACCACCATCCAGGCTAGCATGTGGCACCCTGCAGCAAGGCGAACTTGATGGTGGTGGAGACTGCACCAGGGTGCCCCTCACAGGGCTATCACCAGTGGCCAAAGCTGCTGTCAACAATGACCTCTGGGTAGTCCTGGCATGCTGACATCAGCCCCTCGGGGAGGTCTCTAATCCTTCTCTAAGGCCCCAGGAATGGACAGTTCTGCTTCCTGGAGGCAAAAATTCTAAGGGACCCAAAGGTGTTTAGGGACCCTACCCCACGCTCAGGTTGGGCTTCCCTAGGCACTCATGCTCCACACCAAAGCAGGACACCCCACTGCTGCCCTGGCAGCCCTACATGCCAAGGAGAGGGAGATCTTACCCTAATATCGATCTGGCTTTACAAACATCTTTCCCACTAGTCCTTCCTCCAACCCCAGCCACCTACCAGTCTTCCCTCATGGCCACTGTGTTTTGGGATAAGGGGAATGGGCAGGCACATTCTGGAGAGGAGCGGAGGTCCAAGGGCCCAGAAATTTGGCATGGAACAGGGGGTTAGAGACCCACAGAAGAGACCCAGGAGTTGGCTACAGGCCAGTTTGTACATGTAATGTATTATATGGGGTCTGGGCTCCAGCCAGAGAACAATCTTCTATTTCTGTTGTTTCCTTATTAAAACGGTGTTTTTGGAAAAAAAAAAAAAAAAAAAGCAATGGCCAGGTAGATGGTGCTTTCTTGGAGGGAAAGGAGGTGGGAAATCAATGGGATGCGGACTTCAAGACCAGAAGGCATGCTGGGTCCACCAATTGATCACTCTGACATTTTATCAAAAATAAGTTACATGCAGGTGCTTCAAAGACTACTGTCCCCACAAGGTCAGTACAACAAATGGCAGGTGAAATAAGATGCCCCAGTGGCTGATCCACAGGGGTTTGGGAGCCCAGGAACCCAACTGCTTACCTACCCGCAATGTTTCCTTTCTTTCTTTTTGCTAGGTCCAGTACTATAGGCCAGCACACTCTCAAGCCCCTCCCCAATGCCACTGTATTGTTGACAAGGCCCAGGAAGCCTGACACCTCTTTTCTCCTTTCTTCCTTCCCCTTCTTTCCCAGCTAGCAAGACTTAGGAAATTGGAATAAGAATTGGAGACTGAACCTCTATAAACATGAGGCCCTAGTCCATCTTGGCCTCAGGGAATATCCAGACTATCAGGAGGAGGGGCAGTGCAGTTTAGGTCAGGGACTTGGCTCCTATTTTAGCAAAAGCCTATCTATGGGCTCCAGAAAGAAGTTGGCTGGAGAGGATCTGTTTAAGTTTGACCTGTTTGGTCACTTATAGCCCCGATGTCTCTTCTCTATGGTTCCCAGCACGTTTTGAGATGAAAGTGCTAGCCCAGCCTTGGCCCCCAGCACACACATCCATGCTTAGAGGTGTGTTCTGTGTGGCTGCTCTCCAGGGTAAGAGCAAGAGACAGGCAATGGAGTTATGGATACTCAGGAGGCAGAAGACAAAATCCCTGAAGGAAATAATGGCAGCAACCAGCACATTCTACTTCCACAGTCTTCCAACAGAGAGGCCTTGATCACTCATGGCTGCCCACCTCCCACTCTACCCATCTTGAAGGCTGGAGAAGCTCCAGTCCATGTAGAGTGCAGTGCCTATATTAACCACAAGAGGTCACTTCAGAAGATATCTGTATCCCACCTGCTAGCTCTCCTCAATCCCCCTTGAGCAACCAGGGCTGGAGCTCTCCAAGGTGGCACATTTCCAAACGCTGAGCTGACCTCCCCTTCCCAAGTTCTAAGAGGAAGGTGTGTAGAGTGATTAGTTCCCCTGGCACTTGTCAATAGAGCCAAGTATTATTTCCCTCGTTAACCCACCACCTGTTCCTCTTTTCCACTGCAAATAATGATGTTGATCAAAGCAAAGTCTTACTCACTGGGCACAGGCCAACAGACTATTTATCTGCCCCATAATACTTTCAGGCTGACACGGCAGCACAGTTGGGCCCTGAGCAGTAAGAAGCTAGTGAGAGAGGACCCATGGCTTTCAACTTCTGAGGGCCTGTGGCATGAAACAAAACCTCAGAAGATGTGAGGTCCGGCCACTTTCATACAACTAACTCACCCCTACTCTCTCTGATGGTTGCCTCTCTGGTCCATAGCCACTAGGATTTCTTGTTTGCAGAGGCTGGTAGAGGGCAGAAAGCAGCCAATCTAGATGACATCTACATGACAGATAAGGCCCATGACCTTATCATTCTTCCTAGGCACCAAGAGGAACACCAGAAAAGTCAGAAAAACAGAAATATTGAGACCACACACTGACATCCCCACCCTAACTCATCCTCTTCGCTATCCCAAAAGAATATCTGCTGCTGTTGTGAGCAGCAACAACTCCTCACAGTTAACCCGGCATAATGGAGAGTGTCCTGGCCCGGGATTAAAGCTGTTTCATTCACAGGTCTGCCATAAATTCACTATGTGAACCAGGCAAATCATCGCTCCTCCATGCATCTGGAAATGAGATTAACACAGATGGCCTTTAATCCCTTTCTAGTTTTATCCTTCTGCAAATGCTACACCTTAACAATCACAGGTGAGCAAGACACAACTACCTGGCAACAATGCCAACTAAACGCCTAGTGGCAGGCACAGTGATGCCATTCATTCCCTTCTCCACCTCTTCACCTCCAGTCAGGCAAGAGATAACTGGCCATCTCTGAAAGAGATAACAAGGGCAGGGGCGGGCGCCATAAGGGAGGAATTCGGGGTGAGGCCTTCAGACTACAAATCCCAGCATACAGCACAGCATCCCTTCTCAAAACCATCCCTTCCTACCAGGCAAATCTCTTTTCCTCGCGTCCTCCTACCCTACAACGCATAGCATGCACAGGGAACTACGACTCCCACAATCCACCAGATCCCTCGCGATTTTTGATCCCAGGGTGCAATACGCTCCCGTTCGCCCTTTGGACCTCCTGCGCATTGCAAACTGGGAGTTGAAGTCCGCCATAGACAGGTAGCTGGGCGTTGTCAGTGTTACTAACTCTTCGCTGTTGGCTTCCACTGGAGCAGTTCTCAAGGACGGTGACCAAGAGAGGGTAGTAACGGGCAAGCGAAACTCTCCATGGTGTCATCATTACGCAAGGCAGGGATGCTGAGGCTAAAATTAATTCGGGAGCGGGAGGGTAGTGTGAACAGCAGCCATCCAACCCGACACCAAAAGAATAGTTTTCCGTCGCGACGGCTTTTCTTTTCTCTTTATCAATATGGCGTCTAGTTCAGCCACACCTGACTCTGGGAACCAAACGACCCAGTACAATATCTCTAGGAGTGTTGCTGTCACCGACAGCCTACCAGCTCCAGCCAACACCACACCTAACTCCTTCCCGTTGTTGCCTGAGGACCCCAAGGACATGGTAGCCCATATCCCATTACCAAAATGGCGAAAGTAGAAGCATTCTTGTTAGGGCCTGCAGGTGACAATACGCTTGCGCGGAAAGCGGCTGTGGTGTAGGGCGGGAGGGGGCAGCATTCTCAACGCGCCTGCGCAGGAGCAGAGTATTCCTGGTCTATACACAAAACACCAATGGAAGAAAAGCCCCCATGTTCCTGCGGCTGCGCTGTGACCCTTAGGAACTGTCCCAGGCGCCTGCGCGAGACCTCACGTCCCGCCCCCTTATCTCAGTACGCTGGCGCAAGGCAGAAAGGCGGGGCTTCGGCGCTCCAGACGAATGCCAGCGCGGCTGCGCGCTGGGGGGTACCCTCTCACTGCGGCTGCGCGGGAGCCCGGCCGCCGGCTGTCACTGCGGTTGCGCGCGGCGAGCGGCGATCCCGGGGCGCCTGCGCGGGTGGCTTTGCGGGCGCTCGCGGTAAGTTTGCGCCAAGTGCGCGGCAGCCGGGACGCAGACGGCGGCGGCGGCGAGAGGCGGAGCCCGGGGACCACCCCCCATCACCCTCCCCGCAGTCACCTCACGTACCACAACCTCACCTAACCTCTCACCCCCCCTCCGATCCCCCCAACCCCGGGATGGCAGCGCCCGCCAGCCTTCCCGGCCGGACCAGCGGTCGCCAGCGCCGGCTTTAGCCTGTGGGACTAGGCCCCGCCGAGGCCTGACCCCCGGAGCCGGGACCCACCGTGCAGCCAGCCGCCGGGCCGGGGCTGAGGGGCCGCTCCCCCCTCACGGCCCGTGGGGAGGACGCTGCCGTCCCGGGGACAGGGGGCCGGGGGGTGGGGGGGAGCCAGGGCGAGGAAGTCGGGACCCGTGTTGAGGAAAAAGAAGGGGGGCCGGGGTCAGGAGCGCCCCCTCCCCCCGCTTCCCCCCTCCCCCTGGGGTTGGGGGGGCCGGAGCAGAGAGCGCCCAGCCCGGGAGGTGGATGAATGTGGGAGAAAATGGAGACCAAGACGATCGTGTACGACTTGGACACGTCGGGGGGGCTGATGGAGGTAAGAGTGGCCCTCCTCATCCCCTTCCCCCAGCGCCGGGAGGGAACCTCCGCCCTCCGCCCCACAAAGCCGGTCCTGAGCTCACAGCGCAAAAGGGCCGGGGGAGGGGGGGTTCTTTCCCACCCAGACTCTCCCTCCCTTCTTTGCAATTCGAGGGGCTGAGCTCAGCCTCCGAGGACGTTTGCAGCAGTTTCACCTACCCGCCGCCCTGGATTCGCTCTCCCGAGGCACCAACCCACTCCATGTCGATGCACCGGCGGGCCTCCCCACCCCCTTCTCGTCGGCCCCTTTGTGCTTTCCCCAGCACGTCCGGGTACCGGGTTTCAGGCCTCTCCAGAGCCTGGCTTTGGAGTCCCCCACTGTCCATACAAGGAAGTGGCGAGAAGGGAACCGCGCACCCTCTCCCCATCCCCCTACCCTGATCCTCCCCATTTGGAAGAAGCTGTTCTCGTTGTGCTGCAGGAACGCTGTTAGGGTGGGCTCCCCCCGGTTCCGGGGGCTGAGAGGTTCTGGGAGCAGCTTGGATGGGAGGAAGAAGGACAAAAGGGGGGAGAGGGGTGGGTGACGGAGAAGCCTTGCCGGGGGGGCGACGGACCGCCCGGGAGCTCCGAGTATGCACACACGCCGTTTGTATGTGTGTGCAGCAAATCCAAGCTCTGCTGGCTCCCCCCAAGACGGACGAGGCAGAAAAGCGGAGTCGGAAGCCTGAAAAAGAGCCCCGTAGAAGCGGCAGGGCCACCAACCACGACAGCTGCGATAGCTGCAAAGAAGGTGGGGATCTCCTGTGCTGTGACCATTGCCCGGCCGCCTTCCACCTCCAGTGCTGGTAAGGTCTGGGGACCCCTTTGGAGCTCCTTGGCGGACCCCTCTCGGCACATTCCTTCACCCGGCCTACCCTTGGCTGCCGAAAATAACGGGCGCTTGCAGCCGCTAGCTGACTTTCTGCAGCGGCTGGGGCGAGCGCCTCCCCGCCCCCAGGTGTCTGCCGGGATCTGGCCGTTTGGGGGGGGGGGGGAGGAGCAGCAGTGGGTCCGGACCCCGAGGTGGGGGTTGGGACGAGTGAGGAGAGCCCCATCTGGGATTGGAAGTCTCTGGGTAGCCGGGACAGAGCCGGCAGGGCACGGCCGGCGGTGGCGGGGGAGGAAGGGGAGGAGCTCTGGGCCCTGTGCCTCTCGCTTGCCCGCGCGCCCGCCACCCTCGGGCTCCTGCCGGGCTGGGCTCTCCTGCGGGCGGGTGCGCGGAGCCCTCGGCTGCGGGAGTTGGCCTGGTCCAGACCCGGGAGTCCGGACACCCGGGCGCTTGCGGCTGTGGAAGAAATCATGGAGGGTGTCTCTCGAGTCCGCCTCTCCTCTGCTTCTCTGTTTACAATATGGCGACCTGCCTTTAAATTATATTTTTATTCTCAGCGCCATTTTGGCTGCATATATGATTTGCAAACGTCTCCCGGGGAACGGTGGGGGTAGAAGCTTGGAGTCTTTTCTGCAGAAGCTCCTCAGGGACCAGGGCTAGGATCTCGCCGCTTTGGTCCCCTTTCTCTGGCTCCGCTTGCCCCCTGTTGCCTCTCGGAGCTGCCTCCCTCTCTCCCTCCCCTCCCCGCGCTGCCGCCTCCTAGGAAATCGGGCCGGGTTAGACAATTAAAATTGCCCTTGGGCGCCGATTTCACTTCCCCGCTCCGGATCAGCGAGCCCTTCGTGGCAAAATTCTTTGCTGCCGGGGCAGGATTGTGTGCGGTTAGCTCGGCGAGGGCATTTTTAAGGAGCAGAGAGCTGGAAAGCTGCGCGCTTCCCTCTCCCCCCCCTCCCGCCCCCCTCCCTTACTGAACGCGAGAGGAGGGAAGAGACGGGCGAGAGAGGGAGGGACCTGAGTTGATCGCCCGCTGCGTGATCCTCCTGGCAGCTCAGCCCAGAACAGTCCGGCCAGGAAGAGTTTAAACTCCAGCTTCTGCCTGGAGAAACCATCTCTGCCCTCCACAAAAATCCTGCATCTGAGCAGGGAGTCCAGATTGTGTCGTGTTCTGATGGGTCTTGTTCTGTTGTTCAGCAACAGTTGACTGAAGCAGGCGTTTGTGAAAGCGGGAAAGAGAGGGTCTTCTGTTTGTTCCCACCAGTTTTTGATGTTGCCTTTTTTTTTTTTTTTAAGTCCTCTGTTTAAAAAAGAAAAAGTGAAGTTTTCTTTAAGCCCTCTACACTGTTCATTCACATTCCGTCTCTCAGTTTGTGGACTGGTGCCTACTGTATATTTGTACTAATTACAGGTTTTGGAGCACTTATTAGACAGATGACTGATACTGGGCAAATTAAGTCTGTGGTCAGAAGTTAGGTAGGAAGCTCCCATTACCACCCCCCAGATACTTTTGCCCAGGAAGGCACCCCATCTGGGCTCGTAATGTTGCAGGGATGAAAATGGTTATCCTGGAGGAAGCTTTGTTGCTGGTTTTAAATTTTTTATTATGGAGTGACTAATACCAGCAGGAAGGGTCTGTGGTTTTTAGCCTTTGCTTCCTGTAAGGTGTAATCCACCTGGAGAAAATATCTCTGGTCAAGTTTCCTGAGCTGTTCTTGAGCAAGGAATAGATTTGTATCTGGATATGTTATGTTGCTTATCAGTTTTTTCCTGTTGCTTACACTTTTTATTGTGCTTGTTTGATACATATACTGGGACTGAATTGTAGCCACCTTGATTTAAAATGCGGATGTTTCATTCCTAGGATGAAGCTAGTGTGAGTTAACCAAGAATGGTGACCCCTGTGTTGAGAATTTTATAAGCTTTTCATTATCTTCAGTCTCCTGTGTTTAGTAAGGAGATTGTTCATCAGAAACTTCAGGAATGGAAAAAGTGTGCTGTTTTGCCTGGATTTGGGCTTTATAAACTCTAAAACCTAACCTCGGGATCTTCTAATTAGATGAGTGTGAGTCTTGTCAAGTTGTAACAATTAACAGTTTCTACCTCAGCTAAGAGAAGAGGGAGGTACTTGTAGCTGTTTGGTGAGACTCAGGCTTGCCCAGACTGTGCATTTCATTGAATACTTTTCTCTTTCATTTTTTGAAGATGGTGAATGGGAACTGGTAATCAGAGATTTGAGAATCCTAGTAAGTGAGGCAGGGCTTGTTTTACATCTCCAATTCCCTCTTTGAAGAGCCAGTACTGAAGGTACCATTGATTTACCTGAGTTATTACATAAATTACAAAGCATTCTAAATATTGGTACAAAGGCAGGAAGCCTTCTTTCCAATGAGCTTTATTTCACCTTCCTGCCTCCCATTCCACATTCTTTCCAGCACAAGTGAAGTATTTCGTTAACTACCTCCACCAGAGTAGTTAGGTCAAGTAGTTGACTGTCTTAGAAAATTTTGATTTCTGAGTGTCCTGGCTTTAATTCACGCCATTTCTGCTTGCTTGTACCATGTGGGAATGAGTTAGGTGTGGCTATATTTTCTCTTGCTTCCCTTTTTAACTAAGACTGGATTACAGTTGACCCTTCGGCAGTGCTGAGGGCTTAAGGACACCAACCCTCATGCAGCCAAAAATCTAATAACTCTTGATTCTCCAAAAACATAACTACTAATAGCCTATTGTTGACCAGAAGCCTTAACCAGCGACATAAACAGTCAACACCTATTTTGCGTGCTATGTGTATTATACACTGTATTCTTACAACAAAGTATGCTAGAAAAAAAGAAAATGTTAAGAAAGGAAAAAAAAAAAAGAAGAAAGAAAAGAAAAGAAAGGGACACCTGGGTGGCTCAGCGGTTGAGCGTCTGTGTTTGGCTCAGGTCATGATCCCAGGGTCCTGGGATCGAGTGCCACATCGGGCTCCCTGCAAGGAGCCTGCTTCTCCCTCTGCCTATGTCTCTGCCTCTCTCTGTGTGTCTCTCATGAATAAATAAATAAAATCTTTAATTTTTAAAAAAGAAAGAAAATACTAAGGAAATCATAGAAGATACAGTACCATACTATAAAAAAATCCACATAGAAGACCTGCTGTCTAAACTCATGTTTTCCAAGAGTTAGCTGTATTTAGATAGCATAATAATGATGATTTTCTTTAATGTACAGAATATACAAGCATGAAGATGGAGGTTTTGCAAACCCTGTAGATCATAACTAGTTCTGCAAGTCTTCACTCAAAGTTCTCTGAGACAAGTCCTCTTTCAGTCTTTAGTCTGTCTTGCCAGCTTGCCTCACAGTGAATGAGATCTAACAAAATGTTCTAGAAGTGATCCTAGGCAAACTTTACCTCCTGGGCTTAGTGACATAGCCATAACCACAGGGAATTTTTCTAAGATAAACTACTATAGGAAATGATTGGTCAGATAAACTGTTTTAATTGTCTTGTCTTTTCTCAGGGGCCAGTGCTCTTCCCAGTTAGATTGGGAGCCCTGTTTCTGGTTTTTCTGTAATGATCCTTTAGGTGAGGGAATGAATTGTCCTGTGCTCAGCACCATGACCTCACTGAAGAATTAAACTTAAAGAGGTGATTTTTTGTTTTTGTTTAAGTGATAGTGTAATCATTTTATCTGAGTTTAACTGGTTTATCAATTATTCAGAGCGGTGGTAGGGTTTACTAAACTTGCCCCAGGAGAGCTGGAGAGATGTTTTTGAGTGTTTTCTGGTGAACCTGACACCTATCATAATTGTCATGCCATGAGTTGAACTTTCTGAAAATCCTGGTCTCCATGGGTTAGTCCCTAAAAATTGGTTTAAAAAAATTAGAATAACTGGTGGAACCCTAGTTGCCACTGACCCATCTTTCTGTTTGTGAATGGATTGAATTGTTCTCACCAATAAAGTGAACGCCAATAGGCCATGGGCAGTGAAGTTGACTAGAAACTAGATATTTCCCTCTGATTGCTTTCTCTCTCATGGCATTTTGCTCCAAACGGACTGAGGGACCAACACGGTCTGCTTGAGAAGTCAATCTACCTCAGCAGACCTCAGCATGGTTGCTTCCCGTCAGACAGATTTCTGTAGCATTTGCCTCCGCATGTTATATTTGGAATTTTTGGCCGGCTTTCCTCTCTTTGGTGTTGGCAGCAAGATCCAAAATGAGGTTTTCGAAGAATGAGAGTAAAAAGGTCTCTGTGCACAGGCAAAACTAAGCTCAGCTTGGAGTTTTGCATATCTAATTTTCAGTGAGTCATAACAAGAAAGGTTTCACACATAGAGTAGAAAACTGCCTTGCTGAAAATCTTTGCTGTTTGAACTTGTAAGAAGGTGATTTTCCTGATTTTGTTGTGTTTAGCTCCTCATTGGAGTAGTATCAGGCTAGCAATGAATTAAAATACATTTATTGTAATGTTATCTTGTGAATTTGTTTCTAACATTTTAAGTGCTTGGAAACCTAGCACTGAAGATCTGGAGGTGTCAGCATCTGGACTTCCTCCCATCACCCTGCCTCCTCAATAGTAAAATGATTCAACAATAAACAAACCTACTTTGGTTTTATGTATATTTTATTTATTTTTACATTTGCTGCATCACATTGGAATCCAGGTGTGTATTATTGTTTTTAAATGTTCCACTCAAACAGGAAGGGTCCAGTAACATTGAGCTTGAGCTCAATTACACATGCATGCTTTGTAAACTTAATGTGGGGCTCAGGGACTAATTCTTGTGATGCAAGTGCTTTGGTTCAATGATAAAAGGATAATGACTATTTGAAAATAATAATAATAATAATATTTAATAGAATTGTTTACACAAAAATGTGTGACCTAGATGGCTTTGGTTAAGAAAGGAAGCATCAGAAATTTTTTAAAGGGGAAGAGGAGACAATGTTCCTCAAAGGTAAGAGTGTTTGTATGACCTAAGGCAAGTACTTAGTGGTACTGTTGTGGGAAATTTTTCACTTTGGGCCTTTCCCCAAATTAATTACCATACTCAATGAAAAGTAGGATGCTGTTGTAATCTCATTAGTTTCCTGCTACTCCTTATGTATTTTCCTGCTCTCAAAATACTTTACAGATGGGCTCCACTAAAATACTAGGGCCGTTTTGGCCTTCGTAAATGATTAGTGTATTTTTTACGTGTGTAATTGTATAAAGGACATATTTAGGTAGTCTTCACTTATATATGGAGAGGGAATTCATGTTGATCTGTTTTATTTATTTTTTATTTATTTTGTTGATCTGTTTTAAATTCTTAAGTATGTCTCCAAGATAATTTTTTAAGCCAAATCATAAAATAAAGACAAATTGTGTAATTTGAACTGAAAAGGGATCCAAATTGTCCTTGCTGTGCGTTGATGAGACATTGGTTTTTATTAGGCTCTGAATAAAGGACAAGTAATACTCAAAAAAGGACTCAGTGAGTTTCCAAGGTTCACCCTTGTAGGATTTATCAGTACTTCATCCATTTTTATGGCTGAATATTATCCCATGTATGGATATACCACTTTTTTGCTTATCCATTTATCAGTTAATGGGCATTTGGAGTTTTTTCTACTTTTTGCTATTGTGAGTAATGATGCTATGCACATTTTTGTGTGCAGGTTTTGTGTGGGCATCTGTTTTCATTTCTCTTGGTTGTGTACCCAGGAATGGGATTGCTGGGTCATAGAGTAACACATATTTAACCTTTGAAGAACTGCCAGACTCCCAATTTCTCTACATCCTTTCTAACACTTGTTATTGTATGTCTTCTTGATAAAAGCTATCCTATGAGCAGGAAGTGCTATGGTTTTAATTTGCATTTCCCTAATAGCTAATGATACCAAACATCTTTTCATGTGCTTATTAGCCATTTGGATATTTTCTTGGAGAAATGTCTATTTTGATCCTTTGTCCAATTTTAATTGGGTTATTTGGTTTTTTATTACTGAGTTGTAAGAATTATTTATATTCTGGATACCAAGTATTTTGTCAGATGTATGATTTGCAAGTATTTTCTTCTATTCTGTGGGTTGTCTTTTTTTTTTTTTTTTTTTTAAGGTTTTATTTATTTATTTGAGAGAGAGAGCAAGAGCACACACAGAGGGAGAGGGAGAATCAGACTCCCTCCTGAGCAGGGAGCCTGATATGGAGTTTAATCCCAGGATCCTGGGATCATGATGTGAGCCGAAGGCAAAAGCTTAACAGGCTGAGCCACCCAGGCGCTCCAGTGTGGGTTGTCTTTTCATTTACCCTTTTTATTTTTTAATTTTTGAGTCTTACCTAGAAGAAAAGTAGTTGATTTAAAGCAAACTTTAATGTCTATGCCTATGTTATCAATGTAATGACAGTGACTAAGGGTTTTCTTCTGTGAACTCCAGTCAGGATGGTATATCTCAGTGGAGAGAACCCTACAATGTGATTTTTTGTGTTTCAGCTTTTCTGAGTGACCCTTCTTAGTAAAGAGTCTAAGGCTGGAAGTTAGCCCTAGAAAAACTATAACAAATCCACCACAATAGAAAATGGCTCAGCGGTTTAGCACCTGCCTTCGGCCCAGAGTGTGATCCTAGAGTCCCAGGATCGAGTCCCACGTCGGGCTCCCTGCATGGAGCCTGCGTCTCCCTCTGCCTGTGTCTGACTCTCTCTCTCTGTGTCTCTCATGAATAAATAAATAAAAATCTTTTTAAAAAAATTTCTGTGTACAGAAATCTCATATTTGTGAGGCTCCTAGTTTAAGGAAGATTTTCATTTTCTCTGTTTGATAGGTTACAGCTTGGAGTGGAAATAACTCCAGATCAATTGAGCTAGCTCTTGAACTCCATTAACAAGAACAAAAATTGTACATTGTAATGAACTCACCTGTTTATATGTGTCTTTATGTAAACCCAGGTAGCAATAAATAGGGAGACAGAGTGCAGAGAATATTTGCCTGAAGGTTTTATATAGTTTATAAAAAGAAACCATCTGTTTTGATGCCCCCCAAGAGGATTTTTGCCACCTAGGAGTGCAGACGTCCTGCTTCTTAACAGAAATGGGTACGTTTTTTCTCCTATAAGTGATAGGACAATAGAAAATAGATGAAGCCGAATGTTTTTTGCTTTTGGTCATGAAGGAAGGGTGTTGAAATCTCTCTCTGAACCTCCTTGTCTCACCCAAGCAGATATACAATTCCTTGGGTGTGTAGTTAAGCAATCTGCCCTAGTAGATTTTGGTTGGGGTTGTGATGGTTGTATTATTATGATAATGCAGCAAGGCTCCTTTAAATGCATTCCTATTTTAAGGTGCCAGAGTTTAAGTCGTGGTGGGGGGTGTTTTCCCACCTCTACTGTGCTCTTCCTTTGACTTAAGATTCCCCAGGGAGTACAAACATGGCCAGCTGCATTGCCATTCAGTGAGTGACACTTATAAGAGCACCTCTGCATAATGCTAGCCTCCCAAGAGACTGGACAGGAGTACATCTGTCGCCCTGCCAGTTTCCTGAAAGAAGAGGACATTGTATTCAGTGCAAGTCCTAGACCAAATTTCAGAAAGGCACTTTGGTATTGCGGATTTGTCACCATGCCCAGGACACATGCACAGGTCACTAGCTGACTGCTTTTCCCATGACTTGAGAGCAGTTAAGAATAAGAAGGTGACTCCTTTTTCTGCCTGCCGTTTATAGATGTCAAAGTTTGCATCCTTTAAGCCTAAACATCTGAATCTAGGTCTCAGCAAATAAGAATAAAGATGAAGTTTTAGCACATTTGTATGGGAGGCAGAAGACACTGAGAGGTACAGTAGACACTGATAAAAAGGAGAAATCATTGCTTTGACGCATCAGCAAAAAAGAACTTGTCTACCACGTAGAGCTGTTGAATTCACAGTAAGCAAATTCCAAGTACACGTTACAGATTGATAAAATTTCAATTAATGTAAAGCTTGACTCATTCAAAAAGCTACTTTCCCTTTTGCAACCATGTACTTAAATGCTCACTAAACTTCTTGAAAGCCAGAGGCTGACCCATTTCCTCTGTTCACTGCTATGCAATTCGTAGCAGTATTACAAATGAGAGACATGCAAAGATAAGCAATGCTTGGGGAACAGAACTGATACCTGGTTCTACCAAGTGGATGGTATCTTTGTTAACACAAACACACGGTGACCATTCCTTTCCCCCTAATTACATTTGTTTCTTATGTGTTAATAGTGTTAGTGTTTAGTCTTTGCCCTTCCCCTGTTTTCTGACAAACTGCAAGATATATCTCCCAGGAAGTGTTTCCCAATCTTGAAAGGACAAAAGACAGTGTAATAGCAGGGCAGGGACTCCATGCCTGAACCTAGCTAGCATCAGACTTTCCTGATTTGGGGTCTGCATGAGGCTCTTTTTGAAATAAGCTTGAGTGAACAAGAGAGGACTCTCTGCAGGGTTTGAATTTAACCATAGCCCAAAGACACCACTTTACCACCAGGCCAGGCCAGAGTGAGGGAACCTCTCAGAATTACTAGCAAGCTTGAGCTTCAGGGTGGAGCCCTGTTTGTAGCAGCACAAACACTTTTATCCAGCTGTGACCCTCAGAGGACTGTTGAATATTATTTTTCTCCTGTCTGCGTTTGTGCAGAGAACAGAGCAGAGAAGCTAATGAAATGCATAGAACTCTTAAGTGATTATAGGCAAGACTCCTCATTACAAAACTGGGTGATGAGGAGCTACTCCTGTTCTTTACACCATCCCTGGGCTCCTGTGATGAGCTGGGAGCTTTTTAATTCCCACGTTCACTGAACCATCAGAGTTCTCCTGATTCTTGGTTTTAGTGAAGCTCTGGAAACAGTGAAACTCTACAGTGAACTTTTTTGGTTGACATTCATCAATTTTTGGTCAAAGTGCATTATGAAATTTATACTCTTAATCTCATTAAATGTGTCTAAACCTATGACTTTTCCTAGATCTTTCTGTACATAGATTGGCTGTATTCAGCTTTCCTTGATCTTCCTTGCCATGTTTTGAAAGAGCATCTTAAACATAGGGAGAATTCTGTGACCAATTTTGCTCTTTGGATAAACATTGTTTTGCTCTATCATTTTTGTTTTCTTTATCCTTCCTTTGTAGTCCTCATAGTTTTGCCTGGCTTAGACAACACTCAGTCATTCTAGCTTAACTTAGCTCTTATAACACCTAATTCATCAGACATCTTTGGCTGCAGGCTTCAGTTTGTTGGTGTTGAAGTAAGCTGAATGGTAAGAAAAGGATCTGCAGTTTATATAAGTTACAGGAAAGTGATTATGTCCAAGATTTGTATGCTTGCTGCATGTAAGCTTTCCTTAAATTTTACCGCTTGTGTGCACACATTCAGGCCTTTAGGGTGATCATTCTTTGGTTAGAGATCATCTGAAAGAAAAGTGGGCCAAAGGGAAAAAATTATGATGCTCTGTCTCTGAGAAGTCTGTTCACCTCCTAAATAGGTCACAGGGGGTATAACTGGAAGGCTTCAGAAGCCCAAGTCAGCACTTAGCTGTGGCATCAAACCACGATAGCACTGTTTGACAGCATGCCAGGAGATTACTTCAATCATGTAGGTGGGGAGCTTTGAGGTTTATGAGTAAAATGGGGTAGGGGGAAAAGGTAGAAGAGAAGGAGAGAATAGACCCTGTGCTGTTTTGATGCAAATAATAGCATTATTCTCCCCCTCCCCCCTTTTTTTTTAAGAAGACCCTGTCAGAGGAGGGTAAATGAAGCAGAAGTCCTCCTTAGGGAAAAGCAGCTGGGTCCTAAGTAGAAACATCCTCTCTATATTTAGTTGGATTTCAAATAAAGATGTTAGTGTTTTTAGTTTTCCCAGCCCTTATAGAATTTTAGGTCCAGTATCTATAAGATGTAAACTGATCCAGATTTCCATATGCAAAAAAATTTGGGCTGGCTACCTCCTTGTTCTTGATAGTCCACTAAAATTTGGCCAGTGAACAGTACCCAGTTTTCCATATACCTCTGAGACTCTTCTGGAATACACAATTACAACTATTGGTTCTTCTTTCCAAGGAAGAACATTCCCTAGGAACATCAGAAAGTGACTATTGAGGCCAGAATAGTGACTCTTCCAAAAAACAGGTGGGCTCCAGCATCTATCATGAGGTGAATGAATGAAGCTCATTTTTAAAATGTTTGCAGCTAATTTGTTTGCCATTGTGGAGAATCAGGATTGCCAGAATAGCCAGACTAATGATAGATAAGGCCCTGTGGCACCCAGTCTCAGCTTGTAGAGAAGTTAGCAGAGCGAGACACACCTGGTTTAACTGTTGGCGCTCTGCCTTCCCACCCTCCTTTTGCTACACTTAGAACCCTGTTCTCCAGGTGTCCTTCACTGGGAGGATGCCATGAGCCAGCTCTACATAGAGGGCAATGAAGTTTGGGGGCACAGTCAGCTAGTTTGAAAGGATTGTATGCCTGTGGAAGTGACGCAACTAGCTAAGTTTCTCAATGGGGCATTTGTAATGGCCTGGCACTTCATTGGTCTCCTTGTTAACACTGCTACTGAGGCTTTGCATGAAAAAGCCAGTAGTCCTTATATTTTTTTATGTAATTTGTGGCATTAGCTGTTTTTGAGTCGGTAGCTGGGATGAAGGAGGGTAAGGAATTAAGGTTCTAGAACCCCGTGAACTTTCTGCTTTTATCTCCAATATCTTTCAGTATAGCCATCTTATCTTGCCAGCTTTTGAAAGGTAGGCTGTGCTTGAAAATAAAAACTGATGCCCATACAAGTGCCCAGAGGAAGCATATATGCTGACATTTAAATTTCATTAGATTTGTTTCTTTGAAACAAACCATTAAATTTGAGTGTATTAGTAACAACTTTTAAGCTTTAAGAATATTTTTTAATTAAATTTTATCCTGCACCTTTGAGCTTTTCTAGAACAGAAGCTGGTTTAAGTTTATAAAACCCTGCTTTTTGGGTGTCTGGGTGGCTCAGTCAGTTGAGTGGCTGCCTTCAGCTCTGGTTGTGGTCCTAAGGTCCTGGGATTGGGTCCTATATTAGGCTCCTGGTTCAGCGGGGAGTCTGCTTTTCCCTCTCCCTTTGCCCTTCCCCCCTGCTCATGCTCTCCTCTCTCTCTCTGTCAAATAAATAAAAATCTTTTAAAAACCTACTTAAAAAGGCTTGTTTTGTATGCTCATAGTTTCCTTTGTAGATCAAGATGGCTGCCGGGAGGCTGAGATGTGATAGTGGCCTTGTCAGTGATCACCTTCACTCCTATTTTGGCTGGTACCAACACGCTTCCTGAGCTGGCCAAAGGCAACAGGGCTAGTCTGAGGGAGAGCAGGCCTGCTGTAAGCATGTATTGTCTTTTACAGTCACTCTTAGACAATACCGTTAAATATAATTGCAGGATTTTTATCTGGTAGTGGACCTCAGATGGATGGATGAGACCCATGAACTGTGAAATTAAAAATCAAAACTGCTCAGTGCTATTGTTTGCTGGCTGACACCCCACCACCACCCAAAAAAGGGAGGAGACATACAGATGCGGCGGGTGTGTGTGTGTGTGTGTGTGTGTGTGTGTGTGTGTGAAATCATTCTTAGTCTGATATTTTAACTGAACTCTATATATGAGCATATATGGCTAGAGAGCTTCTGATTCTTAGAGAATGATGGGTTCTGACAGGAGGGACCCTAGCAGTTCATGCAACTGACCTCTTTTAGAAGAGAACCCGAGTGGAATGCTGTGGGTATATTGTGTTTGGATATGCTATCTGCATAGAGTTCCTGTTCAGTCTTTGTATTAAGTAGAATATTTTATCAGTCCAAGAATAAAGCCTTCTTTCTTAAATATTTTTTATGCATCTTACTTTCTTTTGTCCTAATACACCAAAGCTTTTGATTTGGTTAAGTGATATT
Source organism: Canis aureus (assembly GCF_053574225.1). Taxonomy (NCBI): domain Eukaryota; kingdom Metazoa; phylum Chordata; class Mammalia; order Carnivora; family Canidae; genus Canis; species Canis aureus. The sequence goes on from NC_135626.1 coordinate 18,057,137, forward strand.
TCCATGTCTCCCCAGCTGCCTTTGGCTCAAGTTTTAAAATGTCAGTGTTACTTAGCTGGATGGACAGTTGCAAGCTATACATTAGTAACGTAACATATTTTTAAAAAATACGGCCAGAGCCCAATGCCTTTCCTGTCTGCATGTTGTAATGCAAAAAATAGGTCTCTGAAATCAAAGGCAGTCTTTTGCTTCCCTGTCTCCCTATCTCCACCTCTCCCCTCCTCCCTTTGTTCTCTTGTTCCCCTCCCCCTTCTCCCTTCCAGTTCCATATTGAAAAACTGCTTGCGCTGGGTGGATAATTAACGCAGAGCTATGGAGCAACAGGTCCCACTGGTGGCGACTAAATCTGAGGTAAATGTTAATGTCTGCAGGTTCACATGTATTAATAGGTGAGGGAGATGAGTGAGGTGAGACTCAGATCAGCCACACTGGTGTATGACTTGAAATAGATCCTCTTAATTAGAGAGCCAAGAACCATGACAACTAACATCTTCCACCTGCAGTGGTGGGCTGCAGCCTCATTAGTGAATGAAAGAGGCATTCTAAATTAAAACTGGACTTCATCCTTTGGCTGTGAATTGGGTTCATCTGGCTCTGGGCTTTGAATCTCTGACATGGAGAGGTCTATCAATGCAGGCATCACAGCTGGGGGCCAGGGTGTATGTAGTTTTCTCTTCCATGATTCCGGAAATTAATCTAGACAGCCTTGATCAGAAATAGAGTCAAGCCATTTAAATTTATTTATGGGGGTCTAGATGTTGGAGTCCTGCTGCAGGGGTTGGCTTTAGGAGTTTTAGTTTTAAAAAATTAATGCCAGGGCTCCTGAATGGCTCAGTTGGTTAAATGACCGATTCTTGATTTCAGCTCAGGTCGTGATCTCAGGATCATGAGATTGAGCCCTACATTGTGCTCTGAGCTCAGCACAAGATCTGCTTGAGATTCCCTCTCTTCTGACTCCACCGTCCTGCATGCATGCTTTCCCTCTCTCTAAAATAAGTAAATCTTTTTTTAAAAAAAGTAATGCCTTTGACCAGCTTTCTAATTGGTTTGTGTACAGATGTTACTGTTAACAGTTTATAGGCCGTGTCAGGCCTCACAGAAAGCCACACCAAACCCTGAGATGCATATCTTTCAGTTGTCCAATCTCTGTGGATTTAGAGCTATATTGTTATGAACTATCTTATAGCTAACAGAAGGTCTTTAAGATCAGGTAGTTGTTAAATAGCAACTTAGAAAGCAGTGAATGTCACTGTGGCCAGGAATTGCAGGCCAAGGCTTTTTAACAAATAATCTGAGAGGAAACCTCCACAGCAGTGAAGATGGATAGATATTCTCTGCAAAAGCTCTGTCCTCACAGGGTACTCTCTAAAGAGCTACCAGTTTTCCAAGACAAGCCAGCTCTCATGCATATTCCAGGACTCACTTTCCTTTCTAGGACTTGGACAGTTCTCAGAAGGAATCTAAAGGCTCATACAGGGCAGCCCGGGTGGCTCAGTGGTTTAGCGCCACCTTCAGCCCCAGGGCCTTATCCTGGAGACCCCAGATCGAGTCCCACGTTGGGCTCCCTGCATGGAGCCTGCTTCTCCCTCTGCCTGTGTCTCTGCCTCTCTCCCTCTCTGTGTCTCTCATGAATAAATGAACAAAATCTTTTAAAAAATAAAAAAATAAAGGCTCATACACTGTTGAGTTCTAAATGGACATAAAATACCCATTCCTAGGAAAGTGTCACCACTCCCTGAACTTTCCTTCTTCATGTAGTTTTTCAAATCTAGAAATACACCTTCCAAAACTATAATTTCCTCCTGAACCCCTTGAGATCCTTAGTATTGCTGTCTTTTTTTTTTTTTTTAAAGATTTTATTTATTTATTCATGAGAGACACAGAGAGCGAGAGAGAGAGGCAGAGACACAGGCAGAGGGAGAAGCAGGCTCCACGCAGGGAGCCCGACGCGGGACTCGATCCCAGGTCTACAGGATCACACCCTGGACTGAAGGCGGCACTAAACCGCTGAGCCACCCGGGTTGCCCAGTATTGCTGTCTTTAAAGGATCACTGACTGAATTACCATTTGCTGAATAGTTCTGAATTATAGAAAGAGAGGAGGGAAAAGGCCACTGTCACGTTCAGTTACCAAGAAACCAAACTTCTTTTTTTTTTTTTAAGAAACCAAACTTCTGAGGCTGTTCATTGAGCCCAGCATCCATGCACAGTTGAGTCTTGTATAGGTCTTTATGGTGGGTTCAGTTTGTAGTTGATTGTATGTGGTCTTGTTGTCAACTGTCCTTTTCATGTTATTCTAGCCTATGATCCCTGAGAATAAGGACCTTGTCTGAAATCTCACCACTTAACACATTGCCATCCATATAATAATTAATTATTCATTAAGTGCTTGACTGGACGAATGACTCTGGTCCTCTCTCCCCAAAGGCCATTTCATGGTAGAGTAGATCATAACTTGTTTGCTTTGTGTCCTTCCTCTAATGTGGTACCTCTAGCATGGCATTGGTAGTAAGCAGGGGGAACTCAATAAATATCGACTGATGTAGAAGGAAATGCTAGACTTTGAGGTTAAAGAAGATACTTTGATGGATATTCCACTGTTCCTCCCAGAAATAAGAGAACTCACAAAGGTTTTTTAGCAACAGCTTGGGCTCAAGATTTGAGAGAGCCAGGAAACTGATTTGAGTTCTAATTCTGCAACTTAACTGGCTCCATGGCTTTAAATAAGTCCATTTTCTCACCTGTATGATGGGAGTAAGAATTCTCACAGTGTGCTGGTGAAGATCAAATAAAAACATCTGTGAAAACACTTTGAATTGTAATACGCTGTGTAGATGTAAGATGAGATTATCGCTATGCTATTTCTAGGCTTTAGTGATTAGGAAGCATATTGATGTCTTTACAAGCAGCACTGGCTCATTATAGTGTCCTCATGGTTTTCATTGCTGAGCAGAGGAAACTCTGATAGAGCATTTCCAACATTACCTGACTTTTAACTTTTAATGATTTCCGTTTATAGAGAATGGCCCTCAGCATCTTGTCTTCATTGATATATAGGGATAAGAGAGAGCTGAGACAAAGCCTTCTTTTTCTTGACAGATATATTATGATTTAAAGACTCTGGCATGTATATAATTGTTTCAGAGCTGCACAATAAAGGGAACACCATTCTTATAGGGGAAAAAACTTTGAGATGTGGAAGTCTTCAGGATGTGTATGGGAGTGTCCGGAGGCTGCAGAATCTCCTTTCTCCCTGGAATCCTTTCCCTTTTGGCAATATTTCTGATATAGAACAAAACTAGCTGTTTGCAAAACAGCCTCTTTCTGAACTAGTTTGTGAGCTTATTACTCCAACAATCTAGCTTTCCTGGATCTATTTCATGAATCGTTTTAAAGATATAGGTATTTGAGTTGAAAAACTACCTTCTAGATAGCTTGAAAGGAATTGCTAATGGCAAAGAGGAAACATGGAGAAAGCTTTATGATAGGCAATTCTTGTATTCCTGCTGTATCTGTGATGATCATTTTCCTTTTTTTATTATTTTATTTTTTAAGATTTTCTTTATTCATTAGAGATAGAGAGGCAGAGGTAGAAGCAGGCTTCCTGCATGTAGCCCGATGCAGGCGGGACCGGATTCCAGGACCCCAGGATCATGACCTGAGTCAAAGACAGATACTCAACCACTAAGCCACCCAGGCATCTCTATGATGGCCATTTTCTAAAAACAGACTTTCCTTCCTATCCATCCTATCTTACATACTACTGCCTTCTCAAAATACCACGTTTTCAAGTTTATTTCAAGATGCACATTCTATCTCAGAAAGCAACAAAATCTTAACTAGGCCTCACTCTTAAGTGTTCTGTGCTCATCCTGGAGACAATACTCTGACTTTCCTGTGCTATTCCCTAAACTCAAAAGCCCTCATCAGACACTTTAGGGCAAACAAAAAGAGCCTGTGGCCATTAATTTAGAATTCTGAGAAATGAATGTTCTTAAACTTTATCTCTAAAAGTGATCCTTTAGAAACCAACCAGAAGTACTTTTTTTTTTTTTTTAAGATTTTATTTATTTATTCATAAGAGATACAGAGAGAAAGAGAAGCAGAGACACAGGCAGAGGGAGAAGCAGGCTCCATGCAGGGAGCTGGACATGGGACTTGATCCCGGGACTCCAGGATCACACCCTGGGCCAAAGGCAGGCACTAAACCGCTGAGCCACCCAGGGATCCCCCAGAAGTACTTTTAAGAGCCTCTTAATTAAAATTTTAGGCATTTGACCCCTGTTTTCAGAAAAATAAACAAGAAATCAAATTGTTTAAAGAAGATTTTAAATGAGTTGGGGGTGGTGGTTCAGTGTGAAGTTCAGGTTTGCAAGTGTGGACTTTGACTCTCATGTCTTATTGTTTTGTAACTTAGAAAACAAATCATTTCATGAGTGATTTAACCACCAAAACAAGTGCCTACCCAACTGTATTGCTGCCTCGTGACTTTGGAGGCATTCACTTCCTAGAAGTCCATTCTTTAGTGTTCCGCAGTTTTTTTGTTTTTTAAGATTATTTATTTATTTATTTATTCATGAGAGACACAGAGAGAGAGAGAGGCAGAGACACAGGCAGAGGGAGAAGCAGGCTGCATGCAGGGAGCCCGTGGGACTCTATCCCTGGACTCCAGGATCACACCCTGGGCTGCAGGTGGCGCTAAACCTCTGCACCACCGGGGCTGCCCTTCCGCAGTTTTTTAAAGCTTTATTGAATACCTAGTATGTGTCAGACATCTTGCAGAGTGTGAAGGTACAAAGATAAGTAAGGCATAGAGAAAAGGAATCGGATGCATAACAGTTTCAGTACAGTGTGGCACAGAAGTGCTGTAGGGAATCGGGCTTCAGGGGAAGGCTTCCTGGAGGTAACATCTGACTTGAGCCCCAAAAGATAAAGAGTCCACTGGGTAAAGGAACGAAGGAAGGCCCAGCTTTTGTGGTTGTAGGTAGCACCTCCAGAACAAACAGACATGCAGTGGAGAAAGGATATGACTGTGGGGAGCCACCAGGTTAATGATGTTGGAGAAAGGTGAAGGACTCTGGCCACAGGGGTCTTTTTTTTTTTTTTTAATTCATGAGAGACAGAGAGAGAGAGGGAGGCAGAGACATAGACAGAGGGAGAAGCAGACTCCATGTAAGGAGCCCTGTGTGGGACTCTATCCCGAACTCCAGGATCACACCCTGAGCTGAAGGCAGACGCTTCACCACTGAGCCACCCAGGCGTCCCTGGCCACAGAGGTCTTAACCGACAATATGGGAGCTTGAACTTTATCCTATAATGGTTAGGGTAGGGGTGATACTGAAGGGCTTTTTAATTAGGAGGGTGATGGGACACCTGGGTTGCTCAGTGGATGAGTGCCTTCGGCTCAGGGCATGATCCCAGAGTCCTGGGATCAAGTCCCTTATCAGGCTCCCCTCAGGGGAGCCTGCTTCTCCCTCTGCCTATGTCTCTGCTTCTCTGTGTCTGTCTCATGAATGAATAAATAAAATCTTTTTTAAAAAATTAGGAGGGTAATAAGGTCAGAATTTTGTTTTAAGGGACAGCCCAGCAGTTGAGCATCTGCCTTCGGCTCAGGACATGATCCCAGAGTCCCAGGATTGAGTCACACATCGGGTTCCCTGCATGGAGCCTGCTTCCCCCTCTGCCTGTATCTCTGCCTCTCTCTTTCTGTGTCTGTCTCATGAATGAATAATAAAATCTTAGAGAGAGAGAGAGAGAAAGGAAGGAGGGAGGGAGGGAAGGAAGGAAGGAAGGAAGGAAGGAAGGAAGGAAGGAAGGAAGGAAGGAAGGAAGGAAGAAGAAAGAAGAAAGAAAGAAAGAAAAAGAAAGAAAGAAAGAAGAAAAGAAAAGAAAAGAAAGAAAATTTTGTTTTAAATAACTCAGTCTGCCAGCAGGAGTTGGGGCTAGATTGAGGGAAGCATGAAGAATGGCCCGGAAGCCTTTTACATCTTGGTAAAAGATCTAAGCTCAAACTACCTTTCCTTGCCCTTTTCTGCTTTACATGTTTGGTGGAGAGTATCTTGGTACAAAGCCAAATGGGCAGATGAAAAGAAATGATGAGAAACAGAATCAGAAGTGACAACCTTTTCAGGGTTAGTTTTAATATGACAGCTGCTGAAGCATAGCAGAGTCTGTAGGCCTTTGCAGATTACATGCATGCATTTCATTAGTTTGGATGTAGCCTGTGCAGAAATCCATTAGAGTGAAGTGGGAAGACTTTACAGGTGACATTCATCTCTGATCCTCTAGGGTTTGAAGACCTGTCACAGCAGGCCAGTGTGCCTCCCGTTTTCTACTTCCTAGTAAGGATCTCCTGAGATTCACCAAGGAAACTGGAAGGAAAGAAAGCCAGGACCTGTGATGGCTTGGTGGACATCCCGACATGTATACCCAGGGCTCCAGGGAAGCATGGCAAAGCAGGAGCAAGGACAATTTCCAAGCCAAGTGCTCGTTTAGATAGTCTGCCTTTGGTTCAGGTCACAATCCTGGGGTCCTGGGATTGAGCCCCATGTCAGGCTCCCTGCTCAGTGGGAAGTCTGCTTCTCCTTCTATTCCCCTCCCACTGACTCCCCCCCCCCCCCCCCGCCATAAGTCATGTTCTCTCTTTCAAATAGATAAAATCTGGGGAAAAGAAAAAGAAAAGAAACAGTAGAGCAGTGTAATATTAAGCCCTGGAACTTTAAGAAGAGTCCTTCTATTATTCAACATTCAGTTATTACCTTTTTTTTTTTTTTATGAAAAACTTCCTCCTTAACATTCCAAATAGGTGACCCCAGGAACCAACTATAGGAATTCTTTAGTGTAAATGTAGCCTCATTCTGTATAACAGAATTTCTCATTCTGTATGCCTGAAGTGAGGTCTCAATTTGCATTTCTAATAAGTTCTCAGGTGATACTGATGTTTACTTCTGATCTGGAGACCACACTTTGAGAACCACTACTGTATAGACATTAGAAATGTGACTCTCAAAAAAAAAAAGAAAAAAAAAAAGAAATGTGACTCTCCTGGGATGCCTGGGTGGCTCAGCGGTTGAACATCTGCCTTCAGCTCAGGGCATGATCCTGGGATCCAGGATTGAGTCCTATATCAGGCTCCCTGCAAGGAGCCTGCTTCTCCCTCTGCCTGTGTCTTTGCCTCTCTCTGTGTGTGTCTCTCATGAATAAGTAAATAAATCTTTAAAAAAAAAATGTGACCCTCCCAAGGATTTAATATCCTATATATGGTTCTTGCTGTAACCTTAATGGAAAGTAAGGCCTTCCCTACACAGCTCTAATTCTGATTCAGTATTGACTTACTGAGTGACTACTGTGTGCACAACCTGTATATTATTAAGCTACAAAGAGGGAAGAGATCTATCTAATCCTTGTCTCTGTCCCTCTAATGAAAGAAATAAAAGAGGGGCATCTGGCTGGCTTTGTTGGTAGAGCATGCAACTTTGGATCTCAGGATTGACTTCAAACCCCATGTTGGGCATATTTATAAATAATGTTTAATATATATAAATTTAGGGCAGCCTGGTTGGCTTGCAGTTTAGCACCGCCTTCAGCCCAGGGCATGGTCCTTGGAGACCGGTGATCGAGTCCCACGTCGGGCTCCCTGCATGGAGCCTGCTTCTCCCTCTGCCTCTCTCTCTCTCTCTCTCTCTCTCTCTCTCTTTCTCTCATGAATAAATAAATATATGTATGTGTATGTATGTATATATATACACATATGTGTATGTATATGTGTGTGTGTGTGTGTGTATATATATATATAAATAAATTTAGGGGTACCTGGATGACTCAGTGGTTAAGCATCTGCCTTTGGCTCAGGTTGTGATCCTGAGGCCCCGGGGATAGAGTCCTGCATCACTTTTCCATCTGCCTATCTCTTCCTGTGTCTTTCATGAATAAATAAGATCTTTAAATAAATAAATATATATGTATTTTTTATTTATTTATAAATAGTTAGTTCAAGCCCCACGTTGGGCATAGGGCTTCCAATATATAATAAGAAATAAGAGAACTAAGGTGCCTGGCTGGCTTAGTCAGAAGAGCATGCAACTCCTGATCTTGGGGTCATGAGTTTGAGCCCCACATTGGGTATAGAGATTACTTAAAAATAAATAAAACTTGAGAAGAAAAAAAACCTGTCACACAAGGGAAAACATGAGAAGTACAAAAAAAAAACCTATGCAGCCCAGAGGTCCAAAATGTCCGAGTAATCCAGGAAGAACATATGGAGGAGCTGTACTCAGTTATCTGTTGCTGCATATAAAAAAATACCCAAAACTCAGTGGCTTAAAAACAGACCCTGGTTATTATCTCGCACAAGTCTTTGGGTTGACCGAGCTCACTGAGTGGTTTTTCCCTTCAGTTTGGTGCTGAGACCACAGTCCTTTAGAGGCTCAACTGAGCTGGCATGGTTCAAGATGACTTAGTCACCTAGCAGTAGTTCATACTGGCTTTTGGCTTGGAGTCCAGAGGAAGCTGTTAATTGGAGTTCCTTAAGTCTCCTCTGTGTTACCTCTCAGCATGACAGCAGGGCTCTGAGATGGAACATTCCAAACATGTAAAAATGGAATCTGCAGGTCTCTTAACACCCAGCCTCAGAAGTTATATAACGTGGTCACTTCTGCTGCATTCTATTAGTCAAAATAAGTCACAAGGCAAGCTTTATTCAAAAGGAAGAAAATGGCCTACCTCTGGATGGTAGGAATAGCAAAGAATTTGCAGCCATCTTTAATCTACTATAGGCTGATTGAAGCAAGTTTTACAGGATTAGTAGAGTTTTAACAGGCACAGCTTTCGAGGGGGAAAGTGCTATAGAGAAAGAAATAGCAAGTCTTATATTTGACTAGGGGGAAGAGTACCTGAAAGGCTCCTGGGAAGATGGAATGGGACTGTGCTACATGGGGCTCAGAAGAGCAGGTGGAAGAGTTTTTACATTAACAAACTTTGAGGAATATGGAGGATCTAGCAATGATTTTAGCGTGATACAGTTTGGGAATGATTCTCAAGGTTCCAAATTAGTTCTTTCTATCTTTCCCTCTAAGCCCAGTGTTAATAGCTGTGGCTTTGGCTTCTCTTTCCAAGATATGGGAGGGGGTCCTCACTCTTTAAGGTTATTATAAATGATACCAGCTAACCATTTTAAAGGAAAAGAGAGAGAACCCTAGTAGTGTTGCAGGACCGGCCAGAATAGGAGTCAAGGGCCAATGCGGCCTTTTGCCAGACCCAGCTAGGCTTTTTCCTGCTGCATCAAAGGTTAGTACTCAGTCTTGCCCTTGTCTTTTCACCACAGTAACCCTCCACTGAGTGAAGAGATGTTGCCTCCTGGGGAGTGGATGTGTCACCGGTGCACTGTTCGCCGAAAGGTAATAATGCTGCTTTCTGAAGGCTCTGCTCAGAATGCCAGATCTAGAGCACTGATATTCTAGAGCTAAGATGGCCTGGCCCTGAAGGCATTTTCGTCCCTTCTTCTTGTCTTTTCCAGCCCTGGAATCACCCTCACTCTCCCCATGGTGACTGTTTGGAATCCAGTAGGGCCTAAAATCCAAACATGAGCTGCTGAAATGGGCAGAAGAGGTGTGTTAATTTACCAAGCCATGTTCATTCACTAGTGACAGGAGTAGGCTGATAAGTGGCCTGAATGTGGCAGCTGTATCCATTGACTGAAACTGGCTGAGAAAAAACAAGGCTGCTTCTCCAGCTTAGTGGAGAAAAGATTCCCCTCACCCCAAGGCACATGTCACTGGTATCCAGATGCTTGAAACTAAGTGTATGAGGGACAGAGAGGACTTTGAACATTTTTGTACCCCAGGTTGCCTAATCCCTCCTTAACTCCCCTTCCCTTGGGCCTTGATAATTCAGTACTAGCTTTGAGAACATGATTTTCTACTTTGAGACCTTTTGTGGGGTGCAAAAGCTAAATTCCTCTTTATCAAAAAAAGGAAGTAGGGTGTGTTTCCATCCAGATTATGATAACCAATCCTCAAATTATAGACTATGGATTAGAATCTGTCTGGAGTTGTAAACCATCTCCTTCCCTCTCCCCACACTCATTACACACCAAGGAACTTGCCTTTGTTTTGACATCACCTCTATTTTCCTGGCCTCTGAACATGATGTCACAATGAATGATGATTTCCTTGGTTGCAGAAACAGGATGAGATAATTCAGAAATTGTGGTTTATGTATGTAACAGTTTTCAGCCTTTTAGAAGGTAAACAGGCAGACTTTTCTTTTTCAACATGTGTAAAAAGGTCCTGTTAAAAGGCAAGGCAAGGCCAAGTCAACCACTTAGCCTCCGCTGTAGTTTGATATCTCCTAAAGTGCACAAACCAGGCTGTCCTCCAGCCTGTCCACCTCTCAAGATCTCTTTGTATGCATCCCCAGTTAGGTTAGAAGAGGGCCAGTTAGGTCAGAACTCCTGCCAGCTAGGAGGCCTTTCAGAAACTTGCCTCTGAAGAAACTGGACATGAAAGGGTTAGGAATAGTGAAGCCAGGAAAAGACGGTGGAAAAGAGGAATTAATATTATTTTGGTGCCCATTATATGCTGGGTATTTTACATATGTTGTCTCATTTAATCCATACAGCCATCTGTAGGTGCTGGTGGTAGTATCTCCATTTTAGAAAGAAGAAACTGAGGCTCACAAATGTAGAATAACTTTCCCAAGGACTCAAAAGAATTAACAGAGCCAAATTGCCTCACTCCAAAGCTCTGTTACGTCTTCATCAGCTTTCTAGAACCAGAGCTGCTTGGTGGGGATTATAGTAGCTTGTTTCTAACATACTGTGCTTTCCCTGAAATGCCACTCTGACCTCTTGCCTACCAGTGCCAGGTCTGCCTTTTCCAGCACTGCTACCTCTATCCCCCTTTTGCCTCCTATAGTTATGCTGAAGTGGATTGAAACAATACATCCTTTGAAAGGGCCCCAGCAACCTCTGATGTTCGGGTCCTGTTCCTAGTGGAGGTTGGATCTTCCTCCAACTCAGAGCCATCCCTTTCATACGTGTGACCCTTTATCTCCATCATATCTCTGAAAGGAGGAGAAGAAAGGTTTTACTAGTCTTACTTTACAGACAGAAATTTCTGCACACCAACCTGAGTCACCCAGGGTCATAAGGAATCATTGGCAGAACTGGGACAGATCCCAGGTTTCCTGACTGGAGACCAGTGTTAAACCTTCATTTGACCACCCTTTGGAGTCCTAGAGGAAAATGTAATACAGGTCATCCAGTCGTACTGAATAAACATAGTCTTTTTCCATTTCCCCACCTTCCCATTTGAAGAAGTGTCCTTTCAGAGTTCTAGTTAAACTTGAAACATTGAAAGCCACCATTCTTGGACACTGTGATCACTGGGGAACTACCTTCCACATACCACCCATCCACCTTGTAGTGTAGTTTCTTTCCATGTCAGCACCCAACCTCCCTGGACAAGGAGCTCTGCTTGCCTCTTTTACTTTTTACCTTTGCTTTTGCCGACTTTATTTGGAGCAAAATTCTTAAAACCATTCAGGAGGTCAGAATGCTCCAAGGCAAACAACAGTGATGTTGAGTCTTCTTATGTTTTTCTCCTGTTCTCACTTAACCTAAATTTATTCTCACTGTGATAACTTTTTATCCATTAATCTCTGTACTTTGTATGGAGATAGTGTGTATCATATGATGACTTAGAGTAAAAGATGTATGATAAGTGTGTATAAGTATTTTTAACTTCCCCTACTGTTTTTTGATCCCATCCTGCTATAGTTTGCCAGCTTTAGTTTAGTTCAGCTATAGTTTTGCATCTTGAACAGGCTGGTGTTCCAAGTCCCCAGGTGGATGAGTCTGTGACATGTTAGAGAATTTCATAATTTTGGCTAGTGGTTTAGCAGGACTGTATAGTATTCATCTCTTTCTGTCTTGTCGTACTTTATTTGATGGGCCTATCTGTTTGCGCAGAAACGAGAGCAGAAAAAGGAGCTGGGCCACGTCAATGGACTGGTGGACAAATCTGGCAAACGGACTACATCCCCCAGCAGTGATACTGACTTGTTGGACAGATCAGCCAGCAAAACTGAACTCAAGGCCATTGCCCATGCCCGGATCCTGGAGAGGAGAGCCAGCCGGCCTGGCACGCCCACATCCAATGCCAGCACAGAGACCCCCACCTCTGAGCAGAATGACGTCGACGAGGACATCATTGACGTGGACGAGGAGCCAGTGGCAGCAGAGCCAGACTATGTGCAGCCTCAGCTAAGGCGGCCCTTTGAGCTGCTGATTGCTGCCGCCATGGAGCGGAACCCTACCCAATTTCAGTTGCCCAATGAACTGACTTGTACCACTGCACTACCAGGTTAGCCAAATTGTTATGTCCCCTCCCCTCCACCCCCCTTTCCCAAAAGACCACCGTCCAGCCAGAGGGCAGTGCTGCCTATGTGGTCACTGTACACAATGTCATTCTCAGGTTCCTGTTCTTTGTTCTTTCTGGACATCTTTGAAGATTTTAGGTTATACTGTGCCTATTCAGTTTTTTTATATTCTGCCCTTCAGGGTATTACTTTTTTTTTTCAGGGTATTATTTTTTTTTAATATAAGTAATATATTCATATGGTTGAAAAGCCAAAAAATATACAAAGGCTTAAAATGAAAAATTTCCCTTCCACATCTGTCTCCTATTTGCCTGGTTTCTACCTTTCTACCCCTCACAGATAACCAATGTTTGGTTCTTGTGTATTTCCTTCTAGAATTTATTTGTGCCTATATAAGCAAATATAGATATGCTCAGTATTTTCCGTCTAACTAGTTTACTCAATATACTGCTCTACACTTTGCTTTTTTTACTTCACAGTATGCTCTAGAGATCTTTCCATATTAATGTAGACATTCCTCAGTTTTTCTTAGCGGTTGCATAGTAGTCTATAATATAGATGTACTATAATTTATTTTAACTAATTTTCTATTAGTGGACATTCAGGTTGTTCCTGCTCTTGTTACTGTAGATAGTGCTTCAACAAATAATTTTGTAAATACATCGTTGTGTACATGTGAGTGAGTGTATCTGTAGGGTAAATTCTTTTTTTTTTTTCAAGTTTTTTTTTAAGATTTTATTTATTTATTCATGAGAATACACAGAGAGGAGAGAGAGAAGCAGAGACACAGGCAGAGGGAGAAGCAGGCTCCATGCAGGGAGCCTGATGTGGGACTCGATCCTGGGTCTCCAGGATCACACCCTGGGCTGAAGGTGGCGCTAAACCACTGAGCCACCGGCGCTGCCCTGTAGGGTAAATTCTAATGTTAGAATAACTCAGTTATAACTATGCATTTATAGTTTGGTAAGATGTTACCAAATTGCCTATCGTACCTTTTTTTGTTTGCTAAGTCCTGTCTTCTTGATACCACAAAGCTTCTAGACATTATTTTCTTTTTCCCAGAGAAAGTGAAATTGGCAGTCTTAAGAATCTTGGTCAGTCAGCAGGATGCATATGGAATCAAAGCCTTTCTGATTTCTGTAAAAATGTAGTAAAGGCAAATAGCCTTTTTCCTCTGCCACCTCCGCAGAACCATCTTTGTTGACCATTTGATGTAGGCACTTTATTCCTTAGGTTGCCAATATCTAACAACCTAAGCTTCTGACTGCTTTATGTTTGCAAAACATAAAGATGTGTTTCTGCCCCAGAGCAGATGACTTCTGACCATAGTTCTGATTTCTGTCTCAGTGTTCCTTTTCCTACCTTCCTATTCCTTTTTCCCTTTGAAATCAGCCCAGGGGGTCTCAGAGACCCATGTCTAGGCCATGGCACATGCTTTTACTGAGATCTGTTCTTTCACTTACTGTTGTTTCCATATCCCAGACTAGGAACTCTACATCCAAGAAAGCTCAGCACCATCAATTTCTCTTCTAGGTTCTAGCAAGAGGAGAAGAAAGGAGGAAACCACAGGGAAAAATGTTAAGAAGACACAGCATGAGTTAGATCACAATGGTCTTGTTCCCTTACCAGTCAAAGTCTGCTTCACATGCAACAGGTATTTTTCTTCCATCCTGAGGGCTCTTCTCTGTAGTCATCAAATGATGTTGATGTTTTTTCTCTCTTCTGTCACCTCTTCCAAAACCTGTATGTTAAATGTGGACAATCCATATCCTGATGGCATGAGTACAGAGACTGAGTGGTCAATTGACCAGAATCTTGACTATCTTAACAACAAAGTCCCTAAAGTACCTTAGACTGTGTTTATAGAGGCTTGGATGAGAGGAGTTGGTCTTAAACAGAAGTGGGAGATATTTAGACTAGCTAGGAGGAGGAAGTCTGGCCAGCAGAAACACAGGGCCCTGGAAAAGGCAAATAATTTTTTAAGTCACCAGAGATGAGTTTAAAAGTAGTATAAGTATCCATGGTAGCTAATATGCATCAGACTGGATGACTTCCAAAAGCATCCAGGCTGCCCCAGTTGTAGCTTTCCTGAGACACTGGTTTCCTTCAAATAGGATCTCCTCAGTGACAGGAACCAGCTGCTTCAATTACTGAAGCTGGACTTAGCGGCCTGGGTGACTTAGAAGGGCAGGATAGCAGGAGAAAATAGCTATCAAAAAGAAATGTGCCAAAGAAAAAAAGGAAATGTTCCACAACAAAAGCTGTAGGGAACTGGATAGTAGAACAGCAGAATTCTGAACCAGGCCCAGACTAAGGTTCCAGTGCATCTCAGGGATCCAAGGAGTATCATAGTTACAAGTCATAACTGGTGTTTGCTGAAGCTCCTCCCTTAAACTTGTATACACACAAACACATTACAGAATCCTTTCCTGGCACAGCTCTCTCTCTCTGTGTCATTTTTCCTGAGTGCTTCATGTAGAAGAGAAGTCCTTTCTTGCTATATAGTATAAGACTCTAGAAACACTGCTGGAGATTTTTCTTTCTTTTTTTTTTTTTAATGAGGTAGTTACTTTCTTTTCAGGAGTAGAAAGATCAGAACAGAGTTGGCTGTCTTCCCCTTGTGGGTACTGAGCATTGATCATTCCTGCTCTGACAGCCACTTTAGCTCTACTCCAAATAAACATTCACTTCCCCACAAGACACATTCCTCTTAAAAGAGAGAATAATGGAGAGCCTGGTGGTAGCCCCCAACCTCATCTGTCTTCCTAAACCATGAGTGTAACTGATCACTAGAGGGGAGGCTCTGGGAGAATGTTGTAAGGATTAGGGAGGAAAGGCTGTTCCACAGAGCAGAACTGGTTTGAATTTTCCCGTTTTGCCACAGAAATGGCCTACAACCATTTTTTGCAGGAGCTGCCGCGTGGCCCCTCTCATCCAGTGTGACTATTGCCCCCTCCTGTTCCACATGGACTGCCTCGAGCCACCGCTCACTGCCATGCCCCTGGGCAGATGGATGTGTCCAAATCACATCGAACATGTGGTGGTAAGTACAGTGTCACCCCTTCAGTTTTCTCTGAGCACAGCTGGGGCATGGACTGATTCAGGAGAAAGCATACTAGGGTCAGCTCTGTACCAGAGTTCACTATAATCTCTCAGATGCTGGATTCTGCAGACCATCCTACTCAGTTCTGATTCTTTTGACATGCTTCAGCTGTGTGTTTTCCCTTTACCCACAATGCCTCAGTTTATCTGTTCAGGCAGACTTGGTTGTTTATGCATAATTTCTTCCACAGTGAATTAAGCAGCTGACGTTACAGCTCTAAAAGAGGGGTATGTTAGATCCAACTTATGGGAATAAATGCTCTCGTGGTAGTTGCTTCCGTATTTTCCTGACTCTTATTTTTAGAGGGAACAAACTAAGAAACTCTAAAACATCTATCCTCATATCTCAGGAATTATCACAGGCAGTCAACTTCCAGTAACTTGGGAGAGTTGATGAATTGGCATGATAACAGTGTTCCAGACAGACAGTTATTGCAACACCTGAGGCCCTTTCCTGTCTCTTTAGTTTTTGACACCCACCTTGTCATGGTACATAATAGATATTCAGTGAGTAAGTTGTTGAATGAATGAATGGTGTGAGGGTCCTTTTATCTTCTCTCTCGGGAGTCTTGGGTGCATTTTCCAGATGCTACCAGGGGCTCAAACAGAATTGTAGTTTGCTATCTCCAAAAGAAGCTTAAGCTTAGTCCCTTTTATGCTAGACGCTAAGAACAGTCATTTACAAGGTTGAATGGGTGAGGGCTTCAGAAGAGCAGCTCCCTCCTAAGAGTAGCCTTTCTAGATTAAAAAGATTATTGTTGGGGATCCCTGGGTGGCTCAGCAGTTTAGCGCCTGCCTTTGGCCCCGGGCGTGATCCTGGAGACCTGGGATTAAGTCCCACAACGGGCTCCCTGCATGGAGCCTGCTTCTCTCTCTCTCTGCCTGTGTCTCTGCCTCTCTTCTCTGTGTGTGTCCCTCATGAACAAATAAATAAAAGTCTTTTTAAAAAAATTTTTTTAAAAGATTATTGCTTAAGAAATTGTCTATCAGATGATAATAACCATGGATGGATTGTCTTTTGACCCTTAGCATGACAGTGTACTCCTCACATTGTACCAAAGGACCTCAGTTACAGACTTGCACACTTGGGCAAAAATGTTGCTTTGGCCTCTTCATTTGGCTGACACTGCTCAGAAAGGTTTATCTAGGAGGAAGCTTCTCTCTGAGGCTCAGTTATGAGTGTTTCATTTTGTCCCCTGCTGAACCAGAGAAAAACAACCATAAGCTGTGTGCCCAAATACAAATCTTAAAGGGCAGCTTTCCAACAGATGAAAAATTAATTAGGCAATTTTTTTATTAGCTGCGTAGAGGTTTTTCCTACTTTACTAATTAGGAACCTGCTGTGGAGATCTTTTCTTTTGAATTAAAGTGTAGTGGACTATAGGGCCCCTGGATGGCTCATTCGGTTAAGTGTCTGCCTCCGGCTCAGGTCATGATCCCAGGGTCCTGGGATCGAGCACCCGCAACAGGCTCCCTCCTCCAGCGGGGCATCTGCTTCTCCCTCTGCCCTCTCCTTTCCCCTCCCTCCCATAATTAAAAAAAAATAAAGTTTAATGGACTTTGCAGACGTAGAAGAGGGAAAGTGGCATAGTGTTCATATGCCTTCCATATGCTCCTGCATAAAATTCTTTCTTTCCCTCCCTTTCGCCTCAAGAGCAGTCCAGGCTTTCCACCTCCTCTAGAGCAGGACTGTGATATATCCAGATGGGCTCACTAATATTCCCTGGTATGTTGGAAGAGGAGTAGGGCAGGGACACACAGGATTCTGTTGCTGATCCCTGTTATCAGCCAAGCTCCTATTTAGGAAACTGTCCTGCTTCCTTTGGGGAAAAAAATCCCTTCTAGAAAGAGTCTGGGTCTCAGGGGCCAAGGCCCACATCTCCTCTGAAACCTATGCTCCATCAGGGTACACTGCAAAAGGTGGTGTGAACTGTCAGAGGCTGAATTTAAAGGGCATTTCTTAGCTAATTTGCGATTTCCTATCCCCCTCAAGCTTCTCCAGAGGATAGAAGAGACCAGTTTACCCCTGCTAGACCAGACAGGGCTGGGGGAGAACATCTTATCCATGTTCCCTGGCCATCTGACAGAAGTGTTTTGACATATCAGCCCCTGACAGAAAGAACCTATTTGGCCCAGTGCTTCTATATTTTGAACCTAGAGAATAGAGGTAGTTGGGAGGGGATGCCTTTTGAGGTTCATTGCAAGAGGGTGTCTGCTTTTTTCCTAGCTGAACCAGAAGAATATGACACTGAGCAATCGGTGCCAGGTGTTTGACCGTTTCCAGGACACCATTTCGCAGCATGTGGTCAAAGTGGACTTCCTGAACCGAATCCATAAGAAGCACCCTCCTAACCGCCGTGTGCTCCAGTCAGTCAAAAGAAGAAGCTTGAAGGTGAGTCCCAACCTGGTTCAAGCAGGATGATGTGTGCTCTGATTGTGTTCATGGGATAGACAGAGGATCATGGGCCCAAATTTATAGACAGGAAGACTGAAGCCCTGAGATTTGTCTGTGGTATCTCAACAAGTAGTGAATGTGTTTTCATACTTGAGGATGGAGTTCAGGATTATGAAGGCCAAACCACAAACTCTACAAGTCACCGGTTCTCCTGAAGATAAGTGCTCTTTAGCCCCTTCCGTCAAACAGATGTGCTCTATTACCACCCCGGGCCTGGCGCTCATGCTATCTGTTCCTGGGAGATGGCCCCTTTCCCAGAACTGCCTAGTGGGGTGAAGGTGATAGTGATGAAGCAGAGGACCATGTGGAAAGTGAGGAGCTATCCCAGCTGAGGAACTTAAGAGGAGAATGACTAAAGGAGAGTTAAATCTGTTTTCCAGGCTGCTAGGAATATATCATGAATACTCCAAATTGTGGCCTTGCTGTAATAATATCTAACATGCATTTGACAGTTGCTAAAGTGTGTCCACAGAGATAGACAGAAAAAATTCCTTTGTTTGAAAAACGTTTAGAGGTATTGAGGCTGTCTTCATAAACCAATCAGTTCCCTTATTCATTTGACTGAGAGAGCCCAACACTAATATTACAACATGCTTGATTTTTTTCTCTTCTGAAGTAATCCCACAGGCAGTGCTGTCTTTGGAGACCAGCAATTCTCAAATATGGCCACTTGGTGGCAGCCGCGCTCTAAATCACTCACTCCACTCTGACTTCCAGTGGATGTCAGCACCAGCAAAATGCTAACTGTTGGAAATTGTAAAATAATCTCTTAACTGTGTAAATATTTATACTTAAATGCAAACACCAGTTTCCAAAATCAAATCAAGGTGTTTCCAGTTGGGGGTATTACAGAGGTGGCATGCCTTATACCTTAGTGAAACAGATTTGAAAATAATCTAAACTGTATAATTCCCCATGTAGATTTGGAAGAGAGCCTGGTGGCTGAAGTGAACAGTCCAGGAGGCTCTGATAAAATCCTGTTGCTTTAGAGCCCCCCCTCCCCCTACCTACCTTCCTTCCTTTTTTTAAGACAAGTGGGGGGGCAGCCCTGGTGGCTTAACAGTTTAGCGCAGCCTTCAGCCCAGGGCATGATCCTGGAGACCTGGGATTGAGTCCCACGTCGGGTTCCCTGCATGGAGCCTGCTTCTCCCTCTGCCTGTGTCTCTGCCTCCCTCTCTCTCTGTGTGTCTCTCATTAATAAATAAATTAAAAAAAAAAAAAAGACAAGTGGGGGGCAGAGAAAGGGAGAGAGAGAGAATTTTAAGCAGGCTCCACGCCCAGCACAGAGCCCAACATAGGGCTCAATCTCCCAAATCAGAGATCATGACCTGAGCTGAAAACTTGACCAACTAAGCCACCCAGGCATCCCCCCCCCCTCCTCTTTTTTAAGGGTTTTCCTAGTCTTGAGGAAAATCCAAGGACATGAATTGCCTGAAACACATTTTTTACTTAGACAATTTGAAAATGAATTGAGGACTATAGCAGCACAGGGCAGTGATGGAGAACTGCTCAGGCTCTGTCATGGAACATCTTTATCATTGATGTAGAGCAGTGCAGCAAATTTGGCTTAAGAACTTTGTATTTAAAAAAAAAAAAAAAAGAACTTTGTATTTTGTTGGGGATTCCTCTTCCTACTACCCCTTCACTCTTCGCCAGGGGGCAACCTCAGATTTGCCTACCATTCCATTCCTCCCCCTCCCATTCCTAGGTGACCTTGGATAAAACCATGGAACTGGCCACCACCAATGGTGCTGACTCTCAATTCCGTATGCCTTGCCTTTCTCCTCATATCCAGACTGCTGTGTGCCTGCCCATCCCAGAGACACCTCAGTCTCCACTTGCCCAAGACCAAAGGTGTTCTGCCTCCAAATCTCCTCTTCCTCTTGTATTTCCTGTTTCAGTAAATGATCATGATTGCCATCCAGCTCCCTCAAACCAAAATTCTGGAAACCATTTTCAGTTCTTCTTCTTTTATCCCCAATAAGGACTTGGTCACCAAAGCTGTTCTCCACATGTTTTCCAGATCCACCAAGTGCTTCCACCTCTCTGTGCCTTATATGCTGCTCCCTTACCTTCAGTTACCCTTTATCTGCCTGGAAGTTCTCAACTTCCATGGCTCAACTCAGATATTGTTTTCCTGCGACATCTTCCCTAATCCAGAGTTCTGTCTTCCCAAGACAGACATGAGCACTCTCCTCTAATGTTTTTAGTAGCTCCTTAGCCACGCCGCTATACTAGGTCCCCTTACACTGCTTTGTAATGTTTCTGTGTTTATTTCCCCAACTAGACTGTGCGCTCCTTGAGGGCAGAGCTTTTATTCATCTCTGGATCTCTAGGGCTTGGTACAGTACCCAGACTCAGGAGATGCTCAGTAAATGTTGGCTGAATGTATGAATGACTCTTTGCTTGTGTGGCTCTTTCATTCTTACGTGGTTAGGATTCCGAATGTGCCTTTTGTCTTTGTACTACAAAGAGTTCTTCAGTTGTTTCATCAGTCATGAATGAATGGGTGAAGAAAACAGACATTGATAGAGTGCTTATCACCGGCCAGGCCTCATGCTGAGCATTTCCACTGTGAATGTGACCTCCTTTAACTTTTTACTTCTCGGATCCTGCTCACTCAACTCCCAAACTTGCCGCTGAGCAGTAAGAGCCTAGAGTCCCACTCTGAAACTGTGTCTAGTGTCTGTCTTACACTTCTTAGGCTAGAGCAGTGGTTTTTGTCTTCTACGGGCCTTAGACCTTGATAAAGAAGCAGGGTATGGGCAGGGCGCCTGCCTGCTGTTTCTAGCTCTCTTCCTTCTCAGGCTAATGTGTGTGTGTCTGAGGCACAGGGCAGTTGCAGCCCACTGAGCCTGCTTGTCCTAGTGGACCCCAGAGTGCATGACGGTCCCATGGGCATCAGCACCACAAATGGAAGAATGTGGCCAGGGCAGAATCACCTGGGCGTGTTGGCGCTATCTCCCCTCTCCTTCCTCCTTCTTTCTGTCCTAACCAGGTTCCCGATGCCATCAAATCTCAGTACCAGTTTCCACCCCCTCTCATTGCACCTGCGGCCATTCGGGATGGGGAGCTGATCTGCAATGGGATCCCTGAGGAATCACAGACGCACCTTTTGAACTCTGAGCACTTAGCCACCCAGGCAGAGCAGCAAGAGGTGAGTGAAGGTAGGGCCGGGATTCCAAAGCCAGTCTCCTTCCATCTCACCTCAACTGAAGTAGTCTCAGTGCTGTTCCCATCCCCATCTTCTGCAGCCCCACCCCCACACCCTCACCCCCTGAGAGTTGAATATTCCAGAGAGAACTTCTGGCCGATACTCTGAAGTAAAAGAAGTTACAGAGTCAACCAGTCTGCTTCTCTCCATGGGTCCCCCCATGTGCTGTGAGACTGGCAGATCTGTCTTGTAGAAAGAGATGAGTAGACTCATAGAGAGGTTAGGTGGTAATGCTGAGCATATAGCAGTTGCTTAGGGTACTTGCTGAATATTGGTTCACAATATGAACCTTAGAGGCAGAGCCAGACTGAGAACCCCAAGCTCTGCTGACCAGGGTGTTGCCTGCTGAGTGTACCAACAAGTCTTGCTTGGGACTGGAGGTGGAATCCTGTCAGAAGTCAAGCACACCTTTTCTGGGCATTTGCAACGGGACCTTGGAAACAGTGCTTATCAGCCATGTGGTAGCCCTGGCCACTGGGGCAGAAAGGACCAGCGCCTCCCAGGCCTCTCACCCTCCTCTCCTCTCCTCTCCTTCCATTGCAGTGGCTCTGTAGTGTTGTTGCGCTCCAGTGCAGCATATTGAAACATTTATCTGCTAAGCAGATGCCTTCGCATTGGGACTCTGAACAGACAGAGAAGGCTGATATTAAGCCTGTTATTGTGACTGACAGCTCAATCACCACCTCCCTGCAAACAGCTGACAAGGCACCTACACCTTCCCACTGCCCCTTGTCCTGCCCCTCAGGGATTAGCACCCAGAATTCCCTGAGCTGCTCTCCACCCCACCAGCCCCCAGCCCTAGAGGACATCAACTGCAGTTCTTGTGTGGAAAAATCCAAGAAAGCCCCCTGCGGGACTGCCAACGGGCCAGTGAGCACAGAGGTGAAAGCCAATGGCCCACACCTCTACAGCAGCCCCACTGATTCCACGGACCCCCGGCGACTCCCAGGCGCCAACACCCCCTTACCAGGCCTCTCCCACCGGCAAGGCTGGCCCCGGCCCCTCACGCCACCAGCGGCTGGGGGGCTTCAGAACCACACCGTCGGCATCATTGTGAAGACAGAGAATGCCACTGGCCCCAGCTCTTGCCCCCAGAGGAGTTTGGTTCCTGTCCCAAGCCTGCCCCCTTCCATTCCCAGCTCTTGTGCCAGCATCGAGAACACCAGCACTTTGCAAAGAAAGACTGTCCAATCACAGATAGGACCTCCGTTGACAGATTCAAGGCCACTGGGCTCACCCCCAAATGCCACCCGGGTGCTCACTCCCCCCCAAGCAGCAGGAGATGGTATCTTGGCCACAGGAGCCAACCAACGATTCTGCTCACCAGCGCCATCATCAGGTGAGTGCTGCTCAGCCTTGGGGTAATTTGGAGTCCTTTCATGCTCTTCCTGGCAGTTAAACTTCAAAAGACACTTACATTCTTGTGCATATTTCAGAGGAGTTTGATCACTCTATTACTTGCCCTCCCCACATTTATGTGATAGAAGAGAAACACGTTAACTTGTCCCCGTTTTATTGGTGGGTTTGCTTAGGCTCTGAAAGTTTAAGTGATTTCCTCTAGGTGGCCCACTGAGTCAGTGGCAGGATTGGAACTATGGCTGGGTTTCTTGATTCCAACTTCCCACACCTTTCAGACTTAGTCTTCTTTGTGTTTTTGTTCCATCACCTTAGAGGAAGGCAGCTGCTCTCTGGAGCCACTGGGACCAGCCTGAGGTGCTAGGTGATGGCCTCTGTGTTTCAGGATCCACACCAGAGGACTAGATCACATCTGATCTAGATTCTCAGAGCCCGCTCATTTGAAGGAGCTTCTGCATCAGGAAAAGCAGGGGTAGAAAGCAACACTGCCTTTCAGAATAGCTGTAGAGTGGCATGCCCACAGAGGTTGGTCTGTCCCAAAAGCTCACCCTTGGGCCACGTCCAGAAAGGCAGCCCCCTGTATTGATACAGGGGACTCTCAGCTGTCCCCAGTCAGCACTCCGGACCTCGAGATTGCTGACCCCAGCATCTGAACCAGGTTTCAGATGCTGCTGGAACCCCCTGTGGTCTCTCCTGTCTGAACTGAAGCTGGCCTCCTAGTCAGCTGGGAGTCTCGGTAACCAGGTGACTGTGACTTCTCTGCATGGGGGCCCCTGGTCCCAGGATGGCCCCTACCCTCAGGCTCTTTTCCTGTCCCTGTTAACCTCTTAATACCAACCTGGATAGATTTTGCACCCTGTGAGTCGAACTTAAGGAGGCAGGAATTGAAGGGGCAGATACCACTTATTTGAGTGAATGGAGGCAGCAGGGAGGTAGTCATGGCCTAAAGAACAAAGCTGCCCCACCGCATTCCCCAGAGCAGTTGATTGCACTGGTTCTCAGTGCTCTGGAGACTCCTGCGTGCCCGGGTGCATTGTCGTTCCATCTGCCCTTCCTCACCACACATTTTTAGCTCTAGGAGTTCCAGAGCCTATGGGGTGAGAATCAAGAAGGGAACATCACCTTGGGTCCGAAATCCAGACCTGTCTCAGCAGTGGGGGATTGGACCGGTGGGTTTCCCCTCAGGCGACGTAAGTAACAGTCTTCCTGCTCCGTCCCCAGATGGCAAGGTCAGCCCCGGCACGTTATCCATAGGAAGCGCTTTAACCGTACCCTCTTTCCCAGCCAACTCTACTGCCATGGTGGACCTCACCAACTCACTTCGAGCATTTATGGATGTTAATGGAGGTGAGTGAGTGAGCTGCTGCTCTGCCACCAGCTGCTGTGTGAAGGTGCTGTCCCCGCACAGCATCAAGCTCATTTCAGAAAGGAACAGAAGGGCTGCCTCATCTCCGAGGGCTGGGGAGGTGGATTCAGAAGGAAAGCCCCTCCTACCTCTGCCTTCTACATGGCCATATACACATAATCAAAGGTGAAGGGAGAGGGGAGAGCAGAGCCAAGCTGAGCCTGAAGGCAGAATAAAACCAGGAGGGCCTTGTTCCCAAACTTAAAGAGAATGGAGGCAGAGCTTGTCCTTTGAAGAGAGGGTGGGTAGAAAATATATGCCTCGGTGTCAGACATCCAGCATCATAAACCCCACACACACCCACATACCCCCGCCCAACAGGCAAGTGGTTTTTCTTTCTCTGCCTTTCTAGGACCACTTGACCTAAAATCAAGCTACCCACCTGCAAGAGGCAGCTGCACAGGCTGCGTCAGGGCCCATGTCTCACTGCAAATGGCTAGTGGGATGCCCAGCTCTGGATCCTTAGGCCACTTTGTATTCCGCTGTCCGAGAAAAATCACTTGGCTAGATTTTAGAAATGCTAAACTATTTACTGTATGACCCTCACCTACTTCCACATTCCATTTCCTCCTCAGCTGCTTTTTAATCTTTCTCTTTGGTTAATAGAAATCGAGATAAATATGCTGGACGAGAAGCTGATCAAGTTTCTGGCCTTGCAGAGAATACATCAGCTTTTCCCCTCCCGGGTCCAAGTTTCACCGGGCAGTGTCGGGGCACATCCGCTGGCTTCTGGAGGGCACCACACAGAAGGTGCGCATGCACACACCTGCCACCACAGCATACCATCAGATATCTTTTCTGTATGTGAGCAGCTATTTCCCCTCCATGAGAAATCTCAGTTTTCAGTACCTCAGTGCTCCTTGTTTGCCTTTAACGGGCTTAATAAAGCACCATGGTTTCTTTCCCCAGAAAACAGGAACAAAAAGGCAACCACAGCTTTCACGTCAGACTCAGGGAAGTCTGAGCTATAACTTTCTTTCATGCTCATCCACCCTGAGACACACATAGCATCTATAAGTGCTTTTGGGTATATGTGGTATGCTTTCTGCTGAACTGCTTTCAAATATATGGGTTACAAAGGTTTCCCAAAAGGGAATTTTTTAAGCTCCCTTTATGGTGAGAAGCAAAATAACAGCTGGGCTAGGGGCACCTGGCTGGCTCAGTCAGTAAAGCATACAGCTCTTGATCTCAGGGTCATGAGGTTGAGCCCCATGTTGAGCATGGAGCCTACTTAAAAAAGAAAAGAAAAAAAATAACAGTTGGGCTGGCCTCCTAGAAATTCTTCCCAAGAGTTTAAGTGCTTAGGATATTCCTTAGAGCATTAACCTTTAATGAGCCTTACTGACTGAAATTGTGTGGTCCCCAGACCAGTAGCATCAGCATCACCTAAGAACTTGTTGGAAACGCAGTGCTCAGGCCCCACCTCTGACCCACAACATCAGAACATTTCACACTTGAGTTCTGTGACCATCTTCAAAGATGGTCCCTCTTACCCTGTGTTGACAAATGCTCTGGGTGGGGGAAGAGAGCATCACCCTGAAGCAGCCCAGGGTCCAAGGTGAGTTTGGCAAGATGACTCTCATCTAGTGGGATTATTTTCTCTAGGCCACAAGCCAAAGGTCTAGGCTCTTTTGGTTTCTGTTTGGGTCTCAGGTCCTGAGTTTCTGAATGATGCCGTCCCTGTGTTTGTCTTGTAGTACAAAGAAAGGAAGTACAGGCCCGAGCTGTGTTCTACCCTCTCTTGGGGCTGGGAGGAGCTGTGAACATGTGCTATCGAACCCTCTACATTGGAACAGGTGAGCCAACTAGAAGAGGCAATGAATCTGTTCAGCCCTAAATACTAACACCGCCCCCTTCCCCACAGAGGCCAGAAAAATGGGTGAGGGAAACCCTCTCCAGGGCTGACTGGTTTAACCCAGCAGATATTCAAGCAAGAGGGACTAAGAAAGGAGATTACCAGCTACTTGTCTTCTTTGGCTCGAGCCCTTTTGCTTTAGGCCCAGCATGACCTCAAGAGAGGAGTCAGCTCTGACTGCTGCTCAGGGAGGCATTTTAAACACGCAAGAAAAACCCAAGCAGAGGGCACATACATTGTTCTGGAGGTCTTTGAAAGAGTGATAGGGCTCACACATACCTAACCCTTACTCAGTCCTGTATCCTGTACACAGGGCCTGTCAGATTAGCCCTCGGCCTACAAATCCCCTTTCTCTCCAACAGTCAGATCTATAAACCCTACACCCTGTGTTGTTCCCTCAGGTAAATAACCCACCATCCTCAGGCACTCACTCTTCCCTTCTGGGCAGCAGCCATGTGTTCTAAATGAGATCAGCTGGCAGGGACAGCTGTTCTTTAGAAGGGGATTGAAAAGAAACCAGTTTTATTCAAAAATACAAGGAAGAGGCCCTGAGCTAGCTTTCTCCTGAGGTCTTATCAGTGCCTGCCCCAAAGCTCACTCCCTGCCACCCACCTTCCCCCTACACACACACCTTACAGTCTGTTCTCTGCCTGCCTTTGCCTCTACTCCTGCCACTTGCAGGAGCTGACATGGACGTGTGCCTTACAAACTATGGTCACTGTAACTACGTGTCCGGGAAACACGCCTGCATATTCTATGATGAGGTGAGGGCTGGGAATGGGGTGGGAGGGAGTTCTCCCAACCTGAGGCCTCTCCTAGGCAGTAGGGTTTTGTTCCATGCCCTGGGTGAGGGGAGCAAGGAGGGGGAGGTCTTCTCTTCTTCCCTCCCTGTCATTCCTGGAGGAGAAGAGTCTTGGCGTGAAAGGGCATCTTACCATGGCTATCCTGCTCCCTAGGAGGAGGATTGCCATTTCTCCTAAGGTTGGTCACAGGCTCAGCAGGGGGAGCCCACCCGAAAGCAGGGCCAGGGGACCAGCACAGGAGGAGGCCAAACCCTCTGTGCCAGTGGATAGCATTTCAGCAGGAGCCCGTGCCAAGGAGGCACAGAATAAAGGAGCAGTGGTAGAGCGGGGGTTGTGGGGCACTGGGAAGGGAGGCTTCCCTGAGGAGGTGAATCTTGAGCCCTATTCTAAAGAAACAGGGAAGGGGGCGGGGGGGCTTGACTGGGGAAGAAAGAGAGCTCCCGAGGTAGAGCAGCACAGCCTTCTCCATGTGTCCTCTCTCCCCTTAGCCCCAGGCCCCACGCAGCAGACCACACATCTTATCTTCCCTCCTCCTCCTCAGAATACCAAACATTATGAGCTGTTAAACTACAGTGAGCACGGGACAACGGTGGACAATGTGCTGTATTCATGTGACTTCTCCGAGAAGACCCCGCCAACCCCCCCAAGCAGTATTGTTGCCAAAGTGCAGAATGTCATCAGTAAGTTGGAGCCTGTGGCCACAAAGCTGGCCATTCTTGGACACATTGTGTTAAGACCCCTGTCAGGGTGGCTCTGGCTTGCTGCCAATGACCTGCTCTCACCTTCCCGGTCCCATTGGCCAGGCTCTCCTTGCCCATGGGCCCAGGGAAAGCCACAGAGAAGCCAGTGCTATGGGTACATACACCTCCTTAAGGACTTCCAGCTCCCTGGGGCCTTTCCTGGTGTCCCTCAGCCCTAGGCACACAGCATTTAGAAAGGGGAGGAACAGAGCCCCAGCCAGGGGCAAACAGCCCAGATGGATTGGCTTCTCACCGTTCCTCTCCCAGTGATGGCCCTCTTTCTTCCCAGGGCGCCGCCGGCACCAGAAACAGGATGAGGAGCCAAGCGAGGAGGCAGCCGTGATGAGCTCCCAGGCCCAGGGGCCACAGCGGAGACCCTGCAACTGCAAAGCCAGCAGCTCGAGCTTGATTGGGGGCAGTGGGGCCGGCTGGGAGGGCACGGCCTTACTGCACCACGGCAGCTACATCAAGCTGGGGTGCCTGCAGTTCGTCTTCAGCATCACTGAGTTTGCGACCAAACAGCCCAGAGGCGATGCCGGCCTGCTGCAGGATGGGGTCTTGGCAGAGAAGCTGTCTCTCAAGCCCCACCAGGGCCCTGTGCTGCGCTCCAACTCCGTTCCCTAGGACGGGCAGCTGCCCCAGCGCCCGCCCACCCGCCCCACCCAAGACTCCTGCGATGCAAAAATGTACACAAACCAAGCCCGGGTTTTTTCTAGACTCCACCAGAAACCCTTCAACCACAATCTTTGCATGAAATGAAGAAAAACCTTTGACTGTTTTTTAAAAAATCCTTTTTCTTTTCTCAAGTTCTAGGGGGCATTTGCACATACATTTGTACTCAACATTTCATGGGAAAGCGGCAGACCCGAGCTGAGGAACAGCGTGGGCAGGGAGGGGAAGGCTGGCGGTCTGGACACGTCCTCAAACATGAAACCGCTCCCCACCCGACTCCCGCCCCCTCCCCCTCCCCCGCCGTTGTAAAATAATCAGAAACTTGTTCTATTTTGTGGCAGTGACAATAGTTTTATATTAAAAGAAAAAATACAGTTTTCATACAGCAAAATCTATACAATATCATTGTTTTATTTAATATAAAGATCGCTACCCACCCTACTTCCGTGGTTCCTACCCTCCAAGTTATTTTCCCTTTCTGCAGCGGTTGCACTACAGGTAGCTACTGTGTATTATGGACAAATGAGAAATGAATTCTTTTTCTGGCTGTCCATTTATTTTATTTCAAATAAGGAAAAGTGTATTTGGATTTTGTGTAAATACATCCAGTGATGACATTTTTTCAATGTTTTTAAAAACTGTACAGTACTACATGTGGTAGAGCGTTTTCTTCAAAT
Organism: Canis aureus; assembly: GCF_053574225.1. Taxonomy (NCBI): domain Eukaryota; kingdom Metazoa; phylum Chordata; class Mammalia; order Carnivora; family Canidae; genus Canis; species Canis aureus. The sequence goes on from NC_135626.1 coordinate 18,085,793, forward strand.
TGTCTATTGTAGCAAAAACGTTTTTGTCGTAAACCTGTTTTGTCTCCTTTTTTTGTTCTCTTGCCACTTCTCTCCTGTTCCTCCCACCCCTGGCTCCCTCCTTTCCCCACCCTCCCACCCCTAGTAGTACCAATGTACATAGTAATTGTAATGTTTTAGACTTTACAGAAACTTTCCTGTATTCTGTATATAAAAAAACAAAAATACTTCAAATTATGTTTTCTGCCTGTCTGTCCTACCTGTCATCACCCTTACAGAGGGGACCCTCCCCCAAGATCCTGGTCGCAGTCTCTGAATTCATTTCATTCCCAGACACTCAGTCCCCAAGGGAAGGCAGGAGGGTGGAAGGTCTGGGAGGAAAGTAAGCCCAATATAGGTGTAGGAAAGTGAAGGGCTAGGGTTGCTTCTGCTAAGGGGGAGCAGGGGGCTGTTGTCTGGCTTTATGGGTGACTTGAGGAAATCACTTGATGCAACCATATACAAGAATCCAAGAGGAAAAAAAAAAAAAAAGAATCCAAGAGAGTGGGCCCTTGCCCCTTCCTGTTGACTCCAAAATCAAGATAAGAAAACAGGAGCTGTCGTAAGACCTCTGCCTTCTGGCCTAGAAACACTAACCTCAGGAGTTAGGGCTACCTTTGGTTGCAGTCTTTTGCTATCCTGTTTGATTCATCGGTTCTGGGAGAAGTCAATGCCTGGCTTTATCCTTGTCAGCCTTAGCTGGGCATGCAGCACCTCAACCAAGTATCACTTGCATTCCTCCTCTCTGCATGGCCTTTGCTGGGACTTGGGGCTTGGTCTAGGTAACCCACTGTGAGCAGGCAACAGGACAGATGTGCTCCCTGCCTCTTGGAGCTTAGAATCTAGTGTGGAACAATTTGTCGATTTAAATGTCTCTGGGAAGCATCGCGAAGGAGAGATTCAATCTCTAGACCCAGTCAAGCCACAACTTACATGACTAGCGATCCTAACTTCCCTACAATTGCAGCTCATCAGAAGATGCGTGCATGGCATTTTCTTAATTCTTAGGCCCTGACAACCCTCTCAGCAAACCAAGCTCCCATCCTTTCCTCCTCTCCAACCATACATGAGAAACTTTCTTTTGGAAGTGTTTCCTGAAGACAAGTCTTTGACTCCTTAGATAGAGATCACCTGTGTGTCTATCCCAGCAATGTTCCAGGAAGTGGTGTGTCAGGGTTTTGCCCTGAGGATGGAGAATGCACCCATTTGTTTCATTAACATTCCATTCCCAGCTTCATCCCACAGCGTCTACAATAGAACCCCAAACCAATAATGCAGCCAAGTAGGAAACTTCTCCCTCCCCTGGAATCAGGTCTGTTCCTAGTTTCGACCTACCTGCTTGGCTTAGCCTCCACCACTGCTCCCTGTGCCCTGATGGGCCTCAAGGTCCCCAAGGACAGAAACATTGTTCTGTTCAGTATTTCCAAGGCTAACCACACTGCTGGTCACACCATAAATGTCAAACAGCAGGTGCTAAGTTACAATGGTTTACTCAGGCTAGTCCTTGTCCTGGCAAGTCACCTGGCCAGCAGTACCCTTACCCATACCCTAACCCTCCTTACCTGTCCCCACTTACCTTGCCATCATAGTCACTTCTTAAACTGAGTCATGGAGCTTCTTCACCTATTTCTACCCCCTGTGAGGACCATCCCAGAGAAATTTCCTCCTGGAGGTCAGATAATGGGTTTTGCATTGAATGCTTCCCTTCAGAAATGTAGAGGATGGGGAGCAGAGACAGGGAGATATAAACAGCTAATGAAGGAGTAAATCATAACAGCCCTGGACAGATGGTGCCACCCTGACCATTACCTCATCTCTTTCTGACCTTTATAGGAAGAACAGGAAAAATTCTAGCAGCAGAGGGCTGGGAGTGAGGATCAGGAATTGGAGGGCAAGGCTTCCAGGATCAATCTCTCTCTCAGACATAACAGCATTCGTGTACATAGACACCCCTCCAGAAGAGAAAGTCTCTGCTACTCACAGTTGACACCCAGAGGGCTTACACACACCCTGTGAACCCCTCCTGCAAGGCCTCAGCTACGGGCATGCGCACAAAGGACAGCTACATAGATGTTCATTCAAGCACACATCGGCAGAGACTACAGATGCATGTACACACCTGGGGCGGCTCTTGGCCCAAGCGGGCACAAACATGTAAAAGATGGTCACACAGGGATCCCTGGGTGGCGCAGCGGTTTAGCGCCTGCCTTTGACGCAGGGCGCGATCCTGGAGACCCGGGATCGAATCCCATGTCAGGCTCCCGGTGCATGGAGCCTGCTTCTCCCTCTGCCTGTGTCTCTGCCTCTCTCTCTCTCTCTCTCTCTCTCTCTCTCATAAATAAATAAAAATTAAAAAAAAAAAGATGGTCACACAGGCACACACACACAACCTGAAGGGTAATCCCAGGGCCCTTGGGCACATTACACACTCACGAGTCATTCACACACTCAGAGTTGGTGGATGCGTGTACATAGCCAGGGTGCCCCCGCACACAAACACGCTTCTGGAAGGAGTTCACGCAGGCACACACCTAGAGGGCGCTGCCAGGGCCCAACCCACACGGGCCTCTAGAAGGTGCTCCACAAGCACACACCTACAGGACGAAGGCGCATGCCTAGGGGGCGCTCGCAGGGCCCACGCTCACACGCACGCACACACACCCCTGCCCAGCCTCCCGCCCGCCTCCGCCTCCGCCTCCGCCTTCAGGGAGGCCCGAGCGGGTGCGGGGCGGACCGGCAGCCGCCGGGCGGGCGGCGATCCAGGGGAGGCGCGGGGCCGGTGCGGGGGCGAGCGGCGCGGCCGGCATGGAGGCGCTGCTGCTGGGCGCGGGGCTGCTGCTGGGCGCCTACGTGCTTATCTATTACAACCTCGTGAAGGCCCCGCCCTGCGGCGGCATAGCCAGCCTGCGCGGCCGCACGGCCGTGGTCACGGGTGAGTGCCGGGGGCCGGGCAGGCGGGCTGGCCGCGGGGCGGGGAGGCCGGGCGGCGGGGGCGGCGGGGGCGGCGGGGGCGGCGGGGGCGGGGGCGGCGGCCCGCGGGGCTCAGCGCGCCCACCGCCCGCCCACCGCAGGCGCCAACAGCGGCATCGGGAAGATGACGGCGCTGGAGCTGGCGCGCCGGGGAGCGCGCGTGGTGCTGGCCTGTCGGAGCCGGGAGCGCGGGGAGGCGGCCGCCTTCGACCTCCGCCAGGTGAGGGGGGGCCAGAGAGGGCGAGCGGAAAACGGACACTTGGGGATGCGGAGGGGTGAACACAGCGGCTCCCTCAACTGGTTGTTAGTGCAGAAAAGAGGGTCCGCTGGTGCCCTGGGGGACCAGCGGGGAAGGGGCACCAGACGCCAGCTAGGAAGTGGGTTTTGCGAAAGAAGTAATTGCTGTTCTAAGACGTTTAAGGATTGGTAAAAGTTACATTAATGAAAGACGGTAGGGAAAGGAACAGCAGGGGGAACAGCATATGCAAAGGCCCTGAGGCAAGTGAGCTGATTTGAGTTTAAAAAAAAAATGAAAGAAAAGGCTTATTGAGGCTGGATGGAGCACAAAATATAGGGGAAAGAGGCAAAATGAAGATGCTGGAGGCCCTTATAGACCCTATTGAGGAACTCAGATTTTATAGGAGGAGCAGTATTAGTGAAGGGTCTTCAGCAGGGTATGGACTGTCAGAATAGCCTTCCGGGAGGAACCCCTCAGTGGCTGCACATGCCTGGACTGGGGTGAGGGGGCAAGAGTGGGTGAGGGGAGACCAATGAGAAAGATGTCTGTTGTAGATTTCAGGATAAGCAATAATGGGCAGAGAGAATGATGATAATAATACCAAGTACTACCTACACAGTGCTGACTGGGTGCCAGGCTCTAAGTATTTTATGTATATTAATTCAATCCTCACAACAACTCTGTGAGATAGGTGCTACATTATTCCCACTTTACAGTGAGAAAACTGAGCCCCAGGAAGATTAATGTCACACTTGCCTAATGTCACACTCTAATAAAAGACAAAGTCAAGATTTGCATCCAGAGTCCACATGCTTATCCACTACATTCTATTGCCTAAGGGCAAATCTTAGTAACAGTATGAGGAGGACTCTCAAAATTTGGTACCTGGGGAGAGGGAAGAGGAGAGAGATGCCTGGTGACAAGCCCAGCCCTTGCTGCCCCACAGGAGAGTGGGAACAATGAGGTCATCTTCATGGCCTTGGACTTGGCCAGTCTGGCCTCTGTGCGGGCCTTTGCTACTGCCTTCCTGAGCTCTGAGCCACGGCTGGACATCCTCATCCACAATGCCGGTGAGGGGCAGCAGGCCCTGCAGGGGGGCGGCGGGTGGGCAACCATACCCTCCGGCCAGGTCTTGCCAAAGCCCATTGGATGTGTGGGAAGGATGCCCCCTACCACTGTCTCACAGATGGGGACACTGTGGCCTTCCGGGTTCCCTGTGGAGCAGTTGCTCATATCTAGCCCCTGCCCCAGGGATCAGTTCCTGTGGCCGGACCCACAAGCCGTTTAACCTGCTGCTGCGAGTGAACCACATTGGTCCCTTCCTGCTGACACATCTGCTGCTGCCCCGGCTGAAGACATGCGCCCCTAGCCGCGTGGTGGTGGTATCCTCAGCTGCCCACAGGCGAGGGCGCCTCGACTTCACACGCCTGGACCGCCCAGTGGTGGGCTGGCAGCAGGAGCTGCGGGCATATGCTGACAGTAAGCTGGCCAACGTGCTATTTGCCAGGGAGCTCGCCACTCAGCTTGAGGGTACTGGTGTCACCTGCTATGCAGCCCACCCAGGTGAGGCCTGGCTCTCTGACTGCTCTGGTTGGCTTTCATTCCCCCTCTCTCAACCTCAACCTGTCCTGTGCACCCCCAGCCTCTCACTGAGCCACAGAAACTCAGAACAGGAAGGAAACATGGTATAAGGAGAGACTGTTCCTTGCTGATCTTGGAAGGAGGCTCTCCTTGTCTGGGTTATTCCCCTCACACCACTAGCTTGGATGCTGAGTACTGGTTAGGGTATGGCAATTAATAAAGCCCAGGCTCTCACTCCAAGAAGCCATCCATATGATGAACTCACTATAAAAATAAGAATGATGAGGAAGGGTAATAATTACTTATTCATTCAAAAAGCATTTACTGAGTACCTATTACATACCAGCCATTAATCCTGGTGCTGGGAACATAGCAGTGAACAAAACATAGACCCTTTCCCTGTAGAATTTACATGCTAGTTTAAGGGAAGGGGACATGACTAATAAATATATACAATGACAGGTGGCAATAAAATGCAACGGGAAAAATAAAGCAGAGTGAGAGGGATATGAAATGACAGGAGGTGCTGTTTTTCTGTGACAGTCAAGGAAGACATATCTGAAAAGGTGACATTTGTGTAGATGCCTGAAGGAGATGAGAGAATGAGCCATGTGGCTTTCTGAGGAGAAGAGTGTAAAGACCAGAGCTGATAGCCTTTGCAAAGGCCCTGGGACAGAAGTCCCTGGCAGGCTGGAGAAAGAATAGGGAACCCCATGTGGCTGGAACAGAGTGAGAGAAGGAGAGTGGCAAGAGATGAGATATAGAGATGGGCCGAGTCATCTAGGGTCTGGAAGTCCACAGTAAGCATCATTTTAGCTTTTAGGCTAAGTGAGTTAACTGATGAATAAGGCCCACCTCTGCCTTATGGAACAGATCACAGGATAACAAGATCTATCCCACCCATATTACCATACCGCATTTTTTTTTTTTTAGATTTTATTTTTAACTAGTCTCTACAACCAAAGTGAGGCTCAAACTCACAACCCCGAAATCAGGAGTCACATGCTCTAACGAGCAAGCCAGCCAAGCACTCACCATATCACACTTCAGATAGTCATTGCCTAAGACTCACTAGTAATTATAATAGTGACAATAACCACAACTAATGGTTATCAAGCTTTTATTACACTCCTCAGCTCTAATGTCCAAAACAGTGACCGGTCTGCCATTGGTGTTAATACCTTTGCTGCTTAAACAAAGGAAGAGGACTTGAAGAAGGAAAAAATGTGCCCTCAGGCTGGGGGGGGGCGGCACAAGGAAAATCTGGGACATGAGAATGGACAGGAGCCCCGATAGAAAGGAGGAGGCTTGCTGTCCCCCACAAGGGACTTGAATGCGCACTCCACACTATCCTGGTCTCCCTAGAACTGGACTCTGTTCCTCATCCCCTTCTAGCCCTGTTCTTGCTGCTCTTCCCCTGGACCCTCACCCACCGTCCTCCCCACTTCCTTTCTTCCTGTCCACAGGGCCTGTGAACTCGGAGCTATTCCTGCGCCATGTTCCTGGATGGCTGTGCCCACTCTTACGCCCACTAGCTTGGCTCATGCTGCGGGCACCAAGAGGGGGTGCCCAGACACCCCTGTACTGCGCTCTACAGGAGGGCATTGAGCCCCTCAGTGGGAGATATTTCGCCAACTGCCATGTGGAGGAGGTTCCCCCAGCCGCCCGAGATGACCGTGCAGCTCACCAGCTGTGGGAGGCCAGCAAAAGGCTGGCAGGGCTGGGGCCTGGCAAGGACGCTGAAGCTGATGAAGATTCCCAGCCTGAGGACCCGAGGACCCCATCTTCCCCGAGCAGCCCCCACCCTGAGGAGCCCACAGTTTCTGAACCCTGCCCCACCTCTCAGAGTTCGCAAGACTTGCCTAAGGTCACACGCAGAATCCAGGTTCAAACTGAACCTGAGCCCTGCATTTCCTAATCCCTAGGCTGGGATGTTTTCCATGGCACTGGGTGACCCTTGGAAACCTTCACTGCGCGCCAGGCCATGCCCTGAGCACTGAGGGGTTTGCAATTTTTACCTCTGTGGTTCTTTTCTGGGGCTCCACATTATGTCCTGAACAGCTCTTTTCCTGGTGGAATGAAATCGTGGGCGATGGTTTCTTCCTGAAAATAGCCATACTCCCAGATTCAGGGGTGGGGGATAAATGCGCCAGCATTGCTTCTGAGGAATTTGAATTTGGTATTACCAGTCCCCGCGCTAGGTGACTGATCAGCTCTGGGTGAGGGCCGGGACGGTGGTCATTTGGTGGAGTGCAAGGTGCGAATTCCTGAACTGGGCCCTTTGCAACCTTGTAGCCCGGTAGTTAAATGACCCTCTTCGCCGAGGCGGGACTCGGCTGCGGAGTGAAGGGACTCGCCCAAGGTCTCGCGTCTCCCGGCCGGCAAGGGCAGGGGCGGTGTGACTCCGGGCCGACGGCGGCAGGGTGGGTGCGGGGAGGAGAGGCAGGTCCGGGCGCTCGTTACGGGGCGGCCCGGGGGGTCGGGGGGCGTCCTCCCGGGGCGCGGGGGGCTGGGCCCCAGGAAATAAAGCGTGTTGACCGCCTCGCCTCGCGCTCGCTGCCGCCGCTCTCGCCGCCGGCCCCGCCCTCCGCCGCCACACTTCCGGCGGGGCTGCGACCGCGGAGGGGCGCGGGCGGGCGGCCGCTGGGGGTGGCGGGATAGGCTGGGCGCGGCCGCCAGTGCGCTCGGCGCCGTCAGGTCCCTGCGGTCCCCGCGGGCCCTCTGCCCCGCCGGCGCCATGGGCAATTGCCACACGGTGGGGCCCAACGAGGCGCTGGTGGTCTCAGGTGAGAGCGCGGCGAGGGAGGTGGGGCCCGCGCGCCGGCGCCGGGGGGTGTTGGGGTGCGCGCGCTGCGCCCTCCGTGGTCGAGGAGGGGGCTCGGGGCTGCGGGGCAAGCCGGGGCGGGCTAGGCCAGGGGAGGGCGCGGGGGCCAGTGCGGGGAGCGGGGCGCGGGCGCTGGGCCTGAGAACCTTGCAGGGGGAGCCCCCATTCTCACGCCTGCCGCGCCCTCGGGACGCCCCCTCCCCCTGCGTGTGTGCTTGTGTTTATTCCCTCCTTTCTCTGCCCCCTCCCTGGGCACCGTCTCCTCTCCTCTACTCCACCGTGGCCTGGGGGTCCTGAACTGGGGGCGGCCGTGGTTCCCAGAACACAGCGGCCTGGCTGGATTCCAGCGCCCGGGCCTCGGGTTGGGTCTCGCAGTTTGGAGGGTAGGTGCCTGCCTGGGGCGGGGCCCCGGGACCGGGATCCTTGGGCTCCCGTTAATTCTGAGCAGGTTGGGGCTTGCTGGGGTTTCCTGGCACTGCCCGCCCCGGAGATGCGGGTGCGGCCTCTACAGGTTGAGAAATTGGGCTCTGGGCTGTGTCGCCGATTGCAAAATGCTACAGGCTCCAGAATTTCTCGGAGCTTCCGCGGGGGCTTGCGGAGGACTGCCGAATTGGGAAAGGGAGAGATATCTTTGCCTGCAGGCTGCTTTTTAAATTGTGTATTTGGTACCTTGAAAGGTGGCTGAAGCCTTTGAAGCCACCAGCGTGTGCAACACCTAGCTCACAGGTGCCGGGGAGGGGCGTTGTTTCCTGACAGCTTAGAGCCCCAGAGCTGCAGGAATCCTTCAGGTCTTCCCACCATTGCCAATTTCCAGCCTGTGTACCAGTTCTTAGGGTTGGCCGCAGAAGCGGGGGGTGGGGGTGGGGGGTGGACTAGACCAGGGTTTGTAGCTGTGCCTTGGGGAGGTGTGACAAATCTGTTGGGAACTTTTACCCCAGAACATGGCCTCTGGCTCAGTTTGCACCTCAAAATCAGTCTGTCCCCCACAACTGGAAATCTCCACTCTTCCTGACCAGGACCCTGATAAGATAGATAAGACCGGAGCAGATAAGACCAGAAGTGGCCTTGGGGTTAGGAGGGAGACACTCCCCACCCCCCCCACCCCCAGTCAGAGAACACTGACACCAGACTTGCACCCATCTCCCAGGCCGCAGTCCTAAAGAGGACTTTTTGAACCTGAATCTGCACCGCTCTTTGTTTCTCTTGTGGAATTTCTCTCTGGAAGCCCAGACCCTGGGCTGAGGAGACGAAGGCTCCAGTCCTGTCCTTGTGGAGAGCTTTGAGACTGAGGAGTGAGAGCAACACCTGATGTGGGCTACTCTGTACCTTCCACTTGCTGGAAACCTGGTTTTCTGGCCAGAGGCCAGTGCAGTGCTAGCTTCAAAGGTGTTTTAGAGGTGGGGAGAAGAGGCTGTGCTGAGAATTGAGGGTGGAGTCAAGGAAGAATGGGAGAGAAGAGGGGAGGATAGTGCCCAGCATAACAGTACCTGGGGATTTGAGATGATCCAGCAAGGATGCAGCTCTCTCCTACACGAAGTCCCAGCAGAGCAGAGCAGTCACTCCCAGCCCCGCCCCCACCTGGCTGCTTAAGCCTCATCCAAAGTCTGGAGGCCGAATTTGGGAAGGATGCTGATAGATACATCTCTGGTCATCTTCTCCACCTGAAAAGGCTGGAAAATTTTCAGGTTGTCGTACCTCCCTCCTTCACTCTGTAATATAAAACCTTTTTTCTCAGTTTCTACTGTCAGGAATTTAAAAGGGGAATCCAAACACTGTACACTTTTCTCTCATCTCTACAATAGGGTCAGAGGTTCTTAACCTGGGGTTTGGGGGTAGAGTTTAGAGGTCTGTGCATTTGGATAGGGAGAGACGTGCATTTTTATTGTCACCGACCTTAATCGAAATTTAGCATTTCTTCATATTGTAAATGTCATCCACAACCCGTGATAGTATCAGTAGGTATTTTCCTACCACACCACAGTTTTTGCATTGTACCTTCAAAATCATTCATGCTCATCGGGATTTTGAAGTTAAGCTAGTTATTAAATCTACCACTAGATCTTATTATTTAATGTTTTACTGTATCATACATATTATCATGTATTACGTATCATGCATTTGGTTATTTTGATACTTTGGCAACTTTCAAGATAATCCATTTCTTATATATTTTATGCCTTTATGAACATTCCAGCATTGCTGGACTACTAAAGGGGATTGTGGCTCAAAAAAGGCTGAATCCCCCTTGTATGGTTGTCTGGAGGAGTGAGAAAGTAAAAGAGAGGCAGGAAGGAGGGCAGTATTTCTGAGGAGGAAAAGAGCCCATGCTGGATCTGGAGGGGCTGAGAGTGGGGCAGAGGTTATCGTGGGATGTTGTATGATTCTTCAGCGTGGGTGAAGACAGGGCAAAGGAAAGTAAGCTGGGTTAGAAAAGGTGAGATAAAATTAGGAGAAACTTCCAGGTCTAAAAAGAGTGAGAACAAGGGAGGTCAAGGAAGGGGCACCTAAGTGTTCTCTTTGGGGAGTGGTGCTCAGACAGCATGACCAGAAATTGGGAAAAGATGCCTTCCAGGGGAGGCGGCTGCTGGGGGTGGGGCAGGCTGGCCAACCCAGCTTCCTGTTGTTGCTACCCCTGGGAACCTGGCCATGTGTCCTTGGCCAAATCCCAGCTTAAGCGGTGACAGCCTCCTCCCAAGGTCAAAGACTAAGTTAAAGATAAAGGGTGGTCACCCCCTTCCCCACTCACTTCCCTTCCCACCACTACTTCCCCTGTCCCTAGCACATGGAGAAGTTCCCTGGAGCTGGCCGGAGGCTGCTAGGCCCCAGTCCTCACCAGGCCAGAGTGACCCTTTCAGTTTCTGTGGATCCCAGGATGGCTTAGGTTTCAGATTGACTGCTTGCCCCTGGAGGCCTCCTTACCCCACTCCCCAGGGCAGAGCAGCCTGCAATAGCTTCCCTTGAGCCTACAGCCCTGTGGGCCAGTATTTCCACCACTGAGAACTGGACTGATCTCCTCTTCCCACCCCTACTCATACCGCAGGGCTGCTCTTTGCTCCTGGACTTCTGGAGGGGCTCCTTGTGACTGGGTACAGCGGCAGGCCCCGGGGACCAGGTGGGCAGCTGAGTGAGCCTTCTCTGATACCAGCTACGCTGCCAGAGGCCCTGCACTCCCGGGGCCCATTCTTTCACCTCCACCTGTGCAGAGCTCCTCTCTGTTCCCTGTTTTCTCTAGGGTTTTTTGTTGTTGTTGTTTTGTTTTTTAATTTTATTTATTTATTTGAGAGACAGGGAGCACGGGAGCAGGGGGAACAGCAGAGGGAGAGGGAGAAGCAGACTCCCCACTGAGCAAGGAGCCCGACACGGGGCTCAGTCCCAGGACCCCGAGACTGTGACCCGAGCCGAAAGCAGACACTTAAACCAGCTGAGCCACCCAAATACCCCAGCCCCATTCTCTCTGTTGTCTCTCTTTCCCTTGTTGGCTTCACCACCCACTCAGACCTGGACTCCAGAGCTGCACTGATATGGTAGCCACTAGCCACTTAAATTTAAAGTAATTAAATTATAAAATCGGTTCTTCAGTCACACCAGCCAAATTTCAAGTCTTAGTAAGCTAAGCACATGTGGCTAGTGGCTGCCATATTACACAATGCATCTATAGGACATTTCCCCCCTCACAGAAAATTCTCTTGGACAAGATCTCTCTGGAAGTTACTCTCTGACATCAGCCATCATGCCTTGCCTAGGTCACTGCAAAAGGCTCCTGCCTAATCTCCTAGACCTCCCCACCCCCATCTTCCTTGTGCAAAGTGGTGTTTCTAAAATGTAGATATAATTTTGTTGCTCCCCAGCTTCAGTCTCTGTGTGATTCCCCCATCACACACACACCACACACACACACATGCACACACACACACAGCTTCTTGACCTGATACCTGAAACACCCTATGATCTGCCCTCTCTGCTGTGGGTCCTCAGAGACACTGTGACCCAGCTACATGAAACTACCCCTAACCCTCGGCTTTTGGGGGCACACACTCTAAAGCTTTCCTGAAAACTCAAGTTTGTGAATACAGAAAATGACAACACCCATTGGCTTTTTCCCAAATCACATTTCCTTTGAATCATCTATTTCCTGTGCATTTTTTTTTTTTGCACTGCAAAGAAACTGCCCCTCTAGCTTTTATTAAACTTTTCTTGAACTTGATGAATAATTTTGGCATTTGCAGGACAGTTCACAACAAGAATTTCAAGAATTGGAGGCGCCTGGGTGGCTCAGATGGTTAAGTGTCTGCCTACAGCTCTGGTCATGATCTCCAGGTCCTGGAATTGAACCCCACATGGGGCTCCTGCTCCGCCTCAGCGGGGGAGTCTGCTGCTCCCTCTCCTCTACCCCTTCCCCTGCTTATGTGCTCTCTCTTTCTCTCAAATGAATAAATAAAAAAATCTTTAAAAAAAGAAAAAGAATTTCAGGAATTGGTTTTTCTCATTTCTGCATAGACAGTATGCCGGACATTTCTACAGTTGGGGCCAGATGCAACATTCTGTTAAGTTTATAGTTTTCAGGCACCACTTCCTTTTTTTTTTTTTTTTTTTTTTTAATTTTTATTTATTTATGATAGTCACACAGAGAGAGAGAGAGAGGCAGAGACACAGGCAGAGGGAGAAGCAGGCTCCATGCACCGGGAGCCCGACGTGGGATTCGATCCCGGGTCTCCAGGATCGCGCCCTGGGCCAAAGGCAGGCGCCAAACCGCTGCGCCACCCAGGGATCCCAGGCACCACTTCCTTTTGAAACCTTCTCCCTTTGTCTCTACTTCTTCTGTGGGTACCACAGGCTGGCCTTTTTTTGAGGCCTTGTCTTCTCCATTCACTCTCCTGCCCAGGGGTACAAAGTCACCCTGAAGCCCTGGGAATAGAGAACCAGCCTTCCTGAGATGTGTCTGCTGGGCATGAGCAAGGATCCCATCTTGGCTCCAAGATTCCTGCCTCCCATCAGCTTCCCAATGCCCCTCATCCCTTCATCCCCCTGTGTTCCCTTTCTGCCTGCACATGCCCTGATAAGAGGGAAATCATACAGTAGTATGGTTGTCTCAGGAAATTTTCCCACATACTTCAAGATGGGAACTGTAGCTTCATTTCTGAATCCCTAGCACAGAAACCTATTCTGCTTGTTTGCTAAATGAATGGTTGAATGAAAGTTGAAAGTTTTTCCTGCTCACTCCTGCCCACTGACTTCTTCTGTTCTCTGAAAGCACATTCAGAACCATTCATTGGATGTCCTCCTTTTTTTTTTTTTCTAGGATGTCCTCCTTTTTATGTAAATTACCCATCCACCGAACTAGATTCCCAGGGCTTAAGAGCTCTCTCATTTCTGTGCAAGCTCAGCACCCATTCAATGGGAGTTGTCAAGTGTCAGAGCGGGTAGAGCCAAAATTGCTGTTGGAGGGATGCAGGGCAGACAAACCCAAGAACTGACTGACCAGCAGTGGTTTGTTTTGCTCTCCAGGGGGCTGTTGTGGCTCTGACTATAAACAGTACGTGTTTGGCGGTTGGGCCTGGGCCTGGTGGTGTATCTCCGACACTCAGAGGTAAGGGCTCAGGGCCCCCCGGGAACCTGGTGTCCAAGTGGGCAAGGGAGAAAAGGATTTCCAGGCTTCCCCCTCTTCACCCCACAGTCAGCTGGAGCATCCACCACTTGCCACATTCCATCCTGGGGGGTGGGGCCTCCTAAAAAGCAGGTGAGATGGGTGGCACAGGGGTCCACGGGGCCCATTTGGGCACCATCCCCTTAGTAGGGATGCTTTTTTCCACTGGAGACATCACTTGTGTCCCAGAGAATTCGAGGTCATGCCCACGCAGAATCCTCATTCCCTAAGTCTCGCTCGGTTATTCACGAAACCTGCCTGGATTATCCTCCCTGTGGAGACCCACAGAGGCTGCAGAGATCTACCCACCCACACCCGCCCTTGCCTGCGCAAGCCCGGACAATGCAGGCAATGGCTGAAGAGCAGAGAATGGATCCACGGTCTGAAGCAGCTCTATGGCTCCATGGCAGTGGCCGCTTACAGACAGGGGGAGGGGAGCTAAGGAATGGGTGCTGGGCCAGACAAAATAGATCGGGACCTCTGCAGTCAGTCTGGAAGGATTCGCCAGGGGAAGGGACATTTCAGCGGGCTCTCCTGGGAGCTCCCCTAGGACCCTCAGCACCCCCAGCAGGCCCAGACTTGGCCCTGGCCTCTCCTGCCTCCCTCACTGCTCACCAAAGAGGAGATGAAGCATGCCAGCCACTCTTCCACCATCACCCCCTTCCTGACTAGGCCCAGATCCTTCCAGGCCAGGACCCAGGCAACAGGGGTAGCCGAACTGGAAAGCTGTGAGAGGGGAAGTGGTGGTCACCCCAAAGGGAAGCAGTGGGGAAAAGCCCTGTGGCCTGCACTGAGCTGCCAGTGCTTGGGACCCCAGGGAAGCCAAGGGTGTCAGCTAGGGTCAGGGGCATGGGAAGGAGGTCCACTTTTTAACCTCACTGATATCGCAGTCACCCCCTCTTCTCTTTCCTCACTTTGCTCTACCTGAATAGAGGGATCCTGTGGGACTGTTAGGGCCCAAGGCTAAAAGTGTCAGAGAGTAACCAATACTGGTCACAACTTCCTCTCAGGAGGTTGCTAGGCCCTCTTGAGTATACCAGTTGGCCATGTTAGAAGCCATGGGGTGCCCTTTCCAGAGGCACTGCCACCCCACCCACAGGACATGCAGTCCTGTGATCACAGAGTATCTTGTCCAAATATCTTGACACACAGCTGGGCCTGAGGGTTTGCAGCTAAGCCAGACACTTGTCCTGCATAGGCCTCCACCACTAGGGCAAGATCCCTGCAGCCCTTTTTCTACCTTCTTGGCACCCCCTCTTGCTTCTTGCTGCAGGAAGCAGACAGAGCTCCAAGACGGGGCCGAGCTTCTCTGACAGCAGGTTTGCAAGTAAGGAGTGGAGGGCTTGGGACCTCATCCTAGGAAACTGGTCTCACAAACCCAGGCTTAGCATTCTCCCTCTGGTCCCACTTGCTGGGGAGTCTGAGCCTGTAGATCTTGCCCTTCGTGGGCCCTGTTTCTGAGGGAAGCCCCTTCCCCGACCCCTGGCCTATATGAAGGACATCTCTACAAGCTGGGGCTTATATTTCCCTAGGCCGGCAGGAGCCTCTCCAGTCAAAGTAGAGGGTTTTTTGTTTTTTTTTGTTTTTTTAATTTTATTTATCTATTCATGAGAGACAGAGAGAGGGGCAGAGACACAGGCAGAGGGAGAAGCAGGCTCCCTGCAGGGAGCCCCATATGGGACTCGATCCTGGGACTCCTGGATCAGCCCCTGGGCTACAGGCGGCGCTAAACCACTGAGCCACCCAGGGATCCCAAAGTAGAGGCTTTTAATCCAGCCTGAATTCCAAGCCTCCCTTTCCGCAGCCACCCTCCATGTGCCCCACCTCCGCTGTCAGCCATTCCTCTCCAGGCTCAATGAAGTCCCTCTTGCTGCACTTTGCTGCCATGTCCTGTACCATCCTGAGGCCCTCACGTGGCAGCTCTCTCCCTTACCTGAGTGAATCCTCCACCTCTGGCATCTGAGCTGCAGCCTCCTGTCTTCCCTCCTTCCTTCCCTCCCTCTCTCCTCTCTCCCTCTCGCCTCCTTCCCCAGAAGAGAGCTTGGTGGGTTCCTGTCTGAGCCAGGCATAGAGTCCTCTCAACCCAAGAGTGCTAGTATTAGGGGCTTGATTGAAGGCAGCCTTTGCATGTCTGCATGGCCAGAGCCCCTCTGACAGGTAAGGGCAGGGCTCCTCATGGCCTACTGCTCCCATCCCCTGGTCCACCTGCCTCTGCTCCTTTGTCCTCAGCCACTGCCCTCCCTTCCTCTGGTCTCAGGAAACGTCCCACACTGCACACAGCCTAGCTTCTGCCCAGCCACCCTGCACACACACATCCCGCACCACTCACACACATGTGCTGCACTAGGGAGGGTCGGCTGGGGTGGGCTGAGCAGCTGCACAAGGCCCTTTGCTTTTTTTGCCATAATTCTCCTCTGCCTATGCCCAGCTTCGGAAATTCCAAAGTGAATTATTCCATCACCTCCCAGTTGTCCCTGTGAATATCCTGGCAGGGACACACTTCCTCCTTCAGCCTCCCTTGACACTTAGCCCTCCAAATCAGAAAATCCCAGCGTTTGTTGTTGTTTTTTTGGTTTTTTGGTTTTTTTTTGGGGGGGGGGTGGGGGGCTTTCCTGGACCAAAATTGCCTTCTTAGTGATATATAGCACAGACCCAAGCAGGATTAAGTATTTGCCGTGGCTCGTTAATCCCCAGCATGGCATTTCCTGCCCAATTTCTGGAAACACAGGTTTGCCTGTGTTTAGAAGGTAGAGCTGAGGCTGAGTCTCCCAGACTGTGCCAGAACTGTCCTGGGAAAGTGAGGTGGTGGGCCACCTGGGCACCCAGCTCACAGGCCTTCCCATCTCAGGTCATAGGCCCAGGGCATCAGCAGGCTTTTCCCCCAGCCCAGCAGCTCCTCTCAGGCGGGTATGGGGGCTAGGGAAGATATTCAGAGGCCAGCAAGGGGGTTTCCTATGTCCCCCTACAGTCCTAGGCCGAGCTGGCAGGAGAAGGCTAGAGTACGAAGAGCAGCCTCCCCTGCCTCCAGGCATCAGGCATCATTGCTTGTCTGGTAACCACTGTGTGTGTTTGCTGTGTCCCCTCCTACCCCTCCTGTCCCTACCTCTCCCTCCCCCTGGCTGCTCCTCAGACTGTCTCTGGAGGTTATGACCATCCTGTGTCGCTGTGAGAATATTGAGACGTCGGAGGGGGTCCCGCTATTCGTAACAGGGGTTGCACAGGTAATAACCCACCTGCTTCCTCCTCTGTGTCTAACCTTCTCTCTTCCTGCCCTGCGGGGCCTGGCAGGCAGGAACTGGATGGACTCTCCTCCTGAGAGTGTGCCTCCCTCCCCTCTGCTCCCAGCTGTGCTGCTCTGGGTACCAGGATGGACCCCTATAGATCCCCAGCTCCCTTGCCCTCACCCACTGGGGCTGCTAGTGGGGAAAGAGCAAGGGATTCTGGAAGCTCTGCCCAAGTCTGCCAGTGGGTGTCCTTGGATGCCAAAGGGTAAGTTGAGGCAGGAGACACAGTGCCCTATGTGCCAGAACTAGGCTGTCTGGGTACAGAGGGTTCAGTCCAGCCACTCCAGGCACTGTGGAGCTCTCTTGCCAGCCCGACCTGTCCGTGCTGACATGTCAAGCCCTAGCACTCCTCCTCACAAGGCCAGAGACAGGTCCCCTGAAAAATTCTGTTCTACTAGCACCTTGGCCTCCTCTGATCTCCTTGACAGGCCTTAGCAAAATGAGTCCTGGCTTTTCCCTGCCCCTAATTTTTGTGCAAAAGCCTTTGAGGAAATCTCTTATCATTAGTTTTAGTTTCCTTATGTGTAAAATTGGGAATCCTGTCCTCTCTGTGCTTTGTAGGTATATGGGAAAGGCAGGTAAAGAAAGATGAGGACTCTGGGATTTTTGGAAAAGAAGTGCTGCAGAGGGGCACCTGGGTGATTCAGTCAGCTGAGTGTCTGACTCTTGATCTCAGCTCAGCTCTTGATCTCGGGGTCCTAAGTTCAAGCCCAGTGTTAGGCTGTACACTGGGCATAGCACCTACCAAAAAGAAGAAGTGCCAGAGAAACCCAAGCTTTATCGTGAATCCAGTCTCACTTGGAAAGGCTAGTGACCGTTGATGTCTCATTCTTCGTTGCCATGTAGCTGTAGCCAGTGAAACCCTCTCCCGAGCTGGGGTGTTTGGTGCCTCCCAGCACTCTCCTTGTGCTGTGCAGGCATTCACCTTCATTGCTTCACTCATCAGCTCTCTCTTGAGCTCCTTCCCATTCCTGGCACTGTGGATGCTGCAGTGAACATCAGAAAGCCCCTGCCCCCTCAGAGCCTTCATTCTGTGTCCTCAGACTGGAAGAGCCCTAACCATCATCTTACCCATTCCCTTCACTTGTATGAAATTGCCCTTCAGGCTTCTCAGGCAAAACCCTAGACCACCTCTCTCTTCCTCACCTATCTTGCTGGCTCCACTCAGGAAGGGAACCGTCCCCACCTCATCCACTCCTTGTAGCCTCAGGTGGGCAGGCTTCAGCACAGAGGCCTGAGCAGCTCAGAGCACCTTGCAGGGAACGGGTAGGGTCCCGGCCTCCCTCCACCTCTAGCTAAAGCAACCCCACTCCCTCTCCAAACTGCTACCTAGTTGGAACAACTGCAAATGCCCACATCCCTTTTAAGCTAGGTGATGTGGACCCTTGAGACTGTCTGGGCCAGGAAGCCCTAGTGTGACCTCAGCCCTCATTCCCTACTTGAGCCACCTGGGCCCAACCCCAGAGGATAGGCTTCAGGTCAAACCTGATGCCAGGTGAAGGGACTGAGCAGGACTTCCCTGGCAGGGGGCCGACACAGGATCACCTCCATCTTGGTCCAGCATCTTGGTCTAGCATACTCCTAGCATACCTAGCTAGTAGGCAGAGGTTTCTGGGCAGCCTCCCAGGGCATCTTGGGGTACTGAGCAGACCTGGTGAACAGGTGAAGGCCCCTGAGGGATGTTCACATGGCACCTGTGGACAACCTGCACAGCACAGCCTGGAGTACCAGCACTTACATGTCATTCCCAGGACACACACACATCCACTCCCCCACACCCCCACACACACAGCTACACCTGGACCCTACCCACTGACCCAGACCTCCCACTACCACTTCTCTACTTTCCCCGTGCTGCAAGCCAGGCTGATCTGAGCAAAGACATGTGTGCCATGGGTAGCACATTGCACCCACACTGCTCTGCCTTCCCACCCATCTTTTCACATACTCCTCTGACTACAGACCCTCAAAGCATCCTCCCCACCCTCTGCAGCAGGATCCCTGGCCTGTCCCAGCTGGAGCAGTGAGATATTGGACTCTCCCCACACCCCAGACCCTGGGCCCCCAGACCCATGCCCCTGTTTTGCATTTCTTGGCAGGATTTCCCTAGAGATTATGACGTTGCAGCCCCGCTGCGAGGACGTAGAGACGGCCGAGGGGGTAGCTTTAACTGTGACGGGTGTCGCCCAGGTATAGTAACTCAGCAGCCCCGCGCATGTCCGTTGAGCTGCCTCGTCCTTGTGCTGGGGTGTGGGGGGAGGAGGAGAGGACAGCAGCCAGGGGCAGTCTCTCTCCAGTGCCCCCGCCCCCAGCCCCCTTCCAAGAGAGGGTCATCACCACTGGAACGTGCTCACTCGGCCCCTTGGCTACTCAGCAGGACTAACAGATACCCCTTCTCTCCTCAGCGGGCCCACGAGGGACAGAACCAGTGCTGAGGGCTCCTGTCTCACTAACCCCACCCTATTCTTTGCAGGTGTTGGAAGGGCCATGTCCCAGAATCCAGGCCTTCCCTATTCTCTGGGTACGGGGTCTAAAAGGGTGGGGACCAGAGGGCAAGGCCACACGAGGCAGAGGAGCTCTCTCGGAGGTTGCTTAGTATTCTATTCCCAGCTCGGGGTCTGAGTGAGGGGCTTCCCACCCTAGACTTCACAGGGCAGCAAGGTGCAACTGAGTTAATAGGCCTCTGGTGAGGGAGTGGTTGGTTTAGGACTTCGGGAAGGAAAGGCCAGAAGACACCCCACCTCAGTGACGTCCCCCTGGACCTGTCTCCTGCCCTGTCTAGGCGACCTTCCCTAGTCTGTATATCTGTGTCCCTATTGCTCATTCTCCTTTTCACCCTCTCTGCCTCTCAGCTTGCAGGTCTCCTACCTGTGGGGAGCCTACGGGGGGGGTAGTTGGCTAATGAGGGAACAGTGAGTGGGCTGAGGGGTGGGGAGATGAGCCCCAAGCAGAAAGGCCATGTCTAGGCCTGAGGCTGCCATTGAAGATAAAATGTGTCAGTGTAAGAATTCCTTGTATGCTCTCCCCACTAGAGGCCTCAGCCAGACTACCCCTCCTGGCCCCTAGGCCTCCCGGTCTGAACAAGGAGGGGAGGGGCACAGCCACCATCCTCCACTCCTCTGGGTCTGGGGCCTCCACCTGCCCCCCTCCAGCCTGGTTCAGGCACCTCTGTGACCACTGGCAGGTGAAGATCATGACGGAGAAGGAGCTCCTGGCCGTGGCCTGTGAGCAGTTTCTGGGCAAGAACGTGCAGGACATTAAGAACGTCGTCCTGCAGACCCTGGAGGGGCACCTGCGCTCCATCCTCGGTAAGGCCCCGCCCTGCCTCCAGACACCTCTGCTGCCTTTGAGGAACCTCACAGGCTCTCCAAACCCAGGCCAGGGAGGGGCCCAGGGCATGGCAGTCCCACCAAGACTCTCTTTCAAAACTTCAGGGACCTGGGATCCCTGGGTGGCGCAGCGGTTTGGCGCCTGCCTTTGGCCCAGGGCGCAATCCTGGAGACCCGGGATCGAATCCCACGTCGGGCTCCCGGTGCATGGAGCCTGCCTGTGTCTCTGCCTCATTCTCTCTCTCTCTCTGTGACTATCACAAATAAATTAAAAAAAAAAAAAAAAAAAAAAACTTCAGGGACCTGAGGGAAGGGGAAGGCATTGGTATGGGGGGCAGGGGCTGCCAGTCTGATCAGGCACCTGGGATTGCTTGGGACACTTGTCCTCAACCAGCCTGGGCTCTGCAGGAGGTGACTCAGTGTCAAATGCTGTGAAGAAGAAACCCCAGGAAGACCCAGCTCAGACTGTACAACGTGTGCAAACACTCAGACCGCTACTTGCATGCCTCTTCCCTGTCCCAGTGGGCTGGGCCGCCAGGAAGCCAGCCTGTGATTGCTCTGTCCCCAGGAACCCTGACCGTGGAGCAGATTTATCAGGACCGGGACCAGTTTGCCAAGCTGGTGCGGGAGGTGGCGGCTCCTGACGTCGGCCGCATGGGCATTGAGATCCTCAGCTTTACCATTAAGGTGACATGTGATGGGAAGGCTGCAGCCCACTTCCCCACATGCCCCTCTGGGTGCTTGGCACTTTTGTGCCTATTACAACTCCCAAGGATGACTCCCCCTTCCCTCCCAGGACGTGTATGACAAAGTGGACTACCTGAGCTCCTTGGGCAAGACGCAGACCGCTGTGGTACAGAGAGATGCCGACATTGGGGTGGCCGAGGCCGAGCGAGATGCAGGCATCAGGGTACACCAGCTTTCCTTCCTGCCCCTGGGGCCAGGATTCTCAGGGGCAGCAGGGCCTTGGTTACCTGGGGGGCCCTCAGCACCTGCCCTTGTTGTTGCCAGGAAGCGGAGTGCAAGAAGGAGATGCTGGATGTGAAGTTCATGGCAGACACCAAGATTGCCGACTCCAAGCGAGCCTTTGAGCTACAGAAGTCAGCTTTCAGTGAGGAAGTCAACATCAAGGTGAGGCGCCATCAGGTATCCCAGGTTGGGGATTAGGGGCCTGGCAGCCAGCCTCTAATGTCCTACCCATCCTCCTGCCACAGACCGCCGAGGCCCAGCTGGCCTATGAGTTGCAAGGGGCCCGGGAGCAGCAGAAGATCCGGCAGGAAGAGATTGAGATCGAGGTTGTACAGCGCAAGAAGCAGATCGCAGTGGAGGCACAAGAGATCCTTCGCACGGACAAGGAACTCATTGCCACGGTGCGCCGCCCCGCCGAGGCTGAGGCCCATCGCATCCAGCAGATCGCCGAGGGTGAAAAGTGAGCACCCTGGCTGTGGCGGGGTGGGAAGTAGTCAAGCTCCCCTGTCGTCCACACACACCATCAGCTTTCCCAGTCCCAGCTTGGAAGCCACTTCTCCCTGTGCCTGCTTTCTGACTGTGGATTGGAAGTGACCTGCCTCCCCTGTGGGAATGGTGCTGGGAAGACTAGATGAGATAAAGGGGGCTCCAGGGCCTGGTATGGTACTTGGCTCAGTGGGCATCCTGGCTAGCCCCCTCTCCCCTTCTCATCCAGTAGCCAGTGGCCTCCCCCTGGCCAGAGCCAGAAGGCCAGGGTAGCTAGTTCCCTTCCTAGGTTCCCCACCCCGACACCCATCAGGGCAGAGGGCTTGAGGCAGAGGGCCCTGGCACTTGGCACTGATCCTGCTCGGCCTGAATTCCTGCAGGGTGAAGCAGGTCCTCTTAGCACAGGCAGAGGCCGAGAAAATCCGCAAAATCGGTGAGGCGGAGGCAGCAGTCATCGAGGCGATGGGCAAAGCAGAGGCTGAGCGAATGAAGCTCAAGGCTGAGGCCTACCAGAAATACGGGGATGCAGCCAAGATGGCACTGGTGCTGGAGGCCCTGCCCCAGGTGAGGCCCCCCCGCCCTGGGGTGGGTCTGAGGGGGCCTTGTCAGGAGCACAGCCACAGGCTGGCCAGAAGCATTGAATGCAGAAGTACTCAGCATCAGGGCAGGAACCCTACAACAGGCACAGGCTCACCTGGCCCACTGGGTCTCCCTGACCATGGCTTTCAAATAAGAGCCACCCAAGCTGCGTTGGGGTTGCATGAGGTAGAAGAAGGTGGGAAAGATACCAGACAGGGCAGATGGACAGAGTCAGAGCATGCTCTCCTCCCACCCCACCCTGCCTCCTAGATTGCTGCCAAAATCGCTGCCCCACTGACCAAAGTCGATGAGATTGTGGTCCTCAGTGGGGACAATAGCAAGGTGACATCAGAAGTAAACCGACTACTGGCGGAGCTGCCTGCCTCTGTGCATGCCCTCACCGGCGTGGACCTATCCAAGGTGAGCGCCCAGCTAGCTGCATGTGGAGCCATCCCGGGCCCCAGAGCCGAGGCCTCATGACGTCTCCCCTCCTTGCAGATACCCCTGATCAAGAAGGCCACCGGTGCACAGGCATGAAGGCCTGTACCCCTCAGCAGCCGTTTTACTACCACAGCGACAACGGGAGCGTTACTGACTCTGGTGCCTTATTTTGTAGGGACCAGAGGTGCTGCGTGTCCAGGCCCTCTCTGGCTGTCTTCCCTTCTCTCTTGTCTCTGGCCATCTCCTTTTCTCTTTTTCCTTCCCACACCTTCACTTCCACTGCCACACTCATCAGGTCTGTCTCCCCCACCTCGTGTCCACCTCTGTACATCTCTTCCTTCATCTATCTGTCTCTGTCTCTGCTCCCCCCCTACACATCCTGTAGTTTAGGCTGAAGTCGTTTATTATAATCACTGTCTGTGGGGGGTAGTAGCCCTGCTGCTCCTCAGAATCCTGGTGCCTTGAAGTGCTCTGTGCATCGTCCATCCTCCCTGTGGCCCTTGCCAAAACTCGGCATGGGTGCAGAGGGTCTGGGTAGGATGGCCACCCTCTCCTCTCCTGGCCTGGTCTTCCTGGCCCTACCCCAGGAAGTCCCCAGCCTCTCCCATTCCGACCCCCGAGGCCTAGCTGGCCACTGCCCTCCCCAGCCCCAGGCCTGCTCTCATACCTTACCTCTCTCTCCCCACCTAGGGGCACAGGGGCAAGGCCTCCTGTCTATAGCAGCTCCCTCACTTTACTACTGCCTTAGGAGGCCCCTGCTTGTGCTCAGGGAAGTCCCCTTCATGGACATGTCCCTACTAGGTGGAGTAGGGCTTGGTCCCAACTCTGTTAAGCCTTCCTGGGATCCGGGTCTAGCTCTGTTGGGGACTGGAAGGTGTGTAGACCCTCTTCCTACTAGGGCTGTGCTGTCCTGGACATTGGGCTAGGCCCTTCCAGTGGTTAGGGCTGTGCCAACCATGTACAGAATTGAGTGCTGTAGACTGGCCAGACTCCATACCCCTTATGCCATCTTTCCTTCTGACCAGAGTGATAGGGTTCCAGCCATGGGGAAGCAGTCCAGTCCTCTGTCTCCTTGCACTATCGGAGACAGAAGAGCCCAGGGCCCAAGCATCCTGGCAGGGATGCTGTGGGTGTCAGTTGGTCCAGTCTCCCACTTCTGGCTCTGCCCCAGCCTGTGTAGCTGTTCCTGCATGTGGATGCTGCATGTCGGGTCTGGGGCTTGGATGCTGCACTGCCCCGCTGCCTGTCCCTTCTAGTAAAATAAAGATCTGTTATGCCTATGCCCTGTATTGTGTCTTCTGTGAAGGGGGAGACTAGAAAGCAAGGACTAACTGGGTCCCTTACCCATATGCCCATTCAGCCTAAAGGCTACGCTTTGTCTGTTCTTCCCCATGACAGCCACTGGGGGGCATCAGCACACTGGCCGTGTCCCCAGTACTGCTCCTGGGGCTGGGAGGCCACTGGCCCAGGTGTTCCTCCCAGATGAGAGCCTTGGGAGACCTGGCTCCTTTGTAGACAGAAGATGGGGGAGCTGCCAGATTCACCACACTTCTTTGCCGGTCCTCAGCCCCACTTGGTAATGAAGCCCATTTGTCAGGCTTAAGAGCATGAACTCTGAGGTCAGACTGCTATCACGTGTGTGATCTTGAGCAAGTAACTTCACCTCTCAGGGCTTTCATAACCTTTTTTTTTTTTTAAGATTTTATTTATTTATTTTAAAGATTTTTATTTATTTATTCATGAGTGACACAGAGAGAGAGGCAGAGATATAGGCAGAGAGAGAAGCAGGCTCCATGCAGGGAGCCCGATGTGGGACTCCATCCCGGGACTCCAGGATCACCCCCTGGGCCAAAGGCAGACACTCAACTGCTGAGCCACCCAGGTGTCCCAGGCTTTGTTTGTATTCTTATTCGTTACAAACTTACATAATGTCTGCTATGTGCCAGTCATTGCCCTAGATGGTGCGGAGACTGCAGTGAACCATACAAAGCCCTAGCTTTTAGAGCTTACATTCACATGGAGGTAAAGAACAGCAAGTTTGGGGGCAAGTGAAATTTTAGCATGTCAAAAGAAGGCCTCATTGAGAAGGTAGCACTGATGAAAGTAAAGAAATACGCCGAGTGAAGAGTTTCATGTCCAAAGTCTCTGAGATAGAATGTGTGTGTGGTGTGACCAAAGACGAGCAAGGACAGTGTATCTGGAAGCAAGTGAATGAGCAGCAGGGAGAATGGTAGTGGGTGAGGTCAGGATGGAAACCTGTTTGCAAAAAAAAAAAAAGAAAAAAAAGGAAACCTGTTTGCAGATCATGTGGAACCTTAGTGGGTTATATTTTGGCCTTGACTCTGCGGTAAGAAACTACAGAAGGCTTTTTTTTTTTTTTTTTTTTTTTTTTTTTGAGAGAGAGAGAGAGAGCCAGGCAGGCAGGCAGAGACACAGGCAGAGGGAGAAGCAGGCTCCATGCAGGGAGCCCAATGCGGGACTTGGTCCCAGGACTCCAGGATCATGCCCTGGACCGAAGGCAGGCACTAAACCACTGAGCCACCCAGGAATCCCTACAGAAGTCTTTTGAAAGAAGAATGACATGGGGGTGGGCAGCCCCGGTGGTGCAGTGGTTTAGCACCGCCTGCAGCCCAGGGCGTGATCCTGGAGACCCTGGATCGAGTCCCACGTCAGGCTCCCTGCATAGAGCCTGCTTCTCCCTCTGCCTGTGTCTCTGCCTCTCATTCTCTCTCTCTGTCTCTATGAATAAATAAAATCTAAAAAAAAAAGAAGAAGAAGAATGACATGGGGGTGCCTGGGTGGCTCAGTGGGTTAAGCATCTGCCTTCAGGTCAGGCCATGATCCTAGGGTCCTGGGATTGAACCCCACATCCAGCTCCCTGCTCGGGGAGTCTGCTTCTCCCTCTCCTGCCTGCCCCCCTCCCTGCTGTGTTCTCCCCTCCCCTCTCTTTCCCTGTGTCAAATAAATAAATAATAAAATCTTTTTAAGATTTTATTTATTTATTCATGAGAAACACAGAGAGGCAGAGACATAGGCAGAGGAAGAAGCAGAATCCACACAGGGATCCTGGGCTGCCCCCAATAAAATCCTTTAAAAGAACAAAGAAGGATGATGTGATCTGACACATCTAAAAAGTATCATTCAAGGCCTGAGACAATACAAAAAAGAAAGGAAAATCCTTTCCAAAAATGGTGCTGGAGGGCAGCCCCGTGGCGCAGTGGTTTAGCGCCGCCTACAGCCTGGGGTGTGATCCTGGTGACCTGGGATCGAGTCCCACGTCAGGCTTTCTGCATGGAGCCTGCTTCTCCCTCTGTGTCTCTGCTTCTCTCTCTCTCTCTCTCTCTCTCTCTCTCTCTCTTCCTGTGTCTCTATGGATAAATAAACAAAATCTTTTTTTAAAAAAGTGCTGGGGATCCCTGGGTGGCGCAGTGGTTTGGCGCCTGCCTTTGGCCCGGGGCGCGATCCTGGAGACCCAGGATCGAATCCCACGTCGGGCTCCCGGTGCATGGAGCCTGCTTCTCCCTCTGCCTGTGTCTCTGCCTCTCTCTCTCTCCGTGTGTGACTATCATAAATAAATTTAAAAAATAAAAATAAAAAAAAGTGCTGGAAAAAGTGTGTCTGTGTGGGGGAAAAATTCAATAACAACCTCTACTTCACTGTATATACAAAAACGAGTTCAAGATGGATCACAGGGGATCCCTGGTTGGCGCAGCGGTTTGGAGCCTGCCTTTGGCCCAGGGCGTGATCCTGGAGACCGGGAATCGAATCCCAGGTCGGGCTCCTGGTGCATGGAGCCTGCTTCTCCCTCTGCCTATGTCTCTGCCTCTCTCTCTCTCTGTGTGTGTGACTATCATAAATAAATAAATAATTTAAAAAATTTAAAAAAAAGATGGATCACAGACCTAATGTTAAAATTCAGATTGCAAAACTTATAGAATAAAAGGGGAATGTTTCTATGAGCCTCACAAAGGCTAGATTTCTTAGGACAAAACAGAGCAGTAACCATAAAAGAAAACTTGATAAATCAAACCATCAAAGTTAAGTCTATTCATGTGAAGAAACCTCAGAAGGACGCCTGAGTGGCTCAGCGGTTGAGTGCCTCCCTTTGGCCGAAGGAATGATCCTAGGGTCCAGGGATTGGGTCCCACACCCGGCTCCCTGCATGGAGACTGCTTCTCCCTCTGCCTGTGTCTCTGCCTCTTTCTGTCTCTCATGAATAAATAAAATCTTAAAAAAAAAAACTCAGAAAATGAAGAGGCAAGCACAGTCAGAAAAAATACTCACCTATAACTAAAAAAGGATTTGCATTCTAATATAAAAAGAGCTCCTACAAATCAGTAATAGACAACCCCATATGAATATCGCTTTGAGGGACACCTGGGTGGCTCCCTGCATGGAGCCTGCTTCTCCCTCTGCCTGTGCCTCTGGCTCTCTTGCTCTCTCTCTCTGTGTCTATCATGAATAAATAAATAAAATCTTTAAAAAAAAATTTTTTGAAGACTTAGCATTGCAATGATTATCAATTCTCCCAAGTTGGTCTATAGGTTAAATACAATCCCAATCAAAATCCAAGAGATTTTTTCACTTCTTTTCCCTTTCTTTTTTACACTTCACAATATTTGTTATTCTGTGTATCTTTTTTTTTTTTTCGTTGAAGTATAGTTGACACACAGCATAACATTTGAGGTACAACATAGCAATTCTACAATTTGATACACATTATGCAGTGCTCACAAGTGTAGCTGCCATCTGTCACCATACAACTCTATTACAATACCGCTGACTATATTCCTCTATGCTGTGCCTTTTATCCCCATGATTTATTCATTTTATAACTGGAAGCCTGCATCTCCCTCTCCCCATTCACCCATTTTGCCCATCTCCCCAACCTCTCCCCTCTTGCAACCACCCAGTTTGTTCTCCATATTTACAGGTCTGCCCTCAGCCCAGGGCCTGATCCTGGAGTCCCGGGATCCAGTCCCTTATTGGGCTCCCTGCATGGAGCCTGCTTCTCCCTCTGCCTGTGTCTCTGCCTCTCTCTCTGTGTCTCTCACGAATAAATAAAATCTTTTTTAAAAATGAAAAAATGTGCTCGTTTCGGCAGCACACATACTAAAAATGAAAAAAATGTAAAATAATAAACATGTAGAAAATAACAATATCCCTATGACTTTAGGGTAAGCAAGCACTTTTTAAACCAATACAAAAATCAGTAAATATAAAAGAAAAACAAAAACTATAAAAAGATTGATAAATTGGAACATTAAAATTAAGAATATCTGTTTAGGGCAGCCCCAGTGGCTCAGCAGTTTGGCGCCACCTTCAGTCCAGGGCACGATCTTGAAGTCCCGGGATCAAGTCCCGCGTTGGGCGCCCTGCATGTAGCCTGCTTCTCCCTCTGCCTGTGTCTGCCTCTCTCTCTCTCCTCTCTGTGTATTCTCATGAATAAATAAATAAAATCTTAAAAAAAAAAAAAAGCAAAAAAAAAAAAAAAGCATATCTGTTTAACCAGGTGGCTGACTGGCTCAGTCAGTGGAGCATGTGAGTCTTGATCCCAGGATTGTAAATTCGAACCCCATGTTGGGAGTACAGTTCATTTTAAAAAACTAAATAAACAGGGGTGCCTGGGTGGCTCAGCAGTTGAGCATCTGCCTTCAGCTCAGAGCATGATCCCAGGATCTGGAATCGAGTGCCACATTGGGCTCCCTGTGAGGAGCCTGCTTCTCCCTCTGCCTAGTTAGAGTCTCTCTCTGTGTCACTCATGATTAAATAAATCTTTTTAAAATTTCACATTGAAAAATGAAATAAATACCCAGGCAAAAAAAAAATGTTTAATTAACAACAACAAAAAAAATCTGCTTATCAAAAGACATTAATTTCCAGGGAATTATGCTGGTCTAAAACAACTAATTCAAAAATGTTACATACTATCTGATTCCATTTATATAACTTTATTTATTTTTAAGATTTTATTTATTTATTCATGAGAGACACACAGAGAGAAGGGGGCAGGGGGCAGAGACACAGGCAGAGGGAGAAGCAAGCTCCATGCAGGGAGCCTGAATGCGGGACTTGATCCAGAGACTCCAGGATCATGCCCTGGGCGGAAGACAGGCACTAAACCGCAGAGCCACCCAGATGTCCCAATTTTTCTTTTTAATTATGGTAAAATTTACCTAACATTTTAAAATTTACCTTTTTTAAAAATTTTTATTATTTATTTATTTATTTATTTATTTATTTATTTATTTATTCATGAGAGACAGAGATAGAGCGAGAGAGAGGCAGAGACACAGGCAGAGTGAGAAGCAGGCTCCATGCAGGGAATTTACCTTCTTGACCATTTTAAGCATGCAGTTCCATGGTATTAAGTACATTTACATTACTATGCAACCATCACTACCAACATCTCCAGAATTTTTATTTTATTTTATTTTATTTTATTTTATTTTATTTTATTTAGTCATAAGAGACACACAGAGAGGCAGAGACACAGGCACAGGTAGAAGCAGGCTCCATGCAGGGAGCTCAATGTGGGACACGATCCAGGGATTCCGGGATCACGCCTTGGGCCAAAGGCAAATGCTCAACTGCTGAGCTACCCAGGTGTCCCTAAAATTGTTTTCTTTTTGTAAAACTGAAACTCTGGGGGTGCTTGAGTGGCTCAGTTGGTCAGATGTCTGACTCTTGATTTTGGCTCAGGTCATGATCACATGGTTGTGAAGTCCAGGCCCACGTGGAGACTTTGCTTGGGTCTTTCCCTCTCCCTTTGCCCCTCCCCTCACTCCATCTCTTTTTCTCTCTCTCTCTCTCTCTCTTTTTAAGATTTTATTTTTTCATGAGAGAGAGACAGAGAGGCAGAGACACAGACAGAAGAGAATCAGGCTCCATGCATGAAGCCTGATGTAGGACTTGATCCCGGGACTCTAGGATCACGAAAGCCCTGGGCCAAAGGCAGACACCAAAGTGCTGAGCTACCCAGGGATCTCCTCTCTCACTCTCTTTCTCTCTCTTTCTTTGTAATAAATATATAGGGACGCCTGGGTGGCTTAGCAATTAAGCATCTGCCTCCTGTGTGTCTCTACCTGTGTCTCTGCCTCCCTCTCTGTGTGTCTCATGAACAAATAAATAAAATCTTAAAGAAATAAAATAAAATAAAAATATAAAAATTCTTATAGAAAGAAAAAAACCTGAAACTCTGTACCCATAAAACAAAAACTTCCCATCCCTCCCTGTGACAGTTCCTGGCAACCACCAATCTACTTCCTGTCTCTATGAACTTGAGAATTTGACTTCTCTAGGTATTTCATATAAGTGGAATCATACAGTATTTGTCTTTTTGTGTCTGGCTTCTTTCATTTTGCAAATGCCCTCAAGGTTCATCCATGTTGTAGTATATGTCAGAATTTCCCTCTGTTTTAAGGCTAACATTCCATTGTATGTATACACAACATTTTGTTTACCCATTTGTCTGTTGATAGACACTTGGCTTGCTTCCATGTTTTGGCTATTGTGAATAATGCTGCTATGAACATGAGTATATGAATATCTCAAGATCTTTCTTTCAATTCTTTTGGGTCATACAATAATTCTATTTTTAATTTTTTGAGGAACTACACTCTTTTCCACAACAGTTGTACTACTTTATATTCCCACCAATAGTGTATGAGTTCCAATTTCTCCACATCATTGCCAACACTTGTTATTTTCTGGGGTTTTTTTTTTCTTTTTTTTTAAGATTTTATTTATTTATTAATAAGAGACACACAGAGAGGCAGGGACACTGGCAGTGGGAGAAGCAGGCTCCATGCAGAGAGCCTAATGTGGGACTCCACCCCGGGACCCTGCGATCATGCCCCGAGCCGAAGGCAGATGCTCAACTGCTGAGCCACCCAGGTGCCCCTTCTGGGTTTTCTCACAGTAGACATCCTAATGGGTGGGAGATGTGTGACTTTTTTTTAAGTTTTATTTTCACCTAAGTAAGCTGTACACCCAATGTGGGGGTTGAACTAATGAGTCCAAGATCAAGAATAGCACATTCTCCAACTGAGCCAGCCAGGCGCTCCATGGATGACATTTTTGAAATGACAAAATTTTAGAAATGGAGAACAGATTAGCGGCTGCCAGGAGTGGGAGTGGCAGAAGAGAAGTGGGTGTGGTCATAAACATTAGGGTCCCTTGTACTGGAATTGTTGGGTAACTTTACCACGGTGGTGGACACATGAACACACACAAGTGATAAAATTGCATGGAACTTTACACACACACAAGTGAGCACAAGTAAAACAGGAAATTTGAAGAAGATGGGTAGATTATATCAATGTGAACATCCTATGATATTTGTCTGTGGTGGTTTTGATGTTATACTGTAGTTTTACAAAATGTCACCATTGGAGAAACTGGCCAAAATGTGCAAGGAATCTCTCCATATTATTTCTTACAACTGCCTGTGAATCTACAATTACCTCAATATAAATTTTAATTAATACACATGCACATGCACACACATGAAACGCCATTGAGAGAATGAGAAGGCAAGCCTCAGAATAATGGGAAAAGTTATCTGTAATATGTGTATCTGGGGGAAAAATACTAACATCCAGAATATAGTTTACAAATCAATAAATAAAAAGGCAGGGACGCCTGCGTGGCTCAGCGGTTGAGTGTCTGCCTTCGGCTCAGAACGTGATCCTGGGGTCCCGGGATTGAGTCCTGCGTCAGGCTCCCTGCATGCAGCCTGCTTCTCCCTCTGCCTGTGCCTCTCATAAATAAATAAAATCTTAAAAAAAAATAAAAATAAAAAGGCAGATGACCCAGCAGAAAAGAAATAGACAAATGATGGGCTCAGGTACTAAACAGAAGGGCCAATAGATGTATGAAAACATGTGTGGCAGGGGTGCCTGGGTGACTTAGTTAAGTGTGTGTCTGCCTTTGGCTCCGGTCATGATTTCAGGGTCCTGGGATCGAACCCTGCATCAGGTTCCCTGCTTGGCAGGAGACTGCTTCTCCCTCTCCCTCTGCCCCTGCTTCTGCTCTCTCTCTCTCTCTCTCTCTCCGGCTCACTCTCAAATAAATAAATAAAATCTTAAAAAAAAAAAAAAGAATGAAAAAAAGAAAGAAAACGTGTGGCAGATCATATTTTGCAAAGATAGTGGCAATAGTATCATCCATTCTCTGTGTTCCTCTTAACAGTGACTGACAGTCCTTCCAATTAAAAGGAGAGCCTATGCCCCCTTACTTGAAACTGAGTAGGCTTTTGTGACTATTGGGGTCAATAGGATATGGCGAAAGTGATACTATGTGGCTTCCAAGGCTGCATCACAATAGACAGGGTAGATTCTGCTTGGTCTGTTGGAATACTCTGTCCTTAAGCCTTCAGTCCCTGGGATTCCTGGGTGGCAGCGTTGGTTAAGGGGCTGCCTTCGGCTCAGGTCATGATCCCAGGGTCCTGGGCTCGAGCCCCACATTGGGCTCCCTGCTCAGCGGGGAGCCTGCCTCTCCCTCTCCCTCTGTTCTCTCTCTCTTGCTCTCTTAAATGAACAAACAAACAAATAAATAAGTAGTCTAACCATTCTCAGGCAACGGTGCTGTGAGGAAGCCCTAGCAGACAGACCCCAAGGATAGGCCCTGAGCTCTGGAAGAGAGAGGTGCCTGGCCGGCCCCCAGCTGCTTTAGCCCCCATCTGACCAGATCCTCGTGAGAAACCCTAAACCAATTCTGCCCAGCCAACCTCCCGAAATCCTGACCCTTAAAGCTGAAACAGTGCCAGATGCTAAAATAACTGTTCATTGTTTGAGCTTCTATAGCTGAGGATGATTTGTTATACAGCAATAATGGGAACAGCAGGGAGCACCTGGGTGGCTCAATGGTTGAGCGTCTGCCTTTGGCTCAGGGCGTGATCCCGGGTCCTGGAATCGAGTCCAGTATCGGGCTTCCCGCAGGGAGTCTGCTTTTCCTCCCTCTGCCTATGTCTCTGCCTCTCTCTGTGTGTCTCTCATGAGATACATTCATATTTATGAATAAATAAAACCTTAAAAAATAATAATACTGTGAACAGCAGCCTAACTCCATTACTCACCAGAGAAATGCAAATTAAAACAAAACAAAACAAAAAAGATATCCCTACGCACCCACCAGAATAACCAAAATGGAAAAGAATGACAAATCCAAGTGTAAGTGAGGATGTGGAGCCGTTAGAACTTTCATACACATACACTGCTGGAAGAAATGTAGATTGATACAACCACTTTGAAAACCTATTTGATGGAATCTACGACAGCTAAACACAAGCATATCTTTTGACAGAACTATTCCACTTCCAAAGAAATACACATATATGTCCCTACAAGAATATTCTTAGCAGTATTATGAATAATGGCCCCTAAATTCAAACAACTCAAATGTTTAAAATGGTAGAATGAGTAAAGTTTAGTATATTCATGACTTTGAATGCCATGCAGTAATAAAAATGAACTGTTGACACATGGAACGATTTTAATGAATCTTGCAAACATAATATTGAGCCAAAGAAGCCACACATACCATATCATTCCATTATATAAAGTCCAAAAAAGCAAGCAAAGCTAATCCATGGCATTAGAAGTTGGGATGGAGGTCACTTTTGGACTGAGAGAGGACTAGCTCCTGGGAGTATATTGGTAATATGCTGCTTTTTGACCTGGGTGATTATTACATGGATGTGTTCACTTTGTGACAATTCTCTTACAAGTTGTGCACTTTTTGAACTCGTGTTATCCTTCAATAAAAAGCTAATTTGAGGCACCTGGGTGACTCGGTGAGTAAAGCATCCGACCCTTGACTTCTGCTCAGGTCATGATCTCAGGGTCCTGAGATTGAGCCCTGTGATGGGCTCCGTACTCAGCAGGGAGTTGGCCTGAGATTCTTTCCCTCTGTCACCCACCCCCAGCTGGCTTTCTCTCTCCTTTTCTCTCTCTCTCTTTAATAATCTTTTTTTTAAGTTAATTTAAGAAACCAGGGATCCCTGGGTGGCGCAGCAGTTTAGCGCCTGCCTTTGGCCCAGGGCACGATCCTGGAGACCCGGGATCGAATCCCATGTCGGGCTCCCGGTGCATGGAGCCTGCTTCTCCCTCAGCCTGTGTCTCTGCCTCTCTCTCTCTCTCTGTGTGTGACTATCATAAATAAATAAAGATTAAAAAAAAAAAAAAAAGAAAGAAACCTCCAAGGTGGGGATCCCTGGGTGGCTCAGCAGTTTAGTGCCTGCCTTTGGCCCAGAGCGTGATCCTGGAGTCCTGGGATTGAGTCCTGCATCGGGCTCCCGGCGTGGAGCCTGCTTCTCCCTCCTCCTGTATCTCTGCCTCTCTCTCTCTCTCTATGTCTATCATAAATAAATAAATAAATAAATAAATAAATAAATAAATAAATAAATATTAAAAAAAAAAAAAAAGAAAGAAACCTCCAAGGTTTGGGGCCTGCCTGGAAGCATGGAGTTGTTATTTACTGAAATGGGAAAAACAGCTGAAGGAAAGGATTCAAGGTGAGATCAGACCTCAGTTTTGGACTTGCTAAGTCTAGTGCCTGTTAGAGAAACGGCAAACAGGAGATTCACTCTACAAGTTAGTGTTAGCAGAGAGGATTGGCCTGGACATGTGGACTAGGGAATCATCACTGTGCAGATAGCATGTGAAGCCTTGGGATGAAAGGAGATCAGTAAAGGAATGAGCGCAGGCAGCAGAGAGAAGAGGTTCAAGGATTGAGCTTGAGGGGCAGCCTGGGTGGCTCAGAGGCTTAGCGCCGCCTTCAGCCCAGGGCCTGATCCTGGAGACTGGGGATCGAGTCCCAGGTCGGGCTCCCTGCATGGAGCCTGCTTCTCCCTCTGCCTGTGTCTCTGTCTGTCTCTTTCTCTGTGTCTGTCTCTCATGAATAAATAAATAAAACCTTTAAAAAAAAAAAAAAGGATTGAGCTTGGGGCCCTCAATGGTTGGGGTTGTCATAAGGACTAAATGACGCAGCTCCCACAAGCATCAGGCATGGCCCTTGGTGAGCCCTTAGTATGTACTCCCTAGTATTATTTTCTTGCACCTGGCTTATAAAGTCTGCTCTCAGGCATCTCTTTTTTCTTGTTATTTTCTTTCAGATTTATTTATTTTTTTTTAATTTTTTTTTAACTTTTATTTATTTATGATAGTCACAGAGAGAGAGAGAGAGAGGCAGAGACACAGGCAGAGGGAGAAGCAGGCTCCATGCACTGGGAGCCCGACGTGGGATTCGATCCCGGGTCTCCAGGATCATGCCCCGGGCCAAAGGCAGGCGCCAAACCGCTGCGCCACCCAGGGATCCCTATTTATTTATTTATTAAGATTTTATTCACTCATTCATGAGAGATACAGAGAGTGAGAGAGGCAGAGACACAGGCAGAGGGAGCCCGATGCGGGATCTGATCCTAGGTCTCCAGGATCACGCCCTGGGGCTGAAGGCGGCGCTAAACTGCTGAGCCACCTGGGCTGCCCTCAGATTTTATTTTTTAATTGTTAATTGTTAATTTTTAAAGATTTTCTTTTTAGGTAATCTGCACCCAACATGGCGTTTGAATTTACAACTCTGAGATTGAGTTGCATGCTCTACCAACTGAAACAGCCAGGCACCCCTTTTCTTCAGATATTAATGTTATTTTCCACCTGATTATTAAAATTATACATATAGATGTCTATACATGTGTATATGTTTATTTATTTTACTCATTTAATCCCTGCATCAACCCTGTGAAAGAGTTACTGCCTCTATTTTATCAAATGAGGAAACGGAGGAGCATGGAGGTGAAGGGACTTGCCCAAGTCACACAGTGTCTGAGCCAGAACCAGGACTGCAAGCCAGACTCCGAGACCCCATGCTCCTGCTGACCTCCAGGAAAGGAAGACCTGGGTGGTTGCAGTGGAGCCCGATGAGGACTTGGTCCTGGTGAGCCTCAGTATCTGGGATAGTGGCTAGCCCAAGGAGATGACCAGAACGGCCAAGAGAAGGGAAGTCAGCAAGAAAACAGGCAAGGGCCTTGCTGCCAGAGGCTGGAAGGATGCTGCAGAGGAGCATGGAGCCATGATGTGGGGGTGGGAAGAGAGGGGTGATGTATTAGCACCTCCGTTGATGCCAGCGGTCCCCTAGGGTGGAGCCAGGCTTCCATCCCTAGAGCCTGGAACCAGTCTTGGGAAGGGGGAGTAGAGAGTATAGGGCCTTTGGTTTAAGCCCTTAAACATCTGCCCAGGCTGTCCCCTCCTTACGTGAGGCTGCTGTGGACCCAGGATGGGCAGGAGAGGGCCCCGAGTATAGACTGGGATCCTAGAGGACACAGGTGATACTGTTCCCTATTTCCTTGTACTACTGACTCCAGTCACGGAAACTGAATATGGGGACACAGGGCCTGCTGCCTCTCTGCTATTCCCAGTCCCCAGGCCTAAAGGCCAGCACAGAGGGGGTTAAGGGCCCTGGAGCCTTTGCCTGGAGGAAGGGGGGGCATGGGGAACTGTCATAAGGAGCCTTGTCTGCCCTGATAATCCAGGCCGCCTATCTCACCCACAGCAGCTGTGAGGCAGACAGGTTGCCCTGGCAGGGAGGGAGGGAAGTAAAGGCCTGGCTGATGGCGGGAAAGATTTGAGGAGCGAGGGACACCCATGCTCCCTGGGGATCCTTTCCCACCCCATAGCCACTTTCAGGGCTATGCTTGAAGGCAGGAGGGCATGGCCAGGGTCTGAACGTGGGAGTTCCCACTGACCCAGAGAGTAGGAAGTGGGAGCTGATGAGCAAACAGACTTTGGGAGGTATTGATTGGAAAGTTTCTATTTCTGACTCTGTGTGTGCCTGGGCAGGTATGCAAGGTGGGCACTATCATGGGCATCTGCAGAGGTGTCTGCAGAGCATGGGTGCCCATGAGTATCTGCCCCAGTGGGGAGGGGGAGTAGGGAAAGCCCACTGCAAAGCTGGAAGGGAAGGAATCTGGCATTTGTTGAGCTCCTATTATATGGGAGCCACATTCGGTTGCTTGAGTAGCTCAGTGGTTGACCATCTGCCTTTGTCTCAGGTCATGATCCCGGGGTCCTAGGATGGAGTCCCACACTGGGCTCCCCACAGGGAGCCTGCTTCTCCCTCTGCCTATGTGGGTCTCTCACGAAAAAATAAATAATCTTTATACGTGAGCCAGGCTATACTTAGAAATTTCCACCTCTACTATCTCATTTCACCTGCACAACAACTGTGGAAAAGAAGGCATTTTCAACCCATTTATCTGATAAGGAAGCCAACACTCCAAAAGCAGGTAATAGTGGGATCCAGGGTCTGACAAATCCGGAGCTGTGCTTTTTCCTTTGAGCTCTGAGTCCCTCCTCAGAAAGTGGTGGTCTCAAAGAAAAGCAAGAACTCTTAAGGCACAACCCCTGAGCCACACAGGCTAAGGCTCTGGTTCAAGGCAAGGATGGAGTGTGTGTCCAGGGCATGTGAGCTCCATGCAAGGGCCTGGCTCACGAGCTGCAGGAGTCAGAAGAGAGAGGATCACTGCTGGTTTGGAGCTGCTGTGGAAGAGGTTTAAAAAGGCTTGGTTGGGTGGGAAAATCAGAGCAAGTACAAGTGAGGAGGGCACACCTGCATTATGTGGGTGCTTCACACACATTCTTTCACTGAATCTCCCTGAGGGTCTTGTGAGGCAGGTATTATTGTCATCCCCATTTTTTTTTTTTTTGTCATCCCCATTTAAAAAAAATTTTTTTTAAGGATTTATTTATTTATTCATGAGAGGCAGAGAAAGAGAGAGAGAGAGAGAGGCAGAGACATAGGCAGAGGGAGAAGCAGGCTCCATGCAGGGAGCCCAATGCGGGACTTGATCCTGGATCCTGGGATCACCACCTGAGCCAAAGGCAGACACTCAACCACTGAGCCACCCAGGCACCTGTCATCCCCATTTTAGAGACTGGGAGACCAAGGCTCAGAACCATATGGTCGCTAAGTGGCAAAACTCATGTCTGATTCTCTTGCCTTTGAAATTCAAATAATCTCCCTACAGAGACACACACAAAATCCATCTCATTTGTAGCAAGGCTGTGTATAAAGAAAGCCTGGGGCCTGGAGACCAGAGTTGTCATCCTGACTCATGTCCCAATTTACCATATCATGCAGGCCATGTGTTTACTCCTGAAGCCTCAGTTTCTCTATGATAAAATTGGTGTGCATGGGTGCCTGGCTGGCTCAGCCAGCAGAGCAGAAGATTCTTGATCTCAGGGTCACGAGTTTGAGCCCAACACTGGATGTAGAGATTACTTAAAAATAAAATCTTGGGGATCCCTGGGTGGCTCAGCAGTTTAGCGCCTGCCTATGGCCCAGGGCACGATCCTGGAGTCCCAGGATCGAGTCCCACGTCGGGCTCCCATCATGGAGCCTGCTTCTCCCTCCTCTTGTGTCTCTGCCTCTCTCTCTCTCTCTCTGTGTCTATCATAAATCAATCAATCTTAAAAAGTAAAATCTCTATCAAAAAAATGCATTTAGGGGCAGCCAGAGTGGCTCAGCAGTTTAGCGCCGCCTTCGGCCCAGGTTGTGATCCTAGAGACCCGGGATCGAGTCCCACATCAGGCTTCCTGCATGGAGCCTGCTTCTCCCTCTGCCTGTGTTTCTGCCTCTCTCTCTCTCTCTGTCTCTCATGAATAAATAAATAAAATCTTTAAAAAACAAAACAAAACAAATACAAGTGGGGCATCCCGAGTGGCTCAGCATTTAGCGCTGCCTTCGGCCCAGGGCCTGATCCTGGAGTCCCAGGATCCAGTCCCTCATTGGGCTTCCTGCATGGAGCCTGCTTCTCCCTCTGCCTGTGTCTCTGCCTCTCTCTGTGTGTCTCTCATGAATAAATAAAATCTTAAAAAAAAAATACAGTTGGTATCTGGTCATGTTTTTGAGACTGATGGACATTGGCAAAGCCCCCAGGGAAGTCATTGTTAGGACTTCACTGCATCTGTGGTTGTTGTTCAACACATACACTTGCTCGTGGGGCTGAAAGGCACGGGGGAGTGTAAGAGAGCAGGTCGAGTACGTGGAAACTAACTGGGTACTGTCTGCAGGGTCAGCATCTGTTCAGTGTAAGGTATTCTCTGAGCACCTCACAAGGCAGCACCCTTGAGGGGTGCTGGTGCCCAGAGAAGAATCCGACAAGGGGCCTACTCACAGAGTAGTTGGGGACAAATAAGAGATCAGATGAATTCTCAGTGTGATGAGGAAAACAGCAGGATCAAAGCCTGGACTTGAGGGGACAGGTGTCAGGGGGGGTTAGGAGAAACTTCACAGGCTGGCCACGATGAACCCAGGCAGTCATCTCTGATCGGTCCCCTAGATCTCAAGCCCCAAGCTATCACATAGAGAGTAAAGATTAGAACAGTTTCCTTTCTCATACCATTTATGCTCCTAGGACTGACTCTACCAGGCTCTTACTTTGGGTTCCCCTTTTGTAAAGCAAAACAGGAAAGCAAGAACCTCTCAGAACTTCTCAAAGTCCTTGGTTCCAGGATGAGTTGTGCTGCCAATTGTACTTTGAGACACTGACTGACCCTAGGATTGGGCCGCCTTCTTGTGCAAAGCTGCCGACTTCATGAAACTTAGTAAAGTCCAGAGGAAATTAAGAAT
Source organism: Canis aureus (assembly GCF_053574225.1). Taxonomy (NCBI): domain Eukaryota; kingdom Metazoa; phylum Chordata; class Mammalia; order Carnivora; family Canidae; genus Canis; species Canis aureus. The sequence continues at coordinate 18,124,785 of NC_135626.1, forward strand.
AATTTTACAAGCTGAATCTATTTTTTAAATATGTGTGCTTATGTATCTCTGTGTGTCTGTGTATATTTAGGCATTACGCGTGTGCTACACACGTGTGTGTTCCATGTGCTATGTGTGTCTATCTGTATCTGCTGCTGCTGTGCTGTTCTTCTTAAGGTCATGGGTTCCCAGGTCCTGAAAGGTGATGGGAACCCTGAGGCTTTGGGGGTGATTTGCTCTCCTTCTCTGGGCCTTGGTTTCCTCTCCTCCACAAATGGATTACTTGAACTCCATGATTTTGAAGGATTCTTGCAGATCTGACCCCCCCTTAACTTTGTCATTCACCATATGGTTTAAGAATTTCAACCAAAGGAGATCACAGTAAGAGTCAAGGGCTAAAGCTGGCATGGCAGGGGCTGGAATTAGACGTGAGAAGGTTAAGGTCCCAGACCAGTCCACACCGGGTTTCAGGAGAGCCACGGAGCTTCTGAGCTAAAGGAACAGTTGTTAGAATACAAGGCCAGGTCCGAGGATGTGGATTGTGTCCTCTCAACCCCGTGCTGGCCAGGAAGAGGGCAGGGTCTCCACAGGTCTTGCGGAAAGGGCTCTAAGGAGGCAAAGGGATAGCAGGGCTGCCATCCAGGAGACAACTCTGGGCGGGAAGTGTCCTCAGCTCCTACTGGGGCCCCTGCAGGCTCCTGATAAACAGAAAAGCCTCCACCCTGATAGCCCCAAGTCTGCTTATCAGGATCTCCAGACTACCCCACCCAGGCTCAGACTCTGTGCCAGCCCCCTCCACCCCAGCCAGGGTCACAGCCACAGGATCTCAGGCTGACCGAGACAGCGCTCTCTTCTACCTCCAGGATCCCTGGTTTCTGCTCACTTTCACCTCTGGTCTAGGACTAAGCAGGTTCTAGGCAGAAGCCAGGCAATGAGTGGCACAAATCTTGGCCTTAGTACATGAAGCCTTTACTCTGGTAAAGGAGCTTGAAGTATCTGTGGGGTGAGTAGAGGTGGCAGGAGAGGTTCCAGGACAGGAAAGGGGGCAAGAAGCAGACATACAGTATTTTCTCACCTGGCTAGAGCGCCTGGGTTTATAAAGGTTTCTCAGCCATATTTCTCAAGTCTTACGACTTGGTGAGCTGTGTTATCACCAAAACTCAGAGAAGAATTTTGCCTCTGGTCACACAGCTAGTGAGTGACAGAGAGGAAGGAAGGGAAGGAAATGGACATTGGTTCCACAGGTGTTAGATCTCACCTGGGAAGTTGAGATGAGCACTCACAGGACCCTGTCACCACCATATGAGCTAGGTATGGATTGCTCCCATGGTACATATGGGAAAACTGAAGTTGAGAGCACTCACTCCAAGGTCACAGAGCTATGCAGGGGATGAGGGATTGTCACTCAGGGCCTACTCTTCCTTTCCTTTTCTTCTTCTTTTAAGATTCTTATTTGAGAGAGCGAAAGAGAGAGAGCGAAAGAGAGAGTGAGAGAGAACTAGAGGGGTGAGGGGCAGAGAGAGATGCAAACTCCCCATTGAGCAGAGAGTCGGAGGGGCTCTAATCTGGGACTCTCGGATCATGACCTGAGCTGAAGACAGACACTTAATCAACTGAGCCACCCAGGCACCCTCCTTTCCTCCTCTCCCTTTCCCTTCTCTTCCCTTTCCTTTCCTTCAAGATTTTATTTTTAAGTAATCTTCACACCTGATGTAGGGCTCGAATTTACAACCCTGAGGTCAAGAGTTGCACGCTCCACTGACTGAGCCATCCTGATGCCCCAGGGCCTTTTATTTCTAAATCTGGGCTCTCAATGCCTTGAGCGGCTTTTAAGTATATTCCACGAGGGGGACTTGGCTGGTTCATTGGGCTAAGTGCTTTGTGAGTAGCTAGTCACCCAGCTCAGCTCTGAACTGGGGACTGTCACAATGGCATCTACAAGAACAGGAAGGGTCTGAGAGAAAAAGACTTGCCTAAGAGCTATAGTTTTAACTGCCTGCTTCCCCAGGTCAAAGTTTTTCTTCTCCCCTACATCATATTGAGTTTAGCTCTATGTCAGACATTTGACATGATCAGCCAATAAACCAGGTCATTGTGATTATTTGCCTAAATGATTAATCACACAGATGAATGAGCCCATAACAGGGAGATTTAACTAGCCAGAAAAGATTTCCCTGCAGAGGTGATACTTACATAGGAAGAGGGAATAGAAGTTAACTAGACAAGAAAGGAGGGAAGACTGTGCCAGATCAAAACCCGACTTTTGATCTCAGGGTTTTAGGTTTGAGCCCCATGTTGGCTGTAGAGATTACTTAAAAAAACAAAACAAAACAAAACAAAACAAACAGAGGGAAGAGCATGTGCCGACATTCTGTGGCAGCAAGAAGCAGAACATCTCCAAGGAATCAAAAGTAGGTTTGGTCTCTCCTCCCACTCATCTTGGTCTCATCTGCTCCTTCAGAGGAGGGGTATAACTGTCTCCCAGAACACAGACCAGACTGTCTAGGATGGGGAAGGGGAGGGAGCACAGAAGCAGATGTGTCTCTTGGAATGGATATCTAAAATAACAGAGGTGGGGTGCCTGGGGGCTCAGTAGGTTGGGTGTCCAACTCTCGGTTTCCACTCAGGTCATGATCCTGGGGTTATGGTATCAAGCCTCACGTCAGGCTTCGCACTCAGCAGGAAGTCTGCTTAAGATTCTCTCCCGCTCCTTCTGCCCCCATCCCCTACTCCCTCTCACAGGCACATGCTCTCTCTCCTCAGATGAATAAATCTTTAAAAATAAATAATAAGGGCAGCGGTTTAGCGCTGCTTTCGGCCCAGGGCGTGATCCTGGAGACCCGGGATCGAATCCCATGTCGGGCTCCCTGCATGGAGCCTGCTTCTCCCTCTGCCTGTGTCTCTGCCTCTCTCTCTCTCTCCTATGTATTCTCATGAATAAATAAAATACTTTAAAAATATATATATATATAAAAAAATAACAGAGGCCCTGTTTTGAAGACTCTCACCTTCTCCAGAGGCAGAGAACTGAATATTGCTAGGCTCTCACTATAAGTGGCTTAAGCTTTGAACAGGCCCCTTACTCATTCTTACACTCTCTCGAGAAGAGCTTGAATTCACCTGCCCTCATATGTCCCAGCAGAGGATTCCCCCCCTGCCCTGCCCAGGGGAGCTTGCCATGGCAGAAGTGGGCAAGAAGTTGGCCTGCCTAGGTCTACCCAACTTGGGCTCCACATACACATGTGGCAGGGGCCCAGGAACTGAAGTTTAAGGCAGAGCTTGCCCCAAGAACCCAGCTGTCAGGACCCTTTCTGCTTTATAGAGGTTCAACTAACATGTTTTTTTTTTTTTTTTTTGTAACTATCATTTTTATCACCACCTTCGCCATTCCATGACCAAAATAACCACCACTCCCACTTGGGTCATGGGCAACAATTAAACCCTGAAGGATGGGGTGAGGCTGTTCCTCCTCCCAGGCCCAGCAGATAGATGATCAGCTTCATGGGGTAGGTGTGAAAGGCAGATCCTAGCTTTAGCAAGGTCCATAAATTCATGTGAGAAAGGGCCTAACAGGGAGAGGAGCCAGTGACCCTAGTCTAGCAGGGAAAGGGTTAAGAGGCAGGGCTTTCTAGAACCCAGGGAAAGTGCCCCACCCAGGGGAGGGGCCTATGGATTAAAAGGCAAGCAGCTTGAGTGAAGAGCCAGGGTCTGGGCCTCCCTACCTCTAAAGGCCTCCCCAGTCTACATGCAGTTCCAGCTCCAGGTAAGTGCTCTCTCCTGGGCCTGTCTGTCTGCTTGTCAGTCTGACCAGAGGGAACCTTCTGTCTCATTATGTGATCTCTGGCTTGTTTAATTCTGGCACTGGGTCCCCCAGGAGATCTCAACAGACTCTAACTCTGCAGGATTTTCCAGGCCAGTTTCTTTCCTTACCTGACTTGGGCTGCCCCTGACCACACAATCAAGGCACTGCTGATTCAGGAGCTATGGAGCAGGGAGGGGGGAGCTCTGTGTGTACTGACCTGTCCTGCTCTGCCGTGGGCCCCTGGCTCCCCCTGCCACAGTGCTCTCCAAGCCATGCTCCCTGTGCCTGCTGCGGGGCCCTGGCTAGGATATCATCATATACTGTAAGTTTGCGACAAGATACTACAGTATAGATGATGTACTAGTCCGGGTCCCCACAGCTCTGGAGCCAGATGAGGAGGGCAGAGCATGCTGCAAACCCACCGGGCTTACCGCTCAGCCTATCCAGCCTGCTGACCGCCAAGACACTTGGGGATGGCGAGGAAACCGTTACCATTACTGAGTTTAGTAATGGTAATGGTTCTCTTGCTGTACCCACAATACGTGCCAAGAAGACAGCTCGGGACCCTGGAGCAGACCACTGGAAGGGACACTCCAGCTCAGACAACAGTGTGGGGGTGAGGGAATGAGTTTTTACTTTCCTGTGCTAAAGAAATAAAGATGAGAACCAGCATGCTTGTCTTTTTATTAGCATTCGAGAAGGGGAAAGGCATGGGGTGAGTGGCACTATCTCACTTAGGACCCACAGGTCCTCACACATCGCTTTAAGGTAGAGGAACTGAGGGGATAGGAAAAAGACCTCTCTGCTAAAACTGGCAACTCAGGGAGAAACTCTGGGTTCGGTGCCAGCTAGAAGCAGGTTGGCATTGTTCCTACAAAAGAGTCAACTTCAAGACTGAAGTAGCTAGGGCCCCAGGCAGAGAAACGACCTGAGAACTGAGCTAAGTTCCTGCCTCCAAAAGGAGACATGGCTAAATAGGGGCTAGGCAGACCCAGCAAGGCCAAGCCAGCCGTCGGGCAGTGTCCATGCCTCCCACCAGTCCCTAGAGGCCCTCGGCAGGGGCCATTCTGGTCAGTGGCTCCTGCCAGCAGCTCTGGCTCAGACCCTTGGGAGAGGCAGCAGAGGGTGGTCACTGGAGAAGCTTCACAGAGAGGCGGAGCTGAACATCACAGAGGAAGATGTCCATGAGGTCGTGGCCTGCCTCCTGTGCAATCTGGGCGATCAAGCGCCCCTTTGGGCCAATCAGGATCCTCTGAGGATGGGATAACAGAGAAGGACATAAAAAAAAAAAAAAAAAAAAAACAGAGAAGGACATGAGCCTGCTCTCAGGGCTTCCAAGCAGTGGAGGAAGAACCCCTGCTTAATGCCCTGGTCCTTTCTCTAAGCCTAACCCAACTTACCACATGAGATTCTTTGGACACCAGAAGCTTCTGTTCGATCACCAGCTCCCCACTTGGCCCTTCTTCCCACAACACTGTCTTCTGCACAGGGAGACATGATTAGTCAGACAGGCCCATATCCCTTCCTCTCTGGGCCCCAGGCATCCTGTCTTGGTTGTGTGCCTGGTGAAGAGCCCCCAGATCCCTTCATTGTGCCCACGCCCACACCTGCTGTACACTGTAGGGCATCTCCTGGGGCAGGTGCTCTAGGAGCTTCTCTCGGATGATGTTGGCACAGATTTCCTCAGGCGTCTGGCTAGTGAGGACTCCACTGTGGTATTCCCAGGGTCCTGGCAGGGCCTGTGCTAGGAGGTATTGCTGTGGGTACAAAGAGGGTAGGTGGGCAGTTCAGTCCCAACCAAGACTTTCCTTTCTTATTCACTCTCACTACCAGGAGGAACTCTTTTTTTTTTTTTTTTTTTAAGATTTATTTATTCATTCATTCAGAGAGAGCAAAGAGAGAGGCAGAGACACAGGCAGAGGGAGAAGCAGGCTCCATGCAGGAAGCCCGATGTGGGACTCAATCCTGGGTCCCCAGGATCACACCCCAGGCTGCAGGCAGCGCTAAACCGCTGCGCCACCAGGGCTGCCCCCAGGAGGAACTCTAAGGCTTGTCTTCACATGGTAGAAAAGAAAGGCCACACTATGACCAAGGCTAACTGACCTTTAGTGTTTTCACATCTTCCTGGCTTAGAGCTGACAACATGAAGATCTCTCGGAAGTGGGGCCAGCCAATCCTCTGAGGGCCTCCCATGGACTGTATGTTTGGCCCCTTAGCTGTTGGGCTGGGGCGAGGAGTGCCGGACTGTAAGTGAAGGGCCTGTCTCATCTTGAGCTTCTTGCCATTGACCACACCTTCAGTGAGGGCTGCTGTGAGCTCCAGGAGAACTGACTTCTGTTTCAGACAATCTACCTGGACATGGAGGATGGGTAGGAGGTGTGTGGTCAGTGAGATGGGCACCATGGAGGAAAGGAGACTCCTTATTCAGGTAGGCGGTGCTCACCTTGTTCATGACAAGGATGCTAGGGACTTGGGAGAACTGGGTCAAGCACTGGAGCACCTGGGGGCTGAGCTGATTCCGAGTCCACTTGTCTGAGACATCCACCAGAACCACAACTAGAAGTAGGCAGTGAGGGGAGGAGGACAAAAATATGACCACTCTTTCCCCACCCCCTAAAAGTGTCCGTGATAGGGGCTCTGGGTCAACCCCCAGCTTCCAAACTACCATGAACAATTGGGGTTCAGATTCCCATCATGAGTCTAACCTAGATCAGCAGATTCCATGCTCTTCCATGGATCTTCCAACAAAGAAAGCTCCAGATGGTGCCTGAGGACATACAAACATAGGTCAGGAAGGGTCTTAGGACTGATATACTCTTTTTTTTTTTTTTTAAAGTCCAAGATACTGACTTCCTGCCTTTTTTTTTTTTAAGATTTTATTTATTTATTCATGAGAGAGAGAGAGAGAGAGAGAGGCAGAGACATAGGCAGAGGGAGAAGCAGGCTCCATGCAGAGAGCCCGATGTTGGACCCAATCCCGGGACTCCAGGATCATGCCCTGGGCCGAAGGCAGGCGCTAAACCGCTGAGCAGGGATCCCTGGGTGGCGCAGCGGTTTGGCGCCTGCCTTTGGCCCAGGGCGCGATCCTGGAGACCCGGGATCGAATCCCACATCGGGCTCCCGGTGCATGGAGCTTGCTTCTCCCTCTGCCTGTGTCTCTGCCTCTCTCTCTTTCTGTGTGACTATCATAAATAAATAAAAATTAAAAATTAAAAAATAAAAAAAAATAAAAATAAACCGCTGAGCAACCCAAGGATCCCCAGGACTGATATACTCTTAATGAGGGATAAGGTGTGATAAGAGGGTCTTCCAGCCTCTACGATGGAATCTCCCCACCCTCTCCCTTACCACCTTGCCCTTTACAAACCCGTTTCCACAGCTATTACCTTTTCTGTTTAGCAGGGCTGATGAGGCCAGGTGTGTCAAGCAGAATCTAAAATCAAGAAAGAGAGATGCCCGGCCCCCGAGATGGGCAAGTGAAAGAAAGACCACCACTGACATCAGAAGCCTGGACTTCTACCCTCCACCTTTGTTTTAATTCTAGATGAGATCCAAGAAAAGATGATGACTGTGAATATATGGGAGATTGGGAAGGAATAAAGAGGGAATGAAATCTTTCTGACTAGATGCCAAAGGGGGGAAAGGAGAGAGAGATCTGCACTAGGCCTAACAAAAGAGGAGACCCTCTTCCCTCAAAGCAGTTAATCTAAACATTTTCTTCAAGTTGAACTGTAAGGAGACCCTCCTAAGTCCACCCTCTGCCCAGTCTGCTGGACTTCCTTTGCAGGCTACCCACCACCTGGGCCTCTTCCTCTGTGATGACCCCCAGAGCTTGGCAGCGAGTGGTGTGCACCTTCTTGGAGACAGGAAACACCTGCCAGAAATAAAGAAATCCTAGGTGAGGTCCCAGACCACTGTAGGTCAATTCATGAAGAAACAGAAAAAGTGAGATGAAGGGGAGGGTGGTGGGTCAAGGATGTAGCATACCTTCCGGCCCAGCAGCTGGTTGGACAGTGTTGATTTCCCTGCATTTGGGGCACCCAGGAGGACCACTCGTAGGACTCGAGGGTTCTCAGGCATGTCAGGACGATGGACCAAGAGGAGATCCTGCTCATCTGTGTGTGGGGGCAGGAGGGGAGTGAGAGGTAGTGCAATCTGGATGCCCTGTCAGGTACTCAGTTCTACTCACACACAAAGGAAGTAAAGAATACAAGATTAGTGTACCAGGTTGAAGCTGAGACCTGGCTTTGAGACTTAGTTTGTCCATTAATTTGTTTATATGAGTTTACCAAGTTCTCTAAGTTCCTTGGTTTTCTCACATGTAAAGTGGAGATAATATTAACAATACCTACTTATCTTAAAACCTTCTTTTGACAATTGGCAATTTTATAAAAACAAACACAATGCCTGGCACTTAATACAATTACCGTGTGGAACCGTACTGGGAAGTTGTGCTTTATCTGATAAATATGTGTATGTGTGTGAAAGTATAGCCAGATCAGTTACAGCCAGAAATCCCTCCAGCTCGAACAATCTCACCCTTCTAAGGGTGTTATGTAGGCTCTGCAAGCTTGCTCAGTATTTCTAAGTATTAGTTTCTTATAATACTACATAAAAATTACCAGTTTTTGTGTCCAGCCTCCTTACCAAAGTGTAGTCTATGCTACTTGAAGAACAGGAGCTATTTCCTAGGTGTAATTCAGTCTCTCGACAAATAGATGGGGGCACTATTTGGGTCGAGTTTGCTTCCCATCTCAGGGCAGAGAGCGACAACTCTGCCTTGCCTGTGGCCCTTCAATCGCTTGCTCTTCTCGTGCGTCTCTGGTTGTGACCACATCGGTTCCCTCTTGGAACCTGGTATATCTTTCTTCTGAGATCCTTCACGGCTTGCCTCTCTCTCGGGGCCTCAAGATCGTTTTCCATAATATAGGACCAGAGATGATACCCCAGGGACTGAGGAGTTTCCCCGACCCGCCCGGAACTTTCAGGGCTAAGACCGTGACAGTCCGGGACAAGCCTATCTGGGCCCTTTACCTCTGTGCATGGACACGGCGGGAGGATGAGAAGTCAACGAACCGCCGTGCTGAGAGAGTCCGAGGAAGCGGTCCAAGGCTGAGCTCTGGCCATAACGGCGAGAGGCGGAGGCCAGGCGGGGACCAGAGAAGGCGGCTCCCGAACAACAGGACACGCACCTCCGCGGACAGTCAGAGAGCGAGGAGAGCCGAGCCACCCACTCCCTAGCGGCATCGGGGCCCAACCGCCTGATCCCTAACACGGTCGGAAGAAGTAGAGCGGAGCGGCGGCTGGCGGCAGCCATTGCGGCCGCAAGGCACGCCGGGAACGGACCAGGCGCGCACCTGCGGTTGGATGGAGCCGTGGAAAGGCGAGCGAGCAGGAGAGAGTGAGATTGGCCCAGAGAGCGGGGACGCACGGCACGTAGGAAGTGGGTTGGAGGAGAAACAGCTCTGGAGACAGACCGAAGCTAAGAAAAAGGAAGATGTCTATTTAGAGTTTGTGTGGACATGGTGATCGTTTTGGACCCCCATTTACATCCTGTTTCCTTCTTCTCCTGTCAGAGTTTCGCAAAAGGCCCTTCTAGCCCTGCCTCCTGAGAGACTACATCTCCCATGAGGCCAAGCGCAGAAACCTTTCTCTTAGCTTCTGCCTTCTCCCAGCTGGAGAAACTGACGCATCGAAGGAGGAAAGGTAGTGGGAGCCTAGCAGGTGCTGTTCCGCCGGTCCCCGTAAGGGCCTTTTAGTTCTCTCTGGTTTCAGGCTTGCACACCCTCCCCTAGCACCTCCCTCCCCCAGCCCCCGGCTTGGCCTAGCTGGTCAGCAGCGTTCTCTAACAGTCTGCACCTTTGCTTTATGCGAGCTTCTTGTAGGGAGTACTCCCTGGGTGTGTGTTCCCCAGGGGCACAGACCCAGTTTACCATCTATTAACCTCCCTTACGATCTCCTCCCTGAGGACATTCCTTTCTGAAGAAAAACAAGAGGGTCTTAAAGGGAGAAGCTGCACAGTCACCTACAATCCCTCAGATTGCCTTAGTGGCCTGCGGAACTTACATCTTAGTCATTTTGCGGCCTTAAGCTTTATTCATTCTTTGAAGCCTCTCAATCAAACTCTTGGGGATTTATTCATATGCTATGTACAGGCCGTGTCCAGGTGCTGGGGATGTATGACTGAAGAAAATGGACAAAAATCTGCCTCAGTATTTTGTGTCCTGGAGGCCGAGAGAGAGAGGGAGACAGAGAGATACTAGTGACCTGACAGAATCAGTTCAGGTAGCATGTTCCAGGTGAAAACCTAAATGGAGTAGGAGGCCTGGGTGGCTCAGTGGTTGACCGTCTGCCTTTGGCCCAAGGCATGATCCTGGGGTCCTGGGATTGAGTCCCACATTGGGCTCCCTGCCTGGAGCCTGCTTCTCCCCCCTCTGCCTAGGTCTCTGCCTCACTCTCTGTCTCTGTCTCTCATGAATAAATAAATAAAATCTTAAAAAGAAGAGAAAACCTAAATGGAGTGAGTTTGAGAGGGAATGAGAGGAAAATGGAAAACCAGCTGGCTTAGTTGGTAGAACATGAAGTACTTGATCTCAGGCTTGTGAGTTTAAGCCCCAAGTTGGGTTGGGTGGAGAGCTTCCTTAGAAAGAGAGAGAGAGGGATCCCTGGGTGGCGCAGCGGTTTAGCGCCTGCCTTTGGCCCAGGGCACGATCCTGGAGACCCGGGATCGAATCCCACGTCAGGCTCCCGGTGCATGGAGCCTGCTTCTCCCTCTGCCTATGTCTCTGCCTCTCTCTCTCTCTCTCTCTCTCTCTCTGTGTGACTATCATAAATAAATGAAAAAAAAAATTAAAAAAAAAAGAAAGAGAGAGAGAAAGCACCTGGGTGGCTCAGTCAGTTAAGTGTCTGCCTTCAGCTGAGGTCATGATCCCGGGGTCCTGGAGTCAAGCCCCATGTTGGGCTCTCTGCTCAGCGGGGATCCTGCTTCTTCCTCTCCCTCTGCCTGCTGCTCCCCCTGCTTGTGTTCTATCAAATAAATGAATGAAATGTTTTAGAAGAGAGTGGGAGAGAGAAATGAAAGAAGTAATTGAAGAAAGCCAGGAAAAAAAATCTGGGGAAGCAGAACAAAAGGGAGTGGTAACAGAAGAGGGGCAGAGAAGTGTTAAGAAAGGATTTTCTTTTCTTTTTTTAAGACGGTGATTTTTGCTCATGGCAATGACCAGGGGGAGAGGAGAAAACTGATGATATAGGACAGCGAGGGGAAACTTGTTGGAAAGATAGTGGGAACCACTGACTGGGCTGCTCTTGTGGGAATGAGAGGCTGAGTGTTCAGAGTAGTTCTGAGTGACACAGGACTGACAGAGACTGGGCAGCTAAATGCGTCGATGGTTTGCAAATCGCACCAGGCACCAGCTTTCAGGCTGCCTGCTCTATTAGCAGAAGAAACAACCTTTCTGGCACATGACATTCTGGATGTTCTTGGGCATATGGGTGCCCAAGGAACAGAAATACCACTTAATACAGGACAGCTGGCAATCAGAAAAATATGAATCTTCTTCCATGGACAGTTAGGTGAAATGTCATTTCAACTATAATTAGGGTGAAGGGCAATTTCAGGTTAAATAGTGGTTGAAGAGCTTGAGTAAATAAATGCAAAATCATCCAAGGAACATATGCTAAGTACTACAGCAGTGGCAACGGATAACACCTTGGAAGAATCCCTGGGATAACACAAAAACTTAGAGGAAATGTGTCAAAGTGCTTTGTTAATTCTCTTCTTTCCTGGAGATTTTCTCTCAAAGGATATTGTGAGGAAATTTTGTATTTTGTGAGATTAGGAGAGGCTAATCAAATGAAATAGACTGATGGGCTCATATGTCAACTTGCCACTTACTATCTGTGTGAGTTTGGATAACTTATTTCAACTCTCCAAGTGCCAGTTTCATCGTCTGTAAAATGAAGAAGAAAATAATAAACAGGGATGCCTGGGTGGCTCAGTGGTTGAGCATCTGCCTTCAGCTCAGGGCATGATCCCAGGATCATGGGATTAAGTCCCACAAGGGCTCCCTGCATGGAGCCTACTTCTCCCTCTCCCTGTGTCTCTGCCTTTTTCTGTGTCTCTCATGAATAAATAAATAAAATCTTAAAAAAAGAAAATAATAAACACATCTACCTAATATCACGTGTCCATTTGAATCTAGGATTTAGAAAAATGGAGGATTTAGAACAATGGAGGCTCTCAGTAAATGTCCTTATCTTAAAGCTAATTATTTTACCCCATTCAGGAACATTTTTCCATGAATTATTCTTTCTTTTCTTTTTTTTTTCTTATTTATTTATTTATTTATTTATTTATTTATTTATGATAGTCACAGAGAGAGAGAGAGGCAGAGACACAGGCAGAGGGAGAAGCAGGCTCCATGCACCGGGAGCCCGATGTGGGGTTCGATCCCGGGTCTCCGGGATCGTGCCCTGGGCCAAAGGCAGGCGCCAAACCGCTGCGCCACCCAGGGATCCCGATATTCTTACTTTTCTATATAGACAATTTCTCTCTGTACTATATTCCTCTCATCAGCATTTATTTTTAAAATGCTTAATCTTGAGGTGCCTGGATGGTTCAGTTGGTGAAGTGTATGCCTTCAGGTCATGATCCCAGGGCCCTGGGATTGAGCACCACATTGGGCTCCCTGCTTAATCGGGGAGTCTGCTTATCCTTCTGCCCTTTCCCCCACCCCCACCCCTCAAATTAATAAAAATCTTTTTTAAAAAATGCTCAGGGGCGCCTGGGTGCTTGGGTGGCTCAGTTGGTTAAGTGTCAGACTTTTTGTTTTTAAATATTTTATTTATTTATTTTTTTTTAATTTTTATTTATTTATGATAGTCACACACACAGAGAGAGAGAGAGAGAGAGGCAGAGACACAGGCAGAGGGAGAAGCAGGCTCCATGCACCAGGAGCCCGACGTGGGATTTGATCCCGGGTCTCCAGGATCACGCCCTGGACCAAAGGCAGGTGCTAAACCGCTGCACCACCCAGGGATCCCTTATTTATTTTTTTCATGAGAGACCCAGAGAGAGAGGCAGAGACATAGGCAGAGGGAGAAGCAGGCTTCCTGCAGGGAGCCCAATGTGGAACTCAATCCCAAACCCCAGGATCACACCCTGAGCTGAAGGAAGACTCTTAACGGCTGAGCCATTCAGGAGTCCCAGTGTCAGACTGGATTTCGGCTCAGGTCATGATCTTGGGGTTGTGGGGTTGAGCTCTGCCTCCAGCTCCGCACTCAGAGTCTGCTTGAGTTTCTCTCAGTTCGTCTGTCCCTACTCACCCCCCACCTACTTGCACGTGCTCTCTCTCTCAAATAAATACATCTTTTTTAAAAAATAAAGAAAAGGGGCAGCCCTGGTGGCACAGTGGTTTAGCTCTGCCTGCAGCCTGGAGTGTGATCCTGGACACCTGGGATCAAGTCCCACATCAGGCTCCCTGCATGGAGCCTGCTTTTCCCTCTGCCTGTGTCTATATGCATCTGCCGGGATCCCTGGGTGGCGCAGCGGTTTGGCGCCTGCCTTTGGCCCAGGGCGCGATCCTGGAGACCCGGGATCGAATCCCACATCGGGCTCCCGGTGCATGGAGCCTGCTTCTCCCTCTGCCTGTGTCTCTGCCTCTCTCTCTCTCTCTGTAACTATCATAAATAAATAAAAAAAAAAAAATTAAAAAAAAAAAAAATAAATATATGCATCTGCCTGTGTCTATATGCTTCTGTGTGTGTGTGTGTGTGTTTCTCATGAATAAATAAATAAAATCTTTAAAAAAGATAAAATGCTTAATCTCTTCCATTTGAAAAACAAAAACCCAAAACTTCCTGATCTGGAAGTCCTTTTTCAACTAGATGTCACTGTGTGTTTCTCACTAAAATAGCAGCAAAGATGGTGGACAGAGATGGATTGTAGAGATTTAAGGGGATAAAAATGGAAGGATATGATTAAAACCCTCCAATGCCCAACTATTACCACTAGACTTATCCAATGTCCTTGAGCCCTGCTTCTACTCCCAAGGAGTCCAGTACACTAGCTTTCTTTCCATCTCTCGAATATACTGAGCTCATTTCTGCCTCAGGGCCTTTTTTAAAAAAATTTAAAATTTACTTATTCATAGAGACACACACACACAGAGGCACAGAAATATAGGCAGAGGGAGAAGCAGGCTCCATGCAGAGAGCCCGAGGTGGACTCATCCAGGTCTCCAGGATCACGCCCTGGGCTGCAGGCGGAGCTAAACCGCTGCGCCACCGGGGCTGCCCTGCCTTAGGGCCTTTATCTGCTATTCCTGCCTTCTATGTTCTTCGGGTCTCAGCTTAAATGTCACCTCCTCAAAGCATTTCTCACTACCTGCAGCAATCCTATTGCAGTGCCTGAAATATTATCAGAGCATTGTGAAGAGTCTTCACAGTCTTACCAACCGCTCATGGCCCCAATCTGAACAAGTCACTCCCTTGCTTCACTGCCCTCAGAATAAAATATAAACTAATGTGGCAGTGGCTTACTTTACCAGACTTCTCTCTCGCTCTCTCTTCTTAAGTTTATTTATTTTTAGTAATCTTTACTCCCAACATGGGGCTCAAACTCAGGACCCCAAGATCAAGAGCTGCATCCTCTTTGCACTGAGCCAGGCAGGCATCTCCACTAGTCTTATCTCTTGTCGTTCCTCTTTTTTCAGCTCAATTGAAATTTTTTCAGTCTTCCAATTGCCCGGTATTCTTTCTCACTTCCAGGTCTCTCCTTAGGTCACTCCTTCCATGACTGGTTAATTCTCTTAGGATCTTTTTTCCTCCTATGATAAGGCAGTTTATAATATAGTATTTGAGTAGAAAGATTATAGAGCCAGATATCCAGAATTTCATTCTCAGCTCCATTATTTACTGTGTGATCCGAGGCAAGTAACTTCTCTCTTCTTAAATTTACTTATCTATAAAATAGGGATAGGGTTGTTGTGATGATGAAAAGAACTGATATGCATAAAGGACTTAGAACAGTCCTTGACATATAGTAAATGTCATTCAAGTGTTTATTATTATATATCCTCTACTAGACTGTAAGTTCTCTGAGGACAAGGACAATATATATTGTTCACTGCTGTATCTTCTACACCAACAATATTTTCTTTTTTTTTTAATTTATTTTATTTATTTATTTATGATAGGCACACAGTGAGAGAGAGAGGCAGAGACATAGGCAGAGGGAGAAGCAGGCTCCATGCACCAGGAGCCCGATGTGGGATTCGATCCCTGGTCTCCAGGATCGCGCCCTGGGCCAAAGGCAGGCGCCAAACCACTGTGCCACCCAGGGATCCCCCAACAATATTTTCTAACACATAATGTGTACTCAATAAATTTTTGTTCAGGATCTTTCTATAGATTGAATATATCTTTCTATAGATTGGCTCTACCTTTGTGGTGTTGACATGGCTGCAGCATCTCCAGATTTTACATCTTACATTCAGTTTTAGTTGGAAAAAGCAACAGATTTCCCCGAAGGAAAAATTCTCCATGTGTATTTTGGTTCTGACTTGGCTACATGTCCATTCCTGAAACAATCATTGTAGCTTAGAGAATGTTACATGCTGAATGACTTGGGTCTAATTTCTGTGCTCTGTTAAAATCATATGGTCTGAAAATGGAATAGAGGTGCTTCTCTGAATGATTATCGTTAGATATAGTGAGTCGATACTTAGCAAGAAAAAAAAAAACTGCTATTCTGCCCTTGGTAAGCAATTCAAGGAGATGGGGCGCCTGGCTGGCTCAGTCTAAAGAGAATAAGAGGGGCAGCCCTGGTGGCTGAGCGGTTTAGAGCTGCCTTCACCCCGGGGTGTGATCCTGGAGACCTGGGAGTCCCACGTCAGGCTCCCTGCATGGGGCCTGCTTTTCTCTCTGTCTGTGTCTCTGCCCCCTCTCTCTCTCTGTGTCTCTCATGAATAAATAAATAAAATAATAGAAAAAAGAGCATAGGACTCTTGATCTTGGGGTTGTGAGTTTGAGCCTCACTTTGGGCATAGAGATTACTTAAAAATAAACTTAAAAATAAATCTATATTAAAAAAAGAAATTCAAATAGGGAAATGGTTCAGGAAACCCGTATGATTCATATATAAGAAGATATGCTGCCAGGGCACCTGGATGGCTCAGTCAGATGAATGTGTGACTCTTGATCTTGGGGTCATGAGTTTGAGCCCTACACTGGGTATAAAGATTACTTAAATAAATAAATAAACTTTTTTAAAAAGAAGCTGTATCATCATCATGTAGATTCCAGCAGAGGACTGATTGCATGTGGTGGTAGAGTTAGGAAAGTAGGGTTCCTGGAAGTTTCGGGGTCAGCTTTTGGCTTTTTTTTTTATACATCCATTCATCAGAACATAGTGTCAATATTAATTATTCCTCTTTCTGGCTCTTCAATTTCCCCATGGTGCCAAATGTGCTCTCATTCCAAAGCATAATACTTTTGCAAGTAATGACAACTCTTCCAAGTCAGGCGCTAGCTTCTGGGATTGGTCCTGGGCCCTACCACCCTACTCTGTCAGCAATTGTATTTTACTCTATATATGTCAAGAGGTGGGAGGCAGTTCATACATGAAGTGTGCAATTTTGTGTAGATTTGCTTTTCTGGGGACTGAATTATGCTAATCTATACACTATTTTCCCACAGTAACATATAGCTATGTATGTAAAAGTCACATGTATCTGATGAGTAAAAAATCCTCAGGTTCCTAGGTGCTACAGGGAATAACCTTTCACTTCTTAGTGACTTGAGCATTCCATTATATGCATTTTAAAAAATATTTATTTTAGAGAGAGAGAGAGAGAGAGGAAAACAAGCAGGAGGGGCAGAGAGAGAGGGAGAAAGAATCTCAAGCTTTGTGCTGAGCGTGTAACCCCAAACTGGGCTTGATCTCATGCCTCCTGAGATCACGAATTGCACCAAAACTAAGAGTCAGTCAGATGCTTAATCGACTGCACAACCCAGGCACCCCATCTGCATTTTTAATTAGTAATCTGTAATTAGTGATATAAATGACACTCCATTTTCAGCATTCTCGAACTTTACTGTAGGGCCTATTCTGGCTTCTTTTCAAAATGAGGGAAAAATTTCCTTAGTCTTTTTTAAAATATGTTTTTATTTATTTATTTATTTACTTATTTATTTATTTATTCATTCATGAGAGCCACAGAGAAAGGCAGAGAGGTAGGCAGAGGGAGAAGCAGGCTCCATGCAGGGAGCCGGATGCGGACTCCATCCTTGGACGGAATCCATGCCCTGAGCCAAAGGCAGGTGCTCAACTGCTGAGCCACCCAGACATCCCTCCTTAGCCTTAGATTAGGAGTTTATTTATTTATTTATTTATTTTTAAACATTTTTATTTATTTATGATAGTCACAGAGAGATAGAGGCAGAGACATAGGCAGAGGGAGAAGCAGGCTCCATGCACCGAGAGCCCGATGTGGGATTCGATCCCGGGTCTCCAGGATTGCACCCTGGGGCAAAGGCAGGCGCCAAACCGCTGCGCCACCCAGGGATCCCAGATTAGGAGTTTAAACATTCATATCAGATCCTGAGATCAAGAGTAGCTTTTGCTTTCTCTATAAGTTGCTTTCTTTTGCTTTGTGCTTTCTCTAACACCTTTCACAGAAAGAATGGAACTACTCCCTGACATCCCTTCTCCTCCTTGAACTTCATTTGCCTTGTATTATATCTTGGTCCCTCTCTCTCCAAATTCTGAACTGTAGAGGTAAGACTGGGCTAGATATGAGATGGGGATCATGGTAATATGGAGAAAGTTTAGTCCTGTATCTCCTCTTCTCTTCTACTGCAGTGCATTGCCCTCAGCTGTTAAGTCTGTATTGTTGAATTCCCAAGACTCAATTAAGCCTCATCTTTTGTTTGGCTATGCCAAGGCAGCACAATGGTCTAGGGGCTGATGGTTGGGTCTCCCTGGGCTAAAGGTCTAGTTTTTGTTTACCAATTTGCACAAGGACCAGGCTTCATAGTGAGAGCTGGAAAGTAGGGGACTACTAGCCTGCAAATTCCTTGATGGCAGCAGATATGAGATGCCTAGAACATCTTTGTCCAATACACAGTATTCGCTTGATAGACAGACTGAATTTAACAGTGTCCCAAAGAAGTTTAAATGCAGTCACCTCCTTGACAAGATGCTCGGGGCTTCGGAGCACTCAGTTCCTGGCCAGTAGTGTATAATGGGATGTCAAAGTTGCTTCTTACACAATTATCCCCAATGCATTCTAGATGTGATCGTCTTCTTGAAAGATATCCAAGTTCGTTATCAGTCACCTCAGAGCACCTGCATTCAGAGCTTTAAGTGTAAGTAGGATCCAGAATCTTAAAAGTGTCATTATGTCTATGGCTCCTTACGGGCATCTCGGCCCAGGCACTTAGTAAACATAGGCAAGATAATCCAGAGGCCTTGGACCTAGGTCAGCCGCCAAAGCCTGTAAGCCTAACAAGTCCTCGAGGCCAGCGGCCATATCCACCTGAGACCCGGGGTGGTGGTGGTGGTGGTGGGGGTGTCCAGGGCATCAGGCACTGAAGAAGACGCCTCGGCGCGGGCTGCGCAGGCGCGGGAGTCTGTAGAGGGCCCCGGCACTCCAGGCTGCGCAGGCGCATGAGCGGGTCCCGGCGAGTCCCGACGGCGGCGGCGGCTACTGAGGGGCCGGGGCGTGGAGCAGCGGTGGCGGCGGCGGGCGGCTACGGAGCAGCCATGAGGGCCGGGCCCAGTCACCGACAGTGAGTGATGGTGGAAGAGGGGTGGACGCCGAGAGAGAAGAGGGGTGGCCTGGTGGAAGGATACCTCGACTTCGGAGCGGGAGGGGCTCTGTCGGAGGCGAAGGGGCGTGGGGGAGGGACAGTTTGAGGTGATGATGGGAGAATTTGGGGCATAGGTGGCCGGATCGCCCGCGCCGGGGCCGGACAGCTTGGCGGAGGGAAGGAGGTGAGTGCTGCAGAGGGAGGGAGCCCTCGGCAGGGCAGTGTCCCGCGCTTCCCCGTTTGTCATCATCCCTTCCCCCAGGAGCTTTCGGTCGCCTCTCCCTTTCCGCTTCTTTCAGAGAATGGTCGCGGGGGGAGGGTGGTGGAGGATGAAAGCCCTGCTGGAGCAGAAGAAGCTAACTCTGATCCAGGCAGGGAAGGGCCGGTCGCCCGGAGTCATGGGCTTTTCTGGGTGGAGGATGGGAGTCGGGAGCCCTCTGTTTAAAGCTGGGAGGGATCTAGGGGAAAAAGCTAGGGGGCTTAGAGTCTGACAGGCTCGAAACCACGTCCACCATTGATAAGGCTGATAGATATAACCTTGGGCCGGTCCCACTTAACCTTTCTGAACCTCTAAACATGTGGGGTGCTTCAGTGGGCTATTGCAAGCATCATGTATGTGCTTGAGATTGTTGATGAAGATTGTAAATTGTAGATACTATGCCGATGGTACTACATTACCACGATATTACTGGATTTTAGACCTTGCCGTTATTAGTAGAATGATTGATTTCTTTGTCAAGGCGAAGCATATTGTTTGTAAAACCTCAGTAGGCACATATGTGCGTTCTACGTAGGCACGGTGGATCATGTGCAAAAATACCAGTTTGTGATGTGACTAATTAGCCATCAGACTTGTGTAGGAAAAATACTCTTGGGCATTTTTACAAATGGTGTGTAGCTCCTTACTCAAGAGGAAGGAAATAGAGAATGGAGGGGCCAATCTGTTAAATGCTTTCAGAACATAGCTTACTCATGTTCCTTGTCTTATAACACAGTTGGTATTAATGTGCTTTATTATGAGTTGAGACAACTAGTTTGAGACAAGCTGGGAGGGCTGCACAAAGGGGGATGTGCAAATACAATTTGTTATTTTTAAATTGTAAAAAAAGTTTTCTTTTGCTAGGGAGTTTCTGGTTGCTTGAGGGCCCTGTCTCTATTTTGGAGGTCAGATAAGCATATAGCAGCTTTTTCAGCTCCACTTTTTGTTACTCTGCCTGTGGAACCTCCAGGGTGGAGTGTCTTTCAGAGAAAGACAGAAGCAGCTGTGCGAGAGCCAGAAGGTGGCTGGTTCTTTTCTGCGAGGCTGAAGGAGCACTCATGAGGCTTTGTTGTTATTCTTGTTGTTATTTAGGATAGACAAAGCAGAGGACAGAGTTAAACCTTGTGCTTCTAGAGAGAGAAAATGGCTTTCTAGCCACTGCTTTTGAAAGAGATGAAACTTCTTTCAGAAGGACAGAAGGAGACGGATGCTTCAGCTTTTGCTGGCTTTGAAGATTGATTGAAAGCTTGAAATGGAGACGCCTTTTGGAAATTAGTGAGTGATTTGTCTTTCATCTGAGCAAAGGTAGGGGAGTGGCTGTACTAGATCCTTAAAGATTCTCAGATAAGAACGGTGAATTATTTTATAGGAATGGGGGAAATGAACCCCAGGTGTCTTTAACTTCTCCATCTGGTAAAACTTGTTTTACCGCTTTTTCCTGGAAATGCACAGTGATAGGTCATCTTTAAGTTTTTGCTCTAGTTCCTTGGTTCTCTCGGTAATTATCCATAACATCGATTCTTCTTTTTTTAAAGGATAATTTAAAAACGAAAGCACTTGTTACTCTTTTCATTGGTCTTTTACAGAATACAAATTTATTCTGTTTTTGACTCCCACACAGAAGATGAAATAGAGGTATAAAATGTTAGAGCTGGCCTCGCTGTCCTATTTTATTTTAGTAATTGGATATTTGTTTTTAATTTTGGTAATGTATTTTTCCCTCTACTGGAAATTTCCATTGGTTCAAATAATTCCATAATGCCGTCTGTGTTATGTTAAAATGATAGAGGTTTGTTCAGCTGTGAAGAGAATTTCCTGTCCTTTCTATTCTTTTTTTCCTATTTGTGGTTATTTTTATGTAGTAGATGAACCAAATAGAATCTTCCCCTGCGGGAGAGAAAGGGCATGGTCAGTGCTTTGATTACCTGTTATGTGAGCAGTCTGTCATAAGTGGGGAAGTAAAGGGTGCCTGGGTGGCACAGTTAAGCGTTGGACTCTTGGTTTCAGCTCAGGTCATGATCTCAGGGTCCTGAGATGGAGCCTGCATCAAACTCCGTGCTCAGCATGGAGTCTGCTTGGAATTCTTTCTCTCCCTCTCTGCCACTGCTGCTCGCGCTTGTGCATGTGCATGCTCTCTCTCTTTCAAATCTTTAAATAAGTAAAATATTCTAACAACAATAAAAACAAAGTGGGAATGTCAGGACTTTTCATAAGTTTCTGAGAAAGCAAGGGCTAAAAAGGAATTAATGGTTACTAACTCATTTTTATTCTGATAAAATTAGTAATTAAAAAAATCTCATGCCTTGGGATTTAATTAATTAATTAACTAATTAATTAATTAAGCAAGCTCTACACCCACTACAGTGCCCAACTTGGAACTTGAAGTTACAACCCTGAGATCAAATGTGGGATCCTTAACCAACTGAACTGCCACTCAGGTGCCCCAGGGGAAAACTTTTTAAAATAGTCTATTTAAAAACAAAATTATGATGTTAAGAAATAACAAAATTATAGTATTTTTACCTCTTTTTTTACTTTGAATATTTGCTTGTGAACAGAACCTTTGTTCCTTTAGAGCCCTTTTGATCTTGCCACCCATTCCTAAACTGAATTGTCCTTTGTGATACTTTCACAGCTGCTAATAATTGAGCACAAAGGTTTTTTTGTTGTTTTTTGTCATGTTTGGTTCTTGATAGAGT
This sequence comes from Canis aureus, assembly GCF_053574225.1. Lineage (NCBI taxonomy): Eukaryota > Metazoa > Chordata > Mammalia > Carnivora > Canidae > Canis > Canis aureus. The sequence continues at coordinate 18,146,335 of NC_135626.1, forward strand.
GCTAAAAACTTTAAGGGAGGGTTATAAGGGAAGACATTAAAAAGGAAAAGTAAAGAGGAAAGAGATTTAACTTAGTGAATTTGTAGGTTATTCTGGTGTTTGGAGGGTGAAGGATTCAAGAATGGATATATGATTCAGAGTAGCCTTCTGAGGACCCAGTTTTGCTTACCAGTGTTTAGCACAGTACATAGTGGCCCTAGAATAATTGCTCTTTAAATATTTACTGAATGGGGGCCCTGCCTGGGAGGCTTGGTTAGTTAAGCGTTTGACTCTGATTTTGGCTCAGGTCAGGATTTCAGGATCGTGAGATCCAGCCCATGTTGGGCTGGTACTTGATGGGGAATCTGTTTCAGATTCTTTTCCTCTACCCCTCCCCCAGTTGTCTTAAGTGTGCTTTCTCTCTCTCAGATAAGCAAATAAATCTTTTTTTTTTTTTTAAGATTTTATTTATTTATTTACAGAGACACAGAGAGAGAGTGAGAGGCAGAGACACAGGCAGAGAGAGAAGCAGGCTCCATGCAGAGAGCCTGATGTGGGACTTAATCCAGGGTCTCCAGGATCACGCCCTGAGCTGCAGGCGGCGCCAAACCGCTGCGCCACTGGGGCTGCCCAAATAAGCAAATAAATCTTAAATAAAAAATATTTGCTGAATGGAAAAATGATAACCAGCAGTATAAATCATAATCCACAAACGTGAGTTCAAATCTTCTGCAACTTTGTGAATCTTTGAATGAGTTTACCTCTGTTTCTTAACCTCAGTTTCTCCATCTGTAATAACTGTACTTACTGCATGGGTTGTTTTGAGGGTTAAATGTATTAGTACAAATAAAATGCTTAGGATAGTACTTAATACTTAGCAAATGCTGAATAAATGCTATCTAACTTTTTATTTGTTGAGTATTTGTTGAGTGCTTAAATCTATGCTGGTCGGAGATGTTTATAATGTAGCCCTTGCTCTCTCAATTTACAGTTTAGTGGAGGAAAAAGAAGTATATAAAGTAATTGCTACAGAATCTAATACCTTATTTCATCAAATCTGTGGTGTCAGGTTGTAAAGCTCACAGTTACTTTAACAAGAAAGAAAGAAATGCTGCTAATGAGACTGGCATGCCATCAGTTGTAAGATATATCCTGTTTTTAAAGAAATGTGGGAAGAACAGTATGTCTTAGAATTGATGAAATACAGTATGTGCTCTACTAGAGGGAGGTACAACTTGTGAGAGTTGATGGAAGTCTGGGTGCAGGTATTGTCAGTAAAGGCCCCTTGCATAACCTGTGTGATGCTGATAGATGGACAAGGTAGATAGGGCATTCCAAGCAGAGAGTAAAGTCTGAAAATGGAAAGGGAGAGGGCATGATTGATGTGTACCACCATATCAGGACAAGAAGGTGGAGGAAATGAGCTAAGACTTTGGCAGAGTAGCATTGTATAATGCAGCAGAGCAGGACAGGAAGCTTAGAACATTTTCAGAAGACATGAGCCTGATTCTTGGGTTTCAACTCCTAAAATGTAATAGGAACTCTAAAAAGATGATACTAATATAATAAAGTGGGAAGTGAGAGTAGTGTGAGAAGCAAAGTGGCCAGGGGAAGGGTTGAAGCTTCACAGCTGACCAGAGTGGGGATAAGTGTGAAGTCACTGTACTAATGATGAGAGGTGAATGCTTTCTCAGCAGAGAAGTGTTTAATATCTATTTCTGTCTTTCTGTCTATCAAGTCTCGATTATGCCCTCTTTTTAAAAATTTATTTTATTTTTTTTGATTATGCCCCTTTTAGAGCTTTGTAGGTTAGAGTGATAGGAGATACAACTCAAGAGGAAAAATGCTAAATTTTCTTTATTAAAAATGCATTTAGGGGGCACCTGAGTGACTGTTGGTTAAGCATCTGCCTTTGACTCAGGTCATGATTCTGGGATCCAGCCCTGTACTGTAGGGCTCCTTGCTCAGTAGGGAGTCTGGTTCTCCTTCTCCCCTTCTCCCTGCTTGTGCTATCTCTGTCTCAAAAAGTTAGGGCAACCCTGGTGGCTCAGCGGTTTAGCACCACCTTCAGCCTAGGGCCTGATCCTGGAGACCCAGGATCGGGTCCCACATCGGGCTCCCTGCATGGAGCCTGCTTCTCCCTCTGCCTGTTTCTCTGCCTCTCTCTCTCTCTCTATGTCTATCATGAATAAATAAATAAAATCTTTAGTAAAAAAAATAAAATCTTTTAAAAAATGCATTTATTTTTATTTTATATATTTTTTAAAGTTTTATTTATTAAAAAAAAGTTTTATTTATTTAAGTAGTATCTGTACCCCAGTATGGGGCTCAAACTCATGACCCCAAGGCCAGGAATCACATGCCCTTCCATCCGAGCCAGGTAGGTGCCCCTAAAAATGCATTTATTTATTTATTTATTTATTTATTTATTTATTTAAAAAGTAGGCTTTGGGACACCTGTGTGACTCAGTGGTTGGGCGTCTGCCTCCGGCTCTGGTCGTGATCCCGGGATCGAGCCCTGCATCAGGCTCCTTGCGTGGAGCCTGCTTCTCCCTCTGCCTATGTCTCTGCCTCTCTCTCTTTCTCTCTCTCTGTCTCTCATGAATAAATAAATAAAATCTTAAATTAAAAAAAAATCTTAAATAAAAATAAATGAAGTAGGCTTCGTGCCCAGTGTGGAGCCCAATGTGGGGCTTAAACTCACTACATGGATCAAGACCTGAACTGAGACCAAGAGTCATATACTTAACTGAATCACTCAGGTACCCTTAAAAATGCATTTAATACAAGGAGGGCAATAAGTTACCAGATTTAAGGTTCAGTTATAAAATGGTGGTTTAGTATAGCATTGTATTGTACTGTTTCTTGGGAAAATATAGGTCATTTATTTATTTATTTATTTATTTATTTTTTTAAAAGATTTTATTTATTTATTCATGATAGTCACAGAGAGAGAGAGAGAGGCAGAGACACAGGCAGAGGGAGAAGCAGGCTCCATGCACCGGGAGCCCGACGTGGGATTCGATCCCGGGTCTCCAGGATCGCGCCCTGGGCCAAAGGCAGGCGCCAAACCGCTGCGCCACCCAGGGATCCCAATATAGGTCATTTAAAGAGTGGTTTAATAAACTTAGTTACTAAGTTTCTGGCTACTAACCCTGAAGCTAGTAGGGAAAAATATGAAAAAGTAGAAATAGCATGAATTTGTGTGGTGTCTTTTCTTTTCACCAGTAAACCAAAACCAGGTTTGAATGTCTTAAGCTTTTTGGTCTCTGGTCTCTTTTTTTAAAAATTAAAAAATAATTTTTAAAAATTTATTTATAATAGTCACAGAGAGAGAGAGAGAGAGAGAGAGGCAGAGACATAGGCAGAGGGAGAAGCAGGCTCCATGCACCAGGAGCCCGACGTGGGATTCGATCCCGGGTCTCCAGGATCACGCCCTGGGCCAAAGGCAGGCGTTAAACCGCTGCACCACCCAGGGATCCCGGTCTCTGGTCTCATTAAAAAATGTTGGAATTGATCCTTTCAGCAATCAAATTCAGCAGACATTTAAGTGTCTACTGTGTGTTAGGCATTGTGCTGGCACTGGAATTAAAAATATGAATAATTCTTGTTTGTAAGGATGAATCTTAGAGACTCATCGTGGGGCTTGAACTCATGACAACCAAGATCAAGCGTCGCATGCTCTACCAACTGAGCCAGGCAGGTGCCCCTAAAAAGCACATGTTTTAAAAAATATATTTTAATTGGTTAATTAATGTGTGTGTTTATTTAATTTAAAAAGATTATTTGAGAGAGAGAGAGAGCGAGCGAGCATGCAGTAGGGAAGAGGCAGAGGGAGAATGTGTCCTGACTCTGCACTGAGTGCAAAGTCCTACCCAGGCTCTATCTCTCCACTCCAAGATCATGATCTGAGCTGAAACTAAGAGTCCAATGCTTAACTGACTGCAACACCTAGGGCCCCCTGTTTATTTTCTTTAGTAATCTCTACATACAATCTGGGGCTCACACTCACAACCCTGAGATCTAGTCACATGTTCTACCAACTGAGCCAGCCAGGCACCCCAAGAGCACACATTTTAATTAGAGACTAATGCATAAATGATTATGAATTAGCATAGTAAGTGCTATCCTAGAGATTTGCACTAAGTACTGTGGGACCACTGGTGGGAGGATGGGATGGTTGAAAAAAGCTTCCTAGAGAAAGACTTGGGTCTTATTATTATTATCTTTTAAGATTTTATTTATTTATCCACAAGAGACACAGAGAGAGAGGCAGAGACATAGGCAGAGGGAGGAGAAGCAGGCTCCGTTCAGGGAGCCCGATGCAGGACTCGATCCCAGGACACCAGGATCACTCCCTGAGCTGAAGGCAGACGCTTAACCGCTGAGCCACCCAGGCGTCCCGAGTTGGGTCTTATTTATTTGTTTAATTTTTAGAGATTTACTTGTTTATTTATTCGAGAGAGAAAGCATGGGAAGGGCAGAAGGAGAGGGAGCTTTATGGGAATCTCAAGCAGACTCCATGCTGAGTGGGGAACCCTGTGCAGGGTTCAGTTTCAAGACCTTGAGATCATGACCTGAGGCGAAACCAAGAGTCAGGTGCTCAATAGACTGAGCCGCCCAGGCACCTCAGGGTTAGTTGGGTTTTAGAGGATGAATACAATTTGGCTGCTTCAACAAAAAAAGGATTAGAGAGGATAGTGTTTCAAAATACAGAGAACAGCTTGCATAAGGGCGCTGAGGTATAGGAGTATGGACCTGTGGGCCAGTGGTTTAATGTGGCTAGATCATGGAGCATGAGGATGGAATGGAATGAAGTGAGGTGAAAGATACCGGATTGTGAATGGCCTTGGTGAGGGGTCTGAATTTTGTTTTGTAGATGCTAGGGAGTTACAGGAGAGTTTTTAGTCAGGTAAGGAACACATTCAGATCACTGTTTAAGAAAAGTAACACTGTTGGCAGTGTGGAAGTTAGATTTTAAAGGGTGAAATTGGCTGCAGGGAGACTAATTGGTTATGAGACTTGGTGTGATGATCACTTTAGATATCTTAAAGATCTCAATTACAGTGGTAATGGTGAATTGTAAACAGGTTAAAGAGCTTTTTAGGAGACTGACCAGAAGGATCTTACTGACTTTATTATGTTGGGGAATGTGTAAGGGAGAAGGAGTCGTCAAAGATGGATTTGAATTTGCTTGCTTGAGCAACTAAATGAATGGCGAGGTCATTAACTAAGGTAGGTAATACAGGGGTAAGACAGTGTTACATTTGAGGGAAAATGAATTTGATTTAGGTATATTAGATTTGAGGTGTCAGGAAAATCCAGGAGCAAATGTCCAATAAACTTCTGGATATTTGGGGATCCCTGGTTTGGGCCTGCCTTCGGCCCAGGGCATGATCCTGGAGCCCCGGGATCGAGTCCCGCATCGGGCTCCCTGCATGGAGCCTGCTTCTCCCTCTGCCTGTGTCTCTGCCTCTCTCTCTCTCTCTCTGTGTGTCTCATGAATAAATAAAATCTTAAAAAAACAAACTTCTACATATTTGGGTCTTGAGTTTAGTAGAAAGGTTTAGAGTGGAGATACAGATCTAGATCTAGATATCATTAGAGTATAAATAATAGTTAAAGTCAATGTGATTACCCTGTGAGTCTGTGTTCCAGCTGCTTTGTATGCTATTCATTCACATCATCTGGAGGGATTGGCATTATGGGAATGTGGTACTAAGTATCTTTTCTATGGTAGTAATTCAGACAGTGCTAATACTTTTCCTTATTTTTCCATTTTTTAAAGTTTTAATTTAAAGGAATTATAGGGGAAAGGAGGGAAAATGAGTGGGAAAAATTAGAGAGGGTGACAAAACATGAGAGACTCCTAAGTCTGGGAAAAGAAGGGGTAGTGTAAGGGGAGGTGGGCGGGGGTATGGAGTGACTGGGTGATGGGCACTTGATGGGATGAGTACTGGGTGTTATACTATGTGTTGGCAAATCGAACTACAATAAAAAAATTAAAAAATAGGGCAGCCCCGGTGGCTCAGCTGTTTAGCGCCGCCTTCAGCCCAGGGCATGATCCTGGAGACCTGGGATCGAGTCCCGCGTCGAGCTCCCTGCTTGGAGCCTGTTTCTCCGACTCTGCCTGTGTCTCTGCCTCTCTCTCTCTCTCTCTCATGAATAAATAAATAAAATCTTTTTAAAAATTTAAAATTTTTTTTATTTTTTATTTTATTTTTTTATTTTTTTTTTATTTATTTATTTTTTTTTTAAATTTTTATTTATTTATGATAGTCACAGAGAGAGAGAGAGAGGCAGAGACACAGGCAGAGGGAGAAGCAGGCTCCATGCACCGGGAGCCCGACGTGGGATTCGATCCCGGGTCTCCAGGATCGCGCCCTGGGCCAAAGGCAGGCGCTAAACCGCTGCGCCACCCAGGGATCCCTAAAATTTTTTTTATTTTATTTTTTACCCATGAGAGACACAGAGGCAGAGGGAGAAGCAGGCTCCCTTTAAAGAGCCTGATTTGGGACTCAATCCTAAGACCCCTGGTTCATGACCTGAGAGGAAGGCAGATGCTCAACCACTGAACCACCCGGGTGCCCCATTTATTTATTCATTTAAGTAATTTCTACACCCACCCAACATGGGGCTTGAACCCATGACCCCAAGATGGAGTTGCATGCTGCTCTACCAACTAATCTAGCTGGGCTCCCCAGTGAAATTTTCTCCCCCCGCCCCCCCCCCTTTTTTTTAAGCTTTTATTTATTTGTTCATTAGAGACACAGGCAGAGAGAGAAGCAGGCTCCTCAACAGGAGCCCGATGCGGGACTTTATCCCAGGACCCTGGGAACCACGACCTGAGCCAAAGGCAGATGCTTAACCCCTGAGCTACCCAGGTGCCCCTCCTTTCCCTTTTCCTTCCCTTCCCCTTCCTTAAGTAGGCTCCACACCCAATGTGGAGCTTGAAGTCATGACCCTGAGATCAAGAGACTCATGCTCTACCGACTGATCCAGCCAGCTACCCTGAAAACTCCTTTTTCCACCATCAGTTATAAATATAGGAGGGAAAGGAGTCTATTCCACTGAATGCCTCTGATTGGAAACTAGATGTTTTTTTATGAACTAGAACCTCAGCAGACCATAGGACAATTTTGAACCAGTGCCAGGTTGGTTCAGAGTTGGTATTAGGAATTCAAGCCAACTGTCTCATCTGCTACTCCGTAGCTTTTTCACCAGTTATATAAGAACTGAAAACACTGAAATAAATATACTGAATGATAAGTGAAAGATACACATGCTGTTGTTTTCTGGAAGGGCAGTTTCCTATGATTTAGGTGCTTTTTCGTAGTTTATGATTTTGAAATAAAAGGAAAAACATGTTTTGTGAAAGGAAGTAATATGCATAGTATCTAAAGTTGTTGGTTGACTTTACTAAACATTTTAAATATTGACATTAAACAGGATGCCTGGGTTTGACAGGAGAATCAAATGCTGGAAATCACAGACATCCCTAGGGTCTCAACTTGATTCAAGACTTAACTCCCCATACCTCTCCTTTTCTCCCTTTCCTTGGAGATTTAAAGTTAAAGAGAAAATTAATTCTGTAGGTAGGTTTTCTTTTTACCTCTTTATAATGGAAAATTTCAAATAGAAGCAAGAGTAAACATCGGTATAATGAATTCCTATCACTGTTACAGTAATTGTCAACTCTTGTCCATCTTGTGTTATCTATGTTGCTCCTACTGATTAACCTACCCAAGGTATTTTTAAATAAATCCCAGATTCATAAATTAATATTTCTGTATATTTCTCTAAAAGATAAGGACTAAAAGAAAAATCCCACAAAAAATAACAAGCATTTCTTTTTTGTTTAAAGTTTTATTATTTATTTGTTTTAAAGACTGTTCATTTTAGGGAGAGCATGTGCAGGCAGGTGGGGGGGAGCAGAGGGAAAGGGGGAGGGAGATAATCTCTAGTAGATAACATGCTGAGCCCAGCATGGGGCTTGATCCCTCGACCCTGATATCATGACCTTAGCCAAAACCAGGAGTCAGGCACTTAACTGACTGAGCCACCCAGGCCCCCCTATTTATCTAGAGTGATGTTAGAGGTCCTCAGGGTACAGTAGAAACACGTTAACCCTTGATGCATATTTAGGGGATCAAGAAACGCTTGTGGATGGAGGAATGTCCTCCAGGAAAGACCTGAAGGGTGAGTAGGAATTAGTTGAAGAATGAGGGAAGTTTACTGACAGCAGAGGGACCATTGTTTGTAAAACACAAGAAGTTTGGGAAGCCTGGGTGGTTTAGTTGCTTAAGCCTCCAACTTTGTTTTTTTTTTAAGTTTTTTTTTTTCTTTAATTTATTCATAGAGACAGAGAGAGAGGCAGTGACACAGGCAGAGGGAGAAGCAGGCTCCAAGCAGGGAGCCCAATGTGGGACTGGATCCTGGGTCTCCAGGATCACACCCCGGGCTGCAGGCGGTGTTAAACCGCTGCGCCACCGGGGCTGCCCTCCAACTTCGTTATTTTATTTTATTTTATTTTATTTTATTTTATTTTATTTTATTTTATTTATTTTAATTTAATTTAACTTAATTTAATTTTTTTAAAGACTATTTATTTATTTATTAGAGACACACAGAGACAGGCAGAGGGAGAAGCGGGCTCCATGCCGGGAGCCCGACGTGGGACTCGATCCCAGATCTCCAGGATCACACCCTGGGCTGAAGGCAGCACTAAACCGCTAAACCACCGGGGCTGCCCATGTTTTGATTTTTTTTTTTTAAGATTTTATTTATTTATTCATGAGAGACACAGAGAGGCAGAGACATAGGCAGAGGGAGAAGCAGGCTCCATGCAGGGAGCTCAATGCAGGACTCAATACTGGACTCCAGAATCACGCCCTGAGCTGAAGGCAGGCACTCAACCGCTGAGCCACCCCGGCATACCCAAACCTCCAACTTTGGCTCAGCTCATGATCTTAAGGTCCTGGGATTGAGCCCTGTGTCAGGCTCTGCACTCAGTGTGGTATCTGCTTGAGGATTCTCTCTTTTCCCTCTGCCTCTGCCCACCTCCACCCCCACTTGTGCACGCTCATGTGCTCTCTCTCGCTCTCTCACGCTCAGGTACCCCTGAAGTATTTTTCTTGACTTCTGCACAACTGTAGGAAATCCCAGAGCAGCTGTGCAAGTAAAAAAATCAGAATTTTAAAAAATAAACAAGATTTTCAACCCTTGCAACGCTCCATCTTTGTTAAAAGTAATCCTAGGCAGCTTATTCCCGCCTAAAAGTAGATACTTTTGGGGAAGGTTTAAAAAGTCTTTGACAGGGGATCCCTGGGTGGCTCAGCGGTTTGGCGTCTGCCTTCCACCCAGGGCATGATCCTGGAGTCCCGGGATTGAGTCTCATGTCGGGCTCCTTGCATGGAGCCTGCTTCTCCCTCTGCCTGTGTCTCTGCCTCTCTCTCTCTCTCTCTCTCTCTCTCTCTGTCTCTCTCATGAATAAATGAATAAAGTCTTTAAAAAAAAAAAAAAGTCTTTGACAGCTGATTGTAAAATTTATGTAGAAAGGCAAAGGGACCAAGGCAGCCAAAACAATTTTGAAAAAGGATGACAAAGTTGGAAGATTCATACTGCCTGATTTCAAGACTTACTGGAAGGTCCGACAGTATGATATTGGCAAAAGGATATTTTGACAGATCAATGAAAAAATAGAAAGTCCAGAAATAGACCATATATTTAATAGACTATTAAATGTAGCCATTTGATTTTTTACAGAGGTACAAAGGCAAATCAAAAGAGAAAAGATAGATTTAACAATGAGTTGTTGGAACAACTGGATATCTATAAGTAAAAGAAAGAAAAACTGTAACCCAACCTATACTTCATACCATTTGTAAAAATTAACTTAAAATTGATCATAGACCTAAATGTAAAATGGAAAACTATAAAATGTTTGAAATAAAACAGGAGAAAAATCTTTGTTACCTTGAGTTAGGTAAAGAGGTCTTAGATACAAACCAAAAACAAGATCCATAAAATTGAAAAAAGTTGATAAATTGAACTTCATCAAAATTTTAAACTTCCTGGGATACCTGGGTGGCTCTGTGGTTGAGCATCTCCCTTGGGCTCAGGTGATCCTGGGATCCAAGATCGAGTCCCACATTGGGCTCCTTGCAGGGAGCCTGCTTCTTCTTCTGCCTGTGTCTCTGCCTCTCTCTGTGTCTCTCATGAATAAATAAATAAAATCTTAAAAAATTTTAAACCTTTACTCTGTAAAAGATACTAAATGAAAAAACAAGAGATGGGGTGCCTGGCTGGCTCAGTTGGTAGAGCATGTGACTTTTGATCTCAGGGTTGTGAATTTGAGCCCTATGTTGGGCATGGAGCTTACTTTACTTTTTTTTCTTTATTTTTTAAAGATTTTATTAATTTATTTGACAGAGGACAAGTAGGCAGAGTGGCAGGCAGAGAGAGCAGAGAGCCTGATGTGGAGCTCAATCCTGGAATCATTACATGAGCCAAAGGCAGACACTTCACTGACTGAGCCACTCAGAGGCTCCATGGAGCTTACTTTAAAAAAAAAAAAAAAAAAAAAAAGACACAGAATGGGAGAAAACATTTGCAAGTCATAGATCAGACATGCATAGACTCATATCTAGAATGAATAAAGAGCTCACAGCTCATCAAGAAGCAAAGAGCACCATCAAACGAGTGAAAGATTTGAATAACTTCATTGGAGATGATAGTGGCTGGTGAGAGTGAGGGAGTAGGGGAGTGAGGGAGCTGGGTGAGAGTGAGGGGGAGTAGGGGAGGGGCAGAGGGATAGAGCCTTAAGCAGGCTCCATGCTCAGCAGTGCAGAGCCCAGTGTGGCGCTGGATCCCATGACTGAGATTGTGACCTGAGCTGAAATCAAGAGGCAGATACTTAACTGACTAAGTGACCAAGGTGGCCCTGGAGAAGATAGATTGATGACAGGTAAGTGTGTGAGAATGTGCTCAGCATCTCAGTTATTAGAAAAATGCAAATTAAAATCATAATGAGATATACCATTAGAATGGCTAAAAAACAATAACAAAGAAACGGACTAGATTATGGGCTGGCAGGGATGTGGAACAACTAGAACTTTGGAAAACACTGTGGTGATTTCTTACTAAGTAAAACATACATTTAACATATGACCCAAGTATTTACCCAAGTGAAATGACAACCTATGACATAAAAACCTATATGTGAATATTTATAGCAGCTTTATTTGTACTTAACCGAAAACTAGAAACAACCTGAATACTCTTCAACTTCAGTATGGATAAACCAACTGTGATATATTCACAGTATAATACTATTTAGCAATAAAAAGGAACTGTTTATATATGCAATAACATAAATGAATCTCATATGCATTATGGTAAGTGAAAGAAGCTAAACTCAAAAGGCTATTCACTATATGATTGAATTTATTTTTTAAATATATTTTTAAAGGTTTTATTTATTTATTCATGAGAGAGACAGAGAGGCAGAGATACAGGCAGAAGGAGAAGCAGGAATCCCAATGTGGGACTCGATCCCAGGACCCCAGGATTGCGTCCTGGGCTGAAAGCGGGCATTAAACCGCTGAGCCACCCAGGGATCCCCCATATGTTTGAATTTATATATTGAATGGTTTTCATGGGCTAAGGGTAGGGAAATTCTTTTTTTTTTTTTTTTTTTTTTTAAGATTTCATTTATTGATTCATGAGAGAGGCAGAGACACAGGCAGAGAGAAACAGGCTCCCCATGGGGAGCTCAATGTGAGACTCAATCCCAGGACCCTGGGATCATGACCCAAGCTGAAGGCAGATGCTCAACCACTGAGCCACCCAGGTGCCCCAGGGGATTATTTTATTACAAAGTGATAAGATGAAGAGATTTTTTTTAATATATTCTATTTATTCATGAGAGAGACACACACAGAGAGAAAGAGAGAGGCAGAGACATAGGCAGAGGGAGAAGCAGGCTCTATGCAGGGAGCCCGATGCGGGACTCGATCCCTGGACTCCAGGATCTCGCCCTGGACCGAAGGCAGGCACTAAACCTCTGAGCCACCCAGGCTTCCCGGAAGAGGGAGATCTTAAAGAATTCCAGAAATGTAATTTCCTAAGTAAATATGAATTTTAACTTAATTTTGTTTCTTTTTTTTAGTATATTTTAAATACTTAAAAAATATGTTGTGTGTGGGTGCTTGGCTGGCCCAGTAGAGCATGTGACTCTTGATCTGGGGGTTGTGAGTTTGAGGCCCACATTGGGTGTAGATAGAGCCTGCTTTAAGAAAAAAGATGCAGGGATCCCTGGGTGGCGCAGCGGTTTGGCGCCTGCCTTTGGCCCAGGGCGCGATCCTGGAGACCCGGGATCGAATCCCACGTTGGGCTCCCGGTGCATGGAGCCTGCTTCTCCCTCTGCCTGTGTCTCTGCCTCTCTCTCTCTCTCTCTCTCTCTCTCTCTCTGTGACTATCATAAATAAATAAAAATTAAAAAAAAAAAAAAGATGCAGGACACCTTGGGTGGCTCCGTGGTTGAGCGCCTTTGGCTCAGGGCATGATCCCAGAGTCCCTGGATCGAGTCCCACATTAAGCTTCCTGTATGGAGCCTGCTTCTCCCTCTGCCTATGTCTCTGCCTCTGTGTGTGTGTGTGTCTCTCATGAATAAATAAATAAAACCTTAAAAAAAAAAAGACTTCAGGAATATTTTTCCATTTATTTTTACTTATTTGTTAAGTTTGCTTATTCTCAATCATGATGCTACTAGCTTTCCTTCCCCACTATCTTCCTATCCTGGGACACTGCTGTGTCACCTAAAGATATGTTGTCTACTTCTGTGCATGAGAAAGTACAGGAAGACATTTATCAAGGTAATTGGGGGATACATGAATATCATCCATGTAGCCAAGCTATCTGTTCTCCTAGGGATTACTTAATGAACTGAAGCTTGAACATTCAGAATATTGTGGCAGGACACATCCTTCAAATTCTTGGAAATTAAGTATTATAGCTCCTAGGTGAGTGTGGGTTTTCAGATCTGTTAAGACATTGAGAAAATAGGCTGTGATTTTTGAGCAGCTGGACCAGGCCCAATATTGATTAACAGTGTTTTCCCATCTGCTTGGCCATCTATCCTCTTCCTTCTACTACCACTTTCTTGTGAGAGGCAATTTGAACTTTTGCTAGTGTTTCTGGTTCACGTCTGCTCTTTTTTTCCACAAGTACTCTGGTTTTCCACCAGATCTCAGATTTCTAAGTAAGGATGTAAGATAAAATAAGATCGTTCCTATTAGTAGGAGGTTGTTGGGTAACTAGTTAGACTCCTCTGTCTCACCTAAATAAGCTTGCTTTTGGTAAATTGTTAATCCAGCCGATCTTAAGTCCCCTAGTATTCTCTCCCTTTCTCTCAAAGGCTATCAAGTGAAAGCTACCTTTACTTCTTTTTTCCACACCTACAGGCGTTACTGCATTCATGTTGGCCTTTGCTTTCTGTTCCATATTGTTAATCCCTCTGTGACCTTGTATCACTGTTTTTCTTTCATCTGAATCTTCAGCCTTTATGTCTGCATTTATTTTTCCCCCAGTTCTTTGTCCCCCCACCCCCAGTTATTGTTTCTCTTCTGTTCTTAAAAGTAGTCTTCCACCTGTTGTCTTTACTTTCTCACAGCCTATTTATTCTTCAAGCACATAATTTGATTTTGTCCCCACCACTCCCCTAAAATTGCTCTGCTCAGTGACCTAATTGTCAAACCCAGATGATGCTTTTCAATCCTTAGTGTGTTTTGCTTCTCTATTTCTTTTATTTGTTTAATTTATTTTTTGCTTTTCTTCCTTTCTCCTTTTCCTTTTCCTTCCTTCCTTCCTTCCTTCCTTCCTTCCTTCCTTCCTTCCTTCCTTCCTTCCTTCCTTCCTTATTGTATCATTTATTTGAGAGAAAGAGAGATAGAGCATAAGCAGGGGGTGGGGAAAGGGAGAAACAGGCTCCTGGGTGGGTGGGTGGGTGGGCTCCATCCCAGGACCCCAGGATCATGACCTGAGCCAAAGGCAGATGCTTAACTGACTAAGCCACCCAGACGCTCCTTCTTTATTTTTATTTTTTAGGGAGAGAGGGGCAGAAGGAAAGTGAGAGCGAATTCTAAGCAGGCTCCATGCCCCATTCCATCTCATAAACCTGATATCATGACCTGAGCCAAAATCAAGAGTTGGATGCTTAGGACACCTGAGTGTCTCGGCATTTGGGTATCTGTCTGCCTTTGGCTCAGGTTGTGATCCCAGGATCCGGGATTGAGTTTCACATCGAGCCCCCTGCGAGGAGCCTGCTTCTCCTTCTGCCTATGTCTCTGCCTCTCTCTTCTCTCTCTCTCTCTCTCTCTCTCTCTCTCTATGTCTCATGAATAAATACATACATCTTAAAAAAAAAAAAGAGTTGGATGCTTAACCAATTGAGTCATGCAGCCATCCCATCTTTGCTGCTTTAGACTATGGATATCGTCCACACTTGGTTTTTCTCTTCCTATTCCTGTTCAGTCTCCCTCATAGTCTTCTTTTCTATCCAGTCCCTAAATGTTAATGTTTCTGAGAAATTTGTTCTTAGCCACCCTTTCTTTCATTTTTCATAGCTAATGTAATTCACTATACACAGAGACACAGCATCCAAATCTCTATATTTAACTCAAATCTCTCTCTCCTGGTATCCAGACCTGTATTTCCAAAATCCACCTGCACATCTTATGGGCACTTTGGAATTCATTATTTTTCCCACAGAATCTAAACCTTGTAGATCCCCTGCTTATTAATAGTCATACAGTTGCCTAAATCAGAAACATTGGATTTGACCTTGCTTCTTCTCCCTTATCACTTGTATCTGCTTGATCTCTAGATCTGATTTTATTTTATTTTTTTATTTTTTTTTAAAGGTACTTTTTTAAAAAAATTTTTATTTATTTATGATAGTCACAGAGAGAGAGAGAGAGAGAGAGAGAGAGAGGCAGAGACATAGGCAGAGGGAGAAGCAGGCTCCATGCACCGGGAGCCCGATGTGGGATTTGATCCCGGGTCTCCAGGATCACGCCCTGGGCCAAAGGCAGGCGCCAAACCGCTGCGCCACCCAGGGATCCCTAGATTTGATTTTAATCTCCTAAATCTGCCTTTTCCTTTCCAACCATATTTCCAGAGTCTTGGATTAGACCATTTTTATTTTTCCTTGGACAGTTGCAGTAACCTCCTAACTGGTCTGCATGCTTCAAGTCTTATCACCCCTTCAGTTGATCTTCCTAAATTGTAAGACTACTTACGCCCTTTCCCTTTAGGACCCTTCATTATCCACAGTGCCTGATATCAGCAGATGATTGACTCCATCTTTCTTCCTCCTTTCCTCATTATACTTTTGCTCAAGCTATTTTCTTTCCCTCCATGGCTGCTTCTTCCAGAACAAACATAAGCAGTAATCTGGTGAATCTCTCAGTTAATCTTTAAGGTTTAGCTCATAGCTCCTCTCTTCTGTGAAGTCTTTCCAGCGCCCAAGACAGAATTAATCACTCCTGCTGCTGGCTTCTGTGACATTTCATTATTCTGCTAGCATTACATTTATTATTTAAATGTTTGTTTCTTCAAATGGATTGTGAGCTCTTTGTGGGTAGGGGTAACTAAGCCTGCTAAATTTATTGAGTTTCTAGTATGTAGAGCACTAGTAATACACTGGTAACCAAGAGAGACAAAGTCCCTCCTCTTGTGGATCTTGTATTCCGGACAGAATAAACAGACCATTTTTATTTTATTTTTATTATTATTTTTTAAAGATTTATTCATTTGAGAGAGACACATATACAGTTAGAGCATGAACAGGAGGGAGAGGGAGAAGCAGTCTCCCTGCTGAGAAGGGAGCCCCATGTGGAACTCCATTCCAGGACGCCAGGATCATGACCCCAGCCTGAAGGTGGATGCTTAACTGAGACACCCAGGGCCCCCAAAAGACAATGGTTTTAAAAACCATTTAATGAGGGGTGCTTTAATGGTTCAGATGCTTAAGCATCTGCCTTCGCGGGATGCCTGGTGGCTCAGTGGTTGAGCATCTGTCTTTGGCTCAGGGCGTGATCCTGGAGTCCCAGGATTGAGTCCCACATTGGGCTGCCTGCATGGAGCCTGCTTCTCCTCCCTCTGCCATGTCTCTGCCTCTCTGTGTCTCTCATGAATAAAGAAATAAAATCTTAAAAAAAAAAAAAAAAAAAGGTATCTGCATCAGCTCAGGTCATGATCCTGGGGTTCTGGGATCAATGAATCCCCCATCAGGCTCCCTGCTCAGTAGTGAGTCTGCTTCTCCCTCTGCCTCTCTCCGCACTCATGTGCTCTCTTGCTCTCATGTTCTCTCGTGCTCTCTTTCTCTCTCTCTCTAGCTGCTCTCTCTGAAGTAAATACATAAAATCTTTTTTTTTTTTTAGATTTTATTTATTCATGAGAGACACACACAGAGAGAGAGAGAGAGAGAGAGAGAGAGAGAGGCAGAGACACAGGCAGAGGGAGAGGCAGGCTCCCGACATGGGACTCGATCCCGGGTCCCCAGGATCAGGCCCTGGGCTGAAGACGGCGCTAAACCGCTGAGCCACCCGGGCTGCCCACATAAAATCTTAAAAAAAAAAAAAAAAAAAGTACTATGCAGAGAATTAAAGTGATGTGTTAGAGAATGAACAGGTAACTACTTTAGATTAAGAGACTGAAGAATACCTCTCTAAGAGCATAGCGGTTAGGAGAATTCAGAGATAACCAGATCAGACATTCTAATGCAAAGTTAATGAGGAATGAACTTGGTATCTTGGAGGAAATAAAAAGAAGGCGAAAATGGTGGATGAGAGGGAGAGAGAGGTGCCAGAAGAAGGCAGAGACCAGATGACACTGAGATTTTAAAGCTAGGGTAGGGCAGCCCCCAGTGGCGCAGTGGTTTAGCACCGCCTGCAGCCCGGGGCGTGATCCTGGAGACCCTGGATCGAGTCTCACATCAGGCTCTCTGCATGGAGCCTGCTTCTCCCTCTGCCTGTGTCTCTGCCTCTCTCTCTGCGTCTCTATGAATAAATAAATAAAATCTTTAAAAAAAAAATAAAGCTAGGGTAATGTGTTTTTTGGAGGTTTTTAAATGGGGACATGATGTGAGTTGATTTGTAATTAGAATGTTCTGGTTACTGTATGGAAATGGAGTGATTGTGGGGAATACAGAGTAGAGGCAAAGAGACTAGTTCTAAGACTTGTACTAATTCATATGAGAGTTGGTGATGATTTGAACTGAAGTGATGGTAGAAATGTAGAGAAGTAGACAGATTTGGAGTTTCTTTTGAAAATAAATTGGACAAGGCTTGCTCAGGGGTTGGCAGCAGCTAGAGGGAGGGAGGCAAAGAGAGGAATCATGCCTAACTTCTGCATTATTGGTTGGAGCAACTAGGTAGGTAAATAGTAATGATATTTATTGAGATGAGTAGGACTCTGGCAGAACATATTTGTTAACAGTTTTGTTGTGGTTGGGATGACTGGATGGTGTAGTTGAGTAAGTGTCGGACTCTTGATTTCGGCTCAGGTTGTGATCTCAGGGTCGTGAGATCAAGCTCTGCATTGGGCTCCCTGCTTGGCATGATGTCTGCTTGAGATTATATCTTCTTCTCCCTCTCTCCCTCCTGCTCATGTGCACACGTTCTCCCTCCCTCCCTCCCTCCCTCCCTCCCTCCCTCTCTCACTCAAATAAATAAATAAATCTTTAAAAAAGAAGCTACTTAGATTAGGAATTTTCTGGTTAAAAAAAATAATTTTGTTTTGGTCATGTCAAGTTTGAGATGCATGCTAGACAGCCACCTGGAGTTATATGGTAGTTAGCTATAAGATAGCTAGCAAAGGATAGCCTGGCATCCCTGAGAGAAATCTGGGCTGGAATCCTAGACTTGTAAATCATCAACATGTAGATAGAATATGAAGTTGTGAAATTTAATCAAGAGGTCACCTAGGAGGAAAAAAAAAAAGAGGTCACCTAGGAATGGACTGTGGCTAGAGAAAATCTGAAGGGGAAGGAGCAGCCATTGAGGTAGGAGAAAAACCAGTGATATTATGGAAGCCAAGTAAAGAATATGTTTCAAGGATAGAATGGACCACTATATTGATTATTATCTCAGAGAAGAACAGAGAAGTACTCACGGGGTTTGGCAAGCTGGAGATCATCAGTGACCTTGAGTAGAACCACTCATTGGAATGATGGAGTTTAGAAGTCTGCTTGTAGTGGATTGAAGAGAAAAATCAGATGAAGAAGCATTTGACCCTTTTTTTGTTTTCAAATGATGTAGAAGTTTTGGAAACCAATTTCTGAAAACTCCCTATGTCATTGTTATTAAATCCTTCCCTATTTGTATTTGAATGAGGTTGTATATTTTTGTTGAAATGTTATAATAATTTAATGTTTTTGTACCATCATTTTATTTTTAATTTATTTTATTTTATTTTATTTTATTTTATTTTATTTTATTTTATTTTATTTTATTTTATTTTATTTTATTTTATTTTATTTTATTTTTTAGGGTTTTTATTTATTTATTCATGAAAAACACAGAGAGAGAGAATGAGGCAGAGACACAGGCAGAGGGAGAAGCAGGCTCCACGCAGGGAGCCCGACGTGGGACTCGATCCCGGGACTCCAGGATCACACCCTGGGCCAAAGGCAGACGCCAAACCGCTGAACCACCCAGGGATTCCCTGTACCATCATTTTAGATGGTTACCTGTGCTCTAAGAATCTGTGAAAACTAGGATTATGAGGGCAGCCTGGGTGGCTCAGCGGTTTAGCACCACCTTCAGTCCAGGGTGTGATCCTGGAGACCCAGGATTGAGTCGGGCTTCCTGCATGGAGCCTGCTTCTCCCTCTGCCTGTGTCTGTGCCTCTCTTTCTCTTTCTTCTCTCTCTCTCATGAATAAATAAAATCTTAAAAAAAAAAAAAAAAAGAAAACTAAGGTTATAAGCAATACAGATACACTGGTTGAATGAATGAAACTGTTTTTAAGAATTAGGTTCCTGGTTTTGGAAAAGCAGACTGGCTTAACCTTTGCCTTACCATACATCAGTTTTCTCAGCTGTCAAATGAGGATAACAGGACCAGTTTAGCTCATGCGTGGTTGTGAGGCATGACTACTAATGAAAATAATTGTAAAACACTTTTGCAAGTTAAAGTGTGATATAAATGCTAAATAATAGTTCTTTATTGGGATGTTGTGAAAATTAGCAACATGCTGTCGTTTGAGGCCCTAAGTTCATTTTGAGAAAGGTGATATGTTTTTATAAGTACTATTTGAAGAAAAAATAGCTCTAGATTTGGGAAAAGATATGCTACCCTGATTTCTGGAATGTAACAATTATGGAATCACAAAATTTAGTCAATATTTCTAAAAGATTTATTATAATACCACTCCCGAGGAAATGTATCAAAAGAGTTTTTACCAGTCTTGGCTTTTGGTTCAAGTGAGGGTACGGCAGTTATAATACTGAATGTTTAAAGGATTGGTAGGGGTGATTTATTATCTATATTTAAAGCATCATAGCCAATTAGTGGAACCATTCACAAAAAAAGAATTGAAAATGCATTTTAATTTATTTTAGGCGACATCATATAGCCACTTCCATGAAGGCTTAGGTGATGGCTGCAGTTAAGCAGTTAAGCTTGGAGGAGGGACATGGTGCCATTTCAGGCAAAGTTAGCACTCCTTGTTCCACACCTGAGGCTAAATATAGATTTTGTGGAGAAAAAAAAAAGAAAGAAAGAAAAGATTTTGTGGCATCATTACGTATAATGTACTTAGAAAATGCTTGAAATTTGAATCTGATGAACTAAATTTTTCTTGGCCTCTAAACTGGCATTAATAGAGCAAACTTGGGATGTGGTTCTTTAATGTCTGAAACTGATAAGTGAAAACTGAAATGGTTAAGCAGTAATCTGCTGACATGTTTAGAACTTTACCCTGCTGATAGCTCAGTTGATCATGTGTATTGTTTTTCAGTAGGGACTTGTGTATTGCTAAGTATAGAACAAAGTAACATGAAGTTCTTAGCTTTACAAATACGTTGGAATTGGGTATTTTTTCTGGAATTTGAGTTCTCCCACGATTCATTCCCTCTCTTTTTTAAGACTTTAATTATTTATTTATTATTATTTTAAAAGATTTTATTTATTTATCTGAGAGAGAGGAAGAGTATGAGCAGGGAGAGGAAGAAACAGACTCCCCGCTGAGGTTTAATCCCAGGACCCTGATATCATGACCTGAGCCAAAGGCAGATGCTTAACCGACTGAGCCACCCAGTTTGCTCTAAAGATTTTTTTTTTTTTAAGATTTTATTTATTCATTCATGAGAGACCCACGGAGAAAAGCAGAAACATAGGCAGAGGGAGAAGCAGGCTCCCTGCCAGGACCCTAGGATTACGACGTGAGCCAAAGTCAGACACTCAACCACTGAGCCACCCACATGCCCCTCCCCAAAAGATTTTTATTTTTAAGTAATCTTTACATCTAGTGTGAGGCTCAAACTCATAACCCTGAGATCAACAGTCACTGTTGATCACTCAGTCACTGTCACTGTTGATCACTCAGTCCCACTGATTGAGCCAGCCAGGCACCCCATTCCATCAAGGACAAGTAAAAGGTTTAGATTTCTTTTCCTCTTTGATGGGAATACTTTTGTTGCATCCAGGCATTATTTGCTTTTCTTTGGCATTTGTTGATTGGAAACGGGGTCCCAGAATGGGCTGTTTCCACAGCAGGGCAGTTGAGTAAGCTTACTTGAGAAAAGCTTTACCTCTGTATTTGTATTTAGATTTTCTTTTATTTGCTTCCATTATCTCCCTTGTTCATTGTAGACTTGGGGATTGACTTCAACTATTTTAGGTCCACAGGTAAAGGCACTTATGCTCTTATTTTAGTTTCTTTGGATTTGATTTGCAGCTTCTCTGTATCCATTCTTTTTAATAGTTGCCTTCCCAGAGTAGATGTTTCACAAAACTTCTGTTCTAAATATTTTTAGGAATGTATTATGCTAGGCATCCTTATCTCCCCACCCTGGCGTATTTGAGGTATAACTGACAAAATTATAAGATACTTAAAGTGCACAGTGTGATGATTTTAGGTACCATTATCCTTTTTTTTTTTTTTTTTTTTTTTAATTCTGAATAGCCAAGTTTCTTTGAAGCTTCCAGTTGGCAGTACTGTCAAATCAAAAATACTTTTAGGACTATATAAAGAAGGCGCTTGCCACTGCTTTCTAACAATATGAAATATATATATATATCATATTTGACCTTATGTATTAGTTCTGTGACTACTAGTTCATGCCTTTTGAAAATTTTCCCTTTGGTTGTCTTTTTCCTATTGACTTATAAACATTTTTTGTGTTTTGTGGCCATCAACTCTTTTTCATAAATGTTGCAAATTATTCTTTAAAGCTATGAATAATAAATGAAAAAGCAGGCTATTGCATCAAATGCTTATCTAAGATGGCATTTGGATAAAATGTTTGCCTTTGGTTATTTGAGCTATAGTAAGCTTCTTTTGTTTCTTCCAGAGATGCATAGAAAAGCTCCTTCTGTCTGAAGTAAAGTGTTGGCTCTGTGTTGGTTATAATTTGCTTTTTCTGGCTGGCAAAGCCTTCTTTTTGTTTTCTGTCTTCTGACAGATTATAGGATTGTGGGGAAACAGCGTCCAGGGCTTTTTCAGGAACTGTGCCATTTCATCTACAGGAGAAGCCATTGGCTTCGGCACTAGAAGAGAATTGGCTCTGCATTTAAAGATGCCAAATCATGCTTGGTTCACAAGTTTGCTGCCTCATTTTGTGTATGTGTGTGAAACTTTTTCAGGATGTTGGCTTTTACTTTTTCTACCATGTGCTATCATGGGTATGCGAAATTTACCCTCAATATGAGAAGTTAACAACTGTTCCTTGTCTCCAACTTCCCAACCTCAACACACACAATCCAAACATCCCAGACCATAGCAAAAGATGGAACAGTCATTTTGGGATTAGGGAAAAATATACCATACAAATGTTTCCATCATTCTTATGGTGACTTTGAATTCAAGTCGGTCTTTCCTGTATAGGCTTGAATTATTTAGGTGTGGAAATGATTTGCCAACCAAGATGTCTCTATTTCCTAACTTGGGAAACTTAATTTGTATAAGAGCACATTTAGGAAACTTCTATTTGGGCAGCCCGGGTGGCTCAGCGGTTTAGCGCCGCCTTCAGCCCAGGGCATGATCCTGGAGACCTGGGATCGAGTCCCACATCAGGCTCCCTGCATGGAGCCTGCTTCTCCCTCTGCCTGTGTCTCTGCCTCTCTCTCTCTCTCCTCTCTGTGTATTCTCATGAATAAATAAATAAAATCTTAAAAAAAAAGGAAACTTCTATTTATTTTTTACATTTATGCTTTCCATGGATGTATAGTATAGTTTATCATGATTGCAAATGAGAATTTTTATTGTTGTGTAAGCAGCCTTAACTTTCTATCTGTTGCCTTCATGTTTTAAAAACTATATATAATGGGGGTGCCTGGCTGGCTCAGTTGGAAGAGAATGAGACTCTTGATCTCAGGGTTGTGAGTTCGAGCCCCACGTTGGTTGTAGAGCTTGCTTAAATAAACTTAAAAAAAATTCTTTAAAAACTGTATAATAGGGGCGCCTGGGTGGCTTGGTCAATTAAGTATCTGCCTTTGGCTTAGGTCGTAGTCCCAGGGTCTTGGGATGGAGCCCCTTGGGATCTCCCTCTCTGTCTCCCTTTGCCTGTCGCTCACCCTGCTTATACTCACTCTCTCCCCCTCTGTCAATAAAATAATAATAATAATAAAAAACATGAAAAAACTGTGATAGATTTTGAAACCTAGTCAATTCAGGATTTTAGTAAATATTCCCCACCTGTTAACACCTCATACCTTTACTTTTTTTTTTTTATACCTTTACTTTCTATAGATAATAGTTTAAAGATACCTTCTAGGTATAGATTATTTCCATATAGGTTAAGGTGGGAAAATAAATAGAAGAAACTAATTTGGATAAGCTGGTTTATCTAGTGTGAATTATTATATGGATACATGTTTCTGTTTTCTCCCTCTGCCAGAAATCCTTCCCCTTCTGTCCTGCCCCAAGCCCACAGTCTTGGAAAAGTTGGATTTGGTTCTTATATACATTCTTTTTTTTTTTTTTCCTTATATAAATTCTTTGTTGTAGTTTTGCCATTTTTTAACTGATTAGATTAAGCACCTTAAAGATCAAGACTATAGCTTATTCACTCTTTTTGGCTCTGTGTCTAATAGAGTTCCTGGTATATAGGAATACAATAATATATGGTGATGTGAGTGAATGAATGAATAAATTGAATTTCCATGGGGTAGCCTGGATGGCTCAGCGGTTTAGCACTGCCTCTGGCCAGGGGCGTGATCCTGGAGACCCGGGATTGAGTCCCATGTCGGGCTCCCCGCATGGAGCCTGCTTCTCCCTCTGCCTGTGTCTCTGCCTCTCTTTCTGTGTCTCTCATGAATACATAAATAAGATCTTTAAAAAAAGAAAATAAATTGAATTTCCAAAGATACAGTGAATGGATTTTATGCTTCCCTCTAGTGTCTGAAAGAGAAAGTGCAGCCAGTTTAAAAAAAACCAGCAAACTTAATACTTTGCTACATTGAAATCATAGTTGAAGACTTTGCCTTTTTTTAACTTTCACACTTTTTTCAGACCTGCTGTTCTCTTTAAGACTAGTGGATAATAAGGATTTTGTTTTGTTTTGTTTTTAAAGATTTTACTTATTTATTCATCATGAGAGAGACAGAGAGAGAGGCAGAGACACAGACAGGGAGAAGCAGGCTCCATGCAGGGAGCCTGATGTGGTACTTGATCCCTGGACTCCAGGATCATGCCTTGGGCTGAGGGCAGGCGCTAAACTGCTGAGCCACCCAGGGATCCCCTTGTTTTGTTTTGTTTTTTTTTTTTAATCTATGTTCTGTCTCATGGGTGTTTGAATTCTAGAAAATGTCACATAGCAGGTCTTTTTTTTTTTTAATTTTTTTATTTATTTATGATAGTCACAGAGAGAGAGAGAGAGAGAGGCAGAGACATAGTCAGAGGGAGAAGCAGGCTCCATGCACCGGGAGCCCGATGTGGGATTCGATCCCAGGTCTCAAGGATCGCGCCCTGGGCCAAAGGCAGGCGCCAAACCGCTGCACCACCCAGGGATCCCAGCAGGTCTTTTTTATTTATTTTTATTTTTTTTTAAATTTATTTATGATAGTCACAGAGAGAGAGAGAGAGGCAGAGACATAGGCAGAGGGAGAAGCAGGCTCCATGCACCAGGAGCCCAACGTGGGATTCGATCCGGCGTCTCCAGGATCGCACCCTGGGCCAAAGGCAGGCGCTAAACCCCTGCGCCACCCTAGGGATCCCACATAGCAGGTCTTTATGGGGAAAATACCCTTTTAGTAGTTTCAGCTTCTGCTTGGGATAGATCATTGTTATGATCTTGTTTTTGTTATTCAATTCTACTGTAAACTGTATATTTATTTTGATTGGAGTAAATTAAGTGTCAAAGGCTTTTTTTTTTTTTTTTTTTTGGTGTTTTGTTTATTACAAATGCCATCTGGGAAATTTGCCAAACACAGTACTCAAGAAATATTGAAGTGTGATCAGACTAGTTGGACGTTACCTGAATTAGTTTTCAGTCTAGCTCATTGATGTTTTCTCTGCTTCTGAGAGACAATGTGTTTTCTTTTTTTTTTTTTAACTTTATTCATGAGAGAGAGACACACACACACAGAGGCAGAGACAGAGGCAGAGGGAGAAGCAGGCTCCACGCAGGGAGCCCAATGTGGGACTTGAACCTGGGACTCCAGGATCACACCCAGACACTTAACCGCTGAGTTAAGTGTTATTTTATTAGTATCTTTTACTGATTGTAAAAGTTCGACATGTTCAACATAAAAAGTTAAAAAACTATAAAAAATAATCTGTTAATTCCACTATTCAACTAATCTAAAATTACAAAATTAATGAATGTTGTTTACTTTTTGGGGGATCCAATAAGACAAATACTTAAAAAGTTCTCTCATTTGCTCCCCCTTCGCCTCTCAGTGGTAACTACTATTGAGAGATTGGTGTATATATTTCCAGGTATTTTCTTGGACCTACAGATATATATAATACTCATGTGCTTAAAAATAGATGGTTATTTTGTAATACAATCTGAAACTTGATATTTTAAAGTTTTTATTTAGACAAAATATCCAGTATAGAAAAGTGCATATAAATGCACAGTTCAGGGAATTGTCACAAATTGATACCAGTATAACTAGTTCCCAGATGAAGAAACACTACCAGAGCTCTTGAAGCCCCTCCTATCAATTTGTCCATGATACTGTTGAAGCACAGAGTGAGTAAATACTTAGTAGTGGCAGAATAAGAATTTGTTGTATCATGAAAATGAAGAGAATTATTAATCATTTCAACTTTAGTGGCTTTTATGGATCATTTAGGTGATTTGGACCATTCTTTTGCTATAAAGTTTACTGATCTAAATATTTATTGAGGGCTTTACTATGTGTGCCTTACTGTACATAATTGGGAAGGGAGAAGATACAAAGGCAAATATACAAGTTCTGAGTTACAGGGGGATCCCTGGGTGGCGCAGCGGTTTAGCGCCTGCCTTTGGCCCAGGGCACGATCCTGGAGACCCGGGATCGAGTCCCACGTCGGGCTCCCGGTGCATGGAGCCTGCTTCTCCCTCTGCCTGTGTCTCTGCCCCCCCCCCCCCCTCTCTCTCTCTCTCTGACTATCATAAACAAATAAATAAAAAAACAAAACAAAACAAGTTCTGAGTTATAGTCTAAATTAGAAAGACAAATCACATATTAGACAACAGAGTAAGTATTAAATTGTGTGGTAGTGATTCAAAAAAGGAATCATTGCTGAGAGCATCAAAGAAGGCTCTACAGGGAAGGTGGAATTTGAGCTGGGCCTTGAATGGATTTAAATCACATGATTGTAACAGCACAAGTCATGGCATGAAAGTAGAAATGGATGAACATGATACACACTAAGCAGATTAGTTTGGTGTGGGGAAAACATGCTGAGGAAAGGTAGGAAGTAAGTTCATTAATACAGGATAATGTTAGATTGTGGAACATATAACAACTATAGAATGGAAACTTGGCCGGATGACATAGGTACGAGAGAGCCATAGATAGTTTAGTGGATAGGAGTATTAGATTTGGAGCCAAGAAGACTCAAATTCTAATACTGACTTTTCCATGACCTAGAGAAGATCCTTTGGACCTGCGTTTCTTCATCTATAAAAATGAGGAAAATATCTATTTCATAGGGTTATTTTTTTTAATGTCTTTATTTCTTCTTCACTTTTAAAAAATTTTTTTATTTATTTATGATAGTCACAGAGAGAGAGAGAGGCAGAGGGAGAAGCAGGCTCCATGCACCGGGAGCCCGACGTGGGACTCGATCCCAGGTCTCCAGGATCGCACCCTGGGCCAAAGGCAGGCGCCAAACTGCTGCGCCATTCAGGGATCCCTTCATAGGATTATTATGACAGAATAATAAATATAAATGTATAGTCCCTGACATAGGACCCTGGACTTACAGGCAATGAATTTTACTGTTTCCGTGGTTCTTTTTTTTTTAATTTTTTTTTTAATTTATTTATGATAGTCACAGAGAGAGAGAGAGGCGCAGAGACACAGGCAGAGGGAGAAGCAGGCTCCATGCACTGGGAGCCCGATGTGGGATTCGATCCCGGGTCTCCAGGATCACGCCCTGGGCCAAAGGCAGGCGCCAAACTGCTGCGCCACCCAGGGATCCCTGTTTCCGTGGTTCTTAAGGAGAAGAGGAAATGGTTGAAAGCAGTGGTATGCAGAATGATGGAGACTAGGAAGAAGTTATAGGTACCCCACAGACATGTTAAAGATCTCTGTTAGGGTAATGATAATAAGATAGAGTACATTTGAGGGATGTGAAAAGAAATTGGACTTAAATTCTTTTTTAGGAGGAAATGATTTGGGCTTCCCCAGTGATCTTTCATTAAACTATTCTAATTCTTCTGTGGACTATATAGATACTTTGGCAAGGTGAATTTGACATTTTAATTTAGTTAAGGCATTTTGAAACTCCCTAAGAGTTCCTCATTTATATTATTATTATTATTATTAATATTATTATTTAAGATTTTTATTTATTTATTCATTCATGAGAGACATGGTGGGGGGTGGGGAGAGGCAAAGACACACGCAGAGGGAGAAGCAGGCTCCATGCAGGGAGCCTGACATGGGACTTGATCCCAGGTCTCCAGGGTCAGGCCCTGGGCTGAAGGCGGCACTAAACCGCTGAGCCACAGGGCTACCCTCGTTTATATTTTAGAAGAGGATATTAGAAATTTTATCTGAATTAATCCACTTGCCAAGAACATTTGTGATAATAGTGGTGATATTGGTATGTTTTTTTTTTTTTATTTCTAGGCAAATTATTAATTTGGTGCATGTGTGATCTTGGAACAATTTAAATTTTAGTTTCTGGGCGCCTGGGTGGGTTAAGCTTCTAATTTTGGCTCAGGTCAGGATCCTGGGATAGAGCCCTGGGTGAATGGAGCCCACTTATCCCCCTCCCCTTCCCCTCTGCTCCCTCCCCTCACATGACTTCCTCTCTTTCTCTTAGATAAACAAAATCTTTAAAAAGAAAAAAGGGCACCTGGTTGAGTGTCTGACTTTGGTTCACGTAGTGATCCTGGAGTCCTGGGATTGAGTCCCACATCAGGCTCCCCTTGGGGAGCCTGCTTCTCCCTCTGCCTATATACCTCTGCCTCTCTCTTTGTGTCTCTCATGAATAAATAAATAAAATCTTTAAAAAAGAAGAGCTGTCTTTAAAAGAGTCATGCCATACAGTTCTTTTTCCATCTTACAAGAAGACTGAGGTTATAGATATGAAATGCTTTAAGCTCCACATAAGAAAGAGCTACTTAAATTGCAAATATTTTGTTGTCTTTTAAAAATTATTTTTTTTCTTTTAAAAATTATAGTACTACTTGGGGAACTAAGGAGGATTGTAGAGTGTGATGAGGATATTTAATATTAGTTGCAAGAACTTTGCAGACAAAAATGGCAATATAGGTAATAGTTTGCCTTCCCTGACCCCCATGGTATTTTACTTAAATGAGCCCCATGCACTGCTCTACCTCTACACCTAAGAAAATATTCTACAGTGTGTGGCATATTCCATCTCAGCAGTGTTTTGCCCAAATGGTGCCATTAGTGATTAAAGTGTTGATGCAACCTGCCAGTTATGTGGCGATCTGGCTGTTGCTGAGAGTTTTTTCTTAATATTTGGTATATAGCTTAAATCTTTGCTTCCTGATTGTGCTGAAAGCTGCTAAAGATTTGGTTAGCTTGGATTTAATTGGATGTAGATGTTTTATATCTGAACTGGGTTGGAGCCAACTGTGTGTGTTTTTGGGTGTGTGTGTGTGTGTGTATGTGCGCGCAGTTTGTGTTTTCAGATTATTCGATGTATCCCTTCTACCCCCCACCAACTTCCAGTTACAAACCTTCCCAGTATGCTCCCTCCCCTCGTAATTTCTGCGTCACAGGAAGCAGGAGTTTCAGACTGGGTAGATGGATGTGTGCAGCTGACTTAATATGCAAACCTATATCTATCCACGGTGAAGTTGATTAGTCTGAGAAAAGAAGGGCGAGGCAGAAAGGCCCCCGAGAGCATCTTTTTACTGTTGGGTGTCATCTGGTAGCTATTGCTATGCAAGTCTGAGGCACTCTGGGAGGTATCGTCTGGATAGGGGTCACTCCGAGCACTCAAGCAGAAACAGTGGCGAGGGAGTGGTAGAAGGGGTGAAGCATCACCTAGCCCAGCTGTGGGATGCTTGGCTCCCGGCTTTGGGGTGGTAGCCAGGGGAGATGGGGGCAGCTCTAACAAAGAGGAGCCGCGCAGGGGCCGGGGCCGTGGGTAGCTGGCCTATCCCCGGCGGCTGACCTCCCAGTGGGCCTCCCCAGTTGGCTGCTTGGCGGGTCGCTCTGCTGGCTGCCTGGCTTGCCATTGGCTGTGCGGGCGGGGGTTTGCAGAGGGCCGGGATGGAGTTGAGGGGGCGGGGCTGGCTTCCGGCAGCAAAGGGGAGCAAGCAGCAGCCGGCTGGGGGAGGGGGGTGTCGGCGCACCACGGAGTGCTGTGCTCAGAGTCAGAGAGCCTGGCACTCGGAGCAGCCGCCTCCCCCTCCCCTCCCCCTGCCGAGACTGCTGTAAGCCCCTTCTCATCCCTTCTGCCCGGGCGGGGCGAGGAGGGCTGAGCTGCCCCAGGCGGGCGGGGCGGAGCCTGGAGCCCCACCGAGCGCTGCGGAGTGAACCTCACCTCCCTTCCAGGGCTCAAGGTGTGTGTGTGTGTGTGTGTGTGTGTGTGTGTGTGTGTGTGTGTGTTCTTTTTCTAATGCAACCCCGACTTCAGCCGACTTAACCTTGTGAGAAAAGGGGAAATGGAATAGGAAGTAAGAGCTCCACATCCCATCAGTTTATCTTTGATTTTCTGATTCTGCCCTTCATTCTTCTTTCCCTCCCATCATCACACCCCTGCAGCAGAGTAAGGAGAGGAGATTCAGGACTCATATCTTTTTTTTTTTTTTTACTAATATGTCGATGTCGGTCTCATATGTAGTAAAATGAACAGAGAAGAAAAGGGGAGCCCTTTCTTATGTGGCATCCGATGTAGTAAACCGCGGAAGGAAAAAAAAAAAGAAAAGAAGGCTAGGAGTGGGGTTTTGGAACTATATTGCATCTGGGTCCATTAAGGCTGTCTTCACCATTTTCCTACTTGGGACAGCCTTAATCAGCAAAAACAATCTGAAAAGGAAGGAGGTGCTAGTGGAAAGAGGGAGCAGCCCCTTTCAAATGGTGTTCAAAGGAAATCCTGATAGTTGTTAGAGATTAACTCTGAAGTCTCTTCCTAAGACCTTGTCATGGGCTTTGTTAGATACTCAGCCCTATTGGAGAAACCTACCTAGAGAGAGCAAACTTACCTTGCTTTTATTGAAAACTGAAAGTCTTGTCTATCTCTCCATTGGTTTATTTCTTATATCCATAGGTTCTCAGAGAGGTTAGTTTCAGTCGTGAAAAACCAGAACCAAACTAAAAAAAAAAAAAAAAAAAAAAAGAATTCTGTTTAATTATTTTTTAAAGTATCCCTCCCTGCCAATTTTATGAAATTGGGTGGCTGGAGCATTACAATTTAAATTCTGTTTATATCGCTTTTGAGTTGTTTTGCTTCTACAACTTACAGATTCCTTTTTTCTGAAGAACACAGCCTGTCTTCAGCCAAAATCAGAAACCTCTATATAAGTTTTTAATTGAGAGGAAAGTTACCAATTGAAGATAGTAAACCCAAATTTTATGATCATAGTTAGAAATAAAGTGTGTGTGTGTGTGCGTGCGCGCGCGCCTTTCTGTGATGAGTGGCAATGTTCTTGCTAAACTTGCTTAATTTAACTGGGTGTTTTCACTAAAGGTGTTTGGACAAGATATATCTTAATGTTGATTAGCAAAGAGCTAGAATGCCAGACTAAATATCAATTTTTGGCAGCACTTTGGTAAATATTAATTGAAATGATTGAGAGTTCATTCTTATAATCCAGGTTCTGTTTCCACAGTTTGTTCTTTTTTTTTTTTTTAAGATTTTCTTTATTTATTCATGAGAGACACAAAGGGAGAGAGAGGCAGAGACACAGGCAGAGGGAAAAGCAGGCTCCATGCAGGAGCCCGATGTGGGACTCGATCCCAGCATTCCAGGATCAGTCCTGGGCCAAAGGCA
This sequence comes from Canis aureus, assembly GCF_053574225.1. Lineage (NCBI taxonomy): Eukaryota > Metazoa > Chordata > Mammalia > Carnivora > Canidae > Canis > Canis aureus. Next base: position 18,177,171 of record NC_135626.1, read on the forward strand.
GGCGCCAAACCACTGAGCCACCCAGGGATCCCCCTCCACAGTTTGTTCTAACTGGAGTTCAATTTTGAAGATAGAAATGAGGTGCTGGAGCTTTATTACAATTTTAACTGGATCAGTATTTTTCCTTTGCATTGATATATTGGATCCCTGATAAAGGGCAATTTGTGGTGAAAGCAAGTATCATGAAGAAGAGGGGTAATAGGATAGGAAACCATCTCAGTTGTGGAAACTTACTAGGGATCAGGAATCTATCTATTTTCTAAATTTCAAGTAGCCTTACTACAGAATTATACAGAAAAGGGGGCACCTGCCTGCCTCAGTCAGTAGCGCATGTGATTCTTGATCTCCGGGTTCGTTTGAGCCCCACAGTGAGTTTAGAGATTACTTTAAAAAATAAAATCTTTAAGAAAAAAAAAAAACTGTGCAAAAATGTATATTCACAGTAAACCTTTGTTGGATTTAGGATGTTTTGTTTGTTACCCATTCATCTCTTAGACTCCGTAATCATGTTTAAATTGAAAGGCTGGGGACCCCTGGGTGGCGCAGCGGTTTGGCGCCTGCCTTTGGCCCAGGGTGTGATCCTGGAGACCCGGGATCGAATCCCACGTCGGGCTCCCGGTGCATGGAGCCTGCTTCTCCCTCCTCCTGTGTCTCTGCCTCTCTCTCTCTCTCTCTGTGACTATCATAAATAAATAAAAATTTAAAAATTAAAAATAAATAAATAAATAAATTGAAAGGCTAAGAGGATACCCTAGATGTTTTCTTACCTAACTTGTTACTGAGAATGAACTATTAAAAATCACTGAAGCTTTGACAGCTAGCTACCGTATAGAACAAAGCACACTTGATGTCCAGGCTATTGCAAGCTGAGGAAGTAACAACAACAAATTTGGAGGGCATATTTAAAGCATGTATCATGTCAGCTTGCTTCTACTAAAAAATAAGTTGCTGTCCTATTTGATTTTCTAGGTGGCTTTTTGTCTACCAGTGGGTAAGCAATTAATACAGCTTTGTAAAGCTATATTACACTTTGCTCACTTAATTTTTTTATATATCTATTTTCTTGCCTGATTTGTGTAATCAATATTTTGCATGGTACAGTGATTTCCCCAAAGAATTTTCCCCAGGAGACAAAGGCTATGTATAGAACTCTAATCATAGGTGTATCTACACTGATCTCCAAATATCATTTAAAGGGAGATAGAACTCCTCAAATTTGGTCCTCTACGAGGAAACAATTATTTGAAGCCATGACTTCCCATAATCTCTTAGGTTGAGGGGACATGGTGCTGCTGAAGTTAAAGTAGCTGATTTAATTTTCTTTAGCAATCTGTTTTTATCCATCCTGATTATTTCTGTGAGTCACAGCTTAGATGTGTTAAGAAAAAGGGCCCTGTGTTCTCTCTAAAGGGAGACTCGAGCCCAATCCCCCATTCACATCAGAAGTATAAAATGATCCCCTTGAGAAGGTGACAGAAAAGATTGGACCCTTGGTGTTGATTCTCATAATAATCATCTTGAGTGTTATAAGTTTTGGTTGGAATCGGGAAAAGCTTGCTCAAGATGGGGAAATACTGGAGGCAAAAAGAACTGGGAATTTTGCTATGTGGGAGATGTATTTAGAGACAATGAATGCATTCATATGGAGATGTGGTTGGTGGTAGTTTTTAAGCTATTCAGCTTTGTCAGGTGTCTGAGACAATATTTTGTGTGTGCTTAAACCCCTCCCCCAGGGATTTGACTCTTAGAAGCTGAATCTTTTCAGCTTCCAAGAGGAAGTTTGCTGTGAGTCTGAATCCAGAGGATAGAGGACTTTGGTAGAGTCTGTTATCTGTTCAGATAAAGATGTGGAATTGATTGCTGGTGAGTTACTGAACTCTTCCGAATGAATGGTTGCTAGGCAAAATGCATCCCAATCAGTTTAATCCTAAATAGTTTACGGGTCTGTTCTTGGTGAGGGCCAGAGCTGCCTTTCTCTCGATACTGCCTTTTAAGAATCCTGTTGGATTTGCATATATGTTGCTGAGTGGCTCACATACCTGCAAAAATAGCGGGGGGAGGGACCCCTGGGTGGCTCAGCGGTTGAGCATCTGCCTTTGGCTCAGGGCCTGATCCAAATTCAGGGATTGAGTCCCATATCAGGCTTCCTGCGTGGAGCCTGTTTCTCCCTCTGCCTGTGTCTCTGCCTCTCTGTGTGTCTCTCATGAATAAATAAATGAAGTCTTTAAAAAAAAAAAATAGCGGGGGGTCGGACCAGAATGACTTATGGACCTCCCTTCATCCATATAAGAGAGTTTAGCTTTTGGTAACATTGGCTCAGCATTGTTTCTCTCCTGGATCAAGTGGTGGGTAGGGTTGCTCTTCAATGGTAGGATACCATTGTATTTGATTATCTTTGGTTTTGTACACATTCATTTTGGAAACAGGCCAGTGATAACACTGCCCCTGGGCCTGGATGGATGGAAAATAGGACACAGTAAACAATTGAGGGCATAAATAATGAATCTTCCAACTGAGCCCTGGGAGGGTGAAGGAGATTATCCTTAGAGCTGTTCAGTCTGGCAGCAAAAGGGGAAAAGTCCACTGAATTAATTACCCTATGTTTGATACTGCATTTACGGGATTGTTAGAGCTATTCAAAACAGAGATGTCTTTTAGATAAAAACTTTTAACCTATTTTTTTTTTAATTTTTTTTTTATTTATTTATGATAGTTACAGAGAGAGAGAGAGAGAGGCAGAGACACAGGCAGAGGGAGAAGCAGGCTCCATGCACCAGGAGCCCGACGTGGGATTCGATCCCGGGTCTCCAGGATCACGCCCTGGGCCAAAGGCAGGCGCCAAACCGCTGCGCCACCCAGGGATCCCTTGTTTTGTTTTTTTAAAAATCACTCACATTGCTCATCTTTTTAGAATCCAGGCCTTTGCTCCTTCCCCCAACTTTGGTCTATATGTTAGCATACTGTGAATACTGGACAGTCTGTTAGGCCAGATCTTAGAAATTTACTTATTGAGGGACGCCTGGGTGCTCAGCTCAGTGGTAGTGTCTGCCTTTGCCCCAGGGCGTGATAATGGAGACCTGGGATCGGGATTGAGTCCCACATTGGGCTCTCTTCATGGAGCCCGCTTCTCTCTCTGCCTATGTCTCTGCCTTTCTCTCTATCTATCTCTCTGTGTCTCTCATGAATAAATAAATAAAATCTTAAAAAGAAATTTATTTACTGGGAGGTTTCATTAGCTGCAAATACATGTGGTGATAGAAGAATCTGGTTCTTCTGGTTTAAACAAAAATTTTTTAAATTATTTTTTTTAAGATTTCTTTCTTTATTTATTTATGATAGACATAGAGAGAGAGAAAGAGAGGCAGAGACACAGGAGGAGGAGAAGCAGGCTCCATGCTGGGAGCCCGAAGTGGGACTCGATCCCGGGACTCCAGTATCACGCCCTGGGCCAAAGGCAGGTGCTAAACCGCTAAGCCACCCAGGGATCCCCTGTTTTATTTAGTTATTTATTTTTTACTTTTTAAAGATTTTTATTTATTTATTCATGAGACACACACACACACACACACAGACAGAGACACGGGCAGAGGGAGAAGCAGGCTCCAATCAGGGAGCCCGATGTGGGACTTGATCCCGGAACCCCAGGATTATGCCCTGAGCCGAAGGCAGGCACCAAGCCGCTGAGCCACCCAGGTGCCCTGGGATCCCCTGGTTTAAACAAATTTTTAAATTTCTTTAGTACATCTATGTATCTTTAGTCCGTATTATACTTTGAAATTAAATGTGGAGTTGTAGGATAGAATTATTTTTTAAATATTTTATTTATTTATTCATGAAAAACAGAGAAAGAGGGAGACAGAAGCAGAGGGAGAAGCAGGCTGCATGCAGGGAGCCCAACATGAGACTCGATCCTGGGTCTCCAGGATCACACCCTGGGCTGAAGGCAGCACTAAACTGCTGAGCCACCCAGGCTGCCCTGTAGGATAGAATTATATAACAGTTCACGAAAGGTTAAGACAAGAGTTTTTTCAGCCCAGAAGTCATTTCCAGTATTAACATAAACATCTTTACTTTTAGATTAGTTTCATTCAGTGAATGAAATAAGCAGACTCTTAGTGGTCTCAGTATTTCTCTGAGGTAGGAAAAATAATACCCTGAGAATGTCTAAATAACTTAGTGATTTGGTAGTGAAGCAAGACCCAGAGGCAAGGTCTCTGAATTCTTCCCTTTGAATTTCTAATATAGTGAAAAAAAAATTTTTAAAGTACGCTCTATGCCCAGTTTGAATTTACCACCCTGAGATTGAGTCACATGCTCTACTGACTGAGCCAGCCAGGCACCCTGAAATTTCTAATTTATTTAATTCTTTTCTCCAAGAACTTTTGTTTTTTGTTTGTTTGAAATATATTTTTTTAAGATTTTACTTATTTATTCATGAGAGACAGAGGTGGGGAGGCAGAGACACAGGCAGGGGGAGAAGCAGGCTCCATGCAGGAAGCCCGATGTGGGACTCAGTCCTGGGACTCCAGGATCACACCCAGGGATGAAGACAGGCGCTAAACCACTAAGCCACCCAGGCATCCCTTCCTCTGCTTTTTAACTGGGATTTTCTAGCTGAACAAACTGATTAGAGTTTGTTTTCTTTCTCTGGTCCTTCAAGAGACCAGTAAGTAAGATACCCACAAGCTTGAATTAAATGTAGTTCTTTAATCATTAAAAGTAGTATATAGGGGCCTCTGGGTGGCTTAGTCCATTAAGCATCTATTTTCAGCTCAGGTCATGATCCTGGGGTACTGGGATTGGGCCCCACATCCGGCTCCCTGCTCAGCGGGGAGCCTGTTTCTCCCTCTCCCCTGCTCATTCTCTCTCTCTGTTGAATAAATAAAATCTCAAAAAAACCAAGTAGTATATAAGTCATTACTGGACCTAGAAAAGTTTAGCTCAATTTAGTATCCTTTAGATTGTTTAATTTTTTGACATTGACCCTTATTGTCTAATTACAATGAGGTCCTGTGGAGAATTGAGATCTTCCAAGTAGATCATAGATAAACTAGCTTTTGGTACTAGCATGTCTCCTTTGTTGGCATCTTCTGGCCCCACAGTATTGGCCAGTCATTCATCATACGTGGGCATGTGGTAGATAAGCAAACCAAAGAAATGTTACCAAAACAAACCCCTTCTCTCAACATTGGCCTGTATATACTCTAATGATGACAACTGTTGGCCAACATGAAATTCATTTAGAAGTCAGGGTGTGATTAAAGTAGTACTATACATTATAAATTTCAAAGCTGAGGATTTCTTTAAGTGCTATTTGGTGGGAAAATGTTACTTATTTCTCTCTGTCTCTCCCTCTCTCCCTCCCTCATTGGAAGATCAACTGAATATTACAGCAGATTTAGGGCAGCCCCGGTGGCGCAGCGGTTTGGCGCCGCCCCTGCAGCCCAGGGCGTGATCCTGGAGACCCTGGATCGAGTCCCACGTCGGGCTCCCTGCATGGAGCCTGCTTCTCCCCATGCCTGTGTCTCTGCCCCCACCCCTCTCTGTGTCTCTATGAATAAATAAATAAAATCTTAAAAAAATATATTACAGCAGATTTAAAAGGCAAGGTTTCCATGATCAATTGATAATTCTTTGCACTCAGCAAAGTGGTTTTCAGGATCAGTTGCTGATCTGAGTGAATCAGATTTTATGCCACTTGGAGAATTGAAGGGATTTTGACACCATCCCTGTTGCTTCAGAGAGAAACATAAGTGTTGTTAGTCATAACCTAAGTTCTTCTTTCCAGGGGCACCTGGGTGGCTCAGAGGTTGAGCATCTGCTTTTGGCTCAGGTTGTGATCCTGGGGTCCTGGGATCGAATCTCACATCGGGGCCCCCTGCAGGGAGCCTGCTTCTTGCTCTGCCTATGTCTTTGCCTCTCTATGTCTCTCATGAATAAGTAAATAAAATCTTTTAAAAAAAAGTTCTTTCCGGGATCCCTGGGTGGTGCAGTGGTTTGGCGCCTGCCTTTGGCCCAGGGCGCAATCCTGGAGACCCAGAATCGAATCCCACGTCGGGCTCCCGGTGCATGGAGCCTGCTTCTCTCTCTGCCTCTCTCTGTCTCTCTCTCTCTCTGTGTGTGACTATCATAAATAAATAAATAATTAAAAAAAAAAACAAAACAAAACAAAAAAAACTTCTTTCCTTCCAAAAGCTGAAGTATTTTTTCTATTGGCAGTTCACTTATCACTTACTATGTAAAGGATACAACTTAATCTATTTTATTTTTTTTTAAGATTTTATTTATTCATGAGAGACATACAAGAGAAAGGCAGAGACATAGGCAGAGGAGGGAGAAGCAGGCTCCCCACAAGGAGCTCAATGCGAGACTTGATCCCAGATCCCAGGATCATGCCCTGAGCTGGAGGCAGACGCCCAACCACTGAAGCACTCAGGTGTCCCAAACTTAATCTATTTTATTTATTTATTTTTTTTTAATTTTTTTTATTTATTTATGATAGTCACAGAGAGAGAAAGAGAGGCAGAGACACAGGCAGAGGGAGAAGCAGGCTCCATGCACCAGGAGCCCGATGTGGGATTCGATCCCAGGTCTCCAGGATCACGCCCTGAGCCAAAGGCAGGCGCCAAACCTCTGCGCCACCCAGGGATCCCTTAATCTATTTTAAAAGGACAGAGGTATCAAGACTATGAGAAGTTAAAGGCAGCTCATCCCAGGTCACAGTATATCAATGGAAAAGACACATTTCCTGGATTCCTGAATGGACTGTCTGTATTACTCAACTATTCAGCTGGGAGTGGTTGTACTATTGTGAAGGCATTAATTTTGTAGCTGTGAAGTACTGATTTATTTGGCTTTTGCTTATCTTATTCTCCCAGACCTTTTTCATTCAGCAGAAAGTGGAACCAGTGGATTAATTAAGAATCCATATCTTGGTTTTAACCTTTCCTGCTAGGTGTTACTGTGCATTCAGTAAAGTGTTTTACAGAGGATTTTAGTACTTAGGTTTCATTCAATCCCTGTGAGGTTAGGGTGCAGTTGGAGTGTGATGGTGTATTAGAACATTTGTGCAGAGAGACAAAAGGAACCGTTCCTTTTAAGAAAAGCTCTTTGCGGGCAGCCCTGGTGGCGCAGTGGCTTGGCGCAGCTTGCAGCCTGGGGTGTGATCCTGGAGACCCGGGATCGAGTCCCGCATCGGGCTCCCTGCATGGAGCCTGCTTCTCCCTCTGTCTGTGTCTCTGCCTCTCTCTCTGTGTGTCTATGAATAAATAAATAAAATCTTTAAAAAAAAAAAAAAAAAAAGAAAGAAAAGCTCTTTGCCTATTATCATAATCCATGGCAAATTAAGTTAGAATGAGTTGCTTTTTCGGCAGGCTGTCTTTTAATTTTTGCCTCTTCTCCAAGCTGAACAAATGTCCCATCTGAAATGTATCATTCTTGTCATACATAGTATGTTTTGGGGAGATTGTTCCAAGTGGCTTGGAAGTGAGAAGCTGATGCACTTAAACCTGCACACCAATTCTGTAACTCCCTGGAATTCTGTTTCCACCGACTGCCTCCATCCCCTCATCTGTCCACATCTGCTGATCTCTCAGCTTCCCACAGCTAGTTAAGAAGGTACCATTTGGGGATCCCTGGGTGGCTCAGTGGTTTGGTACCTGCCTTCCACCCAGGGCATGATCCTGGAGTCGCGGCATCAAGTCCCACATCAGGCCCCTGCATGAAGCCTGCTTTTCCCTCTGCCTGTGTCTCTGTCTCTCTCTCTCTGTGTGTGTGTGTGTCTCTCATGAATAAATGAATAAAATCTTTAAAAAAAAAGGGGGGGGGACACAAGTATATTGGATATAGTTTAATTGCTTTAAAAAAATGTGTTGTATAATTAAAACCTCTACTGTTGGGATCCCTGGGTGGCGCAGCAGTTTGGCGCCTGCCTTTGGCCCAGGGCGCGATCCTGGAGACCCGGGATCGAATCCCACGTCGGGCTCCCGGTGTATGGAGCCTGCTTCTCCCTCTGCCTATGTCTCTGCCTCTCTCTGTGTGTGTGACTATCATAAATAAATAAAAATTAAAAAAAAATTAAAACCTCTACTGCTGTCTTGCACTAAAACCAGCAGATAAACCACGGAGAACGACAGTTTCTCAGTAAGGACCACTCTATGCTATTTAAAATCGCTGTCCCATCTAGTACTCCTCTCCTTACACTGCTTATTTTTCTTTTCATAGCATTTATCACCTTCTAAGAGTTTACATAACTTACCTGCTCATTAAATTTGTCTGATCCTCCCACTCTACCTTGTGTAAAAATGGAAGCATAAGTCTTTGTTTTGATCTTTGCCAAGTCCCTCACTCCTGAGCAGTGTCTTGCTCAGTAAATATTGATATGAATTAATTGGAGAGGTAATCTAGGGATTAGAATTGGAGTGTATGAGAAGAGATTATTGTCTTACTGGAGCCAGAACTAAACGGGATCACGTTACTGAAGGACTAGCTTAAGAGAAAAAATATGTGAAAAACAAATCAACGGGCAGCCTGGGTGGCTCAGCGGTTTAGTGCCACCTTCGGCCCAGGGCATGATACTGGGGACCTGGGATTGAGTCCTGTGTTGGGCTCCCTGCATGGAGCCTGCTTCTCCCTCTGCCTATGTCTCTGCCTCTCTCTGCGTCTCTCATGAATAAATAAATAAAATCTTAAAAAAAAAAAAAAATCAAGGAATGGGGGTTAGTTAGCCCAGATTAGAGAAATGACATTTTATAGTATGAAAATATGAAGGAACATTATATAAAGATAGATGACTAGCCCTAATTCACCTTGAAGAAGACAAAGGAATAGACTGAAGCTCCTGAACAATGAATATAAGATAGCAGAAGAATTTCCTGATTTTGAAATGAACACTGGAACAGGTGACCAAAGAGGGATGGTCTCTCAGAATTGATTTTCAACAGTGGCATCGTGTTGGAGGCAGTGGTGAAAATGGAAAGAGAGCCAGGGGTCAGAAAACCTGGTTGTAGTCTAGGCACTTATGAGCTTTTCCTAGTTTCTTTATCTCTGAGAATGGAACTAATGATGTTGCACAAACTATCCTTTTTTTTTTTTAAGATTTTATTTATTTATTCATGAGAGACCGAGAGAGAGGCAGAGGCATAGGCAGAAGGAGGAGAAGCAGGCTCAACGCAGGGAGCCCAGTGTGGGACTTGATCCTGGGACTCTGATGCCCTGAGCCCGAAAGGTTGTTACTCAACCACTGAGCCATCCAGGTGTCCCTGCACAAACTATCTTAAAGGACATTTGAAAAAATCAGATAAGAGAATTCATGTAAAAGTACTTTGAACAGCATTTCTAGTACTGTGACACTATTGAATAAGCTCAAGTTATTTATGTTCATGTAAAATTGCCTTTCTTTAGACTTTATTAACCTGTTTTTGAGCTCAGAAATAAATCTACTCCTTATGGCATCTTTGTTTAAGACTTCATCATCATCATCATCATCATCTCTTGCCTTGAAATCACTATAGGCACTTAACTGATTTCTGCCATCTTCTGTTTGTCTTTCACATTTTCAGCAGAATGATTTTTTAAAATTTATATATATATTTTTTTTTTTTTTAAAGATTTTATTTATTTATTCATGATAGTCACAGAGAGAGAGAGAGGCAGAGACATAGGCAGAGGGAGAAGCAGGCTCCATGCAGGGAGCCCGATGTGGGATTCGATCCGGGGTCTCCAGGATCGCGCCCTGAGCCAAAGGCAGGCGCCAAACCTCTGCGCCACCCAGGGATCCCTTAATCTATTTTAAAAGGACAGAGGTATCAAGACTATGAGAAGTTAAAGGCAGCTCATCCCAGGTCACAGTATATCAATGGAAAAGACACATTTCCTGGATTCCTGAATGGACTGTCTGTATTACTCAACTATTCAGCTGGGAGTGGTTGTACTATTGTGAAGGCATTAATTTTGTAGCTGTGAAGTACTGATTTATTTGGCTTTTGCTTATCTTATTCTCCCAGACCTTTTTCATTCAGCAGAAAGTGGAACCAGTGGATTAATTAAGAATCCATATCTTGGTTTTAACCTTTCCTGCTAGGTGTTACTGTGCATTCAGTAAAGTGTTTTACAGAGGATTTTAGTACTTAGGTTTCATTCAATCCCTGTGAGGTTAGGGTGCAGTTGGAGTGTGATGGTGTATTAGAACATTTGTGCAGAGAGACAAAAGGAACCGTTCCTTTTAAGAAAAGCTCTTTGCGGGCAGCCCTGGTGGCGCAGTGGCTTGGCGCAGCTTGCAGCCTGGGGTGTGATCCTGGAGACCCGGGATCGAGTCCCGCATCGGGCTCCCTGCATGGAGCCTGCTTCTCCCTCTGTCTGTGTCTCTGCCTCTCTCTCTGTGTGTCTATGAATAAATAAATAAAATCTTTAAAAAAAAAAAAAAAAAAAGAAAGAAAAGCTCTTTGCCTATTATCATAATCCATGGCAAATTAAGTTAGAATGAGTTGCTTTTTCGGCAGGCTGTCTTTTAATTTTTGCCTCTTCTCCAAGCTGAACAAATGTCCCATCTGAAATGTATCATTCTTGTCATACATAGTATGTTTTGGGGAGATTGTTCCAAGTGGCTTGGAAGTGAGAAGCTGATGCACTTAAACCTGCACACCAATTCTGTAACTCCCTGGAATTCTGTTTCCACCGACTGCCTCCATCCCCTCATCTGTCCACATCTGCTGATCTCTCAGCTTCCCACAGCTAGTTAAGAAGGTACCATTTGGGGATCCCTGGGTGGCTCAGTGGTTTGGTACCTGCCTTCCACCCAGGGCATGATCCTGGAGTCGCGGCATCAAGTCCCACATCAGGCCCCTGCATGAAGCCTGCTTTTCCCTCTGCCTGTGTCTCTGTCTCTCTCTCTCTGTGTGTGTGTGTGTCTCTCATGAATAAATGAATAAAATCTTTAAAAAAAAAGGGGGGGGGACACAAGTATATTGGATATAGTTTAATTGCTTTAAAAAAATGTGTTGTATAATTAAAACCTCTACTGTTGGGATCCCTGGGTGGCGCAGCAGTTTGGCGCCTGCCTTTGGCCCAGGGCGCGATCCTGGAGACCCGGGATCGAATCCCACGTCGGGCTCCCGGTGTATGGAGCCTGCTTCTCCCTCTGCCTATGTCTCTGCCTCTCTCTGTGTGTGTGACTATCATAAATAAATAAAAATTAAAAAAAAATTAAAACCTCTACTGCTGTCTTGCACTAAAACCAGCAGATAAACCACGGAGAACGACAGTTTCTCAGTAAGGACCACTCTATGCTATTTAAAATCGCTGTCCCATCTAGTACTCCTCTCCTTACACTGCTTATTTTTCTTTTCATAGCATTTATCACCTTCTAAGAGTTTACATAACTTACCTGCTCATTAAATTTGTCTGATCCTCCCACTCTACCTTGTGTAAAAATGGAAGCATAAGTCTTTGTTTTGATCTTTGCCAAGTCCCTCACTCCTGAGCAGTGTCTTGCTCAGTAAATATTGATATGAATTAATTGGAGAGGTAATCTAGGGATTAGAATTGGAGTGTATGAGAAGAGATTATTGTCTTACTGGAGCCAGAACTAAACGGGATCACGTTACTGAAGGACTAGCTTAAGAGAAAAAATATGTGAAAAACAAATCAACGGGCAGCCTGGGTGGCTCAGCGGTTTAGTGCCACCTTCGGCCCAGGGCATGATACTGGGGACCTGGGATTGAGTCCTGTGTTGGGCTCCCTGCATGGAGCCTGCTTCTCCCTCTGCCTATGTCTCTGCCTCTCTCTGCGTCTCTCATGAATAAATAAATAAAATCTTAAAAAAAAAAAAAAATCAAGGAATGGGGGTTAGTTAGCCCAGATTAGAGAAATGACATTTTATAGTATGAAAATATGAAGGAACATTATATAAAGATAGATGACTAGCCCTAATTCACCTTGAAGAAGACAAAGGAATAGACTGAAGCTCCTGAACAATGAATATAAGATAGCAGAAGAATTTCCTGATTTTGAAATGAACACTGGAACAGGTGACCAAAGAGGGATGGTCTCTCAGAATTGATTTTCAACAGTGGCATCGTGTTGGAGGCAGTGGTGAAAATGGAAAGAGAGCCAGGGGTCAGAAAACCTGGTTGTAGTCTAGGCACTTATGAGCTTTTCCTAGTTTCTTTATCTCTGAGAATGGAACTAATGATGTTGCACAAACTATCCTTTTTTTTTTTTAAGATTTTATTTATTTATTCATGAGAGACCGAGAGAGAGGCAGAGGCATAGGCAGAAGGAGGAGAAGCAGGCTCAACGCAGGGAGCCCAGTGTGGGACTTGATCCTGGGACTCTGATGCCCTGAGCCCGAAAGGTTGTTACTCAACCACTGAGCCATCCAGGTGTCCCTGCACAAACTATCTTAAAGGACATTTGAAAAAATCAGATAAGAGAATTCATGTAAAAGTACTTTGAACAGCATTTCTAGTACTGTGACACTATTGAATAAGCTCAAGTTATTTATGTTCATGTAAAATTGCCTTTCTTTAGACTTTATTAACCTGTTTTTGAGCTCAGAAATAAATCTACTCCTTATGGCATCTTTGTTTAAGACTTCATCATCATCATCATCATCATCTCTTGCCTTGAAATCACTATAGGCACTTAACTGATTTCTGCCATCTTCTGTTTGTCTTTCACATTTTCAGCAGAATGATTTTTTAAAATTTATATATATATTTTTTTTTTTTTTAAAGATTTTATTTATTTATTCATGATAGTCACAGAGAGAGAGAGAGGCAGAGACATAGGCAGAGGGAGAAGCAGGCTCCATGCAGGGAGCCCGATGTGGGATTCGATCCGGGGTCTCCAGGATCGCGCCCTGGGCCAAAGGCAGGCGCCAAACTGCTGCGCCACCCAGGGATCCCTATATTTATTTTTTTAAAGAGTTTATTTATTCAGGAAAGACAGACAGAGAAAGAGAGAGAGAGAGAGAGAGAGAGGCAGAGACACAGGCAGAGGGAGAAGCAGGCTCCATGCAGGGAGCCCGACGTGGGACTCGATCCCGGGTCTCTGGGATCATGCCCTGAGCTGAAGGTGGCACTAAACTGCTGAGCCACCCAGGCTGCCCCAGATTGATTTTTTTTTAAGATTTTATTTATTTATTTGTTTGTTTATTTACTTGTTTGTTTGTTTGTTTGTTTATTTATTTATTTATGAGAGAGAGGCAGAGACACAGGCAGAGGGAGAAGCAGGCTCCACGCAGGGAGACTGACGTGGGACTTGATCCCAGGTCCCCAGGATCACATCCCGGGCTGAAGGTAGCACTAAACTGCTGAGCCACCGGGGCTGCCCTCCACAGATTGATTTACAATAGACATCTGATCAATGTTACTCTCCTCAAAACCTGTCCCTGTCTCCCCATGGCTTCAGGATAAAGTCTGACATTAGCTAATAATAGTTATAACTACTGGGATGCCTGGGTGGCTCAGTGGTTTAGCGCCTACCTTCGGCCCAGGGCGTGATCCCAGAGACCCTGGATTGAGTCCCACATCGGGTTCCCTGCATGAAGCCTGCTTCTCCCTGTGCCTTTGTCTCTGCCTCTCTCTCTCCCTCTGTCTCTCATAAATAAATCAATTAATTAAAAAATAGTTATAACTACTATTGAGCATAGACACTGTACTCAGCACTTTATGAATATTATCTTATTGGGCAGCCCGGGTGGCTCAGTGGTTTAGCGCCGCGTTCAGCCCAGGGCCTGATCCTGGAGTCCCGGGATCGAGTCCCGCGTTGGGCTCCCTGCATGGAGCCTGTTTCTCCCTCTGCCTGTGTCTCTGCCCGCCGTCCCCCCCCCCGCCCCATCTCATGAATAAATAAAAAGCTTTTTAAAAAAATGAATATTATCTTATTTAATCATCACTGTTTTTCTCTAAGATATGGAGCTACTTTTATGCTGATTTTTAATGGTAAGAATATTAAGCTGTGACTCCAACCCCAGCTTTTTTTCTTTTTTTTCTTTTTTAAGATTTTATTCATTTGGGATGCCTGGGTGACTCAGCGGTTGAGCGTCTGACTTTGGCTTAGGGCATGATCCCAGGTCCAGGGTCCTAGTCTCACATGAGGTTCCCTATGAGGGGCCTGCTTGTCCCTCTATGTCTCTGCCTCTCTCTGTGTGTCTCTCATGAATAAGTAAAATCTTTTTCTTTTTCTTTTTTTTTTTTTTTTTTTTTTTTTAAAGATTTTATTTATTTATTCATGATAGTCACACAGAGAGAGACAGAGAGGCAGAGACACAGGCAGAGGGAGAAGCAGGCTCCATGCACCGGGAGCCCGATGTGGGATTCGATCCCGGGTCTCCAGGATCACGCCCCGGGCCAAAGGCAGGCGCCAAACCGCTGCGCCACCCAGGGATCCCTCTTTTTCTTTTTCTTTTTTTTTTTTTTAAGATTTTATTTATTCATGAGAGACAGAGAGAGAGAGAGAGGCAGAGACACAGGCTTCATGCAGAGAGCCTGATGTGGGACTTGATCCCAGGACTCCAGGATCACGCCCTGGGCCGAAGGTGGCGCTAAACTGCTGAGCCACCCGGGCTGCCCAATAAAATCTTTAAAGAAAAGATTTATTCATTTTATATATAAATTTTTTTTAATTTTTTCATTTTATATATAGAGAAAGAGACAGCATGAGTGGGAGGGGAAGAGGTAGGGAGGGAGAGGGAGGGAAAATCTCAAGCAGATTCCAAGCTGAGCTCGGAGCCCGATGCATGGCTCGATCCCAGATCCTGAGACAATGACCTGAGCCAAAACAAAGAGTTGGCCATTTAATGGACTGTGCCACCCAGGCGCCCCAACCCAGTTTTATTCTATTTTTTTTTTTCCAGTTTTATTCTTAAAGTGCTGTTCTGTCCCTCTAGTATGAAATATAAGGCTCTTCATAATTTGGCATATCGGGCTCATCTCCAGGGTTTGTCACATACACCCAACACCCAACTCTTCATACCAGACCATTTGTGGTTTCCCAAACATGCATTTAGTTAATGCTAGTTTTCTCTGCCTAGAGTAGCTTACCCTTTGCAGTCTGGTAAATTCTTGCTTGGCTTTCAATGACCCATATTATTCCCCCTACTTTCTCATTGTTCCTTTGAAGTATTTGTTTTGTTATTTTTAAACTTTTTAAAAAATATTTTATTTATTTATTTGACAGAGTGAGCAAGCAAGCAGGGGAAGAGGTAGACAGGGAGAGAGAAGCAGGCTCCCCATTGAGCAGGGAGCCCGATGCAGAGCTCAATCCCAGGATCCCAGGGTTACGACCCGAGCCTAAGGCAGACGTTTAAGCAACTGAGCCACCCAGGCACCCTTTGTTTTGTTATTTTGGTTTTCAAACAACTTGATCCACTTTTTTTTCTTTTTGAAGTGTAATTGACTTACAGCATTGTGTTAGTTTAAGATGTACAACAGAATGATTTGATATTGTGTATACTGTGAAACATTCACCACAGTAATCACATTTCTCACCAGGGATGTCTGTCATATTTGTATTCCCAATACATAGTACTACCACCGTGCCTAGTGCATCGCAGTTGTTCAGGGAGTGAATAAATGACGTTCCTACTAAGTGTTCTCTTCAGGTTCTCTTTTATTCCCTTTTCTATACATATTATAGTTTCTTGATCCCTCTCTGTTTTTTTACATCTTGGCTGAGCTATTCCTAGGCTTTCCTCTGTTTCCATCAGAAAGTGTATTTTAATGACTGCAGGAAGTGAACTGCAACCTTCCAAAATAACTTTTAACAAAAAATGTACCAAATGAGCAGGTTGTCCAGCTGCTTCTTTGGGAAATGTTCTGATTGCATTAATTTCTAGCTACCTCCTTGCCAGAATAGAGCTCAAATAAAATAAGAAAAATAAACAGAGAAGGGGCACCTAACTGTTCAGTTGGTAGAGCATGAGACTCTTGATCTCCAGGTTGTGAATTCAAGCCCCACAGTGGGTGTAGAGATTACTTAAAAATAAAAAACATAGGGGGAATCTCTGGGTGGCTCAGCGGTTTGGCCCCTGTCTTCAGCCCGAGGTGTAGTCCTGGGGTCTTGGGATCAGGTGCCGAATCGGGCTCCCTGTGTGGAGCCTGCTTCTCCCTCTGCCTGTGTCTCTGCCTCTCTCTCTCCGTCTCTCATGAATAAATAAAATCTTAAAAAAAAAAAAACAGAGGTAAGCATTTTGTGTACCTACTTTTCTCTTTTACTTTCTGTCACCTCAGCAGGGTCATCCCACTTTATAAGTTACTAAAAATCACAGTTTTCCCCTTCTGTAAAACAGAGTGGCTTCTTAAGACTCCACAGTACCCCTAGGGCAGTCTTAGTCCCTTGGGCTGAAGATACAACTGAAAAGCAGAATCTGGTACAAAATTCCAGGGGAAGAGGTGCAGCTCTTATCCAGAATTGAAGGCAAATGAGTCAGGCAACACAAATCTATCAGCTCCAAAACATCTATTCAGAAGTGATTTAATCTTTGCTGTTGAAGCAGATCAACAATGCCATTTGCCAGTCTAAAAAAATGAGGTTACCCAGGATTCTCTTATGAGAAGATAAATTATTAGTGTAATAGTAGCTCCTGGCCTTCCATAATGTCTCTTAGTGGGACGCCTGGGTGGCTCTGCGGTTGGGCTCCTGCCTTCAGCTCAGGTTGTGATCCTGGGATCTGGGAGCGAGTCCCACATTGGGCTCCCTGCGGGGAGCCTGCTTCTCCCTCTGCCTGTGTCTCTGCCTCTCTCAGTCTGTGTCTCTCATGAATAAATAAATAAATCTTTAAAAAAAAAAGTCTGTTCTTGGTAAGTACTACATGTTAGCATCACAGGGCACATCTAGTGCATAGTAGTAGAGTGTAGAGATAAGGCCAGAGTGCCTTACTTAGGGTGGTTAGGGAAAATTTAACAGTTCCCAGCAACTCTCAGCCTTAATGGACTTGGTTATTGTTAAAATTCATCTTTATCAAAGGAAACGCTAGTTAATGATTTTTCTCCTGGCTCAACATGCTGGGCATTAGCTGGAATTGCTGAGTGATTTGCAGTGGGGAAACCATGAGAGCAATTTCTTGTTTGTCCACAAATTATCATTAGCAGTTTCATTTGCAGATTGAAGAAGCAAGACAAGTGGGCTGTTTGCCAGTTGCAGCTTCCCTCCGATTAGGGCGTTAGTTCAATTATGTCCAATTAACTTTTATTGCAGATAGTGGTGATAATTACTTGCAAGTCAGTTTTTGGCTGCAGTTATCCCAAGGCTGAAATATGAACTTGATGGATTTTAATAACCAGAATGACACATTTTTACTCCCTTCCTCCACTGTAGTTATTTCTTTTTCCAGACCTCTTTTAGACAGGAGATCAAAGCAACGTAAAAATTCATCTCACAATTAAAACATATTGTCCTTCCTTTGAAGAGCTGTGTAGGATCATATTTTAGAAGAATCTATTAGGAGCAGCCTTAATGGCTTTTTATATTCTGAGATCATACCCTTGAGTTCATTGCTGCCCATCATAAGAGAATAGATTGAGATGTAACCAAATGTCATTCACAGCAGTATGTACTTATTGTAAGATTATAGTAATTGGCAAGGTGTAATTTAGTCTACTGCTTGCATATGAAATTCTCCTCAAAGTGCAAAAGTAAACTTTTGTTGGGGGCACTTTTGTAGATTTTTTTTAAAAGATTGTATTTATTTATTTCTCTGTCCAGTTTCCTTTACTGGGGTGAGGGCACCCAGAAGAGACCATCCACTCCCCAAACCCATGGAAGATTTATTTATTTTAGAGAGAGCGAGATCGTGCGAGAGAGAGCAAGCATGTGCAAGCAGGGAGAGGGGCAGAGGGAAAGGGAAAGAGAGAATCTCAAGTAGATGTTGTGTTAGCATGGAGCTGAGGCAGGGCTTGATCCCACAACCCTAAGATCATAATCTGAGCTGAAATCAAGAGTCAGTCACTTAACCAGCTGAGCCACCCAGGTGCCCTTGTTTGGGGCACTTATTTATTTATTTGTGAGAGCATGAGCATAAGCAAAGGGAGGGACAGAGGGACAAGGAGACTCCCCAGAGTGGTGAGCCCAGCATGGGGCTCCATCCCTGAGATCCTGACGTGAGCCAAAGTCAGATGCTTAACCCACTGAGCCACCCAGATGCCCCCTGTTTGGGGTACTTTTTGTTTGGAGTACTTTTAAAGTTTTCTTTCTTTCTTTTTTTTTTTTTTTTTTTTTTAATTCATTCATGAGAGACGGAGGGGAGGGGCAGAAAGAGGCAGAGACACAGGCAGAGGGAGAAGCAGGCTCCATGCAGGGAGCCCAATGCGGGACTCGATCCCTGGACTTCAGGATCACGCCCTGGGCCAAAGGCAGGCGCCAAACCGCTTAGCCACCCAGGGATCCATCTCTTAGGTGTTATTTTATTTTTTTATTTTTTAAAGATTTTCTTTATTTATTCATGAGAGAGACACAGAGAGAGAGAGAGGCACAGACACAGGCAGAGGGAGAAGCAGGCTCCACGCAGGGAGCCTGACGTGGGACTTGATCCTGGGTCTCCAGGATCACACCCTGGGCCAAAGGCCGGCGCCAAACCGCTGAGCCACCCGGCTGCCCCGGTGTTATTATTTTTTTTTTTTTCCCGGTGTTATTTTATTTTATTTTATTTTATTTTATTTTATTTTATTTTTTTTTCTTTCTCCCCCCCCCCCCCCGGTGTTATTTCAATAGAAAGTTGCATAATATCTTTGGAAACATCCTTGCTTAGGTGGAAAAAAAGTGATAGAAGGAATAGTTTGTCTTTCTCTGAAGATGACAAAGTCCCTTTGCTTTTTTTTTTTTTAGACTTTCCCTTCAGTATTATTTGATGGTAACCCTGAAAAGTAAATGGTCTTATAAGCAAAATCTTATCTCCTTAACATACAAAAAACTAAAGTCGACTCCAAGCTGGGACTGTTCCTAGATCTTCAGGTGACTTCCTGTTTCTTTCATTTCAGATGTCCTTGCTCACTCTGTCTTTTGTTGCTAGGCTCTCTTTCCAAGGGCTTATCAGTCTCCTTAGATACTTCATGGATGTGGCTGCATAAAAATTTTGTTGCGAATAAGTGGCCAACAAGTGTGGCAGTGCATTTTAAGAGCTAACTTTTCTTACTGTTTGTGTGAAATAAAGGCAAAAAGTTCATGGCTGCTTGGAGAAGGGGCATAATACAGCTGTTTCTCCTCCAAAGCCTCCCTGATCACACTAAAAAGGAAAGAAGAAAGGGTGAGTGATAAATATCTTCCTTTTACAACTTCAAAGCTCTTCATTGATTGTTACCGAAAACCTTTCTGCTTTAGAATAACCAAGACTGCCTACCAGCTGCTATTGGTGTGAAAGTGGAGAAGCTAGTTATAGTGGGTACTTCTCAGGAAATCTGGAGATAAAGTTCATGAAGTCATTTGGAACTTTTTGTGTAGTGGGAGGAAAGAGTGTCAAAACTGTTAAACTCTGGGGACGCCTGGGTGGCTCAGTGGTTGGGCATCTGCCTTTGGCTCAGGTCTTCATAACCAGGGTCCTGGGATTGAGTCCTGAGTTGGACTCCCTGCTGAGCAGAGCACCTGCTTTTCCCTCTCCTGCTTGCCACTCTCCCTGCTTGTGTTTTCTGTCTCTGTCAAATAAAGTCTTAAAACAAAAAACATGAACTTGATGGAAATGCTAGTGGATGTCAGGCCTGAAAAAGGAGGGTTATTAATAGGGTCCCTTTAGGGGAGACGTTTCTTTTCTTTTCTTTTTTTTTTAAAGATTTTATTTATTTATTATGAGAGACACAGAGAGAAGGCAGAGACAGGCAGAGGGAGAAGAAGGCTCCTCGCAGGGAGCCCAAGGTGGGACTCAATCCCAGAACTCTGGGATCACGCCCTGAGCCGAAGGCAGACACTCAACTGCTGAGCCACCTAAGCATCTCATAGGATAGACGTTTCTTTTGGAACCTTTCCAAAACCTTTAGGGTAACAGGGTTGCATTGAATGCCACACAATGGAAGCATTGCCAGAACAGAGTGGAGGTTGGGAGAGACTTTGAAGTATAGGTACTGGGGAAAATATTCAGGTAAGTGTTGAAAAGAAATCGAAAGTTGATGAGGCAGAAAAATATAGGAAATCTATTCCAGATGGCAAGAACCCCAAATGTCAGCCCTCACCGATGTAGAGGTAAGTCACTTTCATGAAGATGAAATGATAATGGTTACCAACAGATCATCCTCTCCAACTCTTCTTTATGATCTCCAGCACTTACCCCCTTTCCAGACCTCAACAGTGGTGCCTTTTTTGTTAATTAAAAAAAATTTTTTTTAAGATTTTATTTATTTTTTCATGAGAGAGACAGAGAGAGGGGAGAGGCAGAGACATAGGCAGAGGGAGAAACAGGCTCCATGCAGGGAGCCCAGTGTGGGACTCGATCCCAGAACTCCGGGACCACGCCCTCAGCCAAAGACAGATGCTCAACTGCTGAGCCACTCAGGCGTCCCTGTTAATTTTTAAATTTTGTTGTTTTTTTGAAAGTGAAAGCAGAGTTTATTGAAGATGTAGAGAGAGCAGATACAGAATGTCTGAGATATTCAAGAAGGAAAAAAGGAGCATGAGTCTCCTTTTTTTGTGTATTTTTTGTTTTGTTTTTAAAATAAAATGCCAGGGATCCCTGGGTGGCTCAGCAGTTCAGCACCTGCCTTTGGCCCAAGGCGTGATCCTGGAGTCCTGGGATCAAGTCCCATGTCGGGCTTCCGGCATGGAGCCTGCTTCTCCCTCTGCCTCTCTCTCTCTCTCTCTCTCTCTCTCTCTGTCTATCATGAATAAATAAATAAAATCTTAAAAAAAAAATAAAATGCCTGGAAACAATCTCAGAATTACAGAAAAGTTGCAAATATAGTACCTTGAATCATTTGACCTGATTGCTTCATCATCTTAGAATACTTTAGTGTTTATCTTCTACAAACAAGAATAATTTCCAGCATTACCACAATACAAC
This sequence comes from Canis aureus, assembly GCF_053574225.1. Classification (NCBI taxonomy): domain Eukaryota; kingdom Metazoa; phylum Chordata; class Mammalia; order Carnivora; family Canidae; genus Canis; species Canis aureus. The sequence continues at coordinate 18,198,154 of NC_135626.1, forward strand.
GATCAAAATCAGGAAGTTAACGTTGATGCATTGCTGTCATATAATTCTCAGACCCCTCTCAGATGTTGCTATTTGTACCAGTAGTGCCCTTTGCAGTAAGTGTACAGTTCAGAATCACACATTGGAGTTTATTTTAAGTGGATTTTTGTTGATTGTTTATTTAAGCCAGCTCTACCCCCAGCATGAGGCGTGAACTCACAACCCTGAGATCTGGAGTCATGTGCTCTACCAGCTGAACCAGTCAGGTGCCCCACACATTGCATTTATTTGTTATGGTATATTGTATTCTTGATCTCCTTCAATCTGGAACAGTTCTTCAGGCCTTTGACTTTCATGACGTTAATGCTACTGACAGTTATTTTCTAGAAAGCCCCTCAATTTACGATTGTCTGATGGTTTTTCATGTTTAATTTAGATTATATGAAAAAAAAAATTTAGATTATATGTCTTCGGCAAGAATATTACAAGAGTGATGCTGTGTTCTTTGTTGCATAATTTTTATGAAGTGCAGAATTTTTGTGTGTCCTATTTCTGGTGCAATGTTCAATCACTTTTTTTTTTTTTAAGATTTTATTTGTGAGAGACACACAGAGAGAGAGGCAGAGACATAGGCAGAGGGAGAAGCAGGCTCTCTGAGGGGGGAGCCCGATGTGGGACCTGAGCCGAAGGCAGTTGCTCAGCCACTGAGCAACCCAGGCATCCCTGTGAAATTTTTTTTACTCAATTTTTTTAAAAAGCTGGTCACAATGCAGATTAGAAAATAGTTGTCTAGTGGAATGAGCCACAAGTCTAGGAATTAAGACAGAGAATTTAATGTCTCTCCTATCCCTCTTCCTCTTTATAAAAAAATATTTTATTTTATTTTTTAAAAATATGAATATTTTTAAAACTGTTTATGCAGCCCCTGGATGCCTGGGTGGCACAGTCCATTGAGTGCCCAACTCTTGGTTTCAGGTCATGATCTCAGGGTTGTGGGATCCAGTCCTGCGTCAGGCTCCATGCTCAGGGCAGAGTCTGCTTAAGATTCTCTCTCCCTCTGCCCCTCCCACTTTTCTTTCTTTCTCTCTCAAATAAATAAAATCTTAAGGGGAAAAAAACACTGTTCATGCAAAAAAAAAAAAAAAAAAAAAAGAAAGAAAGAAAAGAAAAAAAACTGTTCGTGCTTATTTCCAGAAAGAGTGTATCTATCAAGGGCACCTAGATGGCTCAGATGTTTGAGTGTGTGCTTTCCGCTCAAGTCATGATCTCTGGGTCCTGGGATTAAGCCCCTTGTCCGGCTTTTGGCTCAGCGGGGAATCTACTGCTCTTTCTCCCCCTGCCTCTCCTGCTTGTGTTCTCTGTATCTCTGCCTCAAATGAATAAATAAAATCTTAAAAGAAAAAAAAGTATACATTTAAACATCTCACTTTAGTAATTCTTCAGTATATCCTTGACTCTCTACGTTTTAGATTTTTTCAATCATGTTTGTCATTTTTTAAGCAAAAAAATAAAATCTCATTCCACTTAATTTACATTTTTTATTTTATTTTATATATTTTTAAGATTTTATTTATTCATGAGAGGCGCAGAGAGAGACACAGGCAGAGGCTCTATGCAGGGAGCTTGATACGGGACTTGATCCCGGGTCTCCAGGATCACGCCCTGGACTGAAGGCAGGCGCTAAACTACTGAGTCACCCAGACTGCCCAATTTACATTTTTTAAAAAAGATTTTATTTATTCGAGAGAGACAGAGACCTAGGCAGAGGGAGAGGCAGGCTCCCTCTGGGGAGCCTGATGTGGGACTCTATCCCAGGATCCTGGGATCACGCCCTGAGCCAAAGGCAGATGCTCAATCACTGAGCCACCCAGGTGCTCCAATTTATATTTCTTTAAATATTAGATAGTTATATTATTTCTTCACATATTTAGTAGTTGCTTATATTTTTCCATACAACTTTGGAGGGAGCCATGTCTTCATTCCCCTTACATGAATTCAGATGTTGCTGTAGATCCTATCCCTTTTACTGCTTCCATTCATAACTTCAACACTTGTTCAAAATTTTGCTTAAGATACTCTTTGCAGTTTTGATACCCTCTTACGCAGTGTAAATCAGTGTTAATTCTTACATAACACAAATACTGATTTATAAATGCCACTTGAAATGTCTAAATGCAGCAGTGAACTTTGATGGGGTACATTAGACCCAGGAAAGAGACACCTCTGTACCAGGGTCAGGAAACAGGCACACATGGTCCAAACGTTCTCCCTCAGCTTGTTTCAGAATAACACCTTGTAGTTATTTACCTAGTGTCTGCCTTTAAGCCTCTTCAATTTCTGTCATCCTTCAGACTTCAAAGTCAGACTTTAGACTGGGTTCAAGGGCCGCTCTCTGGTGAGGTGATTCTGAGACAATGGAGTCACTAGAGAAATCAGGCCTCTGTTGTACCTAGTACAGTTGAGGGGAGGAGAAAGGGCATGAATAAGCAGCTTGTTTAGCTGTTCTCTAAATACATGCTTGCCAAAATTTCTTGACAGCCTGGTAAATTCTTAAAATTCTTTTTCTGTGTTGGAGCTGTAGGCTGTATAAGTTTACATAAGCTAACTGGGGAACTGCCATTTCTTTTTTTATCAGAATGAATAATACCTGTCTTGGTCTGACTTGTTTTGCACTCAAGGCCTATTAAAGGTCTTTCTAGATATCCTAAGACTTAAAATTGTACCCAACTTTGATATCTTTTTGACAGATTACCTTTTAAAAAAATAGTTTGGGTCTGTTGCTTCAGGTTCCCCATCTGGGTGTGAGATCAGTACTTCTCTGTCACTGGGCAGCTTTTCGCGGATTCAAGGACTCAAGGCTTTGAAGATTAAAAATTGCCACAGGGATCCCTGGGTGGCGCAGCGGTTTAGCGCCTGCCTTTGGCCCAGGGCGCGATCCTGGAGATCCAGGATCGAGTCCCATATCGGGCTCCCGGTGTATGGAGCCTGTGTCTCTGCCTCTCTCTCTCTCTCTCTCTCTCTCTCTCTCTCTATGTGTGTGACTATCATAAATAAATAAAAAAAATTTAAAAAAAAATTGCCACAAATTGTAACATATTTGAAGTGTATTTCATCTGAATAATAATTAGAAACTGTTTTGATACAGAACAAGTTTCTTTTTTTTTTTTTTAAATTTTTTATTTATTTATGATAGTCACAGAGAGAGAGAGAGAGAGAGGCAGAGACACAGGCAGAGGGAGAAGCAGGCTCCATGCACCGGGAGCCCGACGTGGGATTCGATCCCGGGTCTCCAGGATCACGCCCCGGGCCAAAGGCAGGCGCCAAACCGCTGCACCACGCAGGGATCCCCAGAACAAGTTTCTACAGAAGATTATAGGGATCCCTGGGTGGCGCAGTGGTTTGGCGCCTACCTTTGGCCCAGGGCGCGATCCTGGAGACCCGGGATCGAGTCCCACGTCAGGCTCCCGGTGCATGGAGCCTGCTTCTCCCTCTGCCTATGTCTCTGCCTCTCTCTCTCTCTCTCTGTGTGACTATCATAAATAAATTAAAAAAAAAAAAAAAGATTATAAAAGGAGGGGGTGCTTGGGTGGCTCAGGTCATGATCCCAGGACTCTGGGATTAAGTCCTGCAACAGGCTCCCTTCTTGGCAGGGAGCCTGCCTCTCCTTCTCCCTCTGCCTGCTGCTCCCCCTGCTTATGCTCTCTCTCTCAAATAAGTAAAATCTTGGGGCACCTGGGTGGCTCAAATCACTTAAGTGTCTGCCTTCTGCCCGGGTCATGATCCTAGGGTCCTGGGATGAAGCCTTGCATAGGGCTCCCTGCTGAGCAGGGAGCCTGCTTCTCCCCCTACTTGTGTTCTCCCTCTCTCTCTCTGTGAAATAAATAAGTAAAATATTTTTAAAAATAAGTTAAATCTTAAAAAAAAAGAAAACTATAACAGGTAAAAATTCAATATTTGTGTCTTCATCTCAAGGAAGTGGTTTCTTTTGGTTTTTTGTTCTCCTTGTCTTGCTGGGCACAGTCCCAGGTACTTGTGAGTAAAATTCTATCCTGTCTGACAACACTGTCTATGATTATGAATGTAGTTAAATGCAAAGGCCAGTCTTTCTGAGGTGGTTCATCTTAAGTTATAGTGATCCAGTCCTGATGGGCCTTTGGAAATTCAAGCTCTGTTACATACCATGATGAAAAATTCCAAGTTCTGATTTAGCTGCCTACAACGGACACAGCCTGCATTTTCACACTTTTAGGAACACTGATTTCTACTTAAAGGAGATTAAAGTACAGAAATCAAACGATACTTTTCAATACAATGTAAATAAAGAGCAGTATTTGGGACTTTTTTTTTTTAATTTTTTATTTATTTATGATAGTCATCACACAGAGAGAGAGAGAGAGGCAGAGACACAGGCAGAAGGAGAAGCAGGCTCCATGCACCGGGAGCCCGATGTGGGACTCGATCCCGGGTCTCCAGGATCGCGCCCTAGGCCAAAGGCAGGCGCCAAACCACTGCGCCACCCAGGGATCCCTATTTGGGACTTTTTAAAAAAAGATTTTATTTATGTCAGAGAGGGAATGAAAGTACAAGGTGGGGGAGAGAGGGGCAGAGGGAGAAGCAGACTCCTCACTGATCAGGAAGCCCAATGCCAGACATGATCCCAGGACCCCGGGGATCATGACCTGAGCCAAAGGCAGATGCTTAACTGACTGAGCCATTTGGGCACCCTGGGGCTTTTTTTTTTTTTTTTAAGTTAATTAATTATTTTTCTGGTGGTTGACATCTTTATTGCTTTGGAGATGGGGGGCAGGTGCTCAAGAGTCCTTGGTGTGGCAAGCTGCTTCCTCTTCACCATCACAGGCATCTGGCTGCACAGGATGGCAGCGGCTCTGTGAACGGCAGCCATGTGCAGATCTGGACAGCACTTGTTCTTGCAGACCATGTGTCTGATGCTGCTGAGGGTGGCATTCCTGTTAGTGGTGGTCTGCTCATAGGAGGTGGAGGGTTTTCATTGCCTGAATCTCGGCTTCAGGGCAGCCTGGGTGGCTCAGCAGTTTAGCACCGCCTTCAGCCCAGGGCCTGATCCTGGAGACCCGGGATCAAGTCCCACGTCAGGCTCCCTGTATGGAACCTGCTTCTCCCTCTGCCTATGTATCTCTCTCTCTCTCTCTCGGTCTCTCATGAACAAATAAATAAAATCTTTAAAAAAAAAAAAAAAAAAAGAATCTCGGCTTCATGAACACTACCACAAACCTTTGCTGTTGCCCACCAGCTCCACACCAATTGGCCTGTTGTAGTGGAAGAGGTCGTGAGCCTTCAGGTTATTGGATTTGTTGCTATGTGTCTGCTTGTTCCTTTTGATCAGGAAGCTGGAGTAGTTGTACAAGACCATTCATTGCAGGTGGGTGGATATGGTGGCAGCTCCTCTCACTATGGCAGCGAGAGATGGAAAGAGCTGCCCAGGCATTTTTTATCTCTTCTGTCCTCTTGCAGAATGAAGGTACCTGCCCCACGCACATGCACAGGCACTTGTTGGCACTTGTATTATCCATATGTCTCAAGGATGTAAATTCACATAATTTCCAGACCCTGAGATTAAAATATATGCTATTTTCTTCAGGAATGTGAGTCAGTGGTATTTATTCAGTATCTGTTATGGGATAATCTTGTTCCTGATTCTGGAACTTAGAAGGATAAAATAAAAGACAGCCTCTGGTCTAGGGAAGCTCACTCAGAAGTTGAAAGGTTAGAATGTCCAGGAAGAATACTCTACCAGTACCAGAATAACACCTTCAAGAGAAAGCACTGGGTCATAGAGGAGTTAAATAATTACAGGATCCAGGAAAGAGCATCCTTGCTGAAGAAGAGAGCACCTTTAGGGATTTAGGGTGGGGTGGGACCCGGAAAAGAAGAGGACCTGTTGTCATAGATTTTATTTTATTTTATTTTATTTTATTTTATTTTATTTTATTTTATTTATTTATTTATTTTTTTATAAATTTTTATTTATTTATGATAGTCACAGAGAGAGAGAGAGAGGCAGAGACACAGGCAGAGGGATAAGCAGGCTCCATGCACCGGGAGCCTGACGTGGGATTCGATCCCGGGTCTCCAGGATCGTGCCCTGGGCCAAAGGCAGGCGCCAAACCGCTGCGCCACCCAGGGATCCCTGTTGTCATAGATTTTAAAGGGCAGTTAGTAGAGGAGTAATGTTTTCAAACCCCTAAGTAGGGATGGATTGCAGTATGGGTGGTTCTGGGCTTTCAAAATTGTAAGCCCTTGGGCACCTGGCTGGCTTAGTCCATGGAGCATGTGACTCTTGATCTTGGGTCCTGAGATTGAGCCTCACGTTGGTAAGTAAGAGATTACTTTAAAAAAAAAAAAAAATGTAGGGGTGCCTGGGTGGCTCAGTTGGTTAAGCATCTATCTGCCTTCAGCTCAGGTCATGATCCCAGGGTCCTGGGATTGAGCCCCATGTTGGGCTCCTTGCTCAGCCCCTGGCCTCTGCTCACCAAGGGAGTCTGTTTCTCCCTCTCCCTCTACCCTTCCTCCTGCACACACTTTCTCTCTCTCTCTCTCTTTCTCTCAAATAGATAAATCTTAAAAAAAAAAAAAAAGTAAGCCCAGAGTGAACATTTGTTCTCTCTGCTTCCCTAGAGTTGTGAGGTCACAATTCCAAGTGAATTTTAGCACCCCTGTGGGTTAAAGATAGAAAAGAAAGATGCCTTTGAGCAATGACTGAACTTTATTCGGGTTGAGTAATTAGTGAAAAGTTCAATTTAATTGGAAGTTCATGGTTAAACCTGGACTGACAAAATTACCTGTTGAATAGATTATTTTATCGTAACAGACAATAGAGATGACTGATTTTTCAGAGTCTGATTTGATAAACATGTAATTTTTGCTGTCTTTCCCCCTGTATTTTCCCCAGAGCAGTATTTTGGTGTTTCTCTTAGGTTTTATTTATTTTATTTTATTTTATTTTATTTTTTTAAGATTTTATTTATTCATGAGCAATGCACAGAGAGAGAGAGAGAGGCAGAGACACAGGCAGAGGGAGAAGCAGGCTCCATGCAGGGAGCCCGACGTAGGACTTGATCCCGGGTCTCCAGGATCAGGCCCTGGGCTGCAGGTGGCACCAAACCGCTGTGCCACCAGGGCTGCCCGTTCTCTTAGGTTTTAGCCAAATTTCTTGGACACCCCCCTGCCCCAGAGTTAAGAAACAGAGCAGTAAGATAAAACTTTTTTCCTCCTTATCAAAAAGTAGTCTTTTAAAATAAGCCTAATTTAATTCACAGATGAGAAGGCTTTATTCAGAGATGCTGAGGACTCTTAAATTAATTCAGTTTCATGGTATTAATCATATTCTCTTATGATACATGTCCACAGGATTATCACTGTTGAATGTATTTTATAAAATGAAGTCAAATAAGGAGCATAAGGTTTTCTTTCTTTACCTGTGGTCACAGAGATGGCAGTGGTGTCAATTTCAGTTTTTAATTAAAGACCACAAATGACAAATTAAAAATTTTTAACCACAGCATGAATCAGAAACTTGGCCAGTCAACCTTTTTTTTTTTTTTTTTTTTTGAGGAGATATTTTTGAAGGTAGAGGTTGCAGGCAGGGAAGGGAAAGCAAGAGAGGGAATTGGCAAAGAAATGTAGTGGGAGGCAGTGGATTGTGGGTGGTGAAACTGGGCTGGAAGTGATGGCTCTAGACTTACTTCACCTCACCCCAGAACCCCGAGTAAAAATAAATCTTTTTTTTTTTTTTTTTTTTTAAGATTTAATTTATTTATTCATGAGAGAGACAGAGAGAAAGAGAAAAGCAGAGACATAGGCAGAGGAAGAAGCAGGCTCCCTATGGGGAGCACGATGCAGGACTCCATCCCAGGACCCTGCAACCACACCCTGAGCTGAAGGCAGATGGTCAACCATTGAGCCACTCAAGTGTAATAAATCTCTATCACTTGATTTTCTCTCTACCTTTCAGTGATCTTAAGCATAAGCAGGGACAGTCAGCACAAACACAACTGGGGTTTTCTTACAGTCACAGAGCTAGTCCTTTATCAGATGCGCCCAGGAAAACAGAATGTGACAGCACAACACTATATAACCTCTGGGAGTCTTCTGACAGGGATTGGGGAGAGGGACATGGAGGGGAACAGATGGAAGTACTTTTGAATTTTCCCAGTGGGCACAAGGGTTTTGTTTCTTAATTAGAGGTAGTCTGAGAAGTGCTTGCACTGGTGCTGATACCCTAGTAGAGTTTGAACACCTTCGTTCTGAATTTACTGTGATATAGTCCCCCTGCTTAGGGAGTAGACCAGCTGGCAGCAGGAAAGCTGGCTGAGAGCTCACTTGGCCTGAGCTCTAGATTACTACTTGATTCTGTTTTGAAGTCAGGACTTGAATTTTGATGTCCCTTTAGAAGGTAATGCTAGTGTTGATTTCTGGATCTACTTGTGCTTCTGGAAGTATCAACTGTAAAATTATATATATGGAATTTGCTTTTTAGAAAAACCCAGGTGGTAATCAAAATGTGTGGGTGGTTTGAAGTTGTTGTTTTAAGATTTATTTCCTTATTTTTAGAGAGGGAAATATTGGGATCCCTAGGTGGCGCAGCGGTTTGGCGCCTGCCTTCGGCCTAGGGTGCGATCCTGGAGACCCGGGATCGAATCCCACATCGGGCTCCCGGTGCATGGAGCCTGCTTCTCCTTCTGCCTGTGTCTCTGCCTCTCTCTCTCTCTCTCTGTGACTATCATAAATAAATAAAAATTAAAAAAAAAAAAAAAGAGAGGGAAATATTGTGTAAGTGGATGGAGGGCCAGAGGGAGAGAGAGAGTCCTTTAAGCAGACTCCCCGCTAAGTGTGGAGCCTGACCCAGGGCTCCATCCCAGGATCCTGAGATCATGACCTGGGCCGAAATTAAGAGTTGGATGCTTAACCCAACCAGGCACCCCTGGTTTGAGGTTTTTATTTTATTTTTTTAAAGATTTTATATATTCATGAGAGACACAGAGAGAGAGAGAGGCAGAGACACAAGGCAGAGGGAGAAGCAGGCTCCCCGCAGGGAGCCTGTGGTCAGAGTTGCTCCCAGAACTCCAGGATCACACCCTGGGCCGAAGGCGGGTGCTAAATCACTGAGCCACCCAGGGATTCCCTGGTTTGAGGTTTTTAAATAAAAGGCCTATGCTCAGTTACCAGGCCTCCAGAGGAGTTCTTTATTCTGCCCAGTTACTTCCTTCCTGTTTCATTACAAACCTTGCCATATTCCCTGCCTTTCCTGACCTTGCAGAATCTGATTCTTTTTTTTTTTTTTTTTTTTTTTTAAGATTTTATTTATTCATGAGAGACACAGAGAGAGAGAGAGGCAGAAACATGGGCAGAAGGAGAAGCAGGCTCCAAGCAGGAAACCTAACGTGGGAATCCATCCCGGGTCTCCAGGATCACACCCTGGACTGAATGCGACACTAAACTGCTGAACTCCCCAGGCTGCCCCAGAATCTGATTCTTTTTTTTTTTTTTTTTTTTTTTTTAGATTTTTTTATTTATGACAGACAGAGAGAGAGGCAGAGACACAGGCAGAGGGAGAAGCAGGCTCCATGCAGGGAGCCCAATGTGGGACTCAATCCAAAGTCTCCAGAATCACGCCCTGGGCTGAAGGCAGCGCCAAACCGCTGGGCCACCGGGGCTGCCCCCAGAATCTGATTCCTTTTTTTTTTTTCCTTCAGAATCTGATTCTCAACTTCAGTTGAGACTGTTCGAGGGGCTTGAAGTCTTCCTTAAGTACAGAGGACAGTTTTTTGGAAAGGAAGGCAGAGATAGATCCTAAACTCTTAAAGAAAGGGTCACAAATTGGAGGCTGTACTCTTAATAGTAGCCTAGATGATGAGTTTTCTAAACTTTCTGGGTGGTTCTTGTTGGGGACATCATCACGGAGGGCACCAAGCTCTGGTATCTTTCTTCCTCAATCACCCTCTCCTGCCTAAACTAAAAATTGACTTTCCGGAGTCTGTTGTTGTTGTTGTTGTTGTTGTAAACTCTACACCCAATATGGGGCCTGAACTCACAACCCCAAGATAAAGAGCTGCATGCTTTACTGACTAAGCCAGCCAGGCACCCCGACTTTCTGCAGTCTTACAGAATTCACCTATTATTCTTGCTCCTTTGTTTGCTATTAATAAATCCATTACTGTGTCTGCCACAGTTTAGCTGTTTTAATTGTCTCATCTTCTTCCGATTGAAATCCACAGTTGTGATTTGAGGGGTGGTATGTTATGGTCAAATATGTTATAGGATCCACAGCCCCCCACACTCATCTCCTCCTGGTTGTAGGCAGCAAGATTTAATAGATACACCGGAGATTGCAGTGATCATGCATAGATTGGTTTCTTCCAAAAAGTACAGGGAAAGAGTATATCTGGAAGACAGCTTAGGGAATGTGTTCTCTGAACCTCTCTATCTTTACAGCATCGCTGCTGTCCAGATGAAGTACAAGGCATGGAGGTGAAGTGTGGTTGGCTCTTTGGAGGAGCTATAAGGAGACCACTGTGGCTGGAAGTAGAATCAGCAGGAGGGGCAGAAAGGTTGGAAATAGTAGTAACAGGTCATGGTAGGCCTTGTGGACCTGTTAGGATTTTTGTATTGTATTCAAAGTGAAATGGGGAATCATTGGAGATTTTTGAGTTGATATGATTTCTAATTTAAAAAGTAAATTACTCTGGCTGCTGTGTAGGGAGTAGACTGGTGATAACAAGAGTGGAACAGAGAAACCATTTAGAAGACTATTGTAGTAATCCAGGCTAGAGATGATGATATGACAAGTGAAATTATTACCCATCTCCAAGCAGGGTTGGGAGACCTAATTAAGAAAACCTCACCGATGCCCCTCATGTAGTCCTTTTAACAACATTAGGCTCCAGTATCCAATAATTCCCTTCTGTTCCTGGGATTTTGCCCTCTCCTATATTAGGAGCGTAGGGAGAGGTTATTAAATAAAGAACAGCTTTCACAGGGGAAGGGATTGTAAGCAGTACCTCACTCACTTGACCCCAACAGAAGCCTTTTTATTTCTTGAGGCACTGCAGTTGGTGCGCTGGGTACATTCTGTTATCCCACCCACCGGAGACCTGAAAAAGCAGAATCTATGCCCAAACTTTTGGGCAGCTCTGTTCTCACTGAGGCATTCAATCTTCAGTTCTTTCTGCATTTGCTATCTTAGACACAGTTTGAGCAGCTTCTTTTACAAACTGTCTTTTCAGCTACCTGGCCTTGCAAGCTGGAGCTCTTTGATACTCATCAGGACGAGGTAGTTTCACATACAGAGGGCCCTCAAAGAGAAAGAAAGAGGATTTGTGGTCTTTGTTTATACTTGAGCTCTTTTCCCACTCCTCTTTTGTTGGGATTAGAGCCTTAACATGCCACCTTGATTTCTGGGTTTTGCAATAAAGGAAAGGAATTCATGTATTTTATAGTGCATTATACTTGTTTGAGAAAAGCTTGGTCCTTGGTACACAGGAAACTCACATTGCTTGCTCTTCGCTACAGAAGGCCACATCAGATCTGCTTTCTTGGGCAATTCTTGTTGGTAGACATCACTGAGGAAACCAGGCCATCTTGACATAATGTCAGGATTACCTACCTACGGAGGGCTGCTGGTAGCCTTCTACCTCCTTGATTTATTCTGGGAACAATGCTTTTTTTTTTTTTTTTTCTTTTCTTTTTTCTAGGGTCTAGGGGGTCTAATTGTGTGATAGGCAATAGGAAAGGTAAATCCCAGAAACTTAGAAATGGAATTTGATTTAACAGTAGTTAATTGCGTCTCCTAGGATGCTTTGCTCCTTCTTCCTTCTAAAAGTGAGCTCAGATTACTGCCATCACGGGATCCCTGGGTGGCGCAGCGGTTTGGCGCCTGCCTTTGGCCCAGGGCGCGATCCTGGAGACCCAGGATCGAATCCCACATCAGGCTCCCAATGCATGGAGCCTGCTTCTCCCTCTGCCTGTGTCTCTGCCTCTCTCTCTCTCTCTGTGACTATCATAAATAAATAAAAATTAAAAAAAAAAAAAAAAAGATTACTGCCATCACAAGTTGGACTTTGGGTGCCTTTGCCGCTCATACACTGTACTGCTTTTGGAAATGTCTGACTGCCCCTGCCCCAACCAGGTCTGTAAATAGACTGAGCCAGGTCCTGTGAAGGCCGGCTCTCCTCAAGAACCCTGTTCTATTTTCAGGGAAAAATAATTTTTCCCTTCACCTCAGCTAGAATCTGCCCTAGCCTTTCTGCTCCTGCCTTAGCTGGGGCACAGATGAGAGCTAGTATGCCATGTATCTGGCAACCCTGTGGCCCTGCCCAAAAGCAGTATGGAGAGGCCATCTATAGGAAATGCACATGCTAAAAGTGTATCCACAGCTTGTGAGCATAAAAGATAGGTACCTTATTTTCCAGTTACTTGTGTGGATAGGTATTTCCAGTTTTTATTTTCTCTCCACCCATGCATCTATGCTGACTGTAACACCATTTTATTTTATTTTAATTTAATTTAATTTAATTTTATTTTATTTTATTTATTTTTTAAATTTTTTTATTTATCTATGATAGTCATGCAGAGAGAGAGAAAGAGAGAGAGGCAGAGACACAGGCAGAGGGAGAAGCAGGCTCCATGCACTGGGAGCCCGACGTGGGATTCGATCCCGGGTCTCCAGGATCGCGCCCTGGGCCAAAGGCAGGCGCCAAACCGCTGCGCCACCCAGGGATCCCTATTTTATTTTATTTTATTTTATTTTATTTTATTTTATTTTATTTTATTTTATTTTATTATTTTATTTTATTATTTTTTATTTATTTTTTTAATGATTTTATTTATTCACTGATGAGAGACACAGAGAGAGAGAGACACAGGCAGAGGGAGAAGCAGGCTCCATGGAGGGAGCCCGACGTGGGACTCGATCCCGGGTCTCCAGGATCAGGCCCTGGGTTGAAGGCAGCGCTAAACCGCTGAGCCACCCAGGCTGCCCTGAAACACCATTTTGGCCATAGTAATAGTTGGGAGCAAATTGGTGCTACAGATAAAGACATAGGTGTATTTTCAGCCAACATGCTGCTAATTAAATTGTTTGTCTATTTAAACTTGGCCTCTGCTGCTCATATCTGATGTCCCTGGTATCTTCCTTGAGTGAATTGCCTTGTATTCCATAACCTTGTTTTCTTATTCATTGCAGTGTCAGTGACTGCCCCATGTTGTGTTGATGCCAGTCTGCCATGCTAGCCTGTCTACCAGGGCCAGGTGACCTGTCCTTTCAGCTTCTTTCTCACACGCAGATGAACACTGGACTTCAGAAATGTAAGTAATCTGGATCCCAGGGATGGATGTGATCTTTATTTTGTCCCTACATTTGGGTGTAATACGGAGGCACATCAGGGGCATGTTGACTCTGAACTTTGGTACCTCTAAGCTATTCTTCAGCAAAGACAGCAAGAAAGCAGCTGCCAGACTTATCAGCAGTGTGGACACTTTGCTGATCAGAGAGATCTTCTTAAAATACTAGAATTCCTCAGGGTGTATCATTTTAATTATAATTGTGCTGATAGCTGTATGTTGAGCAACAAAACTATAAGGAGTTTTACAGGATATGTATGTCACCCTTCAAAAAGATGTTTTGGTGGGGATCCATGGGTGGCTTAGTGGTTTAGTGCCTGCCTTCAGCGCAGGGCATGATCCTGGAGTCCTGGGATCAAGTTGCGCATCAGGCTCCCTGCATGAATCCTGCTTTTCCCTCTGCCTGTGTCTCTGCCTGTCTCTTTCTCTCTGTGTGTCTCTTATGAATAAATAAATAAGACTTTAAAAAAAAAAAAAAAAAAGATGTTTCAGCTTGAACCCCCATGAGGGATTGAATGAAAACTCACACTCTTGATTACTTACTGTATCTCTGAAACAACCTATTTACCCTTTTCTGTTGTTTTGGACATTCTGAGCATTCTCTACCATGGAAATAGTTCTCTTTGGCTCTTCTCTCTGCCAAACCAGTGACCTCAGTTCACAAGTAAAGAAGCTCTAACCTCTGGAAGTGATAGGGAGCTACCTTTCTCGGGCTCTCTGGGTATATTCCTGCTAATAAACTTGCCTACAAGATTGAACTTTTGAAAACTATTAGATTTCTCCCCCCCCCCCTTTTTTAATAGTAAACTCTACGCCCAACATGGGGCTTGGACTCATGACCCTGAGATCAAGAGTTGCATGCTCTACTGACTGAGCCAGCCAGAAGCCCCAGATTCTTATCTTAAATTGGCTGGAATTGGGGCTTTATACCTCATGTTTTCCCAGATTCCTGGCTTCTATCCCTGCACTACAAGGATGTGCAAGGAAAAGATTCTATTCCTAGTTCATTACCATGTACAGTTTCTTTAAGTATAAAAATGGCCCTCAATTTGGGATAGACCTTTCAGAGCAAAGGGGGAAGTCACTGAGGCATCTAGGCTTTACCCTTTAATAGAAAAGGTGCCTTAGCACCTTACCCAAATCCTTTATGACAGAAGCTGGTAAACTTCTTCCATAAAAGGCCAGATAGCAAATATTTTAGGCTTTGTGGGCCAGATGGCCCCTCTTGCGTCTACTCAGAGCTGCTGTTATAGGGCAAAGGCAGCTATAGACTACATGTAAACAAACGAGTATGGCTGTGTTCTGATAAAACTTTTTACAAAAATACAGCAGCTGTATTTTGGCCCATAGGCTGTAGTTTGCTGACCCCTGTTATGTCCTGCTATGTGAGATCATCTTCAGAAGTTAAAAATTGTCTAGCCTCTTGACTTCCTTTCTTTGAAGGAGAGTAAGACTCAGAGCCTGGCTAGTTCTGGAATTTAGCCAATGAATCCAACTCAATGTCAGAGCTGAAAGCAACAGTCTTCCTTGTGTAGCTGCTTCACCCAATAGGCAAGCTATGCTATGCTGTACCAGCTTTTTCTCCAGTCTTTCTCTTAATAAATGATGATTGGGTAATAAAGTTTTTTTTTTTTTTTTTTTTTTTTTTTTTGGTAATAAAGTTGTACGTGCTCTCTGGCCACTGAAATCTGAATGCTAACTGCATTTTGACTGGTTCTGGGGTTCCAGGGATATAACTAGAGAAGGGAGTATACTTAAAGCATGACAGAAAAGCCCATTGACTTTCTTCTAAGTTTCTTTTTTTTTTTTTTTTTTTAATTTTTTTTTATTATTATTTATGATAGTCACAGAGAGAAAGAGAGAGGCAGAGACATAGGCAGAGGGAGAAGCAGGCTCCATGCACCGAGAGCCTGATGTGGGATTCGATCCCGGGTCTCCAGGATCGCGTCCTGGACCAAAGGCAGGCGCTTAACCGCTGCGCCACCCAGGGATCCCTTCTTCTAAGTTTCTTAATGTACTCAAACAGCTTTACCCAGGGATGGGATATCATGGGTAACCCATTTGGAAGGAAGAGCAAATTGGCAGCTTTATCTTTGGTGCTGATTTTGGATCTCCACTCCCTTTCTCCCCAAAGCAGTCTCAAAGTAGCCTCTGCCAACCACTGTCTTCAAATTTTATTCAAGAATTGAGATAACCTTCTTCCTTGGATTCAGGGATAGTGTAATGGAATCCCTTTGTCTCATTTAGTTTCTATCCTTAAATATACCGAAGCCTTTGCAGAGAAGAAAACTTGATGGTACTTTAAGCCTACTTGCTCTCTTCTCACCTCTCCCAAAATGTTTAAGAAAAAAATTCTGCCATGTCACTTATTATTAGCATAAAACATTCAGGATGAGGTGGAGCTTAAACTCTCTCCTTTGGGAACCAGCACCAAGGCCCTGCTCAGAGCCGAGACCTCTCAGCTACAGAGAGCTTTAAACCAGTTTTTGGACTCTGCTCTTCAGCCTTTCTCTGCCCCTCATCCTCAGGAGGGTCTTATGAGTTGTTAGAAACAGAACTTGGTGTAGGGTGGGGATGGGGTACAGATGTTTATAGATTATTGTGCTTTGTATTGTAAGAGTTCAAGGCAAGAGAGATGGATCAGGGGTCAAGAGATAGGATGTGTGGCATCTTGGCCCGCACTCTAAGTCACCTGGTTAATTGCTTTCTCCAGGCCTAACCCACCACAGGTACAGAATCATAGGATCGATCCCTTCTGACCCTAGCATTTCTCATCTCCTCTTCTTTTCTTTGTGTGTAGGAGGATGTAATGCATTTCCCATCCTAGATGTGTCATTTGCTGTGGGGCAGTCTGGATTAAGGAACATCTTGGCTTTGGTGGGTCCTGCACTTGCTAGGGGACCATAGTTGGGGTTAGGTGGATGCCCTCCTAGAGCTTTTCTAGATTGTATATTCCATGATGTCACTTGCTTTGAGAGTTCTCAGCAGTTTTGGAACTTTACTTGGGAAAACTTCCACTGACCTATCTTTTCCCAATTCCCTAGAAAATTGTTTTTTTGAATATTTTTTTCTTCATTTACCCCAAGCCTCTACTCCTACTTCTCCAGCTCACCATCAGGTATATTGTAGTGGCTCAATAAATATTGCTAGGTGAGTGGCTGAAATGATCAAACGTCGTTGGTCCTCAAATCATCCTTTAAAAAAAATTTTTTTTTTATTTTTAAAGATTTTATTCATTTATTTGAGACAGAGCACAGAGGGGAGTGTGAAAGGGAGAAGCAGACTCCCCACTGAGCAGAGAGCCTCATGAGAGGCTTGATCCCAGGACCCTGAGATCAGGACCCAAGGCAAAGGCAGATGCTTAACCAACTGAGCCACCCAGGCACGCCCTCAAATCATCTCTGAGACAAAGGTCAAAATTACCCAGGTTTGCTATTACTTTCTATGCCTATCTGCCCCCTGGTGGAAGGGCCTGGAAATGGTGAATTAGCCCTCTGGATAAACCCATAGAAATTTCAGAAATACTAGCTAATAATTGTTGATTGCTTATTGTGTGCCAGGCACTATTTTAAGTATATTTATCTATGTTCTCATTCATTCCTCAATGATCCCATATGAGAAACTCTTATCTTTCTTTTGAATGTCACATTACTGTTCAGTGACTAGGCTAGAACTTACTCTTGGGTCAGACTCCAAAGCCGGTGTTTGAAACACTGCCTGTGCCTCTCCACCTATTGATAGTTTCCTGCTGCATATGATACTTGTGTCTTCTGACCTTCAAAATAGAAAGATAAACAGGGAGGCCCCTGTGAGGAAGATGGGATTCAGGGAGATTCTCCCCCTCACACCCCTACCCCGCTGCTGCTTCCTGTAGTCCCTGCAATAGATAACACTGCTTTCTGCTACATTTAACTCCCAGACTCAAATCCAGGGGGATTTCTTGGTCAGGTTACTTTTCCCTGTGTGTAGACTCCACCAAACCTGCTATCCTTGAATAATAACTTCTGATAGTTAAGGTTCCTGTTTACAGAGCTTTTCCTATTCAGTGAATCTCTTGATCTTAGTAATTCTGTGAGGTAGAGGGCTCAATTGGTTAAGTATTTGACTCTTGGTTTCAGCTCAGGTCATGATCTCAGGGTCGTGAGATCCAGCCCTGCCTCCCACTCCTGCTTGGAATTCCCTTTCCCTCTGCCCCTCCTGTCCGTGCATTCTCTCTCACACACACACACATACACACACACACACACACACAAATAAAATAAAGGGGTGTCTGGGTGGCTCAGTGGTTGGGTGGCTCAGTTGTTGGGCGTTTGCCTTCTGCTCAAGGCGTGATCCCAGGATCTGGGATCGAATCCCACATCGGGCTCCCTGCGTGGAGCCTGCTTCTCCCTCTGCATCTGCCTCTGCCTCTCTGTGTGTGTTTCTCATTAATAAGTAAATAAAATATTAATAAAATAAATACGTAAAATCTTTTTTAAAAATTCTGTGAGGTACAACAAGCAGGTATCATCCCTATGTATATGAAGAATGACTGAGACCCTCAGTAGTAGGTAATAAAGCTAGTATTTGAATCTGGATCTCTCTAACTTTGTTCTAGCCATAGATGCCCTAATCTCTCTCTCTTTTTTTTTTTTTTTTAAGATTTTATTTATTTACTTGAAAGAGAGTGCACGGATGCATACATGAGCTAGGGAGGGGCAGAGGGAGAGGGAATCTCAAGCTGACTCCGTGCTAAGTGTGGAGCCTTACTACCTCTCAGTCTTACTACCCTGAGATCATGACCTGAGCCGAAATGAAGAGTCAGTTGCTTAAATGACTTGAGCTACCTAAGCGCCCCCACAGATTCCCTATTCTGTACACTGCCTTATGTCCTGATCAGTGATATCTTTGGTACCAGGTATTTAAATAAGCTGGTTATGGGGGAACCTGGCTGAATCAGTCTGTAGAGCATATGACTCTTGATCTCAGGGTTGTGAGTTTGAGCCACATGTTGGGCATATAGCTTACTTTAAAAAATAATAAAAATAAATAAGTTGCTTACAAAGCTGTGGTATCTGTGTTAGCTGTATACTTAAGGGAAGATGTTATAGAAGAAAGCTTCCAGGGTTCCTGTGTGGGAGTAAGATAAAGTGTAAAGAAAGCTTGGGTTTTTTTTTTGTTTTTTTTTTTTTAAGGGCTGGGCTTATGTCTTGTACGTGAGGTGGGTGGTACTGGATTCCAAGAATGTAGTCTCTTTTTTGTCCAATATACTCATCTCATCCTTGAGATTCTTAAACATACTATATAGCCTATATCCACCCTTCCTAGCCTTACTTCCTTGTGATTCTGATTCCTTTATTTGACTGCTCTAACCACCACTGTCAACATCTGCAGAAGCAGGACAAAAAGAACTAATTGGTGTAAGTGTCCCATTCCATACTCCTGAATCAAGCCAAGCTACCTTCCAGTGGGGGCGGTGGGGACACCCTGAGACTTGGTACTGACTTGGAACAAAGGATTCTGTTGGTCAGCAGGCCACTGTACCACCCTGTCTTACCTGGCCTGCAAGGAGAGAAGCCCACCAACACTGAGGAAGGCCCAGGGGCAGGCCTGTATTACCTGTCTGAACTAAAATCCAGCGGCTTTGGACTGCCATGACTCAGCTGAGCCCAAGGTGTCTGGGCAGAATAGAACTTATACTGACGGCACTTGCTGAGTCCACTACATGTCTGCTCTGGTTAAGGCGCTGTGCTAGGAGTGTCACGTGATTTTGGCCGGTCAGACACCTAACGTACAGTGGCTGATGTGGGCAGCTTCTAATGGAATGCTGCTGCCTTGGACTATTAGTGATCCCAGATTTTTTGGTATTTTCTTATCTAGGAGAATGTAGTGAGGGTCAGAAACTGGCCCCACTCTATGGAGACTGATGCCCATTGAGGGTCAGTGGCTTATAAGAAGCAGCAGAACACAGACTCTTCTCTCAGGGCTTTGATTCTGCTCACCAGCTACTGCTACCTAATGGATAGAAGGTTTCTGGGCGTCTTTTGCCTCCCTCTCCCTTCCTGGCCTCAACTGTCACTGTCACATTCATCCTTTTAAGACCTTCTTCAAATTGGTCATCTTACAAACATTTCATTTATGGACAGAGCATCTGTTCTGTATGCAGTGAATAAAGCAGACCTCAAACACGTGGGAGTGCCCTACTGCACTGAGGTATTGTGCCCCTGAAAGCCCAACTCTTTCCTGTACTCTTTTGCTTAGTTCTGCCTTGGTGAGCATGGGACCAAATCTCTCTGTGCCTTGTGGAGTTGATTTCTCTTTTCATGCCTCTGAAAGCAGCATTTTCTAAGCAGTTGCTGCCAGGCTAACCAGCCACGCCACTCAATGAAGGCAACTGTACCCTCTTCCTTCTTGCACACTCCTTGAGCCCCTTCCCTTTCATTTGATGCCCAGTGATGTGACTGAATGGGATCTTCTTGGGCCAAGGCAGCTGAGGCCACCAGCTGGGTATTCAGTCAGCTTAGTCTTGCTGTGTCCTGGCTGCCTTCTGCAAGGGGGAGAAATAGGGCGGGAGTTAGCTACTTGAGCCTAGGCTCCCGGCCAGGCCCTTTCCTTCTGCTGGGGCAGTCTGTGGACTTGTTCAGCAAACTTTTACTAAGCTCCCTCTGTGTATACTTAAGAGACCCCTACCTCAGAAAGGGAGAAGAGAGCTGAGACCTTTTGCAGGAGCCTGGCATCCTTAAAGAGCTCTTGTTCTCAGAGCCTTTTCCTTTTTGACTAGAAGTCTGACATCCGCCCGAGCCCCCTGATGGGTGGCCACTGGAGATGGGAACAGAGAGACTGTTAACATTAATGAGGCACATTGAGTGGGTATTTCCGCAGTCTCCAAAGGAAGGCAGGTTTTTCCTCTTTCATTTTGGAAAGTGACAGCTGACAAGGGCCAAATACAGACTATTTTTGGCTCTCAGAACTTTAAGATTCTCTGAATCCTTTCTTCTCAGCTCCCTCCCTGCTGCCCTGTCATTATTGTCACCCCCACACACACACAAGGAAATAAAGCCTTTTGATCTTCACCCAATCAGGCAAAGAGTAAGCTGTAAACAAAAGTGAACTTGCGACATAAGGCTTAGGGAAGGGATGTTGGCAGCTTATTCCTCTGCTCCTGAGAAAGAAGCATCCTGTTTGCTGTGCCAGGATGCCCACCCAGTGGGTATGGTGCCCTAGCTGCCAGGGCACAAGGGAAAGCTGCTTCCTCCCTGGCTGCCACAGGCTGAAGAGGTGCCACTCTGGGTGCCCTCTTTAGCTCGATGTCATGGGGAAGGGACTGAGTTGAGTGGCCACAGAGGGCCCTGACAAGCAGCTCTGTGTAGAACCTTCACCCCCCAAGGCCAGCATGGGCTGGTAGGGACTTGGAGAGAGTACCATATACGGGAACCAACCCTCAATTAACCTTTGTGAGAATTGGCCAGGTCTGGCTCTCCAGAATCCAGGACTTTGAAAGTTCCTCTGTTGATCTGATCTTTGGTGGCCTCATTTATAAATGAGAATCCTTGATAGTAGCTGCCTTCTAAAGCAGGAGTGAGGATTCATTGAGATAGCCTGTCACTCAGCACCAGGCCTGCCCAGTTACAAGTACTGACTAAACATTAGCAGTGCTCATTACCATAGGGGCTCAGTAAGACTGGGTCTAAGATGAAGACTAGAACTTCTTTATCCCCTGCTCCACCTAACGCCCTCAAAAGGGGAATCTAGAAGGGCTGGTTGGCTTGGCACTCATGAGCTCCCTCTCCTTCTTTGCTCTCCTTACCCTTCTCTCTCTCTAGGGGACACTACACAGAAAATGAGAGCTGCTCACTATCCTACCCCAGCCGAATTGGACGCGTATGCTAAGAAGGTCGCAAACAACCCACTGACTATAAAAATCTTCCCCAACAGTGTGAAGGTTCCCCAGCGGAAACACGTTCGTCGTACTGTGAACGGCCTCGACACATCAGCCCAGCGCTACAGCCCCTACCCGACTCAGGCTGCCACCAAGGCAGGCCTGCTTGCCATTGTCAAAGTGCCAGCCAAAAGCATACTCAAGGACTTTGACGGCACCCGAGCCCGATTGCTCCCTGAGGCCATCATGAACCCCCCAGTGGCGCCCTATGCTACTGTGGCACCCAGCACTTTAGCCCACCCCCAGGCCCAGGCTCTGGCCCGCCAGCAGGCCCTGCAGCATGCACAGACCCTGGCCCATGCCCCTCCCCAGACGCTGCAGCACCCTCAGGGTATCCCGCCACCCCAGGCGCTGTCCCACCCTCAGAGCCTCCAGCAGCCTCAGGGCCTGGGCCACCCTCAGCCCATGGCCCAAACCCAGGGCCTGGTCCACCCTCCAGCCCTGTCTCACCAGGGTCTCCAGCACCCCCCCAATCCCTTGCTGCATGGAGGTCGGAAGATGCCAGACTCAGATGCCCCCCCGAATGTGACCGTGTCTACCTCAACTATCCCCCTTTCAATGGCGGCCACCCTGCAGCACAGCCAGCCCCCGGACCTGAGCAGCATCGTGCACCAGATCAACCAGTTTTGCCAGACGAGGGCAGGCATCAGCACTACCTCAGTGTGTGAGGGCCAGATCGCCAATCCCAGCCCCATTAGTCGCAGTCTGCTCATCAATGCAAGCACCCGGGTGTCGACCCACAGCGTCCCCACGCCAATGCCTTCATGTGTGGTCAATCCCATGGAGCACACCCATGCGGCCACAGCCGCACTGCCTGCCGCAGGCCCTGTCAACCTGCCCACAGGCATCTCTCGAGCCCCCACTGGCTACCCTAGCGACCTCAAGCCAGTCGCCTGGAACCAGCACCAGCTGGCTCACCTACAGCAGATGTGCAGTGAGGCTGGTGGGACGCCGGCCCCTGGCCTGACAGGCAAGCATGCAGCAGGACGCGAGTTGGCAGGGCCTGGCTTTGTGGGCAAGGCCCCTGCCTACCCGCAGGAACTCTGCCTGGCACAGTCCTTCCATCTGAAGCCACCCCTGGAGAAGCCAACCCCATCCCCGCCCGTCAACGGCCTGGCAGCCCCACTGGCCTACCCCAATGGTCACTACTTCCAACCCCTGTGGAACAACATTCTGCCCACTCCCAATAGCGACAGCTCGGGGTCTCAGGACCTCGCCATGCCGTTCCATGGTGGGCAGCCCACGGGTGCACCCCTTGACTGTGGGACGGCTGCTGGGGCCCACTACCGAGCAGGGACTGGGGGTGGTCCAGTGGCAAGCCAGAACAGCTTGATGCAAACAGTGGATTACCTAAGTGGGGATTTCCAGCAGGCCTGCTTTCGAGAACAGAGCCTGGCCATGCTGAGCAAGGCCCACCGAGCCCCTGGCAACCGAGCTCCTGATCCCACAGATAGTCGAAATCTTCATATTCAGCACCCTGGGTATAGATAGGTAGCCCTGCTGCCCTCCACAAGCTACACATCATACATCACCCTCCTAGGTTTAGACTTACTTTGGAGTCATTGGATAGTTTCAAATTTTTCGCTCCTCCAATGTGATCATTCTTAGATGTCTAAGGGAATTTGGTGGGATCTAATTGAGGACACCAGGGGATGCCCTGTGCCCTCATCCTCCCCTCCACCATCCCCAGTAACTTCTGGGTTTATGTTAGGCCCTAACCCCAACTCCAGGCTTTTCTCTCTGCTGCCAATCAATCCCTTTACCTTGGCTGTTTCCCGCCAGCCACCTCCTGTCTTCTTGCACCTCTGCCTGTTCCCCTCAGGACTGAGGTGTGGGTAAGGTAAGGGCCCTGGGTGAGGCAGCTGTAGGTGCCCAGACCCTTAAGCTAGGCCTCTCCCTGTCTGTCTCTTTGGGACTAAGAAGCCAGACTTCCCAAGTGCTCTGGAAGCAAATTCCTTGTTCACCCAAAGATCTCAAATCAAACTCACCCAGTCTTCACCTCCCCCCACCCCCCTCCATTCCTCAGGGCTTTGTTTTACATCTACATGGATTCCAGAGCCACTGCGCTTGTTCTTGCTACTCCTCAAGGGCACCCTGCAGGTACTTGGCCATAGCCTTGAGACGTGGGGAAAAGATCCTTGTGTTGGTCTTAGTTCCTGACACCCACCCTCCCCCGGCCCCTTCCAGCCCTAGAGAAAGGTAGTAAGGTAGTGAGCATTCAGCCAACCCAAGATCCTTTGTGACCCAAGATCCCTTTGTCACTGGTGTCACTCTCCTAACTCACTTGCTGCTCCCATCCCTTACGCCCCTCCAAAACCTAAGCAAAATAAAACAGGATCTTATGGAACTAGGTAGGTGAAGGATGATCACATTGGGGTTTGGAATTAAAAACACCAAAAAAAAAAAAAATGCATTTGGTTCTCTCTACACTGGCTAAGAATATTGCTCTACACTGTAAGTTTTAAATGTCCTGTTTCTGTATGAATGTAGTGTGGGTTTGAGTAGCGTTGTGTGAGCGGCCCCACAGGTACATTCACCCTCTAGTCACCTCCTATTGCAGCCCCAGTTTAATGAAGAAAGAAAGAAAAAAAAAAAAAAACACAAAGCCTTAAGCTCTTTGAATTCTTCCTTTACCAAATGAGCATGGTTCTAACAGCTGGAGGTGGGTCTACATGGAAAACAGCCCCTCCCGCCCTTGCCCATCCTTCACCCCATGCTCGATGTGTCTCACTCCCAAGTGGCAAATAGTTGGCTAGAAATTTAAACTTTTCTGTAACTTTAAATTTAGATCATTTTGTAATTTTTTGCACCCTTCTGTTAAAGATACATAGTTGGGGTCTTTTTTTTTTTTTTTTCTTTTCCTTTTTAAACCAAATAAGCCCTTACCTTTCCTCTTGTCTCTGGGGAATATTAGCTGATGTTCTTATTTAAGATTTGGGGTTTTGTTTACTATACTATCCACTGTTCTTTAGCCAGAAATTCTCTAGTGATCTGAAGCAATGTGACTGAAGACCAGTTTTTAAATTATGTGTTGGCAAGTTGCCTTATATTTAAAAAGAGAAAAAAAAAAGAAAATGCCTGATTGTGTCATGCCAAATGATAGCAACATGAAGTCCTAATTTATTGTTCCTGATGTCCCTGCCCTCTGTGAACACTGGTACCTCCCTGTCCCTGAGCCCTTAGGGGGCACCTGCAGCTTCTGGTGCAGCCCACCCCCACCCCCAGCCCCCCCAGGCATTGACCGCCATCTCACCCAGGGCCCCCTTCCGGGTCTCACTTCTCAGAGTTACAGTGAAAGGGCACCACTGTTTCCCCTTATCCCTTGCTTGATTTCCAAACCAGGTATTTTTGCCGTAATTTTTTCCAATGCCTCTCCCTGAGAGGTGAGCTGCCATCTTAGGAAATTGGACCAGACACCAACTTGGGAGCTTTAAATCAAAACCTCAAACCCTCAAATCTCTTCCTGTGTAGGGGTGCAAATTTCTGAAGCTCTCACTCCCACCCCTAGTCTGCATGGAAAATGTACTGTGACCCCCCCTCCCCCGTTTACTTCCCCCCCAACTGCCCTTGCCTTTGGTGTGAGATGTTTCCTAGTTCACCCTGAGCCCCTCTCCCTTCTCTGCCAGCCAGTCCCCAACCAGCAATAAGGGTCCAAGCCAGGGCCTCCTGTCCACACTCCCTGCCTCCATCCCACACTGCCCCTAGGGAATACCTGGATTCCCTATGCTGTCCACATACTGTAGCATTCATTCTCCATCTCCCTCATCTTCTCACCTGTGGTGGTTTATGGGTGTGATGGGGTTTTTAAGATTATTATAAACCAGTAAAAAGAAAAAACTGACCTTCTGATCTCGTCCTATTCGTTGAATGCTGTGAATGTGTGAGGTGATTTTTCTTGTAATGGTTTCTAACCTGTCTCATTTCTAGAAGGGAAGCCAGTCCTCGTTTTTAAGAGGGGAGCCACATAGTGTTTGTCCCACTCAGGAGCCCTCCCAGTCTGTTACCCCAGAGCAAGTGCTGTGGTGGTTGGAAAGTATGGGGTAGTCACTGCAGCCAGCTGCCCAGCCCTGCCCTGCCGGCTGGGTGTGCTGTCACTCTCACTCCAAGGACCATTGAAAAAGGGATCTATCTGGTTTGCTGATAAGCCAACTGAAGACTGAATGTCCCTCCCTCCCCTTCTCCTCCAGCACTTTGGAATTCTGAGGGCCTCTGACAGTTGGAGGTCATAGGTGCTGTAATCTATAACATGCAAAGTGCCCCCTCAGAGTACAGTCCCTTCTGGGCACGCCCATCTCGGGGTGGGGGGGCTTTAGAGAAGGGCTTCACCTCCTTTATTCCTTAGGCCATCCCAGTAAAAACAAGCCTTCTACCTGGGTTACATACCTGGAGTCTGCCTAAGGTCATACCTGGGTTACATACCTGGAGTCTGCCTAAGGTCACACAGCTATAGAGCTGACCCACAAGGTGAGCCCAGCTCTGTCTTGCCTCTTAGGACAGGAGCTTGAGTCCAGCCCACATTTTGATGCAGAACCTGGCCTGAGGGGCACCCAGGTGGCTCAGCAGTTGAGCGTCCGCCTTTGGCTCCGGGTGTGATCCCGGAGACCAGGGATCAAGTCCCACATCGAGCTCCCCACAGGGAGCCTGCTTCTCCCTCTGCCTGTGTCTCTGCCTCTCTCTCTCTCTCTCTCTCTGTGTCTCATGAATGAATAAAATCTCAAGAAAATAAACCAAAACAAAATCTGGCCTGAGTTCCACAAAGCAGTTCTGCTTGCTTGCAGCATCGCTGGAATGAGGTTTGGGGTCTGGAGTCAAGTGCAACACCCACTGTTGAACACAACTCTAGAAGTTACCGTTCGACCTTCCCTGTCCCTGTGCTCTCTTGAGTGGTGCACGGCACAGGCCTGCCAGCAGAGGGAGCCCAAGCTTGACCCAGGGTGTCCGGCTTCTCTGGGAAGACGGATGCTGGACGCACGGTTTTCCACCTGTTGCCTGACGCAGGCATTTGGCAGAGCCCAGGCTTTTCCCTACCAGTTTCCTGGCATCACTGTACCAAGATGGAACCATCTGGAGAAGCAGTCTTTACTTCCTCAGCAAGGCCACCAGGGTCCCATTTCCCCCTCGGTCAGTGAATGTGACCTTTTGAAAGTCCTTAATCCTAACACAAGCTCTTTTCACTTCAGCCTGTGTGGCAAAGTGAAGGCAAAAACTCCAGCCCTTGAACCTGCCCCTTACTAAGGTAGTGGTAGTCACACACTGGGCCTGTTCCCAGGGCCAAGCAGAAAGAGTAAGGGACTTGATTGTGAAGTTTGCAAGTCTAGGGGAATAGGAATACTCCCTCCCATCTTGCCAATAAGTCTTACAGTGCCCCATGTAGCTGAACAACTTGCCAAAAAGCAAGCACAGCAAGGATCCAAACTCAATTCTACAGCCAAAATTAAAGGGAGCTATACTACCAGGATTGCTAGAGCTTCCAACAGAATCCAGGCCCTGTCCCAAACCAGCTTGAAAGAGCCCTGAGAATTCGGTTCACGCCTCCGTTCCTGTTTTGTCAGTCAAATGTGGGTAATCACAGGCACTGAGGCCTCTATGAAAAGTAAACAAATATGGATGAGAAAATCCAGGTGCCCTGTACATCTCACAAGGCCCATGGCTTAGTCCCTGGATATGGGCTGGGCTTTGGGGCTGGATGAACCTTCTGTCAAGCACGTATTTTGTGCTAGGAACAAGCACTGTCTTAGGAAGTCTTCATCACAACCAGTCGAGATAGGTCCTTTTAGTTTGGGGATGGGAGCGATTTCATTGGCCTATTGTATTAAATGAAATAATACAGGTAAAGCACCTAGCGGTGTCTGCCACGTGACAGCTATCATTACTGGACCAAGAAACACCAACTTAGGGTGGAAACCCTAGGCTTTAGTGGAGCGAGGATCAGGGGACTCCCAACTTCTAAAATGTTCAGAGCCTGCATCTCCCCATTTAACCACCAGGCGGCAGAGGCAGGCAGCTGTGCGCCGCACAAAGCCGACGCGATTCCCCTGCCGTCCGCCAGAGGGCGATGCAGCAGCCTGACTTCGGCCCTGTGACCTCGCAGTCGGGCCCTGCCTTCCAGGGCCCTGACCATCCCAGATAAGTCAGGCTGGAACCAAGTTAATAAATACAATTCAGGATTTATTAAAAACCAGGGCTCCCCCGCCGTGCTCTCCTGGCACTAAGTAAATAAATAACCGGAGAGGGCACAGCTGGGGAAAGGGGAAGAGAAATCAGATCTCATCAAGACAGATTCTTTGAACTACCCCTCACTTTCCCAACTCCCACCCCCCACTATGGCTCTTGGGACATAGCACCAGCAGGTACCTCAGTCCTGGGTAGAGTGTGGCCGGCACCAAGGCATGTCTTCCCTGCCCAGGAGAGGAGACAGACCCTGGGATCACTTGTTTCCAAGCCCTTGGTGACCCCAAGACCTGCTCCACCCAGGGGCCAGGGCTGAAGCACCAATAGGAGGCACCTGAGGGTAGGAGGGAAGGGGGGAGGGGGAACGGAGGAACAGAACCTAGGCAGCAAAAGAGGCTGAAAGGGGGTCCGGCCCCCTCTCCAGGTTCAGCCAGTTCCCGACTGAGGTCACATTCCATCCTCCCTTTCTCCTGGAGCCCTGTCTGCACTCAGCTGAGGATCTTGCGGGGCAGTTCAACAGAGGCACGGATGAAGACGGCATCATCCCGCACATAGTTTCGCTTGCGGATATCCTGGTGGGAAATGAACTTGGGATAACCAAAGCCCAGAGAACTCTCATCCAGGGAGCCCCGCCAAGTACCCGGTTTTTGAAAATTCTTCCAGTTTGGGTCAGGGTGAAAGGTCTCCGTGACGTGCTGTGGCTTAGCCAGCCCAGGGTCGCTCTGATCCAGCAGGGAGAAGGTGACACGGCGGGCAAATGGCCACTCCAGGAGATTGTCAAAGGCACCTGGCAGCACGCGAATGTAGAGCGAGAGGTGAGTCCCCTCGCCGCTGCCGTTGCCATTGAGGAACGCAGAGACCTGCAACTTGTAGCCGTACTTGTGTGTGTAGAAGGCCGGGCTGAAGCACTCGAGGTTGGGCTTAGCTTTGGCTTCCTGAAGCCGCCGTCCATAGCTGCCTATCTTCCAGATGAGCACGCCGTCACTGCCCACCGACAGCTCCTCCAGCTCCCGCCGCATCTCCTGCAGCTCCTGCCGCTGCCGGCTCACCAGGGCACACATCATGGCCAGGTGTGGCTTCACACTCTCCTCCACATGCCGTGCCATCGCCAGCTTAGGGCACTGTTGGCAAAGCCCAGAGCAGGCGGGGGGGGGGGGGGGGGGGGACGACACACAGTTCTCAGCAGGAGCAGGCCCAGGGGAGAGGGGGGAGGGGGGAGAGCTGCAGGTACCCAGCTCTGAACGGGGAAGATAGAGGGCACTTAGGAGGCCAGTAGCGGCCTCACAGCAGGAACCACCGTGGGCCTGGTCTGCATATGAGGCTTCAGGGACCAAGGGGGCCAACGGGAAAGCAGGACATCTCAACATCTCACCCTGTGTTTGCAGCCGGAGTCCTTGAAGGGACACAGCACCAGGGCGGTGCTACAGCTCTCCTTCAGATGGCCAGGCAGGTCCTCCCGAGCCACCGTGCCCACACCACACTGGTTGGGGCAGGGCACAGGCAACCTCGGGCACTGGTACTGGTGGCTCTGTGGCCACAGAGGCAGAGAAACAGGGATCAGTAGCTCGATTCCCCACTCCCTGCCCGCCCCACGCCCACACTCGGGAAGGGCCGGACCTGGATTGTGTCAAAGACGAACTCCTTGGTGCAGTAGGTACAAGGCTGGGTGCGCTTGGGGCACTCAGAGGCAGCGTGCTGGGCCAGCAGGCGCCGCATCATGCGGGCACCACACTTGTTCTCACAGTACACGCTCTCTTGGGGGCACACGCCCTCGTGGCTCTGCGGGAAGGCCAGAAAGGCCGAGTTGAGGGATCCCTGGGCTACCAGGTGCCCGACTCTCCCCCTGCCCTTCACCAGGCCCCTCTCACCTCAAAGGCCTCCCCGCTGAAGTCACAACCACAGAACTCGCACTTGAGGCGCCGCTTGGGGCAGTCGTGTTGCAAGTGTGCCGGCAGATCCCGGCGGCTCAGCTTGGTGGGGCAGCGATTGGGGCAGGGGATGACATTGAAGCTGCATGTATTCAGGTGACTCTAGGGAGTGGGGGGAGGCAGTTAGTGCCAGCCGGCAAAGGGGTTGTTCCCCGCCCTCCCCACCAGAGACTCACCTGCAGGTGCCGGAGCGGCCCGCTCCAGCGGCAGCCCTCCTCACTGTGGATGCAGCGGATCGCCAGGCTCAGCACCTGCACCTCCAGCTCCGGGTCTGGGTAGATCTGAGTGGATGCAGAGGAACTGGTCAGGGTCAGAGCCTGCTACAGGCCCCAGTTACCACCCCCACCGCCCCCACCACCCCCAGACAGGCTAGCTCTACCTTAGAGTCAGTAACGGGTTCCCTGGAGCTGTATTCCCCTCTGTGCCCAGAGAGAAAAGGCCCAGCAGGTGGTATCTGCTCCACAGCTGGACACCAGGGTCTCCAACCTGCCTGCACAGGACACTCCCTCTGGAGTGGTAGCCAATCAGCCTGCTCAGTTCCAGGCAGCCCCCACATCCTCTGCTTCCTTCCTCCTGGTAGAGGGGTCCTGGCCCTCAGCCACTGGTCTGGCTTGCCCCCAAAGGGGAGGGGGAGCCTTTCTTCTGGGCACAGAGCAGCTCTGTGCACCCCCACAGGCTGGGCATTGTGCCTACCCTCCAGGGCAAACACTGGCCTCATTTGCAAACTGGCCCGGTGGGAGGGAAGAGGCCACCTTTGTGGGGGCACGATTCCACGGTACAGGGTTGACATTGGCCCTGAGCCGACTGGCTGCCAGCAGCTCCAGCCTCCACCAAGGGCAAAAGCCTGTAACCTGGGCCTCTGCCTGGCACTGTGGACTCACCTTGGCATAGTCCAAAGGAAGTTGGTCCTCAGGGCATTTGAAGACTCCTTCACTGTGAAGGGGGAGGGGCAGGGTCAGGCTCCAGCTATGGGAAGGGAGAACCCAGGCCTCACCCCCTCAACCAGGGCAGCCTCACACTCCCTCTCTAGACCTGTTCTCAGCCAGAGGCCTGTGGGTACCCACTATCCCCAGAACCCCAGAAGATCCTAGCTCTTGTCCTGGATAGAGGGGTTCTGGGCCCAGTGGAGGCAGACAGCTGCCTCAGACAGCATTTGGCCGACAGGTGGCAGCTGGTACCCCACCCCCCAGGAGGGCAGCTGGACTGGAAAAGGCACAGGACACCTGCCCTCTCTCCTCTCACTGGCTGATGGTGGGGGGGTTCGGGGATGGGCTGAGATTAAATTGCAGGGCTGCCCAGCCCCCATTAGTGCTCTAGTCCAAGAACCCAGGTCAAAGGTCAGTTTGGGGCCAGTTTACCCTATCCCTTCCCTCCTCCCACAAGGGTGTGTCTTCTAAAGCAAAGAGGAGAGGCTCACTTGGAGGCACTTGTTTACACTCCCATCCAGTCCTACCACCTGCCTCTGGGAAGGGGCTCCGTGCCTCCATTTTGCAGATGAAAGAACTGAGACCCACAGCAGAAGCAGCACCTGGATGTCTGACTGATTCCAAACCTCATATAGGTTCTACTACACTGTACACACAGACAAGAGGCAGGGCAAGAAAAACCATGCAGGGGGCACAGCCAAGACTCTGGTCACCACACGGCATGCACTGAAAGCTTTCTGACCTTGCACCAAAGAACCTGTTGGCACACCTCCTTCCGCCAACAGGGCCTTGCTGACCCTAGCCAGGACCAGTCACACATGTCTGGTGTGGCCTAGGCAGGGCAAGGGCTCACCGGTAGGACTTCAGGCATAGCATTCCTGGCAGATGTGAGTCAGGGAGGTGGGAGGCAGAAATCAAGGCGGAAGCGGAAGCCACATGGCTGCCCTGTCCATGATGGTACTTTGTAGGACATGGGCAGCCCAAAGGATTTCTAGCACCCACCTCCTTACCCCACTACCACCAATGACCATGCCACCGATGGCAAGAACAATACATGTCCAGGCACTGAAGAGGTGTGCCCATGCCCACAGGGCAACCAGCCTTCCTGGACCAACCTGAGTAATAGCCCTGGCAGGAGTGGGGAAAGAGGGGTGGGCCACCGGGGAGGGGTCTGCCTGGCTGCTCCAGGAATGTGCTGATTTAGAGGTTTTGGAAACAGGGAGGGGACTAAGGCAAGTTCCCAGGCTTCAGGCAGATTAGCCCGAGCAGCTTGGGGCCCAGCCAGGACAAAGGTTCCGCCGGGGCTATGGACACCCTTGCTTGTAGGGTAGGGGGTGGTGAGGGACAGAGCCTGTTCAACCACTTCTTTCCTTTGGGGGCCTCAGCTGCACAGCTCAGGCGCTGGGAGGGGGGGCGGAGAGGCCGGGCCAGAGATTGCTCCAGGCTGTGCAGTGGAGGCCCAGACCCAGGGGAGAAAACAGGATGGGGGGAGGGGGCTGTGGGAGAGGAAGAGGGGATTTCCGGGAGGGGGAGGGGCAGAAGCTGGGGAGAGGGGCAGAGGAGGCGGAGGGAAGCCGCCTGACAGCCCCCTCCTCTGCTCCCTTCCAGGCAGTCAGGGTGGGTCAGCTGCGAGTGGGGGCAGGGGCTCAGCTGGCCTCATCTGGAAACCAGAGGGCCGGGAAGGGCACCGCAAAAGACAATGGGACTGTGTGTCTGTAGGGGAGTATGTGTGTACAGTGAAGGGAGGAGGGAGGAGGGTGAGGGTAAGGAGGAGGGGGCAGCACAGCAGCTCTCACAGGAGCATATGTGAGGGCAAGAGCCGGCCCAGGCTGTGGGGAACTGAAAACAAAGGGCCTGCTGAGATTTCCGCCAGCTAGGGGCTGCGGAGGGCTGAGAGACGGAGGGGGAGCACTGAGGCAGGAGCCCCAGAAGTGCTCCCTGCCTGCGCCCCTAGGCCCCCTCAGCAAACAGCCTCCTGACAGCTTTCCCTTGTGCTCTCGGGGCACGACCTCCACAGAAGTGGGGGGTCCCTCATCTCGCCTTCCCACACCGGGGCCCGAGCAATTCCCAGCAAAAGAGTTTTAGATTCAAGACACCGCGGAGCACCCAAAACTCAACAGATGCCCCAGAGCCAAGGGGTCACCCGGATCCCCGGGTCAGTAACACGC
The DNA here is from genome assembly GCF_053574225.1 of Canis aureus. Classification (NCBI taxonomy): domain Eukaryota; kingdom Metazoa; phylum Chordata; class Mammalia; order Carnivora; family Canidae; genus Canis; species Canis aureus. The sequence continues at coordinate 18,230,621 of NC_135626.1, forward strand.
AGGGTGCGACCCCCTCTCTGGCGATTTATCAGACCACCCCTGGTACTCAAGAGCCCCAGTGGCGAGGAGGGGCACCCCAGGGGCCCAGTGCTTCAGGGGCGGTCTGTAGCGTCACTATCCTCCCTCTGCAGTTCGACCAAAAGCAGCCGGGGCTTGGGGGCTTAAATCCCAGCTAACCCTTTAAGGGACTGTGCGACCGTAGGCAAGTCGCGGCCTTTCTTTGAAGCTCTTGTTTCACCATCTGTGAAATGGGAGAACAAAAGCTGCCATTCTCGGATTGTTCTTAGAATCAGAAGAGGTTAGATGGGCGGAAACTCCAGAGGCTTAAGGCGCGGCGCGGGCAGAGGGTTCGGCCTCCCTTCCCGTACGGATTCAAAGTTCAAGGATGCGGCCGCTCCGGCTGGCGGGGGGCGGGGGCCGGGGGCGGGGGCGGGGGGCGCGGCCCCGGGCCAGAAAGGGCTTCTCCCTCCACCACCCCGCGGGCTGGCACCGAAGTCTTCCGACCCCGCGCGGCCGCCGGCCGGGCCCCGGGCCCCGGGCCCCTTCGGATTAGTGCGCGGGGTCCTCCCTCGGGGTCTGACGTCACCGCCTCCGCCGTGACGTCACGGTGGGCGCCCTTGAGATCACGGAGCCGCGGCGCAGACAAAGGCCCGGCGTGCCTCGGGCCCGGGCCCCTCCCCAGGCGCCGTCCCCCCTCGTCCTCGCCACCGGCCGCTGCCCGCCCCCCCGGCCCGCACCTGAGGAACTCCTGCAGGCAGGTGTCGCAGAAGCGGTGGCCGCAGGTAGAGACCTGCACAGGCTCGCGCATGGGCTTCCCGCACAGCGGGCACAGCAGCCGCCGCTTGGGCTTCTCCAGGAACTTGTAGTCGAAGCCAGGCATGGCGGGCGCGCGGCGGGCACGGGCGAGCGGGGCCGGGCACGCGACGGCCCCACAGCCCGCGCCTCGCTCCGGCCGCGCTCCCGGCTCCGGGCGGCGCCGACTGGCGGCCGCGGCCTGCGCCCAGCCCCCGAGCCCGCGCGCCCGCCCGCCGGAAGAGGGGGTGGAGCCGCGCCCGCGCGGTCCTAGCGCCCGCCGCACCCAGCTCCCGCCCACCTCCCGGGCTCGAGGCTCCGGGGTCCGCGGGTCGCCGGCCTGGCGCCCTCCACCGCGCACCGGCTCCTCTCTCCCTCCGGGAAGAGAGATCGTGGCTCCGCTTCCTTCTCCCCAGGGCTGGAGGGACCCTGAGGCTCGATAGGGCGGAGGGCCCCGGCGGCTGGGCCGGGCCGCGCCACAAAGGTTCGCTTCTCCAGAGTCGATGGCTCGGTCTGGGTCTCGGGGGGCCACGTGTCGCCCTGAGGCCCGGGACTCCAGCTTGCAGGTGCTAGGCAGCCGAAGCCTGGCAACCAGATCTGGGGAGCTCGGCTGGCGCGGAGAAGCCGGCCTGGGCGCTGGGCCAGGGGAACCTCGGCCCCAGCCTCAGGCTGCGCCCACATTCCTCCCTGGACCTCGGCCCTGCCCAGCCCTGGGGTGTCGGGCCGCCACCCCACCCCTGAAGAGACCACATTCTAGGCAGGCAGCTGATGTTTTTATTGGCGCGATTTCCCAGTCATCTGGAAATTGGTCGGGCCCAGCCAGCTACCCTTTCTCCCAGCCTGCTCTGGGGGAATGGCTGGGGTGAAGGAAACCTTCAACAGGGATCCCCCTCTGCAGTAGTCACTGGTGCGCTTGCAGATGCACTCCCAGTCCACTCAGAAGTTGTGCAAATCTAAGCCTCAGGGTATTAGAGTCAGGGTGGGTGGTGAGGCTCCCTGCCCCAGGCAATGCAGAAGCTAGGTGGCCAGAATGGCCAGTCTAGACAGGACTGGGCTTGCCCTGTTCCACAGCACTGTGCTGCTCTCCCAGGGGGCACTATCAGCTTATTTGTCTAAGTGGGCAGGGGAAAAGAGTAGGGTCTAGGTGATGCCACAGCCAGCAGCCTCCAGCTTTTTTCTGCCCAGACTCGAGACCACCCTGCTTCCATAGGTTAGGTCTGGTTTCCGACTCTAGCCAGGCTGGCTGGACCTTGGGGACACCAACTTAAAAGGGGTGGGGAGAGAAAGGGAGATGTTGGGAAACAGGGTGGGTTAAGGTTTACAGATCCAGGGCCAAAAGAGAGTGGGCGCTTCACTGGTTGGTATACCTCCCTGAGTACCATCCAGGGGGCTGGTGGGGACAGTCTTGCTGCAGGCATCTGCAGTTTTTGAGAGTGTTCAGAGGAGAAGCAATATCAAGGTGGTCCCAAGATGTATCTAGGTCCCTCACGGTGGAACTGGCTCATCTGTAACTGCTGGAGGGTAAAAACAAGAAACCCCTGCAGCCACCCAGAGGGCATCGTTTACAGCAAGGGATACCCACCTCCGCTCCCACTCCCATGATGGGCCCTGGACTCTGGACCCTGACGGGTGGGAAACAGGTTCAAACTAAACTGGACTGGAGGTAGGAGAAAGAATACATTTGGGCCCTGGCAAGCACTGGGAGCAGCCATCTCTTCAGGGAGACGGAAGAAACAAACTCCCTTGGCCTCCCCAGGCAGGAAGCTGTTTCAGCCTGCAGCTTTTGCTTTATCTGGAGGCTTAAGATGCTTTTAGCGACTTGGGCTGTGGCCACTGGGGAATGGGAGTGTGGGCAGGGACTCGCTGGATTAACCCTTGTGCAGGTGAGGTGGGAAAAGTTGTAACTCACGGCGAACAGCTAGTAGAGTGTTTCCATGGCAACAGGACACAGAAGTCACTGTGTAGGGGTGTATCTCATCCAGCTGCACTGGCCGAGGGAGTCCAGCATCCTCATCCCTTCTGCCTAGTCGACCTCGGGCCCCTTTGCCCCATGAGTACACTTCACCTTCTGCAAAAAGAGAATCCCAAGGAGGGAAACAGGAGGACACAGCTTAGGTTGCTACCCTCCTGGATTGCCATATTGGCCCCAATAGGAGGTTCAGCAGCCCCGAGAAGGATACCCCCCACTGCCCAGGGGCCTGCCCATACCCCTGTCTGTGCCCAGAGTGCCCACTAATCAATCACCTGCCCCAACGGCTACAGTGAAGGCATCCCCACAGGCTACCATTGCTATCTTGATGTTCTGCAGGCCTTGGACTTGACAAGGTGCCCGGCTGACCCGGCGGGCATTAGTGCCCAGCTGCCCATGCTGATTGCTGCCAAAAGTATAGCAGTCACCAGAGGCTGTAGGGGAGGGAAGAGAAGAGAAAGGGGTACCTCAGCTGAGATCCCAAGGAGGCCAGTGGAGTCCACCTGTGGACAGGAGTGTCCCCCTGTGCCAGGTCCTACTCACCAGTCACGGCAGCTGAATGAGCAGTGCCCAGGTCCACGCTGAGCAGGGGCTCCCGGTCAAAGGGTGCAGAACCTAGTGGTGTGAAGCTCAGGGCCTCCTCCACCTGCTGGTTGGGGGCAGGCTCCTCCCCCAGGGAGAGGCGGTCCAGGCCCAGCTTGTTGAACCTGAAGGTGGAGCCAGAAGCCAATTTCAATGGTCAGTTTGCATAGACCCTCCTGACCCCACCAATCTGGGCAAGAGCTGGTCACCAGGGGCAGATCCCACCCTGGGTTGAATCAGCAGGTCTCTCAGCCCCACCCTCAGTTCTGACCCTTGATGGAAGGTAAGGCAATGACAGATGAAGCATTAGCAGCCAGGGAGCGGCAGAGGGCAGGCCAGTGCACCAATCTACCTGTTACTCCCGCAGGCCAGGGCTCTGCCAGGTACAGTGAGGATCATGGAGGAGTCAATGCCACATACCACCCGCTGGGCTTCCTGTCCTGGGGGCATGGACACCTGCTGGGGGCAGCTGTGGGACTCCCTGGTGCCCAGTCCCAGCCGGCCTACAAGGAGAAACCAGGAGGGGGCTAGTTTTAGAGTTGGTGATGCCAAGATGAGGGGGAGCCACGGAGAGGAGGTGACCACATGAGTGAAGGCTGTGCCCTCAGCCTGAAATACCTACCCCTGGGCCCTCTGTGGTCAAAACCCTACTCCTCCTTAAGGCTCTGTTCAGATGTCACCTCTGTCTTGTGCAGGGAAATCCCATGCCATTCCTTGGATTCCCACATCTCTGTACCTTGGGGGGAGTCCTGATGCTGTCTGTCCTTTATTATAGGGAGATGTCATTTCTCCCCTCTGAAAGACACTAGGACTGAGTCTGCCAGGAGGACAGAGACCCCATGTAAGTCCTCTCAGCATGACATCTGACCCAGAGGGGGTCCTGTTTAAGACTGTCAGATGAGAGAAACCTCATCACAAGCACCTGAAGGAAATGACTCTTGTTCATCTTGTCTCTCTGCACCCAGCCCCGGGTGGGCTCATAGTAGATATGCAGTTAAGTTGTGTAAGTTGTGTTTAGGGAATAAATGAATGGGATGGGAAGAGAAAAGAGGGATAATGGGCCATGGGGTGGAAGGTAGGTATGGAGAGGAATGAATCTTGGTCAGGGTGCTGTGAGATGGAGCTGAGAGGCTAGAACAGGGTGAAGAGCTTACCACCATCTCCGCGGCCCCAGGCAAAGAGTTCTCGCTCAGTGGACAGGGCCAGCACATGAGATGCCCCACAGGCCACCTGCACCATCTCATAGCCCAGCAGGGCCTCCACAATGGTGGGCTAGAGGGAAGGGGGAAGCAAGAGAGACTAAGCAGAGGGTCTGGACTAGCTGCCTGGCCGTCAGCATCCCGTGAAGGGAGAAGCTGGAGGCTGCAAATTTCTCATGAGACAGCTGTTTCTTTAACTGTCCTCCCCCGCCGCCCCCCCCTCCCAACACACACACACATACACTGCAACCACTAGGGAAGCCTGGTCTTTCTGTACTTCCCCTAGGTTGCCCAGAGCAGGTGCAGCCTGGGAGCTAGAGGGACTTGTGGTTGCTGGGGATCCCCTGCCCCCAACTTGGGAGTCAGCTATCAGATATCCATCTCCCTACTTCCTCCTTCCCAGGGTACCTGTAACACCCACCTGGCTGATGTCATTGAGGCTTCCATGGCCCAGGCACCCATTGCTGCCACTGCCAAAGGTCATGATGATACCTCGGTCTGGAGAGGGGGTGGTGAGGAAACAGAAGGGGGGGGTTGGGCTTCCAGATAGGCCAGTCACATGTTAGAGGGGCAAGAAGTCAGAAGCAAAGGCTGGAAGAATGGGACAGGAAGTAGAAAAAGGACAGGAGTGTCTCAAGTGTGTGTGTGGACAGGTGACAGCCTCTGAGCTTTAGATCTGAGCCTACCTCAAATGAGGATAATATACAGTAACTACCTGGCCAGGGCTGTTCTGGAGGGTAAAGGAGATTGTGTCAGTAAACCACCTGGTGAGGGATAAATGGGGCATCCAGGTGGCTCAGTCAATTAAGACCCTGACTCTTGATTTCTGCTCAGGTCATGATCTCAGGGTCCTGATATCTAGCCCCACATCAGGCTCTGCACTCAGCAGGGAGTCTGCTTAAGATTCTCTCACCCTGGAATCCCTGGGTGGCTCAGCCGTTGAGCAACTGCCTTTGGCCCAGGGCGGGATCCTGGAGTCCTGGGATCAGATAGTCCCGCATTGGGCTCCCTGCATGGAGCCTGCTTCTCTCTCTGCCTACGTCTCTGCCTCTGTGTGTGTGTGTCTCTCATGAATAAATACAATCCTAAAAAAAAAAAAAAATTCTCTCGCCCTCTGCCCTGGGCCCCTGACCCAGCAGGCACGCATGTGCTCTCTCTCTAAAAATAATTACATCTTAGGGGATCCCTGGTTGGCTCAGCGGTTTCGCACCTGCCTTTGGCCCAGGGCACGATCCTGGAGTCCCAGGATCGAGTCCCGCATCGGGATCCTGGCATGGAGCCTGCTTCTCCCTCTGCCTGTGTCTCTGCCTCTCTCTCTCTCTCTATCATAAATAAATAAATCTTTAAAAAAAGAAAAAAGCATTAATGAGGAAATGACAACCAATGAGGGAAGTTGCTCTGGGGAGCCCTCTCAGACTCTGTGCAACGCCCTGGATGGTCCTCTGATGGACTCACCGGTCAGGCAAGCAGTGAAGAGGTCCCCACAGGCCACGTGCTTGATAGTCACGCCTGACTGGCCCTCCAGGAAGCGGGAGACGAACTGGGGCTGCTGCTGCTCCACGGCCCCGGGCAGAAGGGCGCCCCCTCCGGCGCCTAGGGGCGGGGCCTGCCCGAGGTAGGGGTGGTGTGAGCGGGCCAGCGCCCCGAGCGCCCCTCCCGCCCCTCGCCGTCCAGGTGCCCGCCCCAGCCTGATCACCTCCCACAGGATGAGGCGCCCCGAGCGCGTGACGCCGGCCTTCTGCGTGCGTCCAGCTGCCACCTGCACCACTTCTGTGTTGAGCATCGGCAGCCGCAGAGGGGCGCTGAGCCCGCCACCCCACGCGTAAACCGACGACAGCGGTGGCGGAATGGCCGGCCGGCCGAGTCCCCGGGGAATGCCTGAGGGACGGCGCATTGGGCCTGTTAAACTGGTGGGAATGGCCTGGCATCAGTGGGCTTGGCAGTGCGCCCCGACTTACCCCTGCAGCGGGCGCCGGCGCTCCTGCTCCCTGTGCTGCCGCCGGGGGCCATGGGTGGCCCGGGGACCAGAGACTTCTCTGCCCTGTGGGTCAGATGGGGGTGCTTTAGGACAAGGACCATTCCTGGTGCTTCCACACGCTGAAATGGAGGACTTGCCTTGAGCTCCCCCTGCCCCAGGTTCATTGTGCTCCCCCTGGTGTCCCACTGCTGCCCAGAGCCCCCTCCCCTGCTCCCTGCACAGGCCTCCTCATGCGGACACTGCCCAGGTCGGTGTGAAGGTTGAGGAGGGCACGGATGCAGAGGGGCTGTGCCATGATGTGGCTGAGTGGTGGCCGCTGTGAGGGCTCCAGGCTGAGCAGACTGAGGACCAGCTGGCGTAGCTCAGGGCTGTACCGGTCAGAGATGGGTGCAAAGGTGCCACTCATGATCTTCAGCACCAATGCTGGCAGGTTCTGTGAAAGCACCAAGAGTGAGGTTGGCCAGAGCCTGGGCCATGCTCTTGGTGGGGGGGTGGCAGCACCCCCAGCAAGTCTAATGGAGTGGTCATAGTCCCGCACTCAAATTTCATTCTGATGAGGGGACTCCCAGTGATAGGAACTCCTGACAGAGGTGCTGCATCTGTGGCCTCAGAAACCCTAGGTTGTTGGGAGAATTCAAGTCTTACCCTAGGAGGGTCCCTAACCTGATAGGAGAGCCCTGCCCTTAGGAGTCCTCAGTTTAATGGGGAACCCAAGCCCCACCTTCAGGAACCCATAGCCTGAAGGAAGCCACAGCCCTGCCCCAGGGTAATCTACCAGTCAGGTGAGGGAAACATCTTAGCCAAGAACTTCCAGAGGAGGTCTCCCAATTGTCTCTTTGGGGGTATAACTCACTGCAGCTTCAAAGGCCCTCTTGAGACTGGCCAGCTCATAGAGGACACAACCCAGGGCCCAGATGTCACTCTTCTGATTGTAAGGCTTGCCCTCACACAGTTCAGGGGAGATGTAGCACGGGGTGCCCACCACCTGCAGGAGGGAAGCAGATATTATTATAGCTCAGGGGAGGGAAGGCTCTCTGCAAAGCCCACTGGGAAACTGCCTCTCCCTAAAGCAGGCAAAGTGCTTCCTCCTGCAGGACCACCCAGTCACGGCAAAGGGGCCAAGGTCTTGAGGAGGGAGGGGGGTTGGGATGCAGAGTGCGCCTTGGCCCTCAAAACCTCCAGCACCCTTAAGGTCCCCTCTGTGCCCAAGCACCGTGTAGGCCTTGCTCTTGCTACTAAGGATCTTGGAGATGCCGAAGTCACCAATCTTGACAACCATGCGGTGTTTGTCAAGAAGGATGTTTTGAGTCTTGAGGTCCCGGTGCAGGATGAGATGGGTATGCACATGATGCAGTGCCAGCAGGATCTGCACAAAGAAATGCAGGATGGTCTCCTCCTCTAGCAAGGAATTACAGCGCTTTTGGATGAACTCAGCCAGGGTGCCACCTGCAGCCACAAGGAACTAGTTAAGATCTAGGCTGTCCCAGGCATGGGGCTCTTTTAATAAAATTAACAGTCCAGACAGGGCAAGGGCCTGACAGCCTTACACAACTGGCGTGAGAACTCTACCTCTGACCCTTGGTCAAACCCATTCTGAGAAGGGTAGGCAGCTGATCTGTGTCTGCCAGTCCCAGAGGTGAGAGGCCCTCAGAGCCAGGTCAGTGCAAGGAGGCTGGCCCACCTGGTGCATATTCCATGGCAATCATGAGGGCCTTGTCCTCCAGGAAGTTCTCATAGTACTCAATGACATTGGGGTGGTTGAGTAGTTTGAGGACCTGACACTCATTTTGGGCTGCTTGCCGCTCTTCTTTGGTCATCTGCTCCACTGGGATCTGCTTGATGATCACCAGCTTCTGGTCGGCCTTGCGCAGGCACAGGTGCACAATCCTGGGGACACAGAGTACAGGGGTGGGCACCAGCTGAGCCTCCCACCACTCATCAGGCAGGGCAGACCTGGTCCCCAGATGTTACTTAGGAGAGGGGAGTTGGTGGGGCACCTGGGTGGCTCAGTTGGTGAAGCATCTGCCTTTGGCTCAGGTCATGATCTCAGGATCCTGGGATCGAGCCCCAAGTTGGGCTTCCTGCTCAGTGAGGAGTCTGCTTCTCTCTCTCCCTCTGCCCCTCCCCTCCACTTGTGCTCCCTCAAATAAATAAAATATATTTTTTTTAAGATTTTATTTATTTATTCATGAGAGATACAGAGAGAGAGAGATAGGCAGAGACCTAGGCAGATGGAGAAGCAGGCTCCCCACAAGGAGCCCAATGTGGGACTCGATCCAGTATCCTGGGATCATGGCCTGCCTGGGCCAAAGGCAGATGCTCAACCGCTGAGCCACCCAGGTGTCCCAAATAAATAAAATCTTTAAAAAAGACTGAGAATGGACACCAAGATTAACAGGTCTGTAACTAAATGCATAGAACACTGAGTTTAAGAACCGGGAGAACTGACCACAAACTCTGTGTGAGACCTTAGGCAAGTCATTTAACTTATCTGAGACTCAGTTTCATCACAGGCAGTGTGACATTAGTCTTGATCTTCATAAGTTCCCATAGACTTTGGAGTTAACTGCCAGGCTCAAATCCTGGCTCCTGCTCTTACTACTCACTTAGTTTTCGACTATATGACATTTACATCTGCAAGATAAAAACAATTTCCCTCGGTTGTTGAGAGGATCAAATGAGAAAATGCATGTAAGAACAAAAAAAGAAAAAGAAAATGCATGTAAGGCACTTAGCACAGTGCTTGGCACATCAGAAATGCTCAGTGAGTGGAAGCCGTTCATACAATTATTTTCTTTCAACTCTAGTCAGTGTCCATAAAAGCAGGGCTCTTGTTCTCCTTTTTAACTATATCCCCAGATCATAGCCCAGTGTTTAGCTCATAGTAAGAGCTCAATGAGTATCTGCTGAATGAATGGACTGTAAGAGGATCAACTAAGTATCAAATTTGTATTTCCAACTCAGACCTCTCCTCTGAGACCCAGACTCAGAAATCCAACTACTTGCTTTGCATTTCTTTTTTTTTTTTTTAATTTTTATTTATTTATGATAGTCACAGAGGGAGAGAGAGAGAGAGGCAGAGACACAGGCAGAGGGAGAAGCAGGCTCCATGCACCGGGAGCCCGACGTGGGATTCGATCCTGGGTCTCCAGGATCGCGCCCTAGGCCGAAGGCAGGCGCCAAACCGCTGCGCCACCTAGGGATCCCTTGCTTTGCATTTCTACCTGAACTGCTTGCAAACATCCGAAATTTTAACAAATTCAAAATAAAACTTTTGATTTCTGCCCCAAGCCCTTTCTTTTTTTTTTTTTTTTTAAGATTTTATTTATTTTTTCATGAGAGACACAGAAAAAGAGGCAGAGACAGGGGCAGAGGGAGAAGCAAGCTCCCTGCGGGGACCACGATGCAAGACTCTATCCCAGAACCCCGGGATCACGACCTGAGCGAAAGGCAGATGCTCAACCACTGAGCACCCAGGTGCCCCCTCCCAAACTCTTTTCTTCCTTAGTCTCTTCCATCTTAGTAACTGACACCACCATTAAAGTCAGACACCAGAAAATCATCCCAAAATCTTTCCTCCATTTCACAGCAACGTATCAATAAATCCTGTTTCTATCTGCAAAATATTATGAACTCATCCATTTCTGACTTCTGCTATACCCTTGTCCAAATCATTATTTCTTGCCTAAAATACTGCACTAGCCTTTAAAATGATGCCTTTTACTTTCGGCATCCTCAACTCTAAGTTCCACACAGCAGCCAGGGTGACATTTAAAAAATGCAAATCATATGAAGACCATTCTGCTGAAACCTCTTCTCTTTACACTTCAAATAAATCCAATCTCTTTACCTCAGCCTATAATGCCATAATCTGTCCTCTGTGACAATCACATTTTATACCATTATTTTTTATACATACTATTCTTTTTTTCCCTCAAGGTTTTATTTATTTATTTGGCAGAGAGGGAGCGAGAGCGCACGCAGAGAAGTAGCAGAGGGAGAGACAGGCTCTTCCCTGAGCAGGGAGCCCCGTGCGGGCTCCATCCCAGGACTCAGGGATCATGACCTGAGCCGAAGGCAGACGTTTAACCAGCTGAGCCACCCCGGCGCCCCTTTATATACCATTCTTGACCTTGCCCGCTACATTCCAACTTCACCAGTCTTTTTCTCAGTTCCTTGAATACTCTGAATTCCTTTCCACGTGAGGATATGCTGCTTCCTCTGCCTGAAAAGCTCTGCCTGCACCTGTGGATTGCTGGTTTGCATTCCTCAAGTCGTGGCTTTAAACTTCACTTCTCAGGGAAATTTTCCTTGACCACCCCAAATAAATACTCCCTGGCGTATTCCAGGCTCGCAGCTTGTTAATAACTTTTAATTACTTGTCTATTGTATCATTTTACTACAGTCTGTGAGCTCCGAGAGGGAAAAGACACTCTCATTTTGGTCTTTACTATATACGCGTCGCCGGGAGCGTCCGGAGCCCACAGCGCCGGGCTCACTATCTGTGGAACGAACTAGTCAGGAATCGAAGAACAGAACTCTGCGGGGGCGCCGAGGCTCGTCGGGGCGTGACCTCGCGAGAGGCGGAGCCTCCCAGCCCGGGCCGGGACCGGAAGCGAGGGCAGGGCTTTCCAAGGGGCGCTCACGCCTCGGGGCGGGGCTAACCGGGCAGCGAATTCGCGGTCAGAGCTGGGGCTTACTTTCCCTCTCCCCGACCATTTTCCTTCCCCAGATCCCTGGCTCACCCGAAGGCACCTCTCCCCACCACTCGGATCCGCTCGTACTTCTCCATCTTATTTCTCAGAGTCACATTTCCGGAACCCCCCCCGCCCCGATGCGGCGCGTGCGCGGACCCGCCCACTCAGGACCACGCCCCCTACGCTGCAAGATAATTGCGGGGCGGAGCAAGTGAGATTGATGTGGGTTCAGCTTTGCATCTGTCTTGTGCTGTTTACACAGTCCTTGCAGCCCCCGCCCACAGTTGCCTTTTCAGGGTCCCAGCAGTGGGGTGTTATGCCATTTTTGGCGCCTAGGACAGGACCAGCCACTGCCTAAAAACAGGTGTGCATCTGGCCCTCGCGAAGCATCCATTGAGCGGAGGGGTGCCCTGCACAACCAGCGAGGTTGGAAAGCGACGACTGACCTCTCTCAGCCCACCTCTTTGCCCACTAGTGATGCTATTTCGGAAGGAGAGCAGATTCTCACTGGCACTCAAATGATCAACTACCAAAACTGTACCAAGAGAGCATCAGCACTCTCGGTCTGTGCGGCAGGGTGCCGGGTTAGTTTCGTGTTTGCCTAGGTAGGGACCTGGGAAACCCCAAGCTGTGCAAATTGATTCACCTAGGGATGTGGAAACTCCAGGCTGTCCCAGCTAGTGAGCACCGCGCTCGCCAGCACTTTCATCACTCCTCCTGCCCCCACACACCAACACACAACTTGGCTGCAGGCCATCGCCTTCAAGGCTCAACTGTGGGGAGAATCTGCCAGGCGGAGAGAAGATGAGAGAAGTACACCACTATCTGAGAGCATCAGAGAGAGGAGGAAGGAGAGCTGTTTGACCCATGTGGGTTCAAGGCTCCTGCCTAAACTGTAGGGGGCTGGTTAGTATGATCATCTAGGGTCTTGACTGGAAGTGAGTTTAATTCCTGTTGTCTCCTTGGGCCTTCTGCTCTGCGAGCTCCATAAAAAGCTCGGTTAAGGAGTAAGAGGATGGTGATTAGCTAAGGGACAGCGTCCCTATTTCTGAGTGGGCGAGGAATGGGAGGAAAGCAGTGTTTACGTTCTGTCCCGCCCAACCCCTCAAAAGGGTACTCAAACCTGCCCACGTGGAAAGACCACTAGAGGGGCCCCACGAGGGGCCCTGGGTCGCTGGCTCAGGCTGCTATTGGCTGATGAACAAAGCTGCCCTGTGAGCAAAAGAGAGCTCAGAGGAGGAAAGCCGCTCAACCCGGGAAACTCGTGCTCTCACCTAGAAACCAGTAGAGCCGTGGTTGACCCAGGAGCCCCACAGGGGTTAGTTAATATGTAATCTTGGAGCCATCAAAGGAGGCAGAACAAACACCCAAACCTCTTGGTCCCTGGGTCTCCGGCACCTCAGGCTTCTAGCTTTCCTTCCCTCTCGCAGCATCTTTCCCCCCCACCTCACCACCCCCCATCCAACTGCTCCCTTCCTCTCCTTTACCATCCCCAGCCTTGGATTCTCAGCCTTTCCTCCGTTTGCACCTCGTACGTTTGGAGGCGGGAGGGGGATCCCGCGCCAACGTGGGGATAGGCTGACACCTAGTGACCACGAGCTGCAACCGCTCCAGACCACTGGCCTCGAGTAAGGGTTACGCCAGTAGCCCGTGCAAATCGGAGGTCTCCCGCGTGCCAGCCCAAAGGAGCCAGAAAAGCCGGGTCTGTCTGAGGGAGGATTGTGACAACCGCTGGGCCCCAGTAGCCCAAGAGCGGGCTGGGAAGAGGGGTGGTGGTGGATTAGTCGACCCTTCCTAGGCACCACGTCGATGAGGGGCACCGGAGAGGCTGGTAAACAAGTCCGTCTCTGGCCTGAAGAAGCCAGAGATCCAGTGGCAGAACAGGGTATGGGCGGAGACCATTATCGAGGCGGGGCTCGGAGCGCTTCGCAGGACCTGGGCTTAAAGGACGCGGGTGTGTGGCGGGCCCCGCCCCGCTCTGCCCAGAAAGGAGTTGAGGGCGGAGAGAGTTCTCTCAGTACCCGCCCAGGCGGGGGAGCCGGGAGCCCCGGGGAAAGTGGGGACGCCGGTGAATGAGGCCAAGCAAGCGAGGCTGGACTCTTGGCAGTCGAGGGGCGCCCGCGAGGGGTACCGCGGCGGCGGCGTCCCCAGGACAGCCCCTTTTCGCCCGAAGTCCGCGGGAGCCAGGCGGGGCCCGGAGGCTCCGGGGAAAGGGGGCTCTCGCCCGGGCCGCTGCCGAGGCGCCGAGGGGCGGGGCGGGGCGGGGCGGGGGCGGCTCGGGGCGGGGGCAGAGACCGGCGGGGTGCGGACGCGAGCAGCGCAGGGGCCTAGAGGGCTCAGCGAAAACTGTGAGGCTGGCGGCCGGCGGGGAGGCGGCCGGGGCGAAGGGGGCCGACAGGATCCCGGTTTCCTGAGCAGTCCAACGAGGCCGGCTAGGGGGCAGACAGACAGACGGCAGAGAGGGCCAGCATGCCCTCACTGCTGCACCCCGCCCTGCCGCTGCTTCTGGGCGCCACGCTGACCTTCCGGGCGCTCCGGCGCGCGCTCAGCCGGCTGCCCCTGCCCGCGCACGTGCGCGCCGACCCCCTGCGCACCTGGCGTTGGCACAACCTGCTCGTCTCCTTCGCCCATTCCATTGTGTCCGGGATCTGGGCGCTGCTGTGGTGAGTGAAGGACTGGGGGAGTGAAGGTGGGTGGCTAGGGGAGCCCACGTTATCCTCGGCATCACTCTTTGGCAGGCTCAGGCCAAGCGGTTTCAACCTGACTCTGTTCGGAAAGCTCTCCGGCTAGGAACGGCAGAGTTCCCCGGGGGAGGGGGAAAGCTCATCTAGGAACCGGGAGATAACCTGGATTTCAGCCAAGCCTCTCCTCACTTCCACTCGGCCAATAACGCGAGCCCATATTCCCTGGGGACCGGGAAGGGTAATGGGGGGAGTAGAGGGTCCTCGGGGATGCCGAGATGTTGTGAGCTTGCCGTCTTCCCTCCCAGTGTATGGCAGACCCCCGAGATACTGGTGGAGATTGAGACGGCATGGTCGCTTTCTGGTTATCTGCTCGTTTGCTTTTCCGCAGGTAGGTCTTGCCCAGAAAATATTAAGTATGTGTGGGGACTGGGAATTTTTTTGTTCAGTTACATTCATGACCTCTCTCCGTCCCCTTCCTAGGGTATTTCATCCACGACTCGGTAGACATCGTGGTTAGTCGTCAGACACGAGCTTCTTGGGAATATCTCGTTCATCACCTCATGGTAAATGATAGGCAGGGGATGTGGTGTAGTCCTGGTACTAGCAACCTAGTCTCAGCCCTTTCTGGATCTGGGAGGTAAATACTATCCTAATTCATTTCCAAAGTGCGTCCTACATCTCCTACCAGGACACTGAGTGAAGGTTGGCACTGTGTGTGCCCTTGGCAGGTAACTATTTGAGGCCAGCAATCCATGGCCTGACCTAATACCTCCTTGAAGACTGGAAACCCTACCCAGAGCCAGAACCTGTGGGCGGGGATCAAAATATAATTATGTTTAATCCACCATAAACTATAATCCAGAAGGAAGCCAATAAGGATGGACTTCCCAGCCAACCATCTGGTAGCTTTGCCATCCCTACCAATTTTTAGGAAATCAATGGTATCTGGAGTCCCTAACTCTCTCCTTTCTTTGCCTTCTAGGCCATGAGTGCCTTCTTTTCAGGCATCTTTTGGAACAGTTTTGTTGGTGGGGGAGTCCTAACACTGCTGGTGGAGGTCAGCAACATATTCCTCACTATCCGCATGATGATGAAGATAAACAACGCCCAGCACCTCCTCCTGTACAGGGTCAATAAGTATGTCAACTTGGTCATGTACTTTCTCTTCCGCCTGGCCCCTCAGGCCTACCTCACCTATTTCTTCCTGCATTATTGGGGCCAGAGGACACTGGGCACCTTTCTGCTGAGTATACTGCTCTTGCTGGACGTCATGATCCTCACCTACTTTTCCCGCCTCCTCCGCTCAGACTTCTGCCCTGAGCGTGTCCCCAGTCAGCAACACAAAGGCAAGTTTTTGACTGAATGAAAGGCACAAAGCCTGCAACTTGTGTCAAGAGCAAAGGCGCCAAAAACAGCCTCCATGTGTAAGAGAATTAGCTCCACGCCTGGGGCATCCTCTGAGGCCAACTGCTGCACCTACTATTGAAAATGTTGATTGAAAGCACTCCTCTGAAGTCCTTGTCCTTTCTTGGGCAAGGGGTGAGGGAAGCAGACAGACCGGTTGGACGTAGTAGTTGGGTGTGGGGACAGGTGCTATGAAAGCCAACCAGTCCACACTGCCCTGAAGTGGATGCTAATGAGAACTCTGTGTTGGTTTCCTACAAAGCCTCTTCCAGATAAAGGGAAGGATTCTTGTTTTTCTTACCCCTCCAACAGTGGCAAGTTGTAGTTGTCCCAGGACAATGAACCCCAATCCGGGCCCAAAATATCTGAGCTTCCACTGCTGGGATTTTATTTTATTTTGCTGGGATTTTAAGAAGTGTGGTGTGGTAATAAGGCAGTGTTCCAACAGGGTAAGTAGACCAAGAATCTTACCCGAGCCCTGTTACCTAAGTGTGTATATATACCATAGTATGGCCTCCCAGAAGCCCAACCAGAAATCAACAAACAAACATATATGGTGAAAAAATTTATATTTAGATTTATAGCCGGCTGGACTCAGTTTAGATGATCCCAATCTGAAAAACAAAAGGGGAGCTTTCATTACCAGGAGCTGAAATGTGAAGATTAGCTGAAAAGTCACAGTTAAAAAGCAAAATGAGGTGAAGCAGGGCCTATTAAGGATATGGGGTGCAGTCAGTTAAGACCAGTGAGAAGTCATGTTTTGGACACAATTTTTTTTTTTTTTGGGTCACTTATTAATGACCAAAAGAGCCATCACTTGGACCCAGGCAGTGGGTGAGTTCACAGAAAAGGAAGCTTACTTTGTTGGCAACATCCAAAGCATCATAGTCAGGAGCCAGTCGAACATATGCTTTCTTCTCTCCATCAGGCCTAGGATGAAGGATGTCTTAATTCCTCTTGCCCTTACTGCCCCTAACCCCTTCCCTTTCCCCCTAGTCTTTCTGGCACATCAGCAGTTCCTTTGTTCATGTCATTCTTTCCTAAATAGTGACTTTTCCATCATTTGCATAAGAGGCTAGGGATGCCACCAAACCACATATGAAGCCAAGTCCCCTTGTGGGGACCACCACAGTACATTTTAAGACTTAAGTGCAGATAATCTGACATAAATTGGGTCTAGGGCCTGTCTATCTAAAGGTGTAAGAATCAAGAAAGCCAACACCATACATCAAGTCCTAGAGGCAGGAGAGCTAATGTATCCTCAAAAGCCCATACCACATAGAAATACAGCAAAAGCTGCTCATTTCTCAAGGCTCAAAAGCTGTGAAACCTACCTGACTCCATGTAGGTTTCCTGGCTCCTGATGAAGGCCCTACTCACCTGATCAAGGTGTTGACCTTGGCCACATCAATGTCATAGAGCTTCTTCACAGCCTGTTTGATCTGGTGCTTATTGGCCTTGACATCCACAATGAACACAAGTGTGTTGTTGTCTTCTATTTTCTTCATGGCTGACTCAGTAGTTAAGGGGAACTTGATGATGGCATAGTGATCAAGCCTGGAGAAGAGGCAAAATGGTGTCAGCTGGCCTGGGTCTGATAAAAGAGAAGATAGGCCCTCTTTCAGAGCCTGAAGCCAGAAGAGCCCAGGTGCATCAGACAATGAAGTAGCAATCATTTTTGTCAGACTTTGGTCGCTAAACAGTGTCATCATCTGCACCCTGAAACTTGGGAGACCTGTGCACTCTCTTCCACTTGAAGGACTTTCAAGTGATTGAAGAATCATCTGAGTAAACCCACTTCATTCTTTGACTTTAGCGTTTTGAAGGGCAAACCTCTAAAAGAATTTGAGGCTTCAGAGAGTAAACAACTTACTTCAAGAGCATAAAGCTGGACTATGGAATCTTGAAACCCAGAGTAGAGTTCCAAAGAACATTAGTGCTTCACTAGGAGATGAGATAGACATTTCTGCCCCCTCTAGTTGCTGAAACTGGTTTGAGGACCAATGAATGAAAGCAACTTTTATTTATAGTCCAAGTTAAACTTACAATGGCTTGACCATACCTACCACACACCTTTCCCCCTGAAATTCAGAAAAGCAAGTCTCTGTTCATCTGGACATTACGTTCCTGTCTTAAAGCTAGATATCAGGTCTCAACCTCTCATCACATTAAATCCTAAGTCTAAATGGGGGTAAAAAGTGCTTTCCTCCACGGACACAACCCACTCTATCACTTTCTTTTCTTTTCTTTTTTTTTTTTTTTTTAAGAAATAGAAGGTGGCAGTTACTACTATTGTTCTAATACGTGGCCCCTAAAGTCAGTCTTATTACTACAAAACACTTCAAAGACCCTAATCTTTTGCCTATTCCCTCCTATTTCTTGAGTGTAAATGAGAATTTTTACATACACTGTTGCAGGCCTTCTATGTCCATTTGGTTATTATAAGTGTCCTTATCAATCTAGAATCAGCACCTGTTAGGACTATTCCTTCCAGCAATAGGCGCAATGAATAACTAAATCTGGAACTCCAAAACAAAATACATTTATCAAAGTCCTACTTTTTACACTCCAAGAAAACGGAGTTTAAAACCCTAATCAGGGCAGCCTGGATAGCTCTGCGCTTTAGCACCGCTTTCAGCCCAGGGTGTGATCCTGGAGACCCAGAATGGGGACCCACGTTGGGCTCCCTGCATGGAGCCTGCTTCTGCCTGTGTCTGTGGCTCTCTCTGGTATCTCTCATGAATAAGTAATTAAAATCTTAAAAATAAAACCCTAATCATAGGGCACCTGGGTGGCTCAGTGGTTGAGTGCCTTTGGCTCAGGTCATGATCGCAGGATTCTGGGATCCAGGCCTGCATCGGGCTCCCTCAGGGAGCCTGCTGCTCTCTGTATCTCTAGTGAATAGGCGTTTTTTAAAAATTAAAAAAATATAAAAATCCTGGTCATATAAGAACAATAATTAACCTGACAGTTAAACGTCTCTTCTTGTTCTTAAATGGGGCACTAACAATCCCTTCACACTCCCCTTAGGAAGACACACACTAGGTACCAACATGTATTTGAGAACCCATGCTGTAGGTTTGGTAAGTTTCCAAATTACGAATGGTTACCCAACATCTTTTCACAGGAAAGGGCATTACTAACTTGTTTCTCCTGGGGGCGCTCTTTCGAGGATATTTGGGCTGCCTTCGGAGACGCAGGGTCTTGGGTCGTCGGAATGTAGGTGACGTGCGGATCTTCTTTTTTTTGTGACTGTGCACGCCTTTCAGCACCGCTTTCTTAGCTTTCAAAGCCTTTGCTTTGGCTTCGGCTTTGGGAGGGGCAGGGGCTGAGAGAAAGAAAGAAAATTAGGGCTCGGGATTCAGAAAACAATCACTTCCGTCCTAGCGGGCGCCCCAGACCACACGTGCATCAGTGGTTCCTTTGAAGACATCACAAGTCTCAGGAGATTAAGATTTTTCCATCATATGCACGATACTGGTTCGAACTTGGGAAGAAGTCCAGGAATACGACGCAGAAAAGAGGAACTAACGATAATCGAACGCTTGATATCTGACAAGATGTGTTAGCAGTTTTATTTACCTATATAGCCCCGCCTAAAACACGGGGGGGGAAAAAAGGAAATTAAATTGGAGGCTAATTTTTTACAGGTCTGGAGACACGGAGCTCCGGCCGGTGGATAGAAGTAGTTCCCCAAAGCCAACAGTCTGGCAACCCCCGACAGGTGGGGCCGGCCAGGCTTGCCTCCACAAACCACCTCAGAAGAGCCTAGCCCACGAGGCTGGGTACACACGCACCGTGGCATGGCGGAATGCGACACGCAGCTCGGGAGAGGACACCCCAAAGCTTAGCCTAGCCGCTGTCCTCCCAGTTCGTTCATTCCGAAGAGACCCCACGCCAGCTAACCGTGATAACCCTCTTTCCCCAGCCCGAACACACACCTTCCTTCTTCGCCTTCGGCGCCATCTTCGTGAAAGGGATTTCCCAGGCTCGTTTCCACGGGCTTATAGAGCGCAGTCTCACCGAACACTCGCGATGCTTTTTATTTAAAGCTGATTGGATAAACTGTAGCGCAGCGCCCTCTGGGAATAGTAGTTAAGTTTAATGCCCTCGCGAGAGTGATTAAGCATGCTCCACCCCTTCCCGCAAAAGAGTCTAAAGTGTCTTGGGGGTTGTAGTTTTTTGGAGGCACGTGTTTATTTGCTAAGGTCGTGGATGTGTTTCGTGTAGCCAGCTGCAGCTGGCGTCTGATCCTGAGCGCTTCCCATTTTGAGGAAAGTATTGCAGTTTCAGGAGACAGTAACACTGAAAACTGAGCTAAATATAATTAGGTTGACTCAGGGAGAGTGAAGCAAAGTTCTAGAACGTTAGAGCAGAAGTTGTCTGGTACAGGAGCTCCTGGGTGGTTCAGTAGGTTAAGCCTCTGACTTCTGCTCAGGTCATGATCCCAGGGTCCTGGGGTGCAGACCCCCATAGGGCTCCCTGCTCAGCGAAGATCTGGCTTCTCCCCTCTGCGGCCCCCTACTCCGGCTTGTGTGCACTCTCTCAACAAAACAAAACAAACTTTAATTATCTGGTCCAAGACCCTCAAACAACTTCTGTGGAAATTTAGGTCCAGAGCGGCGACGTGGTTTATCAATAACACAGTGATTTGGTCGCAGAAAAAGACGAGTCAGGCAGAGGAGAAGAGGAAAGTGTCATAGGAGGTAGAAGGTGGCCGTATCTGCCCCTCTTTACCTGTGATAGTCCTAGATGTCGTGCGTTTTCCCGATAAAATTCTTTAAACTACCAATATTAAAAACACCCGTTGCACTGATTTCACTAGGACTTGCTAGTTCTCGTGAGTAATTTCATTCATAGTCCCCTCTCTTTAAGTAGTCTTCCCTCCCCCTGCTCCAGTCATGTTGGCATCCTCAAATTCAGTTCCCCACACAGAACAAGTTTTAGGAATGCTTCGGTTTGCTTCTCCGATGGTCTGTGTCTATCCCATCTCCACCCTACCCTTTCTATCTTCCTCTTCCCTGCTTTGGAACTAGCTGTCCCCTTTGGACGGCGAGAATTATTGTGTCCTACACCCCTCTTCTATTCTGCAGACCTGCAAAATGGAAGAGCTGTCCTTGGGGGTAAGATTCCGATGGGATCAGAGAGAACGCCGGTACCAGAGCGGTGACCTACCTAAAGGGAGGAGTTCCAGGATCACCTAGCTCTTCTTTACCCTCCATTGAGGGAGACAGACTCGGGACTTTGGACGTCTCTTTCCTCGGTGGGCATCCCGTTCTGCCCCCGGTATCCCCTGTATGCTTTCCCCCATCCCACTCCATCCCAGGCAGGAGGGCGAGCGGGGGCAGACTATGAGTCACACGTCCTAGGCCTGGAGTTGAGGAGGGAAGCGCCGCCTCTCCTTGGGCCCCGTCTCTCCTCCTTTCCCCTCCCCGCCTGTTCCTAGCCCAGCCAGATACTGCGCAGCGATCACCGATTGTCCATCACCAATTTGACTGGGTAAGGGTCCCCTTGGAGCCGCAGCCCGGCCCAGAGGTACAGGGGAGAACGGCCGTGGGGGGGCGTGGGGGGACTTGGATCTGGGCAGGTTCCAGCCTGGGTGGAGGCGGTCCTGGTGCCGGTGAGGCGTCTGGCAGGGTACCCAGAGCTGGGGCAGCGCAGTGGGGAGGAGAAGAGGGGGAGGCTGGGACAGGCTGCGAGGCCAGGAGCTGCCGGGAGAGGGGCAGGGGGCGGCCCTTCTCCAGGAATTTCCGGGGATCATGTTACAGCGCTCGCGGAGGGAGAGCGGAGTGGGACGCCGGGCCCTGCAGCGGACTGGGCCCCTGGCCCCCTCCTCCAGCAGCCCGCGGGCCTTGCAGCGCCACCCCTGCCCACACTGACCCCGTGCGGCGGGCCGCTCTGCGCCCCCGGGCAGCTGTGTTATGGTAGGGCCGCCTCAACCTCGAGTTGTCGTCGGGTCCCCGCGGCCCCGAGTCATTGTAGGAACTATCCGGCCCCGGGTTATTGTGGGGTCTGCGCGGGCCCGGCCCCCCCCGGACGGGATTTCCCGCCCCCATTTGGCTGCGGCTGAGTCTCCCCGCCCCCGAGTCGTCGTCGGGACGCCCCGGGCCCGGGTGATTGTAGGTTCGCCCCGGCCCCGGATGATTGTCTCATCCCCGTGGCCCGCTGTGGTCGTAGCGTCCCCGAGGCCGCGGGCTCCCGTAGGCTCCCCGTGGCCCAGAGTTATAGTCGGGACACCCCGGTCGCGGGTGATTGTCGGGTCTCCGCGGGCCCGGGTCGCTGGGGTGGATCAGGCCCCCGCGCCTTCTCGGGGCTCCCCGCAAGGTCGCAGGCGAGATGAACATTCTGGCGCCGGTGCGGAGGGACCGCGTCCTGGCGGAGCTGCCCCAGGTAGGCGCCAGGGCCACGTCGGGCTTCTGGCTGCGGTGGGGTGTGGGCGGGGAGGAGGCGGCACCAGATCAGTTAGAGGCTAGGGCCCAGCCCTGCGGCCCAGCTAGGCCTGCTGCTTCTGGGTGGTCCCCGTGCACCCCCCCCCCCGCCCCGCCCCGCCCCGCCCAGGGCAGCTTGGCTGCGGGACGTGCGCCAGGAGTGGATGAGTCCCATTCTCTTCTATCGCTCTAAGTGCCTGAGGAAGGAGGCCGCTTTGCACGTGCACAAAGACTTCCACCCCCGCGTCACCTGCGCATGCCAGGAGCACCGGACAGGCACCGTGGGGTGAGTTAGACACCTTTAGCAAAGAAAGGAAGTACCCGGAAGCCCTGTAGTCCAAGCTAGGGTACACACAAACCCCTAGAGGCTCCATTTCAGCCTCTACTAGCTATATGATTATTACCCCCCCCCTTTTTTTATACCCGTTTGTTCTCTCTTTTCTTCCCAGCAAGGTTGTGTTGAATCCTATGAAATGGAGTGGGGTAGAGAGGTGGCAGTTCACTTCCTGACACAGAGAAAGTGTCCAACCAGAGAGGGTGATTGTCAGCTCAGCTTCCCACATACCATTCATTTGAGCCCTGGGGGCTCAATTTAAGATGTATCCTGATTTCTGAGATGTTAAAATGTATGTGTGGGGAGTGAAGGGGCAGTATGTCTCAGAATATAGGACATCTATCTCATTTGAACCTTCATAACAGTCCAATAGAATATATAGTAAATCTCCGCTTAGTAAATGTTGATACTGAGGCTCAGAGAGGCTAAGTAACTTGTCCTAAGTCACACAGATAGCGAATGTAAGAACTGGGATTCAGATTTATGTCTCTCTGATGTTGAAACACAGAACACTCTTCTGCAAGCATATGTGTCCAGGCAAGTTGCCTGGGAGGCCTCATGTCTATGGTAACCTCAGCCAGGGTACAGCTAACTTTATAGACTCCGTAGGGAACATTGAGACTCCTGGGTTGCAAGAGATAGCACTCACTCCTCCTGCCTACTTTTGTGTCCTGCAGATTTAAGATCTCCAAAGTCATTGTGGTGGGGGACCTGTCAGTGGGGAAGACTTGTCTCATTAATAGGTAAGAAGGTGCTCTGGTTGAGCTGGATTGGGCTGGCCAGGGTTCAGCCAGACCTAGCCAGGTGGGCCAGGCTCAGGGCCAGAGCATCTGGTGTTCCCTCAGGTTCTGCAAAGATACTTTTGATAAGAATTACAAGGCCACCATTGGAGTGGACTTTGAGATGGAACGATTTGAGGTGTTGGGCATTCCCTTTAGTCTGCAGCTGTGAGTACTTCCTCCATACCTTCCTGCCCTTCCTTGCCCCAGTGCCATACCCCCCTCCCCACCCCCCACACACCCACATACCTGTGCTTTACCCTACCCCTTCCTTTCTCCCAGCTGGGATACTGCTGGACAGGAGAGGTTCAAATGCATTGCGTCAACCTATTACCGAGGAGCTCAAGGTAAGAGCTGAGGTGCAAGTGGGGCAAGTGGGTGTTCCTGGTCTCTAATCTAGGGTTGGGGAGATTTGGGAAATGAGCCAGTAATGTCAGCTGTTTTTGCCACTTTTCCAGCCATCATCATTGTCTTCAACCTGAATGATGTGGCCTCCCTGGAACATACCAAGTATGTGGGGATGCTGGACTATAATGGGGGCTCTAGGAAGAGAGGGTTCAGAAAAGAGGGGTGGTCAGGGGCATTAGTAGGGAAGGGGAAGAATGCATTGAAGACCAGAGAGAGAGTAATGGGCATATGAGTGTCAGCGAGAGGAGCCTCTCCAGCTCACTTATCCTTGGTTGTCTCCCTTCTCTGGCAGACAATGGCTGGCTGATGCACTCAAGGAGAATGACCCTTCCAGTGTGCTTCTCTTCCTTGTGGGTTCCAAGAAGGACCTGAGTGTGAGTGTGTCAGTGGGGGTGGACGTGGGGCTTCCAACTTGGTGAGGGGACTCCCTACCCCCACTTGCCATCTGACTCTGACCTTCCCTTAGACTCCTGCTCAGTACCTGCTGATGGAGAAGGATGCCCTCAAGGTGGCCCAAGAGATGAAGGCTGAGTACTGGGCTGTCTCTTCTCTCACTGGTGAGGCAGAGGTTTCAGGTCTTCTGCTGTGGCACTCTTGTCTACCTGGCCTCTCATTCCTATACCTTTAGCTGTGCCCCATGACTCAAGGCCTGGAACAGCCCCTGAGCACCTGTCTGCTCCATGTGTCAGGTGAAAATGTCCGGGAATTCTTCTTCCGTGTGGCAGCACTGACCTTTGAGGCCACGGTGCTGGCTGAGCTGGAGAAATCGGGGGCCCGGCGCATCGGAGATGTTGTCCGTGAGTGCCTGCCTGGTGAGGGTGGCAGAGAGCATGGGGAACGTCTAATCCTTGCTTCACATATTTTCTACCCTTTTTCAGGCATCCATAGTGATGACAGTAACCTCTATCTAACTGCTCGCAAGAAGAAGCCCACGTGTTGCCCGTGAGCGGTAAGGGGACTGTCCAGAGCCTGCCCAGCCCTGGGGCACTGTGCCACCTTGACTCCCCTAGACTTCGACCCTGGACATTTGCACTGATTGTTTTTCCAGACCAAAGAGCTGCCTGTTGGTGGCAGTACCCCTGGAGGGGTAGCGGGGACCATGCTAGTCGCTTCCTGCCCCAGGCACCATGCCAAAGACTGGATGTTCCCCCTCCTCCAGGGGCTCTCCAGGGTGCCCAGCAGTGGGGAGGTAATCCCTGCTGCTTTTGCTTAGCCTGCTGGGCCCTTTTGAGTATGAGGATGCTTAATGATCCCAGCCTCACACTGTGCCTTATGCATTAAAATTTCTATTATTAGCAGTTTGGGGACTAGAGTCCTTTGTTGGGGATGAGGGATGTGGAATTAGCAGGGC
Organism: Canis aureus; assembly: GCF_053574225.1. NCBI lineage: Eukaryota > Metazoa > Chordata > Mammalia > Carnivora > Canidae > Canis > Canis aureus. The sequence goes on from NC_135626.1 coordinate 18,255,226, forward strand.
TGTGTGGCTGTCTTGGGAATGGAGCTTCCTGCTGGATTCTGGCCATATCTGACCCCTGGGCCCAGACAGGCTGAGAGCTCAGGAACCACATTTTGGAGGGGTGTCCTGGACTCTCAGTGGTTGGCTTTGAGAGCTCTTTCCTTTGGTTCCTTATCCCCAACTGTGTCCTCCTACTTGGTGCTTATTCACATATTTCTACCACTGGATAATTGTTTTCTTTTTTTCACCGATTCTGCCTTCCCTTAAAAAAAAAAAAAAAACTTCTCTGAGGGGAACACTGTAAGAAGTGATGGAGGTTTTGAATGCTCTTTGGGTTGACCAGAAGGCCCAGCGCGGGTATGGGCTTGGCTCTTACTCAGAAGATGTACTATCTAATGTATATCTAACATTATTAATAATATAAACATAAATTTATGAGTTGCATCCTTTTACATTTTAAAACATGATTAAAATAAACAAAACAGCATAGGGGTGTTTGGCTGGCTCACTCAGTAGAACATCTGATTCTTTATCTCAGGGCTGTGAGTTTAAACCCTACGTTAGGGGCAGCCCCAGTGGCACAGCGGTTTAGCGCCTCGGGCGTGATCCTGGAGACCCTGGATCGAGTCCCACATCAGGCTCCCTGCATGGTGCCAGCTTCTCCCTCTGCCTGTGTCTCTGCCTCTCTCTTTCTCTCTTTCTGTGTGTGTGTGTGTGTGTGTCTATGAATAAATAAATAATCTTAAAAAAAATAAACCCTACGTTAGGCCCAGAACTTGCTTTATTTTTTTATAGTATTTTTAAGAAATTTTTATTTATTCATGAGAGACACACATACACACACACACACAGAGACAGAGACACAGACAGAGGGAGAAGCAGGCTCCATGCAGGGAGCCTGATGTGGGACTCCATCACGGGTCTCCAGGATCACGCCCTGGGCCAAAGGCAGATGCCCAACCACTGAGCCACCTGGGCTGCCCCCAGAACTTACTTTAAAAAGGAAAAAGAAAGAAAAAAAAAAAAAAGGGAAAAAGGAGGGCAGCCCCGATGGCGCAGCAGTTTGGCGCCACCTGCAGCCTGGGGTGTGATCCTGGAGATCCAGGATTGAGTCCGCCGTCAGCCTTCCTGTAGGGAGACTGCTTCTCCCTCTGCCTGTATCTCTGCCATTCTCTCTCTGTGTCTCTATGAATAAATAAACAAAATCTTAAAATAAAATAAAATAAAATAAAAAGGAAAAAGGATTGGGATCCCTGGGTGGCTCAGCAGTTTAGCGCCTGCCTTTGGCTCAGGGCGTGATTCTGGAGTCTTGGGATCGCCTGCCTTTGGCTCAGGGCGTGATTCTGGAGTCTTGGGATCGAGTTCTGCATCGGGCTCCCTGCGTGGAACCTGCCTCTCCCTCTGCCTGTGTCTCTGCCTCTCTCTCTCTCTCTGTGTCTCTCATGAATAAATAAATAAAATCTTAAAGAAAAAGGAAAAAGGAAGGAAAAAAACACCAGCATATTTTTTTTCCCTCTGCAAAAAGAAAAAAATATGCTCTGAATCAGGAAGTCCCCCATTTGAGTCCTCACTGTTTATCCTCAATCACTTCTCACTATGTTCCCCTGGGAGAAATACTATTTTTAATTCATTATTTTTTCCAAAGATTTACCCATTTATTCTAGAGAGCAAGAGAGTGATTGTGCAAGCAGGGGGAAAGGCCAGGAGGAGAGGCAGAGGGAGAGGTAGAAGCAGACTCTGCACTGAGCAGGAAGCCCAATGTGGGGCTTGATCCCAGGACCCCAGGATCATGACCTGAGCTGAAATCAGGAGTCAGACGCTCAAATGACCCATCCAGGTGCCCCAAAGAGAAGTATTTTTCAAAGGGAAAGCAGAAATGGGGTGAAAAAAAGAAAACAATTATCCAGTGGTAGAAATATGGGAATAAGCACCAAGTAGGAGGACACAGTTGGGGATAAGGAACCAAAGGAAAGAGCTCTCAGACTCCCAGGGAAATCACTTATCCTCTGTTCCTCAGTTTCTCCATCTGTAAAACCAGGCTAATAACACTGATGAGGTTTCATGGATGAAATAAGGTAAAGCACCAACATACACAAGAAGAGCTCAAAAACCTTAACTATTGTAACTAATTGGAGGGAAGAGTGGTAAAGAACCTGGCTCATTTTTGACATTTTTTAAAAAAGATTTTGGGATCTCTGGGTGGCGCAGCGGTTTGGCGCCTGCCTTTGGCGCAGGGCGCGATCCTGGAGACCCAGGATCGAATCCCACATCGGGCTCCCAGTGCATGGAGCCTGCTTCTCCCTCTGCCTGTGTCTCTGCCTCTCTCTCTCTCTGTGACTATCATAAATAAATAAAAATTAAAAAAAATAAATAAAAGATTTTATTTATTTATTCATGAGAGACACTAAGAGAGAGGCAGAAACATAGGCAAAAGGAGCAGGCTCCATGTGGGGAACTTGATGTGGGACTTGATCCCAGGACCCTGGGATCAGGACCCGAGCCAAAGGCAGAAAGAAGCTCAACCACTGAGCGCCCCCAGGGGTGCCCCCCATTGTTGACATTTGATCCAGAGTTATAGATTGGGTGGAAGCATCTCAGACATCTGAGGCAACAATGCTGGGACCCATGTGGCCTGGTGTCATCCTGAGAGGCCTCGGAGGGGCTGAAATTAGAACACAGATCCGAGGGACTCCTGCGTGGCTCAGTGGCTGAGCATCTGCCTTCGGCTCAGGGTGTGATCCCAAGATCCTAGATTGAGTCCATGTCGGGCTTCCTGCAGGGAGCCTGCTTCTCCCTCTGTCTGTGTCTCTGCCTCTCTCTCTTTCTGTGTCTCTCGGGAAAAAATAAATAAAATCTTTAAAAAACAACAACAACAAAAAAAAAACCCCACGGATCCGGGCTCCCAGGCGCCTGGTACCATTCTCACCCAGCCACTCTGTCCTGGAAGGGTTGGCTTTCCTGCAGACTCCTCTCTCCTGGCTTCTTCCCTGCAATTCCTGGAATTGTCTAGAGCTAAGGTGAGGAGAGGAGTCTGGGTAGCGGCAGTAGCCACTCAGCCTCCTGGGTCTGGAGGAGGGTGAAGGCTGGGATCATGCAGAGTAGCAGCAGCAGGAGAGGCCCTTGATGACTGGAGAAAACAGAGTTTAAACATCATCCTTTCCTCTTTTTTCCATCTGTTGAGACATATCCTGGTTTAGGAGCCTGGTGCCAAGACAATTTGAGGAGTGTGATGTGTGGAGTGTGGGTGGTATGGCTGTAATACTTTTTCACACTCCCTGGGACTGTTTTTTCCATGTCTCTTCCCTCACAGGACTGTGCTGCTCCTCACCCCTCCTGTTGCACAGAATCTGTGACTCGGTGTGTGTATGCACGTGTGTGAGAAACCTGAACCACAGAGCTGCTGTGGAATGTTTGTGCTGTACCCCGCCTGGGGATCAGGGATGTGGTTCGGTTTTCTGGGCCCTCTCTGTGAGGGGAATGGGCATGTGTGCATATTGCATCAGTCCACGTGTGCGACTGTTGTATGTGTAGTGTATATGCTATATTTTAAGGGTGGGCGGGTGTGTGTAGTAAGTTACTATGAATGCCAACCGCCCTGCTCCCCGTCACAAGCAAACCTATGGAGACACATGATGTTGTGAGAATGAAATAAGATGAAGCACTGACATACATAGGAAGAGCTCAGAAACCTTAATCATATTTATTTATTTATTTATTATTAATTAATTTATTTTTTTTCCTTAATCATTTTAATAACTGTCTTGGGGAAGAGTAAGCAAGACCTTGGTCCTATGCTGACATCTTTACTGGGCAGTATCGTCTCTGGGACGGCGCCTGTGGGGGTTGGGAGGGAACGCTGAGAAGGGGCCCTGGGGATGGGTGCCCCGAGGGGCTGGGAGCCGACTTCGAGTCCTCATCTTGAGAACTGGGCCTTGGGCTCCTGCGGAGAGGCCTGGGGGCACGAGGAAAAGCGCGCGCGCACGCCAGCGAGCCGGCCCCAGCCAGGCTCCCGAGCCGCTTCGGTCGGAGACGCCGGGGGGAGGGTGAGGGGGGTGGGGGCGGGGGTGGGGGTGGGGGCTGCGGGCGGGCGGGGCTCCCCGGCAGCCGCTGGGTTCCGAGGGCTTGGGAGGGGCTGGATTGCTGCGGAAGCTTGAGGTGGAGAGAATGGCTGGGGCGGGGCTAAGAACGGGGTGGGGGCGGGGCTAAGGTCCGGGGGTAGGACTAAGAGCGGGGCCTGGAGAGGAGCTAGGGATGGGACTGAGGGGGCTGGGCCTGAGCGGCCGAGCTAAGGTTTAGGCCCGAGAGAAAGAGGCGGTACTAAGGTTCCAGGTGGGACGAAGAGGGGCGGGAAGGAGGTGGGAGGCCCCGGATGAAGAGCGCGGCTGAAGCTTAGGTTTGGGCTAAAACAACGCAGAGCAAGGGGAGGGTGGAGGGAGAGATTGGGAAGCATGGGGCGGAGTTAAGGGCTGGATCGGGGCGAGGCTGACATTGAGGTTTACGGCTGGCTCGGCCAAGCTGAGGTTCAGGATTGGACTTCCGCGAGGAAGTCTTGTAGAGAGAGAACTGGGCTGGGAGCGATGTGGGTCAGGACGACACTGACGATCGAAAGGTGGACTAAGGAAAAGACTGAGGACAATGCCACCCTCTGGGCTGAGAGCAGCACTGGTGAGCAGGGGGCGGGGCAGGAGTTTGGGGGTGGGTTTCGGTCTAGGGGCGTGGCACTCAAGGAGGGTTTAGAACTGGGTAGAGCCTGGCGAAGGAGGCGGGGTCAGGGCTGGGCCGGGGCGGAGTTAGGGCCTAGGGGCGGGCTCACGCCGAGCCGTGGGCCAATGATTGAGGACTGGGGTCCTGAGCCCTGGAGAGTGCCTGCGGGGTCGGCCGGGCGGTCCTGCTGGAGCCAGAGCGGCCGGCCCCGAGCTAGTAGGAGTGGGAGGCGTTGCCTTGTTGCAGTCGGAGCCCTGGCCGCTGCCTAAGAAGTGCGGGGCCTGGCCAGAGCGCCTGGTCCAGCGCCCACCCAGTCGCCAGGTTGGGCCGGGCGGTTCCATTGAATCTCAGAGGAGGAAGGAGTCTGGAGGTTCCACGCGTGACATCACAATTACTGTCAGATTTGGCGGGGCCAGGGCGGTATTTCCCAGAAGACAGTGCACACTGCGCTGTCTAGCTCCCTCTTTCTCCCTGCTTCCCTTCCTTTCTCCCTTCCCCCTCTCCCTTCCTCCCCCATTCAGCTGCTTTGGTGCCCAACCTGGAACCCCACCACCTGTGCCACAAGGGCGGGGGGAGCGCCTCAGCCCGCAGGACTGGGAGGATTCTGTACAAATGAGCATCACCTGTGAGTTTTGAGTTAGGCCCCTGCACCTGGTTGAATGCCCCACCAAGAATACCACCATAAGCCTCCCTCTTCCTTTCAAGCCGTCCCTCTACTCATTTCATTATGAAGTCTGCCCTGTGTCTGGCCACAATTGCTGCTGCTCCTAAGTAGGAGCTCTCCTATCTGTGAAATTAGAGAGCAGGTTGTCTTCCTCCTACCTGAAGTTGCCAAGTCCCACCCCTTGGCAGAGTTTTGATCCATTTATTAACTTGTGTCTTTGGACAACTTTCTTATCCTGACTCTCTGAGTCCCCCACCGATAGAAGGGATTGTGGTGAGGATTTCAGATCCAAGGCATATTTTAAAAGCCCAGCACAGGGGGATCCCTGGGTGGCTCAGCGGTTTGGTGCCTGCCTTTGGCCCGGGACGTCGGTCCTGGAGTCCTGGGATCGAGTCCTGGGATCGAGTCTCGGGATCGAGTCTCACATCGGGCTCCCGACATGGAGCCTGCTTCTCCCTCCTCCTGTGTCTCTGCCTCTCTCTCTCTCTCTCTCTCTCATAAATAAATCTTAAAAAAATAAAATAAATAAATAAAAGCCCAGCACAGTGCCTAACTTTGGAAAGATGCTTATCCTGGGCCACTTCTCCTTTTCTAGAAAAGTCCTCAGTGTTGAACCCTGGACAGAATCTCCAGTGCTGTGGCTTCTTTATGGTTGGTTCCAATAGGGTTTTTTCTATTCTACTCATGTATTTATTCAATCAACCGACATTTATGGGACACTTTTCATGTCCCAGAACTTGCAGATACAGAGGCAGATAAAATATGGGCCTGGGGATCCCTGGGTGGCGCAGCGGTTTGGCGCCTGCCTTTGGCCCAGGGCGCGATCCTGGAGACCCAGGATTGAATCCCACGTCGGGCTCTCGGTGCATGGAGCCTGCTTCTCCCTCTGCCTGTGTCTCTGCCTCTCTCTCTCTCCCTCTGTTACTATCATAAATAAATAAATTAAAAAAAAAAAAGAAAATGTCTTTTGGGATCCCTGGGTGGCGCAGCGGTTTGGCGCCTGCCTTTGGCCCAGGGCACGATCCTGGAGACCCGGGATCAAATCCCACATCAGGCTCCCGGTGCATGGAGCCTGCTTCTCCCTCTGCCTGTGTCTCTGCCTCTCTCTCTCTCTCTGTGACTATCATAAAAAAAAAAAAAAAAAAAAAAAAAAATATGGGCCTGTTCTCAAGTTGCCCTAGAGTAAGTGCATAAAGTACCATGGCAGGGTAAAAGGACACAAGACATGTGTGACCAATTCTGCTTGGAGAGAGAGTGTTGTTCTTTCCAAGATAAACAGGTATTTCTGGGGAGTGAGAGGCAGGAGAGAAAGAATGGAGAAGAGAGGGGTAGGAGGAAAGATGAGTGAGAAAAACTTAACAACTGAGGAAGGAACCAGGGCTGGGTCCTGGGGGGTCAGTTATGTCATGATAGGGAGTTTGCACCTCATCCTGAAGGTAGTGGAAGGCTATTAAACAGGAGGAACGTGGTGGATTGGTTGGAAAACTCAATTTAGCTGCATTGTCTGCATGCGGGTAGTAAAACAGAAGGCAGGGAGATTAGGCTGGAGGTTCTTGAGTTGTCTTAGGAATAATGAAGTTCTGAACCAAGTTAGAGGCAGATGTGGGGGGCAGGTAGGCATGGTAAGACTTCGTCATCAACTGGGTGTAGAAGTGAAGGAAAGAACCATCCCTAGATTTCTAGCCAAGGTGTCCGTTCCTTTCTGAAATGAAAGAGATAAAAGGAGATGGCTCCTGGAGGGCAGGGAGAAGATAGATTTGTGTATGATGTGCTGGTCTAAGATGTTTTGCAAATGTCCTAGAGAATATTGATTCTGTGCTCAGGAAAGCAGTCTGAACTGGAGGCCCTGATTTATGTCATTTTTTTGATGGATGTTGAAACCATGTAAGTGGATGACATTATCCAAGAGAAGTCTGTAGAGTCTTTGAGAAGGAGGTCAAACAGAACCCTGGTAATTACCAATTTAAGGGGTACAGCAGAGGAAAAGGAAACTGCAAAGAAGTCAGGAAAGAACTAAATAGCCACTCAGAGAAGGAAGACAGAGGAGTTGAGAGAGGTCAGTCATGGGTGTCAGAAGAACAGTTTGCAGAAGAAAAGAGATCAATTGGTCAACAGTGTCAAGAGAAGAAAGAAGGCCACTGGGTTTAGTTATTAGGAAATTGTTGAGGGGGTGGGTGCCTGGCTGCTGCAGTCAGTAGAGCAGGGGGCTCTTGATCTTGGGGTTATGAGTTTGAGTCTCACATCAGGCATAGAGATTACTTTAAAAAAATAAAAGCTTAAATAAATAAATACATAAATAAAAAGGAAATTGTTGGTGGCCTTTGCCTGGGCTTTTTTGATAGAAAGGCCCAGTAGCTGCCATGATGTATGTGGCTGGCAGAGAAGAGAGGTGGAGACTCTGAGCTAACTGAAGGTAGGGACTTGGCCTCCTCCACTGGTGCCTGGTGAAGCTAATCAATTATGTCTGTTAAATGAACAAGTGAATAAACCTGGATTGAAAAGGAAGCGAGGTGGGATATGCAGTGGTAGAGGGAGAAGCAGGGTTCATAGAGTATTTTGTTTAAAGATAGTCATTGCTTGTAGGGAAAAAAAAAAAAAACAGTAAAGAAGGAGAAGGTAAAAATTCTGACTGGGACCTAGGATTCAGGGGCTTTGGGCAGGAGAAAGGTGGAGGGATACTTCTCCAGGCTGGGGGAGAGTCGATGAGCGGGGGAGCAGCCTCAGGCAATGCTGGTACAATGATCTGAAAGGAACAGCAGCAGGGTAGGAGTTTCCAGGAAGGTGCTGGAAGTTATTCATTCATTCATTCATTCATTCATTCATTCATTCATTCCATAAATTTTGGGTACTTACTGTGTTGTGGAAAATAGAAAGAGCTGACCAGGGACCTGTAGAAAGATGACCAAGTGCCACTGAAGTCCCCCAAGCAGTCAGCTTTTTTTTTTTTTTTTTTAATTTTTATTTATTTATGATAGTCACAGAGAGAGAGAGAGGCAGAGACATAGGCAGAGGGAGAAGCAGGCTCCATGCACCGGGAGCCCGACGTGGGACTCGATCCCGGGTCTCCAGGATCGCACCCTGGGCCAAAGGCAGGCACTAAACCGCTGCGCCACCCAGGGATCCCCCAAGCAGTCAGCTTAAGGAGCAGGACTCACGGGATCCCTGGGTGGCGCAGCGGTTTGGCGCCTGCCTTTGGCCCAGGGCGCGATCTTGGAGACCCGGGATCGAATCCCATGTCGAGCTCCCAGTGCATGGAGCCTGCTTCTCCCTCTGCCTATGTCTCTGCCCCTCTCTCTCTCTCTGTGTGACTATCATAAATAAATAAAAATTAAAAAAAAAAAAAAAAGGAGCAGGACTCAGCTCTGATGCCCCAAAGGACAAAGCTAGCTGTGGGAAGTAAGGGCAAGCGGCAGACTCTGCCCTGTGGCTGCTGATGGAACTGTTGCCCTATCCAGCTCAGGAACACCCTCTGACCAGCTTCCACATGCCCCAGGAATTCCTGCAATTGTCCCTCCTTGCCTAGGCTCTGGCTTACTCCTATTCATTACTTCACATTCTGCTCCTGTTACGCTTCTTCCAAGAAGCCTTCCTCATCACCTCTCCTCATCCCCTAGCACTGTTGCACTCCTTGGTAGATGCCCTTGTTCTAACTCCCACAGGCCTTCCTCCCCCCACTTCTTTGCCTGAACTGCTCATCCTCTGGAGTCCCCCTCCTCACCCCATCCCTCAGCTCCTTGAGAAGGGGGCGTGTTGGATCGTTTTTTTAATCTGCATCTCCAGGGTACAGGTGGGGCTTCTCAGGAAGTCTGTGATGAGTGAATGGCATGGGGAGGGGCTGCTGCCACTGCCACTCTACTCTCTCAGATGTAAACAGGTTACCCAGCTGGGAGAGAGGACATCTGCTGGCTGGCGTGGCGTCTAGCACGGATGCATCTACCTTCTCCTCTGAAGGTGGGTCCAGGGAATCTCTGGCCCCAGGGTTCCCCACCACCTCTCATTTGGGAAAACTAATACCTGGTGGCAGGCAGGAGGGAGTGAAGTGTTTGGTCCCCAAAGGGGGGACCCCAGCTGCTCCAGCCCCACCCCATCCCATACCCCTGCCAGGCGGGGAAGGCCCTTTCTCTGGAGGCCATAAGTCACCCCTGTGTTTTGTAGCACTTTATGGTGCACAAATTTCTTTGGCATATGTGAACTGAGTCCTTTCAACAATTCTGCAAAATAGGTATTACCACCATCCCCATTTTGTGGATAAGGAAATGAAGGTGCAGAGAAGTAATTTGCCCTGGGACATCCAGCTAGTGACAGAGCTGGGACTTGTACTCAGGCCTGTCTGACTACAAGTTCAGGGCACTTGACACTATACTGCCCCCTGTCCCTAGTTCAGTGCTGAAGAAGGTGGTGGTGGCGGTGGTCCAAGGTCCAGCCTCACATGCCTTATTCCCCCCAGAATGGAAAAGGAGCATAGGAGAAGCAAAAATGGAGGCCACCAAATGGGACAGGGGCATATGGGGCACCTGGGACCCTCACAGCCTGGTGGGGGAAAAGGAAGGAAGGAGAAATGTGGGGCAAAGCTCTTACCAAGCTGCTGTGCCATCTCTCAAGTACTTTTAAGGCCACTTGGACTAACACACGCCTAACCTGGTAACTCCTGGCTGGGGGCCGGTGTGACGTCTTGTCCCAGGTCCACCCTTGTAGAGGCTGGATAAAGGCTCAGTCCTCCTGGCCTGAGGGAGTAAGCCAGCTGCTGCACCCCCTACCAGGCTGTCCTGGAGTTTATCAGTGCCAACCCACTACTTCCTCCAGGGGTGGGTAGAACTGGAGTCCAGGGGAGGGGGGAGGAACTGCAAGAAGGTGCCTTGCTCTCTCTGTCCTAGTATGTGAGACCTTAGGCACATGGAAGTCACTTCATGCGGTGGCCCGAGGGAGAGCCATTGGTAGACTAGAGATGGAGGGGGTAGAGGCTGAGTGTCCAGTGTGTCCAGGGCTTATGTTCACCTGAACAAACGAGGTGAAGGCTCGCTCCAGGGCTTCCCCCAAATCCCAAATCCTTACCCCCAGCAGCTTCTCAACTGTGTCCTGGGAAAGGGAACTTGCTGCATACAAGGGATGGAAGGGCTCAGGCTGGGGTCGGGTTGTTCAAGTCTGTGGCTCTAAGGAGATGGGATGGGGAAGGAGGCCATGAGTACGGAGTAGAGAAGAGTGAGCATGGAGAACAGGAGAGAGGTGAGAAAGTGAAGAAGGTGTCAGAAGGGAGGGGAGGGGCTTGGCGAAGAGGGAAAGCAAGCACTAGAGTCAGGAGAAGCTGAGGAGACAGACCAAATCTCTCCCCCAGGCTTGAGCCTCCAGGCCACAGCAAGTCTGGGGGCTGGAGTGATCCTGAGGCTGAGGGCTAGGGATGGGGGCTTCCTGGTGGTGCAGGGCAGGCTAGGAACTCTGAAGTGGTGCTCCTCTCTGCCATGTGGCTCCATGGTCTGCTTGGCCTGAGGGCCTTCCCCTACCCAGGCAGCCTGCGGAGTTCCCCAGCATGATAGGCAGGCATCAGAGGGGAGCAAGGGAAACTTGCTGATACATTTTCCTGAGAGTCTGGTTGGAGGATTTGTGCAGGGGGCCTGAGGGGCAAGGGGAGTGCTGAGTTCCTACTGGGTGGTTACCACTCAGAAGCAGAAAGGTGCCAGGGAAGGTAGGGGTGGGGGTGGCAGAGGGGTCTGGTGAAGATAGATTGAGCTATGGGAGGGGAGACCCAGAGGTGTACTGCTGTTGCCATCCCTGCATGACCCAGACTCCTGCCCTCTCAGGTGAATTCAAGGACCCGGACAGGTGCTGCTGGAAACACAAGCAGTGCACTGGGCACATTATCCACCCCTTCACCTCTGACTATGGTCACCACAACCTGCACCTGCACTCTGTCAGCCACTGCGACTGTGATTCTAGGTAAGGGCCCTCCTCCTTGGGGGACGCACAGCCTGAGAGACACTCCTGGGCAGAGCAAGGCCCACAATTTCCCCACGGTTCCCCCTTCAGCTTTGACCTGGCACTGCCAGCCCAGTTTCTGCTTCATAGACCTGGCTCTGCCCCAAAGCCATGGGGAGGAGGTTTCTCTTGGCAGCCTGGACTGAGCATGGTAGAAGCCAGCTGTCCTTCTGACTCTGGGACCCTGGTGTGTGTGGGGGAGTCATGGAGGCCTGGGAGCCAGGCTGAGTCCTCTGTGTGGCAGGCTGAAGGACTGCTCAGAGAAGACAAATAGCAGCAGCTCCCGAGATGTGGGCCCAGCCTGCTCCCGAGATGAGGGCTCAACATGTTTCAACATCATCCAGTCCCCTTGCTTTGAGCTCATCCCAGAGGAGGAGTGTGTGGAACGGTTCTGGTATGGCTGGTGAGTGCTGGCAGGCTGACAAGGGCGGCACTAAGGGGCACTGGCCCCCCACTCTCTGTCAATCTTCTCTTTCCCTGTCCCCCCCTCCCTCCCAGGTGCAAAAGCTATAGGCCTGTCTCTGTGGCCGTGATCCACCATCCCATCCACCATGACTGTGGGGCAGATAATCTGAATGAAGAGGAGGAGGAGGAGGAGGAAGAAGAAAGCAAGCCCCCCATTCCGACCCAGGTGGGGCCGGCCACCACCACCACCACACCCGCTGACCCAGTTATGGGCACAATCACAAGTACCCCGGATTCAGCAGCTCCCATCACTATCTGGCGCTCTGAGAGCCCCACAGGGAAGTCCCAGGGCCACAAGGTGATCAAGAAGGTAAAGAAGAAAAAAGAGAAAGAGAAAGACAAGGAAGAGGATACAGATGAGAAGCCAAAGCCGAAGAAAAAAGTCAAGAAGGGCAAGTTGATTAAGAAGAAAAGCCCAGTTAAATCGGAATCTTCACCTCCAGACCTGAGCCGGTCAGTAAGCCCGAGAGAGTTGACCAGGATGTCAGAGTCCAGCCCAGATAGCCGGGGAGACCTGGAGAGTGAGGACAGTTACAATGACCCCAGGCGGGAGGAGCCCTCTAGCGAGGATATCTTGGAGTCTTCGTCCCCCAGGAAGAGAGAGAAGAACACCATCCAGACTAAGAAACCTGGGGCAAGGGCCTCACCAGTCAAGAAGGTCAAGAGGAAATCTCCCCCAGCATCAAATCCCAATCTCAGTTGAGGCCAGGGCATCCAGGGTGAAGAATAAATGCGATCAAGCCTGTAGCTGACCCCCTGCTGCTGTTCTCTCTCCCTCCAACCTGTCCCTTCCCAGGGGAGGGGGTGGGTTCTGGGCACAGCAGGAGTCAAGGGGCCAGGGGCTACTGGGGTTTTGGAAGAGTAATTTGTTCCTCAGGACGGAGTCCATGGGAACAGAAGGGAGGGCAGAGGCGGGGCACAGCCTGTTTCTCTGTAACATTCTAGGCTCAGGGCAGAGCACATCTGGATGGGGTGGGAAGGAGGCTCCCCATCTTTTGGGAGACTGGTCTGTGAAATCCACTCGGGGATAGGCAGTGCTGTCTGCAGTGATACCCCTAATAAATTGAACCTTTTAACCCACTCTGTGCCACTGTGCCTGGCCTTTCCCTCTTCTAAGTGGCCCTTAGGAAGATGCTGGTGGCACCAAAGGGAACATGGTCTTCCTGGCTGCTGTGTCCCTGACAGAAGACCGGCTCTTCCCTCCCAACTCTTGCCAACAGCCAAAGAGATCTTGAATGATGTAATGAAGTCAAGATGGGAAGCTCACGGAGTTTGGGCAGCAGTGATTTCTCTGCTGAGCCCCAAAGCAGAGGAGAGGGAGGAGGAAAGCCTCATTTAGCACAAACTCACAAAGCTTTGAGACCAGGCCCTTCTGAAGAAACAGGGGAGACCAGGAGTTTGGAATACACACAGGCAGTGGGGCCAGGAGCAGGGGCTAGGGCCAAGGGGGCTGGCTGGTCCCAAGCTGATAAGAGGGAGGCCAGCCTCCCCTGTAGCAGCCTGGCACTTTCTTTTCCAGGGCAAGCCTGGGGCCCATCCTGGGGCAGACATCCTCATGTAGAGCTATCACAGATCAAGCCTTGGCTGGCAATGAGTGGGGAAAGAGGTGCAGGGGCTCAAACTGAGAAACCAAAATTTACTTGCAGCCCTTCTTCACTGCGCCAGAAGTGGCTAGTAGGCACAGTGGATGGGACAGCCACCTGTGAATGCAGTAACAACAGCTAATGGGTACTGGGGCCTCATGAGGTCCCAGGCCCTGGGCGGAGCGCTCACATGTCCTCTCTCAATCCTACCGGCTGCCCTGATGAGGCAGATTATCACTCCACTTTACAGAGAAGATGGCTGGCTCAGAGACAACAGGCACAGGGCTCGGAGGCAGAGCAGGGATGTGGCCCCAGGTAGTCAGATTCAGAAGCTGCTTGCTGTTCTGAGTCACTGCCTCTTTGATGGCCTGGAAGGAGTCAGAGGGAGCCCTGAGAGCTCCACACACACTGCTTTGAAAGCCACCCTTCAAAAGCTGGAGTGTTGGAGAGAGAGGCTTTGCCAAGTGCTCTGTAGAAACACTGTTTATTCAAATGACAGGCAGGAAGCGGAGGCAGCAGCAGGTGGGTGAAGGCGGCCAGGTGGGGGCTGGGCAGGTTAGCACTGCTCCCCTTTGTCCCCTGCAATTTTGCTTTGCTAGCCACCAGAGCTGTCGGCATCAGGGTCAGAAATACTTTCCCTCTTCTCCCTCCTGCCCCAAACTGAATAAATAGCATTCCTCTCCCCACAAGAGTTGGGGGAGACTCATGTGCTGAGCTTGGTGCCCCGGGGTCACAGCCCAGAGTCAGATGAGGGCAGAAGCTCAAAAATGGCTTGTAGGGAGTAGAATACAAAACTGTTCCACTCTCATTCTCGTCTTCCTCTTCTTCCTCCCTGCCACACTCCCCTCCCAGCCTGGTCCCAGGATAGGTGGTCGGTGAGGGCCTGGAGTGGAAGAATTGTCACCTAGCGTACACTGAGCTCAAATTCCCAAGGCCATCCAGCTTGTCACCCATCCAGGCTGACCACCAAAGAGAACGTCAATTCACGTCACTTTATGGACAGAAAAGGAGGGGCAGGGAGTGAGGCAGTGGGCGGCTGGGCCTCTCCCAGCCTCAGAGGTAACTAGAGTCCTAGGAGCAGGCCCCCTACCGATCCATCTCATCCAGGAGTGGGGTGGCATCGCCAGCAATGGACATGGGGGTGCTTTCGATCATGGGGCTGGGAGAGGGCCGAGGTGTCAGCCGCTGCTTCTGTTTCCGCCGCTCTGCTTCCTTCTCCTGTAGCCACTGCTCTGCCATCTTCCCCCAGTCGATGGCCGCGTGGCTGTTGGACCTGGGAGAGGAAGAAGGGGCCTGAGATCAGGATACTCTGCAGCTCACCAGAGTATCTGGTATCTCACCAAACACTGCTGATCATACATCCTTACAGAAATGGACTTCCAGTTTTGGGTAGCAGTAGCAGTCGTGGTAAGCTGCCACATTGCCCTTTTCTGTCTTCTAGAAAGCAGTCATCCTGGGCTATCACTGGGGTCATGGCCCTCACAAGGTCCAGGGTCCTGCCTATGCTGAGCCTGTTGGCCTCTTGACAACACCTGCCCCTAATAACCTTCTCTGTCACCAACTATATACTTACTTTGGCTGCTGCTGCCGTTGCCGAGAGCTGGAGGAGGGCTGGGGCTGGGCCTGGGCAGACTGTGGGGTGGTGCTGGCCTGTAGTTGGTGGTACTGTGGTGTGGTGATGGGCTGGCTGGGGGTTGTGTAGGAGTAGCTGGGGGTCATTAGTGGTGTGGCCACTGGCTGCTGGGCTGGCGTTGGGAACACCTGGAGAAAGGTGAACAGTTAAATGGGGGTGGGTCTCTTGAGCATGTGCAGTCCTAAGCAGTAGAGAGAGGCCAGCAGGATGGGACCTGGCACAACAATGGAGCCCACCAGCCCTGATTGCTTGAAGGTCCCAAAGATCGCAAAGGACTATGGAAAAATCAGACCTTCTCTTACTCCCTTTACCCTCAAGTGGGCCTGAAAAAAAGGGCTATGGGTCAGACACAGTTCCTAAGGCTGTGAGCCCCATCTGTACATATGGGCACTGTGGTGGACACTGCCAGAGGCCAGTCTATGGTCATGGGTCAGTAAAGGATGATGGTTCTGTTTCAGTCTTCTTTACCGTCCGCAGAGAGCCTTGCCCCCAAGCCACGTACGTGGTAAGCGCTGCTGCCTCCTCCACTGCCGCCATAGCCATACTGGCTGGAGGCCCACTGGGCTGGGGTGGCATTAGGGTTCTGTCCTTGACCTGTCACAGCTGCAATGGCACTGAACATCTGCGAGGTCATGTTCTGGGGCAGGGCATTCACAGCCCGTGTCAGATCTGTAAGCACAGAGAGGTGGAGGATGGGCATGTTAGAGGTCAAAGTCCTTTTAGCACCATCCCTCCAGCTCCCAGTCACAGACATGGGTTCCTTACCTGCAAGGTTGATGTTGGCTGGTGTGGCATTGATAGAAGCAGGTGTCCGTGTCCTGCTGCTGCTACTAGGAGTGATGCCTATAGGAAATGGTCAAAGTTAGTTCTGTCCCTCCAGAAACTTATTTCTGGTTTCACAATGTAGGGGGCTGGAGGAGGTCCCGAGGTGGGTGGAGAGAAGGGAAGCTGCATCGGCAGAGTAGATGGAGGACTTCCTTGATGCCAAGAGGCTGGAGCAGAAGTGAGACAGCTGTGGTGAGAGACCATGCCTCATCCCTTCCACAGATGGCAAGTGATCACCTTGATTCAGGGCCTATGTGTCCTAAGCACACCCCAGAGCTCAGAGCAGAACTCACCTGGTACAGGATCCTGGTAGTGATCCTTAAACCATCTGAAAAGTCCATTCACAGTAGGGAAGATTTGGCCCCGGTACCGGAATCCTTCTGGAGTCACTGTTACATATTCTATCCTGGGATTTTGGAAGGAGACATGTGTCAGATACCACTTGGGGCCAGCCCTGAGAAGCGGCCAGAACAGATCACCCTGTGAAGGAGCCACACTGGGTGCTGGGGGAAAGGAGAGATGAAAGATCCCTGACCCTGTCAAAGGAGGCCGCACTCTGAGGTGAGCACAGGTAAGGCCAGGAGCTTGGTGTACAGGCTGCCAGAGGAAGGCCTGCTGGGGGCTGGGCCACCATCCTGGGCTGCAGAATGATGGCAGCACACTGCAGGTGAGGGTAAGAGTGAGGTCGCAGTGTCAGGGTTGGAGGGGCCAGGGTACCAAAAACAATTCCCAAGACCGGGAGTCTGGAAGCACCCCTGTTAAGGTGGTTAGTCTGACCTTACTCAACACTGTAGTGTAGGGAGTACATAAGAGGATGGGTTCTGGGTTCAGACCAGTTCTAGTTCCAGTTGTGGCTCTGTCACTTGCCACTTAGATGACTTTATATGAAGTTAATAAACCTGGGTCTCCGTTTCATTTGAAAAATGAGAGAAATGACACTTAAACCTTTAGAATTGAGTGTAAGAAATACCTGAAGATGGTGCATGGGAAGCACTTAGCACAATGCCTCAATAGGGTTCTGCTGACTTAAGGATAACTGTCATTTACCCACAGACGATGACAAATATAAAGTTCTCATTTATAAAGTTGAACCCTGCTTCCTAAACCTAATGACACTGAAGTATCGTCAATTCTGCAACACAAGGAGTCTGCACACCTTCCCACGGAAAGTTATCATGTTGCCTCTATTCCCTTGTTTAAAGGTCACTTGTGGGATCCCTGGGTGGCGCAGCGGTTTAGCGCCTGCCTTTGGCCCAGGGCGCGATCCTGGAGACCCGGGATCGAGTCCCACGTCGGGCTCCTGGTGCATGGAGCCTGCATGGAGCCCGCATGGAGCCTGCTTCTCCTTCTGCCTATGTCTCTGCCTCTCTCTCTGTGTGACTATCATAAATAAATAAAAATTAAAAAAAAAAAAAAAGTCACTTGTTTGTTCAACTATTCCTCATGGGA
Organism: Canis aureus; assembly: GCF_053574225.1. Classification (NCBI taxonomy): domain Eukaryota; kingdom Metazoa; phylum Chordata; class Mammalia; order Carnivora; family Canidae; genus Canis; species Canis aureus. Next base: position 18,272,498 of record NC_135626.1, read on the forward strand.
CAGTGTCCAGCCAAGAGCCCTGGCTGTCATCCTCTGGAAGCGTGATGGTGAGTCAGAAATGGTTTCTCAGAAACAATACTCTACATATGCCCAAGATGGTGTAGAGTTTGGAGTCTAGAGCTTCCTGTCACCTAGCCACTGAGTCCCTACTAATAATCTATACTATTTATCATGTGCAAGTAGTATAGAGACAAGAGCAGAAATGCACTGGCCTTGGCCAAGGGGCTGAAGGAAGGATGGGGGCATAGAGAAGGCTGGAAGAATGATCAGCCTGAGTAACAGACAAGAAAGCAAATCTAGAAAAAATGGGACTTTGTCTAATTCAGAGTGAGCTCTAAAGGGACCCAGACAAAGGAATATCTAGGAAGGCCAGCCTGTCAGTCACACACAAAAGGGAGCAGAGGGGGATTCGATGGTAGGAAGAAGAAAAGCTCTTCTCACCCACCCCTTCGGAACAGGCACAAGTTATCTGGCACACAACAGTGACAGTGAGCCATCATGTGCTGACTCGCCCTGGCAAGGGTGAAGTGGAGAGTAAAAAGAGTTGTGTCCTGGTCCCCACCTTTGCTAGTCAGGTGGACAGGGGCAGGTGATTTCCATTACTCCTTGGGAGACAGAAGACGCAAAGGAAAAACTTTTTCTCACAGGGCTGAGGAAAGTATCTTTTTTACCAAATCTTTCCCTTCTGCCTCTAAATCATCACCCTCTCTCCCCAGCTCCAACCTCCACTGCTGGTCTAAACAGATAAAAGGCAAAAGACAGTTAAGCAGAACCAGAGAGAGAATACTGCTCCAGATGTCTCTAACTCCCCTGCTAGACTATCTGCGGACCCCAGTGGCAGCACCTTCTCAGCACCAGTGCTCACCTGGGTTTACCCCGGGGCTGGTATCCCAGTAGGAACTTGCCGGGCAGTTCCTTGCAGGCACAGATGAAATAAGGGATGAAGGTGGGCTTCTCCTTCTTAGTTTTGATGAGCAGCTCCTCTAATTTCTGGGGGTAGAACGAGGGGGAGAGGTTGGGATAGCAGCATGCTTGGTACACAATGTCTGGTACATACATGAGGTACACTTCCTTCACCAGATGAACATCCCCTACACTGAAGGGAAATCATATCCTGAAGTCATTGGGAAAGGTCATGCCTGGAAGAGCCCTGGGCTCACCTTACGGTCACCACCACTGCAGTCCTGATAATATTTGTGGTTCAGAAGGTCCCGGGCAAAGGATGCCATGGGCTGGACGTAGCGAGCAACAATCTCATCCAAGTCTTCAAATTCCTGTGGGGAGATGGTAAGGCCCCGTGTGTCACATTCCGAGCTGAAACTCCTGGCCCTTCATCCAATCCACTCAAAAGAGGATCTAGAGGAGGACATGGACTTCCCAGCCCTGCTGTAGCCTCACTTCACTGCAAAGACCCCTCAAGTTATTATCTGTTTGAGTCATGCCCAGATTTATGAGCTTACAAGGCACAAAATTCTTTAAACCATAACTTTGATTCTACCCTGCCACTTGGGAACAAGAGAGCTTCCCCAATTTTTTCTCTACTGAAAACAAAAATGAGAAACGTGTGTGCGTATGTGTACACAACCACGTGCTTCTACATGTATATTTTCTTCTATTTCTCTGCTGATGCTCTCAAGGTAGTCTATTTTAAAATCTGGAGAACACAGAGAAAGGAGCAAAACATACAAAAGTGTTATCAAATGACTCATTTCACAATCAACCTCCTGTTCCACTGCTCTGTGCAGCTAAACTACATATAATGCACATAAGCCACTATATCAGCTCAGAGTAGCCAGAAATGGCTTGTTTCCAAGAGAAGGAGAGGTGATGGGGAGCGGGCAGGAGCCAGCTCTCACCTCGCTGTTGATCCACAGTGTGGCCCCCAGGCTGAAGGCATTTTCTTTGCCCTCTTCCCGTACATCCACATGTTGGTAGATGCCATCGCTGACCTTCCAGGTCACAGTCAGGTGATTTTCACCCTTACTGCTTGGGCGGATGATCACGTCACCCTGGTCCATGGTCTCCATCATCTTTTCTGCTTGCTTGAAGTTTATATTATGGAAGGACGGGTGTGCGATCACTCGCTTGATGTATGCTGAGGAGGGCAGGAAAGGAGTACACACTGGGTGAGGGGACTGAGACCCCACAACGGCAGGACAACTTGTGGCTTCACTTCTGACCCGCTATCAAATTCTGAGACTCTTTCACCTTCTCCAGACCTGGGTTCTCTGAGGTGAAGGATGTGTGAACCTGGCTTCCTAAGGTGCTGAGAGAATGAAGCTCTAAGAGTCATAGTGCATTACCAAAGAACACGTGACCCACAAAGACCCTGGCTTCCAGCCTGGCCACTGACTCCAGCCACGATGTTTCTGGGCCTGAGCACCTCAAAGCTGAGCACTCACTCCCCCCGCCCCGAGGTACAGCCATCAGCAAGTGCATAGTGCAGAGAGCGGGCTGCCAAGACCCGGGCTGCAGAAGTGTGGTGGAGGCCACACTCACTGGTCCGCTGCTGCTTCCGTTTCATGTCCTCCTCCTGCTTGTGGTCCGCTGCTTCGGCATCAAAGTCATAGTAGGTGTCCTTGGGCAGTTTCCACTCATTGTTCCTGTCCATGAGGTCTGAGGTTCGGCAGGTGAGATCGGCACTAAACTTCTCAATGTCAATCTTCATGATGCGGCAGTGAACGGTCATTCCCACCTAGATCCACAGAACATTTGAGCTGGAAGGGACAAAGATGATCTAGCCCGATGCCCCATTTTACATGTGAGAAAACCAAAGTCTAGGCCAAAAGATGGAGAGTGATTTGCCCAAAGCTAGCCAGCTAGCAAGTAGCAGATTAGGAGTTCAGTGTGGAGTCTGGTCTGCAGACTACGGGCCATGGTCGGCACAGATGCCTCTTACTCTAGGCAGGAAAACCAAACAGGAGCTTCCTGGGATCTACTCTGCCACTGTCACTATTCCCTTCTCCCATAAAGTTACCTAATTACTGTTCCTGGGGTGCAATCAAAGTCTGGCTGCCCTTTTTGGAGAGGAGGCAAATAAGTGCTTTCTGTTCTTTCCCTCTGACTTGAGCCTTTCTATCTAAACAGTGGCACAAGCCCATTGCATTGCATGGCTCTCCTTTAAAAAATCCCCCTAGGGCAGCCTAGGTGGCTCAGCGGTTTAGTGCCTGCCTTTGGCCCAGGGCCTGATCCTGGAGACCCCAGATCGAGTCCCATGTCGGGCTCCCTGCATGGAGCCTGCTTCTCCATCTGCCTGTGTCTCTGCCTCTCTTTCTCTCTGTTTCTCATGAATGGATGAAATCTTAAAAAAAAAAAAAAAAAAAAAAAAAAATCCCTCTAGCTTCTTTTTTAGAAGGGTCTTTCTCCAATCTTCCTAACTCTACAGTTCTTAGGGGTTCATGACACTTAGAACGAGAGAATTTGGCAGATCTGGTACCAGCCATGTCATCAACTAACTGGGTGATCCCCGAAAAGGCGGTCAAATTTGCCTGAAAAAGGAAGGTAATATTTCTTTCCCTACCATGTTGTGAGACTAGAGACAGCATATGTAATGTCAAGTGCTGGTATCTACTGGGTGAATAAATGGCAGTTGGCAGAAGAATATAGAACAGAAAGAGACCTTAGCCTTTGTTTCACAGCATGTAAGGCTGGGTCCTGCTTCCTGCCTGCAGTCTAAAGCACAGCTTCCCACACAGGAAGAGAGAGCCCTCTCCTGAAGGGCTTGGCAACCCAATGAACTTTCACAAAGACAGTGAACAAAAGCTGCTACTCATTCACATGCTTCTCACCCTGGCTTCTTTCAACTAGTTATAAATCCTCCTGACACTCTCCCTCTACCAGCAGGCACTGGGAAGAGCTTTCACTTCTGGGGGGGCATAGCCCAAAGTTCCGGAAAGCACAATTTGGACAACTGTAAGTTGCACTAGATGCCTTAGCCTGGTCATTCATCTACCTTCACTCGCTCCTCCGGCCGCTTTACCACTTTGTCACTGAGGAACTTGGTGGGGATGAAGCCGGTGACACCATTGTCTAGCCGTGTTTTGACACCAATGGCCTGGCCTGGGCATGAACCGCTGTCAAAGTGGTTCCAGACCTAAAAAGTGCATCAGAATAGGAGCTTGGTCATTAGGATTCTGGAGATCACACATTCAAAAAGGAGCTGCTGGGACACTGTAATTTATCTTATCATAACACCTGGCAACATGTCTGAAAACACAATGACTTAGCCACCCACCAACATAGATTTTGAACATCCCTAATGTTCCTTAATTCATAACTGATGTTTGGCACCACTGGCCATCAGATCAATCCTTTATGTTAATCTAATCTGTACATCCCTCTAGTTGCAACTGAGGCCCTCTTGCACATTTTGTTCAGACATAGTGGACATTAGAAATAAACACATCAGTCTCCTCAGAACAACCTGTTTCAATGAACCAGGTCCCCCTTGACTTTCTTGTAACCCGGACAAATCCCATCAGCTTCTTTTATTAGGTACAGTTCAGAAATTATCACCTTCACAGACTGCCTGTTAACATTTGAAGACTCAGAAAAAGCTTTCAGAGTGGCTGTAATGACTTCTGACCATTAGAAAGGCAGATAGTGTCTAGAAGAACTTGGGACAAATTAAAATGTGTGTGGAAGATGGAAAAATTAAAGAGAACCTACAGATACTTTCTAACTAGAATGAACAGGGAGATTCCTAGCCTGTAATAATATACGACTTCACGTCTCTAATCTGGTTAGATTCCAAGAGAATGGGAAACAGGGTTAAAGGCTGAGCCAGAATAGAAGGAAACACACCGATTTCTGACCAGCATACAAAGGGACTTCACATTAGACCTGTATGTGTTCCAGCCCTCTTCCCTCTCTGCGTATTTGTTCGGTAAAAGCATGTAATAGAAAACAAAACAAAGCAAAACAAAAAGCATGTAACAGCTCGATTCTCGACTCCTTTCCAGAGTGCAGAGAACATTTGACTGAAGAAATCCAGTAACCATAATAACACTGCAGCACCTACCTCACTTAGCTCCGGGAAATTGTCTTGCTGACAGAAGGGGCACTGCCATAGCCCTGTCTCATCGTTGCGGATTGCCTGGTCATAGCTCTCACCCTGGGGACGCCTGTGGGCAATGCCAGTGACGTTGCAGATAATGAGCTTTCCTGTGGGAAAGGGAGGACAGGGAAGGAAAGAAGAGAAAAGGGAACAGGCTAAGAGAACTGGAGGAGTGACTCCTTCCACTGATATTTTCCTGACAAAACATCTGTCTTGGGATCCCTGGGTGGCACAGCGGTTTGGCGCCTGCCTTTGGCCCAGGGCGCGATCCTAGAGACCCAGGATCGAATCCCATGTCGGGCTCCCTGCATGGAGCCTGCTTCTCCCTTTGCCTGTGTCTCTGCCTCTCTCTCTCTCTCTCTCTCTGTGACTATCATTAAAAAAACAAAAACAAAAACAAAAAAACATCTGTCTTATAGCATCTCCACTATAGAAGGAGGTGGTTTCCCTCACCTCCTTCCTTGAGAAGGGAAATCTTCTGATCTGATGACAAGGAAACATGAAGCCTATGAGTGACTCCCTAAAGATCCTGCGGCAGCAGGTTAAAGACACAATTTGACCTTGGACTTAGTTTTGACTTCTAGTCCAGGACTTTATAATCTTCTTAAATGTCCCCAGTCCTTTCTACCTACAAACCTGCCTCATTTTGTTGGAATCATGGCTTGGTTTGAATGTTAATGCACCCCCCCACCCTTACATATCCTCCTCCAACTAAAAACCAGACCCAGAATTTACCAATGTAGAAGGTCTCTGGCGTTTCTTTGGTTAACATATTGAAGATTTCCTCTGTGTTGGGAGAGCGGTAGGCTGTCCGGAGATCCTTATACCGACAGCTCAGCTCCGCTCGGATGTCGTACAGGGTGATGTGTTTATCACCATAGCCCTGGGAAAGATATTCATCAGGAAAAGCCTTGCAACCATTCCTGACTGAAGCCACAAGGGCTTTCTTGAGGCTGATGTGAGACTCCATCCTGGCAATCCAGGATCACATCCTGAGCCAAAGGCAGACATTCATGCACTGAGCTACCCAGGCATCCCAACAAGGGCTTTCAATGGCCCCCATCAGGGCTTCTCTCTTCTTCCCTTTCAACATTTAAGATAGGAAGTTTTCAAGTTTTCTCTTAACCATGCAACGTTCTAGAATAAAAATGCTTCACAGAATCCCGATGTGTGAAATAGACACATGCAAAGCTGTGCTACTGGAAAGGAGGAGAGGAGGTGCGCCTGGATGGCTCAGGGGTTGAGCACCTGCCTTTGGCTCAGGGTGTGATCCCAGGGTCCTGGGATCAAGTCCCGCATCAGACTCCCTGTGAGGAGCCTGTTTCTCCCCCTACCTGTGTCTTTGCCTCTCTGTCTCTCATGAATAAATAAATAAAATCTTAAAAAATAGGAAAGGAGGAGACAAGGTCTAAAAGGAAATTTGACTGACAGCAATCCCTACCCCGCACCCCCTTGTAGTGACTGTATCAGTCTGAGACTCCCTTGGCTCCTTAAGAGGCAGAGTGAACACTTCCTTGAAAAACCCAGTATAAAAAAAAAAAAAAAAAAAAAAAAAAAGAAAAGAAAAACCCAGTATAGCCTGGGGAGGGACAAGAGAGGATCAAGTCTCACATGTTAACAGTAGAAGTTTTCTGGAGATTTGATGCCTGAGTTTCCTCCCAACTAGGCCATGATTTCTGTGTCAGGCCTCTCCATTGTCACTCTCACCTGCCTCTCCAGTTCTTCTGCAAAGGCATCAAGGTCCAGGTCCTTGAGTCGCTCTGGGTTTTCCAAGATTTCTTCAAGAGCTCCTGCAGGGTTGGCATCCTCAGCTGATTCATCATATTCCAGAGCATCCACTGCCATCTTCCTGGCCCACTCATAGGTCTCAGGGTGGACTCGGGAACCATCAAGAACCTCAATGTATGAGTCAGTGCTGAAGGCAAGGCAGAAAAGGGGCAAGGATATAAAACAAGAAGCTTCTAGTAACAACCCAAATGTCCACCAATGGGGAATTGGTTAAATAAATTAGGGTACCTCCATACAATGGAATACTATACAGCCATTAAAAATAATGAGGTAGATCTATGTGTGCTGACATGGAAAGATGGCCACAATATACTGATACGTGAAAAATGCACTGCAAAACACTATGAACCGTATGATCCCATTTTCGTAGTAAATGGGTAGTTAGTAAATGCATAGCAAAAATAAAATTTAGGAACGTTGTAGTATACACCAAATCGTTATGGTAGTTATCTCTGGGGGGTGGGATTATGGGGGACTTCCACTTTCTGCATAATACTGCTATACAATGAATTTTATAATGAACTTAAATAAGTGTTACAGTAAGATAAAACAAGAAGGGGGAAAGAGACTTCTGACAATTTGCTGGCAGCTATTTTCCCCCATAAAGCCTTCCCAGGCTGGTCTTGCCCGTGCACTCACATGGACCTATGTTATTCGTGGAGTGTTACAGCAAAGCTGGGTGGAAAATGAAGTTTTAGAACTTGAAGCCTATTTCCCCACTGATTTCCATTACTGAATGAGGAGCTATGTGCCCGTGGAAAAGATCCTCCAAAGACTGAGTTGATAACTTCTGGAGAGGAAGAGGTCAATGGTGAAGTCCAAAGTCCAAGTGAATAGAACTTTCTCTCAATAACATCATCTCAAAACATACCGAATCTCTCTCCCCCTTCCTTACTTCCTCATACCCCCACACTCCTTTTCCATTGCCCCTGCCAGTCCCACCCTTACCTAGCCATGGTAGATGGTAATAAGAGAACATGTTTGTGTTTACTGAACGAAGTCTTGTATGTATCCTGGCCTTAATTTATGAAGTTAAGTTGGTTCTTTTTATGATTTTCTCACGCAAAAAAAGTTTCACATAATTGAACCGATCTTTTCCATAGGTCAGAGGCTCTTGACTTTCAATAGAGGTTCCTCACCTTTGCTTTAAAATATTTCTCAATTCAAATACCTTGGGCCCTTTGACAGCCCTAATTCTCTGAATCCCCAAAGCAAAGCCCAAGGGACCTCCTCCTGGCCCACCCAGGCAGAGGGCATCACCTGTCCCCCAAGGAGGCTGTGTCAATCTTGAGGAAGCCAGCACAATTCATGAAGACTTTGGGACCCATGTGGCACATGGTGACCAGCTGGGTCCGGCTCTCGAGCCTGGTGTTGTTCTGCTTCAGGATCTAGGGGAGAGGTGTGGGGTGAACCAGAGCAGTAGGCAGGCCTCCCCCCTCCCTGCCTGCTTTCATGTTTCTGGGAAACCCTCTATGATGGGAAGTCTCTCCCCATGCCTCAATATCTAACACTATACCCTACTATTTTAAAGATTATTTTAATGAACTATATTACACTTGCCAAAGGTAACTAATGTATGGCTTAAAAATGATATAATGGGGCACTGGACTGGCTCAGTCAGAAGAGCATATGACTCTTTTTTCTTTCTTCAAGGATTTTATTTATTTATTCATCCATTGCGCCACAGAGCCAGGCTTGTTTATTTATTCATGAAAGACAGAGAGAGAGGCAGAGAGAGGCAGAGGGAGAAGCAGGCTCCCTATAGGGAGCCTGATGTGGGACTCGATCCCAGGACCCTGGGATCACTACCCAAGCCAAAGGCAGATGCTCAACCACTGAGCCACCCAGGTGCTCTGAGCATGTGACTCCTGATTTTGGGGTTGTGAGTTTCAGCCCCGTATTGGGCGTAGTGATTACTTAAAACAAACAAAAACTTAAAAAAAAAGTTAACGATAAAACATATATCCAACAACCCCACTACTCATCTTAAGCAAAAGAGTATTACCCATGCTTCTAAAGCTCCTTGCATTCCCTTTCAACTCCTGACTGAAAAAAAATTTTTTTTTTTAAGATTTTAGTTATTATAGAGATGCAGAGAGAGAGAGAGAGAGAGAGAGAGAGAGGCAGAGACACAGGCAGAGGGAGAAGCAGGCTCCATGCAGAGAGCCTGACGTGGGGCTCGATCCAGGGTCTCCAGATCATGCCCTGAGCTGCAGGCGGCACTAAACCGCTGCGCCACTGGGGCTGCCCTTAATTTTTTTTTTTTTTTAAGATTTTATTTTGAAATCTTTACCACTTGAATAAATCACTGTCCTGAGGTTTGTGTCTAGTATTTTTCCCACTTCCATTTTTTTTTTTAAAGATATTTTGAGAAAAAGAGAGAAAGAGGGAGAGAGAGCATAAGCAGGGGAATGGAAGGCAGAAAGGGAGAAACAGACTCCCCACTGAGCAAGGAGCCCGACTTGGGGCTTGATCCCAAAACCCTGGGATCAAGATCTGAGCCAAAGGCAGACACTTGACTGAGCCACCCAGGTGCCCTTCTTACTTTCTTCCATCTGTTTTTTTTTTTTTTTTTCTTAATTTATCTATTCATGAGAGACAGAGAGAGTGAGAGAGAGAGAGGCAGAGACACAGGCAGAGGGAAAGCAGGCTCCATGCAGGGAGCTGGATGTGGGATTCAATCCCAGGTCTCCAGGATCACATCCTGGGCTGAAGGCGGGGCTAAACCGCTGAGCCACCTGGGGTTCCCTCTTCCATCTGTTTTAAATTCTGGTTTACAGCTATCTTTCCCATGAGCCATTTGGTATAGTAGTGAAGAGCACAGCTGTGGCCACCTGAGTCTAAAGTCTGACTTGGACTCTCACTAGTTGAATGACTATGGACAAGTCTCTTTACCTAACTTTGGCCTTTTGCCAAATCATACTGGCATAGTGTAAAGACTCAATGAAATGGGAACTTTCCTTATTTTCTGATTCAACCCAACCCTACCTTTAGGAGATGGGTCCCTTTTCGAGGTCCCAGGCCACAGACATACTGGATTAAGGCCTGGCTGTACGGGTGAGCGATGGCACGGTTGACATCGACCCCAACTTCATTGACTCGGTTGATAAATTCACAGTACAAGGCGTTGAGCAGCTCCTCTTTTACCACATGCTCCTGTGGACACACAGCAGGCAGGGATAAGATGACTGTGCCTTTCTGCCTGCCTAGGCTTATCTGTCAAACCCTACTCACCTGCAAGGGATGAAACTTGAGACACAGAATATCTTCATCAGAGCTGCACACCTGGGCAAATTCAATCAGAGGGTCCTGGATGCGCCGGGCCAGGGAGACGGCCTGTCTCAGCACTGGAGGATAATCCCGGAACTCTGCCTAGAGTCAAATGAGGACCAGCAGGACCATTAAGTTCCCTCAGGTGCCAACAGCAAAAGGAAGTCCAAAGCGTTCTGACTTTAAGTGACTTTCTCATTTCCTCTGGGGCCCTGTTTTTCTGGGGCCAATTTAATCTGCAGGGCTCCTAATCTGAGCCATGACTGGCAAAATGAAGCATCCTGGGATGGGTTGAGTAAGTGCAGTCCTGTGCCCTTGGTCACCTTCATTTCCCTAATGAATTTCCCTGGGATTGACAACTCTCACTTGTGCAGGTCCTAAGACTGGGGCTCCAGCATTACCTCCGATTTCTTGCTGTTCATATAGAGAATGGCCAACTCATTATCAACCAGCTCCACCCCAACAGAGGACAGCTGTTGGCCCTGGTCCAGCTCATGCACAATGCGCTTCACATCTTCAATCAACATCTGGGCGTCCCTGGAGGGATGAGGGGTGTTGGTCGGGGCTCTTTCTGAATTGTTTCTCAGGGATAGGCAGACTTATGGCTGGGATGCGGGTAAGGTGGGGGAGGAAAAGGCTTTGAAGACAAAATACTCCCCGGGGATAGGAAATTTACCAAGGGTCTACAGAGGCACATGCTCACTTTTTTAGAGGCACATACCAGATTCAGTAAGAAGGAATGAATGAATTTAAGCTAGGTCTAGTCTGATCCCCTGGTGTTCCTACCTGTTTTCTCCTGCGACTGTCACCACATGAGGCTTTTTGTTCAGGAGAAATTTCTTTAGGGTTTCAATGTCTTGAGCCTGGATTAAAATAAAATTGGAATTGAATGGCTCTGAAGATATGGAGATTTCTAAAAGTTTGCTCTCCCTAAGTAATCCCAAGACCTTATAAGACCAGAGAAAAGTAAGCTACAAGTGTATATGATACATACACACTGTCTAACTGGAACACAAACAGGAGACTAAGACCTCTGGTTATATATCCATTAACATTTCCTAAAATTACTACGCTTCTGGCTTGTACTCAGTTGTGAGCAAACACACCTGGGTCTTCCTTTTCTTTCTTCCTTTCTTTGAAGTAGTCTCTACACCCTACATGGGGTTGAACTCATAATCCTAAGATCAAGAGTGGCATGCTCCTCTGACTGATCCAGCCAGGAATAAACATATTTAGGTTTTGCTAACATAAACCACTGTTTGGCTGTTAGGGCTATTCTAATCTCATTTCAACGTTTTTTTTTTTCTTAAAAAAAAAAAAAAGGATTGTTAAAAATTACTTTAGGATGCAACCCTCTTCAGCAAAACGGAGTTATCTTTATGTTAAATAAAATCAGAAACATATACCTGAGATGAATTCAAATTCCTTTTTCCTTGGGGAAAAAAAAAAAACACACTGAAAGGCTAAAGCTGGGAAAAGGTTGGCTTAATGCCTCACTGGCTTTCAGCTCCTGGAACAGTATGACCCAGATGCTAGTAAGAACAGAGGCCAGAATGGCAGCTCCCAGATGCACACAAGGTCTAGGACTTGGCCTCTAGCCAGAAGTAAATTCTGCCCCAGAACTTGAGTGCCATCTACTGCTTATGAAAGTGAGACTTATCTTAGGACTCCAGAGTTCAGCAACCAGGTAGAGATTATCAGGGTCTTGTATAGGATGTTGTATAGACCACAAACATGTATCCCCAGTGCAACTGTGAAATGCACTTAAGATGTACACTTGGTTACCCCATCCCAGCCACTTACCTTCTTTTCCCTTTCCTCTTCTCTCCACGCAGTTCGCCGTTTGGTAAAATGTGGCAGCCGAAGGAAGTCTGTCACTTCTCCTTCGCCATTGACCAGGGCACAGAATACAGGATGATCTCTGTCAACCAGACCAGAACAGTGCAATAAATCAGAAATAAGAGAATATAAATAAGAGAAGAATGAGATTAAGAGAGGGAAGGGGTGAGGCCAGGCAAGCACGAATGGGCAGTTACCTGGCAGAGGAGAAAGCAATGCCTAGGACTCGGATGCCCTTCCCTTGGTTCTCATCCATAAAGTCATCGTCTTCCTCTACCTGTTGATCTGGCCGGTATGGTGCCACCCTCAACCAGTTGTAGAGTTTTCGACTACATGCCTGAGGAGAAGACACACGGATCTATGGCCAAGAGGCTAACCAAGTGTGCTAATAAGGAAACAGATGTGGGCACTTGTGTGCAAAGGTTTTAACGACATGTGCACATGCTCTGAGCCCTTGGCAAACTTTTGGTATGAAGGCATACCTTGCTTTTGGAAACAGGAGTATATAGAGGACAACAATATAAGCCAAAAACATTTGGATTGGGGGTGGGAGCCGAAAGGGTCCTCAAATGGGGAGGTCCTGGAGTGATCTGTAGCCTTGTTTGCAGTCCCCCTGATTACACTCTATCCACCCGGAGAAGACCACTATTAAGGGGTTCCTGTGCTCTCCACTCTAGTTTGGGGAAACCATGGACCTAAAGACCATGAGTTTCTGCCTTAACCTTTATGACGTATTCTTTGGCTTCGGCCAGCAGCTTATTTTTGAGTTCCTTGGCCATCTGCACGTAGAGGAACTGCTGCAAAGCTCGTTCAATAGCCATGGTGCGCTGTCGGTTCCATTCCTGCACCTGGTGGCTGAACTCATCTCGGTAATAAAACTGTTTGATCTCTTCAAAATAGGTCTGGTCATTGCCATAGCTGAGGAGAGAACACTGTAGTGTCAGGGTGGAGAAGAGAGGGGATACTCAAATGTCCCCAAACACAAGTGAGCCAGGGACAATGGCTTGCTTGACTCTGAAACTGTGATTCACATTCCTGAAGGCCTGCCCCCCTCATCAAACCTTCCCCCAAACAGTCCCCAGCTCAAAGCTTTGCTTACCCTTCTACCCCCTTCATGTCTATGCTGATGTCAATGGTGAGCAGCCCTTCGTCTTCAGCCAAGCAGATCTTGAGGAACTGGTCATCTCTCAGTTCCTTAACAGGCTTGTTCTTTAAGTACTTGAAAGAATAAGCGTAGTGGGCTTCATCGACATCCTGTGTATAGCAAGAGGAATCATCAGCCTACTAATAGGCTGGCTTGACCATAGGAGCAAAGAGTGCCTCTTTGCTCATGGGCAGACAGCTCAGCTGAGCACAAAAGTAAGAAATTCAATCCAGTTGAACACAAAGATGGACCACATGTTAGATCAAAACCTTTCAACCAGCTCACCTTTCTGCCTTTCTTGGTGGGGGTTATATTTAGCTTGGCTCTCTCCTGGAAGGTTTGCCTCAGCACCTGTCGGACAAGGGGCTCTCGGGCAATCTGCAGGGCTACCATGTAGCGAGCACCTTCCAGCACAGCTTCTGGTGTCGGGAATTGGCTGTGGGGAAACGGGGCAGCTGCAGAATGACAGTGCCTTGGCCCCCAGGCCCCTCTTCCTGCCAGCCACTTGTTGTATGCCTACCTGCAGACATAATCCTTGGCCAGCTCCAAAGGCTCAGCAGGGAACTGCTCTGTCTCGTGCCGCTGGTAGCTATCCCGGAGATTTTCCCCAAACTGCTCCGGAGTAAGCCCAAACTTTTTGGCCAGACCATCTAAAGCAAACAGGAGGGTGAAAGGTAAGACAACAGCTAGGCTGACAAATGTCTTTGGTCTCTAAGTCCAGAGCAGCAATTTTGGGAACTAAACTGTAAAAGGGTCACAAATAAGCAGGACCAGGAAGTTTACGGATAGTGAAAAAGGGTAGGGTGTGGGGAAAGGGCAGCAGGTGCCATGTCCAGTCATGAAGGTGACTAGCAGTAGCGCCAAAAGATGGATGAAAAAGATAAAGCATTCAAGCAGAAACCAAAATAGGAGCAGAAGAAACTTGAGGAGCTAAAAGTGAAGGACTCGGGGAAGGGACCTACAGGTGGAATTAAGAAATCTGGCAAAAAGTTAAGTTGTTTTTTGTGCCCAAGGCAATGATGACTCTTAATTCCATTCCTGTTTAAATATCTGGATTCCCTGTCACAGCATCTGTTGCACCTATGACAACAAAGTATTGTCTTATATCCTGTTATATGTTTAAGGATAAACTTTGTTAAAAAAAAAAACAAAAAAAAAAAAACAGGGATCCCTGGGTGGCGCAGCGGTTTGGAGCCTGCCTTTGGCCCAGGGCGCGATCCTGGAGACCCGGGATCAAATCCCACATCGGGCTCCCGGTGCATGGAGCCTGCTTCTCCCTCTGCCTGTGTCTCTGCCTCTCTCTCTCTCTCTCTGTGACTATCATAAATAAATTAAAGTTAAAAAAAATTAAAAAAAAACCCCAACCAATCTTAAAAAATAAATAGTAAAACAAAACAAAACACAAAAAATTTGCCTTTAAGCACCCGACATGCTGTTATCAGGCAGCAGAAATAGGAATTTTCTTTGACTCCTGGGCTCAAAACTAAGATGGAAGTTACAGTTTAATGGAAGAACCTCTCAAAGATAGGATGGACTCCATCCCTCTGATCATGTGAGCTTCTCATTCCTTCAGGTAGTTAGGGAAAGGTTGGACTATTACTGTGGGCTGGGTGTTGGTAATATGGGCAAGTGTTCAGAATTGCACTGGTGAATCGCTGAAATGACTAAATCCTTTTCCTGCCCACTAGTGGCAATCAAAGAACTCCCCTTGCTCAGGGCTAAATACACAGGATACAAAGCAGCTAGCTTTTACCTAGCCCAGCACTCTGGCAGATGGTGTACATGTCTCGGCGGGAGGCCTGCTTGAGCTCTGGGCCCCTCTGCTCCTCATCTTCTGCCTCTTCACCCTCACCTGGGAAGAAATCCTGAGTTACTGTTCTAGTTTCCAGTCACTCCCAAGGACCTGACATCTGTAGAGAAGCCCCAAAGGGCACTCAGCCCAGGCCATCCTAGGGGATGCTGTGGCCATCAAGCCTCCCCAGGTTTTCCTTTCCAGCACTCACCTTCCTCATCTCCCTCTTCCCGTACACGCTTCAGCTTCTTGCGGCTGGCCTTGGCGGCATTCTGCATCTTGGGGATATCACGACCATAATAAAGCAAGAAATGGTTGTAGACATCTTTCAGCTCATCCATTGACTGTACATCCTTCAGCCTGGAGGAAAGAGACATAAGATCTCAATTGTCACTGAGTAGTAGAATAAATCCAGTTCTGCTACAAGAAGCCCAATTCCCATGAAGCAAGATCTCAACTGGAATGGTGCCTATGTTCTTCAATTATTAGAGATACACACCACCACCACCAGACCATGACTTACTTTCAACTAAGGTATCTGAGAAAAGGAGTATGTCAAATGATGATCATTAGAAATGGATAAAAAAAAGGGAAAGACCAAAAAAAAAAAGGGAAAGATAGTTGAAGCATCATGTCTCTAGCAAAGTTCAGAGTCTTTGAGATGGCCTGTCCCCCTACTCCACCAGCTTCATGACACTGGCCACTAAAGTCATCTGCTCCCCTCCCATACTTGTTGATTGCAGGCTCATCAAGATACTTTCTGGTTATAATTTGGTTTCCAAGTAACTTTATATGCAGGGAATTTTCAGATCAGCAAACATGACATTCTTATTCTTTTAACCTTTTTCAACAATATAGATAACTAAGATGAATTTGTTTGCCAAAAAGATCACTTTTGATGTGGTGACAAATTTCTAAAGGATGGGCCCTGTGCTGAGGATTTCGTACGTTATGCTGCTCCCTGGGGGCCCATCTTAGGTCTGAGGGCTCTTTGTAATGGAATAAACCCTGCACATGTTACCTCTCCATGTCAGTGGTATCCAGAGCCCGGATGCCATCAGCAAGAGGTTTATCAGGGTCAGCGGAGATCTGCTCATACTGGTAGGCCTGCATCTTTTCAAATAGCCGTGTTAGGTTCTCTTTGCGAATCCTCAGTTGGGTCCACTAGGACAAGATAGGGCAGGGGTAAGGGCTGGTGTTTGGCCCTGGAGACCCAAAGTTGCTCTATTCTTTACCGGGAGACCCTGAGGAGAGCTTGACAGAATAGAGAGGTTTGGGCTGCCACCATACAGAAGGCTTAGGCTCTTGAAGTAGTGGTTCCCAGTCCCCACCTCAGCTTCTTAGAGGGTACGGATCCATCTTACCTTTTCATCCCATTGCCACACCCTCCACAGGTCATTGATGTGCAACTCAGGCTCCACATACTCCTTACGGTAGAAAGCAATAAAAGGCACCTAAGGTTGCAAGGAGACCGCAGTCAACCAGAGTGGAAAGATCTATAAGAAGCTCCTTTGCCAGAGGGGTAAGTGGCTCCAGAAAATTCAAGTTGGAAACATGGCCTCCCTCAGAGGCTCATCAAGGGCACCTGCTCTCCCCCATAGGGGAAGATGATGCTGCAGACAGGTGGCATCATTCTCCTGATCACTAGAGTCTCTCTCCTTTGCTTCTCACACTCTTTGAGCCAATGTGAGGACATATGTGAGGACAGGAGGGCTCTCTACCTGACAGGCAGCTCCCCTTACCCTCATCCCTTAGCTGAAAAAAAAAAAAAAAAAAATTTTTTTTTTTTTTTTTTTGAGAGAGCGCTAGTGAGAAAGGACGTGCATGCACAAGCGGAGAAGTGGGGGTGTGGGAGAGGTAGAGGGATATGGAGAGAGTCTCAAGCAGGCTCATGCTGGCGCGGGCCTTGATTCCACAATCCCAAGATCATGACCAGAGCCAAAAATCAAGAGCTGGACACTCAATTGACTGAGCCACCTAGGAGCCCCACTACCCACCCTGCCCCCACTGAATTTCTAACCAATGAGCCATTAGAGAGCTTCAGATGCTACCTCAAAGTGTTGATTTCGCATGAAGCCCAGGGCTTCTTTAATCTTCTGAATTGTGCTGGGCCCTTTTCGACTGAAGCTGCTGGTTGGCTGCCCTCGATCTAGGTAATCACAGCTTTCCTAGAGCCAGAAGAAAGAAAGAAATAACAATAACATTGTTACTTGTTTTGTCTTACCACACATGAAACTATTTCATGTCAGAGGATAACTTTGTCTGATAAAATCTAGAAAAATCTCTCATACACCTGCAGACACCCATACTGTCCTGTACTAGGCACAGAGATGTTTGGGGCATGGGAGGAGCAGGTCTTCAGCTTGATAAAGTGGCTTCCGGTTCATGTTAAAATGAGGATCTTTTTTTTGGGTACCTGCAGAGAAATGGTTGGTGTGGCAAAGGCATTCCTGTAGATCCAGTCAGCTTCCTCTTCTAGTTCATCATCTTCAGCCCCCTTGACTGGAATGGAGCGGAGCTGCAGGGGATAAGACAATGAGACTGACTTTACCCTGTATCCCATGTAGGAAACACATATACCATTTACATATACCATTTCAGGACACAAATGTGTGTTCCACACACACACATTTCCAGCACCGTCTTGGCACGAAGTAGACACCTTATATATCCTACTAAAGAAAGAGTGCCATTTCAAGAAGCATAAGCAGCACAAGAGCCTTCTCTAAAACCTAGACTCCCTGCACTTCCTGGTCAGATGGGGTTCAAAGCCAACTTCCTATATACCATTCAACATCAGATTACTACTAGATTATTTCTCTGCTACAACCCCAGGAGCAAGGAGGCTCAGGGCAGGCAATGACAGATTGGCAGAAGGAAAGAAGCTTTCTTACCTGGAATCTCTCAGGCAGGTCAGTGGCTCGGATTTCATTGTCTTGATCTGTGAGGTGGCTGCTTTCCAGCTCGCTGGGTTCATACATCTCAAAGATGCTTCTGCGGCTCACACGTTTCTTGGTGGTCTTCTTGGGGCGCACTCGGATCTCACCTTCAGCCTCATCATCCTCATACTCATACTCTTCCTCCAGTTCTTCATCATACTCATTGTATTTCTCAAACTCGTCATAGTCAAAGTCCACACCAAAAATCTCCTGGGCTTCCTGCAGGGCCCTGTGGGTGACAGCAAGAGGCATTTGGCTTAGGCTCTAGTGAGAGGAAACAGATGCAGCCCATGCAGAGATCCTCTGCTTGCCCCAAAGGAAACCCAGAATGTTAAGAGAAAGGTAAATCTTAAAAAGCATACTTACAGTGCAATAAAGGCTTAGTTAGGGAAGATTTCTGGGAAAACTATTATTTATGGAAGATAAAAGCCCATGGTTGGTATGTGCCAGTGTTGGGAAATCAAACAGAACAAGGGCAGGTAGGTCCATATTCTGCTCAGCAGATATATCTTCTGCTAAGGCATTACAGTATCCTCTTAGAGCAAAAGTTTTCTTAGAAGAAAATTACACTTAGAAGGCAAATGTTTAAATGAATAAACATGGAGCTACAGGAGCAGAGGGAGGCTGGATGGAGGCCTACACACGTGACTCCACCCTGATTCCACAGCGGCCCTATAATGTAGAGAGCTCTCAGGGCTTCTAGGAGCAGTGTGAAATTCTTGCCTAGTAAAGGTTATCTAAGGCAAGGAAGCCAAACAGTTAAGAGCTGGGATGTCCCAGTTTTGGCAGAAACCTCACTTCCTCCTTCCTGACTGTACCTACTCAGATGTCTGTATCACCACCCTGTACCAGACCCCACTCACGCATCTGTGTATCCAGGTAGCTTTTTCCGCCACTTAGGTTTTTTCAGGGGCTGTCCGTCATCATCCACAATAAAGTCATCGATGTCTGGGCAAGGAGGGAAGGGATTAGTGCTCAGAGGCAGAGCATGAACCAGGACTGAATGGCTTTAATTTTTTATTTATTTATGATAGTCACAGAGAGAGAGAGAGAGAGAGGCAGAGACACAGGCAGAGGGAGAAGCAGGCTCCATGCACTGGGAGCCCGACGTGGGATTCGATCCCGGGTCTCCAGGATCGCGCCCTGGGCCAAAGGCAGGCGCTAAACCGCTGCGCCACCCAGGGATCCACTGAATGGCTTTAGTTCCTACCATGTAGGAGGCCAGTGAGAAGAATAGGGAGGCTCCTAAAAATGAACTTTCTGTCAAATGCTGCAAGCCCTGTAGCTGAAGAATGGTTTCCCATCCTGCTCTTAGGGTCTATGCAATCCCAACACCCACCCAAACACAGGCGTTCCTGCCTGATGTCACATACCTGATTCTTCATCATCTTCCTCCTCCTCCTCTGGAGGAGCCATGGGGGCCTCCACAGCTTCCTGCCCTTCTTCCCCTTCCCCATCCTGGAAGATTTCCTCTGCAATAGCCTCTTTTTCATGTTCCTCTTTGCCATATTCCTCCTCGTCGTCATCCTCGTCATCTGACATTTTTTTGACACGTCGGTATTTTTGCTAGGGGTGGGAAAACCTGTCTCATCAGGGCCTGAGGAGACTAGCATAATGATGCTTGTTTTCTAGTCTCATTCTCATATCCCCACCATAGTTCCACTGACCAAGGGAGATGGCAAAGAACACATTAAGTTATGCTCTTTCAGCACTAAGGCCCACCCCTGAAACTCTGACAGGCCTTTTTCTAACAGGCACCCAGACGTGGGATGCAACTCTAGTCTCCATGGCATAAGGACACGGAGCAATATTCTCTTCTCTGATGCTTCCCAAATTGTTCTGGAGGTGTCTTCTCCCCCCAAATCACTCAATTTCAAGGGCTTTTTCCTTCATCCCCAGGGACAGAGACAAAGAATGACACTTACTCCTCTTTTGACTTTGACACCCAAATTCTCCTCAATGAGGTCAAAATCATCATCCTCCAGGCGGTCATCAAAAGATGCTGGAGAAAACAAAGTGTTACCCATGGTGATGTGGAGGCCCCTTCTCCACTGCAACTTCCACCCCAGCCTTACTTGACTGAGGAGAGACTACTCACTGCGTTTTCTCTTCTTGTGGCCAACATCATCTTCTGAATCACCAGAGTCACTACCCTCATCCTCCTCCCCTTCATCTTCATCATCATCATCATTGATAAAGCCTTTCAGATTGCCTTGCTCATCCTGATCATCTAGGTTCTCTTCCTCCTCCTCCTCATCTGGAAAACATGTATGTTTGAAGCATAGAGTTTGGGTAACGGGTTGGGGTGGGATAGGGCCACCTGCTTAAACTGTGATTCTCTTTCTGCTCTAAACCTAATGATATGGGTGCCATGTTAACTTTTCAGTCTCACCTGAAGATATAAAACATGATCACTAACTTAGAGCAGCAGCATCTGGAAAAGTAGTATCTCCTTTCTATGTTCACCATCTGTCTTTAGGCAAGATGATCCTCCTAATTATTTGGGCTCTTCAAAGTCCTACTAGGAGTTTTAGAGCCACCAATAATCTTTGTTTCCATCTTAGTTTATAAATTCAGCAGCCATATGATTTCTTCTATCTATAATTCTTTTAATAAAACTTGTATTTACTTTTCTGTCTTTAAAGCCATTTCATGATTCTACTCTGCTGAGGATCCTAATGGTTGGGTTTGGCCAGAGAAATAGAAAACTGGGCACATAAATACCAACACTGCTAGGTCTCTCAAAGAGGAAAACATTATGTATATATTTATTTGTTGGTTTACTCTCTGTCCCCTCCCACTAACATAAACTCCATGATTGCAGGGTCTTTATTTCATACTCCAATTCTAGGCACAGTGCCTGGCATACAGCAGTCAGATGCTCAGTAAGTATTTGCTATAAATTACTGAAAATTCTCAAGCTGGTACCTCATGTGTGATAACTTCTGTGCTCAGCCTGAGCCTCTCATCAGCAAGAATCCAACTATCCAAAGCTTAGCAATAGTGGGGAGAAGCTTGAGGCTGGGGCCTCCTCACCGTCATCCTCCTCTTCCACAAATTTCTTGGTGACTCGGGGCACCACTTCGCCTTCATCATTGTACTCTTCCTCTGACTCCTCGGCCTCGCTTTCCACAAAATCAGACATGTTTGCAGCTTCTCACCGCCTGCCTAAGGATGACTAAAGAAGGAAGGAAGATAAGGATAAATGAGACACATGACTTTACAGAGTGTCCTTAACTCTTTCCACAAACAGCCTTTTAGCCACATGCCACTGCTCTGCCCCCTCAATCATTCCCACCTAAGGAAGAGACAGTTAAGAATCAGATGGGTTGGGATGCCTGGGTGACGCGGCAGTTTGGTGCCTTTGGCCCAGGGCGTGATCCAAGGGTCCCGGGATCGAGTCCCGCATTGGGCTCACTGCATGGAGCCTGCTTCTCCCTCTGCCTGTGTCTCTACCTCTCTCTCTCTCTCTCTGTGTCTCTCATGAACAAATAAATAAAATCTTAAAAAAAAAAAAATCAGATGGGTCCATTTCATCCATTTTCCACTCCTCCCATGGTTACTCCTCTTACGTGCGCCTTTATTTTATTTATTTTTTTAAATTTTTAAAAAAGATTTATTTATTTATGATAGAGAGAGAGAGAGAGAGAGAGAGAGAGAGGCAGGCAGAGACACAGGAGGAGGGAGAAGCAGGCTCCATGTCAGGAGCCTGATGCGGGACTAGATCCTGGGACTCCAGGATCGCGCCCTGGGCCAAAGGCAGGTGCTAAACCGCTGAGCCACCCAGGGATCCCCTACGTGTGCCTTTAAAAAGATAAATGATTACACCGGACTTCTCTCTACATAGCTAGCTGACTTGAAAATCAGGAGTTTGAGCTGCATGGGTCCACTTACTGATTTTTTTCAATAAATAAGAGTATTGTAGATATATTTTCTCATCCATGTGATTTTCTTAACATTTTCTTTTCTCAGGCTTACTTTAAGAATATGGTATATAGTGCATATAATGCCCAAAATATGTGTTAATGAACTATTCAGGTTGTGTTATGTTATCCCAGGCAATGGTAAGCTATTAGTAAAGTTTTTGGGGAGTCATAAGTTATATAGATTTTTGGGGTGCCAGAGTGGCTCAGTCAGTTGAGTATCTGCCTTCAGCTCAGGTCATGATCTCAGGGTCCTGGAATCGAGCCCTGCATCAGGCTCCCGGCCCCGTGGAAAGCCTGCTTCTCCTTCTTCTGCCTGCTGCTCTCCTGCTTGTGCTCTCTGTCAAATGAATAAATAAAATCTTTTTTTTTTTTTTTTTTTTTTTTTAAGATTCTATTTATTCATGAGAGACAGAGGGAGAGAGAGGCAGAGACAGAAGCAGGCTCCATTCAGGAAGCCCGATGGGACTCAATCCCAGAACCCTGAGATCACGCCTTGAGCCAAAGGCAGACACCCAATTCCTGAGCCACAAGCATCCCTGAATAAATAATATTAAAAAAAAAAAAGTTATAAACAGATTTTTGATTGCATGGAAGGCCAGTGCCCTAACTCCTGCACTGTTCAAGGGTTAACTGTATACCAAAGAATTTTATCTCACTCATCATTTAGGGGCAAGGGCAAATGAGGAAAAAATTTAATGATTATGTAGGTAGGCATTTGGTGGCAGCAGGGAGATTCTATGAATTGCTCATAAGAAATTTGGGAAACAAGTGCCAACTTAATGACAGGCACTTTCATACACACTATACCTGGCTGCTGACAGAGTCAAAAGGAAAATTCTTTTCAACAGATTAAATAATATTTCATGAACTTGAGCCCACTTGTGTGACTACTAGTTGGGAGCATTTGGGTGAAAAGGGGGTCTTTTTAGAAATATTAGATTCATAAACCTATTTTTACATTTACCTTCCCAGCAAAAAAACTTTGAATGTGACTTTCATGGTCTACAAAATAAAGGCAACATAGTTAAATACAAAGATTGCTGGGCTCAAGAGTAGAGATCAAAACCTGGTCCCAGGGATCCCTGGGTGGCGCAGAGGTTTGGCGCCTGCCTTTGGCCCAGGGCACGATCCTGGAGACCCGGGATCGAATCCCACGTCGGGCTCCCGGTGCATGGAGCCTGCTTCTCCCTCTGCCTGTGTCTCTGCCTCTCCCTCTCTCTCTCTCTCTGTGTGACTATCATAAATAAATTTAAAAAAAAAATTAAAAAAAAAAAAACCTGGTCCCAACATCTACTAGATATATAAACTAAGCCAATTATTTAATTTGTCTGGATATCAGCCTCATCTGGAAAACAGGAATAGTGCTACCTACTTTGCCGAGTAGTTGAGACTATTACATAACACAGAGGGAAAGAACCTAGTTTACAGTTTCAAAAAATGTTAACTGAGTCTGATTTTGAATCTTGGGGTTAATTTTCCTCAGCATTCTACAATTTTGTACCAACAAATCCCAATTTTGTCTTCTACTTCGCTGCTTTCAGACTCGTCCAGAGCCTGGAAATGGCAGAACCATAACATGGAGTTTCCTGGGCCTTGTAGGACTTTATTTTACTTAATTAATTTGATTGATTTATTTGACAAAAGAGAGAGACAGAGAGACAGAGAGAGGAAGAGAGGAGAAAGAATATGAAGTAGACTCTGCACTGAGCACAGAGCACAGAGCCCAATACAAGGCTGGATTTCACAACCCTGAGATCAGGGCCTGAGCTGAAACCAAGAGCCAGAAACTTAACTGAATGTGCTTACCCAGGTGCCTCAGGCTTTGCAGGACTTTAAAAAATAGCACACATCACACACATCATCACATCAAGATCCTATCCTGAAACCTGAAGCTGGCTGTTGATAAACTCAGCATCAGTCCTCATCTTGTCCTGAATTATGGTCCACTGTGTATGTGCCTGTTTTTCACACTTAAGACCATAAGCTTCTGGGGCAGCCCCGGTGGCTTAGCGGTTTAGCGCCGCCTTCAGCCCAGGGCATGATCCTGGAGACCCGGGATTGAGTCCCACATCGGGCTCCCCACACGGAGCCTGCTTCTTCTTCTGTGTCTCTGCCCTCCCCCTTTAATAAACAAAATCTTTTTAAAAAAATATTTATTTATTTATGATAGACATAGAGAGAGAGAGAGGCAGAGACACAGGCAGAGGGATAAGCAGGCTCCATGCCGAGAGCCCGATGTGGGACTCGATCCCGGGATTCCAGGATCGCGCCCTGGGCCAAAGGCAGGCGTGAAACCGCTGAGCCACCCAGGGATCCCCAAATAAATAAAATCTTAAAAACAAACAAACAAAAAAAACCATAAGCTTCTGGAAATTAGAGACCCTACCTAACAGAAGGGCTAAAAAAACCCCATGAAAACAAATGGCAACACAAGAGGCATCCCACGGCACTTTGTGATTCTGTACTATGTAAGCTGCACCCTTCTAGGTGTCCTGTACAAAACAGGAACCACTAAATATCTGTTAAATAAATTACTTACTTTCTCATACTGTTGCCACCTAACCAAGGAAAGATGGCAGTGGGATGGGAGAAAAGAGGAGGTTGGGTAACAGTTACCAGAAATGGTCTGAGCTCTAGAAGGAGCCTTAAGTGCTAGGGCTCTAATTCTTCTGAAAATTACTCTTAGTGATATCAACTGATACCACAACCAATTAATTTAAGATTGACTGAACTCAAGGAAACAAAACTGAAGATACCGTGTTCTGGTGGAGAGAGAGGGGCAATGATATGGTCTTATGTTCAATTTCAGGTTGAGGTTTTAGATGTTATTCAAGTATTACTGAATGACTGCCAGGTACATACATTCTGCTAGGACCTAGGAATTCGAGGAGAAAACAGGATTATTTGTTATTGAGGAGTGGATTTCTGGTAGAGGGAGAGAGATATGAAAACAAATAAGGACCAGAGGGGGTGCCTGGGTGTCTCAGTTGGTTAAGTGTCTACCTTTGGCTTGATCCCAGGGTCCTGCATCAGGCTCCCTGCCGAGCAGGGAGTCTGCTTCTCTCTCTCCTGCTCCCCTTGCTTGTGCATGCTCTCTGTCAGATAAATAAAATCTTTTAAAAAAATAATGACCATAGAACAATTTTATGTATTATATGTAGAGAATAGGCATGGGAAAAGAATTAGAAACCAACCCACAACACTCACACAAAACCCAAGCAAGACTAATACAGGCACTTCCTTAAAGCAAAAAAAAAAAAAAAAAAAAAAAAAAAAAAAAAAAAGTATCCAGAGGAACAGTACTTACACATCTACCAGGTTCCAGACACTTAAGAATACCTATTAACCCCTATGCTGTCCTAGGAGTTATACTGTACTTCTCTCTGCATTCAACAAAGGAGATGACAGAGACAAAATCACTTGTTCAGGCTGATACAGATATCCAACACAAAAGCTGAGGTTTGAGTTAAGGTGTGTCTGATTCCAAAGTCACAGTTGTTTCTACTATATCAGCAGGTCTCAAAGTATGGTCCGGGGACCACCTTCTCTCGAGCATACGGTGGAGTTTTCCAGAGGTAATATAATGTGTTGTATCACAACATTGAATGCAAAAACAAATATGAAAATCCAGCTATATTCTATTAAGACAGACATTAAAAAGATGGGGGGGGGTGGGGCACCTGGGTGGCTCAGTTAGTTAAGCATCTGACTCTTGGTTTTGTCTCAGGTCATCTTGTGGTGTGGGATTGAGCCCTGCATTGGGTGGAGTCTGCTTGTTCCTCTCCCTCTGCTCCCCCTAATCCTCACACTCCTATGCACATGCTCCCTCTCAAATAAATAAATAAAATCTTTAAAAAGATTTGGGGAAAAAAAACAACAACATTGCTCTTCTCACTACTTTTGTTTTGGTTTCATAAAAGCATTATTTATATTAAGATGTAGAGGACTTACTATCACCCCCCCACCCACACACACAGCTTTATTGCCATATAATAGACATAAAACATTGTGTAAGTTTAAGATGTATAATGTGAGGCTGCCTGGGTGGCTCAGCGGTTGGGCGTTGTCTGCCTTGGGCTCAGGGAGTGATCCCGGGATCTGGGATCTAGTCCCGCATCAGACTCCCCTTGGGGAGCCTATTTCTCCCTCTGCCTATGTTTCTGCTTTTCTAGATCTCTGATAAATAAATAAATAAATCTTAAAAAAAAAAAAGGATGTATAATTTATTAGTTTAATATACCTGTATACTCCCAAATATATATTTTTTTTTTTGGTGCTGGCTTTATTATGACTGTAAAATGAATATACTCAATTTTTAAAAAATATTTTATTTATTTATTTATGAAAGAGAGACAGACACAGAGACAGAGAGGGGTAGAGACACAGGCAGAGGGAGAAGCAGGCTCCATACAGGGAGCCTGATGTGGGACCTGATCCAGGGACTCCAGGATCTCACCCTGAGCTGAAGGCAGGCGCTTAACCGCTGAGCCACCCAGGCGTCCCAATATACCCAATTTGAATTTCTTATCAAATCAAAATGACACATTAAAATATGAAAATATCATAAATATCAATAGATATAACTCACATAACCAAAACATCTTTGCAATTTTAAATTATCCTTAAGAGTGTACAAGTGTCCCAAGATTAAAACATTTGAGAGCTGCTATGCTATATAGTTGTGAGACATCCCACAGGGCAGTGATAAAAGTCTTGCGGTTAGACTGATGCTCCTTTTCCCCCAAGATTTCTGTGTCCTTAAGGTAATTTACTTTGACAACTGCCAATAGTGAGTATCTAAAAACTGCTAATTAAATCTCCTGCTCTAATTTTAATCTTGACACCACCCCTCCACCCCCCGCGGAACTAAGCCATTATTGGGTACAGCAGCCTCCACACATTGCTTGAATTAGGCTATCAGACCCACAAATTCAGTCTTATAAATCCTCAACATCTTCACATTAAATGCCAGCTCTTACAGACCAGATGCCTTCCAGTCTACTTAGAGAGAAACAGCCTACCTGATGAAAACAACAGCTTTTTCCAGTCCCGGGGGGTGGGGGGGGCAGCTGGTGCTCTGTGCTACACGCAGCTTTCCTCCCATTCCCTAGGTTAGCAATAGAGTATATGCTGTGCTATAGCGGGGAATGCTTCCAATCTAGCTCACTGCCAAGACTTTCAGTTAAAAGAGGTGTGCCAGAAGCAAGCCTGACTTGCTGCAACTTGCAGGAGCTAGATGTGCGGAGGGCGCTGCAGCAGCACTGCAGGCTGAGGCTGGCAAGTAGCAACTATTCCAGAACAAAAATACTAATTAGCATATGATTATTATTATTATTAACATATGATATGGGATGAACCCAGCGGAGTTTAAATTTCTTATTTAGTACTTATGCTCCTGAATTTTCCCTATATTCAGACCATAAGTTAAATTTACTACTGAAATAGGTCTAGAAGGAGCAGGGGTTAGTGAAAGGAAGTTTCTCCAGGCAGAAGGAAAGCTGCAGTACAAGATGTGGCTCAAAGGGAGAGGGTGGTGGTTACCATGACATTCTCTGGAAGGGGAATGGAGCTGGGATCAGATTGCCACAGGGAGGCCCCTGGTGGTCCCTCCTTTTGAACAAGATGATGTAGGAGGCAATTAAAAGGAGACCAGAGCAAAACAAGATGTCTGTTAATTCTCTCCACTGCCAGCTTCAATTAACATTTACTCTTATGTGCGTGCGTGTGTGTGTGTGTGTGTATATGTGTATATATATATATATACACACACATATACACGCATATAGAATTAAGGTCTGTGCTAAAAGTTAGGTATATAAAAAAGAGTAAAATATGCTTTTTACTTTGATAGAGTTCAAAAGCTATCTCAAAAAACTTATAAATGAAGTTATGACAAAGCATAATGAATGTTGTATTATAGTTATATACCAGGACTGAGAGCAATATAAGGAGAGAAAGGTCAGAGAATGCCTCAGAAAAGGTGATGCCTAAATTGAGAAGAGTTAAGCAGATAACCTGGAAATAGCAACATGAGCAAAGTCTTAGGTCTGAACGGGCCTAGCGGTATAGGGAACAGACCCACAAGTCTGGTGTGGAGTTTCAACTAGAAGATATTCTGTATTTTATGAGCAAAAGCCCAGGGCTATTCCAAAAGTGTTCAGAAATGACAATCCAATGTGGAATCCAAAAACCTGAAAGTTTAATACGTGAAGTATTCAGAATCTACTTTAGACAAGTTTTTATTTATTTTTAAGATTTTATTTATTCATGAGAGACAGAGAGGCAGAGACACAGGCAGAGGGAGAAGCAGGCTCCTTGAGGGGAGCCCGTGGGACTTGATCCCAGGACCCCAGGACCACACCACGAGCTGAAGGCAGACGCTCAACCACTGACCCACCTAGGCGTCCCCTAGACAAGTTTTTATTTTTATTTTTTTATTTTTATTATTTTTATTTTTTTTTTAATTTATTTATGATAGTCACAGAGAGAGAAAGGGAGAGAGGCAGAGACATAGCCAGAGGGAGAAGCAGGCTCCATGCACCGGGAGCCCGACGTGGGATTCGATCCCGGGTCTCCAGGATCGCGCCCTGGGCCAAAGGCAGGCGCCAAACCGCTGCACCACCCAGGGATCCCTAGACAAGTTTTTAAACTTTAGTACTACTCCTTAAGAAAAATCCTAATCAAACCAAATCAAGATGTTAAAATAAAGAAAAAGTTAGGGGGTGCCTGGCTGGCTCAGTCAGTAAAGCATGCAACTCTACTCCTCACCCCAGGGTTGTGAGTTCAAGTCCCATGTTGGGTATAGAGATTACTTGAAAAATATACAGAAAAAGTTACTCTACCTATCGTCATTTTAATGTGCACACCACATTTATAGGAAATAACAATCTTATGGTTTTTTAAATAACAGTATAAAAAACATTATTGTTGACGATGACTTACATAAGTAATTATTTAAAAATATGAGTTATCTCTTTTCTTTCCACGTTTCCTTGCAGAATAAGGAAAGGACAAAAGAGGAGCAGAAACTGAAATACGTAACCAGAGTCAAAATCCCTGCAACACAGGGAGGGAATAAGTTACTGAGTTTTCTGCCACACACACTGGGGAATATATAGTTCCTGCCCTAGCACAGGGGTCATCAAACCACAGAGGGCCAGATCTGCCACTGTAGCACAAAATCTAACACTGATGATATGTAAATGAATGGGAGTGGTCTATTTAGCCAAGGAGCTTTAGTTTACTGACCCCTGATCTAGAACTAAAGGAGTAATTGAAAGAACTGATGATCAAGGTACCATGGGAGCCTGTAAGAGTGGACTCCAATCCGGTTTTGAGGAAGTGACTTTATTTTTATTTATTGATTTATTTTTAAAGATTTTATTTATTTATTCATGAGAGACACAGAGAGAGAGGCAGAGACACAGGCAGAGGGAGAAGCAGGTTCCGTGCAGGGAACCTGATGTGGGACTCGATCCCGGGACTGCAGGATTATGCCCTGGGCCGAAGGCAGGCGCCAAACCGCTGAGCCATCCAGGGATCCCCGAGGAAGTGACTTTAAATAAAGATTGTAAGATTGTGGAGGAATTAGCCAAGGAACTGGCTTCTTTGGTGGTCATGTGAAGAGTAGTGGTATTGGAGAAGAGTACTTCCAGCAGAAGCCTCAGGATATGCTGTAGCAGGGACAGTGAGAGCCAGTTTGACTAGAGAGAGGGAGAAAGGTTCATAATGAGTTGGAGTGAAGCTCTAAGGATCTTGATAGGGTAAGTTAAAGATTTTGGACCCTAAAAGGTGCTGGGAAGCGCCTGTAGGGTTTTATTTTATTTTATTTTTTAAAGATTTTATTTATTCATGAGAGACACACAGAGAGAGGCAGAGACAACCAGGCTCCATGTAGGGAGCCTGATGTGGGAACCTGATCCTGGGACTCCAGGATCATGCCCCAGGCCGAAGGCAGGTGCTCAAGAGCTGAGCCACCCAGGCGTCCTCCCTGTAGGGTTTTAAACAGAACTGACTTAGTTTACTTGGTAATTCAGCAAAGATTTATTTAATAAGTGCTTACTACATGTCAAGCATGTAGAAAACAAAAGTCCTTGTTCCTAGAATACTTGTATTCTGGTGTAAGAGACAAACCACAAACAAAATAAACCTTGGTGTAATTACGAGGAAGGAAATAAATACCCTCATCTCTGAGAGGGTGAGTTTAGGCTGATGTCAACAATGAGTAGGATGTGGTATCAAGAGCCAGAGGAAGGGATCCCTGGGTGGCGCAGCGGTTTGGCGCCTGCCTTTGGCCTAGGGCGTGATCCTGGAGACCCGGGATCGAGTCCCACGTCGGGCTCCCGGTGCATGGAGCCTGCTTCTCCCTCTGCCTGTGTCTCTGCCTCTGCCTCTCTCTCTCTCTCTCTCTGTGTGACTATCATAAATAAATAAAAAATTAAAAAAAAAAAAAAAAAAAGAGCCAAAGGAAGAGATTCCTAGTAGAAAAGGTGGGCAAGAACTTGGCATATGGTAGGCAATGTCCCAAGGACATTGTGACCAGATGTGACCAGAGAATGGTGAAGGCAGTAGAGTTGCAGAAGGAGGGGCCTGTTTAAGTGGAGGCTCTGAAGGCCATGGAAAACCACTGGAGTGTTTAAAGCAAGGTGATATGATTAGACTGACCAGCTACCTGCAAAATGAACTGCAGTGGGATCTGGATGGAAACAGGAAAAACTGAGGATACCACTGTTGTAGGCAAAAGATGATGGTGGTTTGGAATAGGATAGAAGCAGAGATGGAGAACGGAAAACAGATTAGAA
The DNA here is from genome assembly GCF_053574225.1 of Canis aureus. Taxonomy (NCBI): domain Eukaryota; kingdom Metazoa; phylum Chordata; class Mammalia; order Carnivora; family Canidae; genus Canis; species Canis aureus. The sequence goes on from NC_135626.1 coordinate 18,303,053, forward strand.
ATATATTTTGGGGGCAGCCCCTGTGGCACAGCATTTAGCGCCGCCTGCAGCCTAGGGCATGATCCTGGAGACACTGGATCGAGTCCCACGTCGGGCTCCCTGCATGGAGCCTGCTTCTCCCTCTGCCTGTGTCTCTGCCTCTCTCTTTCTCTGTGTCTCTATGAATAAATAAATAAAAAATCTTAAAAAAAAATGAAATATATTTTGGAAGAAGTGACAGGACTTACCAAAAGACTTGGGGAGAAGGATAGCAAGGGAAAAGAATCCCAGAGGATTCTCAGAGGTCTGGCCTTGGTACCATGTGGACGAGAGTACTAGTGAGACAGTACAAACCAGGTTTGGAATGATGCAAAAACTAAAATGTTCTTTTTGAGGGATGCCTGGTGGCTCAATGGCTGAACGTCTGCCTTTGACTCAGGGCGTGATCCCGGGGTCCGGGATTGAGTCCCGCATCAGGCTCCTGCAGGGAGCCTGCTTCTCCCTCTGCCTGTATCTCTGCCTCCCTCTCTCTCTGTCTCTCATGAATAAGTAAATAAAATCTTTAAAAGAAAAAAGTTAAAATGTTATTTTTATTATGATGTTAGGTTTGGGATGTCTGAGAGACATCCAAATGGAGCTATTAAACAGGCATTCTGTGTATGGATTCTTGAATATAGAAAAGGCTGGCTAGAGATTTGAACTTGACAGGTGCCAGCTTTCAGATGGTAATTAAAGCCATGAAACTGGATCACCTAAAGGAAGTAGGCAGAGAGCCCAAGATTAAACTCTGAAGGAAATTCAACACTTAGAAACTAGGTAGATAGCAAAAATGCCTAGCAAAGGAGACTGAGAAGGAGCAACCAGAGAAATGGAGACAATTCAGTAGTGAAGTGTCAATGAAACCAAGAGAAGAAAGCTGCAAGACAAGAGTAAACTGTGTTGCATATTTCAGGGATTGAGGAAAGAACAAAGTATCCATGATATTTAGCAATACAGAAATCACTGGTAACCTTGACCAGAAAAATTTCAACCAAGTGGTTATAAGAGATACCAGACTAGTAGAGTCCGAAGAATGAATAAAATTCAAGAAAGTTGACACACAGAGAAATCTGACTTTGAAGGGAAATCAAAAAAGTAGGAGGATAGTTGGAGGGGGATAAGGGGGATGCCAGAACATAATGTGTATGTCATGGCAACGTAGGACTGGGTGACTGATTTTACTGGAGAATAATAGGAAGAATCCAAGGACTTTACACAGGGTCCTGATCACAGTGCCACTTACTGAGATCAAGAACTTAAGACCAAGGGCAAATTTACTTGCCTCCAAAGACCGTTTCCAGTATAGCCCCTTCTTGTGAAGGGCTACTGAGGGAGAACTGTGAAACGTGACTGAGCCTCTCTAGACTGCACCACTTCTAAACGTGATTAACCTCTAAATGAGATTTAAACCTCTTAGGGAGTAACTATGCTTATCTTATCTTGTAGCCATACAAGCCAGCTAAAGAAGAATGTATTTGTACTGGCTGAAGGGACACAAGTGATAGAAAAGGGATCTAAATTCAGAGGATAAGGAAACAATCACACTTTTGTAATCAATACACTTTAGAACCAGTCACTTCCAAATAAACAGTGCAAGTAGGCGTTTTTTTCTCTCGAAGAAATTAATCAAATTCAAAACTGTTTACACTCTCTATGTTCGTTAATAGCAGCGGTGTAACTCAATACTCCCTTGCTACTTCTGATATTACAGTGAATTTCCATGGACATATTATCAGAGAGCTTAGGCCTCCTCTTAAAGAAAAATAAGTATCACTTCTTGAAACCACCAAAAGGAACGAACTGCTCCAGCAAGGGACTGCCTGGAGAGAAAGGCAGAAACTGGAAGAAAATGAAGCTTTGACTTAATAGCCTATTCTGATGTTTGTGGTAGGCGACTGATGGAGGCAACCATCTATAAAAAGTTCTAATCTTATTTTTAACAATACCGAAAAAGATGGTATTTGGCATCGCCCTGTAGCCTGATGGCCGAGCTGCTGTAAGATCCGTAGATTTAACACCACCAGAACAAAAAAATTCGGTCACCTGATCCTGACTCAGAAGCCCCAAGTCCTTCCATTCCCAATCCTTTGGCGTGGCCCAATTTTCACAAGCTCTCGGGGGAAGGACGGAATCCCAGGAAGCTTGTTGATACAACAGGGCACCCAATTCACGGGTTTCGGGTAGCACAGGGTTAGGAAAAGCTCTGAGACTCTAGGCAACTACTCTGGTTTCCTTCTCCTTTCCCCCTCATAGAGCAGAGAAGGCCCGGAGGGCCCCCTTCTTCCCGCATACGGCTCCCCAGTACCTCTTCTCTTACGGGACCAGGCCCTAGGAGCCTGGTTCCTCACCTGACCGGTTTAGAGGAACACGCTTTCCAGTTCGAACTTTACCTGCCTGAAGCCGCCGCTACTCCGGTGCGCTAAGCCCCCACCGAGGAAAATGGAGTCGTCGAACCGAGACTGGGAAAGGATAGTACGGACCCACCGCACGGCCCCTCCGCCGCCACCGCCGCCGCTGCTGCGTCAACGTGCTACGTCACTTCCGGCTCCCTGTCACTGGGAGTGGGCGGGCTCTTTCTTGCTCTCTCTTCTCTCACCCGGCTCTCGGGGCTTCGTTTGGGAGGACGCGAATACTTGCCGTAGCGGTTCAGGAAGGTAAGTGTCACAGAGACTTGGGAACAGAGCTTCGGGATCGGAAACGTCAGGCCTCGCGGCTTCCTCAGGCCGCTCTAGCCAAAGGAACCATAAAGACTAGACGAGGGCTTTCTCATTTCCTCCTCTCTGTGGTTCCGTCCGCAGCTTCCGGTTCCGGGGAGGGGCCGAGTTTTCTCCGAAGATTAGGGGCTGTGCGCTACAGCTAGGATGGCTGTGGTGTCGCTACTGTTGTTGGGAGGTTTGTGGAATGCTGTGGGGGCGTCCAATCTGGCTGTCGTTACATGCGGCTCTGTGGTGAAGCTACTCAATACGCGCCACAACGTGCGATTGCACTCACACGACGTGCGCTATGGGTCAGGTACTGCTGCCCGGGTTCGGGTGGGCTGGGAAGGCCTGGTAGGCTCCGGAGGGGGCGGAGCCAAGAGAAGATCTGAGGGGTGTGGTTTGGGAAGGTTAGAGGAGCTCGGGGGAGATTCCTGAGGTCTAGAGGCGGAGAATTGGGCGTAGTACCAGCTTCTATCCGGTGAGCTACGTATCGGGCACATTACACATATACTTTTTAGGATTTATAACATTCCTACGAGGAGGAGACGATTGTTATCCTCATTTTACAGATGAGAAAACAAACTCAAATCGCATGCTCAGAGCCTTGCAGCTAGTGAATGACAGAGGCGGGGTTCGAACCAAATCTGTCCAGTTTCAAACCCTGCTTTCAGCTACTCCAGGGTGGCACTACTCAGTGCGGGAGAGACAGACATGTAGAAAATTACAGTAAGTGCTGTACCAAAGAAGTCTTGAACTCCAAGACCTCACTCTTTGACTGTATCTTTCTATTCTAGCTGTTTTGCATCTTAAACTCGCTCTTCAACTCTTTCTCTGGCCTCTGTTTATTCAAACTTTACCCTACTTGTAAGAATTTTAAGCACTCATTGGAATTTGAGAGGAAACCGCTTAGAGGGCTTTATAACATAGGAAATTAAAATGCTTGGTTTGTGGGTTCATTTATAATTTAGCAGTTTGTTGACCCGTTCATTCATTCAGTGTAGGTTTAATAAACTCTTATGTCCCTAATATTGTTCTAGACACAGGAGATACAATAGTGAGCCAGTTAGCAAGTTACAGGAAAACAACTGACAAAAAAGAGAAAAGTTAGTGAGGATACGCAATGCATCTAGGATCATTGCTAGATTTCTATCTTAGATGACTGATGATGCTATTAGCTAAGAGAGCATGGGGGCTAGTCTGTGGTTTATGATTCTCAAAACATGTCTGACCAGTTAGACTAGGAAAGGAACTGAGTTGTTGTCCTTGGGATGTCTTATAATCCTAGCAGCCATTCAGTGAACACCTGCTGTGTGTCTAGCTTGTTACTTTTTAACTTGATCTAGTTTCCTAGTTTGATTCTACTAAATCAGTGTGGGAGAGAGGTCTGACAATAGGAATCTGTAGATTTGAAAACTTCTTCCGGTGCTTGTAATGGGCAGCTAGATTTGAGAACCAGATTCGGTCTGGAGCTCAAAAGAGATCTGTGCTGAGCCTGAGGTAGAGTTAAGTACAACATCATTGTACTGGGGGTGGGGGGAATTGAAGATGTGGGTAGAGTACCTGCAATTGCCCAGAATGAACTGTGGTTCTCAATCTGGTGTCGATTTGAATCACTTGAAAAACCTGTTGAAGCATGTATAAATGCTTTTGTCCTGATCTCCGATCAGTAAGTATTTAAGGGGCACCTGGGTGGATCAGTGGGTTGAGTATCTACCTGCAGCTCAGGTCATGATCCTGGGGTCCTGGGATCGAGCCCCGCATCAGGCTGACTGCAGGGAGTCTGCTTCTCCCTCTGCTCATTCTCTCTCTCTCTCTCTCTCTCTCTCTCTAGCAAATAAAATCTTAAAAAAAAAAATATATATATATGTACATATATATATATGTATAGAGTGGATAAGGACTGAACTCTGAGTGATCCCAATGTTTAAGGGTGGGAGAGGAGTCTACAGCCATACCACTCTGAATGCAGTCCCATCTGCTGTCTGATCTCTGAATCATGGGGAGAGGAAGTCAAGGGTTGAATAAAACTGAAAAAATAGAAGACGCAAAGTATGGACTATAATTTAATGATACATGATAATAACCCAGGACCAAGTGAGCTGTAAGGCAATAACCAAGAAGTAAGGAAGGAGGCTTGGTTTGCCTCTTTTTTTTTTTTTTTTAAAAGATGTAACAAACTTCTTGTGAGCTGAGTGGAAGAGGCAATAGAGAGAAGCTGGTAGGTTGGCTACAGACGTTCACCCATATAATTGTGGTGCAAGGTGTAATGTGTTAAGTGTGAAAGGTGTCATTAAAAGGCTGTCAGGTGAGGCCAGGCTGACTGAAGGCAAAGCTAGGAAGAACAGGAGAGAGTAACAGGGCAGCCCCGGTGGCGCAGCAGTTTAGCGCCGCCTGCAGCCCGGGGTTTGATCCTGGGGACCCTGGATCAAGTCCCACGTCGGGCTCCCTGCATGGAGCCTGCTTCTCCCTCTCCCTCTCCCTCTCCCTCTGCCTGTGCCTCTGCCTCTCTCTCTCTCTCTCTCTCTCTCTCTCTGTGTCTCTATGGATAAATAAATAAAATCTTAAAAAAAAAAAAAGAGAGAGTAACAAGGAAAGTGTCAAGTGCCTTTATTTATTTTTTTAGATTTTATTTATTGATTCATGAGAGACACCGGCACCCTGCAGGGAACCTGGTAAGGGACTCGATCCCAGACCCTGGGATCATGACCTGACCCAAAGGCAGACACTCAGCCACTGAACTACCCAGGAGCCCCTGTCAAGTGCCTTTAAAGAATTGAGTAGTAGATGAAGGTTTAGGGAATAGAATATCCCCAGAGTTTATATGAGAGAGTAGTCTTTCTGATATAACGACAGAAAGTAAAGCTTTGTGGGAGTTCTAGAGTTGGGCTATCTATGTTCAAACCCCAGCGCTGTCTCTTGGTGCTGTGTGACCATGGGTGTACTATTCAGCTTTTCTGACATTCCAGTGTAAATTGGGGATGATAATAATAATACCTACTTTAGAGAATATATACATGTATCAAATAAGAATATTCAGGCAAAAGGTTTGGATTGGTATCTCACATTTAGAAAGTGCTCAGTACACATTAGCTGACTACTACCAATTATTATTTGTATATTTTCCTTTTTAAGCCTGTAGCTATGTGTTTAACTTGGTGCCTTTTTTTTTTTTCTTTTTTTTAAGATTTATTCATTCATGAGAGAGAGAGAGAGAGGCAGAGACACAGGCAGAGGGAGAAGCAGGCTCCATGCAGGGAGCCCGATGCGGGACTTGATCCTGGGACTCCAGGATCATGCCCTGGGCCAAAGGCAGGCGCTAAACTGCTGAGCTACCTCGGCTGCCCTAACTTGGTGCCTTTTAACCTGAAGAATTGTACCTCTTTAAGCAGTATTAACCAAATTTAGAGGACTTACAAATACTTTTTTTTTTTTAAGATTTTATTTATTTTTTCATGAGACAGAGAGAGAGGCAGGCAGACAGAGACACAGGGAGAGGAAGAAGCAGGCTCCATGCAGGAGCCTGATGCAGGACTCGATCCCGGGACTCCAGGACCATGCCCTGGGCTGGAGGCAGGTGCTAAACCACTGAGCCACCCAGGGATCCCCATAAATACCCCTCCTTTTTTTAAAGATTTATTTATTTATTTATTCATGAGACACACAGAGAAAGGCAGAGACATAGGCAGAGGGAGAAGCAGGCTCCATACAGGGATCCTGATGTGGGACTCAATCCCCGGACCCTGGGATCGCACCCTGAGCTGAAGGCAGACACTCAACCGCTGAGCCACCCAGATGTCCCCTTATAAATACTTTTATAACCTATTGATAGATAACTTATGGGGAATTCAGGACCTGCAGTGATTAATTGCTTGGATTAAAGTTGACAGCAAAAGCAAAAGCTGGTCTCCTTTTTATTGTGAAATGTGACAAGGTTTTGATTGTAATACATAGTAAGCATTGAATAATATTAAACAGACTTCTATTTATTTATTTATTATTTTTTAAATTTTTATTTATTTATGATAGTCACACAGAGAGAGAGAGAGAGGCAGAGACACAGGCAGAGGGAGAAGCAGGCTCCATGCACCCGGAGCCCGACGTGGGATTCGATCCCGGGTCTCCAGGATCGCGCCCTGGGCCAAAGGCAGGCGCTAAACAGCTGCGCCACCCAGGGATCCCTAAACATACTTCTATTATGTGATTAAACACCTGGCATATACCAGGGGCTATCCAGGTTATTGTATATAGGTGACTAATAGTTGTGTTTCAAAAAAAAAATGGATATAAGTTAATTTATTTAGTGCCCTTTGATGCAAATTCTTAGTTTTCTGATATGCTACAGTCTTAAGTATAATTTATCGGAAAATAATAATGTTTATGTATTATTGTAATAACATATATTTAAGTATGTGTACTATATGAAATATAAACATTATTTTTCACTTATATTTAAATGCTGTAGATGAAAAAATTTCAAGCATAGAGTTTCCTCTCTCCACTCCTTCAAACCTGTTTTATGACACAGGACGCATTATTGGCCTTAGAAAAGAGAGGGATTAGGTTGAGCTCACTCTCCTTTCTTTACCTTTTTTTTTTTTTTTTTTGAACTGCAGGTAGTGGGCAGCAGTCAGTGACAGGTGTAACCTCTGTGGATGACAGCAATAGTTACTGGAGGATACGGGGGAAAACAGCTACAGTGTGTGAGAGAGGAACCCCCATCAGATGTGGCCAGCCCATCCGGCTGACACATGTCAACACTGGCCGAAACCTTCATAGTCACCACTTCACCTCACCTCTCTCTGGAAACCAGGTGAGATGGCATCCTGTGGATCATTGATGCCCTGTGCATAACTCAGTTGAGTTGTCTAATATTTTGGTTCTTAGCCCTTTCTTTTCAAGGTGTAGATACTCTTTTTTGTGTGTGCAGACCTGGAGAATGCCTTTGTCTCATAAGTGTGAAGGAAATTGTTTCTGGTCAAAATAGACTTTACATCTAGATGAAATCAAGAAATGAGGAAAGACAAAAGGTATGTGTTAGCATATCATAAGTCATCTTGATAAATTCTGCAGTAAAGAAACCCAATGTTGACATAGGAAAAGATGTTCAACATCACTAATCATCAGGGAAATGCAAATCAATACCATAGTAAGATATTACCTTATACCTTACAGAATGGCTACAATCAAAAAACAAGAAATAACAAGTGTTGGCAAAGATGTGGAAAAAAGGGAACCCTTGAGCACTGTTGGTAGGAATGTAAATTGGTGCAGCCACTGTGAAAAACAGTATGGAGGTTCCTCAAAAAATTAAAAATGGAAATATATGATCCAATAATTCTAGTACTAAGTATTAGAGAAAATGAAAACACGAATTTGGAAAGATAAACGCACCACTATGTTTATTGCAGCATTATTTAAAATCGCCAAGATATGGAAACAACCTAAGTGTACATCAGTAGATTAATGGGTGAGGGAAATATGGTGTATACATATATATGCAACAGAATATTACTCAGCTATAAAAAAATAATGAGATCTTGCCATTTGTGACAACATGGATGGACCTAGAAGGTACTAGGCTAAGTGAAATAAGTCAGACAAATACCGTATGACTTCATTTATATATGGAATCTAAGAAAACAAATGAACAGCAAAAAGCAGAATCAGACCTATTAGAGAACAAATTGATGGTTGTCAGAGAGGAACGGATTGGGGAGATGGGCAGAATGGATGAAGGGGAATGGGAGATAACAGGCTTCTAGCTATGGAATGAAGAAGTCACAGGGATAAAAGGTACAGCATAGGGATGTAGTTGGTGATAATTGTAAAAGCATTGTGTAGTGACCAGTGGTAGCTATACTTGCGGTGAACATAGCATAATGTATAGACATGTTGAATCACAATGTTGTACACCTGAAACTGCTAGAACAATGTGTGTCAACTATACTTGTAATAAACGTTTTCTAAATTTTGAATAAAAATTATTATTTTAGGGACGCCTGGGTGGCTCAGTGGTTGAGCATTTGCCTTTGGCTCAGGGCATGATCCCAGAGTTCCAGGATCAAGTCCCACATCGGGCTCCCTGCATGGAGCCTGCTTCTCCCTCTGCCTATGTCTCTGCCTCTGTGTCTCTCCTGAATCAATAAATAAAAGATTTAAAAAGAGGGGATCCCTGTGTGGCTCAGCAGTTTTGTGCCTGCCTTTGGCCCAGGGTGCGCTCCTGGGGTCCCGGGATCGAGTCCCGCGTCGGGCTCCTGGCATGGCGCCTGCTTCTCCCTCTGCCTGTCTGTCTCTCTCTCTATCATAAAATAAAAATAAATCTTTAAATAAAAAAATAAAAATAAAGATTTAAAAAGATTATTATTTTAAATGATGCCAACTAACCACATTAGGAAAATGAATTAAGTATTATCCCACTTTTTTAATTTAAAAAAAATTTCTTTTTTCTAAAGATGTTATTCATGAGAGAGACAGAGAAAGAGGCAGAGACATAGGCCCAGGGAGAAGCAGGCTCCTTGCAGGGAGCCCGATGTGGGACTTGATCCCCAGACCCCAGGATCACGCCCTGAGCTGAAGGCAGATGCTCAACTGCTGAGCCACCCAGGCATCCCTTAATTTTTATTTTTTAATTAATTAAAAAAAAATAAGCTCAATGCCTAATGTGGGGTTTGAACTCAGCACCTCGAGATCAATAATCACATACTCTACCTACTGAGCCAGCCAGGCCTCCCAATATTATGCCATTTTTTTTTTAAGCCTTGAGGTTTTAGGAGATAGCCCTTAATGACTGCTTCCCTCCCACCCCCACTTTGCACGTGGTTTTTCCTATTAGCATCTTATGTTAGTATGGTAAATTTTCTTCAGTTTATAAAGCAGTATTCATACATTGTTATCAGCTAAATTCCATAGTTTATTTTGATTTCCTAATTTTTACCTACTGTACTTTTTCTGTTCCAGGAGCACATCCAGGATATCATATTACATTTAGTTGTCATGTCTCCTCAGGCTTCTTTTAGGTGTAACAGTTTCTCAAACTCTTCTTTTTGATGACCTCGACGGTTTTAAGGAATGCTGGTCAAGTATATTATAGGGTGCTCCTCTCTGGATTTGTCTGATGTTTTTGTTACGATTAGATCAGACTTAACAAAGGTTTTTGGAGGATACCTGGGTGGCTCAGTCGGTTAAGCATCTGCCTTTGGCTCAGGTCATGATCCCAGGGTCCTGGGATCCAGCCCTACATACGGCTCCCTGCTCAGCAGGGAGTCTGCTTCTCCCCGTCTGTCTGCCTCTCCCCTAGTTTGTGCTCTCTCTCTTGCTCAAAAAATAAAAATAGGGCAGCCCCCATGCGCAGCGTCCTGGGGACACTGGATCGAGTCCCAAGTCAGGCTCCCTGCAGGGAGCCTGCTTCTCCCTCTGCCTGTGCCTCTGCCCCCCTTTCTCTCTCTCTGTTTCTATGAATAAATAAATAAAATCTTTACCAAAAAAAGAATTAATAAAAAAATAAAAATATCTTTATTTTATTATTATTATTATTTTTTAAAGATTTATTTATTTATTCATTCAGAGAGAGCGAAGAGAGAGACAGAGACACAGGCAGAGGGAGAAGCAGGCTCCATGCAGGAAGCCCGATGTGGGACTCGATCCTGGGTCTCCAGGATCACACCCCGGGCTGCAGGCGGCGCTAAACCGCTGCGCCACCAGGGCTACCCCTATTTTATTATTTTTTAAGATTTTATTTATTTATTCACGAGAAACACTTGGAGAGGCAGAGACATAGGCAGAGGGAAAAGCAGGCTCCCTGCAGGGAGCCTGATGTGGGACTCGGTCCCAGGACCCCGGGATCATGACCTGAGCCAAAGGCAGATGCTCAACCACTGAGCCACCCAGGTACCCAATAAAAATATCTTTAAAATTATATAGTTTATATAGCTTAGCGTGTATTTATTTATTTCTGAAATACTCCATAACTTTTTTATTGCAGTAGAAACTGAATATTTGGCCTTAAGGGTAATGGGATTAAAAGACAAGTGGAAGGACTCTGCTATTATTTATTCTGTTACTTCATTTAGTTTTCAAAATTATTGTAAAGGTGATACTGTCATCAGTTTTTAGAGGAGAAAATTAAGGAATTACACGGAGTGGAGATTCAAGATCTGCCAGTCTCCACAGTCCATTCCCCCTTTCAATTTGTGTTGCTCACCGGGTCTCTTAAAATATAAAGAGGCAGAAATATTTAAAGTCAAATAGCAAGAGTAAGACTGTAAGAGAAGATATAAGGCAAATACAGGATTACTTGCAAACTTAGTATTTGGAACATAATCCTAGGGCAACTGATTTCATGTCCTTTGTGTCTTTTTATCTTTTTCCACAGTTTGTTTATTATTTTAAAAGTTTTCCCCCAGTTTATTTTTATTTTATTTTTTTAAAAGCTGACTTTTTTCTTTTTTAAAATATTTTATTTATTTGTTTACTCATGTGATACACAGAGAGGCAGAGAGATAGACAGAGGGAGCAGCAGGCTTCTCGCGGGGAGCCCAGTGCACAACTCGATCCCAGGACCAGGATCATGCCCTGAGCCAAAGACAGATGCTCAACTGCTGAGCCACCCAGGCATCCTTCCCCCAGTTTATTTTTAAATACTGGAAAGCCTCTTATTTTTCTTCCTAGTTTTTCCCTCTCCTTTCCAAGCCTATGTGTCAGTCATGCTAATATTGCTACCATTTGTGTCTTTCAGGAAGTGAGTGCTTTTGGTGAGGAAGGTGAAGGTGATTATCTGGATGACTGGACTGTGCTCTGTAATGGGCCCTACTGGGTGAGGGATGGTGAGGTGCGGTTCAAGCACTCTTCCACTGAAGTTCTGCTGTCCGTCACAGGAGAACAATATGGTCGACCTATTAGTGGGCAAAAGGAGGTACATGGCATGGCCCAGCCAAGCCAGAACAACTACTGGAAAGCCATGGAAGGCATCTTCATGAAGCCCAGTGAGTTGTTAAAGGCAGAAGCTCATCACGCAGAGCTATGAGCCTGGAAGCTGTAAGCCACTGTTACCACACAGTGTTCATGACATCTGCTGCTGCTCCACCTTGGGATCCCTGCCACAGGTTCCCTGGGCAGTGGCCATGTCCCCACTGAGATGAAGATGCGTGACAGAAAACAGTGGCTGTGTTTGGAAGCTTTAGCCCTTCACACTTGAATTGGTGGTTCTTCCAGACTTTCGGTCAGTTCTTTTTGAGTACCGGACTTGCTGGTGAAGGAGCAGATGTTTTTATTCATATTGATAAAACAGAAACTAAGGGAGATACCTCTCTTCGTTGGGAAATTTTTACTCTTCAGAAGCTTGGCATCATGGATTATCAATGTGTGACTTTTACTCTTTCTCCAAAGTGATAAAGAATTTCATTATTAGTCACCAATGTTGTCATTTATTAAGTGTGCTGTTTTATAATCTGATTGGCCCTGGAGTCCTACACAAGTCACTGCTATCACTAGAGATGCTGGGAGCCTTACTTGCATCCAGACTTTTCTTCTGTTTTCACTTTTCTCCTAGCACTTCACTTTTACTAGATTTTGGCTAATTATGGCCAAAGACCCTGAAGGAATACAGCTTAATAAATAGCCAATGAAATGTTTTTTGGATTTGTTAACTGCAGTTGAGAAAAAGGTGTAGGGGTAGAAAGAGGAACCAATATTCACTGTCTGCTAAATACTAGATGCTGTATTATATATAGATCTTACCTCCTTTAATCTTCACAGATACAGGGTCAATTTTACAGTAAAATAATACAGATTTTACAATACAGAACATAGAGGTTGAGTAACTGCCTGGATTCTTAAAGCTAGTAAATAAGAATAGGAATCTAGCTGTGTCTGGCTCACATTCTTTTTACTACACTGCAATTGTGTTTTGCTCTGTTATCATCTCTTTTTGGTAAATGTAGGGATATCTTTCTCTAAAAGGGGGTAGAAGACTTTTTGTCCTCTCTTTACCTCATTTCTTCCTGTCTGCTGGTCAATTCCAGAAAGTTTGCTCCTAGGTCTTTTGAGCATGGACGTGGTGAACAGAGGTGTCTGCCACATCTGCTGGAATTTCAGTGACTAGCCATCCTTATTTTTAGAAAGAATGATTTTTTTTTCCTCCTTTGCTATATGGACATACCATTAAACTTTTGGGGATACCCGGTCTGTGCCACACATAAACCATGGCATTAAAAGGCTTAGTCTCTTTCACAAGGACTTGTTTCAGGAAATTGAGACCATGAACTAGTTGAGCTCCATCTCCATCCTCTCCCTGCTTTTCCTATTTCATTTACATTGATCTTTTGGGATATTTCCAGAAAAAAAGATAGACAAATCAACATTTAAGGTTATTGAGATACTGGAACTAGGCTGGAAACAGTCTGGGGGAGAAAGAAGAAAGGAAGTGATAGGAATCAGCTGAATAAAGGGAACAAATTGGACAAGATGAATGGGAGTATGGAGGTGTGTTGCAAGGTACTCCAACTTGGTTTGAACAGTTTTCACTGAGTTGTCAGGCCTTTCCTGAGGGTTTACAGACAAAGCCTACCTTGTTAGGAGGCTTCAGATTACAGTGTTTGAGAGATAAGTATGAATTTGAAACATGGTAGAGTCTTTGGGGAGAGGTGAAATGATGGATGAGAGGACTAGATAAGGAAACCAGTTGGAGTTAAAACTATGGGCAACCCAATGTGAAAACTGAAATGATGCTCTTTTGAAGGAATTGAAAAAAGTTTCCAAGTAAAATCTTGGAGGATATTTATGGAGATTAGGATGGAAGAGCAAAGGAATATGAAGTGCTTAGTTTGAAATCCTCGGAATGTTTAGCGTGTACTAGAGTTGAAAGGTACCTTTGTCCAGTTTCCTCATTTCACAGAGGAGGAAACAGGCAAAATGATGTGATCCTGAATGGCCTATTTCCTGCAATTAAGTTTGCTTCCAAGGTAAAGTATTTGTTGCTGAGAGACAAGAACAGTATTCTGTAGTTCTGTCGTATTCCCCCAGCCCACTGACCAGATTGTGCTATATATACTGTAGACACTGAAAACTTGTCCTATGAAGGGTCCAGAAAATTGCGTTGCTCACACAGTAGGTCAGTACATGTTAATTGACTCGAACAGTATTCAAACAGTAAAATGAATGAAAAACTCGTTCCTTTGTGGATAGAATGAGGTGGGAATTTTAACTGATGTCCTTTAGTTCTTGGTTTCCTCCTCAATGATTTTCAGATAAGGCTCGTATGAAAGGGCAGCTGCTTCTTGTGACCCAGGGTTATACTAGTACCCTCAGTCCGGACCCTAAGTGGCCAAGCGGACTCTATAATCACCCTAGGAAAGTGCTTTAAAAGTGGAGCGCCGCGGCCGAAATGACGAAATGAGACGGCGGAGTCTGTAGCCAGCCCGGGAACGGGCTCAGACTCGGTCTCGGGTAAGCCCCGGGCTCCGCATTTCCGGGTGCGGAAGGGTGGGTCCAGGGGCGGCGCCTGAGTGTCAGTCGGCGCGAGTTCCGCCCCCCGCCCCCGCGGTCTGCTCTGGAGCCACGCCCCGGCTTCGCGCAGGCAGCCAGTCGGCCCTGCCAGATCGCGGGCGGGGAGGAGTGCGGCCGGGAGACAGCTGGCTGGCTGGCGGGCTGTGGGGGGCGGGGTGCTCGCGCGCCAACGCTTCCTTGTCCGGGGCCCTTCCTGTGCGTGCGGCTGCTCGGCCTGCGGCGGCGCAGAGCGGAGCGGGCGTGGGGGGGCCCCGGCAGGGCGGGGGCCGGAGCCAGGCCGGGCCGGGGCCGGGATGCCCCTGTTCTTCTCCGCGCTGTTGGCCTTGCTGTTGGTCGTGCTCAGCGCCCTGTTAGGCCGGTGAGGGGATCCCGGCCACAGCGGCCGGGGACTGAGGAAGCAAGAGATTGAGGAGGGGGCGCTCGCCTGAAAAGCGCGCGGGAGGGGAAGGGGGCTGGAGTGGACGGTGCGCGGGCGGCGGAGGGGGAGGGCCCGAGGGGGGCCGCGGAAGGGGCGCGCGGCGCGCGGGGGGCCGGAGCGGGGGCGTACGGCCCGAGCTGGCAGCTAGAAACTGGGAGTAGGGGAGACTGAGAGCGGGCGAGGCCTGAGGGGATGCTGAGACTGGGAGCTGCATAGGTGTGTGAAGAGGGGCCCGGCTTGGTGGTCTCCCCTTCCCCCCGTCACTCGCCCCTGAGTGTCCCCTTCACCAAGCGCAGAGGGCACCTGCAGCCTCGCCCGAGGCGGAACAGGTCTGGCTACCCAGGGGAGAGTGGCGTTTGAGCCGGCCGGGTGTGACCCACAGTGCCTTCTCGCGGACACCTGTCTGGAGAGCGGAGACAGAGACCCCGTGGGGGAGTGCGTGATGATGGCACATCTGACACAGGGCTGCCTGTATTTCCACTCCCCTTCGGGCCTCTTCTTTCTTCCTCTGGCGTTCCTAAGGATTGCAAGGACTGCTTTATTTGTCCCCGACTTAGGAAGTGGGCTGTAGTTTGTCTGATTTCATCTGGGTGGAGGAGGACTGTCCAGGGCTAGGTAGGGTCTTGATCTTTGTGGCTGAGTGTGACAGTGTTGTTTTGGGAGACCAGAGAGTTGCCCAGTAGATCCAGCTTTAGGACATGACCTTTTTGCCAGGCGTTTTAGGACCAGGAAGGGGTGAGGACAACCAACATTGGGAGAGGGTCCTGTGGACTTACAGGGATTTTTCTGCAGGTGGTTTGTGGTCCGGTTGGTCACCAAGTGGTGTCAGCGAAAGCTGCAGGCGGAGCTAAAGATTGGCTCCTTTTTTTGGATCCAGAATGTCAGCCTTAAGTTTCAGCAACACCAGCAAACTGTGGTGAGTCTTGGGGAACTCCCTGGGTATGTATGTGGAGTGGACTCAGCTAAATTTTAACTTTTTATTTCTTTTTTTCCTAAAATTCTGGGTGGCTTTCCTAGGCAACCCAGCCTTGTCACCTCTTTGTCAAGATGATCTTAGAGTGAGTTTGGAAACACTGGGACTGATGCAAGTTGTTGAGTTAAAAATGCTTATAAGGCACAGAGTGTTCAGGGTATGTATAGTAAGAAAGATACAGAACTAAGCACAGAAAAAAGATAATAGGAAATAGAAAAGCTTACTGTTCTAATTTAAGAGGAGAAATAGCAACATAGTCATGAAAGAGAAATACTAAGCAAGTTCAATCAGTGTCATTGTCAGGAGCAGATACAGTGCTGAGGAGAGAAGTTGGTGGAAATAGAGTGAGAATATTTAGTGGAGGGGCTATCGCACTTCCTCCTCTTCTTGCAACCTTTCCTGGCTTCAGGCTGCTCACAAAGCTTTCTTCTCCACTGTTTTAGGAAATTGATAGCCTGTGGATTTCCAGCAAACTCCTTAGCCATGATCTGCCGTGAGTACCCTATATCCTCACTCTTCTCTTGGGGAATATTTTGGGATTGGGGTTCGCAGAATGTCATTCTACGGAGGCCTCACAGCTCAAGGAGGGGGCTGGGGTTTTGCTGATATCTCTCAGTTAGCCTGGAAGCTATTATTTTGTGAGACAGATATCGACAACTACTATGAGACTGTTCTCCGTGATTTGAGTTACATTTTTACAGAGGATGGGAGAGTGAATGTGATGGAGGGGTGGAGACTGCTAGGGAAGGGCTGGATCTGATGGCAGTGAGATTTCTCTTCTGGGCAGACGCTATGTGGCATTGTGCTTTGGAGAAGTACGTATCAGGACGGACCTACAGAAGGTTTCTGGCCTTTTTGCCCCATTTTCCCAAAGCACTGGGGTACATCAAAAGGAACTGTCTTTCAGTCCATCCTTACTGAAGATCTTCTGTCAGGTGAGATACTTCTCCCACTTTCCTGGACTATATAGTAGGGATGGCTGGCTGTAGAGTCATAGGTGGATTTTTATACTGTTTTGGGAACATAATACCAAGAGATGCCTCTTATTCTTTCTCTACTAGAAAGGAATAGCAGTGCCTTGACATTAATGATTATTCTTTGCTTCTTTCTAGCTATTCTCCATTCATGTAGATTCTATAAACATCATGGTTCTCAAGGTGGCTACTTCTGAGTCTTTGTGGCACATTCAAATCAGAGAAAGCAGCTTTCTTTTGGATTGTGATGGGAAAAGGTAACCATTGGGTAGAAAAGGGTCGGGTAGTCCCATTCTTGCCTTACAGTTGTTTCAGGGTGGGTGGATGTCAGGGTTTTCTTATTAAGCTGTCAAGTTCTCATTATGTAGCAATTTGAGGAGAGGCTAAGATTAGGTACTTCTATTTGCTTTGTTCCTTTCAGCCAGTAAAACTTGACTGAAATTAAACAGTGAGGAAAGGGGCCAACTGCTCTTAATTTTTTTTCCTTTCCCAGGCTGAAATGTGAAGTTGGCCTAAATCAGATCAACAGCAAAGTTCTAAAGAGTGGCCAATTGGTGAGTATGCCCTGGTCATTTAGATGCCTTATTTCTGGGCATAAGATATGAAGGAGCTTACATTCTAGATTCCGTGTTCTTATGGGGGGAAGTGTCTCTCAAGGTGGTGGTCTAGACTGAATTTTGGCCCATAACCCCCAGACTCCCTACATCACCTTAGAGGCTTTTATCCTCCCTGCAGGAGGACACCTGCTTAGCGGAGCTCTCACTGGCCCTAAAGTTGTGTCTAGAGGTGGGCATCAGCAGTCGGCAACTGAAGGCCATCACTGTGGATATGTGGACACTCCATGCTGAACTGCATGAAGGCCTTTTTCATAGTCAGCTGCTACGCCAGGGCCCAAGCCTGGCACCCAAACCTTGTTCAGGTAAAGACCTGGTCAGTAAGTTTGGCTGCCTTGTTCTCCGATTATTCTGGAAGTACATAAAAATAGGGGTCTCACTATTCATTAGATGTGATTTGTTAGCATGACCTTTGATCCTGAGGATAGCTAAAGGAAATAGGGCATTTACTTGTCATGAATTAGATTTGTAGTATTAGTTTTACATATGGTCTCTCACTAAATTCTCAGCATTTCACAAACAAGAAAACAGAAGCCCAGGAAGAGCAGCTACGTGACTTGACTGAGGTCATAGAGCTAGTCAGTAGTAAAAATGGGACATCAATTATTTTGCTCTAAAGTCCAAATTCTTTCTGTTATATTAATCTCTCCCTACTGTTTTTTAGATTTTGGGGAAGGAAGTACACCAGGTGACTGGATCTCTGGGATATTTGCTTTGTGGCCTAAGATTGGGCATTTGGTTAGCCTACTTTATGTGGGAAGATTTGGCCAAAGAGGATAGGGTATTTTGGGGACTTGAATGTGTTAAAGATTGATGGCTCTTGTGTTATTCATTCATGTTTTCAGAAGTGACGGAGAACTTGGCTGAGCCAACTCTGCCTGGCCTGTACCTCCTTCAGCAGCTGCCAGATCAGGTCAAGGTGAAAATGGAGATCACAAGTGTGGTGCTGTCCATGAATAGTCAAAAGAGGTAGGATCTCTCCTGACACAGAAGTGTGGAGAGTGATGTGCTCTATATGCTCAGGTCTTTGTAACTAGCTTAGTAGCTGCACTGCACTGAGCTTGTCTGTGGGGAGAAAGGGAGTAAGAATGACATTCCATGCATTCCTGAGCCAGAGTTTGTCTCTGGTTCAGGCACCTGAATTGGACACTGAAGCTGTTGTATTTCCTGTACCACCGTGATGAGGATCAGCTGCCTCTTCGAAGCTTCACAGCAAACTCGGATTTGGCACAGATGAACACTGAACTCATACTAAAAGGTTCATGGGTGGGGATGTTGGTACCGAGATGATTAGACACTCTCTCCCATGCTCCATTTGGCCTTCTTTTTTTTTTAAGATTTTATTTATTATTTATTCGCGCGCGCGCGAGAGAGAGAGAGAGAGAGAGGCAGAGACACAGGCAGGGGGAGAAGCAGGCGCCATGCAGGGAGCCCGACATGGGACTCGATCCCTTATCTCCAGGATCACACCCTGGGCCAAAGGCAAGCTTTACACCGCTGAGCCACCCGGGCTGCCCTCCATTTGGCCTTCTTAATTTAATATCAGTGTAATTGGGGATGGAGAGGAGGGAACATACTGAGAGAATATAGCCCCAATTCATGAGTTTTGGTGACAGTCTGTTCAGTCTGCTTGCCTGGCTCTAGTTTGCCTTCTGTTTTCCCAGTGTTCTTCTCTGATCTGCTCTTTGCCCTCACAGATGGGTTGTTGCTGTCCCAGAGCCGCCAGCGCATTGTCTGTCTCAACTCCCTCAAGGCTATTGTGCAGGTATGATGACTGTGATACCAAGAATCATTCCTTTCTCTGCTTTCTCCTTGTATCATTGCATTGTGAGTTAATGGGATAAAACCCAAGCCGACAGTTCTGGTGTTCTTATTTCCAGGTGACCACTATTGACCTTTCAGCCTCCCTGGTTTTGAATACTTGTATTATTCATTACCGGCACCAGGAATTCTCTCACTGGCTGCACATGCTAGCACTGGAGACCCAAGGGTCTAGCTCATCTGTTTTTAAACAAAGAAAGAAAAGGTCAGTGTAATCTTTTTAGCCACCATCTTATCAGGTAGATTCCCAGATTCTTTTGGATTAAAGTGGCATATTGTGTTAAATATGTATTTGATTACTTCAGTAGCAATTCTTTTTTATTTTATTTTTATTTTTTTTTTGAAAGAGAGCAAGTGAGCATGGGAGTGGGTGGGGCAAAGGGAGAGGAAGAGAGAGAACCCCAAGCAGGCTCCAAGCCCAACTTGGGGCTTGATCCTGTGACCCTGAGATCACAAACTGAGCTGAAATCAAGAGTTGGGTGCTTGGGCAGCCCTGGTGGCTCAGCGGTTTAGCACTGCCTTCAGCCCAGGGTATGATCCTGGAGATCCAGAATCGAGTCCCATGTCAGGCTCCCTGCATGAGGCCTGCTTCTCCCTCTGCCTGTGTCTCTGCCTCTATCTCTCTCTGTGTCTTTCATAAATAAATAAATAAAATCTTAAAAATTATATATAAATAAAGAGGCAAACAAGAATCACCAGGGTGTGAGGCTCTGGGATACCTGCCTCTCTTAAAAAAAAAAAAAAAAAAAAAAAAAAAGTTGGGTGCTTAACTGACTGAGCCACCCAGGTGCCCTAATAGCATTTTTTTTTTTTTAAAGACTTTATTTATTTATTCATGATAGTCACAGAGAGAGAGAGAGAGAGGGGCAGAGACATAGGCAGAGGGAGAAGCAGGCTCCATGCAGGGAGCTCGACGTGGGATTCGATCCCGGGTCTCCAGGATCGCGCCCTGGGCCAAAGGCAGGCGCTAAACTGCTGCGCCACCCAGGGATCCCTAGCATTTCTATTTTATATATTTTCCCCATTAAACTAGATTTTTTGACAGTATGATGAAGTCTTTTTTGTTTTTATGTTCTCAGTGCCAGCATAGTGCCTTATTTTTTTAAAAGATATTTTTTCTTTTTTTTTTTAATTTTTATTTATTTATGATAGTCACACAGAGAGAGAGAGAGAGGCAGAGACATAGGCAGAGGGAGAAGCAGGCTCCATGCACCAGGAGCCTGACGTGGGATTCGATCCCGGGTCTCCAGGATCGTGCCCTGGGCCAAAGGCAGGCGCCAAACCGCTGCGCCACCCAGGGATCCCAGCGTAGTGCTTTATTATACAAAATATATAATTGTTACATTGAGTTTAAGTGATCCACAATATCTTATCTACTTTAGATTATCAGGTGATAGGTCAACCGTGTCATCTCTCTGTGCATTTGTTGCGTAGACAACTTAAAGTTAATAATGGCTTGGAAGCAGTGTTCCTTTGTTGTATTAGGTTGAATCATATGATCTACTGATGTTCATATTTGACTTATGAAATGGCAATCTCATATGGTTCTATTTAATATCTTTCTTGAATTCCTGCAGATTACCATTGGGAATGGCAAACTGATGAATTTGGTCTTAGTTGCATTCCATCTTAAGCATCACAACAAAAAATTTTTTTTTAAGATTTTATTTATTCATGACAGACACAGAGAGAGAGGCAGAGACACAGGCAGAGGGAGAAACAGGCTTCATGCAGGAAGCCCGATGTGGAACTCGATCCTGGGACCCTGGGATCATGCCCTGAGCCAAAGGCAGATGTTCAACTGCTGAGCCACCCAGGTGTCTCAGAATCACAGCAAAATTTACCCTGACTTTTGAGAGTTTCACGTACCTGTTCCGTAATAGGAAGCTGCAGTTCTTTCTTTATCGAACAATAATGTTTTGTCCTTATGCAGAACCTTCCCCCAAATCCTGGCTCCCATCATCTTTAGCACCTCCATCTCCAATGTCAATGTTTCCATTCAGCTTGGTGATACACCACCCTTTGCCTTGGGATTCAATGCTATCTCTCTAGGTAAGACTTCGGGATGGAAAAGGAACAAGAATCTGTCCATTAGTGAAGCTAAGCCCAATTGATGTTTACAGTGGCTCCATAGAAGTCTTTCTTACCTTCTTTGTTCAGATTACCAACACCTGAGGCCACAAAGTATCCATCAGCGGGGTGTCCTAACTGTGGACCATCTCTGCTGGAGGGTGGGCAGTGACTCCCACATTCAGCGAGCACCCCACCCACCCAATATGCATGTTTGGGGTGAGGCACTTGTCCTGGACTCCTTCACACTACAGGTAGGTGGGGACTTTGATGAACGGAGCCCATATGGTTTCCTTGTCTTGCCATGCTTTAGTGCACGGATCATCTTTTTGGCAAAAGATGATGCATTAGGGTGTTATAGAACTGTGTCTGCATGCTTCTAAGGGGGCTCCCTCTGCTTCTTTTCTAGGGTAGCTATAACCAGCCTTTGGGCCTGTCTAGTAACCAGTCAGATACCCTCTTTCTGGATTGTACCATCCGAGGACTGCAGGTAGAAGCATCAGATACCTGTGCCCAATGTCTCTCTCGCATTTTATCTTTGATGGACACACAGTCTGGGAAGTCAGCTGTCTCTAGAGAATCTTCATTTGGGGAATCTGTGTCATTGCTGTGGAAGGTAGACTTGAAGGTGGAGGACATGAACTTGTTCACTCTTTCTGCCCTGATTGGTAAGTGGGACAGGGAGTCTATACCTAAGTGGGTAGTTTGTGACCTAAACATATTATGCTAGTTCAGTATACTCCCTTCTTATTTAATGAAGCTGATTATTTGAATTTTTTCTAATTTAAAGGCATGAGATGCTAGAAGGTTTTACATAACTGTTGGGTTTCTTGAAATTTCTTAGAGGCTTATAGAAGATATTACTAAGCAAGATTTATTTAAAAAAAAAAAAAAAAAAGCCTTGATAGTTGGTCAAGAAACTGAGATGTGTAGTTTTTTAATTTCCATGTGTGTTTAGTTCTAGAAACAGATTTATCTCTGGAACTTTGTAGGCGTTAGAGAGCTTCTTTGATTTAGGTAGGTTAAGATAGAAAAGGAAAAATTTCCCTGAAACATGAGGAATGAACTTAGAGGTAGGTATAGGGAATAAAGAAAACTAGAATGGATGGAATGAGTAAGAAAGGAGAGTGAGGGCTGAAGTTGCCAGAGCTGAGAGCCAATGCTAATGTGGTTTCTGGATGTTAGGTGCTTCAGAGGTCCGACTAGACACACTGACCATCCTGGGAAGTGCTGAAACCTCCACTGTGGGTGTCCAGGGACTTGTGCTTGCCCTAGTGAAGTCAGTCACAGAGAAGATGCAGCCCTGCTGCAAAGCTCCTGACATCCCCACTCCTGTGCTCAGTCTCTCCATGCTCTCCATCACCTATCACAGCAGCATCCGCTCGCTGGAGGTAAAGCTTCTATGGGGAGGTGAAGTCAGATTGTTTTTTTCCTAGGCTAAAGAACATTCCCCAGCCTTCTGAGTTTGTTGTGAAACATTTATAAGAAATATGATACCTTGTGTTCTTTTTGGCCTGGCTTGTTCTGTACATTTTTAACTCTTTATGGAATGTAAAATATACACAGAACTAAGGAGGATATTTGAACTTGTATGTATCCATACCCAGCTTCAGTAATTACCAACTTATGACCAGTTTGTTTCAGTTCTATGACCCACCAGTTGCCCCTGCCTCCTGCTCTGGGATTATTTTGAGGCAGATATATACCAGACATATAATTTCAACCCTAAATATTTCAGCATATATCTGAAAAATAAGGGGCTTTTTTTTTTTTTTTTTTTTTTCTGGTGTTATTTCGCTGAAGCACACAGCACATTAAAAGGCTGGGAGGGGTGCCTGGTGGGTTCACTTTGTGGAATGTGTGACTCTTGATCTTGGGGTTGAAAGTTTGAGCCCACGTTGGGTGTAAAGATTACTTTAAAAAAAAAAGTCTGAAAGGGAACTGAAAATGGAGACCCTGGCAAGTTTTAAGAGGCTTTTCAAGATCTTTCTCCTCAGGGTACCAGGTGGATATGGGACCCTCTTAGGAGGGGAATGGAATATCTTTCTAATTGTCTTACTTCAGCTTCCTTTGGAAACTGAGGAGTTGTCTTTTCAGAGGCTGGAGCTCAAAGGCATTTTTCTGTTCTGCGATTTAAATTTTCTTTGTGTAACTATTCAGGATTGATTTCGTTTTTCAAGCTTACAAAGATTCCCTTCTTTGAAGCATAATTTCGTATGAGTCAATTGCTGTATTGACTTGTGTGGTCAGTTCTTTTTATACTTTTACTTAAGAATTAAGTCAGGGGTACCTGGCTAGCTCCATTGGTTGAGTGTCTGACCTTTTAGCTCAGGTTGTGATCTCATGGGATTGAGCCCCATGTCAGGCTCTGCACTCAGTGTAGAGTCTGCTTCAGATTCTTTCTCCCTCTCCTGCCCCTTCCTGCTCATGTGTACCCTCTCTCTCTCCCTAAAATGAATAAATAAAAAAATTTTTTTTTTTTTTTTTTTATGATAGTCATACAGAGAGAGAGAGAGAGAGAGAGGCAGAGACACAGGCAGAGGGAGAAGCAGGCTCCATGCACAGGGAGCCCGACGTGGGATTCGATCCCGGGTCTCCAGGATCGCGCCCTGGGCCAAAGGCAGGCGCCAAACCGCTGCGCCACCCAGGGATCCCTAAATAAAATCTTTAAAAAAAAAGTATTAAATCAAGATGCAATTAATGCATAAAACATTTTTAAATTGATTGTTGCAGTGGTTATTATCCAGAACATGGCCATTATAGAAAGGTATTTCATGAACAGAAACAAAAAGCCACATGACTTAATAAGTATTTGCTGTATATAATTCATATCCTGTGGTAGATATTAAGAATCAACACACATGGCCTCTACTCTCAGATAATTTAAAATCCAGTTGGGAACTCAAAAGTGTAAGTGCTCTTATATATAAATAAGACCTGAAAAAAAACCCAAAAACAAAACAAGTAAGAACTATTAGTTCTGTATATTCATGCTAGGGAAACAAGGCAAGGGAGTAATTAATGTAGTTGCTCAGGAAATGCTTCTGAATGGAAATGGTTCTTCACCCAGGTGTGCATGTACATAATAATAATCCCAGCCATCTCTCCTGTTTTGGGATATTGCAACTGACAGATCTTTTTCTCTTGTTCCCTGAAGGTTCAGTGTGGTACAGGGCTGACCTTACTTTGGAGCCCACCAGATCACATGTACCTGTATCAGCATGTCCTGGCTACCCTACATTGCCGAGACCTACTAAGAGCCACTCTGTTTCCCGAGTCTGTTCCATTCCTTGCACTAGAGAGTCCAGAGACTGTGTCTGAACTGGAAGACCTTCTCCCTGAGCCATCTCCTCCAAAGCGTCTACTAAACCTAACACTAGAGGTGAACACAGCTAAGCTGACAGCTTTTGTAGCTGAGGACAAGTTCATTACCCTGGCTGCAGAGAGTGTGTCACTGAGCCGGCATGGGGGTTCACTACAGGCTTACTGCCCGGAGCTGGCTGCTGGCTTTGATGGTAATAGCATCTTCAACTTTAAGGAAGTGGAGGTACAGCTGTTACCTGAACTGGAGGAGATGATCCTCCACCGGAACCCTTTCCCTGTGCTGCAGACCCTCCGGAATCGTGTTTGGCTCCTCTCCTTGGGCTCAGTCTCGGTGGAGTTTCCTTATCAGTATGATTTCTCTCGAACTCTGGATGAGGCTGTGGGAGTACAGAAATGGCTGAAGGGGTTGCATCGAGGAACTCATGCTCAGGCTTCTCCAAGCCCTGCCCCACTCCCACCTGATCTACTCTTAAAGGTTCAGCACTTCTCATGGGTTTTCCTTGATGACATTTTTGAGGTGAAACTTCGTGATAACTATGAACTAATGAAGGATGAAAGTAAGGAGAGTGCCAAAAGGCTGCAGTTGCTGGATGCCAAGGTGGCTGCCCTTCGGAAGCAACATGGGGAGTTATTGCCAGCCCGTAAAATTGAGGAGCTCTATGCCTCTTTGGAACATAAAAACATTGAAATTTACATTCAGCGCTCCCGTCGTCTCTATGGCAACACACCTATGCGCCGGGCACTGCTCACTTGGAGCGTGGCAGGGCTAGAGCTGGTAGCTCTGGCAGATGCCTCCTTCCATGGGCCTGAGCGTGTGGTAGAGCAAGTTCAAGAGCTTGATCCAGGCAGCCCTTTTCCTGCTGAAGGAGTAGATCTCGTCATTCAGTGGTGTCGTATGCTCAAGTGCAGTGTTAAGACGTTTTTGGGTAAGTAGTACTTGCTTATTTGCAGAGTGTGGTGTTTGCCCTCAGAGCTTCAGAAAGCTCTTTGAGTGACTACAGAGGAGTTCAGTTATATTGGGAACTGTGGTGGTTTTTGGATGAGTGGAGTGGGAGGTGGGCCCCTCTACCTTTCTTTGTTCCAGAATTTCACCCTGAAACTGCTTGGCTACTGTAAAGGACAATTACCATAGTCATCTTCAGGGTTAGTGTGTCTCTTGGGTCTTGGTTTTATTCCCCTCACCATCTGCTCAGTGTCTCCATGCCCTTTTCCAGCTTTTCTTCCAACTGCCAGATCTTGTTTTCTCAGTTGACCTTGTTAAATAGATGGGTAAAAGTAGTGGCAGGGAATGCTCGAGGCATGTTGAGACAGTCCTCTGAATAGCCAGCATATATCCTCCCTGTAATAACAGTTCGGATAAGAGATTATCCCCGGTACCTGTTTGAGATACGTGACTGGCGGCTGATGGGTCGACTTGTGGGCACCGAACAGAGTGGTCAGCCTTGCTCCCGGCGGCGTCAGATCTTGCACTTGGGGCTTCCATGGGGTAATGTGGCAGTAGAGAGGAACATGCCTCCACTCAAGTTCTACCACGACTTCCGCTGTGAGTAGAGGAGGGCAGCTGGTTTGGCCGGGGGATGTTGTGATGGCTGGGATGGGAGATGAGCTGAGGCCTGTTGGAGTGAAGAAAGAAGTTGTGTAACAAGTTGTACCTTTTCCTCCATCACAGCGGAAATCTTTCAGTACACAGTAGTATGGGGCCCATGCTGGGATCCAGCCTGGACACTGATTAGCCAGTCTGTGGACCTCTTGACCAAGCCTTCAGCTGACCCCAGCCCACCCTTGCCCTGGTGGGACAAGAGCCGTCTTCTGTTCCATGGGGACTGGCACATGGATATTGAACAGGCAAATCTGCACCAGTTGGCTACTGAGGTGAGAGGTTCCAGAGGAGTTGTTTTCTTATTAGGATGGTTTGGTTGGGGCTTATAGCACATGGGGGGGAAGAGAGAAAGGTATTCATTTGGGAGATTTGGGTGATACTCTTACCAGATCTCACCAAATTATTGGGGGTGGTTATAGGACCCGTACAACACCACAGAAAATATGCACTGGGAGTGGAGCCACCTGTCTTTTCATTGGAAACCTGGTCAGTTTGTGTTCAGGGGTGACTTGGATGTCAACGTGAGAACAGCTTCTAAGTGAGTGAAGTGATGGGTGGGGCCTCAATAGGGTGAGGGACTCTGGTTGGAGGGAGAGGGGAAGAGCCAGAGGGTTGCAAGTGACCAGGACACTGAGGGCTGGGACTCTGTTGTGAGACAGGTATGATGACTGCTGTTTCCTTCACCTGCCTGACCTCTGCATGACACTGGACCTGCAATGGCTGTGCCATGGGAACCCCCATGATCACCACAGTGTCACTCTGCGGGCCCCAGAGTTTCTGCCAGAGGTGCCCTTGGGCCAGCTTCATGACTCCTACCGGGCATTCCGCTCTGAGAACCTCAATCTCTCCATCAAGATGGATCTGACCCGGCACAGTGGGAGTGAGGCTTGGGTCTGGGGCAGTGGGCGGAAGGGTTGGGAGGATGGGCTTAAACACCAAGGACTTCAACTTGACCCTGTAGGGAGGGGTTAGGGAAAGCAAGGGAGGATTTGGATTAGGATGTTTTTTTGAGAGAGGGTTAGTGAAAACAAAGCTTAGATCTTTTTTTTTTTTTTTTTTAATTTTTTAAGATTTTTTATTCATGAAAGACACAGAGAGAGAAAGGCAGAGACATAGGCAGAGGGAGAGACTCCAGGCAGGGAGCCCGATGTGGGACTCGATCCTGAGACCACAGATCACGCCCTGAGCCAGGGGCAGGTGCTCAACTGCTGAGCCACCCAGGCGTCCCAGCTTAGATCTTTAGACGGAAAAGGTGTTGGGGATGTTCTCTTGAGACTGAATGCTGCTTGGGTTTTCAAACCTCTAAAAGCTGAAGCTAGGGATAGATTTAACTTCATCTCTGTTTTAATCACAGCTAGGAAGTGTCTTTTCCTCTTTTTTACAGCAATATCCCAGCCCCGGATTCTGTTATATAGTAGCACTCTGCGCTGGATGCAAAACTTCTGGGCAACTTGGACTAGTGTTACAAGGCCTATCTGTAGGGGAAAGCTCTTCAATAACTTGAAACCTAGCAAGAAGAAACTTGGCCAGCACTACAAGCAGCTTTCCTATACTGCACTTTTTCCCCAGCTGCAGGTCAGGCTCTGACATCCTCAGTTCTATTGTCCTTCCCTAGTTTTCTTGTTTTTTCTTATCTTAATCATCACTCTGATGCCATTCATGGTTCAGAGCTAAGCTTTCTTGTTGCCAGGTGCATTACTGGGCCTCATTTGCCCAGCAACGGGGCATCCAGATTGAATGCAGTCAGGGCCATGTCTTCACTAGGGGAACTCAGCGGCTTATACCTCAAGGTAAGCTCAAAAACTGCCTTTATTTCTCCTATCCTAATCCTTGCCCTCTTCACCCTTCTCCTTTCTCTTCCCTCTTTCTGTTCCACACTATTTTTCTGTACTGATCCTCATGGCCTCTGTATGCTTCCTTTTCTCAGCAGGCACAGTGATGCGGCGCCTCATCTCTGACTGGAGTGTGACCCAGATGGTTAGTGACCTAAGTCAGGTGACTGTTCACCTGATGGCTTCGCCCACTGAAGAGAATGCTGATCACTGCCTTGATCCCTTGGTAACAAAGACCCACCTACTGAGCCTGTCCTCCCTCACCTACCAGCGGCATAGCAATCGCACAGCTGAGGAGGTACCACCTGATGCAGTCTCTTTACTAGCTTTTTTGTATCAGTAGGTGTCTTAGTTTGCTCAGGCTGCCATAACAAAATACCAAAGAATGCGTGGCTTAAACAACAGAAATTTATTTCTCACAGTTCTGGAGGCTGGGAAGTCTAAGATTAAGGTGCCAGCAGAGTCATATTCTGGTGAGGGTTCTTTTCCTGGGTTGTAGACAGTTGCCTTTGCTTTGTCCTTACAAGGCAGGAAAACAGAGAGTATGCTCTCTGGTGTCTCTTCTTATAAGGGCACTAATCCCATCATAAGGGCCCTACCCTTGTGACCTCATATAAACCTAATTACCTCCCAAAAGCCACATCTCCAAATATTAACACATTGGGGATTATGGTCTTTTCCTTTAAAAAAAAAAAAAAGATTTTATTTATTCATGAGAGGCACTAAGAGAGTCAGAGACACAGACAGAGGGAGAAGCAGGCTTCATGCAGGGAGCCTGATGTGGGACTTCATCCTGGGACTCTGGGATCACGCCCTGAGCCGAAGGCAGACGCTCAACCACCCAGGCATCCTGGAGATTATGGTCTTAACATATGAATTTTGGCTGGCAGAACAATTCAGTCTATAGCAGTAGGTTTCAGGCTAAGTTCCGGGTAACGTTTCTAACTATATTCCAAGCATATGTATCATTACTATATGATGAACTCACTGTCAGCTGTACCAGTTGTCCCTCTTTTTGAAAATTTTTTTTTTTCGGGCAGCCCAGGTGTCTCAGCAGTTTAGCGCTGCCTTCAGCCCAGGGTGTGGTCCTGGAGACCTGGGATCGAGTCCCATATCAGGCTCCCTGCATGGAGCCTGCTTCTCCCTCTGCCTGTGTCTGTGCCTCTCTCTCTCTCTTTCTCTCTCTCTCTCTGTGACGCTCATGAATAAATAAATCTTTAAAAAAAAAAAAAAAGAAAATTCCTTTTCTCCCTCACCTTCTAAACATAGTCTCTTGCCCTTCAGGAAACTGAGTAAAACTTATTTCCTAGCACCTTATTTGATGTCTTTTTTTCCCCCAATTAAGAAAAGATTTTATGTTGAAATTATCTTTCTTCTTCCTTCTTCCTCCTTCTTCTTCTTTCCTCCTCCTCCTCCTCCTCCTCCTCCTCTTCTTCTTCTTCTTCCTTCTTCTTCTCCTCCTCCTCCTCCTCCTCCTCCTCCTCCTTCTTCTTCTTCTTCTTCTTCTTCTTCTTCTTTTCTCTTTCTTTTTTTTTTTTTTTTTTTTTTTGATTAAGTAGGCTTCATGCCCAAGGTGGGGCTTGGACTCATGACTCCAAGATCAAGAGTCAAATGTTCAACCAACTGAGCCAGCTAGGTTACCCATATGTTGAAATTTTCTGAATCATGTAAAATACGGTGGATATAGTCTGAGTGTAATCTAATGCCCTTTTTTTTTAAGATTTTATTTATTTATTCATAAGAGAGAGAGAAAGAGAGAGAGAGAGACAGAGACGCAGGCAGAGGGAGCAGGCTTCATGCAGGGAGCCCAAGGTGGGACTTGATCCTGGGTCTCCAGGATCAATGCCCTTGGCTGAAGGCGGTGCTAAACCGCTGAGCCACCCAGGCTGCCCTCTAGTGCACATATTAAGACCACTTAGGTTTTTCTTTCTCCAGGGTCTTCTTGTCTCTCCCAGAACAGATTTCTTTCTTTTTCCTTTTTTTCTTTGGGGAAGTGGGGGCAGAGGGAGAGGGAGAGAGAGAATCTTTAGCAGGTTCCATGCCCAGTGCAGAACCCAACTTTGGGCTCAGTCCCCTTTGATATCATGACCTGAGCTAAAATCAAGAGCTGGATGCTTAACCAGCTGAACGACCCAGGTACCCCAAGAATAGATTTCTTATTCAACAAGGTGGTTTTCCTCCTCTACATTTATGGTCCAGGAACAATTGTGGGAATTTCCATGCTACCTCGTGGTTCTTTTCCTGTTTCTTAGGAGCTCTCTACTCGAGTTGGGGATCCTGCCTTTCATACACACCAGCTGCACTTGGTAGATTTACGGGCTTCCTGGACAACCACCAATCGGGACATTGCCTTTGGTTTATATGATGGCTATAAAAAGGCAGCAGTACTCAAACGTAATCTCTCTACTGAGGCCCTGAAGGGGTTAAAGATTGATCCCCAGATGCCAGCTAAAAAGCCAAAGCAGAGTGTTCTGACCAGTGCCCCAACCCCGCCTCCTGTCAGCACTCCCAGCTTTAGCGGACAGCCTGATAAGGGGTCATCAGGAGGTAAGCTGGGGAAGATGAGATTTCATCGGGTTAGTTGTAGGATATGTACATGGGATTGGACAGGAATTGGGAAGGACTATCACAGATGGTTTCATCTAGGTATAGAAATGAAAGCTATTGTTTTTCCATATTAAACCACCTCACTCTTTTTTTTTTTTTAAAGATTTTACTTATTAGAGACAGTGCATGAGTGGAGAGGTGGGGCAGAGGGAGAGGGAAAAGCAGACTCCTCGATGAGCAGGGAGCCCTATGTGGGCTTGATCCCAGAACCCTGGAGCCAAAGGCTGACACTTAACTGACTGAGCCACCCAGGCATTAGCTCATTCATGATTAGCTCATTCATTCACTCACCACTTATTCATTCATAGATTCATTTACCTTATTGAGGGTTTATAATATATCAGACATAAACCTAGACATTAGGGATATAAAATGAGGGGAAGCTCAGAAACTAGTAGGTAGACACGTAAATTATTATTTCATTATGAAAACGTTTTATAAGAATGTTCAAGAAGAAAGTATTTACTTATTTATTTATTTTTATTTATTTACTTGAGAGAGGGTGCACAAGCAGGAGGAACAGCAGGCAGAAGCAGAGGGAGACAGAGACTCCCCCACCAAGCAGGGAGCCCAATGCAGGGCTTGATCCCAGGACCCCGAGATCATGATCTTAGCCAAAGATAGATGCCCAACAGACTGAGTCACCCAGGCACCCCAAGAAGAAAGTAGTTAAATCAGCATAGGTAAATCTAGAAAGGTCTTCCCAGAAAAGATAATTGAGATAGGTATTAAAAGATGAATAAGAGTTCAACAAATAAGGAGAAAGGAGAGGGCATTTTAGGGAGAAGGAATAATAAGTACAGAGGAACGCAGGTTATGGTGATTTTGAGAAAAGGTGAAAAGTGGTGTGTGTCACAAGTGAGAAATGAAAGCATAAGGAGTAAGGAGGGAGTTCTTGACTGGATTAAAAGAGGGAATGCAATCAGGGACAGGTTTATTGATGAAGTAGCATTTAAGCTGGACTTTGAAGGCTTAGTGTGATACGGTTTGAATACGTGGAAGTGGGAAGGAAGGACATTCAAGGCAGAGGGAGTATCCTGAATAGGAGTGAAGTTAGTAAAGGCCAGTATGTTCAAAGAAGAGCAGTCTTATTTCAGTTGGCATAAAGAGTAGCTGAGGTGAGGAGTGAGGGAAGATCCTGGAAAGGAAAGCTGCATGTAGACTATCAAAACTCATAAAAGGCTAAGGAGTTTTTGTCCTTACTCAGTAGATAGTGGTGAACTAACTAAAGGTTTTTGAATAGGGATGTGTCATCATTAGACTTGACTTTTAGGAAGGTAAGTCTGGCAGTGCTGTGGAGGAGGACTGGAGGGGAAGAAACTGGAGGTAGAGGTATAAGAGGTATAAGGTAACTATAATAGTGTCCCAACAACATATAATGGAGGCTTGAACTTGGTAGAGGCAGTGGGAATGGAAATGAGGGGATGGATTGAAATGTTATTGCGTGTATGAAATTTGACAACTAGTTGGAAGGAGTTAAAACAGTGAAAGCAGTAACGACTGAGGCTTTAAGCCTAGGACTGGCATGATGGTAACATTAATATCAGAAATAGGAGAGCCAGAGGCTAGACAAGTTTGGGGAGGTATAGGGTTGTTGAGTTCAGATTTGGACATGTTGAGTGTGTGGCACAAGCAGCACATCTAGGTAATGTCTAACAGCTGGAGATGAGGACCTAAAAGCTTAGTCCTAGAGATGAAGACTTTGGGAGTTTCAGCATAGAGCTAAGAGTTAACGCCAAGGAGATAATAATAGTTGCTTACTGTGTGGCAGATACTCTGCAAAATACTTCTATGTGTTGTTGCAGTAAACTCCCTCAACAACCTTGTGAGACAGTTACTGTTACTTTAGGTAGACAGGTAGACAAGGAAACTGAGACAGGCTAAAGCAAGCTGCCAAAGGTCACAATCAAGTAACTGGCAGAGATAGGTTCTTAAATGTAAGTGGACTAGTCTGATTCTGGAGGCTGCTGTTAACCATAATACACTGTTAGTCTCATTAGAAGAAAGAGGAAGAGAAGGAACATGTCCAGGATAGACCTTAGGAGATACTTATTTCTAAGACCTGGGAGAAAAGGATTTAGAGGCATAATCAGAGGAAACAGTAGAGCCATGAAAACATTGAGGCACTGATGGTAAGGGAGTGGTTTCTTTTTTTTTTTATTTTTTTTTTATTTTATTTATGATAGTCACAGAGAGAGAGAGGTAGAGACACAGGCAGAGGGAGAAGCAGGCTCCATGCACCGGGAGCCCAATGTGGGATTCGATCCCGGGTCTCCAGGATCGCGCCCTGGGCCAAAGGCAGGCGCCAAACTGCTGCGCCACCCAGGGATCCCAAGGGAGTGGTTTCTTGTGAAAAGGAGTGATCAACAAACAACATTTAAGATGATATGAAATGAAAAACGTAAGGAACAAAATGAAATGAAAAAAAAGATTCTAGAATAATTTAGAGCTTGATATACCTAAGAGAAAAAAATCCTGCCACTTACATAGCATTTCTAAGTTTTTCTTGGTAATCTATTACTTTTGTTAAATTGAGGGGAAAATGAATTGATAACTTTTATTTTGTCCTCAGGGATCAAGGGGTGGAGTGAGTAGGTTGGAGTTGCAGGTTGCAGAATATGTTCTAGACATACTGAAGGAAGATCAGTTTGGCCCTAGATGTGTTCCCTATCCCTTTGAGATTATGACTTTTCCCCACTTCCTATTTCTCTGCCAGGTGCCTACATGTTGCAGAAGCTGATTGAAGAGACGGATAGGTTTGTAGTGTTCACAGAAGAGGAGTCAGGTGTGAGTGACCAGTTGTGTGGCATTGCTGCCTGCCAGACGGATGACATATATAACCGAAACTGCCTTATTGAGCTGGTTAACTGCCAGGTAACTTCTCTTTACCAGCACACCCCAGCACTGGGCTAGATCATAATGATATGTGTTCACCTTCTCCCACCACCAAATAAGAATGGGCAGACAGAGCTCCAAAAAATTATTCCTTCCAGCAAGTGTCCAGGATAATCACTTTCATATCTAAAACCATAGTGTTCACTCTGTAAGCCAGAATTAGGCCCATCTATAGTTATTGTTACAACCTTTTCACTAACTCTCTTATCTTCTCTGGTGGCCCTTGTGCTGTGATTCTGCTTCTGCCTACGGCGTAGATGGTTCTTCGTGGAGCAGAGACAGAAGGCTGTGTCATTGTATCAGCTGCCAAAGCTCAGCTGCTGCAGTGCCAACACCATCCAGCCTGGTATGGTGACACATTGAAGCAAAAGACATCTTGGACTTGCCTACTGGATGGCATGCAGTACTTTGCCACCACTGAAAGCAGCCCCACTGAGCAGGATGGCCGACAGCTGTGGTTAGAGGTTAGTCAGCGGGGTTGGGAAGGCCCGTTATATTCCCAGCTTTCCATATTTGGCTCCTTCCAGCAGACTACTTGAAAGATTTCTGATAGTACCTGTTGCTACCAGCTTAGCAGAATAATGAAGCTGGTAACACCTTGAATGTAGGAATTCTAGGTAGTCTCTGATCTGTGGTCTGTGAGCACAGAGTGCTTTTTTTTTTTTTTTTAATCTCTTTCTATTCTTTTTCATTGCAAAGGGAACTCTCATTTCCCAGCACTAGAATAAAATGGGCCCCTGCTAATAAATCATATTAATCAATGGGCAGACAATAAAACAGGCAGTAAGTCTGAGGACTTTAGATAAATTCTCTTTCTATCCTTTCTCTGATTTCTCTTATGAAGATGGTTGATTGGTTGTTTCAGCAAAGCAGTAAGGTTGAATAGAAAAATTGCTTGTCTAGGAGTCAGGTTATGTGAGTTCTAATGCTATTATGTAGCCATAAGCCTTTGAGTGAATTACCATTATTTGTAAAATTGAGTTAATACTTCCCTCTCACAGGATTGATGAAAGGATCAGTGAGAGAGTGCTTTGAAAAATATAAAGCTTGGGGATCCCTGGGTGGCTCAGTGGTTTAGCGCCTGCCTTTGGCCCAGGGCACGATCCTGGAGTCCTGGGATCGAGTCCCACGTCGGGCTTCCGGCATGGAGCCCGCTTCTCCCTCTGCCTGTGTCTCTGCCTCTCTCTTTCTCTCTATGTCTATCATGAATAAATAAATAAAATCTTTAAAAAGAAAAATATAAAGCTTCATTTAGAAGGAAAATAATCATTCCATTTTTAAAAAGTTATGTCGGGAGGTCTCACTGTGTGTCAAGATAATGTTTTGTTAGATGGTGAAATTATGAGCAGTTGGCAGGGACTAGACTAGATTTTCTTTCTTTTCAGCTTAGTAAAACTGAATTTGCATTATAATTTCTAGGATATAATATCAGAATTATTGGAAGATCTGATAGTTTTTTTTTTTTTTAATTTTTTATTTATTTATGATAGTCACAGAGAGAGAGAGAGGGAGAGAGGCAGAGACACAGGCAGAGGGAGAAGCAGGCTCCATGCACCAGGAGCCTGATGTGGGACTCGATCCCGGGTCTCCAGGATCACGCCCTGGGCCAAAGGCAGGCGCCAAACCGCTGCGCCACCCAGGGATCCCGAGATCTGATAGTTTATAAAATGTATCTAGCAAATAATTCTGCATTGTTACTACTTGCACGGGTGTGAAGTGTCCACATTGTGCTGGGCCTGGTACACCCAAATGAGTTACTGATCCAGCTACATCTGTTAAACACCAATATGATAACTTCATTTGCCACTATACTCAATGAGGAAAAAGCTAATCCTACTCTTCCCTCTTCCTTGCCTGGTGTTTCTTAACTCTAACAACCTTAAGGCTCAATCCAAGCAACCTCAGGTGTAATTACATACAAGGTAATCATTTAATCAGATGTTAAGCCAAGTAAGGGTCAGGTTATTGGTAATATGAGAGGTCATATTACAGCTGTGGTTCAAGCAAGCCCTATTCTTTATCAGTAGACTCAGGAGGTAGGCATAGAAGATATTAACTATTCAGGCAGAGGTAGGCAGGATGAGCTATGTAAGATCTGACTAGCATTTTCTGGGCCTCTGCTTCTTTTAGCCATGCCTTCTTTTGCATGTGAACCTCTTTTCTCCCCCCTCAGGTTGTGATACTAGCATTAGAGTAGAATGTCTTTGGATTAGGTGGGAGGGACTTTTTGTTGTGTGTGTTTTTTTTTTTTTTTTTATTTGAGAGAGAGGGAGTGTGCACATGTGTGGGTGCAGGGGTAAGGGTAAGGGGAGAGGAAGAGAGAATCTCGAGCTGACTCCACACTGAGTGTAGAACCCAATGTGGGGCGCAATCCCAAGACCCTGAAATCATGACCTGAGCTGAAACCATGAGTTGACTTAATCAAATGAGCCACCCAGGCGCCCTGATATTAGCCACTTTGGTGTGAAGTGGTTTTGATTTGCATTACCCTGATGATGAGTGATGTTGAGCATCTTTTCAAGTGTCTGTTAGCTCTCTTTATGTCTTTTTTTGAAAAATGTCTACTCAGGTCCTCTGCCCATTTTTAAACTGGATTAGTTTTTTTTTGGTGTTGAGTTGTAGGAGTTCCTCATGTATTATTTGCAAATATCTTCTCCCATTCAGTAGGTGGCCTTTGCATCTTGCTTATGGTTTCCTTCACTGAGTTGGGAGGGGACTTTGATCTTGCCTTTTCTATATGAATTTTTTTGTGACTTGGCAGATTTACTTTTGGCCTTCCAAACATATTACTCATTCTATTATTCATTTTGACTTCAGCTTGGCAGAGTCAAAATAATTCATTTCCTTTACCCCATGGCAACAATATCAGAGTGGTTGTCTGAAGACAGAAAACAGCAAGAACACAAACACATAAATATCAAAGTGGGTGGGAAAGTCATTGTTTTCAATGAAATTTTTTGTGTTTGACAGGATTTGATTTTTTCCCTAATTTTTAAAATTGTAAATACATGTAGTATATTTTATACATATATAAGTACGTATATGGTAAAACATATGAAATTTACATATACATAGAAATATATTTATTTATTTATTTATTTTAAATATATTTATATAGTAAAATATAACATTTACTGTTTTAACTTTTTTTTTTTTTTTTAAACTGGCTTTATTTTTTTTTTATTTATTTATGATAGTCACAGAGAGAGAGAGAAAGAGGCAGAGACACAGGCAGAGGGAGAAGCAGGCTCCATGCACCGGGAGCCCGATGTGGGATTCGATCCCGAGTCTCCAGGATCGCGCCCTGGGCCAAAGGCAGGCGCCAAACCGCTGCGCCACCCAGGGATCCCAACTTTTTTTTTTTTAAAGATTTTATTTATTCATGAGAGACACAAAGAGAGAGAAGCAGAGGCATAGGCAGAAGGAGAAGCAGGCTCCATGCAGGGAGCCTGATGTGGGACTTGATCCTGGGATGCCAGGATCACACCCTGGGCCAAAGGCAGGTGCTCCTCTGCTGAGCCATGCAGGCGTCCCTGTTTTAACCATTTTTAAGTGTAAAGTTCATTAGTATTCAGTACATTCATAATGTTGTTCAACCATCAGTACCATCCATCTCCATGACTTTTAAGATTTTATTTATTTATTCATGAGAAACACACACAGAGAGAAGCAGAGACAGAGGCAGAGGGAGAAGCAGGCTCCATGCAGGGAGCCCGATGTGGGACTTGGTCCCAGGTCTCCAGGATCAGGCCCTGGGCTGAAGGTGGCACTAAACTGCTGAGCCACCTAGGCTGCCAGGATTTGATTTTAATCTAGCTTCCCTTTCTTGCCTCAGGCCTGCAGGTCTGGTAAAATGTGCATGTAACTCATTTGGCTTTGAAGAATTTGGGTGGTTTAGGTCAAGAGAGAGTCATGTATGTCTTCTACCCTGGGAGACCCTTCAAGCTATTCCAGGCAGTAGAAATTTGGATGGTAAATATAACTACTTGCATCTATGACCCAGTTGGCCAGGAGTTAAAGGTACCTGTATCTCTGTCTTCAGGTAAAGAATATTGAGGAGCACCGGCAGCGTAGTCTGGATTCTGTGCAGGAGCTGATGGAGAGCGGGCAGGCAGTGGGAGGCATGGTTACCACGACCACAGGTCAGTTCTCCCTTATTCCCCATCACGTGTATCTTTTTTTTTTTTTAATTTTTATTTATTTATGATAGTCACACAGAGAGAGAGAGAGAGGCAGAGACATAGGCAGAGGGAGAAGCAGGCTCCATGCACCGGGAGCCCGACGTGGGATTCGATCCTGGGTCTCCAGGATTGCGCCCTGGGCCAAAGGTCGGCGCTAAACCGCTGCGCCACCCAGGGATCCCTCACGTGTATCTTCTTATGTGCTCTTAAGATTACCATATGCTGGAGTAGGACCATTTTGTGTTAGGCTAGGTTGAAAGCAAGTGTTTGGAGTTCTCTAGACATCACACGGAGCTGAAGGCTATTACAATACTGCTATTGAGAATGTCTTTCTCTTTCCCACCTCTTCCCAGATTGGAACCAGCCAGCTGAGGCGCAACAAGCCCAGCAAGTCCAGCGGATCATTTCACGCTGTAGCTGCCGAATGTACTATATTAGTTACAGCCATGACATTGATCCTGAACTAGCAACTCAGATTAAGCCACCTGAGGTCCATGAGAACCAGGAAAAGGAAGATCTCCTAAAGAAACACGAAGGTATTTAGGGCTTGAAAGGCTTTTAGAAGGGAACTAGGGAACTCGTGTTATTTCCTTAGTGGTTTTGAGTTAGTAGTGTTATTAAAAGTCCCACTGTGGACTGGGCATTAACATTTTCACTTTGCTCTACATTATGTAAGTTTTGCCATAAGACAATAAACTGTACTCTTGGAGGGAAACTGGGGTAAATTGGTATTGTTTGATTCTAAAATAAGCAAACATATTTGCTACCCATAAGGATCTCTCACTGATCCATTTCTATGGCGTTAACTAACAGGAGTGGTTCCAAATATGGGTTAGAAGGTGGGGTAGATAGAAACTTGAGTTTCTTACTTAGCTGCTAACAATTACATAGGGGCTGTGGATACCTTCACCCTTATTCATCATGAGCTGGAAATCTCTACCAACCCGGCTCAGTATGCTATGATCCTGGACATTGTCAACAACCTGCTGCTTCACGTAGAACCCAAGCGGAAGGTGAGCAATGTGCCCCTGTAGAATGCCAGTTAGCCATAGGAACCCATTGACCTTGTGCTTTATTTGGCGTCCAGTAAGAAAAGCCATGCTTCAAATTGAAAAAAGGACCTTGGGGTTGGTACATCCTGTTAGTCAACAGCAGCCATTGAAATTTCACTTATCTAGGAAAGGTCTGAGTGTTCCGAAGACTATAGAGCTTGTTTACTTTTTTTTTTTTTTTTGGTTAGTTCTCTACTCAGTCACTTCAATATCTCTAAGAACAGTAACTAGTTCCCACTATCACCTCCATCCCTACCCTGTGGGACTGGCTTACTGTGAAATTTTTACTACTTCTGCATTGGCCTACCCCTTACACTTGTTACTAATGGTGACAGATACAGGTAAGCTTTCCAGAAGAGATCCCTATTCCTTGTTTCTTTCTCTGTTTCACTTTACTGCAAGACTTGTCTATTAAAAAATCTTGTTCATCTCCTTTTCCATTCCTTCAGGAACACAGTGAGAAGAAGCAGCGGGTCAGGTTCCAGCTTGAGATATCTAGCAATCCTGAGGAACAACGTAGCAGCATATTACATTTGCAAGAGGCTGTGCGGCAGCATGTGGCCCAGATACGGCAGCTGGAAAAGCAGATATATTCTATCATGAAGGTAGTTATCAGGGCAGTCTGAGAGGGTGTTCTCCTAGGACAAGGGAGATCTCCTCTCAGTCTCTCCTGTCCTGGTTCCCTAGTCTTTGCAGGATGACAGCAAGAATGAGAACCTGCTTGACCTGAACCAAAAGCTCCAGTTGCAGCTAAACCAGGAGAAGGCTAGCCTACAGCTGGAAAGTGAAGAGCTTAATATTCTCATCAGGTGCCACAGCATTCTTTCTCTTTTTCCAGAACGCCAGCTAGGATTGATTTCTCTTCTTTGCCCATGTTATGATAGTCTTTAGGTCTAGTGTGCATTATCAAAGGCTGATGTAGATTTGGGCAGTTCCTGAATGAGTCTTGCTGGACTTGGCCAAGAATTGAGAACAGGAGAGCCCTTCCTTTGTCTTCTTATTAGAGTACCTCCTGGGAAAGGGGAAAATCAGATGGTTTGGAAAGATCACTTTTGTGGCCTTGCAACTATGCAGGTGAACTGAAAATAAAATGTCTTTTTTTTTTTTTAAGATTTATTTATTCATGACAGTCAGAGAGAGAGACAGAGACATAGGCAGAGGGAGAAGCAGGCTCCCTGTGGGGAGCCTGAAGTGAGACTTGATCCCAGGACCCCAGGATCATGACCTGAGCCAAAGGCAGACCCCCAACAACTGAGCCACCCAAGTGTCTCTGAAAATAAAATGACTTGAAGTTGATCAGTAAGGAACACAATTGCAGTTACAATTGTAGGGGTTTATTAACAGGCAGAGACTACTTTATTAGCTATGGGGAGCACCTGGCTGGCTCAGTGGAGCGTGTGACTCTTGATCTCAGGATCATGAGTTCAAGTCTCACATTAGGCATAGAGCATACTTAAAAAAACAAAAAACAAAAAAAAAAAACAGCAGCAGCTACAGAACTAAAAGATGGAACTTATTCTTCCAGGCCCCAGATGTGAGAAGCAATGAATCCAGTGAAAAAAATTTAGGGAATACCTGTTCCAAAATAGGTCCATTCCTGGGTTTATCTCATTCCACTCTACTCCTGACCCAAATGCCGTTACCCTTATTGGCTTTGGCCCTCCTGTCCATTTATAGGTGTTTTAAGGACTTCCAATTGCAGCAGGCCAATAAGATGGAGTTGCGAAAGCAACAAGAAGATGTGAGTGTGGTCCGTCGCACTGAGTTCTACTTTGCTCAGGCACGATGGCGCTTGACAGAGGAAGATGGACAGCTAGGAATTGCTGAACTGGAGCTGCAGCGGTTCCTCTACAGCAAGGTATCGGGTATATATGGTCATACAAAAGCAGCATATTGAGAGGCATTGATTTATCTCAGAAGTCTTACAGAAAGAGATACAAAGAGGCTAATGATGATATTAATGATAGAGACATGAGCACAGATCCCTCTTGGACACAACTGTTTATACTATAAAATAATACAGATATAGATGAGTTTGAACAAATGCTTCTTTCATCGAATAAGATTATCCCTAGAAATATGGCCCAGAGGGAAGTAATCATCCAAGTCCAACTTGGAATAGAATTTTTTTTTTTTTTAAGATTTTATTTATTCATGAGAGACACACACAGAGAGAGAGAGAGGCAGAGACACAGGCAGAGGGAGAAGCAGACTCCATGCAGGGAGCCCGACGTGGGACTAGATCCTGGGTCTCCAGGATCACTCCCTGGGCTGAAGGCGGCGCTAAATCGCCGAGCCACCCGGGCTACCCTGGAATAGAATTGTTAATTCTATACTGACATTCAGCTTTCCTGCAATAAGTAACCAATGGCATGGAGGAGAAAACATGATTCATTATTCTGTACCCTTTCCCTCTGGAAGTTTGGAAATATGTGAGACTATTTTTTTTTAATCTTTTTATTTATTTATGATAGTCACAGAGAGAGAGAGAGAGAGAGAGAGAGGCAGAGACACAGGCAGAGGGAGAAGCAGGCTCCATGCACCGGGAGCCCGATGTGGGATTCGATCCCGGGTCTCCAGGATCGCGCCCTGGGCCAAAGGCAGGCGCCAAACCGCTGCGCCACCCAGGGATCCCAATGTGAGACTATTTTTGAATATCACAGTGACTGGGAAGTACTACTGGCATTTAGTGGCCTTGCCAGTAGTGCCCACGAGAAACTCTGGATTAAAGAGTGAGTTGATTGTATGGAATTGAAAGAGATACTAAAGGTTGGGATTAAACATATGGAGAACCTGAAAACAGAACATGTAGCAATCCTCTAGCAAGCTCCTGATAAAAGGCTTATTTATAGTATGTGTGTGTGTGGAAATCTGTCTTTATAGGTGAATAAGTCTGATGACACAGCAGAACATCTTCTGGAGTTGGGCTGGTTCACTATGAACAACCTCCTCCCCAATGCAGTTTATAAGGCAAGTCTTATTTCCTCATTCCTATCCCATTCTCATGCTTCCTAACATAGGGCATTTTTAAGATTTTTTTTTATTTTAGAGAGAGAGAGAGTGAGCATGAGTGAGGGGAGGGGCAGAGTGAGAAGAAAAGAGAGAATCCTAAGCGGACTCTGTGCTCAGCATGGAGCCCAATGTGGTGCTTGATCTCAGCCCTGAGATCATGAGCTGAAATCAAGAGTTAGATGCTTAGCTGATTGAGCCACCCAGGCGCCCCCTAACACAGGGAGGGGCCCATTTGTAAGGGCCCTTCCACA
Source organism: Canis aureus (assembly GCF_053574225.1). NCBI lineage: Eukaryota > Metazoa > Chordata > Mammalia > Carnivora > Canidae > Canis > Canis aureus. Next base: position 18,344,896 of record NC_135626.1, read on the forward strand.
TAAATCCAATATGGGAAACAGTGTGGTGATCTGAGAGGTTGAACGTTTGTCCAGCTTAGCAAGACTATTGCTTTTCCTTTTAGTCTGCATGGATTTGTGGGTTGATTTATCACTCTTTATCCTACAGGTAGTCCTGCGGCCCCAGAGTTCCTGCCAGTCTGGGCGACAGCTCGCCCTCCGCCTCTTCAGCAAAGTCCGGCCCCCTGTTGGGGGTATTTCTGTTAAGGAACACTTTGAGGTTAATATATAGTCCTTTGGGGATCCAGAAACAAAGGGCACTCAAAAGCTGTGTGTTGTTATACTATGTTAGGGGTAGGTAAACTGAGGGATGATATCTGAGCTTAATTGCTTCTTCAGCCTTTTTCCTCTTTAGGTAAATGTGGTGCCTCTCACCATCCAGCTGACACACCAGTTCTTTCATAGAATAATGGGCTTTTTCTTTCCTGGCCGAAGTGTGGAAGATGATGAGGTTGGTGATGAAGAAGATAAGTCCAAACTGGTGACTACTGGTGAGAACTTTTATGGTGGAGCTCCAGAAGACTGGGGTAGTGGCCCCAGAGATAGCTAAAGCTTCAAAAAGAGGATAGCAGCTGGTATGCTTGCATTTTCATAGGAATACCAGTGGTGAAGCCTCGGCAGCTGATTGCTACAGATGATGCAGCACCACTGGGCCCTGGGAAGGGTGTGGCACAAGGCTTAAACCGGAGTTCTGGTGTCAGAAGATCATTTCGGAAAGTACCTGAGGTACCAGACATGCCCCTGATCATGGAGAGATGGGACAGTCCTGAGGTTCTCTGTTTGGGCCAGCTGGGGATGTTTTCAGTCTTTTCCAGGGATGAAAGGAGATGGAGACATCTCCTTTCCTGAGTTTCTTCTGATGGTTTCAGGGACTCACACTCCTTTCCTGCCTCTCCTAGCACCCTGTGGATGATATTGACAAGATGAAAGAGCGAGCTGCCATGAACAACTCCTTCATCTACATAAAGATTCCACAGGTTCCTCTGTGTGTCAGCTACAAGGTCTGTTCCTCCCTAGTACTTTCTAGAACAGGGTGGGAAGGGAGCCAGATAAGATCAGAGATTAAAGTTAGTCATGGACAATCTGGTTTGTGAAGTTGGTCTATGGGTGATAATCTGCTATTCCCTCTACTGCCTTCAGGAGTCAGTACCATTACAGGATGAGGTAAGGGGAATCAGTATCTGTAAATTGCTGCTGTAGGAAAGTACTAGACTTCCGACTCAAGTACTAGCTTGAACTAAAAATGGCAGCTAATGTATCTTTTCATTCTTCTTTTCTCTGTCCTCTTCCCCTCCTTCTCTTGCAGGGTGAGAAAAACAGTGTGGATTGGGGTGACCTTAACCTGGTGCTGCCCTGTCTGGAGTACCATAACAACACATGGACATGGCTAGACTTTGCCATGGCTGTCAAGAGGGACAGCCGCAAAGCCCTAGTTGCCCAGGTATCCCGGCAGAATTCATGGCTCTTTGGTTAGCAGGGGCTGGCAAACAGATCCTGGGCTCAGGAGCATTTCATTGTAGGACATATGTAGGACAAGCAGCCTTGGGAATGGACGGGTGAATGAAGTGAGCTGCCCTCTCCATGACTTTGGTCAGATGACTAAATTAAATGTTTACTGAGTGTTTCATATATGTTAACTACTGTTGATTTTTAGGAAACTGAGGGCTGATGCAACTTCAGGTTCAGAATGGGTTCTAATTAGACTGTAAGCTTCTTAACAGCAGAGATAATTTTATAATTTGAATTGCCCCATTGTGTCTTCATGTAAGCTTAATAAATCTTTATTGATTTGGTTCACATTGATTTATTTTGCTTATCCCACTAATGCTTCCCTTCTCCTAACTTATTAGGTAATCAAAGAGAAGCTAAGGCTGAAGCCTGCAACAGGGTCTGAGGTCCGAGGAAAGCTAGAAACTAAATCAGACCTCAACATGCAGCAGCAAGAAGAGGAGGAGAAAGCCCGGCTCCTCATCGGTTTAAGTGTGGGCAACAAGAACCCTGGCAAGAAGTCCATCTTTGGCAGGCGCAAGTGATCCAGCATCCAAGAGTGGCTGCAGTACAGGATCTGACTCTGGCTCAGGCCCCAGGGACTTGTGGGGTGGGAGGCGTCTCCCTTCACCTATCAGGATTTGGGGGGGTTGGGAGACCACGGGGTACTGTGGAGAGAGGCAGTGCTTTTTTAACAGCTGGCCTGTTCCCTGCAGAATACGGTGGATAATAATGCTGAGTTCTACCTCACACTGATCAGCAGGCCAAGGGCCAGAGGCATCAAGAGAGCAAGACCCAGGGAATGGGTCCAGGATCAGGATCTGGTTCCCTTGGGGGCAACTGAAAGGGTGGGAGGGACAGTTCTGATCAAGTGTGATAAATTTTTATAGACCTATATATAAATACATAAATATATATTTCTAAGTGTAACTGCTCTCCCTCTGTGCTGGAAACTTGAGGGGAGGAGCTGATCTGTTCCTCATTTCACTGCCTTGTATGAGAGGTATTAGGGTTCTGGGGGGAAATCAGCCCCTTTTCAATCTGTGCCAAGTTCACTTGGGAAGATGGCAATAGGTGCCAGGGCTGGCCATGGGTCCCCTTGGGGTATGTCCTGGAGAATGGAAAGAAAACAAAGAGAAAAATATATTTAAAGTTGATTTTTTTTTTTTTTTTTTTTTGGTGTGTTAAGTGCATATGGGTTCAACCTGTGTCCATCCCTCCCCATCAACCCAAGACATATCCTTTAGCTGTTACTCTGAGGATGGCCTCTTCCCTCCTGTGAAACTATATCATGGATACTTCCCAGCTCTGGTTTGACGCTGGCCCCCTAATAGGTCTCTGCACATTTTAGTGCTGGCTATGAGCCTATTCATAACTGGGGTGGGGGTGGGGGATAGGATTTGAGGATAAGAGTGGGGTTAGGCTGCAGCAATTTGCATCTCTAGTCATGAACAGCAAGGAAGAGGCGGGGCTCATGTGTAATGTAGCATAAGGGGAGGAATTGCTTATGTAACAGACAGCAGATTTAGCAGGAGGAGAGAAGAAGCAGAGGCTTTGAATGGGAACAGTGAGCTGTCGGCAGGGGCAACATGCCCCGGTGGCTGCTTCTCATAAGGTAGGCTGTGGGGCTCTGGCAGCCTATTTAGTGGAGGTGAAGGGGTATGGGCTTAAGGCCTAGGAACTGACTGGTGCGGAGAATGTTAATGATGCCCATAGTGGAGGTGGAACAGGAGGCTATGCTGTGAAAATATCCCAACCCCATAGTAAGAGGCACAGGCTGAATTTCTGATGCCTCAAAGGGAAAGTGTCCAAATACTGCTCTTCTACAGGATTTGAATCATATCCAGGAAATCTAGGCCTTGGCCTAAAGCAAGAGCAATGGTAAATTTGCCTGGTGCTCAAAAACATATCTCTAAGATTGGGATTTGAGGGTATACCTTCTAAGATGGGCAGAACTTGTAATGCCTCAAGGGTAGAGGTTTAGAGTGGCTCCCTTGGTTCTTAGCAGGGTGGCAACATCCAGGGTGCCTGGGTCCGAGGCTGGAAGAGCCTCTGGTCAGGTGTGGGGACTACCAGGTCAGGTCTGGAAGAGTTGGGACTACGGAGACATCAGTGCCTACACCAGGAACCCCCGGAGCTGGCCCCATTGCTAATAGAGAAGCCTCTGTCTGAGTGGCCAGTGCCTCAGTTCGTCAACCTTTTTCTGCCGGAGTTTCCCATTAGGCCCCTGAGGGGGCATCACCAGCTGAAGGTAGGTCAGTCCCTGGAAGGGGTATCAGTCTTGGGGAGATATCTAGAAGTGTCTAGAGTTTCAACAGCCCTACTCCATTTCTCTACAGATTTTAGGCCTTGTGGCTAAAGGCTCCTTTGGAACAGTCCTCAAAGTGCTAGATTGTGGCCAGAAAGCAGTATTTGCAGTGAAGGTAGGGATCCAGGTACTCTTCCACATCATTCTCTAGTCCCTGCCTCCAATCTTGATTTCAGAAAGGTATGGTGGGCATAACCTATAGGAGTCATCACTCCTCTCCTTTTATAGGTGGTGCCCAAGGTAAAGGTCCTACAGAGAGACATCCTGAGGCAATGCAAAGAGGAAGTTAGCATCCAGGTATGCACAGAGCCCAGGAATGGATCCTAGGAAGAACTAAACCGCAGGTGGAGAAAGCACCTTTCCGGTCCAACTGTCCTGCTCTTCCTGGTTCTGTCCCCTCCCTCTGCTTCAACCAAAGTAGATCCTGGGAAAAGTAGTTATCAGTTAATTCTAGGTCCTTCCGTGTCTAGTGTGTCCCTCCAGCATGTCTTAGGTGTTTCTCAGTATCCTGCTGGTTTTGGGATTTAGTTCACCTGAACCAAGAGGTGGGGCAGCAGCTCCTTTTCTGCACAACTAGGTAAATCCTGACTTCTTGGCCGCCTTGATCCCCAATGACCTTTTTCCTCCGTAACTTCCTGTTTTCTTCATTCCTAGCGACAAATCAAGCATCCTTTTGTACACAGTTTGGGGGACAGCTGGCAGGGAAAACGGCACCTCTTCATTAGTGAGTGACTGGTTTCTCCTCATTCCCAAGAGTCCTTCTGTTGTACTCTCCACCTGAGATTACCTATCCCTTTGGCTTGTTCTCCCTTTGCACTGTTTTCCTTCCCAGAGCACTTTTATCTCTCAAAGGGAGAGGGAACAATAGGTGGCATGAGTTTGGGCAAGAAGCCTAAAATAAAATGCTTTGAGCCCAGACACAGTAACCCTCTAATATTGCCTAGACTTCTGGTACTTTGCAGTGTGCAGCTACTGCAGTACAGATCTGTACTCCCTCTGGTCCTCTGTTGGCTGCTTTGCTGAGGCTTCCATCCGCCTCTTTGCTGCTGAACTGGTTCTGGTGCTGTGTAAGTGAAACAGGAATGGTAATGGAAATGAGGGAAGAATTAAGAGGGAGGGGCAGAGAGAACTGATATTAACCCTGGAGGTCAAAGAACTAGGATAGGAATGGGATGGGAACTATTAGGGAATCTGGAAACATAGGAGAGCTTTAGCACACCCCATACTTGCTGTCATCCACAGGTTACCTCCATGACTTGGGCATTATCCATCGAGATGTGAAGGTAGAGTTATGTGCTTTTTTTCTTTATCTAAAGTGGGGCCTCAGAAGTTTCAACAGATCTAAGTAGGCGGAGGGGGGAGGGGCTGAGAACAGCTGACCTTAGGGCCCTCATAAGCCACTAAGGATTTGGGCAAGGGCCATCAAAGTATAGGCTTGAATGCTGAATAGGGCATCTTTCTCAGCTGGGAGGTAGGTATACATGATGAAAGAGGGTTGGAAGGAAGAGGATGACTAATAACTTCTCACCTGTGATTTTTCAGATGGAGAATATCCTTCTGGATGAACAAGGTAAGTCCTTTTCTTTTCCTAGCTCCAGAATGAGAGGTACCCTCAGTTTGGGAATAAGTCATGGCTGATAAGGGGAGGAACAGAGTGGTGCTGTTGCCTTATCTTTCACAGGCCATCTGAAACTGACAGATTTTGGTCTGTCTCGCCACCTACCCCAGGGAGCTCGAGCCTATACTATTTGTGGCACTCTTCAGTACATGGGTGAGAGAGGGGCTAAAGCTGGTGGGTAAGCATTGGTTGGAGGATAGCCAATTGATACCAGTGACAACTGTCCTTCAAATCTAGCCCCAGAGGTCCTGAGTGGAGGGCCTTACAACCATGCTGCTGATTGGTGGTCCCTGGGTGTCTTGCTTTTCTCTCTGGCAACTGGGAAGGTGAGAGAATGGTAGGGATGTCGGGCAAAGAGAGAGGCTTTTCCCTGTAGTGGGAAGAAGACCTTAGGAAATCTTGCCTTATTCCTGCCAAGCAGTGATACGTGCCCCCTCCCCCTTAACTCAGTTCCCAGTGGCTGCAGAGAGAGATCATGTGGCCATGTTGTCAAGTGTGACCTACTATGATTCTGAGATCCCATCTTCTCTTAACCAGGGGCTCTCACTCCTGCTCCATGAGGTAAGGGTGAACACAATTTTCCTTCTTGACTACCAAACCATTCATTCTCTCCTTCCCTATTGCTGAAGTGATATTTCCCCATTCCTCGAATAATCTGGGTGGGGTGGGGGTGTGTTCCATTTTGATCAAGTACCACCCTCACCACTTACCCTCTAAACAGCACTTCAGATTTGACTTCTGAGTTCCTCATCCTTCAAGTATCCTCCCCATCCATAACAGATCACTTCTGAAAGAAGGCGAGTGTTACTCCTACCAGTCAATACAGCACCTTTTTATTCCCACCTTTGCCCCCAAATTAGTCTGTTTCTCTCTCTTTCAAATCCTTTTTTGGATTCTTCTTCCTGCCCTCCACAGCTCTGTGAACTTCTTCTCCAGTTTTCTGTTTAGCCCCCTTCCCATTCCAGTCCCTCATCCTTCATTTCTATTTGCCTTCAGCTCTTATGCCAGAATCCCCTCCATCGACTACGTTACTTGCATCACTTCCAGGTCCACCCTTTCTTTCGGGGTGTGGCCTTTGACCCAGAGCTCCTCCGGAAGCAGCCAATGAACTTTGTCATGGAGACACAAGCTACTCAGCCCACTCCATCGGAATCCATGCTTTTCAAGGATTTTGACTGTAACCTGGAGTCCTACCTGAACCATCCCAGCCTTGCTTGAGCCCCTCTACTGTAGATTGGGGCCCATCTGGGAACCTGAGGATTTCTCCATTGCCAACTTAGTATGACTACCTTAATGATCCAGTTACCATTCTGTTCTACTTATTGGACCAGAGTTCAAATCTTGGACATTCTGCTATTGGCAGCCACAATGGCCCTATCCCTCCCCACCCTCTAATACAACCCAGCTCTCTTTTTTTAGTATATGTGCTGCCGAAGCGAGTATAACAACCCAGCTCTCAATTCAACATCTCAGAGTGTTGACCTTTTCCTTTGCTTCATTTCTCCAGTGCTCATACCCTGAAGCTTTCAGTCAGAGGCTTATTCTACTTTTCCCTTTCCTTGTTTCTCTGCCATATTTCCTTTCTTTATTTTTCTTTATTATAGGGGAGGGGTAAAGGGAGACCAAGAATCTTAAGCAGGCTCCATGCCCAGCTCAGAGCCAATAACTTGGGGCTCAATCTCACAACCCTGAGATTATGACCTAAAATGAAATCAGGAGTCGTATGCTTAACTGACTGAGGCACCCAGGTGCCCCTGCCATATTTCTTTTTTTTTTTAATTTCTTTTTTTAAGGATTTTATTTATTCATGAGAGACACACACACAGAGAGAGGCAGAGACACAGGCAAAGGGAGAAGCAGGCTCCACACAGGGAGCCCAATGTAGGACTCGATCCTTGGACTCCAGGATCACACCCTGGGCTGAAGGCAGGTGCTAAACCGCTGAGCCACCCAGGGATTCCCACATTTCCTTTCTTGAGCAATAATGATACTTCATGGGGTCTCAAGGTGCTATTTATGTGTTTAATAGGCTTGTTGGAAACAGTATGAATGTTTTTCAAACGTCTCAAAAGCTGGCATTTTAACCCCTAAATATGCAGCTAAGACATATGATCTGGGGCTCAAAGCCAGTCTGTAATCCAGTTTTTAAAAATTTCAAAAGTGAATCTAACAGCCTAATGTGAGGAATAGGAACAGAAACAAGTGTGGGTTAAATGTCTTCTAAGGCTAATTGGAATAGCTATAGAATTTTTTTTTCCAAAACAAAACCTCTTCAAAAGACCTAAGATTCTTGGGGCGCCTGGGTGACTCAGCGGTTGAGCGTCTACCTTTGTTTGGCTCAGGTCATGATCCCGGGGTCCTGGGATCGAGTCCCACAGCAGGCTTCCCGGAAGGAGCTTGCCTCTCCCTCTGCTTATGTCTCTGCCTCTCTCTCTGTCTTTCTCATGAATAAATAAATAAAATCTTAAAAAAAAAAAAAAAGAACAAAGTTCTTAAATTGATCATTTCCCTACAGAGCCTAGGATTCAGTTTCTTTTTTTTTTTTCTTCTAAGATTGTATTTATTGGGCAGCCCTGGTGGCTCAGTGGTTTAGCGCCACCTTCAGCCCAGGGCCTGATCCTGGAGACCTGGGATCCTGGATCGGGCTCCCTGCATGGAGCCTGCTTCTCCCTCTGCCTCTCTCTCCTCTCTGTGTATTCTCATGAATAAATAAATAAAAATCTTAAAAAAAAAAAAGATTGTATTTATTTATTCATGAGAGAGACAGAGAGAGAGGCAGAGACGTAGGCAGAGGGAAAGGCAGGTTCCCTCCGGGAAGCCTGCTGTGGGACTCAATCCCAGGACCCTGGGATCATGACCTAAGCCAAATGAAGGTAGACGCTCAACCGCTGAGTCACCCAGGTGTCCCTAGGATTCAGTTTCTGATGGGCAAACCAAGAGATTAAGAGGCATGACATCAATCTTAAGATTTAAGGTTAGATGTATTTCAAAAACCTTTTCCTAAAAAAAAACAAAAACAAAAAAAAACTTTTCCTTTAGTAAGGAAAATCATCTGGACCTTAACTTTATATACATTTCTGGCCTTTAGGACTTTTCATTATTTTTTAACTTCTCAAAACCTTCATTTTTTAAAAAACAATTTATTTGTATTTAAGTAATCTCTATATCCAATGTGGGGCTCAAACTCGACCCAAGATCAAGAGTTTCATGCTTTTCTGAGCCAGCCAGGTGCCCCTCAAAATCTTCATTTTTATTATTTTTCAATTATATCTGATCTCTCTTTACAGACCAAAGAGAGTCTGGAAAGTACTCAGTATACTTGTGTTTATTAATTCTGTTCCCTGGATTAAGCCAGATTTTCCTTGTACGTAGCTGGCATTTTATTGGCCTCTGCAAATTGCTTTTTCTGGATTATACTTTGGCAATCTGTAGGAAAATCCCTATGAAATTTAATTAATTGCTGTGGATATTGTAAACGGTGTTCATCATTATAGTTCGTAATGTTCTGTTTAATGATGCATGGGAGAAATTTCCTCTGGACCCAGCTGTGCTTTTCCTGAATTGCTGTTTGGTTTTACCTTAAAGACACTAAATAGTCAATAGACTGTATTTTTCTCTTCATATCAGTGCTAAACCAATTAGAGCCTAATTTGTGGTCCACTTCCATCAAGTGTTTAGGACTTCATGTTGAATGTTTTGTATGCTAGCCGCATTCTTGGTTCCATCTTCCTTTCCTACCTTTATTTTCTTTTTTCTGTTTTAATCTTTTTTCTTACTATATTATTATCTCCGTCTTTGTAAGCCTTTTTGGAGCGAGGTTGGGATATAAATGAATAGTGTAACGTTAATGCTTTTGATTATCTCATTTCTCTTTAGACCCTTTTTTAGCTTTACTACATTTTTTTTTAAGTTGTAGTGAACATACTGCATATTGGATAAAAGCCCTAAATACTAGAAATAGGAACTAATGGTTTCTAAAGTAGTTAAGAGTATTAGGTGCCTGGATCCACCACTATCTCAGAGTATTTACACAAGTTATTTTAACTTCTCTGGATTTTAGTTTTCCCATTCTATATATAGAATGAAGGGGTTATAATCACTGGTTCTTGATTGTTGGGGGATGGGCTTCAGAGTTCTGTGATGCTTTTTCAAAGGGCAAATGTAGATAATTTTATGGTACTGTGTGTCTGGCCCAGTGTTTTTTTTTTTTTTTTAAAGATTTTATTTATTCATGAGAGACACAGAGAGGGAGGCAGAGACAGGCAGAGGGGAGAAGCAGGCTCCTCAAGGGGAGCCTGATGTGGGACTTGATCCCAGGACCCCGGGATCACGCCCTGAGCCAAAGGCAGACGCTCAACCACTGAGCCACCCAGGTGTCCTGTGGTCCAGTATTAATTAATGTTCAGGTCACTTAACATATAGCTTCTTTGGTCACAGCAGCATATTGGTTTAAGGTCTTTCAGACATGGTGACATGTCACTAAGGTCCCTTTCTTAGGTAATATTAGGTAGCTTTAAGACCATAGTCCTATAAGTGTAGTTTGAATAATTTATCACATGTGGACATTTTTTAATGTATTCTGTTCAATCAGTGGGGCACTATAGCAGTTATTCTCAGGGTAGAATGGAAGGGGTGATAGAAAATCAAAGTTTCAAAAGGTATAATTTGAAAAAGCACTGTCTTCACCCCCAGTTTTAATATGCTCATCCCTGAAAGGCATTCTTTCCTGCCGTCCCTCCACCTGTTTAGAATCACTAACCTATAAATATAATACCTTTTACTTATCCACATGAAATTCACTTAAAAATATTTTTATATACAACCTGATATCATTTAAGTCTAACTCTATGCTTTGATTTTTCATTACCTAGAAGAAATCAAATATACCTATCAGTTTAGATATTTTATGCTATATCCCTTCTATATTTTCTAAGAATGTAAGATTATTCTTAACACCAATCCTTATATTCTTCTAGAAAACTATCTTTGTAGTTCTACCCGTTGTTTTTTACCTCTAAGTTTCTTCACCATATATTGATCTGTTCTTGATTTAACAAATTGGTAATCACAGTTCCTTACTTAGTTACTTCTTTACATAGAATCTTCAATGTAAAAATCTTGTCGAAGCTTTTTCAAAATAAAATCATAGGGCAGCCCCAATGGCTCAGCGTTTTAGCGCCGCCTTCAGCCCAGGGCCTGATCCTGGAGACCTGGGATCAACTCCCACATCAGGCTACCTGCATGGAGCCTGCTTCTCCCTCTGCCTGTGTCTCTGCCTCTCTCTTTCTCTCTCTCTGTGTCTCTCATGAATAAATAAATAAAATCTTGAAAAACAAAACTAAATAAAATCATATTCACTGCATTATTAACTCCTGTTACGAGCTGAATTATGTCTCCCCTGCACTCCCCCTCCCTGCATTCATACGTTGAAGTCCTAACCCCCAGTACTTAAGAATGGGACTGTATTTGAAGATAGTCTTAAAGACATAATTAAGTTAAAGTGAGGTCATGTGGGTTGGCCCTAATCCAATGATTGATGTCCTTATAAAGAAGAAATTAGGACACAGACACACACTGAAGGAGGACCAAGTGAAGATACAGGGAGATGACAGCTATCTACAAGCCAGTGGGAAAGGCCTCAGAAGAAACCAACTCTGCTGACACCTTGATCTCAGACTTCTTTTTTTTTTTTTTTTAATTTTTTTATTTATTTATGATAGTCACAGAGAGAGAGAGAGAGAGGGGCAGAGACACAGGCAGAGGGAGAAGCAGGCTCCATGCACCGAGAGCCCGATGTGGGATTCGATCCCGGGTCTCCAGGATCGCGCCCTGGGCCAAAGGCAGGCGCTAACCCGCTGCGCCACCCAGGGATCCCTGATCTCAGACTTCTAGTTCCAGAATTATGAGAAAATAAATTTCTGTTGAGTCTCTGGTACTTTGTTATATAGCAACCCTAGCAAATACAACTGCTATGATGAGTTCTAATAGATAAATCAGGAATGATTATTTACAAAAAAAAAAAAAAAAAAAAAAGAATGCTAGCTTCTTCCCTATAGTTCTGAGAACATCGTTATTTCCATAAAGTTTTGCTGGTTTATGGAGCCCACTGATTAGCAGCTGTCACACTGCCTCCTTTGTTCAGTACTCCCATCATACACATCATATACACATACATTGTAGCAGGGCTACTAATTCCAGTTTCATTCTTGCATTCACATAGAACTGCCTGGTGTGTACTTCACAGAGCTGCTGATTTGGGTTGTTTATTTAGATTTTTACAAAATAAGTAATCTCTAATCCTAAAATTTTTTTTTCTAATCCTAAAATTAAAAACTACAAGTGTTGGGGTACCTGGCTGGCTCAGTCGGTAGAGCATGTGAATCTTGATTTTGGGATTGTAAGTCTGAGTCCCATGTTAAGCACAGAGATTAAAAATAAAGTAAAACTACAAGTGTTTAAAAATATTTGGAACCCTACTTCATATATATATAAAACTTAATTCCATATACATTAATGATTTTTTTAAATATTTATTTATTTATTCATGAGAGACGCACACAGAGAGGCAGAGACACAGGCAGAGGGAGAAGCAGGCTCCATGCAAGGAGCCTGATGTGGGACTCGATCCCAGGTCCCCAGGATCACATCCTGGGCTGCAGGTGGCGCTAAACCGCTGCGCCACCGGGGCTGCCCTACATTAAGGATTTAAATGTGATTGTCAAAACATTTAAAAGTTTTAGAAGAACATTTGGGAGATTAGACCTACAATCAAGGGATGGAGGAGATAACTAAACCAAAACAGAAAATGAAAACACTATAAAAACATATTTACATAAAAATCTGGAAAACGGCAGCCCCGGTGGCGCAGCGGTTTAGTGCCGCCTGCAGCCCAGGGCCTGATCCTGGAGACCGTGGATCGAGTCCCACGTCGGGCTCCCTGCATGGAGCCTGCTTCTCCCTCTGCCTGTGTCTCTGTCTCTGTGAATAAATAAAATCTTAAAAAAAAAAATCTGGAAAATGAATGACTCGATCAAGATGCTCTTAACTCCACCACATAAAAGTCCTATATGTACGGCCAAAGATACTATTAATAAAGTCAATGGACAAAAGCAAATTTTAAAAAATTCATAATGTGATGACATCACAAACCCTTGCAAATTAGAACAGACATAACCTATTTTTTAAAAAGGGCAAGGAATATGAAGTGATGAATCAATTACATCTATATCGTTGACACAGAAGGGTCTTTACTAGGGGCATCTGGCTGGCTCAGTTGGTAGAGCATGCCACTCATGATCCTGGGTTGTGAATTCAAGCCCCATGTTAGGAGGGAGTAGAGTTCACTTAAAAAAAAAAAAAAAAGAAGGCTCTATATAAGACATTGAATGAGGGGGAAAAATGCAGAAGTATAAGAAATGGTGTAATTTTTGTAAAGACTTCAATACTTTCTTCCCTTTCATGTGTGTCACAGAGAATGAAAAAATGGGAAAGAGAAGTACAAGTGGAGAAAAAAGACACTGGCCCTCAATCCCAGAGACCCCATTCTACATATTAATTAATTTTAGGGGAGAAAATGTGTGTATAAAATAGACATACAGAACCTGTGTATGTGTATGCATATGTTTTTACAAAGGTGTACACACTATTGATTACCTCAGGCAGGTAGAATGGAGGGGGGAGGCTTTGCCTTTAAAACACGCTTGCATTGCATTGTTTCACTTGCTATAACAGGCATCGATTATTTTTATAATTTGAAAACCACCAAATTTGGGATGCCTGGGTGATTCAGGGATTGAGCGAATGCCTTTGGGTCAGGGCATGATCCTGGAGCTCCGGGATTGAGTCCCATATCGGGCTCCCTGCATGGAGCCTGCTTCTGCCTCTACTACCTCTACCTCTGCCTGTGTCTCTGCCTCTCTCTGAGTCTCTCATGAATAAATAAAATCTTAAAAAAAAAACCAAGTTTTAAAAATTATGCAAAACAATACTAATATTCTGTTTGTTACCTATTTATAATAGTATTTTCCCACTCATCTACTCTTCCATATCTGTCCTGATTTGCTGCTGGAAGCACCATATCGTTTTGGCTACTCACCTAGCTCTGACATACCACCTGCGACAAAGAATAAGCATTCCAATCGACACATTTCTATAATACAGGTTTTTATCGGGACACTTGGGTGGCTCAGCAGTTGAGCATCTGCCTTCGGCTCGGGGCATGATCCTGGGGTTCCAGGATCGAGTCCCACGGTGGGCTCCCTGCATGGAACCTGCTTCTCCCTCTGCCTGTGTCTCTGCCTCTCTCTCTCTGTGTGTCTCTCATGAATAAATAAATAAAATCTTTTTAAAAAATACAGGTTTTTACCAGTAGCACTTAGTTTTGTTTTGGTTCTTCTGCCACTTTCCACTCTTATTTTATTTGTGAATCTTTTTGATCGACCAGAAGTACATAGACCTTGGGATTCCCTCTGCGAGTCTTGGGAAACCCCAGGCTCAAGTTTGTGTTTTTACCTTGTCTTTCTTCCAGTTTTCCATTCAAGCAACTGTTATCTGTAGGCTGGGACTGTCATGTTTCTAGAGCAGTGCTGTCCAATAGAAGTATAATATAAGCTCTGTAAGTCATTTAAATTTGCCAGTAGCCGCATTAAAAACGTAAAAAGAAACAAGTGAAATTAACTTTAATGTATTTTACTTAACCCAATACACCTAAAATATAATTTCAACATGTAATCAATATTAAAAAATATTCTATATTCTTTTTTACATACAAAGTCTTCAAAACCCAGTTTGTATTTTACACCTATAACACATCTCAGTTTGGACTAGCCACATTTGAAGTGCTCAAGAATCACATGTGGCTAGTGGCTATGCTATCAGACCACAGGGTTCTACGGAAGCTCATGCCTACAGTTCATGACAGATTATAGTTCTTCCTCCTTGTATGATTTCCTTTTCTAACTTCATTAAGACTTCAGAGTGTAAGTAAGGTACAGTGAGTGTCGCAAGGAACACACTTTATCACAGACTCTAACTCTGAGTACTTACCGTTAGGCTGTTTCCAAAAATCAATTCCACCTTCCATGGCTAGATTTTCCACGGAGGGGATTCAAGCCGACAGAAGAATATAGTCCTATAGTTGGTGGCGTGGTGGGTTGAAATCTCGACTCTGCCATTTACTACCGGCGGGGCATTGGGCCAATTTTTATTAGGGCTTAGGTTCTGGTCTGCAAAAGGGTGGTATTTATACCTACTTCATAGGTCCTTAGGAGGGTTCAAGGAGTTAATATAGAGAAAGCATTTGGAAGTGCCAGGTACATAATAAATGTTCAATACTTGCTAGCTGTCGTTCCCGTAAACTTGTAGCAGGCCCTGAGGTAAGTCCCAGGGAAACACGAGACAGTCCGAAGAGCCTACATTCCAGCTCAAGGCCACCTCAGGCCACCCCGACACAGGGCCTACGCGCGGACCCACCTGGCCTCGTTCGTTACAGGACTTTCCATCACTTCTCCCTTCCGCGCACCCCAAGGCTCTTTCCGGTCTGGCTAAGGCGCCAGGTAACTAAGGCAGACCCGAGGAGAGGCCTCCTCAGGCCAGGCAACCGAGACAACTTTTCTGACAGGGTGTGAGGGTGGCCCACTGGAAGCGGGAGGTAGCTGACTCTCCAGCTGTCTGGGTACCCGCGCCGAGGTGAGGCCGCAAAGCCGGCCTGGCCCGGGGTGTGCTTCCAGCCCCCCAGCCGGCTCCTGCGCCGCGAGTGCTGTTGGTGGGTGTCCGTCCAGCCAGCGGGCGCGCGCCGACCGCCGGGCGGCGGGGGCGTGGCCTGCCCTAGCCCCGCCCCCGCCCGCCGGGCTCGAGCCCGGAGCGGACCGCCAGGCCGACGCGCCCAGGCCCCCGCAGCCAATCGTGAGGCGCGGCGCAGGTTCAAATAAAGACGGCGGGTGAACGTGGCGTCTGCTCTTGGGTGTGAGAGGGGATCGATCGGCGTTCTGTAGTGGAAATGTGGCGGGTGAAAGCGCTGAGCGTTAGCGGGTCGCCTTCGCCCCAGCCGGTGAGCGGGAGAGCCTCAGGGACGGAGACAACCGGGCCGGGGTTTCGGGGCGGGGACGCCGGCAACGCCGAGGGTCCCGGAAAGCTGGGCCCAGCCCGGGGAAGGGGCTGTGTATGGAGTCTGTTACTGGTTCTGCCGCTTCGGCGCGACTGGGGTGGAAGTCTGCCCTTCTTCCTATTGCCCCAGGACCCACTTCTTAGGGGAGAAGGGCCGGGCTGGCCCAGCGCAGGCATTCTCACACTCTCTGCTTTCTCAGGGAAAACCAGCTATGAGAACTCCTCTCCGAGAACTTGTCCTGCAGCCCGGTGCCTTCACCACCTCTGGAAAAGGGCCCCCGGTATGCCACTCGCCAACCTCTTCACTGTACAAGCTGGGACTGCAGGTGAGATTCGCCTGGCCGGCTTCTCGATTGGGCTCTTTGCCGAGGTCGAGCGCTCAGAGGAACAGAGGGCCAGGGCTGGAACGTAATTAACCATAATGAAGTCTTCTACCTTAGTGACATCCATTTACAGCTATTCAGGCCAACAGAGAGGTGCCCTAGGGTGGTTAAAGGAAATCCACCGAGAACCTAGACCTCTATTTAGCTGTTAGTTTCTATCACCTCCTCCCTCATTAAACCTTTACCGAACTACTGAGAAATACCATCACTTTGCTTAGTGGTTTTCCCCTAACGTGGGCTCACACGCAGACATCAGTCAGCTGCCATAGTGAGACAATATTCACATCCATTCCAAGAGTTAATCAGAACTCTTCCTGGGATCAAGTTACCCCACTGAAAGTCAAGGTACTTGGACCATCTTTTAAACTAGCCCATTGTAGAATTGCCCTGTTGAGTTGTGCTTTTGTCAAAAGTCTTGAGAGAAGTAGCCCTGTAGAAACTGCTTTTCAGTTGTTGTAAAAACTTGCCAGAGAAGGAAACTAACTGACCCTTCTAAAAGTTCCTTGAAGAAAAAAAAATTAGATTTTATTTATTTATTTGAGAGAGAGACTGAGAGAGCACAAGCAGGCGGAGGGGCAGAGGAAGAGGAAGAAGCAGAGGCCAGGGGCTGAGCAGGGAGCCCAACATGGGGCTTGATCCCAGAACCTTGGGATCATGACTTGAGCCAAAGGCAGATACTTAACTGACTGAGCCACCCAGATGCCCTGAAGAAATTTCTTTAAGAGCTTAACTGCCTGGAAAATTGTCTTCATAAAGAAATTGCTGTCCTTTTCTCTTTCTGATACAGAGAGCTACCTGTAGTTTGCCATATTTTTCTTCTTGCTCTGGCTTCTAGAAAGCTCAGGGTCAAATTTGATCATCAGATAAAGCTACGATTACTCCTTGAAATAGGAAGATTTGCTTCCTTTTTCTTTTTTGACTGTGATTTTGTATTTCATTAACCGGATCTATTTGTTCTTTTTCATGCAGTCTGAATTATTTTTAATATTTTTATTTTTAGTTATATTCATTTTTTCTTTAGTAGGCTCCACAGCCAATGTAGGGCTTGAAGTCATGACCCCAAGTTCAAGAGTCGCATGCTCCACTGACTAAGCCAGCCCACAGCCCCTTTGCAGTCTGAATTATTTCTTGGAGGAGATAGGATATAAATAAAATAGATTATAGGAGGAAAAAAGAATGTATAAAAACATGATATCCTGAATAACAGATGTATGAAGATGGTGGCCTTTCTTGAAAACAATATAACACCTACTGGTCAGTAGAACTTTCTGGGAATCACCTGGGTGGGTTAGTTGGATAAGCATCTAACTCTTAGTTTTGGCTCAGGTCATCATCTCAGGGTCCTGTGATTGAGCCCAAGTGGGCTCCTTCCTTAGTGGGAAGTCTGCTTCCCCTCTCCCTCTCTTTTTGCCCCTCACTCTGCTCTCTCTCTCACACATAAATAAGTAAATCTTGGAAGAAAAAGAGAGATCTTTATGGGATGATGGAAATGTTTGATAACATGGGCTGTCCAATATGGTGGCTATGAGTTATGTGGCTGTTGAGCACTTGAAAGGTAGTTAATGGGACTGAGGAAGTAAATTTTATTTAATTTTAATTTACCATATTAAACCGTACAGCTTAGGTAGAAAAAAAAAAGTACTTAGTGGGAACTTATCTTCATACACTTGATCTTAGCCAAAAGGCCAAGAAGTGATAGGGAACTGATCTTCATAGAACTTATAAAATTGAACCACAGCCTTTTAATCACAGTAGCAGAATAGAATGGAATTTAGGTCTCCCTTTTGCTACCTTCTGATATAGTCAGCTTCACAGACAAAAAGAATTTTTTCCCCAACAAAATACTATTACTTTTGCTTTTTTAGTTTTTTTTTTTTTAAGATTTTATTTATTTATTCATGAGAGACAGAGAGAGAGAGAGGCAGAGACACAGGCAGAGGGAGAAGCAGGCTCCATGCAGGGAGTCTGACATGGGACTCGATCCTGGGTCTCCAGGACCACACCCTAGGCCGAAGGCAGTGCTAAACCACTGAGCCACCTGGGCTGCCCTTGCTTTTTAAATTTTGATTAATTATATAATAGATGATCATTGTTTGAAACATTCAAACAATATATAAGAAAGAAGGTATGTTTTTGCCATCTTAGATAACTATCATATTTGAAAATCCTTTCTTGCCTTTCTTTTATTTATTTATTTAATTTACTTTTTGAGAGAGAGAGAGAGAGAGAGAGAGAGAAGGAGAGATCGTGCCCATGCATACACCTGTGTGAGCGGCAAAGGGAGAGGGAGAGAGAAAATCCTGAGCAGGCTCCATGCCCAACTCAGAGCCCCATGCAGGACTCAATCTCACCACCTTGAGATCACAACCCAAGGGGAAACCAAGAGTTAGTTGCTTAACCAGCTGAGCCACCCAGGTACCCCCTTTCTTACATTTCTTTTGTGAATCTGTGTGTATGTACATACACACTCATCTATATATTATTGTAATATATTTTTATAAAGGCAATTTTTTTCTTTTTTCTCTGCCTCTTCCCTTTTTTTTTTTTGTTTCTTGTTTTTTGTTTAGCTCCATGTTTCCTATCTCTCTTACCCCTCTTCTGGAATTAATTCTTTCCACACATGCCTTGCCTTTCCCAAGTAACCAGTCCATTTTAACATCCTGATTTATATCCTTCCATATTTTCCTCTGTGTTCTTTTAATAATATGCAAACATACATTATTATTTTATTGATAAGATCACAACATATGAGTCAGTGCTCATTATTTGACGTTGCCCTTTTTCCTAGGGTCCATGGATCTCTGTGGGCCCCAGCAAAACATTACACTAACTCTGGTCCCCAATTTCTCATCTGTCCCAGAAGAGAGAAAATCTTGGAGCAACTCTAGAGTTTGGCAGAGCTTACCTAGGGATCTCTCCTATCCATTCCTCTAATGGAATTAGGACTGAAGATGAGTGGGGTCACATTTAAGCTACCATCACCTCCAGGATATGGATAGATTATCTCAGCCTTGTTTGTATTGTAGGCTGATTCACTTGCAAGGACATAAGATGGGTTCCCAGCTTTAGTTAAAGTTTAGTTAGGTTTATTTATTTATTTATTTAATTTTATTTTAAAGATTTTATTTATTTATTCATGAGAGACACAGAGAGGCAGGCTCCATGCAGGGAGCCCGACATGGAACTCAATCCTGGGTCTCCAGGATCAGGCTCTGGGCTGAAGGTGGCGCTAAACTGCTGAGCCACCCAGGCTGCCCTAGTTAGGTTTAGTTTAGGGTTTCTTTAGTGAGAGCAGGGCATAGCCAAGTCTTTACTTAAGCAGAGGTAATGAAAAATCTTCCTTTGGGACACCTGGGTGGCTCAGAGGTTGAGCATCTGCCTTCGGCTCAGGGCATGATCCCAGGATCTGGGATCAAGTCCTGCACCAGGCTCCTTGCATGAAGCCTGCTTCTCCCTTTGCCTATATCTCTGCCTCTCTCTCTCTGTGTGTCTCTCATGAATAAATAAAATCTTGAAAAAAAAGGAAAGAGGAAAATCTTCCCTTGAGTTTAGACAGTATTCTGTACTCATAATTGTAGGTTGGGAACCTGAATTGACTGCCTTGGCCAACTACTTTTGTTTTCTTTGGCAGGAAGATAGCAACACTGCATCTTCACTGGATTTTGTCAATGCCAAGAGGACAGACTCCTCTTCAGAACAGTTCAGCCATCCATCAAAGTGCCTGGAAGCTTGTCATCGTGAATCAGATGAACAGTCTCTAGATTTGAATCCCCAAACCAACTCTACTCCCAGAATATCTGAGGAAGCAGTAGATCCACTGGACAACAGTGTGTTTAAAACCATGTTCCTTGTACCCTCTCCAGTGGGGCAGCAGCAAGATGTCACACTTGAGGCTCATTTAGATACCATGGCAGAGACAAATAACACCTCTCCAGATGAGCCTTTGAACCCAGGAGATTTGCTAAGAGAGGGGGTGGCGGCCTGCCTAGAAGACAGCCTTAAAGAAGTTGTTCCTACTATGCCTGAGAAACCTACATTTCAGCATCCTCCATCCCACATCCTGGAGTATCTACCAAATACCTGTTCTGAGCAACAACCACACTGCTCCAAAGAATGCTTTAGGGGCAGTAGGACTGAGGCTGTGGTTGAGGACTTAGTCCCTTCTGAAAGTAATACCTCCTTGCCTTCCTCCATGTTCTGGCTCTCCCCTTCAACTGACTTAGCAACAGATTTCCTTGTCAGTCATGTGGACCCAGGGGAGGAAATTGTAGAGCACAGATCTGTAGAGGAAAAAGAACTTAGCTTTCCCATACTCCCGGAGGAGGTTGAACTAGGAGATCAAGCACTTGTCTCAAATATGGAAGCTACTCCATTCACATGCCTGACCCCAAATCCAAGAGAAATGGAATCCCAGACAGCTGCAGGCCCAACAGTAGAAGATACTGGTAGGGTTCTCATCTCTGATACAGGGCCTTGGATGTCTCCACTGGCCTGGCTGGAAAAGGATATAAATACTTCAGTCATGCTGGAAAATCTCCGCCAGAGCTTATCTCTTCCCTCTATGCTTCGGGATACTGCGATTAGCACTACCCCTTTCCCTACCTGCTCTGTAGGGACTTGGTTTACTCCCCCAGTAGCACAGGAAAAGAGTACAAACACCTCCCAGACAGGCCCAGCAGGTGTCAAGGATGGTACTTCTGAGACAGAGCACCTCCTATGGGGGTAAGTGTCCCTATATCTTTGTGCCTCCTGGGCCTCGTTAGCCTGGACCTGCTGTGCCCCTCTCTTCCCCTTTCTTCTTTCTTCTCTTCTCATATTGTTCTCTTGCCACAGCAACCGTCCTCTAGATCTGACTGCCTTATCTCGACACGACCTGGAAGATAACCTGCTGAACTCTCTTGTCATTCTGGAGGTTCTCTCTCGCCAGCTGCGGGACTGGAAGAGCCAGCTGACTGTCCCTCACTCAGAAGTTCAGGACAGTAGCACACAGACTGGCACATCTCCCGGTGGGGTATGAATGTTCTTCTTCCCAGTGGGCCCTCTTCCTTAGAATATGTGTAAAAGGTGATGATCTGGATAATCCCTTAAAGCTGTGGGTACTCATTTATACCCGTGGGATACATCAAGATTTTCCAAGGGAATATAAGCCAGGAAAGTTTTATTTATTCATGAGAGACACACAGAGAGAGGCAGAGACATAGGTAGAGGGAGACTAGGGTCCTCAAGGGGAACCTGATGTGGGACTTGATTCCAGGACTCCAGGATCATGCCCTAAGCCGAAGGCAGATGCTCAACTGCTGAGCCACCCAGGTGTCCCAAGCCAGGAAAGTTTTATTTTTTTTTATTTTATTTTTTAAAAATATTTTATTTATTTATGATAGACCTAGATAGAGAGAGAGGCAGAGACACAGGCAGAGGGAGAGACAGGCTCCATGCCGGGAGCCCGATGTGGGACTTGATCCCGGGGCTCTAGGATCCCACCCTGGGCCAAAGACAGGCACTAAACTCCTGAGCCACCCAGGGATCCCCAGGAAAGTTTTAAAGGAGTCAGTTTTGGGACACCTGGGTGGCTCAGCGGTTGAGCCATGCAGGCGTCCTCCACATGTACTCTTGACTAATTTCTTTTCTTTCCTACTTCCCCATTCTCAATTGCCCCTGTCCACTTTACTAACAAACAGTGTATTTACTACCTATCTTGAATCTAACATTGTCAAGGAATAGTAATCAAAGGACAATTGAAAATATTTGTGTCCATGCTAAGAAAGCAAATGACTATGATGATTATGTAACATATCATTTTTGCATGCTTTCAATGAAATTGAAGGAAGACTTTAGTTATATTTGTGGATCATTAAACATTTTGACAGAAGTTCAATATGAGATTTTTGGCATGTATCTCCAAAGGAGCGCCTAGAATTGGGTGATGTGCCCTTTTCTTTTCCTCCATTCTTACTTATTCCCATTATTTATATGAGGATTCTCAGTGCTTAAATCTCATAAGAAAGGAAAATCAGCATGGAATTGTTGCTGAGCCATGTCTTAGTATAGGCATTACAGTACTCCACAGAAACATGAACTAATAAGAAGCACTATCCATTTTTTTAATAGATGATTTGCAATAAAATTTTACTAAAATGGATTTCTGTTGTTGCAGATATATTGATTAATAATAATAGACTTTATATTATAGATATATAGAGATACTAAAATTTGTTATATTAGGATAAAATTCTGAGAAGAGTAAAAATACAGGTTCAAGGAGAAAAAGGAATGATAAAAAATTTCTTACTTTTGAAAGATGTATTTATTTGAGAGAGAGAACATGAGCACATGGAGGGGCAGAGGGAGAGGGAAAAGGAAAGAAATGAACTCAGACACCCCACTGAGGGTGGACCCTCACGCAGGGCTTGATCTCACAACCCTGAAATCATGACCTGAGCCAAAGTCAAGTGACTGAGCCATCCAGGGGCCCCAAAATGTCTGACTTTTAGGAAGAGCTTGTTTGTGCATTTTTTAAAAGGATTTATTTATTTGAGAGAGAGAGTGCACACAAGCAGGGGCAGAGGGAAAGGGAGAGAGAATCCTCAAGTGGACTTCCCGCTAAGTGTGGAGCCTGATGCAGGTCTTGATCCCAGGACTCTAAGATCATGACCTGAGCTGAAATAAAGAATTGGACACTTAACCAACTGAGCCACCCAGGAGCCCCTGTTTATACGTTTTTTGATGGTATCAAATAGGTATTAAATCATTATGGTAGGGATCCCTGGGTGGCTCAGCAGTTTGGCGCCTGCCTTTGGCCCGGAGCGTGATCCTTGAGTCCCAGGATCAAGTCCCACGTCAGGCTCCCTGCATGGAGACTGCTTCTCCCTCTGCCTGTGTCTCTGCCTCTTTCTCTCTCTCTATCTCTCATAAATAAATAAATAAAATCTAAAAAAAAAAAATCATTATGGTATATGTACTATTTATACTGTTGGATATACTTAAGAGTGATTTAACAGTTTTATTTCAAACTATCAAGATTTATTTATTAAAATTTATTTGTTTGAGAGAGAGTGAACGAGCGAGTGAGGGCGCTGAGTGGGGAGCCTGATGCTGGGCTCAATTCCAGGGCCCTGGAATCATGACCTGAGCTGAAGGCAGACATTTAACCAACTAAGCCATTCAGGTGCCCCTCAAACTATCAATATTTATAGTATGGTTTGAAGTTACAGCCTTTGTAATAATTTAAACCTTAAATACTCAGTCTTGGGACACCTGCGTGGCTCAGTGGTTGAGCGTCTGCCTTTAGCTCAAGGTGTGATAGCAGAGTCCCAGGATCTAGTCCTACATTGGCTCCCTGCAGGGAGCCTGCTTCTCCCTCTGCCTATGTCTCTGCCTCTCTGTGTCTCTCATGAATAAATAAATAAAACCTTTAAAAAAGAAAACAAAACAGTACTCAGTCTTTTGGGGGTTGCATAGGTGGCTCAGTTGATTAAGCATTTGTCTTTGGGTCAGGTTGTGATTTTGGGTCCTGGGATCAAGCCCCATATCAGGCTTCCTCCTCAGTGGAGTCTGCTTCGCCCTCTCCCTCTGCCCCTCTCCCCACTCATGTTAGAGCTCTCTCTCTTGCTCTTTCTCGCAAATAAATTAAAATCTTAAAAAATACATTTAGTCTTTTTTTTAAGAAGATTTTATTTATTTATGAGAGGCACAGAGAGAGGCAGAGACGCAAGCAGAGGGAGAAGCAGGCTCCTCGAGGGGACCCCGATATGAGACTTGACCCCAGGACCCAGGATCGAGTCCCACACCAGGCTCCCTGCATGGAGCCTGCTTCTCCCTCTGCTTGTGTCTCTGCCTCTCTCTGTGTCTCTCATGAATAAATAACTAAAATCTTTAAAAAGAAAAAAAAAAGATAGATGTCAACCACTGAGCCACCCAGGCACCTCAATATTCAGTCTTTCAAAGTTATTCTGGAGATATGAAAGGAAAACAGTTTAAAGACCACTGTTCTTGGGGCACCTGAGTGGCTTGGAGGTTGAGTGTCTACCTTTGGCTCAGATCATGATCCTGGGGTCCTGGGATAGAGTCCCACTTCGGGTTCCCCATGGGGAGCCTTCTTCTCCCTCTTCCTGCATCTCTGCCTCTCTCTGTGTGTGTCTTTCGTGAATAAATAAATAAAATTTTTAGGAAAAAAAAAAAAAGACCACTGTTCTAGAGGACTCTGGTTGTGATAGCATAAGCTGAGGAAGGAAGGGAATGGTATCCAGGGAGGAATTGAGAGCCTCAGTCCTGTGGCCTTTGAGGTAATGGGTGGCTGCTGCTAAGAGGAGATGGTCTCCAAATGCCCAAAGACCTTGAGTTGAAAATATTCTCAAAATAATGACTATCTTTTGCCAAAATCCTGACCTTGTTCCCCATCCCTGAGTTGACCTCGTACCCTCTTTCCCTGAAGCTCGCCAAATCCCTTTGGATGCCACTGAGGCAGAGCCAAATAGAGGCAATGATAGCACCGGCTGCCATTCTCTATCGCAGTGCCCTGTCCTTGCCGCGTGGCTGCTTCCTTCACACTAATCTCATCACTTGCCTGGCTGCCCAGCTCTGAGCAGCATGCGTCCCCTGTCTGGGGCTCATGGCATCCTCCATGCCTTACTACATGATGCAGTAGGGAATCATGACTGCTCTGTGCGGGAGGGGAACAGTGAACTCTACAAGCTCTGTCCCCTTAAATCCAGACTGCTGTAACATCGTGACTCAGCACTGCTGCTCCCACAGTAGGTTTTGTCTTAGATGATGGCTGCCTTTCAGCAGTAATGATGGCTCCTGCTTCTGTCTCAGAACTTGAGTCTTTGTATGGCTCTGCTGCCTTGAGATCATACTTTTCCACTCAATGTAGCATACTAATTTTTATCTGCACTAAGATAACGAATAGATAGAGAATGGGAAAATGAAAACGACAAAGGAGTATATGGGGAGGTTACTGTGATCAAGAGAATTGCCAATTAAAACAATGAGATGCTATTTTCGTCTAACAAAATGGCAAAAATAAAATAGATAATGCTAGTAAGTATTGTCCTGTTGTTAGTAAGGTATATAAATTGGCTTAACCTTTTTTGCAAGTAATTTAAGTAAGACCCTTAAAGCAATTCAGAATTTCTGACCTAGTAGTTCTACTTCTAGGGACGTATCCTTAGGGTAAAAAAAAAAAAGCTGCATAAAACTGATAGCTTTTTTTAAAATAATGAAAAAAGTGTAATGAAAAATGATACACCGTAAGATGGGATAATCTGCAACCTAATTTTATGTGCTTATGAAGAGCTTTTAATAACAGGGAAAGGAAGTATAACATAAGTCATGGTTTTTTAAAGAAAGGAAATCAGAGTTCAGATAATCTTTGAGAGGCTTTAAGGTGAGGTAAAGTATCATCAGAAGTAAAAAAATGAGTAGTAGTCTGCTTTGATAGGTCTCCCTAAAGCAGATTTTCCAGTCTCAGGCTATTTCAGTGAGGAGAGTGAATATAAATTCAGGGTTAAATAACATTAGTATAATAAAATTAAGTAGGGGTGCCTGGGTGGCTGAGTTGGTAAGCGGCTGCCTTTGGCTCAGATCATGATCTTAGGGTCCTGGGATTGAGCCCCACATGGGGCTCCCTCCTCAGCGCAGAGTCTGCTTCTCTCTCTCCCTCTGCCCCTCTCCCCACTCATGCTCTCTCTCTGAAATAAAAAAACCTTTAAAAAAAATTGTTGCTCCAGGTGGTGAAATTATTAATGGTTTCTTTTTCCATTTTATTAATTCTATGTTTCTAAAATTTTACATTAAGCACATTCTTATAGTTTCGTTCTTTTTTTTTTTTTTTTTTAAGATTCTATTTATTTATTCATAAGAGACAGAGAGGCAGAGACACAGGCAGAGGGAGAAGCAGGCTCCACACTGGGAGCCTGACTTTGGACTCGATCCTGGGTCTCTAGGATCAGGCCCTGGGCCTAAGGCGGCGCTAAACCGCTGAGCCACCCGGGCTGCCCAGTTTCATTCTTCTAATTAGAAAAAAAAGTTATTTTGAAAATGAATTTTTTATGTATCTCAATTTTTTTCTGACTTGGCTTCATCGAGCTTGTGAGCTTTGCTCCTACTGTTAATAGGAGAGGCTCCTGTATCTCAGGGGGTGGGAGGGGGAATGCAGTGCTGGTGGTGCATGTTGTCTATGCAAAAGGCACAGCTTTTGTTTCTCCACCCAGATAAATAAGAAACCTCAGCATCTTCAGGAGAGTCAAGAGATTGGACAGGTTCTGCAGCAGGCCAGGAATGTCATGGTAAGCTTTGATTGACCTTATATTATCTCTGGGTCTCCTGTGAAGATAAAGAATGGAGAATCCTGAGTAGTTAGCAGATGGTGATACTAAGCCATGGTAGTGAAGGGAGGTTTCCAAACCTTTGTTAAGGACATGTCCCTATTGGGAGCTTAGAATTGGGGTCAGTGGTTTCCGTCCCACTGTCCTTGCTTATTTCTTGCTTAGGGACTTTATTTGATCTAGCCTAACCACCTTTCCCTCCACAGCAGTCATGGGTGCTGGTTTCTAAAGAGCTGATATCCTTGCTTCATCTATCTCTGTTGCACTTCGAGGAAGATAAAACTGCCTTGAGTCAGGAGGTAAGCAGCATGAAGGTGAAGGCAGGGGCCTCTGGTGAGATGGAAAAAAAAAAAAAAAAAGCGGCCGGGGGGGGGGGGGGGGGTGGAGGGGGCGGTAACTAGATGCAGTGTCTGGTTCTTACCTTGTAGTCTCGGCGTATAGAAACTATGGTCTCCTGCTGTTGTGATGTGTTGAGGAAATTGAAGGCAAGGCTCCAGAGCCTCAAAGCAGAAAAGGAGGAGGCAATGCACAAAGAGGAAATGGCCCTCAGAGGCAAGGATGCGGTAAGGTGCCATGCCTTTGTTCCTGGATGTGAGAGGTCTCTTCCTCAGGGTTCCTGCAGGAACACAAATTCACCTGAGACACAGATGACTGCTTGCCCTGGGGAATAATGAACTAAACCACAGGTGTGGAGAGTCAGGGCTTTTTGTGCTCTTTTGCCCCTCTGCCCACCTCTTCCTTCAATAGGCAGAGGCTGTGCTAGAGGCTTTCTGTGCACACGCCAGCCAGCGTATCAGCCAGCTAGAACAGGACCTGGCATCCATGGGGGATTTCAGAGGCCTTTTGAAGGAGACCCAGACCCAACTGGTAATTTGAAGGCATTTTCTTTTCCTGGGATCCATGCTAATAGAGAGGGAGGATGGCCATATACCCCCATTTTGTTGTATCCAGAGGGAAGGGGCATGTTCTCCATAAGCAATCTTTCTGTGTAGGTAGGGCTTCATACTGAGCAAGAAGAGGTGGCTCAGCAGACAGTGAGTCTGACTTCAAACTTACAACAGGACTGGATATCCATGCAATTGGATGTGAGTATTTGAGGCCAGCATATCACTCCTTTACTCATAGCCAGCCCTGTTAGGAGCCTTGCCTCAAATGTGTTCTCCTGACCTGCTTGCTTCCTCTGGTAGTACATAACATGGACAGCTTTGCTGAGCCGGTCTCGACAACTCACAGAGAAACTCACAGCTAAGAGTCGGCAGGCCCTCCAGGAGCGTGATGCTGCAATTGAGGAAAAGCAGCAGGTACAAACCAGGAGTGGGGACTTCTTAGGCTTGGTTGACTACTCCTCCTCTATAGAAGGCCTTTCTAATGAGTGGTATCATTAGCTTCTTACCCTGGACCTGTCTTTTTTCCACTCTGTGGGTCTGGAGACCAGCCAGGTCCCTTCATTATAGATGGCCTTGGGCCCAGTTGTTTCCTTTGCTCTTCAGCACCTTCTTCAGCTACTTTTCTCCTCTTTCTTCTTTTTACTGAGGACCAGCCTTATTTCTGTAGTGTTGCCTCCCAAGAGCAATTGCTTTGCTGTTCTGTCCAGAAAGAGAAGCTGGGCTGAATCCTAGGATTCCTGATTTAGGAAAAACCAGAGGAGAAAAATATGTCTTTTCTTCCTAGGTTTCCAGGGAGCTGGAACAAGCTACTACCCATCTAGAGGACTGCAAAGGCCGAATAGAACAACTAGAATTGGAAAACAGTTGCCTAGCAACAGGTAGGGGTATGTGTGCACATGCATGCACAAGCATTTGTGCCCTGCTGAAGCTAGAGGTGTGGCAGTAAAGCAAGGAAGTGCTCTAGAGCACTTGTTTTGGAGCAGAAGAATGTGGAGGTTTTGGCCTGATGACTGCATGGTATCATTAGGATACTTTTGGTTTAGATCTCCAGGCTCAGCTGCAGATTCTGGCCAGCATGGAGAGTCAGCTAAATGAACTACAGAGTCAGCATGCCCATTGTACCCAGGACCTGGCCATGAAGGATGAGTTGCTTTGCCAGCTTACCCAGAGCAATGAGGAGCAGGCTGCTCAGTGAGTTACTATCAAGTTATTGTGGCAGGAGGCACCCAGGAAATAGGACCAGTGGAATCTAATATAAGGTCTCTGGTAGATGGCAAACGGAAGAGGTGGCACTAAAACACTTGCAGGCAGAGCTGCAGCAACAACAGGCTGTCCTGACCAAGGAGGTACAAGACCTGAAAGAGACCCTGGAGGTAAGGAATATGGCATGGGGCCAGGGAGCCGGTAGGAGTGTGACTCTTCTGATGGTATTGAAGTAAGGTTTGAGACTGTGGACCAGAAAAAGCCTCTGTTCCCAGGGCTCTAAGATTTCTTACTTAGGGCTCTAAGATTTCTTACTTAGCCTTATTTCCCCCCCTCCCTGTCTCGCTTTTTGCCGCCCTTCCTTTTCCTGTGTCCCCAGTTTGCAGACCAAGAGAACCAGGTTGCTCACCTAGAGCTGGGCCAGGTTGAATGTCAGCTGAAAACCACACTGGAAGCACTCCGGGAGCGCAGCCTGCAGTGTGAGGACCTCAAAGATACTGTAGAGAACCTGAAGTGAGATTTCTACCTTTCTGTGCTTCACCTACTGTTTATGTTTCCCAGGAGCACTTTGAGAAGCTAAAGTTTCCAAGAAGAGAATTGTAATAGGGTCCACAGCCTCTTTTTTTTTTTTTTTTTTTTTTAAAGATGGTATTTATTCATTTGAAAGAGCTGAGAGCATGAGGCGGGGAAGAGTAGAGGAAGAGGGACAAGCAGATTGCACTCAGTGCAGAGCCAGGGGCTCGATCCCACAACCTTAAGATCATGACCTGAGCTGAAATCAAGAGTCAGACGCCCAAATGACTGAGCCACTCAGGAGCCCCCTTATTTCCCTCTTTTTGTTGTTGTTGTTGTTGTTGTCATTTTTGTTTTTTTTTCCTCTTTGAATGCAGCTCTGTGTGGGGATTTGGGAGAGGTGTTCAGAGGTTGCCTGGTCTTTGACTGTTTTCTCTCTTTATTTCAGGGCTAACCTGGCTAGCACCATAGCAGAGAGCCAGGAACAACATCTGGAGAAGACACGCCAGTATTCGCAAGAGCTAGGGGTGCTGACTGAGCAACTACAGAGACTCATCTTCTTCCTACAGACAAAACTAAAGGAGAAGGTAGGATCTGGAGGTTCCTTTTCTTTCCTTCCAATCCTATCTTCAAACAAAGACAGTTTTATTCCTTCCTTCCCAATCTGTAGACCTTTTATTTCCTTTTCTTGTCTTACTGCATTTGCTAGAACTTCCACCACGATGTGGAAAAGGAAGGGTATAAGGGGACATCCTTGCCTTGTACCTGATCTTAGAGTGAAAGCTTGAACTTTCTCACCATTAAGTATGATGTTAGCTGTAGGCTTTTGTAGGTTAAGGAAGTTCTCCTCTATTCCTAGTTTTCAAGAGTTTTTCCAGTTGTATCTACTGCATAGAATGGTCTTCCTAAAATGCTATTCTTATTCTATCTCTGACCTTCACTGACTTTCAGTCACCTATGGCAATTCTTCATCTTGTCACTCAAACTTTTCATCATCTGTCTCCTGCTTCTCTATTATGAACTCTTTACTCCAACTAGTCTGTATACTGGCATGCCCAATCTCTAATCACACCCAGACTTGGGCTGTTCCCATGCCCATTTTCCTCTGATTTCAAACTGGAAATACCTTTTCCTTTCCTTATTCTCCCTATTGCACCTTCTTTGAAATATTCCAGAATCACATGGACTCAGTGATCTCCTGCTATATTCCTCATGAACTTACTCTGCTTTTGTACTTGCATTAGTTTTCCTTGGATGTCTGTTCTCTTCAACTAGACAATGTCATTTTATTTATTTTTTTAAAGATTTTATTTATTCATGAGAGATAGAGAGAGAGAGAGAGAGAGACAGAGACATAGGCAGAGGGAGAAGCACGTTCCATGCAGGGAGTCCAATGTGGGACTCGATCCCAGGTCTCCAGGATCAGGCCCTGGGCTGAAGGCAGATGCTCAACCGGTGTGCCACCCAGGCTTCCCCAATTAGACAATATTTAAAGAAAGTAGATGGGGTGCTTGGGTAGCTCATTCAGTTAAGCATCTGGCTCTTTTTTTTTTTTTATGATAGTCACACACACACAGACAGGCAGAAACATAGGCAGAAGGAGAAGCAGGCTCCATGCACCGGGAGCCTGACGTGGGATTCGATCCCGGGTCTCCAGGATCGCGCCCTGGGCCAAAGGCAGGTGCCAAACCGCTGCGCCACCCAGGGATACCAAGCATCTGGCTCTTGATTTCAGCTCACGTCATGATCTTAGTTAGGGTCATGAGATTGAGTCCTGCATTGGGGTCCACTCACAGCTGGTAGTATGCTGGAAATTCTCTCTCCCTCTCATTCTGTCCGTCCCCCTGCACTCGTTCACTTACTCTCTCTCACACAGACTCTCTATCTCTCTAAAATAAATAAGTTAGGGCAGCCCACGTGGCTCATTGGTTTAGCGCCACCTTCGGCCCAGGGCATGATCCTGGAGTCCTGGGATGGAGTCCTGGGATTGAATCCCGCGTCGGGCTCTCTGCATGGAGCCTGCTTCTCCCTCTGTCTGTGTCTCTGCCTCTCTCTCTGTCTCTCATGAATAAATAAATAAAATATTTAAAAAATACTTGATTAATTAATTAATTAATTAAAAAAATTTAAAAAATAAAGCAGAAATTTAGCATTGCTTCTTTGGCTTTCCTACAGTCCACCCTACACAATAAATTGTTGATATCTTTAGAATAGAGTTATTTAGCTTATTCAACAGTGAAAGTTACAACCAGGATCCAGAACTCTGAAAGTACTTATGATCTGACCCTAGTGTGTGCTGAGCACAGGAAATGTTAAAGATTCCACAGTCTTGCAAGAAGAGGAGTGTAAACCTGACATCTTGACTTGTGATCATGACAGATGTCTGCATGGAGAAATATACCTTTGAGAGTTAGCATGTCTTCTCAAAGCAGGTGATCCTTGGGCAGAGTCTTGAGATTTGGAAGTTTATAGGGTAGGGCAAGGGTAGGTTATATAGGAAGACCTTCTAGGCAGAGTGGATGGTGTATGAAAGAGAGGCACTGTGTGTACTTTTTCGTAGTGTCTACCTTGTAACATGACCTGGGTTAGGTGCTGGGGCTATAGGTGAACAAGACAAGGCCCTGCTTATATGGACTTTGGCAAGCTTGGGGACTGGGAAGCCAGCTCTTCATAATTGGAGCATAGGAGGTATATGGGGCAAGAATGACAAACAAGGAGACAAGACTAGAGAAGTAGACAGGAGGCCTGAAGGCTTGAACTAATGACAATTATAGAAGGGGTAGGGAGGAGAGGATGGACTGGATGAATTCAATACATATTTAGAAAATGGAAGTAATATAACCTGGTGATCAATTTGGTGTAGGTATAAGGTGGAAGAGTGAATGATGATCTCTAGGTTGCTGGAAAGATGATGGTACTTTCTAGAACTGGGGGTGGCAGACTTTCTATGAAGTACAATATAAGGCAGCCCGGGTGGCTCAATGGTTTAGCGCCACCTTTAGCCCAGGGCGTGATCCTGGAGACCCGGGACTGAGTTCTGCGTCGGGCTCCCTGTATGGAGCCTGCTTCTCCCTCTGCCTCTGTCTCTGCTTCTCTCTCTGTGTGTCTCTCATGAATAAATAAATAAATCTTTATAAAAAAAAGTACAATATAATATTTTGGGTTTTGTGAGCCATGTTGTCTCTGCCTTAACTACTTAAATCCACCTTTGTAGTTCAAGAACAGCCATAGACAATATATAATTAAATGTGTATGGCTGTATTTCAATAAAACTTTATTTACCAAAACAGGTGGCTGGCCAGATATTACAAACTGTAATTTGCTGCCCCAACCCTCCTGCTCTAGGATTGTAAATACAGGAGGAGGAATAGATTTTTGATGGGATGGGACAGGGAAAATGGTGAGGTCAGCTTTATACATATTAAATTTCAGGTGAACTAT
Source organism: Canis aureus (assembly GCF_053574225.1). NCBI lineage: Eukaryota > Metazoa > Chordata > Mammalia > Carnivora > Canidae > Canis > Canis aureus. The sequence goes on from NC_135626.1 coordinate 18,377,184, forward strand.
GGAACATTCTGGTAGATTTTTCACAGGCAGGTGAGCCTTTTGGTCTGGAGATTGAGAAAATCATATACTTCAGAGAGATATATTGAAAGGTCAACCATGTAGAGGTGGATGTTTTTGTGGCGTCCCAAGGCAAGGCCACCTGGGGAATGGGTTAGAGTATAAAGAAGGTTAAGGATGAGCCAAAAGGAGTCCAGCAGTTTAAGGAAGGACCTGTGGATAGAGAGCAGAAATTGTTAGAAAGGTATGAGGCCTACCTAAGAAGGAGAGAGTCCTGTCCCAGAAGCTGAGCAAAGAAAGTTTCTAAAAGAAGAACATGGTCATCGATTATCAAATAGGTAAAACAAGAGCTTTAAACTGTCCATTGAATTTGAAAGTAAGGATGCTATTGGTAAAAAGAGTTTTGGTGGAGTGGTGAGGCAGAAGACTGAGTGTAGTGGGGCTAGGGAGTCAATAAATAGATGGTGAGAATTTTAGGCGGGAAATGTAGTCTTTTTTAATCGGAAGGGAAAGAGAAATGGCAGTTTAAAAATGGGATTTAAGTTAAAAAGAAGGTTTCTGTTTTAAATTGTTACTGTTTTAGTTAGAGAATTAAGCTCAGGGAAAGGAGCTAATTGAGAAGTTGCTGATAGAGAAAAAAGGGAGTAGATAGAAGAGCATTCCAGAGGAGGTGGCTAGGGGGTACCTGGAAGTTCAGGAAATCACAGACCCTGAAGAGTAGCTGACCATGTTTCTCCTTTACCCTTAGGCTGAACCAGAGACCCTCCTGGTAAGTGCAGCCTGTGCTCCTGCCCAAGAATACCCTCCACCTACTGACAGTACCTTCTTGGGGAGCGTCTTGACAGCAGTGGCAGATGAAGGTTAGAGTCCCTGGGATTTAAGAGTGGGAAAGTTGCAGCCCTGCCCCTGATATCTTCAGCTGTTGAAGATGCTCACCAACGGACATCTCTCTCCCTGGCTTCTGTCATGGCAGACCCTTGACTGGGTCACCAAAGAGGCCCTCTACCTCAATTGGTTTTTCTTTTAGAGGTAGAAGCAGCTCCTGTGCCCTTGCTGGGAAGTGACAAGAGTGCTTTCACCCGAGTAGCATCAATGGTTTCCCTTCAGCCTACAGGTTAGGATGGGCTCCAGGGATCCTGCCTCATTTCTAGATCTGGTACTAATGATAAAGACTAAAGCAGTGAGAAGTGCTTTGCTCTAAAAACCTCAATTTTACGTGGTCTCATTTTATTTCTGCCTTTTGAGATCTGCAGTGTTCTGGAGATTCAAATCCTATGGGTGGGGAACAAAGATAAGAGTTGTGGCAATGATGGCTACATACATCTTCTTCCTTTCAGAGCCAAAGAGCTCTACTTCTAGTTAGGACTTGCTCTTTCAGAGACCCCAGGCATGGAGAAGAGTCTGGCAGAAATGGGTACTATGACTCTGGAGCTTCAAAGCCTGTGTTCCCTGCTGCAAGAGTCTAAAGAAGAAATTGTCAGGACTCTGCAGCGAAAGATGTGAGTGGAGGGCAGTCTTGATTAGAGAGGGCAGATCAAGCAAGACAGCTCCTTATGTCAAGGGCTCAGCCAGTGCCTCAGAGGACAGCAGTAATGCTGAATCCTTCCCTCCCCTAGCTGTGATCTGCAGGCTAGGCTACAGGCCCAGGAAGAACACCATCAGGAAGCCCAGAAGGCCAAGGAGGCAGACATAGAGAAGCTGAACCAGGCCTTGTGCTTGCGCTACAAGGTGAAGGAGGGGCCTAGAAGTGGGCCGTTGAAGAACTGGGGCAGCTCTACTGGCCCACTGGGACCCATGGTCTCTCCAGGAATCTGGGTGGTGGGAATTTTCCAATCATTGCCCTAGTTTTGCCCTTCCCAGGGTCAGACATTTCACATGCTTGGGAATTAGCTATGGGCTGACCCATCTCCCAGACTGACCTAGAAGTCAGGAACTCTGGCAGAACTCTCTCAACACTGAAATGTGCCTTGCCTAACATAGCCCTAGAGAAAGAATTGGACTGTTATCAATTGGTATTACTGGAGCTAAACATGGGTCAGACATTAAATCCTATCTCCTGGCAAGGGCTGCTAAAAAGCCAGCTGTCCCAGTGCGGCTTTCCTTCCTTTCCCTCACAGAATGAAAAGGAGCTCCAGGAAGTGATACAACAGCAGAATGAGAAGATACTAGAGCAGATAGACAAGAGTGGCGAGCTCATAGTATGTTCTGTATGATGCCTGACCTTCTGCGTCCATGGTAGTTAGAATCTTAAATTTGGTGGGAATTGGATCCCTGGGTGGCTCAGTGGTTGAGCGTCTGCCTTTGGCTCAGTTCGTGATCCCTGGATCCTGGGATCGAGTCCCACATCGGGCTCCTCATGGGGACCTGCTTCTCCCTCTGCCTCTGTCTCTACCTCTCTCTCTGTATCTCTCGTGAATAAATTAAAAACAAAAAAGGATAAAGAGGCCCTTTGAGGGCTACTGGATACCTCTTCATTCGCATCTCCAGAGCCTTAGAGAAGAGGTGACCCAGCTTACTCGCTCACTTCGGCGTGCAGAGACAGAGACGAAGGTGCTACAAGAGACCCTAGCAGGTCAGCTGAACCCCGACTGTCAGCCTATGGCCACTAACTGGATCCAGGAGAAAGTGTGGCTCTCCCAAGAGGTGAGAGGTGACTCAGAGTTAACAGAGGAGCTGGGCAGCTGGTGGGAAACCAAGGCTGTGCCTCTACTGATCTGGACATCTCTATAGGTGGAAAAGCTGAGGGTGATGTTCCTGGAGATGAAAAATGAGAAGGCAAAGCTCATGGTCAAGTTCCAGAGCCATGTAAGGATTTCCATGCCATTCTAGGCCCATTTCCCATTACTACTAGCAAATGCCCTGCCATATTTTCCTGGTCCCACACACTATGCTGTTCTTCTGAGTACAGGACTTAATGCAACCTATTTATTTTCTAGAGAAACATACTAGAGGAGAACCTTCGGCGCTCTGACAAGGAGTTAAAGAAACTAGATGACATCGTTCAGCATATTTATGAGGTAGAGGAGGGAGGGAGTTCATATAGTGAAGGCACCTGGCACAGGACTTAGCCCCAGGAAGTATGATGAGTATCGTTCTGGTTCCCAGCCTGTGCTCACTGTTGCAGGCTTCTGGTTTCTCCCCTCTCACTCAGTCGGTAATTCCTGGGACTGGGAGCCTTGAACATGTGACCCTGAGATACCTTTTCTGTCTCTTCCTAGACTCTGCTGTCCATTCCAGAGGTTGTGAGGAGTTGCAAGGAGCTACAGGGATTGCTGGAATTTCTGAGCTGAGAAACTGAAAGCTGGAATCTGTTTCACTCCTTTTTTTTACTTGCAATACTCCCTTACCCCAACACCAGGACCAATGGACATAGAGCTAGCTATGTTTAATGCTATTTAAATAAATATATTTAATGAATTTCTTCAAGTTCAATGAATCCTATTTTTTGGGTGTGGGAGTTGGGTGAGGTTAGAGGAGATTGTTGGCTCTCCTGCCTGGGCACCCTCCATACAACCCTCCCACTGCATCCAGAGCCAGAGTTGGCTGCCCCTCCTCCCTTCTCTTGCTTCCTCAAATACTCTGGGCACTGGACTGCTTGTTCCCTGGCTCTTAGCCGGTGGGGAGAATGGACAGACAAGGATTCATTCTCTTACCTTCTCCATACCCCTCCAGACGAGGTCCTGGTAAATAAGGGGGTGGGTGAGAACAGAGAAACTCAGTTCTTACTCCCTGCACTGGACTGCCACACTTTGTTGGTACCTCTGTCTCCTTACCCCATCAGTTGTGACTGTTTAGGTGACTCTCCTTCACAGACCAGGCGCAGTTCCCAACATCCAGGACAGTGCCCAGCGCAGGGTAAAGGCGATGGTGGCAGAAATGAGGGCAAGGCCATTTCTTGCCTCGGGGGCGGGGTGGTGGTGGGGTGGTGGTGGCGGCGAGTGTGTGTGGGGGGTGGCGGGGGGTGGGGGGTGAGGGGGTAGTGGGGGGGGCGGGGGGTGGGGGAGGTGCTGGTGGTAGGGCTCCCTGAAGTGGGAGGGAGGGGTACAAGAGCTCGGAGACCTGGCAGGGTAGTCACTCCACCTCGTTGCCCCGCCTCTGTGGGCATGGCTCTGCTGAGTCACCAGTCCGGGGAGGGGGCGTGGCCAGGGGAGGGATGTGCCCGCCCCTCGGGGGAGTCACGTAGCTCTGCGGCATCCGCAGCCTCATTTACAGGAGGCTGAGCTAGAGCCGCAGTTGTTGCCAACCTGAATCCGCGGTGTTCCTGTGGCTGTCGCTGCTAACTTGCTGCGCATCTTGCTGCACACAGGTGAGGCCCTGGGCGGGCGGGAGCTGCTCAGCACTCTTCCGCTCCCCAGCTTTCCCCTCTGTCACCCTTGCTTGGCTCCCGAGGATTCTTGGCTGTGCCTTCTCAGCTCTCTTCTTACATCCTCTCTACTTTGTCCACTCGAAACCCTATGGTTCAGCCTTTCCCACAGCACCGATTCATCTTAGCTCTCACGCCCAGACCTTAGCTCCTCTAATCTCAGATCTTCCTCTGCCTACTGGATTTTTCTTGGGGATCAGCTTCTCCCACCTAGCCCGTTTTCATCTCAGCCTGCTCCCTCTCCTAGGCTAGTTCCTTGTCCAGCTGTCTTGCCTACTCTGTACCCCTGGTTTAGGTCTTTGCCCTGGCTAGTTAGCCTGTCTCCCTGTCACCTCCCCACAGGCCTCCTCCCTCCTGCTCCCTCCCTTTCTCAGGCCCTCTACTCCTTTCAACCCTGATCCCCTGCTCCCATCTGGCTGCAAAGGCAGTCATGTTTGGGATACAGAAAAGAAGAGGTTACAGAAGCTTATGGCAGTTATTTCTGCCACTCCTACTCTCCACTTTTCCCCTACTTTTCCTCCAGAAGCTGAGGAACAGAGTGTGATAGGTACTTGTACTTCATTCTGAAGTCTTGGAAGTAAGTGCGCTTTCCCTAGAGGCCCTGCTGAGGATGATAATACTGACATTGGAAAGGCCAGGCCTTATTCCATACCTGAAGGGGCCAAATTCACTGAAAGAAGGACTAGATCTTTGGGCAGTAGTTTCACAGGAGGACCTGTAGCTTCAGGGCTGCTTACTTCCCCACCCCTACCCTGCATCTTTCTCCAGGGCTGGGAAGGGTGCCCACCAGGGACAAAAGGAGATGTGGGAACCGGGGCCCTAAGCCTGCTAGCTGTCAGAGGGATTGGTGCCACTGTGTTGTACAGGACCCATGCCAAGGACTGCTGCCTTGTTCCTAGCTCCCTACTTGTTGGGGGGGTGGAGGAGGCCATTTGGTCCATATGGCCAGGAGAGGAAGCAAAAGAGGTAGCTGGGCCCAGTTTTTATATCCTGTCTCTCTCTTCCACAGAGCTGTCACCATGCCCCACTCATACCCAGCCCTTTCTGCTGAGCAGAAAAAGGAGTTGTCTGACATCGCCCTCCGGATTGTGGCCCCAGGCAAAGGCATTCTGGCTGCAGATGAGTCTGTAGGTAGGTGGGGCCTGTGGCTAGGTAGGGGTAGAGGTGGCCAGAGAGCCCTGGGGATGAGCTTGCTACCTCTTTTTTGTTTGTCCCCAGGCAGCATGGCCAAGCGGCTGAGCCAAATTGGAGTGGAGAACACAGAGGAAAACCGCAGGTTGTACCGCCAGGTCCTGTTCAGTGCTGATGACCGTGTGAAGAAGTGCATTGGAGGTGTCATCTTCTTCCATGAGACACTTTACCAGAAGGACGATAATGGTGTTCCTTTCGTTCGTACCATTCAGGATAAAGGCATTGTCGTGGGCATCAAGGTGCAACCACTGGCCCTCAGTGGGGGCTGAACATGGAATGAGTGTGTGTGTGTGTGTGTGTGTGTGTGTGTGAGTGTGAGGTGACAAGGGGAATTCTGTTTAGGTTCAGCCCTCTGCCTGTGTTTCCTCTACAGGTTGATAAGGGTGTAGTGCCTCTAGCAGGGACCGATGGAGAAACCACCACTCAAGGTATAGGATGTGTGGGTGAAGGGGGATTCCTGAGTGGCTCGGCGGTTTAGCACCTGCCTTTAGCCCAGGTCATGATCTTGGAGTCCCGGGATGAAGTCTCACATCAGGGTCCCTGCATGGAACCTGCTTCTCCCTCTGCCTGTGTCTCTCTGCCTCTCTCTCTCTCTCTGTCTCTCATGAATGAATAAATAAAATATATGTATTAAAAAAAAGGTGGGTGGGTAAAGACTGCAGGATTGTTGGTTGGTTGATGCTGGCAAAGAGGGGCAGGGTGATGAGTTGGTCCTATGCCTACAGGGCTGGATGGGCTCTCGGAACGCTGTGCCCAATACAAGAAGGATGGCGCCGACTTTGCCAAGTGGCGTTGTGTGCTGAAAATCAGTGAGCGCACACCCTCAGCACTTGCCATTCTGGAGAATGCCAACGTGCTGGCCCGCTATGCCAGCATCTGCCAGCAGGTGTGTGTATGTTTGTGTGAGGGGTCAGATGGGTGCCTTGTGCCTAGTGGGGAGAGGGTTAGGAGGGCTTTCTCCCCTCCTCCCTACTGCCCCTCCCAAGTTACTCTGCTCTTACCTACAGAATGGCATTGTGCCTATTGTGGAACCTGAAATCCTGCCTGATGGAGACCATGACCTAAAACGTTGTCAGTACGTTACAGAGAAGGTGAGTCTACACCTAGGCCAGGTACATACTTCAAGGAGAGCCTGACACGTCCTGTAGTCCCTGGCTCAGATGCAAGTACTTTCCCCAAGCACTCTTTTACTTCATCCCAGAACACATACCTGTGAGTTTGAGCCTGTACTGACCCTCACAGTCATGCCCACTTTCCCCTAAGAGAAGAGCATTGAGCAGGGGCTTGGAATCTTAGTAAACCCCCTCTGATCTCCAGGTCTTGGCTGCTGTGTACAAGGCCCTGAGTGACCATCACGTGTACCTGGAGGGGACCCTGCTCAAGCCCAACATGGTGACCCCCGGCCATGCTTGTCCCATTAAATATAGCTCAGAGGAGATCGCCATGGCAACTGTCACTGCCCTGCGTCGTACTGTGCCCCCAGCTGTCCCAGGTACTACCCTGCTTCCTAACCTGTTCCTGTCCCTAAGACCCATTCTCAGGGTCTTGTGGCCTTCATGGGTCCCATACCCTGGAAAAATAGGGAGTTGACCAATCAGTTTCTCTTCTCTACCCTAGGAGTGACTTTCCTGTCTGGGGGTCAGAGTGAAGAGGAGGCATCACTCAACCTCAATGCCATCAACCGTTGCCCCCTTCCTCGACCCTGGGCCCTCACCTTCTCCTATGGGCGTGCCCTGCAGGCCTCTGCCCTCAATGCCTGGAAAGGGCAACAAGACAATGCTGGGGCTGCCACTGAGGAGTTCATCAAGCGGGCTGAGGTTGGGAGCTAGAGGTGGTGACTAGGGGAGAGGGGTATAGCTAGGCAGGGGGCAGCACCCAGAGGCTATAGCCTAGGCAGGTTTTGGTGCCTGTGGGCTGTGTCAGCCTGCTTACCCCTTCCTCTCACCCCCTATCCTTTTACAGGTGAATGGGCTTGCGGCTCAGGGCAAGTATGAAGGCAGTGGAGAAGATGGTGGAGCTGCAGCACAGTCCCTCTACATTGCCAACCATGCCTACTGAGTATGCATTCCACGCCACAACCTTTGACCTGGCCACCTGCACCCCATTTCACCAATAGTTAAGGCCAGAGCCAAATAGCCATGCAGAGCGAGACGCCTCCATCCAGCACTGAGTCATCTTCCTTTTTTGTCCTCCCCCTCTCCCACTGCTGCACCTGGGATCACTGGATGGGAGAATAGGGCGCCCCTCATGACTGAGGGCAGAAGTTGCTAGAAGTCAGAGCAGGATGCCTGGGTTTCCCCCTGCCTCCACCAGCCCCTACCATTTCCCCATGATATGGTAGCTTCTCCTTGGGCTTTCCTTGCCCCTGTCTCCTGGGATCAGAGAGTAGGATACTAGACATGACTCATGTCTTGGGTACATACCACATAGCAAATAAATGGTAGCAAAAGATGCTACTTCGTCTGTCTGTTTTACACATCAAATTCCCATCTCAGTTTCTGATTTCCACTGACTGTCTCTGGGCCCTCTGACTGTGGAGGTGGGGAGGGTAGGTTTTGAGTTTTACTGGACTTTAAGTTTATGGGGGAGGGGCACACCCAGTCACTATTCCCAGCTCAAGCTCTTCCTAGTGAATGGTCCAAGGCTGGAGGGTGGGCAGTATGGAGGGCAGGTGTTTCAGGGACTGCCAACTCAGAAGCAGTGGGCTGCAGTTGAAGGATGGAATAAGGCGAGACTTGTGCAATTCCTGAAGGCAAGACTTGTGCAATTTCTGAACGCAGCTTTTGCCTAAAGCCCAAAACTGGGATAAGAGGATGGAGGTCTCTCACCTGTCCTCTGTGTTGAATTCTGCTGGGGCTTGACACATTGTGCTGGGGGTGGGGGGTGGGGGGTGGGCACTGCAGGAGGAGCACCCGCACTCCTGCCCAACATGGAAAAGCCACAAGGGTCAAGACTGTCAGATGGAGCAGAGTATCTAGGAGGTTGCCAAGGGCTATTGCCCATCCCCATTTAGGGTAGATAAGGGCACAGGAAAGGCTGATTTGAAGGTCTGGGCAAGTGTAGACCTGGTGAGGTTTTATGCTAAACTTTGACTACTCGGCTGGGGTGCAGGGGTACATCAAACACCTGGGTCTGTCTGAGGGGATGAAAAGATGAGAGAACCTGCTAGGTGTGTTCTGTGTGAACTTAGGAGGTCATTCTCTGTAAAGTACACAACCAGTTCTCCACCCAACTAATAATTGCTGTATGGGAAGGTAGGCCCAGTGTCCCCTGCCCTTAACAAAAATAGATCATACTTATATAGCACTTTCTTTTTTAAAATATTTATTTATTTGAGAGAGAGGGAGAGCATGTATGAACAGGGATAAGAGCAGAGGGAGAGGGAGAGAGAGAATCTCAAGCTGACTTCTCCTGAGCCTAATACAGGGCTACATCCCACAACCCTGAGATTATGCCTAAACTGAAATAAAAAATCAGATGTTGAACCCATTGAGCCACCCAGGCGCCCCTATAGAACTTACTATGTGCTCCTGGCAGACCAGGCCCTATTCTAATCACTCTACATTTACTAACTCATTTACTACAACACTGTATAAAGTAGATACTATTACTATGCTTATTTTAATATGAGAAAAACAGGCATAGAAAGGTTAAATTCTCAAGATCACTCAGGTGAAGTGATGAAGTCAAGATTGAATCCTGATCAGGATTCAGAGTCTGTGCTCATGAATTTTCAAGAATTTTAAGTATTCAGACTTCTACAAGTTGGGATGAATTCAAATGAATTAAAAAATACTGAATGAACCAAATTATGCTAAAAAGGTACTAGTAACTTGCCACGTCCATATTTGAGGCTTGAGGAGAGGGTGCCCAGAAGATAGAGTAATACGACAGGTGATATTTGGGTGATTAGCTTTCTGTGCTAGGCTCCTTACATGAATGACCTCATTTTATTTCTTCAAGTAATCTTTACACGCAACGTTGGGCAGGAACCTACGACCCTTAGATCAGGCTCCAGCGCTCTACCGATTGGGCGAGCCAGGAGCCCTTTAATGAGCTCATTTTAGTAAATGTCTCCATTCTTCAGATGAGAAAACTGAGACTTAGAGCTGCCTGTGGTCACCCAACTAGTATTTAATTAATGCCTGCAGAGTTTGTGTTCTTAATCTCTGGGGCTAGGAGTGTGTTCTACAAGGAAGCGGAGGACGAACGAAGTCTTCCAACCACACAGAAAACCGCACACCTCCGCTGGCCCTCGCTGCCGGGATAAACGCCTTTCAAACTGGCGAACCGGCTCTTTGCGGCCACGCCCACCTCCGACCTTCCCCCACCTTCTCTGTGCCGCTCGCGATTGGCTGTGGCCGCTGCCGTGGTCCCGCCCCTTCCTTGCGGGTTTCTGATTGGGGGCGGCTTGCGCAGCTCCGCCCCTCGACGCCTAGAGCAGCCGGAAGCAGGCATGGCGGCTCCCGGGGTCGCTGCTACAGACCTAGGTGCGGTGGCATTCGGGTGGGGCCCACGGCTCGTGTATTGCGAGGGAGGAATGCAGTCTTTGGGGATTGTGGTGTGCCAGAGGTCCCTCGGAGTGGGGGTCTGGGGTCGTTTCAGACACGATCCCTTCAGACTTGGGCGAGGGCCCCTCGTACAGGGATTCCTATGAACGCGGGCAGAGAGCCTCCGAGTGCCGGTTGCTGGGGCTCCTCTGCATCAGGTGTGGGGCGGGCACCTAAGCCCACTCCCAGCGCCTCAGGTCGGTACCTCCGTGCCCCCAGAGGTGGTCCGAGGCAAGCGGGCCGCTCTCTTCTTCGCTGCGGTGGCCATCCTGCTGGGGTTGCCGCTCTGGTGGAAGACCACGGAGACCTACCGGGCCCCGTTGCCTTACTCCCAGATCAGTGGGCTGAATGCCCTGCAGGTGAGACCTCGGTGGGAGATGGCCGGGGGACGGCCCTCTGGCAAGGTGGAGACTCAGCTGAAGGCCCTGGTGCTCCTTCCTTTAGCTGCGGCTCATGGTGCCCGTCACTGTCGTGTTTACCCGAGAGTCAGTGCCATTGGACGACCAGGAGAAGCTGCCTTTCACCGTTGTGCAAGAGAGAGAAATCCCCCTGAAATGTGAGTTCCTGGGGAGTCAGAGCTGCCTTTCTGGTCTGTGCTCAATCCAGAGATGCGTTAGGTAGGAGGAGCATGGGTCACTTAAAGGTAGTTAAGAATTTATTAAAAGCCCTCTCTGAATGAACAGTGTGATTGGTTAGAAAACTTTAAATTCAGTGTTCACCATTAAGGCTATAGTTTTATTCTTAAGACAGTTATGCTAGCTGATGAAAGCAATTATTGCTCATTAAGGGATAGGAGAGGAAGTGGGATGTAGTGGAAAGGACGCAGGGTTTGGAAGCAAGTTAGAGTTGTATACAGGCCTTATTAAATTTAGCATGCAGCACTTTACTGAGTGTTAGGTACTTTCTGGTACCAGGAATTTTGGGATGAATAAGGAATTGATAATGGTTTCAAGAAATTTGTAGTCCAGTAGGGGAGAAAGACACTTAGATAAAGAAATCACAGTAAAAGGATGTAAGAAACTGAGATTGTGCTAAGAAAAGAGCCTTTTACTGTCTGGGAGGAAAGAAAGGCAGAGGTTTTGAGGATGTCATTTTTAAGCTGGATTTTTAAAGGATGTGAAGGAATTCACGTTAAATGGGGGAAGGGAAGAAGTTGTTCATCATATGCCAGAAACTAGGTGAAGCATTTTACGTATGTTGCCTCATTTAATCCTCTTTAACATTATGATCTCCATTTTATAAACGAAGAAACAGACTTAAGAGATTTTAATATGTTCAGGATCACACAGCTAGCTAGTAAGAGGTGGAACTGGTATTTAAATCCAGGCCCAACTGATTCAATTGTTCTGGCTTTTAACCAACAAACTCTACTGCCTCCTGTGTAAGCATGGAGGGGTGAATCAGCATGTTGGGGGATCTATGAACAGTTTTACTTTTCTGGAGTGTGAAGTGAAAGACTGGGTATGACTGGATGTGTAGGCTGAGTCCACACCATGACGTGTCTATATGCCATTTACTTTCTAGCTTTTTAACGTTGGTCACACACTGTTTTTAGAAAACAATCTTATTTCAAGAGGCACCTGAGTGGCTCAGGTGGTTAAGCACCTGTCTCTTTTTTTTCTTACTTATTTTTATTTTATCTTATTTTATTTTATTTTATTTTATTTTATTCAGTTTGCCAATAAATAGTATAACAGTGCTAATCACATCAAGTCCCCTCCTTATTGCCTGTCACCCAGTTACAGAGAGAGAGGCAGAGACCTAGGCAGAGGGGAAGCAGATTCCCTGTGGGGAGCCTGATACAGAACTCAATCCCTGGACCCAGGATCACGACCTGAGCAAAAGGTAGACATGGAACTGCTGAGCCACCCAGGATTCCTATTTTTAACTTCTTGAGGAACCTCCACACTTTTCCAGAGTGGCTGCACAGCTTGCATTCCCACCAACAGTGCAAGAGGGTTCCCCTACATCTCTGACTCTTGATCTCAGTTGTGAGTTTAGCCCTGTGGTGGACCCCCCACTAGATGGGGAGCCTGCATTTTTTAAAAAATCATATTTCATACAGTTCAACCTAATGTAAACACACATAGTTTTTGTTTTTCAAAACAAAAATAGGATCATACCTGACATGTTAGTTTACAACTTGATTGTTGTCAATTTGTCATGGATTTCTTCATATTTAGTGACACAGCATTCAATAATATGGACATATCGTGGAGGCAATATAGTAGAGTGGCCAAAAGTATGGAATTTGATGTAAGAGAGCTGGATTAAAGCCTTGGTTCTGGGGCACCTGGGTGGCTTAGTGGTTGAGCGTCTGCCTTTGGCTCAGGTCATGATTTCAGGGTCCTGGAATTGAGTTCCACATTGGGCTCCCTGTGGGGAATCTGCTTCTCCCTCTGCCTGCATCCTGCCTCTCTCTGTGTCTCTCATGAATAAATAAATAAAATCTTTAAAGGAAAAAAAGCCTTGTTTCTGCCACTTATTGGTGTGAATTTTTTTTTAAAGATTTTATTTATTTATTCATGAGAGACACGGGCAGAGCAAGAAGCAGGCTTCATGCAGGGAGCCCGATGTGGGACTTGATCTCTGGTCTCCAGGATCACACCCTGGGCTGAAGGTGGCGCTAAACTGCTGAGCCACCGCTGCTGCCCTATTGGTGTGAAAATTTTTTAAAGATTTTTATTTATTTAGTTAGTTAGTTAGTTAGTTATTCATTCATGAATGAATGAATGAATGAATGACACACACACAGAGACACAGGCAGAGGGAGAAGCTGGCTCCAGGCAGGGAGCCTGAGGTGGGACTTGATCCCCCTTCTCCAGGAACAGGCCCTGGACTGAAGGCGGTGCTAAACCGCTGAGCCACCGGGGCTGCCCAATTGGTGCGAATTTGAGTGAGGTTGTTAACCTTTCTAAATCTTGGTTTTCTCATCTTTTAAACATGAGTAGTGATGGGTTTGTTCATTTATTCAACAAATATTTATTGAGTATCTATGTCAGATACTCAATAGTTGTATCTGTAGTTGTAGTTGCTGGAGATATAGCAAACTAAATAGACAAAAAGAAGAGAACAGACAGGAAGATAAACAAATTAAGTGTATTTTAGGTGAGAGGGCTAGGGAGATCCCTGGGAGGCTCAGTGGTTTAGAGCCTGCCTTTGGTCCAGGGTGTGATCCTGGAGTCCCGGGATCGAGTCCCACATTGGGCTCCCTGCATGGAGCCTGCTTCTCTCTCTGCCTGTGTCTCTGCCTCTCTCTCTCTCTGTCTCTCATGAATAAATAAATACAAATCTTTAAAAAAATATTTTAAGTGAGGGGGCGCCTGGTTGGGTCAATCAGTGGAGTATGTGACTCTTGGTCTTAGGGTTATGGGTTCGAATACCACATTGGGTGTAGAAATTACTTAAAATCTTAAATCAGTCAATAAATGTATTATGTATATGATAGATGGTGACAGGAGACAAACAGTTCAGGACAGGGGGATAAGAAGGGTTTTTTGGGGGATAAGGAGATCATTACTGTTTTAGAAAGGGTGGCCAGGGAAGGCATCATTTGAAAACAAGACTTCCAAGTAAAGATCTAAACGTGGTAAAGGAGTAAATTGTGTAGATACCTGGGAGAAGAGCATTTTTAGCAGAGGGATAAGCAAGTATAAGGTCCTGAGGTAGGAGCAGAAGTGGTGCCTTTGCAGAACGGTGAGAATCCCATTGTGGTGAGATTGAGGTGAATGAAGGAAAGAGTAAGAGGAAATGAAATAAAACCAGAGCAGTGAAAGGGGCCTAGGTTCACATACAGCTTATTCTGGCTGAGAAGGGAAGCCATTGAAGGATTTTTATTTTGTCTTGTTTCATTTTTCAAAGATTTTATTTTATTTTTTAAAGATTATTTATTTATTCTTTCACAAAAGACACACAGAGAAAGGCAGAGACATAGGAGGAGGGAGAAGCAGGCTCCCCATAGGGAGCCTAACATGAAACTGGATCCGAGGACCCTGAGATCATGACTTGAGCTGAAGACACATGCTTAACTGACTGAGCCACCCAGGTACCCCAAGGAATCCCATTTCTTTACGTTAGGGCCTTAGAAGTCAAATTATAGGAAGTACACTGATTGCTATTTTGGCAAATGATCTAAAATTATTATCCCTTAATTCTAATATGAAAAGTCTTGTTACATACACTCTCCTGCATGAGCTTAGCAGAAAATATTACGTGTCTCATTGTCAGCACTGCAAAAAACTTGCTGTGATGGAAGCATAACCTATGTCTTAGAGTAGCCACATTAACAATTTTTGGACACCGTGAATAATAGAGCCCATTTCCATCTAGAACAAGGCTTTTCAAAAAGGTGTTCTTTTACAGCTGGTTTATTCTCATCAGGATCAACACATTGCATTTTGTTACATCTCTTTTGCCCTTTTTGTTATACATCTGCTCCCCCTACCCTATCCCAATATACTTATTTTCTTTGATTTGTTGGATAAAGCAAGTCATTTGTTTTATGGAACACCTCACGTTCTGGATTTTGCAGATTGTTTCCTCCTACTTTATTATTTTTTTTTCTTTTAAGATTTGATTTATTTATTCATGAGAGACACAGAGAGAGGGGCAGATACATAGGCAGAGAGAGAAGCAGGCTCCATGCAGGGAGCCCGATGTGGGACTCGATCCTGGGACTCCGGGATCATGCCCTAGGCCAAAGGCAGGTGCTCAACTGCTGAGCCATCCGGGCACCCCCTACTTCTTCCTACTTTCATTTAAGTTGTTCCTCTACTATCCATATTTTTAATAAACTGTTAGATCTGAAGATTGTATTAAAATCAGTTTCACTTTTTAGGAATGATATGATATACTTCCTATGTCAGGAAGTATATAATGATTGGTTGTTTCACTTTGGGTGGTACAAAGATGATTTTGTGAATTCAGATACTGTCAGCTTGATGTCTGTGTTTTAATTCCCTGTCAACCTTTGACCTGAGAGTTTTGGCAGCCATTGATGCTAGCATCCATTTCATTAGTGGTTGCAAAATGGCAATTTTTAAATTCTATAATTTCTCTGGTGTATATGACCTGGAATTCTTCTGTAACAAAGAACTTCCTCAATAAATTTTAAATTCAACTTCTCAAGTTCAGTGGGGGGTGAGTGGGGCAAAAAAAATCCCTTTGGGATTGCCTTATAGGTGTAGATTAACTTGGGGAGAATTGACATCCTTAGAACATTTAGTCTAAGAACCTTGTATGCTTTTCCCATTTTATTTTATTTTATTTTATTATTTTTTTATTTTAAATATTTTATTTATTCATTCATTCATGAAAGACACAGGGAGAGAGGCAGAGATGCAGGCAGAGGGAGAAGCAGTCTCCATGAAGGAAGCCCTACTTGGGACTCGATCCCGGGTCTCCAGGATCACGCCCTGGGCCGAAGGCGGGCGCTTAACTGTTGAGCCACCCAGGTGTCACAGTCCTTAACTTTTCAAATTGGATGTTGCCGGTATTTATCAGAAAGTTACTGATGCTTGTATATACCTAGTCATTGTACTGAATTGTTACCAGTTTGAGTAGTTTTCCAGTTGATTCTTGATTTCCAGTCTTGATTTTCTTGGAAACGAATTATGCTACTTCAAAAAGTGGCCGTTTTGTTTCTTTCAGATATTCATGTGTCATGTCTCTTTCTTCACTTAATACTTTGGTCAGGAACTTCAGAAAGAACAATGCTGAATAATAGAGGAGATAGCAGGCATCCTTGTTTTATTACTAATTTTTTTAAAGATTTTATTTATTTATTTATTTGGGAGAGAGAGAATGAGAGCAAGCAGGTATAAGCAAGGAAAGGAGTAGAGGGAGAGGGACAAGCAGACTCTCCACTGAGTGTAGAGCCTGATGTGGAGCTCCATCCCACAACCCTGAGATCATGACCTGATCCAAAATCAAGTGTTGGATGCTTAACTGACTGAGCCACCCAGGCACCCCTTATTACTAATTTTAATGGAACTGCATTTAGTGTTTTATCATTAAGTGTGCATCTTATCTTTATCAAGAACATTCATCAAATTTAATTATTTTGAGGTACTCACTGAAGTGATCATATGGTTTTTCTCCTTTCATCTATTAATAGAATGAATACTGTAATAGATTTTTCTTTGAGAGGGTACTTTAGGTTGACAGCAGTGTGTACATAGGCAGGGGGAAGAACTAGTTAGGTGGAAGAGGTGGGGTGTCATGTATTTGATAATCATTCATGTAGAAATCATTAGAATTGGCTGTAGCTTCTTGGTCTTTCTTTGCAAACAGTTAACAGCAAGATGCTGTCCTAAGACTGTGTTAGGGCTGGGAAGGTGAACAGGAGTCTCTATTTAGACTTCTCATCTTGCTTCTTCCTGTTCCTCTCAGACAAAATGAAAATCAAATGCCTATTCCAGAAGGCCTATCGGAGGGCTCTAGAGCACGAGGAGGCGGCCTTGTCCCTGGGCAGTATGCAAGGTACTGGAAGGGGTGATCGTGCTAGTTGAACACAAAGCCCTCTTTTTCTCTTCCAATCTCTAAGCATGCATTTTCCATACCTCGTCTTAACTTTAGAATCTCTCTGGGAAAGCTGGGAATGAGATACCTTATGTTTAGCCTGGGCCACGGGGGGCCAAGCCTGACCACAGTGTCAGCCAGGTGTGAATGGGAGGTGGAGCCGTGGCTTAAGCGCTCTCTGGGGGCCAGTGGGAAAGGGAATGGTGTTTTGCTCCTGGTGCATTTCTTGCTCTTGTCCCCAGAGGCAGAAACCATGTTAGCCAAGTCGCAGAAGCAAGCAGAGGGCTCTCTGACTGTGTACGTGATCTCTGAACACTCCTCACTTCTGCCCCAGGTAGGGTGAGCAGAGAGGCTGCAGCTTTGCTTATCCCGTCAATTCGTTCTCTCCTAGGTCACCTTCTTGCAGTAGTGCTGCCCATTGGCTTGTATTTGCTACAGAAACTCTTTAACAATTTTTTTTTAACAAATTTTTTTTTTTTAAAGAATGCAAATAGAGATTTTTTTCATTGGCTCTGGGTCTTTCTAAATCCATGAGTTATATATGGTTAAAGCTCTGATGACCATTTAAAGTAGGGGAGAAAATCAGGATTAAAAAAAAGCTGGTTTGGAAGCTTTGGGCCAACATGTTGACCCTTTCACTTGATGAGCAAGGGGCTCAGTGGGAGCCATGCCATGTACCATTTTCTTTTAAAACTTAGGATGAAGTATTAAAAAGAATTTTTTTTTTAGGTTTTATGTATTTATTTGAGAGAGAGCATGAGCAGGGGAGAGGGGCAGTGGGCGAGGGAGAAGCAAACTTTCCACTGAGCTGGGAGCGGCTCGATCCCAGGAGGCTGGGATCATGAACTGAGCCACCCAGGCGCCACCCATGATAAAATATTCAATTCTTAAAAAAGATGAGAGGGATCCCTGGGTGGCGCAGCGGTTTGGCGCCTGCCTTTGGCCCAGGGCGCGATCCTGGAGACCCGGGATCGAATCCCACATCAGGCTACCGGTGCATGGAGCCTGCTTCTCCCTCTGCCTTTGTCTCTGGCGCTCTCTGTCTCCCAGTCTTTCATGAATAAATAAATAAATAAAATCTTAAAAAAAAAAAAAAAAAAAAAAAGATGAGAGAAAATTTTAATGAATATCCATGTACTTAAGTCCAGCTTGCAAACTACAGCCTAGCAATATAGCTGAACCCTGCATGTCTCCATGTATACCCTTTTGACCCAGGGTGGCCATATTTTTTGTGTGTGTCTTTTTTTTTTTACTTTTCTTTCAAGTTTTATCATGTATGTTATATCTCAATAAATAATATATTTAATTGTACACACTTTTGAACTTACAGTAATAGAGCACACATTCTTCTGTAACTTTCATTCAGCATTTCTATTTGAGAGTCATCCATGATGATCAATGTATAGTTGAGTCTAATATGTTCATTTTTAATGTTTCATTATAGAAACATATCACAATTTATGCATCCTATTGCTCATGGGCATTTGGATTGTTTCCGGTTTTTGACTCTTAGAAATAATGCTGCTGTGAGCATTCCTGTGCCTGCCTCTTTGCCACATGCTATCTACTTATATCAAACTTTCTAGGTGTTTGTTTATTATGCTGTCCTTCCACATGCCATCTCCTTGTTTCTAGCCTGTGAAGATTTAGATAATACCTGGGACTTATATCTGCTGGGAAGGCACAAGGAATGGAAATGGATGAAAACATTCATGCATCCCAATTGGTCAGAGATAGTAGATATCTGAGATATCTGAGCTGAGATAGTAGCTCACTGAGATAGTAGGCCTGTTGGTCAGTGGCAGAAGGCCAGATTCTCTGAGACAGGAGCCAGTGCGCTCTTCTGCTTTCTTCCCTGAGCCCTGGGCATCCTGTCCCTTGCTGGCCTTTCACAGGACATGATGAGCTATATTGGGCCTGAGAGGACAGCAGTTGTGCGAGGGATCATGCACAGGGAGGCCCTTAACATCGTCGGCCACCAAGTAATCCAAGTAGCACAGGCCATGTCTTTGACTGAGGACGTGCTCGCTGCGGCCCTTTCTGACCACCTTCCAGAAGACAAGTGGAGCTCTGATAAGAGGCGGCCTCTCAAGTCCAGCTTGGGTATGGTGATGGGGCTTTGCCAGAAGGGAGAGGGAAATGAATGATGGGGAGGGGAATCTGCGGGCAGACTCTTTACTCCTTTCTTCTGTGGTTCCACCTTTTAGTTAAAACACTCAGTGTTCCTCATCCCAATTTTATCCTCTCTTTGGTTCCATGATGTCCCTCAAGCCCATTCCAGAGGAGAGACAAATTCAGCTCAGTCGGGGGTACAGCTGCCCTTGAGCCCCAGAAGCCTCTGGCTTCCCTCACTCCTGTTTCTACAGGCTATGAGATCACCTTCAGTTTACTCAACCCGGACCCCAAGTCCCATGACGTCCACTGGGACATCGAGGGGGCTGTCCAGCGCTATGTGCAGCCCTTCCTGAGCGCCCTCAGTGCTGTGGGCAACTTCTCTGTGGACTCCCAGGTGAGGCTTAGAGCAAGCTGGGGAGACCTTTCCCTAGCCACTCTGTCCTTCTCAAAGTCCATCTGTATTGATTGTTTGCAGGTGTAGTCTGTCCTTCCAGCTCTTAAAGCTTGCTGATCTGCTAGGAATTTGCCTGTGTGTATATCAGATTCTAGTGTCTGCATTACCTCCATGGAGTACAGCTCAGGGTCTCTTGTCAATATTTGTTAAAAAAACAACTTTCCTTATGGCCCCCTTTATTTATTTATTTGTTTTTAAGATTTTTTAAATTTATTCATGAGAGACACAGAGAGAGGCAGAGACATAGAGGGAGAAGCAGGCTCCTCTCATGGAACCTGATGCAGGACTCGATCCCAGGACCCCAGGATCACGACCTGAGCCAAAGGCAGACACTCAATTACTGAGCCACCCAGGTGCCCCATGGGCCCCCACCCCCCCTTTAGAACTGTATTCACCCAGTTGTGCCATCCTTAAGGAATTTATTTAAAGAATCAGACTTCCGGAAATATGTCAATATAGTAACAGTAAAGATGGGTAAAGAAATGTAGTTTTCTTTAGCCCCCAGAGGCCTCTTTGGGAGGCTATCCTGGTGATTATCAGTAAAGAAATGTAGCTTTTTACTCATGAAGAATGTATCACACAGTGTCCTTTTAGGGAAAACATGGGAGACATTTTTATCAGGTCTTGGTAGTAAGGGTACTTCTGAGTAACTGGCTTGAGTTGATCTTGTGGACGCTGGATTATGCTATTCTTGTTTCCCTCTTTGTTTAGGCTCTTCAAAAGCCTGGTAAAACATGTGGTTTTTCAAAGCATGTATTTAGTGTATTAACTTTGCCCTTGGCTCTATTATTTTTTATCCTACACCTGTTTTCTCTCAGCTCTGATTTTGTCTCATATCTTGTCCTAAGTGTATCATTTTAAATACTTTTTGAGATGAAGTGGGAGTATGAATCAATAAACAAAATAATCTTCTTTGCTTTACAGATTCTTTACTATGCAGTGTTGGGGGTAAACCCCCGCTTTGATCCAGCTTCTTCCAGCTACTACTTGGCCGCACACAGCCTCCCCCATGTCATCAACCCAGTGGAGTCCCGGCTGGGTAAGCTGAGGATGAGGGTCTGTCTGCCAGGCTGGGGAGGGACCCTGAAGGCTCAGTGTGGAGTTAGATGCTGGTAGTATATACTTATGGCTCCCAGGTTGGATGGTCTGAGGGCATCAAGGAAGTGCTGGGCATTTAGACTTCCTTTTTTTTTTTTTTTTGGCTCCCTTTTTATGCAACTCTATTGACATCTCTTAATTCCACACTATCCTATCCAAAAATGTTCATTTTTAAAAAAATTTTTAATTTATTTATGATAGAGAGAGAGAGAGAGAGAGAGAGGCAGAGACTAGTCACAGAGAGAGAGAGAGAGAGAGAGAGAGAGAGGCAGAGACATAGGCAGAGGGAGAAGCAGGCTCCATGCACTGGGAGCCCGACGTGGGATTCGGTCCCGGGTCTCCAGGATCGCGCCCTGGGCCAAAGGCAGGCGCTAAACCGCTGTGCCACCCAGGGATCCCAAAAACGTTTATTGAACATGACTCCCACTGCTTTTTTATAAATAAATGGAAAGGCTGTGTCTCTGTCCATGCAAGCCATCCAGGAAAGATATGGTCACACATGTAGGAGACATAACAGCAAAAATACATGAAGGCAGAATTTGGATAGATAGTTCTGCTGATTGAGGTTTGAAGCTGGGAGGATTCCAGTTTTTCATTTTGAGGGTGGTACCTACGAAGAATAGATGACCATAAACTAATACAGGCAAACCAAAGTTAGTACATCACTAGTTGTGGGATTTCAGACACTAAGGCTAGGCCAGTGTGGACCAAGATATGGGAGGGGCTGTAGGTCATCCTTCCCTCCCTCCCTCTGTTACTCCCCCCACCCCACTTTCTCCCTCCAGCAGTATGGAGTACAGAGATAGAAGGGCATTCCAGGCAAGGGAACTCTGAGCTTAGATATAGAAGAGTCAGGCATACAGAAGCTCAGAGAAGTTTAGTGTAGCAGAATTGTGAGGGAGTGACTGAGATGAAGCTGGCAAGGCAGGCAGGTACCAGATCATAAGGACCACATTAAGTAGCTTGAGCTTTTTACTGGGTGTGAAGAGTTAGCTGTTGAAGGATTAAGAGCGAATTGACATGAGGTCATGTTTACACTTATAAATAAGATGGGGTTATAGTTACATTGGTGTGATGTGGCATTGGCTAAGAGAGTGGTCTTTTTTTTTTTTTTTAAAAGATTTTATTTTATTTATTCATGATAGATGCACAGAGAGAGAGAGAGAGGCAGAGACACAGGCAGAGGGAGAAGCAGGCTCCATGCAGGGAGCCTGATGTGGGACTCGGTCCTGGGACTCCAGCATTACACCCTGGGCCGAAGGCAGGCACTAAACCGCTGAGCCACCCAGGGATCCCCAAGAGAGTGGTCTTAAGACAGTCAAGGGTGGCCTGTTAGAGGAGGGGAGACTCCAGAGGCCTTTTGGGGACTAAGGACTCTACTTCACATATGTGGCATTTCTTGGGAGAAGGTTCAGAGGAGGATTTTGACCACAGAAACCCAGGACTGGAGGCTAACCTGGTGATTATCAGTTGGGGAAAATGAGGCCCAGAGTGAGTGACCAGAAAGTTAGAGGCTGACCTGGAACTGAGCTCTAGATCCAGCATGTTTTAGTATTCTGACCTTCTTTCTCTTTGTACCACAGGATCCAGCGCTGCCTCCCTTTACCCAGTCCTCAACTTTCTGCTCTACGTACCTGAGCTTGCCCACTCCCCCCTGTACATTCAGGACAAGGATGGGGCTCCAGTGGCCACCAACGCTTTCCACAGTCCCCGCTGGGGTGGCATTATGGTAATGGTACTTGAGACTATTCCTTCTGTTGTTCCTCTTGTGTCCTCCATGCCCAGTCTGTGGGAGGGGCACCACCAAAGAGGTGAGGGTGGTAGGAGCTTGTCCCCTCCTCTGCCAGTCCCACACCTTCTTATTTCTATTCATGTTTTCTATGATATGACCCTTTTGCATGTCGTGGTTGGCACTTCCTGAGGATTTCTCTGGTATACATCTTAGATCTTGACTCTGTTTATGGGAGTCTTGCAAGGGTGGGAACTTTGTTTCTCCTATTACACTGGCAGTTTCTTATAGGTAGGAACTCTTATTAAAGTGGAATACAAAAATATTTTTTATATTTAAAAATTATATTTTTTATTTATAAAAATATATTTTATATTTATATATTGAGGGGATAATGGAGATACTTTATGAAAAGCTCCTAATACGTATTCAAAAAATATTAGTGGTACCTTCTTCAGGTTTGTAATTTCTAAAGAGCACAGAACAGGTCTTTTTCTCTCATAGCCTCTAGAGTGTTTAGGGCAGAGCTGTGAATGGTCTGGTGTAGTCTTGAGGCAACCTCATTTCCCCCCACAGATATACAACGTGGACCCCACAGTCTACAATGCCTCAGAACTGCCTGTGAGGGTTGAAGTGGAGATGGTGCGAGTGATGGAAGTGTTCCTGGCTCAGTTGCGGTGAGGTCCTGGCTAATGCACCTGGGGGTGTGGCCACTGAGCCTGACCCTAGTCTCCTGAGCTGCCTGGAATGAAATCTTACCTGGCAGGGATATCTTGACTGTGCCTAGAGCCCCAGGGAAACCAAGAAAGGTTCCTAAGAATCACTTTATGTTCTAAGAAGGAGTATTCGCTGACCAAAACTGTTTTAGGCAAAACAGCCTCCTGAATGTCAGGTCCATGGGCTGTGATTAGGGATGCTTAAGAAAATAGCTATTAATTCTCAAGCTAACTGGTATATTAATAGTGGCTGCCTCATGCCCTGTGCTTAGGATTCTTGGCCTGTGCCTGGGATCATCAGGAAAGAGAATTCTGATTGATTAGCAATGCCTGCCCTGGGTGTAGGATTAGAGATACAGCACATGTGCTTATCAGAAGTGGTGCTGGATCGGGGTACTTGGGTGGCTTGGTTGGGTAGCTGACTTGGTTTTGGCTCAGGTCATATTCTCAGGGCCCTGGGATTGAGCCCTGCATTGGGTTCCATGCTCAGCATGGAGTCTACTTGTCTCTCCCTCTGCTCCACCCCTGCTTGTGCACAGTACTTTCTCTCTCTCAAATAGATAAATAAAAAACAGCAAAAAAAGAAGTCCTGGATCATCCCTTAACTAAAAGTCCAAAGAGAAGGTAGATAGGGTGAGGGGATTAAACTAGATTGCTATTATCAGAAATACTTTAGCCATGGGACCTTTTTTCAAACAAGATCTTAGAAATCCAATCTTGAGACAGGTAAGAGTAAAAACACTGGTTAAAATGGGGCTTGGGGCTCTGTTTTGCTGAGTGTTGCCATTTACCCTTCGAGACCCTGAGGCACTTTCCTAAGACTTTTGTGGTTCTGGGTAAGATTGAAAATCTTAGGCATTATTCTAGGAATCTTAGCCATCTTCTACTCTCAGTCTTCCTTACTTTGCTTTTCCTATAGGCTGCTCTTTGGGATTGCTCAGCCCCAGATGCCTCCAAAATGCCTGTTTTCAGGGCCCAAGAGTGAAGGGCTAACGACCTGGGAGCTTGACCAGCTGCTCTGGGCTCGGTCAGTGGAGAACCTAGCTACAGCCACCACCACTCTCACTTCCCTGGCCCAGCTTCTCGGCAAGATCAGCAACATTGTCATCAAGGACGATGTGGCATCTGAGGTGAGCGGACAGGTGGGGCCAGTGTGTGGTGAAACCAAAGAGCCAGATAACGCCCAGAGTGTGTGTGGGCATGCCATCCTTGAGTGCCCCAAGATTCCTCTAGCGGGCAGTGCCAGGTCCCCAGTAGGACTCCGGATGGGGTGTGAAGTTTTAAGCAGGCGCTAAAAAAATACACCATAGCCCTTTTATGCTGGCCTCCATATCCTGGGCAAACTCCAGGCAACATGCCTGGCTGATGGAAGACACAGTAAGTCCCATCCCCCCTCCCAGCCCAGTACCTCACTGGTGCCTGGGACATACTGGTAACTCCTTGCCCCCTTCCTAGGTGTACAGCGCTGTAGCTGCAGTCCAGAAGGCGGCAGAGGAGTTGGCCTCTGGGCACCTGGCCTCTGCCTTCATTGCCAGCCAGGAAGCGGTGACATCCTCGGAGCGTGCCTTTTTTGATCCCTCGCTCCTCCACCTCCTCTATTTTCCTGATGACCAGAAGTTTGCCATCTATATCCCACTCTTCCTGCCTATGGCTGTGCCCATCCTCCTGTCCTTGGTCAAGATCTTCCTGGAAACCCGCAAGTCCTGGAAAAAGCCTGAGAAAATAGACTGAGCAGGACAGCATTTCAGTGAGAAGCCTTCCTTTCTGGCCAGGATGGAAGGTGTTAGATTGAGAGGCACATAAAGGGGGCCTGCCGTGAAGGACTTGGCTCCTATAACCAAAGTATAGCACTCTAAGCAGGGTTCATTTTCCCTTCCCTTCCCATCTCTCTAGCTCAGATTCTCCCCCAACCTTTGTGCCCCCCCCCCCCCCCAGAAGATGCATCATTTGGGTCTTATCTGGCTTGAAATTGAAGGCCCTCCCCTGTCTCCCTCCAGGGCAGGGACAGTTTGTTGTGCTTCTGTCCTGTTCCTTGCAGTCCTCTTGCACTCAGAGGGAGCATTAGGGGAAAGCCCTGGGTCAGATTCTAGCCCCTTCCCCTCCATGCTTCTCTCCAACCCCTCAGGGAGAACCTTAGCACTGCTCTCACGGAAGGGAGCAGGTCACCCCTGGGACCTTCTCCCTTCCTCCCCTCCCTCCTGGCTGGCTGTGCCTACTGGGTGTAGCCTGATGCTGCGCATGTGGCAGAGTTTCCCTTCACCCTTTTATAGAAGTAGTGTGGTGCAGTGGAGAAGGTTTCAGACTTGGGATCGAGCATGCCTGAATTCAGATGTTTCTGTACCTTCTGCACTTATCATCTGGGGAGCATTGGATAAGCCTCTTAATCTCCCTGAGCCTCAGTTTTTCACTTGTTAAAATAGCACCAATGATATCTCACAAGGTGGTTATGAGGATTAAATGTGATAAACATATGAAAGTGTCTGGCACATGGTAAGCTCTCAATAAACATTGGTTGACTGAATTGAAATGATATGAAGTATGAGCAAACCTTTCATTCTTCATTTGTGTCTAAGTAATGGTTTCCTAGTATCTGACCTGGACTCACAGGTCTACCTTGCTTCCACCTGGCCATGCGCCCTACAAGGAGGCTGTGCCTCTCTGCCCTGTGGGCCCTGTAGTGAAGTGCCTAGGCTGTTGTCCCTCAGCATGTCCAGGGTTTCACAACAAAGCTGTTAGCATATACTGCTTTTTTTCGCAGGAGGTCTGGAAGACAATAGCTTGTACCAGTGTAAGCCCTCAAATACTCATTCATAAACTCAGAAAAAGAATATGTTAAGCACAGGCTGCAGTAGCCACTGTGTTAAATGCTAGGTATTATAGAGAACAAAGACAGGAACTCTACTTTCATGGAACCTATCTTTTGGGGAAAGAGTCAGTGAACAAGTAAAATTAATTTCAGATAATGCATTAGAAGGAAAAAACAGGCTGATCAGACAGTGACTGAGGGGTAGTACTTTAGATTGGGTGTGAGGGGGGCCTTTGAGCAAATGACATTTGAACTGAGACCAGAAGAGGAAGCCATCTGGGGGAAGCACATCCCAGGCAAAGATCCTGAGGCGGGAACTTGCTTGAGGGGCAGACAGAAGGACAGAGTGGCGCGAGTAAGGAAGAGAGGTGATGATCCCTTCAAGGACCTAGCAGGACCTAGCGGAAAAAATGAATGAAGCCCAAAGCGAGGCCCCACCCGGCCCCGGGGGAGTGGACCCAGGTTGGCGTTCGCAGGGGTGGGCGGGGCCCGTGCCTGGCCCACCCCCGGGGGCGGGGCGGTACCTGGGGCCCTGGCCGGGGGCGGGGCTGCGGACGCTCCCCCTTCTCTCGGCTCCAGCCGGCGCAGGCAGCTGCCGCGGCAGCAAGCGAGCGGTGGCCCCGCGAGGCCATGAAGGTGAAAAAGGGCGGCGGTGGGGCTGGGACGGGGGCGGAGCCCGCTTCTGGGGCCCCTGGCCCGAGCGTGGAGCCCAAGCCCGAGCCGCAGCTGCAGGCGGAATCCGAGTCCGGGTCCGAGTCAGAGCCGGAGGCTGGCCCGGGGCCCAGGCCGGGGCCGCTGCAGAGGAAGCAGCGGATCGGGCCAGAGGACGTGCTGGGGCTGCAGCGGATCACGGGCGGTGAGCACTGGCGAGGCAGCGCCGCCCGCGGCGGGAGGGCGGGAGGGAGAGCGCGCGGGAGGGGGCACTCGCTCTGCGCCGTGCGCTGAGCCTGGGCCCCCGCCCCCTTTCCCGCCCTACCCCCCACGCCCGCCTCCCCTCCCCCACCCGGGTACCCCTCGCTTGAATCCCCTACCCTTCTGCCTTCCAGCCTGAGATCTCCTTGTACCCGCCTTTTCTCCCTTTAGATATTTATTTTCACCCTACTCCTATCTTTCTGAGGAGGCCATCCCCCTTTCCCATGGTGGAGGTGAGGCAGCAGCTGCAACTGTGACCCCTTCCTCATAGAGTCTTCCGAGCCCTTTGAGGCTTTTCTCTGCAATAATGAGGATGGATGCTGAGTGTATTCTGTCCTCAGTCCTCACCCTGGAGGCTAGGAGGAGGCTGAGCTACTTAGGTGACCTTAAGACCCTCCAGTCGCCCTGATCATTAAATGCCGTCACTCCAGATTACCCAGAGAGTCTGGGGCCATCCTCCAACCCCAGGAAAGGACTGGGCAGGAAACCTCAGTGGGTTGGCTCTGGGCCCTCTCAAGGGAGTAGGTTAATGCCCTCCATCCCCCTTAACCTGTCTTCTTCCGGGAGGCCTAGTCTCCCACTGTGGTTAAGTTTCTGAGCTGAACTGCCTGGGTTGAAGTCCCAGCTATGCCATGTAATTGGCAGTGTGACCTTGGGTGAGTAATTTCACCTCTGAGCATGTTCATCTGTAAAATGGGGGATAATGGCACCTATTATATAGGGCTGTTGTGAAAACTAATTTTCCGATTTTGCATAGTGCCTCGCATGCTGTGCATGCTCTGTAAATAGGGCTCTTTTGTCAATAGTACTGAAGGCCCCACAGGACTGCTTATGGCTGCTGCCTGGAGGCAGATAACTGGGCATTCAGGACAAGGGAGGAGGTTGCCAGGCAGAGAACAAGGGCTACGAAGCCTCATGGCAGAGGCAGTGGCTGAGCCTCAAAAACAGGCATTTGGAGAGAGAGTGGTCCTCCAATGTAGTTTCATTTATCAGAATCCTGCACTGGCCCCTCTGTGAGAGCACTGTTGAGACCCCTCTTTGGTGGAAGGGGGCAGGTGCTGGAGCAGACCTGAGCTCTGGAGCTGCAGGAGCAGCAGAGCCCAAGGCTGCCAGACAGCAGTGGAGGGGACGGTAATGGCAGGTCTAGGCCTGTGCATCTGGGTCCCTGGGGGACCAGCTTCTCCTCTCTGAGCCAGGCAGCAGCCATTCTTGGCGGGGCCCCCAGAACACTGAACTGCCTCGCCCAAGCAGACACTAGTAGAGGGAGGGGTCCTGGACCAGTTTGATGGTAGTGCCAATTGAGCTATAACTGGCAATGGCAGCATTTAGAATGAGGGCAGAACTTATAGGATGTTTAGAGGTCAAGCTGACCTGTCTGGGTCTTAGGTAACTTTAGAGACTATTTTGTAACTGTAGGGGCTTCCAGCCCATGTACTGCCATGTGTCTCCTAATTTGGAGGAAATCCGTAGTCCTTAGAGATGGGGCATCTGTGGGAGATGAGTGGGGGAAGGGGCTTCATGGGAACCTTTCCTCTATAGAAGCTGAGACCTGGGTTCCAGGGATCTCCATCCTGGCACCCCCTGGTCTCTTTTGACCCTAATCACACAGGTCTGAGGTTTGCTCTTCCTGGATTACCAGCCCTGAATCCAGCTTAGGAAGCTATTTGTAGCAGAGGGAAGGGGCGGGGGGGCAGTTTTGTTCTGAGCCTTAAGCCACTCTGTCCCTTTATCTGCCCTGACCCCGGGCAGGCTTCATCCTTCCCTTGGCAGAAGGGAGGGTGTGGGTGTGGCATTCTGAGCAATGGGCATCCCACTTCCCTCACTTCTTCTAAGGACAAAAGGGCTGCTGATTCAAGGTGTAGTAGAAGAGACTGAGGGCGGACTCTAAGGACTCATTCCTGCATGACAGGAGAGGCTCCCAAAGCGAGAATGTGGAGAGGGAAGGGCTTTCCAGGGAGCTGGAGTCTGCTCCTTGTGCCCTGCACCTTCTCTCTACATCTTGGGACTAGTGCATACATTCTGTGAAAATAAGGTGTGTACAGGGTGAGGTCAGGGCTGCCCACATGTGTTCCTCTTCCTCTCTCCCCACTGTGGATTGTGGTGGACAGGCCAGAGATCAGGCCCTTCCCCAAGCCCTGCTGGACCTTAGGGTGCCAGGAGGCTCCCGGGAGGGCTTCCTGGAGGGGGCTGCCCCAAGCTTAGGGAAGAGAGAGTGACCTTACATTCACTTCCTCTTCCTGCCCCAGAGGAATAGGAGGTGGCCTAGGGGCCTGGAGGGTGATTTCCGGGCCTCTATGGGGAGGATGTGATGCTGTGCAGGCTGATAGCACCAGACCCAACAGTGTTTCTTTCTGTTTGTTGCCAAGACCTCCCTGAGCACTTGTAGTTGCTGGTGCAGAAGTGAGGGGTGGATCAGGCCCTGATATTCCTAAGCTTCCTCAGCCACAGCTCACCACTGTTCCTGGTTCCTCTTCTGGGCCTGAGGACTCCCTTTCCCCCATGCACACCCCCACGCACACCTGCCACACCCTCTTCCTGGCTAAACTTGGTACTCTTCTCTATGGGGGTAGCTCAGAGCTAAGGCTGGGTAGATGACCTTCAAGCGGGTTCCCTTGGTTTGCTAAGACTTCCCACTTGGAGATCCAAGGGGATAGGAGCAAAGGTGGCCCCCTTCCTCCAATATTCGAGGCTCTGGGCTTGAGTCAGCAGAGCTTTGGCTAAGCTGCTTAAGGGAGCTGGGCTTATATAAGCTGCTTACGGGGAGACGAGGGGGTTAGGGGTGAGGAGGAACAGGAGTGGGGTTGTTTTCCTGCCCTAGCACCACCCAGGTCAGGGAAGTCCTTGCCTGACATTCCTAGATGTAGCACCAGGGGCAGCTATGTGCTGGAGGTGGGGCTGTTCTCCAGGGAAGCACTGTGGATATCTTGAGGCAGAGCTATGTCACCCTCTTTAGCATGAGGTTCTCAAAAGCAGGGCTGTATCCTCCCTCTCGTGCTGGGACTCCTCATTAGATCAGAGCCCAACTGGCTCAAAGTCACCAAGCTCGCCCTGGCAGGGCAGAGGCTGGAATAAGGCCGCGCAACTCCAGGATGGGAGAGAAACCGCTGAGAGGAGGTGATCTCATCTTCCACCTTTCTCACCTTGGCCCTTCCTGACCTCAGAGATCTCTGAGGAGAGAGCTGTTTGCCTCTCATTAGATCCAAGTGACAGAGCTGTGTATCCTCCACATTCTGGATGCATCCTCAAGGCAGGGGCTCCATTCTCACTTTCTGGAAGGCAGTGTGATCTTTCAGAACCAGAGAAAGTAGTAGCTAGTCTGGGGTCCCAGCAAGGCTGAGCAGGGTCTTCAGGGCGAGTCCCTCTTTTGCTTAGCTGCCTGTCTTCCCTAGATTACCTATGCTCTCCCGAGGAGAATATCTACAAGATTGACTTCATCAGATTCAAGATTCGAGACATGGACTCAGGCACTGTTCTCTTTGAAATCAAGAAGCCCCCAGCCTCAGGTGAGTGGGCTGGGTGGGTAGGCTATGGACAGGGGGACGAGGTGGACGAGGGCTGTGAAGTGGGTTGCCCAGGGAGTCCTCAAACTGCAGAAGAGTCAGAGCAGTGGCCCTCTCCTCTTCTTTCCCATCTGTTTCTGGGGCTGGACATCTTGGGAGGACAGTTTGGCCCCTTCAGTCCCTGCCAGCCTGCCCTCTGCAGGCCTTCCTGGGAACTACAGTCCCAGAGGCCCCAGCCTCTGTTCCTCCTGTGGCCCTGGGAACCTCACTTACAATTGGTGAAATGCTGACCTAGAAACCACTCCCCTTTCCCAGTGGAACCATTTGGCCAAATGGTCTGAACCCTCAATGTCAGAATCTCCTGGGGAATTTTTAAGAATCCAGATGGTGGGAGTCCTGGGGTAGAACCCTGGGTGGGCCTGGGCCCCAGCCTGAAGCCCTCTGAGCCCCAGTTGGGGTACATTACAGAGCGGTTACCCATCAACCGGCGGGACTTGGACCCCAATGCTGGGCGCTTTGTCCGCTACCAGTTCACACCTGCCTTCCTCCGCCTGAGGCAGGTGGGAGCCACGTGAGTCACTGAATGGAGGTGGGGAGGGTTTGAGAGGATGGGTATGGGCTGGGGGTAAGGGTGAGGGTGGGAATGAGTCCTTCCTGAGTTCTTACTGAGCCTCTCTTTTGGGGAGTGGTGTCTGTCTTGAGCCTTGATGGCTGACTTCAAGGCCAAGTTCAGCTGTGCCCCCTCCTATCTGTCAGGGTGGAGTTCACAGTGGGAGACAAGCCTGTCAACAACTTCCGCATGATTGAGAGGCACTACTTTCGCAACCAGCTCCTCAAAAGTTTTGACTTCCACTTTGGTTTCTGCATCCCCAGCAGCAAGAACACCTGCGAGCACATCTACGACTTCCCCCCTCTCTCTGAGGAGCTGAGTGCGTGGGCAGGGCCTTTGTGGGAGTGGAGGGTTGGGGGAACTAGAGAGCCCACATTGGGAGGAGTGTGGGTCTGGCTCCCTTCCTCCCACCCTGGGCCTCTTGAATTGAGCTACCATTCCTGTGCCACCTATAGGGGAACTGAGGCTCAGAAAGGCTGGGGGAACTCTTTGAGGTGGTTCTGAGGTTGTTCAGCTTGTCCCCATCCCACAGTCCTGAAGCCTTTGCAGTGGCCTGGCTCAGGCTCCTTCCTGACCTTTGCCCCAACTGGTTGGGCCTCTCTTGCAGTCAATGAGATGATCCGTCACCCATATGAAACACAGTCTGACAGCTTCTACTTCGTGGATGACCGGCTGGTGATGCACAACAAAGCAGACTATTCCTACAGTGGAACACCCTGACTCCCAAAACAGTCCCCTACCCCAGGAGGGTCCCAGACCTTCAGCTGTGACCTTCCCAACACTCCCCTCTCAACCCAAGGTCTTCTGCCTGGGCAGTGTTCTGAGAGCCCTGGACCCTGAGCCAGCGATGGGAGGGAGGGTACCTGATGTCCCCAGCCCAAGTCTCCAAAGCCCATTGGCCCTGGCACATGGGGTGGGGTGGTAGGAGGGCTGTCTACCTCCATGTCCAGGAGGCCTCCTGTGAGAGGTGTAGCCAGGACTTCTGGACAGCCTACCTGGGCCTCTGGGGCCGAAGTTAAAGAATAGTGTTCCCCTATCCAGGCTTTGACTAGATCAGGGCAGGCACCCATTCCCTGCCCCTGCCCACCGCTGACAGGCCATTTAGAGTTGTAAATTCACAGATCAAAATCCATCGGGGGAGGGGGTCTGGCTGCCAAGCTTCCCTAGGGGTTTGGGGCCCTGGCCCCAGCCCTAGCCCCAGCCTTTACCATCAGGGGCTGAGCTACTGCTTGACACGTGGGAGGGACCGGCCCAGATTGCAGCCTGTGGTAGGGACGGACCAACTGTATATAGTTTTCAATAAACTCTCTCCTTTTCTGTTCTTTGGCTGTGGACCAGCATGGCGGGGTGTGTGTGTGTGTGTGTGTGTGTGTGTGTGTGTGTGTGCCAATAATATTGCTCCCAAATCCTCCTGTCCCCTAATCATTTACACTCTGGCATCATATTCAGCATCTAGAGTCAGCATTTAGTGCGTGTTGCAGCTGGAAAGGGTTTTTCCTTTGATAAAGATGGAGACCCAGGCCCTGAGAGGGAACGCTTCTGCTCAGTCATAGCCAACTCTGGCAAAACAGAGGCTGGGACAAAGGCCCTCCACTCTAGGGTGGACGGGAGGTGTGGGGAGGTGGCCTGATCTCTAGCCCACTTCCCCCACCCAGAGACCACAAGGACTACTATGTTGTGCTTTTAGCCCTCCTCAGAGAGACAAGGTGGACACAGTTTGGGCCAAGGTCTAGAGCCATCTCCTTGCACTCAGCTGCTTTGGGGGAACCCCCTGACCTGGCTGCCCCCAGCACTGCCTCAGACCCAGAAGAGCTCTTAATTTCATTAGTGGAGAAAATTGAGGAACTGAAGGAGGCGGAGAGCTCACACTGTTCTCAGGCACTAATTTGGATATGGCTGGTGACTGTGCTCTTTGGGCTGAGGCTTTAACCTCACCCTCTGACAGGCCTAGAAGTGCTGGAATTTATGTGGGTTCTGTGGAGCCCTGGCTGGGGTCAGGCCCTGGGCTGCCCCATGGGAATTCTAAAATGAGTAAGACACAAACACTTGTTCCTAGGGATAAGGTGGACTGGGCTTACAGGGGAGCAAGAGTCCTGCTTGGAGGGATCTGGGGAGGATCCTTGGAGGAGGCAGTATTGGAGCAGGAGCACTCAGGCTGATTGGGTGAGCATTCTGGCACAGGAGAGAGCATAAAAGCAGAGGTCTAGAGGCAAAATGTATCAGGTGCCTTCGGGAAAGTTAATGTTACAGGGAGGAGTCAAGGCTGAAGCCCAGTCCACAGCCTGAGTGTTGGGGTAGGAAGGGGTGCTGTCACTGGGTTTGGGAACTCAGGTTGGATCAAGGCGGGCGCGAGGGGGACATGAGTTCAGGTTGGGACGTGCTGTGGTGTGGTACAGATGTCCTGAAGGGGTGTTCGGAAAGAGACGGGAAATTGAGCCACAAGACCAGAAGCAGTCTGGAGATGGTGATCCTTGGAGATCCTTGGAGATCAGCGGCTACAAAGCAGTTGCTGACGCTGTGATAGTGGTTGAGTTATGGGATGCCCAACTAGCATTACTGGTGTTTAATGAGCAGGGGACAGGAATGCCAAATGCCTTCCAATTAATGGGGCACTCCATGCAAACAGTCCACACCTCCCAACTAAGGGTCACTGGATGGGAGTATGTAACCCTAGGGAAGGCTAGTGAGTGAGAGCAGGACAGAGGGAGAGGAACCCATAAAGGAGATAGGAAGGGCAGCCAGAGAGGCGGGAGCAGAAGCCTATTCTGTAGTAGTATATGTTAGAAGCTGGGGGAAGAAAATTTCACCAAGAAGCGAGTGCTTAGGAACTCTTGTCACAAAAGTGAGGAAGAAGCATGGGCTGGGTGTGGGGCGGGTTTGCAGATGAAGCTGTGTGGGTATACAAAGTATTGGAGTTGGAGGTGTTGTTTATGGGGTTACAAGTCTACAGAGAAGGGGATCCCTGGGTGGTTCAGCGGTTTAGCGCCTGCCTTTGGCCCAGGGTGTGATCCTGGAGTCCCTGGATCGAGTCCCGCATCAGGCTCCCGGCATGGAGCCTGCTTCTCCCTCTTCCTGTGTCTCTGCCTCTCTCTCTCTCTCTCTCTGTCTATCATAAATAAATAAATCAATCTTTCAAAAAACCAAGTCTACAGAGAAGCTATAGCAAGATGGACTTTTAGGCCACCAGTTGTCAGGAAGAGGATGCTCCACTACCACCCTGGTATCAATCTTAACTGGGCCTGGTAAGTCAAACTGGGTTGAGGTTTTGGGTTGGGCTGAGGTCCTCATCCCTGGAGCAGGTACCAGATTGGCACTCACCTTGAGAGTCTTATGTCCCTTGGGCCTGGAGGAGGAGCTCGGCTGGGAAAAGCCTTGGCCCCCTGTCTCCTTTTAAGTCTTCATGTCTCTGGCACTGGTCCTGCTGCCAATGTTGCAACTTGATACATTTGGTTCCTGGCACTTTCTCTAGGAACCTAGAGGATCCCTGGGCAGAAGGAGGGAGAAGACAGGGTAGGGGTGGGTCTAGTCCTGACTCTGATGATGATGAGCTATTGACCTTGAAAGTCTGTGGGCCTTGCTGGATCTGGACCTCAGATTTCACTTCTTTGAAGTGGGCCAGATTTCTTTGCTTTGGCTTCTTGGGAGTGTCATGAGGACCCCACTGCCTGGGTTGGGCAAGAAAGCCCAAGGGACCCACTATTCATGCCTACCCAGGCTGGTCTGCATGGTGCGTGTTGGGGGTGCCAAACCCACTGTAAAATATTGCAGTGCTTCCCTACCAGATGGTAAAGAGTTGCTATCTGAACCCCCAGCCCTTTCCTACCTAACCGGGCTTCTCCCATTAAGAGCCACCCTCCACCCCTCACCACTCTGCAACTAAAGCAAGAGTACTTTATTTTTTGTGTGTGTCATGGACCCCTTTGTTATTGTCTGCTGAAGCCTATAGACAATAACGTTTTTCTGACTATAAAATATGTGGTAATCCTGAATATTTTAGGTACTAAAAACCATATAATAGAAATCTATATGTCTATCCTGCAGCATCTGTGATATAATATAAAAACATCTATGGGATCCCTGGGTGGCTCAGCGGTTGAGCATCTGCCTTCAGCTCGGGTCATGATCCTGCGGTCCTGGGATCGAGCCCCGCATCGGGCTCCCTGCATGGATCCTGCTTCTCTCTCTGCCTCTGTCTCTGCCTGTCTCTCACTCTGTGTCTCTCATGAATAAATAAGTAAAATCTTTTAAAAAAATAAAAACATCTGTGATTTCTAATCTGTGATTTCTCTACCTTATGACAGAATCACAGATTCTAGTAAAGCTATTGTGATTCATTGCTGACATTCATAATTGAGGGAAATACTACATTTGAAGTCGAGATGAGTGAAAGTGAAGGTATAATTTCTTCATCCAATTTAAAAATTCTTTTGTTTTATTTTTATTTATTTATGATAGTCACACAGAGAGAGAGAGAGAGAGAGAGGCAGAGACACAGGCAGAGGGAGAAGCAGGCTCCATGCACCGGGAGCCCGACGTGGGATTCGATCCCGGGTCTCCAGGATCGTGCCCTGGGCCAAAGGCAGGCGCTAAACCGCTGCGCCACCCAGGGATCCCTAAAAATTCTTTAAATTTATTTTAGAGAGAGAGCTCATGAGTGTGAGTTGGTGGTGGGGGTGGGCAGAGGGAGAGAGAGAGAATCTCAAGTAGATGGGCACTGAGTGCAGAGCCCAATGCAGGACACATCTCAAGGCTGCTTAACCGCCTGAGCCACCCAGGTGCCCCTCTTCATTGAGTTTAATGAACCCATGAGCTAACCAGGTTTAGAACCCTATGTTCAGAGTCCCCTCTCCCCAAAAAAGGTGAACTCTTCCAGAACCTGCGTCCTTCCATTCCGCTCACCCTAAAACTGTGACCGTTTGGTGAGAGGCGGCCAGCAGGGGGCAGCATATGAATGGGAGTGTGGGGCCCGGCTCCCAGAGCAGCTGCAGCCCAGTTTTAAGTTTAAGGGCCAGTCTGGTTACAAACAAAAACAAACACGAGACCCACAATTCCGTTTGCCACCTGCCTTGCTTGTGTGGGTGCCAGCTCGCTTGTTGGTGTGCCATATGGGCCCTGGGGACAGAGATATGAGTGTCTGGAGGAGATTCGCCACCTGAGCTGGGAGGTTTTGTAAGAGAGCCTTCGCCCCTTCCTTTATAGTCGGGACTGGGCTGGGGCAGGCAGGTCTTCCTCTCCGTGTGCTGGCTGGCCATATCTCCTCCCATTTCCCACCCACCCTGTCCTATAGGGGCTAGGCTATAGGGAGGGTGCTGCTTGTAGGGTGGGGCTCTATTAATGGTGTCTTCTACAGAGCTATCCTCTGGGGTAGGCAGGTGGTGTTGACCAGCCTCCAGGCCTGGCCCCTGGAAGAACTCTGGTCAGAGTCCCCATGTGGGGCTGCTCTGAGACTTGAAGGGCATATGTGTGCTATTGTCTTCCACAACTGCCCCATCCCTGTTCAGGCAGAGTGTAGGGCTCCCTCTCAGTCTGCTCTCTGGTCACAGCAGTCCGTTTGGAGGTGGTACCTGGGAGGTGAGTTTGAAGTGCAGTGGAGTGGGCCCCTGGCCCTCCAGAGGCCACCTTCCAGGGCCTGCAGTGCACACAGCAGCAGGCTAGGCTCCATTCGTGGCACCTGCAGAACCCACACCCCAGCCGTGGACAGATTGGGGACAGGAAGGCACAGCCTGGACAGGGAAGTGATCCCTTCTTGTGTGAAGAGATGGAGCGGTTTGAGGAGGAAGGTAGTGAATCTCAGTAGGAAAGGGTGTAGGGGGAGGGAATCCTCTTCCTTCTTATGGGAAGTTCTGGGAAGAGGCACGGCCCACCCGCCCTCTGTTCCTCCTCCAGACTGGTCAGGAATTCCCCCTAGATGCCTCACTCTTCGGATTTGGAAACTTCAGGGTACAGAATGAGGGTCAGGGTGACATCATAGATGCAGGGCATCTACAGTTAGTGTGGCCTGGCCTTTGTGCCCAAGGAGGGGAAATTCGGAAATGAAATCTCAGAAGCCAAGACCACAGGTACTTGCTTTATTGTTCCAGGTCAGGCCACCTAGGGATTTGCTTGTGCCTTACCAAACCCAGGCTAACCTCTGAGGGTTCTTGTCACCCCCAGACCCAGGGTAGGCCCAAACTCCGGCTTGGCTCTCCAGTAGAGCATGGCAGGCAACTGGGCCACACTCCCTAGCTCCAGGGACATCCTGGGTCTGCCCAGCAGTCAGAGAGAGGGAGGCGTCAACCCCCCGCCCCACCCCTGCCAGCCTGTATCAGACTCCCGTTCCCTGAATTCCCTGGGCTGCCTGGGACAGTTGGAAGTAATTAGTAAGTTGAGACCTAAACTATATGAAGTTCTTATAGAGAAGGAGTGAGACTGTAGTGCCCTGGAGGGGCCCTTCCTGCACCCGGGGCTGGTGAAGAGGATACTTTTAAGTTTCTGAGGGCAAGGGCTTTTCCAAACACTTTGTGTCAGAAGTGGGCTCAGTTTGGTCCTGGGGTGGCCGTTACCCCTCCTGTGTGTCATTCTGGGGGAGGTGAGACAGAGAATATACTGAGGATGGGGAGAGCCTGGCAGGGTGGGTGCTAATAGCAGCCCCCCGAGGGGCCCACAGAAGACTTGGGGAGAGGCTCCACACCTACTCCTCCTTGACCAGCTGCTGGGATGGAGATAGGAGAATAAATACAGGGGGCTTCTGGGAGAGAACATACTAGAAGGGGCCAGTCCTGAAGAGAATGTGGACATCAGAATAGGGTTTCAAGGTGATCCTGGCACTGGCATGAGGACCTTAGGCCCCCTGCTCCCCCCCACCCTCAGCTGCCTCAGAAATGGAGTCAAGCTCTCAGTGATAGAGTTCTGATTCCTCTGGATAGAAGGTATGTGGGTGTGGGCGTGTCTAACTCTGTGTGTATGTGTGTTTGTGTGTGTGTGTGCATATGCATGCACATATTATGAAGAAGGCCTTACTTAAGTGTGGATGAGTGTGAGTTAAGGAGAGTGTGTTTGTTTTTTTCTTGCCCAGACACTTGGTCTTCCGGGACCCTGAGTGAGGAGCTGGCTCACCAGATGGCAGAAATGTGTGAGGGGCAGTGGTGGTGTCTTCTTCATCCCGGCTGCCAGCTAGCAGTTGGCTTAGTGGCATAGGGGACAGGGATGGTTTTCCTTCCTTGACCTTTAAGGTGGGCCCGTTGTGGGCGGCCAGCTGGGACTTCCAGGCCAGACAGGCTGGAGCTGCTGCTGGACATGGCTCATGCTAGGGCCATGGGCTTGGAGCTGGGGCTGAGGTACACAGAGGGGCCTGTGGGGGGTGTGGGCTCCAGCTCCATGAAGGCTGAGTAGAGGGTGGTGAGGTGCAGGTCACCCAGTGCCCCGGAGCCCCCACTGCCTGGTGGTGCCAAGTCGCCGGTCCCACTGCCTGTCTCTGCCAGACAGGGCCCAGGTGGGAAGCAATGGGTAGGTGGCGGAGGTGGCGGCATTGACGATGATGTTGGGGATGAGGTCACCAGTACCAATGGGTCGAGGGCCAAGCTGTCATCCTTCAGCTGTTCCCACAGGTTTCCTAGTTGGGAGAGAGATCAGGAGTCACTGGGAGGTACCAAAGAGCCCTGTCTCCCCCCACTCCATGGCTCTTGTGTGCTAAAGAGAGCAGGATTGGGGTTACCTTGATGGGGGAACAGACCCTTGGCACCAGGCAGTTGCTAGAACTCTCATATTCCTCTGCCATAGCTTTTAGATGATCTCTGGGGCTCTTTTTTTCGAGGGAGGTGAAGTGGGCAAGGACTTGAGAGCTGACCTATTGGAAGAGCTGACACGGGATGCCTGGGTGGCTCAGCGGTTAAGTGTCTGTCTCTGGCTCAGGGTGTGATCCCAGAGTCCCAGGATTATGTCCCAAATCAGGCTCCCTGAGTGGAGCCTGCTTCTCCTTCTGCCTATGTCTCTGCTTCTCTCTCTCTCTGTCTCATAAATAAGTAAAATCTTAAAAATAAATAAATAAATAAGGAAGGGCTGATGCTTATGCCTACGCTGTGCACCCTGGAGTAGCCTGCAGAGGGCGTCCCTGGAACTGCCCCCCTCCCCGGGGCTCCTGCCCAAACTCCTAAGGAAGGTGCGCCTGCAGCCAAAACCAAGGATCTTCCAACAACATGCTGCTGAACCCAGTGAGCTGGCTGTGCTTAGCTCCCTGGGGCTCCTCCACTGTAGGCCTGAGGGGGAGAAGTGGAGCCTGGAGCACTGGTAAAGCAACTCGCATGATGGCTGATTGTGAGTGTTGAGCATGCTCCCCACTTCTGGACGGGGCTGAGGATCTAGCTGCATGTTTCTAACATGCTTACCAAGACCTGAGCCATCTCCTCCACACAGCCCGGAGCTCTGTGAGGGCCAGCTGTCTCCACCTGCTTGTGGATGTCCCCCCAGCCCAGTGCACCTGGGGGGTCTGAGGCCTGGGTCAGTACCCCCTCCAAACCTCTTGTGGCCAGGACCAGGGCCTGGGCAAGCACTGGATCTGAATGGGTGGGCTTGACCACGTGTAGAAAAAAGCAGGCAAAATGGAATGGAATCGATAGAACCTCTTCCCGGACTCCTCCTGCCAAACCTCTCCAGGACCTGCCTAGTTCTGAAGCCTTACACTCTTCCTGGGGGAAGATCTCTCTCCTTCTGCATTAAAAGATGAATGAGAAGATGCAACCACTTCAGACTGGCAGTCACTCACAGCCAATATAGAATATAACACTGGGCTCTTTCCCACCTCCCCAAAGCTGAGAGTGGCTAGACGATGGGGTCAGTGGGAACATGTTCAGGGGCACCAGGAGAAGGGAGATAGGGCAAGAACATTCCTCTTCACCCCTTGGCACCCCTTGCCAGCTCAGGATTTTTCTGTTTCCATTGATCAGAAACCTGGCAGCTAGCAGGTCATGTCCTGGAGCCTTGGAGGGGATGGGCCACACTGCCAGATGCATCTGTGCAGTCCTGTCCCACCTTCCTTTTCTCAGCCCTGCTCACCCTGGAGGTCAAAGTCGGTGAGCGAGGGGTTGATGGCATCCAGGTCAGTGCCAAGGTCTCCATCTGGCAGCAGGGTGTCATGCATGGTCTTGGCCGGGGAAGGCTCAGCCAGCAGCTTGGCACTGTGGCTGGGTGGGGTGTTGGCAGGCAGAGGCGAGTCCTGGGGGGTGCCTGGCTGGGCCCGCAGCTCAAGGCGCCCATCTGGTTGTGGGAACAATGGCTGCGGAGGTCCAGGAGGGGCCAGGCCCGGTGAGAGGTGTGAATATGTCTGCCCATAGCAAGAGGGGACGTGCCCCCCAAGTAGGTCCTGCAGGGGGTTCTTGCCAGGAATGGGGCCCGAAGCTGGGTGGATTGGATGCAGTGGCTGGGAGAGCCCCACTGGAGGGGCCAGGGGTCGGATGGGGCCTGAGCCTGCCAGACCCAGGGGTGGGCAGGCCAGCAATGGGGAACCCAGCTTCTCCCTCTTCTCTCCAATGAGGCTGTCCAGCTCTTCTGAAAAGGCCCAAGAGAAAAGAGAGAGGGATACCATGAGAATTCCCTTTCCCCACAATCTGTCCCCAGCCTTGGAACCACTCAGGCTACTCTCACTAATCAGTTCACTAGCTCAGCTTCTCTCCCTCTCTCCCTCCCTGCCACCCAATTCCTCCCTCCTCCCCGCCCTGCACCCCCCTCAGCTCCGGGGCACCCTGGGCCCTCTCTTGCATTGCCCCCTCAGCCTCTTACCTGGCTTGGCCATGCTCTTGCGCACAGCAATAGGGTCTTTCCTCTTCCACTTCTGTAGCTCCTCCTGCATCTTGTCAATTTTGGCCGGATTGAGGGCCCACAGGCAGCCTTTGCGAGAGGAACTGCCTGATTTGTTCTCCACTTTCTCAAAGCACTTGTTAAGAGACAGGTTGTGGCGAACAGAATTCTTCCAGCCGTCAGGCGCTGTCTGCCAGAGCAGAGCAAGACAAAGTTCAGGCCAGGGTCAACAAGCCTGAGCCAGGTCTGGGCTCCAGAAAACTTCTTTGTCCTCTGGACACAGAACCACCACCCTTTCTGGGGCTTGTCATCCTCCTCAGCACCCAGCCCATGCTTGGTACCCTTCAGTGGTGGGGAAGGGGCAGGCAGGAACCTTGACTACAAATTATTTTCACCTAAAATCTGCCTTCAATGCCACCCCCACCTCTGGCTGACCCTTCAGAGGATTATTGGGATGGTTCATAAAGGGAGGGCTGGTTCCTCCTCTGGAGTTGGACCAGTGCCCCTGGTTTTCAGGCTGTGCTAGGACCCCTCACAACTCTCAGGTCTCCCCAAGGCCAGCTTTGGAATGGGAGGAAGCTGAGGAATGCTCCTTTCCTGTGTCTGCCTCATCCCTGCTTGAGCAAACTCAGGAGAAAAGAAAAATGGATGAGGTTGTATTTGGATGTGTGCACATGTTGCTCATATATTGTGTGTATATGTGTGTTTTGGTTGGGGGGGGAGGGATAGCTTGCCTATGTGTACGTGTATGTGTACGCATGTGTCCCTGAGTATGTCTCCTTGGTGTAAGCTTGTCTCCTGTGTGGGTCTGTGAATTCATTTGAGTGTGAGGATGTTTGTGTGTGAGAAAGTCTCTCTGGGTATGTGGGGGTATCCACGATTGTGCATGTGTGTGTGGGTGTGAATGTTCACATGAGGGTGCCTGGGAGGCGTGCCCGGGTGGGGAGGCCAGCCCTCAGGTGGGGAGTGGGGGGGGCTCGTGCCAACAGAATAAACACCCATTAGGAGGCCTGGTCATACCACCAGTGCAATAATTGTACCCAGGGAGGGTTGTAAAAACCATTAGGCTGACTCAGTTGGGTGAGAGGTGGCGGCAGGGGTGCCAGTGGGTACCCCCACCCCCCCTTCCAGCTCTGTTCCAGCCTCTGTGATAGTCCTGGGCCCAGCAGGGTTACGGGCAAAGCATCTGCTCCAGCCAGTGGGGCCCCCATACCCTCACCCCCTGGTCCCTTTTCCCTTTCAGCCTGCAGTTTCTGCATAATGAGGGGCGGCCACTCCCTCCTCCCCAGCTCCCTTGCCCCAGGGAGCAGCCAGGCTGAATCACGCCCAGCAGAACTGGGTCCCAATGCCAGCGTCACTGCAAGTTGCTGGCAGGAGCTGCTGGAGCCTTTCTCAGGGGGCAGCTGGCCTGGGGCTGGGGGCTGGTTGAGATGACCCCCAAGGCTCGCAGGGTCATAAGGAGGGATTCTGGAGCCACCAGACTGGTCAGCTGGGGATTCACCGTCAACTCCCACAACAGTTCCTACTAGAAGTCCAGGCCGTGTCGCCTGATGGGCAGAGTTAATGTGCACTGGGCCTTTTTATAGGCCCATAAATCTGTGACTTTGGGATGCCAGGGCAGCCCCCGCCCCAGCCACTTCCTGTTTGGAAGAAGGATGGTCAGCACTAATAATTATGTCCAGTGGCTGGACACTTCCCCAGTCCCACATCCCTGACTCATGGGGCTACAGGACGCCCACCTCAGCTGCCTTGGGCATGAATGCCACCTGCCCCAGGGTCCACTCTGTTTTTACCCAGAAAAATGACCTTCAAATGAAGAGTGAGTGATAAAGGGGACAGGGGATCTTTGAACTAATTCCTTAGGTAGGTGAGAGGGGAGCCGTCTGAGTTGGAAGGAATGTATGTGCCAACTGGTTCAACCTGACCATTTTACAGATTGGGAAACTGAGGTCCAGGGAAGAAAGAGGCTGGCCCTAGATCACACAGGAGGCAGTGACAGAGCCCAGACTCCAGCTCTGTCCCCTTATTAAGGGCCCTGCCCAGGTCACCCTATAGTGCTGGCTTCCCCATTGGGGCCCGTCCCATCCTCACAGATGCTTTCTCTCTGAAGTCAAATGTAAACTCAAGAGTGAGGGAGTGATGCAATTGGCTAAGAACAACAACTAGAACCAAAAAAAAAAAAAAAGTTGTTAGACCTCTTCACTCTTCAGCCCCATAAAACAGGGATTACACGGCTCCCAGAAAAAATAATTAAGCTAGGAAGATGAGATGCAGGGAGGGGCTGGGGGCCAGGCCGGGAGTTGGCAGGGAGGAATGGCTGAGAGGAACAG
This sequence comes from Canis aureus, assembly GCF_053574225.1. Lineage (NCBI taxonomy): Eukaryota > Metazoa > Chordata > Mammalia > Carnivora > Canidae > Canis > Canis aureus. Next base: position 18,419,845 of record NC_135626.1, read on the forward strand.
GGCAGGGCCCTCACTTCCTTCTCTCTGGCCTGGCCCCGTGAAGCCCTATAGAGGACCCTCCACAAGCTATAGGGCATAGGGAGGGTCTCGTCTCTAGATCTGTTGGGATATAGGGGCAGCCCTGGATGCTGGCTTTGATGCTTCTCAAATCCCAGAGACAACTCTCCTCCCTCCTCCTCTCCCTTCCAGAATCACTGGTAGAAAGATGACCATACTTTTCCATTCCTGGCCAGACCACTCTGGTCATCTTGCCCACTCCTCATTTGATGGCAATGCAGCAAGTACAAACTTGTTTGAGTATCAGCTTCAGATTATCCTCAGGTAGGACAACTGAGAAGAGAGTGGGGGCAAAATCCCCCTACTGGCAGATGGAGATGAGTTCTGGACCTGGGCCTCAGCATCTACCTCCTGCCTGGTTAGCAGGCAAGATTATCTCCACCAGGGTCTGGACCTTGGAGAAGACACTCCTCACACACAAGCTCTGATCTCTGCCCCCACCCCCAAAGAAGAGGTCTGTGCTGGAGGGTATGGGGGCATGCAGAGAAGGGAGGGAAGCGGTTGATGTGTGAAGCCAAACAGCTTGAGCCAACAGCCGATCCCCTCTGTTGTGTGCCCTTGAGTAGGTGGATCACCCCTTCTGATGTGTTTGCCCATCTGGAGAGAAGGGCATCTCTCCTGCCTCTAGTCCAGTAGAGCCCTCAGAAGCCCCCTCAGTGGATGAGAGGAACTAGATACTGTACTTGGGAAGGTCAAGTGAGCCACCCAGTTCCCTGGGACACTTGAAGACCATGAAGCCCACACCCCGCTTTCTGGCAGAACTGCCGCTGAGCCTGCCACCCACAGAGGCAGATCTTAATCTCTCCCTGGAAGGCAGCGGGTTCTGTGGTCCCAGGATCCCATGCCACCCTGGCTGGCTAGCTCTTACTCAGATTCCTCTAACCCTACAGCATCCTGGGGCCAGGGGTGGGGATGGTCTCTCAGTTCTCCCAAGCTCTTCCTCTCCACTTGGGATAGGTGGATGATTCTTGAAGCCTATCCGGGCCGACATGTCTGCTTTCCACCAGCATAGATCTGACTCCTGGACTGCTGTGTAACCTCGGCGGAATGACCTAGGACTTTTTGAAGTGGAGACAAGAGGATGCATGGAGGAGGCAAACCCTCTCCTGGCTTTCACTCTGACCCTTGCTCTGCCTTCTAACTGAACCCTTTGGCTCCAGAGAGGCCTGGCTAGCCCAGGACTCGGGGTGGTAAGATTAGGGTGGATCTTGGGCTCACCTTGAAGTAGGGAAAGTGCTCCGTCATGAAATTGTAGATCTCGCTGACAGGAAGGCTCCCAGTTTTACTGTTCTTAAGGGCCATGAAGATGAGGATGCTGAAGGCAGAGAAAACTTTGAGAGTTTGGACTTCTGAGCAGGCCGGAAGTCTCCCCCTTCCCACTCCACCTGCCCTGGCTGGAGTAGTTGAGGAGGAATAAACTGCTGGAGACTTAGGTGAGAGGCTCTATAAGGTTGAAAGGAGAAAGGATGAGAAGGTGTCTACTGACGTTGGGAATTACTGATACACAAGGGTCTTGTGGCATCTGAGAGGCCTGGGTTGTCATACTGGCTTGGCCACTCACTGGCTGTGTGACCTTGGGTGAGTGCCTTAACCTCTCTGAACCTCAGTTTCCTCAACTTTGAAGTAAGGAAAGTAATAGCTACCTCAGAGTTGTGAGGATTAAGGATGATGCCTAGAACATAGAACACACTCGTTAAATGGAAGCCATCATTACCAGCCAGGCCCCAGCCAGTTGCACACTGTCAGACAGCAAGGAAGGGAACTAAGTTTTCTTGAACCCCTACAATGTGCCAGGCGTATTCTCTCACTTAATCTTTCCAAAGGCCCGAATATGGCTGTTCCTTTTTTTTTTATTTTAACAGATGAATAGAGGCTCAGAGAGATTGCCTGAGACTTCACAGCTAGTGAATTTTAGATTTTATTTATTTATTTATTTATTTATTTTTTTTAAAGATGTTTTTTTTTTTAATTTTTATTTATTTATGATAGTCACAGAGAGAGAAAGAGAGGCAGAGACACAGGCAGAGAGAAGCAGGCTCCATGCACCGGGAGCCCGACGTGGGAATCGATCCCCGGTCTCCAGGATCGCGCCCTAGGCCAAAGGCAGGCGCCAAACCGCTGCGCCACCCAGGGATCCCAGATTTTATTTATTTATTTGAGAGAGAGAGAGAGAGGGAGAGAGGGAGAGAGATAATGAGCTGAGAGAGGGGCAGAGGGAAAAGCAGACTCTATGCTGAGCAGGCGAGCCTGATGCAGGGCTCAATCCTAGGACCCTGAGATCATAACCTGAGCTGAAGGAAGATGCTTAACTGACTGAGCCACCCAGGTGCCCCCATAGCTAGTGAATTCTAGAACCTCGACTTGAACTCAGTTCTGTTGGACTCCAAGGATTGGGTGTGCATCATCATCCTGCCTCCCCCAAAACTCTTCTCCATGCTTCTGGCTGCTGTTTGCCTTCCTTTTCCTTCCCTGAGCTTGCACTGGCTAATGACCTGACCCCATGTGGGGCCTGGCACACAGGAGATGAAGCCTCACTGTTAACTGGATGAATGAGGGTTCAGGTGGGAAGGTCTCTTAGAGGCATTGGGTGTTGCAGGCTTGGGGCTTACAACCCCAGCTCCAATCTTGCAGGTGGTGGACCCCTGAGCTGTGTCTGCAGGCCTCATCCCTCACTTATTTCCAGCAGAGCTTTGGGGTTGGGTTTCTCTCTGTATCTAGGGGAAAGGGAGGGGGAAGGGGGCGAGCATCCCTCCTAAACTGTCAGTCCCAGGCCCTGGGCCCCAGGAGGTTAGAGCTTAGGGGACCCATCACAGGGCACCAGCCCCTGCCAGGTAGAGCCACTGACTTGGCTCCCCAGGGTCAGACAAAAGGTCAGATGTGATCTAGTCCATCCGCCTGCCCCCATGCAGGAATCTCCTCTCCAGCATCCTCTCAAAACCTACTGGGTATGACTTCCATTTTCTACCATCACCTTATATACCTTGAGGATTCCATGCCTCATTTTCCCCACTGGTGCTCTTACCCCTCTTCCATCCACCCCAGGGGGACTGAGAAACTTACCTGTAGGAGTAGATGGGTTTGGGAAAGAGGGGCTGGTGCCCATCAGTGCTGGCCTGGGGTGCGATCCGCTGGTACGGATAGTGTGAGGAGCCCAGGTACGGTATGGGATAGCTGCCACCACCTGGTGAGTACTGTAGAGGTCAAAGGGGCAGAATGGTTGCCATGGTAACCAGTCTTTCCCAAGATGGTGGTGCCCCCCCCCCCCCCACTTCATGTACATCCAGAGGGGGAGCTGAGGCTAGATTCTTCTCTCCCTGGTTATGAGCTCCAAAAGCAGAGCCATCTGAATCTGAGGGGGCTGGCTAAGGGTGTGGACATCTGAGAGACTCTGAGGAGATCCACATTCCCAAATTTGGGATCTCAGAGGCCTCAAAGTGCCTTTCTTCCAAGCCATCTAGGTACTCTGGTTGCCATGGTGATGGGGAAGCATCCTGGCTGGGCTAGAGAGTGTGAGGTGCTCCAGGCCTCCCCCACATTTCCTGGAGCAGCTGGGTCGGAAGTGGGGTGTCCAGCCTGGGCGTTCGTTTGCTGGGCACTGCCACCTTTTATGAGTTTCAGTGGCTCTTTGAAAGGGCTGGTCATGGTGGTGGGCAGGTGGGGGTAGGAGGTGTTTTTACGGCAAAGGGAGTGGCTGCGGTGCCAGGGGTGGTGTTTTATGGGGGCAAAGGGGGTAGGAGACTCTGACTCCCCCATCTGCTCCAGGCTGAAGTGTTCTTTCCAGGTCACCCGAGAGACACTTAGTACCTGAGTCACCCTCTTTGCAGGCTCTATAAAGCCCTGGGTGCGGCCATCTTGTTCGGGGGGGTGGGTAGGGGGTACAGAACTCAGAAAACAATCAAAGCAGGGCTGGGCATGGTGAGGCCATTTAAGGTCTGGCAGCCCCTTAACCTTGCTGTGGCTCAGGCCCTGATGGGCCAGGCTGCCTCAGGGACACCCTCAAGACCTTGAGCCTCAGGATGGCTTTAGCCATTCCAGCTAGGCTCCTCATGGTGGCAAGGATGATGCCTCACGTGCTCCCTCTGGTTCCCTCCATCCCCCGCCCCAAAGCAAGCAGTCTGACCACCTCCCCCACTCCCCCCCACGTGCCTGCCTCCCTGGCTAGGGCCAAGATCAGGGCCAAGGCTAAAGAGCTGGGAGTGGAACCTGCTCCACAGGCAGGGCCTGTCTCAGTGCCAGGCTGCAGGTGGATAGAGCTGGGCTCTGGGCAGCCACTTGCTCTGTCTTGCCCAGTGACTCCTGGGAGCTGCCTGGATGCTCTGGGGCTCTTTTCTTTCTCTTTTTAAAAACCTGCATCCCATGCCAATGCGGGGCGATTACTTGGGCATCCTGTCCATGTCAGGGGAGCTGAGGCTGGGCAGTGGGGTGGAGAAGAGGGAAAGGGCCAAAGATGATGGGGTCTTGGAGGCTTCCAGGTGGGAAGGTCTCTTCACTCTAGGCCTGCTCCCACCCTGTCTAGGTGAAAGGGAAGTTTGGGGCCAAGGCTACATAGCCAGACAGTGGCTGACCCAGACAGGAGCCTGTTGTTCCCTTTCTGCTCAGTCTTGTGTGTCACCCCACACACTCCTTTTCTCTTCACCCCTGCCTTTGTCTGGCTCTCCTCTTCCTGTTCTTTTTTGGTTCATGTCTGAACCCTGTCCCAATCTCAGCCCCACTCTCTTTCCTGAGACTCTCTGTCTAAGACTGTTGGATGAACCCCACCTACTTCTAGAGAAGGGAAATTGCTTCCTTCCTCATTACCCCCTGGCCCCCGACCCTAGGTGGATCCTGGACCTCGGGCTGCCCCTACCTGCCATTGCAAGTGTGCACAGTCATGTACACGCCCACACACTTCACACCACGTAATATGCTGAGGCCCCAGGGATGCATGCCCACCTGCCTCTGACCCACCTGGTGGAATGGGGGCTGGGAGGGACAGTACATGTGCTGCAAGGGGGGCTGGTAACAGTACATCCCAGGACCAGTCTCCAGAGCTGGGGGCTTGACCTTGACTTCTGACCCCTGCTGGAAAAAAACACAGATGACCAGGTGGGACCTTGATTTTCTTCCTCCCTCTCTTCTGTGGCTTGAAAGTTACACAGAAGCAACCTCCACTCTGCCTCCCCCAAAGCTTAGTCCTGGAGAACAAATGGAGAACAGAGAAGGTCAGGGATTTTCCTGGGGGAGCCAGGGCTGGAATCGACAGTACTCCCTACCCCTCCACCTCACTTCAGGTGAGAGGCAGAGGCCGAGCTGTCCAGAGGAGTGGGGGAGATTTGACAATGATCACAGTGAGGTTGGGTAGGGTCAGAGATCCCTCTGGAATAGCACAAGAATATAGTGCCTGATCCCACTCAAACCTGGCTGGGGCCCACTTGGTTCAGAGCTGCTGAACAGGTCTGTGGAGGACATCTGGAAAAGGTTAGTGTTCTAGAATTCCCACTGCGGGGCCACAGTAAGGGGAGTACAGGAAGTGGTCAGACTGGTTGGCCCAGCTGGTGACCCAAGCCCTGCCACCTCCTCCTCTGCAAAGCCCAGGGGAGCTCCAGCAGGCTCCTGGGAGGGGGCTGATGAGTCCTCTCCACTTTGTCTCCTGGTCATCCTCAACTCAAAGGCCTTTGCTCTCTGATCCAGGGAGTCTACCCAGTTGCTGGTCTGCTTGAGTCCCATGGCACTATTTCACCCAGGCACAGGGAATCTGCAGCTGCTACTGGCAGAGGTGGCCAGACTCTGGCTTCCTGAGGTCATGAGGTCCACATGGAGCCTCTGGAATCTAGCACTAGTCAGAAAGATTGGACAGCTAGGTACTGGAAGGTTAAGAAGGAGGTAGACCACTCTTCCTGAGGTTCCCAAGGGCCCTTGGGAACCAGCATCTGGGCCCAGAGGGTCAAATCAACAGTGACCTCTTTCTGGATGTGCCCTGGGGTTGCTGATGCAGAGATAGCCACCATCATAGAATCTCAGGCCCGGAAGGGCCGTTGTCCAACCTCCTCATTTGGAAGATGATGGGGCTGAGCCCACTGAGGGGAAGTGATGTGTACAAGGTCACCCAGTGAGTTGACTAGCAGCTGCAGTTTCCTGGGCCTGAGTTCCTTTCCACTGTGCAGGGGGAAGGGAGTGAGCTCAAATCTTAGCCTCACTTCCTACAGGCCAAGGGACACCTTGGGAAAGTCACTTGACCTCTATGGAACTTCAGTTTCCTCATCTGCAAAATGGGGATAGTGGGAAGTCTTTTGAGGGTTGCTGTGAGGAGTAAGTGGGGGTCCTTGAGAGGAAGCATCTGGCACAGTGCTCAGGAACTGGCACTGGGTGGACATTTGGGGAAGGCAGCAGCTAATATGATTGTGCCCTCACCATGAACAGCTGTCATGTTCAATGGACCTGAGGAGAAGCCATCAAAGGACTCCAGTACCAAGAGTCCCTGTCTTGGTCACACCTGGTAGGTACCCAACCCCTTCCTTATCTTCCAAGCCTGGGAATCAGGCTTTGTCTGGGGTGGCTTGGGGATGGAATGGGAACCTGTGTGAAAGCAAGAGGTGTGGAGAGCTGGTGGGCATCTTAAGTAGGCACAACCCAGGCTGAGCCCGCTCAGTGCTCACTACCTCAGGGATCTCCAAACTTCCCTTTAGCTTTCCTCTTCCCAAGGCAACAAGACTGTGAGGCTGGTCCTCTTAACCATTTTTTCAGATGAGGCTCAGAGAGGTTAAGTGACTTGCCCAAGATCACACAGTGTGGGTATGGCAGTGGAAGGGCATGTTGACCTTCCAAGGTGCTTTCAAGGTATTTCTATGAATATACACAGGCTACATTCTGGGCAAAGAATGGGGCCTGGAAGCTCTCTCAACCATGTACGCTGATGCTGGAGAGGGAAACTTGTGCTCTGTGGCTCCTCCCTAAACCCTCTCTCTAGGTCTCTGGAATGTGTTTTTCTTCTCACATTTACATATGGGCGGGTAGGTCTGGCTGGGGATTCTCTGACACTTAAACAAATAGAGAAGTCACACACTGGAATCCTGACTCAGGAGCCTCTGGGAAGCTGCCAGCTTCCTTAGACTGATCTGCCTCCCCCACTCCACCCCGTCCATGCTCGTGGGGGGGGGGGGGGCGGTGTGGGGGGGGGCAAGTCAGCATCCCCTCCCCAGCTGACTTGGAGGCCAGAATGAAGTCGAGACCCCAGCTTTCTGAGCTTGCCACTTCCCTGGCACACTGACCCTGAGTGAAAGGTCTGAGAAGGGAAGGTGGAGTTTGATCTCAAAGGACTCATTCTGGGAACTAGGACCCCTGGGGGGTAGGTGGGATGCCCACCAGCCACTGGTACTCACCAGGACTTGGGGGCTGTGCTCTTGGCTGGGGTAGGGGAGCCCGTTGCACCAGGCCTCTGCTGAGAAGCCAGGCAGGAAGGCCTCAGCCTCCCCAACATCCACGGGGATCTCCTCGAAGGCCTCCAGCGCCCCCGGGGTCTTAAAGGAGTGTCCATCGAGGGCCAGGGCAGTCTGGGCCTCGGGGAAGACGTCCTCATGGAAATGCCGCTTGTAGGGGTGGAAAGGCCCATGGCTGCCCTTGAGGAAGCGCCCAGGGCTGCTTGCCGGGCCCTCCTCAAAGCCGAAGCTGGGGTACTTGTCTGAGGGCGAGAGCCGGAAGGGGCCCGGGCCAGGGCCGGCTGGGCAGTGGACTTGCTCAGGGCCTGGTGATGCGACGCTGGGGCTCTGTGGGGGCAGTGAGGCTGCCCTCTCTGGAGGGCCGTCGGGCACAAATGATGAGCAGCTGAAGCCGGCAAGCTTCTGGGATGGATAGAGGGTAGAGAGCCTGTGAGTAGAGGCTGGACCAGGACCCTACTCTGTGCTAGGGTAAAGGGGTCTGCGGCTGAGCTCTGGAGGGCCCCCAAACAACCGAGGAGACATAGACCACCCTTGGAAGCCCTAATCTGATGAGGGCACACTGCTCCTAGATCTGAGGTACCCCAAGTCTGATGGATGCACAGTGCTGCCCTAGCCCCAAACTGAAGGAATCAGCAGAAGCCTGTATCCGAGCACTGCTGGATCTTGGAGTCACTGAGTACTTGGTCACTGGTGGAAGTGACAGGGCAGATCCCAGGAGGTCCCTGGGGGTGGGGGTGACTGGTCCAGCAGCTGCTATGCAGTCCTCAGGCCAAGGCACCCAGGTACTTACGTTCTGTGGAGCAGGGGAGCCTGGGAGGCCCGGTGCCTGCATGAGGTCCCCCTGGGGCTCGCCCTCCAGTCTGGTGGGGCCGGTCAGTGTGGCGTCAGACTGCGGCGGGAGTAGCGACACCATCACCTAGTCCTGGCCTCGAAGAAAGTCGGCTGTGATGAGAGTGAGGACCAGGGTCCTGGGGTGACCAACCCCAAGTTCACCTCCTCCATTCCCACCCTATCCCTGGGCTGGAACCTTCACTCCAGCCAGACATCTGGTGAGGCACAGAGAGACAGACAGACAGACAGGCAGATAAACAGGCAAAGTGAGAGAAACATCAGAGACAGAAGGAGGCAGATAAACAATGAGAGACAGAGGAAGAAACCACAGAGAGAAGGCTGGTGGGGAGAGTGAGCACCACCCCTCCCCCATCAGCCCCCAGCCCCAGGAGGGAGAGTTGACTGCTCTGGAGCTCAACTGCAGATGGTTCCCTGGAGACCCTGCCTCTAGCCCCGATCTCCCCAGTGAGGGACTGGGCTAGGTGACCATGGTGAGCAGCCTCTGCTTGGTGGCTGAGCAAGTGGGTGGTCCTGAGAGAAGAGGAGCTGGAGAGAGAGGGTCAAGCCCAGGCCTAGGGTGGGAGTTATCCTCATGCTGCAGGGGACCCAGCTCTCCATAGAGGCTGGGCCTGTGGTGCCACTTTAGGAACTGGTGGGACCAGTGTGCCACTGGGGACTTGAAGGGACCTGGTTGCCTGGTGGCCCTGTGAGCCTGGCATGGCCTCTTGCCGCCTCCAGACTGCATCTAGTACCTATGACCTTGTACAGGCCACTGACCTTTTAAAAAAAAATTTTTTTTAAGTAATCTCTACACCCCCTATGGGGCTTAAGCTCATAACCCCTGAGATCAAGGGTCACATGCTCTACCCACAGAGCCAGCCAGATGTCCCCCAGGCCACTGCCCTTTCTTTTCTTTCTTTCTTTCTTTCTTTTTTTTTTTTTTTTTTTTTTGCCACTGCCTTTTCTGAGCTTTGGTTTCACTATTTGAAAAACTAGGGGGCTTGTGGTAGATGATAGCTTAGGGCCCTTTCTGCTCCGATCTTCTAGAATTACAGAACTTTGTCCCCAGCACAGCCCAGAGGTTGAGAGGAATTAGCTCTAAGCCTTTTCTTGCTACCTGTGTTAGGGAAGCTCTCTGAGCTCCAACACCAGCATCTACAGAGCAGGGAGAGAGGTAGGGCCTCCCGCATAGGGATGCTCTAGTAAATGAAATCACGCATAGGAAGCATTTTGTACAGCGTCTAGCACACGGTAAGTGCTCAATAGATGCCGGCTCTCGTTGTTGATATCATTATTAGTACGGCCTTACTAGTATCATCCTCAGCTGTCTGCCTTCCTTCTCCACCACCTGCAAAGGGCAGTTCCTCTTGAATGTACTCCTCTTTGCCAAGTAGTCTCTGATAAAGACCTCCATTTGCTGAGGGCCTGCTCTGGGCTGGCTGCTGTGTGAACAATTTGGAGAATTTTCTCATTGGTTTGTCAGAACAAACCGGGAAGAAAGATACATTATTAACCCCACTTTATAGTTGAGGAAATTGAGGCTCGGCAGGGTTTCATGACCTGCTCAAATCACATAGCTAATCCTTAACAGAGTCAAGACTCAAGCCCAGGTCTGTTGGCTGTACCCCCTTAAGGTTTCTTCATTTGGTGGGGGGGCCAGAGTGGGTGTGGGCTAAGCTGGGGTGTCAAGCAATAAGGCAAGCATGAGGTTCACCCTTACCCCTCCTCCCTGAGGCCTCTACCAAACAGATCAGGATAACCATGCATTTCCCAGGCCCTGCTCTCCCAGGAGCTCTCCTGGGACCCCATGGGGCCCAGCCTGGGGTTGGCACGCCATTGATAAATAAACTACCTCCTCCCTTTGTTTGGGGGTAATGGGGACAAGGAAGGGAGGGCATTTGCCCAAAGCCCATCAGGGGATCAATGGGGGAGGGGGGCTAGTAGCTGGGGGTTTGGGGGTGGGGCCCGGCCGGAGGCTCTCCTGCCACTACAAGAGTCTCTACCACCCCTTCTCCATGTCCCAGCACCCGCTCACTCAGCAATGCTAAATGTGGCGTGACCAGGGAAGCACCGAGCTGGCCGTAACTGGACACCACAGGGGAGCAGGCATGGGGCCCGAGGTGCGGGGCAGCCCATCTCTGGCTCCGCATGACTGCCCGCCTGGCCCCTGTTCCCCGGACAGCTCCAGGACAGCTGGGGCTTGCCTGCCACGCCTGGATCTGGCCCAGAGCTGCTTTCCCAAGCCTTCTCCAGCACCTCCAGGGGAAATGCGGGGGGCCCTTTTCCCCCATGTCTCACACTTTGTAACCCATGAGGCAATAGTTGCTCCTCTCTCTGGAGGCAGGATAGTATATGGATAAGAGCAAGGGTTGCAGATTTGGTTTGACTTGAGTTTGAGTCCAGGCTGTGTCACTTCCTGGCTGTGATTTTTTTTTTCTCTTCTTTTCTTTTTTTCTTTTAAAGATTATTTATTTATTCATGAGAGATACAGAGAAAGAGAGACATAGGCAGAGGGAGAAGCAGACTCGGTGCAGGGAGCCCAATGTGGGACTCGATCCCAGGACCCTCATGACCTGAGCCAAAGCCAGATGCTCACACACTGAGCCACCCAGGTATCCCTAGCAGTGTGATTTTGAAGCAACTGTGTAATTTTTTGTATCTTGCTTCTCTGATAAATAGGGCTTGTGGACCTATCTCACAAGATCGTCATGAAGGTTAAGAGAACCAATGCAGGGTCCTGGGATCAAGTCTTGCATCAGTTCCTCATGGGGAGCCTACTTCTCCCTCTGCCTGCGTCTTTGCCTCTCTCATGTGTCTCTCATGAATAAACAAATAAAATCTTTTAAAAGAGAGAGAGAGAGAGATAGCCAATGTGTGTAGGATGCCCAGCACATAGAAAATGCTCAAGGGGGATCCCTGGGTGGTGCAGCGGTTTGGCGCCTGCCTTTGGCCCAGGGCGGGATCCTGGAGACCCGGGATCGAATCCCACGTCGGGCTCCCGGTGCATGGAGCCTGCTTCTCCCTCTGCCTGTGTCTCTGCCTCTCTCTGTCTGTGACTATCATAAATAAATAAAAATTAAAAAGAAAATGCTCAAGGACGCATGTCATACATTGGCCTTATTGGCCAAATGTGGCTGTGGCCTGTGACTCCAGACTCTAGTTTCCCTGCTGGTCTTGCAGCTTCGGGTCTGGCAGATCTGGGGAGATAGGCCAGTGACCCCCAGGTGGCAGCTGTCCCTTCTACCCCTGCCCTCTATGCCTGGCCTTCACTCAGCCTGGCCTCAGGGGGCTGAGACCCCAGCTCTGCCTCTCTGAGACGTGAACCTGAGGAGGCCTCTTTGAGTCCCAGCGTGGGCTGCACATCCTGCTGAGGGTCTGGCCTTCGGTGAGGGCCCCCTGAAGCCTCTGGCTCACCCCCATCCTTGTATCAGCCTCTATGTCCCAGGACATCATCTGGAGCCCTGGTTGACTTCCAGCATCTCAGAGACCTTCACCATAGGCTTTAGTTCACACACAGCCATGACTTTTACACTTTGACTCGGCCAAACTACCATCCCCCTCTTCCAAGCCCCACAGGGATAGGATTAAAACCAGGGAGTCTATACAGAGCTCAGAGGCCCACCTGTCCATTTGCACTGAGGATGCAGAAGCCCTGGAATGGCCCTCTGAGCAGGGTTTCCTCTGGCTTGGTTTTAGAGATGGCAACTCCTGATTCAGTGGTACTCCCTTGGTCACCCCAGCCCAAACTCTGGTTTATGAATGAGGAGAGAAGGCCTGGAGAAGAAGTGCAGTGACTTGCTTAAGACCACACAGCTCCTGAAACAGGGGGTCCTCTACCAACTGCATTCAAAAGGGGCCAAGCAGTGGGGCTCTGACTGATGTATATGAGGGGCTCCTGTCTAGCACAGGGAGGAGCTCACTGTAGGGAGAAGGGGGAGGCTGCCTTGGCCCCAGAACCCTTCCTGGAGTAACCAGCAGTGCCCTTGAGGTTGGATGATCTGGCTTAGAAGCTCCAGAGTCAGGATTGGGTTTGAATTCCAGAAACTGTGACTTTGGTTGGGCAAGGTGCTTCACTTCCTTCCCTGGGCCTCAGTTTCCTCATCTGTAATAGAGGGCTAATAATACATACCTCTCTGGAAGCTTAGATGAAATATTGCTTGTAAATAGCTTAATGCATAGTACATGCTCAATAAATAGTAGCTATTAGTAATAATTAGCAGTGGGACAGAGTTAATTGAAAGCATGAGCTCTGGGGGTGGGGGAAGAACTCCCCCCTTGGTTTCCATGACATCATCCTCCTGCACTGGCAGAGGCTAAACTTCCCTCCTCTTGACTTTCTGACCTCAGACACAATTCCAGCTATTCTCATGTTAAAGCCAGTGTCCGTAGAAACTCCCAGGGAAGGTAGGGGGCAGGGAGGGCTACTCTATTGCTTTGGATCGCTCAGGAGGCTTTGCTAATGGCTCCAGTGTCCTAAGGCTGGCAACCGCATTCAGAAGGAATTTTGAAGTCTAACCTCTATCCTACCTGCTTTCATTCTAGGGAATGTGATGGGATGTGTGTGTGTGCAAGTAACAGCAAACCACATGGGAGGTTCAGTCAGCTCTCCTTTCTCAGATCCCAGGAGCTATGAGAAATGGCTCCCCCGACCCACAGCCTGCCCCCTTCCTGGGCTGGAGCTAGGCTAGGCCTCTCAGTGGTGGACTGTGCCCTGGGGTCCCTTCAACTGTCTGGACGATCGTCCTCACAACTCTACATCTATAAAGCACTCTGCAGTTTACAAAGTCTGCTCATTTGTTCTTCCTTTGCCCCAGAGATTAACAGGCAGTGGTGTGCTGGAGACAGCTACTGTGGGCTTCAAGAGCAACTGGGCCCATGGGCCCACCTCTCTCCAGTTCCTCATTCAGTCAAATCAGTCTGGACTGGCCATGGTGTAAATACTTACCCAGGGACATTAGTAAACACTACAAATCAGAGCCTTTTTTTTTTGAGAGCTGTTTGGTGGACATTGGTCAGCACACCACCAGTAGGGGAGCAAGGTCATTAACCCCATTTTTCAGAGGAGAAAATTGAGGCCCAGAGAGAGGAAGTGACATGCCCAGTGCCACACAGCTGAAATTAAAAATCACATCTCCTGATTCTTAGGTCACCAGAGCCCCAAACACACCCCTAAACACACACACTCCAGAGTGCAACCCTGACAAAAAAGGAGCTGAAGACCATTTCAGTAACTTGGCATCCATGACACTTGGAGAGTTGGAAGGCAGGGATGGGGATGGAAGAAGTAGACTTGGTTTTCCCTGGAGTCAGAGAGAAGTCAGAGCAGAGTCCCTGCTCCCTAACCTGACTGGGGAGCACTATGGGAAGAAATTCTCCAGAAAGCATGACAGCAGAAGCAACCAAGAGCATTATGGAATCCTTGCTCTGTACCCTTCTCACAAACAACCAGGCCCTGTGCTCCTCTACCCAGCACATCTCCCCACCTCTGAGACTCTTCTTCTAGTGTTTAGGACTCAGGCAGAAGGGGCCATCTGGGGTTGAGGGCTGGGGGACACCCTGTTTGCTGGTTGTGTGACCTTGGCCAAGTCACATCCTCTTTCTGTTCCTCTGTTCCCTTATTTTTTTTAAACATTTTATTTATTTATTTATTCATGAGAGACACAGAGTGGGAGAGAGGCAGAAACACAGACAGAAGAAGAAGCAGGCTCCATGCAGGGAGCCTGACGTGGGACTCGATCTCGGGTCTCCAGGATCAGGCCCTGGGCTGAAGGTGGCACTAGACCGCTGAGCCACCAGGGCTGTCCCCTCTGTTCCCTTATAAGTACAATGGGGGCTGGGACCATTTGCCTCTAAATTTGCTGATACGGGTCCTGCGGAGGTGTACATGTCCCCAGAGCTGTCAGCAGGGCCCTCACCCTTGCCCTGCCTTTAGGAGGGACCTCCCTGAGGACATCCTCAAGGGGACCAGGACCAGCTGGGTGAATTCTTATGTCCCAGAAGAGTATTATCATCCTCATTGTATAGACGCGGTTAACCCGACTTACCCGAGTTCACCCAGCTACCAAACTATGCCTGCCTCCTAGGATTCAGACAGACTTCAAAGCCAAGGTGCTTAACCATGACACTACACAGCCCCAGCTCAGCAACACCTCTGGAAGCCAGAGCAGTGGGTCAGGCACCACGTGGGAGATTCCCTTGGGAGGGTCTGTTGCTGGGTCCTCTGTGGGCAGCTGAGTCACAGAGGACACGGAGGGCCCTGACCGGGCTCCCTGCACGCTCCCTCCCACCAGGCAGCCTCCTGCCCGCCCTTTATGAGAGAGGTGGAGATGGTGCAGTTCCGCCTTAATGGTTTCTGTCACTGGCTGCGGCAGCATGTTTTATGAGGGGTGGGGCCGGGGCCTGGTGCTGCCTGTGGCCCCACCCGGGGCTCCGCCTGCCCGGCCGCTGGGAGGGGCCCCCCTGGAGCAGCTCAGTAATTACCTAGTTGGGGGTGCAGGGAAGGGCCCAGGGGCTGCTCCTGAGCCTTGTGCACCCCAGGATACGGGAGTCTGAGTGTGCCGAGAAGGAGGGAACTTCTAGATCCTTTCATCCCATCAAGGTTGGGGGTTCGAAAGCTAAAGTTCTGGCCCCCCTGGCTCTTCACCCTGCCTCAGTTTCAGGAAAAGGGTCAGGTGCCCCTGCCCTGAGATCTGATTAAAGTGCTTTGAGAGGCAGCTAGGGACAAACAGGCAGGGGGCAGAATGGAGCAGAGCAAAGAATGAAGAGCAGTTGTCCCCCAAATCCGAGCCACAGACACCTGCAGCGGAGCCATTCCCATCTCCCTAAAACAGAGCTCTCCCGGAAGCCACTTCAGCCATTCCCTTGTTTTTGGAAATAGACTGGTCCTACACGATCCCTCAGTGTGCCCATCCTGATAAAGCACTTGAGCCATCTTCCATGTCTGGGGCTGAACTGGAAGTTCTTCCAGATATCTGACCTTAATCTCCCTTGTCATCTAGTCCTCCTGCCCTGTTCTGCCTGCCAGCCACCAAGGGACCCTCCAGAGGCTAGTAAATGGCAGTGGACTCATTCCTTCTCCAGGGTAGGTCCCAGCTCTGCTGTGGATGCCTGACTCCAACTGCTTCCTATTTTCCCACTCTCCTTTGCCCTGCACCCCTTCCTTTCTGCCACCCCTGGCCACCTCCGGACAGCTTCCTATCTCTCCAGCCCAGTCCAGCCCCAGCCCCAGCCCCAGCCCCATCCCCAGCCCCAGCCACCCAGCTCTGGTCCCAGAAGAGCTGAATCCAAGCACTCACAGTGGGCTCGGGGCCATGGCCACCATCACGGCTTCGGGGAGTCATTCAGCCCAGCAACACCCAGGGAGCCTCCATCAAGGTATAAATACTCCCACATGCCTGGACCGGCCCCCTGCCTGAGGGCTGGGGCGGGGTTGCCTCCCCAGGCCAGGCTGGCAGGTCACATGCCCCATAAATGCCACAGGACCACAGGCCCTTCTCAGCAGCCCTGGGGAGACCAATTGGGGCCTGACCTTCCTGGATAGATGGACGATGGATGGATGGATGGATGGATGGATGGACGGAGTGGACAGATTGATGAATGGACAGATTGGTGGGTGGACTAATGACTGGATGGAAATCAAGACAGTTGGATAGATGGACAGATGGACAGATGGATGAATGGATGGGGACAGATAGGTAGGTATCCTTGACTTGTCTGTTCATTTGGTAGACGGGAAGGAAGGGATGCTTGGTTTTAAGGAAATAAGGAATGCTACCCCTCACATTTCCATCCATCCCTTTCTGAGAAACACTTACCAGGACCCCTTTTCTCCTAGAAAAGACTGTCCATCTAGTCTGAGGGATTGGCTCTACTGGGTTCTCTCTGCTCCTTAGCTTCCCCTTTCCAGAGACCTAAACATCCCAATCCAGAGATCTTTTGCTCTTACTCTTAGGGATCATTCATGGTCTGCCTTCTCCTCCCTCTTGCCTACTCTGGAGCCCAGGCTCCGAGGCAGTGAGCCCACCTCCAGATCTTGCTCCCAGAAGCAAGATCAGCTTGCTCTCCAAGGTTACCAGGAAGAGCCAGAGCAAAATTCTCAATTCCAAGAACATGAGCCTTTTAGATGGGCAACTCCCCCGAGGGGCCCTTCACTCTGTACCTTCCCCCAGGGGTTTTTAAAGGCATGATGGGGATCCCTGGGTGGCGCAGCGGTTTGGCGCCTGCCTTTGTCCCAGGGCACGATCCTGGAGACCCCGGATCGAATCCCACGTCGGGCTCCCGGTGCATGGAGCCTGCTTCTCCCTCTGCCTGTGTCTCTGCCTCTCTCTCTCTCTCTCTGTGTGTGACTATCATAAATAAATAAAAATTTAAAAAAAATTGTAAAAAAAAAAAAATAAAATAAAATAAAGGCACGATGGTTCTGATGGTGAGCACAGGTTGAGGAAGAACTTGTATAGACAAAATGACCCTGAACCACTGGGGGCTTGACTAGACAGCTGGGCTTCTGGAGGGTGGGGACTTCTTTCCTGCTTAATCCTCCCAGGGGGACAGTGTACAGAAAGCAGTGGTCTGAGGCCCCAGACACTGACTTCCGGAGAAGCAAGTTCCTGCTAAACCTCAGTCTGCCCAGTTCTGAAAGGGGCCAAAGAGTGGATGATGAGGTGGGGAGTGATGGAAGGAACAGGAGGATTTTTCACAGATTGTGAAATCTGGCCTCATTCTCCCTTACAACAAGACAGCCATGCCACAGCCGGTAGGAAGGTGAAGGAATGGGCCAGGGGATGTGACTACATTGCTAGCCTCTGAGCACCCATTAGCTCTATAGCCCCTGTCTGGAAGTCCCCCGTAAAGAAGTCACTTGGCTGAACCAGTGGTCCCATCCCACCTCCTGCGGGCTGCATTCATAATCAGCCACGGAGCTCATTGGCTGTGGTGTGATTTGCAGCTGAGGATTTGAGCTGTGAGACCAGTAGGGATGACTAGAGCCTTGCTTTATCCCATCCCTTAGCCTGGCATTTATCTCAGAAGCCCCTCGCTGCCCTGCCAAGCCCCCCTGTTCCTTTACAGGGAGTCCTTCTGGCCAAGGACTCCAGAAGCGTCCTTTCCTAGCTCTGCCATCAGCATGGGCTATGGGGGATCATATTTGTCATATATACCTCATCTGGCCATTCTGGGGACTGAGTGAGAATCAAAATGGTCAGAGGAAGATAAACATGCTCCTGCCTCCTTCCCTGAGGTCCTGGGCCCATGGGATTTCAGGAAAGGGTTGGTGGCTGACATCTGCCCCTTCAACCATCTGCCCTTCCTGGGGTGTTCCCCAGGGGGTAGGTCAAGAGTGCTCACATCCAGTTGGTGGGCCCCTCTTTGCCTGCCCACCTTAGTGGATGACTTGGGAGCCCCCCATCTCCTGGGCCAGGGGTCTCTTGTGCTCTGTACATATTATTTTCTGAAGGCCTGCTCATTATTACCAGTCTATTATTATGGGTATTGATTCTGCCACCACTACCAATAATGCGGATCTAGTACCAAATACACACTGGTGTGGCCCCTCCCCCTCATGTCACCCTGAGCACGTGTGAGCACAGACAGGCGGTAAGCCAACTGCTTGAATTTACCAAACTGGAGTGAAAAGAGCACCGGAAGGCCCTCCCACCCAAGTCCCTCTCCCTTTGACAGATGGGGAAGCTGAAGGGATCCCAGAAGGGATTGCTCTCTGCTATGCAGGGATCTGGGCACTAGCCCTTCCTGCAGGCATCTGGGTGAAGCTGACTGAGTCTCTACTTATTCCCTTGTGCATCTGAGAAGGATACCAAGATCTGGTACGTTCTGGTCCACCAGAAGCCCATCTGGCTTCTGGGCTCCAGTCCCTACCTTTCCTCCCTGAGCATCACTGGGTCCCTCTGGGCTTGGCATTATCATCTCAAAGAACTCTCTCTCCAAAACCCTTCTCACCTCAGAGAGGTTGGGCATGCTCAGGGGGAAGGCTCAGAGAGGTGGAATCTCCTCTCCAAAACCACATGCTCTGTGGGGCCCAATGTAGGCTCCAGTCACCTCTCTCTGAAGGAGCTGGGGACATCTCTGGCAGTGAACACTGCTGCACTGGTTCTGCTAAGATCACTCTGGCGTGGGTGGCTCAGAGGTTGAGTGTCTGCTTTCGGCTCAGGTTGTGATTTTGGGGTCCTGGGATCAAGTCCCACATCAGGCTCCCTTGCAGGAGTCTGTGTCTCTGCCTCTCTCCTCTGTGCCTCTCATGAATAAATAAATAAAATCTTAAAAAAAAAATCACTCTGGCTCTGCTAAGTGGAGTCTGATCATTGGGTTTTCTAAGCGTGGTGATATGTGTCTATGTGTGTGTGTGTGTGTGTGTGTGCGCACGCGTGCATATCCTTGAGCACATCCTATGCCTTCCAAGACTGATGGACTGGTGTAGTCTGGGACATGACTATGGAATTTACAAGTGTAGGTGGAATCTCCAACTGTCTCCGGGCGATCCAGTTCCAGGGACACGCCCCATTCTAGGTGTGTGTATGTGTGTGTGTGTGTGTGTGTGCATGTGTGTTGCTGCCCAAGCTGGCTGTAGTTTGTCAGAAGCAGTAGTTTCAGGCCAGAGGAACAGGGCTTAAAGTTGACTGATTATGCATCTTCCCATGAACAGGGGCTGGAAATGAGGGTCAGATGCCCCAGTGGGCTCTCTTGGTGCATCCAGGGGTTCTTGAGGGGTGCCCACCCCCTGGAGCTCCCAGAATAGCCATGAGAGCAAGGGTTCCCTTTTCTCTGTGACTCACAGCTCGTTCTCGAGTCAAATTCCTTGAGTGATCACGATTCGGCTAATTCTCTCCCCGGCCCCATTAATCTGAGCTGAGTAAGCAAGAGCCACAGGGAGGGTAGAGACCGGGGGATGCTCACGACAGCAGTCATTCCTAAACAACCTGGCAGGCCTTCTGTCCATCTCCCTCCTTTGGGCCTGGCCATGCTTAATTGAATTGGTTACACTTGTGGCTCCCCCTGCCAAGAAAGGTTGCCACTACCTACTTTTGGATTCCTCTGGGCATGTTTCTCCGTCTTCCCTCTTCTACCTGCCACCCACCTGCATGTAGAGAGGTCCACCTGGTCATCAGACCTCAACTCATCTTGTTGCACTTGATCTCATTTTTGCTGTTTGGCCAGTGTCCAGCCCTTAAGACCTGGATAGGATCAGGAAGTAGAAAGCTTCTCCAGGGATGACCCCATCCAGTCCTTTTTGTTCTAGTGGTATTGCTCTAGGCTTTTTCTAAATACTGGGAGAGTGTGGAGGACAAAGCAGGACCTGACTGGGGCGATGATGAGGGGTGTTGGACTTTGAGGGAGATCTCTGGTGGTGAATGGAGAGATCCGTTCTGGGGAGGTGAGGATGGAAGACGGTTTTGGGGCTGAGGATGGAGGTGGGGCTGAGGAGGTGAGGTAGAGAAGGATGGGATTGTGGAGATGAGGGTGAAGTTGGGGATGGGGTTGGGGTGAAGGGGTTAGGGATAGGCTGCGGGTTGAGGTTGGAGATGAGCACGGAGATGGAGGAAGGGGCAATAAATCAGAAAGACCAAAATTATTCAGGGATGTTTGATGCTTCTGAGATGCACCCTCCCAGAGGTCATCTTGTCATTTCCCTGCTCCTGGGCATGTTGCCAGCCCAACCACACCCATCCCAGATCAATGGTTGCCTCCGCACTCAGGAAACCACCTCCTGTGGTCACACAGTCCAACCAAACTCAATTTATGATACTGAAACATGTCATGAAGTCCCAATGTCAATCTCTCCTGCTGCAGAAGCCAGTCTCAGCTTGCTGGACTCCCCCTGCAGGCCTAGCAGGGATGGCGGGCTGAGACTAGGAAACAGAGAGGGGAGGACATGTCTGCGGGACCCCTGTCCCTGCAGCCCTCTGTAATTGGGGAGTCAGGGGAGACGGGCAGAAGTGGCTCCCAACCGCCCCACCTCAGTAGAGTATGGAGCTGAGAGACCAATGGAAGGGCAGAGGGGCCTTCCTTCTGCCCTTCCCTGTACGTAAGGTCTCAGGACACTTCAGTGTGACTTAGTAACAGTCACTATATTGACGAGCCTCGTGGAGGCAGTGGTGTTCTGCGGATCCAGGAAGACTCAGGCTGAAGGAGGGAGCCTAACATCAGGAAGGACTTCCTGGCTGGGAAGTCAGAGCTCATGGGAAGGGGTGCTATGTTGCTCTCTTAGAAGGCAGATGGGACTCCCCATGGGGGCTAAAGAAAGGCCCTCCCTGAGACCAGGGTATAGGTGGGGGGGCTGGCACATGACAGCCTCCCAGAAGGCACGTGTCCCTGGTGAGCTTCTCCCTAATCTTTAAGTTTGCCAAGCCTCCTCCCCCTCCCATGATGAACAGCCAAGGCTGTTGGTAGGGGGCAATGTGGGCTCAGTTTGTGGATGAGACAAAGTTGGGGGGATGGGAAACCCCCCTCATCTTGTCCTCCTTTTCCCGACAGCAGAATTGAGAGGATTCTGGGGCTTCCTGAGCCCCTGGGAAATAAAGTCCTCTGAGAACTCCCTGGCATTCCCGGGAGAACAGGTTCCTGGCCCTGGGAGGTGAGTGAGGCGCCGGGCCTGGGGGGGCAGCATGCCTCAGCAGGCCCTGGAGCCCAGAGCTGAGCTCCGCAGAGGCAGCACGGGCGGGGCCGGGCGGGGAGCTGGGAGGACAAGAGCCTCTCCTTGTGGCACCTTCGCCCCTAAGGATCCCGAGCCGCCCCAGCCCCAGCCTTCCTGACTCTGGCCCTGCCTGGCCCACCACATGAGAGAGGGTCTGGGACAGGAGGTGCTGCGACCCCTCAGTTGGGGATGGCCTTCTACTGCCTGCGTCCTGTGGGTCAGGCAACGACCCAGGTGGTAAAAGGGCCTGAGCCAGCGCCTATTGGGACAGGGTTGGAGTACAACGCCATCCACCCACTATACCCTCAGACCAGCCCAGAGGAGCTGGCTTTCATTAGTGGGGGAAGGCCGAGGCGATGGGTTAAGCAGACCTGGACTCTGCAGCAGTGGAGACTTCATGACTTCGAGGGAGCTGACCAAGTGTCCTCCTGCAGGATTAGCAAAGTGAAGAGGGCAGCCCTGCCTGGCAGGGGGAATAAGTGGCATAGAGTCAAGGAGATGGGTGAAGTGACTTCTCTGGGATGCGCCCTCTTCACCCAGGTCCTTTCCTGCTGGCTGGCTGTGCCCGGCCACAATGCACACACAAACATACCCTCCACACCACCATAACCCCCATGTCTGTAGGTGCAGAGAGAAGAGGCAAACACGCCTACTTGTTAGAGTCTGTGCTTTATCTGACTTACTTCTTTGGACATTTAGGGAGGGCCTGGGGGACTCCCTGGGGAATGCCAGAACCTTACCTGGTGGGTAGCGGGTGGGGAGAAGCTGTGGGAGCCAGAGGGTGCTTCCTGCCATGCCAGCCATTTCCCTAAGGGCCTTTGCTTCCCAGACTCCCAATTCTAGGCTTCAAGGGTGGTACAGCTACCTTCCTACCCCAGGTCTGCTCACCAGGCTTCTTGATTCCAGAGATCTTGAGGGAGAGAGGTGTTCCTAGCCCTCCGGGGGATGCTGCCTTAAGCTCAGCATCCGGCACTGGCCACAGCACCTGCTTGCCACCTGTCTGCTTCTCCACCAGGTGTGCCGTCTCCTTTCTGCACTCCAGGCCTCCCCCTAGCCCTCAGGTGTCTAAACCCCAGCCTAGGCCGCCCAGAGATGTTGAGCGATTTCTCCATCAACACAGCCCCTTGCACCACCCAGCCCCCGAAGCTGGGTTCCCCCTTCTCCTCTAGAAAGCCACTAAAATTGGGAATCTGCCTCCCAGGCTTTCAGCTCTAGTTTTCCTGTCCTAAGATTACTGAGTCCTCATTTCCTCCCAGCATGGGGTGGCTAAGCATAGCCACAGAGCCACACACAAAATCCAACAAACCTCAGAACGACAAGCCCCACTACGTCAGGCGGCCTGGGACAGGGATGAGAGGGAGGAACATGAGGGGGTCCTCCTTGGCCTCCAGGCACTCACCCCGCTTCCTGAGTCTCCCTTCAGCTGCAGTGAGAAGATGGGGAGCACCCAGGTGCTCCCGGTCTCCCCCAGGGCCCATTAAAAAGGCAACCCCCCTCCCCATGCTCTGGCCCTGCCCTGCTGGCTTCCACGGCTGATTTGGGACCAGTCTCCTCTTACCTGCTCAGTGAAGCAGGTCGGCGTGGGGGCCTGGGTCTGGGGGGCCAGGAGCTCCGTCCGCCTGTCAGTCCGTCAGCTTGGCCGTCCTGGGTCTGTGCTGACATCAGGTGAGGGGAGGCAGCTGCTGGGTGAGCCAATAATTATGATATCAGCTTCCCCTTGCCCCGAGGGGCTGCTGCCAAAACGGGGAGAAGAGCAAGGTGACTAAGAAGCTAGTTTGCTCCTTGGCTCTTGTTTGACAGGTACCGGCTCCTGTGCCCGCCCCAGCCGCACCCCTGCTCCCCCCAACCCCTCCCTTCTCCTGGACCAACCCCAGCCCCAGTCTCTGCCAGCGGGCATGGCCTGTGGCCTATGGAGGAGGGGGTTCTCCTGTGGCCCCCACCTGCACCCCAGAGAGGAGATGTCAGCCTCCATGGGTGGGGCATAGGCCTGTTGGGACATGTACACATATGTCAAGAGAGCTGGGCCACCACATGTATGTTCATGGAGCCTGCAAAGGGATTCTGGGGAACAGCTCTGCTGTGGTGGCCCAGGGTCCTCTGCAGCCTGATGTGAAAGGCAATGATTGTGAGCCCTCAAGGGCGAGGTACTATCTGTCCGTGGAGTCCAACCATCTGTCTGTCTCTCCAGCCCCACTGATACCTTCAGGGAGTCTCCCTGTGTGTGTGGGTGTGTGCGGGCATGGGCACCCATGTGTATGTGTGTGTGACTCCCTTCATGTGTCTGTGGGCACGTGAGTCTTTCCATGAGTCTGTACATTTGTCTCCTGGAGTGGCATGCATCTGCATCTACGTCTTTCCTCATATTTCTGTGTGGGTCTGTGACCCCATGTCCTATGTCTGTGTCCTCCCGTAGGTCATCTGGTCTGTCTGTGCTCTGGGTCAGCAATCTTGCTCTGTGTGTGTATCTGTATGTCTTTGCAGGTGGAGATGGGGAGGAGGGCCCTTCGTTCTGTATCATGATCCTATAGCTACTCTTTATGTTCTGGAGGGTAGAAAAAGAAACCCACATGGTTGTGGTCCTGATTCTAGCCTCTGAGAGTCCACCGAGAGTGGACAAGAATTGGTCTCCACTGCTCCCATTGGAACCCCCCACCCTGCTCCCCTTCTCTGCCCCCACTTCCCTCTCACTGCTTCCTTTTTCATCTTCTTTGCCCCACCTGTGTCTCCTGTTCCTGGCTGATCTTTCCCTCGTCCTTCTTCCCCATTTGGCCTGGTTTCTAAGCCCACTTGTACCTCTCCCTGGAGCTAAAGGCTGCAGAGACCTAGTGGTAGATCTGCTACCCAGCAACGCCTGGGACTTGGCTCCTGGCCTGAGGGTATGGAGAGGGTGGTTCCTCCCCACTTACTCTATCTCATTCCAAAAAAGGAGGTAACGTTAACCTTGTCTGAGGGATGGTGGTGGTCATCTGGCACCAGTGTGGAGTAGACTTAAACATTTGGAGACTTCCTGGTCTAGGCAGGGAATAATTATTTCCGAAAAGAGAGTGCTGGGGCAGATAATAAAGAACCCATCTGTGAGTGACAGTTAGCGGTGTCATCCTCCATACTAACAACTGGAGTCTCAGTTTCCTCATCTGCTAAAAAGGGAATAATACTATTCACTTGCAGAATTGTTGTGAAGATTAGCTAAGATTATGTTTAAAGTTCCTAGCACAGTCTCTGGTATACAGTAGATGTTCTATAAATATGTGCCCCCTTTCTCTTCACCAGGCCCAATGGTGCTGGGTGAGAAATGAGGATGTGCTGGTTTGACCACTTGGGCATAAGAATTATG
Organism: Canis aureus; assembly: GCF_053574225.1. Lineage (NCBI taxonomy): Eukaryota > Metazoa > Chordata > Mammalia > Carnivora > Canidae > Canis > Canis aureus. The sequence continues at coordinate 18,444,125 of NC_135626.1, forward strand.
TTCTGGGGCTAGAAGGGGGGCCCTGGGCTCAATCTACCTTTCTCTGGGACTCATGTTAGCAATCAAAACCCCGTTCCCTTGACCTAATAATCAATGGAGCTTCACAGTGAGAGAACAGGTGTCGGGACCTTCTGGTGCATTTGCTAATTGCTCTTACTGGTGTATATGGGGCTAATTGCTATTTTTAGACTCATGGGTATTTCCATATGGATACACTGAGCACAGAGAACCATGAAAGCTGTAAATTGCTATTTACCCCATTATCCCCATTGCTATCAATCAACATTATTCTGAAGGTCCTACCCAGTGCAATAAGTTAAGAAAAAGAAATAAGAGACATAGATATGAGAAGAAAACAGGCAAAACCTCCAAAAATTACAAATGATGTGATTGTTCACTTAGGAAATCTAAGATAATCAGCTAAAAAGCTATTAGGACTAATGAGAAAATTTAGTAAGGTACTGGAATATATGCTAACTTTAGAAAAACAAAATCCATGTCTATGCAACCAGAAGAACCAGGTAGAAAAATAAAAGGAGACAAAAGATCCCATTCCCAATAGTAAGAAAGTTACATAGTACCCAAGAATAAGCTTAGTAAGAAAAAAATCTTAAAATTTCCATGAAGAAAAGAATAGAACTTTATTGATAGACATAAATACAAAGGCAATCATGTTCCTAAATGGAAAGGTCAGTATAATATTGTAATGGTGTCAGTTCTGCCCTAAATAATCTATAAACTGGATGTAATTCAAATCAAATCTAATTTTTCACTCCCTGACCTTGACAAGTTGATTCTAAACTTTGGGGAAGAGTTAACATGTGAGAACAGCTTAGAATCTTTGGAAACAAAGGAGAACTTGCCTTCTAGATTTCGAAATGTTCTATGAGTCTTCTGCACTTAAAATAGTGTGATTTTGGTGCAAATTAGCAAATAAATTAATGGACGATAAGAGTCCAGGATAAATGGGGATTTTTGAGTATTCGGTATAAAATAACAAGTGTTCTAAGCACCAGGAAAGTGTAAAAAAAACATTCAATGAATGGACTTGGGATAATGGGATTTCCATTTGAAAGAGATAAAGTTAAATCCTACCTCACACTATTCATTAAAAAAAAATCTAGGTAGGGATCCCTGGGTGGCGCAGCAGTTTGGCACCTGCCTTTGGCCCAGGGCATGATCCTGGAGACCTGGGATCAAATCCCACGTCGGGCTCCCGGTGTATGGAGCCTGCTTTGCTTCTCCCTCTGCCTGTGTCTCTGCCAATCTCTCTCTGTGTGACTATCATAAAAAAAAAATAAAATAAAATAAAAAAATAAAAAAAAATCCAGGTAGATGAAAGACCTAATATAAAATGAGAACCATACGGATAATTTTTAAAATGTAGAAAACATTTTATTAACTATGGAGTGAAGAAGACATTTTAAAGCATGGCATCAAATCCAGAAGCCATGAACGAATATGTTGATAGACTTTACTAAGTAAAAGTTACAAATTTCATTAGAACAAAATATACCATAAACAAAGCTAAAAGATTAAAAAAAAAAAAAAAAAAACCCAGCCTGGAAGAAAGTGTTGCAACATATAAAATAGACAAAGAATTAATATCCATAATATATAAAGAGCTCCTCTAAACAGGTAAAATGATCATAGAAAAATGGGCCAAGGACATGAGTAAGCGATTCAGGGCTAAAATACAAATGGCCAATAAACAAATGAAAAGATTTTTAACTTCACTAAAAGTCAAGGAAATGCAAATTAATTGGGGGGCCAAAGGTCCCAGAGGGGCTCTGATGGGATGCCAGGAGAGACTGTGGTTTTCACTTTCCTACAGTGAAACTGTGATTTGATGATGAGATGAACTTCTTTTTCTTGGGAGACACGATCCACCCCTACCCCGGGAATGGGCATGGCTCCCTCTTTCCTTTGGGAAGTACTACTTCCTCATTGCAGGCCATCTGGGAGTTGAAGAAGGAGCCTTGGGAATCCCAGTATTCTCGGACTACAAGGGGATTTGTGAGGTCTTTTTTTCTCATTCTCCACTTCCAGACAGGACCATCCTTCTCATCATACCAACCCCTCAGAGTTCTTGCCTGGACCCCGAAAGTCTTGTCCTGGTGTCTAACCTCAATTCTAGATGCTGCAGTGTTGGCTCTGTTCCCCTTGAAAGGGACTTCAATCTGGAGGTTTGGTCTCACACACTCCAGCATCCTCATTTCAGGGCCTGGAGATGTAGCTGAGCTGGCTCTGGCCTGGATAGACTGTAGCTGGGTGTTGAAACAGGGGCCAGGGGAAGCTCCATCTCTCTAGAGACTGGAGGTCAGTACCGGTTCTCTGCCCAGGGCTGGGCTGCTTTGAGTCGGCATCAGCCCTAACTGGGGATGGAAATCCCTGATGCCAATGTCCACCATGCTCCAGTCTGGTGCAAGATGCTGGTGACCCCCAGGGAGAAGGAAGAGCAAGTTTCCACTGTTGAGTACCCCAGTGTGATGGAGGAGGGGCTCTCTCCATGCACCCCCACATCAGGACTAGCCAACTTCTGTCCATTTCTGTTCACGTGAGCTGGACTTGTCTTCCCCAAGTGGGTTTCCAAGACTGAGCCTGCCACCTCCCAGGCCTTCCCAGTCTCACTCCATTGTCAGGGAAGACATTTAAGAACATTTGCAGAGGAACTGGGCCTAAGTGGAGCTGCCCTGAGGCCCTGAGGCCTGAGGACCCCATATCAAAGAAGAGTTGGAGAGGTCTGGGCCAGCACTGGCCAGAGTTGTGGAGGGCGTGTGGTGGGGGCGCGAGGTTGGGAGGTCTGAGCCTGTTCTGGTTGGCTGACCCTCTGGGAAATTCAGGGAGTTTCCAGGCTGAGGGCTTGGTGGTGGGGCGGGGGGGTTCAGGAGGGAGGGACACAGCTAGAGTCCTGCTGGGTGAGAAGGACAGGCTTCTCCTGGCGAATCTTAATCCCTCCTGCTTTAGGAAGACTTATTCCAGAATGTGTGTGTGTGGTTGTGTGTGTGTGTGTTCACTGGCATCTGTTTGTGTAAGTACAGGTGTACCTATGTGTGAGCGTGCAAGTATTTACATTTATGTTCTCAGGCTCACATGTGTCACTCTGAGTGTGCATTAAGTCAGTGAAGCTACACTGTGATATTGGGTGTGCCCATGGCACAATCTGTGTCTTGATGTGTGTGAATGTAATTGCGAGAACACTTGGGCCCAATACTGTGCACCAGCATCTGTGTTTTTGCAGGTGCCTGACTGACGCTGATTGTGTGCGCGTGCGTGTGTGGTTGTGTACAGACTAATGTCTGCAGCCGTGTCTCTATGTGTTTCTGTAAATGCCTGAGTGTCTGAAGGGCTGTGAGTAACTGCATACATGAGTGTCTATGTGTGTGTGTAACTGTGTGTATGCAGGTACTCAAGCCTGTGTATGTGTCTGTAAGTTGTCCCATGTGTAAGAATCTGTGGGTCTGTATATACATGTGTGTAGGTCTACCTGCCCTTAAAAGCAACTTTTCAAAAAAAGATTTTATTTGTTTATTCATGAGAGAGAGGCACAGACATAGGCAGAGACAGAGAGAGGCAGAGACATAGGCAGAGGGAGAAGCAGGCTCCCTATGGGGAGCCTGGTGCAGGACTCGATCCCAGGATCCCGGGATCATGCCCTGAGCCAAAGGCAGACACGACACTGAGCTACCCAGGTGTCCCAAGAGCAACCCTCTGAACCCCTGTCCTGACTTTGCTAGTCAGGCTGCTCCTCTTGTCCTCACCCTTTGTCCTCTCCTTACTCCCTCCCTCCCCAAAGTTGAGGGCTTACCCTTTTGGCTGCCTGCCCCTAGTGAAACCCCACGGCTCTGTTGACATGACTAATGGGGCCCAGCCTGGGGTGGAGGCTGTATGGGGCCCTCTCTTCAGGCTGGCACCCATCAGAACCTTAGCCATCCCAGTCCTACCCTACCCCTTACCCTAAAACTCCTTGTCCCTAAAGTGCCCCATCCACCTGCCATCCTACATAGCTCACCCCGCTGTCTCCAGGAAACAGCTTTCCATCTGAGACTTTGGGGAGACAAAGAAGTCATGCCCTGGACCTATTCTGGATTTGAGGACCCTAACCCCCAGAGCTGCCCTTGACCTCAGGCCCGAGGCAAGATGAACCCAGAAAGTGGGCACAATGACCCTGCTACCACCTTCTCCATCTCTCTAACTAGTGCCTCCTTTCTACCCTGCTAGGTTCCTCTTTGAAAACTTGGCTTCATAGGTCTTCCCTGGACTCTCTGGATGCCATTTGCCCCTGGGGTTGGGGCTGGCCCGCAGGAGGAGGGGTGAGGCAAATAGGACACTCCCAGGGTCCTAGGTGACAGGGGCAGGGGAAAAGGTAAGAGGTGGCTTGGAAATCTGGACCTATCTGCTGAGCCTAAAGGTGACATTGGTTCAAGGTCATGCACAGCAGCCTGGAAAGGGGCTTTGAGGGCAGTGTGTCCAATGTCCCTCTGGGAGCAAGAAGCCCTCCTATACTTCTGATACATTCACTCATTCATATGATAGTCACTGGGCCAGGCCCCACGCTAGGAACTGGGGACACAGCTGCATCAGGCAGACTGTCTTTAAGTTGTTTCTGGCCTATCACTTATCTTCTCTAGCAACAGGGAATTCACTACCACAGGAGTTTTTGAGTCCTGGCACTGCACCAACTCAGCTTCTAGAGGAGATACCTGGAGCCCGCCCCCCCCCCCCTGCCCTGTTACCTTTCTGGAAGCCATGGGAGAAAGGATGTGGGTGCCAAGCAGAGGGGGTACAGCCCCTTGTCCCTACAGTGCCCCATCCACCTGCCACAGCCCCGAGTGTATGCAAGAGGAGCTGAGCTGCTAGGCTCCCCACACAAACCAGACCTGGGCTGACAGGCCCTTCCTTCAAAGGTTGGCCTGGTCCGTGCCACTTTATTGCCTGGCTAATGACGGTGATTAGGCCGACAGGTGCTACCTGCCTCCTGTCCACCCTCCTGCCTGCCAAGAAGGATGGTTTCTGAGCACCTGGGGGAGGCCTGCCCCCATGCTCTGCCAGAGCACCTACCATCGACTGTCAGGCCAGTTTTTGCCCACCTTGTCCCCAGAGAACACAGGGCCAGTTCAGTCTTCATCTGCTGGGATTGCTGTGTGGCCTCAGCCCCCATCTGGCCCTCTCTGAGCAGGACTGAGGGGGAAGTGGGGAGGTATAAAGGAAAGCTAAGCATAGTGGGTAGGGACATGTGCCCCTAAGAAGCACACCTACCTCTTCCCCAGCTAGGGTTGGGTTGTAGGTACCCAACTAGAATCCAGAAGAAAGTAGTAGCAGAGGGTCTTCCTTGCAGACGAGCAGGGGTTGCTCCTTAAGAACCTGCTGGATTGTGGGTACGTCACTGGAAAAATCCCATCATTCTAGAGGGGTTGGCCCACTCCCAGTTGGGGGGTGCTACTGCCTAGGGCCTTAGGGGGTCTAGTGTGGGTCTCTCCTGTGTGGGTCTGGGTGGGAGCCATGATTTATGATGGTGCTTCATGAGTGAGGAATGCCAGCCTGGGGGGCTGGGGTGGGGGTGGAGCCACTTACTTGCCTGACACTCCTCATTCTGCTGGATGTCTGGCATGTCCTGTCAGGATCTCTTGTCCCCCGGGGACAGCCACATTCTCCCACATGTGGCAGCCCCCTCCCATCCATAACTCGAACCTCCAGCTCTGGGAGGATGGAGTGACGGCCCAGCTGAGTGGGAATCCAGAACTGAATTCTTCCTGGTTTGTCTTCACGACTCAGTGCCCTTTGTCAGTGGGCATGAGAGTGATGGTAAATAAATAGCTCTTTTTTCTTCCACTGCAGCAAGAGGGAACTAGAGGAGACTTCTGGAAACTCCTTTCCAGAAGAACTCAAGGCTGACATGCTACAAGAAAGAACTTCCAGCCAGGAAGCTCCTAGAAGGGATGATGGGTGTGGCGTCATCACTCCCCACTCTTACCCCCACCTTGCCAGATAAATGAGAACTCTGGAGTTCATGAAGGTGGGGAAGCAGAGGAGGGTTGGCAGTGAGGTCGGGAGGCAGAAAGATCCAAAGTGTGGTCTGGTCCTGGACTCTGATGTCCGTGCCAGTTTTGAACCTGTTCCCTTGAGTCTCACCTGTATCCCTCTTGCTGCAGGCTGCCTCTCTGGTAAGGGTCCATCTTTCTGGACATGTAGCAGGGTCAGTCTGCCTTCCCTGGTCTGGTGGGACTGGTTTTTCAAGCTGGAGGAAGGGTCGGTGGTGGCAAGGAATTGGCAGAGGCAAAGGGTTTTATGTAAATGCCCAGGGAGTGCTCTGGGAACGGGAGGCCGGTTTTCCCAAAGACACGCAGGGACTGGCAGCTCCCAATTAGCTGGGGCCGGTGATGTCAGTGCTGCTTTCCTGGGTGGCTGCGCCCACTCCAATCGGCCTTGGCGGGGGTTCCTGGCCATTACCTTCTCCCTTGGGTGGGAGAGGTGCCAAGGGGGTCACCATACAGGACAGAGGCCAAGTCCCCTCCCATCATATTCCCCGACCTGGGGTCTGAACCATATTGTGGACCTGCCCTGGAAAGTGCCATGAAAAACCAGCCGAGACTCTACTTAAAAATCGTTTAATGTGGCTAATATTCTATCTCTCCCCTCAAACCTGAGAAGCTGGGGAGACTTCAGTAGCTGGGCTGGTCCCACCAGCAACTCCTCATAGGCCCTGCTCCCCGGGCTACCCAACCCCGAGTTTCAATAAATACAGTGCAAAGGGGTCTGGTCAGCCACCAAGCTGGGGAGACAAGGACCCGGAGTGCTAGAGGGGGCATGTTGTATGGTCTGTGAACTCACATATGTCCACTGCCAAGCACACACACTGAGGAGCATGTGCACACACAAGAAACACCCTCTCAGGCATCCTCAAGCTACATGACACGCCACACACACACACACGCGCGCGCACACACACACACATCTCAGAAATGCAGGATTGAGCACACTCCTTACAGACACACATACAAGGTTCTATATATAGGTTCCTTTCTCTCAATGTTTGGCTTGAAGCCTGGGTGTCCCCTCCTGGCTCAAAGGGATACGAACAGGTGAGTCTTCCTGGTCTTGGCCAGATCATGCGCTGGTCTAGGGGCTAGGTGTCGTGGTGATGTTCGTCTGGATGGCCATGCAGTTGGTTGTGGTGTTGGAGTAAGCCCAGGAGGGGAAAGTGTGCAGGTTGAAGATGGGGAAGCTCCAGCTGTTGATGGCCAGCGTGATGACTAGCACCCCAATGATGTTGAGCAGGAATCCTGTCCGGGCCTGGTATAAGGAGAGCTAGTTTGAGTGACCAGTGGCAGAGCTGGGCCAGAACCTACCCTTTAGGGGTTCACCAGCACTCAGGAGCTCTCTTACTAGCAAAACTCTCCCTGAGAAGTCTTCCCACGGTCTGACCTGCAGCACTGGGCAGTGCCCCCGCCCCTGGCTTTTCATCCCAGCACTAAGGGGATGAGAGCCCTCGTGAGCTCTCAGGGCCTCAGGCTTTGTTCCCCCTGAGTCCACCTCCCTGGTGGTGGGTGCCTAGTGCCTTGGAGCCTTCCCTAAATTCCTTACCCACTCCCTTCTCTCTCACGTGGCCTGGTGTTGGCAGGGTCTGAAGACGCTCCCACTGGGGATCACAGTGTGATCACCTCTTCCACTGTACCCCTCGCCCCCAACAGGGTTCATTCTTAACTCTGAGAGCCTCAGTGGCTCGAAGCTACTCTGTGGGCCACCAGGAACGAAGGATGGAGCAAGGAGGGGCACTGAAGCATTCAGGCCCCACTGCTACTCACCATATCAGACACTTTGAGGCCCCCAAAAGAGAAAACGATGGCATTGGGTGGGGTGGCCACAGGCAGCATGAAGGCCAAGGAGGCGGCCAGCGTGCAGGGAAGCATGACATACAGAGGGTGGAGACAGATGGCCTGAGCCTGAATGGGGAGACAGCGGGCAGAAATGATCTCAGTCCCCAGCCCAGAGAGGAAGACATGCCCCCCAATTCTCCCACTCCCCCTCTCTGGAGGACAACTTCCCCTCCAACAACATACACTCTGGCCACGAACCCACCACTTCTGCCAGAAGGCACTGGGTGACCTGGGAAGGGCCCCTTGACCTCTCTGGAGGGGATGAGGGTGCAGCCCTGACCAGCAGGGCGTGGTGAGGGGAGGGGCCCATAAAACGGATCTCAAAGGGGCTCCAGGGTGTCATCAAAGGCTGCGGGAACGCGCGCCAGGGGAGGAAGGGGCTGGGGACGCTCCAGGGAATAATTTCAACCTGTCACCTCAGGACTGACCAGAACGGGGGCTGGTCCAGGGAGGTGGGTGAGGCCACCGATGAGGCCCTCAGGATACTCAAGGGGTGACATCACCAGGGATGGATTGAGTCAGGGGTGAGAGGGCCTTGGGGCCTAAGGTGCTGAAGAGTCTGGGGAAGGGTGGAAGCTAGGGGTCTTCTCCCAGAAGTGAGAGGGGGTGCAGATGGGCTGCAGGCGGGGCCCCTGCATGGAGTGGGCAGGTGGGCTGCCTGGAAGTGTGTCTGCAGGACCAGCTCACCATGGAGGCCAGAATGGGCAGGAAAAGTGTGGTGGTGGCCACATTGCTGGTACACTCAGTGAAAGTAGCAATCAGGAGGCAGAGGATGAAGGCAATGGCGGGAGATGGCACATTCTGTAGTGGGGTCAGCTTGTCCCCCAGCCACTCAGACAGTCCTGATTTCTGTAGGTAGAGGAAGATAGTGTGTGAGAGGTTGGGGTTCCTAGGGCTCCAGGGTTCCCTGCTGGGGCTCTGGGAGGGTCCTGCTCCAGCCTATACCTCTCTAGAGTCTTCAGCATCAGGTCTGCTTGGGAAAGAAGATGAGATCCAGCCAGAACCAAGAGGCCCCTCTAATGATTTTGAAGCACATTTGGGTGTGATGAGAAGTCAGATGAGAGGCTAGGAGATGGGGCCAAAGGGCCTTCTTCAGAAGCCTGGGGTTTGGTGGGAGTAAAGACTTTAACTCCATTTACTCCTGTTCTCCCGACCACTCTTGGGAGCTCCTTGGCCATCCTTTGCCCTCTCCCTGCCTCCTCCAACCCAGCAGATTGGCCAGGAGAGAGAAGGGGGAAGGGTGCTTGGTAGAGGCTGGGGAAGAGGCCGACAGGAGATGGGGGACAGTCCACAGGGTCATGAGGGCTCCAAGGTCTTTCTCCATCCACATGTGTAATGCCGGACTGTGAGTCCCAGGGCGCCGGGACTTTATCTCATATAAAGCTGCCCACCCAGCACCAGGCACAGTGCTTGGCACAGTCAGTGAATACTTGATGATGAACTAGCTTCAGATCCAGGAGTCCCTGGCACTGATCCCTGACCCAGGGAAGCTGCTTCCTATCTGGACAGTGGATGAGGCTCGCAGGCAGATTCAGGGATTTCCCTCTTGGATGGAACCTCTGGGGAATGATGCCCTGGTTCCCATAGCCTGGCTGGGTGTGACCATGGCGCCTCCTGGTGGCCTCGGCGGGCCAACTCATCCACCCCATACTAGCTACTCCCTGGTGCTAAAGCTATTGCAGTCTCCATCTGGCTGAGGGTGAGGTGGGTGGAGTGGGGTGAGGTGGAGTGGTCACTGAAAACAGTCCTTGCCCACCAGAGAAGCCTGCCTTCCCTTTGGCTTTGAGAACCCTAACACGCAGAGGTCCTTATGGCTTGTGTCCTCCCTCCCTTAGATGGGGCACTAACCTGTCTCTCCAGCTGCTGCAAAGGCTCTGCCCACCAGGAGGCGCCTTTTAAAAAATTGTTTTTAAAGATTTTACTTATTTATTCATAAGAGACACACACACAGAGAGAGAGAGAGAGAGAGAGAGAGGCGGAGACACAGGCAGAGGGAGAAGCAGGATCCCAGGATCATGACCTGAGCCAAAGGCAGATGCTCAATCACTGAGCCACTCAGGCGTCCCCATCAGGAGGCTCCTAAGTGGGGATCCCCTGTGTGGGATAGAAGCAGGGGGCCTCTTTCCTTGCCATAGGGTGTCCCTCCAACAGGCTGGGGAGGGGGCAGGGGTTTCTCACCTCGCTGCCCTTGGCCAGGGCAAAGCCACCACCCAGCAGGAGCACAATATTCCAGGGCATCTTCTCATTCACGGTCTTCCAGTTGAGGAGGGCAGGAGGGGCCTTCAGCCTCCCTGGTTTGTCTGTTTCCCAAGCAGAGGAGGATGGGTCACCAAGAGCTACCAGGTTTTTCCTCCCCTCCACTTGGGTCTCTCTACGGGTCTCTATCAGAGCTTAACACATGTGAGAGAGGGACCCCCAGTTCTGTAGCATCCTTACTTGGTCCCTGGGTCCCTGAACCCTTGGCAAGTCCTCTCAACCTCTCTGGGTTTTTATTATTCCTGTCAAGTGTGGTTGAAGGCACATTCCATGCTGGAAGGCAGGAGCTGCCCAGAGGCCCTTCCCTGTCCCAGTCCGGGTTCTTACTTGGATCCTGAGTCAGCCCTGGGATCTTGGAGGGCACCAAGAACAGAATTATTCCAATGAAGATGGCCACTGTCCCATCGGATGCCATGCTGCGGGCAGGGCGAGGAGGGCAGGCTTAGTGACTTAGGGCTGCTTGGGTCATAGGGTGGAAGGGCAGTGGAGAGGAGCCTCCCCACCCCCCCCACCCCAGAGGTGCCAAGCTCTCCCAGCAAGTCCTCCCCACTGTGTTACCTCCTGTGCAGTACCAGGGCCCTGCTCATGTCCCTCCTCCGTTAGCCAGGCGAGCCCCAGAAGTATTCCCCCTTTCCCCAAGAATGCTCACCTGTTTCCATCCTTGTCGGGAAAAGCCAGGTTGCCCCAGCCAAGGAAAAAGCCTGGCTCCCGGGTGAACCATAGCACCACCAAGATGATAAAGAGGACAGAGACAGCCTTTTCTGCGAAGGTCATGGGGCCCAGTCGCTTGTGTTCTGTTTGGATGACGTGGAAGGCTGCCTGCTCTCTTTCCTTCGCCTGTCCCCCAAAGCCGAAGTTCTTCCGGAAGCTATTGGCAGAGGGGTGGGGCAGCTTCTGAGGGCCCCACACCAGGCAGGGGAGCAAGTGCCTCTCAGCACCAGTGATATCCCAAGGCCACTCAAGGCTGCCACATGAAGGCCCTGGCCCTGCACCCTCCCCCCCCCCCCAAGGTTCTGGAAGAAGAGCAGAAGACTTTCAAGGGGTCATATCCTTATTCAGCAGAGGCAAGGCTGGGGCTCCAGGGGCAGCCTTCTCTGGATTGACCCCCTCTCCCCCAAGAGATTCTCTTGTGTTAAGCCCTCCCTCGCCCAGAGCGAGGAGGACCTAGAGGCCTGGACCCCACGACTCCTTCTGGTCCCAACTCACCACCCCCCTCCTCCAGGAACCTTTCAGGAAATCCTCCCCTCCCTCTCCTACCTGCTTCTGGGCATCCCCTGCCTGCCCAAGCCCCACCCACATCATTCTTAGAGGCACAGGAGACTGTCACCCGCTTCCGCATACCCCTTGCTTAACTTAGGTTGACTTTTAACTTTTCACTGGGGCAAATCTCAACTCCTCTGATGGACTTTGAGTTCCTCAATGACAAAGACCATATCTCACACATCTTTGAATCTCCCATGGTGCCTTGCACATGCAGGTCCCTTTGACTACCACCTAGCCTTGTACCAGCCACCAGCCTTGATCCAGCTGCCTTGCACCCACCCAAAGAGTTTTCCAAAGTACAGCAGCAATACTTAAAAAACTTTCAGTGTCCCCCCTTCCATCTCCACCCCTGCCCCCACGTGGGCAGGAAGGGGCAGAGAACTCCTACCACAATTCCACTCTTATCACTGATCTCAGCCTGTCCTGGTAGTAGACATCACCAGTCAATTCCAGACTCAATCCCAACTTAGCCTCTAGCAAGGGCTCACAAGATCTTTCAACTCAGACCTCTAGTCACTATCAGCAATCCAGGGTTGGAAGCAAGAAGAAAACCTATTTACTACTCTTGACCTCGAGGACTAGGTCCAAGCCCTTTATGTGGCACACAAGCTCTTTACGTTTCAACCAACAGAACTACTTTCCCCCACACACATGCTCTTTCGTGCCTCTGCACCTTTGGATAAGCTGTTCCTGCTCCCTGGAATGCCTTTACTCTGTTCTCTACCTGGCTGAGTTCTACAAGATTCAGCTCAGGCATCATGTCCTCCGGGGGCCTTCTGGGATCTCCACGGCACCCGGGCTTTCCTCTGACGCGGCCTCCACCTGACCGTCGCCCATTAGAAGGTGCACTCCAAGGACAGAGCCCATGCCTCACATTCTCTAGGATCCTCAGTGCCTGGTACAGGGCCAGATGCACAGTAAGAGCACAACAAATGCTTCTGTAACTGACCATGCTCACTGTGTGTGCTCCTTAAGCATTTACCAGAGGACCGTGGAGCATGATGGAATGGATCTGGCCTGGCATCAGGAGGCCCAGTTTGCAATGTGAGCATTGACAAATATGGTTGTATCCCACTCTTGGAACCTCAGTTTGCCCTCTGCTAATACTCTCCACCCAGTAAATCCCTCAAATGGGGGGCCACGGGCACAAGAGACCTAACGAGGGAGAGGCCTCAAGAGGACGGTGATGATATCCTCTCCCGCAGTGGCTCCCTGCTTACTCAACTGGAACCTCCCAGAGGGTAAGGGCAAGCCCCTGGGCTTCTCTCACGTCCTCCACCACTTACTTGAACCCCAGGAAGAGGATCTGCAGCCACAGCCAGGAGAGCAGCAGCAAGATGGCCATGGTGGGGAAGGCAAAGCCAAACCAGGAGGCAAAGTTCACCACGTTGCCATTTTGGGGGAAGAGCCTGAAGGGAGATGAGGGCTGGGCTGTTGCATGCAGTTGCCTGGTGGCCATCCAGCCCAGTCCACCTCCCAGTGAGAGTGCAGACCCCCTCCCCCAGCCTCTGCCCCCAGGCACTCACGCGTTGACCTGGCCTTGCAGCACCAGGTTAGGTGTAGTGCCAGTGAGTGTGGCGATGCCCCCGATGCTGGCCGAGTAGCACACGCACAGGCTCATGCCCTGGCTAAAGCGGAGCTGCTCCCTCTTCTGCCACACCGTTGACTCTGAAGAAGCAGGCAGGGCAGGGTGGGCCTGCCCGTTATCTGGGAAAAAGGAGAGCTCAGGTGGAGGGTGGCCACAGAACCACTTCCAGGGAGCATGGCTGGAGTTCCACAGCCTCTGAGGGTGCCTTGGCAGTGAGCAGCCTCCATCTGGGCTAGGGGTGAGGGCAGCAGAGGGTGTGCAGTGGCTGCATCCCTTACAGCACACCCAGACTCCAGCTTTCTGCCTCCCCAGGTGACCCAGCATCTTGTTTTGCCCTGCACTCGAGGGATTCTCAGAACACGGGACTTTTCATTTTATTTTATTTTATTTTTTCTTTTCTTTTCTTTTCTTTTCTTTCTTTCTTTTTTTTTTTTTAAGATTTTATTTATTCATGTCAGACACACAGAGAGAGGCAGAGAGAGAAGCAGGCTCGCTGTGGGGAGCCTGATGCAGGACTTGATCCCAGGACCCCGGGATTACAACCTGAGCCAAAGGCAGACACCCGGCCACTGAGCCACCCAGGTGCCTGGGACTTTTCATTTTATTTTATTTTATTTTATTTTATTTTATTTTATTTTATTATTTATTTATTTATTTATTTATTTTTAAAGATTTATTTATTTATTCATTCAGAGAGAGCGAGAGATGCAGAGACACAGGCAGAGGGAGAAGCAGGCTCCATGCAGGAAGCCTGCCGTGGGACTCGATCCCGGGTCTCCAGGATCATACCCCCGGCTGCAGGCAGTGCTAAACCACTGCGCCACCGGGGCTGCCTGGACTTTTCATTTTAAAACTAGAGACAGCCTTGGACAAACCAGGACAAGTTGGTCACCACGTGCCTCCCCTCTGTTTCCCCGAAGGCTCCAAGATGACCACCCCTGGTCATGGACATCACTTCAGACCCTCCCCAGGAGTTGGGGGTTGGGGCAGGGCAGGGGCGGGCTTCATCTTTCTCACCAAGTTTGGTCACGTCCTTCTGGGGACTCCCTTCTTGGAGTTCAAAGGTGGGGTTGTCGCTGCCCTCCTCTACATCCTTGCTTGTATTGTGGAGCTGCTCCAGAACGGCATGTGCGATGGGCACCATCATGGCTGTGGTGGCTGTGTTGCTAATCCACATGGACAGGAAGGCTGTGACCAACATGAAGCCCAAAAGCAGTCTAGGGACAGACAGATGGACACACTGGTTGGTGTTCTGGCATCCCTTCAGGGACCAGATCCCCAGCACACCACCCGTTCCAGGTTCTCTGGTCCGGTTTGTGGGAACTCACAGGGCAGGCCGCACCCCAATGATGAGGAGCACACGGAGAGCAATGCGTTTGTGCAGATTCCAGTGCTCCACGGCAATGGCCATCAGCAGCCCCCCGACGAACAGGATGTTGCTGTCCTTAAAGTATTCGATGCAGACCTGGCAGGCAGGGACAGCTAAGAGGCAGAAAGGGGTCTCCCCCATGTCCCTGGGCTTATAAGGCTACAGTCAGTGACATTCCCACAAACACAGGTTGGTCTCCTGGGCTCTCAGAATCAAGTGGAAATGGTCTTTGGATTATGTTCCATTTAAAATTAACCAGGTCCCTCTCTGCCTGCCAAACTCCTTCTTTCTCTCCTCAGGAATGAGTGGGAGATAATCTAGCCTGATTCCAGTCATGTTGCAAGCCATTGACTGGGAGAGAATTTAGCGCAGGTTCTAGAAACTACAGCAGTGGTTCACAAAGTGTGGTCCATAAGCTGGCATCATCTCCGACCTGGAACTTGCTAGTAACGAAATGCTCAGGCCCTGCCCCAGATCTATGGCATCAGAAACTCTGGGGGTAGGGCTAAGCCGTCTGTGTTTCAGCCAGCCCTGCAGGTGATCCTGAAACATGCACGCTCATGTCTCAAAGCCATTGATCCAGGGGAATACAAGTTCCTTAGCTGACTTTCAAGGCCCCTTTTCTTGGGTCACCAGGCCTTTCTACCTCCCTGGCCTACACCTGTTCCACTTTGAATGACCTCTCAACACCAACCATGCACTCAGCATTTCTAGAATGCACCCTCACCCACCCCCTCCCCGGTCCTCTTCTAGCTGACTCCTCACTTAGTGCTCCCTGACCTGTTAAGCAGAGGCAAGGACTCCTCTTCTGTGTGCTCTGCCCTGTGATGAGACTTCCTCCATCACCAGTGTTTTAGGGCAGACTCCCTCCATAGGAGAAGCCATTCCTCTTGTGAAAGGGGAGGCTTACCTCAGAGGCATCCATTATGCCCATCATGGGGTACAGGATGATGGGGAAGAGGGCAGTGACAGGCAGAGGCAGAGCCTCGGTGCACCAGAAGAGTGCCATGAGGATGATGGAGTAGGCACAGTAGGCTTCCTGTGGGTGGGAGGGGAGTAGCAGAGCTGTTGGAAGGGTAGGCCTGGTGTTCCAGAGTCATGTCACCTCCTGCCCCCAGAGAAAACAGGCCATTTGTAACAGTGTAGGGACAGCCTGTGAAACTCACAGTCTTTGATTTTTAAGTCCAAGGTCTCACCGCAAAACGGAAATAAAAAACAAAGCAAGGTACTCATCGCCTTGTCTTTGAGCTTGGGAGGCCAAACGTTATAATCCAGCCACACTGGAGGGACCGGAGAGTCTAGAGTCGGGTATCAGGCCCCACTCAGCCCGAGGACACTGCAGGGGGCCAAAGTGAGGATCCCCTAGATGAGATGGGGGCTCATCTAGATGAGACTGGGGTGTGGCCAGTATGGACTCCTGAACGGCACCCTGGCCTTCCCTGGCTTTGTCAGAGCCTGCAAGAATCCGTATGGCAATGTTATTATCGTTCGTTTCCCCTCTTAGAAGGTGAGCTTCATGAGGACAGAGTCAGTCACTCCAAGCACAGCATCTGGGTGCTTGGAGCTCAGGACCCTGCAGGCTTCAAGGCAAATCCCTGAATGAATGAACCACTGGGAAGTTTTGGAATAGTGGGAGATCTCCTTCCCAGCAAGCCTGGCATGACCACTGCATCACACAGTTCCAGGAGCTTCCATACACATTTACAGAATATGTGAAAGGTTCCTCCCCAGCCCCAAGTTGGGCAGGGAATTGGGGAGTAAACCCTGAGTCCTAGTCTTTCAAGTCTGGGTGCCAGAAGCTCTCCTTTCTTTTGCAGGGTCCTCGAGTCTAGGAGGGGACCTGGAGCAGAAATGGAAGTCAGAGAGTCAGCCTCCTGTGTCACGGGGCCACCGGAAGGAGAGGGTAGGAGAATCATTAGCTTTTAGGAGCTGGGTGTTTTCAGGTGGGTGTGTTCCAGGTTCTAGATGAGCTTGGAGAGGCTAAGTGGCTTGCTCAAGGTCACAGAACTGGGGTGTGTCAGAGCCAGGATGGAACACAGGCAAAGCCTCTAGACTGCAGAGCTCCGAGGGCGTTTCCCAGGTCTTCTAGGGGAAGGGCACCCCTGAAGTGGAACAGCATGCAGCCTGTGCAGCCCCGCTGTAGAGCCAGGTCAGCCTGATGCCAGGCTCACCTTCTCATCGTGAAACTTCCACCACCCCTCCTCACCCTGGATGAGAACTCTTGGGCCCTGGGGGTGGGGCCACCTTGACCTTCGCCCAGAGACCCACCCCTCCTTCCCCTCAGCGGGAGGCTGGTTCTGCTGAAGCTGCTGTTCTCCACAGCTTCCTCACCTGCAAGTACTGCCGGCCCAGTTATTCATCCTCCCCGGGGACTAAGGGCAGGCCAGCGGCTCTGGACCCTGGCATTGCCCCTCCCCCCACAACTCCCCTGGAATTCTTGGGTCAGAGACAAGGAGGGGGCCGGGGTGCATGGTCACTGCTGATTCAAGGAGAAAGCACTGCTAAGGATAGCAGAAGTGTCCCGAGGGCTAATCCGTGCCAGGCTTTGGGCCCTTCATGCTTCAGGTGATTGTCCCAAGGTAATGACCACTGTTCCCATTCCGCAGATGCAGAAACAAAGGCACAAACAAATGAAGTGAATGTCTCAGCGGCACATGTTAGCAAGTGAAGAAGCCAGGCCATTTGGTTTTTGAGCTTCAGCTTTCTCTCTCTCCCCTGAGCTCCATCCCTCACAGTTGTGGGGTGTCCTCCAGCCTCAGGTACGCTGTGACTTGTGGGGTGCATGGAGATGGGCCAAGGCTCAGAATTCACACATGACTGTCTTCCCTGGGGCCTGCCACTTCCTGCCACCAAGCTCGGGGTGAGTTCCTTCCCTTCTGAGACCCCATTCCTGTGTTCCAGAGAGAGCTGGTAATAATTGAAATTCCCCTGTGAGCTCTGGTGCATGTGCCATCGATGGCTCCCCTACCCCTCTACAACTTTCCTGAGTCCCTCTCCTCCTCGTCGTCTGTCTGTCTTTGGATCAAACCCAAAACCAGTTTCAAAGTCCCATCCAGGAGCCTCCCGTGGCCCTGATGGCCCTGGCCCTGTGTCTCCAGCCTCCCCTTCTGGGCAGTCCTGTCCCGTTCTAGCATAACTTGCTGACCTGTTCTTCCTGGGTCATAGGGTTCTTAACTGGGGCGTGGAATTCCAAGGAATTTGAGGGAAGACTGTTTCATCTCTGTGCTAACATCTAAGGGTCTAAACATAGGCAACAAAGCCATGCTGCTGCTAATGGTACTACAGGTGATTTGGTCCCAAGCCCTCCCCCCCTTTTAAAGATTTTTATTTATTCATGAGATACACAGAGAGAAACAGGCAGACACATAGACAGAAGGAGAAGGAGGCGCCCTGCAAGGAGCCCGATGTGGGACTCGATCCCGGGATCCCGGGATCACAACCTGAGCTGAAGGCAGATGTTCCACTGCTGAGCCACCCATGCATCCCTAGTCCCAAGGCCCTTGATGGTGACTGTCAGCCATCAGATACGTGCACAGATCAGTTGTTGCCGTTATCTCAAAATGTATCTCGAAGTATTGTCTCTATCCATCCCTAGTTTTGAAATTATGGTAGTTATACCAACACTAGATCTTATTTAATTCATTCATAATCACCTATAATTCCCAATGGTAATTTGCTTTTTCAAATTTTTATTACTGTATTTCAAAGTAACTGGTTTCTTTTGTAATCCCATACATTTTATTTTGTGCATTTTATTTATTTATTTTTTAAAGATTTTATTTGTTTAGTCATGAGAGACACAGAGAGAGAGAGAGGCAGAGACACAGGCAGAGGGAGAAGCAGGCTCCATGCAGGGAGCCCGACGTGGGACTCGATCCCGGGTCTCCAGGATCATGCACTGGGCTGAAGGCGGTGCTAAACTGCTGAGCCACCCCGGCTGCCCTATTTTGTGCATTTTAAAGCACTATTTTGAGAAGGGCCCATAGTCTTCACCAGACAGGCAGAAGCTTCATAGCTCAGAAATGGGTTAGAGTCCCCAAACGAGGGGACTGGGTGGCACAGTTGGTTAGGCATCCGACTCTTGGTTTTGGCTCAGGTTGTGATCTCATGGTCCTGAGATTGAGCCCCAGGTTGGGCTCCACGTAGTGTTCCTTTCACCTTGCCCCTCCCTCTTGTGCTCTCTCTCTCTCTCTCTAGAATAAATAAATAAATCTTAAAGAAAAAAAAATCCCTGAATGAGATTTTCAGCTACCTCCATTTTGACCTCAGTCTGTACATTCTAATTTGATTAAGTCAAATTGATTAAGTTCTTCCTTTTTTTAAAAAAAAATATTTATTTATTGAGAGAGAGAATGAGCACATGGGTGGAGGGCAGGGACAGAGGCAGAGGGAGAGAGAATCCCAAGCAGACTCTGTGCTGAGCGTGGAGCTCAATGGGTGGCTCAGTGCAGGGCTTGATTCCATGACCTGAGCTGAAACAGAATCAGATGATCAACCAACTGTGCCACTTTCCAGCTTATTTATCATCTCAGGCAAAAGATGCCCAAAAAGCATCTCGTGATGGGAACCGTAACTACTCCCCCAAGCAATAGGGACTGCCCTGACAGCCACAAGAACCTTCGTGATTGACCCCAAGATGGTTATTAACCTTACCTTTCCTGCCTACCTGCAAGACCTTTCCTGTGGCCCACTCTTTCTTATATAAACCTGGACATATTCTCAGCACTTTGGAAACAGTCCTCGAGATACTCATCCCCTGTCTTCCCAGTGCTGGCCTCACTGAAATAAATCCTTTTCTTGTTTCACCACCACCTCTCTCTGCCTTTGGGTTTTGTCAGCAGCGAGTGGCCCAGCCCGGTCTGTTTGGGGCCCTCACGGCCAAGTGCTCTTGCACCTTTGGGCTCCAGTTATATCCCTGCCCTAAGGTGAAGGGAAAGAAAAAAATGATCTAGCACTAACTATTGTGGCTTCCCCGAATCACCTTGGGAACTTTCTAAGCTTCTAGGTCCATCTCCAAGTGAAATTTCTCTCTGAGTGGGAGCAGGGGTCTCTACAAGGCCTGAGCAAGGCAGCGTGAGTCAGAGCGAGGAATAGACAGAGAGGTCAGGCATGCATAGTTTGGTGGGTGCCTGACCTATGTTCTCTCTCATTTCCTCCTCATATCTCCAGGGGGCAGTGTTTCTCCCTACTGCCACTGCGGGGGCTGGGGGGGAGGGGGCAGGGAAGGGACCTGGGCTGGCCAGGCTCAACTGGCAGCTTATATGGTATGGGACCATGTGGGCTTATGCTCTGGCCACTGGCCGATCCTCTGGGCTGCTGGCACTGCACAACTGCACACACCAACCTCATATGCATTGCCTGCACTGCTGTCTGCGGTGGCCCTCCTGGAGCTCAGATAACAGCAAGAATGAGTTTTTTCGTGGCAGCCAGTGCTTCTTTCTCCCTCTGTCCCTGCCTCCCCCTTGCCCAGGCCGGCAAGGGAAGTGTTCCCCATCTCTGACAGATTTGGCTCTTCTCCTCAGTATCCATTTATGGGCTTCTGAGGACAGAGAGAGTCTCTTCACCTCCATGCCTGAGCCCTGGCTCTTTGGCTGGTGCTGGCCTGGATGAGAAATCCTCCTCTCCCCACTTGTGACACACCCAGGAAGCATCTTGTTTGGACGCCCATTGAATTCAACCCCCAGGAAGTCCCTGCTATGGGGAGCCCCTTGGGAGCAAGCCCTGGGCCTCTGAACTGTTCATCAGGCACTCATTCGACAAATAGTCTCTCCACTCCAGGTCTGCAGTCCTGTTCGTTCTGTGCCTCAAATACCCCCATTGACTTCTCTCCAGTTCTCAGTCACCCGCCTCGTCCAAGCCCCAGCATCTGTCACCAAGACCTCTATAACACCTCCTCATTCACCTCTCTTCCTCTCTTGTCCCTGAAATCTCTTCTTGCTGCAGGCAAAGTGATCTTGAGTCACAAATCTATTTAATCCACCTCAATCCTCCAACACGGATGGACGGACGCACTCACCTCAAAGCAGATCAAATCCCTTCAGAGGATCCCATTGCTCTCAGGAGAAGTTCGAGGCTGATTCAAGCCTCTCCTTGCTCTCTGCTCCAGCCACACTAGCCCTCTTCCAGTTCCTCAAATACACCAGCCTCCTCCCAGCCACAGGGCCTTTGCTCATAATTTCCTCTCTTCCCACTTCACCCAGTTGATGTCTACTCAACTCAAGGATTCCCTTTTCAGTGAATCCTTCATGGGTTCCAGGCTTGGTTATATTCCCCATTTCAAAACCCCTGTACCTCTTCTGCATAGCACTCATCATATGCTATCATTAAACACTGTATTTCATGGATTTCTTGGTGAACATCAACTTTTTCATCATACTGTACTCTTTAGGGAGCTAGGCTCAAGTCTGTTTCGGCCCATCCCATCAGGTATCTTTATGGAGGTGACACTCTGAATACATGAATGAGAGAGCACTAGGCACTAGGGATATAGACATGAGTCAGGCCCAGCTCCGGCCCTTTGGGACTCTGAGTGCCCCCATGTAGGCTGGCCCCTAGGGTCATGGTGGGCAGGCTACCCTGCAAAGCCAGCAGTGGACAGAAGAGATAGATGCTCAGAGGGTTTCCAAAGCCTGAAGTTGGCAGCTTGCTTCTTTTGTAATAGGAAACAAAGGTCAGAGGTCAGAAAATCTATGTGCCCAGGCCTGGCTTTATGGCTGTGTCCTTGAGAAAGTTACTTCATCTCTCTCAGACTATTTCTTGTCAGCAATAGTGATCATTTCCAGCTGTACACACATTTATCTCCTTTTTGTAGTTTTCTTATCTACAAGTGGGAATGAAAGAAACACCTGCCTCCCTGGGTTGTTATAAGGATAAAGGATGTGAATATGTCATAAAGGACAGAGGATGGCAGTGAGCAGATGGTAGGGTTGGTGTTGGGAGACGAACGTGCTCCTGGGCTCCTGGGGAACCAGGGTGGATTCACAAGGCATATGTGGAGACGAAAGTGCCAGAGACTCTTGGGCAGACTCTGGACCCAGGGTGTGGGCAAGGTGTACGACCTGCGGGCATCATGGCCTTTACGCATGACAGGCACGGAGCAGCCCATGGCTCAAATATGTCTGTAGTCTCAGAGGTATCATGACTTATTCCTTCTGGTGATTGAAGGTTAACCCAGGGGTGGGGGATGGCTTGGCACACAGTGAGTCCTTCCCACTGCCCCTATGCCCTGGTAAGTAGAGATGCTGCTGGCGGTGAGCACTACTGGCTCTGGGAATGAGGTGAGATACTGGGTGGCAGCCTGCCAAGAACCATGGCAAAGGTGAGGCCAGAGTGGGACCCCACAGGAGAAGAAGCCCTTCGCTGAGCCTCCATCTGCCTAGGCTGAGGATGACTTCCAGAGGGGACCCTCAATAGGTGCTGAGGAATGAATAGGAGTTTGATGGGTGGGTGGGCAAAAGGTGTTGAGGTAAGGGAGTGAATAGAGAGGGAACAGAAAGAAGCATAAGGGATCTTTTTGATGCATTCTTGGAGGGGTGTAATGCTTGGAAAAGACCTTGTCTTCCCTGGTGGAGATCTAGAACTTTATCTGGAAGACAGTAGTGAAAAGTGAGGCCCCTAAAGGATTTTTAGAGAGAGTGATAACAGTAAGGTTACATTAATGCTACTCTATGGGATTTTTAAAAAGACTTTATTTATTTATTTGAGAGAGAAAGAGAGTGAGTGAGAGAGCACAAGCAGAGGGAGAGGGAGGAGCAGACTCCCTACTGAGCGTGGAGCCAACCTAGGCCTCCATCTCACAACACTGAGATCATGACCTGAGCTGAAACCAAGAGTCAGACCTTAACTGACTGAACCACCCAGGTGCCCCTTATCCTATGTGATTTTATTTATTTATTTATAAGATTTTATTTATTCATGAGATACACAGAGAAAGGCAGAGAGAGAGGCAAAGACAGGAGAAGCGGGCTCCATGCAAGGAGTCCGATATGGGACTCGATCCTGGGACTCTGGGATCACGCCCTGAGCCGAAGGCAGATTCTCAACCACTGAGCCA
Organism: Canis aureus; assembly: GCF_053574225.1. Taxonomy (NCBI): domain Eukaryota; kingdom Metazoa; phylum Chordata; class Mammalia; order Carnivora; family Canidae; genus Canis; species Canis aureus. The sequence continues at coordinate 18,466,531 of NC_135626.1, forward strand.
CCCAGATGTCCCACCTATGTGATTTTAAAAAATATGTGCACGAGTGTTTGTATGTACATGGGAAAAATCTCTGATTCAGGGTTTCTGTACCAGGGTCCCTTGGCAGCCTGATAAGGCCTTCCAACTCCTTAGAATAATGTTTTTAAATACATAGAAAAATACATAGAATTATAAAGGAAACTAATTATATTAATATGCAGTTGTTAAAATATGAAAAATAGGCGAGATAATGATATATGTTACTCCTTCTTAGCTAGTAAGAACTTCACTGGCTAATGGTTACTGTAATTGCAGTCATGATGAACACAAACAGTATTTCAAGGTACCTGCAACAGCACTAATGAATGTGATAATATCTGTGGTTTTTATTGGTGGCAAAGCCAAAGATATGGTTAATGCTATTGTGGCTTGTTATCTACATTCATAACAGAAGGAAGTACTAAATTTTCTTAGTTAGGAAGTACTAAATTTTCTTAGAGGTTGTTGATGATAAAATATAGGGTTTTTTCCATCCAAGTTCACAGATCTCCTGAATTTTCCCCACAAATTCCCAAGGATGAAGAGTCCCTGCTCTGGAGGATATCCACCATGCTGGCCCATGAGACTGCCCTCTGGACGGGCATGAGGGTGGAGGGTGGGAGGAGGACCCCTCCATTTCACTCTTTCATACTGTCAAATTTCATACAATGTGAGTGTGCCATGTAATTAAACAAATACTTCATCTAAACATGAAAATAGGGATCCCTGGGTGGCGCAGCGGTTTAGCGCCTGCCTTTGGCCCAGGGTGTGATCCTGGAGACCCGGGATCAAATCCCACATCAGGCTCCCAGTGCATGGAGCCTGCTTCTCCCTCTGCCTATGTCTCCGCCTCTCTCTCTCTCTCTCTGTGTGACTATCATAAATAAATAAAAATTAAAAAAAAATAAAAATAAACATGAAATAGGGAGCTTACACCTGCTACACTGTAGCCAGTGAATTGGAAGACAGGAGATGGGAGGTCGGGAGGCCCCAGAAGACCCTACGAGGTCGTGCTGCGTGTCCAATGGGCGGATGTCAGGGGCTCAGAGCAGGTCATGGTAGTAGAGAAGGAAGGACAGACTCCAGAGATGTTAGGAGAAGACAGGGTTTGGGTGACGGCTGATGGCTTGGATAGGAGGAGTGGGAGAACACCGCCAGGTGCCTGCCCTGGGTGTCTAGATGGTAGGGACCATAAAGAGAGGAGGCGGGCTGAAGGGACTTGGGGAAGGAGGTGCAAAGTAGGCTGGGGTGTGTGATATTCTTTCCAGGAATAATAGGCTCCTAAATACCTAATCTTTTCAGAAGACTGAATATGCAAAGGGAGCAATGGCCAGTCCATGTATAAAAATATTTTCTATAGTCTCTGCAGGAACCAGTCTGGGTAGCGAAACCACAACCTCTACAGCATTTGGCCCAGTCTGGATTTGCTCAATGACTGCCAGCTTTCCTCATTTTTGCCCCCTCTCTCTACCCCCACTTCTAACTCTAGACTAATGAAAGCCAAATATGTATCCCTCACCAACCACTCGGGATGGCCGTCTTCTCGGAGCCCCTCCAGCCCCCCTGGCAACAGCCTCCAGCCAGGGCGCACCTGAAGCCTCCCCTTTCCGGCTCCAGAGCATTCCGACCTCCGCCCACCTTTGAGGCTCTGCTAAAAGCAAGTGGTGGTGGCTGACTCCCTTCCTATGCTTTGCCTGATCTCTTTCAGGAGATCCTTTGTTTATTTCTGCACCATAACGTGAATGAATTTGTTGTATCATCTTCTGTAGTTAGAGGCCAAAGGGAAACAATGGGTTTCTGAGTGTCAGAGAAGACAGATGTCTGGGGAAGAGTCCTGAACTCACAGTTTGGACCGGGGCCAGGTCTGCCTGTGTCTCCTGAAGGGCAAAACAGGCAGCAGTGACTATGAGCAAAGCATTTTCACACTCTTTGGGTTCAATCCCTACAACAGACCAGGCTTTGCTGCTGGGTTCTATCCAGGAAACTGGACTGTTGAAGATTCTACTGCTTTCTCATTCCCTATTTATTCGAAAGAAAGAGAGAGAGAGAAAGAGAGAGTGAGAGAGAGAGAGAATGAGCACAAGCAGGGGGACTGGAAGAGGGAGAGTGAGAAGCAGGCTCCCCGCTGAATAGGGAGCCTGAGTCAGGCTCCATCCCAGGACGCCAGGATCATGACCTGAGCCAAAGGCAGTTGCTTCACCAACTGAGCTACCCAGGCACCCCTGCATAGGTTCCTTTTTCATTTTTTTTTCTTACGTAGGCTCCACAGCCAACACGTTGCTTGAATTCACAACCCTGAGATCAAGAATCTCATCTTCTACTGACTGAGCCAGCCAGGTGCTTGGGATTGCTTTCCCATTCCTGACCTTCCCCTAGCAGGTGCTGACAGGCATGGACATAATTTGATCATTTGAGAACAAAGTCCAAACTGGGGAAACTTCTCTCTCCTCCAGGGATTCCCCCTGGCCCTGGAGGCTGGGTCCTTCACATCCTACTCCCAGGCCCCCTAGAGGCCAGAAAACCTGTCTCCAGGTGGTGGCGACACTTAGGGGCTATACCTCGCTGCTCTCGTGAGGGGGACCGGCTGCACCTCACCTTCCTGATTCACAAATGGGGATACTGAGGCCTCCTGGTCAGGGCAATAGCTCATATGAACGGAAGTCATCTCTGGAAAAGAAGTCAGGTGTCCAGGCAGTGCTGGGGCTAGTTGTGTTTTCCAGGGGCTAGGAATTCAGACGAGAGGCAGAGGGCGCAGGGAACCACTGCATACCGAGCCCTGGGCACCAGGGCTCTATGCACACAGGTTCTCTTATTTTATCTTCATGCAGCCCCTTAGAGAGGAGAGGGTTGGTGAGGTCACACAGCTGTACACACTGCAGAGTAGATTTGGACCTACATCTCTCTGACTTTATTTTTTATTTTTTAAAGATTTATTTATTTATTTTAAATATTTTATTTATTTATTCATAAGAGACACAGAGAGAGAGAGAGGCAGAGACATAGGCAGAGGGAGAAGCAGGCTCCATGCAGGGATCCCGATGTGGGACTCGATCCCGGGACTCCAGTATCACGCCCTGAACTGAAGCCAGACACTTAACCACTGAGCCACCCAGGTGTCCCTCTCTCTGAATTTAATATCCCTGTGTTGTTCCCTGGACTCTGCCTTCTTGACCAAGAGCCAGGAAGTCTCAAAAGATGGAGGTGGACCCCAGAACTGAAGTCCAGATTCCATGTTCAGTCTTCATGCTGAACACAGTGAATCATCTGAGTCCTGTTCCGTCTCTGGGGTTCAGGAATAGCTTTGGGTCAGGGTATTTTCATTACACAGATTTTAAAGAAGGTATACAATGTATGGTTCTTATATTCTAGGAGTGCAGCTGACTCAGATTAAGAAATTCTGTAAATACAATATGGATTTTAGCTAAGCTCTGTCCTGGCAAACATTGTGCTGCTAGGAGACTGTTTTTACAGATGGTCCCATCAGGTCCTGGGGTTGGGATGGGGATGGTGGGGTGAGGGAACACTTGCATTTTTGATCCTAAAAATCTTCACTCCTTCCCCTGGCTTTGCAGGGCTGACAGCATGGGCTGACCTCCCCCTGTCTCTCTAACTGAATTTATCCCACCTTTTCTTCACTCGGTTCCCCATGCCACGCTGGCCTCATTTAAGCCTGCACCTTGCCAAATTCATTCCTGGCCTTGGGCCTTTGCACTGCGTGTGCTGCCTAGACAACTCTTAAGCCCAGAACTGTGCTTGGCTGCCTCTTACTTGCCATTCAGGTCCTAGGGTAAATATCATTACTCTGGGAAGCCTTCCCTGACTACCCCATCTAGAGCAGCCTGTCCCTAAGCCATAGTCACAGGCTGCCATACGGTTTTCCCAGCATATGCTTCTTTCCAGCCCTGCCCCCCTGCACCTGAACAGCCCCTTTGACATAGTACGTGTTCCCTGATGGGTGAGCACGTGGGTGAATGAATGAATGAGTGTAAGGTTTGGAGCACACTGATAGTGCTTCTTTGCTGTCTGGTTGCAGAATTGGGGAAGCAGTGAAGAGCCCTCAGGCCCTACTGTCCCTCATCCCCTGGGACCACCAGAGCATTTCAAGGATTCTGTTGCTATTCCTGGAATGCACCCTATAATTCCAGCTCTTACACTGTTGCTCCTTTGCCTTCACCCAGCCTGTCATCTACGGATGTCTCTGACTATTGGCATCTCATTCAGCCTTCAAGGCCCAACTCAAACGCTACCTGCTTTGGAGTCTCCCCTGACTCAGTTGGAAGAATTTCCTCCCTCCTCTGAGCTCCTCAGCCTTCTGGCTCTACCTCTGTGTAAACACACAGAACCATGTGCTCCTTTTCAGTGACTCCCTAGCACAGAGCAGGAGCTCAAGAGACATCTCTGACCTCACCACAGTGGGAGGACCAGCTGATGCCTGGATGGATGTGAGGGTAGATGGCTCAAGAGGTGACTCACAATGGGGTCACAACCCTGGAATGCACCTGGACAGCCTTGAGCAGAGACCCCAAGGCCAGGTTCCAATTTGGACTTCGTCTTTCTCTAGCTGGGACTTTAGACAAATTACTTTACTACTCTGGGCCTCAATTTATATGTCTGTAAAATGAGATAATAGTAGTGCTCTCACAGTAACTCAGAGGTTATTGTGAGAAATAAATGGGTTAGTACTTTGAAGTGCTTGGCACAAGAACTAGCACATAAAAAATATCCAATGCTCAGTCTGAGCCCTGTCTGGGGCTCTCCCTTCCCATTTCAGGAGCTGGGGGCATGGAGGTAAACGTGGGGGTTCACTACAGACAGCTGGGACTCAACACAGGGTCCTCTTTGTCCACGTGCATGCATTCATTCAACAGATGTTTGTTGAGCACCTACTATGTGCCAGGTACCAGAGATTCTGCGGGAAAAAGACAAAGTCTCCGCCTTCATGAAGCCTACATTCTAGTGTAGGGAGTCAGAGAATAAATAGAAACTAAACAAATACATCATTTCAGAGAGTGAAAGACCTTTCAATACAGCAACAGTGTTTTGTATTAGACAAATGCCAGATGACTGGCAGAGGTCAGAGAACGCTTTTTATGAGGAGGTGGATTTAGGCTGAAGCCTAAGAAATGAGAAGCAGTCATCTGGGAAAGAACATTCTGGACAGAGAGATGAGCAATTTGAGGAGTACAGAGAAAAAGCTGGTGAGGCTGGAGAAGAGTGGATGAGAGAGAAGTAGGATATGAGGCTTTAGAGACTGTGGCGTCTCCTGGGGTAGAGCCCTGGTGACTCCTGGCTACCCTAAGAGGTTTGGGTTTAATTTCAAGTTTGATGAGAAGCCTGTGTAAGGGCTTCCACGAGGTATTGATTGGGTGAAGAATGGTCTGGGGAGGGACAGGAAGAGGAGAGAAATGATGGTAGCCTAGACCCACTTAGGAGGCAGTGGCAAGCAGTTCCATTGAGAGTGTTTTGTAGATGTTGAGTCAGCTGGATCCACTGGTGCACACGGAAATGAAGGATAAAGAGGAATCAGGAATGTCTCTAGAGGCGCCTGGCTGGCTCAGTGCGTAGAGCCTGCAATTCTTGATCTCGGGGTTGTGAGTTCCAGCCCCATGTTGAGTGTAGAGATTACTTAAAAATAAAAAAAAAATTTTTTTTCTTTTAAAGGAATGTCTCAGAAGTAGAAAGCTGAGCCACATCTTGGTAAGATGGCAGGAAGAGCCAGCCGGAAAAGATGAGCAAGCAGCGTTCTGTTTTGGATGTGCAAGTGTAGAAGCATGTGTTATTTATAAAGAGAAGATTCAGGAGCAAGTGTCCAGTACTAGTTTGGTAATACTAGGGTTTAGAGGTTAGGGCTGGGGTTAAGATTGGGGAGTGGTCAGCATGGAGACAGCAGAAGGTCATCTAGGAAGAGAGTGGGGACAGAGAGGGGGCCAGGAAAAGTGGCCAGGGGAGAGAGTAGCCAGGAGGTGAAGTTGGGGCTGGAAGGTAAAGCATCTTGGAGACTGGAGCTGTCTTTTTTTTTTTTTTTTTTTTTAAGGTTTTATTCATTTATTAGAGACACACAGAGAGAAGCAGAGACATAGGGAGAGGGAGAAGTGAGCTCGCTGCAGGGAACCTGATGCGGGACTCGATCCCAGGAACCCAGGATCATGACCTGAGCCCAAAGCAGATGTTTAACCACTGAGCCACCAGGCACCCCTGGAACTGTCTTAAGGAAAGATCATGCAGACAGATTTTAAGGCCTTCCATCCTGAAAAAGACAGAGAAAGCAAGCCTCTGTGAAGGGAATGTGGGTTTGTTTATTCCGTGAGAGAGATTGCAGCATGTTTTGTGTGCTGATGGGAGAGATTAGGAGGAGAGGAAAAAATGAATGAGGCTGGAGAGGGGATGATTATGGGAGCAAAGTCCTTGAGAGGAGCCGGTTTCCAGGGCCTCAGTGGAAGGGCTGGACTCCATACTGGAGGCAGGACAGGGCCGGCAGCATCTGTGAGGCCAAAGCAGGCAGCAGGGCTGTGTGCGACACAGAGCAAACAGGGGCTCCTGACACCTATCATTCCCGCTGGGAGGCCCGCTTCTCCTTCTGACTCAGGCTTTCCTGTGTGACCTTGGGCAAGTTCCTGAATCTTTCTGGGCTGTGCTTTCTTGAGGAGAAAAGTGGGAATGATTGTCCCTGTCTGTCCATTCCTCCTGCTGTTGGCACATTTGGCCCGACCTGTCTGAAAACCCATCTGATGGGTCCCCAACACAGAGCTGTCACTGGCTTTGGCCAGAGATGAGGGGCCTCTTAAAGATCAGCCAGGCCTTGTCACTTACCAAGTGTCAGAGGCTCAGGAGCTATGCCACTACATCCCCAATCTCTCACCCCTTTGGGATGGCATGGACAAAAAGCCTGCCTCAATTTCCCTATCTGTGACAGAAGAAATGGCTCAATGGACAGTCCTGGGGCTATAGGGGTGGGGCCAGGCCAGCATTCAGTCTCAGCCTTCAGGAGGCCGCCGCAGGGGAGAAAGAAGATAGAGCTTTGGAGCTAGACCACACCCCCGGCCTTGCCACTCTCCGTATGACCTGCCAGAGGGATTTGTATGTCGAAGCCTGAGCTTCAAGACCCTCCTCCTGAACTGACCCTTCCCAAGGCCCCATAATTTTATGTTCTTTTGCTTACAAAAGTGTATAATAACCAAGCTCCATGAAACCAGAATCTGCCTTGGGATTTGGGTAAGTGACTTCACCTCACTTTTCCCATCTGTAAAATGGGACAGTCAGTCTTGCCTCTTAAGATGAGAGGATGGGTCTTTCAGGGGAAGGGGAAAGATGAGAGGAGGGGTTACTGGGTGCACAGTACAGGGCATAGGGTGGGGGCTCCAATAAATGGGAGCCAGAGCTATGGCTCCTGCTGCTTGGTGGAGGGAGACAGGAGGCTGTGGCACCTCTCCCTCCATCCACGGTATGGTGTCTGTTGTACCCACTGGCTGGGTCCCGATGTCCAATTCCCACCCCTCTCCCTCAGCTGACTTAGCCCTTGGGATCAAAAGTGAGCTCTTCCTCATTCTGTTTACACTCTTAAAAGCACAAACTGCTTAAACGAAGCCAGCTTCCTCCTACTCCCTTTCCACTCCTCTCTGGCAGTCAGCCCTGCTCATGCCATACTAGCCCATAGGGCTGGGTGAGCACACAGTTAGGCTGATGACCCCAGCTGCCTCCACCTGCACCCCCTCTATGGAACTGGCTTCCTATCTCCCAAGGCCATAGATTTCTAATGCATCTAAGCAATTCACACTGGACTGCTGCTCCTGGGTGCCAAGCAAAAGCCCCCTGTGACCGACCTCTTAACCCCCAGTCTCAGGAGGACCAGGAGGTCATAGCCTCCTTTCCAGGATATGGAGGGATGAGAAAACTGTGCTGGTCCTAAGGATGCCCAGCCCTCATCCAGACTGTCCTCCCTTGTCCTTCCCCCGCTCCTTTGGAGCCAAATCCCAAGTGCTTACCTTGGTGGGGATGAGGATGGGCAGGGGCAGCAGTAGAATGGGCAGGAGTAGCACAATCAGGTAGGAGCGGTAGGCCCACAGGCCCTGCCAGCAGGTGGCCATCGTGTGGACCTACGGGGGTTGCTCAAGCCACTGCCTCTGGGATCTAGGGAGCTGGAGGAACGATGCAGCAGGTAGGCGGCCAGCCAGGGCAAGCTTATATAAAGCTGGTGGAGTGTTAACCATTGACCCACCCTGGCAATCAAACTGTTTTGGAGTCCAGGAGGTGAGAGTAAGGAGGAGGGACCTGGAAGGACCTGCGTGAAGATCAGGAAGACTTTGCAAAGAAAGGGAGCAGGAAAGATCAAGGAATAAAAGTTTCAGGTGCTTTCAAGAAGTTAAGCCCAAAGTTAACTCCTTCTGTGCATGGAGGCTGCGAAGGGCTGCCTCTGGAGGAGCTGGGAAGGCAGGGTGTCTGGGAAGCCCCACTGCTGGCCTCTGCGGGGCAAGACCCCGGCCCCCTCCTCAGCTCAGTCTCCCTTCTTTCCTGTTATTCCTCCGAAGCCAGTTATCCACGGAGCAGTTCATACTGGTTCCAGAGAGGCAGCCCTGCCTCCAGAGACACTCGGCCCTCCAGGAGTTTCCAGTCTAAGATTGAAGGCAGCCAGTTTGAAGCAAGTCCTCCTCTTCCTTCCAAGTATCAAGGAAATTGTCAAAGTTACTGGTCCTGACTATCTCTTATTCACTGTGTGACGTTGATCCATTGACTAAACCTCTCTGAATAACTACTTCCTTGTTCTGCTGAAATATCTTCCCATTAGGAGGCATAAATTAGACAACCTCTGGTATGTTGATCATAAAGATTAGTTTCTTTTTTATTTTTATTTTATTTTATTTTTTTTTAAAGGTTAGTTTCTTAATGTTCTTTCTGGTTCCCCACCCACCCCTACCCCAAGCTGCCATACAAAACCAGCAAAGATTTCTGTATTCATACATCGTCCATCCATCCCTTCACTCATCGCAGTCAGCAAACAAGCATTTGGCACCAAGTATAGACTCAGCACTGTGTTCAGTGCTAAGGATGCAGAAATCAATATGCTGCTGGTAACACTGAACATTTGTAACAAGTTGGTTAGTGTACTATTTCATTTACTCTGTATAAACATGCTAAGAATTAGGTGGAACTATTCCGTTTCACAGCCAGGACAACTGAAGCCCCAGGACACAGAGCCAGCCAGAGTTCAAACATGCTTTCTGAGTGCCCCGAGGAGGTCTAAACCCACCTAAGGGCACCAGGTAAAAGGAGAGAACGAGGAGCATGGGGCAAGGGCTCCCAGAGAAGGTAGCATGTGAGCTAAACCTTGGAAGCTGAGTCTAATTTGGTCACCAGATGCTGAAGGGAGGATCACTAGCAGAGAGAGGAGCAAGCTAAGGCCTGAGGGTAGAGGTGTTTGTGTTGGAGGGGGCAGGTTGTGGGTTGTAAGGAATTGCTGGTGTCTGTCTGTCTACCCAGAGCCTCTGCCTCTTGGTGCCCTCACCCTTGCCCACCCCATACTACACACAGGAGAAGCTCCATCCATATTTCCATGATTCTGTTGATGATCGGTGAGTGCCTGGAGAGTGTTTCAGGATGGAAATGCAGCCTGGGCAAGGATGCGGAACCGTGGTGGAGTTTAAAGAACAGAAGGTTCTCTGTGGTCGGAGTATGAGTGTGTGGGAAGTAGGATGGAGAGCCAATAACCACATTTCCGGGGTGAGCAATAGCATGGTCTGGGCTGCTATGCCAACGAGATACTCCTGGAGCCAGGGAGATCTGTGTGAGAGAGACCCCCCAGTGTCCTCTGCAGGGAGAGCAGAGAGCTATGGATGGAGTTGGGTCGTGGGGCCAGGCGGGTGGAAGCTACAGTAAGACAGGACAGACTGGCCGCCCCTACACCCCTGTGCAGGTTATGACTCCTCCCCTCCTACTCAGCCGACCTGCCACCTGCTTAGGGCAAGGCAAGGAGCCACAGGAGGCACAGGGATATAAACAAAGGGTTTCAGATACTCAAGACAATACCTGAATTCTGTCTCAACTCAGGGGTGGCCTCTTCTGTGGCCTGAGGCTAGAGAGGAGCCCCAAGGGGAGCAGGGCTGGGACTCCTGCAGAAGGAAGACATCCAGTATGTGTGTAGCCTGTATCCCAGTTTACCCAGCTGTCCATACCAAGCTATGATGTGGGCTCAGAGCAGTCAAGTCACTTACCCGGGGTCACCTGCGAGTAACCAAGAGAGAATCTAGATTCATATCCGAGACTGTGTGTGCTCTCTGCCCAGCCCTCCATGCCTCCATGCTGTGGGTCCCTGTGATGACGCTGGGACAAAACTCAATATTTCCAAGTTAGGGAGCTACTTTCACTGAGATGCCTTCCCCACCAGGCTTCACACTTGCAACTCCCTTCAAAGTCATAGACCCCTGGAAACCTTGCTGAACCTCTTTTGAGGACCAATGGCAGCACCGCTGTGCCACCCAGGGATCCCTGATCAATTCATCTTAAAGGCAGAGTCCTGGGATCCCTGGGTGGCGCAGCGGTTTGGCGCCTGCCTTTGGCCCAGGGCGAGATCCTGGAGACCCGGGATTGAATCCCACGTCGGGCTCCCAGTGCATGGAGCCTGCCTCTCTCTCTCTCTCTCTCTCTCTCTGTGACTATCATAAATAAATAAAAATTAAAAAGATAAAATAAAAAGGAAACATTAAAGGCAGAGTTCTGAAACCAGCGGGCAGTCTCCAGTCAGCACTTACATTATGAGGACTTTCCCTCCCACCTGGCGGTCACAGCCAGGGTGCCCCTCCCCCAGGCTTGCTCACTTTGCCCCCCCCACCCTTTCCTTCAATGAATGTTGCAAATAACTGTGTTTGGGTTGTTGTTGTTTTGTTTTGTTTTGTTCTATGGCTCCTAGTGGACTGTAAACAACCCATGGCAGGATGCTGTGTCTGTCCTTCTTTAGCCTTTGCTGCGTCCTTCCTGTGACAGTCCTCTGCATTATCTCAGGGAGGAGTCCTGACCGCAAAACACCTACCCTGCACTTTGACCATTCATTCACCTTACTGGAGAGGGCCACCTGAGAACAGCTGAGTTCTCAGCTGGACAGGAGACTGTCCCTGACTTACAAGAACAGGCCTATCCTCAGAATCAAGAGGCAGATAAGCTGGCAAAAGAGCCAAGGCTGGGGCTGGGGTGCAAAGGTGGATTTTAGGAAGTTCAGACCTAGATACAGGGGCAGGCATTTGGACAAAGGCCCCTGAGGCAACCGGGGTTGAGCAGGTGAGGCTTGGAGTCTGCAGAGGCACGATCCAAGTGGTCCTAGAAAGGCGGGAAAGGCTGGACATGGTAGGGAGCACCAGAAATGATTTGTAAGACCTGGGGCTGCCTGGCCTAAAGGAGAGAAGACAGGGTGTGGGGTGGCCATCAGATCTTTGAAGAATAGGGTGTTAGCGTTCTCATGGACAGAAAGGACCCTGGGTAGCATGGTAGGAAGGCACACTGCGGCTTTTTCAAGGGCCCCCATGGAAGGTGATATGTGTCCTGGCACTGGAAGTGTTCCTCCTGGGTGTCTAGCCTGCCCAGAGGCAGGAGGGAGGCTACACTGAGTCAGGGGGCAGGCATCTTGCTCAGAGCTCTGAAAATCCTGGACCCAGTATCTGACTCCAGGGACCCTTGTCATCCACTGCCTTTCCAACTGAGCATGCCCATTTTATCTTTTCTATGTTCATATCGCCCCATAGCACCTTGCGGGCTGCTCAAAAGGTGCTTAAATGACCCTATAAGACTCCATCCTCGTGATGCAGGCTGGCCAACTTTGAGAATGCAGAGAAGGTCCCGCAGAACCAGCCAAGAATGTCCTTGGCTTTGCGCAGGATAGAAATTAAATGTAAATGCTCGCTTTGGCAGCACATATACTAAAATTGGAACGATACAGAGAAGATCAGCAAAAGAAAGAAAAGAAAAGAAAAGAAAAGAAAAGAAAAGAAAAGAAAAGAAAAGAAAAGAAAAGAAACATGAGCCAAGAGAAAGTGAGACAGTTTATTAAAGATACAGAGAAAGTATAGATATAGACAGAGAGTCAGGGGGACCCAAGAGGAAGGAGAGTGAGTCTTGTCTTTGCTTGGGGTCTGGGGTTTTTATTAAGGACAGTGATCTGGTGCACGTGTCTTCTCAAGTAATAATCCATGAAGAAAGATGAGAGTTTTTAGGTGTTTTCCATAAGTCACTTATGCCCTGGAACCAAGGGTCTTGATGAGTCAGTGGTTTTAGAAAACGTTCATGAAGGACCACCCAGTCAGGTCATTCCTTAGATATTATCCATTGTGCTGAAAGACTTCAAAGAAATCATTAACTCCTTTACAGACATTATCTGTGCAATAAGGCATGCATAAGGTGGGGTGTGCAGGTCCTAGGAAGACTAGAAGCACAAAAAGGAGTCAAAAAAGCAGTTTTTCACTGGGCCCTTTAGTTTCCCTTTCTCACTTGCTTTCTTTTTTGCCTCAGCCCTGACTCGACTTCTTTGCTCCTGCCCTGACTCGACTCTTTCCAGATTCTCAGCTGACCCTGAATTTACCAAAATCTCCAGGAAGTGCCTATGCACTTGCTTCTCTTAGGCATACTCTCCTTGCCTTCCTCTGCCCATGTTGCTGGTTGAATCTTGTTTATCTTTCAAGTCTCAGCCGAAGAGTGAACTTCCTTTGTGAACGTTTACCAACAGCTAGAACAGGTCCCCTGCTAAGTGCTCTAGAAGACCCCATCACAGCACGTATGATACTGCATTTCATACTCCTCCACTAGACTATAAGTTCTGTGAGGGTAGAGTCCATTCTGTATGGCTGTCCCTCTATAGCTCTTCAGCCTCTTGAGCTAATACCCAACAAATACATGTTGAAAGGATGAATGAGTGGATGGCTGGCTGGCTGGATAGATGGATGGGTGGGTGATCAGGGTGTCTATATGATAATTTATAAGTTCATGCCAGAGAGTTAAACCCTCTTTCCATCATGTTCTGGAGCTGGTCTCTGGATCTTTAGATAGGACAATGGGGGCCACTGGTCAGGTAATAACGCAAAGAAGTGAATGGGTTTTCACAACCATCAAGATTGTGAAGAGGAGATAGGGAATAACCCTTCCAGTGCTGCTCCTGCCCACCTACTCTGGAGGCTGAGCCTGGGCAAGAGTCCAGGGAATGTTCTGACGCTAATAGGGCCCTGAGACTCATTTAGATATAGTCAGCCTGAGAACCTCCTCCCTGCATTACTGAGCACCAAGCCTGTCCCCTTTTCCTCTGAGTTTCCATGCCTAGCTCTTTTTAAAAATTGTGATAAAATATACATAACAGGGCAGCCTGGGTGGCTCAGCTGTTTAGCGCCTGCCTTCAGCTCAGGGCCTGATCCGGGAGACCCGGGATCCAGTCCCATGTCAGGCTCCCTGCATGGAGCCTGCTTCTCCCTCTGCCTGTGTCTCTGCCTCTCTCTCTCTCTTTCTCTCTCTCTCTCTCTCTCTCTGTGTGTGTCTCATGAATACATAAATAAAATCTTTAAAAAATATATACAGAACATGAAATTTATCATCTTAATCATTTTTATGTGTACAGGCCAGTGCTGTTAAGTATAATCACATTGTTTTGCAACCACTCTCCGGAACTTTTTCATTACAAAACTGAAACTTTATACCCATTAAGCAATAACTTCCAACCCCCCTTATTCCAGGGTCTGGCAACCACCATTTTACTTTCTGGTTCTATAGATTCTACTTTTTTTTTTTTTTTTAAAGTAGGCTCCATGCCCAACGTGGGGCTCGAACTCATGACCCCAAGATCGAGAACCACATGCTCTACTGACTGAGTCAGCCAGGCCACCCCCTCCAGGTCCACTCCTGACACTTCATATAAGTGAAATCATACATATTTGTCTTTTTGTGACTGCCTTATTTCACTTAGCAGAATGTCCTCAGATTCATCCACGTTACAGCACGCATCAGAATTCCCTTCCTCTTTAAGGCTAGTATTCCATTGTATGCTTACAACACATTTTACATTTTATTTATCTGTTCATCCAGGGACAGTTGAGTTGCTTCCACCTTTTGGCTATTGTGAATAATGCTGGTACGACATAACACTTCAAAATTGATTTCAATTCTTTTGGCTATATACCCAGAGATGGGATTGCTAGATCAGATGATAATTCTATTTTTAGTTTTTTGAGGAAATTCTATACTGTTTTCCATAGTGGCTGCACCATTTTACGTTCCCATCAACAGTGCTCGAGGTTTCCAATTTCACTACATTCTTGCCAACATTTTTTATTTTCTGCTTTTGTGAGGTTTTTTTTTTTGCTTGTCCGTTTTAATGCAGCCATCCTAATGGGTATGAGGTGATATCTCTCTTTGGGGTTTAAATTTGCATTTCACTATTTCCCTAATGAGGGATGTTGAATATCTTTTCATATGTTTGTTGACCATTTATATGTTTTGGAGAAATGTCTATTGACCCTTTCCCCATTTTTTAAAATTTATTTATGATAGTCACACACACACAGAGAGAGAGAGAGGCAGAGACACAGGCAGAGAGAGAAGCAGGCTCCATGCACCGGGAGCCCGACGTGGGATTCGATCCCGGGTCTCCAGGATCGCGCCCTGGGCCAAAGGCAGGTGCTAAACCTCTGCGCCACCCAGGGATCCCCCTTTCCCCATTTTTATTTATTTTTTGTTTTTTAAAAAAACTTTATTTCAGAGAGAGAGAGAGTGTGTGTGTGTGCACAGGCATGAGCAGGCAGAGGGCCAGAGAGATAAGCAGACTCCCACTGAGCAGGGAGCTCCTCCAAGGGTTGGAGAGTTGAGGGGGCTCAATCCCAGGACGCTGGGACCATGATCCAAACCAAAGGCAGACGCTTAACCCACTGAGCCACCCAGGTGCGCCCCATTCCCCATTTTTAAAACAAGTTATTTGTTTTTGTTATTGCTGGGTTGTTGGAGTCCTTTATTTATTCTGGATATTAACCCCTTGTCAGGTATATGATGTGCAAATATTTTTCTTTCATTCCATAGGTTGCCTTTTCACTCTATTGATTGTGTCCTTAGATACATATACCCAGCTCTTTTGAGGCTTCTCTGTTTTCTATTTTATACTTTCTTTTGACATTTATTTTATTTTATTATTATTTTTAAAAAGATTTTATTTAGTTATTCATGAGAGACACAGAGAGAGAGTCAGAGACACAGGCAGAGGGAGAAGCAGAGTCCATGCAGAGAGCCTGACATGGGACTCGATCTCTGGTCTCCAGGATCATGCCCCGGGCTGAAGGCAGGTGCTAAACCGCTGAGCCACCCGGCTGCCCCTTATTTTAACCTGATTTCACCTATCTCAATATTGTACGGAGGCCACAGACCCAGGAGGAGATGGTAAGGTAAATATGAGTTTCCAATCTTTGGGTCTCTGAACCTGATCCCTTCCATTCATTATCCATCCAGTATTCATTCATTCATTCATTCATCAAACACTTAACAGAGGAGTATGGCAGAGGTTTGGAAATCAAGGATTCCTGGGTGGATGCGTGAACCCTGCTTCTCCCTCTGCCTATGTCTCTGCCTCTCTCTCTGTGACTATCATAAATAAAAAAAAAAAAAAAGAAATAAAAAAAGCCAGGTTTGAATCCTGGCTTTGTAAGTTTAGTACATACACGATCCTGGGCCTCTGAGAACAGCCTCTCTGAGCTTCAGTTCTTTCCGTATAAAGCAGAAAAGGAACTGGGAATGTAACCAGAAGAGAACACTTGAATTTACCTTGCTGGGTTGTGGGAAGAGCTAGAAGGCAACCAGTGTGCAAAGAGGCCGACCGGGCTGGGTGCTCAATAAATGGCAGCCGCTCTTATTTCTTGGTAGCTAGTACTGAGTAATGGACTCTTCTCCGGGTCGCTTGAGTCTCAAGATCAAGGAATTAATGTTCTCTCTGGGTTTGACTTCAGTTCGTTTGCTCAAGAGATCATTCCTGGTTGATAAGCGTAGCAGGACTTTGCCTGACAAGCCTCCCCCGGCTGTGACAGTGACAAAGTTTCCCTCCTGTCCTGACCTTTGAAGGGTGGAAAGTGGGGAGTGTGTTCTGTCTGTCAAGGAAGCTGTGTTTGTGGAAAGCAAAGACTTTTTATGAAAAACCTTTCACTGATGACAGCAATCTTTTTTTCTTTTTTTTTTAAGATTTTATTTATTTATTCATGATAGCCACACAGAGAGAGACAGAGAGGCAGAGACACAGGCAGAGGGAGAAGCAGGCTCCATGCAGGGAGCCCGACGTGGGATTCGACCCCAGGTCTCCAGGATCGCGCCCCGGGCCAAAGGCAGGCGCCAAACCGCTGTGCCACCCAGGGATCCCTGATGACAGCAATCTTTAATCAGATTGTTCTGGGTGGGGAGTGGTGATAAGGCTATAGAGCTGGTCACAGTGTTTGTTTGGATCATAGAACTCTCTGACTAGGAGATGGGCTGGAAGGCTGCCCAGAAGGAGAGGCCTGATTGGTCCTCCGGGGGAGACGCGATCTTCCCTCCCTTGAGAAACAATCCTTGGCTTTTCTTTCTTTTTTTTTTTTCTTTTTTCTTTTTTTTCTTTTATTTATTTATTTTATTTATTTTTTATTGGTGTTCAATTTACCAACATACAGAATAACCTCCAATGCCCGCCACCCATTCACTCCCACCCTCCACCCTCCTCCCCTTCTACCACCCTTAGTTCGTTTCCCAGAGTTAGGAGTCTTTACGTTCTGTCTCCCTTTCTGATATTTCCCACACTTTTCTTCTCCCTTCTCTTATATTCCCTTTCACTATTATTTATATCCCCCAAATGAATGAGAACATATAATGTTTGTCCTTCTCCGACTGACTTACTTCACTCAGCATAATACCCTCCAGTTCCATCCACGTTGAAGCAAATGGTGGGTATTTGTCATTTCTAATGGCTGAGTAATATTCCATTGTATACATAAACCACATCTTCTTTATCCACTCATCTTTCGATGGACACCGAGGCTCTTCAAAGCCTAGAAAGCAGCTTCTGCAGGTGGGAAGAGGGGCTGTGGTTCTGGACCCAGCTTCCAATCACAGTGCCTGGTCCTTGTGAGTCTCTCGGTTGCCTCATCTGTAAAATGAGCACAAGAAAAACCTGCCTGGAACCACTGGTGTGGTGTTTATGTGAGAGGATGTGTGGCACCCAGGAGGTCCTGAGGCAAAGATTACCTTCTTCCTTTCTTTCCTCTTAAGCCTCTGCTTCCTGCTGGGCTCTCAGATGGAGTTGGTGGGGATGCCCTCGCAGGCTAAACATCCGCATGCTGCTTGTGGTTGTTATTATCATTATCATTGAACAGAGGGGCAAACTCAGGCCTCAGCAAAGGGAAATGACTGGCCCAAGACCTCACAGCTAGTAAGTAGCCAAGTTAGGACTTGAATCTAGATCTTTCAATTGGATTTCTCAGCTCAGTATTCTTTTCACCAGGCCTGCAGTCCCTCCTGTCTGCTCCTGAAAGGCAGCTGGGGGACTTGGCACCCATGCCCAGCTAAGAGGAAAGTGTAAGGTTTTAGGTCTCTTGGAGACATTGGGTGCCACTGATGATGGCCAGGGGCCAGAACAATGGCCCTTTGGCAGACTCTGGCCCTGCTTTGCATAACAAGCAAATGGGCCTCAAAGTCCTCAGGAATGCTGCAGGACAGCTCCCTGGCGCAATACAGCTGACAGTAGGCAGTCCCAACAAGCTGGGTTTCCTGATAGGGGCTGGCTCCCAGGCCTGGCTCACGTGGCTTACATTTGTTGCACAAGTCCTACCGTCCTACCATCTGTCCTACTGTGCAAGCATCATCTTTGCACGCCCTGCCTGGGGCCAACAGTTTTCATTCCTTTGGGTCTTGATTTCCTGACCTCAGAGGGGATGATGACGATAATATTGGTCTCTATGAAGGGTTTTTCCTGAAACACCACTTCCTGTTCTCAGAGGTCAAGTTTCTGTTCAAACACTTTTAGTCCTCACTTACACCTCATAATAACAACAGCTGTGACTTATGCACCTACAATACAAACTGAGGCACAGGGAAGTTAGCTCAGTTGCTCTAGGTCACAC
Source organism: Canis aureus (assembly GCF_053574225.1). Lineage (NCBI taxonomy): Eukaryota > Metazoa > Chordata > Mammalia > Carnivora > Canidae > Canis > Canis aureus. The sequence goes on from NC_135626.1 coordinate 18,484,635, forward strand.
AGCTAGTAAATGGCAGAGCTGTGATTTAATTTCAGGACGATCCAACTCCAAATCCAGGTCTCTTTCCATGCAGTACAATATTCTTGTTATTTGCTATTGAAAGTCCTCCCTCCATAACCTGCCTCAAGTTCCCTTTGCAATCCCAGCTCCAACCACACAAGTCCACTCACTGATCCCCTCTGTGTCTTCCCGATCTCTTCAATGGCCTAAATGTGCATGCTCGTGTTTGGGTGTGTGTGTACTTATATGAGTGTTTAGATACACATATTTGTATTATACAGGATCTGTGATAGTCTGTGATACATATGTGTGATGGGAGAACACAGGGCTAGCCGAGGACAGAGCGTAAGCCCAGGGCAGCCCATTGACAAGTCCTTGAAACAGGCAAAGGGACATTCCTCTACAGACTCAGTTGCCTCTATGTTCATACTTTAATAAGGGCAAAAGGCAATCTTAGCCCAACGCCCAGGATCCTGTAAGTCCACTTTAACATATAAAAATCCTTTAGAAACTTCCTTCATCTCTACCTTCCACCCAAGATACATGTTGGCAATCATCCCCCAAGCACATGGCCCACTGATACACATCTGAAGGGTCTCATGATTCAGGTTTTATTAGGCAGTAATAAGTGACCTTTTCCCAACAATAGCTGGCCCCCTCAAGGTCCTGGAAACCTTGCTTCCAAAATTCCTCAGAAAGTATGCTATCCTCAAACACTCCCAACTCCCAGGTATACAATCAGCCACCCCTCACAGGCCCAGGGCAGCCACTCTTCCTGCCCACAGGTCCTGTCCATGCAAAACCACCATTTTGCACCAAAGACATCTCAAGAATTCTTTCTTGATCATCGGCTCTGGACCTCACCCCACCAAAGCTCACCTATATTCCAAAACTTCATCATTTATGTATATATAATGTGCACAATGAGTACAGTGTGTATGTATTTGTAATATGCGCTTACATGAATGTGTTTATAAAGGTATGTGTATGTGATGGATGCATGCATGTGATGTCAGGATGTATGTCTACAGGTATATATTACAGTGACTGGGCAGGGGGTTTTGTCAAGTTTTCCATGAAGTATCATTGTACCTAGTGAGAAAGAAAAAACCCTGACAGTTGGTTAGCTGGCCTATAGGGTAACCAATTGTCTCAGTTGGCCAGTGACTCTTCCAATTTTAGCACTGAAGGTCCTGAGTCCTGGGTAAGTCCTCAGTCTCAGGCAAACTGAGATGGCTGGTCACTCTATTGGCTTGACAAGCAACAGGTTACTATGTTCCCTGATGAACGTAAATGATTTCACAGAAGACCAACATCACATGAGGTCACTCTGCGACCATGAGAAACATTAAGTACATTATGCATTTGGTCGGAAGCGACCAAACGTCCTTCTCTCCCAGCTCAAGTGATGGCTGCTTCATTACCCATGACAACTCAAGTCCTGCTTTGCTCCTCCTAAATCCTAGACAAAAATTATTAAGATGCTCAATCATCACATTGCTCTTGTTTCTTGTCAGCACAACCCAGAACAAACTTTTTTTTTTTTAAAGATTTTATGTGTTTATTCATGAGAGACACACAGATAGAGGCAGAGACATAAGCAGAAGGAGAAGTAGGCTCCACGCAGGGAGCCCGATGTGGGACTCAATCCAGGGACTCTAGAATAACGCCCTGGGCCAAAGGGAGGTACCCAACCGCTGAGCCACCCAGTCGTCCCAGAACAAACTTTTGATTCCTTAAATACTCTCCGAAATTGCCCAGCACAACCCTGAATCCTATAACAAGCTCATCCTAACTATCTCTTAGTACCATGTGCTATAGTTCTCTATGGTGTCTATGTTCCTTTTCTGTCAAGTTAAAAAGCCTAACTTTGATTCCAGGTGTGTTCCTGTGATATTTAGGCCTGGGGCTTTCTCACTGAGAATCTAGCAAAATTTCATGTGGACAGAATATATCCCTTCAACTTTCATTTGCTCAGCAAATATCTACTGAGCACTTATTTTGTGTCAGGCACCCCGCTGGGCAGTGGAGGGGAGCGGGGGGAATCCCTTGTCTTCATAGAGTCTACAGTTTGATGGAGACAGACTAATTAACAGTGACAAAAATAAATATGCATTAGAAACCATGCTAAGGTTTCTAGGACCCACATTTAGTAGGTCAGGGAATATTTCACAGCACTTTACCCAGCTCTACCAGTCAAAGAAGTGCCTCATTCAAATTTGGATTCACCAGTCCTTGCCTTGCCAGCCTCCTAAAGAGCCTTTTGAATTGTTAGGATTCTACTTGCAGCCCAAGATCTCTTTGGGGTTGGAGGCACAGAGAGTCAGAGTTTCCTTATTTTTCTTCCCAAGCTTCCTCCTTTCAATGAGTCCATTGAAGCCCCAGGTGGTAAATCCCCGTGGTGAGAGGAGTTCAATTCCCAGCAGTAGCTGGAGACTGGGAAGGGGATCTCTAGTAATGTAAACTAAAGGGGAGTGGTGGTAAGCCCTGCAGGGTGGGAGAGCTTATCTGAAGGGCCTTGGACCTAGAGCTCAACAGTCTATGAGAACACTTGAGACCTGAAAATAAATTTACAGTGGCACCACATTAAAAAAATCAAATTGTAAAATAAAAATTAAAAACTTAAGGGGCACCTGGGTGGCTGAGATGGTTAACCATCAGCTTTCAGCTCAGGTCATGATCCCAGGGTCCTTGTCTCCGGCCCTACATCGGGCTCCCTGCTCTGCAGGGACTCTGCTTCTCCCTCTCCCTCTGCCCCTGCTCTCTCTCTCTCTCTCAAATAAATAAATAAAATCTTTTATTAAAAAATTGACAACCTAATAATTAATTATATGTTTTTCCAAAAGTAACCTGTCAGGGCAATTCAATTCATTGCATAAAGTTTGTTTACTCTGGGATGCACATCTTAATAGATGATGTCAAGTGAGACGGGGAAATAAGTCCTGGCCCTAGGAGGGCCTTAGACTGGCCCTGGTGCTGGGGCTCCCTGGGCCCCTCTGCTGTTAGAATTGACCAGCCCACTCAAGCAGGATGAGCCAGGCTTGCCAGACAAGCAGCTCTGTGCTGGGTTAGACGGGATGCCCCCCCTCGCCCACCCCAGACTTACTTTCTTCAGGATTGAGTCTCCGTGTTGTGTTCCCCTCTATGTACTCCAGGGGCCCATACAAGAACTGGGCGATTCCTGTGACAGGCCATCACCCCAGGTAGTGGAGTCACTTTGCAGAGGCACAGGCAGAGGCAGGAGCCACCACAGAAGTGCACACCCAGGGCAGCTCCAGGGTGGGTTAATGGAGGCGGAGAGAGCCAGTCAGCTTCTCCATCTAACTGGAGAGAGAAGTAACCGGGAGGTGGGGACATGCCCCACAGTGTCAGCCTCAAGCACAGCTCCCTGACAAAGTTGCCTCCGGGAGCATGCCTGGACTTGTGCTAACACCAACCACCGGCATTTGTGGCTGTTGAGTTGTCTGGCAGTCCTAGCTTTGTATTCCACCTGTTGTCACCTTGGCCTGATCTTATTCTCCATTTTTAGCCTATGACATACATTCTTTTTTTTTTTTTTTTTACTTTTTTTTTTTTAAAGATTTATTTATTCATTCAGAATGAGAGAGAGAGAGAGAGAGAGAGAGAGAGAGAGACTGGCAGAGACACAGGCAGAGGGACAAGCAGGCTCCATGCAGGAAGCCCCACGCGGGACTCGATGCGGGGTCTCCAGGAACACGCCCTGGGCTGCAGGCGGCGCTAAACCACTGCGCCACCGGGGCTGCCCTCTTTTTTTTTTTTTAATGACAAACATTCTTTTTTTTTTTTTTTTTAATTTTTATTTATTTATGATAGTCACAGAGAGAGAGAGAGAGAGGCAGAGACATAGGCAGAGGGAGAAGCAGGCTCCATGCACCGGGATCCTGATGTGGAATTCGATCCTGGGTCTCCAGGATCGCGCCCTGGGCCAAAGGCAGGCGCCAAACCGCTGCGCCACCCAGGGATCCCAATGACAAACATTCTTATAAGCCCTCCAAATTCTTTTTGAAACAAAGTAAACAAACTCAAGACTTGAAGTATTAATAACAAACACTTAAAATTCTCTAAGGCTAAAGACTGTAAACAGGGGCACCTGGGTGGGTCAGTGGTTGAGCATCTGCCTTTGGTTCAGGTCATGGTCCTGGGGTCCTGGGATCAAGTCCTACATCGGGCTCCCCTCAGGGAGCCTGCTTTTCCCTCTGTCTATGTCTTTGCCTCTCTCTGTGTCTCTCATGAATCAATCAATCAATCAATCAATCATCAATCAATCTTTAAAAAAAATAAAGACTATAAACAAGGGGAGACAGTGACTAGCTGAGGAGAAAAATATATGGAACATCCATAACAAACATCAGTTGCTGTATAAAAGTGTGTGGTGTTTTGTTTTGTTTTGTTTTGTTTTGTTTTGTTTTCTGAGAGAGAGAGAGAAACTGCACACGGGTGTGAGGAGGGATGGAGGGAGAGGGAGAGAGAGAATCTTAGGCAGGTTCTATACCCAGCACAGAGCCCTTCAGGGAGGTTGGGGGTGGGGAGACTCAATCCCATGATCCTGAGATCATGACCTGAGCCAAAATCAAGAGTTGAGTGGTTAACTGACTGAACCACCCAGGTGCTCTATATAAAATTATTTTGAACTGCTACAAATCACTAAGAAAAAGGCCCAGCAATTTGCAGAAGAAAGCAAATGGCCAATAAACATGAAAAACTAAAATTCAGCAGTGAGCAAATAAATAGTCAAATAAAGCAACATTTGCCCATCAGATTAGAAAATTTTGTAAAGAATTGGTGAAAGTGAGGAGTGGGAATTTCAAGTGGTACAACCAACTTGTCTGGGCATAATATATCAGTAACCATCCAAATTTCTTTTTTTTTTTAAGATTTCATTTATTTATTCATGAGAGGCAGAGAGAGGCAGAGACACAGGCAGAGGGAGGAGCAGGCTTCCTGCGGGGAGTCTAATGTGGGACTTGATCCCAGAACCCCAGGAGCACAACCCAAGCCAAAGTCAGACACTCAACCACTGAGCCACCCAGGTGCCCCCATCCAAATTTTTAACACAAATCCCTTTGACTCGGCAATCTTCCTCCTACGAAATTGATCCTACAGAATTTTTTTTAAGATTTATTTATTTATTCATGATAGACATTGAGAGAGAGAGAGAGAGAGGCAGAGACACAGGCAGAGGGAGAAGCAGGCTCCATGTCGGGAGCCCGACGCTGGACTCGATCCTGAGACTCCAGGATCGCACCCTGGGCCAAAGGCAGGCGCTAAACCGCTGAGCCACCCAGGGATCCCGATCCTACAGAATTATTCAAGTGTCCAAACGTTTTTGTACAAGAACATTCACTGAAACTTTATTTTTATTTTATTTTTTTTAAAGATTTATTTATTCATGATAGACATAGAGACAGAGAGGCAGAGACACAGGAGGAGGGATAAGCAGGCTCCATGCCGGGAGCCCCATGTGGGACTCGATCCCGGGACTCCAGAATCAGGCCCTGGGCCAAAGGCAGGCACTGCGCCACCCAGGGGTCCCCTGAAACTTTATTTTTAATGGCTAATGATTATATATATAAATTATGAAGTATCCATACAATACTATGCAGCCATTAAAAAGAATGACCTATGTGAATGAACACAGAAAAACTTTCACGATCTACTATGAAATAAACACAGCAAGATGATCCTGTTTTTGTAATCAACAACAACAACAACAACTCTGTGTATCAGGGTTCTTTTCTTTTAAGATTTTATTTATTTATGAGAGACACACAGAGGCAGAGACAGAGGGAGAACCAGGCTCCATGCAGGGAGCCCGACGCGGGACTTGATCCTGGGTCTCCAGGGATCAGGCCCTGGACCAAAGGCGGTGCTAAAGGCTGAGCCACGGGGGCTGCCCAGTTAGGGTTCTTAATTAGCTAGTTTTAGCAGAAATAATTTAGCAGAAAAGAATTAGTAAAGGCTTCGATAAGTCCCTGGGACAGCCAGAGGTCAGGCTTAGAGACTCTACCACCAGTAACAAAACTCAACCCAGACCAAAAGACTCCTCGAGCAAAGATCTCAGTGCCACAATTCCTGGGCACAGACATCACAGTTTACACGAATTACACTGAAGGGTAAACACCAGAATCTCTTTCATGCAGTCTCAGGAGGCATCTTCTAGACATTCCTCTGTATTCCAGATGGTTCTTTTTGCTCTTATTGTACAACAACAACAACAACAACCCATTTTTCTTTGGAAAATAGAATCAATAGTTTAAGCTAATATTGCAATCCCACCTTTTGCTGGATCATTTGGTGGTGTAAAAGCCTACACCAAAGAAGGTGTATAGTCCAGGTGACAGAAGTCCAGGTGACAGTCTCACTTAAAATTCAGTACAATCACTCTGTGTTCTCTGATGGAGGCATTTCTTCTTTCCTTTGGATTTTTTTCATTGTTCTTTTTCTAATTTCCTAGTTTAAGAGCTAGCTGAAGATAAACCCTTTTGTTTTCCAATATAGGCCCCTAAAGTTACGTATCTTCCTGGGAGGGCCATCTTGGTTTCACTTGCCCTTGTTTTAAAAAGTCTTGCGAAGGGCTGCCTGGCTGTCTCCGTCAAAAGAGCATGCAACTCTTAATCTCAGGGTTGTGAGTTTGAGCCCCACGTTGGGTATAGAGATTACTTAAAAAAATAAAAATAACTTGAGATGCTTCCCTCCCAGTCTCTGGGCTGCCACCACCCCAGAGGGGCTTTGACTCACAGAGGCCTAGGACTGAGGCTGCAGAAATCTGGGGCAGCCCTCAAGAAGCCCCTCTCAGGGGCCAGAACTCCTTTGCCAGCATGGATTCAAGTCGAGACTGCATAACTAAAGCAGTTGCAGTTTTATTTTTTTTACAGCTTTTTTCCCAAAATGATTTGTAGTTGTGTGTGCAGCACTTTGCCCTGATATGTGTGCTCTACAATAAAAACCAAATCATATATATATATATGAATCTTTTTCATAATATTTTATTTATTCATGAGAGACAGAGAGAGAGAGGCAGAAACATAGGCAGAGGGAGAGGCAGGCTCTCCTTGAGGAGCCCAATGCGGGACTTGATCCCAGAACCTCAAGATCACAACCTGAGCTGAAGGCAGATGCTCAACTACTGAGCCACCCAGGCTCCCCTAACATCTGCTTGTTCTAATCAATTACTGAGAAAGTGGTATAAAAACTCCAACTATGGTTGTGGATTTGTGTATTTCCACCTTTAGTTTTTTATACATATTTTTTCTTCATATATTTTGAATCTGTTATTAGGTGCAAACATATTTTATTTATTTATTTTTTCATTTAGCTAATATTTTTTATTATATGCACCTGGCTTCATGCCAGACACAATGATATCAGAATGGCAAACGTATTTTAGAAATATACTGGGGTGCTTGGGTAGATCAGTTGGTTAAGTGTGCAACTCTTGGGCTTGGCACAGGTCATGAACTCATGGGTCTTGGGATGAAGCCTAAGAGGGGTTCTGTGCTCAGCGGGGAGTCTGCTTGAAAGATTCTCTCCCTCTGCCCCTTCCCTGCTCTTTCCCTCACATAAATAAATAAATCCTTAAAAATTTTTACTTGGAAATATTCCTATTATATTATTTTTGCAATTACATTTTTCTTGATTTTTCTATGCTGATTTTATATTTTCCTGCTTTCTTTAGGATTGAATGGAGTTTCTAAGTTAATTTGTGTTTTTTTTTTTAAGATTTTATTTATTTATTCATGAGACATAGAGAGAGAGAGAGGCAGAGACACAGGCAGAGGGAGAAGCAGGCTCCATGCAGGGAGCCTGACGTGGAACTTGATCCCGGGTCTCCAGGATCACTCCCTGAGCAGGCACTCAACTGCTGAGCCACCAGGGCTGCCCCAATATAATCTCTGTTTCTAAACGGAATGCATACATCTATATTTTATTCCTCAATTTTGTTTTTTTAAATATTTTATTTATTTGAGAGAGAGAGAGAACAAGCAAAGGGAGTGGCAGGAGAGGGAAAAGTAGGCAACCCGCTGAGCAGGGAGCCTGATGCAGGCTCAATCCCAGGACCCCAGGATCATGACCTGAGCTGAAGGCAGATGCTTAACCAACTGAGCCACCTGATTTCTCCTATTCATCAATTTTGAATGTTATCTATCAGCTTCAGATTAGAGAATGATTTCACTATAACTATACGGGGAAGATTTAGCTCTCTCAAATCAAATGTGATTATATTATAATTTTTAAAAAGATTTTATTCACTTGAGAGGGAGAGAGAGCACAAGCAGAAGGAATGGGAGAAGCAGCCTCCCCGCTGATCAGGGAGCCCAATGCTGGACTGGATCCCCAGGACCCCAGAACCCCAGGATCATGACCTGATGATGCTTAACAGACTGAGCCACCCAGGCACCCCTGATTCAATTTAAACTTGAACCAGTATTCAGTATTTACATTACAACACTTACTCAGATATTCGTAGACAGGCGTTGCAGTGTATGATGATTATGATTCCTTTGTTTTTATTAAAGCTAATAATTGCATTGTTGGCATAGTTTTCTATGTACACATTGTTAGCCCTTCTCATGCCATCTAAAAGCCTCTTTTTTATTTTTTTTTAAGATTTGATTTATTTATTCATGAGAGACACAGACAGAGAGGGCAGAGACACAGGCGGAGTAAGAAGAGCTCCCTGCGGGGAGCCCAATGCGAAACTTGATCCCAGGACCCTGGGATCAAGACCTAAGCCAAAGGCAGACGCCCGATACTGAGCCACTCAGGCATCCCTAAAAGCCTCTTCTTAGCAGTTTTCCCAAAGGCTATTCACATTCGGTGATAAATCGCTTTCACATCATTTCTTGGAGCTCTTCATTCTCCTCCATCCTGAAGACCTCCAATCTCCTTTAGTCTAGGCTAGTTGCTCTCCAGCACTGCTGCACAGCTATCGTCCTGGGACTTCTTTTGTTGTTTTCTTGGTGTTTCCTTTGTCTTTCTCTTGAGTTGGGTCTTAAGCCTTCCTCTTTGATTTACTTCCTTCTTTCAGTGGAAAGTGCATTTGCCAGCAGAGGGCATGATCATGACCAACCTCAATAGGAATGCTTCATGAGTCACACTGCTCCAATGCGGAGGGGTGGCCCTTTATATCCAGGGAACAACTGTCATTCTGGGATCTCCCTATATCATCATTCTGGAGATTTCCTTCCCTCCTCTTCTGTGTTGAATCTCCTATTCATGTATCCATTTCTTGCCTCTTAATTTACACCCTCGTTTTGGTAGAGGACAGCTTCTGATGGCTTGTTGAGAAAGGATATGTGAAGTAAACTTTTTGAACTTGCATACCTGAAAGTGCCTGGTTGTACCTTCACACTGGAATTCTAGGTAGGAAATAACTTTCCTTTAGAATTTTGAAGTCATTTCTCCATTCTTGCTTCGAGGGACACTTTTGAGAAACTTAAAATCATTTTGATGTTTTTTTTGATAAACTGTACACCCAAGGTGGGGCTAAAACTTGAGTCACATGCCCTACCAACTGAGCCAGCCAGGTGCCCCAAAGTCATTCTGATTTCTGATCTTCTTATGAAAATTGTAGGTTTTTTTTTTTTCTCATTGGAAACTTGTAGGTCATCTCTTTGTCTCTAAGACTCAAAATGTGACAATAACGTACTTGGATTATTTGGGGCTATTTTCAACAATTGTGCGGACATTCAGTGAGCTTTGTCAATCTATACGCAAACATCCTCCAATTCTGAGACATTTTCTGAACAATTTACTGATGTTTTAATCTCTATTTTCTGTTTTGGGTTATTTGATTTGGGGGGTTGCAGTCTCTCCAAGTTTATTATCTTTTCTTTCATATTTTTTGGGTTTTGTTTTCCTTTTTGACTTAGGATCTTGGGGTTTTCCACAATTTCCTCTTGCACTTTTCTATTCTCATGTTTCTTGTTTTCTTAATGTTGTTGGGTTTTTTGTTTTTGTTTTTTGTTTTTTTTCTGGATTGCATCCTGTTCCTGTTTCACAGACTCAGTATCTTCTCATATATCTGATGATATTAATGGTTAGGATTTTTTTTAAAGATTTTATTTATTTATTCATTAGACACAGAGAGAGAGAGAGAGAAAGAGAGAGAGAGAGAGAGAGAGAGAGGCAGAGACACAGGCAGAGGAAGAAGCAGGCTGCATGCAGGGATCCCAATGTGGGACTTGATCACGGGTCTCCAGGATCGGCCCTGAGCTGAAAGTGGCACTAAACCGCTGAGCCACCCGGCTGCCCCAATGGATGGGATTTTTTTTTTTTAAGATTTTATTTATTTATTTGACATCGAGAGAGAGAGAGAGAGAGAGAGAGAGAAGGCAGAGTGGCAGGCAGAGAAGGAGGGAGAAGCAGACTCTTCGCTGAGCAGGGAGCTCAACGTGGGGCTTGATCCCAGGACCCCGGGATCATGACCTGAGCCAAAGGCAGACATTTAATTGGGTCACTCAGAAGCCCAATGATTGGGGTTTAAAAAATTGTTCTTTTCCCTGCATAGTTTCTATTTCTTCTGAGTCTTTTTTTTTTTTTTTCTGTTTGCTTTAGTATCTATGATCAGTGTTAGAGGCTTTTCTTGGATGCTAATGATCTCAGATATATTTGGCTATAATTAAGAGTGGGGAAACAAAGAGCAAATTGGATGCTCTCAGTGAACCATAAGTTTTGCTGGGGTGACCTGGATTGGTTATTTGTTTGGAAATCCCAGGTGTCCCTATCTTTATTTTATTTTTTTAATTTTTATTTATTTATGATAGTGAGAGAGAGAGAGAGAGGCAGAGACACAGGCAGAGGGAGAAGCAAGCTCCATGCACCGGGAGCCCCACGTGGGATTCGATCCAGGGTCTCCAGGATCACGCCCTGGGCCAAAGGCAGGCGCCAAACCGCTGCGCCACCCAGGGATCCCTGTCTCTCTATCTTTAGATCTCTCCTCTTTGGCTGTTCCAATTACTCAGAAAAGATTCTTCTAATCTTCTGGTAGAAGATGTAGGTTTCACTTCTAGCATTCTGGGAACCCAGTTGGGGGGGAGGCATGGAGGTGTCAGCTTTCAGCATGTATAGATAGTTAGTAGATATAATACCTAATTCCACCTTTCAGTGCAATCCTCAACTGGGCTGGTAGACCTCCCCCATGCAAAGACCCTTCATTGTTCCTTGACTAAGAATAATCCCCCATTCATCTGCTGGGGTTGTACTGACTTCTCAGCTTCCACCCAATCCTCCTTATTTTAAATTTCCTTCCCACCCTCTCTCTAATTCCAGATATAATTGCAGCTTCTGATTAGTTGCAATTTTGAGGATTCCGTAATGAAAATATGGTTGCTTCCCATGCTATCTCAGAAGTCTGCTTCTCTCTTCAGTTAAGTCACCTGGTCCATATGCTGACTGTCTTGTGAGTGTTGCTACTGTTATTCCCTCCTCTCTAATTCCTCTCTACTTCTTTCCTTTTAAAAAGTAAATTATCTTTTAAGATATAATGACTATTCTTCTAATGGGACTTTGGTGTAGGTGAGATTAGTCATGTATGTTGAATCTGCATTTTAAACTGGAAGTAAGTCACTTTTCAAAATCAACCCCTCTTCTCCCCTCTTTCATGTGGAAGTTATAAACTCTGATTTCCCTTTTTTAGAATGTGAACCATTTAATATGCATCCTTTATTTACAATCTAGAATTATTCAGTATCTCTATCATTATCCTGAACACCAATCATTCCCTATCTTACATGTGATTGTCTTTTGTTATTTGATTTGTGTGGGGGTTTTTTTATAGCCTCTCTCCCAAATTAAGCATTGTCATCATATTGCTTTGTACATACGGTTAATGCTCACTTTGATTTACACATTTTCTTTTTTTTTAAAAGACTTTATTTATTTATTAATGAGAGACAGAGAGAGAGGGAGAGAGACGCAGAGACACAGGCAGAGGGAGAAGCAGGCTGCATGCAGGGAGCCCGACGTGGGACTCAATCCCAGGTCTCCAGGATCATGCCCTGGGCTGAAGGGGGCGATAAACCGCTGAGCCACCCAGGCTGCCCCAAGATTTACACATTTTCTTGCCTGTTATTGACATTCAACTTCTTCTTCCATCCCAAACTTGCTTTGGGGATCATTTATTCTAAATTGAACTTATCATGAATCTGATGATTTGAGTCCTTCTGAATTCTGGGAATTTCTCAGCCCATACCTCTTCAAAAATTATCTCTTTTCATTCTCTTTAAACTCTGTTCCCAGAATCCAGATTAGACCTATGGCAGACTTCAAATGTTATTCTCTTCTCTGGGTTCCTTAACCTCTAATCAGCACAGATCAATGTTTAGCCAGTCCTCTGAATTTGGTTTACTTTTATAAAGAAGGAAAACAAAGCAAATATATGTATTTATTTATTTGAAGTAAATAGGAAAGGGTAGAGGCATACGAGAATATATGGCTAAAGAAAATTTTTAAAGGTGATAGCTGCTTTGCGTGCCGATGGGAAGTTTGGAGCGCGGAGCCTCATCTCTAGCTACCCCCAAAAGTAGAGGATAGCTGAACCACTGTGAATTTCTAGACTCCTGGCCTCTAACACTCTCCTGTGCTGGAAGGAGACTAGATCACTGCAGTTGCATGGGAGTTTAGAAAGTGCAGACTCCTCTGGCCTCTACGATACAGGAAGGCAAGATAGAAACAGGTTGGAATGGCACTGAGTAAATCAAGTTTATAGCATCTGCCATGCTTGCAGTTTTATGTCTGGTGATAAGAGAAGCAGAGTATATTTCCATCCATGGGGTCAATGTCCAGCAGTGGTATTTAACAGCAAGGTCCCTGTCTATCAAAATCCTGCCCACAGTAGTGACTAGCTGGTTCCCAACCAGACAGTTCATGGGCAAGCCATGGCTGTGGTTTCTGATAATTTTCCAAGCCTGAAAAAAAATTTTTTTTTCCAAGCCTGGTTTTCTAGTCTCGCAGCCAGTTCTCTGGATTCCTCAATGACATCCTGAAGCATTTCTGTTTAAGTTAGCTAACATCAGTGTCTATTGCTACTAACAGATTCATACCCATTTCAGTCCCACTTCTTACCCAATCATTTAATGTAATTTGCTGTCTATAAAGTAAGACAGGATTCAGAGCAGAGGCTGGGAGTAGTGGGCATTTGTCTTTTGTTGGCCTAGTTTCCGTTCCTCTCCTTTTGATTCCTTTTGGGGAACTTGTCTTCTCCCATTCAGTTTCTGCAGTGGGGTTGAAGTAATCTCCACTGGACAGACAGATCTAAGGATGATGCAGGCCTAGCCATTCAGATGTTCCCTCCTCCTGCTCAGGTGATTTGTTCACAGCACACTACTCCAGCCAGGCTAATGACACTTAATGCTAGTACAGTCAGTTCTCATTATCTGTGATCATTATGTTCTATAAAGTTGGCGGAAACATCAAATAAGCAAATGTGGAACCCTTGCTCCCAGGAGAAATAAAAGATTAGGTTTCTGTAAGCCTCTGCTCATATATTCTTCAACCAATCCATGGTATGTATATTTGTGTATATATATATATATATACCTCGATTTATATGTTTCTGTTTAAACATCCTATTTAATACATTATCGATTCGTTAAGGTTGAACACACAACTGACAGCACTATAACTCATGCATGAAGGAGGCTTATCTAACGCATGCATTTTCTCCCTAAAGTACATTACAGGCAGCCTGATTGAACTTAGGAACACGAGACAGTACTCCAGTGTTATCCTCGGGGGCCATTTAAAATAGTGAAATCGGCACAACAATGCCAAAAACATGGCACTAAATAGACTGCAAAAGGGGCACTTGCTACAGGATGAGCTAAAGCAAGAAGGCAGAGTGTTGACTTCTTGGACCTTAGCTGAAAAGCAGTGCATTGGGTGACCTAAAATTTTTGTCTCCACATATGCCTACAAATGACCTTGAAAGCATGGTGAAAGTGCCTGGTATTGATTTTGGAATTAAAAATACATTTAAACGAGGAGGTGAATTCACAAGTCTATAACCCACCACTAATGATGACTTTTGCTAAAAGCAACTTTTGTTGGAAGGGGAGTTCTATTTCTGCCAGGGGTAGGCTGAGAGGGCAGGATCTAAGCTGGGGGCTGCTACTATCAGGTGTGTAAATCCTGCATGAATGAAATCAGCACAGAGGAAAACAAAACTAAGACGGAGAGATACTTTGTCCTGAAGATGTCTGTGAGCCTCTGGATCAAGTCATGCCTGATGCATGCTACCCCTACATTAGACTGCAGTGAACCGATAACTCTTTTCTTAAAACAAAACAAAAGGCAACTGGTAGAAAGGCCTTAACAAAGGGGTGAAACACCAGAACATGACTCCTTGTTTGTTAAAAGGGCACAAGTTATCAGAATGTTAAAATTATCTGCAGGTTCTTCCCTTCTCTCCTTGTCCCTGAAGGACTTACCCTATGAGTATTTTTCTTCCCTCCAGCTCCTGGTCTCAGTTTGAAAACTGGAGAAATCAATGAGTGACACAAGGAGGTGGAGTGGAGAGTTTTGTATGAATGATGTGAGGTTGTCTGGGAGCGGGCAAAGGGAAATAAGATGGGGGTGGTTGAAAAGAGAGAAGGAAAGAAAAGACCCTGAGTGGGTGACTGGTGTCAAGGAGAACAGGGTAGGAGGGGTTTGGGAGGCAGAAATGGAGAAACATCAGGGCAGCTGCAAAGTAATAGAGGAAAAAGGATTAAATTTTTTTTCTCTTGAGATAAAATATCCGAACGGAAAAGTGCACAAACCAAATGTTCAGCTAGATGACTTGCTGGGGAGCGAACCCATGTAACTAGCACTCACCACAAGAGACGTTAGCAGCTCCTCACAGCTGCCCTCAAACTGCCTCCCAGTTACCACCTCCTGCTGTCACCCTGCCAAGTGTAATCACTGTTGGGACAGTTAATGAAATAGATTTGTCCTATGGGCTCTTTGTAGGCTACGTGGTGGACTCACAGTGTGTATTCATTCACATCTGATTTCTTTCCCTCAGTGTTATGTGGTGAGGTGTAGCTGTACTTCTTGCTATTTTATATTCCCTTGTGTGAATACCCATAACATCTCTTTTCTACTGATGCATATTTGAATTGTTTCCAGATAGTTGGCTACTCTAGTCAAGACTTGATATTTATCTTCTTTTTCCTTTGAGCAAGTCAGGTCTGTAGTGATACCACATTGTGGCTTCAATTTGTGCTTCCCTGATGACAAATGAAGTTGTGCAATTCTTTTTCATGTTTATCAGACATTCAAACATGCTCTTTTATGAAATGTGTTTCTTCTTCTCCTCCTCCATTTCTTCCTCCTCTTCCTTTTTTTTTTCTTCTCTTTGACAATGAGGTGTAGCCTAACCTCCGGGCATGCCTAATACATGAAGGCTGAAAATGGCAGGTTGATGGATCAAAGGCTGATGGAATCCGGAGGAGAAATACTGGCAGTCAGGTCTGGAGGAGGCAAGAGGAGTTGTGTGATCAAGGAAGCCTGAGAAATGGGGTGTGTGTGCTGAGAAGGAAGTTTCTGTAGAAGAGTGTGATGTGTTGACTGGCTAACATGTCAGCAGTGTATACCATTCATCCCAGTGTAAAGCCCCACAGAGCCAAGAGGGCTGGTCTCTCTGACAGTTGCAACATTCCAGGACAGTCCTAGGGTCATGCACTTCTTATTTCAGTATAGGTGACTAAACTGTGGCTTGCTGGATGTAATTGTTCATACATATCTTTATAGGACTGTCATTACATAAATTAACCCACTGGAAAAAAACCTCTGTCTTGATGGTTTGTTTTGTTTTGTTTTGTTTTGTTTTGTTTTTGAAAATGCTTGCCTAATCTGCTGGATTTACTTTCAAGATGTAGAGCTAGGTCCCTGTAGGTTGGGGACTTTTTCTTTGAGACTGGAGAGCATGTCATACCAGACATGGCCACCAGGAAGCAAGCAAGAGCAGATGGGACAGAGAAAATAATCCATTAGAAGCAAGACCCAGGGACACCTGGGTGGCTCAGCGGTTTAGCGTCTGCCTTCAGCCCAGGGCATAATACTGGAGTCCTAGGATCGAGTCCCACGTCGGGCTCCCTGCGTGGAGCCTGCTTCTCCTTCTGCTTGTGTCTCTGCCTCTCTCTCTCTGTGTCTCATGAATAAATAAATAAAATGTTAAAAAAAAAAAAAAAAAAAGGAAGAAGAAGCAAGACCCAAGGAAAGGAAGGAGGCAGCTAAGGCTCTCAGTTCCCAGAAAGAGGAAAACCTCCTAGGCCATGGAGGTTGGAATTGTCTTGCTGCTGGTCCCTGGTGCTAACTGTGGGGTGGTGAGCACTGAGCCTATGCACACTCCATAAGTCCTAGCCTGTCCTTTGGTGCTGTTGGCTCTGAACAGACTGGTGCCCTGGAGCCACACCGGCTGCCCAGCTCCTCATGGGACCACCTACCACAGTGTTGAGTTACTCAGAATAGCGCCTTGGGTGGACCTGCTGAAGCCTGACCCAAGGTTACCCTTTGAACATTGCACGGACTCTTCCTCATCCTGGCTTCCTTGATCTCTAGTATTTGTACAAGGTTTTTAATTTTTATTTTATTTTATTTTATTTTTTATTTGTACAAGTTATAACAAAAGGCCAGCAGCATGGAGATCAGTGTTTTCCGACTAGCAATCAACTCACCTTCTGATAACAGCATCTTGCTTTGCCTGCCCCACTAGATGCAGCCATGGAAGAATCAAGGTGCCTCACTCCTTGCCAAGCGTGGGCACATGACCCAGCCAGGCCAGTCAGCCTATTTCCTGTGAACTGGAATCTTGAGAGTGATAGAAAAGGGTTATAGCTGATTTCTCCTTACAGTGTGTCTGATGGTTCCTGCTGGTAGGATTCCCACAACTGTCCTGCTTCTTGTCCTAATTGTGACCTGGCTGTTCAGCATTCTGTTACCCTTCCAGGAACTTCAAACAAATTCATTTTCAAAAGATAGCCAGAGGGTGCCTGGGTGGCTCTGTGGGGTCACCTTGGGTCCTGATCTCAGGGTCCTGGGATCCAGCCCCGCGTGGGGCCCCCTGCTCTGCGGGGAGTCTGCTTCCCCCTCTACCTCTGCTGCTTCCCCCTGCTGGTACTTGCTTGCTCTCTCTCAAATAAATGAAATAAAATAGAAAATCTTCAACAACAACAACAAAAAAGACAGCCAGAATTTATTTCTTTTCCTTGCAACTAGAGAATGCTAAGTGACACAGAGGGGCTGAATCTAACAAGGTGACATCATATGTATGGGATACTTGTATGAGCCTGACAATGCGTCTAAAACCACCTGCATATGTGCCAGAAGGTGGAAGTAGACCCAGGAGTGGAGTGTGAGGTGAGAGCTTGGGGATTCCCAAGAACAACACAGCAGAAGCCAGCAAGGCAGTGAGAATGCCCTTTCTCCCCACAATTATGGCTTCAGTAATGGGTCATAGAACTTGGACAAGCCAGGTGATGCTTGTGCAGCACCCTGCAGAGTGCTCTGTTCCTGTAAGAAAGGCCACTACAGGGAGGGATCTGGACATCCGTCAGAGGAGAAGTGAAAGAAGCTGAGTTGTTCAGCCCAGAGCCAAGAAGGCATGCAATCTTAAAATGTCACTTTTTTCAGTCATCCAATGAAAATTCCTGGCATGTCAGGCACTGCTAGATAAGGCAAGACATATTCTGCTTCAGAGAACTAACAGTCTAGTAACCCAATGGCAGGGGGTACAGGGCTCTGTGGTAGTGCCTGCTCTAGATGAGGCGTGGGCCTCCTGGAGGAGAGAGTATCTGAGATGAGTCTAGAAAGATGAGTCTAGAAAGATGTGCCAGATACTCTGGCAGGTGGGGTGGGCATAGGAGAGGGGTCTTCAAGGCAATGGCAGTAGCTGGTGCCAGGGCTGTATGGGGAACGGGTATGGTGTCTTGCATGGTGTAGGGACTGTGAGGGAGTTGGCATCAGATCAGAGAACTTCAGATGTCATGCCAAGGGAATCATTGGAGGTTTTTTTTTTTTTTTTTTTAAGACTTTATTTACTTGACAGAGAGAGAGAGAGAGAGAGAGAGAACACAAGCAGGGGGAGCAGCAGGCAGAGGGAGACAGAGAAGCAGACTCCCTGCTGAGTAGAGAGCCCGATGCAGGGCTTGATCCCAGGACCCTGGGATGATGACCTGAGCCAAAGGCAGATGCTCAACTGACTGAGCCACCCAGGTGCCCCTCATTGAAGTTTTTTAAGGAGGGAAGCAACCAAATGAGCTTTGCATTTTTAACAAAATCACTGTGGAAAAGATCTGGAAAAAGAGCAAGACTAGAATATACAAGACAGGTCAGGAGTTGGTTGGAATAGTCTGAAGAGAGAAGGGGTCTGGGCTGGTGGAACAGCAGTGGGGACAGGGAAGGAATCGTTGGAGGGCTGCTGGGATAGCAGCATACGGGGGAGGTTAGGAAAAGATGAGGTCCCAGAAGGCCTGTCCACTGGGTGAGACATTTAGTCATGAGGGTGGCAGGTGGTCTTCCAAAGAGCCACCCTGGCCATGGCAACAGAACCTTGGGCAAACAAATGCCACTTTGTCAGAACAGCCTGACTATCTAGTTTTCAGAGGCTGCCATACAGTGATGAAACCCATAGGGGACTGGCTCAAAGTTTCAAGCACTGATGTGTTAATTCCCAGTAGAAAATCAAAATTCTGAAAACCTAAATAGATCTTCCCAGAGGGGCAGAGTTCATGTGCCACTCACTGGGTACCTCTACCCACTCATCCTAGAGGCTGGAAGGGTCATTGAGGTCACCAGGGGAGAAGGAGAAGGAAAGTGTGGGTGTGGGTGTGTGGGGACACTGTAAGGCTATTTATGACAACCACGAGCAGCTTGCTGGTGAGGACTGCTGTCCACTAATGCATCCATGCTGCTGGGGAAGTGAATGCTGGACTCAACACCTCTCACCCTGGAATGGATAATTTATCAAATTTCATCTTTCCCTTTGATCTCCTTTTCTGGACATTTCTCCCATCCTATTTTGGGCCACTCTTTTCTATTGATACACTTTCCTACCACAAGCAGTGCCTCATTTCTTACCTATAGTGGCAGTTAAGGTAGCAAAAGTTGAGAAATAGATTTACATGTCTTAGGGTGGAATCCATTCCTGGTGCCCACAAGTGCCATAAATACCCCTATTTATTATATAAATTTTAGAAAAGATTTTATTTATTTATTCATGATAGAGAGAGAGAGAGAGGCAGAGACACAGGCAGAGGGAGAAGCAGGCTCCGTGCCAGGAGCCGGACGCGGGACTCGATCCCAGGACTCCAGGATCGCGCCCTGGGCCAAAGGCAGGCGCCAAACTGCCGAGCCACCCAGGGATCCCTATTATACAAATTTTTATGAGTATTTTTTTACAAGTCAGTAAAGGCAGACACAGGGAACAGTGGAGAGTGGAGAGACTGTTCCAGAACAAAAGAGGTTTAAGAACCATGGCCTGCCCTTAAAATGCATTGTGTGGGCTTGTCTGAAGTCTAATTCAAACATATCAGTCATACAAAGACATTTTTGGCAAAAATTATTGAATACCCAGTATTAAATCATGTCGAAAAATTGTTACATTTTTAAGGGTGATAATAACATTGTGCTTATGTGAGAAAATATCTATATATTTTAGAAATGACAGAACATCACAATGTCTGAAATTTGTTTTATTTTTTTTTAAGATTTTACTTACTCATTCATGAGAGACAGAGACACAGGCAGAGGGAGAAGCAGGCTCCATGCAGAGAGCCCGATGCGGAACTCGATCCCAGGACCCCGGGATCACACCCTGAGCCAAAGGCAGATGCTCAACCACTGAGCCACCCAGGCATCCCTGCAATCTGATTTCTATCCTTCCCTTCTCTTATCTCAGCTGCTAGAACTTCCGGAGTGCCCAGCACTGACCCCTAATTGCCACTAATTCCTTGAATGTCTCCTTAATAACCAGCATGTCATCAATCTTACCTATAGATTCTCTTCTCTTGGCTCCCTTAACGGTCTCCTCTTCTCCTCCTCCTGCCCCTCTGTCTTCTCCCAACTCCTCTGAAGTGGCTGTGTTCCCCACTGACCCGGGCTCTTTGTCACTTGTGTCCTCTCAGGATGGTCTGTTCACTCCCTTGGCTCTGTAAAACAAATGAGATTGGCTCTCAGCCCTGCCCTTTGTGAATCTGGGTATAGCTGCCCATGAGAACCCCTCCACCAGGGTGCCACACAGACACCTCAATCTCAGTAAGATCCAAACTCCTTAGAGGCATCATCTGGTCCCCACTGACTTCTCTGGCCTCACACTCTCTCTCCATAACATTACCAGATAGTAAGCTGGTAGTGGGCTTGCCAGGAACATGGCCTTACAGCTAATTAAATTAACCTAAAGATGGAAGGCAACAGAATGTTTTCAGACCCTTAGAATAGCTGCTTGGCATAGTGTCAGTGACTCGTCTGCTTTATGCTCAGAAAGCCTCCGTGTAGACCCTATAGAAACTTTGGGATCCTGGGGCACCTAGGTGGCTCAGTGGTTGAGTGTCTGCCTTTGGCTTAGGTCATGGTCCTGGGATGGAGTCCTACAACCTCCCTGCAGGAAGCCTGCTTCTCCTTCTGCCTATGTCTATGCCTCTCTTTCTGTGTCTCTCATGAATAAATAAAATATTTTAAAAAAAGAAAGAAACTTTGGGATCCCATTCCCAGACAACAGCAGAGCCCCTAAGCCAGGTAGGTGTCCTTCCTCTGAGTCAAGGTGAGTGGTGGGGTGATGGTGAACAGAAGGATGAGTGCTCTACCCCAAAAGTATATGCTTGTGTGAATGCTGCCACAATTTCTGAGTTTTCTTTACTTTTTTTTTTTTAAATAAATTTTTATTTATTATTTATGATAGTCACAGAGAGAGAGGCAGAGACATAGGCAGAGGGAGAAGCAGGCTCCATGCACCGGGAGCCCGACGTGGGATTCGATCCCAGGTCTCCAGGATCGCGCCCTGGGCCAAAGGCAGGCGCCAAACCGCTGCGCCACCCAGGGATCCCTTCTTTACTTTTTAAAAAAGATTTTATTTATTTTTTCATGAGACACACACACACACACACACACACACACACAAAGAGAGGCAGAGACACAGACAGAGTGAGAAGCAGACTCCCCACAAGGAGCCCAATGTGGGACTCCATCCCGGACTCCGGGATCACGCCCTGAGCCGAGGGTAGGCGCTCAACCGCTGAGCTACCCAGGCATCAATCTCTGAGTTTTTCAAGAGAATCCAGAAATCTGGGTTTTCTTTCTTTCTTTTTTTTTTTTTTTTATCTGGGTTTTCGTGTGAAATTTTCCAACTGTTAAATGTTGGCAACTAATTCAAAATTAAAAATATACTCTGTGAACCAACTAATTTGTTAAGAACACCATGTGAATCAAACAAAACCATATCCCTATCTAGCCTACAGGCTCTGTGTCTGTGAATAGAAGGTGTGGGTGTGGAGGCTCAGGAGTCCACAGACACCAACTCAAATATTTCCCTGAGCTGTAACGAGGCTAAGAGACCGTATGTGTAAAACGGCTAGTCCAGAGCAGTTCCCTAAATGGAAGTCAGTTTTTACTTAATCAGCATGACTGACACATCTATAAAAAGAACATGTTGGGATCCCTGGGTGGCGCAGCGGTTTGGCGCCTGCCTTTGGCCCAGGGCGCGATCCTGGAGACCCGGGATCGAATCCCACGTCAGGCTCCCGGTGCATGGAGCCTGCTTCTCCCTCTGCCTGTGTCTCTGCCTCTCTCTCTCTCTCTCTCTCACTGTGTGCCTATCATAAATAAATAAAAATTTAAAAAAAATAAATAAATCTTTAAAAAAAAAAAAAAAAAAAAAAAAGAACATGTTTATGTGGTCGTTGGTCAGCAGAAGACAATAGGGTATATGAACACCACCGAGGAAGGGAAGAGCGAGCCACAGACACTCAGTGCTCAGTAATTCCATTGCCCATTTCCCTGTACTGGGAATGGGCAGCTCTAGATGAGGCATGTGGCCATACAGTCTGGGCACAGCCTTTTGATTTGTGCCCAGCCTTGTTTGCGTTTAGTTCTCTGATGCACTTAGAAAAACAGGTGCTCCAGACCATCGGTGCTGGGGTTCTGAGCCTGGGAGTGGAAGGAGGCCTGGCCAAAAGACGTCCTTCCTGAGAACCCTAGATATTACCCTATTATTGCCCCTAGACGATGTCAGCCATGAGGAGTGCCTGCACAGTCTCTCAGAGGTCAAGAGGCCTGGGACAACTTCCCTTATTTGAGGTCCCAGGCAAATTAAAAATGAACACTTGCAGGGTACCTGGGTGGCTCAGTGGGTTAAGCTCAGGTCTTGATCCCAGGGTGCTGGCATGGAGCCCACGTCAGGGTCCCTGCCCAGGGAGGAGTCTGCTCTCTTTCCCTACTGTGTTCTCTCTATTAAACAAAAATAAATAAATAAATAAATTGGTTTAAAAAAAAATGAGCACTTGCCAAGACAGGTTTTTATAGTAAAAACATTTACATTTAACAAATTTCATGTTTTAACACACATACACACAATATAATGCTATTTAACTGTGCTATTCATGCATAATTAGATGGATCTGCCTTATCCACAGTATAGAAAACCCTTCTTCATTTCCTCTCTCTGTTCTTCTGGTGACTCCTCTTTATCATTTCCTGCTTTGAATTTCAGCTCCTCTGCTGTTAATCCTTCTTTGACTTCCTCTTGAGGAAGCTCTGGACTGATTTATGCTGCTGCATGCTTTTATTACTGCAATTTAGGATTTGTGGTGCACCTTCCACTGGCATGGGAACTCCTCCAGGGAGGGGACTGGGTAAACTCTTGCCTGTAACCCCAGCTCCTAGCATGGTCCTGGCAAGTTGTAGATGCTAAATGAATACAGGGAGGGATGGAGAGACGTGAATGTTCTGTCAAGAACAAAGTGTTGAGGGCGCCTGGGCGGTTCAGTAGGTTGAGTAGCATGCTCT
Organism: Canis aureus; assembly: GCF_053574225.1. Taxonomy (NCBI): domain Eukaryota; kingdom Metazoa; phylum Chordata; class Mammalia; order Carnivora; family Canidae; genus Canis; species Canis aureus. Next base: position 18,507,636 of record NC_135626.1, read on the forward strand.
GGATTTTGGCTCAGGTCATGATCTCAGGGTCCTGGGATCAAGCCCAGCATCGAGCCCCCACTGGCACTCAGTGGGGAATCTGCTTGTGGATTCTCTCTCCCTCTCCCTCTGTCCCTCCCCTCCACTCATGCACGTCTCTGTGTGTGTGCACGCATGTACATGCTCTCTCTCTCTCTCTCTCTCATACATACATACATAAATTTTTTGAATAAAAAATAAAAGGAGATCAAAAGTAGGAGCCCCAAGACAAGAAGTGGTTTGGGGAATCTCTCCTGTGCAGTAAGTGGTTGGGGAGCTGCCTCTCCAGTCCTACACTTCTCTGGACTCTGGCCAGCATTCCTCTCTAAGGCTTAGCTAGTCCCCTCACCTGCAACAGTCTCACTTCTTTCTGGTAATATCCCTCTTCACCATCATGCTCATCTCAATAGAAACCACCATCTCTGGCACCTGGACACAGCCACACATTTTCTAATTTGATCCTAATAACCACTCCATAGGTAGATCTTATTATTTCAATTTTCCCAGAGAAGGAAACAGAGGCCAGAAATGACTTCTCAGATGAGGAAACAGAGGCCAGAAAGGCACTTGGCCAAAGTCTGAAGGTGAGAGAGATATAACAGACGCTTCCACTTCAGCGCTAGGGACGCCTGTAGCTGTGACATGGATGCTACTTTGAATTTTAGAATTGGCATGTGAGAAACACAACTCAAAACAGGGAAATGGCTTTCCCCTTATGCTCTCTCTGCATTTCCTGTTAATATCCAAAAACATAAATAGCTTTTTGGAAGCTGTGGTTGCTTACTTGTAGAAAGGAAGTACAGGCTTTGGGTGGAAGCTGTGAGAGATTGCCATTGATTTGTTTTTGTTTTTGTTTTTGTTTTTGTTTTTGTTTTTGTTTTTGTTTTAAGTAGGCTCCATACCCAGCATGGAGTCCAACATGGGGCTTGAACGCATGATCCTGGAATCAAGACCTGAACTGAGATCAAGAATCAGATGTTCAACTGACTGAACCATGCAGCCACCCCCAGACTGCCACTTGAACGAGGAATCCCTGTTGCAATAATCTCTTTCACTGTGGTCATAAGACAGTCTTCTTACATGTATTACCTGAATGGGAGTGAAGAAAGTACTGCAGCTTCCAAGAACTTCTCCAAAGCTTCTCAACAAAACCTTCTGAGCACACACTCCAGGGTTGGATGACACTGTCATTAATGGCAAATTTTTCATTCCTGAGCCCATGGCAGACATAACATATGGATCACAGGACTCCTTCCCACCAAGCCAGAGAAACAGCCCATCTATGCAGCAATCCAAGTAGCTGCAATCAATTGGAGTTGGTGCACGCCAAGAAACTTATTCAACATTTCATCTTATTCCATGCTGGGCCTGTTGCTAGGAGATGCAGGGATGAATAATGTGCTATCTCTGTCCTCAAGTCAAATATGGGTAGGGGCTAGGAGTAGGCAAAACTATGAACACATATTTATTGACAGGTTACATATAAAACCAGGGTTTAATGTATGAATATGGTTTTGTGGAAACACATATGAAGCAATGACTCATTCCACCTAGAAGTGTGACACAGAAGTGAGTCTTGAAGGATGAAGAGGACTTGAATAGGCCAAGCAAGGTGGAAAAGGCATTCCTGGCAAAGGGACTAACATATACTAAGGCTTGAGATTCAGAAAGCCTTGGAATGGGTGTAAGGAGGAGAAAATCTATACTTGGAGTGGGAAGGACCTCTTTCCTGCATTTCTCTAAGCGACAGATATGTCATCTGTAAAAATGATAATAGCACCTACCTCTTAAGATTGTGTTGAGGATTGAATAAGATAGTGTATGGAGCGACCTCACACAGTGCCTGGTTCAGTGAAAGGCAGCTCCCATTGATGCTTCAGAATGCTAACGGGCATGAAACTGATCTTTGGCAACTGAGCCAGAATGATTTCAAAGTAGAGGAACGTCATCAGATTTTTAGAAATGTCATATTTTCCATGATTAAAATACATATCTATTTCAGAAGAGTTGACAATATTTTAAAAAGAGAAAGAAGAGGGATGCCTGGGTGGCTCAGCGATTGAGCATTTGCCTTAGGTTCAGAGAGTGATCCTGGGGTCTGGGATCGAGTCCCACATAAGGTTCCCTGCATGGAGCCTGCTTCTCCCTCTGCCTGTGTCTCTGCCTCTCCCTCTCTATGTCTCTCACGGATAAATAAATAAATAATTTTAAATAAATAAATAAATAAATAAATAAATAAATAAATAAATAAAAAAGAGAAAGAAGAGAAGAAAATATAACCTCATCGCCTCTCCACTCAGAGAGAACATCTGTTAATATTTTGGTGCAGTGTCTTCTTGTCTTTACTTAGCGTACTTTTCTATACCGATGACCATACCATATGGACAAAAAGTCCTCTAGTTTTTCCACATAAATATGATGACATAGGGGCACCTGGATGGCTCAGTGGTTGAGTGTCTGCCTTTGGCTCAGGTCATGATCCTGGGGCCCTGGGATTGAGTCCTGCATCAGGCTCCCCATAGGGAACCTGCTTCTCCCTCTGCCTATATCTCTGCCTCTGTGTCTCTCATGAGTAAATAAATAAAATCTTTTTAAAAATGACATAAGCAGTTTTCTACAGTATTACAATCTCTTTGGTTATATCATCGTAATGGTCAATAGCCATTGAATGAATCTATTATAATTTACTCTTCAATCACTGCTTGTTGGACAAGTATATTGTTTACAATTTTTTTACGATTGTCAATAATGTTATGGAGAATGTCTTGACCCATGAGGCTTTTTTGTTGTAGTCCGTCAGATTATTTCCTTAGGATAGAGCCTCAAAAAAACTAGAGAATTTGATGCAATGTTAGGCAACTGTTTCTTGAAATGGTATATTTATACTCCCTCAGCTGTGTTTGCTTCACACAAGCCTTACCAATTTTGGGTGTTCTCATTTAAAACTAAATATCTGCTAATGTGTTGGCCATAAAAAACAAAAGCAAAGGCACAGCATTTCCTTCATTATTCAAAAGCTGGAGAAGAGCTTGTGTATTTCACATGTGGTTCTGTTACAAGCTCTCTGTGCCTTTTTTTTTTTTTTTTTTACATTTTTTAAAGGTTTTATTTATTTGAGAGAGACAACATGAGTTGGGGGGGTGGGGGAAGAGGGAGTCAGAGAAGCAGACTTCCCACTGAGCAGGAAGCCTGACATGGGGCCAGATTCCCAGGACCCTGAGACCATGACCTGAGCCAAAGACAGACACTTAACCGACTGAGCCACCCAGGCACTGCTTGGTTTTTATCCAGCTCTTTGATGGATGAGGGAGAGATCTTAAGTTGTCATCAAATATACTTAAAATATTAACGCTTTGTCATGTTTAAAAGGAATATTTTATTTTCTGTTTGCCTTTTAATTTAGGATTTTAATTCTGATGGAATCAAATCCTACATAGCTCTTCCTTTGCGATCACTTCTTTCCTTTAAGGGATTGAAAGGGCAGGAATTTTTATCTCCCTCTGGGTAAGTCACCTCTCACTCTGGACCTCAATTACCTCTTTATTTATTTATTTATTGATGTATTTTAAAAACTTTTTAAAAGATTTTATTTATTTATTCATGAGAGACACACAGAGAGAAGCAGAGACAGGCAGAGGGACACTCAACCACTGAGCCACCCAGGTACCCCGTGTATTTATTTATTTTTAAAGATTTGTTAAAAAAAAAAAAAAAGATTTGTTTTTTTGAGAGTGAGGAGGGGCAATGGGAGAGGAAGAGAGAGTGTTAAGTAGATTCCATGCAGAGCGTGGAGCCCCATGTGGGGCTGAAATCATGACCTAAGCTGAAACCAAATGTCTGATGCTTGGAGCGTGGAGCCCCATGTGGGGCTGAAATCACGACCTAAGCTGAAACCAAATGTCTGATGCTTAGCTGACTGCACCACTCAGGGGCCCCTCTTCATCTTTTAAAAGGTAGGTAGGTTGGGACACCTAGGTGGCTCAGCAGCCTTTGGCTCAGGGCGTGATCCCGATCCCCGGATCGAGTCCTGCGTGAGACTCCCTGTGAGGAGCCTGCCTCTCTCTGTCATGAATAAATAAATAAAATCTTTAAAAATAAAAGAAAATAAAAAAATAAGAAGTAGGTAGGCAAAGATATGCTCTCTAGACTTCCTTTTAGGTATAGATTCTTGGACTCTGGACTCCACAGTGTAGCTTGACACTGGCAACCCTCTCCATGGGTGCTGGGGCTCTTCTCTGCTTGAGGGATTCATTTATTCATTCAACTAACACCTTCTGAGCATCCACCCCATACTGGGCATGATTGGAGGTACTGGGGATACAGTAGCAAAGAAAATAAAGCCACTGCTATCACTTCTAGTAAGGAGAGATGGACCTAAAGAAACCAAAGTTATAATAATTGAGATAGTGAAAATACTATGGAAATAATAAATGAGGTAAGGGTTTAGGGAGTGTCAGGAGATGGGGGAAGAGAGTTGTTTTTATATCTAGAAGGGTCAGGTGACATTTTAGCAAGAGGTAAGAATAAAGTGAGGAAGCCAGTCAGATCGATATCTGGTAGAAGAGCATTTCAGGTAGGCAAAAGAACAAATGAAAGACCCTGGGGCAAGAGTCTGCTGGACCAATTGAAGGAACAAAGAGGCCAGGATAGCTAGAGCAAAGGAACAAAAATGATAGTGTAGGGAAAGGGTCAGAGAGGGCATACAGTCTTAGGGCCCTCTTAATGATTTGGCTTTCACTGAAAGAAATGGAAACCACTGGATGGTTTTGTACAGATCAGTGATCTGACTGTAGCTAGGTTTTAAAGGAGTTAAAAGAGGTTTCTGGTCTAGGGGCACCAGGGTGGCTCAGTTGGTTAAGCATTCAACTCTGAATTTCAGTCAAGTCGTGATCTTAGGGTCATGATCTGAGCAGGGAGTCTGCTTGGGATTCTCTCTCCTTCTCCATCTGCCCCTCACCCTGCTCATGCTCTCTTTCTCTCTCTCAAATAAATAAATTAAAAGGAAAAGAAGAAGAAAAAGAAGAGGAAGAAGAAAAAGAAGAAGAAGCTGCTGCCGCCACGTCTGACCTAGTGAGCACCACAGGTTCCAGCTCTGGAATGGGCTACATGCTGTCCCATTCTCAGCTGAGAAACTTGGCATTACGTCTCTCATTCTTAGTTCTTCAGGGAATAACAATACAATTTCAGATAGGAATCCTCCCCTTCCCACAGCTGACATAACTGGGCCAAGCTTTTGTGTAGGTAGTGGGGAGTGGAGGGAGACAATCTGGGGGCTTGTATGTTTAATGTGGAATTTCCTACCTTGAGGATGACCACAGGGTAGTAATGGTTCTGTTAAGGTACAGGCCTCATTCAGGCTACCAGTAGCCAGCATCTACCTTTTGTGAGCTTGGGACCCTTTCTGGCTCAGGCAAGGTGTGGGATGGTTAATAAGCAAGCAGCAAGCCCACACACAGTCATGGTAGCCAGAAATGGAGCCCCTACCACCCCAAAATTAGGGCCTATGAATAATGGCACAGAGCTTGCCTCCAGAAATCCATTCAGTTGCACTACTATCTGGGAAGGTGGCCTTTTTTGGCCCTGACCCTCCTAGACCTGGCCAGGCCCCCGAGTGAGCAGCCTTGGAGTCCCACAGGTTCTCTCCTTTAAAGCTTTTTCCACAGATGAACTCTTGCAGAGACTCACTGGATTCTTTGATGTGTGTCCCCACCATTCTAAAAACTACAGGGCCTGGTAAAGGCTTTGTGTGTTTCCTTCACCACTGTGTTCTTGGAGCACCCCCAGCATGATCCCTGACATATAAGGGGCGCTCAAGAAATGGGCTGAGTAAATGATAAAGGGGAAAGGCAAGTAATGCTTTTCTCTTTTACGGGCAATGAAACATGCCCAGACAGGACGTTTGACTGCCTTCTGGCCCAATTCCTACAGTAGGAGCACCCGGGAGCAGAGGGCCGCACCCAATGGCCTCCTAGGCCCTCCATCAGCTTCTCCTCCTCTGCTCCTCCAACGGCAGCTCCAGTCCTGAGCCTCTGAAACGAGACCGGTTTCCCAGGAAAAGATCGTATGGCAGGAGTGGAGCCAGTGACAGCCTATAAATGACAATAACAGCATTTAGAATGTACTAGACACTCTCCTTCCACAGCAACTCTTCGAGGCAGATTCCATTAGCACCCTCATTTTAAAGATGGAGAAACGGGGCACGGGGGGGGGGGGGGGGGGGCACGTGCCATGCCCAAGATAATAGCAGAGCCTAGGTAACGGAAACAAGGTAAGAGAGCTTGAGGGGCACTCCGCCACTGAGTTGCCTCTGCTGCAGCGCCAGAGCCAGCACAGGCATCACAGGTCAAGCGTTCTCCTGCCTCCACCTCGAATGCCCACGTCCTTATTTGCTCATCCGTAGACTGTGACCCTTTAATAATGGCTAGCCACGAGGCTGTTGGGAGGATAACGCACGTGGTTTAGTAGCGCCCAACGCCCAGCAAGTGATCAATAAGTGTTAATTATTGATATTTTTGTTATCGTTTGGAGCGTTTCTGGGCCTGGAAAGGAGAGCGGCAGGGCGGTAACCTTGCACGGACGCGGGCGAGGCCGCTCAGCGAGCCAGGGGGTGGGGCCGCTCCCCCGCGCTCCCCCGCGCTCCCCCGCCCCGAGCGGGCGGGGCCAGCGGGAGGGGACGGCGGCCCCGCCCCCGCCGACTTCTTTTTAAAAAAAAAGGGACGCCGGGCGCAGGCGCAGAAATCGCAGCCCTCCGTCCTCGCGCCGGCCCCGACGCGCACGCGCATGGAGGGGCGCCCGAGCCCCCCGGGCGAGGCCCGCGTCCGCCGCTCGGCTGCCGCGCTGTGCCGCGGCCCCGTGGAGCCGCTCGTCTTCCTGGCCAACTTCGCTTTGGTCCTGCAGGGCCCGCTCACCACGCAATACTTGTGGCACCGCTTCAGTGCCGAGCTCGGCTACAATGGCACCCGCGACAGGGGCAGCTGCAGCAACCACAGCGCCGACCCGGTCATGAAGGTAGCGGCGGGAGGAGCACGCAGCGGGCGGGCGGTGGGCCCGGGGCTGGAGGGCGGGGGGTGGGGGCGCCGGGGGGCGGGGCCTGCTGGTTTGGGGTAGTGGGCGGGGCAGAGCGAAGTTGGTTCCCGGACCGTCCAGTTCCCATAGTTGTTTTTTTTTTTTTAAGATTTTATTTATTTATTCCTGATAGACAGACAGAGGCAGAGACACAGGCAGAGGGAGAAGCAGGCTCCACGCAGGGAGCCCGACGCGGGACTCGATCCCGGGTCTCCAGGATCGCGCCCCAGGCCAAAGGCAGGCACCAAACCGCTGAGCTACCCAGGGATCCCCTAGGTTAAAGCAGGGCCGTGAGGGTTAATAGAAAGGAGTAAAGGTCAGGGAATGGGGCCGTGGTCCAGTCCCTGTACCCCAGGGTCAGGTTTTGAGAGTTTTACGAAGATTCTCTTGAGGCTCCAAAGAGAGCCCCCATCCCTATTATTTCCTAGGATAGTGACGGTTTGCGGGGTGGGCAACCCATAGTGAGGAACAGCACCTGGTAAGATTCATGTCCCCACAGGAAGTGGAGACCCTTACCTCCCACTGGACCCTCTACATGAACCTGGGCGGCTTCCTGGTGGGGCTCTTCTCATCCACCCTGCTGGGTGCCTGGAGTGACTGCGTGGGCCGCCGCCCCCTCCTGGTGCTGGCCTCCCTGGGCCTGTTGCTACAGGCAGTGGTGTCCATCTTCGTCGTCCAGCTGCAGCTCCACGTCGGCTACTTCGTGCTGGGCCGCATCCTTTGTGCTCTCCTTGGGGACTTCAATGGCCTTCTGGCAGCAAGCTTTGCCTCTGTGGCAGATGTCAGCTCCAACCGCAGCCGCACCTTGCGAATGGCCCTGCTGGAAGCATGCATCGGGGTGGCAGGGATGCTGGCAAGCCTCCTGGGGGGCCACTGGCTCCGGGCCCAGGGTTATGCCAATCCCTTCTGGCTGGCCTTGGCCGTGTTGATAGTCATGACTTTCTATGCAGCATTATGCTTTGGTGAGACAGTGAAGGAGCCGACACCTGCCCGGCTCTTCACGCTCCGTCACCACCGATCCATTGTCTGGCTATACATGACTCCGGCCCCAGAGAAGTCCAGGAAGCATTTAGCCCTGTATTCACTGGCCATCTTCATGGTAATCACTGTGCACTTTGGGGCTCAGGACATCCTGACCCTCTATGAGCTGAGCAAACCCCTCTGCTGGGACTCCAGGCTGGTCGGCTATGGTTCAGCAGCTCAGCACCTCCCGTACCTCACCAGCCTAGTGGGCCTGCGGCTTTTGCAGCACTGCCTGGCTGATACCTGGGTGGCCGAGATTGGCCTGGCCTTCAACATTCTGGGGATGGTGGTCTTTGCATTCGCTACCATCACACCTCTCATGTTTACAGGTAAAATGTGCCGGCTCAGGGACAGTTTGCCCCAAAGGTGCTGGGTGAAAATTGGGGGTCAGGCACTCACTGCCACTAAACGTGGTTCCTGCCTGTGTCTAGAAACATTGTTAGGCTCCTTGCCTGCACTGGAGGATAGACAACTAAGAAACTTCATAAAAATATGCCATCTTTGTTAAATGGAAGAGATAGACCTTCAGTAGCCTCTGTAATTAATTCACATTGTCAACTATAAACATCATTAGTAAGATAGAGCAGCAGACAAAAGTATGGCTCATACACTAATCACTTCACTCATTGGCCTCCCACAGCCAATATTTATGGTGTTCTTAAACAAAGTCCATGCCACTAATACCTTAATACTCACTTCTCTGATAAGAATCACAGGCCTGGGACACCTGGGTTGCTCAGCGGCTGAGCATCAGCCTTCAGCTCAGGGCATGATCCTAGGGTTCAGATTGAGTCCCACATCAGGCTCCCTGCATGGAGCCTGCTTTTCTCTCTGCCTGTGTCTCTGCCTTCTCTCTGTGTCTCTCATAATAAAGAAAATCTTTAAAAAAAAAAAAAAAAAGAATCACAGGCCCTACCACAAATATCCTTCCCTACCACAAATATCCGTGGTCAGCTGCTGCTGCTGCTGCTTCTTCTTCTTCTTCTTCTTCTTCTTCTTCTTCTTCTTCTTCTTCTTCTTCTTTTAAGATTTTAAAAAATTTATTCATGAGAAAAACAGAGAGGCAGAGACATAGGGAGAGGGAGAAGCAGGCTCCCCATGGGGAGCCTGATGTGGGATTCCAGCCCAGGACCCCAGGATCACACCCTGAACCGGAGACAGACACTCAACCACTGAGCCACCCAGGTGCCCCTTCCTCTTCTTCATCCCCTTCTCTCCCTCCCATCTCTTCTCCCTCCTCCCCTTCCTCCTCCCCCTCACTTCTCTTCCTCCCCCCCCTCCTTCCACATCTCCCTCTTCTCTTTCCTCCTGCCCCTCTTCCTTCCCATCCTCCTTTTGGTGGGAGAGGGGTGGCTAGGAATGAGGAAGTTAACTTTTTTTAAAGGGACAGATTAATTTTGATAGAGTCCTAAAATATGTTGTTTACAAAGTCAGTTCATCAGTAATTGCGGATTTCTTAACTTGGCTGCTTGCCTGGAGAGTGAGGCTGAAGGGGACCAAGTACCTTCCTCTCCTGCCCACAGCATCTCCCATGGCCTCGCCGCTGGGCTCAATGCCCTCAGGGGTGCAGAGATGATGAAGACACTGTCATTACTCTGAGGAGCCTCAGCAGAGTGGTTTTTGAGGGCCTGACACCTGAAGGGGCCCTGAGTGGCCTCATATACCCACTTGGGAGGATCTACCATCCTCTAGAAGGCAATAGTCACACAAGGGAGAGAAATTGTTACAAAAGAAACATTGTAAGCCTGTGAGTAACAAATGCAAAGGGAAAAGGAACTTGCATTAATTTTGTGCTTTCCTCAGACTTACCTCATGTACTCATTTCTTAGTGCCATTGTAACAAATTATCACAACCGGGATGCCTTAAAACAATGGAAATTTATTCTGTCACAGTCTTGGAGGCCAGAAGTCAAGGGGTCAGCAGGGCCACACTCCCTTTGGAGGCTCTGGGAGGGAATTTTCCTCACCTTTTCTGGTTTTGGGTGGCCGCCGGCATTCCATGACTTGTGGCTGCGTCACCTGAATCTCTGCCTCTGACATGGCCTTTCCTCTTCTATGTGCCTTCTCTGTTTTGTCTTTCACATCTCCCTCCATTTCCCTCTTCTAAGGATTCGTGTGATTGCTTTTAGGGCCTATCTGGTATTCAGGAAAATCACCTCATCACAGGATCCTTAACTTTCTTTTTAAGATTTTATTTATTTATTCATGAGAGACACAGAGGGAGAGAGAGAGGCAGAGGCACAGGCAGAGGGAGAAGCAGGCTCCATGCAGGGAGCCTGATGTGGGACTTGATCCCGGGTTTCCAGGATCACGCCTTGGGCTGAAGGTGGCGCTAAATGCTGAGTCACCTGGGCTGCCCATCTTTTTTTTTTTTCCCCCCCCCCCCAAGATCCTTAACTTAATCACATCTTCAAAGATCCATTTTCCAAATAAAAACATTTACAAATTCCAGGGATTATGGCCTGATCTTAGGAGGGCCATTATTCAGTCTCCTATACCCCAGAACCATCCTGTGATGAAGGCTTTGTTATGCTTTTACAGACAGCAGTCATGTCCAGGGCCACACAGTAAGCAACGGAGTCAGGTTTAGAACTCCGGGCTGACTCTAAAGCCCATGCTTGTTTTCTGTGCCAGGCCATCTACCTTCTCCGTGCAAGGTGGGTGGGTGATGCCTGCTGGGACTATGGGAGCTGTTCTGACAAGAACATAATTGGTGGGGAATAAGCATTCATCCATGAAAGAGGTAGCAGGTAGGTCAAGCCTTGAGAAAGGTGGACTCCTTCACCAATAAGGAAGTTCTTCCTGTGTCCGACCTAAGTCCCCCATGGGGTATATATGTATAAGAGCTCTGCGATGTAGGGTGCTCAGGCATCCCTCCCCCTGACTCCATTTTCTTGTTTCTTTCTCTGCAGGGTATGGGCTCCTGTTCCTGTCATTAGTCACTACACCCATCATCCGGGCCAAGCTCTCCAAGCTGGTGGGCAAGTCAGAGCAGGGTGAGTGCCAGGATCAGCCTCCATCTGGTTCTTCATACCCAGTGTTGCCTGACCTGGGCAGAGGGCAGCTGTGAGTTGGGAGGCAGTTTACCTTCCTCCCACCCTGGAGAAGTTAGTAGCCAAGACCAACGCACTTCTGTCAAATTGCCAAGGGCTGGCAGAGGACCGTAGTGCCTTGGATTTTCAGATCACAGGGTTGGAATTTGCAGTCAGCAGAGCACACTTGTTCTTTTGGGTAACCTGAGCACAGGGATTTACTCTCTCCGGACCTCAGCTTTTCCATCTGTAAGAAAGATGTGGTGATGGCAGTTTCGTGGCAGAGCACAGAGGAAGCAACAACCATTAGATATTTTCTTGTCCCAAAGTGACCAATGAAGAAGCAGGGACCCAGAAGGTTAAATCAGGTCACCCAAGGTCACTCAGTAAGTGGTGGAGCTAGGATGCAAACCCAGCTGTTTTTAAGAGCAGCAGGTCTGGGGATATGGTTTTGGGTTCTGGCTGTGTCACCCACTGGCTGTGTGATCTTGAGTAGGTCCCTTTCTGTCTCTGTACCTGTTTGTTCCTCTGTAACATGAATGGTTTGCTTTTTTTTTAAGATTTATGTATTTATTTATTCAGAAAGAGGCAGAGGGAGAAGCAGGCTCCACGCAGGAAGCAGACGTGGGACTCGATCCCCGGTCTCCAGGATCACACCGTGGGACTCGATCCCCGGTCTCCAGGATCACACCACCTGCAATGCAGGTGGCACTAAACCGCTGCACCACCGGGGCTGCCCGAGTGGTTTGCTCTTGACAAGAGCTCTGTCTAGCTCTGACGCTCTGACAGAGTTCAAACTCAACTTCTTTTGGGGTGTTGCTCATTTTGCGAAATTTGAGTTCTATTGGCATATCTCTAAGGAGTAGCTTCTCGGACCTTTGGGTCTTTTATACCCTAGTCTGGAAATATCTAGCTCATCCACTTTTCCCCATCTGCCCTGGAAGGAGGATCTGGTGCTATATGTAACTAAGGGTTCGTTCCCTTGCCCCCCAGAACCCATGTACCTTCATTCATTCACTCAGTAAGCTTTTTGTCTAGCATTTTCACTGTACCCAGAGATGCCAAGGGGAACAGGAGAAAAGAGCAGCCCTTACTACCTCCAGGTGGCCAGGGCCTGCGATGGATGCTTTCCATGTGAATTTAATCTTGCTATCAATCTATGAAATAGGTATTATCCTTGTTTAATAGAAGGGGGATAGAAACCCAGAAGGATAAGCAACTTACTGAGTGATCACATAGATAAGTGTTTGAACTTATTATCTGGGATAATGAGTTAATGGGAATTAACCCTATAATTAATCCCAGAAAGGAGATGATTCCAAAAAGGGATAAACCAAAACCCATTATACTGGGCTTTTGGTAGAAGATATCACATATACTTTTAATACACAGATTTAATAACAGCCATTAGTTTTGTAGCCCCTCTGTGCCAACTGCTTTCCAAGCATGACGTCATTGAATCCTTATCACAACACACGATGTAGGATTTATCATTGAGGAAGGTGAGACTCCAAGTCCAAGTGACTTGCCCCAGGTAACACAGCTGCAAGCTAGGGGTTCTGGGATTGAGTCTAGGTCTTTCAGACCCCAAAGTGTGATGTTTATGTCTTTACAGGTGCTCTTTTTTCTTCGGTGGCCTGCATCAATAGCTTGGCCATGCTGATGGCTTCTGGCATCTTCAACTCACTCTACCCAGCCACCTTGAACTTCATGAAGGGGTTCCCCTTCCTCCTGGGAGCTGGCCTCCTCTTCATCCCGGCCATTCTGATTGGGTAATGCAGGGCTCTGACCCATGCTTATAATATCCTTTATCCCAAAGTTTTCTGCTTTCTTCTCCTCCCAAGTCATTCCTGGAACCATTCCCCCTGATTCTGCCCTTGAGGGACGGCTGCCTAATCATCTGGGAACCATTCCCCAAGGACAAGGCAGAGGGGCCGGGGGAAGGGTCTGGCTAACATTGTTTGCTGGCAAGGCTGTGTTCTCTCCCTTAGCTCCCCTCCTCTATTCCTGTTTTGCACATGGAAGTCTGGTGGCAGAAATATGCTAAAGGGAAGCCAGGGAGAGCTTCCCCTACTAGTTATGGCTAGGCCAGAGGCTAGCCTGACTTCCTCCCCCGTAGCCTTCAGTTTCTTTCCAGAGCCCTCTGTGTCTGGACATTGCCTTGTCTTCCGCCTCTCAGCTTTGGGAGGGAATACCTGTCCCAGCCCACCCAGTAAAGCCTGTGTCACATCTCTAAGAGTTGAGGATGTCTCCCCAGATCAAAACCAAACCCTTTTTCTGGTCTTTCACAGGGTGCTGGAAAAGGCTAATCCTCATCCCGAATTCCAGCAGTTTCCTCAGAGCCCCTGATCGGCCTGGCCTGGAGGACAGAGGGCAAAGGGAACAAAGTGAACACTAACCATCTGAAAGTATACATCTGGATCCCAACCCGCAGCAGCATGGGCACCTCCTTTCCAAGGGCAAGTGTCTACCTTGGACAAAGTGGTCAAACCAGACAGCTGTGCCAGCCTAAGACTCTAATCTAGAATTATAATGCAGACAGTCCTACTCCAGGAGACAGTGGGGCCGCCATTGTGAAACAGGGGTCCATTTACCCTTTATACCATCAGTCACGTAGAACCCTTCAGGGGAGAGGAGAGGTCCTGTTGGAAGGGCACCTCAGGGACCAGTTGAAGCAGAAGGGTTGATAGCTTCAACCCAGACTGCACAGCTCACAGGGTTGTTTCTGGTGTGCAGCCACCAGTCACTCCTCAGTGATGGATATGGTTCTGGGGGGAAGGCTATGGGAGGGGCTGGGTGCCCTCTGGAGAGAGGTGCTGCTGTCTCTGGCTGGGAAATCCATCCTCTGGGCTTAGCAGTGCCAATCACAATAAATTCATATAATCACACTGAAGTGAACCTTCTGGCCCCCGAGGCATTGGGCTATGGGGCCCCCTGCTTTCCTGTTCCCAGTCTGCCCACTATAGGTCAGATAGCAGTAAGCTTCTGGGCTGGGCAGCAGCCCCCTGAACTACCATGGGATGATGCTGGGCATCTGACTGCTCATTCTCTTCTGAGCTACTGGGCTAGGAGAGAGGGTGGTGCTGTGGGGTTGCCAGGCTGGCATCTGGCCAGCGGAGAGATTTAGGGCAGAGGCCATTCCTGAGGGTCAGTCAGAGATCCGTTCCCCGAAGGCACCTTACTGGTCTACCCAGCTACACTAGCCCAAGCAGGATCAGTCTGTTACTACTCAACTCTCTAGCACTCCAATTGCCACATATTTCGGCAGGGCTGTGTGCTGAGACCATCTTTTGTGCATCTTTAGGTCAATGGGAACCTGGAGATGGGCCTGACTGATTCAAGGGCCCTTCTCCAGGGTGTTGGGAAAGCCTGGCCCACCAGCTGAAAGGCAGAACTGGAATCAGAAAAACAAAAAACAAAAAAAAACAAAACAAACAAACAAAAAAGAACTGGAATCAGTATTTAGGCACCTGCTTTGATGAGGGCTGTAAGCCCCCACAGAGACCCAAGTCAGGTGGCACTTGACTGCAAACATGAATTGGCCAACAGGGTTCGGCTCCTGGCTACCCTCCTCTCACCTGCCCTGAAAATCACACCAGTGAAATGGAGTGGTGCAGGGCAGACCAGGGTCAATGTCTCTGTCATTGGGAGACCAAAGCAAGGAGAGGGCCTTCCACTGTCTTGTCTCAGCATGAGGCAGTGAGGAGTCAGGGAAAGTTTCTGGGCTGGCCTCAGGCCTGGGCTATACTCTAGGCACTGCCTCTGGCTTGCTTGTGACCTTGAGCAAGCCCTTCTATGAAGGGCTAGATAAACAGCGCCCATGAATTGTCTGGTCACAGGTGGACAAGTTAGGAAACACTGGGTTAGATGATGTTCTGAGCCCCTTCTCACCTCATACATTTTAGAATGAGATGCCTCTCTTCCTGGGCAGGGGAGAAGGAATGAGTTGGAGCTGGACTTCTTGATCTCAGAGTATCCCTGAGCAGTCCTTGGTCCCGGGGGATGGGCGAGGTGAGGTAGGTAGGGACCTAGCTGACAGCCCTCACTAGAAGCAGCATCTACACCCCAGCCAAGTAGAAAACCCTGACCCAGCAGACCAATGTCAGAGCAGGCTTTGTGGGGAAAGGCTGTTTCTCAGCTCAGGTTCAGGACCAGCCCTGTGGGGCCAGGCCTGGGTGCAAGGTGACGGTTAAGGTGCCTGCCCTGGCTATAACCTGGGCAGTCTGTCATGGCACACTGGCCCGGCTGAGGTGAGGGCCATCACCCCATCACCTCGGCTGCTCTGGTGAGGTTGGAGGCTGGGCTCTGATTCCCCAGAGGCAGGAAGGGGCAGCAAGAGAAGGTGTATGAACAGAAGACACGGCCTGGCAACCTCCCAGAATGCTGCCTGGGGCGCCTCACGAGGGAGTGAGACTGATCAGGGACAAAGAGAAAGCTTCCCCTGGAGGGTACTCATCCCATTGTATTGTTACTTTCTCTGCTCTATGAGGGCAGTGTCTAGGCCACTTCAGTCACGACCACATCCAGGGCCTGGCACTGGTGGGCACTGTTGTGGCATGAAGGAAGCAGGGTCAAGAGTGGCGGGGGCCAGGATGGGCTAAAGTGTATCTTCGGCAGGATAGGGAGCAGAAAAGGAGTCCCAAGCCTGGAGTGAGACCTCTGATCCTCTGATGATGTGGCTCAAGAGCTACGAGTGACCTGGCTAGCACTTGTGGGGGGTGGCTCTGAAAGCCGAGCCAGCCTGAGGTGTGAGGAGGGGAGGTAAGGGAGGGTTCCAGCTGATCCTGTTAGCTGAAGCCCGGGTTTACTGGAAGGAGGAGACCTTCTTGCTCTCCCACCTAGTGGAGAAAGGGGCAGAGGGATGTTCTTGCTTTACTTCTGCATAGCTTTTGGGCCAGCCTATTTTGTGTGTGAAAACCTGTCCCCCACTGCCAGACCCTTGGGGCAGAGGAGAAGCGAGCTGTCAGTAGAGTGACAGCCCTGCCCAGGGCACAGCCTCCAGGAGGATTCTCAGGACAGGCAGTGGACTGAGCACCAGAAGGCCGGGTCTGGATCCTGGGGCTGACTCTACTGAAATGTCATGTCATTCAGTTCCTTCTCTGTAAAATGGAGAAAATATGGGTTGGGTTGCTCAGGTGATGGCAGAAACTATGGTGTGGGATGTCGGGGGAAATGGCAAAGATTTGTGAGGGATTTGTGTTTTAGAGCCTCGCTAGTTGAAGTGTCATTCCTTAACCATCTGCATCCACTCACCTGGGATTTTGTGAGAAATGCAGAAACCTAGGCCCTGCCCAGGTCTCCTGAATGCAGTTTTAGGAAAATTCCCAGGGGATTCCAATGAGCCCCCCACCCTTCTTCAGAGTACCGCCTCTTCCCGTGTGTTGCTACAGGCTGTCCAGCCGACTGCTGTGCCACGAGGCAGGGGCTGCCTCTCCTGGCCATCCCCTGAGCAGGTGGGTAGGGAGGGGTTGGCTGGGGAAGCCAGCTGAGCCTGGCCAGCAGGGACTGAGGCACAGCAACAAGGCATGGGTAGGGTAGCTAGCTGCCTGGCGAGACCCAAGCAGGCCCAGACCCAAGCAGGCAGCTCCCTTGCACCAGTGAGTGCAGCAAAGCTGACCACAGCTGCAGACCAGCCAGAGTGAGGGCTGGCTTAGCCCCACCCTGACCCCGGGTGTGGTAAGAGGACTGCACCTCGGGAAGGCTGGGAGGGGACTTGGGACCAGACCAGCTAAGGACAGTGAGTGGTTACAGGTCAAGGCCACGGGGTGGCAGGAAGTGGTGATCCCAGAAGCCAGGCACCATCTAGGTGGAGAGCCATCACTGAACCCCCACCTCCAGCTGGCTGCTAGGCCTCAGCCCTTTGCTTAGCCCAGGGGGGTGGGCATTGCCCTAACTCTTGTCAGAGGCTGCCTGCCTTCCCCCTAGCCAAGCTGGCTGCTGACAGGGCGGGCACGAGGTAGGTGGGTATAGTGTGTGTAGTCTCAACCTCCAGAGTCTCTCCCACACCTGAGATAGAGAACCTCGTGGCAGAGACTAGGGAGGTCTGGCCCTTACCACCCTCAATGCCTGCCTTCCCTTCCCTTCCCTTCCCTTCCCTTTCCAGACACCGAGGAGGCTGGGTTTGAGGTGGGCCATGAGGGTGGGGGCAGAGTGACAGCCATTTTCTGAGAAGGGCCCAGGCTGTTGCAGTTGAGAGAGACCAGTTTGAGGAGCTGCTTCTTCGGGAAGGACGATGGAAATGGGGGTCACAACAGGCCTTGGGAACCAAGGACTGGTTAAGTTGGGCCCATGAGTACAGCACCCTCCAAACTGGTGTCAGAGCCTGCAGATGAGTCCCGGGAGGAGCGGCCCTGCAGGAAGCGGATGATCTTCTCAATTGTGGCCTCCTGGTACTCATGGGACCACCTGTGGGCACAGAGGCTGGTGGGTTAGGGGGCCGGCAGAGGATGCTGCTGGCTGAGGGCTGTGTACCCACCCCTCTCCTCACTTGATGCCGTTGAAGGTGAGCACAGCCTGCATGTCCTCAGGCAGGTCCTGGGGCTCTGGCCACTCGAAGCCATCGATGACCGGCACAATGTTCTTGCCGCAGCTCAAAGCAGTCACAATCTCCTGCAGAAAGAAAAGAGGAGAGGATGAGACATGGGTTCCGATCTAGGGACCCTGGGGCCAGGCAGACATTGGGAGGGGTGTTGGTGCTGAAGTCCACCTTGACTTCTTCCTTACTCCTTGTGGTATAATAACCAAATATTTGATCTTTGCCCCAGGTCCTTGGCATAGAGCTCCTGAAACAGGGAATTTCTGGATGACTGGAGGTTGGGGATGGGGGTGCCCAGGTAGCTTCCAGGTGAGGGCTGGTTGCCAGGAAGGCCAAGCCATGATGAAAAGGTTGGAACTTTTAAGTACCCCTCATACATTCACAGATGCACTCCTTCCAGGATGGGAGAGGGGCTGGAGAGGGAGTTCACTCACCAGTGGCCAATGACTAAATCATGCCTCCATAACGAAACCTCCATAAAATCTCCCAAGGAGGGGGTGGGTTGGTGAGCACATCTAGGTGTTGGGAGGGTGGCTGGAGAGGGCATGGGAGCTTTGTGCCTTCCTGCCTGTGCCCCCCACACCCCATACCTTGCCCTATGCATCTTTTACATTCAAATGTTTCTGAGTTACATGCTCGACAATAAACCAGTAATAGTTAAATGTGTTCTGAGTTCTGCATGTCATTCTAGCAAATTATTGAACTGGCGGGGGAGGGATCTGTATATCATGGGAGCTCCTGAACTGGTAGCCAAGTCAGAAGTTTGGGTAGCCTGGGAACCTAGGGCTTTCAACTGAAGTGAGGGCAGACATGTGGGATTGAGCCCTTAACCCTTTGGAGTCTGGGACACCTGGACGGCTCAGCGGTTGAGCATCTGCCTTTGGCTCAGGGCGTGATCCTGGGATCTGGGATTGAGCCCCGCATCGAGCTCCTCGCAGGGAGCCTACTTCTCTCCCTCTGCCTGTGTCTCGCTTCTTTCTGTCTTTCGTGAAAAAATGAAAAATCTTTAAAAAAAAAACCACAAAACCCTCTGGAGTCTGATACTTGCTCTTCGTAAGTCAGTATCAGAACTGAACTGAGGATGTCTGAGGTTAAGCGTCGTACTGTTGGTTTCAGCTCAGGTCATGATCTCAAGGTCGTGAGATTGAGCCCCGTGTCAGGCTCCCTGCTCAGCGAGGAGTCTGCTTCTCCCTCTGCCCCTCCCTCTGCTCACACTCACACTCTCCCTCAAATAAATAAATCTAAAAGCATTTTTTAAAAAAGAACTGAATTGTGGGACACCCAGTTGGTGTTGGCAAATTGGAGAATTGGTTGTTGGTGTTGGGAAAAACACAATTTGGTATCAGAAGAAAAACCTCATCCTCTCCATCCAAACTGATCCATCACCAGCCCCACCAATTGTCCTTGTTTCTCAAATCTACCCACTTTTTTTTTTTTTTATAAATTTTTATTTATTTATGATAGTCACAGAGAGAGAGAGAGAGGCAGAGACACAGGCAGAGGGAGAAGCAGGCTCCATGCCCCGGGAGCCTGACGTGGGATTCGATCCCGGGTCTCCAGGATCGCACCCTGGGCCAAAGGCAGGCGCCAAACCGCTGCGCCACCCAGGGATCCCTCAAATCTACCCACTTTTTCTCTTCTTCCATCCTGCCACTGTGCTGCTCCAACCCTCCATCTTTGTTCCTACCAGGTCTCTCCTCCATTGTGCTCCCTCTAACTTGTTCTCCACATTGCCCTTTCACCTGGCTGTTCCATACAAAATGCAAATCTGATCATGTCACCCCCTACTTAAAACTCTTCAAGACTTTACATGGCTCTTAGAATAAAATTAAAACTCCTTATTGTGGTTTGAAGGCTCTGAGTGGTTGGCCACAACTCCTTCTCTACACTCCACCCCTGCACCGTTCTCCGGATCACAGACCTTTCAGGCCCTTAGATTTGCCATCCTCCTTCCCTACACAAGCCCTGTGCACATGCTCTTTTCCCTGCTTCCTCACCTAACTAATGCCTACTCATTTCTCTAATTGGAGCTTAAGCCATACTTTCCCAGGAAGTCTCTCCTCCCTTCTCTGACCAGGCATGATCTCCCTATTATAGGCTCTCATAAACTCTTCAGCACATGCTACAGTGGCAAACTTAAGCAATGAACAATTTACTTAATATCTGTCTTCACCAGACATAAGGGATCATGTCTGGTTTTTACCTATCTTGTATCTCAGCATCTTTCACAAAGCCTTGCCCATAGTCCTTGCCAAATACTTAATGCATGGCTGGATGGTTGGAATGAATGAATAGATGGATGGATGGGTGGATGAATAAATGAGAGAGAAAATATAGCATAGCAGTTAGGGGCTGCACTCTAGAATCATGAGATTGGGGTTCACATCAACTCTGACATAGGCTTTGTGGCCTGAGGCAAACAGGCCCTCACAGCTTCTGTTTTCTCTTCTGTTGGGGAGA
The DNA here is from genome assembly GCF_053574225.1 of Canis aureus. Taxonomy (NCBI): domain Eukaryota; kingdom Metazoa; phylum Chordata; class Mammalia; order Carnivora; family Canidae; genus Canis; species Canis aureus. The sequence continues at coordinate 18,527,769 of NC_135626.1, forward strand.
TACCTGCTACGTCCTGTGGCAAGTGGTTAGAGCAGTGCCCAGCATGTAGTGTGTGCTTAATAATAACTAATAGGTGTTATTATTTCCTCCTCTGTAAAGGGGGATAATAAACCTCGCTTACAAGGTTGTTCTGACGATATTACTTACTATTAATGGGTGCTCTGGTAAGTGCCTATTGAATGTTTTTTCCTTCAAAGAGGAAAAAAGCCTCAGGGATTGGACTTTCTTGAGTGCAGTTCACTTGTGGTTTCCCATATTGATTACCCACTAAATGTGGCTTCAGGGAAAGGAGTTTTAAAACCAGAGGCAATTAAGCACTAACACCATCCAAGGAAGGCTGATGGAACCTCTGGGACTGGTCCAAGGCAAAGGTTCTTGCCACCCCACCTGCCTCCTGCCTCGATGCAGTACACTGGGACAGGGATGGGTATCAAGCACCCTTGTGGAGCAGAGCCTTACTGGGGAAAGAACCTGTATAACTTCAATCTTGATTAGCTTTTAGGGAACCTCTCATTTTACGAATGAGAAGAAGGAACCCCAGAGAGGGGAAGGGGCTTGCCACCAGGTCACAAATGCCCAGCCCAGGAGGGGCCAGTTTTCTGAATCATGCCTTCAGATTCCAAGTCCAGGGCTCTTTCAACCACACCCTCTGCCTCTCTGCTGGGAACTGGTATGAATTCTGACCCTGCAGAAATTTATCTGAGAGCCTTTAGACATTTGTCTTACCCAGAATTACACAGAACCAAAGACAGCACACTGCTCATTGCACAGATTCAGAGTCTGGCCAAGAGAGGAAGAATGGCTTATTCAAGGTCATCCTGCAGGTTAAGAACAAACACTTGATTGCAGTCAAGTGTTCTGACCTGGTAAACCTGGTGGACACGTATGGTTTCCCCAGTTATCTCAGCTTCATCTGTTTGATTGATCATGGTTTAAGTATTCCATAAACTCTTCAAGAGCCTACTTCCTGCCATGCATGGTTGTAGCCATCAGGGATACGGAGTGAACACAGCAAGGTCTGATCTCATATGGAGCTCAGATACCCCTCTGTTTATCCTGCCACCTGCTCTGAGCCACCAACCATGATCCTTCAGATGTCTCTTTGGCCCAACACCAACCAAGCCCAGTACTCAGCCCCTAAAAACATGGCTTCCAGGGCCTGATCCTCCTCCCCACTGTCAGGATGGATGCACTCTGGTGTCAGAACCTTCTCCCTACACCTGCTGTCCTGGCCTCACTGCCCTTGCGGGATCCCTTTTCCCAGGGCTTTAAACACAAGTGTTCTCCCAGCTTTTAGACACTCTGCAAACTGGTTCTATAGTTTTTTAGAAGGGGAGAGAGTGGGAAGGAGGGGCTGAGGAAGAGGGAGAGAATCTTTTTATTTTTAAAGATTTGTTTAAAAAAAAAGATTTGTTTATTTATTTATTCATGATAGAGAGAGAGAGAGGCAGAGACACAGGCAGAGGGAGAAACAGGCTCCATGCCAGGAGCCCGATGCGGGACTTGATCCCGGGACTCCAGGATCGCGCCCCGGGCCAAAGGCAGGCACCAAACCGCTGAGCCACCCAGGGATCCCCAAGGGAGAGAATCTTAAGCAGGCTCCATATTCAGTGCAGAGCCCGACTTGGGGCTCCGTCTCACAACTCTGAGATCACGACCTGAGCCGAAATCAAGTCAGATGCTTACATGACTGAACCACCCAGGCACCCCTGGTTCCATAGTTCTTATCCAGCCAGTGGCATGCTGGCAAATGTTTAACAAATAACAATCAGGGGCGGGGCAGGGGGGAGAGACACAACCAAACAAATAAAACCCTAATTTGTAGTATTTATCAATTTCCTTTGTGTAAATACTCCCACCAGGGCTGATTTCAAGCTACCAACATGACATCATTAAACGTGGAGGTGGGAAGAGATGCAGACGATCATTTCTGGTGTTAGCTGAATCCTATCCTCCCACGTGCCCTCAAAGTCCCTCAGATCTGTGCCATGGAACGCGGTCAGGTGCTGGGAAAGAGCATGGGCTTTGGAATCAGAAAGATGGAGTTCACAGCCTAGCTTTTCCGATTTCTACGCCAGCGTGGCCATGGGAAAAAGTGTTCTACGTCTCTGAGCCTCAGTTTTTTCATCTAAAAGAAATTACTAATGATGCACCTTCCTCATCCCCACTTTGTTCTTTGCTCATGCAGTTGCCCTGCCTGGGATGCCTTCTCTTCCACTTACCTAAATTCTTAAGAATCTTCTCATGTTCTGCCTCCTTCATGAAGCCTTCCCTGGTTATTCCAGCCCTGAATATTCTCTCCCTTCTCCGTACTCCTATGGCAAGTAAGAGCTTTACCTACCTAGCTCAGCATTGACACCAATGCATATATGATCTAGCCTTTCTGGGCCTATTCTTGTCTCCTTAGCTCCTTCGGGACAAAGGCTCCATCTTAGATGACTGTTGTATCCCTCAGCTCAACCCCTACTCACTAATAATTAATAAACTGTAGATGTGATATGGATCCATCCATCCATCCATCCATCTGTCCATTCTACGAGTATTTGGTAAGTTTCTACTGTGTGCCAGGCACTGAAGATCCAATGGCATTAATTAAACAGTGGTAAGCACTCATAATAATTCCAATAATAATTGCTGCCATTATAGAGCAATTACTACAGAACTAGGCATTCTGCTAAGGACTTGACAAATTTCAGCTCTTTTTAATTTTTGTAACAACATCCTAGGAGGTTAGGGACAATAGGCGTCCCACTTCACAGTAACAAACATGAAGCTCATCTTGATTGCATAACTTACCTAAGACCAGAGCCAGGATTCAAACTCACAGCTTTGCATCCTTTGAGATTCTACTGTGCCAGTCACTAGGCTCTCTTGCCCCTCTTCCCCCACAGAGGTTATTTGCCAAAACATTTTCCTCCTTCTTGAGCCCTCACAACAATCCCACAAGGTGAATAAGACAGGCAAGTTATCCCCGTTTTCTGAATGAGAATCGTGAGAGCCTTACTGACCCACTAAAGACCAGTTACAGTCCGAGCTGTGGCTCCTGCCTTGCAGCTGGGCCACAGAGGTTGCTGGGGAGTGCAGATGAGGAGGAATGGGACCACAGAGGCCAGCACCTACCTTGTGCACCCAGTCCTTGCAGTCATGGTCCTGCTTGCATTTGTCCAGTGCCCCAGCTGACAGTACCAGCACGAAGTTGCGGGCACCCATGACACTCTGGATGAGTTTGTCCTCGAACTTGCCTGCTTCCAGCTTCTCCACATCAATGAAGACACTGAAGCCGTGCAGCTGCAGGTGTACCTTTAGGAGGCTGAGAAGAGGTCCTGTGTCACTGCCCTGGCCTGGCCCCTAGCTCCCAGGCTGCCCGCCTGCCTGTCCCTTCTTACCTGGCCAGCTGGGAACCCGAGTTCCGGCGGTAGCTGATGAAGACATCTGGGATGTCCCCACTGGGCTTACAGCCAGTGCAGGGCAGTGGAGAGTGCAGCATTTCTGAAGCAGAAGGTGACAGTGTGGTAAGGGTCACCCCTCCTCATCACTCACCCTCAGGTACATCATTCTCTGCCCACTCAGCCTTCTTAGCCCAGTCCAGCCCAGGTAGGGTGGCTTGTTTGAAATAGGGTCATTGAGATAGAGAGCTGGGCCTACAGGAAGACTGCCTACTATTGGTGGGTCCCTTTCAGGAGGCAGGCATTGTGTTTTAGGGACATGTATCTGCACCTCCAGCCCTCTCTCCAGAGCTCCAAACCTGCATGGGGACACTATAAACCCAACATATCCCAAATCCTCCCTTGGCCACTTCCTTCCCAGTTCCTACCACAGTTGGAACCTGGATATTGTCCTAAACCCCTACCTTTCATTCATCCATTCATCCATTCAACAAATATTTACGAAGTATTTACCGTGTGCCAGGCACTATCCTTTGTGCTTGGGATATAGCAGTGAAAAGAACAGACAGACCTTCACGACACCTGACTCCATGCTCTGGATTCTTCCTACTAAACATTCTGAACTCCAGCCCCAGGACCAGACCCCCGACTCAGCCTTCTCCGTGATCTCCCCAAATCCATACTTGCCCAGTCCAATCTGTTTGCACAGCAACCAGAGGGGTCTTTCTAAAATCCAAGTCTCAGTGGATCCCTGTTTCCACTTTAAAAATGTACATGCTCCCTCTACTTCCTATACAAGGGATTTGTAAGTTCTTTTTGCAGTAAGACCTCCCTGGTTTTCATTTATTTATTTATTTATTTATTTATTTATTTAGATTTTATTTATTTGAGAGAGAGAAAGAGAGTGAGCAGGATGGAGAGAGAATCTGAAGCAGACTCTGAGCTGAGCGCAAAGCCCAACACGAGGCTCAAACTCAGGCTTGCGAGATCACGACCTGTGGCAAAACCGAGAGTTAGACACTTAACCAATTGAGCCACCCAGGTGCCCCAGGACCTCCCTGATTTTAAAAAATGAAATACTGAGGTTTTATTGGGAGCTGCAATGTGAAAATAATAAAAGCTGATCTGCTTTGAACTTGTTGAATGAATGGATGAATGAAAAGACCATCCTCATATAATCTTCAGACTTAACACTCACAGATAGCATTTGTCTATTTATGAAGCAGGAAGACAGAGTTTCAAATCCCAGTTCTGTTATTTAATGGATTTGGGATATGTATTTGGGATCTCCCAAGGCATAACTTTGGGAAATGTATTTAAATTCTTAAAACTTAGTTTCATCATGCTTAAAATTAACACCCTTGATGGAAATATTCTTTATCTGGGATTATGATGGCAGTTACACACGTATGCATTTTTCAAAACTCTTCATATGAGACACTTTTAAGTTAAGTTATACCTCTTTTATTACTTAAACATTTTCAAAAAGTAGAGTATAAGTATAGAGGGGTGCCTGGGTGGCTCAGTTAAGTGTCCAACTCTTGATTTCCGCTCAGGTCATGATCTCAGAGTCATGAGACTGAGTGAGCCCTGAGTCAAACTCCAGGATGGATATGGAGGCTGCTTAAATTTCTCTCTCTCTCTCTCTCTCTGCTCCTCCCTTCTCGTTTGCTTTCACCTGTCTCAAAGTAAATAAATAATAAAATAATAAAATAAAATAAATTTAAAGTTGATTTAAAAAATTAACACCCACTGCATAGAATGGATATAAATATTAATGAGATAATGTTTAAAACTTAATACATATAGTAATTGATGACAAATATTAGCTAAATAGTAAATTAGCAAATTAAAATAAGTTAGTAAATAAAAATGGTTGCTAGAGCCCTAGAATCCATTCCACCCTGGTGACCTCCCTAAAGCACTTCCAGAATCCATACTTTGTAAGCTGCTGGCTAATCGCACAAGCCCCCCACCCCTAGGTGTCTTCCCACCCCTATCCCCTCCTGGCTGCCTCACCTCCACATCTGCATATACTTACTGCTCCTTTTGTCTGGTTGCTCTTCCTGCTGCACGCCCCTCCCCAATACATCCTTCAAGACCTGGTTGGGCATCCTGTAAATGCCCAGACCTGGGTGACAGGGAAGCTGCGCTTCCTGTCAGCTGGCACTGGAATCCTGGGGGTGCCTCCTGCCGTGGTCAACTACGTGTTCATGTACCTGTCTCACTTCCACCCTCCTCCTCAGCTCAGACTGGGAACTTCTTGAGGGCAACATACTCATCTTTGCATCCTCAGAATCCAGTCTGGCACAGCGTCTGTGCTCAAACCGACCGCAGTGAGGCTCGGAAGTCCTCCCAGGGCTGGGGCTAGACTAGGGGTGGGGTCCCGGCTGGGCAGGCTGACCTCTGGCGGCCGAGAGGATGCGGGCGCGGTGCACGCCCAGGCGGATGCCGCAGTCCTCCAGCAGCTGCTGCTCGGACACGCGGTGCAGCAGGGAGCGGTCCAGGCCGCAGCTGACCAGGCCGTACGTATACTGGCGGAAGCGCGGGTCCAGGCTGCCCAGCCAGTCAGCCAGGTTGCTGCGGTCGCACGTGGCGTAGCTGGCGAAGGTCTTGAGCTCCGTGAGCTCCCTAAAGAATCTACCACGGGGGGAAAGAAGGACGCTGAGGTCCCGACCTGGGACTGACCAGGGGCAGAGGGCCAGGGCTGGCGGGCAGGAGGCTCCTTACCTTTTGCGGGTGATGCCTGATTTCATGCCCAGGTCGGTCTGGAGCTCCTCCTCCGTGAGCCGCAGAAGCAGGTCACCATCTACCTGCTGCTCCTGGGGGAGGGGTCGGATGTGAGGAAGGGCTCTCCCCTTCAGCCCTTGGAGCCCAAGCATAAGATGCAAGGGAAGGGAACTGGAGATGGCGACGGGACCCAGGTTAGAGCCGAGCGACCCAGAAAGCGGCTGAGGCCAGGCTCCCATCCCCCAAGCCACGCGCGGCGCCGCGGGCGTGGGGGCCGCAAGGGGGCGCTGTTGTCTTGCGCAGGGCGCCCCTAGCGGCCGCACGCCCCCGGGACGCGCAGCTTTACCCGGAAGCTCTCGCAGTAGTGGGAGAAGCCGATCTGCTGGAGCCACGTCTGGACCTCGGCCTCCTTCCAGCTGGCCACGCAGGGCAGGATGGGCCGCGGCACCTCCTCGCCCAGCAGGCGCAGCGCGCGCTTGGCCAGCGCCGACGTGGTGCCATTGGTGGAGTAGGAAACCAGGCGTTTCAGGCTCTGGATGGCTCCGATGTCGCTGAATACCTAGGGAGGGGCGGAGAGGGGGTGTCTGGGGCCACCAGCTCACAGCCATCCCCAAACGTGCCCAGTCCCTCCCCCCCCTCTTCTCAGCGCGGAAACTCCTATCATCAGCCTTGGCCCTGCCGTCACCCAGTAAGTCAGGTAGCTCTGCGAATTCCCCTCCTGAAACTCGCTCAACTCTGGACCTCATGCCTGCCTCTAACAGCTTCCATCTCCCTAGGATGAACTCTGAGCCTGGCCTGGCACAGTGCACCCCCTGCCCACCATTCTCAGCTCACCCCCCCTTTCTCCAGCCCACACTTGGCCGACACCCACCCACCAAGGCTCTCTTACCTCTGGGCCCAGTCATGGTGTTCCCAGACCTTTAGTTCACCAGCCTGCTTGTGGGAATCCTAGTGGAATCCAAGTTGATTGGCACCCCCTCCATGCAGCCTGGTTTGATTTACCCACAGCTTGGCTCATACCTCCAATTAGGCCTTGTACTCTAAATGCCACTGTTAGTTGATAATGCAATGTCCACTAAATGTTAAGCTGAAATCTTTTTTTTTTTTTTTTAAGATTTTATTTGTTTATTCATGAGAGACACAGAGAGAGAAAGAGGCAGAGACACAGGCAGAGGGAGAAGCAGGCTCCATGCAGGGAGCCCGACATGGGTCTCGTCTCAATCCCTGGTCTCCAGGATCATGCCCTGGGCTGAAGGCGGCACTAAACCGCTGAGCCACCTGGGCTGCCCAGCTCTTCCCTTTTCTTCATCCAACCACCCACCAAATCCTAATTCTGTTTGTTCAACACCCCTGGGATCCATCTGCTTTTCTCTTCTTCGGCTGTCATGCTCCAGCCCACCTTCCCAACTGTCCCCCTGCCGTGGCCTCCTATCTGGCCCCCTTGCCTCCACCGTCACCCTTGCTAATTCCATCTCCCCATGGTAGCCACGGTAATCTTTGTAAAACTCGTGTTCCCTGCTTAAAACCCTTGGTCTTGCCTTCAAGGTCAGTGACTGGTCTCTCATCCTTCTCCGTGCTTCACCTAACCCTTATGTGTACTTCAAGTCCCAGTTGAATGCCACTTCCTCTGGGAAGCCTTCCCAGACGCTGTCTAACCCCCCCCCCCCCCGTACCCGCCTGACCTCACACCCACCTTGGTCTTGCCCTGCAAGCTCTTGATGGCAGCCTCAGCACAGAGATAGAAAGCCCCGATGCACTGCGCCTCCATGCGGGACGAGTCGAGTAGCGGCACGAGGCGCTGCAGGTCGTCGGGCCCGCGGCCCTGCCTGGTGTCACTGGCATCCACCAGGCAGCGAGCAAAGCGGCCGGGGTCCAGGGAGGCCACGAGCGGCTCCACAAGCGCCAGCGTGCCCGAGCGCTCCACCTCGCGCTCCACCTCCTTGTTGGTTGCCAGCACCGCCACCGCCAGGCAGGCGTGCAGCCGCAGCAGCTCGTCCTCTTTGGAGAAGGCGAGCGGGAAGAGCCACTCTGCGGCGCGCTTCTCCACCATGCGCCGCTGCGCCGCCTGGCCCCCGTGCAGCGCGCAGTTGCCCAGCGCCAGCGCGCAGTGGCGGAGCAGCGCGGGGTCCGTGCGGCGGCACCAGTACAGCACCGCGTCCAGTCCTCCTGCCGACACCAGCCGCTGGCACGTCTCCTCCGAGTGCTTGAACATATGCTCCAAGATGCCTGCAACGCTCCGCGCCAGCTCCACCGGCTCGCGCTCTTTTGCCAAGTTCAGGATCACGCCCAACCCGATGCGCGCCACGCGGTCCCTGCAGAAAGAAAATGGGACAGGGACGATGCAGTGGCGGTGTCCTCGGGAAGTTGGCTCACACCCCCGCCCCGGTCATTTGACCTCTCTGGCCTCACTAGTGTCATATAGGACATGACCGAGAGCATTATCCTCCTGGAAGGACCAGATTTCTCTGATTATAAGGATGCTCCAACCTGGCCACACCTGTTTCCTCCCTTATCGCTGCCTCCTCCCCACAGTGTGTGTTGTGGTTAAGAATCCTAACTCTGGAGAAGATCCCCTGGGTCCTGGTTTTTTTTTCTAGAAAGCTGTAGGACCTTGAATGCCTTCCTTTATTTTTCTACCTCAGTTCTGCATTTCATAAATAAAAGGAATACCTACCCCCATAGGGTCATTATGAGAAAGAACGGGATAATCCATGTAAAGTGTTCCCCACAGTGCCTGGCAGATGGGGAAGACTCACTAAATGTTAACTTCTTTTCATCATTTGAAGTATCACTTTGAAGTACACCACTCTTAGCCTTGCCCTCAAACCTCTCTTCAGTCCATGCTGTGTGATTGGGGTGCGTTTACTCACTCAACAGATTTTTATTGAGGAACTACTGTGTGCCAGACACTGTGCTGGGGGCTGAAGCTGAACAGTGAGTACAGGTGCCTGAACGTATACACAGCTAATGTGGAGACAATAAGCATGTGAACAACGAGTGACCAGAACAAGAGTGATATGGCTATAATGCTAGCAAACCCAGGTGATATAATGGACAGTGCCTGGGTGGAGGAGGTAACATCTGAGAGTTCAATATCAAGAGACTCCTGCCTACAAGTGTCTGGGAGGAGAGCATAAAAGGCAGAACAAACAGCAAGAACAAAAGCCCTGAGGGCTGGTGAGCTTGCCATGTTTGAGGAATGGACAGCCAGCCAGAGATATTTGCAATGTTTAAAACCAACGAAGAAAAATATAAAAATCAACAAGGATTCATATATAGAACACATACATATTCAAATCAACAAGAAAAAGGCAGCAAATTCAATAGGGAATGGCAAAGGATATAAATGGCAATTTACAAAAGAGGAAATTGAAAGTGTTAAATAAAGAGATGCTCTAACTCATCAGTAATCGGAGAAGTGAGAATTAAATCAGCTATCACTTTACACCTATTGGATAGGCAAAAAGCAGAATCTGGGTAACATAGAAGGTTGGCAAGGTGGGACACCTGGGTGGCTCAGTGGCTGAACATCTGCCTTTGGCTCAGGGTGTGATCCCGGGTCCTGGGATTGAGTCTTGCATTGGACTGCAAGGATCCTGCTTCTCTCTCTGCCTATGTCTCTGCCTCTCTCTGTGTGCCTCTCATGAATAAATAAATAAAATCTTAAAAAGAAAAAAAGAAGAAGGTTGGCGAGGTGTGGGGCCATGAACACCCCGAAGCTCTGTGGGTGGTGGGTACATGCCTGGGGTAGTCAATTTGGAAAGGAGACTGGGATGTGTGGGTAAAGTTAAAGAGATATGGACCCTATGAGCCAGAAACTGGGGCTTTTGAGTTTGCATCCCAACAAAATTGTCACAGATCCACAAAAGGATGTGGAAAAGGCTGTTCATTGCAGGGTTGTTTGTGGTGGGGGAAGACGGTGGCAGTCTGCTGTCAAGCCTGGGAGAGTGGAGAGGTAACATGGGCAAGCACCCACTCTGGAGGACTATGGAACAGTTACAAGTGACTGAACAGATGATATCATAGCACATGCAGAATCTTTTTTTTTTTTTTACATGAAGAATCTTAAACATGTAAATCTGAGTGGGTGAAAGTATGAACTGGAATGTACTATATAACACAGCACCATTTGTGTGAATTAAAAATACATACACACAAAATAAGAATAAAGATTTTACTAGGACACAGATATAGGAAATACACATTAATTATATTGAAAGGGTGCCTATGGCATTAATTTGGAAAGATGATGGGACATTAATGAAGAGGAGAAGGGGAGATTGTGGAGATTGTATTCTAGGCACAGATGTATGCAAAGGTTTGGAGATATCTGAGAGCTGGTTGCACTTGGGGACCTGTCCCCACCTTAGCCATGCTGAAATGAAGCTATTTCTAGGTGGAGGTGGAGAGGTGGAGAGTATGAGTTGAGGTGGAGGTTCAAGGGGAGAGTATGGAAAGGGTCCCAAGGGCCTTCTGAGCCCTCTCCAGGCAGTTGTACTTTATCTTGATGGCAAATGAGGAGCCATTGAGAGGCTTCAGGAAGGGGAGTGACCTGCTCTTGAAAGGGTTTTAGGAAACACTCTGACTGCTATAGGGGGGAAAGGTCCAAGGGAGGGACCCTGGATGCCAGCAGAGCAGGCAGGAGAATTGCCTCACTTCAGGCAGAGGAGAAAGTTTTCTGTCTTCCTGACCTCCACAAATGATGTCCTCCATAGCTAACATTACTCCCAAAGAGTTAAGAGACTCAGCCAGTCATGGAGTCCCTGCCCAGTGAGCATCACAGTGACCACAGTGCTTGTGATTTTGTGTCTACTGCAGGTCCCAGGTGACCCCATAACATGGCACAACTTTGCCTGAGCCGATCACTGAGCTTCCCCAAAGTCATTCCCAAAAGAACAGATGGGTTCTAATCACTCACTTGTTTCTTTTACCAACAAGAAAGCCAAAGCTCAGAGAGGTTACACGACATGCTCAGAGTTACACGGCTGGTAAGAGGCATAGCTGGAGTCTGAACCTGCACCTGTCTGTATTTATTTGTTTTGTTTTTAAGATTTTAAAAATTTTATTTATTCATGAGAGACACACAGAGAGAGGTAGAGACATAGGCAGAGGGAGAAGCAGGCTCCCTGCGAGGGAACCTGATGTGGGACTCAGTCCTACAACCCTGGGATCACAATCTGAGCCAAAGGCAGACACTTAACCAGCTGAGCCATCCAGGTGCCCCTGTTTTTGTTTTTTAAGAGGACTTACTCTAAGTCTCTTCACCCCCAGCCATCCCCTTTCCCTATGTACTTGGCACATTCACAGAAATTGAACTGTGTGCTTGTTTTGAGAACTATAAACTCAGCTCCCAGGTTCTGCAGCCTCAGAGGCTATGAATCTGGGTTCAAATCCCAGCTCCGAAGGAGAGGGGAAATTATACACACAAATATATATATATATATATATATATATATATATATATATATATATATTACACATTTATGTGTAAAATCCTTGTATGCATAGAATTTCTCTGGAAGGACACACTGTGCAAGAAACCTGTTTTGCTGGTTTGCATCCGGGGAGGGGGTCTGGGTAGGAAAAAATAATTCTTAAGTGTGTATCTTTTTTTGTACCTTTGCACGTTTTGAATTTACATGCAATAGCTTTCCGGTGTTTGTTTGTTTTTAATATGTTTCCTCCACTTATTCACTGTGTATTTCTGGGAAAGCCATTTAATCTGAGTTAAACCATTTAACCTAATTATGGTCTCCTGATGGGGCTGGGCTGTAAATTTCAAAGGCTAGTAGTTTCATGGGGCCCTCACTGGGTGTCATGAGACCAAGTTCAAGGGTCCTACCCTGTTGGACTTCTCTTGGCATTTGGGGGTGAGGGATGCTGTGACCTAGGCTCCTGGGCAGAGGGTGTAGTAGCACCCTGGGAGGAAGGAAATGGGAAAAGGAGTGGGTGCACGGAGGAGGAACTTTCTTTAAGATGAGATTGGCTGATGAAGGAAGGGCAAGATTTAATAAACACGAATTCTCAATGTGTGACCTCCCTTCTCTCCCTTCCAGCCTTGGCCAGAGGGAGAGGAGATTTGCCTTCAGAAAAATTTTGATGGCCACGGGACTTGCTGGGCTCTGTCCTTGGTCCTGAAGTGCTGTCAGTGACAGCACATTGTTTCATGAGGCCGGGGACAATTGTTACTGTGACTCTTTCCTCAGTAATTCTAAATCAGCTGAGTATTGTTATTTTCAACCTTGAAAAATATCAGTGCGGTTTGCAACCTGCAGCCCTCCTCTTCCGGGGGTGTTGGCTGCACCCCTTCTCCAAGCACTCTAACTGCCACGCCCTACATACCAGGCCTACAGAGTCCACCGCCACCCTGTGCCCACTGCTTCCAGTGAGGGCCCACTCTGTTTGCCAGCCCTGCAAATGTCTGATGATTGATGTTAGATGGGAGATTAATGACTTGCTGGGCAAGCAGAACCCTAACTTGCTCTCTGAATTTAAACGGCCTCATTCATGCATTTTTGACAGTTGTATCATTTCCACCACCCACAAGGCTATTTTTTAATACTTGAAAATGGCAAGAAAAGCATCCCTCACCCATGCCCATACTTGTGAGAGAAGCATGAATTGAAAGTGACCCTTCCCAAACCCTTCTAAACCTAAGGGGCCAGAGAATTCAGCACGAGACTTGTGAGAGTTTGGTCTGCTCTGGCATCAGAGATGAGAGAAAGTGAAGGCAAGGGTCCTCATATTTCAGGGGAGATCTCAAAAGGCAGGCAAGAGAGGGGCAGCCAGGCCCCAGTTGGACCCCACCCCCTTACTCCATCTTGGCACTATGTGGGGAAGGGACGGAGAACACATACTCTGGCTCCTGCCTAGCTCCTCACCTGATTCCTCTTCTCTCACCCATTCATCCCACTGAAAACCTTCCATTCCCCACTAGTAGCTGCAGAATGAGATCATGTCTGGCCTGTAACCTGGGCCAAAATGAAGGAGGAGGAAGCAGGAGGTGGACTGAGGGTGACACAAAGGGGCAAGTAACCCTCAGGTCAGCACTCATTTCAGTGATCATTGCCCCTCCTCCTGTCCCATTTCCTAAGCATTGTGTTCTCTTCCTTTCTCAGTGGCAGAGAAAAGGTAGCTTGGAAGGGCACCCAGGCCTGTGCGGAGGTGGTCTGTGGGTTTAGGGGCCATTGGCAGTAGGATCCCGGGTCCATCCTCATAACCAGGGACAAATTCCTGTCCTGCTACATTCTTCCTCCCCCTAATTACTTACCCCCACCAGCTCTGGGAGTGAATCCTGGCTGCACCACCAGTTCACTGTGCTGTGACTCTGGGCAAGTCATGAAACTTTCCCAAGCCTTGTTTTCCTCACTTGTAAAATGGACACGCTGATCCCCAACAGGGGTGTAGTATAGGGATTTGGGATTTGATGCGGTGAGGCGCGAAAGCGCACAGTGCGAGTCGCAGGAGAGACCCAGGCTGCCGACCGCCCCTGCTGCCCCCGCAGCACCCCCGCTCTCCCCTCAGCCCGTGAGCACCAGGACCTCACCGGTTCTCGGCCACCAGGATCTGCTCCAGCAGGCGGGCGGCCTGCACGCGCGTCTCCAGCTCCGGCGCCTGCAGCAGTCGCAGCAGCAGGTCCAGGCCGCCGTCCAGGCGGATGGCATCGCACAGACCCTGGGCTACCTCCCGGCCCACGGCCGGCAGCAGCCAGGCCTCCTCCACCAGCTGGAAGACCTCGGCCAGGCCGGCGCCCACGGCCCGCGCGCCCCCCGCCTGCTTCAGCGCGGACAGCGCCTGCTGCAGCTCCGGCATCGCGCGCTCCAGGGCGCCCTGCACCTCAGCGGCCGCGCCGGGCGACACCTCGCGGGGCCCCCGGCCGCCCGCGGCCCACCACGGGCCCGCGCCGCCGCCCCCGTCCGGCCCCGGCACCGCTAGCCGCTCAGCGCCCGGCCGCGGGCCCGACATGGTGAAGAAGCGGCACAGCTTGTAGGCGGAAAGGAGCAGCGTCAGGACCATGGGCGCGGGGCTGCGGGGGACATCCCGGGTCCGGGGGGCGGGACCGGGCGGGCGACCCGGGACTTGGGCAAAGGGGGCAGGACAGAGGACCAGGGAAAAGATGGTGCAGGAGGCAGGGAGGGAGAGGAGGCGGCCCACCGGGCAGGGCGCCGGCCAGAAGTTGGGGGGAGGGGCGAGGGCAGGATCCCGGACGGAGCTTTTGGGTAAAGGGAAGCGGCCCGGAGGCAGGGGGTGGGCGGAGGAGCGAGGGGGCTGCGAGGGATGGACCCAGACGCCTGTGAGAAGAACAAAGCCGGGCTCCGGCCCAGTGTGGATCTGCAGCAGCCCCGCCCCTGAGAAGCCGCAGGGGAGCTGACACCCCGCCTCTCGGTCACGTGGGACCCCCCGCCCCGCCCCGCCTCGCCCCCAGGCCTGTCCTCAGCCACGCCCACGCCCTGCTTAGGGGATGGGGGAGAGGGAGGGAGGGAGGGAGGGGAGGGGACGGAGAGCGGAAGGGAGGGGGAGGCCACTCGGGGGAGAGGGTGCCGAGCCGACGACCGCCTCCTTCCCCTGCCACCCCCAAACCCCGTGACACTGCAACGTGAAGGCAACACAGTGGAGCGGGCCCCCTCCCCTAACAGTGGTTAGTTAAAGTGATCCTAATAACGATGCGGTACAACTCTCCAGACCCTTTATGCCTGTTTCTCAAGCCTTATGACAGGCCTACAGGGTCGGTATTTGTGTTCCCATTTAACAGCTGAACTGACTAAAGCTCCTAGAAAAGACGTAGCCCAAAGTCACACACCCTTCTCTGATTATGGAACAGAAAGACTCAGTTGGAAACTCTGAGAATCATTTTCTTCCAGGTGGTGGCAGGATTTCAGGAGGCCCATGGACCCTTGACAGTGGGTGCAGAATCAGGCCTTCTGTGCCAGGGGTATTTTCTGGAAAGAGGGATGCTTATCTTCAAGAGTCTAAAAGTGTGGAGAAGGAGGCTGTTCTTTACCACAGGGAGAGTGAAAATGGAGACAGGGAGCAGTGCCTGCCAAGGAGCAGTGAATTAGTGAGAGACCAAGGAATCAAATCCAGTCCAAACGGTTACCATTCATCCAATTTGCTGCTCTGTGAGGCCCAGCTTGGGAAAAACAATGCACCCAAGAGTAGAACCTAAACATGAAAATCTGTTTTTTTTATGATTAAAAATAAAAATCCCCCAGAGTGCTCACCAGCATTCCTTCACCCCCCCTTTTACCACCCTAAATACACAATGGGTGGGTGAGACACTCAGTCAGGGATGCGCCTGATCAAACAGATCACAGACAAATAACCATTTATGGAGAATGAAGTTGGCGCTATTCCAGGCACCAGGCATTTTGTCTGCTTTAGCTTGTGTAAACACCCCCACCCCCAAAAACAGGACACAAGGCAGGTATTAATCTCTCCTTACCAAAAAGAAAGCCAAGGCAGGTAAAGCAGTGTGCCCATGGTCACACAGCCTGTGAGTGGCACAGTGGCCCTTCCTTCTGTCCTTCAGACCCGCTGTGCTATTCCCCTCCTGGGATGAGATTGAGCTTGGCAAGGATCCTGTTCACAGTTCTCCCAGGCCCAGAGTTCCAGGAATGTGACCCTTTGTAGTGCAGCAGCAACCTCTGGGGTCCAGGGTACTGGGGGCTGGGCCAGAGATTGAGCAAACAGAGCAGCAGACAAGGCAGCTCCTCTTTCTGGTTCCCTCCCTCCCTGTCCACACCTCTTCCCTCCCTTCCTCAGGCATCGCAGTGGAGACCGCATAGAGCCCAGTTCAGGGCTAGAAGCTAGCAGCCCTACCATGGCATTCCCCAGGCCCCTGCTGGTGCTAGCCCTGCTGGCATGGGTTGTTCTGGCTGACCAAGGTACAAGAGGGCGCTGGTGACTATTTGGGCCAGTGAAGGGTGGGCAATGGTGGTCTGGGCTTGGCCATGCCAACTGACACCTCCTCCCCACAGAATCATGCAAGGGCCGCTGCACAGAGGGCTTCAATGCTGACAGGAAGTGTCAGTGTGACGAGCTCTGCTCTTACTACCAGAGCTGCTGCGAGGACTACGTGGCCGAGTGCAAACCCCAAGGTGCGTCCAGAAGGGTTGGGTGGGCCTGGGGTCCCCTCTGCAGCTGGAGACTCACCACCACCCACTCTGCCTGCAGTGACTCGTGGGGATGTATTCGCTCTGCCAGAAGATGAGTATGGGGTCATTGACGATCATGAGGGGACCAGAGAACAGAGCGTCCTCACACAGCTGGAGAGTACCACCCTGAGCCCTGGCCTACAGGCCCAGTCTGAAAAGTTTCCTGCCCAGGTACCTATTCTGATCCCTGAGGAAGAGGCTCCAGGACCCGGGCAGGGGACCTTAGTGCTTGAGGCCCCTGATCAAGACATCTCTGAGTCCGCAGCAGAGGAGGAGCTATGTAGTGGGAAACCCTTTGACGCCTTCACTGACCTCAAGAATGGCTCCCTCTTTGCCTTCCGAGGTGATTCCAGGGGCAAGTCTTGGTGGGTCAGGGTCTGCCCCCGGAACATCCCCTCCCTCACACAGCCTCCTGCACTCTAGGGCAGTACTGTTATGAGCTGGATGAAAAGGCAGTGAGACCTGGGTACCCCAAGCTTATCCGAGATGTCTGGGGCATTGAGGGCCCCATTGATGCAGCCTTCACCCGCATCAACTGTCAGGGGAAGACCTATCTCTTCAAGGTACCAGGGCCAGGGGATGTGGGTCAGGGTCACGGGTATCTAGGCAGGGGTTGAGGGCTGCTGTGCCCAGGACTAGGGTGGGCAAGAAGGCTGGATCCTGGCCTGTGGGCCCTGGCTGGGCCTCTTGAGGATGGGGAAGCCCGAGGCTCCGGGTCCCCGGTGACAAGCCTAGAATTGGGACTGCTGCCTTGGGTGGGGCACTCTGCCTGTGCCCAGCCAGCCACCTCCGCACTCCCTCCTCCTTCCCTGCCCCTTAGGGTAGTCAGTACTGGCGCTTCGAGGATGGTGTTCTGGACCCAGATTACCCCCGCAACATCTCTGAAGGCTTCAAGGGCATTCCGGACAACGTGGACGCAGCCTTTGCTCTCCCTGCTCGCAGCTACAGTGGCCGGGAGCGGGTCTACTTCTTCAAGGGTATGAAGGGAGTGGGTGGGAGAAAGGCAGGCAGTGGGGCCGTCTAGGTTTGCCTGCACACTTCTGGAGGGGCAGAGTGGAATTGTGCTCACCCCCTGCCAGGAACTCCTATCTTCAGCAGGTTGGGGCTGCCTTTCCAGCCTTGCTCACATGCCTTCCCCCATCCCACTTCCCCGCTCAGGGAGACAGTACTGGGAGTATGAGTTCCAGCAGCAGCCCAGTCAGGAGGAGTGTGAGGGCAGCTCCCTGTCCACCGTGTTTGAACACTTTGCCCTGCTGCAGAGGGACAGCTGGGAGACCTTCTTTGAGCTTCTCTTCTGGAACAGACCCTCTGGTATGGAAGGAGGGCAAATCTCACTTTCTCCCACTGGGATCCCCCAGGTAGGGGCAGGGCACAGCTGGCCAGAGGGGGCTGTGATTGCAGAGCTACAGATCAAAAGCTGTTTACTCAGGCCAGACTTTGTTTCTGTTGACTTTTGGGGGGAGGTCCACCCAATCCCACACCTCGGACTTTGCCTAGCACAGCCAAGGGCACAGCTAGCAGGAGGAGGGGCTGTGGCTGAGGCCAAGTGGGGAGGGATGAGGTGAAGGAGGGCCAGGAGAAAGAGCACCAAAGAGGGAGTCAGAGGGCCTGGGCACTGTGCTCTGCCATGAGCTTGCTGTGTCCTTCGGCAAGGCACAGCCCATCATTGGGCACCAGATGAACTCTACATGTTCCCAAGAGTCATTAACCCATTCCCTGCCACAGGTGGTGCTGGAGAGCCCGGGTTCATCAGCCAGGACTGGCCTGGTTTGCCTAGGCAGGTGGACGCGGCCATGGCTGGCCGCATCTACATCTCAGGGTCGGCACCCCGATCCTGGGTCAAGAAGCTGAATCCTAAGCGGCGCAACCGTAAACGCTACCGTTCACGCCGTAACCGTGGCCGAGGCCGTAGCCGGACCTCCCAGCGGCAATCCCGCGCAGCCTGGCTGTCCTGGTTCTCCAGTGAGGAGAGTGGCCTAGACACCTACAACTATGATGACTACGACATGGACTGGCTTGTGCCGGCCACCTGTGAGCCCATCCAAAGTGTTTACTTCTTCTCAGAAGGTGGGAGCCTCTGCCATCCCCTGTAGCTGGTCTAGCTGGTCTTCCCTCCTGTCCCTGATCCTCATGGGCTGAACATGGCCCTTGGGTGGTGACTCCAGAAAGCCAGGATGTGAGCCCTTAGCTGCATTTTGGATGTTCATCTACCCTTCCAGGAGAGACCTGGGTCTTCTTTCTTAGGGCAGGAATGGGCAGGGCCAGGCTGGCCCTCACACACTCTCTCCTGACCTCTCTTCCAGACAAGTACTACCGAGTCAACCTTCGCACACGGCGAGTGGACACTGTGAGCCCTCCTTACCCACGCTCCATCGCCCAGTACTGGCTAGGCTGCTCAGCCCCCAGCCCCCAGTAGGAATCTGAGCCTACACAGCTGATCCCTCCACTGCTTCCTCCTCAACCTCTTTCTCCCAGCCCAATAAAGATTCTATGCCCCTGAGTTTAAGGCTACTGTCCTGACTGGGATGGACAGGCAGGAGACTGGGATCTGCTTGGGAAAAGGAGGGGAGGCTGAGCTGTCATGATATCTTGGGGGAGGAGAGCATCCTTGTGTCCAGTCCATGTTGGGCTCAGGCCATCTCTGTGAATCCAAAAAGCTTTGGGCTGGGGAGGGCCTCATGAATACTAGCCTGCCTCTTGAGCTAAGCAGCCCCTACCAACCTACCAACATTAACAGGAGCTTGAACCCCACTGATGATGACAGGAGCTGCTACCAAGTGCCCCTCCCTGCCCTGGGCTTGTTTCGCCTCTTGGACTTGACTAAGGTCTTGGAGGAGAGAGAAGGGGCAGAGGGGGTGGGGTTTTAGTTCAGCTTTTCTGCCCATCCTGAGCCTGCAGTGTGGTTAGCCTAGGGAATTGGTGTGCTCCCCCAAACCTACCCCAAGGATGAGCTTTTCTTTGAGGCCTCCATCTTGGGTCTGGGGTGTGGAGCACTGAGGTTATGAGAAGGAAGGACAAGAACTCAAAGGAAATTCATATGTACCCATTTCTTAGAAAAGTAACTCAGAAGACTTACAAGGATGAATATTCGGTACAAACATCTAATCTTAGAACACCTTTTTTTTTTAAATTTTTATTTATTTATGATAGTTACAGAGAGAAAGAGAGGCAGAGACACAGGCAGAGGGAGAAGCAGGCTCCATGCACCGGGAGCCCGACGTGGGATTCGATCCTGGGTCTCCAGGATCGCGCCCTGGGCCAAAGGCAGGCACCAAACCGCTGCGCCACCCAGGGATCCCTAATCTTAGAACACCTTGATTGTACCTGTGGAACCTCTTCTGGTTCTAGGATCGTGGACTCTAAGGAGCCCATATGGGCTTTCAAGGGGCCATGGAGGAAGGGTAAGATGCAGACAGATCTCTAAAGCCGACCTGGGGCCAAGCTGGTGGTAATGTCTGCTCCCCAGCCCTGCTGAGGGCAAGGTGGTTTCAGTTCACCTGCCATTCCCTTGTCACCATCCTTATCCTGCCCAGCTTCACCAGCCTGCCCTTCAGCTGTGGCACAGGACTCCGCCTGTTCTCCCCTGCAGGCAGCCAGCACTAGGGCACTAAGGGCTCCAGAAGGCGCAGGTAAAGCACGAGAGCATTCGAGAGAGGAATTGTTTTGGCTTCCTGGAACAAGTCCGGGGAAGATCTTCACAAAATACAGGATTTCAGACACAGGCTGCCAGTTTGCAGTGTAAAGAGTGGGGACTCAGGCCAGCTTCCTTTATGAAGCTCTGGAGGGGCAGGGGCCATGAAAGTTTTGCCCCATTTATACCACCCAAGCCCCAAGATTGCCCCTGGTCTCCCTTTTCCTCTGGGATGGCTCTGCTCCCCTCCAGCTGGACCTGAAACGTCTCTCCTCCTGGAGGCGGGGCCAGCCCTCTGAGCAGGATAAAACCCACGAGGAGGGGTGTGGCGTGGGCACAGCCTTGGCATGGCTTTCTGGCTCCTCATTCTCTGCCAGCTTCATGGCCAGCCCTGTGGATGCACCCTCAACAGGTGATCTGGTGGGGACAGGGGGGCAGGGGGAGAACGTGGGGAAGGTGTGATGGGGGAAGGCTGAAGCGGGGGGGAGCGGAGTAGGGGCTTCAGGGCCTGCTGGGGGGTTTTGAGTCTGGAATGGAGGCTCTCACAGGGAGTCCTGGCTTGACCCCCCTACTCTGGCCTACAGGCCATGCCAGTGGGCTGGGTTCCCACCGGAGAAAGCGGACCACCTTCAGCAGAGGGCAGCTGCTGGAGCTGGAACGGGTGTTTGCAGCTTGGCCCTACCCTGACATTGGCACCCGTGAGCACCTGGCTCGGGTCACCTGCCTTCCTGAGGACAAGATACAGGTGAGCTTCCCTCAGGGTGGCGGTACTCTCGCTCAGCCCCCTTTCTCTGAGTATCCTGCTTCCAGGTTTTGCTTTCCTGGTAGCCGGGGGAGGGCGAGCTGGAGCCCAAAGAGATTCCTTTTTCCCTTACCAGGTGTGGTTCCAGAACCGCCGGGCCAAGAGAATCAAGAATAGGAAGGCAGGAGGCCTAAGCCCCAGGCCTGAACACACCCAGAGAGCCCATTCTCTTCCAGATACCCTCCAGCAGTCCCAGGAGCCCCCAACACTAGGCCAGCATCCGCCCTCCAACACGCCTCTGTGTGCCTCAATGTGTCGACAAGCTTCCTGCCCAGCTCCTGGCTTGGGTCCAGGGCAAAGCTGGGCAGGGGCTAAAGCTGTAGCCCCATGGGGACCAGCTGGAGCATCAGGGGTCCACCTTTCTTCAGAGCGAGCCACTACCCAGACCTCACTGGGCAGCTTATCGGACCTCATCTATGCCTCGGCCATTGTCACCAACCTGGACCACTCCTAATCTAAGTCTAGAACTTGTGAGACCACTCCTCTGGCTCTGCAGCCCTCCCTGGCCCTTAGGACTGAACATATCAGAGATAGGTCCCCTGCCCCTCCTTTTACACAAGGAAGTTCTCTTATCGGAAGGAAGGTTAGCTCAGGGATCCCTCCCGTCTTCCAGGCCAGCCCAGAGTCACCAGGGCTGGGCTTTAGCACCCAGAGCCCTGCCCGTTGCCGTGGCAAATGGTACCTTCAGAGAAATGAGGTAAAGGCCCTGTTTTCAATCTCTCAGGCCAGGCTTGGCCACCAGTTCTTCTTACCCCAGCTGACAATACCTCCTTCCTCTAAAGAATAGGCAGCCCCTCCTCATTTTCAGGCCATTGGCTAACTGCTGAGTTAGGTGAGGAGAGGACTGAAACTCATTCCAGACTGTTAGGAACCAGCTCCCCTCTTCTGAACTATTCCCACCTGGACAAATTAATCAGAACCATGGATCTGAAGAGAAAGTCCTATCAAAGGAATAAAGTAGAAAGAGGAGCCCGGGGCTTGTGTTCATTTAATTTTCACAAAGATCAGATTGGTTGCCCTCTGACCTGAGGCTGTGGAGACAACCTGACAGATTTAGCAGGGGGTTGGGGTATGCACTCTGGCAACATTGGGTTTTTGTATCACCATCATCTGTATTACCAACTAATCTCCAAATAAAACCCAAACTCTATACCTTAATCTGGATTGTTGTGTGCTGCAAACGAATAAGGACAAGCGCCGTTTGCTTTTGAAATGTATCTCCATCACCTAATCCCTAAATAGGGCCAGGTTCCACACAGATCCTGGGTGGGAGGCATTACCCAGGATTCTACTGGGATTAGTTAGAAGGATGGTTAATTGAAGGGCTTAGGGCTCTGGCTGACAGGCCCTAGAGAGATGGGAGGCTCTGCTGGCACCTTCTGCTCTTTCTTCCCACTGGTTCCAGGACGCTCCAGCTGCCTCCACTTCTGGAGTTGCTCTGCTCCAAAAAAGCATGTAGTTTGCAATCAGTCTAGGGTATTCGAATCCTGGCTTTGCTACGTAACCTTGCAACTCTCTGAAAGCATATGAGCCTGCAAAAAGGGGGTGATAATATTTGTCTTCTTTCCATTATGGGAATAAGAAGCAGTATTAAGTGAAAGGCTTCACGTGCTGTGACATATTATAAAAGCTCTCAATTCACCTGAGTTGCCATACAATAGGCTAGGAGACTGGGAAGACCCCAAACTTCTTGTTCCTTTGGCCTCCTGCCAAGCACCCCCCTTTTGCCCTGGGAAGCACCAGGCCCAGACTGCGCTGGAAAAAAATATGGAGCATTGAGAGATAGAGGAAGTGGCTGGGAGCAGAGTTCTCTGCAACAAGAACCGGAGAACAGACCGCCTGATTGCTATCTCCAACTTAGCCCCTGCACATGGAAAACACTGCACAGGAAAGATTTCCTTGGCAGGAACTAGGTCTTCTACCTCTTGATCTCCAGAAGCTGGCATAGTACTCGGCTCATAAAGGAGCTCTCAATAAGTGTTCAATGCCACAGAAGCCCACTGGCTTGTGAGTAGAGGCTTGGGATCAGGTAAGGACCCCATTCTAGGGTCAGGGGAGAGGATGCCTCGGGTCAGAAGCTGTTCGAGAGGCCTGCTCTTTATCTAACATTTACAAGTCTTCCAACCTTCCAATCCAGTTATCTGGGTGTGTGTGAAAGCTTAAGGCTATAGGAGCAAGTAGTATAGCCATGAATCTCCACAAAAATTCAGTGTGGCTTTTAAACTCGGTCTTAAATGGTCTGGGTTGCTACAGACATTATAAAATGCCACCTGCACTTCTTCTCACAGTTGACATTTCTTTCAACCAACAATAGAAATTCTAAGATTTCTCAACAAAGTGATCTATGGTGGAACAGAAGGAATGAAAGCTTTCCTCTCTCTCATGTGCTGTCTAGAGAAGTTCAGGCTGGTTATGTATCAAGCAGAAACTGACAAACACTAGAACAAATGTCTACTGAACCAACAAGCATGTAATTTCTTTCTTTCTTTTTAAAACGATTTATTTGTTTTAGAGAGAGACAGAAAGTGAGCAGGGCCAGGGCAGAGGGAGAGGGAGGGAGAGACTCAGGTAGACTCCCTGCTGAATGTGGTGCCTGATTTGGGGCTCAATTTCACAACCCATGAGATCATGACCTGAACCGAAATCATGATTCAGATGCTTAACTAACTGAGCTACCCAGGTGTCCCCTGAGTATGTAATTTCTAAAAACAGAAGAGTATCCTGGGGGTGAGGGGGTGGGGGTGGGGGAGGAAGACCAAAGACCACAGGATTTCATACTGTGAACAAACGGAAAGGAGTATACCATTACAAAGAGACACTGAGGGATACCTGGGTGGCTCAGTTCAGGGCGTGATCCTGGGGTCCTGGGATCGAGTCCCATGTGGGGCTCCCTGCATGGAGCCTGATTCTCCCTCTGCCTATGTCTCTGTCTCTCTCTTTGTGTCCCTCAAGGATAAATAAAATCTTAAAAAAAACAAAAACAAAAACAATGAACAATTATCAGAACTAAGGAATCTTGGGACGCCTGGGTGGCTCAGCAGTTGAGTGTCTGCCTTTGGCTCAGGGCATGATCCTGGGGTCCTGGGATTGAGTCCCACATCGGGCTCCCTGAATGGAGTCTGCTTCTCCCTCTGCCTCAATCTCTCTCTCTTGGTGTGTCTCTCATGAATAAATAAATAAAATCTTAAAAAAAAAAAAAAAAAAAAAGAACTGAGGAATCTTTGGGCTTCTGTGTTGTCACAAGATTTGAAATAAGAATACAGGGGATACAGTAAATATTTATTGGATAAATAACTATTGCTGATAGTTTTTAAGTACCTTTACACAGATTCTATCAGTATGCCTACTAATCTAAGTTCTTAGAAGTTTAACATTACACAGAATTTCAGACTTCAGAACAGAGAAGGAAAGATCATCTGATCTTTCTCAGCCTCAGTTTTGTCTTTGGGAAAAGGGGCCTAAAGCCATTTCCTCTTCCAACCTCCAGGATTGTTACAAAGACCAAAAGTAATCACATAAAGCAATTACTCAGCTGTGCACACTTAACAAACTATTTTTTCGCACTCCCCTAAACTCAGACATTTTAATAACCTACATAAAACCTCCCCCATTAGGCTAACGGATAATACGTACACGTATTTGTAATGTTACATATACATATTCATGTGTATGCTTATTCATATTCATATATACAGTTAAATCTGGAAACAGTCCATATCTACAAAGAACATCTCCCTTTATCAGCTGAGATAATCCACAGTAGGGATACTCTTCCCACCAACATATACAAGCACAAGAGATTTTCAATTAAAAGCAGACATACTGTTTTGCCATCTGAATTGTTTTCATTTTTGGAGGCAGAGCAAAGGGTGATGGAAAGGTGAGAAGTTTGAGGAGGGTTGGTGAGTGGAAGAGACAGGTAAAAGCATATAGAAAATCTGAAAAAGGCCAGGAGAGGATGAAGACCGAAACTAAGATTCTGGAAATGTGGCATCTTAGTTCCCAATTTCACCATCCTTGTACCAACCTGTCCTTCTCTTATTTAATGACCTGTGATCAGTTCCTCTTCCCAAACAAACTAGAGGAAAGGAATCCTTTCTGCTTTTTTGGAGGTTACTGATCTAAATTACAGGTCTGTGTGAAGCATCTTTGGAGCAAGGATGACCATTGATTTGTGTACCTGGGGAGGTTCAAGACAGTATGGTCTACTTTGGGAAGACCTGGATTCCATTTACTCCTGATAGAAAAAAAAAAAAAAAAAAAAAACCAGCTTTGGCAGTGCCGAGATGGACTAGAGAAGGCAGATGGGCACTGGGTTCAGGAGAAGGAACTGAAAGAGCAGTTCTTTTCATTTGTTGTCTGAGTCTCTTTTCCTGCCCCTCTGGAAACTGACAGAGGACAGGGCTCCGGCAGGAACAGCCTTGGTACAGCTCTCTGACTAACCGGAGTTATGGACAAAGAGCCTGATAGGTTGACTCTGAGTCAGGCAGCTGGGAGCCTAAAGTCCCCCAAAACCTGCTCCAGACTTTGACAATGAACCATGAGTTAAAGCTCTCCCAACTCGCCTTCCATCGCCCGCACCATGACATACAGCTCGGCCAGGCCCACCACGGAGGCCACGATCAATGCAGCTAGTACTCGCTGGGGAGAGAGAGAGAGAACCAGGCTTAGGGGATGCAGGCCAGCATCCAGCTCTGCAGCCTCCAGCACTTCTAGAAAGGATGGGGGGAAGGGAAGAAAACCCAGCCCATAAGTTGGGAGGAAGAGAAGAAAAGAGGATCTGGATTCTCTTTTGAGGTACCCACGACTGCTGGGCAGCTCAAATGTTCCTCTTGTTCGCTGCATAAATATTTAACATCTAACTTGTTCAAGGCACCTTCACATATGTCCTCCCTCTCCCACCAACACTCCCACCCGGGGCACCTTGCCCTGCCCAGTGCCTACTTACTGAGGCCATTTCTGTGAAGATATATTGACTTCCAAGGTAAGTGCAGACGAAGGCAGCTGCCACCGTGACAATAAAGTTGAAGATGGTGATGACCAGCGCTTTCACTGACCTCACTTCAGGGAAGAAGCCAAGGAAGAAACCTTTAGGTCAGCATCCTCCACAAGGCCCTCTTATATCAGGGCTACCTCCCCTATCAATTGGGTTTCCCTCATATGTCAAGCCTGAATAGCTCAGGTTTAAACCCAGGACACTGGAGTGGGAAGAAGGGCTGTGACCAACCCCTCCCAGGGGAGAGGCTTACAGGGTGATTTCCCAGTACTTCACCTTGCTTTCCCAGGTCACTAAGAGTCCCACCATGCCTTGAATCCTGGGGAAAAGAAAACACAAATGATTCCAAATGGAAGCAGCTCAGAGGCAGTCCAGAGTAATCATTTGTCAATCCGGGCTCTGCTCTCTTTATTTCCCAAAACATTAACTCTGCCTTCTCCATGGATTCTGTTGTCTGGGACCAGCTGGATTTTTTTTGTGGATCACAGATCAAACATTTCAGAGAAAGGACATAGGTTCCCAGTACCCACCCATTCCTCTTCTGCTCTAGGGCAGGAACATGCCACAGAATGACAGGGAGCCCTGTCAGAAGAAAGGCTCTAAGGCTTATCTCTAGCTCTACAACTTTTAAGAATCAGTCACCACCTGAGCCCTGAGTCTCAGTAAATTGAGGTGGGAATATTAGGTTTGTATGCAGCACAGAACTTCTATGGTCCCTGATGGGTATAAAAACCAAGCTTCTATGATATTTTTTTCCCTTCTGTACCTCTTCCCAGTGCAGGGCTCTGCTTGCAGGGGCTACTCAGTCCTTGTATTGAAGAACAGGCCCTTACCTGACAGGTGACATTGTATGTGATCCGCTTATATTCCTCATTGGCCAGCTGTATCTTAATCTTCTCCAAACGGGCAACTAGTTCTGGGTTCTGAGGCAGAAAAATCAAAGGAGAAGAATATTCCCAGCTTGCTAGAAAACCATGCCACAATCATTGGTTTCAGGGGGCAAAGCACTGCTAAGGGTGCCAAGAGACCCATGTACTAGTTCTGCCTCCTCTGCTTTGGAACCTGTTTTTTTTGGGATCTACTTTCCAAGCTGTCAAGCCGGGAGGATGATATCCAGTTTCCCCACCCCAGCCCTCAGGGATTTAAAAGACTAACTTTTGAGCCCAAAGGCTGTTTCATAAATCTGAATGTACTGTGAATAAGTCTAATTTAGTCAACACCCCTTCTCACAAATATATCTTTTACATACCCGAGGAGGCTTCACAACCTCTGGGAGATAGATTTCACTGCCTTCTAGGAGCTCATGAAGGTATAGTGTGGAACCTAGGAAGAAAAGATTTCCACAAACATAATGACCCATAGAATTGAGCTTGAAGAATTAAGATCAGAAAAGGGCCTGGCCCTTCTGCTTTTTCCTATCAAAATAAAACATGGCTATTCCTATTTTAATTCATTTCGAAGCTCATTTTCAACTGAGAAGAATCAAGAACAATTCCACATAAATATCTCTTAGTGCACATAGCTGACTTTAAGTGTTAGCTCTCAATTATCTTGCTCACGTCACAGCTAACACGTAAGCCACTTAAGTTCACCTTTAGATTAAGTCATGCTGTGGCCACAATAGAACTGCCCTGAATAGATTTAAGTCACAGTGATGGTAAATGCTCAGAGAACAGTGTACTAGATGATCATTAAGGTATGTTTTAGTTCTTCTTTTTTTTTTTTCAAATATACATGTAACATTTATTCTAATTGACCGTATGCTGGGTTGTAAAACAAGTCTCAACAGATTTCAATGAATTGAAATCATCACAGAGTATGTTCTCTGTTCATAATGCAATTGAATCTGAAATCAATAACAGGCATAATGATAAATTTTCCATATGTTTAAACATTTAGAAATACATTTTAAAATAGTCCATGGGTCAAATATGAAGTTACAAAGGACTTTAGGAATGTCTTTGAACTGAATGATATAAAATATCAAAGTTTTTGTGTGTAGGTAAGTAAAGAAGGAAAGCATCTTTAGACTTGTCATAGTACAAAGTAATGAATTAAGTATCTTTGTCAACAAGTATGTTTTAGTTCTAATAGTTGAGTGGTCTACCCTTTGTACCTCTGGATAGGCTATGTTAACTCTGGCAAAAGACCTTACAAACTAGTTTGTCCTATTCCCTTCCTTTACAGTTAAGGGAACTGAGACCCAAGGAAGAGAAATGAATTCTCCAAGAGGACTTTGTGGCAGAGCTAGGACTAGCACTCAGATGCTTCTCCCAGGTCAGGTCTTTCAATACGGCTTTCCATCATCCTACGTGGAAGAAAAAAAAAAATAATAAAAAGAGAAAAATAAAAAACCCTATCAGATTTGGCTTGCTTTTGAGATGGAAAGAAATTCAGATTCCCAAACAGGACAAGCTCACTGTCCTACGTCATTTTCTAATGTGGCTTTTAAGAAATTGAACTTGTGCGGCGGTACTGGTTTAAAACTAGACCCCCTCAAAGGTCAGGCGGCCCGGAGTGGGCTGCGTAGTGAAGGGGAGACTCTCAAGAGAGCAGAAACGGCACAAGAAAATTCTCGGCCATCCCGAGAAAGCCCCATCCACGGAAGCTGTTAAGGGAGTGTATTGCCCTACGGTTTATGAGGTGACTCTTGGGTTGGTTAGATGACCGTTCCGCGGGTGACGGAGAGTGATGGCATTTTTTCCCCCTCGTAACGATGCCAGAGGTGGGAGAAGACTCTGGAAAAAGGGAGGTGAGTCCGGGCTGGAGACTGGGGCTCACCCGTCTCTCTCAGGTACTGATGCAGATCTCGGATCAGGCGGAAGGGAACCAGGCGCGAGGGGCCACTGGGAAAATCACCGCCCTTGTGCTTCTCCCCCAGCACGGCTTCAAGTTCTGCACGCAGCTTCCGGGGCAGCTGCTCTGGCTCCAGCTCCCCACCGGGAGCCAAAGCGCGCACCAGCCGACCACCCGCACGCAGGCAGGACGCCATGTCTGCCGGACTTAGGGTCAGGTGACGCGGGGCCGGGACTTCCGCCCACGGCGCGCCGGAAGGAGCCTGCGGCTCGCGGGGCGGGCTGAGCCCGGCGGGGGCCGAGGGGGCGGGGACGCGGCGCGGGGCAGTGTGGGGCGGGGGCAGAAGGCCCGCGGCCGCGGCTTGGGCCCAGTGTCGGCCGCCGAGCGGGCGCTCCGCGGGACATGGCGGGCTGCGTGGCCCGGCGGGCCCTGGCCGTGGGCAGCCGCTGGTGGGCCCGCTCGCTAACCGGGGCTCGGGGGCCGAGGCCACTCTGTGTGGCAGGTGGAGCTGGGGCCTTCCCGCCAGCGGCGGCAGCGACGACGCGGAGGCACCTCTCGTCCCGGTGAGGGACTGAGCGCGGGGCCCGTCCCCGGAGCCCGGGGAGCGTGTTCCGGCCAGCGAGGAGGCCGGGAGGCTCGGCCGGCCGAGGGTGACTGGGGTGCGACCCGGGAGAGGGTCCCGGCGGCAGCCGACCCGCCCTGCCTGGGACGTGCGCCAGGAACAGAGAAGGGAGCGCGGCCCAGAGCCCCGGGTTACGCCGGGCTGGCCCCGAGCGGGAGCTAGTAACCCTCCCAGAGCGAATCCTGCCTCCCCAGATGGGGATCTCGGGCGCTGTTGCTAGTGGGCAGCCTTTTAATTAGACTTTAGGGCTCTGACATGAACCCCAGCCCCGGGTTAGGACAAGGCCTCCCTCAGAAAGATGCTCGAAGTGGGAAACAGGACTTTTAGGAGGGCCCTGCGTAGGGCCCAGGTTTCAGCGTGACCTTGGGGAGACTGGTTCTTAGTGTGTGACCCGGGGAGGGGGCTTGAGGTCACGGGATGGTGTGAGCATGGCCTCTAGCGATGGGACAGGCAGGTCAGACGGCCTGGAGGATCAAGTGAGGGGGAGCATACGGTTCACATCTCCAAAAGGCTAAGAATAGCAGACCTTGGAAGGACCCCTAGAAAGAGCAGCCCTGTCCAGAGAGACCACTGAGAGAACTGACCTTTTTGGGGGGGGCTGAAATTAGACACTGGTGTTGGGGAAAGATGGATGATAAGTATTTGCACCTTAAGACCCGAGGGAAATTTGATGTAAATCTGAACAAAAACTAGATTGAAAGACTACTAGGTGCAATGCGGGGAGTGCAGTAGGACGTATGGTGATAATGGTTAAGCCCTTCAAGGGCAGGGTGAAGGCTGCAGTTTCTGGGCATAGACAGAGATGGAATTAGAACAAATGTTTTACACACTTGGCTCTGAGGGGGAACACAGGCTCATCAGACGCAGGCATTGCTCCCAGAGAACCTACGGTCTCTAGTGGAGATGAGACATGGGCACAAATAACAGAAATGCAAGGTGGGGAGGGCGGTTAAAATGCTGTGGGAGGTCAGGAAAGAAACAGGCAAGAGGTACAAATAAGCAGGGTGCGAGGGCATGATATGAGGAATGCTGAGAGTGAAGAGAGAAGAAAGTGATGTGGGAGCCGTCAGACATAACACAGAAACCGAGGCAGGGCCTGTGGCTAGATCTCAAAGAGGAAAAGACGGGATCTGGAGTGGTGGTTTGGCAGGACCCTTCCCTGCTTCACCTGCCCCACGGCTTGGGCCTTTCTCTGCTGTCACTGCCTGGCCCCTCGGTATCCTAGTAGCTTTTTCTGATGGGCTAGGTACCATTACCTCCTCAGCCTTTCAGTTGCTTGTTCTTTTCCTTCCTAACCAGAAATCGACCAGAGGGCAAAGTTTTGGAGACGGTTGGTGTATTTGAGGTGCCAAAACAGAATGGAAAATATGAGACCGGGCAGGTGAGTGCTCGGCTGGGTCATTTTTCATTTTCAGGATATGCCCTGCATCTTGAAAGGGTCAGCTTCGGTCATAGGCTCGAATGTTATAGTTTTCTGCCTTGGTGTTCAGTGCCAGACCAGAATCACAGATTTTTTTAAGATGGGGTTTCTGTTTTCCTGGATCTGAATCCTTTTCATGTATCAAAGGGTTCTCTTTCTAAGTTAGTGTGGACAGAGATAATTTGAACCAAAGGAAGGAGAGAGCCAGATTGTTGAATCCTATAATTTAGTGGAAGGTGGGAAGCCAGTGAAGGGAGCTTTCAGAAAAGCAAAGCTTTGGATGCCTGGGTGGCTCAGTGGTTGTGAGCGTCTGCCTTCAGCTCAGGGCGTGGTCCCAGAGTCCCATGATTGAGTTCCACAATGGGCTCCTCACAGGGAGCCTGCTTCTCCCTCTGCCTGTGTCTCTGCCTCTTTCTGTGTATCTCTCATGAATAAATAAATAAAATCTTTAAAAAAAAAAAAAAAGAAAGAAAGAAAAGCAAACCTTTGGGGGTGACTGGGAGGCTCAAACAGTTAAATGTCCAACTCTAGATTTTGGCTCAGGGCATGATCTCAGGGTCCTGGGACCGAGCCCCACGTCTGACTCTGGCCTAGGTGTGGAGCCTGCTATAGATTGTCTCTCTCCCTTCCCTTCCTCCCTCTCTAAAGAAAATAAAAGAAAGAAAGAAAAAAAGAAAAACAAACTCTTGATTCTTTGTCATAGTTGAACTGATTGCAGTATAATATAAGCTGTGGGTGTGAGATTCTTGTTTTCGTTATCAGCTTTGTGCGAGATCCACTGAGATAGATTTAGGCCCCTTGTAAGTAAGGACTTTTTGTTTACTCAACTTCCCGCTTGAATGCCTGCAATGGACCAGGTGTTGTGCATTGAACTTGACTCAGAAAGCAATGCCTTCGTAGCGCTGGCAGTCTAGAGAGGAAGTCTAGATGGAGTCTGTGGCTAAGCATTATGCTAAGTGGAGGGGAGGTCAGGGAAGGCTTCCTAGAGCTCTAAGCTATGGTCTAAAGGATCAATAGAAGTCAGCCAGGTAAAGAGGAGGTAAGAGTGTTCTGAAGCTGGTGAGGGTAGATTACAGAGTTCAAGGGAAAGATTGGCAAGATCTTGTGCTGGGATTGTAGCCACCTGTGCCGCTTAGCAGTCTGAGTCCCACCTGGAAGGACTTGTGGACGTGGACTGCTTCCTCACTGAGGCTCTCTTTTCTCCTAGCTCTTCCTTCATAGTGTTTTTGGCTACCGAGGTGTCGTCCTGTTTCCCTGGCAGGCCAGACTATATGACCGGGATGTGGCTTCTGCAGCTCCGGAGAAGTAAGTACCCCTGTCATTGCACCTCGCAGTACCCCCAGGAGGAGGCCTGACTCATGGTCAACATACGTAATTAGGGTCCCTGGGGTGAATTCAACATTCTCCTGGGCCATGGAAGTAGTCCCAGGGTACTTCCCTGACACCATGGAGATAAAAGTGCTGAGTGCCAGGGACAGTCTTAAGTCAGAGGGTCCCTGTAGGCCTCCCCAGGATGCTTTCCCAAGCTGTTCTCTATTTGCATTATAAGTCACCCAAAAAGCATTGAGGGACTAATTTTCTTGATTTTTTTGTTGTTCAGTTAGAACCTTTCTTTCGATCTCTTACACAAGTACATTAAAAAAGAAAAGGCCGGGGCAGCCCCGGTGGCTCAGCGGTTTAGTGCCACCTTCAGCCCAGGGCCTGATCCTGGAGACCCAGGATCGAGTCCCACGTTGGGCTCCCTGCATGGAGCCTGCTTCTCCCTCTGCCTGTGTCTCTGCCTCTCTCTCTTTCTGTGTCTCTCATGAATAAATAAATAAAATCCTTTAAAAAAATTAAAAAAAAAAAGGCCTAGTTCCATTAAGTAATTATAGACATCCCCATGGATGTGAGAAGAGTGGGGTGCTTGCGGCTCCATGGATGGAGCCAAGGCCAAGGGCAATTTGACTTTCTCAGCATGGTCCCCTTCTTCCAAGAAGCAGCCAGCGAGTAAGACAAATGGTGACTTTGAGCCATGGGCCCTCCGCATTCCCTTACTGGCCTCTGGTTGGGGAGGGGCTGAGCCTGGGTGTTGCTGAGCAGATACCCAGCTGCTGCTGAAACCCCTTCAGAGCCGGCATTAACTAGTCTGTTGGGGGTAAGGAGGTGGGAGGGAGCGAGGGCAGGCACTACTTCTGTTTCTCTTGGGGTGATATTGGGCTTCTTCTCTTACCCTGTAGAGCAGAGAATCCTGCTGGCCATGGTTCTAAGGAGGTGAAAGGCAAAACTCACACTTACTATCAGGTGCTGATTGATGCCCGAGACTGTCCACATATAGTAAGTAAGCAAGATGGCTGGGCCGGGGGTTTCTCTCCATGTGAAAGGCCTGAACAGAGAGAGGGAGGATGGTCCCAGAGAGCCTGGATCAGCACTGGGCCCACGTTCTCAGGACTGGATAGTGACTAAGAAAATCTCTGACTTGCTTCTTGCCTTAGTCTCAGAGATCTCAGACAGAAGCTGTGACTTTCTTGGCTAACCATGATGACAGCCGGGCCCTTTACGCCATCCCAGGTGAGTAGTGAGCATCTGAATATGCCTATTGATGAGGTCTGGTGGGTCTCAATGAGAAGATTCTGATGCCTCTAATCTGCTAGGAGGGATGAGACAAGCTGAGAGTGATGGTACCAGGCTCATCCAACCTTGAGACAAGGCCAGGAATTGTGTTTCTTTTTCTTTCTTTCTTCCTTTCCTTTTCCTTTTTCTTTTTTCTTTTTTTTTTTTAAAGATTTATCCATCATTCATGATAGACATAGAGAGGCAGAGACACAGACAGAGGGAGAAGCAGGCTCCACGCCGGGAGCCCGATGCGGGACCCGATCCTGGGACTCCAGGATCGTGCCCTGGGCCAAAGGCAGGCGCTAAACGGCTGAGCCACCCAGGGATCCCCCTGGAATTGTGTTTCTTCTCAGCCTTGTTCCTCCCTTTTTCCTGTGTGAGTTTCACTGCCTCTTTTCCTCCCTGTGCCAGGCCTGGACTATGTCAGCCACGAAGACATCCTCCCCTATACCTCTACCGATCAGGTTCCCATCCAGCATGAGCTGTTTGAAAGATTTCTTTTGTATGACCAGACAAAAGGTGAGTTCTCTCAAGAAGGGAAGCTGGAGCAAGAGGGCCCTTTCTTCAAAGATAGTGTTATAGAAGTAACTTCAAAGCTCCCTATCCACAACCTTATTCGACGTCCCATTAGACGTCCCATTAGACCTATCGGGTGGGTGGCTGTTATCTCTTCCTCATAGACATGGAAGCTGAGGCTCAGGGATGGAAGGGACTCAAGGTTGCTAGTGAGTGGCAAGGTCAGGGTTACAATAGGGTCAAAAAACCCGAGCTCCTCACTCCTAGCCCATTTCTCTTCCTAGGATGTCACATAACTCCTCAGGGTTTATTCTTGGTGGCCTCGTGCCTTCTTCCAGACTGTGCATTTGCTTCATGTTTGGGTCCCTCGTTTCCCCAGCCAGCCTTGGGGAGTATTCTCTAGGAGGGGCAGTTGGAGAACCCCTGGGATTGGGCCTGACTGATTAGTCCTTTCTTGCCTCAGCACCCCCTTTTGTGGCCCGGGAGACACTACGGGCCTGGCAAGAGAAGAACCACCCCTGGCTGGAGCTCTCTGATGTTCACCGGGAGACAACAGAGAACATTCGTGTCACTGTCATCCCCTTCTACATGGGCATGAGGGTGTGTACCTGGCCTGGGCCCCTTCCCCCAGGGGTAGGCCCCCAGGTTTTCTGTGCTGTTCCCAGTGTGACTGCTGGAGTGGGTTCCAGATTTAAACTGTGTGCCCCGTGGTTCTGCTTCCCAGGGCTGCACATATGGGGCAGACACTGGGACCTAGAGCAGCAGGTAAATCCTCAAGTTCTGGGATGGAGTCCTCCAGGCTGACTCTTCCTTCTGTTCTGGTTCTGGGGATTCCTGTTTATGAAGAGTATACACATACTTGTTTAAATCTCTATAGGCTGATCTTCACACTTTATATGCATTAGTCAGATGTTTATTGAACTATTTCTTGCCTGGCTATGAGCTTCAAATAAAAATGAAACCGTGTCCCTGCCTTACAGGAGCTCATGGTAGTGGGAGAGGTTACCACATCAAGTATTGTCATGGTGTTGGGTTATGGAAGGGCCGATGAGGAGGGCAGTGGCCTGGGCCAGCAGTGATTGCAGGAGTTGGGGGAAGCAGCTAGCTGGATGACTGGGGAGAAAGGGAAGGGCCTTGTGGCTGACTTCCGTTGGCACCCAGCTCTGTTGGTGATCTTGATAGGATAAGGAGGAGGGAGGCCAGGGACGAGGCCAGGGGAGGCTGCCTTCTCTTGGGTTTGTTGGCTGTAGTCCACTCTCCATCCCACACATAACAGCATTGTTCTGTCTCTGTAACCTTCCTGGAACACACCTACTCAGTTGGAGAACTGTTGATTGGAACAGAGGTTTCTGCCCTCTGGGACTTAAATTCTTTGTTTTTTTCCCCAGGAAGCCCAGAATTCCCATGTCTACTGGGTGAGTGTGTGCTTGGGGGGATAGGATTGGGGGAACTGGTTAGGAGGGTGGTGGTGGGGGGTTGGAGTTTGCCTCTGGCGCAGGGTGAGGGGGTGGGGCTGTGCACTGCAGGTTGTCTGTCTTTATTGCCTTTTGCTTTCCTAGAATACTGGGTGGGGTGGCCCGAGGTGTTCTTTTTCAGCTGTGAACTCTCTCCTCCACTCCTCACAGTGGCGCTACTGTATCCGCTTAGAGAACCTTGATAGTGATGTGGTGCAGCTCCGGGAGCGACACTGGAGGATATTCAGTTTATCTGGCACCTTGGAGACAGTGAGAGGCCGAGGAGTGGTGGGCAGGGTAAGCATCATCGGGCCAATAATGCCTACTTTCTATTCCTTCCCAGCAGGCCTGGGGGCTGAGTGCCTGCTCTCCTCCTCTGTGGCTAGGGACAGAGGCAGTGTGTGAATGTGTTGGGCTGTTTTGGGTGACACCTTACAAACACCACCATGAGATAGTTTTCTTACAACCTGATTCACAGATGAAGAGAGAGGTTGTGAAATGAATAACTGGCCCATGGTCGTGTGGCTGGTAGTGGAAGGACCTGGATTTGAATCCAAGGGAGTCTGACATCAAAGCTTATGTAGAGGTCTTATTGCCAGCACAGAGCCTTACTAAAAATATGATTTTGAGTGCCCTTCAGTGGGGCTCCCCCAGGTCCCCACTCATCCCATCGCTTCTGGTTGTCATTCTTCTGCCTCTTTACATACTTGCATCCTCTGCTAGTCCACAGAGATCTGATTTTGCAAATCCTGCACTACCCAACTCTGTCTCTTGAGAAATAAAGTCACAAGAAATGGCCAGGGGCCACATTTAACATCCATTTTTCCATGTTAGCAGGGAGTTGGGAAGCAGGGTAGGATATTGAGAATAGGGCTTTGGAGTGAGATAGTCTGGTTTTGAATGCCAGCTATGTGTGGTTTACTCACCACATAACTGTGGGCCAGTTTAACAAAAAATCTGTTTTTTTCCTTTTTTTTTAAAAAATATTTTTTTTTAAATTTTTTTTTTTTTTATTTATTTATGATAGTCATAGTCACAGAGAGAGAGAGAGAGAGAGGCAGAGACACAGGCAGAGGGAGAAGCAGGCTCCATGCACCGGGAGTCCGACGTGGGATTCGATCCCGGGTCTCCAGGATCGCGCCCTGGGCCAAAGGCAGGCGCCAAACCGCTGCGCCACCCAGGGATCCCAAAAAATATTTTTTTTATTCATGAGAGACACACACAGAGAGAGAGAGGTAGAGACATGGGCAGAGGAAGAAGCAGGCTCCATGCAGGGAGTCCGATGTGGTACTTGATCCTGGGACTCCAGGATCACGCCCTGGGCCAAAGGCAGGCGCTAAACCACTGAGCCACCCAGGGATCCCTCAGTTTTTTTCCTGATAAAATGGGGGTCACACCTATTACCTCGTAATTACTAGGAGGTTTAAGTCAGCAGAGGTTACAGAGTACCACCGTGGTGCCTGGCATCTAGGCACTCAGTGAATGGACTCTGGAAGGGCTATTTACCGAGGAGGTCCTATGCCTAGCATCTTTGCTCCATGCCCACAGATGTTAAGTCTGAGGTTCTCTTTCCCAGGATCAGAATAAAAGGCCCAGGTCAATGGCTATGCCGTGGGAGGTGGTACTGGCAGGCAGTCACTGTGGGAGGCCTAAGGGGCATCCTCCTGATGCTCTGGCAGTCAGCATGCGGCCTGGGGTACAGGGAGCTTGTCTGGCCTTACCGATTTTGCCTGAACCCTTACAGGAACCAGTGTTATCCAAGGAGCAGCCCGCATTCCAGTATAGCAGCCACGTCTCCCTGCAAGCTTCCAGCGGGCACATGTGGTAAGTGAGTACGGGCAGGGGACAGGGCTACCTCAACCCCGCAGACACAGCCGCAGGTCAGAAAAGTGAGAGCTCATAGTTTGTGGTTAACATCTTGAGATGCAGCCTTATTTGCTCTTGATTGTTGCATGGGACTTGTCTAATTTTTTTCTACCTGTTTTCTAGTTCCCTGTAATTTCACAGACTGAGGACTTAGGCCTAAGAGGTCTGGTGGTTTGATGCTGCACTGAGTTGCCCATGGAGTTGGTTTTTTTCCCGGTGGTTCACTCTTTAACCTGATAGTATAGTTGGGTAGCTTATGCAGTATGATCTAAGGGCCAGAATCAGGACAGCTGCGTTTCTTCTTTTCATGTAGGGCCAGAAAGGGCTCTTAGGTTTCTGGACCAGCGTTATTCTGACATGAGCTGGGCCAGAGAGAGCCCGTCCTGCCTCATCCACTGTGTTCAGTTCTGGAACGGAGGGCCTATGGCTCTCAAGAGCCTCAGTAAGGCCTCAGCCCTCGCTCCCTCTAACCCAGCTTCTCTCTAACCCACAGGGGCACATTCCGCTTTGAGAGGCCTGATGGCTCCCACTTTGATGTCCGGATCCCTCCCTTCTCCCTGGAAAGCAATAAAGATGAGAAAACCCCACCTTCAGGCCTTCACTGGTAGGCCAGCTGAGGCCTGAGTGCCTAGGCTCAGCCCCTGAAGAACAGCTCTCATCCCACAATTGCTGCAGAACTCTCTCTCCACCATGGGCCACAGTGGGTCTTTTTATCATTTGCGCCATTTGATTGTGGGGTTCTTTTTCAGTGCGTGGGTGTAATCGTTTTCTCCAGAAGACCTGTGTAGGACTCCTCCAAGGCTGGCCTCCCCTGTAAGCCCTGGCTACACTGTGTTCCAGTAAAGCTTTCCACCAGGAATTCTATGTTCAGCTGCCACAGGCCTGGGGTTTCCTGGCCTGTCACACAAGTTGTTTGGAATATGAGGTTTGGTCAATAAACCAGTGCACACTTGGCCACCCTCGCCATTTCTGCCCCCCCGGGGTCTCAGGCTCCCTTTTTGGTGTAGTTGGGGCCCTTGGTTGCTTTCCTTTGCTGCCTTTCCAGGAAACTGCCCCATCTACTAGAGTATGTATCTGTTTCTTTCTCTCCTGAGGCTGGGGCTTGGCTGGATGTCTCCTGGGGTCATCATGCCTCTCAGCCAGTTGGTTGGGGGCTAGACTGGACTCGTTCTTTATCCTCTGCTAAGTGCAGAGCAGGAGGCCAGCAGCAGGCTCAGGCTCTCAGCACTGGCTAACCATTGACATCGTTGGCCTCACTGGGCCTGGGAAGGAGTGAGGCAAGCCCTTCAAGTTCCCTGGAATAGCTTGCCAGCCCTGAGCCTGTCAGGCCTCCACATCGCAAATGCAGAAACTCAGCCAAGGAGCTTTAGTTACGTATGGACGGTGACTGAGCCAAGCTACTTTCTGAGCTGATTGCAGATCTCCAAGAGCCAGAGGTGAAATGTGCTGCATTTTCCCGAGTCTTAGGATTCCTGCTTCCCTACTACCATAGTGATTGTTAAAGAGGTCGTTTTATTCTTAATATTAAATCTCAGTTCCAGCCCTCATTAGTGTCGTCCTTAATCCTCCACCAGGGGGAGCCCGGGTTGCAGGGCAACTGAGTGCAATAGGATTTATGATTCCGGGAGAACACAAGGTGGTGAATGGGAAATCCAACTGTGTCCATAGCAGTGAGCTGACCCAGCTCTAATCACTGCAAGCACGACTCTGTACTACCGCAATGTAACACAATTTTATTAGAAATTAGTGTTTGTTTCCATCACCTGTGGTGAGCAACAAAGGATTGCAGTTAAGTGGCAAAGCAGTTCTCTCGGTGGCAGGAGTTGGGCCATCCTTTAGGCAGACGTGGGTGAGATAAGAATAAAACCCATGTGATGAACAGCGGGCTTCTAGTTTTCTCAGAAACCGACAAAGTTTGACCTTCATCCACACTTTTTGTTTGCTCCCCCCCACCCCCCAGGGGCTCCGAATTGAAAAATTCACACAGCCAAGAGCTGCTTTCCGAATGGGGCTGAGAGGCACAAAGAAAATTCCCCAAACCCATATGCCACAAAGTCTGAGTAAAGAAGTTAAGATTACTTCAGTGGTTGCAATGTTAGTATTTTTCTTAAGACCAGGGAGATACTTTGATCAGTCCAGGATTACTGTGCTTTCTCAGGAAGAAAGACTAATCACCACTGAGACAGCTGAGGATCTAAATGTCAAAGCTGCAAAGAGGCTGCAGGGCAGGGGAGGTCAAAGGACAAGCATTAAAATACCTCAGTGGGGAGCCAAGGCTTTGAGTATTAGCAGGCCTCAGGAGGGAGGGCCGGAGGGCTAGAGAGCCAGGGCTGAGGAAATAGACCCTCAGCCTGGGCCAGGAGCATTCCAGTCTCTGTGGGAAAGCCACAAAGCCAAAGTCGGAATCTGGCCAAAGAAATGGATTTGTCTTCATCTTGTTACTCCAGTGAGGGCTGGAAGAAGTGTTTGGAGCTGATGAGCAGGGTGCCTCACCTGAAAGTCTACATATTCAAGGCTGTGACGAGCATAAAATGCCAGGTTAGTCACGGTTCCCTTGCCTCATCATGTCATTTCAGGTCCTTGTGGGTGTCTGAACCATGGCCTGGCATTTGCCCAGAGGCTCCAGTGGGTCAGCCACAAGCAGGCCACTTAGCTACAGTGACCATAGTCAGGAGAGGGCCCTGATAACCTGTGCTCCTGCCCAGTGGCTACCACTCAGTGGCTATGGGGTCTTGCTAGGCTGGCTGAGCAGCTCTCTCCCTGATGGCATTCCTTTGGAAAATAATTCAGGTAAGGGCCAAGCCAAACAGAAGATAGTGAAAAAAAGCCCCAAGGAGGAACTTGCTCCTTTGCCCAAGAGTTGGGGCTCAGCAGCTCCGTGGCCACATGACCCAGCCTTTCAAAGGACTTAGGCTGCTCACATCACCCTGCGTTCAGACCCAAGGCTGGGCAGAACCACCATCCCAGCCAGGACACAAAACCAATAGTACGGGGCGGGCAGGAGGTAACTAGCCAATGGCCAAGCACATGCCACTTCTGCACAGGGCTGCTGGGAATGCAGAGCTTGGGTTCCCCATCCTCGGCTGATGGGCATCGAGCGCAGTACCCACAGGCTCCACAGCTTGCCTTCTGGGCCTCATGCTCCTGGCCCCATTATGGCTCTTTGGCTTTCTAGTAAGTAAAGCAAAGCATGCCTTGGAGCTGAGGGCAAGAGAACCTAGCAATCATGTAAGGCGCTAGGAGTCAGTTATATGCCTTAAAGTGTTCTTTCTCGTGAGCATTACTAGGACCACAGTTCCCAGCGTAAATGCCCTTCCTTCCCGTGTGCTATCTGAAACAGCTGCCTGGCCAGCTCAGCAAAGCCAAAGCTAGTTCTTTGTTTTATTGCTTCTCTAGCCCCTCTCAGACTGATTCTGCAGGGAAGAGGGGTTAGAGTCAGAAAAAGATGATGGGGATCAGGGCAGAATACAAATCTCCTGAATAAAAGTACAAAGTGCTTTAAAGAAACCGACCCCAAAGGCATCAAGAAAGGCCAAGAGGGGACCTACCCCTAGAGGGGTAGCACATATACCCAGTCCCCTCATTGTTAGACCTAAAACTATTCATTTCCTAGATAATTTTTTAAAAACCAAAATCATGAAGCCTGTGCTTAAACACGTCAGGGAAAAAGGAGCCCCACCTTCTGTAAGAAACTGGGCCTCCACAGCACCAGAACGAGCCTGTTCCTCAGAGGCCTCAAGGCAGCCCTTCAGTGGAGCAAAAGGACACTCAGCAAAGAGTTGAGAAGATTGTTCTCATAGGTGGTGGGCAGGTCAGTCCATTTGCCCCAGGGGCAGAAGCAGCTCCCTGTCAGGAAAGGTGAGCAAAGGGTCCAGGATATGGTCATCGTGAAGTGCTCAGGGAGCAGGGCAAATGAATTTGGTCCCTCTCCTGCTTGGGCCGGGCCCTTTGCCTTCCTGTCATGCCTCTGGGTGCTGGAGCAGAAACCCAGCCAGCGCCAGCGTGGGGGGTGGCCAATGGGGCGGGGTTCCATAGGAGGGGAGACAGGGTGTCCTGACTCCCTGAGGGTCTTGTCAGTCGCGATGGGTAGACTGGTGGCCAAGCTGCCGGTCATCATAAGTGCTATAGCGCTTGACATGGATACGGCGGACCCGGTCCCGCAGTTCAAAGGTCTCCTCATCTTCACTGGGAGAAGCCTGGCTGCGGCTTCGGCTTGTGGCCTCCAATAAGGAGTTGTCAGGGACTCGGGGGGTCTCATACAGTAGGACGTTGAGTGTCTCCTCATAGATTCGGGCCTCTGGGAATTCCACCTGGGATAAGGAAGACAGGAGGACTGAGTGGCGTCTCATCCCAGAAAGGCAGCAACCTGTCAGGGCCCATGACTCTGCTGGCTCTATGAGTTCCTCTTCATAGAGCTTTCTGTCTCATGAGGGCAGGGAGGGCTCTCTGAAGGAGACTTGAGGAGCTGTACTCTGTGGCCATAAGAATGCCACAGGGCACATGCCCCACACCCCACCTGATCCCAGACTGATGAACTACTACGTGCGGAGCTTAGGGCCTTGGCTCTGTGGTCAGACGTAGGCTTAAGTACAGCTCCACCCCTTACTAGCTGTGGGACCTTGGGCTTAGCCTTGCTATGCCTCAGTTTCCACCTGTGTAAAATCAAGGCTAGTATCTACTTCAGAGAGCTGTTGTGAACATTACATGAAAGGTGCCTGAATTCTAGCCTACCTTGAGCTTCCGCTCCCTCATCTGTCAATGGGGACAATGCTCTAGCCCTGCCTGTCTCACAGGTGGGGTGTTAGGAGTCAAAAAGTTCATGAAAAAGAAAACACTAAGGAAGGTGACAGGTGCTGCTGTCACTTCTGCAGTGTAACTGCCCGCATGAGACCTGTCCCTGAACCCTGACTCTGTTGATACGGATACACGGGAGTCCCCACCCACAAAACAGCAGAAGGAAGCAGAGCCACCTCCTGTAAGCTGTCCTACCCCAACCCTCAGACTGCCCAGCTCGAGGCATTTCGGGGGCCTGGGGGCTGAGCATGTGCTATACAAGCTTGGCTGCTTCAAGCCCCTCACACGCAACTCTCCCGAGTGAGCTGCCCTTCTAGCCCAGCAAAGGCCTTTGCTGCCTCCATTATACACACAGCGGACAGCTTCTCTCTGGGAAGGACCTGACTGCTCGCAGTCTGGGAGGTCAGGGTTTGCTGAGTTTGTGTTAACTATCACCTGTCAAACCCCTCACATGTACCTGGCGCGGTGTTGTTAACTGCAGAGGTTAAGCTGATTGACCAGGAACACCCAACTGGCAGGAGCCAGAGAGATCAGACCCTGCACTGTTGCTCCTAGGAAGCACGTTATTTCCCTAATAGTTTCATTAACTGGATACCGTCATGCCCATGTTTGCAGGTGAGGAAATTGAGGCCCAGCTGGTTTAAATAGCTTGGACGAAGTCAGAAAACTGGTAAATGGTAGAACCAGAATTCAGACCTGAATTGGGCCAGCTGCAAAGACCCAGTCCTTTCCACTGCACCACACTGTTCCTTGCTGGTCAACAGCCCCCACCTCTCAGCTGACAAAGGATTCCCAAGCCATTCCCCGAACTCCTTGAACTGGCTTTGTCCTTGCCCAGCACCATCATGTGAATCTGGGGAAAACAGAGTAAACCGAATGCCCTTTCACTCCCTGTGGTAAAAGGCACAGCTGGGGCTACACTGGGGTGTCCCGACCTGCGCAGAGGGAAGCCCCCACACCTTGGTCTGCTTCTTCTCCGTGGCATACACAATGGAGGTGCAGCACACCTCTGCCAGCTTGCGACCCTGGCCGTAGAAGGACCAGCAGCAGATCTCATCGCCAATGACGTCCTTGATGAAGAGCACGCGGCCGTTGAAGCGCAGGGAGAGCTTGTCAAACAGCTCGATGTTTTTCAGCAAGTGGTCGTCGGAGTTGCTGAAAAACCCATGAAGGCCAGCAGGCCTGGGAGTGAGGTTCCAGCACGAGGGAGGGTGCTAGCTGGGTGCCTCCCTCCCTCCTCCTCCCTGTCATGCAGAACTGAGGAAAAGTTGAGATGCCAGAGGAAGAAGGGTCGCAGGCACCCTCTGGGTTTGGGGGCCTGTGAGGAAGAGGCGGGGAGTTGGTTTGAAGTTAAAGCAGAGAGAACTGAGGGAGGGAGGCCTCCTTTCATTAGGCTCCAAAGGAAGAGAAGTAGCAAGAGGATTCGTTCCCTTGCTGTAGGGGGATGCTGGCTACATGTCTGTCCACGGGGACTCACTGAGCCTGCGGCCTTCGGCATATACCTGTGGCTAGCTCAGAGGACACTGGCGGGCAAGGGAGAAACTGGCCCAGCTCTGAAGCATGAACACTGGCTTAGGAGGAGTCCTAGCCACGGGCTTCCCGGCGTCCCTCCTCCACCTCATAAGATAATGCTGGGAAAACACCTGGCACGCTGCCTGACAGGACATGTTGGGTGGGGGTGGGGTGGGATGGGGGGGGGTGTTGTGTGTGTGTTCCGATTTGTTCTCATCTATATCACAGCCAGGGCCCTGCAGCAAGTTCCAAATGCCTCTGCCCTAATTTCCCTTCTCTCTCTGTTCTTCCTGCCTGAGACCCAGACCTTGTCAATGGTGCCAGGAGTGCAGGTGGCTTCTCTTGGGTGAGCTGCCCTGTCGCTGGCTGCCTAGCCCTTCTAGCTCCTTCTTCAGCCCTTCCCCAAGCCCGGCCCCCAAGCCCTCAGCCCCCAGATGCCCACCCTAC
This sequence comes from Canis aureus, assembly GCF_053574225.1. Lineage (NCBI taxonomy): Eukaryota > Metazoa > Chordata > Mammalia > Carnivora > Canidae > Canis > Canis aureus. The sequence continues at coordinate 18,571,490 of NC_135626.1, forward strand.
CTGGTATAAGAATATTTGTTGTTGCTTCTATTGTACAGCAGCTTCACCACGGGCTGGGAGGGAGGAGAGCATGAGGGCCAGGCCAAGGTCCCGTCCTCCCCTGCCCGTAGCCCTCAGAGGTCCCAGTACCTTGGTGGAGGATTCGATGAGCCTCTCTTCCTCTTTCAGGGACGTGATGATGGGGATGTTGCACACAGGCTGGTAGGAGTCCTTCTTGTCCTGGGGGACACACACAGCTGAGAACCTTTTTTGAGATCGCCTACTTGCCAGGCCAAGCCAGGCTTTCCCCAGGAGCTGTCAGACCCCTCTGTCAAAGCCACCCTCTGCCTGTTGAGGCACCTGGCAACAAAAACTGTCAGCTGGCAAGCGGAACCCCATTTCCAGAAAACCTAAAATCCGGATATCACGACACAGAAACTGGAAGCTGGGCATAGTCATACTGTCTGAGTCCATCACCATACAAACTGACTGGCTGCCAGTGTCCCTGGCCTGGCCAACAGCTGGTGTACCTAACTAGGTTTGGACTCACCAACCATATCTGTCACGCAACCTTTCAGGAATTGGACCTTTATGTCGCTAAGGGTGGCACCAGCTCCCAACCTCCTCGACCTAACCCCGTTTTATTCCCATACCTGCAGAGCAGTCTGGCACATGTTCACCAGCCCCTGAATGAGGTAATACTTTGCTTCAGCCATCAGTTCCTTGATTTCTTGCCGGTTTTGTGGGAGGATGATGGTGTCATCTCGGAGGTAATTCAGAATGGTGCCGAAGTGCTTTCCACATCGGTCTATGAGGATCCAACCTAGGGATTCAGACAGCCCCGGACAGTTACTCTTTGCTCCCAGATACCAAGCAGCAGGCAAAGGCCACTTGACGAGCCTGGTGGCAGGGGGTAAGCAGCATATAAGCATAGAGCCCATGGCACAGGGTAACAGAAGTGGGCACACCACCTCTTAGGTCTGTGGCTGTTCTTTTCAACCAAAGATGGCACATACTGTGGAAGGCAGAGGTCCTCCAGCCTCTGTGGCAGCCCAGAGAGTTCTAAGCTCAGGAGCACTCAGGCCCACCTCCTGGCAACACAGGAACCACCAGGCCCTGCCTGCCTTCTGTGCACTGCCCAGTCACTGCAGGGGTGGTTCTTATGAGAATCTAGTCCTCTGTGCATGTTTAAAAAGTATGGATCTGGGATCCCTGGGTGGCACAGCGGTTTGGCGCCTGCCTTTGGCCCAGGGCGCAATCCTGGAGACCCGGGATTGAATCCCACATCGGGCTCCCGGTGCATGGAGCCTGCTTCTCCCTCTGCCTATGTCTCTGCCTCTCTCTCTCTCTCTCTGTGACTATCATAAAAAAAAAAAAAAAAAAAAAAAAAAGTATGGATCTTCTCCCCGGAAAATGTGGAAGCACACACCATTCTATGTACAACTTCAAAGAATTCTGAAACTCTACCAAGGATTCCAGGTGAAAGAGTCCTGTACCGAGTAATAGGAAAAGAGAATCCGGAGTCTAGATCTGCCAGGCTTAAGCCCTACCCCAAAGCACTTCCTCAGGAACTCTTTCCTTCCCTCCTCAGCTGGCCCAATGAGACCCCGTGCCTCACCTTCTTTGTCAGTCAGCACCTCCATGCGCCCGCTGAACATGGCCTTGAGCATGGTGTCATGCCGGGTTAGGGCCCGCACGGTGGTGTAGTACAGTGAGCCCCCCACATTGAGCTGGACATATTTGTTGCCCAAGCCTCCTCCCTTGAAGCCGCTCAGCTTGGGCTTGGCTCCTGAGGCTGGGCACAGACAGGTATCTCCTGACATCTCCCGCTGCAGGTAGATCACCACACGGCAGGAGGTTGGCTTGGAAGGCTCCGCCGTGGTGGAAGGATCACGAGTAAGTGGCCAGCGGAGGCCAGAGCCTCATACTCTCAGCACTGTAAGCAGGAGACAGGAGAGCAGACAGGAGTTAGCAGTGAAGAGCCCTCAGCTGAGAGGGGACAGGCAGGGACTATGTACTCATTCTCTCCTTGACAAGCAAAAGACTCCCTGGCAGAGGCTAAGGCCCCAGGCAACAGCAAAAGGAGGCATTCCTGCTCCTCTTTATGGTACTGTGAACCAGCACAGTCTTCCAGAGCCTGCCCATCATCTCGCCAGCCTCCTTGAGCCTCGGCACAGGTCAAGGCAGCACAGAGGACAAGTAAACCCTTGGAGCTAGTCTGAGATGGTTTGAGGAGCAGATGGGGCAGCAGAAGTCTTTACCCTGGGGAGCCACATATTTTCTTCCCAAGATTCCTAGGACCCAAGACTTCTGCCAGTGCAGGAGAGTCCCAGGAGCCAGAGGGACAGGATGCACTTCCTTTCTAAAGATTCCAAGCTCCAAAGCAGCTTGCGCCAGTGCTTACTTTGAGCACCACCCACAGTGTGGCTTCAGAAAGTAAAGTAAAAGCAGCTCCAGGAGAGCATGGTATGAGCTGGGGTGGAGGGTACTGGTCAATGTTCCCGGCAGAGTTACCCAGGTCCCAGCGGTTTCCTCACCTTCACCTCTCTTGATCCCCGCCCTGTCCCAAGTTCCTGAAACTGTCACCATTTTTCAGGCTAGAACAACTACAGGATGGCTATTTTTACTTCTTTTTCCTGAAAGGATAGGGCCCAGCCCTATCCCTTCCTTTCTTCCCTACCCACAAGGCTGGAAAAGACCAGATGATAAATCTAAAAACAACTTTTAAGTGATTTGGAAACTGAAACACAGATAGGCATTCACAGGAAGGAGGAGTGAGGAAAGCAGAGGAGGGAAAAGCCAGGTCACCCCTCAGGAGCTAGATTCTATACTATATATACATCTTGGTTTTCTAAGGAATCACTAAAATTCATTCACTGAAAAAAAAAGAGCAAACATTTGCTGCATGTTTACCATGGTCTAGGTAGTGTGTAGACAATATATACATTACTTCATTTAATTCATTCAGCAGTAAAACAAGACTGAGTGCCTACTATGTTAAGCAGTAGGAACAGAGAGATAGATACCAACCTTACCTTTAAGTAAGCAGTTCCAGAAGGTAAGATGCAATAAATAAACTAGGGATAAGAGAATGACTAGGGAGAAGTACTAAGACGGATGGGGGCACAGGAAGCCCTCTTTGGGAAGGTGACATTCCAGCTGAAGTCTGAAAGAGTGTTCTAAACAGATGGAAGAGTAAGTGCAAAGTTTCTCAATCAGACACAAATTTCAGGAACAGAAAGAAGGCCAAGATGTCCAGTACTTAGAAAGAAGAGGGTAGTTGGCTTGATGTAAAATCAGGTAATGCACGGGCCAGTTCACATTAGAGAGTTTGCATTTTAGATTAATTGCAATGGTAATCGATTGGCGGGTTTTAAGCAGGGGAGTGATAGGTCCTGAGTTATTTGCATTTTGAAAAGATCACTCTGCCTGCCCTGTAGAGAATGGACTGTAATGGTGCACGAGAGCAAGCAGGAAGAGTAAAGGAAGCAGCAGTCTAGGCAACTGATGGACGCCTGGCCTGCAGTGTTGGTAATGCAGACAGAAAAAAAGGTGTGATTGCCTCAGCAGTCATCACAGTATGCAAAAGTTTACTGTTGCACATCACCTCCTGCAAGTGCGATCCAGAAGCAGTGCACCGGCTTCCCCAAGTTTACTGCTCTACTATCCCAAACAGTGATTAGCACAATGTCATGCACATCTGAAAGTATTTAATCTATTTCAGTTTGTTAGACTGAAATTGTCCCTGAAAAGATTTAGGTAGCCCTCTAGGAAGACTGTCCAAGGAAGGACCAGAGCGGCTGCTTTCTGAAATGCCAAATTTCTTTGGTGGCTTGTCCTGGAGACTCACTTGCCTCAAGGATGGAGTACGGAGGAGATGAACCTCACCAGCAGATTGTCCAATCCCTAAGTAACACGTGATAGTATGAAATCACCTCACCTTCCCCCACCCACCCCAATGGAGTAAATCCACTCCTTAACAGGTTTTAGCAAGTCCCCTATGCATTTTGAGTCTAGCCCCGATTTCCCCAGGATCAAAGAAAGCAAACATATGTTCCGCCAAAGTAAAGGAACTCAAAGGCTAGGGGGTGGCCAACAGAGCCTACAAAGCAATTGCTTTGAGCCCCTGGATGACGTCAGCTCAGATGCCGACCGCTCAGATTCCTCCCGGGCCAATGGGCTCCAGGAATCTTTGGCAGGTGACGCCCCAGAAAGTAATTCCAGAGAGAATGAAGTTTCCACTGATAGCCTCACTGCAGTTCCTTCCGGACTTTGTGTGTGGGTATTTGGGGATGCCTGGGGCTGAGGGCGTATCCGAGTCTCCCTCAGTGAGGCTAATGGGAACCTAAGCAGAATGAAGGGCAGGACCACAACCACGGCCGTGGAAGAAGGCGGGGTCCTAGAAGACGGACCCATGGGTCCATCACACTCGGTGGGGTGGGTGGGGGGCGGGTGGCCAATCTTGGGTAGAGGAGGCGGATCCAGCAGAAATCCGAGGTGTAAATCTTAGGCTTCGTCCCAAAGGTCTGGAAAGATTAGCGAGACCCAACCTCTCCGTGGTCGGTGGAGTCTTCCCCGGGCCGCACCCCTCCTCACACCGAGAAGCCGACCGATTCTGACACGCACCCCAGTGGAGGACTTGCGCTCTCCATCTCCCCTCCGCCGTCCCACGCCTTCTCCCCAGCCCCGGGTGGGGCTCCTGCCCCTGCTCCTGCTCCAGCCCGCGGCCCGTCCATCCTGTCCCCCAGGGCATCCGCACCCCGCCTCTCACCGTTCCCGGGGGGCACGTCTCCTCTCAGCTGGGTTGCAAGCCGACCCCGTGCCGCCCGGGGCTGTGGCCGCCTGCCCGCCAGCAATCCCGGGCCGTGAGCTCACATCCTCCGCCCGCGGACTCCACCCTGAGCCGCGGCCCAGCCCCGCCCGCCCCGCCGCCATGCCCAGCACCCAATCACGGGAGAGGGAGGGGCCCCTGGGAGAATTCCGCTGTTGGCGTTCGGCTACTTCCGGCAGCCTTTCCGCCGCAAAGGCCTCTGGATCTTGTAGGCAGCCGTCCCTCCCCGCAGGCCCGTTTCCCAGCAGGCTCTGCGGGTTGGGCGGGGTAAGTACTTCCGCAGTCAGGTAATGACGTTACGGGTAAACAGTAGCCGTGGCAGCGGCTGAGGCCGGCGGGCGAGGCACCGGCTGCTGCTGCCCGGGGAGAGAGGCTGCCTGCAGGAAACAGCTCGGGCGGTAGCGCGCCGCCGCTACGGGGTTGCCAGGTAGGCAGCGACTCCGGGCCGGGGGACGCGGGCGGACCCGGGGCGACTGAACCTGACAGGCCGAAAGAAACGTGGGGATTCCGCGCGCGTCTTTGCGAGCGGTGAGACTCCAGCTGGGGCCTGGAGCTTTGCGTGGATGCTCGCAGCGGCCCTGTGACGAAACCGCGGCCCAGAAGTTCGAGGCGTTTCCGTAGTGTGGACAGCCAGCTCCATCACCCAGGTCTTCCTACCTGTGTGCCCGGCGCCCCTTGCCGACTATCCCGCGAATGGCGCCTGCCGGCGGGGCCGGGAATGGGTCTGGGAGAGCCAGGGAGGCGGAGAGTGTCGCCGCCGCCGCCGTCTTCGGGGAGCCCCGCGCGGCTCTGGTGCCCGGTGTTCCTCAGATGCTCAGACACGCACGTGTGGTGGGAGTTGGGAGGGAATCTGATAGTCGGCTGTGAACCCTCTCCCTGCCCTCCTTATCCGGTCTTATCCGTCTCATTCAACTCTGCCCACCGAACTTAAAAGTTGGCGCTCGAGCCAGATACAGGGGAATCTTGCCTGCCTCTTTCCTCCCCTCATCCCAGACTCCTACATTCAGTCGGGGCTTTACTAATTACATCAGCTTATGTAACATCGCAAATGGGGACGCTTTTCTTCCAAGCCTTGGGTACTGTAATAGCCTTTTCTGTTTCCAGTCATTCATTCCACAGACATTTACTGAGTGCAGGCACCCTGCTAGATGCTAGGGTTACAGCGATGAACAAGGTATGTGTAGCCCCACTCTCTTGTTCCCTCCTCCACCCTGGGTCAGAGTGATGGTTGTAAAAGACACATATGTCTGCCTTTCCTGCTGAGAATTTGCTGGCTGCCCACTACCCTTATGATAAAACCCACGTTCATAACTGTGGCTTTCAGAGCTCTCCATGAACGCTCAGGCCTCCTCATCTAGAGTTACCTCTTCCACATGCCCCCTTGTTCACTGGGTTTTAGCCTTATGGTTCCTGGAATGCATTACATTTCTTTTAGCCTCAAGATTTTGACACATGCTTTTCCTTCTGCCTGGAATGCCTCCTCCCTGCTTCACTTGGCAAACTTTTGGACATTCTTTAGGTCTCAGCTTAAGTGTCATGTTTTCAGAAGCTTTTGTTGAGACATTCCCTGCCCCATATGAATTCTGTCCTCTTGCTGCAGCTTCATATGGCACCGTGTGCTTTTCCTCATACTGTCCTCACAGTTTGTGGTTGTTTACTGTCTGTCCAGAGATCAGAAACTAAAGCATTTTCTTCACCACTCTGTCTGCAGAGCAGGGACTCAGTAGGTGTTTCTGAATAAATGCATCCTCTCAGGGCAGGGAGTGGAAGTGGAGGTAGATATTTGCTACCTAAGATTACTGGAAGCTTTCTAGAGCAGTTGGTCTGATTAATCACCTGGTAGGTGTTAAATGCTCAAACTCTGTGTGTAAATGTAATAGAACAACAGGAAGGCAGATTTTTAATAAAAGATTTAATTTATTTATTCATGAGAGACAGAGAGAGGCAGAGATATAGGCAGAGGGAGAAGCAGGCTCCCTGCAGGGGAGCCCGATGTGGGACTCGATCCCGAGAGCCTGGGATCACGAGCTGAGCTGAAGGCAGACGCTCAACCACTGAGCCACTCAGGCAGGTCCCAGGAAGGCAGATCTTTTTTTAAAAAGCCCAATTAATTGAACACCAATAAAAAAATAAATTTATTAAAAAAGAATACACTTATCCTGATGCACACTGAGAATATAGAATTGTTGAATCTTTATATTGTACACCTGAAATTAATATATTACTGTGTGTTATATTTAAAAAAAAGCCCAATTAAAAGGAAGCTTGAGATGATTAAAATGTTTCAGATGCTAGCCTATTTCCTTCAGTGGATTCCAGTAGGCCAGAGACTCTGTGTCCCAGTCATACACAATCTATAGACATGCATTAGTTGGCCCACAGTGTTGGATGTGGTTTTTCCTTTAAAGTTTTGAATTCAGTATTTACCTTTAAAAATCAGATTTCAAAAATAAATAAATAAATAAATAAATATCAGATTTCATATATAAATCTGGATTTTTGGCTGTCTTGAAAATCAGTTCTGGCAGCCACGGGACACAATTCTTTTTTAACCACTGCTCCTCCTATGGTCTACTTGCTCTGGGAAGTTACTCCCATAACAACCCCATGTGGAACAGAACTTCTCTCAGGAAGCTGGAAGGAAAATAACTAGGGAAGGTGAGAGCAGAGGAAAGTGCTGGCGCAGGGCCAGCTGGTGGTAGCCCTTGGAACACCTGGCGTTTGGGAATTGCCTCCCTTTTTGGACAGGGAGTGTGCTTTTTAATTTGTGTGCATTGGGGACGCCTGGGTGACTCAGTGGTTGGGCATCTGCCGTTGGCTTGGGTGGTGATCCCAGGGTCCTGGGATCGAGTCCCGCATCAGGTTCCCCTCAGGAAGCCTGCTTCTCCCTCTGCCTGTGTCTCTGTCTCTCTGTGTCTCTTGTGAATAAATAAAACCTAAATATATATATATATATAGTGTGTGTGTGTGTGTGTGTTTGCCAGGATGAATGTGAGTTTTCAGTGTTTTCTTCCCAGAATGGAGGCATCTTTTGGACCAGGGATGCAGGGTGGCCTGGGAAGGGAAAAGATAAATCTGCCGGTTCTCCTGCCTACAGAAAGAAATCCAGACTCCTTAGCTGGGCACACAGGGTCTTCCTGGTCTGGCTCCAGCCGACTTTTTCAGCTCTGCCCTCGGCACTTTCAACTTTTAGATCTAGCCTGTTTGGTGACTTCACGTTCTTGTCCAGGCTGTTTTCTCTGCTTGGAAAGCCTTTCCGTAGCCTCCTCACTTGATACGTTCTTGCTGATATTTCATTCCTTTTTGTGTTTTCTGCTATAAAGAGATGGAACGGACCTTGGTTCTAGTGCAGGCCAGCATGCCATAGCCTGTGGCATACATTGTGGGTAATGTTCTTATTCCTGGCTTATTTTTTAACTCTGATTTTTAATTCACGCAGATTTCCTCTTTTACTTGCTTTTGGTGTTATGCTAGTACTGTGCTGGAAAAGATCTTTCACGTCTTTTTGGGTACATAATTGGGGATAAATATGCTTATGGCTTCTCAGAATTTAGTTCAAATGTTACTCCCTCACCTTGTTAACTGTTCTGTTCTCCTGCAACAGTGATATTTCTGTAAAAGCACTTAACACAGTATACTTTCTCAGTTTCCATGTCTGTCTTCCTCCAGCTAAACTATGTACTCCTCCCGGGCGGGCACCATGTTGCGCTCATCTTTGTACCCCCAGCATCTAGCAGTGTTGGCATGTAGTAGGCACTCAAGAAATGTGTGTTGAATGAACGATGCCAGTGACAAGCCACCTGGACTTTATTCTTTCCTGACCCTTGCTCCTATGACACTTCCTCCTGGCTGCCACTATCACAGAGCTTCTCTTCTCTAGGGAAGCCGGAAGGGAAACAGGTGAGGCTCAGAGAGATGGAGGCAGAGGGAAGGGGAGCCTTTGGAGGAAAATCTGGGTTTTTGGCACTGGTGTCTGGGAGTGGGAGTGGGCCTGGGCTGGATGCAGGCATTTCCTAGGGTGGCTGGGAAGTGATCAGGGACTGAGGCTGGTTTCTTCACAGCTATGGCCAAGGACATCCTGGGTGAAGCAGGGCTGCACTTTGATGAACTGAACAAGCTGCGCGTGTTGGACCCTGAGGTCACCCAGCAGACCATAGAGCTCAAGGAGGAGTGCAAGGACTTTGTGGACAGTGAGTGTCACTCAGGGAGACATGGTGCCACTTGGCTCGGAGCTGTTCTGGCTGGCCCCACCCCCACTCGCAGTTCTTGTCTCTGCCAGAATGGAGCTAGTGGCTCCCTGGAAGTTGTGTCAGGCCTTTGTGAATTCCCAGAAACCAATCGCCTTGTCTCCTTGCTAATGTTCTCATGTAGTCAGACACAGAGCACCAATGAAAACCAATGGTGAAATGGAGAGAGGGTATCTCATCCTTGATTTTTTTGCTCAGAAACCTTGAACTTCATGGGGGGCAGAACTGTGGCTGGCTTGGGGTGGGGAAATAGTTATGTACTCATGATTGGATTGGATTTCTTGGAGGCTCAACAGACTCAACGAAGTCATTTTTTTTGGTTGATATCCAGGCAAGCAAGCCCAGTGGCAGTGAATACAGAGCAGCTCTAGCTGAAGCAGGGATTTCTGTTGTTGGTTGAAGAGCAGGGATTTCTGAGCCTTCTGGGCACTCCATAGTCTGTAGAGAGCTCGACTGGTGAAAGGCAGCATGAGCTCCACTGCCAGTTTTCTCACTGCATATTGTCCTTTCTTCCTGGGTCCTAGTTCAGGATCTCAGTAGAATGAGATCCCACCACACCCAAGGACATTGGAAAAAGCAAATGGGAGATTAGGCACTTAAATGCTTTGAGTTATTAGCTCTGGTCACAGTTGGCAACCCTCCCTCCACCCCCTCCAACTACCATGAACTGAAATCTAGTGCTTTATCTGTGGCTAGGCAAGAGGCTCTGTTCATGTCCTCAGTCAGTCCTATTGTGAACATGGCCCTTTGTGCTTCCCATCACTCCTGGGAAAGCGGGATGGAGTCTATGCAGAGGATGGGCCCATCAGGAGCCTCCTACCTGAGGTTAACAGTCACTGGCTGGCTCAGTTGGGACTCAAGGTCCAAGTACACCCTGGTCCAGTCCTGGGTACCTGAGCACCCTTCTCTGGATTTAGATCAAGGGCAGAAGACTTTAGGCCAACAGGCACCAAACTGTTTTGACACAAGTTAGAAGGGGCAGTTAGCCCTGCCCTCTTGCCACAGGGGAACACATGGAGAAAATAAAACATTTTATTTTCTGTTCTTTCCTTAAAAGAAATTGGCCAGTTTCAGAAAATAGTTGGTGGTTTAATTGAGCTTGTTGACCAACTTGCAAAAGAAGCAGAAAATGAAAAGATGAAGGTAAGATCAGCATGTCTTCTAAATCTTGGCCTGGGACATGGTTCACTGGCTTCTCCTCCTACCATCTTGACTTTTTCTTGGAGGTGGGGTGGGGGCTGTGGGATTTTTATTTATTTATAACAGGATTTTAAGTAACAAGTCCAGTTACCCTCTTATTGAACTCTTACATGCTAGTACACTTTGTTATTCTTTTCTTTAATCTTCACAACACTGAGATAGTTGGTTTTATGCTTATTTTGTAAGTTGAAGCAATGAAGGCATACGTGGTACCGAGGACTTGGCAAAGGACACAAGGCAAAATGGCACACCAAATGGGCCACTGACCACTTGTGTGCCAGACTCAGGGATACTTGTAGACATGCCCCGGAGACTGCAGCCTGGGTCTTATCAGGCACTTTGGGATCAGTCATTCCTCCTCATTCCCGAAGCTCTGGGGCTTGACTGTCTTGCTGGCTGGGGGCTGAGATAGTCAAGTGGCCCTTCCTTGGCCGAGGACTTAATGCTGAAGATGATATTAATGAAGCCATGACCTTTGATAATACTGTTTTTCTAGGCCATTGGTGCTCGGAACTTGCTCAAATCTATAGCAAAACAAAGAGAAGCCCAACAGCAGCAACTCCAAGCACTAATAGCAGAAAAGAAAATGCAGCTTGAAAGGTAAGAAGTTATGATGTATAAAGCAAGTTCTTTACTCAACTGCAATTCTACTTTTCCTTCATGATTGGTCACCTCTTACCTTTCATCATTGTCCTCCCAGAATAGTATCTCATTTGTCATCCTGATTTGAAGATTTAAAAAATAAAATTACATTTGATGAGAATAGAAAATTTGTTAGTAAAAAACCACCTCTACTAGTTTGAGAGCTTGAAAGCTCAGGTAGCAATTGTCTGTGGAGTTGGCTGGTTCTCTGAAAGGAAAGAACCTCTTGGGCAGGGCTGGAGACTTCTTAAGGGTGGCCCTAGGTTGGGCTTTGCCTCTTTGTTCTTCTTTTTTTTTTTTTCCTTTGTTCTTTCTTATCCTAACATCACTGTGAACTCACACCATGTCTTGACATTGTTCAAATCAGTTATATTTTTCTGTAGAATTAAATCCATGGTTGATATCATCCATTCTTAGGGCTTCTCACAATTTTGTTTTTCAGGTATCGGGTTGAATATGAAGCTTTGTGTAAAGTAGAAGCAGAACAAAATGAATTTATTGACCAATTTATTTTTCAGAAATGAACTGAAAGTTTCATTTTATAGCAGGAGGGCAAAAAAACAAAACAAAACCCAAAAAACCTCTGTGCCGTTCCAGTGACTTGACTAATGACCCACGTTTGTCCTGAGAGATGGTGTGTAAGGAACACAGCATCTCTGAAGGCAGTAAACCAATATGGGGGAGCTTATTGCAGATGGCCATGTGCATCTGCTGGTGAACACCTAGTAGCCATGGTGGTCCAGGCTCTCACTTCTTGGCATTCTTAGCCTGAACTGAGCAGTCTGTACACTCTGATCCTTTTTTCTTTTTCTTCTTTTTTTGTAAATTCACATAGCTTTGGAAAGGAAGAGCAATAAATTATTGTTTTCAAATGGCTTGATCTATCTCTTTTCCTGGTGCCCTTGAAGTGTATATTTAACACCTTGAAAGAATCCTGCATGTTAGCCCCTTAATAGTCCATAAAACAAACCAGGCAGTGGTCAGCAGGTACCTTTATTTGGACCAGACATATGAGTCAGATGATACTCCCAACAATCAGACCAGTATGGCTTGTGAGCAAAACAGACAAAAAAGGGCAACCAAACAGGACCAGTTACTATTTTCCATGTGTGTTCACAAGTGTTTGATTTTTTGAGTTGGCCGTGAGTATAAATTTAAAGAAAGCTAAGGAACACCAATGAAGTGGTGTTCCAAGCCACTTGGTGAACAAGCTAGGAAGGATGATGAAAGTATAAGGAAGGGTGAAGTGATCCAATAGGAAGCGCACTTCCACATCAGGTTTGAGACACCAGACCTCAGAGTGAAGGGACTTATGTCAGGTGGTCTGTAAAAACAAGACTAAGGTTTGGAAAGAGGATGAATTAGGAGATTTAAAAAAAAAAAATCTTTTCTGGGATGACCTGTTTGAGACAGAAACAAAACTTTCCAGCTTAACCCATTTCTGAAAGTCAGGCCGAACCTGACCCTTGAGTAAAACCAAGTTTGAACCTCTTGCAGAACCTTTTCCCCAACCAAGGGTGGAGGCAAAAAAAAAAATAAAACAATAAAACCAACCAACCCCATGATAGTTTTTAATATTAAAAGAGGCATAAATCAAACTTAAAAATGGCCTGAAACATGCCACCCTTCATTTCACTGATAAAGGATATGCTGTAGAGAATCAGGAATTAAGGGTTTAATCACATGTGCCTTATGGGTCAAGTGACTCATGAACATGCCAAGCAGGCCACATTTCTTGGAAGTTTATCCAGTATCTGGTCTGGTCATGCTCACAATGGAACTTGGGCACATGATGAGGTATTTGGCACCACTTCCGGATAGCCTAGCCCACACCCCTGTGTCCGTGCTCAGGTGACTGGTCTGTGTTCGCCAGTATCCTCAGAAAGGGAGGTTTTGACTCTGGCTCCTGCCAGAATCTTGCTCTTATGTGTTGCTGATATGTTTCAAATGCTGCTGAAGACATGGGTTCTGAGAGGTTTTCCTCAGACTGGGTCCAACAGGAAACTGCCCTCTGGGCATCTCCCTGCTGGGCCAGTCATTATTTCATTTTTTCTTTCTTTTCTCCTCATACTTGTAGTAGGGGCTCCGCAACATGAAAAGCAGAAGCATAAGAGGGATGAGAAGGTAGGGGGCATAGACAGATACGAGGGTTAGTCGTTCACGGAAAGTCTTAGGTCCTTGTCCTTTGAAGCCACTGGCTTTGGAGAAATCCTCAAATAGAAGCGTGGAGAGAATTGGAATTAGAGTGGTCATGGTGTGAACGGAGTAAATGATTGCAGGGGTGCGGATCCACCTGCAGCCTCCTAAAGTGGGAGGAAGAGAGAAGCATTAGGTCTGTTTGTGACTCCAGGGGCGCAATATTCCCCACCTCTGCTCCCTTCAGCTGAACGCTTCCACCTCCCTTCTAAGTGCAAACACACGGAAAACTGGAAGTGTTATAATACTGCCGAGCACAGGGTTGGGGCTCTAGCACACTGAGTGCCAGAGAACCAAGGGCGGGGGTCAGAATTTACTGCAGGAAAAACTCTAGGGCAGTAAAATGGCCATGACGATTTAGTGGGGTGGGGAGGGGGTGCCGACAGCATCTGCTAAGTAATTATCTACAGGTGAGAAGACCAACAGATTCTGCCAAGACATGGAGTTGGGGACTCCGAGGGGAAATACGCTGTAGGAGCTTAGTGATCACGGACAGGAACATGGCCACCGTCTTTCTAGAAGCAGTAGTCACAGGGGAACACTGTGAGAACAAATGAGAAGTTATGCCCTTGAGGGGTGAGCTTGATGCTACTGCTTAAAAGCCAGTGTGGTGCTACCCACATCAGAAAAGCCAATGATAAGAAAAAAATTCTGCAGGGGCATAAAGTAAAAATACCCGCCCCCCCCTCCCCCCAAAAGCGACAGGTTCAATCTGTAAGCAGCCTTGGGTGTACGAGAGATTTCCAGTTGACTGAGGCAGCTGTACAGCCCAGCTGAGCAGGCTCCAGCTGGAGCCGCATCCACGTCCCTGCCCGAGATCTCTCCAGGCCGTTCCCACCCCAGCCAGGGTCACCCTCACACCAATGACACAGACCACTCCCCTTCTCTGAGACACTTTCCCAAAAGACTCCTGGGACCTAACTTCAGGGCAAAAATGTGATTTCCCCACCAGTCACCAACCTCTTAAGAAGGCATATGTTGCCATGGGAAAGAAAGGCAGCTGGAACACAAGCTCGCAAAACAGGAAGGACTTAAACCACGTCGGAGGAGCCTGCAGCAGAGGGTCTTTGAACTCCGTAGTGTACCACTTCAGCAGGTTTGTCAACTGAGGAGACAGAAAGATCATGCTGAGTACAGCCGCCTGGCGTGACATGCTAGCAGCTCCACCCCGCGGGAGGAGACCATTACTCAGCCCCAGGGCAGCCTAGATGGTCACTTCACAGAAACTCACCAGCTCTGACTCCAGTCTTCCCTCCTCCGGGCCGCTTTCCCCAGCTCTGACAGTGACCCGTGCTAGCTGGCACCATGACTCGGTGACAACACATATCCCGGGGTGGTGCCCACTACCAAGAGCAACAATGCCTAGCATTGGTAGCTTCTTAGTTTGCGGAATGAACACACAGAGGCCCGTATCTGTCAACACTCATTCTTGGTAAAGCACAGTTGTGAGAAGCATCCTGCCATCTGGCCTTGAACAACAGCGGCTGCACATAAAGCTCCGAGGGCCAGATGGCCTCACATACAGAAATGAACTGAGTTTGTCTTGCGCGCGTGCGCGCGTGTATGTAGGGAGTGGGGTTGGAAGGGAGATCTGACCTCTATAAAGATGCAATTTTAGACAATTTAATCCCTAAATCTCAAGCTCCTCCTCATTCTTTTTTTTTTTTTTTTTTTGCTCCTCCTCATTCTTAACTACCATAGTTCTGAAGTTTTCTTTTAGGAGCCCAGTGGGATATTTGTAGAACAAACTGTCCAAACTACAAATTACAGAGCTGCTAGGCCATGTCACTGGCAGGAGGGTCAGCAGTCTTAGTTCCAGCTTGGGGCCCACCCTCCTACTAATTACACTGTTAAATCACAAGATGCAGATCCGTGAGGACGTGGCTCCTGGCAGACAAAAGCAGCAGGAAGGTCTGAGATTGCCCATTCTGAGCCCTTTCTAATGGTCCAAAGCGTAGGGTTCCCCACACTATACGGACTACTGCAGATTGTGGCATTGCACATCCTGTCTTAACATACCTGCCTCCAAAGCCAAGTATGTGTCTCAATATTATGATAAATAAAGGTAACTTCCAATGTTAAGAATTTAGCTTGCAATGGAAAACCCAAAGATAATTTTTCCTGTTAATTTTTAATCAAAAGATAAAGGCTCACTATTGTGAAATAGAGGCCCCACTGCTGAAAGTAAGCTTTAAGCAAATATCCAGAAACAAACATTCTGTTAGCACGATATTAATTTCAGAAAGGCTCTGGCTAGATAGCCAGTTTACTGACCAAGTGATAATCAAATTTGTACTTGATTTGAAATTGAAATCCACGGCCATATCCTTAGCTTCCTTCTAGGCACTTTTTAGGGGAAGTAATGGGGTAGAAAATACTCATAAAGGTTAAGTCCCTGCAACTCTCCTGGACTCTGTTTCATCATCTGTAAAACAAGCAACTTGAACCAAATGGTTAAGATCCTTTCTCGCTTTCTAGATTTTCTTAAAGAAATATTGGTGGGAATGACCTGCTTTGAAGATTTACCCTAGAATTTAAAAGGCATTCTGGTTTGTTTGAATTTCATTTTCTATTCAATTTGTATACAACCGCTCAGATCTACCTATTTCATAAATCTGGACAGCTCTAACAGCATGGTCACTTCTAAGGGCTGCAAGATGAAATTAGTAAAATTTGGGATGCCTGGGTGGCTCAGGGGTTGAGAGTCTGCCTTCAGCTCAGGGCATGATCCTGGAGTTCCAAGATCAAGTCCCATATCGGGCTCCCTGCATGGAGCCTGCTTCTCCCTCTGCCTTTGTCTCTGCTTCTCTCTGTCTCATAAATAAATAAATAAAATCTTTTTTTTTTTAAATATAACTTTTTAGTATTTTTTAAAAAAATATTTCATTTATTCATTCATGAGAGACACAGAAAGAGGCAGAGACACAGGCAGAGGGAGGAGAAGCAAGCTCCATGCAAAGAGCCCGATGCAGGACTCGATCCTGGGAATCTGGGACCAGGCCCAGAGCCAAAGGCAGATGCTCAACTGCAGCCACCCAGGCGTCCCATAAATAAAATCTTTACTTTTTTTTTTTTTTAAAGATTTTATTTATTCATGAGAGACACAGAGAGAGAGAGAGAGAGACGCAGAGACACAGGCAGAGTGAGAAGCAGGCTCCATGCAGGGAGCCTGATGTGGGACTTGATCCCGGGTCTCCAGGATCACACCCTGGGGCTGAAGATGGCGCTAAACCCGCTGAGCCACCCGGGCTGCCCAAATAAAATCTTTAAAAAAAAAAAAAAAATTAGTAAAACTTAATCTAATCAGCTAGCTCTTGTAGTAATCAATTATGATCCAAACACCTGCCCACAGTCACATAATAGCCACATGAAGCCAGAACAGGGCATGGATCAAGGGCAGATGGAAGGCAAATCACAGGTCCCTCGCCAAATGAAGAGTATGGGACCTAGGGGCTGCAATTCTTGGCTCTGAGCAAAGAACTTAATCTCACTGAACTTGTTACGGTACTTACCTCTCACTATTGGTAAGATAAAATGAATTAATGTACATGGTCTTTACAACAATGGCATGCACACAGGAAATGTTATGATTACTTAATGGAACGTAAATAACACATATTCAGAGAAATGCAAATTTCATCCTATTAAAATCTCAGCAAGTAGGGGCACTTGGGTGGCTCAGTGGTTGAGTATCTGGCTTTGGCTCAGGTTGTGATCCCGGGGTCCTGGGATCGAGTCCCACATTGGGCTCCCCGTGGGAAGCCTGCTTCTCCCGCTGCCTGTCTCTCATGAATAAATAAGTAAAATCTTAAAAAAAAAATCTCAACATGCAACTGGTCTTTCATAAGTATCCTTATTAGGTAAGATCCAAGAAAAGGATTATACCGGACTCACATCTGACTTAACTTACCACTGTTATCCATGAAACTTATGTACCTGGCCCTATGCACAAGGATTTCTAAACCAAGAGTTGCTACTAAACAATCTTGCACTTTTCTACCTTGGAATGAGGGCAGAGGGGCGCCTGGGCGGCTCAGTTGGTTAAGTGTCCAACTCTTGACTTTGGCTTAGGTTATGATCTCAGGGTTGTAAGATCGAGCCCCGAATTGGACTCCTCAATGGGTGTGGAGCCTGCTTAAGATTCTCTTCCTCTGCCCCTCCCCACTTATGCTCTATCTATGGGAAAAGAAAAAAAAGAAAGAAAAAGCACAGACTGATTTCACACATAGATGCTCACCTGTCTTTAAGAGATGCAATGCTGCCCAGCTGCAAATGATACTACAAAATGCTTCCCCATCCTCTCCATGTTCTAAGTAAAACTAAAATTCTTACTGTTTCATAGTAAGAGTTCTTCCCAGTGTTGATTGGTTCAAACCAAGGAAGATGTTTAACTGGCAAATTTTAGCCAAACCATTACTGGATCTCCATAAACTTTTTAGTTCTAGGGAAATTCATTCTATTCAGGGAAGAAAAACACAACAGATGTTAAGATTTGGCATTTTTTGAAAGAGTCTGATAATAACTCAAGGATTTTATTATTTACCCACAAAGAAACAACAAAACCATAAATCTCTACTCCAAAGCAACAAGAGTGAAGAGACAGCCCTTCCAAAATAGAATGCCTCTGTGTTGCTAACACCTTCAAACAGCATCAGATACCCACACACACGCACACAATTTCTGGCCAGATCCTGCTTGCAATGGCCCTTCACCTTTTAATAATAAGTCAACATTAATAAAGGTGATAAAACTTAAACAAATCAAATATATAAGCTTAAAGGGGTCTTTATGATGCTGGACACATTTTAATTATATTTTGTGAGTGGCGAGCAAGGACCTATAGGAATTGGGACATGCAGAAAAGATAAAGTGCCAGTTGGAATACCTGGAGTAACATTGCACAGTATTTTTTTTTTTAAGATTTTATTTATTTATTCATCAGAGACACAGAGAGAGAGGCAGAGACACAGGCAGAGAGAAGCAGGCTCCATGCAGGGAGCCCGATGTGGGGACTCGATCCCAGGTCTCCAGGATCGCGCCCTGGGCCAAAGGCAGGTGCTAAACCGCTGAGCCACCCAGGCGTGCCAGGTGCCCAGTATTAAAAGGATTTGTAACATTGAAGACTGTAAACAGGCGGCCTGAGTTTTGCTGGCCACGCAGCCTCTGTAAGCCAGACAAGGCTCTCCTTTCTTCCTGGCAACTAATGGCTGGTGTGGAGGGTGTGGAGCTGTGGCGACCTGCTGAGAAAGGGTATGTGCTACCTGGGCTTACGCCGCAGGCTGAATGATGGTCCCCAGAGATATCCCGTCCTCATCCCTGGAATCTGCCAGTAACCTTATATAGCAGGAGAGACTTTGCAGATGCGTTTAAGGGTCTTGAGATGGGGAGGTTATGCTGGCCACCTGGTTGACTCTAAGTGTAGTCCTAAGTGTTCCTCTAGATTGAGTGTACCTCTATAAAAGAGACTGGATTATAGAGAAAAAGGCAGCAAACTGATGACAGAAGCAGAGACTTAGTGATATGGCCGCAAGCCAGGGAACGCTGGCAGCCACCACCAACTGCAAGAGGCGAGGAACAGATTCTACCGAAGAACCTTCAAGGAACCAGCTGTGCAAGATTCGTTCTGCACTCCTGACCTCCAAAGGGAGGGAACAAATGTTTTAAGCCACTGTGTTTCTGGCATTTTGTTACAGTGGCACCAGGAAACTTGCATGGGCCTTGCGTGTCTGACCTTGTAACCCAGCTCTCTTACTTGGCTGGTGAGGCTACAGAGCCCTGACTTGCCCACAATACCATAGCAGTTCTTGAAAGAACCAGGTCCCCAGGCTGCACCTGCAGAGTCCCATGCTCTTGTCACACACTACTACATTTTTCCCAAGAAAAGGTAAGTCAGAGGTCTTCCCAGTCATGCTTGGATCGAGAAGCAAACAAAAAGACTATGGCGTGGGGTACTCTTGAGCAGTGGCATTTCTGGGAGGGTCAGACCGGTAGAAAAGTTAATGGACGCTACAGACTCTCCTCCCAGAAAATATAAGGCACAGTTTCGCATATACTCCATCGGGGGTTCATGGACTTTTGATTGAAGAACTCCTGCTCTACAGAGAAAAAGCTAAAGAAAAACAGGCAAAATCAAGTCTTTAAGTAGACAGCTCAGTCTTGCTCGCAGTTCTGCATTTTGGAGGAGCACAGAACTGAGGACAGGGATTCCGTGGAAGGACGTTCGGGGTCCTGACATGAAAAGACCAGGGAAAATAAAACGGTAGCTCTGAAGGGATGAAAAGCATTAAAGCAAAGTTTGGGGTAAAGAATACTCATCAACAACCAGGAAAAGGAGCTTTTCGCCTCTCTATTCAGGTGATCATTCTTGTTCAAACCTAACAAAAAAGGCTACTTTAAAAAGATGTCTTTAAGTTACTTAGGAGCTTTGGAAGCCGCTGGATCCTGCTATTGGAGTAATGACGATCTGTGAATGCCCTTTGTACGGGTCTAATTCTACTCGCACTATTTCTTTGGAATTAGACGGTATTTTAGGGCTCTTTCGAGGAACACACAAATGCAGCGCGTGACTGAGACGTTGGTTCATCCAGGCTACTTCCGTCAAATACTGACAACTGACCGGGGCGGGGGGTGGCGGGGAGCCTTATGCACGCCCAGGGAAGAACTAACTTTCCCAAAGGACCAAAGCGTCTGCCCCCAGCAGCTGAGGTGAGCGTCGGGGGCAAAGAAAACCCCAAGCAAGACATGGAGTTGAAGGTAAGGAGGGCCTGGGGCACGGCAGGACCTAAGCGAGGCCCAAGGAGAGGCGGGAGGGAAAGGGGGGCAGAATCAGGCCCGGGGGGGGGGGGTCTTAGCGCCATGGCACACCGCAGCGCGCGCAGGGGCCCCAACCTCGACGGCCGGAGGTCAAGACCGACGTCGCCCTCACCTCGACTGAGTAGAGTTCGCGCGGCAGCACCACCTGCAGGTCCATGAGCAGCGTGATGGGGATGTGGGAGAGGAAGTAGAGGCCCAGCAGCCACTCCAGGCCGCGCCGGGCGCCCGGAGACCCCATCATCCGTTTGCTGCGCCGGGCAGGAGCCGAGGACGCGCTGGCCCCGGCCGCAGACGTGGGAAGCGGGCCCGAGCCCGCCCAGCGACGGCACCCGGCGCCCGGCCGCCCGCTCCGCCCCCTGGAGCGCTACGCCGGCCTCTCCCATTGGCTGGCTGCGAAGCCGCGGCGGGAGCGGTGCTCGTCGCCGAGCGCTCCCATTGGCTCGTCCGTCTATAGCGTGTCGAGGCGGCGCCCCGCAGGCCATTTCCATTGGCCGCCGGGGGGCGCCGCGTGGGCCGGGGGCGGGGCTCCTCGCCCGCAGCGTGGGCCGGCTCCTGGGCGCGCGGCGTGCAGACTGAGCTGGCGTGCCCCGCGCTGCCGCCCGCCGCCCCTCCGGCCGCCGAGTGCGCCGCGCGCTGCGCTCCCTTTCGCTCCCACTTCGTCCATTCACCGCAAGCCCGTAACGCCGACTGAGCGGCTCCCGTGTGCGGGGCGTTCAGGGCCGTGGGGACACCGGCAGGATCCCTGTCCCGTCGGAACCGAGGGGTCGCGCAGCCTCCCAGGGGTTGCCTGGGAGGCAGCCAGCGTCAATTAAACAAGAAACACAGGGATATAGTAAGAGGATGGACAGGTCTTGGTTGGCCCCGAAGAATGCGGGAGGATTTATTCATTCTGCAAATATGGGTCTTTAACTGAATCATTCACTGAGGAGTGGGATACAGGAGAAGTGAGTTGAAGAGAAAGGTAATCTGTTTCTGGCTGTGTTGACACTGAGCAGTGTCTGCTGCCTCTGAGTGGAGAAGTCTAGGAGGCAGTTGGATGAACCTGTCTGGGGGTGTAGATTTGTGTGGCATCAGCGTTTGATGGGAGTGGAAGTGTTGAGAGCAGAGGGGCCCCGTAATTGGTCCTGGAGGAGCTCCATCCTCAAGGGTGGTGTGAGGAGGGCGCCGAGGCACAGGTGCACAACAGGAATGTGATGCCATGGAAACACGGTGTGTGTGTGATCACTTGGGTCAGAGCAGCACCGAATGGCCCTGCAGTGGCCCTCTGAGAGCACTTGTGGCATGTGGAGGCAGGGGCCAGGTGACAGCAGGGCAGGGAGTGCAGACATCTGGTTAGGAGGAAAGGAGAGGATGGGGCAGGAGCTTGAGGGAGATGTGCCCCACAGAGGGCTTCTTTCTCAGATGAGAGAGACTGGGACACTTTCACTTGTTTAGATGCCGTTGGAAGTTTCTGGGTCACGGGGAGAGGTTGACATTATAGAAGAGAGCAGGAAATGTGGTTCAAGGCCCCAAGTTGCTGGAGAGAATGGAAGGATTAAGGTGAGGTCAGAGTGGGCCTGTGGGGACTGGGACAGAGAAATTGGTGGCAGTGTAGAGGGCCCAGCCGAAGTAGGTGGCCATTGATCTGGGGGCCCGGTCTCCTAGGCTGTGTGCTTTTCTGCACTGTGGGGTCTGGTTCAGGAAAAAGGGCTTGACTTAATCTGGGTTTGGGGTTCAGGGAGAGTGGCAGTTTTGAGATATTGGACAGGAGGGGTTGATGAGACGGAGCATGTGCTCCAGAATAGGTAGGGGAGGAGGCCGAGGGGGCCTGAGGGCTACAGCCTGGGAATGGATGTGAGGGAGTGGATGTGAGGAGGCAGGGCTGGTGTGGTGGGAGTTCCTGCGGGAGTGGGCCTGAAGGCGGGGAGATGAGGACAGGGGGGCACAGGGTTGGAATTCCTGGTGTCACAAGAAATTCTGTGCATGGGAAGGTGTGGCTGAAATGGAGAGGAGGGGGAAGGTGTTTGGAGATGGGGTCAAGGGCCAGAGAACCAGGGCGTGGGGTGGATGGGTGGGGACGACCACCGGGGAGTAACCCGGGGAAGGTGGGCTTAGGCTGAGGCATGGCTTAAACTTCACAGGGTGGAGGGGAAACGGTGTGCTGGTAGCCTGGGGGAGCAGGGAGGCTGGTGAGCCCACCTCCTGACCCTGAGCTTGGGGTGTGTGAACAAATGAACAGCCTCCCCTGGTGAGGGCTGTGGGGATACCGAGACCTGGGAGGGCCGGTGCCTGGTGTCAGGTCCTGCCACAGGAGAAGGCTGAGGGTGTGCAGGGGTTTGGGCCCTGGAGAGGAGGTGGGACAGAAGGACAGAGCCCTGGGGAAGGAGGGCATGGGGCGGGAGGGGGTGGAGGAGGTGAAGGTGAGGGTGAAGGTTCTTCGTGGTGTGCAGGATGAAGGGCAGGGGTGACAGAAGCTGTCGGACCCCGAGTGCTGGTGGCCCAGGGCTGGCCGGGGCAGGTGGAGCACTCCCACACAGCTTGCCCGGAGGAGCCCAGCCCCAACAGTGGCTTTGGGGACCAGGCCGCCCCTCCTAAGCTGTACTCCATGCTGATTAACACTGCTTGCTGGCGGGGGTGGGGGTGGGGGGAGCAGCACGTGGGGCCCCTAAGCCGGGATTTGCCCAGGGAACGTGTAAGCATACAGCTGCTAATGTGACCATTCCTCAGAAAACCTCTCACCCAGCCAAGTTTGTTATCTGTAGATAAAGACTTTCAAAGCCAAGCACTTTCCCTACCAGGATTTTCTACCCGAAAAAAAATCTCTGGGCAGTTGCTGCCTTATGTTTGAAATTCCTTTAGTGGGGGAACTGCCAGCTCTTCACTTGAGGTCAGATAAGTGGTAGGAGGCAAATGGCCCTGGGGAGGAGGGAGGACAGGGCTGATCCACCAGCAGGTTCCCCCGCCCAAAGCAAAGGGTAAGTGAAAGATTGATTTTATAAAGGGGGGAGGAGGCTCTGAACAGTTTCCTTGTCTTTCTGAGATGAGGCAAATTATTATTTGCCTTTGCCTTTGGAAAATTATTTGCATTGTGATGAGACAAACACCATTAGCCCAGCAGTGGCCGCCCTGGTGATGGAAGTGGAATCCTTCCATTGGAATCACAGCTGAGGTGCTAGGAGGGACCTGCTGCTTTCCTGTTTGGAAATAAAAAAAATAACTGGAAACTTTTCATTATTCTGTTTTATCCCCGGGGCGGGGGGGGGGGAACCAGAAAAGGTTTTATATAAAATTTTTGGATTACAGTGTTTTTTCCAGAGAACGTTAAACTTTATTATAAAATCCAAATAATAAATTTTATAATAAATTTTATGTAAAAAAATTATTAGAACTAATCAATGAGTTCAGCCAGGTTGTGGGATAAGTATCAATACACAAAAATTAATTGTATTTTTATATATTAGTAATGAACAATCTGAAAATGAAATCAAGACAATTCCATAAAAAATAACTACTTGGAAATAAATTTAATAAAAGAAGTACAAGACTTGTAATAGAACATTACAAAACCTTGAAAGAACAGAAGAGCTAAATAAATGGTGACATCCCACGTTCATGGATTGAAAGGTTTAATATGGTTAACATGACAAATTCCCCAAACTGATCTACAAGAGTCAGTGTAATCCTTATCAAAATCTTAGCTGGCCTCTGCAGAAATTAACAAATTGTTTCTAAAATTCATACGGAGGGGCCCCTGGGTGGCTTAGTGTGGGCTAAGCATCTGCCTTTGGCTCAGGTCATGATCCCAGAGAGTCCCAGGATTGAGCCCAGCAGACACCCCCTTCTCCCTCTGCCCCTCACCCTGCTTGTGCCCTCTCTTACTCGTTCTCTCAAGTAAATAAAGATTTTTAAATCTTTTAAAATTTTTTAAAAATATGGAATATGTGAGTGGCTTGGCAGTCGAGCGTCTGCCTTCAGCTCGGCATGATCCTGGTGTCCTGGGATCCAGTCCCGCATGGGGTTCTCTGTGGAGAGCCTGCTTCTCCTTCTGCCTATGTGTCTGCCTCTCTCTCTCTCTCTCTCTCTCTCTCTCTGTCTCTCATGAATAAATAAAATCTTTTTTAAAAATAAAAAAAAATTAAATTCGTATGGAAATGCAGGGGACTCAGAAGAGCCAGTCTTGAAAAGGAACAAAGTTGGAGGACTCCACTCACTCTTCCTGATTTCAAAACTTACTGTAAAGCAACAATAATCAAGACACTGTAGAATGGAATTGAGAGTCCAGAAGTGAAGCCTTAAATTAAACAATTTCTTTTTTTTTTTTTTTTTTTTTATTTATGATAGTCATACAGAGAGAGAGAGAGAGGGGCAGAGACATAGGCAGAGGGAGAAGCAGGCTCCATGCACCGGGAGCCCGATATGGGATTCGATCCTGGGTCTCCAGGATCGCGCCCTGGGCCAAAGGCAGGCGCCAAACCGCTGCGCCACCCAGGGATCCCTGAAGCCTTAAATTTACAATTAAAATCATTTTAAGGATCTAAAATAAATTATTACTTAGAAAAGAGACAAATTATCTAATGAATAAACTATTTCTGGGACAGCACAGCTTTACATATGTAGTGTATATTGTGGTAAAATATGCACACAATTTACCATTTTAAACATTTTAACTATACAGTTCAGTGGCATTAAGTACATTCACATTGTTGTGCAGCCAGCACCATTACCCATGTCCAGAACTTTTTCATCATCTCAATCTGAGGTTCCATACCTATAAAACATTAACTGTCCATTCTCCACTGGTAACCATTATACTACCTTCTATGAATTGGACTACTCTAGGTACCTCATATAAATAGAATTATACAATATTTTTCTTTTGTGTCTGGTTTCTTTCATGTCACATGTGTTCAAGGCTCATTTGTGTATATGTATCAGCATTTCCTTTAAAGCCTGAATAATATTCCATGGTGTATATGCATATATAAAAATATATAAATACACATTTTGTTTATCCATGCATCCATGGATGGACATTTGGGCAGTTTCCACCTTATGGCTATTGTGAATTAGTGCTATGAACATTGGCATTCAAATATCTGTTTAAGTCCCTGCTTATAATTCTTTTAGGTATATACCCAGAAATGGGACTGCTGGATCAAAAAATAATTATAATTTTAGGAACTGCCATACTTTTCCATAGCGGCTGCGCCATTTTACACTCCCATCAGCCATGTACAAGGGTTCCAACTTCTCACATTCTCGCCAACATTTGTACAATATTTTTTGATAATTTTTAAATCTTTTGCCTATTTTTGTCAGAACTTGGTAGCTGCGGATTCCAGCTAATTCTAATTATGGAAAAAATGACTACCATACGAATTGATTGAAAAGTCCTTATTGGCAAACCAAGCAGTCAAAATTTAATTTCTGTTAGAAAAAGTCTGGCTTCATTTTATACATGTTTCCATAAAAAACCCTCGCACTTCTGAATTTTAAGACAGAGCTGTGGTATGAATTTGTTGCCTGAGTGAACGAAAATTCTGCTAGTCTCAATATTTCTTAGTAATGCTCTCTGCTTTACTTTCAAGAAGTTCTCTCTCAGGATTGATGTATTATTTGGCAGCAGGGAGATGAAAGAGGTGGGGGCTTTATAAACAAAAACTTTCATATTGTCCCTTTTACTTAGCGACCAAGCTTTTTACACACAGGGTCATTGTGCCACAGTAGTAATTATGGTCTAAGAAGTATGTTTCTTTTGTAAAGCAGGAGAATGGTAATTGTGAAGGGGGAGGTGGTGGTCACATGGGATAATGAGGATGGTAGGAACAATTTGAAGCTGACTCTCTTAAAAAAACAGATGTGCCTCTGCAACTCCAAGAGTCTCATTTACCTCCACAGGTGTGTGTATCCTAGTTTAGAGAATCCCGGTCTGATTTTATCCCCTTCCCAACTAGACATTATTATTATTGCTTTATGCAATCTGCATTTGCTTAGTTTTCCCTACATGTTCATCAATTCTTGCATTGGAGATCTGCTTTTTTTTTTTTCTTTTTATGATTTTATTTATTTATTCATGAGAGACACACACACACACACGCACAGGCAGAGACACAGGCAGAGGGAGAAGCAGGCTCCATGCAGGGAGCCCGACATGGGACTAGATCCCCGGTCTCCAGGATCACGCCCTGATAAGAAGGCAGATGCTCAAACATTGAGCCACCCAGGCGTTCCTTCTTCTTCTTGAAGTACATTCTTTGGTGATGATCTATTCATAGCAAACTGAATTTGTGTTTTGAAAATATCTTTAAGTCTTTGCACTAAATGACAGTTTATAATTTTAGGTTAACATTTCTTCTTAAAACTTTGAATTTCATTCTGTTGTCTTCTAGCTTCAGTTGTTGCTGTTGAGAAGTCGTTTTCAATGTTAATCCTTTTAGGCAATTTTTCTCTGTTATATATAGGACTGCTTTGTCATCCTGCCATTTCACTACACATTATATATCCTGCTTATGATTTGTGTTCTTCCTAAATCCAAAGATTCCCTATTATGACAAAATCTAGAAAATTTTCATCTATTTAATTTTTACTCTCTTCTGTTATCTTTGGAACTCCCATTTTTTTTTTGAACTCTCATTTTATATGGATTTGATCTTTTTCACTATATCCCTCAAGTCTTTTAATGTTTTTTATTATCTCCTGTGCATATTTGTGTGTTTCTGCTATATAATAGGTAATGTATTCTTCGTAATCTTTCACAAGTTTTAGTTTTTCCTTTGGCAGTATTCAATCGAACTGTTTAACTGATTCATTCTATATTTTTTCAATGATTTTTTTCATTTGCATAAATTTATTAATTTTCAAATTTGCCTGGTCATGGTTCAATGACTTTTCTTTCTAGCTTGGCCTTCTTTTTTTTTTTTTAAGAGGAGAGAGTGGGTTGGGAGTGGTAGAGGATATTAAGCAGGCTCCATACCCAGAGCAAAGCCTGATGTTGGGCTCAATCTAATAACCCTGAGATCCTTACCTGAGCTGAAATCAAGAGTCAGATACTTAACTGATTGACTCACCCAGGCGCCCCCCCCCCCCCAACCTGTAAAGTACAATATTATACCTTCATTTCTCTAAAAATTTTAAAGCATAATCATTTTGTATTTTGCATTCAGTACTTCCATATCTTTAGTACTTAGTATTTATTTATTTACTTATTATTTATTTATTAAGATCTTATTCATTCATTCATGAGAGACACAGAGAGAGAGAGAGGCAGAGACACAGGCAGAGGGAGAAGCAGGCTCCACGCAGGGAGCCGACGTGGGACTTGATCCCGGGTCTCCAGGATCAGGGCCCAGGCTGAAGGTGGCACTAAACTGCTGAGCCACCTGGGCTGCCCCAGTACTTAGTTTTTAATGGTCTCTCCTATATAGTCGCTTATTTCTTTATGTTTTGTAATTTGGGGTTGTGAGCTCATATTTTGGTGTGTTTTATCTATGTTTGCTTTTGCCAGGCACTCCAGGGCACTATTAGCTGGGAGCCACTTTAGTATTTTGATTTGCATTTCCCAGGCTTTGATTGTAGCATAAATCTGAACTCTAAATGATGAGTATGGGTAAACTAAGTATGGTTTAGTATTCTTGTGGAAGACTTCTTTCCCACCAACAGCTAAGGTTGTAACAGATACATTTCCTTGTGACAGGCTGGACTTTGTTTTTTTCCTTTAACTGAAGGAATAGCTCATTGAATATTTCAGCTATATGCGGGAATCTAAATTTTAATTCCATTTCTTGCTCAGGGTCATGTCTCCTGTCTCCCCCGTGTAGTATTACTAGTCAAGGTTCTAATATGTTCGAGTCTGTGTCTTCCACTGAAAGATGGGACTAATAATAGTACCCACATTATGGGGTTGTTGTACAATTAATATTTGTATGGTACTTCGAGCAGGGCCTGACATATTATAATCAGTTGATAAATATTAGCTTTAATATTAGCTGCTATATTTTTTACCAGTTGGCAAATGACCTTAGGGAAGCAATGGCTCTAGTGTTCTCTGGTTTTGGTCCTTAAAGATTTCCCTTCTTTCTAGAAGTTTGGCTACTTATTGTTATATTTCATCAAGGATTCTTAGGTGTTTGTTTCATAGTTTTTTAGAATATCAAATCATCTGTATTGCTGGAAATAAAAACATTTTTGCTGTACTTAAAAAGACATATGAACAAAACTAGTTGCAAAACTCAACTTCCCCTGATTCTTGAGTTAGCTGAGAGCATGGATATTAAATATGTGGTCATTCAATTGGCGTTTATTTGCCATATGTATGATGATGTATGTGAAGACATGTTGATTTTCAAGGCCCTTGTTGGTAAAGTAACTGAAGAACTCTTGAATGACATGAGTTTTGGCAAATAGGATAGATGAAAAAAAGTACAGAGATGAGTAGACAGAGACACATCTGAACATGTCAACTAAATGCCTCTAGATTTTCCCAGTGTGTTTAGGGAGATGGAAAATGGTTTGTTTACAAAAAATGTGGCTTGAATATGTCGTTTAAGAGAATCTGTAATAGGGACACCTGGGTGGCTCAGCAGTTGAGTGCCTGCCTTTGGCTCAGGGCATGATCCCGGAGTCCCAGGATTGAGTCCTGCATGGGGCTCCCTGCACGGAGCCTGCTTCTCTCTCTGTGTCTCTGCCTCTCTCTGTGTGTGTCTTTCATGAATGAATAAATAAAATCTTAAAAAAAAAGAATCTGTAATAAAATAAGAAATGATGTAAAAAACATGTACTACTACATACATGCACAATGGCTTACCTGGGAGAAAATTGGGTTAGTTCTACCTTGAATTATTTGTCCTCATGGAAAACAATGTTGTGACAAAGGATAAAAACATGGATACGGGATCATTAATTCAAGTTATTCATTGTTTACCTTCATAATAAAAAATGTGGCTCAAATTAGAAGCATTAGCTCTGTAGGTATTCATGTGGAACAATCTTTCACATATATCACATGGAAAAAGGGAGGTGGAAGACAGTGTGCAGATTATGCTATCATTCCTATAAAAATATATAAGCTTGATTATGCAGAGTGTCTCTGGAATGATCCACAGAAACTAGAAATGGTGGTTTGGCTTTAGGGAAAATGATTCCCTTTTCACTGTCCTTTTGTAGATTGTGCCATGTGAATGCAATACTAACACACACACACTCTAATATTTTTAAAAGGAACCTGCAATATTGTCTGTACAAGATTTTTCTTAAGGATAAGCATTCTGAAAGATTCTAAAGCTGTTCATTCTAAAAATTATGATATAGTTGCTACAATTAAGAACTGGATGAAGGTAAGTTGGCTGTGAGGATGATGAGCTCTGAAAATTAGTGTTATTATCAAAATAAAAATAAAAATAAACTCATCTGGGTAGCCCGGGTGGCTCAGCGGTTGAGCGCCGCCTTTGGCCCGGTGCGTGATCCTGGAGACCTGGGATCGAGTCCCACATCGGGCTCCCTGCATGGAGCCTGCTTCTCCCTCTGCCTGTGTCCACCTCTCTCTGTCTCTAGTGAATAAATAAATAAAATCTTAAAAAAAAAAAAAAACTCTTCTTTAGAGATCTTTTTTTTTTTTTTAATTTTATTTATTTATGATAGTCACATAGAGAGAGAGAGAGAGGCAGAGACACAGGCAGAGGGAGAAGCAGGCTCCATGCACCGGGAGCCCGACGTGGGATTCGATCCCGGGTCTCCAGGATCGCGCCCTGGGCCAAAGGCAGGCGCCAAACCGCTGCGCCACCCAGGGATCCCGAGATCTTTTTTTTTAATTGAGATTTTATTTATTTATTCATTCATGAGAAACACACAGCAAGAAAGAGGGAGAGGCAGAGACACAGGCAGAGGGAGAAGCAGGCTCCATGCAGGGAGCTCGATGTGGGACTCGATCCTGGGTCTCCAGGATCATGCCCTGGGCTGAAGGCGGCGCTAAACCGCTGAGCCACCCAGGCTGCCCCCTCTTTAGAGATCTTTGATGAATATTTCCCTGACACATGAGGAAACTGCCCACTGGATCAGAGACCTCTGAAGTCTGCTACCTAACATAGATGCTGACCTCCCAGCAAGAAGGTCTACTTGTTTAAAGTTCTACCAATAGCAATTTACTACTTCTTTCCAAGATTCTGGGCCTTGTTCATTTACTGATAAAGTCACCTAAAAATGTAGGGAAAGCAGGGATGCCTGGGTGGCTCAGTTGGTTAAGCATTTGCCTTTGGCTCAGGTCATGATCCCAGGGTCCTGGGACAGAGCCCTGCATCAGGCTCCCTGCTCAGTGGGGAGTCTACTTCTCCCTCTCCCTCTGCCTTTCCCCCTGGTTTGTGCTTTCTCTCATGCAAATAAATAAATAAATCTTAAAAAAAAAGTAGGGAAAACAATTATATACCAACAAGCTAGACAACCTAAAAAAAATGGATAAATTCCTAGAAACATACAATCTTCCAAGATTGAATCATGAATAAATTGAAAATGTGAATAGACTGATTAGTAGTAAGGAGGATGGAGCAGTAATGAAAAAATCTCTCAACAAACAGAAGTCCAGGACCAGGCAGCTTCACTAGAGATTTCTGCCACACACTCAAAGTTTTTTTTTTTTTTTTTTTTTTACTCAAAGATTTAATACTGACCTTGCTCAAACTCTTCAAAAAAGAACCAAAGATGAGGGAAAGCTCCTAACACATTTTTCAAGGCCAGCATTACCCTTATACTAAAACCAGGCAAGGACACCCGTAAAAAATTACAGATCAATATATTTGATGAACATGGATGCAAAAATCCTCAACACAATATTAGCAATCCAAGTCCAAAAATACTTTAAAACGATTATATACCATGATCAAGTGGGATTTATTTCAGGGATGCAAGGATGGTTCGACACCTACAAATCAATGTGATAACTTCACATGAACAAAATAAAAGAAAAATCATATGATCATTTCAATAGATGTGGAAAAAGCATTTTATAAAATTCAACATCCATTTATAAAGACTCTCAATGAAGTGGGAATAGAAGGAACATATCTCATAAGGGTCATATATGAGAATCCTATATTAAAATCAGACTCAATGAAAAAAAAATCATATTCAATGGTGAAAAGCTGAAAACTTTTCCTCTAAGATCAGGAATAAGACAAGGATGCCACTTTTATTCAACATAGTATTGGAAGTCCTAGCCATGGAAATTAGGTAAGAAAAAGAAATAAAAGTTATCCAAATTGGAAAGGAAAGAAGTGTAACTGCCAGTATCTGCACACATGACTGACTTTCTCTATATCTATATATCCCTATCTGTCTATATATCTATATCTATAAATAAAAACTACCAAAATACAATTAGAACTATTAATTCAGTACAGTTGGAGGTTATAAAATCAATATACAGGTATCTGTGGCATTTTTATACACCAGTAACATGACAACTGAGAAATTAAGAAAACAATACTGGGATGCCTGGCTGGCTCAGTCAGTAGAGCATGTGACTCATGATCTTGGGGTTGTAAATTTGAGCCCTGCATTGGGTGTAGAGATTACTTAAAAAAAAAATTTAAAGTCCGAACCATTTACAATTGCACCAAAAAGAATAAATTACCTAGAAATAAATTAAACCAAGGAAGTAGAAGACTTGTATACTGAAAACTATAAGATGCTGGGATGCCTGGGTAGCTCAGTGGTTGAGCATCTGCCTCGGCTCAAGGCGTGATCCCGGTCCAGGGTTTAAGTTCCACATCAGACTCCCTGTGAGGAGTCTGCTTCTCCCTCTGTCTGTGTTTCTCTCTCTCTGTCTCTTATGAATAATAAATAAAATCTTTAAAAAAACAACAAAACTATAAGATGCTGATGAAAGAAAGAAACTAAGAGTATACAGATGGAAAGATATTTTGTGTTTGTAGACTGGAAGACTTAATATTGTTAAAATGTCCATAATACCCAAAGCAATCTACAGATTCAATGCAATACCTATCAAAATTCCAATGGCATACTTCACTTTTATTCAAGAAATAAAAGTTATCCAAAATAATTCTAAAACGTGTATGGAACCACAAAAGATCCTGAATAGCCAAAACAATCTTGAGAAGGAACAATAAAACTGTACGTATCAGGCTCCCTGATTTAAAACTATACTACAGGGAGACCTGGGTGGCTCAGCGGTTGAGCGTCTGCCTTTGACTCAGGGCATGATCCTGGGGTCTGGGATCAAGTCCCACATTGGGCTCCTGTAGAGAGCCTGCTCCTCCCTCTGCCTCTGCCTCTGTCTCTGCCTCTCTCTCTCTCTCTCTCTCTCTCTGTCTCTCATAAATAAATAAAATCTTAAAAAAAAACTATACTACAAAGCTATAGTAATCAAAACAGTATGGTACTGGTGCAGAAACAGACACACAGATCAATGAAACATAATTGAGAGCCCAGAATAAACCCACACATACATGGACAATTAATCTGTGACAAAGGAGCCAAGAAATACAATGGAGAAAGGATAGTTTCTTCAAGAAATGGTGCTGGGGAAACTGGACAGCCATGTGCAAAAGAATGAAACTAGACCACTATCTTACACTATACACAAAAATGAACTAAAAATGGATTACAGACTTGAATATAAGACATGAAACCATAAAATTCCAAGAAAACACAGATAGTAAACTCCCTGACATTGGTTTTAGCAGCATTTTTGTGGATCAGATTCCAAAGACAAGGGAAACTAAAGCAAAAATAAACTAAAAAGCTTCTGCACAGCAACAGAAACCATTATCAAAACAAAATGGCAACCTACTAAATAGAAGGTATTTGCAAACCATTTATGTGATAAGGGGTTATTAGCGGAAATATACAAGGAACTCATACAACTCAACAGAAAAACAACACAATTAAAAAACTGGCACAGGATCTGATTAAACATTTCTTTGGAGAACACATACAGGTGGCCAACAGGCACCTGAAAAGATGTTCAACATCACTAGTTGTTAGGGAAATGCAAATCAACATCGCAATGTGATATCACCTCAAATCTATCAGAATGGCTACTGTTCTCAAAACAACAAAAATAAGTGTTGTAATGGATGTGGAGAAAAGGAAACCCTTGTATGTTTGGGATTGCAAATTGGTGCAACTACTATGAAAACACTATGGAGAGTTCTCAAAAAATTAAGAACTACCATATGACCTAGCTATTCCAGTTCTAGGTATTTATCTGACAAATATGAAAACATGAATTTGAAAAGATATAGGTATTCCTATGTCCATTGCAGCATTGTTTACAAAATGCCAAGATATAAAAACAACCTATGTGTCCATCAATAGATGGGTAAAGAGGATGTGATATATTTATACAATGGAATATTACTCAGCCAATTAAAAAAGCGAAATCTTGCAATGGATGGACCTTGCATGTATTTATTACGCTAAGCAAAAGAAGTCAGATGAAGACGAATGCCATATAATTTCACTCATGTGGGATCTAAAAACCACCAAACCAAACCAAACTCATAGATACAGAGAACAGACTAATGGTTAGAGAAGGTTGGGCGGGGGGTGGACAAAATGGGTGAAGAGGAGCAACCGTTTGGTAATTGATGGTAAACTTAACTTTTGCTGATGATCACTTCGTAGTGTATACAGATGTCAAAGTATAGAGCTGTACACCTGACACGTATGTAAGAAAAAGTGTAGGAAAAATGTCACCACTTATGGGTTTGATTCTTAAACTACTTTAATCTTGAGAGAAGAAACAGGATGTTAAGTTCAGCAAGTATTATCAGTTTCTTCAATTCAGCCCTGATTTCCAAAATGGAAAGTTAGAGTCACTAGCCTCTAACTCATTAACTAAGAAACTTATTTTTATTTTATGGCATACCATTTAGAACATTAAAAGAATATTAAAGAATGGAATGCAAAATGTGCATGAATTCTGGAGGAAAGATGGGAGTGAGGAAGACTCTGACTTCTGGCTTAAATAATGGGGTGGATGGTGAAGTCCAGGCCCAGGATTGAGGGGAAGGAAGCAGATGGAACACTGTAACTTGAGCCATTGTCTTCTACCTCCTCTTCCAGAAAAAAGTTAAATCAAGAGTACCATCCTGGCACAGGTCCTAACTTAATGTGAAGAGGGTGCTATAGCCTGGGCCAGCTCACAACTCTGTCCTCTTGCCCCCAAACATACAAATTCCTTTTTCTTCCACAATTCCTCATGAATTGCTAAGGATGGCCCTAGTCTAGGATGGGGGAAAAGAGAACCAGTATGGAAAAGTGAGAATAATAATAAAGTTGTGTGAGAAACATTAATTTAATTTTTTTTTATTAAAAAGATCTTATTTATTCATGAGAGACACACAGGGAGAGGCAGAGACATAGGCAGAGGGAGAAGCAGCCTCCTTGCAGGGAGCCCAATTTGGGAATCGATTCCCGGACTGGGATCAAGCCCTGATTGGAAGGCAGATGCTCAACCGCTGAGCCACCCAGGCGTCCCTTAATTTCATTTTTGACATGTCTGAAATGCCTAGAAGATAACCAAGTGGAAATTTCTAATAGGGACCTAGCAGAAAAATCTGGGTATATAGGTAAGAGATTTGGGTTCATTCTCTTACACTCATTGAGGCCATGAGGGCAGATGAGGTCACAAGATGAGAGTAGTCAACAGTGGATTGTAATCTTAGCTGCACATTGGAATCAACTGGAGAATTAAAAAAAAAAAATCTCACAAAAAAACAAAACATAAAACTGATGCCTGACTTGCCTCTAGAGAGAATCTGATTTAATTGGTCTGGGGGTAGCCTAGGCACTAGAATTTCTGATAGTTCTCCAGGTGACTCTACCAAGTAGCCACATCAAAAACCTGTGGCTTTAGAAGCCAGGATTTATCCCTAGCCGAGGGAGCACAACATTATGAGGATTGAGCAGAAAAAGGAGCCTATATAGGCCCCCAAGAAGGGAGAAAAACAGAGTGGTATTACGGAAGACAAGGAAAGAGTCTTTAAGGAAGGAGAGGTGGAGAGAAGACTCAAAGTGCTCATTTACTACCCATGGTGTTTAGACACTACTTAGAGCACAGTAGGAATAGCTCCCCCAAAAGGGGCCTTTATTTCAAAATTCATGCAAATGTTGTATTCTATTATTTAATATATTTTTAATATAAAAGTAGTATTTTAAATGATTTAGCATATAAGAAAAACAAAATTCCAAACTTTATGAACTATCACAAGAAATTACCTCCATCTTCTGGGTTCTTATACCTAAACTGCAAACAAATTGGAGCTGATTAGAGCCCTAACTTATCTGTCCATACTGATTCCACTGACTGTAGAAATTCCACATTTTTGCAATTACCAACAATTTTAAATTAAAAAAAAACAAAAAACAAAAAACGAGACACACATCCTTGGTTAGCTGAACAGGTTCCAGTGGGAACAGGTCAATATATTTTCTCTAATATTTGTGAAGAATTTGTTTCAAACTGTTATATGTGCAATTCATATTGTTCTCTTGTAAGTAATGACAACTAGTTTCCTTATTCAAGCTTATTGATAGTAAGTAATTCTTGTATTCAGTTAGGTATTCAAAAGTTTATTGGATGTACAAACTAATATGTGTAAGTGTATTAATTTATACGAGTTAGAACAGTCAGTTCCCTCCATGTCAGGAAAAAAAATCCATTTTGCTAAATCAAGAAAAGACAGGGGAAATACATGCCATCTACAAACTCAAGAGTCATGTTGCCTTATCTACCACAGGGAAGTATTCCAAAGTTAGGTAGTCTGGGGTCAGGTCATAATTATACTACCACCCAGTTGGGACTTTGTCCTTCACTGGAATTACCTTTGGGCTGCCGGGGGAAGGAGGCAGAAAAGAAGGGAAGGGTAAGGTCAAGTCCTCAGCAGTCTGCTTCATCCAGTTTATGTATTTAATGTTTTGGACTCCAATGTATTGAAATTTGGTTTCACATGAAAATAGAGTTCTTTGCTCAAAAAGAAAAAAAAGGCTTTTAAACCACTGGATTAGACTCTAAGGTCTGAAAAGACTTTCAAATTATATATATTTGACTCATAATGTCTTTAAATATTAAGTTTTTGATATATTTTTGGCAATGTAAAGATCCTGGTAAGATTTTTAAAAACCACAACTAATTTCCTCAAAGATCAAAATAGAAATATGAATAGGAAATGTCTTAAAACTGCAAAATCAGGAATAAAAGCTATACTAAAGAGAAAACAAAGGAAAAGAATTGAAAGAAAACAGATGACACATCTTTTTCGAATGTCACATTTAATGTTTTCACCACTGTACTTCAAATCTACATTGTACAAAGTGACCAGTAAGTGTGCCACGGTAATTGACCAACCTCTGAGATTGTACCTTTCACACCAGTGTCTTCTTGGGCTCTTTTGATACTAAACACGTTTCTCATTCAAGTGAATTGAAATGCTTCAGTTGGGTTGATTCTCAGGAGCCTCATAAAAAAAAAACAAAGATATTGCACCATCTTTGTTTAGTAATTCAATGTTTGTTTCTTTCACAGCAAATAATTACTTCATTGAAGTTAAAACTTCCAAACATAACTTATTAATAGTCTTCAAATTCAGCTCAGATCACTCAAGATGAAAATACTCTGCTAAATACAGATAACTTACAATAACTTTAACAGTTAATTGTCCATAACACACAACAAGGTTTTTTCCTAGACCAATTTTAAGACGATCCATTAGTATTCCTTGTACAGGTGAAAAACAATCTTCAATTTTCTTGTCTTTTTATTTTTAATATAAAAGTTGGAAGGGACATTCAAGTTTCAAGTCTCCACATTGAACTTAAAAAAAAAAAATAGTCATCATCAGCATGTGGAGGTAAACAAGCCAAGTTGTATAACTCCAGGAGGTAGAGGCCTTCAATTTTGTATTCATATATACATATGCACAGAAGAATTCAGTGTTCCAACAGAAAAAAGAATTTGTCAAAAAGTAATAAGTTATTTACTACTGTGACATTTCAAGACTCCCACAGCTTTGCCTAAGGACACAAACACATTTGACATAATTCCCTATGTGCCTTTTTTGTGGCTTTAAAATTTTTAAAAATTTGTTTTTGTCTTTATTTATTTATTTTTTTTACTGTCCAGTGCAGGAAAAGTCTCACAAAATTTCACAGACCTAAAATGTGCAAGCTAGTTCTCTCTCTATACAGCAATGTTGGGATTCTTTTGAAATTAGCCCAGAAATGAATTATTTACACACATGAAAGATGCATGCTTCGGGGTTTCTTTATGTAAGAAAGAGCAGAAAAACTTCTAATAAAAATAGATTAAATATATATATATATATTTATACTGGGTAAGGAAAACAGAAGTTTCGTCTCTCCTAGTCACAAACTCATTCTCTCTACCCACAACATTGGATTTTAGACAGCACACATCACCGTCACGGCTCTAATGAGAAGCTAATTATAGGGCTTGATCATTAGGTGGCATGCCCCACCCCCCACCCCCCCAGGTGCAGCCACGATCAGCTCATGTGGCTCCATGATTGGTCGCAGGCAAGGTTTCTAGATTCTTTCATTTTAGAAAACCCCAAATTTTCAGGAATGGCTCAAATATCAAAATGTATGACTGTCCTTTATGTGTGTGTATATGTGTGTGAACAATCTCACTTCATTTTAAAAAAAGAAAAACAAAACAAAAACACAAAACCCCAAAATCCCAAATTTGGTTCAATTCTCTTTTGTTCTGAGGTGAGCCATAACAGCTGCACTAAATTCATAAAACATGTGCAACTCTGGGTAAAATATTTTTCTTCTAAAAGCACAACCACTTTACAAGATTAAAAGTCTAGTAACATTTCTAAATATTATTCATATCATACAAGTAGTGGTTGTTAATTTAAAACTTCATTAGTAAAATTACAGTACAAGCATGATTAACCTCCAGAATTGCAAATCCCAGACTCCAGTGGAAAGCTACATTACATCTTCAGTAGTACATTATCTTCCACCGTCACTCCCACACCAGAGGAGATGGGGGCATCTCAGACGGCTGGGCAACAGTGGAACTGGAAGAAAATGGAAATATGGTGAAACCAGCTATTGACACCACAAAAGGCAAAAGGGAGAGTCAATGCTGTGTATTTTCCTCTCTTCCTTTAAAAAAATTATAAAGTCCATTTCTGGATTTTATTTAACTTCTCTAAAGCTGTATTTGTTCCAAATTGTTCATTCAAGAATCTGTATCTATAAGCAAGGCAACAGTGATGGGCTTGAGGACGATGTGTCATTTACTTGTGGGACATCAAGGAAATGCCCTCCCTCATCTTTCCTCTTTTGGAAAGGGATAATGCCTGCCATCCACCTCATAGGACATTGTGATGAATACATGAGATAATGTAGGCAAAGTGCCTTCCACTGTGCCTACTTTGTAATATAAAGGAAGTAATAATGTCTACAATCAACCAGAAAATAATCTTACAGGATGCAGAATTATCCATTTAAAAGTAGCCTCTCAAAACACAATGACTTTAAGTGGAAACCTATGTGAATGAGCCTTATAAGCACTCTTTTATCAAGTATGAACTCAGTAGTAATGAATAATCATTTAGCATTTGTTATCCATAGATCAATTTTCTCAGTTATTTCACGTATCTAAT
Source organism: Canis aureus (assembly GCF_053574225.1). Taxonomy (NCBI): domain Eukaryota; kingdom Metazoa; phylum Chordata; class Mammalia; order Carnivora; family Canidae; genus Canis; species Canis aureus. The sequence goes on from NC_135626.1 coordinate 18,610,027, forward strand.
TTTGTTAACTAGATTATAAACTTGAGGATGTGTGTGTAACCACTTTGCTTCCTTGGGGCCTGGGATAATGAATAACTTACACCTGAAAGGTATTAAAACACATGATTTCCCGGGTCACTGACTCTTAGGGGAAAATAATAAAGTAATTTTAAACCACAGAGGAATAAACATACAACCTAATTCCTTCTTTCCACAGAAAAATACAAGGAAGAAATGAAAGTCACCCTGATTTAAAAAGTTCTAAACAAAAATTCGTGAAAAATGGATTCAATAAATTTAATCAATTTCAACACCATGTTAAGGCCAATTAAAAGGGAAGCAAGGGGAAGAGAGAAAAGGGAGAGGCAGAAAGGCAGGTGGGGAAGAAAGGAGGAAGAGTGTGGCCTTTCAGATATCTAAATCCACCCTTCTCTGTCCTGCTTTGTTATACTGGAGCCAGACACTTACTCACAGTTATCCTTTGCTACTTGGCTTGTGGTGGAAGGATACTGCAAGGCCAAGGCTTCCTAAGCAGCTTTCCTTCCTGGTTCTGGTGTCGGATTTTTTAATGTGGAAGGCCCAGTTTTGTTCTACCCAAATTTTCTGGCAAGTTTCTCTGGGACCCAGCAGGCTTCTCTGATAGACCAATTCCACCCACACCTTTTGAAAAGCATCTTCAGCACCCTCAAACTGTGTGTGTTCTTGTGGCAGCCATATCTTCTACTAAGTGGTCCAAATTTTATTAGGCTTGAGTGGAGGGGTCTCCTCCAAATTTTTAATTTCCTCCTTGTTCACTCTTCCTCAGTCTAAAGGGAGTACCTGCCTTCTGCCTTTGTTACTTTGGGACCCTCCAGAATCTTCTTATATACCTTTTAGAAGTTAACCATCTTTTCTAGTTAATGCTTCTATTAAATTTTCCCTCTTCAGGGCAGCCCCGGTGGCTCAGTGGTTTAGTGCCGCCTTTAGCCCAGGGCGTGATCCTGGAGACCCAGGATCGAGTCCTACATCAGGCTCCCTGCATGGAGCCTGCTTCTCCTTCTGCCTGTGTCTCTGCCTCTCGCTCTCTATGTGTCTCATGCATAAATAAATAAAATCTTAAAAAAAAACTTTTCCCTCTTCACATTCATGGGTGTGGTTTCTTTCTCCTTACTGGGCTTTAATTGATGCAAGGAATTAGGGAAAAAGACATTGAGAAGGAAAGGACAGAGAGAGACACAAGCAAATGAGGCTTGCTGGGTTCCAAAGCAGCTATGAAAACTCTAGATAGGACACACCAGCACTATACCTATAAAATAATCTTGCTTGTAGTTATTATTAAGGTGGTGGGGATGGTAGTAGGAACCAAGAGGACCATGTTTAACTTGAGGGCAGTGGCTGCCATGCTGCCGTACGGTGATCATCTGTGAACACAACTGCCAAAGCACCACCCCAAATCAACCACTAAATTGGCATCAGTGTAAAAATGAATGCGTACATTTTTAATTTGCTTTTGACTAAAACCAAAACTTGTAAAAGAAGTTTTATCTATATTTATCTTTTTATCTGTATTATCTAATCTAAATAAAAACAAATATGCTGAACAACCAAATCACAATGGCACCCTTTCAATAACAAAGTAAGAATTATATACATATAGTTACCTAATAAAGCTCTTAAAAGCAGCAGACTGCGGGTTGATGCAGAGAGGCACTCTGTTTCCTTTCTGCTGTTCCAAAATGAATTGGTGAATAATCTCTGTGGAGAAAACAAACATCATATAATTCTTGACAATCTGCAGGCATGGGAGCAGTGGATTCTTGGCTAACTGGCCAGCATTCTGAACAGCATTTCCCACTGGTTTAGTTAAGATCAAACGTACAGATCATGTATCAGGCAGGATCCAGTGGAACTTTCCTGAAATCAAAATGACAGTGCCTGCTAAACAGAGGCAACCTCCCCATTTCACCCCATCGACCAAGTGGTGTTATATGGGTTTGAAACCCCATCTGTGGGAGGAGTAAAATGGTCTATAAACTTGAATGATTCCACAGGGTTGGCATTATGAATGAATCTTCTAAATTGTTGGTAATTATTACCCTTTCGAAAATCACTTAAAAAAACCACAGCTCGTGTATAGGTACACAATTCTAGGCTGTTTATCTTGGGGACTACTCTCTTCTAAAATGTCTAAAATCATTCAGAATTTTGGATGTCCTTAACCTACCCCAATAGGAGATCATGTCAGGAAATTTTATGAGTAGACTATCAGAAATTCCCCTCTCTTGTGATCATTCAAAGAATGATTCCCTCACTGGATGTTTATTCTTTTTAAAATTTGCATGTTATATAAGACAGTCCAATATGTTTCAGTGAAATCACACTGAGTGAATACATATTATCTACTTTGAGTCACACTTACTAAGTAAGTCAGTTTGGAAAGCTCCTCTGCCTGACCTACCACTGAATGTAATATGAAATCAGTGTTTTTATAACACACATAGCTTTCTTGGCATATATGCCCTGGACAAACAGCTATACACAAGGTTGTAAAATAAACGTATGGAGGAACTTTGGTCACCATCCAGACTCAGCTTTTCATGGCCACATAATGGAAAATGTTATTATTCATTCTGCCTGGCCAAGGGCCAAAAAAGATACTCACCTTTAACCTGTCGAACAGAACTGAGGTTCTTCTCAAAAGTGTCATCAAATTTGGGATTGGTGATGGGCTCAAAGTCACTGGTATAAACTCTTCCAGTAGAGGTGGAAAAGCAACATTTACACATACACGTGTGATATCGTAGTCGCCCTTCATCTAGGTAGGGGTGGGCTAAGGCATCCTTAGCGGATATTCTTTTGGACTGAAATCAAATTTGGAGACCAGGACATCAACACTACAGATAAACACGACTGTCCACACAGGATCTTTCATAAGACACAGTAACTGCTCTTCATAGCTTATCCTTAATTTATAATACATCTTGTATAAAGAGGAATGAGCGAATGTATAGGCAGGTGACATAGCAGCAGGGAGTATATAACTCAGGACAACCAACCACCATATACCACCAGAAAGCACTCTGCTAAGATCCTAGAGTTCCTACCTTGAAATAGTTAGATGCATGGTCAAAAGTGGCAAATACCATGACATTTAAATATGCAATGCTTCGAAGGGGATAAGTTTACATTTTAAATAACAGTTATATTTTCTAAATATGTTTCAGCATTTGGTAGAGATGTGATCACAGTGGCAATTTTACAAAGCTGCCTGAAACTTTTATTCTCTTAGAATGCCAAATGAACTTAGGGCAAAAGCCTATGGGGAAAGTGCTAGGGTTGGGCAGCAGACAAGGTCTGAATGCCATGTTGTGGTGGCTAGCACCATCTGAATACCAGTGGCCTGTGGTTTTCTAGCACTTTAGATCAGAATACTTAATGAAGTTTCAGATTTACATAAATCATAAACTCATTTCTCCATTAAGAAAAATTCCTCTTTTTTAGCTCTGTGGACATGTAGGTACATTTTAAAGTATTTAAGGATGGACTTAGTACAGAGTCAGAGAAAAATGAACACTCTACCTCATTTTGAGTATAATCAAGCACTTCACATAACACAAAAACCAAGAAAACCATTTGGTACTCAAATCAAAACTAACTGGGTCATCCTGACTGGTTCTGGCACCCCAAATAACAAAATGTTAAATATTTTCCGTGAACCTGATTTCCCTAAAAACACTTATATCTCTGATTTTTATGCTGATGTTAAAAGGCAAGTCATAACTTTTCAGGATATGATAATCACAAAAGACAGTTGCTGTTTATCTACCACAAACAGAAGAATGTAAAGTTGACAACCTTGATTTTGTGTCTTTCACTACCTTTCATATGGTATATCTGGTGATCCAGCCCTTCTGAAGCCTGACTTGCTGGTACTCTCAGCAAGTAAGTTTCTTCTTTTTTTTCTAAATGGGTCCAGCTATTCCCGGAGGTTCCACTGGGATCAAGATCTATTACCAGAACCAAAAGAAACAAGCTGGCTGACAGTACCCTTTTCCTGGGACTGGGTCCCTTGAAGGCCTCAGTGCCTCTGGCCAGTCTCATGTGAGGGACTGAGTTCCTTGGCTTTTGCACACTACAACTGGTTCCTGGCCAAGTCTATTTCTGTTTCTGATTGAGCATGGTCAATCGTGAACACACTTGGTGGCAGCAGTGGTTAAATCTGAGTTTTAATTTTATCATCTGACCATTAAGTCATTTCTGTCAGGTGGCAGATGTCAGAAATTGGGTCTCTCTCTCAGTTGCCATGAGCAGCTGGAATCTGGATTCCCTGTTAATTTTTTTGTCTGTGGATTCTGATATATCCTGAAATTTCAGAATACAGGGTTGAAAAGATTTTGGTATTATCCCAACTACTGATAGGATGCTCTGTGTTTGTATGTTCTGTGTGCACCAACATGGGGTCCTCTAAAGTGTCTTACCTAAGGGAAACCTTTGAACAAAAAGTAAATCAAATCCCTACCATGCAATGATCAACTTTCATTTCTCTAAACAAATTAACGTCTCTTTAGAACTTCTGAAACAAGGGTAAAGAAAGGAGACTGTCATTTTGTAAAGGGTATGAACACTTAAAAGAAAGACTGCCTTACTAAATTGAGAAAGATATCACAAAATTATTCGATTTTCAATAATGTTCTTTGGAAGAATCTAGTGGTGCTTAATTATGTCCTATACTGCCCCCCCCCCCAAATGATTGATTGATTTGAGAGAGAGAGAGAGAGAGAGAGAGAGAGAATGTGCACATGTGAGTGAGGGGAAGGGCAGAGAGAGCAGGAGACAAGCAGACTCTCCACCTGAGCAGGGAGCCTGACGGGGGCTAGATCCTAAGACCCTGAGATTATGACCTGAGCTGAAACCAAGAGTCAGATGGTCAACTGACTAACCTACCCAGGCATCCCATATCATATATATTCTTAATTACCTATTGTATATATACCTTAACTTATCAACATTTATAATAGAAGTGGATGCTTATTTCTACCCTAGATTTTGTTATCAGAGTTGGCTCTTTTAGTTTTGAAGAGTTGATAAAACTTCCCTTTTTACAAATAAAAATATATTTTTAAAAATATTTTATTTATTTATTCATGAGAGACACGGAGAGAGAGAGGCAGAGACAGACAGAGGAGAAGCAGGCTCCATGCAGGGAGCCCAATGTGGGACTCGATCCCAGGTCTCCAGGATCACGCCCTGGAGCTGAAGACAGGCGCCAAACCACAGCCACCCAGGGACCCCCTATTTCTTTTTTAAAATATTTATTTATTTATTTATTTATTTATTTATTTATTTATTTATTTATGAGATATACAGAAAGACAGGCAGAGGAGAAGTAGGCTCCTTGTGGGACCCTGATGTGGGACTTGACCCCAGGACCCTGGGATCATGACCTGAGCCAAAGGCAGATGCTCAACCACTAAGCCATCCAGGCATCCCAATAAAAAATATTTCTAAGCAAACACATTGATGTACTTTGTATATTTCTGAGGGGAGTTAATATATCATGTTATGAGATCTCTTAATTTTATTTATTTAAAAAAAATTTTTTTTAAATTTATGATAGTCACAGAGAGAGAGAGAGGCAGAGACATAGGCAGAGGGAGAAGCAGGCTCCATGCACTGGGAGCCCTATGTGGGATTCAATCCAGGGTCTCCAGGATCGCACCCTGGGCCAAAGGCAGGCACCAAACCGCTGCGCCACCCAGGGATCCCTGAGATCTCTTAAAAAGTAAATGTGGCAAACTCCTATTCCAACTGGCTTTTAGAACCAATCTCAACATATTAAAGACACATATGAAGAAATGAAGAGATTTTTAAAACATTATTCTCCTTATTTATTAAATAGGTGGGCTACTGAAAATTTTTTTCTTGCTAAAGTTATAAATCAAAGGGGCGCCTGGGTGGCTCAGTCAGTTAAGCTTCTGACTTGATTTAGGCTCAGGTCATGATCTCAGGGTTGTGGGATCAAGCCTTGCTTCAGGCTCTACGCTCATCATGGAGCCTGCTTGTCCTTCTTCCTCTGCTCCTCTCTGCTCTCTTTTTCTCTCTCAAATAAGTAAGTAAGTAAGTAAGTAAATAAATAAATAAAACCTTTAAAAAAAAAAGCTATAACTCAAAGATAAGATTAAAGCTTTAAACTGTAAATTAAAAAGGTACTCTTGGTTAGTAAGTTATAGAGTAAGAAGCAAAATGTTTCTCTTAACTTAAAACTTTTAATATCTGGTATATAATTGTATAAGATAAAAAGGTCATGTGATATTTCTATGCAAGGTGACTCTTTGAACAAATCAGTCCAAGCCAATAGTCATAAAATTATAAATATCTCTGTTTTCTTCCTGATCTTACTGCCACGTACAAGTAATGCCACTACAGCATTCTAGAAGTTTTGGGTTTGTTTTCTCACAAAAAGCCTTATCGTCTTGAATTTGATTTTTTTCCCTACTGATTTTGCTGGCCAGATAAACTAATATCCCTTTGTATAAGATTACAGAATTGCAAAATTATGTGTTCAACTACATTAGATGAATGATAATAGGTAATGTGCTAAAAAGAAATTAGTTTTTAGAATGCTACAAATCATAAGGACTTAATTTGCCAACTTAAATTTTAATCCGATTCTTAGTTAACATTAAGACCTTAGTAATAATTAATTTGAGTTAATAAACCATGTTTGAATATATGAACAATTTAATTTTAATATACAAAGGCTCTTCATTAATACATTATAGAGGAGCCATCAATAAAGAGTTAAAAAAGGGGCAGCCCGGGTGGCTCAGCGGTTTAGTGCTGCCTTCGGCCCAGGTTGTGATCCTGGAGACCCAGGATCGAGTCCCATGTCGGGCTCCCTGCATGGAGCCTGCTTCTCTCTGTGTCTGTGTCTCTCTCTCTCTGTGTCCCTCATGAATAAATAAATAAAATCTTAAAAAAAAAAAAAAAAGAAAGGGGTTAAAAAAGCTGTGCAAATTTCTTTGGGTCAACGTAATATGTATTTTTGTAAAGAGTGTAGAAGAGTATGTGATAATAGGAAGATGGGTATGCAAGGTAACAGTTATGTGTCTGGCAAGAGAAAAAAGTGAATAATTTTATCTAAATTCCGAATAATAATTATTTTTTAAAAATATTGCTTGTAACTGTTTATTGCATTTAGATAAATTAATGTCTCTGGAGGTTTGTTTAATGCCTTCACTATTTGAGTTAATAGTTAATTACATCTTTATAGACTATTTACTACACCCCATCCTTTCCAATACTGTTGATATTATTGTAATAAAGAGACAGAGACCTTTAACCTTATCCTCTAGTGGTTTCTGTCTTCTCCTTACATTTGCCTAAAGGCTTCTACTTCAAGCTAAGGAATTAAGTTTTCCATGAGAAACATCACAAGAACCCCAGTAGGGGACTGTTAACACCAGATACTTCTGACTACTGAATTCAGGATATAAACATATGGGTATAGCTGATATTATCACCACAGACAGCTATCACCTAGACTACATCAAGTAACTGAGTCAGGATTTTTAGGAATGTGTCAGTCTAGGAGCAGACACGTGGCAGTAGACTGTTTAACCTAAGATAAAAAAAGTACTTAGATAATTATCTCAGACTAACTGGACTAAATAAACTGATTTAATTATGGTTAATGTTCTATTTTTAATGGATACTTTTTAAAAACCTCATTTCTTTCTTCTTGCTAGCCCTCAATTTAATAGATTAAAGTCAGAATGAAACATTCTTTAAAAATGGTATCTATTTCTAACTGAAATAGATCTCAAAATCCCTCCGAATTGGAAAGAATCCTTATATCAGTCATAATAAAGCATCAGGCCCATTTAAAAATGATTCTGTAAACAAATAATATATATCAATTGGCTTTGTTCTATAAGACAATGATAAAAATAGGTAAATATTACATGGGGTGGCTTAACAAATTCTTTTTAAAAAATTCTTAAATGACCATGTAGTTATTTACATAGGTCCAATAAGAATCTATCCTTTTTTACCAGATAAATCTTATCTCCTTCTTAGAGATTAATCTAATGTATAACTATAAGCATACTAAAAGTTTCATTTTAATTAGGTGTGACAACCTCACTCTTTAGGAAAAAGGACTACATTTCATGTATAGAACTGATGTCTAAAAGGCGTCTCAGGAAAACATGCTTGGTATCCACCATATGGCTTACAAAATTCCAGTCTTAGGGTTGTAAAGATTATGAGCTCCTGTCAGGTCAGGATCATTAATAATCATGTGATCTCAGAGAAATAGGACACTTTACAGCTTCAAGTATTGGAAGTAAAACCTGGTACAGGTGAATCATATGGTTCTTGGTTCCTAATCTAAACAGAATAAAGAGTGTAACATATTTCTAACACATAAAAGTAAAATTTAACCTCAGGGCCTTTATAACATCCTCTAGAGGTAGACAGAAATGACCTTGGAAGACTGAAGTTCATGTGGTTCTAGTTTTGTTAACCACAAAAGATATATAAAACATATGTAAAAGGTCATTATGTATTAACATCTCCTGTTGTATATATAGTTTAGCTATGTAGATAAACTTGCCAAATAAAACAAAAAAATCAAACTAACGACCTAAGTCCCTAGCTCACTGAACAGGTTATATGGTGGAAACTATCCTTAATGATAGGAACTTGACCACAAGGAGGGAGTGTGGAAACGAGAAGTGCCACTCTGCTTTGTTTCCTATATCATGAGGCACCTCACATACCAAAATAAACAAATGGAAGCCAAAAAGTAAACACCAAATGAACAAAAAATTCACTCTGTCCCTTGAGATGTAGCTGTTTTCTCATTATGAACATACCAATGTAAACATCACAAATGGTACTTTTGTGGGTTTTTTTCCCCCTTTAAGTACCTATTGTGTTTTGTCCTTGAGGACTTCCTTATACTCTTGGCAAGTAAGATGTTCTTTTCTAAATGTTGTCATTTTTGAGTCTTCTTTGGTAATAGTTACCAGCACAGAGATGAATAATAAATATTCTTTGGATAAGTAGATAAATGAAGACCTGAACTTTGTCCCAGAAGAGTCAAGTCTAGAAATGGCATTTGAGGGATCCCTGGGTGGCGCAGCGGTTTGGCGCCTGCCTTTGGCCCAGGGCGCGATCCTGGAGACCCGGGATCGAGTCCCACGTCGGGCTCCCGGTGCGTGGAGCCTGCTTCTCCCTCTGCCTGTGTCTCTGCCTCTCTCTCTCTCTCTCTCTCTGTGTGTGTGTGACTATCATGAATGAATAAAAATTTAAAAAAATAAAAAATAAAAAAAAAATAGAAATGGCATTTGATAAAGCTACTATCTCAATCACCAAAAGAGTAAAAACAGCTTCTTATACAATATAATGGACAGATTCTTTTCCAAGAATGGTTTTTTTTTTTTTTTAAATTTTTTATTTATTTATGATAGACATACAGAGAGAAAGAGAGAGAGGCAGAGACACAGGCAGAGGGAGAAGCAGGCTCCATGCACCGGGAGCCTGACGTGGGATTTGATCCCGGGTCCCCAGGATCGCGCCCTGGGCCAAAGGCAGGCGCCAAACCGCTGCGCTACCCAGGGATCCCTCCAAGAATGTTAAAATTCTTTTCTCCTGATTTACCTTGGTGTCAAACTCCTTTTTCAAATCCTGAGATAAATAAGGATGGTACAGTTCCCTATCTCTCTTCACCTACATATCTATGTGTTAGAAATCAAACTTCTGTGCAATGAGTGAGCAAGTGAGCACGATGATACATATGAAACTGGGGATTGAAGTTTATCTTTGAAAAGTGTTCTTTATATTGCTCATTTATTTAAAGCCAGGATGTTTTTCTTAGAACACATGTATTTTTAATTCATTAAAAAAAATAAAAATAAATACTACTTACTGGATCAAAGACCAACATCCTGCAAAGGAGATGAACAGCTTCATGTGTAGCCTGGCTAGACAGGGTATAAAGTACAGGAAGAGATGGCTGTAAAAAAATAAAGGATTAAAATATGTGAGTTTCTGTGAAGATATGGAATACAGCCAATTTATTACAAGGTAAGTACCCAGCTCAAAAAACATGTGCACATATGTCTAACCTCAAAAGGAATGAGTATTCCCCTCATTAACCAATCTTCAGAAGCAACAACTGTCACTGACTTCCAATGGCATATTTTATATTGCAGGATTACCTATTGTAGGTTAGCACACAAAGGAGCCTACAAAAAATGAAAACTAATCCTGTAAATATGGTACTCCTGTTAGCCTTAAACCATAAATGCTCTGGCAAGAAGGGAAACTAAACATGCCTGGACATGGGAGGCAAAAATATATAAAGCCACAGCCACATGCAAAGTTAAGCATGTAAACTGTGCAAAGGAAGCATGTAAACTATGTCTTACATGTCTGCCTACTTTCAACAAAGCCACATAATAAAATCCAATAAGAATAGCAGCAAGCCATCTCAAAGTCATCAGGAGATAATTATTCACCTCACAGAAGTTTTCTGCAGGATCAAGGACAGAGATGCCATGAGATGAGGGTTCTAATTCACTAATTAGATAAATAAACACGTCGGAATCCTAATATCCTTTAGCACAGAACAAGGTGGTTGAACTAAATGATCTTTGAAATTTACTTTAGTTCTAAAATTATATGAAACTAGATAGGATTATAACAGATAAAAAGCATTATGTGCACAGAACCCATTTATAATTGGCACTCAAATATTTGTTTGCAGATAGAGAAGTATTTCTTGTTAAAAATACTTAAGTCTATGGTAGCCTCGAAATGATCTATATTAGTCAAGATAAGGAGTGACGTGTGGAGAGTGAAGGCAAGAGGTTTTAATTTACAACTTAATTTACATATTTTCTTTTTTTTAATTTACATATTTTCTATAAGAATTTATTTACTGTGTAAAATGAAGTAATTTATAGTTTTGAAAGATTCTGATTCTTGGTTTGACTGCAAATAGCTGGTCTTTTTCAATGGCTTATGCAGGTTGGCAGCCAAATTCCAGCCTATTCTTACTGACTAAAATATCTCACCATAAGCAATTCTTCCCTTTTGACTTTTTTTTTTAAATTAAGATTTTATTTTTTAGTAATCTCTACATCAACGTGGGGCTCAAACCCACAAACCTAGGTCAAGAGTTGCATGGTCCATTGACTGAGCCAGCCAGGCACCCCTCCTTTCCATTTTCTAAGTGAATTCAACCTTTAATCCTATTTTTCTGGTGGAGGTGTGTTATAGCTTAGGGACAGGAATACTGGGATAAGTACTAGAACAGGTGGGTTCCAATTCTAACTTTGCCAACGTTAGACTCAGGTAAGTCACTAGAACTTCAGCTTAAACTTCATTTATTAGACTGTACTGGCACAGAGCAGCCTACTGATCCAAAGCATTGCTAATCATCTATCATCCACCAAATGCCAGGGTTTGGGCTAGGTGTTGGAGCAATAAAGATGAATATCAGGTCTCAGATGGGCAAGGAAAACATATGAACAAACAGTCTTAGAGGATGGAGAATAGAGAACAAATTAGAAGGCAAATTTTGTTGAGACTTGAGGATGACTGGATACATGAGGAGCTTGTGAAAATCAAATGACTGAATGTTAATGCAACCTGAAATTTTATACCCTCTCCCATCTCATATTTCTTTGTAGAATTATACCCTAAGAAACACATTAAAATTAAGGCCAAGTTTCACCACAGCCTGGAGCAGCTATCTTATGTGTTTTCTCCTTTTCTGTGTTTATATGCATGTTAAGAAAGGGGTCAGAGAAAAAGAAGTCAGTCAGTTATGCCAATACCTCTCCAGAAGGAGCTAATAATTTAGTTCCTAGCACAGGCTCCACAGGAAAGATGCAATACTAGAGATGCTGGATTTTCTTCCCCTTGAATTCACCAGCCATTATGGTTGAAACCAGTTGGGCACAGGGTATTAGAACTAGACAAGAAGTTTATATTTTTCATGGAGTACAACAGAATCAATTTGAATAAAAAAAAAAAAAAAACCAGAATGCTTAGAAATATGCCCTAAATATTTCATTTGGGAGAAAGTTTTTGTCATTTCCCCCAACATTCACACACATTACTTTTTTTTTTTTTTTAAGATTTTATTTATTTATTCATGAGACACACACACACACACACACAGAGGCAGAGACACAGGCAGGAGAAGCAGGCTCCATGTAGGGAGCCCTAGGTGGGACTCGATTCTGGGATCCCAGGATCATGCCATGAGCCGAAGGCAGATGCTCAACTGCTGAGACACCCAGGCATTCCCATACACATTACTTTTTCCCCTTTAAGACACACCAGTCCATTTTCTGTTTGTTCTGCAAGTTTATAAGCCACTTAGGAGTGAGTGGGTGCCAGTGTTTAATCACGAGGACAGGAAGGGTTAAAGAGTACTCCATTAATGACTAATGACTATTAGTGAAATGAAGCAAGGATGAGCTTCTGGACACATGAAAGGTGAGGGGTCCTAACTGATTATGTCACAGTCATCAGAAGCCAAGTGCAGAGTGCTCGTCACCACAATAGAGTTGGCTTGGCTGGCTCAGCTCTTTAAGTCCTGTCCTGTAAATTTTCAGCTAGTGGCAAAGAAGCTGTGATCATCAGTCAGCAACATTAGTTAAGAATGCACAATGCACAGTGCACTGTATAGTGAGCACTCCGGGGTTATATAAAAGAAATCCCGACCTGAAAAATAATTGGTTTGAACTGAATGAACTCTAACATAATCTATTAAATGTAAGACATGGTTCCTGTCAGGAGATAGAACTATTTTCACTCTAGTGAACATATTACATGTATTTCTGTCATGACTGGTCAGGAACAATCTGAGAAAAAAGGAAAATCTAAACTTTAGACGAACAAAAGACTAAGGGCTGACAATAGACTTTTCAATCTTACCAACAGGTCAGTGCCCCAACAAGTATCTACTTTTTTTTTTTCTTTTAAAGATTTTATTTATTTTAGAAAGAGAACAAGCAAGGGGAGAGGGAGAGAGAGAATCTCAAGCAGACTCTGAGTTGAGCACAGAGCCTGACATAGGGCTCAATCCCACGACCCTGAGCTGAAATCAAGAGTCAGCAGCTCTACCAACTGAGCCACCTAGGTGCCCCAACAAGTATCTACTTTAAAAGATACTTGGGCCATGGCAGCTAAGATTGCATTCATCCAAGATTCTGAGTTGTAGAAAAGAAACAACAAATAAAAAATACCGAACAGTGTTTTTGTCTACTGAGCATTCCTTGACTTTTGGGGAACCACTCCCTTTTTACTCATAAATCAAGCCAAGCCTGATTGCAATCTAACTCCAAGAATGGGCACCTGACCCAGGCCTGGCCAATCGAATGAAATATTCCCCTGAACACCTTGACTGGCTCTGGGAAAGACACATGTTCTTAAACAGGGGAGAGCCAATGGGCTGGCTAATCCAACACATACCCCCCCATCCTCTTCTCCTATACCCACCTTTATCATAGAGGTTAGAAAACACTCATTTTTTTAAAGCTTGTCTTACATCTGGGAGGTTACATATTACACAGTTCTAGACAAGGACATATAAGCAGAAATTTGCTAGGCAGGCTTCTGGGAAAATAGCCTTTCCTGATAAAAGGGACAGACACCACTAGTGTTCTTTCTTTCCTCTGTTTTCTTGCTTTGAATGTGAATAGGATTCCAAGCTATAGCTATTTTGTAGCCAGGAGGAAATAAGCAAGGGGGTATGAAATCAATATTCTACATATGGCAGAGCAGAAAGAAAGAAAAAAAATTAGGTCCTTGATGACATAATTGAGCTGCTGTACCAGCTTCAGGCTGCTTACCTCTGGACTTTCTTGATATGAGAAAAAAAATGAACCCCTATTTCTTTAAACCACTGGAAGCAAGATTTTTTATTGCTCATAACCAAACATATTTATAACTGAATCAGAGACCTTCCACATATTTTCTCTAGATCTGTTTGAGAAAGCTCTTTCCTGAAGGACTGATATGCTAGTAGAATGTAGGCCTGGACTGCTGGTTCCATTTTTACAAACACACAGGGGAAAAGAAAGCCTGTCTGAAAATGAATCCTGTGAACACACAGGAAAACAGAACAGAGAAAGTCAGATTCCTGGCTCAGAACATCACTTGACTACTTGAATCTAGCTAGGCCTGCGTTAGCTGTAGACCAACAACTTCATATAAAAAGTTCCATGAGCCAGTAAGTTCCCTTTTTTGCTTAAGCCAGTTTTAATTGAACTTCACTGAAGAGTCCTGACTGATAGAGTGTATGGAAGTATATTAACCAACCACATAAGAAAATTAATTTGAGACAGTAATCTGTGACTATATAATAATAATATATATAATAACTATATAATAGCTAATTTGATTCTCCTTTTGTATATGTATGGTTATATTTTTTAAGAAGTCCCAACAAATAATAGTACATATTTCTGTTTGTACAAATATGTATAAATAAATGCTTAGAAAAACATGTCTGGGAAGTTACTCTCAAATTAATCCAGAGGTGACAGGGATAGCCTGGGGTAGTGAAGGATGACAAACTGTTAAAATTTTTATTTTACATGTACTTGCATATTACTTGCATATATACAAATGAAACTAATAAAAAAAAATCTGCTGTGAAGGTGTATTGTCAGGCAGTGTGCTGTAATCCTTCATTTCCTGTTTGTAAAAAGGAACAAACGGTACATTATAGTGCTATGAGGATTTAATGAACTAATGCGTAAGAAGTGGTTGGGACAGTGGCTAGTGTATAGCAAACTTCTAATTATTGTTAGTAGTAAAGAATGGTTATTTCCATCTAACTTTGAGTAGCTACTTAAGTGGGAACTACTTGAAAAAGGCTTGTTTTTCTTTTTTATAGTCCAAACTCAAAAACTTTTATTGAAATTTTAGAAGTATTCCTCATGAGTTTAAATATAGTTCATCTAACTCCTATATCAAGTAATTTAGAATAAGTACCATAAAGTATAACTTGCCCTGCAAGGACCTCCAATAGTCTAAGCAGCTTCATTGAGAATTCAGAGTCCTTTCTAAAAGTTACAGGCTTTTTCTTGTGCATGCATTTTTATCTCATGTAATTAGTAATGTGTTAATACAGCTCATTCTGCCTTGTTCATGTACTTTTCTATAAATTTATCTATAGTTTTTTTGTAAAGAACTTTTATCATGGTAATGCATAAAAAGGACCAAACCTACCTAAGGCCCTTTCTGCATCAATTGAGATAATCGTGATTTTTCTCACTTAAAATGTAAAAACATATTAGTAGATTTTCTGTAGGTGAAACATCTTTGAATCCCTGGGACAAACTCCACTTGATCATAATATTGTTAGTAAAAAAAAAATCATCACAAGCTGTATCTAAAAATTTTAGGGTGATAACTTTAATTGTTAATATTTATCAAGTGTTTAGAATGTCAGATACTATTCTAAAGTGAGTTACCGGTTGAGGCAGGTTTCATATTCAGTCTGTCTGAAAACTGTAGCATACAACTCCTGGGACACCGTCAACATGCTGTGCCCTGTGGTGAGCCTGAGACTGCCACCACAGCCTGTACTCTTCATCACTACAGACCAAAGAAATATAAACAGAGTATATATCTGGTGTGGGGTGCTAAGAACTATGCCCTTTGCAGAATAGTCATGATGTACAGAACTACACAAGCTATAGTGTATATACTAGACTTTGGACCAAATTTAGAGAGTGGGAAGGGGAAAAGTAGAGTCTGACTCATGGCTTTAAGTAAAGAGCTTCAAGGGTCTGCTAACTTCTAGAGAGAAGTGTTGTATAAAGATCAACTAGCAAATGTAGATGAAACCCTGAATTTCCATACTGGGGGAAAACCGGAACCAACGATTATGCTAAGTTCATTTACATTCAATTATATATGGTAGATGTAACTTACTCTATACAAATCTACCTGGGCTTAGTGTTCAAAGACCATGAACATCTGACTCAGGAGACAATTTCTAGCATTGATTAAAAGCATCTAAAGTTAAGACTTTAAAGTCTTGTGCAAACTGTATCTATATCTAGACTTTGAGGGAAAAATGGTTGGCTAATTTGTTTCCACTCCACCAGTCTTTCTCTTCAAACCAAAATATTACAATAGCAAGGCTAGCCAGGTCTACCCCTAACTTTTACTGTGGTGCTCTCTTAAGACCATCACTAAATTTAACGATAAGCAAAATAAATTCAAAGAGGCATTACTGTTAAGAGTCGGATTCACGTAAAAATGTATAGGAAAAAATTCTGTTTAACATCTTAACCTATTTTTAACTAGTTAAATAAATATAGGACTTTAAATTTTCCTTTCTTCCCTCCTTTGTTTTAGATAATAATATGATACTTACTATTTTTTTATTTAATTGAAAGTTCTAGGTTTTTATGACTAATAGATTTTTAAAATTTCTAGTAGGAAAAGGACTCACTGCCAAGAATATTCAAAGGAGAGCATAGTTACCTTTGGTGTAGTATGTTACATTTTTGAGCTGTTCTAGAAGGCAGGCAGGAAATCCTTAGGAAGCCTTGCTCTCTCGGTTGTAGTTTAGCAGCTCTGACACAAAGGATTAATTAGCTGGCAACCATTAGCAATAGTTAAAATTCCTCTAGAGATGGAAGGGTGGCACCAGGGTATGTGATCTTAATCACATTTCATTACTGGCTACCTTTAGCCAGGAAAGATTTACTGACCTAAGATCAGTAAAAGAGGAAAGTTATTTTGCTAGTTACAAGGACACATTTACAATGAAGTATTGATAAATTACTTTAATATTCCTGATAATGGCCAAAAAATAGAACATAACAGATCTTTTGAGTTCTCTCCATTAATACAGAACCTTCCTCTAGGTTAAGACTTACTGTGTGCTCTTCTAAGAGAGTTGGGGCCTCAAATTATTTCATAGTTTATAAACTAAATGCAACAGAAGGAGGTAACTGGCAGGGGGTTATTTAAAATATCAGCATGTACATCTCTATTTTTCTAGTTTGGGCTGGTTTTAGAAGAGAACACACTTTACCTATACAGTATGAAAACGGAAGCTCTGGAGTCACACTGGAATTACAGAGAAAAGGGGAAGACAAGGCCTCACCTAAATGTCTGGCTGGTAATTTGAGAACAGTGTCAAATTTGGTCTGTCATTTGGCCATTGAAATCAATCAGATCATCTAAATGCCTAATTAAAAAAAAAAAAAAAAACAAGACAGGGCCCAAGAAAATCAGTTGCTGAGTCTTCCTGTTCAATCTTTCTCTTTTCTGTTTCAGTTTGTCATTTTTAGGAAAACTATTTCCCTTGTTTACTCTTCACATCATTAAGCTGTTCTGTCCAAAAGAGATTAGGAAAAGTGCTTCTAAAAAATGCTGCTAAACCAACAAGTGGAGATAAAAGCCATCTTGTTTTTCTCTGGTTACAAGCAATACTGTTCAGTGTAAATCTGGCTATCTCACTTCATACTTCTTTTCTATGAGCATTCACATCTGATTCTGTGTTAGTGGCAAGAATGCAACAGAAACAGCTTCATATTCTGAGAAACCAAGTGTTGGCTCAGTATTTAGAAAAGACATTTTGATATACACGGCACTGAAGTGAAAGCTCCATCCCCAGTAACTTTTCCTAGACACATCAAAAACCAGGAGACAAAAAGCCAGGAGTCATTTCTTAGCAGCTGTGCTACAGAAGTATTTACTTTCTCCCACAGCACTGGGAATGATGATATTTTATTTGGTTTGACAAATATCTAACATTTTACTTATGACCATGACATAAAAACTAAATAAAACCTGTAATTAATGTTTTTATTTAAAAAGTCTCAAGTCATTCTGTTGGAAGAGAAGTCCTGTCCAGGTGGTTACCAGTTTCAAGCCCCGCCCTCTCATTTACCTGTTTATGAGGGCCCCTGAGTATGTGCGCCTTAGCGCCTTCACAAGCTGTCCTCATTGCTTCCAGCGATGGTGTGCCCAAAAGATCCGTAATCAAATCCAGCTGCAAAGAAACATGAAACACAGATAGTAAGAGCTCATAGAAACCACTTTCCATCACTCTTACATCACCACTCTTGGAGATGAGGACCAAAAGTGTGAGGAAAAACAAGCCCTTAAGGTGAGTTACCATGAACTGGTAGAAGCCCCTACTTTCACTTTGCAGACTTAAAGAAGCCAGGAAAATGTTTTTATTAGGAATCCACATGACAGAAATAAAATACACTCTGGCAAGCAGCGCATTCTAAGGCTACAGTAACTCAGGAGTCTGCATCTACCTGGCCTGGGTCTTGATTAGACAGTATCTGTGATCCCTGAAGAGGTGAACTGCTCTTTTGCTCATGGTTACCGACTGTTGTTTTCAAACGTTAATGAATTGATTCTCATGCTTCAGATGGATTTAGGCTCATCAAGGGGCTAATCCATAAACCAAGCAGCTGTGACTTAGTAAATAGTCTGAACATTCACATCTGAAACGAAAGCTAAGCAATTGATGTTTGGGCCAGGACACATTTACATTCTAGTTGTGCTAGAAATCTCTTACACTGATAGAAAATGGCAGTCCTTAGGAATATTGACACTGCATAAGGCCACATTTAGTCAGCTGAGCACGACAGAAAATGGTTTTCTCATGAGTCTTGGTAGGTAGGAAGCCACCTTCACAATTTTCTGTGGTGTGAAAACTGCTCTAACTTCATAACCTATTTAGCAGTAACATGTCATTTGGATTCCTCCAGGATGGAAAATTCTTACCTACAGAATACTTCTTTTCCTAGTACTGGGATTGCCAGATACAAAGTACTATTTTCTGCACTTAATCAAAACTATGAAGTTTAGATAAGGATCCCTGTCCTCCAGGATAATGGAGATGATCAAGTAGCTTGTTTTCCAAAGAAGATCTCATACAAAGCTTTTTGGGGCAAGTGTGTTGGTGATACTTTTAGACTTCTAACAACTACCCTCAAGGCAGAAGAAAATGACTGGCTTATGAAAACCAATGGAAACATTCAGAAAATTGTCTAAAATGGGTAAGATCCATGAGTGAGAAACATTTTTATGAAGTCTGCTAGGAACTATAGTTCCTAGGGTTTTTATTTCTCAAAGATACAGAAAAAAATGCTACAGAAATAACTACTTCCATTTAGAAGTTATAGATTCTTTTAGCACTTTAGATCCTTGATTTCTCATCCTAAAATATACTGATGATAGAAAGATATGCATTCTTTGTCAGTGGCTACATCAGACTGGCAAGCTCAGACTTATGTATGCATTTCTCTAGAAAATAAGATATCTGAATCCTATGCAACTTAGAAAGATATGCATTCTCTGTTAGTGGCTACATCAGACTGGCAAGCTCAGACTTATGTATGCATTTCTCTAGAAAATAAGATATCTGAATTCTATGCCAGTTGTTTCATACTTTATATATATATATAAAATATATACATACATATGTGTGTATACACACACACACACACACACATACACACACGTTTTTTTTCAGCAGCAACTCAAGATCCTTAATTCAATATACAGGATTTGAACAACCCCTTAACCTTTTTTTTTTTTTTTTTTTTTAAGATTTGTTTATTTGAGAGAGAGCGACTGAGAGCGAGGCTGGGGCAGAGGGAGAAGGAGAGGGAGAATCTTAAGCAGACTCCCTGCTAAGCAAGGAGACTGATGTAGGGCTGATCTCAGGAACTGAGTTCATAACCTGAGCCAAATCAAGACAGATACTCAATTGACTGAGCCATCCAGGCATCCTGAAAAACCCCTTAACTTTTATTTAAACTTTTCTGTATGGCAGCCTCTTGTGTCCAGACATGATGGGTCTTATAGGTAAGTCCATTAAAATCTACTTTCTAAAGAAACTGAATAGTAAAGTGGATACTGCTAATAGTACCCAACACTGGGGCAGCCCCGGTGGCCCAGTGGTTTAGCGCCGCCTTCAGCCTGGAGTGTGATCCTGGAGACCCAGGATCCAGTCTCACGTTGGGCTCCCTGCAGAGCCTGCTTCTCCCTCTGCCTGTCTCTCTCTCTCTCTCTCTGTCATGAATAAATAAAATCTTAAAAAAAAAATAGTACCCAACATTAAAATTATATATGATAATTTTTTGTCACTAAGATAAATTTTTAAGATGTAAACTTGATAAAAATAGAGTATAGCAGAGAAATAATTTCAAATGCTGATCATAGCAATACAGTTTCTAATGTATCAATTAATTCTTTGTAGATGGATATAAAAGAACTAATTCCATTTTGGGTCAAGTACATGAATTATTTACAAAGATACACAGTAGTCAGGGTGATCTTTTAAAATGTGATCAAATCTTAACACTTCCTTGGTCAAAACCTTCATACAGCTTTCCATTATACTTTGGACAGAATAAAATCCAAAGTCTGCATCTGGTCACCACAGTCAGGCATGCGTGTGCGCGCGCTCTCTCTCTCTCTCTCTCTCTGATCTTGTCTCTTATAATCTCCCCCTTGATCATGCCATCCCTCCAAAGGCCACACCTGCTCTTGCCTCAGAGGCTTACTTATGTTGGTTGTCCCTTTTCCTGAAACATACCAAGTATCTCGCTCCTTCATTTCACTTGAGTCACTCCTTACATATCATCCTCTCAGAGAATCCTTTAACACTGCTCTCTTCAATCATCATTCCCTATCCCTAACCTGGTTCAATTTTTCTTCACAGAATTTATCATTATTTGGATTTATATTTACTTGTGTACATATTTATTTTGTCTTATGTGAAAGTTTCACAAAGGCAGGAACTTTGTCTTCGTCACCACTGCATCCCTAGCATCCTGGCATATCACCACTATCACAGTTACTAATATTTGCTGAGTGCTTACTAAGTGCCAGGCCTCATTTTTGTCTTTATTATTTCATTTGATCTGCACAACAATCCTCAAAATGGTTTAATTTGCTTAAGAATTAATAGATAGTAAGTGGCAGAGCTAGGATTTGAATCTACGAATTTGATTCTGCAGCTTGAGCACATTGTTACATTATTCTCATGCAAACACTACTGTTAAGATTTATGGATAGAAAATAAATACTTAGAAATTATCCCAAGAAAATATGTGGGGGTGCTCGCTTCGGTAGCACATATACTAAAATTGGAACGATACAGAGAAGATTAGCATGGCCCCTTGCGCAAGGATGACACGCAAATTCGTGAAGCGTTCCATATTTTTATAATAGTGAAAGGGAATATAAGGGAAGGGAGAAGAAATGTGTGGGAAATATCAGAAAGGGAGACAGAACATAAAGACTCCTAACTCTGGGAAACGAACTAGGGGTGGTGGAAGGGGAGGAGGGCGGGGGTGGGGGTGAATGGGTGACGGGCACTGAGGGGGGCACTTGACGGGATGAGCACTGGGTGTTATTCTGTATGTTGGTAAATTGAACACCAATACAAAATTAATTTATTAAAAAGAAAAAGAAAATATGTGGGGTAATGAATTAGCTCTTCGGGCAGATAAAGCATCATGAATGGTTTCCTAAAGCTACATTTTAATAAGCTTCTAATGTTCTCTGCTATATTTAAATATGTTAGCCCAAAAATAATGGTTAGAAATGTTCCTAAATGTTCAGATTTAAGGAAATCAACACTCAAAATTTATGTTCAAAGCACAAAGTACATTAAGCAATCAAATACATTTTCAAGCCTGACCCATTCAGTCATAAAGAACAGAGGCCCTCTAACTATGAAAGATTACACCTGTGCAAATTGTTACAGCAGAGTCGGCTGCTATGCATCAGTGCATGTAATAAAGTCAACACCCCCTCTAATAGGTTCGTAAGTTACAAAATGAATCTCTCTGTAATCTTCAACTTCCTAACTTTCTGAATTTTAAATGAACCTCAATTTGCTGAAAGCAATTTAGACAGTACAACGAATAAGCCCAAGACATGTGTGCAAGACGTTTTTTCCTTTAAAGCTATAACAGAATTGAAAGCTATGAGAGCCTAAAGTAAAATCATACCTGCTGAATGGGACTTTGTGCCTGAAACAGTATTCTTCGTCCTAGTAGTTCTGCAAAGATACATCCGACAGACCAGATGTCAATAGCATTGCTGTAATGACGACTGCCCATCAGGATTTCTGGAGCCCGATAATACTGAGTAACAACTTCCTGAGTCATATGACGGGATTCATCTAATTCCTCCACTCTGGCCAATCCAAAATCACAAATCTAAATAGAAAGGATTATCAAAATATTGTTATAGAGACAAATATATTTACAAATGTGAAGTAAAACAAAATAAGCAAAAAATCAAAATCTTGATATATCTCTGAACTTCAAAAAGTTTTCAATGACACAGGTAGAGTATATTTGTGTCAATATATAATTTGATCTTATTTGCATAAGAGGGATAAAAATCTAAAACTTCCTTATTTTTATACAAAATGATGTATCTTAATAATATTCTTCTGACCTTTAATCTGTTTTCAATTGATAACTAAACCAAAAAGGCAGCTCAATGCATATTTCTAGGTTTAATGTATAAACCAAACTATTTTCAAGGCTTATCAAGAAAGGTATTATAAGGAAATAAAAATGGGGCCTATATTGAAGACCTCGAGCTATGTTCACTGTCTTTATGGGAAACATAATAAAATTTCCTTAAATCTATGGGTTTCAAACTGAATCCTAAACTTCACATGTTCCTCTCTATTTAAAATACTATTCACAAATGTGTATGTTAAAATGTAGCACACTGTAGAATACCAATGCTACTAGGTTCATTCATTTCTTCATGGTGTAAATGTTTAACTGAATGCCTCTTATGTTCTGCATAGTATGTTAGAACCTGGTAACACAATAGTAAATGAGAAAGATTGGTTAATTTATATGCAGACACAGGAATAAATCTTTTCTTGTTATTTCTGTTCAATTGAAAAGTATGCTGAGGTTGCAACGTGAGCTGTTAGTGGACAGCAGCGGCACAACCAAAAGCAACTTCTGCTTATTTTCAGGAATTAAGATTTTCTTAATACTGGGCTATCAAAACAAAAGGTGGGAACACTGGGGTTAAGATAGGAGAGCAATGGCTTTCTAAGCCCCAGCACTCTCAATGATTAACTTCATGAGTCAATATTATAAATAATGAAATAACATTGTTTTCTAAATTGAAGTCCTAGCATAAGATTTTATTTGAAAAAAGGGTCTGACAACTTAAAAAATCTTTGAAAGCCATCCTAAAAAGAAAAAAAAAAAAAAAAAAAGCCCTATAAGTTGCTTAGCAAATTCTCCCAAAGGCTAATGTTCAAACAACACGTATTTTAAAACTCTCTTCCGTGGGCCTGACATTTTACGATACCTTTTAATACAAAATAAAACCAGAGAACTTAAATCCATTTTCCTATATCTTTCTTGTGTTTATAGTAAAAAAACAAAAAACAAACAAACAAAAACCAACCACCCACCGGACAGAAAATGTTTTCTGTTCTAAAGCAAGTCCTTTGTTTTTAAAAACATCAGTCTGTCTGGATTCATTTTTGGCAATTTATCTGGAAGAGAAGCTAAACCCAAAGTAAGAAGCTGATATGATCAGATAACCAAAAAGATAATGAGATATCCAACAAAATTAACCATTTTGTGCTTAATAGGAAACAAAATATATTCACAATATGAAAGGATACTAATTTTTAAAAATGTTTTATCATAATTGTTTTCGATGGATTTGTACATTTGAGAAGAAAGAATTAGTGTCTGTAGCTTGGCACTCCATTCTGGGTTTTAAAAGTAGGCTGCTAAGACAAGTCAAAGGAGTGGACACAATTTCAATTTATCCTGAGCTGTGTATTGTTTATTCATAAATGACATTTTTCTCTAGTTACTCATTTGTATAACTATAAGTTACAATACCATAACAGACAATTTGAAAACACAAACTTCAAGTAGATAATGGCATCAAGCATGACGGGTTCTAAATAAAATGCTTTGTGAAGTTCTCCAACCAAAAACCAAAATAAGAAGAAACTGACTTAAACTGCACATAAAGCTGATTTGGTCTGAACAGAATAAAGAACTCCTAAGGTTTTTAATTTTTTAAAAATTAAAATGAATGTTATGCGGATAGGTTGTTGCTCTCTTTAAAAAGTGGAAAGGTAGCAGGGAAATGAATTCAATGACCTATAGAAGGAGTATTTACTTTAGTGGATACTGGGAACAATTAATTTCTCTGTGGAAAGAGAGTGAACTACAACATTAGTTGTTTTCAGGGAAAATATGAAAGATAGTTTTATTTTTACTTAAAAAATTTTTTTTAAAGATTTTATTTATTTATTCATGAGACACCGAGAGACAGAGGCAAAGACACAGGCAGAGGGAGAAGCAGGTTCCACACAGGGAGCCTGATGTGGGACTCCATTCTGGGACTCCGGGGATCATGCCCTGAATCGAAGGCAGACGCTCAACTGCTGGGCCACCCAGGCATCCCTTGAACGATAGTTTAAAAAAAATATCTTTCTAGGGTTAAATCAGGAACAGTTCTTCAAGGCTATAATGGAGAATTTTTTTCACAGTATAACATACCAGCTTTTAAAGAAAATTTGCCCAGAGTTTAAAGAAAGCATTTAAAATACAAAATGATCTTATTTATATACTTGCTTTTAATATTTAGCTTAACTGCCATCAAGCTAAGTAACAATGACAGCTTGATAACTTATAAAGCAGGCAACATCTAAAACCCAGTTTTCTTGGGGTGCCTGGGTGGCACAGTTGGTTAAGCATCCAACTCTTGGTTTCGGTTCAGGACATGATCTCAGGGTTGTGAGACTGAACTCTGTGTCATGCTCTGTGCTCAGCATGGAGTCTGCTTGGAACTCTCTCTCTCCGTCTGCCCCTCACCACTGTGCGCTCTCTTTCTCTCAAATAAATATTTATTTATTTAAACATAAACATCAATAAACTTTATTTATTAAAACAGAATAAACACCGATTTTTTTCAAATACATCAGTTGGAACGTTAAGAATATTTACAATAGACTGAAGCACCATGTAATACTGTAGCCACTCATAAAATAAATGGAAATTTAAATTTGCTTACACAGAAATGACAAAGCCCTAGGGCAGCCCTTATCTCTAATTTCTATGATAGGGAAAATATGGTGGGCCTCTCACTAAGAGTTCCACGAAAACATCTATAAATGCACATATGTGGATTTTGTGATTTGTGTGCCACTCTAACAAAAAACAATGAGCAGAGGTTTGGGTGGGTGGGTGGAAATACTAAGGGAAAGTAAAAATTGAAATTGATGGCTTTGAGATTTTGTAATTAAATCCTGTAATTCCTCTTCAAAGGCAGTAGAGGGACTGGCCACTATATATTGTCAAATACATCTGACGCTTTTCTGGCTATTTTCACTTTTAAGTGTTTCTACTTTGCTATCTCAGTCACACAGGGTATAAGAATGTTAGCTGTGTAAAAATATAGACAATCTTGGGGTGCCTGGGTGGCGCAGGAGCTTAAGTGTCTGCCTTACATCTCAGGTCATGATCCCAGGGTTGGGATAGAGCCCTGTGGAGCAGGGAGCCTGCATCTCCCACTTCTCACTGACACTTCTTGTGCGCTCTCAAATAAATAAATAAAATCTAAAAATACCCCAAACAAACAAACAAACAACCCCCCCCTCCAACACACACAACAGGGATGCCTGGGTGGCTCAGTGGTTGAGCGTCTGCCTTTGGCTCAGGTCGTGATCCTGGGGTCCTGCATCAGGCTCCCTGTGAGAAGCCTGCTTCTCCCTCTGCCTATGTCTCTGCCTCTCTTGTGTCTCTCATTAATAAATAAATAAAATCTTAAAAAAAAAAAAACAAAAGCAACAACACACACACAACAAACCACAACACAGATGGTGTTAAAATTCATACTTCATTTATACTCATATAAATAACTTATTGGTCTTCTAGTATATCTTTTGATATACTTCCTTTAGCAATGGAATCAAAAAAGAAATCACCTTCTCTACCTTCTTTCTGGTCACATCATAATTCCAATTTCAGTGTTTCTAAAACATGCAAACTATCATGAAGAAACCATGAGTCAAGACTACAAATTGGCTACTATGGCCATGACTAGCAATTTTGCTAGAGAAAACTTGGTTCTTTAATTTTTGGTAAAGTGATGAAAATAAATTTAACTCTTTCACAAAAACACCTTGTTCTTAAAACTGACTTGGCATTCTAAATTTTTCCCAGATATTTGAATAAACTGAAAACTACCTTTAGAACACAGTTGCTGTTCACAAGGAGATTCCCTGGCTTAATGTCTCGATGTAAAATGCCAGCTGAATGGAGATATTTCAAACCTGAAATAACAAATGGATTTAATTGCAGACATTTAATTCTTTTCAGTCAACCAATGATTTGGGGGAAACAAGAGAAACAGAGAATATAGGATATAAGATTGTTCTCTAAATAACAGCATAATAACCATTATGAAAAGCTTGACTTAGTCCCACCTCGAAAAACTATAATTTTGCAACAGTAAGATAAGTGTCATCAAAGGTTTGCACAACCTATAAATAATGCCTGTAACTCAAAAGATGAATTAGGTTTAAATATAGATAAGCTTTTCAGGCACTGGAATTAAAGTTGATCATACCAATATCCTTGAATGGCTCATAAATGTGGGTGGCTACTGGAGTTCTGCTATGGGTACTCTCAACCTGTGATTCTGGGCATGCTCCAACAAAAATAATTCTCATTACCCGATAGGGAGCCCTTCCCAAGGCAGATTTTCATGGATAAGACTAAATTCAGCAACCTGCACAGGGTTGTCAGTAGTATTCACCACCCCTGAGATACAAGAGAGTAATCAGTGCCTTTAAAATATTTTTGACATCTTAAAAGACTGAGTTTTAGCACTGGTAGAAAAAGGCTACAGCTTCAAGGCTGAGTCTTTTGAATAAAACACAGCAAATCATATATATATTGTTACAGTGTAAAAAAAAATTCAATATCCAGTATCTTCATTCTGTCCCCCACCACAGAATATCAACAAATCAATGGAAGGTGAACATCCTAGTTTTAATATTGTGTGTTTTCATTCTGTTGGCAGATGCTTTTTAACCTCTATAAAGAATAACTGAATTCTATGAATCTTGGTATGGGAGTGGAGCAGGGAGAGTATTTTACTAGGTAAGAAAGCTGTTTCAGCTTTAAACAATTCTCCATTTGTAACGGTAAAATGATGGCCAGAAGAAGCTCCAGCAATGTCGGCTCAAACTGCCTCTCTATCAAGTCTCTTTAATGAACCAGTCTGGAGAATTATTTAGCTGGATGTTTCTCAATCTCAATACTTTGGCTTTAAGAGTCATTTTCTTTTTTCTAGAGTTGGACTCAGGTATACATTTTGCCCACAGTTGAAGAATAAATGTCATCAATAGGGAACACAGTTACTTTTCAATGTAGTCACCTGATGCCAGCCATATATTTTTACTAAAAGCTGCTTACTAGAAACTTTGTGACAGACCACAGGGTTCCACAAACTATCCTGCTTATTTACCTCCCTAGATTGACCTACTTAATGGAGTAATGAATTAGAGGTCTCTCTTCTATCAGTGAAAATAAGAACCATTTGGACACCTTAAAAACCTCTTAACATCAAATAAATATTCCTTGGTCAAAAGAGAAAAGTCTTTAGGGAAGAAGAAAGCCTTGAAAGGTCAGATTAAAGTTCAAATGAAAAGTAAAACATTTCACTTATACAGTGACACCACCTTTTTCTTCACAAAGAAAAGCTTACCTCGCAAAATCTGATAAAGAAAAACTTTGACATGATCTGAGCTGAGTGGTTGAGGAGAGACGATAATTTTATGTAGGTCACTCTGCATCAATTCTGTGACAACATATCTTGAGGTTTTAAGTTAAGGAGAGTTTCGAGAATTCAGCCCCCAATACCCTCAAAGTAGGCACTAGGTCTAAAGGATAACTTCCATTCTTAGAGCTGGAAAAGGCTTAGGGAAAGGAAGGTTCTAGACAGTATGACAGAAGTGAAAATTCCAGCCCTTACAAGATAAAAAATCGCCAAAATTAAAGAATTTACCATGTAAAAGTTAACAAAAATAAATTGACTTCTCTATAATTAGCATTATAAAAGAAAAATAAGGGTAAATATTTTTGAAATTAAATGTTTAATTCTAGGGTAGTTAACATACAGTATTCAGTTTCAGGTGTACAATACGCTGATTACAATACAGTGATTCAACAATTCTATACAGTATTCAGTGTTCATCATGATAGATGCACTCTTAATCCCCTTCATCTATTTCACCCACCCTCCCCCATCACTTCCCCTCTGGTAACTGTTCTCTATAGTTAAGTCTGTTTTTCCTTTGTTTCTTAAATTCCATGTACGAGTGAAATCATGGTATTCGTCTTTCTCCAACTGAGTTATTTTGCTTAGCATTATATTCCCTAGATCCATCCATGGTTGTTGCAAATGTTAAGATTTCATTCTTTTTATATTCCATTGCGTATATATGTACCACATCTTTATCCATTCATCCAGCAATAGGTACTTGGGCTGCTTCCGTAATTTGGATATTGTAAATAATGCTGCAATAAACATAGGGGTGCATATATCTCTTTTGAATTAGTGTTTTTGTATTTTGGGGGTAAATACCCAGTAGTGATACTAGATCCAAGGCAGTTCTATTTTTAACTTTTTGAGGAACCTCCAAACTGTTTCCAGAGTGGCTGCACCAGTTTGCATTCCCACCAAGAGCGTAACAGAGTTCCTTTCTCTACACATCAACACTTGTTATTTCTTCTGTTTTTTATTTTAGCCATTCTGACCTGTGAGTTGATATTGCATTGTAGTTTTGATTTGTATTTCCCTGATGACAAGTGATGTTGAGAATCTTTTCATGTGTCTGTTGGCCATCTGTATGTCTTCTTTGGAGGAATGTCTGTTTATGTCTTCTGCTCATTTTTAATTGAATTATTTGTTTTTTGGATGTTCAGTTGCATAAGTTCTTTATATTTATTGAATATTAATCCTGAATTGGATATGTCATCGGGAAATATCTTCTCAAAAAGGATAAACATTTTAAATGACAACCGGACCAGGAAGAATGTGAAGACTAAATAGTCTCAGGGTGTATTCAGACATGTTACTGGAGCATCCTTTGAATCCAAGCAAGAGAGGGTTGGTGGTCTCACACTAAGCCACCATGGCACCAATGAAAAGTATGACAACCTACCCATCAACTATGGGGTTTAAGTTACTTTATAAAGAACAGTACTCCTAGAAATGTGCAAAATGATTAGTTCAAACCCAAGTCTATCTACCATCTTAATTCTTTTTTTAACTTTTTCTTTTTTTACATTTATCCCTCCCTTATTAAGTTTTAAGATTCCTAGGCTTTGTACTTTTATACACTCAGGGTTTTGTTCATATTACACATGGAGATGATCAAAGGCCGGAGCCTAGGGAGCAATGAGATGTGGAATTCAGAACTCTTATGAAGGTAACTCTTTTGCTATACCTAGAATAGGGCAAATTCATGCCTTACCCTGCCCACAAAGGACTCATTACAAGTTTGGGTGAATTTTGTGATTTAAATTTAACCTTCCTTAAAACAAGGGGAGAGTACTCTTAACTTTACAAGATGTCCACCAAGCTTCAAATTCTTTTGACACCTTGTGAAAGTTAGTTTCATGTTCTGAGTTAAAACACTAAAACTCCCCTAGCCCTGTACAACTGAAAGCAGGGAAAGGCAAAGCAACAAAGCAGAGATGTTATTGGGCTGCAGGGTTATTCTCCTTTCTTACACAGTTCTTCTGATCCTAACTTTCTTCTTCCAGAATGATATCATGGAATCTTTTGAAAGGACAACTCATCTGACAGCCTATAAAACACCTTTTACATCAGTATTGTCCCATAGCTAATCCTAGAAGATAGGCCATCGTAGGGGCAGCTGTAGTTGTAGGGTGCTTAGCATGAACTATAAATGAATTAAGAGGGTCCCAGGACTCTTATTTTAGCATTTACATTCTCGCTGTAAGGGTAAATGCTAGGCATATAAAACTAAAGATGAGAAGGGGTTTGCTTTCAAAACTTAAAATTTTCAAAAGTGCTATTATACTTTGGATTTTACTTTTATGAGCTTTAAAGACTCTTGTAGTCATAATCTGGGGAGAATGATAGAATGATTTAAAAACTCTTCTAATTTAACGTTTTAGCAAAAGTAAGTAGTAACAACTTGAGAGAGGAGAATTAATAATGATAACACCTGACACACAGTCAAAACGCCCTCCGTGAAACATTTTCTTCAAATGGCTTCTAGAATACCCAACTGTTGGCTTTTCTTCTCTCTCACTGGTTGTTCCTTCTCAATCCTCCTTTGTTGTTTCTCTTTTCCAACCACGTAATGTTGAAATGCCCCAAGGTGTGGTCCTCTTGTCTTTCCACACTCACTTTCTTGGGTAATTGAATCCAATCCCAAGACTTTAAACAACATATATGCAGATGACTCCCAACTTTTATCTCTAGTCAATCTTGTTTCCTTAAATCCAGCCTTGTTAATCAATTTGTATACTCATCATCTTCTCTGGATGTCTAATTGACATCTCAAAACTGTCCAAACATGTATTCTCCATCCTTCCCCCACCAAATCACTTATTCTAGTTGTAGGCATTGCCACAGCAAACCTATTTTTCCAGCAAGCTGCTTATACCACAAACTACAAACCCTGGAGTCATTCTAGATTTCTCTTTTTCTCTCTTACTCTACCTCCAATCCATTCATTAGAGAATCTTGTTGGTTCTTTCAAAATTTAGCCACAGAATTAAGACTACTTATCATGGCCACTGTTACCTCCCTTGGCCCAAGACTAGATTTCTGTATTTCTAGATTTCTAAAACATAGCAGCCAGAATAAATTTTTGACTGTTACATTTCTATTTTGTCTACATATTGATAGTTACTTTATGATATAGAAAATATTATTTTTAATGTTTTTATATTCTTAGGTTACTTTTTTTTAGGTTTTATTAATGGACTTTCTGAAGAATTACATTCTACTCCATAATGAAGGTTAGTGAGGACATGAGATTTTACATGTAGAATTTCCTAAGGACAGTCTTTGGTGATATGTTAGAATCATTCTATAAAATAATACATCTAAGTTAAATTACTATATTATTACCAGGGTTAGATTTATATATTTTTTTTCTTAATGGCTTAACCTTTTTTCTTACAAAAATTTTTAAACATGTGGAAAACCTGAAAGAATTAAAGTGATCATCCATACACACACACACACCCTAGATTTTACACTTAACATTTTGCAATATTTGCTTTAGTACATGTTTATCCATGGCTCTTTCCATTCTTCAATTTATCTTATTTTTTTGGCTGCATTTCACAGGACATCTTTTTGAATAAAAGCCAGATTAGGTCACTCTTCTGCAAAAGTTTCCCATTTCATTTATAGTCAAAGCCAAAGTCCTTAAAATGTTCTCATATGGCCATAAATGATCTGATCTCCTTACTTCTCTGACCTTTTCTCCTATCACTTTTGCTATTCTTTAAATATGCTAGATATACTCTGACCTTAGGCCTTTGCTTTAGCTACTCCCTCTGCCTGGAGTGTGTTTTTCTCTCTTACTTCCTTTGTGTTTTTGCTCAAATCTTATCTTTTGAATGAGGCCTATCCTGACCACTCTAATATTACATTTTGCATGCCTTATACAAAAACTACCCCCCACGCACAGCTCTTTTTCTTTTTTCCTTTAGTACTTATCCTATGTAATTTACTTACAGTGTTTATTGTTTGTCTCCCCAACTCTGCCCCATGAGGGCAAGGGTTGTTGTCTGTTTTGTTTCCAAGTCTATCTCAAAAGCTCAGAAACAAATGCCTGCATGCAGTTAAGTCTCCTGTAAACATCCGTTGAGTGAATGAACTAATACATACTGAGTACCTACTAGGTAAACCAGCACCCTAAGTATTTTAAAAATATCAACTCATTTAGTTTTCATGGCAACCCTACAGGGAAGGAGGTGGTATTCCCAATTATAAATGAGGAAATTAAGGTTAACAGAAGGCAGGTAACCTAAGGTTATACAGAAGTAAAACTGGACTTGACTATGTTGAGGACTGTTTCAATGGTTGGATTTTATCTTCCTTTGAGTTATAATTTTAAAAGCTGTAATAAAATATACTAAATGTTCACTGTGTTTTTATAGAAGACTTTCAGCTAAGGGATGAAAGGGATGAGACCGATCAGCATTACCTCAATTGACCACTCAACCTTAGCAACACTTAATGTGTGAAGACATCATGTGTCTGTGATATTCACACCACTGCCCGGAAAATATTCATATCTTAAACAAAACAAAACAAAACCTTAATATAGGGGCACCTAGGTGGCTCAATTGGTTAGGCATCCAATTCTTGATTTCAGCTTGGGTCACGATCTCAGGGTCATGATGGATTCCCATGTCTAGCTCTGTGTTGGGCTCAGCACTGGGCATTGAGCCTGCTTAAAATTCCCTTTGCCCCATCGCCTCAGAAAACAAAAAACAAACCTCAATATAATTAATCCTCTAGCTCTAATTACCAGTTTACTAGAAATATGGGGAATAAAAGAACAAGAGATGCCATGAAGAAGCAATCAGCTAAACACACAATGTGGATCATTCCTTAAGAAAATCTCTCCAATAAATGACAAAAAAGTAGGATGGGTATTTAAGAGGAAGGGAAAGTAGGGATGTTTGGAATAAGAGTCTTAAAAGATGTAATAACCAAATGCAATATATGGACTTTGTT
Organism: Canis aureus; assembly: GCF_053574225.1. Classification (NCBI taxonomy): domain Eukaryota; kingdom Metazoa; phylum Chordata; class Mammalia; order Carnivora; family Canidae; genus Canis; species Canis aureus. Next base: position 18,642,817 of record NC_135626.1, read on the forward strand.
TAGAACCCGATTTAAACAAACTTGATTAAAAAAGAGATCTTTGAGGAAATCAGGGAATAGTAAGGAATTAGCTAATTTTACTAGGTATGATAATGACAATCATTAGGTTTTTTAAGTCCTTATCAGTTAGAAATGCATATTCAAGTATTTATAGGTAAAATAATTTGATGTTTGAGATCTACTTTAAAATAACTCCAGCCTTCCCAATAAAAAGGGAGAGAGGACATGAGATTGGCAAAATGATGAACAATTGTTGAATCTGTGTATTAGGTAAATGAGTTATTATATTGTCTCTACTTTTCTGTATTTTTGAAAATTTCCAAAAAAGTATTAAAAAAAAACCCAAAACAAAACAAAACACTGTAGAAAACTAGGGAAATACAAAAAAGCCAAGGAATAGAATAATTACCCAGAATTCTACCTCTTTGAATGAACCTGTAACATTTTTGTGAAAATGTTGTACATACATATGTATATGTATATTTAAAATTGGGATTATGACGTATACGTGGCGTTGCTACCTGTTTTCTTAACTTAATAAAATATAAGCATTTTCTCCTGTTATTAAATATTCTAATAAATAAGCAGAAATTTTGTGACCATAGTGTTCTACCATACAGAATTCATTTAACCAATCTATCATTGTTGAAAATCCAAGTTATTTCTAATTTTCTTACTTTAAATAAATCTGAGATAAACATATCTCTATCCATATATTTATGTGAATTTGATTATTTCCTAATACATTCCTTAAGCATAATTATAGTGTTGAAATAGAACATACTACATATACTTTTTTTTCCCATTTAAAATAACTTGTGAACACCTTTCCATGGTATATATCTCTTTTATATAATTTAAATAGTATTGTTTTATGGAATATGTCATGACTTAAGCAATCCCTATCACTGGATGCTTAGCTTATTACTATGTGACTATAATGTAGCTCTGTGGGATGGCTTAGTGCTTTATAGTTTTGTTTCATGAGGGATCCTCAATTATGAATAGATGCTTTCTCTTAAGTTAATCCATTTCTCTGGAGAAGAGTTTTCCAAACTTCTGTCTTAGAAGGCATGGGCCAGGCTGCCAGGGTTCTGTATGAGTTAGAGAAGGGTTCAAAGACCCCATAGCTCACTCATGCTGCTTCCAGGAAATAAAGCTTTAGTTTTTTGAAGGATAGAAAAAGATCTGAGTCCTACTATTTCTTTCCTGTACATAAAATTAAAATTTTTTTACCCACTAGGAAATCTTAATCATAGAGACAGGAAAAAAAATTTCTACTTGTACCATTAAGCCTTAATCAGAACTCCCAAAATTCTTGAGTTGGCTCCAGAAATCTCAAGGGACTAAAACACAGAAATATTATGAATAAACAACAACAACACAAACAGAAAAACTTTACAACTGCCATCACTGTATTAAGTGTTGTCAACTTGAGATTTTACTCAGGAAAAAAAAAATTCCCAAAGACAGTATAAATGTATTTATCTGGGATGTCAGTCATGTCTGCTGAGTCTGAGAACTTTTTGTTCCTGCAAGGATTGAAAAGTTGCATGGAAGTGAAGAGCAGGTTATATTCTATTCTGCCTTTAATATCTACAAACGGGCAGCCAAATTATGATGCCAGAATCCTTACTGTTAGTAGTGACAGTTGGTACGCATGCAAGTAGCAGAGAGAAAACATCTTAATTTTCAAGTTATCAGGTTGAATTCATATTGCTGGCACATGAAAAATCTTGCTTTGACTTATAAAATGTATAAACGATACAGAAGCCAAAAACAGAGAGTAAGTATGAAATAACGTCATATGCTTTCTTCTAACAGAGACTACCTTTTCCAAGAAAGGGGAGAAGGAAAAAAAAAAAAAAGAAAGAAAGGGGAGAAGGAAAACATTGGCTGGCTGGAATGGCTAAGATTCTATAACCAGATCTTTTACAAATAATTATTCATTTCAGAAAAAAATTCCTACATTTCATTTAGCATTTCAAAACATATATTTCCAGATAAGGGTGTTATTCACCCTAAATCTATTGGATTTGAACTGGTAATACTGGACTATTACTGACCAACAAAAATAATAATTTCATATGGTTCAACCCTAACACGGAGCAAAGTGAATCAGGTATCAAAATGAAAAGCAAGGCATTCAAAATGAATATAAAGCATGATTTCAAATGGTAAAGGCATTTCTTTTCTACCAAAACCACATACATATGTGCATAATTTTTCATAAAATATAAACCGGCGGTATTCCCCGGGCTAAACACAAATGACTACATTACCATGTCACTGTCCTCAGGATCTGTGAACCTGAAAAACCTTTTATTCAACTGTCTGTTACAATACTTAAGAAAGGAGAGTGCTACTTTCATACCTTTGGTTAAGATGATGACAAGCTGACTTAAAAGAATGGGGATAGAGCACTAAGTGATGCAGAGAATTACTGAATCTCTATATTGCATACCTGAAACTAATATAGCACAGTATTTTACCTATATTGGAATTAAAATAAAACCAATATATATATATATAAAAAAGAATGGGCATAGGTTGATAAACTCTTAAATTAACCAGAAAGTCTAGGGCAAAACCATACAGAGCTTTGTCCACCTTAACCATTTTGCTTATTACCTCTGTGCAGAGATACTTTCTTCTCTTCTAAAATATTTTAAACACAAAAGACTGAAAAATGTTAAATGTATTATTTTTATAATGTGATTAAAACGGCGAATCTGCAGAGAGTAAGTTTTATCAACCTTTAGTTTAGCAAAGTAAATTCTTCAGGGGAGATACATTTTTCACTCCACATAAAGGAGTTTTTCTTCATAGGAAACAAGCCAACAAATAGGCCAACCTTTAAAAACTTGATTTCTCTGTACAAAGAATTCTTGAATTTGAAGATTTAACAGTACATCTTCAGAAATTTAGAAGCAACACACACCACTTTATGATAAGGTTTCTGCTTTGCTCCAGCATAAATCCTCTGAAGTCTCAATCCCCAGCATAATGTCTCCCAGATGTCTCAACTAGTTGCCATGCCAACTAAAGCAGCTTAAATTAAATGAGGGCCTGAAAAAGCACCTGCATCACTCCAGGTCTGTTGCGCATTAAATAAAGCTCTCTTGACAGGGACTCAGAGGTGCCATTAACTTGAACAGCAGATATCTGATTATTGTTTCTGAGTAATTTAATGAGGGTCTCTAAACAAGAGGGAAAACAGGGTATGCTTTCCCTCTCTTGGTTCTTCTAAATGGGATGCCTCTCCAACAGCTGGTGTATCCACTAGGTCAATGACTTTGCTATGGCCTTTTAAGTTACCTTTGGCTAAAGAGAAAATATAGGATTAAAGTTACGGTTTTCAGGAGAGTTTTTAACAGATTAACCATTTTCCCCTATTAAAACTTGTCATTGAAAATATGATCATAAAAAACACTGTACGGTATGCCAACCTCAGAGTGATTTGAACAGCCCTGTTATAAAATAAATTGCTGCTGATTGCAGCAATTAGTTAAGTAGCTCCACGAAATATGGATTTCCAAATGTACTGATTTGCTTCAAAAAAATGAATGATGCAAATTAACAATTATAAATTCAAGAGTGGGGGGCAGCTTTGATGCCTCAAGTGCCCAAGACAAACAACAGTGTTTCTGCGTTGTTTAAAAGAGCATCCTGTTGTGGATCTTGTTATTGTTGCTAATGTTGACATTTTAGGAGCTTATTTTTAATGGGGTAGAAAACAGTCCTTTTGCTGCTTTCTCAAATATTATTAGACACTGGGGGATATCACTTAATAGAAACAAACTCAGACCAGGACGGTTATGTGGTTTACCCCAGGTCATATTCCTAGTCTGAAAAAAGCTAGAACTACCTTTGGTTTCCCAATTCCTAGTTCAGTGCACTCTCTACCCCACAAACATGTTTCCCATAGGAGCCGGCCTATTCCTATTTCTTACCCAAATATCATCAGAGTATGCAGATCACTCTGAAATAAAGAAAAGCTGAATTACATTTTAAGATTTTATTTTTAAGTAATCTCTACACCCAGTGTGGGGCTTGAATTTACAACCCTGAGATCGAGTTGCATGTCCACCGACTGAACCAGCCAGGTGCCCCCAAATTGCTTTAAATTATGTGCTATGAGGAGAAAAAAAGGAGAAAGGAATCTAACTTTTTGTTGAAGCTTCTATGTACCATTTTATATGTCACCTCATTTAGTTATCATAATAGCTAATTTGAAACTATTCCTATTTAAGAGATGAGCACACCAAGGCTGGGAGAGCTTAAGCTGTGGACAGAGCTTGGATTCAAACCTAGGTTGTAATGATTCTGCAGTCTGACCTTTTCCATGAAATTTCCCTCACTTTATTTACTATTAAGAGAGAAAATGAAATTCATGAGAATGCCATTACTTGCATGATACAAAACCAAGTTTCTTTTCTTTTCTTTATTTAAATATTTTATTTATTTATTCACCAGAGACACCGAGAGAGAGGCAGAGACATAGGCAGAGGGAGAAGCAGGCTCCACTCAGGGAGCCCGAAATGGGACTTGATCCCAGGATTCCAGGATCACGCCCTGAGCCAAAGGCAGATGCTTAACCGCTGAGCCACCCAGGTGTCCCCAAAACTAGGTTTTAAACAAAAATCAGAGATTCAATACTACAATACATAATTCATCTTTTAGGACCCCTCTCTTGCCCTGGGTTTTCAAACGGGAAGTCACTCTATTCTTCAACAAATATTCTGACCAGGAGCATGTGCCAGATACTGTTCTAGGCACTGAAAAGTGCAATGGTGTGCAAGAATGTCAGTGCCTTCACTAGCTTTATAGCCTAACAAGGGAGATGGACAATTAAGCAATTACAATAGATTTACTCAAAGATTACAACAATGCCATGGCTGTTAATCGCATAAAGCCCCGTAGGCACTGTTCTGCAATTGAATATGCCAGACTTGCCATCGCATAGCCAATAGAAATAAGACAAACAAAATAGCACAACCAAGAGATGTCCTTAAAGAGAGAAATTGCTAAATCCTTAGGACTATTAAATTCTAATAACTACAGAGATTTAGACCTTTAAACATGTGAGAAAATCCAGGCATCTGGCTGGCTTAGTTGGTAGAGCATGTGGCTCTTGATCTTGGGGTTTTAAGTTCGAGCCCCGCATTGGATGTAAAGACTCCTTAAAAATAAAATCTTAAAAAAAAATGTGAGAAAACCATCAAGATTTCTTCAGCTCCTACTGAATTTCTAAATTAGATGCACATTCTAATTGGCAATTTACCTCTATCTGTAAAAACACTTACATACATTTGACTTCCTTAAAATGGTTCACCTAAAAAAATTTTTTTAAACACAGGAGAAATAATAAAAATAAAAGCAATTAACACTTACTGAGTTCTTACTAGGCACCAGGCACATTCTAAGCACTTTGAATTATCTCAAAGAATTCTCACAAGTCACAGGCTATTATAAAGAACTAATTGTTCTCTTTTTGAGTTTGTCTTTCCTTTTGGAAGGAACTGAATCCGAAGATGTCTGAAATAATTGCCCAAATCCACACAAGTACTCTTATTCATTTCTTCTAGCACCTGAATTAGTCTTAGTTCTGTCACTAGAAGGCCACAACCTCAAGTAAGAAATAACCCCACAATTTGCTAAAGGATTATCTCAGTTTGCTGAAAAGTATATGAGCCTCCAATATGCTATTTTTAAGACAGGTTCCCTTGTAACAGATCTAGACTGGGGGTGCAGAATGTCAGGCTTACAGGTTAAATAATGATTCTCCTTTTGCCATCAACAGAAAAATAAGACAGAAGTTAAAAAATCTCATAGAGGTGAGTTTTTCTACCTCGCATTCTTTGCCTCCATCTCTTTCTACCTCCTGAATATTTCACTTCATTCAAATCTTACTCCTCTTTCCTTTTAGTCAAATTAAGCTAAAATTGATACTCAATAAACATTTCCTTGTACCTATGAATCATATATGCTTACTTGAAATAGCTTCTTGAATAGCTACATGTTCATTATTAACTTCTTTAAATAGATGAGAATTTTAAAAATCAGCATGTGTATATACGTTAGTATATATTCAATTATGTATTCATAAATATATAAATATAAAAATAATAGGAACCCCCAGCTAACATATTGTGTGGGGGTAGAGGGTTGGGCTAGCAGCCTTTGACAAGAAAATGGGAAGGAAAACAAAGAGTCTTCACTCGAGATTGCTGGAATTATAGGACAGGCTTTTGGTAAGAGGTCTAAATTGAGAATATAAATCTGGGAATCATTAGATATGGTAAGAAATAATCTGTATTTTCTACTAAATGAAATCTGCCATAAACAGATTTTTTTGTTGGTTTTACTCTTGGTCACAATCTTCCTATTTTTTTGCACAAAAATTTTTAAAATTTTTTTTTCATTTTTCCCCTTTTATTAAAAAAAACCCTAGATATTGAAATTAGGGAAGCACATCACCATTAGTGAGTTATAAATTCAACCTTAACATCTTAACATTCTTTAGAATAATGCACATCAGTGTCATTAGCAGTTTTTAATGCATAGTGCCGAAATATAATATGCAGGGCATCCTGCTAGACTAGATTTTCACAAAAGTTGCTGAGAATGAAAATGTGTTCATGAAGGACAGACAGAGGGACCCCTGGGTGGCTCAGCAGTTGAGTGTCTGTCTTTGGCTCAGGGTGTGATCCTGGTCTGGGGATCAAGTCCCACGTCAGGCTTCCTGCGGGGAGCCTGCTTCTCTCTCTATGTCTTTGCCTCTCTGTCTCTCATGAATAAATAAATAAAATCTTAAAAAAAAATGAAGGACAGGGATGGAAGCAGGAAAAAAGCAAATGACTCTTCTAAGGATCAAAGAAATGAGGTGGGAATATATTAAAGATACCAGAGAGGCAGAGAAAGAAGTATTTAGGATTAAAATCAGTTTTGCACAATTTTCTTTGATGCAAAAATGATTATGGGAAAGGCTAGGAAACTAATCTAGAGCCTGGCAGCCCAACATACTCTCAATGGTAAACTTCCTCTGACCCCCTATTCCAATTAAAACAAATCTGTACTATGATCAATATTTGCTTAACTCACCTCTATGACACTGCATCTATTTTAGGAAGTAACGTAAGAGTGTATGATAATCAGCTTCATGCCAGAAAACCTGACTACTCCGACTGTCAAAGGTAATTCTGCAGAAAAAGTTACACAATCACCACAGAAACAAATGCTGACACCAGATTCTGACCTTTAATTATGAGTAAGATGATTGACTTTTTCTGTTCTTAGGAAGTCATGATTATTCAAAGCAGCCTCAGAGGCTGCAGGGCTGGTGCCAGCAGCATCTTTGTGTAACCATCATCATTAGCATCCATAAATACTGACTGGGCACCAAGTGGGTGTACAGTGCATGCCAACTCAATGACAAAATAGTGAAAAAAGATAGATGAAGGCAAGACAACATTCAAGAGGTTAGAAAAGTCGGAGATTGATATGTAAAAATCAAGTAGAGAAAACAAGAAAGCAAAAAGATTTTAATGTACTATATATGGCCACAGAAGCTTGACTGGAAAAGAAAAATATTGAGGAAAAAAGTGCTGATATTTATTGAGAGTTTTCTATAGACTAACCATCCAGCTTTAAATTTATTTAGCCTCATGTACTTACTACTAACTACTGCAAGAAATAAGTCCTATCATTGCTCCATTATACAAACAAGTGAAGAGTTAGGAGAGGTAAAGGAACCAACCAAAGATCATAGCTAGTATGCAGCAGAACAAATACAAGATCCTGGCCTTTGTTCTTAACTTGTGCTCTCTTTCAAAGGATAAAGTAAACTTCAGGGAACATGGCTAAGGAAATAATTCTAATTCAGAAGAGAGAAGACCAAGTGGATGGTTTTTAAAATGAGGAGTTTAACGAATTTAGGCAGTGGGAGGCAGTGTGGTGTAGGCTTTGGAATGAAATACCAGGTTAAAATCTCAACTGCTACTTACTAGCTTGATTACATTGGGCAAATTAAATAACTTCTCTTTGTTTCTCCATTTATAAAATAGGCACAAATGATATCTACCACACAGGGTTACTGCCAGGTTTTGGATGTTGTATGTGAATCACATATAAATGCCTGGCACATAGGGAACAAGAACTACTTGGTAGCTACTATCATCATCATTGTGATGGGAGGGAGGAAGGGTACTAAATTTATTAAGTATCAATAAGCTAGGCATGGTGCCAAATGTACTATATACACTAATTCACTTATTACTGGAACAGTCCTTCAAAGAAAAATATCTCCATTTATCACTGAAAAAACTGGGAAGAGTAACATGTAACTCAGGGAAGGTCAAAAGCAAATGGGAGGAGGGGAAATAAGGATATGAACTCAGGAATGCCCAATATCAGAGTCTATGCCTTTGCCAAAATGTATGACTGTGTTCTTATTCTTTCCAACATTTCCCCCTCCCTGAAGGCCAAAAGAATGCAAATACAAACAACAACAACAACAACAACAACAACAACAACAACAAAAAATAGGGGCACTTGGGTGGCTCAGTGGTTGAGCGTTTGCCTTTGGCTCAGGTCGTGATCCCAGGGTCCTGGGTTTGAGTCCTACATGAGGCTCCCTGTAGGGAGCTTGCTTCTACCTCTGCCAATATCTCTACCTCTCTGTCTCTCATGAATAAATAAATAAAATCTTAAAAAACAAAAACACAAAATAGGCAACCAGTTTAAAAAGATCTTTTTAGTTACTGATCGTAAAAGGAAAGATCAAGGCAACCTCTAAAGGATATCACCGCTCAAGAGGAAATTTTTAGTCACTTATTAAATGGGGTCTTGTGGGTTTTTGGCACCAAACAGTATGTCAACGATAGTCACATTCCTTCATATGAGGACATAAAAACCTTTTCAGACCAAAAAAAGTTTTCTATAGGGCATATTATTTTTGAGAGAGACGCAGGGTTGGTTTTGGACAGATTGGAAACTCAAGGGAGCAATTATAAAAGTGCTAATCTCTGTGAGACTTTTGAGAACCTCCACACAGGGACCCTGGTTTTGGTAAAGGGCTTCTAGTAACCTAATGGGTTTTCTGTCTTGAGCTCAGGGTAGTAAAAATTAGTAACTGATTAGTATTCCACATATCCAAAACAGTAAAAACATACACATGCAAAACAAAACTGCTCAGCTCATGCATAACATATTTCCTCTGGAAAAAAGCCACTTCAACCTAATTCTATTTTCTACCATTTGGTTCTCCTGCCACCTTTATAAGTGATGTATCAATAAGAGGGAAAGACTATCAATTAAACATGCAATTATTAAATCCATTACCAACTGCACAAATCAGTGCTCTCAATACTTAATAATGGCATTCATATAGTATGCAGAGAGCAAATATAGTAAGTAGTACATAAATAAATTGTATCTGGCTAAAATACAGATTTGTGCTACTGTGCTGTAACTCTATGAAGTTCCCTGAAGTACTGCTCTCAAATAAATTGAGTTGGTAGCAGAGACTCAGCTGGTCTATGAAGTGGCTAAAAGCCCCACTGCTTCCCCACATCCTCCAATTAAGGCAGGTTTGATATATTTAGTGGCTTCTGAAACCTCTGGGTCTCCACATAAGACATGCCTCCTAGAATCTACCAACCTTAAAAAAAATACAAATTAAGTCAGAACAGTGGGATATACAAAAATATCAAATAAATGGTCCTATGAGTCTCCCTAAATTCTCACACTTGAATTAAATGTGTCAAGAGGCTAATAATCAGAAGGTTAAGCAGTTCAGGAGAATGATAATGGGGTTATGAGGCTTTTCAACAGCTCAAATTAGGTGTGGCTTTGTTGTCATCCAATATTACCCTCTAATAGTTGGGAGGCCTGACAGCATTTCATTCCCACAGCTGGGAAGTTTTAGAGACCTATTTATTTTTTAATGGAGAGGTGAAAAGACTAGATTCAAGCTTTCTTTTTTTCTTTCTTTCTTTCTTTTTTTTTTTTTTTTTGCTTCACCTGGAACACAGGTGTTTCAAAGAGCTGGTGTGAATAAGTTGGCTCTATCTATAGCGATTCTCTTCAAAGCAGGGGGAAAAAATGCCAGCTGTGAGTTGGAAGTTTAAACAGTTCTTTAAAACAACCTCATGATTTGCTAATACACTAGAGCCTGGGTAAACTGAATGCAGGCAGGCAGGGGCACTACTAGGAGACGTAACCATGGGGCAGAAGAAAGGGAATGGTTCTTGGGACGTGGGCTAAAGGAGGAAATTGTCATATCTTTCTAATTAACAAGAAAGGTTTGGGAGAGGTACTGGAAAAAGCACTAAGAAACACATAATGTGGATTCAGTCTGAATGGAAGTCTTGGAGGTGTCAGTGAGTTGTACGCTGAATACATTTTTCTGGGAAAAGGAGACCAGGTAAAACATGAGGTACTGAGGTTAACAACCCATTGGTCATTAACAATTCACAGCTTATTTAAAAATAAGAATCCTCTATAAAGACAGGCTATGTTTGTTAATGGTAGGCCATTATGAAAGTCCATTTGTTTGTGATGAGTACTTGCTAATGCCATCTGTTGGTAGTTGGCTTGACACATTTTGTTTGCATCAGAAAATTCACAGGAATTCCTACCATCTTTCAGCTTCTATAAGTTCTATCTCCTCTATAAGGCCTTCCCTTACAGTTCTTAGTCTGTCAATCTATACCAATTTAATCTTTAAAATAACTCTATGAGATAGGTCCATTATTATTCTCATTTTATTAACCAGGAAATTGAGGTACAGAGAGGTTACAGGCAATAAGATCACAAAGTCACACAGGTAGTAAGAAGTAAAGCTGGAATCCAAATCTAGGTAGTTTGGCTCCAGACTCCACGCTCCTTGCCACTACAACAGATTTTTTTTTTTTTTTTTTTTTTTTAACAACAGATTGTTTCTATTACATCAAGCTAGCAGAATGCTGACTAGGTAGGCCCTGAACTAATCATAAGGATTTTGAAATAAACAGAGGATAAGGACCTCTGTTCTTGTTTCATGATGTGATAGCAAGTCATTAAACTCAAGACCATTACTGTCGGGCAGCAGAACTAAGGGATGATGAGAGTATGGCAGGCAGAAGGATGAGAAGGGTACTGATTATAGAGTGCTTTAAAATCAAGAATATCAACTTAGGCTCTAGTATTTAGTACTGAGGGAGCCATCAAAGCATTGTAGGAGAAGAAATGGAGACACTCAATAGTTTCCTAATATAACAAAAATATAGGAGAAAGTCAACATTCCACATTCCCATATTCAGGCCTGCCAGTCTATGACTTAGAATGTTCCCACCTCTTAGACAAAAGAGAAAGAATAAAACCAATTCATTACACAGCTTCTACTATCAATAAACACTGGGGGAATTTATAAGCTGTTAGGAATTAATGTTTACTAATAAAAATGTACTAATGTCGTAAAAAAAACACTGCTAAACGAAAACTTTAATAGCTAATCATCCTGGACAGCTCACATTGTATATAAATGAAAATTTGTGATATGGTCTTATGTAAAAAGACTACCTATCAGGTTCAAAAACTCTCACCATCTGCAGTTCAAAACTAGTGATTTGACCTGCCTGCTCAATTGAACTCAAGTCTGAGAACACATTTAATGTTTTATGTGCAATGAGCAACTGATTTTGTATGAAAAATTATTAATGATATGTTAAAAGCTTTCAGAAAGCAAAATAAGGGTATTTAACTGGTTTAGCTGGACTGGGAGAAGAAAATGGAGAATTTATTGTGTCAAATTATTTCCTACATAATGAATATGGACAGAAAGCTCTGAAAATACAATTTTAATCCCTAAACAGTCTTTATTGATTTCAGATAATGAAAACTGGATCATTCTTTTTTTTCCATTGCATATTGGACAAAAATCAACACTAAGCCAGACCAAAAAGAAATCTTGCAACATTAAATATTTATCAAGTAGGCATCATATTGGTCAAAGGTTCTACAATCCTCCCCCCCTTCCTTTTTTAAGTCTTCATCTTTGTGATACATAGAACAAACACGAGTCAGGTGATTTTTCCAAAAGGACACAGTGAATTTGTGGCTTAATAAATTATAGTATGTAGTTAGTCCTGTCTAGCTCCTCTAGCCAAGAATTCTCTTATATGAAAAGTCCAAGAATGACAGTGAAAACATGCTTAAATTCACATTAAGCATTCATTCTGAAACCTTGCCATTCCTATTTGAAAGAAGAAAATCTCACAACCATAAATATGTGAGACTTAATAGATTCACATTCCCCCCGCCCCCCAAAATCAGGTCCATAGAGGAGGAAAATTCAACCTAGATCTCAGAATGTAACTGCCTCTGAAATAAAAATGAGGGCATTAAATAGCACGGATAATGAAAATCTAGTTTATGGATATTGTTGATTTCAAACAATGCTTTCCATGTGGAAGAAAAACAGCAATGCATCACAGAGAATTGCTTTCTCCTGTAACAAATGGTCAGCCCTAAATCTCATCATCTTGTTTGCAACAAAAAGCATGGGCGCCTTTGCAACTAGAAAAAAAAAAAAAAAATCTGTGTGCTTCAATTAGAATCACTGACCTTTTCTGAAGCATGCCTGTGCTTCTCTATAGAAATCAATGGAATAAAAGGTCACGTTGTTAAAATGTTTGAATACAACAATCTTTCCCAGGCAATGACAAATTCCTTTTCTTTTTAAGGTAATTAATCTGTTGTGTATAGAATGTCAAAAATTTAAAAATTAAAAACTATCTTCAATTTGCAATTTAAAACTAATTAAAAATCAATTCTATCACCAGAAAAAAGGGGAAATCACTGGAAAGATACATACTACATACTTTGTTCTACATACTGTCAATAGCCCAGAGGGTTCTTTCTATTGGCTGAGTCCTTGTCACTAAGGCTATAAACACATAGGAATAAAACAGAAAGAGCATCCTAGAGAAAAAGAGGTTATTTCAAACCTCAGCTCTCTTCTTTCCAAAGTACCCTGAAGAGGCAAACTTGGTTTGTGTCAAATATAGATAGTAGGGCTTGGTGATTTACTAATTTTCCATCATAACCCTCCAAAGTAAATGCACATACACACAAAAATAAGAGATTAAGAGCCAAGATATAGAAGCCAAAAGAAATGACTGGAATAGTCATTTTTTCTGAACATTAAAAAAAAAAAAAAAAAGATATCTGAAAGAAGAGCCTTCTCCTAGATTAGAAACATTTTACTTTTCCAGTTTTTTAATTCATGAAGAGAAAGGGCAAATTCTTCAATCACTTCTTAATCCATTCAGAAGATAAATGCATGTATCATATAAACTGCATCATGCTTCTTACTGCTATTACAACAAATCTTAATGCTTTCTAAGGACAATGAGCTTTCACATTAGACCCACCAACCTTTCTTAACAGGTCTAAAAAACTTACTTCGTGTCCAGACAATCTGGTTTCAAATATCCTTCTGCCCAACAGAATTTGAGAGCAATTTATTCCAGTCTGATCTATTGTAAAGCTGCAAGAATGATGTCATTAAAACCTGAGAGCAGATTGCTATCAGTGGTATAAACAACCACAAACAGCATTCTGAAGGGAAGACAAGCCTCTCAATGTGAAGCTACAGATGCTTCCTTACCTACCCAGTGTTACCCATTACTAATGAAATTCATTTTTGGTTAAAGATTTTAAAAGTCAAAGTTATTAAAAAACAGTTATGGAGGGCAGGGAGGATTCAAAATATACAGAGAACAAAAATCTCTAAGAAGAAAGAAACTAGGAGAGGTATATCAGAGAAGTCAGTACTTTTTATGGCAGTGAAGAGATGAAATAAAATGGTGGTCCAATTAAAGGGGTCTGCTTCTCTGACAAGATAGATTTACTATATGTCAATTATATCTTTATAAAAAGGTAGAAGATCTGATATAGTGCCTTATTCATCTGTTCAGATGCCCACTTTCTAACATTTATGTAATGAATGATCTAATATACACTTAGATGTGCCACCTATTAGCACTGTTCCACACTATTATAACAGCTATGCAGAGGGAGTTACACGGATTCACAAACATGAAATCAGATACTGCCTAAAACTTTGTGGGAAAATAAAAATTCAACTGGAAATACTAAAAATAGATTTATCCCACTAATAGATCATTGATCTTGTATGGCTCCTATAAGAGAAGGACTAGAGAAAATGTTTTATTCTATGAAATCTTTAAGCATCAGGTAAGTCTTCCAAACTAGTTTCTTGGGAAGGAGAGAAAGGCAGAGGTTTTTTCTGCTTAGAAAATTTGGTTAATTCTCTAGTGTTAAACAGATTACCCTAGTATTCTAATTATCTGAAAATCATCAATCATCCCCAATTGAACCATGAACCCTGTAAGGATAACAGCAATGGTCATTACACATCATACTACCCTACTACTACCTCTGTTTCGAGGGTAAAGTTCTAAAGTTAGGGCATAAAATGAACACTATCACAAAAAATTATCTGGGAAGATGTCATGTTGGAGACCAATGTGTCAAACATTAAATTCAACAGTACTGTGTTCTCTGGTGTTGAAACAGTGCTGCTTTCTTTTGACTGAACCCCATATGAAGCAGCTGGCTCTTGTTAAGGGGTCATACAATATAAAACTACCTCTCAAAGCATCATGCTCAGTTTGGTGAAATTCTCTCACTAGGGAAGCCTATGGGAGCTGAAATTACCTGAGGGAACAGCACATTCTTGATTCCTAGCTCATGCTCACTCTGGAAAATCAGCTAAATGAATGGAACTGGACATAAATCAATTATCTCTTTTAGTCAGGTTTAAAAATTGAAAGAATATATGAAACAGATATTTTGGGTGATTAGTTCAAGGCTCCAAGTCAAAGACACATAGCCTTAAACTTCTGATACTTCACTTTAAATCCTTTCCACTGTTGTGTCAGAATGAAAATAAAGTTGGAACTTTTTTCCTAAAATAGAATATATTCTAACTTTCTTAAAGATTAAACAGAAGATGAATTATGTCCTGAAGTTTTTAAAGATTGGTAGATCAATCACAGTTAATTTGGTCATCAAAAAGCATTTATGATGAATATATGAAGAGCACAAACATGATTCTGAAAGCAGTCCACATGTAAAGACCTAACAAGTGGAGACAGAGTAAGCTGCTTCCATCTCCCCCATTTTCCAGGCTATGGTTGGTCCCAGCGCTATTGCTCAAAGACTTCCCCTTTAAAAAAAAAAAAAAAGAAAGAAAGAAAACCATACCAGAAATTAATTCCATAGTTTCTTATCCTTGTCTTTTCTAGCAGCTTTTATAACAATCCAGATCTTAGCTAGGTGACACAAACAGCTGGTTCACATGTGCACATTTAAAGTTCCTCACGTAGTCACTGTACCTTCAACATTCATGCTGATAATTATTCTGGTGCTTTAGCCTAGTGGATCCCAACCTGGAGGAGCACATTCAGATCACTGGGGAGAGCTTTTCAAAAATACTTACTGATGCTGAGAACCAAACTCAAACCAATTAAATAAAAATGTAGGGTTTGAACTTTTTTTTTTTAAAGCTCCTTAAGTTATTTTAATGTGCAATCAGGGCAGAGAATCTCTACCCCTCAATTTCTCAACCATCTGAACCCTAAGGACTTTATTATTTTACTCCATCCATCTACCTTAAAGCATGGCTCTACTTTCTCTCTTGAAGCAACAACTTGTTCTAACTACAAATTCCTTTCTTGGAATACAATCTCCACATTCTAACCACACTATTACTCCTGCTGAACCTGTTGATTGCTAACACCCCAACATCTGTCTTTGGATCTTGCCTCTCCTTT
This sequence comes from Canis aureus, assembly GCF_053574225.1. Lineage (NCBI taxonomy): Eukaryota > Metazoa > Chordata > Mammalia > Carnivora > Canidae > Canis > Canis aureus. The sequence continues at coordinate 18,658,659 of NC_135626.1, forward strand.
CTCGGAGTACACCAATTCCTCTTCTGATGTCAACTTCTCTGTCAATGTGGCCAGCCATTCTGTGACGTTCTAGGGACGTTCCTCCTGGTTTTTCATTTTCTTGCCAGGCCTCTATGAATACGCAACCAACCATCAATATTAAAGCCCAGTTGTTGAGTACATGGCTAAAGAGGTCCCAATCAATTGCCAAGAATCCTTCTGTTCAGGGAGCCCCGGTGGCGCAGCAGTTTAGTGCTGCCTGCAGCCCGGGGTGTGATCCTGGACACCCTGATTGAGTCCCACATAGGGCTTCCTGCATGGAGCCTGCTTCTCCCTCTGCCTGTGTCTCTGCCTCTCTCTCTTTCTGAATAAATAAATAAATATTTTAAAAAAATCCTTCTGTTCAACTTTCTTGGTCTACACAACAGTAGCTGCCTCTCAGCCCTAAGAGTTGTGACCTTTTTAAGGGTTTTTTTTTTCTTTTTTAATTGTGGTAAAATATACATAATGTGGTGTCCCACTCCATCAGATGCAGGCTCCCAAATGTGGGACGATGATCAGGTGGAAGCCGGTGGCGCGGGGAATGAAAGGATTCACCCAAGGCAGAACACGGGAGACAGAAGTTTATTGAATACACTGCAAAGTGGTGGAGGGACAGGACAGCAAAGACTGTCTGCAAAGAGGCAGTGAATGGGAGCTGTATTTAAAGTAGGAAGTGAGGAGGTATGGAGACTATGGAATTTTCTCCTTTTGGGTAATTGCACCTGGTTGTAAGTAGCCCATTGGTCAGTTAGGGACTATGGATTTTTTGAGCTGGGTTGCCTGATGGGTCTGTATGTATTCAGCCAGGTGGTCACTGTGGGCCTTTTTACCTTGAGCAAGTTTCCATTACTCAAGTCTGTCGTCTAAAAGTGGCCTCTACCCATAACATAAAATTTACCATTTTTACATGTACAATTCAGTGGCATTATGTACATTCACAATGTTGTGTAACTATCACCACTAATTCTAGAACTTTCTCATCATCCCAAATAGAAACTTTGTTAAAACAAAACAAAATAAATAAAAAGAGTTAAATTTATAAGTTTTTTTTAAACTTATAAAGGACATTTCCAGTCTTGTCATTCTCATTAAAAAATCTTTCATTGTGCCTTCAAATTCCTACTGAATAAATATAAATTTTCTTAGTTTAACATTCAAGGTCCCCTCCCCATGATTTGCCCCATCATTATACATGATGCTAAACTCTAGCCAACTGGATGATTTGTCATTCCCTAAAAGATGCTCCTGATACTTAAGTCTCTCCATCTGGAATGAATATCCACCCTCCTCAATGCTACCTATCCAAATTCTTCTCATCCTTCAACCCTCATCTGAAATGCCATTTTCTTCATGAAGTCTTACTGTTTTTAAATTCTGCCTGAAAAATTCTTTCTTTTAAAGTTCCATACCGGGATCCCTGGGTGGCTCAGTGGTTTAGCACCTGCCTTCAGGCCAAAGTGTGATTCTGGAGTCCCGGGATCAAGTCCCACATTGGGCTCCCTGCATGAAGCCGCTTCTCCCTCTGCTTGTGTCTCTGCCCCCCCCCCCCCCACCGTGTGTGTGTCTTTCATGAATAAATAAATAAATATTTTAAAAAAATAATAAAGTTCCATACCACCTGCCCATATTCTTTTGGCACTTTCTACCATATATGATGATTATTTCTTTACATCTTATCTCACTCCATAGACTCTAAGGAAAAGCACTAATAGAGAGCAGGGAATTAAGAGCACTCCTGGTTCCCTGGATCAGCTGTGTCATTTCTTAGTGAATTTGGATGAGTTATTTACCTCTTTGAGCTATAGTTTCTTCATCTGTAAAATGGAGATAAGAGTCAGGTATTTAGAACAGTGCTTGGTACATTAAATGCCAAAAAAAAAAAAAAAAAAAAAAAACTAAACAAATGAACAATTTGTCTTTGTATCTTCCACAGAGATTAGTATAATGTTATGTACAAAGTATTGCTAAATGTTTGGCTGAACGAATAAATAAGGCAGACCAGATACTACATAAGTAACAATTAAAGTCAGGAATTCAGCTGGATTTTTCTGGTACCTTTTCCTTTGTTTTGTCTTTCTCTGTTTCTGTCTAGGCTTCAGGGGTAAGGAGCCAGAATTGGTAAGACAGTGGGTAAGCAAGTTTTTGTTTCAAGTCATCAAATGCTTTTCAAGTAATCCAGCTTGGACACTAAAATGGGAATGAGTGAAAATCATACCCCCAATGCTCTCAGAATAGGCTAATTCTTTTATATTGCTATGCTTCCCAATCTATATTATAATTATTATTTATATGATTGTATCCCCTGCTAGATTACAAATTGAAGGGAAGACACTATCTTATTCCTTCATTTAGCAAACATTTATGTGGCACTTACTATATGTTAGGCACTATTCTAATAGTTGGGAATACAACAATAAGCATAATAGAAAAACAAATTCTGGTTCTAGGCACATAGTTGATGCTTAAGTTTACAGAATAAATGAAGAGGAAATTCTAACAATAAGGGAATCCTCAAAGGTCCTAGGATGTAGATTTCTGGTCCTTACTGGTACTGTCTGATTGGGAGTAAGAGTGCACTTACATATATATATACATATTTCATTTGGTTTGTTCTTTGCAATTCACAGACTCCTAGAAAATTCCCTGAGGGTTATAGAGCTATTTCATAGCACCAGGGTATCATGTATTGTGTATTCTTTAAATTACAAAATGTTTCTATAAAATACAGTATACAAATACTATCAGTTAAAATTAAATGACTACATCTGAGGAACCCCAAACTACATTACTGCTCACCAAGGATGCTAACTGGTCAAAATAGGCATGGAGGTTCCCCTACTGCCTTTTTTTTTTTTTTTTTTTTTTTTTTTTAAAATTTTTTTTTTTAATTATGATAGTCACAGAGGGAGAAAGAGAGAGAGGCAGAGACATAGGCAGAGGGAGAAGCAGGCTCCATGCACCGGAAGCCCGATGTGGGATTCGATCCCAGGTCTCCAGGATCGCGCCCTGGGCCAAGGGCAGGCGCCAAACCGCTGCGCCACCCAGGGATCCCCCCCCTACTGCCTTTTTGACAAGAGATTCCCCATTTAACAATGCCTACAAAGGCCAAACCTATTATCTGAATAAGGACACTTCTGAAAGTAAAAGGAGGAACTTATTAATTATACAGGACCATCAGGTAAAATCCAGGGGCCCTGACAAACCAGACACATGGTCGCCCATTAGACTTCTCATTTCAACTGGGTTTTAGGCTGTAATTGCTTCTAGCACAGAAAACTTGTACTATCCATATTCTTCTCCATAAAACTCTAAGATTATGTTTCAAGTCAAAAGTAAACTTTTCCCAAGGCAAGTCAAATTTTTATTTCCAATCCATCAGGTATCCTGTACTTTCTGGGAAAAGGCATGTTTATGTGCAGAATTCAGAATCCTGACTAAAGCATGATAAATGATTTCCAATCATATAATTACAACTGGTTTCTCTTGGGTCAAATTTCAGTAGGCTCAAAGTAACTAAGTGCCAAAGTGTTTTCATACAGTTTTCCAAACAGAAACTCAAAGTGCAAAACGGATAATGTGATCCTCTAACAGCTAAAAGTTCAGTTAAAAACATACATAATTTGGGGGGATGCCTGGGTGGCTCATCGGTTGAGTGCCTGCCTTTGGCCCAGGGTGTGATCCTGGAGTCCTGGGATCGAGTCCCACATTAGGCTCCCTGCATGGACTCTGCTTCTCCCTCTGCTTGTGTCTCTGCCTCTCTTTCTCTCTCTCTGTGTCTCTCATGAATAAATAAAGTCTTAAAAAAAAATACCTTGATGGGTTAAGAAAAAAAAAATACATAATTTTTCCTACAGAATATATTTTCCAGGTTGATACATCAGATTTTAAAAATATGAAAATAGAAAAGTTACAAGATACAGAGATCATGGTAGATTATTGCTCCTTCCATATTGGACTCCTGCTAAATCTGTTGTACCCTATAGGTAGATTTATAAACAGTCATAATCTAGATAGTTTTTTTAAAAGCTGCTTAAGGAGCTATCTAAACATGCATGGTCTGAAAACTCAAGCCAAACTTTTGGTGGGCACTGATGCAATCATTTTATTACAGCTTCAGGGAAAAATGTATGATTAACTGTATGATACTATATGCTTATACTCCAATTGTATATATGATTACATCAAAAATTCATAGACTTCAGGTTTTCTAAAATGATATTAACTGTTAAGTCCATGTAGAGAGATCTTAAAATGTTTCTGTACTAACAGTTATATATAGAATATAACAGCACAAATTTTTAATCTTAGAAAAAAGTGCAGTGATATGGTACTGTATGTATAATGGAAGGTTACTTAAAATTATTTCTTTCCTTTAACAAATAATAAGATAAATATATATTCTTGACTCTAAAAACTGATTCTTTTATCAGCTAAGTAAATATTAGAACATCCATTAGATGCATAGCAACATACTTAGAACTTACCTAAAATGACAGCCTCAGACCTCGAAGTTTCTTCAAAGTATAATTCCATGATTAAACATTTAAAACTCAAAATATTATCCGTTCTAAAATCTGCAAAGACGCAACAGTCTTCCAATTAAAAAAAAAAAAGCCACAGTCTAAAACCATGAGTAATGTGTATATGCCATGTTTTTGAGATACTACAGATGGAGCTGCTGACACAGATGAATAATACATTAAGTTGAAAATCAAATACTAACTTGAGGTATTATTAATCTTCAATATTTTTATATTTTGATAGTAAGTTTTCTTATTTCTCAGAGGGAAACTGAGGGAAAAATTTTTTTTGCATTGGCTACAACAAATTTATCTGTATTAAAAAGTACAGGACATAGAAAACTTTCTATTTAGGATATTAAAAGAATCACCAAAGGCAGAGCTTGTATGTAATTAAGGCATTTCTTACTTTTCCATTTAATAGCTATTCTAAAACACAAATTTTTTGTATCCTATACTCCAAGCTAAACCATGCCTCCCAACAAAGTCTTTATAATCCTGGGGCAGCTATAGGAATAATTCCTTTTTATGTTAAAAGGATTCAATGTTTTCCAAGTAGCCCCACCCCTGGAAAACACCCTTTTTCTGTGCATGATTTTATATATAGCTAAAAATTATACAACAGAAAACAAGAATAGTTGAGGTTTAGGTTTGAAAGACTCTTCTGTAGCTAATTACTATGAAAGCAACAGGTGTCAATTTTTTAACTGGAAGGTAAAAAAACTAAATAAGAGAGTAAAACATTTATGTAAATGATATATCAGATGGTTCCACAAATATTTTATGGCAAAGACTTTTAATTAAACATTCACAAACAATCCTGGGGAGTGGAATTGCATAGAAACATTATGCTAACTAACAAAATGGGCTGAAATCAGCCACCAACAGGTACTATACCACTTATGTCATTCGTGGTTTTATTTATTTATTTATTTAGTTTTTTTCATTCGTGGTTTTAAACCATAACTATGCTAACTTTCTCTTTGCAAATATTTGAAATAATAATCAATCAAGGATCTCTCAGACTCCAATTATGGTAAATACTAAGTGATTGAGAACTCCTAGCTTTTAGAAGCACAGTTTTTAAAGGAATGACAAACCCAAGTATACAAAATTAATGCCTGATATAAACAATTCATGCTTGAACTCTAAGACAGAAAATGAATATTATGAATTAGCTAAGTACCCAGTGAAGAGAATCTAAATATATCTGGCAGTTATTTAAATATATCCATATTCACCAATTAATTATTTGAAAACTTTCTTTCCTCATAGATGGCCTACATGCAGGGGTCAACTCAGTAGCTCTAGGCTGCCCAAACCCCACATATTCCAAGAGTCTTTAGGACTGGCTTAGGACCAACTCCTGGGAAATAATCTTTGAGCCCTTGCAATGTTCTGCCTCATAAGAGTATCATAGTATACCTGGGGCTTTGGTCACATCAGACAGTTTATGCTAACAATATGATTTATGGTGACACCAGTGTTTGTATGCTTGGGGCAGTGGGCCAGCTGTATTAGTTTAACCTCTGGGTGGGGAAAGAGGAGGGCTGCTTACTGAGTAGCTAAGGTCAGTCATGTAAGTGCTCTAGGCCTACCTGATTAACCTCCAATAAAAACCCTGGACACTGGCTCAGGTGAGCTTCCCTGGTTGACAACATTTGTCTGTGTTATCATACACTGTTGCTGGGAGAATTAAGCAAGATCTGTGCAATTCTACCAGGAAGCCAAGTGGAACTTTGCACCTGGTTTCTCCTGGACTTTGCCTTATGTACCTTTTTCCTTTGCTGATTCAATCTGTATCATTTTGTTGTAATAAACTAAAGCCATGATAGAACACCTTTCCTGGATCTTGTGAGTTCTTTCAGCAATTTACCTGAGGGTGATCTTGGGGACTCCAACACAACCTATAATACAATAAAATTCTTATTTAATAAAGAAGATTTCTTCTAATTTCAAGGTTTGTTGTCAGCAACCTCATTTCCAAACACGTAGAAATAGCATTACACATCCATAGGAATACCTTCTAATATGTAGGTTCTTTTTTGGCCAACTAAAAGGATAAAGGTGACTTGGCCAGGTGTAGGAAGCAACTTCTGATAAATGATGTAAGTATGGCCCCACTACCACTATTTCCCTTCTTCAACGAGGCCCTGAGGAATCTTTAGGGAGTCTTTGGAATGGAATCATCAATGCTTTCTCCTCAGTAGTTACTTCTGATCTGTACTTGAGGAGAAAAGAACTTTCTCAATTCTTCTATCCTCAGGGTAATTCTGTGCTTTTAAAAAACAAAGCATATGTCAAGAACCACCTGACTAGGCCCAAGATCTCAGGTATACAAAGATACTCTTATCAGCCAAAATCTGGTCAAGACACATCCTTTCTCTGGAAAGTGCAGGGTTGGAGAACCCCAAGTACACTGAGATAAGACTTTATTAATTCCATAAAAGATGCATGGGTTAAAATAGCACCAAGGATTACAGCATTCAAGAGCTTTAGGCTTATCAGATCACAACATCCCAGCAGTGTTGATCAGTGACAGTTCTATTACCTTATAACATTTCCCAATTCCCCAGTCAGCTTCGCCATTCTCTTTCCCTTAGGGAAAGAGAATTATCAAAGATAATTGTGTAGTATAGAATTACCTACCACCTGTGTAAGAATGAGATTTTTATCTCACTGCTAAGTCAGAAAAAGTATCTTGCTTTTATACAGGTTTCCATTCTAAGTCATAGTCCTAGTGTTAATTAAAAGCCTAGAGTAAATAAACTATACTGTCATGAGCTCACCAAATTCAATGATTTAGGACTCCCTGTCTTTCATTTAAAGTTTTACCTAGTTAAATGCAGAATGGTAAATGGTAATGCTTTGCCTAGGGCTAACCTATGTCCCAATTTTTATTTTCATGCACAGTCCCAGGAACAAATACCAGGCATTATTTTACAGTTCATTATTATCCATGATAGCTACCATACTATGCTTACACATTAACAGTAGTAATATAATGTTAAAGCCTCTATCCTGAAAGAATCACATAGATAGGAGTTGAAATAAAGACCATAGCATCAAACCGTCTGGAATTGAATCTCAATCTCAATACTTACTAGCTCTGTGATCTTGGTCAAGTTTTTTTTTTTTTTTTTTTAATCTTTTGTGCCTCAATTTCCTCTTCTGTAAAACGGGAATAATCATAGTGTCTTTCCCAGATGACTGCTATAGGGATTAAATAAACTCCTATGTGTAAATAACTTAGAATTGTGCCTGGTAGCTGATAAAAACTTACATAAGTAATGACTCTTACCAGCACCATCACCACCACCATTATTCCAAAGAACTCGGGATTCGACTTACATTATCTCTTTAATTTTCACCTTATTCAAGTGGTAGAAAAAAGGGGCAGTATTAGACCTCTTAACTGATAGGCAGCTGGTATATAGCAACAAGAGTACTTTCTTGAGTTTCATACAACATAGCTGCCTCACTGTGTTCATCTGTAAAATGGGGATGGAAATAACCTATCTCATAAGGCTGTGTGGAGATTAAGTAAAATATGACCTCCAAAGTTCTGTTTTATGGTATCACAATTCAGGATATATTGATAACACTGCTGTCAGATACTTGGGATTTCAAAATTACCTGGTTCCAGGTACTCAACCACTTCTGCAAGGATGAGATTTTATACACCTTAAAGCATAAAACCCAAAAGGTGCTAGAAGAATAAATTAACAAAAAATTGTCCCCTTCTTTCACATTCCCTGGTTAGGATACATTTCTTCAAAATAGTCAATGTGTGGAGGTTGGAGTATGTCAAGGGCAGAGAGTACCTAAGAAAAGGAAAAAAAAAAAAGTCAAATTCAGAGAACTAAAAAGGAAGCAAAATAAGACATAAATGCAAGTAAATACTATAAATTCTTTAATGAGCTAATAAGGCTTAGTTACAATTGCCCACTGAGGTCAACTAAATTTATCAGTCAGGAAACAGTCCTAAGCATTCAGATGGATTTGTAAACTTACTATGTAAAAGACCATTCTATCTAAACTAAAATGAGAGGGGCAATTGGGTTCTACTACATGCTACCAGACACCTGCACGGAAAGTGTGTTGAAAAGAATTGCCCTATTTTTAACAATCAGTGTTGCTCTAAGAGCATGAGGAGACACACCTACCATTCATTCCTTTACTCCTTCCTCTATGTACTTAGAATGTTTACTAAGTACATTCTACCTGGCAGGCAATGTGGTAGGCTCTCTGGTTATACTGATAAACAAAAGTGATACCATCCTGCTTTCATAATTAGTAGAGAGGAAGGTATTAAACAAACAAGCCAACAGTCACACAATAATATAATTATGACACATATTATCTGAAGGGTAAAAGTCAAGAGGAATGGGGACAAAAAGTTTCCCTGAAGTAACACTAGGAGGTGAAGGCTGAATAGGAGTTGGTCAGGATATGAGTAGGTAATGTAAAGGCACAGAAGCAAGAAGAAACCAGGCAAATTCTAGAAACATAAATGCCAGTGCTTATGGAACATAGAGGGTGGGAGGAAAACAGACTGGGATAAAATAGAAGAGGAAGGCAGGAGATATATCACATAAAAATCTCTTCAAATTTTGTTAAGCATTTTGGATTTTATTCCAAGTACAAAAAAAGAAGTCAGTCACCAGGGTAGAAAGACTTTAAGGCATCTGAAATTCAAGTCCTTTATAAAAGTAGCATACTAACAAAGTCACTTCTGCCTTTGAAACATAATAAATAGGCCTACTTCCCCTACCAGCTGTCCAGCTATTCTTTTAAGTTCCATCTATGATGTCACACTTAAAAATTTGAATATAATCTAACTAATGAGAAATCTGAGGCTCAAAGAATATGGAAGAAGTTATTTAATAGGAAATAAATAAACTGTGTGGTACAAGTTCAAATTTTCTATCTTTAGCCAAGTTTTCAAGAAAAAAAATTTTATTATGGAAAATTTCAAACATGTAAAAGTAGACAGAATAGTATCAGGAATGCTCATGTAATCAATACCCAGTCTTAGTAACCTACATATGGCCATGTTATGGCATCTATACCTCCACTCTATCTATATAATTCTGAAGCAAATACCAGACTTATTTCAGCCATACATCAGTAAGTATTGCTAAAAGATGAAAACATGGGGCTTGAACTCATAACCCTGAGATCAAGACCTTAGCTGAGATCAAGGGTCAGACACTTAACCAACTGAGCCACTCAGGCACCCCAAAGATTAAAAACTTTTAAAAAATATAAATAGTGGAAGGGATTATAAGGCAAAGGAGAGGAACTAAGTGGGAAAAATTAGAGAGGGAGACAAACCATGAGAGACTCCTAATTCTGGGAAACAAAGAGGTTGTGGAAAGGGAAGTGGGTGGGGGGGATGGGGTAACTTGGGTGATGGGCACTGAGGAGGGCACTTGATGGGATGAGCACTGGGTGTTATGCTATATGTTGGCAAATTAAATTTAAAAATGTAAAAAAAAGTTGAAAAGAGATTTTAAAAAGCTCACCTCAAATGCAAAAAAACCTTAAAAAATATAGCTATCAAATTAAAAATTTTATGTTTTTTAATACTATCAAATATCTAGGTCTCAAACTTCCAATTTTCTTTCCTTTTTATAAGTTTTTTAGTTTACATCAGGAGCTAAATAAGATTTACATATTATGGTTGATCTGTGTTTTAAGTTATAACCTATCGATTTCTCTTTTTTTTCCCCTTGCAATTTACATGTGGAAGAAACCCTGCTCATTTTTTTAGCCAAGCATTTGTCACTTTAAAGTTCTAAATTAAGCTAAAATCTGTAATGAAAAAGCCTTTACTCACTTTAAAGCCAGTTACACATAAAAGTTTGAAAATAGTTTAGATGTTTTATAAAGAATCTTGATCTTTTCTTTCTGAATTAAAATGTTCATATGTAGAATCTTGGTATAAAGGAAAGGTAACATATCTTTCAGTTTCTTCAAAAAATAATTTTTATCATACAAAAGTTAAATTATTTCATTCCTACAAATTAAAAACCCTATAATTATCTAGTGTCACAAATTCACGCAAGTTCATTTCTCATTATGCGATAGAACAATTTTTAACATGAATATTTGATGTTTGAGGGAGGCAGAAATTAGTGTTTTACTTGACATCTTTCGGACTCTCAACTCTGTATCTGAACAACATACATCCTGTCTTGGGGGAAACCAGAATGCAATGAGTGACAGCGTCCATTAGACAAAGCTATTTTACACTTCAAATCTATCTGCTATAATTAGAGGTTATCTAGAGAAAGTGACAACCATACATTTTAAACCTTGATGGAGAAGAATGAGGCTTTCTTATTCCAGATTTGATGAGGCTTTTTGTGGAAAAGGCATATAAAACAGGGTCAGACATTTGCACTAAAGCATTTAGCTGTGATTGTTAGCTTTAAAGGTACAATATTTTAAACTCTGCTTCAAAAAAATTTTTTTTTTGCTTAGAATTTTTAAAACGCCTGTTATTTTATATTACTGTTATTTTATCTCAAAATGTTTATCAGAGGATGGCATTCCACAGTGTTTCTAGGGGGGCAAAAACAGTGCTTTTAGATCAGTAGAAATGATCCAGGAATCTCAGAAGTAATGTAAATAAGTGAGAAGGAATAGTACCAGTTTCAAACTCTAGACTTCATGCCTGAATCCCCATTTAAATAGCCTGAGTCCTTCTATAACCCCACTATTATTTGTGGGAATAAAGTGTGTGAGATTAGCCTTATGATGTAAATAGGAGACTCTTGTAAAGACTTTGACTTGTAAGGAGTCAGAGTAACCTAAAATATCACCAACTCTTCTTTTTTTTTTTTTTTAAGATTTATTTATTTTGTTCAGAGAGAGAGAGAAGAGAGAGAAGAGAGAGAAGAGAGAGAAGAGAGAGAGAGAGAGAGAGAGACTGAGAGGCAGAGACACAGGCAGAGGGAGAAGCAGGCTCCATGCAGGGAGCCCGACATGGGACTCGATCCCAGGTCCCCAGGATCACACCCCAGGCTGCAGGCGGCGCCAAACCGCTGCGACACCGGGGCTGCCCAACCACCAACTCTTCAAAGGATCTCAAAAAAAAAAAAAAAAAAAAAAAAGCAAGCAGACTTGTCTAATTAAAAAAATGAAGTAAAACACTTCTGTAAATAATGGTCATAACCAAACAGTGTCTCAGCACATTTCTCTAATCTTTTAAGAACTGGACAAAAGCCGATTATGCGCTTTTTTTTTTAGAATTTTAACTTCTGTTAAAGTTAACAGAAAAACTTCTGTGATGTTAAGATTCACTATAAATTGGTTATACAATGCATAGTGGCTTTTTTTCTTAGCCCTTTACCAATAAAACTACTGTAAATAATCTTAATCCTAAATATAAATACTAGAAATTTAACTGTTCATAAAGGCAAGTTAAATCCCATGTTTAGCAAAGGAGCTACCCCTTCCCCATTCTTAATCCCCAATAGATTTTAAGTTCTTTAAAGTAGAGACTATGTAATTACAATCATTTTCAATAGAGTTATAAAATAAAGTATGCCAATCCTAAGTGTATATTTTGATTAATTTTACACAAAGTAGATAGTATGATGGATTTTTACTCCGTGGTTAGAATCTGCATCAAGAAGTTAAATATTTCAACATCCTAGAAGGCCCCCTCATCCCTTTCTGGTCAAAACCCATCCCTGCTCAGAGGTCACCACTATTTTTATTTCCAACAGATTCGTTTTGCCTGTCCTTGAAATTTTTATTGAATTGAATCACAAAGAATTATGTCTTTTGTGTATATCTTTTTTCCTTTACTGTTATGCCTATGAGATTCAACCTTGTTGACGTGTGGATCAGTGGTTCATCCTTTTTATTGGTGTAGTATGTGAACGGAATGTAACACAATGTACTTATGCAGAGTACTACTGGCCGACATTTGGGTTGTTTCCAATTTCTAGGTATTATGAAAAAGCAGATATGAACACTCTTGTACATGTCTTTTGATGGATATATGATTTGTCTTGAGTATACTGAGGAACAGAACTGCTGGACTGATGGGTAGGTATGTATTTACCTTTAGTAAAAACTGCCAGTTTTCTTAAGTAGTTTTACAAATTTACACTCTTACCAGCAATGTGAAGAACTTCAGTTGATTTGCATTCTTGTCAACAGCAGGTATTGTCAATCTTTTTGATTTTAGCCATTCTGGTGGGTATATTAGTATCTCATTATGCTTTTAGTTTACTTTTCTCTGACAACTAATGACTTCGAGCACTTTGTCATATGCTTATTAGCTCTTTGGTTATCCTCTTTTGTCAAATTCCTAAGTCTTTTACTAATGGGCAAAAGTTCTTAATTTGTAGAAGGTATTTGTAAGATATATGATGTTTAGATACAGAATTTATAATTAGAAAAATGTCAAGTAAAATACTTCTAATGGTCTTCCTCAGATGCTAAATATTTATAATTGTCTATCACATAATATGTTCTGGAAACAAGTTTTTTGTTGAATATATGTCTGAGGTCTGTCCTTCCATTCTCTTAACTTGATGAGCATTAGCTCTTAATGTTAATGCTGTCCAGTTTCAAATTTTTTTTTTTTAAATGGTTAATGCTTGGGGTACCAGGGTGGCTCAGTCAGGTAAACTTGATTTTGGCTCAGGTCATGATCTCAGGGTCCTGAGTTTGAGCCCTGAATCAGGCTTCATACTGAATGTGTAGCCTGCTTAAGATTCCCTCTCCCTCTGGCTGTGTTCCCTGCCTCAATCAATCAATCAATTTTAAAAAATGGCTAATGCTCTTAATGAATTCTTTGCTTATCTCAAAGTCTTAAAGATATTTTCCTATGTTTTATTACAGAAGCTTTATCATTTTACCTTTTACATTTAAGTCTACAATCTATTTTTGAGTTAATTTATATATCTGTTGTGAAAGAGACTTTGTTTCTTCAAGACTGTCTCGGGTATTTTACGTCTCTTCCGTGTCCATAAACTTTAGAATGTTTGCCAATTTCCTCACACACATACATACAAACACTGCTGGGTTTTTGACTGGGATTACACTGAATATAGAGCTCAACTTGGAGAGAACATACATATTAACCAAATAGAGTTTTCCAAGTCATGAACACAAGAATGTGTTATTTTAAATACACCAAGAATCTGCCCAGTATCACAAATTTTAGGCAGAGAGTCAGCAAAACCAAATTTATTGAAAAGCAATCTAGTCTACAGCATCCTTTGCCTTTTCACACTCCTTAGCAGCAGAAACATTAGCATTAATAATGTCTGCAGCTAAACAGTATGTCTGCATTCAGGGAAGGGTCCTATTGGCACCAAATCGGTAGGATTCTTTATCCTACTTATGAACTCAAGGCCCTGAGTTATGTCAGACTATACAAAGGAAAGTGAATCATTTTTCTTTGCCTCTCCTACCTCCTCTTTGTCTTCTCTATTCTCCTAGAGTATATTTCAGAATTAAAAGATTGGAAAAAGTAACTCCAAGAGAGAGATCATTGAGGTTATCATTCCAGACTCAGAGATTTCCTTTTTCTCTCACTTTCATTTACTTACTCATTCTTCAAATAGACTGACTGCTTACTGCACACTTAGTGCTATTGACTAAGAGCAAGAAAAAGCCCCAGATTTGTATTGCAGGGGATCTTTGTATGAATTAGTGGACCCTAAGGGGGTTCGGTTCCAAGTGGGTTTTAGAGGACTAGTAAAAGTCTAACATGACATGAATATTGTGTGTATGTGCATCCTTCCAAAAGAGCTTAGCTTTTATCAGAGCTTTTATCAGAGATTCAAAAGAGTACAAAACTGAAAAAAAATCATGCCTTTTCCATGATGATAATATGACAGATAATATGACTGTTACATGTGTGTATAAATGCATGCACAAGTGCACAGGTGGGTGAAGTAGAGAATATTTTTGCCAGATTTTAAAATAGCTCAGATTTTGACTAGACTCTAGTGATAAGCCTAGCCAACAACAACCTATAGAAGGTTAAAACCATTACTGTTTTCCTAAGTTACTACATCAAGGTGAATCTATCCTTAAGATGATGAACCAAACGTCCTTTAAAGAAAAAAAAAGTGTGTGTGTATATTTCAATCAGTCAGATCAACTAAAATCAATGAATTTGATACAGTGACTTTTTTGAAAACGCAAGCTGTATATACTCAATGTGGGGCTTGAACTCACCATCCTGGGATCAAGAGTCACATGCTCTGCCGACTAAGCCAGCCACACACAGCCCTTATGCTGTGACTTTGAAAGTTCCATTCAAAAGAAAATCCAAAGCCTCCCAGGGCTTTGTAGATATTCTCTGACACATTAAAAGCATCCAAATTAAAATTCAACTTTCCTACAATGACCAGGTTAATCTTTCTAAATGCCATTTTCATCATGACATTCTTTTCTTCTCCTTCTTTCAATCAAATCTTAATCTCAAAAGGCTCATCTTAAAGTTTACCTCCTCCATGTTTAAAAGCATCTTTGGGCTTCTAAAGTCCACAACAATTTATCTTTTCCGTCATATTACGGCACTTGTGTGGCAGTATTCATCTGAGCTTTAGAAATTAGAGATCCTTGGGCCTCAACCCCAGAGATTCCAATTTAGTGGGTCTGGGATGAGACCTATGAATCTGGCCTTTTAAGGATCACCTTGGGTGATTATAATATACTTCTAGGTTTGGTTCCCCAGCTTTTTCCATGTACAGAACACAGACTATCTTGCATTAATGCTTAACCATGCAGGCAGTCCTCCCAGAGCACTGTAATCATAGTATTCATTACATTACTAAACTCTTTAAGGATACAAAGCCCTAGAAGCTAATGTAGTTTAGGAATATAGGATGTGTAGAATAAGTGTTTATTGAATTAACGAACATGGTCTCTGAAGCAAGACAGACTCCAGTCTTGTGCCACCCTGACTTTAGGCAAGTTACTTAACTCAAAGCTTTGGTTTCCTCCTCTGCAAAGTAAGGATAATAAGCCCTATCTGACAAGATTTTTAAGGATTATATGAATTAATGTATGGAAAGCACCTAGCATACATTCTGACATAGAGTAACAAGTGTTAAATACATGATCCCTCAAGGACATTTTAAACCTTTTTTGTAACCTCCACATGACCTAGCACTGCCTCTATACAGGACACAATGAATAGACATTTGTTGCCTTAATTACATCAAATACCAGTTGCTACTTAAGAATGGTATTCCATACATACCAGGTTTGTGGTCCTGAGATGCATCTGTAGATCTCAGAGTATAGCTAAATTCATGATATATAAAATAGTGGCACCATATTATCTTCATCTCTAACGTCTCACTTTTGAATATTCCCACAGAAGTCACAAGCGCTCACTTATGACAGAGCTCAGGAGCTCTAATTCATTGCTGTGTTTTGATAGGTATGATTTTCAAGAATTTAGTTTGTTTCTTTTTTACACTACTCACTGACACTATCTTTGTAACTACCTATACCTATAGTTACTCCATAGAAACAAGTCACGAGCAATGATACCAATATATATAGATAGCAGCCTATTACACCATCCCTCCTTTATAAAAGAAGCCAAGATAGGTCTGAATATAATAAACCATTGAAATCTTTAGTAAGCAAATTTCTAATGCCTCTTTCAAAAAATTTCTTCACCATAGATCCCTTTACTTGAGTCTCTAACAATGTAAATAACGTTTGTCCTCTTTAATGTTGGGGTGGTACGCACATCTAAGAAATAAATAACTAAGCAAGCACTAGACATCATCCTAAATCACTTACAAAATTGAGCGACTAGTCATAAAATAGCAACTCGAGTGGTCTTTTCAAAGTCACTGAAACAAACACATTTTTAGCCAGTTCCAATGGACTGAAAGACCGTAATAACTTTTTTAAAAAGTTAAGGAAAATGGATGTCAAGAGGAGTTATCAATAAAATGAAATATGTCAAAGCAAGGAGTTTCAAGTAAACATTATCTGTTTGATATTCCTAGTTTTATCAAATACCTCAAACTTCTACAAATTTCTTCTTAAAGTGAGACCTACACTTTGGCCAAAGTTCTAAAGGTTCCTGTGCAAAGGAAGCAGATTCATGAGGAATCATTACATTTCTGAAAAGTTTTTATTTTAACAATTAAAATAACATAGGTTGAGTATCAAATGCAGAACGTGGGCAGGTTTTCTTTTCACATGAAATCGAAAACGCAAGAGTCCAATGCTAACATTCCTAGGCAAATTTTACATGTATCAAACATTTAATTAAGGATTGAAGAGAAGCTATATCTCAAATCACTATGATTCTATTTACCCATGAGTCTTGACATCTCTAAACATAGTCATTAATAAGCTAACCTATGTTACTTTAACAGCTATACTGTTTCTTAAGAGAAGAAACGGTTTTCCTACATCTTTAAAGTAATCTCTGATTAAAAATATTAAAGGTTAAGAATAAAGCATTTAAAATCAGGGACCAATTATTTCCACTTAAGTCATTCATTCTACATATTATACTCTTTTTATGTTAAATAGTAGTATTGTTCCTCAGCTAAGTATTAACATTTGCTTTACATCAATTAATATTATTTATCTGTTGATCAACACATCTTAGAATTCACTTAAACTTGCTCGTTGTTCACAAAAAAGTTTAATTTGTCTCAGGTTCCCAAACTTAATAATTTGCACATTTCCTTTTTAACTCTTTTGCTCTCTACTAACACAATTAAGCATGCGTAGGAAATAGCCTATCCCAAATACCCAATTAGACTTACATTATCATGTTTAAAAAAACACAACATCTTCAATTCCCGGAAGACCCTTTTGCAAGAGACCAGATTCTGGAAGACGTTGGGCATCTTTTTGAGTGCTACTCTCTTTCCATCTCTTGGATCTGTTACTGACCTAAAGAAGCAATATTTGGGGGAGAAGGAAAAAAAAAAAAGAGAGAGAGAAATCAATTCTAAACTTTGTTCTTCAATGTTTCAGAGCAGGACAATTATCTTTATCTTAGACTACTCAATCTACTTAACAATGCTTAAGGTATCAGTGAGAAAGAATATTTAAAACAATTATACACTTAAAATCAAAGAGAACGTTTAGCCCATTCCACTTAATTGCCATCCTATTTTTTTTAATCCTCCTCTAAATTTCTATAAATACTTTCTGAGAGGTCACTTAGCAAAACATCTCAGGTAGGAGGGTTCTTAATGATAAAGCCATTTTAAAGATGAGTGGGGAAGTATAGATTAATACAGCTAAAGTCAAATTAGTTTCATGCTTCATGTTCAGAACCACATTCAAGATGGAAAAGATGTTCATTCAGATACCATTACATTTAGTTCAACATGGAGAAAACAGTTTTATTATTTTGGCTTCTTACATAAATGAACATCTTTTAGTAATATGAATTTCAATCCCACTAGTAGCTGAACAGTGTCTCCTCCTCAGAAGTCCTGAGTGCCAGCTTAGGGCTGTAGCTTCTGGGTTATGAAGACCTCTTCCCTTTTGCTTCTTACAAGGCTCTTGGTGTGTCAGTTGCCTCCTGTAATTTCTTTCTTTATTTTTTTCTGTAATTTCTTTAATGTTCAGTGTCCCCCCACCACTTTTTAATCTTTTAGTCTTCTAATACCTGTATAACCAATTTCTTGTATTAAATTTCCCTGTTTGACATACTAGTATGGTTTCCATTTTTCTGACTGGACCCAAATGATACATATTAAATCAGTTAAAGGAAACAAAGCACTAAATTTGTTAAATACGACCAACTGACCATTTTGCAAGTGATTATTCATGAATTATCTTAAAGAAAGCTGGTTTCCTTTCCACCCATCACCTATGACTGGTTGTCCCTGTAGAATTTATTCCTGTCAAATTTATTTTGTTGATTCCTGCCTACCATCTATCAGTTCTAGGTTCAGTCATCCAATGCTTTGGTTACCCCTCCCAGATCTGTGTCATTTAAAAGTCTGTTCTAAAGGTCATCAATGACTTTATCCACGTTATTAAAATTTAGAACAGGACAGAATAGATCTCTGCAACAGTTACAATACTAGAAACCACCCATGAGTCTGGCATCAAATTATTATTCATTCATTACTTATTTAATATAGTATTACTTATATCAGTTATATATTATATCAGTTTATTTCTTCATCTTGTCCACAAGAAATCACTCATCAAGTTGCCTTCCTGAAAACGAAGCATTCCTATTATCTACTAACCTGTCTAAAAACTATACCAAACTTCTTTATAAATTCATCTTTGTGATCACTACTTCTTTTCCTAAGTGCTTGTGAAACTCCTAAATGGTCCATTCCAGTGTATAAACAATACGAGAACTCTATTCTTCCATGGACTCAAAATTTGGTAAAACAAGAATTGTAATTTTTAGATGTTCAGTGGCTTAAACTGTAATTCAACTAAGAAACCTAACATTAGTGATTACTGCTTAAAAAACACCTACCCAGTGCTCATTTTGGCAACACATAACATAGATTATGAACATAACAAAGATTAGCATGGCCCCTGTCCAAAGATGACATGTAATTTGTGAAGTGTCCCATATTAAAAACAAAACAAAATCAAATCCTAACCCAAATCCACAACACTACCTAAAAAATTCACATAAACTAGGTTAAGTAAAACAGGCAGGAAACTCGGTATAGTATTATATTCAGATTGTTAAAAATATTTTTTCTGTTTAATACACCACTTCTATAACTAAATACTAGAAGACAAAAATGTCAATGAAATGAAATAGCAAGGAAGGAAAATTTGAACCACACATTGTGAATCACACATTGTGTTTAGTTGTCAATGTCTCTTGAGTCTTCCTTTTGTTTTTCTTGAGTCTTCCTTAATGCAGAATAGTTATTTAGCATCTTTTGTCTTTCATGACATTGCCATTTTTGAAGAGTATAGGCTACTTATTTGTAGACTGCTCCTCATTTCGGGTTTGTGTGGTGTTTTCTCATGATTAGATTCAGGTTATGCATTTTTAACGGGAATAACGCATAAGTGATGCCTTCTCATTGCAACTTACTAGGAGGCACATGAATTTTCCCCATTTCTGGTGATTAACTTTGATAACTTGATGAAGTGTCGGTCACGTTACCACATTGCAAAATTACTATTTTTTCCCTTGATAACTGTGTAACTGTTCTATTCCTCATCAAACTCTGACCCATAACCTTTAGCATCCACTGATGATTCTTCCTGAGTCAACTATTACTGATGTTTGCCAAATGCTGGCTTAATTTTAACGTCTTCAAACAGCTAGTCTACACAATAAATGTTCATTTTAAAAATGAGTAAGTTGATTTAACACAAGGCCCTTCCCCCAGGCCTCATACAGCAATACTTCCTAACTTCTAACTTTTCTTTTTTTTTTAACTTCTAACTTCTTATTGGTCTTGACTCTACTGTAGTGAGGAGAACTGCTCTAAGATAAACCCACTCCTGGCTCAAGGTTAGTACTGAGCCTTGCAATGTTTTAAGGTAAAATTCAAAAGCAGCATTTTATTATTCATGCAAAAGCCAGTCATTCCTGTGGCTGGTAACAATATAACTCTAATGAATGTGAATGGCTGTGCAGTAATTTCACGCCATGTTGAGTTTGTTCTCTCTTAACCTGAGGTAGCAGATGCTTTAGTTCAGCACAAACAGTACCACAGAACACAGATAAGTGTGGAAGCCTGTTACACAGGAATTCTTTTATTTTCTTTGTTACTGAAAGGCTTGCTGTGCTTAGTTCCTCTGCGACAGCAATACCCTGGTTATTCCAACTGTACTTGTTAATGAAGCTCCAGCTGTAGAAATAATAAACAACATTTAGGGCAACTTGCCTCGTTTTAGAAAAAAAGGAGCCATCCCGTGATCAATGGTTCACTTACTGGTCAGTTACTTTCTCTACTAAATACTGGAAGCGCTACATAAAACAGTGCATCTGTCATTTCACCTCATTATCTTCATGAGCAATCAAGTTACACTAAAATAAATATTTACTTCGTAACTTTTAAATCAATATTTGATTCTGTAAACTATATTAAAAATACAGTTCTAAGTGTTGTAAAAAAGAACCCTTTCTTACATCTGCCTGAAGAATATCAATCCTTCTCTAATACTGAGAATACCAGTTTAACTTTTTTTAAAACAGCCAGAAGAATCCACAAGCCATTCTTCAGAGAAATATAGTCAGCCAAAAGAGTGCAAAACCAAAATAGGAACCTTTTTAGATCTGGTGTGGTTGTTTTGTTGTAGAGCTTTCTTAATCCCAGGAAACTCTGACTACTTGCCACAAATCTGCTTAAATTACAGACAAGTAGAAGGATTGGAATGAAACACGAATGAAGCTTATTGGGGATACATTCTTAGGCACTAGAACCTAATATTACAACAGCTTTAAATTATAGTATAACTTTAAGTTTAACAACTAAACAAGAATCTCCAAGAAATTATATGTTCTTCATTCATTTTACACATAGAATTTTTTCCCTACATGGTTTAGTAGTTTTTAAGTTCATGTTTCTGCTACGGGTTTTTATTCAAAGCAAATAAATAATTTATAATGAGAATGTTTCACTCGGATTGAGAAAATCAGGTTCTTCTATTCACATAAACTTATAATCAGCAATCTTCTATTTTTTTTTTTTTTGCTATACACACTACAATTACTACGTCAACTGTACCAATACAGTATGTATCTCAGTAACAGAACTTCCTAACTAGATTCTAAATATTTAGATTATTGCCTTTGCATTCATTTCTTTAAAAGTTATTTTTACTTGTATTAAGTCAGCTTGAGAAAACAACTGCAAACTATGAGGTGAAATTTCTGACAACAAACGAGTCTAAAAAAAATATTTATATATCTTATTTGTATCTTAGTCCCTGTTATATGTTCAGGGACACTATAGGTTAAGAAATAAGGAATTTATTTTTACATCTCTTTGGTCTTCCTAACCAAAATTTTAACAGGCTACAGTTTGTGTACTTTGACATAATTTAAAGAGTTGCGCATTATTCAGAGGAATAAACCTTCTAGGCTTCCTTGCCTCCACCCAAAAATGCATGAAAAAAGATTCTCATCTTTCATAGTTAGATACTTTGTTCCATCAGTTAGGGTTTTCTGATATTTGGTTTTTCTTTTATTTATCCAAATTTGGTATTTGCTGAGTTAGCTTTATACATAAGAAAGAGATCATTTTCCTTTTTTTCAAGATACTTCTACTAAACTGATACTTAAATTTGTTAATCTGATATTATAAGGAGAAAAGACCCTATATAACAGCTAAACCAAAGCAGTGAAATGGTTCATTCTTCTTCTAATATCCTAACATTCCACTATTGATCAGAAAAAGCAAAACATATACATTTAATTGAAAGAGTTACATATGAGCTTAAACATCCTCTAATTCTGTGATCAAACAAGTATAAATAACAATGATCCCGGCAGGTGAGGCATCCATGGGCCATCCATTCTGATCTGTAGTGAGATAATTAAGGGTCCTGATAAGGGAGGAGAAATAAGACACAAATTATCCAATAGCAGGTTGTCATATTCATTTTCAAATACTTGTTACCAATGGATAAGATCTAACTTTTAAGACCCCAACTCCCCATCAATAATCATAATTAAGTTAAAACATAAGTGCAAAATCCTTTTATACTAATTATTATTGACTCAAGAACACTTTTTTGTTCTTTAGACCATGAATTAATAATTAGCTCCATTCTTGCTGCAGATGCTGGGAAAGACATAGAGATTCTTACTCCTCACTGTCAAGTATCTTTGTGAGGAGTAGGACTTGCCTGCAGGAAAGTTGCCACACTGTCTTTTCAGTAGGAATTTTCTCATGTTGGAAAGTGAACATGACACAGCCTAGCCTGCCAAGTATAGGAAGTTTTCATGGCCCACTAGCCACAGTCCTCTCCTAGAAACAGATCCATGAATATTGTATGGGAAGGAGAACCACCTGCAATGAAAGACAGGTTTCTGTACAATGCCACAAAGGAAAAAAAAATCAAAACTGTGCCTCCTTTTTACATTTATCAATTTGTGGCAAAAAAGTTATAAAAGATAACCAAATCAAAACTATGTCACATAAAAATGTGCTTTTAATCCCAATGATGACTTCTTAAAAGATATGTGCTTAGGAAAAGGAAAACTGAGAAATATAAAGATTTCCTTTAAAGAATGGAAATTTTTGTTGCACATTAGGTTTATAAATATAGAAGATACCAAATGAAAGAAAAGAATGGGTTTGTTTACACAGTAGGTTTATAACACATGGTTTTGATGATATCGAAAAATTACAATGAATTCAGAAATGCAAAGTTCACATCATTGGAAAAAAAATCGTTTTTAATTACGTATTATTCAATATTTTAGTGGCTAATATTTTAATAATTACTTAAAATATAAGTCCTAATATGCTGTTAAAAGCAAACTGAGCATACGAACCAACATACCAGTAAAATGTAATTTTTGAAATAAAAAGAAAAATTTGAATATGGCTTCGAATTATGGTTATAAATCAAATGTCCCTATTTTTTAGGAATGTATATATACTTAAGTTTATCCACAGGTGAAATGACATGAGATTTAAGATTTGCCTTAAAATACTTTATCAAGGATTGTTGAAACAAATGAAGCAAATGTTGATAATAATTGAATCTGGTGGTTGGTATAATGAAGTAAAACTATTAAAGAATGAAGAAACTTGTCAAAATAAAAACATTGAAATAAAAAAAATTAAAGATACTATTTATAATATAAAAAAACATCCAGTATCTGGGATTAAAGTTAACAAAAGCTAAGTAAGCAAGATTTCTACATAAAAAGACTAAAAAACATTAGCAAGAGAAATTAAAGATGTAAATGAACGGAGAGACATACCATATTCATGGACTAGAAAACTCAATAGTATAAAAATTTCAATTCTCCCCACCCAAACTGATTTATACAGATTCAGTGAAATTCCAGCCAAAACCCCCAAAAGATTTTCTTTTTGTGGATCTATACAAATCAGTTCTAAAGTCTTTATGGAAATGCAAATATGCCAAGAACTGCTGAGATACCCTTGAAGAAGGTGGGAAAAAATTGCTCTACCATATATGAAAACCTAACATAAAGCTAAAATAGTTTAGATAATGCAATTTTGGAGCAAGATCAATGAAACAGAAATATGACCCCAAAACATTCTCACATATACAGACACGTGACTAATCATAAAGGTGTCTTTGTAGACAGGTAGTCTGTGCCATACGCTATTGTCTCACAGCTTCAAACCTATCTGTCTAAACACAACTCTATAATATCGGGACTCTGCAAACCATATTTTGGTTTTGCCAACTAGCTCCATGTTAGGCTCTGCTAATACGCGGCTTTAGAGCAGACTACAAGGCCAGAGGAAAAGGGGACTTGCCCCTTCCTGTGGGCTTTCTGTCTGTCTCTTGTTTCTGTGTCACCCTAGCAATACTTCTTCACTCCCAGCAGTGGCAATGCCTTTCTATAATTGCAGCTGAACCCAGTTTATAGCTTTCCCACTTGCAGAACCAGCCGCACTGTATCCTCCACCTCAGACACCAGCACTAGTGAGTCTGTAACCTCTCCTTAGATATCTGAATTCCTGCTACATGGGGTTCTAAGTCTTAATAATTCCAACTTCTTCCATGATATTCCTCTAGCCATAGCTAGAGGTAGCTGTTACTTTCACGATACCTTAGTTTTCTATTCTTGTCTAACTACAACTTTAAACTTTACAAACAACTTTACAGCTAATTAGCATTCCCTTCTACCCCCACAACTTTTATTATTTAAAAAATATTTTATTTATTTATTTATTCATGAGTGAGAGAGAGACAGAGAGAGGCAGAGACATAGGCCGAGGGAGAAGCAGGCTCCATGCAGGGAGCCTGATGTGGGACTCAATCCTGGGTCTCCAGGATCACACCCTGGGCTGAAGGCGGCACTAAACCGCCGAGCCACCCAGGCTGCCCACCTCCGCAACTTTAAAATGTGTAGTTTCTTTCTCCTCATTGGACCCTGACAGATACAACATTCTTTTTAATGTATGGTATGGAACAACTAGATATACATAGGGTAAAACAGAATGAATCTTCACCCCTACTTCACTCCATACACAAATTCCAGGTGGATTGTAGATATTAATGTGTAAAGCAAAATTGTACAGCTTTTAGAAGATAATATGTAGTAGAATACCTTCAAGATATCAGGGCAGGGAAAGATTTCTTCAACAGTACACAAAAAGCACAAATCATAATGTAAAAAAAAATTTGACTACTTTAAAATCAAGAACATCTGTTCATTATCTGTGTATTGTTAAGAGTAAAAATGCAAGTCACTCAGAAGATGTTTGTAACACACATATAAGCAACAAAGTGTTTATCTGGACATGTGCAGAATTCATACAAATCAATTTTTAAAAAGGGTTTGAACAGGCATTTTACAAAAAAAGGATAAGCCAGACACCCACTAAACATATGAAAAGGAGCTTAACCTTATTAGTCATTTGGAAAATGAAAATTAAAACCATAATGAGAATGATTATATAACTCTCAGAATGGCTAATAATAAAAGGTGGACAATACCAAATTTTTAGTGAAGATGTGGTACAATGGCAATTCTTATAGACTGCTAGTAGGAATGTAAATTGGTAAAATCATTATGAAAAACAGATTGGCTTTATATACTAAAATGAATATATGAATACAATGTGACCCAGCAATTTGACTCCAAGTATATACCCCAAAGGAATGTGCACACCCATCACTAAACATACAAATGTGTTCGCAGCAATATTTTTAGTACCCTTAAAACGGGAAACAATCCAAACATCCATAAACAGTAGAACAGATTAACAGATTGTTGTATATTCATATAATTGAAAAACCCTACAGGGATTGAACTACTGCTACATGCAGCAACACAGATGAATCTCATACACCTAATTTCTGAACGAAAGAAATCAGTCACAAATAATGTAAGATTTCACTTCCATAATATTAAAAATATAAGCAAAGTTGAACTCTAATGTTTAGGGATGTATGCTTAGGAGACAGAAACTATTCATAAAAGAAGTACTTACCATAAAAGTTAAGGTTAGTAGTTATCTTGGAGGAAGCGATACAAGGTGGGGGTGTGTGTGCGGGAGGGCCAGAAGGGACTTCTGTGTGCTAGTGATGCTATTTCTCACTTGAATGGTAGCTATAGAGGTGTGTGTTCTTTGTGATAAATCACTGAGCTATATATCTTATTTTGTGTACATTTCTGTATTGTGTTATTATAGAACTAAAAGGACAAATTTCTCAGTTAAAATTTTGAGGATAAAAACACACATCAGGTTGAAATTTGTATAATGAGTAATTTTAAAGAGGACAATTCTTTTTATTATTTTTTTTTGTAAAAAATACACATCCATACCAAACCAATGAATTTTGTCATATACTTCCTTGTGCCACTGATTTATTTTGTAGTGAGTATACATAATATCTTTCTTATGTTTTGGTAGAATTCCAAAGGAATTTGCTTACTTCAAAAAAAAATAAACGTTTTCTTCATCATTACACAGGAATATGCTATAAGAAACATTCCACAGGAGAGTGCTGTCAGCAGAATTAAAGCAGAACTACAGTCCCACCCCTAATCTAATCACAATCTCCTAACTTCTTCCATTGTAAAGCAAAGTGCTGAAGCAGCTACAATGCTTCAGGTTTTTTTAATTAGTTAGCCTTTTAAAAATAACCAAAACCCAAAATGCTGCAAATACAAAGCAGGAGGCAGGACTTCCAGCTGTGGCAAGCTGAAGAGGTCAGCAAAACCTTTCCCCTCAAAACAACTATAAAACTGGACAAAAATGTCAAAAACAACCATTTCAGGACTCCAGAAAACAACCCAAGTCAAACAATACATTCAAAAGTGTTTATGAAAAACTGTGGAACTTTGGGTAAGAACAATGAAAGTGAGTGATGTTATTGCTTGGCTGCTCCTTACCCCCACCTAAGCATAGTCCATGCAGTAGTTGGCCATGAAAATCAGCAGCTTCACTTGCCTAAGGTTGCTGATGTGATCTGAAGGGGAGGATGCAAACCCTACACTCAGGAGCACTGACTATAAAAGCATTAAACTCAACTGGAGAAGAAAAGAGAAAGCCTACAGCTCTGCCAGTCTGAGGTTGCTATCCTAGTTGGGAAGTGGGATAGAGCAACATAAATCCAGGAATTTAACAAGGAGATTCTGGAAATGAGAGCCACAGTGGGGCTAGGTAAACTCCCATAGATTCCTGGCTAACTGGAGGCTGCTTATATACTCAGAGCTGACCTGAGAGGGCCTAAGCTCTGTACACACCCGTGGCTGACTGAGAGGCTTCCCACATGTGAAGAGAAGAACTGAGAGGCTCAGCAGAAAATAAAAGCTGGGGCATAGTTGAAAATTAGATGAGCTCCCTAACATAGTCAGAAAGGATAGAAGCCTCACTGGCTCAAGATGTTTGAGCACAACCTTTAACCAATCACTGGCTGACCACCAAGCGATACAGACACAAAGGGGAACTCCAAAAGGGCTGGGCTAAAAATTAAAATAATAATTTTTAAAAACCTGAGCAATTTGAGCAGTTGTACTGAATGGACACAGAAAGATTATGCACATTAAGTCAAGTTACTTAAATATAAGCAAACACATACAACAACAACAACATGTCAATAATGACGACCTTCAGGTGGCAGGGAGGCTGGGGAGAAATCAGATCCAGAGCTATTACATTATTAAATATGTCCAGTTTTAAACAAAAAAATTACAAGATATGTAAACAGTAAAATGTGACTCATACTCAGGGGAAGAAGCAGTCAATAGAAATAGTTTCTGGAAAAAAAAAAAAAAAAAAGAAATAGTTTCTGAGTGAGCCCAGATGTTGCATTCAGTAACACTTCAAAAGCAACTATTATAAATATGTTCAAAGAATTAAAGGAAATTATTTTTTAAAGAATTTTTTTTAACGGTGACAATGACAACAAATAGGATACACAATATGAAAACTAAGAAAAAAAGAAATCAAATTCTAGACTTGAAAAGTACAATCCTAGAAATGAAAAACTCTGTAGATTGGCCTAATAGTGGATATGAAATAGAATAAAAATCAGTAAACTGAAAAGCTCAATCAATAGAAATTATACAATCTCAAGAACAGGGAGGAAAGTCTGAAGAAAAATGAACAGAGCCTCAGAGAGCTATGCAAGAACTCTGAGTGTACCAGCATAACACCTAATGGGAGTACCAGAAGAAAAGGTGAGAAAGGGACAGAAAAAAGTATTTGAAGACATAACAGTTTAAAATTTCCCAAATCTGATAAAAATATACGATCCCCAATGCTCAAAAATCCCATATAAGATAGACACAGGAGTCTTGCACGTGGACATCTCAGGGTCAAAGATAGATCAAGTCAAAGAAACTCTTGAAAATAATGAGAATAAACAATAAAATTGTTGACTGATTTCCCATCAGATGCAATGGAGGTCAGGAGGCAGAAGAATGCCATATTTGCAGGGGTGGTGATAGGCAGGCAAAAACTCTATATTCAACAACAAAAAGACCCTATCCTTCAAAAATAAAGGCAAAATGAAAGCATTCCAAAATACGTAATGATGGACAGAATTTGTTGTCAGCAGATTTGCCTTAGAGGAAATAACCCCAGATGGTAACTCAAATCCACAGGAAAAAAAGAAAAATGAAAAATGGCAAATATGTGGGCAGAAGATTACATATATTTTTATTTTATTTTTATATATGTTAACTATACTGGAATTGTATATTAGTTATATTAGTTATGTGTACTATATTAGTTTCAGTGTACAATAATACAATGATTTAAAAAATTCTATACAGGGGATCCCTGGGTGGCTCAGCGGTTTGGCGCCTGCCTTTGGCCCAGGGCGCAATCCTGGAGTCCCGGGATCAAGTCCCACGTCAGGCTCCCAGGGTGGAGCCTGCTCTTCCCTCCTCCTGTGTCTCTGCCTCTCTCTATGTCTATCATAAATAAATAAATAAATAAATAAATAAATAAATAAATAAATAAATAAATCTTTAAAAAAAATTCTATACATTACTTAGTGCTCAGTATAATAGGAGTATTCTTTAATCCTCATCACCTATTTTACCCACCTCTCTTCAGGTAACTAGGTTATCTATAGTCGAGTATGTTTCTTGGTTTGTTTTTCTCTCCCTCCTGCCCCCCTCCTTTGCTTGTTTCTTAAATTCCACATATGAATGAAATCATATGGTATTTGTCTTTCTCCAACTGACTTATTATTTCACTTAGTATGATACTCTCTATATCTACTTGTGTTGTTGCAAATGACAAAATTTAATTTTTTATGGCTGAAAATTACATATATACACACACACACACACACACACACACATATATATGGAATACTATTTCAGCCATAAAAAAGAATTAGTCATAATATACACATACTGCATTTTCTTTATCCATTCATCTATTAATGGACACTTGGGCTGCTTTCATAATTTGGCTATTATAAATAATGTTCCTATAAACATAGGAGTGCATGTATCCCTTTTAATTAGTGCTTTTATATTTTTTTGGTAAATATCCAGCAGTGTGATTACTGAATCATAGGGTAGTTCCATTGTTAACACTTTGTGGAACCTCCATACTGCTTTCCACAGAGGCTGCATCCGTTTGTACTGCCACCATGTATATTTTAGATACTAACTAGATACTAATCCTTTACCAGAAATGTCATTTGCAAATAAATATCTTCTCCCATTCAGGTTAGTTGTCTTTTAGTTTTGTTGTTTCCTTTGTTGTGCAGAAGCTTTTTATTTTGATGTAGTCCCAATAGTTTACCTTTGCTTTTGTTTCCCTTGCCTCAGGAGACACATCTAGAAAAGAGTTGATATGTCCAATGTCAGAGAAATTACTGGCTGTACTCTCTTCTAGGATTTTTATAGTTTCAGGTCTCACATTTAGGTCCTTACTCCACTCTGAATTTCTTTGTGTGTGGTATAGGCCAGTGGTCCAGTTCTCCCAACACCATTTGTTAGAAAAGGCTGTCTTTTTCTAATTGCATACTCTTTACTCCTTTGTCAAAGATTAATTGACCACATAAATGTGGGTTTATTTCTGGGCTTTCTCTTCTAGTCCACTGACTTATATACCTGTTTTTGTGCCAGTACCATACTGTTTTGATTACTACAGCTTTGTAGTATAACTTAAAATCTGGAATTGTGATACCTCCAGATTTGTTTTTCTTTTTCAAGATTGTTTTGGCTACTTGGGGTTTTCTGTGGTTCCATACAAATGTTAGGATTGTTCCAGTTCTGTGAAAAATGTTGTTAGTATTTTGGTAGGGATTACATTAAATCTGTTGATTGCTCTGAGTAGTACCAACACTTTAGCAGTATTTGTTCTTCCAATACATCAGTATGGAATATCTTTCCACTTGTGTTCTCTTCAATATCTTTAATCAATGTTTTATAGTTTCCAGAGTACAAGTCTTTCATCTCCTTAGTTAAGTTTATTCCGAGGTATTTTATTATCTTTAAGTAAAATTGTAAGAGGGACTGCTTTCTTCATTTCTTTCTGTTGCTTTGTTATTGGTATATAAAAATGTCATAGATTTCTGTACCATGATTTTGTATCCTGCAACCTTACTGAATTCATTTATCAGTTCCATTAGTTTTTTTGGTGAAGTCTTTAGGGTTTTCTATATATAGTATCACGTCTGTAAATAGTGTAAGTTTTACTTCTTCCTTACCAATTTGGATGCCTTTTATTCCTTCCTCTTTTCTGACTGCTGTAGCTAGAACCTCCAGCACAATGTTAAATAACAGTGGTGAGAGTGGACATTGCTGTCTTGTACCTGACCTCAGAGAAAATGCATCTCATCGTGATGTTGGTGTGGGTTTTTGATATATAGCTTTTATTTTGTTGAGGTATATTCCCTCTAGTCTTACTTTGTTGAGGGTTTTTATCATGAATGGCTACTGTACTTCTGTCAAATGCTTTTTCTCTATCTACTGAAATGATCACAGTTTTTGTTGATGTGATGTATCAGTCTGATTGCGAACACTGAACCACCCTTGTATTCCAGTAATAATTCTCACTTGATGGTGATGAATGGGTTTTTTCATGTATTGTTGGATTCAGTTTGCCAATATTTTAACAATTTCTGCTTCTATGTTCATCAGGGATATTGGCTTGTAATTTTCTCTCTTTTTACAGTGTCTTTATCTGGTTTTGGTATCAGAGTAATGCTGGCTTCATAGAAAGAATGAATTAGGAAGTTTTCCTTCCTCTTTGATTTTTTGGAATAGTTAAAAAGAATAGGTATTAAGTCCTCTTTAAGTATTTGGTAGAGGGGACACCTGGGTGGTTCAATGGTTGAGTGTCTGCTTTTGGCTCGGGGCATGTTCCCGGAGTCCTGCACTGGGCTCCCCGCAGGGAGCCTGCTTCTCCCTCTGCCTATGTCTAGGCCTGTGTCTCTCATGAAGAAATTTTTTAAAAATAATAATAAAAATAAAATAAATGTTTGGTAGAATTTACCTGTAGCCCTGTAGCCCTGGACTTTTGTTTGCTGGAACTTTTTTTGCTTACTGATTCAATTTTATTGTGGGTGATCAGTCTGTACTTATTTTCTATTTCTTCCTAATTCAGTTTTGGGAGGTTATGTGTTTCTAGGAATTTATCCATTTTTTTCTAGGTTGTCCAATTTGTTGGCATATAATTTTGCATAATATTTTCTTACAATCTTTTTATATTTCTGTGGTGTCACTCGTTATATTTCCCCTTTCATTTCTGATTTTGAGTCCTCACTCTCTCTCTCTCTCTCTCTTTTTTTTTTTTTTTGGATGAATCTGGCTGAAGGTTTATTGATATTGTTGATGGTTTCAAAAAACCAGCTCCCCGTTTCATGGATCTGTTCTATTGGTTTTTGTTTTTGATTTTTGTTTTTTTGGGGGGTTTTTCTTAGCTTCTATTTTATTTCTGCTCTGATCTTTATTATTTCCTGCCTTCTACTGGTTTTGAGTTTTGCCTGTTGTTCTTTTTCTACTTCCCTTAGATGTAAGGTTAAGATGTTTATTTGGGATTTTTCTTGCTTCTTGAGGTGTAGGCCTGTATTTCTATAAAATTCCAAGAACAGATTTTGCTGTTTCCCAAGGACTTTTGGACTATTTTGTTTTCATTTTCATTTGTCTCCATATATTTTTTTATATTGTCTTTGATTTCTTGGTTGATCACATTCATTGTTTAGTAGCACATTATTCAACTTTCATATATTTGTGTGCTTTCCAGGTTTTTTCTTGTGGCTGATTTCTAGTTTCATATTATGGTCAGAAAAGATATATGGTATGACTTCAGTCTTTTTTGAATTTGTTGAGATTTGTTTTGTGGCTTAATACATGATCTATTCGGGAATCCCTGGGTGGCTCAGCGGTTTAGCGCCTGCCTTTGGCCCAGGGCCTGATCCTGGAGACCCAGGATCGAGTCCCATGTCGGGCTCCTGGCATGGAGCCTGCTTCTCCCTCTGCCTGTGTCTCTGCCTCTCTCTCTCTCTCTATGTCTATCATGAATAAGTAAATAAAAAAAAACTTTAAAAAAAATGCATGATCTATTCTGGAGAATGTTCCATGTGTATTCTGCTGTTTTAGAATGAATGTTCTGAATATATCTGTTAGACCCATCTGGTTGAATGTGTCATTCAAAGCCACTGTCTCCTTGTTTATTTTCTACATGGATGATCTATCCATTAATATAAGTGGGCGTTAAAGTCCCCTACTATTATCCATACTATCCATTATTTCTTTTATTTGTTATTAATTGCTTTATGTATCTGGGTGCTCCCATGTTGGGTGCATAAATATTTATAATTGTTAGATCTTCTTGTTGGATTGTACTGTTTATGATTATATAATGTCCTTCTTTGTCCCTTGTTACAGCCTTTGTTTTAAAGTCTATTTTGTCTGACCAAAGTATTGCAACTCTGGCTTCTTTTAATTTCTATTTGCATAATAAATGTTTCTCCATCCCTTCACTTCCAGTCTGCAGGTGTCTTTATGTCTGAAGTAAGTCTCTTGTAGGCTAGAAGAATATGTTGTTGGGTTTTTTTGTTTTGTTTTGTTTTAAAGATTTTATTTATTTATTCATGAGAGACACACAGAGAGAGGCAGAGATACAAACAGAGGGAGAAGCAGGCTCCCTGTGGGAAGCCCAATGCAGGACTCGATTCCAAGACCCCAGGATCATGACCTGAGCCCCCTGAACCAAAGGCAGATGCTCAACCACTGAGCCACCCAGGTGCCCCTGTTGTTAGGTTTATAACATATACAGATTATTAATTACACTAAATGTAAATGGACTAAACACTTCAATCAAAAGACAGAGATTGTTTCAATTTTTAAAAAGCAAAATACAAACTACATGTTATCAACAAAACACTTTATATTCAGAAATAGAAATAGGTTATAAGTTCAAGAATAGAAAAGATATACCATACAAATAGTGGCCATCAGAGAGCTGGAGAAGGTATATTAATAAAAGGCAGGGGAAAAAAAAAAAGCAGGAAAGATTTTAAGATAAGAAGTATTACTGCAGACAATAAGGGACATTTCATAATAGTAAAATAGTCAATATCAGAAGATAGAACAATTATCAATCTATACATGTTTAAAAATAGAACCCAAAAATTCACAAAGCAAAACTTGACAGAAAAGAAGAAACAGATAATTCAACAATTACATTTGGAGGTTTTAATATTCCACTCTCAAAACCAGAACAACTAGACACAAATTAAGCAAGGATAGAAACAAATATAATAATATTAACTAAGTTGACCTCAGTGACATTTATAGAATACTATACCTAATGAGAATAGAATACTTATTTTTCTTCAAGCACACTTAGAACCTGCTCTAGAAAAGACCAAAAAACAAGTCTCAATAAATGGAAGGGATTGAAATGAGTCCAACTATGTTTTTTTTTCAGCCCACAACAGAATTACAAATAATAGAAATAAAATTAAGAAATATTAGGACATTAAAACATTTCTCTATTGACAAATGGTTCAAAAACAGAAATCACAAGGGATATTAGAAAATATTTCAAACTGAATGAAAATTAAAACATAATACATAAAATTTATTGGATGCCTTGCTTAGAGGGAAAAATTACACCTTTAAACAGCTATAACAGAAATAAAGGACTCCACTCAGTAATGTATACTGGAAAAAGAGCATATGTGAAGAATACTGGAAAAAGAGCAAATTAAACCCAAAGAAAGCAAAATGAGAATGGAAACAATCACATTACAAATCAAGAAAAATCAATGAAATAAAAAGCTGGCCATTTACAAAAAATTTTTGGAAAAGACAAATTCATAGAGACAAAGCATTTCAGTGGCTGTTTAAGTGTGGGAATGGAATGCGGGATTGACTGTAAAGGGTTAAGTCTCTCTTAGGATGATGAAATGTCCTAAAATTGGGTTAGGGTGATAAATGCACAATAGTGAAATTTACTAAAAGTCACTGAATTATTATAGTACTCCCCCTTTATCTACAATTTCACTTACCCGTGGTCAACTGCTATCTGGAAACAGACGACCCCTCCTCTGACAAAATGTCAAAAGGTCAATACAATAGCTTAATGCTACGTCACAATGCCTATGTTCATCAATCATCAACATTTTTCAACACAAGAAGGATGAATACAGTACAATATTTTGAAAGAAGGGGAGAGACCACATTGACATAAGTATTAACAGTATATTGTTGTAATTGTTCCATTTTCCTTATTACTGTTAATCTCTTGCTATGCCTAATTTATAAATTAAACTCTATTACCTGAAACTAGTATTACACTGCATGTAAACTAGAATTTAAATTAAAACTTTTAAAAAAGCTAAAAACATTTAAACCTTATCATAAATACCTAGCAATATCATAAGCATTTATGTATAGGAAAAAACAATATATAGAAGATTTGGGGGGCACCTGGGTGGCTCAGTTTGGGCAGCCAACTCTTGATTTCGGCTCAGGTCATGATTTCAGAGCCCTGGGATCAAGCCTCCTATTAGGCTCTGTGCTCAGCAGGGGGGTCTGCTTGAGGATTCTCCCTCTCTCTCCCTCTGCCCCTCCTCAGGTGCCACCCACATGTGCACCCTCACTCTCTCTATAATAAATAAATCTTTACATACATATATGATTTGGTACAATCTGTAGTTTCAGGCATCTATTGGAACATACCATTTCCCCTGTGGATAACGGGGGAGTGTCATATTCATAACGGGTGAACTTTATGGTATGTAAATTATGCCTCACGGAGGCTGTTAGAACAAAAACAAATCGTCACCTCAGAGTATAAACAGTTTACAATATTCTAGGCCCTATTCTGAATAATTTTATGTTGTATAGTTTCTTTCGTTCATATTTACAGTTTTTCCATTTATCCACATAGATTACATATTAATCACTTATTCAAAGAAATAGAAAAAATTGTCTTTCTCTTTTTTCTTTTAATATCAATGTTTTAACTCTTATAATGTATACAATGAGGTATTGGTTTATAGTAATATAATCCATGAATCAATTTTCAAAACTGCTATTTTGTTCTATGGCTTATTTTTCAGCCAATGTCTTACAACTTTTTCATATACACTTCATTGCCACTTTATCAAATTCTTTAAAGCAGCTACCATCAAATTTAGCATATCATAATCAACTGGTGGGCTTTAGAAAAAGAAACACAAAAGCCAAAGCAACTCTATTTCATTAAACTTGTGGCAGGCCTAAAAATTTGTATTTTTTTAAAAAATATTTTATTTATTTATTTGAGAGAGAAAGAGTATGAGTGTGTGTGTGTGTGGGGGGGGGGTGGATAGAGGGAGAGGGAAAAGCAGATTCCCTGCTGAGCAGGGAGCCCTATGTGGGGCTTGATCCTAGGACCCTGAGATCATGACCTGACCTGGAGGCAGATGCTTTAACCACCTGAGCCACCCAAGCACCCCTAAAAATTTGTATTTTAAAGAGCTCCTAGCTGACTTTGACTTTTAACAAGATTCAAGAACTATTGCTTTAAACAGTGTATTTATAATTTTAATGTACATAAGAATCACCTGTAATTCTTAAAATCTTAAAATGTAAATTGATTCACTATGCCTGGGGTGGGGAATTGAGATTCTGCATTTATAACAAGCTTCCAGGTGATGCTAGTGGCAAGCCTTTAAAATATGTATCTTATTTGGTTAAATATTAAATATACTAATATAGTAAACACAGAATTTCAGTACATTTGGCCTTCCCTTTAGCCAGGATATAACTCCCTATTTATTCAAACTTCTTTTCTGCTTGCCATTAAAGATTTATTTTTCACATACATTAAGCTAAAGTATTTAATTTGTACCACTGTAAGTAAGTTTACATTTATTGTCATATAATCTATTGTTAAAATACAGTAACATAACTTTCAATTTACAATTTGCAACTTTCCTAGATTCAATTGTTATGCCATTGAATTCTTGAGATTTTCTAGGTCTATAACTATCATTTACATTGCTATAACTTAATTTCCTTCTTGCATGTATCTATACCTTGTTTTCCTTGTATATTTGCTGACATTCAATAACAGCATTATTTTGCTGATGCCTCTACTTTTTCATTTTGGTTAATGTTGACTTTTAGTTACAAATATATAGGGAAACCTTTTTAATAGGGTAAATCTATTTCCTTTATGTTTTTCAGAGTTGTCAGAAATGGATGTTAACTTTTATAAAATATTTTTAGAATATTTAAAAATATTACGGTGACATCATGAATTACACTAACTTTGTTTTTAAATTTACTGGATTATAAGTCCCTGAGAGCAAGGACTCTACTATATTTATCTTTGAAACTTCCCATTGCTTAGAATAATACTTTCTCTTCTCTATCCTAGGTCAGTGAATGTTGGTTTAATTGATTTTACTGTTTCTCCTAATAATTACATGGATTATCTTAATAGTTTTCCTCACACAGAAGCAACCTTAAGTTTCTACATTAAGTTTTACTTGATTGTGGTGAATTTTTTTTTAAATGTTGAATACCTTTTAATATGCATTCTATTTCATTATTTTATTTAGAATTTTTTCATCTGTGTTCATCAACAAGATTGGTTTTCATTTTTATGCTCTGGCCATATCAGGTACCATATCTATCTGCCTCACAAAATAAACCAGTATCTTTCAGCATTTAGTAGCTATTACATGATACAGTTATCTGCTGAAAAATATTCAACAGTGATCCCAACAAATTTTCTTGTGTTTCCTACTGCAACTGACTTATTCAAAGTATTAAGTGTACTGTTCTAATTTTTTATAGTCTAGTTTCTAAGTTTTTCCCAAAAAAATCAACCATTTCAATAGTTCTCAACTTAATTTTCATTATTACTGTTTTTGTAGGTCTTTTGGGGATTAACTAGTCCATTGTATTTTTCCTTGTTGAAATAGGCATATAGAGCTGAATAAAACTATAGCTTTGCCAGCTTTAAAGTTGAATAATTGGTGATGAGGGTTTTTTCTTATGTCTTTTTAGTAGTATAGCTTTTTGTAATACATAGTTCCCTTTTTATCTATTTGAAAATATGCTGTTTTGCTACTCATTTGTAATCTCACTGAACCATGATCTGAGGATGCTGTATAGAAAACTTATGCTGAAAGTATTTATGAAGAAATGCTGAGTATTTATGCTGAAAGTATTCAAATTTAAATAAAGTATTTGCCTATTTTCATTTATTTCAAAAATTTATTTTATTAGGAATTTTTGGTTCATTTGAATTGAAATTCTGATGGTGAGATATTGTCTTTTGCTCAAGTGTTCTTGGTGTATAGTTCTTACATTTATTAGCTTTCTTCCCCCATGTTTTCCTGTTATATAATCTGGAATACATCTGCTGGCATATAAGCAGCACAGTGTATAAGATATATCCCAATTTTACAAATGAAATTTTGGGATAAATATGTATTTTCATTAAATATGAATTGGTAATTATTTTACAATAGTAATGTAAAGGAAAACAGTATTTTGCCCATATAAACAAAGCATGAGGGGCAGCCCGGGTGGCTCAGTGGTTTA
The DNA here is from genome assembly GCF_053574225.1 of Canis aureus. Classification (NCBI taxonomy): domain Eukaryota; kingdom Metazoa; phylum Chordata; class Mammalia; order Carnivora; family Canidae; genus Canis; species Canis aureus. The sequence continues at coordinate 18,696,354 of NC_135626.1, forward strand.
GTGCCACCTTCGGCCCAGGGCGTGATCTTGGAGACACAGGATCAAGTCCCACATCGGGCTCCTTGCATGGAGCCTGCTTCTCCCTCTGCCTGTGTCTCTCATGAATAAATAAATAAAATCTTAAAAAAAAAAAAAAGCATGCTATTTTATTAGTTAAGGATAATTTCTGAATATGCAAAAACATTCTTTTTTTTTAAGATTTTATTTATTTATTCATGAGAGACACACAGAGAGAGACAGAGAGACAGAGAGAGAGAGAGGCAGAGACACAGGCAGAGGGAGAAGTAGGCTCCATGCAGGAAGCCCGATGTGGGACTCGTTCCCAGGTTTCCAGGATCACACCCTGGGCTGAAGGTGGCACTAAACCGCTGAGCCACCGGGGCTGCCCTGCAAAAATATTCTAAAAACTAAGAGTTAAGAAATTAATCTTGTTTGAGGTATGTTTTCAATAAACTAAGTACAGGGAGGTGCACAAATCATCATTCTACATACTTCATGCTAGGTTAACCACAATATGAACACTTCAGATAAAGGATAAATTTTGGGAAACATATTTGGAAAAATGCAATGGCAAATGTTACAATTTATTCTACCTCTGATTTTTAATTATTGTATGCAGAACAATAAAGGAAATCAAGTAAATCACCGACAATAGGAACACCAAACTTTTTCATACGTTGGTGTTCTAACACAGGGCTCTACACAACCTTGGCTCTCTGCACTAAAGCCTGTTGGCATGATGAAGGTAGCAAAATAGCTCTAAATAAGCAAAGTGATCATAATTAGCTAATGATGTCTACCCCAGACCCATATGAGGAAACAGAGGTGGGCTTAAATGTTGCTGGTAAGAAATAATAAGGGCTTTCTTCTATCGTCCATCTACAGGTAAATTACCAGATCTTCTTCATACCTCACTTAAGAAGGGGTAGGTAAGGGGAGGATTTGGCTGCTTAAACAGCTGGCAGGGATGTATCTGATGACTGAGACCTCACTTTTTCTCAAATCCATTTTTCACCAGCAAATGACACCTGCAACCCTTTGAAGGGTAATCCATATTTTCTCCCACTTGAAAAGACAGCTAGCTGGAGGAAAAGAGATAAAAACATCATCCCAGGTTTAGATCTGAAGCAAACCAGCCTTTGGATCAAATACACATTTAAGAATGCTATATTACCACTTTAAAATATATTTATAGGTTAATATAATATGGAGATTTATATAATTGCGAACTATAAAATCTCAGGTAAGAAGGGACGCATTTGCGTCAGCTACAGCTCATTAGCCATGTTAGAGAAGCCACCTGTTATACCACAGCTAGAATTTCAAGTGTATATTACACGGTAGGAGGATTTTCAATCCTCCTTTGGGATATGAATTTGAAAGGCTGCATTGGGTGAAAGGAGGTGCCTATTTCCTTTCCCTTCAGCTAAGACAGAAAACCTTGAACCAAGGTGAAGATTCAAGGTAGCAATCTGAGACAGGCAAAATGTGGTTGAATACAAAAAAATGGTCTACTACCTGGCATTCAGAGGAGATGAACACCTAATAAAACCACCAGAAAAGTGGAAAGTGATTAAATTCAAACAGAACTAAAGTGGAATTCAATGGTGCAATAGTTTCAGTAGTGGGAATTGAGAGAAGCTAACCATAAGAAAACCATAAAATGGATTTAGAACTAGGGCAGCATCAAATTGTTCTTTGCTTTTCTTTTGCCACTTAAATCCAAAATACCATCTCAGGGAAAAAGAGAGGCTTTCCTAAACCCACAGGGTTCCATGTAAAAAGATTTCAGGACTATTACTACTACCTCCTACCAAATAAATGCAAATTACTTCCACATGGATCCTGAATCTCTCCTTGAAAGCCTTGCTCTGCTTGTTGTTAGTTTTACTTCAGGAAAGACAAAACTACCCATCAAAGTCATGAGGATGAGAAATGCCAAGTTTGTTTGCCAGAAAAGTTTGTCTGAAAACTATCACTTACGAATGTCTAATAAAGGTAACCAAAACCTAGCCCCTGTCTCCCACTGATTGGAAAAGTTCCATTAAGGGGGGGGGAAAGGCAGCTTTACATACTTATATCCTAAGACACTTTCTCAAAATCCCTGTCTGTTCTTAGAGAATGCAGTAGTTTTGGTGAACAATGTAATGAAGTCAACACCAGGCAGGAAACATATTTATCAACAGACAAAGGATCAACAAAGAATTTCAAGTTGAAAAGGAATTCTGAAGTTTTTCACTAATTTAAGTAGCAACTACAACTGATAAGAAAAATAGAATAAGAATATACAATGTGAAAAACCTATGAGTCAAAAACCCAGCAGGTAAAATGGTCAGAAAATTCTTCCAAGTGGGACACCTGGGTGGCTTAGTGGTTGAGCGTCTGCCTCTGGCTCAAAGTGTGATCCCGGGTCCTGGAATTGAATCTAAGATCAGGCTCCCTGCAGGAAGCCTGCTTCTCCCTCTGCCTGTGTCTCTGCCTCTCTCTGGGGTAAAGCCTGGACCTGCTGTGAGAGGACCGGACAAACAAATGGAAGAGACACTCGGAGATCAAGTTCAGCCCTTCTCACTTGATGAAGAATTTGATTATGACGCTGTGATGCTAACCCCCAAGTTCACTCCTGCAGAGATGGATGCTATCACAGAGCTCTCCAAGCAAGAGAGACATCGCCAGCACAGGCTTAGAGGAACCCCACAACTGACTCACCGAGACATCTTTGTGTTAATGTGTATTTCGTTGTTATTCAAGCAACATTGGAATAAAAGGTAACCTCAGAAAAGTTCTATAGTTCAGAAGAAGGAGCAAAGCATAATCTTAGAAAGTTGAGTGCGAAAAGATTTTAATTCACACTAAAAAGGCATGTGATTGCATAATCTCAATAGTGGCTGGTTTACTAAACTTTTTTCCCTTCCAGAGAGCTACCTACAGGACTCATCCTTGTCACTCTTCTCACACATTTTTATACTTGATCTTAGCCAAAAGGCCGAGAAGCATTTCTCTCACACGTTTTTAATACTATATATAAATTTGCAAGAAACAGAGTAGGAATCACACATTACAAAATAAAATTCACTCCAATTCACCATTGTTTAGGATGGAATGGTAACTTCTAAGTTCCCTGATGCTGGACCAGAAGCCGAAAGTTCTATTTCCTTTCCAAATGGCAATTCTTAAAAGTCCTCTAGAGAGTTAGTATAGCACATGAGGGTAAAATAAATTTATATAACATCAGAAATATTCTACTACCTTGCTTTGCTAAGACAGCCTTTTTTCAATGTCAAAATCATACTAAAGATGAAAATAATATTATGAAAAAAGATCCTCAATGATCCAAAATACACAGAAAAAAACCTAATAAGGGATGAAGGACAGATAGGTAATAGATGAATATAGATATATAAAAACATAACAATTTACTGAAAAATACAAAAGACCACTTGAATAAACAGTATTAACCGCCTTCCTGAAAGAGAAGGGGGTGACAGACTTTATCTTCCAAAAACAGCCACCAATTCCACATTACAAATGAAGTCTGGGCAGCCCCAGTGGCACAGCGGTTTAGCGCTGCCTGCAGCCCAGGGTGTGATCCTGGAGACCCGGGATCAAGTCCCACATCAGGCTCCTTGCATGGAGCCTGCTTCTCCCTCTGCCTGTGTCTCTGCCCCTCTCTCTCTCTCTCTCTCTCTCTCTCCCCCCTCTGTTTCTCATGAATAAATAAATAAATCTTTAAAAAAATAAAATATTAAAAAAAAAAATGAAATCTTCAGCAACTCATCATTCCTCTCATGAGAGATGGGCCTATCTTCTTCCCTTGAATCTGGGGGAAGCTTGTGACAAACAATGTTATTCAAATGCTGAAATTTTCCCAAACATAAGCCAGTCAAAATTCTCTTTTGACTTTTGGAGCTGAGCTACCATCTAAGAGGTCTGGCTCTCCTGTAGCCACCATGCTGAAGGTACCGGAGGAGCTCTAGCTATTCCAGTCTAGCCACCATTTACACTGAGGAAGGAAGCTGACACCAAATGAAGCAGCAACTAACTATCCCCATTGAGTCTGCAGACTGTAGATTCATGAGCATGTTGTTTTTAGCCCTAAATTCTCAAGTGGGATTACACAGCCATAATTAAGTGGGAAAATATTATTAGCATGTAGATTACTGATTCATCTGTAAACTTAACAAAATTACAATTAAGACTAACAAAATTTTTGAGAAAACCTGATAAATGACTCTGTGGGGCTCGTACTGCATTACATGTAACAACTAGGCCAGAAAGGAGGAGATGTTTTGGGAACTACGATGTTGCAAGATTTTGATATTTTGAGACAAGTAATACATTAATTGTAGATGAGAGCTGTGAAGAAGTAAGGATGTACACTGCTATCCCCGGTGCAATTACTAAAAAAAACAATGCAAATAAGTAAAGCCAAAAAGGCAAAAGGAAAATTTGAAATAGAATTCTAAAAATATAGTTCTAATGATCCCAAAGTGAGGGGCAGGCAAAAAGGAGCATAAAAACAAAAAAACCAAGAGATGATAGAAAACAAATAATAAAATAGTAAACCTAAACCTTACCATATTAAACATTAATGAACTAAAAATCCAATTAAAAGGTAAAGACTGCCAGAATGGATAATAAAATAATACCCAATCATATGCTGTCTATAAGACACAATTTAACCATCAAGAAAGGTTAAAAGGGGATCCCTGGGTGGCGCAGCAGTTTGGCGCCTGCCTTTGGCCCAGGACGCGATCCTGGAGACCCGAGATCGAATCCCACATCGGGCTCCCGGTGCATGGAGCCTGCTTCTCCCTCTGCCTGTCTCTGCCTCTCTCTCTCTCTCTCTCTCTCTCTCTCTCTCTGACTGTCATAAATAAATAAAAATTAAAAAAAAAAAGAAAGGTTAAAAGTAAATGAATGAAAAAGGATACACCATGTAAACAATAAGCATAAGAAGTCTGGAATGGTTATATTAATATTATATAAAATAGATTCCAAGACAAAATTTATATAGGATATAAAAAGAGACATTTTATATACATTAAAGTTCTTTTCATCGGGGGATATAACAATCCTAAGTGTGCATGTGCCCAATAACATAACTTCAAAATAAATGAAGCTAAATTTACAGAAATAAAGAGAAAAGTAGACAATTTCACAATTAGAGCTGTGATTATAACCTCTCTTATTAACTGGCAGAACAGCTAGACAAAACATCAAAAAAGACATATCTGGGGATGCCTGGGTGGCTCAGTCAGTTAAGCATCTGACTCTTGGTTTCAGCTCAGGTCATGATCTCAGGGTTGTGAGATCCAGTCCCACATCAGGCTCCACACTTAGTGCAGAGTCTGCTTGAGATTCTCTCTCTCCTACCTCTACCCCTCTTCTGGCTCGTGCTCACTCAAGCATACACATGTGTTCTCTTTCTCCAATTAAAAAAAAAAAAAAGGACATATCTGGCTTTTCCTTAATTGTATTTATAGAACATCACACCTAACAATAGCAGAATAGATATTCTTTTCAAGAGCATATGCTATGTTTACCAGGACAGACAATATTCTGACCCGTAAAACAAGTTTCAATAAATTAAAAAAGATTATAATCTTATATAAAAAATATTCCTTGGCTACAATGCAATTAAATTAGAAATCTGTAACACTAAGATCAAGAGAAAAACACAAATATTTGGAAATTAACATACTTTTAAATAATCAGTGAATCAAAGAGAAATCACAAGAGAAATCTGAAAATATTTTGAACTGAAAAATAATGAAAATACCACAAAGCAGTATTTGGTATGTAGCTAAAATAGTATTTGCAGGTAAATTAGTACTTTGAATGACTGTATTAGAAAAAGAGATCCAAACTCAATACTGAATTTTTACCTTAAGAAGCTAAGTTAGAAAAAAAGAAAGAAGAAAGGAAGGAAGGAAGGGAGGGAGGGAGGGAGGGGAGGAGAGGGGAGGGGAGGGGAGGGGAAGGGAGGGGAGGGGAGGGGAGGGGAGGGGAGGGGAGGGAAGCTAAGCTTTAGAAAAGGAGGGATACCTGGGTGGCTCAGTCAGTTAAGCATCTAACTTGCGATTCTGGCTCAGGTCATGGATCTCATGGGTGGTGAGATCACACCCTAGGATGGACTCCATGCTCAGTGGGGAGTCTGCTTGAGATTCTCTCCCTCTCCTTGTGTCCCCTCTCCCCAAACTCAAGTATACACACACATTCTCTTTCTAAAATAAACAAATCTTTTGTAAAAAGCTAGAAAAGGAACAGCAAATGAAATCTAAAAAACAAAACAACAAAAAAACAATTAAACCAGAAGGTGGTTCTTTAAAAAGACTGATAAAACTACCAATTCCCTAGCAATATTGATCAAGGGAGAAAAAAAGAGTAAAAGAGGCCACAATTTATCAGTATCAAGAATGAATAAGGGTATCATCACCACAGATCCTGTAGCTATTAAAAGTGTAAGGGAATATTATAAAAATCTTTATGCTCAGGGATCCCTGGGTGGCTCAGCGGTTTAGTGTCTGCCTTTGGCCCAGGGTGCAATCCTGGAGTCCTGGGATTGAGTCCCGCGTGGGGCTCCCGGCCATGGAGCCTGCTTCTCCCTCCTCCTGTGTCTCTGCCTCTCTATCATAAATAAATAAAACTTAAAAAAAAAATCTTTATGCTCATAAATTTAGCAACCGAGATGAGCAAATTCCTTGAAAGACAGAAAAAAACAAAAGTGACCCAAGAAGAAACTCTACATCAATAAATTGCATTCATAATTTAAAACTTCCCTTAAGGAAAACTGAAAACACAGATGGCTCCCCTGGTATATTCTATCAAATGTTTAAGAAAATAACAGAATTCTACAAACTCTTTCAGAAAATAAAAGAGAAGGGAACAATACTTAATCCATCTTATAAGGTCAGTATTGTCTTAATACCAAAGCAGACACAGACATCACAAGAAAAGAGAATTACAGACCAATGTCATAGGTTGGTCTCAAGGTCATAGGTTGCAAAAATCAACAAAATGTTAGCAAATGTTAACAAAATTGAATCCAATGATTTATACAAAGGAAAAGTCATCACCATCAAGTGGGGCTTAACCCTGGAATGCAAGGTTGGTTTAACTTCTGAAAATCAATGCAATTTGTTAGACTGGAATAAAAGAGAAAATAAGCACAATCATTTGAATAAATGCAGAAAAAGCATTTGACAAAATTCAATACGCTTTTCATGATTAAAGGCAGATAACTTCCTCAACCAGATGAAAACTGACAGCTAAAATCATACTCAATGATGAAAGGTTCTGTGCTTTCTAACATCAGGAACAAGGCAAGGATGCCCACTCACACCATTTCTATTTAACAAGATATTAGAGTACCTAGCCAATGCAATAGGGGAAAAAGAAATAAAAGGCATATGGATGAAAATTTAAGAAGAAAAATTCTGTGATCATGCATATAGAAAACTGTAAGGAACCTTCAACAAAACTACCAGAATTAATAAGTTAATGTAGCAAAGTTCCAGGATATAAAGTTAATTATACAAAATTCAATTTATCTCTATATACTAGCCATAGCAATTAGAAGATAAAAATTAAAAAACCCCAATGTACAATAAAATAGAATTAAAAAATCATATACTTAAGAATAAATTTAATGAAAGATGTGCAAGATCTATATACTGATAACTACAAAACATTATGAAGAGAAATTACAGACAAGCTAAATAAAGAGAAATATCATGTCCACGGTTTCACGTTCATTGGTTCCAAAAACTTAATATTATTCAAAGAGCAAGCCTTCCAAAATTTATCTTTAGAGGGTGCCTGGATGGCTCAGTTGGTAAAGTGACTGACTCTTGGTTTTAGATCAGGTCATGATCTCAGAGTCCTGAGATCAAGCCCTGTGTCAGGTTTCTCACTCAATGCAGTCTGCTCTACCCCCCCACCATGCTTACTCATAAATAAAAACAAATAAAAAAATAAATCTTTAAAAAAAAAATCAATGCAATTCCAATCAAAGTCCTACAGGCTTTATTAAATCAACAACTGACTTAAAAATTCATACGATGGGCAGCCCTGGTGGCTCAGCGGTTTAGCACTGCCTGCAGCCCAGGGTGTGATCCTGGACACCCAGGATCGAGTCCCACGTCAGGCTCCCTGCATGGAGCCTGCTTCTCCCTCTCCCTCTGCCTGTGTCTCTGCCTCTCTCTCCTCTCTGTATATTCTCATGAATAAATAAATAAAATTAAAAAAAAATAAAAAATAAAAATTCATACGAAAAAACAGAAGACCTAGAATATGCAAAACAGTTTTTTGAAGAACAAAGTTGAAGGACTTACACTACCTGATTACAGGACTTATTACAAAGTTACACAAATCAAGATAATGTGGCATTGGCATAATGATAGAGATACAGACATAGGGATCCCTGGGTGGTGCAGAGGTTTGGCACCTGCCTTTGGCCCAGGGCGGGATCCTGGAGACCCGGGATCGAATCCCACATCGGGCTCCCGGTGCATGGAGCCTGCTTCTCCCTCTGCCTATGTCTTTGCCTCTCTCTCTCTGTGACTATCATAAACAAATAAAAATTTTAAAAAATTAAAAAAAAAAAGAGATACAGACATAAAACAAGAGTCAAGTCCAAAAATAGACTCAAACTTACATATCAACTGATTTTGAACAAAGAGGCCAAGGTAATAGAGTTAAAGTTTTTTCAACCAGTGGTGCTGGAACAATGAGATAACCACATGGAGAACAAACCATGACCCATATCTCACACTATAGAGACAATTAATTCAAAGTTGATCCTAGACCTAAATATAACAGCAAAACTATTCGCTTTCAAGAGAGAAAAATAAAAAATTTTTGTGACTTTGGGTTAGGCAGAGATGTCCTAGGATACAAAGAAGCACAAGCTTGGCAGTCCCGGTGGCGCAGCGGTTTAGGGCCGCCTGCAGCCCAGGGTGTGATCCTGGAGACCCCAGATCGAGTCCCACGTCGGGCTTCCTGCATGGAGCCTGCTTCTCTCTCTGCCTGTGTCTCTGCCTCTCTTTCGCTCTCTCTGAATAAATAAATAAATAAATCTTAAAAAAAAAAAAAAAAAAAAGAAGCACAAGCTATAAAAGAAAAAAAGATAAAATGGATTCCATCACTCACCTCAAGGTTAAAAACTTTTGCTCTTCCAAAGAAACCAGTAACAAAATGAAAAGGCAAGCCACCAAAATGGGAGAAAATATTTTTTAAAACATCTAAGAAAAGACTTGTATCCAGAATATATATATATATATCTCCTTCAACTCAATAGTAAGATTAATAATCCAATTAAAGATGGGCACACTTTACAAAAGAAGATATGCAGACAGAGAATAAGCCCATGAAAAAATATTTTAAGAAATGCAAATTAAAACTACAGTGACATTCCACTACACACCCACTAGAATGGCTAACATTTAGAAAGATTGACATTTTGGGTACTAATCACACTATACTGTAATTATGAGTATTCCTCTATTCTGGTAAGATGTAAGCTCTAGAGGAAAAAAAGACTGACCATTAGTGCTAGTGAGGACGGGGAGCAACTTGAGCTCTCATACACTGCTGACGGGAATGTAAAGTGTGCAGACCCTTTGGGAAACAGTATGGCAGAATCTTAAAGACTTACGCATATACTTCATGTGACCCAGCAATTCTACTTCTAGGTGTTTATCCAAAAGCAATGAAAAAATAATATCCATGTAAAGACTTACACGCAGTTCATAGCAGCATGATTCATAAAATAGCCAAAAATATGCAATCCAAATGCCCAGTTAAATACACTTTAGTGCATCCATATTATAGAACACAACGCAATGTTACAAACAAGTGAAGTATTATTCAACAAAACAATGTGGATGAATCTCAAAACATTCAGCTAAAAGAAGCTAAAAACAAAAGACCACGGACTGTATGATTTCATTTATTTGAAACTCTAGAAAAGACAAGACGACAGTGACAGAAAGCAGATCAATGGTTACAGATGGGGTTACAGATGGGGACTGACTGGAAAGGCATAGGAAGAAACATCTTAGGGTTGGAGACCCATTCTGTTTTTTGACTGGAGTGGTGGTTGCACAGTTGTATATAATTACCCAAATTCATCAAACTGTGCAATTAAAATGCATGAATTTTATTGTATGTAAATAAAGTTTTTTTTTTTTTTAAGATTTTTACCTATTTATTTGAGAGAAAGAGAGACAGAGACAGAGGGAGCACAAGCAGAGGGGAGGGGCAGAGGCAGAAGCATACTCCCCACTAAGCAGGGAGCCCAATGCCAACCTCCATCTCAGGACCTGAGATCATGACCTGAGCTGAAGGCAGATGCTGAACCAACTGAGCCACACAGGTGCCCCAATGTAATTCTAATTTTTAAAAAACTAAAAAAGGAAATGGTGCTCTACACTTCAACAATAAAAGGAATGACATTAACATTGAAACCATGAGCTAGATTATTTTTTCTCCACAGACTTAGCAAAAATTACGCTACTAATTAGTACATTTCTATAGAGTAACCTGGCATTGTATACCTAAACTCTTGAAAGATGAGTGGACTTTCTGACCCAGCAGTTCTATTTCCAGGAATTTTTACTATAGAAACAATCAGACTAAGTAAGACTATATACAAAAATGGTATTGGGAAGTTTTTCATAATGGTGAAAAATAACTAGGAAAAAGCCCTCATGTCTAACAATAGATGATTGGTTAAATAATTAAATGTCCATCAAATTAAAATAATGAGAACAATGATATATATGTGTCTTTTTAAAAAAATGTATTTAAATTCAATTAGTTAACATATAGTATATTATTAGTTTCAGGGGTAGAATTTTAGTCATTAGTTGCAAACATATGTCCTTACTTATGTATGAGGATGTACTCAATATTGGTATTTTTCCCCTTTAATGCATTCTATGCTGGTCGGTTCCTTTCACGTTTACCCTCCACTTGTACAAGTTATGATACAAACAAATAACTAATAACTACCATAAGTTAGATTTCTATCATTGGAAGAAAAAGAATTAATCACTCCTGCCCTGTTTTACATCACTTTGACATTTGAGGCTATATTTTCTGTTTAATTCTTATGATGACTAATGAAAAAAAAAAAAAAAACTTCTAGATTCAGTATTACCACAAAATAGTATTATCACAAAAGATCTGACATGAGCAACTTTTTCAAAAGAGCTCTGACCCATAAATTTAGTAAGTTATTTCAATAATTTACTGACAGTCTGCTCTGTGATAAAGGAGTAACAGAAGGTTCTAGTATATACTTTCTAGGTATTATTTGGGCCTTGGTTCCTTATCTACAAAAGGAAGATAATGGCTGAGTGTGCAATTAGTTAGGTCATTTCTAGTTCTAAGGAAGAGTACTCTATTAAAAATCTGTCAATGCTTTCAAAAACTACAGAATTGGCAAATGCAAAGTGCCAAGAAATAAACCTTTGTGAACGAGTCTGTAAATATTCAACTTTTAAAAAAAGAACTAGGATCCTTATTAAATCCTGATGAATTCAAACCTAGGGAACATTCACTATAAATAAAATGGAAATTCAATCTGTCAAAGAGACTGACAAAAGCAGGAATCACAACTGAAAAGTGATATATCCTCAATGGTTTTCTAGCTGCTAAAATTTAAAATCAATTATCTTAATTGAAGACAGTGAAAATGTATGAGCATCTGTCATTATAACCATATCAGCATCAGGTAAGAAGATGTCTGATGGTCCCACAACCACAGGTAATTTCAAACAGGACAAAACAATATACTACTAGTTTATTGTGCCTACTTTAATAATGTTTTCCAATCCAACTACATTAATATATATAAATCAAGTAAGGATAATTCATTTATAAAAATGAAATACAACTGCTGCTTCTCCACCTAACAAGCAGTAACAAGTCTTAACAAATTTACCCTGCAATTAAGCAAATCTTAATTCAAAGAGAGTAAAAAAAAACCTATGTAAAATGCTTGTAAACTGACTTAAAGAAAGAAAGAGAGATTTGAGTTTTCTTGTTTAATGCCAATTCAAAGTGAAATACAAGGGCACCTGGGTTGGCTCAGTGGGTTAAGCATCTGCCTTCGGCTCAGGTCCTGATCCCAACGTCCTGGGATTGCGCTTCACTCAGCAGGGAGTCTGCTTCTCCCTCTGTCCCTATCCCCCGCTGTGCTCTCTCTCAAATAAATAAATAAAATCTTTTTTTAAAAACCCCAAACAAGTTAAATATATACATACACATATGAAATGTAACTCATTTATTAAATCTTAATAAAGGAAATAACACTTAAGAGAATAGACCATTTTTCATTATCAAGTAAATATTTTTGCTATCTGCACATTCTTCTGTGCAGTTGTCTTCAGAAGTTACACAATGAAAATAACTTGTAGTATGGTCCTTGTACATTGGTGCCTCATTTTAAAGTTAAATTACAGCCCAGACCAAACTGAAATACAAGCAATTGGCCCAAGCAAAATCACATTAGATAGAAAAGAAAACTACCATCAAGTCTGGCTGGAGATACTGGTGATGAGATGTGGTGCTGCAACATATAAGACATGGCCAGATAATACAAAGCATGAAACAAGGGAAAGGCTCCATCCTACTGCGGTTTAGACCCCACAGTGTCTCACTTATGTATTCTACAAAGCAACTGCTGGGAGAAGAATGCACCTCTTATTTTCTAGCTGAAAAGAAAATGATTCTTTATCTTCCAATAGTAAGAGATTTCTTAAACAGGTTCCCTGACTCAGTTTCCCTCTGATTTGTAAAAAATACAGTTTTATTAGGGTCTCATTTCTTTACTGAAGAAAATGAAAATGTTTCAACATTCTCCTTCCTCTTCTCTCTGCTGTTTGGAACTAGAGGTTGGAATGGGGAGCTAGGGAAGTGTCTTCAAGATCTACGTAAGCTTTTTACCAATTTATATCAATGGCCAATTGAAAGTTTCTCTTTTGAAGCCCAGGTGTCAGGATTCCAATACTGAAGTTCAGATGACATTCTTAGTCCAAATGCAATGACTGATAGACATTTTCTCCTCCTTTAATACTCCATTGATTATATCCTCTTAGGGCTAGAGATCTAAGGCTATACTCAGATTAGGAGGATTTAAAATATTTAAGAACACTACATTTTCAAAAACCCAACGTCTATACCAACTGAGTCACAATAATAACAGTTCTGCAAAGTTTTGGTCAGCCTGCATTTTCTAGGTTTAATTATGTAAACTACACTAAAAGTAAACTATGTTGTACTCTTGTCTCATGTGTAAAATTATAATTTTACATAGTAGAATCAAGGACTTATACTTTTTGTCACCTTCTTCAAAAACTAATTCCTATTTTTAGTGAGTCAGTGTAAGTCCAGAATGCTGTTTAAACTAGATTCTTCTGGGGATGCCTGGGTGGCTCAGCGGTTGAGTGTCTGCCTTCGGCTCAGGGCGTGATCTTGGAACGCCAGGATCGAGTCCTACCATCGGGCTCTTTACGTGGAGTCTGTTTCTCCCTCTGCCTGTGTCTCTGCCTTTCTCGCTTCTGTCATGAATAATCTTTAAAAAAATAATAAAAAAATAAACTAGATTCTTCTGTAATGAGTTAGCTCTCATTCTTTTTATTTTTTAAAGAGTTTATTTATTCATGAGAGACTGAGAGAAGAGAGAGAGAGAGAGAGAGAGGCAGAGACACAGGCAGAGGGAGAAGCAGGTTCCATGCAGGGAGCCCTATATGGGACTCGATTCCAGGTCCCCAGGATCATGCCCAGGGCTGAAGGTGGAACTAAACTGCTGAGCCACCTGGGCTGCCCTATCATTCTTTTTCAACTTTTTCAAAGGAAGCATATTCTTGACTTATAAAAGAATGCTAGTGCTGACAATGTCTTGAATATTACTAATAAGTAAGGCATTATTGTAGACATGCGACTATACTTCATTCATGAGAGACTTGATGGAGAAACAAATGAGGAATTTTGGAAAGGTTAAATTCTCCATTTTGGTTTTCTGATTTTAAGACAAGTGCAAGAGTTAGAACACACAACCAAGAAAAAAGAACAGGAGCATACTTGAAGGAAAGATGACTTTTCTATTTTAGAAAATCCTAGAATATGTCATCTAGCTACACTATTGATGTAATTTTTAAATGTAACTTATGTAATGGGAGTGCCTAATGAAATAATCACTTCAACTATACTTATTTTAATTACAAAAAATTTGTAATCATATGATACTTTACATCCTGATCAAGAAAGTGAGTATTACTGCCATTTTGCTTTATAATAAAGCCTCTGAAGATTAGAGTACATAGTTATACTACAATCTTTAGTAGTAGGATCCCTGAGTGAAAACTTGGATAGAGATGGATCTCTTCCAAAGAACTCTAAATTTCTTCCACAACTATGTGAGTTATAGTCTAGGGGGAAAAAAGTAAAGAAATTCTATCACATGTAGAAGCTACTAATGTGATTTAGGAATGGCATGAATGAGATACACTGCCAGGTAGAATGGTCAACAAACTCTTCCCTAGGTCCAGGCCACTGTCCAAGTTGACTACCCTCCCAATTTGATAGGGGTACTGCACTGCTTAGAGAAGAGACAAGAGATCAAACAGGAGGACTAGGACAGAGAGGCAGCAACAGTAGTGTTAACAGTGTGGTGTTAACATGTAATCCCACTATACATAACACACAGTCTCTTCTCCCTTGAAGACCATCTTTACCTAGCACATGTAGCAACAATTTCCACCTAAGATGGCTAATGGTTATCTGCACCTTCCCAAAGTTTTTTTCTCATCTTATTCTGATAAACAGATCCATTCATCCTCTATTACACAAAAAGACTTCTTTGCAAATTTTAAAATGAAGCTGGGAAAGATCTCCTTTCCTCTTTGGTTAAAGAGAAGATAGAAGACTAGGGTGCTGGGTGCCTCAGTCATTAAACATCTTAGTTTTAAACTAAACTCTTAGTTTTGGCTCAGGTCATGATCCTAGGGTCATGAGATCAAGCCCCGCGCCTGGCTCCGTGCTGAGTGTGGTACGTGCTTAAGATTCTCTCTCTTCCTCTCCCTCTGTCCCCTCCCTCTAGGTCTCTCTCTCTCTCTCTCTCTCAAAGAAGAAGAAGTAGAAGAAGAAGATAACCTATAAGAATGTGTACTGATCTTGCCTTGTCCATGTGGAAAATATAATTCAAGAAAATAAACACAATTTGCAGAGAAAGAGAAAAGAAACAAGAATACAAGATAATATTCAAGTCTTACATTTCACATATACATAAGGCTAGATCTACTTTTATCTTGAAGTCCAGTTATGTGAGCCAACAACTCTTTTTTGCTAGTTTGAGTTGAACTTTTATATTTTATAATCCAAGAGACCAAGCTCATATACCAACCTTTACCACCAGATGCTCATTTTCATTATATAAAAATATTACCTTTTTTACCTTATCTCCTTCCCTTCCTATATCATAAACATTTTAATTTGCTCCTCAAACATACTCCTAGGAGATGCACTGTTTAAAATAATCCTTTCCAGTCATTTAATCTTTCATCACTGACCTTACTACCACAGACATAAACCAGTAGTAGTTCCTTTGTCAAGAACTTCCCTCATCTCTCCCAAAACTACTTCCTTTCCCTGGTATACAAGCTTTGAACTTGGTCAGCAAAGGACAAGTGGTCATAGTTGGGTTAATAATGCACTATTTATAAATATATCCATAATAGTAATTTTGAAGGTGCAAAAAAGAAAGGCAGCCTTACAGAAATATGTTCCTTTTTTTTTTTTTAAGGTTCCTAGGACAGAAACAATCTAACATCAACTTTCAAGCTACTTGGATTTGAAACTACTTTTGGCTTTGTTTTGGTGGTGCTTCTGCTCAGAAATCTGAATAAAGAATCTAACCATTCCCTATATAGCAAATCTTAAGGAAGCTGTAAAAAATTATAGCCTTTTCAGAGAGTTTAATTTCACCACACATAAACAAAAATAAGTCATTTTGCTTGTTCAGAAGTTATTAAGTACATCTGATGAGCATATAACTGCTACTGCCAAAACTTGTGAATCTATCATATTCTAGTAAAAGATTACAGTTCCTTTCTGCTACCCTTGTTACTGAGCAATAGCCATTTTTTGCAATCTTTCTTGTCATTCCCTTTTTAGAGATGCTGGGTTGAAAATCTAATGTGTTCTAATGCAGACTGTATCCTGACTTAGGCAGTCTAACAGCTGAAAAAAGCCTGACACAATGTTCATCAATTATTAACACCAGCAGACACCATTAAAGAATCTAGTACAACATCAATAAATTAGCTGAACAAATGAAATAAATGAATAGTGAGAGCCTTTGATGTGCAATTTTCATGGGGAAGATTGTTATCTTCATTTTTCAAAAAGGAAAATTGATACACAGAGAAGTTAACAAATTTGCCTTGGGTCACAGAGAATAAATGGGAGAACTGGGACTGGATTACAGTCAGCTGGACTCTATGGTATATGCTCTTTTTTCTATACCAGGCTGCTCCCTCTGAACTCTGAAGTTCTATGAAGCAGCAATTACAAAGCTGTCCCTTTATACCTTCTAAGGACCCCTTTGACTACAGTTACATTGCAGAGAATTCTCCTTTTTGTTATAAATCGCTCCTTTTGGCATGTCTATGGAGTGAGTTAAGGAGAATATGCAGTGAGGACATGGAGGGAGAGTTAATGGGGACCGCCCACAAAAGTTCTACTTTTAGAAATGCTATTCTATTATATATAGATCAGCCTACTTTAGGAGTGCTCAATTTTGGTTTCATTAAGTATGTATGTATTTCAGAGCCAGAACTATATTTAAGAAACCCATTGTATATTTTTCAAGCATCTGGTCACAAGAATATCTCAAAGAAACCAAAGTTCTTTGTTTCATTAATATATGTCCCCTCTTCCCCTCAACTCCCTTCCCAGCCAGCTATTATTCATTCGTTGAGGGAGAGTATTTCTCAGAAATCTAGTTAAGGAAAACTTTAAGAATACGACAAAAATTACATATATAATAAAAGCCATTTTCTATACAAGGACAGGACAGTCTGTTTCCTTTCACTTCTATCTCCTTGCCACTTGTTACACAGGAGGTGTTTGTTGAAAGGGAGGGCTTTATTCATATAAACCTGGTTAGAAAACAAGTTTTAAAAAATATTGTCACTGAGCTCTAGGATAGAGTAACCTTAATAAAGGTATAAGAAATCCTAAGATAACGTTCCAAAAATATTTATGTAGTTAATGGGAACAAGAAGATTCCCATGCAAACTATAGCTTCCTCCAAAGAGAAGAAGAGAAAAAAAAAAAAAAAAGAGAGAAGAAGCATCACACAAATGGAAGAATTACCATATACTGATAAAATGGAGTGATAAAAAATGTTCTAGATCTGTTATTTGTTGTCAAGAAACATGTATATCCATTAAGTTTTCTGAAACAGTTAACATGCTAAATGTTGCATTTCAATGATCTAAAAGTCTTTTGAAGACAAAAATGCTGAGAAGCCTACCCATTCTCTTACCCTCTATTCTCTTTCATTCCTTTTTTGTGTTTTCCTAAGCTATGAGCAATACACCAATCTTAATGTGTTGAAACCAGAAGCATGACGCCAAAGAAAAGTTGGTCCTGACAAAGAGACATTTTACTTTAGAAATAAGAAAAAGCCGCTGTGCAGGTGCTATATGTCACCAATACAAAGAGGTTTTGCTCTTTGGCAACACATTTAAGAAAATCTTGTATATTGTTAGTTATAATGATTTCTAGGTCTTTCTTGTTCAACAAGGAGTGCCTACCTGCCAACATTTTAAAAAATGATAAAATGACATGCAGGACATAGAAGACAGGCTAGTTGTCAAAAAAGAAAAGAAATCCGATGCCACCATGTCAAAGGCTTTTTATTTTGGAAAATATATAACAACCATATTACTGAAAATGAAGCTGAGAAGAGGACATATCCAATATGATCTGTTTTACTTGGATTAAATGCCATAAAACTTATGTCTTCTGGCATACTTCAAACTAAAATCAACAAGAAAAGAAATGGATAGTCTTATTTATAGAGTATAATTAGAACAGATAGTCTCATTTTATAGAGTATTATGAAAATTTTGGTCTACTTTTTAAAGGAGACTATTAGAAAACAGTTCTTATATCTATGGGAATAACTTATTTAGCAGATTACTGAAATGTAAGGTCTGTATAGTTCTTATAGCTTCTATGGCTTCATTTTATTAAATGTAAAATTAACTGCTACCACATAAATCTCATCCATATGATTAAGTAAGTACTAGAGATGTAACGTATAACAAGATAACTACAGTTAACATTGCTGTATGGTATGTTAGAATTTAAGAATAAAGACATTATAGGGATCCCTGGGTGGCACAGTGGTTTGGCGCCTGCCTTTGGCCCAGGGTGTGATCCTGGAGACCCGGGATCGAATCCTACATCGGGCTCCCGGTACATGGAGCCTGCTTCTCTCTCTGCCTATGTCTCTGCCTCTCTCTCTCTCTCTCTGTGACTATCATAAATAAATAATAAAAAAATAAAAATAAAAAAAAAGAGAATAAAGACATTATAGGGATGCCTGGGTGGCTCAGTGGTTGAACATCTGCCTTTGGCTCAGGGCATGATCCTGTGGTCATGGGATTGAGTCCCACATCGGGTTCCCTGCATGAAGCCTGCTTCTCCCTCTGCCTACGTCTCTGCCTCTCTCTCGGTGTCTCTCATGAATAAATAAAATCTTAAAAAAAAAAAAAAGAATAAAGACATTATAAACAGAAGAACAAAGATAAGGATCATAGTATATTTCTTACTGAAAACAATGCAATCTAGAAGACAACAGAGTAACATCTTTATAAGTATTTATTTATTTATTTTAAATTTTTATTTATTTATGATAGTCACACAGAGAGAGAGAGAGAGAGAGAGGCAGAGACATAGGCAGAGGGATAAGCAGGCTCCATGCACCAGGAGCCCGACGTGGGATTCGATCCCGGGTCTCCAGGATCGCGCCCTGGGCCAAAGGCAGGCGCTAAACCGCTGCGCCACCCAGGGATCCCCTTTTTAAGTATTTAAATGAAAAAATTGTCACTCTAGAATTCCATATTCAACAAAAATAAAAAAAATAATTCTCAAAACTGAAGATGAGATAGGCTCTTTCAGATATGCAAAAACAAAGTATTCATCACCAGTGTACTGTAAATGGTCAAATAAGTCCATAAGCAGAAGGAAAATGATACCAGATGAAAAAAACTTGGATCTACACAAAGGAATGAAGAGCACAGAATAGTAACATGGGTAAAGACTTGTTATTACTTAAATCTCCTTGAAAGAAATCAACTATTTAAAGCAAAATAACAATGTAGTGTGGGATTTAAAACATAAAATAACACCACCAAGATCAGAAGGGGAGAAACAGAAATAGACGATATAAGGTTCTTATGCCATCCATAAAGTAGTATAGCCTCAACTGAAGGAACACACTGTATTAAGTTAAAGGTGTATGCTATAATCTCTAAAATAACAAAGCATAAATTTCCAGGTAAAAAGCAAAAAAGATAAAATGGAGTAATAAAAAATACTCATAATCCAAATGAAAAGTTGATACACCAGAAGTCATCAAAATTAAGAACTTCTCTTCAAAAGACATTGTTAAGGGAATAAAAAGATTAAGTCACCAACTGAAAGAACTTATTTGAAAACCACACAGTTGATAAAGGATTTGTATTGAGAATAAAAACCTCTTAAAAACTACAGTAAGATACCATATTAAAATATCTAAAATTTACATGACACTAAGGATCAGAAGAATGTAGAGGAACTAGAACTCACACATGGATGGAAATGCAAAATGGCAAAACATTTTGAAAACCAGTTTAACTTAAAAAGTTATATATACACTTAACATATTACCTAGCCATTCACTCATGGATGAAATGAAAACATATCTCCATACAAATAATGGATGTCCATAGCAGCTTTACCTGTAATAGCCCCCAAACAGAAATTCCTCAAAACTGTGGTAAATCCCTACATAGATTACTACCAAGCAATAAAAACTAATTATTGATTTGTAAAATAATATGGATATATATCAAAATAAAAAGGTCAAGTGAAATAAGTTAGTTGGAAAGATTCCATTTACATTAAATTCTAAAAAATACAAACCACTCTATAATGAACAAAACCCTAGACATGGTGGGTGGAGGTAATAAGCCACAGAAGGGAAGGATTAGGGATCCCTGGGTGGCGCAGTGGTTTAGCGCCTGCCTTTGGCCCAGGGCGCGATCCTGGAGACCCGGGATCGAATCCCACATTGGGCTCTCGGTGCATGGAGCCTGCTTCTCCCTCTGCCTGTGTCTCTGCCTCTCTCTCTCTCTCTGTGACTATCATAAATAAATAAATAAATAAATAAAGTTTAAAAGAAGGGAAGGATTAAAAAGAGACAAAGGAATCTTTGTGGTGATGAGCATGTTCACAATCTCAATTGGGCTGATAGTTTCATGAATGTATACATATATCAATCTTACATTGTACAATTTAAATAAGTATAGTTCACTGTATATTAATTATACTTTTTTTTTAATTTTTTTTTATTTTATTTATTATTTATGATAGTCACAGAGAGAGAGAGAGAGAGAGAGAGAGAGAGGCAGAGACACAGGCAGAGGGAGAAGCAGGCTCCAAGCACCGGGAGCCCGATGTGGGATTCGATCCCGGGTCTCCAGGATCGCGCCCTGGGCCAAAAGCAGGCGCCAAACCGCTGCGCCACCCAGAGATCCCCTAATTATACTTTAATAAAGCTGTTTAAACCTGTCAGAATGGCTAGAAAGACAAATTCTTAAGTATTGGCAAGGAAGTGGAGAAAAACAAACTCTTGTGCACCGTTGGTGGGAATGTAAATTGCTGCAGCCACTACGGAGTGGAAAACACTATGGCAATTCTTAAAAAAAACTAAAACAGAAATACCATATGATCCAGTAATTCCACTACTGGGTATTTATCCAAAGAAATGAAAACACTAAACCAAAAGATATATGCACCCTTATGTTTATTATGGCATTATTTAGAATAACCAAGATATGGAAGCAAACTGCGATAAAGAAGATGTGGCGCGCATATATATATATATATATATATATATATATATATATATATACATGGATATATATACATGGAATGTGGAATGTCAGTCAGCCAAAAGATAGAGAGAGCCAGAGAGAATGCTTTTCCCATTTGCAACATGGATCAACCTAGAGGGTACTACACTAAGTGAAATGAGTCAGAGAAAGATAAATACCACATGTGGAATTATATGTGGAATCTTAAAAACAAATGAATAAACAAACATACAAAATACAGAAACAGACAACAGACTGATGGTTGCCACAGGGGAAAGGAGTGGAGTTTTGGGCAAAATGGGTAAAGGAGAGTAGCTTCCAGTTATGGAACAAATAAGTCACAGGGTAAAAGGTACAGCATTAGGGAATATAGTCAATGGTATTGTAATAGCATACTGTAAGGTGATAGATGGTAGCTACACTTTTGGTGAGCATAGCATAATGTATAGAGTTATCAAATCATTATACTGTACACCTGAAACTAATTTAACTGTGCATCAACTATACTTCAATTTTTTTAAAAAGCTGTTTGTTATTGTAATCTGTTTTCTAAAACAGTACAAACTTTCTGTTATAAGATGAATAATTCTGAGGATCTAATGTACTACATGATGACGCACTTGATAATTCTGTATTGTATGACTGAAATTTGCTAAGAAGCTTAAGTGTTTTTACAAAAAAAAAGGGGGGGGAGGTGTATGAGGTGATGAATGTGTTACTCAATTGTGGGAATCCTTTCACAATGTATACATAAATCAAATCATCATGTTGTATATTTTAAATATATTACAATTTTATTTGTCAATTTTATCTCAATAAAGCTGATAAAAATCTTCACCTGTTTTCATTAATCACATTGTCAGCACTGGTATGCTGAGTTCTGCGCATGTACTGTGGAATGAAATAAATGCATATTTCTGTGATGTTTTACTTCTGTCATTTATATTGTCACTGAAAACAGGATTCTCAATGTGAGAAAGGAGATAAAGTCTAAGATCAGAGTTCATAATTTCAATTTGAAGTGTCAGTATGACCTCCTGATACTTTTTACTTTAAAAAGATTTGTCCACTGAAAGAGTGAGACTTAGAAACAACTAATCCAAAAGGAATGAGTACCTCTATTACCCAGGGAACTCTGGAGAAATATATGGGATTAAGTTTGCAACATTTTATCATATCTAGATTACTAGACTACTAGGTTTATGTTGAAAGGACTCAGGAGCCCAGTGCCAAGAGAGTATAATTTGTACAACAGTAAAGACAATTAACTGCAGTGAAATGAAGATATCAAATATGTTTAAATCCATAAATTAATAATATTAATTGGTCACCGCTGGAGGATGCTAGTAAACCAACTCATCATTTTTTAAAACAGATAAAGGGAACAAATTATGCATTTATTCTACCTTTTCAATAACAAACTACATCAATCAACAGGCAATCAAAGAGAAGACAGGGTTTCACTTTATAAGAAATACTTCAGCTAATAAATGAAGAGGGAATAATAGAATATCACCATTTTGCAAACCTTAGCAAATCAATGGATATAAGCACGAATCATCAATGTCTACTATTATCACAAAAGGTGAGATAACCCAATATTATGCACCTCTTAACTATACACAACTACCTAGGTAAAGCAGTCATGCTCAATTGTGAAAAGAAGAAAAAAGAAACAAACACAAAAGGGATCAAGCCTCTAGATCCAACTAATGAACAGAAAACAAAGCAGAATAGCATGCTAAAACACACGGACACAAGTAGCAAATCTCAGTAAACTTTAAGACAAAGCCACCCAGACTCCTTAAAATTACATTCAATGGGGAAAAAAAAGGAGAAAGGCGGAGGAGAAACCACTCCCTTGATGTGGACATTCATTCTCAGAGTATTCTAACCTTTCCTCCTCGGTGACCTCATTTACTGTATTAAGCTATAAACCTTATGACTGATAACTAAAACTGACATCACAGATGTGACATGTCTATAGTCCAGCCCCATCACTGGTTATAAATTCATAGTACTAAATAAAAGGCATCTCAGGGATCATCCAGTCTAACCACTTACCTAATACTTTCATCTAATGCAAAAAAATCATTTTCTTTTTTAAAAACTCTGAACAAACAAAATTGAATAAAATACACGTTTCATAATTATCCTAACACTCAAAACCCAATCTGTTTCTACTTTTGCCTCTCTTCTTCTCTACTACATATATTCTTTGAGGCTACCAAACAAGGCAATAGCTACTCCCAAGCCTATATGCCCTTTGCCCAAATTGTTTCCCTGCCATAGCCTCACCTATGACTTCCATTAGCTGAAATATTACCATACATGAGACCATGAATGGTCTTCTTTTCTGATTTACAACTCTATATACAACAATAATGGTAAATGATTAGGATTTCTGTGGTATCTTTGATATTGAAGATACAGTATAAAACACCACTTGTTAATACCTAGAGAGCTCTAATTCATCTCTGACCCATATTTCCTGAACTATCTCTCATTTGGTACATATAGGGCAGCCTATACAAAGTTTAAAAAAAAAAAATCAACCCAGATAATTTTTGAAGTTATAAACTCAAGGCAAGCTAGAAATGAGACAATAACTTTTCTTTTCTTTTTTTTTTAAGATTTTATTTATTTATTCATGAGAGAGACAGAGAGAGACAGAGACATAGGCAGAGGGAGAAGCAGGCTCCCTGCAGGGAGCCCGATGTGGGATTTGATCCCAGGACCCCGGGATCACGACCAGAGCCACCCAGGTGCCTCCAACAATAACCTTCATATACATAAATGTAAGATTATATTTTCTGTCTCTGTGAAAATTCACTTATTTTGCCTAAGAGTAAAAGATTCACTCATAATCCTTATAAGAAGTATTTTCCTTGCAGTTATACTCAATATTGACTTAACTCCTATTTTTAAATGAGGTGAAAGTATAACCAAGGTCTTCCTAACTTCCATCAGTCACACTTTATGCTGGAATTTGATTCTAAAGTTAAGGCAAAAAACTTAAGTTCTTTAGCTTATACTAATTCAATTATACACAGTTACTTTAAAAAGTAACAAAACAACAATACCGCAAACTCTTACATTGTTGGTGAATGTAAATCAGAACAATATTGGGACGCCTGAGTGGCTCAGCGGTTGAGCGTCTCTGCCTTCGGCTCAGGGAGTGATCCTGGAGATCTGGGATAGAGTCCCATATTGGGCTCCTTGCATGGAGCCTACTTCTCCTTTCTCTGCCTCTCTGTCTCTCATGAATAAGTAAATAAAATCTTAAAAAAAAAAAAAAATCAGAACAATCTTAGGCAAAGACTCCTGGCTGTCTGCCATCCAATACCATGATGTTCTCCTTTTCCTAAGAAACAGAACTGCATCTTTTTTCAAAGGAGCAATGCATTCAGCTATAAGATTATTTTCCTTCTCTTCTGCAGCCAGTGTGTCCAGGTGATCCAATTTTGTCCAGTGAAATATAGATGGAATTATTGTGTTATTTTTCAGGAAGGATCCTTAAAAGGAAACTAGAAACATTGCCTCTAAGAGGGGTAATTGCCTCTAAGTGGGGTAATTGGGTGACTGGGGAGATAGATGAAGGAAAATTGTGTAAACTTCTGTATCTTTTTTGAGTGTTGAGACATGTAAATGTCTTACTTATTCTTTTAAAAAACTACACATTAATTTAAAAAAAGACTATAGTAACTTTAAAAAACTATATCAGGTTTAGCAAAGAAAATAGCAATTTCAGTATTTTCAGAGTATCAGAAGAGATACTTGCTGTGGTTGCCAACTAACTCAGTAAACCAATTAATACATCCATTCTATAAGAAAGCAGTAGTAATTTTCTAAGGCAATACTTTAGTATTCTGAATCTTATGTGCTCTAAAAACATATTCTATGAGTATGAGAAAATTTGCTAACAGAATAGTGTCAATGCAAAGAAACATAAAACATATGATCCTTCTTAATCAAATAAAAATGTTGAATAGTTGAAATAAAATAATTTTCCTAGCTACATTTTTGATTAATCATACACTGAACTTTTTATTAAAAAGGATTTTATTTTTAAGTAAACTCTTCACCCAACATGGGGCTCGAACTCAGAACCCTGAGATCAAGAGTCACATGTTCCACTGATTGAGCCAGCCAGGCACCCCATATACTGAACTTCAGTGCAGTGAAATTGATTTATCCAGCATGCACAATACTGCAAAATATAATAAAATGCAATGATACAGAACTTATAGTCTTATTGACAATTCACAGCCCAGACGATTCAAAACCTAGAAGACTTTATGCTCCATCAATGCCTCTTTTTGGGACTGGCAGTTAAGTGGCTGGGTTCTATCTATTACTAGCTCTATCACTCAGCAGCTTTCAGACTTTGGGTTAGACATTTAACAAAACAATATTTTCTTATTTAAGCATCCTTATGAGCTAGTGAAGGCATGCTGCAACATTTACTGATACCTATCATTTGTCAAACTTTTTAAAATACAGGATCTCATTCAATCATTATGATAACCATGTAAGGGTTATTTTATCTTTATTTTACAGATGAGAAAACAATACTCTTAGGTATTAAAGAAGGTGCTCATAGTCACAGAACTACTAAATGCAAAACTTAGATATGAGCCAGGATGCTGCTTCTGTGTCCAGAGCTAAACCCACTATATGTAACCTCAGTGGGCTTTAATCTTCTCAAATACTGGCCTAATGGATCTTCTATACCATCTCAACCTACTGTGTCATAATACAATTCATTCTGTCCACATTATTTTGTGCTAGGCATTGTGCAATAAGCAGTTCTCAAAAACGCTATCAACTGAGGGAAAAATCTAGGGACCACTTAACACATCCTAAATCTCTTCTCTGTTGCTACTTCTCTATACTCTCCTCATATCTGTATATTACTTAAAGGTCATACAAAGAATTTTCATGGTTATATGGTAATATGAAGTCCCACCTCTAGAAAACTGACATAATATCTACTAAATAGCCAGTAAGATTTAAAGCAATTATTGTGCTCATGACTTTTTTCAAATTCTAAATATTTGAAAATCTGTGCCACACAATGCAATATTTGTTATAAAACCATCAAAAAAGGAACCCTCAAACAATAACAATATGTTAGAGTTTCTGATAGAGCTTTTTAAAGAGCTTTAAGGGCACCTGGGTGGCTCAGTCAGTTAAGCATCTGCCTTCAGCTCAGGTCATGATCCCAGGATACTGGGATCAAGCCTCACATCAGGCTCCCTGCTCAGCAGGGATCCTACTTCTCCCTCTCCCTCTGCCTGCTGATCCCCTTGCTTGTGCTCTCTCTGTAAAATAAATAAATAAAATCTTTTTAAAACTTAAAAAAAATTTTTTTATTTAAAAAAAAATGGATGTCTCTACTTCCAGAGATTAGGATTTAGCAAGTCTGGGCTGGGAAGTGGACATCTAATGCACATCCCTGGTTAATATTCACTACAAAGGCTCAGACTCTGTGTTTCATATTTATGTAATAATCTAGAACTGCAACCTTTTCCTTTCTGAATGTGATATTAAGGTAAATTCCTATCAATATCACAAAAAAATCAATTTTTTTCTATTCCAAAAAAAATTTGCTTAATTAAAATCTTCAAACATAAATTCATGTTTAGGGGTATTATCCAAAAAAGGATAATATGTTAATTTATTAATTCAACAAGTATTTACAAATCACCTATAAGGCGCTGTTAGGCACTATCAACATACACAAAGGGAACAGACACCCATCCTGACATCACGATCTTTTCAATCTAGTAATTAAACAAATACAATTAGATTCTATAAATCAAGCCTCTTCATTGGTGCAAGTAACTCTGAAAATAGATGGAAGACTTCACACAAGACAAGTTTCTACCTATCAAACAGCTCCAAGGGATGGTATAGAAATAATACTGTGAGGAAAGGTAGGTGTGATATACAACATAAGGACGTTCTTTTCCTATGCTTATTTCTTTAAAAAAAAAAAAAGATTTTATTTATTTATTCATGAGTGACACAGAGAGAGAGAGGCAGAGACACAGGCAGAGGGAAAAGCAGAGTCCATGCAGGGAGCCCGATGTGGAACTCGATCCTGGGTCTCCAGGATCACGCCCTGGGCCAGAGGCGGCGCTAAACCACTGAGCCACCTGGGCTGCCCTCTGCTTATTTCTAAACCATGTGGTCTATTATTTCAAATAGTCCTCCGAACACCATTTTTATGATCGACCAAAATAAAATCTTTTTTTAAAAAAAGTATTTATTTACTCATGAGAGACACACACAGAGAGAGAGGCAGAGACATAGGCAGAGGGAGAAGCAGGCTCCATACAGGGAGCCTGATGTGGGACTCCATCCCGGGACTCCAGGATCATGCCCTGAGCTGAAGGCAGACACTTAACCACTGAGCCCCTCCGGCGTCCCAGCAAAATACTTTTTAAGAAGAGCCACAAAAGGAACTTTGGCATTAAACTACACAGTATAACCCATTCTAACAATTAAAATTTCCCTTATAGATGACTGCTTAGGTGTAACTTTTAGGATAAATTAGAAAATCTTAAGATGTGCACCTGCATATGTTATGTTACTTAGTCATTACAAACATGCTATTTCCTCAATGTTTACATTTTAAAGCTTTTACAGCCAAAAGCACTCTACTCAATTCAACAACTGACAGGCTTTCGTCAAGATAAATAGCCTTTTGGACTATCAACTTTTGAGGTCAACATTAAATTCCACTTTTCAATTTCATCTCACAATCCAAACTGATTCTACAAAAAGAAGAGCTACAGGAAACACAGGGGATTGTACACATTTCCCTTTTCCCAGACTCCTATTCACAAGGACAGGGAGGCATCCTGGTTTCAGACAAAAGGAACTGTTAAAAGACAAAATTCAACTGTTAGATGAATATATTAACAGAAACTCATAATAAGGCATCTGGGACTTGTAAGGATGCATTTTGCCAAAATATATTCTTATAATTCAGGTATCTCAAATGCATTTTGTATGCTATGCTAGCACTCTTCCCCCCAACCACCCTTTTTAATAGCCAATAATGTTTTTAAGATACAAGACTGCACAGAAAACTATTTTCTTTGGCTGAGCCTGTCAGAAAAAGCCAGTTCTAATGTGTTGTAGATGCAACATTACTATATAAAGAGTTACTTAAAAAAAAAAAAAAAAAAAGCATGAATTTGAGGGCAGAAGGAAGCTTTCCCTTGTGTAGATGACAAGTTTTCAGTGATACGTGGGGGTGGGGATGGGGGTAATAAAGTATTTCTAACAATGCTTCTAAAGAGTGAATTTGCTTGGAAGCATCCATCAAATGCAAACCTGATTAACAAGTAACTTTCTTTTTTTCTTAAATTCATGAGAGGCAGAGACATAGGCAGAGGGAGGAGGCTCTCTACCATGAGCTTGATGTAGGACTTATCCCAGGGCCCCCGGATTGCGACCTGAGCTGAAGGCAGACACTCAACCACTGAGCCACCCAGGCATCCCAAACAGGTAACTTTCAAACCAACATAAAACCCACATACATTTGCTCCCCCATTATATATATATTATATATATATATATATATAATGGTCTATGTGAAGGATTAAAAAAAGAAGCCTCAGGATAAAGCTCAAAGATAAGCTTTTTTTAACCTTGCCCCACAGTGGAAGAGACTTTCCTCCAGTTCTTTGTGGTTTGTATTCGAATGTTTGGTTTTCTGTTTTCAAAAAAAATTCAGAATATTTGACAAGAACAGATATGATGCCAACCAGGTCCATGATACTATAAACTAACTGAAAAACTAAAGTGCCTACAGATGGCTACACTTGATACTGGTCCCATCCTGCTTCTCACTAAGGCTCTCCACTTCATTAGTAGCCTGAACACACCTTGCATTCTTAAGTGTGCTATGTTCCAATGATAACCACAATTTTCCGTAGCCAGGCTCAATGACAAATTTACATTTAGATTATTACCTCTTTTAGACTTTCATAGTCCTAGCCTTGAGAGTAGAGGGGATCACTTCGAAATCTGATCAAAGTTAATGGATCCTCTTCTTAAAAAGTCACACACACACACACACACACACACAGTATTGCACACAATTTCAGGGATTCACAGATTTTCTGAAGCTGTTGACCTAAAGGTCATAGTATAATCCATTATATTGTGAAGACTGGACATCCATATACCATACACAAAAATTAACCCAAAATGTATTAAAAACCTAAATATAAGACCTGGAACTATAAAACTCCTAGAAGAAAACACAAGGGAAAAACCTTCATTACTGGATTTGGCAATGATTTCTCAGATGACATCAAAACCACAGGTGATAAAAGTAAAAAAAGATGAATGAAACAATACCAAACTTAAAACTGCACAGCAAAGGAAACAATCAGTAGAGTGAAAAGTCAATTTACAGAATGGGAGAAAATATTTGCAAACCAAACATCTGATAAGAGATTAATATCACAAATATATTTTTAAAATTCCTACAATTCAACAACGAAAAAACTTGATTAAAAAATGGGCAAAGGGGGATCCCTGGGTGGCGCAGCCGTTTAGCGCCTGCCTTTGGCCCAGGGCGTGATCCTGGAGACCCGGGATCGAGTCCCACATCAGGCTCCCGGTGCATGGAGCCTGCTTCTCCCTCTGCCTGTGTCTCTGCCTCTCTCTCTCTCTCTCTCTCTCTGTGACTATCATAAATAAATAAAAATTAAAAAAAAAATGGGCAAAGGAGTTGAACAGACATTTCTCCAAAAAAGATACACAAATGGACAACAAGCATATGAAAAGATATTCAATCAACAGTCTAATAATTCAGGAAATGTAAATCAAAACCACAAGGAGATACTACCTTACACCAGGATGGCCACTATAAAAAAACAAAACAAAACAAATAAAACAAGTACTGGTGAGGATGTGGAGAAACTGGAAACCTTGTGCATTGTTGCTGGGAATGTAAAATGATGCAGCTGCTATGGAAAACAGTAGGGAGGTACCGCAAAAAATTTAAAATAGAATTATCATATGATCCAGCAATCCCACTTCTTGGTATATATCCAAAGAACTGAAAACAGGATCTCAAAGAGCTATATGCACACCCATGTTCATTGAAACATTATTCATAATAGTCAAGAGATGGAAGATTCATCAACAGAACAGATACAAGAAAATATGTATATACATAATACTCCTTACACATATATATATGTAAAAAAGTTTCAAAAGGAGAACCTGTCATATGCCACAACATGAATGAACCTTGAGGGCATTATGCTAAGGGAAACAAGCCAGTCACAAAAATAAATACTGCATAACTCCACTTATATAAGCTATCTAAAGTAGTCAAACTCAGAAACATAGTAGAAAATGGATAGTAGGGGTTAGAAGGGTAGGAGGTGAGAAGTTGTTCAGTGGATATAGAGTTACAGATTTGCAAGATGAAAAGTTCTAGGGATACCTGGGTGGCTCAGAGGTCAGCCTTCAGCTCAGGGTTCAGGCCGTGATCCCAGGGTCCCGGGATCAAGTCCTGCATCAGGTTCCCCACAGGGATCCTGTTTTTTTCCTCTGCCTATATCTTTCCCATTCTCTCTCTCTCATGAATAAAAAAATAAAATCTTAAAAAAAAAGTCCTAGAGATCTGTTAAAACAACAATGTGCATACAGTTAACACTATTGTATTATACACTTAAAAACAGCTAAAAGGGTAAATTTTATGTCATTTTTTTACAATAAACAACAAAAAAGATAAAAAGAAAAGAATTCATAATAGTACAATAAATCTAGGAAGAGAGGCTGAAGTTGGTTTTTAGGGGTTCTTTAATGGCATGCTAAGGCTACGGATGAACTTTTTTTTTTTTTTTTTTAAGATTTTATTTATTTACTCATGAGAGACTGAGAGAGGCAGAGACATAGGTGCAGGGAGCCTGATGGGGGACTTGATCCCAGGACCTTGGGATCATGGCCTGGGCCAAAGGCAGGCACTCAACCACTGAGCCACCTAGGCACCCCTATGGATGAACTTTATTAAAAACAACTGAGGGGGGGAAAAAAAAGGAAAAAAAAAAAAAAACCTGAGGAAATGGGGTAGAAAGGGCGCTACATCAAATATTCTATGACTACTCTGGCCCTGTACTAGGTGCACAATCTCTTTTAATCTTCCATGAAACCTGCAAATAAGGACAAAATAAAATGGAAAGTGGGTGAAACCAGCTATAAGGAGATTAACTATAAGAACACTGCAGTAATACTGGCATAAGGAAATAACAGCAGTGATAAAATTTACTAGCACCACAACTGAAATGATCCTCAGAAGAGTCTTCAACAATTTCCTGGACCAGGTTTAATTTTGCTAGCCAGGGGAAGATTTTTATGGGGGTTTTATTTGTTCTATAGAATTTATTTTCTAAAAAATAGTAACATGGTCATATAATCCAGCAGTCACACTTCTTGACATTTACCCAAATGAGCTGAAAACTTATGACCAATATAAGAACCTGCACATGAATGTTTACAGAAACTTTATTCATTTTGCTCAAATTTGGAAGCAACCATTATGTTTTTCAGCAGGTGAATAAACTATGCTAAATCCCTAAAAAGGAATAATACTCAATACTAAAAAGAAATGAGCTATCAAGCAGCAAAAAACCAAGGAAGAACCTTAAATGCATATTATTAAGTAAAAAAAGACAATATGACAAGGCTGCATATTACATGAGTTCAACTATATGACATTTGGGAAAATGCACAACTACGGACAGTAAAAAGATCAGTGATTATCAGTTTGGGGAGAAGGATGAAGAATGCGGGGGGGAGGGCAGTGAAACTACACTGTATGATACTTTAAGCCTGGATATGTCATTACATATTTGGCAAAAACCCACAGAATACACAATGCAAAGAGTGAACTCTAATGTAAACTGTGGACTTTGGATGATAATGAGCCAATGTTGGTTCATCAACTGTTACAAATGTTCCACAATGGTATGATATACTGATGGTGGGCAGACTGAAGGGGAAGGTGAGAGAGATAGCTGGGAACTGTACTTTTAACTTATTTTGCTGTGAATCTAAAAAAAAATGCTCTAAAAAATAAAGTCCATTAACTTTTTAAAATAACGTGATCTATTTTATAATATATTCAAAGATTTTACAGACATTTTTATTTCAGTGCTTGAAAAAAGGTATGTCAAGAAATAATCTAATAAATAAATTTTAATTTTCTTCTTTTAGATAGGCAATGATCTAAACTCCCATTCAGCTTTCTTTAACAACAATAATGACATACAGCTTCCAGGAAGAAAAAAATAATGTACAGAAACAGATTGAAGCAGTACTCTTTCATAATTTTAGCTGACTGAATAGAGGCATTAATAAGCTTCATTCAATGCCATTTTATTTGCTTATTCTGTTCAGTGTTTAAATAACAACATACACTTTAAGGTAGAATGAACACCTTTTAAGAATTCTGTTCTACAGTCTGAATTATAAAATGCTTGAGGAAGACTGGAATTTTCTGTGAATTTATATTTGTTAAAAGGAATCTTTCAAAGCTTATAGGAAAGAGACTATGATAGTAATGTAAGGTTAGTGTTATAAAACATGAATATCTGGAATTCATTTGTCATCTCTAGTATGAATGAATAGCACATCACTGACAAGAAGCAGCTTAAGTTTCCGAACATTTTCTTATTAATTCCCTCCATATTAATGAAGGTTTAATATAATAGTATTCTCTGCATCGAATTGATCAAGATGCCTTATTTTAATCTCTAGATTAATGTTTCAGATTAATTTACAATGCCAGATGCCTAATAGGCTTAGAAATAGTTATAATTTCAGTATTCCAAGACAATTCTCTGGAATGACTTTTATCCCCAAGGGTTGGCAAACAGGGGAAGAAAGGGAAAGAAGGTCTATATCCAATATAGAAAGAGAAGCACATAGCAAAACAAGATAAGAACGGGAGAAGGGAGGAAAGGGGATGTGAGTACAAATAACAGAAAGCACCGAGAGCAAATATTAAAATAAGAGAATTGGCATGACACAAAGCATTAGATTAATATAATTTTATGTATACCTTTGTCTATAATTCTCAATATTTCATGCTACACTGTTACTTTAAAGGCGGAATAGGGAGAAAGAGCAAAATATGCCAACCATAAGAGGAGTCCAATTACCTCTTTAGACTCAATTTGGTGAAAGAGACAACAAATGTTTGAATACAATGTAGACACCAATGACAGCTAACCCTGTCCATCCCCATTTCTTTCCTTCCACTGTTTTAGAAACTAAAGGGTCTCTGTATTTTATTCACATAATTAACTCAATTTAAAACACATACCCACAGATGTATAGAAACATGGGTACTTCCCTACCTTTTCCATTCTCAGGCAAAATGCCATGAGAAAAGCACCTTTCCTAGAAAAGTATACAGCTCTCTCACATTATTTCAGCTAATCAATAGTAACTAACTTTAAAAGTCATTCAAATGTTTATCATTTCTCTAAAAATCCACCCTCTAATTAGAAATAACTTGAAAGAATTCACCATCCCTTTTAGCCCCCAAAAACTAGAACCATCACAAATTTTCAGCAAAAACAAAATTCTCTTTTCCCCAAAACAACTCATCCCATTCAATACACATATAAGGAAAGGAAAACAGTAATGGACTTTCTGCTTCACCTGTTTCAATCTGCTATTTGACCATATGGAAAAAACGTTTTAACAGCTGGATTTGGGGGCAGCCCGGGTGGCTCAGTGGTTTAGCACCGCCTTCAGCCAGGGGGTGTGATCCTGGAGACCCAGGATCAAGTCCCACATCAAGCTCCCTGCATGGAGCCTGCTTCTCCCTCTGCCTGTGTCTCTGCCTCTCTCTCTCTCTCTCTCTCTCTCTCTCTCTCTGTGTCTCTGATGAATAAATAAATAAATTCTTAAAAAAAATAAAAATAAAAAATAAAAGCTGGATTTTGTTTTTAGCCTTTTGGTGGGATATTTATATCCCACCCATTCCAAAACAAATGAGAGGTACCTAAGAAACATACGGTATAGGATTAAAAAAAAAAAAAAAAAAGAGGAAATAAGTCTGGGGAAGGTGAAAAAAAGGTAGGAAAGTTTTGAAGTGAGGATGAAGGGGGCTGAAGGTTGTCTCTATGCAAAACAAAGCTAAATTATTCTACATTCCTTAACCAAGAAGGCTGCACAGTTGGCTATGAGCTTTATAACAGCCAAAGCAAAAGAGGAAAACTTAACAGTTGTTGAATTGAGGAATTTTCGCTCAAATGCCCAATTCTGTCAAACAAGAAAAGTAAGTCCATGGGCTCAACAGTTCATGTCAAAATTCCAAAGAAATTCAACAATAAAATACAGAAATGAACTTGAGGCACAAATTGTGTAAAGATGTTATTATCTAAGCAATGTCAATAAGAAGTTACAACACAAGTTTTTCTTGCCTAATAAAGAACAATTAGCTGCTGCAAGGAAACAGCCCCTAACAACAAGGATGGGAAAGGTTATTACCTTCATTTGTCTAGTGATTACTTACACTCGATTCGGAATATCTGGCAATTATAAATGCAGTCTGTTTAGCGGTGGACATTTTGCAGAAGTTGCTCATTTCACATAAATCACCTTGGATAGAGATTTCTAGTGAAATAATACCAAGAGCCAGCTGTCTGAGTCAGTTTAATACTGCCAGTCTGTTTCTGAATGTTTTAAAAAACTGCGTTGACTGCCAGATCATATAATGTAAACAGGTTAATACAGCCAATATTCCTCCTTATAAGCAATGTAAAGTCATATTCTATTTCATTAACTGTAAGACGCCACTAATGGTAAACGTGCCAGTATTTTATGTACCACCAAAAAGAAAAGCAAACATGCTGCTTATTAATCTATGGGTTATGACTGATGGTAAGAAACATCTTGATTGTAGAGATGTTAAAACAAAAAGTGGCTATTAAAAAAAACATTTACATGAAAACCCATTCCTTTGGGCAACATGAGCCACCTTGCTGTCCACTCTCCAACCTCTGGTACTGGCACTTCCTTTTGCCCTCTCTGACCTGTGCTTCCTCTATTGTTAAGTCATCACAACTTCTCTTCTAGCTGGTCTTATGCCCAACCTGTCTCTGTTCTCTATGTGTTCTTCCCATCTCTTTTTTTTCACACTACTACTACTTTTCCTCATCTATACATCTTCAAATATTAGAATGAATACTAAGGAGAAGGGATATGTGTTTATAAAATCAGCTGCTCCAATGGACACCTACTTGCTTTTCTTATTATAGGATGAGTTTATAATAGCCACAAAATGACCATGTAATTTTCCATAGAAAAAGAGAATTAAATTCAGGCAACAAAATAACATCATACATGCCCATCCCAAACCCCTCAAAGTAATCAAAGTCATTTAGAAAACTTCCTTTTTTTTCTTTTTTTTAAAATAGTGCCCCAAAGGCAAAATTCCCTTTGATGTTTCAGACACAAAGGCTGCTTCCATTTTTTTAAGTTTTTGGTTTTTTCGTGGGTTTTGTTTTTGTTTTTAGTCATCTTCACACTCAACATGGGGCTCAAACTCATGACCCCAAGATCAAGAGTTGCATGATCCTCCAACTAAGCCAGCCCAACACCCCTACATATTCCATAATTATAAGATAAACCAGAAATTAGAATTGGGATCTAAATATCCATTTGTTCCAAAACCATACCATCCCAGTCCCTCTGGAGATTGTAAGACAGATAACATTTTAATCACACTTTAATCTTTCCTTAAATATAATTAGCCCAAGCAATTTAGCAAACACCAGATAAAATTATTTTATCTCCAATATGTTAAATAAACTATAACTGCTTAAAAAGTTATTTCCTAAAAATAAACAGTAAATTAAGTTACAAAGATTTTGAAAACTCAATTCAATAAACTTTAGGGAATGCCTAATACATGCTAGGGACATAGAAATAAATAAAATCCAGTCTCTTTCTTCATGTATACAGGGTATCTCCCCTTTTAAGAAAGATATATATATATAAAGCAGGATGGAAACAAATGTAAGAGATTAATTCATTCTGTCTGGGGTATAGATGAAGATGGGAGTTGAGCCAGAAAGAGAGAATATCTAGAGAAAAAAAGAACATCTGAAGTGAGTGAAAAGCGTAGGATGCCTTTGCCACCATAGAAGTAGGGAAAGGCATTGCTGAATGTGAACTTTATTTTTCACCTTATATGATACCTTGTTGCTTGTCGTACTTCAAAAACAAATACAGGTAACTCTCAAAGATAGACTGGTATATAGGATAATAGGAAATCAGGGTGAAAAATATATCTAGAATGCTGGATAAAATCTATTTTAAAATAGACATGCTTTTAAATATATGGCTAACTTTGGGAGGGAAGCAAAGGAAGTCTTGAGAGCAGAAACAAAGAAGCATAAATCCATAAAAGTGAGGAACACTAGAACTAGAGTTTTGGGGGGGACAAAAGTATAGGTTTTAATGGGGGACAAAAGTATAGGTTTTAATAGACTACTGTTTGACATGAGAAGACTACCTTGAGGCCTACCATGGAGACAGAATGGATTAATACCTGTCTAATGCCAAGACTCCCCAAAAGCTGCATCCTTAGACTGTAAAATAGGAAAAAACTCATTCTGCAGAGGCAAATGATGGGAATAGGGTTTTTATCGGCTTTGGTTCATGGTAGAGCAATTAAACAGAAACATGTCTTCACTAAGAATTATTAACCACACGTCTGTACCCTTGTGGTGCTACAATTCAGACTAGTTGTATGACCTAAAAAACTAAGGTCAAAAATTTACTTAAAAGTAGGTGATACCCCTAGACACTCAAATTATCTCTGAAAAAAGATCTGATTCTTAGCCTCAAAAAAAATTACAAAAAAGTTCCAAAGGCCATATGTTCATAATTTAAAGAAATCACAAGAATCATCTATGAATCTGAGCTAAAGAATAGCAAACTATAGAATTAGGCCAACAAAGACTATAGATAAAAGAATGATTAGATGCATAATGTGAAATCAGTATTTTTAATAGGAAGAAATAAGATAGGGAGAAAAGTATGATATAGGAATAGGAGACTATTAAAATTGACCAGATTCTGGGGTGCCTGGATGGTTCAGTTGGTAGAGCCTACAACTCTTAATCTTGGTATAAGTTTGAATCCCATGTTGGGTATAGAGATTACTTAAAAATACTTAAAAAAAAAAAAAAAAAAAAAAAAAAAAAAGACCAAATCTGAAAACAGTATTACTGCCTAGGGACTTTAAGCATGCATTTTGGGATCCCTGGGTGGCGCAGCGGTTTGGCGCCTGCCTTTGGCCCAGGGCGCGATCCTGGAGACCCGGGATTGAATCCCACCCACATCAGGCTCCCGGTGCATGGAGCCTGCTTCTGCTTCTCCCTCTGCCTGTGTCTCTGCCTCTCTCTCTCTCTCTCTGTGACTATCATAAATAAATTAAAAAAAAAAAAAAACATGCATTTTAAAATTTCTATAACAGGGGCACCTGGGTAACTCAGTTGGTTAAGTGTCTGCCTTTAGCTCAGGTCAAGATCTCAGGGTCCTGGAATCTGGCCTCAAGATGCTTCCTGCTCAATGCTCCCTGCTCGGTGGAGGCAGAAAGTCTGCTTCTCCCTCTTCCTCTGCTCTACCCCCACTCGTGCTCTCTCTACTTGCTCTCTCCCAGATAAATAAAATCTTTAAAAAAATAAAACAAAATTTCTACAACTGAAAAAAAAAGAAAAGAAAAAAGATGAAACTTATTAGAGAAAGGGGATAGGAAATCTCAAGCAATTCAAAATCAAGTGAAGAAATACAAAAATAAGAAAAGCAGGACTGGGGCAGCCCCGGTGGCGCAGTGGTTTAGCGCCGCCTGCAGCCCAGGGCGTGATCCTGGAGACCCGGGATCGAATCCCATGTCAGGCTTCCTGCATGGAGCCTGCTTCTTCCTCTGCCTGTGTCTCTGCCTCTCTCTCTCTCTCTCTCTGTGTCTCTATGAATAAATAAATAAATAATCGAAAGAAGAAGAAAAGAAAAGAAAAGAAAAGAAAAGAAAAGAAAAGAAAAGAAAGAAAGAAAAGCAGGACAGATGGAAAATGTAAGATGGTAGAAATAAATTTAAAAAGATCACTACTCATGCTCAATGTAAATGGATTAAATGTCTGTCTAGATAAAAAATTTAAATATATGTTGCTTTACCAGAGACAAATACAAAAGAAAAAGCAAGATCATAGTTTCCTGGTTGGTTGTATATATGAAAGTTAAGAATTCAAAGAAAGTAAATATATTCCAGCAAGATAAGTCCCTGCTAAGAGAGAAAACATCCAAAGCCCCTTGCACTCTGAGATACTGAGAGAAGCAAACTGACCACAAAGGTGGCTAAGGAGAAAACAACAAAGTTTTATTTGCTGAAAGTGGATTGGTTTGATTGACTAGAAACTTGAGGATTTGCAGACCCAACATCTGTACCTTTTCTGACAATTTTTTCCATAAGGCCTTCAGTAGGATGAAGCAATAGGACGAGTGAAAGAGATCCCCTTCAAATACCACAGTGCCTTAACTGAATATAAAGTTGTGAACAGGGCAAGAGGGCCTACAACTAGTCAATGAGATTAAAGAGTGAATTTTAAAATAAAAATACCATTTCCAATACCACCAGAAAATATTAAATACTTAGGAGCAAATTTAATAAAACGTGCGTAAGACCTATAAATGAAAACAAAAACACTGCCAAGAGAAATTAAAGACAAAAATAAGTGGAGACATACCATATTCATGGATTAAATCTCAATTTTGTTAAGATGTTAATTCTCTTCTATTTGATCTATATATTCGACATCGCCTAATCAACACCCCAACAGATTTTTAAACAGTAATTGACAAATTAATTCTATAATGGTATGGAAATGCAAAGGTTCTAGAATAGCTAAATAATCCTGAATGAGACCATGAAAGTTGGAGGACTTTCACTCTCTGACTTCAAGAGTTACTTTAAAGAAGTGGTTCTAACTGAGGGTGATTTTGTCCCCTAAGGAACACTTAGCATTCTCTGGAGACATTTTTGGTTGTTAGAACTAGAGGGATGCTACTAGCACCTAATGGGCAGAAGCCAGGGATGCTGCTAAACATCCTATAATATATAGAGAGCCTTCACAACAATATGATATATACATGTCAATAGTGCTGAGGTTAAGAAATCCTGCTCTAAAGCTACAATAATCAAGACCGTATGGCATTAACATAAGAACAGAAAAAGAAGGGGAGGTGGGCGGGGGGTGGGGGTGACTGGGTGACAGGCACTGAGGTGGGCACTTGACGGGATGAGCACTGGATGTTTTTCTATATGTTGGCAAATTGAACTCTAATAAAAAATAAATTTATAAGAAAAAAAAACAAACAGAAAAAGGCCAATGAAGCAGAATAGAAATACAGACTATACTATATTACACAATCATATGACTTTCCACTGCAGAGAAAGGCAATTCAATAAGAAAAAGAAAGTCTTTTCAACAAAAAGTACTGTAAGACCTGCTTATCAGTTTTAAAAAATAAAAAGCCTTCAAATATTTATGTTATTCCATATACAATAATTGAGATGAAATATAAAAACTAAAAGTATATAATTTCTAGGAAAAAAAGCAAAGGCAAATACTTTGGGTTCAGACAAACAACATGGATGAATTATAAAAACATGAAGAGTGAAATAAGACTGGCACAAAAGAGTACATATAGTATGATTCCAACTATATAAACTCTAAGAATGGGACGACTGGGTGGCTCAGCAATTGAGCGTGTATGCCTTTCACTCAGGGCGTGATCCTGGAGTTCCGGGATGAGTCCCACATTGGGCTCCCTGCATGGAGCCTGCTTCTCCCTCTGCCTCTGTCTGCCTCTCTGTGTCTCTCATGAATAAATAAATAAAATCTTTAAAAATAAATGAATAAAATAAAATAAAATAAAATAAAATAAAATAAAATAAAATAAAATAAAATAAAATAAAATATAAGAGTAAGTTTTTCCTTATTCATCAAAGGTGATAGCAACAAAAAAAGTTGTTGCCTAGGTCGGGAGGAAAACAGCACATAGTAGGGAACTTCCTGGGGGTACTGAAATGATCTGTATCTTCACTGGGGTGATGCTTGCTTACTTGTCAGAACTCATCAAACTGGGGATCCCTGGGTGGCGCAGCGGTTTGGCGCCTGCCTTTGGCTCAGGGCACGATCCTGGAGACCCGGGATCGAATCCCACGTTGGGCTCCCGGTGCATGGAGCCTGCTTCTCCCTCTGCCTATGTCTCTGCCTCTCTCTCTCTCTCTCTCTCTGTGTGACTATCGTAAATAAAAAATAATAATAATAAAAAAAAGAACTCATCAAACTATGTAAATATGTTCTGTTGCATGTAAATTATAATTACAACAGAAATTAATTAAAAATAAAGTGGTAGCTGCATTATTAAAAGATAAACTTTGTGGGAAAGGAATTTTTAGAGATAAGGGTGAATACATGTTTAGAGGTTCAATATGGATATAAATTCTAAACTTGTACATAATAAAAGCTTCAAAACATAAAAGCAAAGTGATAGAACTCAAAGAATAAAAATTCACCAGAGTAAGATTTTTTTTTTTTTAATTTTTATTTATTTATTATAGTCACACAGAGAGAGAGAGAGGCAGAGACACAGGCAGAGGGAGAAGCAGGCTCCATGCACCGGGAGCCCGATGTGGGATTCGATCCCGGGTCTCCAGGATCGTGCCCTGGGCCAAAGGCAGGCGCCAAACCGCTGCGCCACCCAGGGATCCCCCAGAGTAAGATTTTAACAATACATTTATCAGTACTTACCAACTGAAAGATTATGCATATAAAAAGTTTAATTGCATAAATATTTAATTACATAAAGCAATAACATTTAAATAACAATTAGCAAACTTTAACAAACATATACAAAACATTACACTAAATTACTGTAGAAGAAACATGTTTCAGACACAAAGAATATTTACAAAGAGTGATCACAAACTAAGCCATAAGATAAATCTCAACAAATTCAAATAAAATGATATAATGCAGACCACATACTCAAATCATAACAAAATGTTACAAGGTAGTAAATTAAAAATAAGTATCAATTTTTAAAATTAAAAACACACTTCTAAAAAATCTATCAGTTAAAGAAGAAATGAGATCTACACAAATACAGCCAGTAGATTTTTTTAAAAGGTACAAAATCAAATCAATGGAAAAAGAGGATCTGCTTTTCAACAAATGGTGTTGGAAAAACTAGATAGCCATATATTAAAAAAAAAAAAAAAAAAAAGCAGCTCAGCCTAAACATTACAACTTATACAAAAATTAACTCACACATGAATTGTTGATCTCAACATAAACCATAAAACTATGCAACTTTTAGAAGAAAACGTAGGATGTGCTCGCTTCGGCAGCACATATACTAAAATAGAAGAAAATGCAGAAGAAATCATGATTTGTACATAGGATACCAAAAGCAGGATCCATTAAAAAAAATTAATCAACTGAACTTCGCCAAAATTAAAATGTTTATATTATGAAAGACACTGTTGAGAGAATTCTTTTAAAAAAGAAATAGAGAATAAGAGAAAAATATTTGCAAATCACATACCTAAAAGAGGACGTATGTCCAAAATATATAAAGACTATTCAAAACCCAGTATTAAGAAAATAAACAACCCAACTTAAAAATGAGCAAAGAAAAAAAAAATGAGCAAAGACTTGAACAGATACTTTACCAAAAAGTATAAAGAGATGGTAAATAAGATAGATACTCAAAATCATTACCCATTAGGTTAATAAATCATAAATCATAGGGCTGAAATGTGCTCACTGGATTTTGTACCTACTTGCTAGTTTGTCAGAGCAGTTTGAGCTGTACAGCATGTACAAGAAAGGAGCATACAGTGGATTGGGAGAAAATGAGAAGTGGAGACAATAACTGAAAACTAATCTTTCAAGAAGCATGGCTATGAAAAGGAAAGCGAGAAGTTAGGTTGGTAATCTAAAGGACAATAAAGATTGAATTTAGGGGTGAGCCTTGAGCACGTTTATAGGCTATCAGTAAAGATACTACAGCGAGGCAGAGGTTGAAAACCTAAATAAAAAGATAATAAAAGGAAAAAAGGCCCTGGAAAAAAAATGGGAGAATAGGATCTAGAGACAACTTGAAAAGTAGAGAAAAGCTGAATAACATTGACACGCATATTTGTCTGTAGGTGGAACAGGAAGTTATCCTGTTCCTGCATCCTTTAGCTTTATTTTCTATATGAAATAGAGGATGAAGCCATCTGTGGAAAGTGAGGAAGAGCTGGAGTAGGAACTTGAGAGTGACAGAGGTTTGAAACAGCTGTTGTGGGAGTAGAGAAAAGGGGCTGTCTTGAGACAAGTGTAAGACCTGCTAAAGAACACTCAAAGTTCAGCAGATTATCAACTTTGAACTACCTCAAGTTGCCACCAAGTTTCTAAATGACTAGGGATGAGCCTTAAGCAAGTAAGGAAAAAGGTACTTTCACCACTCCCAGACCATAATAAAGTGTGTGGTCCATACTAGGAGTAGCACTGACCTAGACTACTATACTTGCCTTCCCCTAGTCTCTGGACCTGTCCCTATGGCAAACCATTCCCCCTCAGTACTATCAGGTACTGCTGAGGACATTATAAAAATAAACCTGATCATTTAATCCTCTGTTTAACTTATCCAATAGCCTCCTAGATTCAGATAAAATCTGAAAACATTAAAATAACAAGGTCCTTCTTAATCTCATCTCTTAACAATCACTTTCATCCACCCCATCTCATCTTTTTTTTTTCCTTCCTTTTTTAAAGATTCTATTCATTCATGAGAGACACAGAGAGAGGCAGACATATGCAGAGGGAGCGGCAGGTTCCCCTTAGGGAGCCTGATGGGGGACTCAATCCCAGGACCCAGGGACCATGACCAAAGGCAGACACTCAACCACAGAGCCACATAGGTGCCCTCATCTTTTAACTTTAGTCATAATGAAGTAATTCCAGGTCCCCAAACGTACAGGGTCTCACATGTCCCCATTACTCTGTACGTGAAATTCCCTCTGTTGGTCATCCCTTGACCTTTGCCATCAAAATTTAACTCAGATGTCCCTCCCCTAATTTGGACTACTACAAAAAAATACACAGGGACTACCATTTATAATATAATGTTGTAAGAAATGTCCCCTTGGAATTGTACAAACTGAGGACCTGGGTATCCCTCCTTATCTTCCCCCAGTATGCATCCTGTGCCTATCTGTATGCATATCTTAACTGCAATTTGTTTACAAAGAGTACAAGCTTCTTCAAGGTAGTAATTTTGTCAGGGAAGTTTTCTTGGGCTCACCAATTAGACTAGGTACCATAATCACTCTACCTTCCTCCTTAAAAAGAGATGATAAACAGTAAGAGATAACCACAGAAACAGCTTTTATTGTTTACTTCGGGTAAGCATTATATTAAGCATTTTACATATATTATCTCATTTAATTTTCAAAGAACACGAGAAAGGTACCATTATAATTCCTGTTTTACAGAAGATGGAACTGAGAGACTCAAAGAGCTAAAGCAACTTGCTTAAAGTCACATGGCCAGTAAGTAGCAGAATGCTGGGATTGATATCGCAGGGTGAAACCTAAAACATCCCCCTTTAGTCTCTGTTCCAGTCTCTCTGTCTCTCTCTCTCTGTCTCTGACGAATAAATAAATAAATAAATAAACCTTAAAAAAAAAAAAGAGATAGGGCAGCCCGGGTGGCCCAGCGGTTTAGTGCCGCCTTTAGTGCTGTCAGGGGGTGTGATCCTGGAGACCCGGCTCCCTGCTTCTCCCTCTGCCTGTCTCTCTCTCTCTCTCTCTCTCTCTCTCTCTCTCGGAGCCTGCTTCTCCCTCTGCCTGCCTGTCTCTCTCTCTCTCTCTGTCATGAATAAATAAATAAAATCTTAAAAAAAAAAAAAAGATTACTTCAGACTTTTACTTTTAACCCTCCTAAA
Source organism: Canis aureus (assembly GCF_053574225.1). NCBI lineage: Eukaryota > Metazoa > Chordata > Mammalia > Carnivora > Canidae > Canis > Canis aureus. The sequence goes on from NC_135626.1 coordinate 18,740,561, forward strand.
TTTCTACTTGTCAATTTCTGCCTATCATTCTTAGAGTACTCTCCCTGAATACTTGTCATCTACTATGTTAGCTGTCTTTTCTAGCTCCTGTTGATTTGGAAATCTGATAAACTTTCTATGTTATTGTCAAAGTTAGCAATAAAAATGTTGCAGTCTTATATTTGTGTTCAGAAAATTATTTTTGACATCTTAAAAAAATTTTTGACATCTTAAATCTGTACATTCGCCCAACTACTTAACTGAAATCAGTTATTTAAACTATTTAAAAGGTTAAAGAACAGACCCATTATTTTGATAGGGTTTTCCATAAAACATTATTTTACCTCAACTTTTCTCAAGGCTTGTAGTTTCTCAACAGGTAAATAATCACTCCTTCTCATTTCATTCAGTTTTTAATTATTTATTTGTCTCCAAATGCACCTCTCAAGGTTTCTCATTATATCATGATTCCTTTCTATGAACCCCCTATTTGTCATAAAAGCTCCAGAAAAGAGCAGGGAGTAAGATGTTCCACATTACTAATTGAACTTTTATGAGAGTGAAGGGATAAATCTTCCACAAGTTGACTCTACAAACAACATCTCTGGAGAAAGAATTAGGAACTTTCTTTATACAGACAAAACACAAAAGGACTTTCATATTATAAAGTTATCTCCCCTTTCAGGAGAGCATTTTAGCAAATACTTTTAAAAGAACACAGTTTAATAGGAAAGATACAATAAAATATTTTGGTTTTACAACCCAAATCCTGAGACATCAAATAAGAAAATGAGTAGACTGAGGAAAAAATGGTGTATTTACATAAGTCATCTTCAAATTTATTTTTTCCTCTTGGAGGGTATATATCAAGCTTTATAACTGAAGTATGTTCTCTTCAGACACTAATATTACCCATTATGTTTATTTAGGGATAAATTATTCCAGTTGTGCTACTCAACTGAGAACATAACAAAAAAGGTAAGGGGTGACATGGTTATTATCTTAGTGAGAAAACAGTTGTCAATCCATCATAATTTAATAACTTTTGCTGAAAGCATTTATTTCATAGTTTCCTGTGCTAATTATACTACACACATCTTTAATATTAAACTTTTCATCACTATCCAAAGGCATCACAGTATGTTTTAGCAAATTTAAGAATGTTTACGTAAAACACTGTACAATTTCAGGTTTGTTTGTTTCTTAGGTTTCATTTATTTATTCATGAGAGACACAGAGAGAGGAGAGAGAGGCAGAGACATGGGCAGAGGGAGAAGCTGCCTGATGTGGGACTCTATCCCAGGATCCTGGGATGCGCCGTGAGCGAAGGCAGATACTCAACCATTGAGCCACCCAGGCATCCCCAATTGCAGGTTTTGATTTTAGTTAGGTAAGGATTTTTCTTTTAATCTGGAAATTCTCTTTGAGAATCTTCATTCACCCTCACTTTTTAAGTGCTAAAAGAAGCTTAATAATGGTATTAACATTTAGTGAAAGAGAATGAAATGAAAGGAAATGGGCATAAAGTTAGTATTAGATACAGAACTCTTTTGAGCAGAAGGGCAAAAGGACAGTAACACTCAGAATTAAAGCCACTAAATGAGGACTATGTAGTTACTACCACAGGGATTCTAAGAAAAAAATGTTAAGACCTGCCTCATCTATAATTGTTTTCTCTCTCTCTGGAGTTTGAATACCCTATTCTAATTTATGCAGTTTCAACGGGCATCACGTTTCCAATCTTGCACACTAAATTACATGACATTATTTTCTAAAAAATTGATTTTATAATAATTTGAGAAATCCAGTCTATACCCCTGTATAGAAAAAAATGAAGGAAGGAATCATCAATTACTAGAACACCACATGAATATACTGGACAAAATGAATTTTGTATCTCTTCTACTTCTACAACCACAAAATAGAGCTTCCATGGAAATAAGCCACATTTCTGGTTTTGAGGAAGAATGGGTCTCATTAGACACTTCCACAGAGACCCCACAAGCCATGTGACAACTTATATTACTCTCAAATTCAAGTTAGGAACTCAAGTGATATTGAAATACAACCCAAATTAGTTGGTGCTACTTTTGTCACTAGCACTGTTGAATGATAACTAAGGCAACAGAAAAATCATCTCTGGGATTGTGCAAAGTCATTTTTTTAAATGTCTTTTTTTCAATTTTCTTAGGATAAGATTATGAACTCCTTTCACAAATACCTCATGGAATTACAGAATGGTAAAACATTGAAACTGGAAAAACTAGTACTTCAACCTTTAACTCTCAGCAACTTGTCTAACGGGGGAAGTCTGTAAAACTAACCGTTCCTCCCACCATCTCATATAAACCATGTTCTCACAGCATTCTGCAAAGAATCAAATTATCTGAGGATGCAGCTGTTAAGTAATAGCAGCTGCTCAGTATTGAAATTCAGGGGTTATCCCTAAAATCAAATTCCTCAAAACTCAGATTCAATAAACAACAGAATCATTAGTTTAAGTAAGAAACCCAACTAAGTTTATTGTAATAGAAAAGAATGATTTTTATTGCTAAAGCTAAAAGGTGGTGAGACTTATGCTATCTTTGAAGATATCATGGACACCATAAAAAGTTAGCTACAGAAAAATTTAAAGATATGCCTCAAAAAACCATTTTTATATTTAACCTAGTTTGGCATTTCCTCCGCTTTGAGGAGCTTGAATAAATGGGGCAACCATGCTCTAAAATATACAGATTCTGTATAAATCCTGATTCATCTGTTCCCTCAAAGATCCACTAAACTGTTGATGAAGAAAAACAAACTCATCTCAACTCTTTATCACATTTGTTAATTAGAAAAAGGGCCCCAAGTTTAAAGTTACTGCATTCTGTATTTATACTTTTCTGTAAGGAGCTCCAAGTACTCTAAAAATCTGTTTACCATTTGTATAAACTCCCCAAATAAGCAAAACTAAATATATTGTTTAGTGAATTTTGGGGCGGTGGGGGGAGTGATAGAACTGTTTTAAAACTCATAATGGGGATCCCTGGGTGGCGCAGCGGTTTAGCGCCTGTCTTTGGCCCAGGGCGTGATCCTGGAGACCCGGGATCAAATCCCACGTCAGGCTCCCAGTGCATGGAGCCTGCTTCTCCCTCTGCCTGTGTCTCTGCCTGTGTCTCTGCCTCTCTCTCTCTCTGTGTGACTATCATAAATAAATAAAAATTAAAAAAAAACTCATAATGGATGCATAATTTGTATTGTAATTGTAAAAATTCACTAAAATTCAATGAACTTTAAATGGGAGAATTTAATAGCATGCATGTTTTACCTCAATATTCTTTAAAAATAAGGTATCAAGATAATGAGAAGACAAGACACAAACAAGGAAAAAATATTTGCAAGACATATCTAATAAAGGATTGTTAACTTAAAATCTACAAAAAAACTCTCAAAATATGAAAACCAAAGGGCCAAAGACCTTAACAGACACCTCACCAAAGAAGATACAGATAGCAAATAAGCATATGAAAAGATGCTCCAGGGATGCCTGGGTGGCTCAGAGGTTAAGCGTCTGCCTTTGGCCCAGAGCCTGATCCTGGAGTCCTGGGATGGAGTCCCACATGGGGCTCCCCGTCATGGAGCCTGCTTCTCTCTCTGCCTATGTCTCTGCCTCTGTGTGTGTGTGTCTCTCATGAGTAAATAAATAAAATCTTAAAAAAAAAAAAAAAAAAAAGAAAAGAAAAGAAAAGAAACGATGCTCCACAACCATGTCATCAGGGAAATGCAAATAGAAGATACCAGTGCACACTGCTTAGAATGGCCAAAGTCGAGAACACCAACAACATTAACTGCTGACAAGGACATGGAGCAACAGGAACTCTCATTCATTGCTGGTGAGAATGTATTCAAAATAGTCCAGCCACTTTAAAAAACAGATTGTCAAATTTTTTTTTTTTTTTTTTTACCAAACTCAACATGCTCTTACCATACAATCCAGCAATCAATCTCCTTAGTATTTAATGAAAGGAGCTGAAAACTTATGTCTACATAAAAACCCGCACATAAATGTTTATAGCACTTTAACCACAATTGCAGAAACTTGGAGGTAACCAACACACTCTTCAGTAGGTGAATAGATAAACTGTAGTACATCCAGACAACAGGGTATTTTTCAGCACTAAAAAGAAATGAGCTATAAAGTCATAAATAAATCTGGAGGAAACTTAAATGCATATTACTAAGTAAAAGAAGCCAATCTGAAAAAGCTACATACACTTTAATTTCAATTATATGACATGAAAAGGGAAAACTATGGAGACAATAAAAAGATAAATGGTTGTCAGAGGTTAGGGGAGAGGAATAAATAAATACATCACAGAAAATTTTTAGGCAGCAAAATTATTCCGTAGGATACAATGTCATTATACATTTGTCAAAACCCATAGAATGCAGAACACCAAGAGTAAAATCCTAATGTAATCTATGCACTTTGGATAATAATGATGTGTCAATGTAGGTTCATTAATTGTAAAAAATGTTATCACTCTGGTTCAGGATGTTCGTAGTGAGGGACACTGCATACGCCCAGGATCAGTGCGTTTATGGGAACCCTCTGTACTTTCTACTCAATTTTGCTGTAAACCTAAAACTGCTCTAAGAAAAATTAAGTCTATTTAAAATAAAAAAAAATAAGATAATAAAACAAGTCAATCAGGGTGCAGAGCAAGATCAATATACAAAAATCTACTATATACACAAGCAATGACTAATCCAAAAATGAAATTTAGAAAACAATCCCAATTACAATATTGTTAAAAACAATAAAATACATGGAAATAAATTCAAGATGTGTAAAACATACTCTAAAACTACAAAATTGTTGAAAGAAATTGAAGATCTAAATGGGAAAACATCCCATGTTCATGGATTGGAACACTTAATACTGTTAAGAAGACAATACTCCCCAAACTGATTTATAAATTCAATTTAATTTCCTATCAAAATCCCAGCTGGCTTTTTTTTTAAAGAAAATGATAAGCTAATCCTAAAATTCATATGAAAATGCAAGGGACCCAAAATAACGAAAATGATCTTAAAAAAGAACAAAGTTGGAAGACTCACATTTCCCAATTTTACACTTACTACAATGTTATAGTGATCAACAGGGTTGGAGTGGCATAAGGATAAATTTATAAATCAATGGAATAAAATTTCCAGAATCCAGAAACTGGAAATAAACTCTTACATTTAAGCCCAAAAGATTTAACATGGGTGCCAAGGCCATTCAATTGGGAAATAATAATAATTCTTCCAACAAATAGTGAAGAGACAACTGGATAGCCACATGTAAAAGAGTGATACTGCACCCATACCTCACAATATACAAAAAATTAAAAGAGATCACAGACCTAAATATAAGAGCTAAAACTATAGGGGCATCTAGGTGGTTCAGTGGTTGAGCATTTGCCTTCGGCTCAGGTCATGATCCTGGGGTCCTGAGATCAAGTCCCACATCAGGCTCCCCTCAGGAGCCTGCTTCTCCCTCTGCCTATGTCTCTGCCTCTGTGTGTGTGTGTCACATGAATGAATAAATACAATCTTAAAAAAAAAAAAAAAAAGCTAAAACTATAAAACTCTTTGAAGAAAATATAGGTGTAAATCTTGATGATTCTGAGTTAGGTAAAACCTTCTCAGATATGACACCAACGACCAAGAAAGTGAAAAGACAAACTAAAGAATGGGTGAACATATTTGCAAATCATGTATCTGATAAGAAAAGCACTTAAAAACAAAAAGACAACCCAATTTAAAAATGGTCAAAGGACTTGAATAGATATTTCTTCAAAGACAACATACAACGAGCACACAAAAAGATGCTCAATATCATATTAATGGGAATTACAAATCAAAACCACAATGAAGTACCACTTCACTCTAAAATGTCTATAATCAAGAAGACAGTGTTGACAGGGATGTGAAGAAATTGGAACCCTTTTACATTGTTGGTGGTACTGTAAAATGGTTCAGACACTGTGGAACACAGTTTAGTGATTCCTCAAAAAGTTAAACATAGTTACTAGATGCTAAGTGACTCAGCAATTCCACTCACAGGTATACACCCCCAAGAGAAATGAAAACATATGTTCACTTAAAACTTATATGTGAATGTTCATAAATAATACTGTTCAAAATAGCCAAAAAGTGGAAATAACCCTAATATCCAACTGGATAAACAAAATGTAATATATCCAAACAATGGGTTATTATTTGGGCATAAAAAGGGATGAACCTTGAGAACATTATGGTAAGTGAAAGAAACCTGCCACAAAGACCACACATATCAAATGATTCTATTTTATGAAATGTCTAATATAGGCAAATCTATAGAAACAAACATTAATGGTTGCCAGGAGCATGGGGAACAGAGAGTGATTTGCTAATGGATAGGTTTATTTTGGTGGTGATGAAAATGTTCTAAAATGAAAATTTACTCTGTGAATATACTAAGAACCATTAAATTGTACATTTTTTAATTGTACACTTTAAATGGGTGAATTATATGATATGTGACTGTCATCAAGAAATCCATTTCTTTTAGGCAAGTAAAAAACAAAATTCAGGACAGTAGTTTCTTCTTGGTGGGGCAGGTAAGGCAGAGAGATGGAATGGGGAGGTGTTTATGCACAGCTTCACAGTGTTGGTTTTATGTTCTATTTCTTAGGCTGGGTTGGGGATACTTTATTATTCTTAATCACCTCCATCACATATCTTTTCTGTATCTCTTAATTAGCTTTGAAGTCTTAGCCAAGTCACTTAAGACCTCTCTGAGCTGCAGCTCCCTCTCTAAAAGAGGGATACTATCGTACCTCCTTAGGGCTATACTTTATAATAAAGAAGAGTCTTTCTTTAAAGTAGAAGTTACTATAAACTTCAAAGTGCAAATCTGTTATACTCTCACCTCACTGAAATAAGCACTATTGGTAGATACCCTTCCAGACTTTCCAGGAACGTAGGAGTAATTTTTTTTTAATATTTAAGGGGACAATCTTTGACACTGATTTTCACTCAATAAATTGTATCTTTCAAAGATAATCACTCCAAAATTCCTCTTTGCATCTATAAACTCAATGACATCTCTAGTCAAAGGGTGTAAATTTTGAGAAACTGTTCTCCTAGAAAGTCTCTATCCATATACACTATCATCATAAGTTTCAGAGTGTCTGTTTCACTACATCTGCAACAACTGAAGGAGTCATCACTTTTTTCCAAATGTCAAACTAGTGGGAAGCCTGGGTGGCTCAGTTGGTTAAGTGTTTGACTTTAGCTCAGGTCATGATCTTGGGGTCCTGGGATCAAGCCGCACTTTGGGCTTAGTAGGGAGTCTGCTTGTCATTCTCCCTCTGCCCCTTCCCCTTGCCTGTGCTCTCTCTCTCTCAAATAAATAAATAAAATCTTTAAAAAGTCAACCTAGCAGGTTAAAAGTGGTATCCTATTTCTGTATTTCTTTGCGAATGAAAGTAAGAATCTTTTAAAAATGTTTTTAAGGGGATCCCTGGGTGGCTCAGCGGTTTAGCGCCTGCCTTTGGCCCAGGGCACAATCCTGGAGTCCCGGGATCGAGTCCCGCCTCGGGCTCCCAGCATGGAGCCTGCTTCTCCCTCCTCCTATGTCTCTGCCTCTCTCTCTCTCTTTCTCTCTAGGTCTATCATAAATAAATAAATCTTTTTAAAAAATGTTTTTAAATGGGGGGACACCTGGGTGGCTCAGCGTTTGAGCATCTGCCTTCCGCTTAGGGCGTGATTGGGGGGGGGGGTGCTCCTGGGATCCAGTCCCGCATCAGGGAGCCTGCCTCTCCTTCTGCCTATGTCTCTCTCTCTCATGAATAATAAAATATTTAAAAATAAATTTTATTTCTTCCTGAATAGCCCGTTCTCTAGCTTTTGCCTATTTTTAGTTAGGTCTTTCTTGTCTTTCTTTTCTTTCTTTCCTTTCTTTCTTTCTTTCTTTCTTTCTTTCTTTCCTTTATAAATTTTTTATTGGTGTTCAATTTGCCAACATATAGAATAATACCCAGTGCTCATCCCATCAAGTGCGCCCCCCTCAGTGCCCATCACCCAGTCACCCCCACCCCCCTGCCCACCTCCCTTTCCACCCCCCCTAGTTCATTTCCCAGAGTTAGGAGTCTCTCATGTTCTGTCTCCCTTTCTGATATTTCTCATTTTTTCTCCTTTCCCCATTATTCTCTTTCACTATTTTTTATATTCCCCAAATGAATGAGACCATATAATGTTTGTCCTTCTCCAACTGACTTATTTCACTCAGCATAATACCCTCCAGTTCCATCCACATCGAAGCAAATGGTGGTATTTGTCATTTCTAATGGCTGAGTAATATTCCATTGTATACATAAACTACATCTTCTTTATCCATTCATCTTTCGATGGACACCGAGGCTCCTTCCAGTTATTCACCCTTATTTCTTATTGATTTTAAGAGTTTTTTCTTTTTTTTAAGTTTTATTTATTTATGGGAGAGAGAGAGAGAGAGAGGCAGAGACACAGGAGGAGGGAGAAGCAGGCTCCACGCCAGGAGCCCAACTCAGGACTCGATCCCGGGACCCCAGGATCACGCCCCGGGCCAAAGGCAGGTGCCAAACCGCTGAGCCACCCAAGGATCCCCCGATTTTAAGAGTTCTTTATGTATTAAAGATGATAAAAACACTTATGCATATTTTCTTATTTTTGGCTTTATTTTTTACCTTTAAATCTTTTTTTAAAAAAGATTTTATTTATTTATTTATTCATGAGAGATACAGAGAGAGAGAGGCAGAGACACAGGCAGAGGGAGAAGCAGGCTCCATGCAGGGAGCTCAATGTGGGACTCAATCCCGGGACTCTGGGATCACACCCTGAGCCAAAGGCAGATGCTCAACCACTGAGCCACCCAGGTGTCCCTACATTTAAATCTCTAATCCACTTGGGACTTTTTGTACATTACAAATATGGATCCTACTTCATCTCTCTCCACCACTAGCTAAACCTCTCAAGCAAGATTTAATAAACCAATGGTGTGTTAGAGCTGGTTCATACTGGCTCCTGAGAGATTATAACATTTTCTAGTATTTTGCAAGCTGTGAAACATAAGCATTATTAAAAATTAAATTATATAAACTTACAATAAAGTAAATGATTACTAAAACTAAATACTCAGATATCATCACTTCCTAATTATTTTAATATGATTTATATTCTTTTTTTAATTATTATTATATTATTTTTTATTTATGATAGTCATACAGAGAGAGAGAGAGAGGCAGAGACATAGGCAGAGGGAGAAGCAGGCTCCATGCACCGGGAGCCTGACGTGGGACTCGATCCCGGGGCCTCCAGAATCGCGCCGTGGGCCAAAGGCAGGCGCCAAACCACTGCGCCACCCAGGAATCCCCATGATTTATATTCTTAAGGTTAACACCTAGTTTATCTGTAGAGTAAAAATACTTTATAATGTTGTGCTACTATGTTTCCTTTTCTACTTCAAGCGTTTGGTGACTTCACGATGGTAGCTTGCAATTGGCCACTACAGGAATATTTACACCACCAGAATATGGCAAGCCCTAAAAACCAGGACTATTTTATCTTTCAGAGATCCTGCAAAACATATAGCAGTACACTACTGAAATAAGCCATTCTTATTATTTTAAAGAGGATGGCTAGCACATACTAATCTGTCATTTATTCACAAGTTTATATAACAGAATGTGGAGATAGAATTCAATGTACTTTTTTTTTCTGTGCTAGAATCAGGGATGGCTTTGGTATGTAGGAGATGAGACTTTAGACATAGTTTCTATTATTCTAACATGAGATCATGGCTCTGCATTGAGAATGTATTTTTTCCTAAACAACTCAACAGCATTCTTAACTTAAAAGTAGATTACATAGGGGTACTTGGGTGGCTCAGTCAGTTAAGCATCTGACTCTTGATTCCTGCTCAGGTCACAATCTTGGGGTCATGAGATTGAGCCCCATACTAGGCTATGCACTAGACATGGAGCCTGCTTAAGATTCTCCCTCTCCCCCCACACTGCCCCTCTTTGCCCTAAAAAAAAATGTAGATTATAGAAAGCAGTAGCAAAACAAGGACTATTTGGGGGATAGTTGGTTACTGTAAACTACTTTTAGATTAGGGCTCTTTACTCTAAAAAAAAAAAAAAAAAAAAAAAAAAAAATTTCCAAACCCCATAAAACAAAATCACTATCATAGAACAGTCTGAATACCATTCTAAGTGTTCCCTCATAAAAATTCCTACAGTGCATGAGGAAGTGGGGATCTACATAATGCAAGGGCCAATGATAGCACTCTTCTTTGATAGTCATCATCATGTCAAACTTCGCACTAGGAACTTTCTCCATTAACAACAAACAATAAATACACACCCAGGACCATATTCGGCTCTGGAGATACAAATAAGACATGGTCCCAGCCTTCAAAACCCTCATAATTTTCCAAAACTCTCATCATTTTCCGTGTATCAGTGGATAAAGAATGTGTCGTAAGTGGTTATAAGTATTTGCTTTTATTAGCATTGAGAGGGAAAGAAGGACAGAAAATGATTTTGATTTTGTCTAGGAAACAAGCATATACTTTAAAAGAAAAAAAATCAAGGTATTAAAAACTAGTTAAAGTTTGCCTCCCTACAGAGATAAGCTGATACATGTTGATAACCAGATCTTCAGCATCTATACCAGGTAACCATCACAGTGTCCCTATTTTAATGTCTTTACTGCTGAGGTACTTTAAGAAGTCAACAATTTCTTTGCAGATACTGACATCAGCTGTATCAAGTAAATCAATATCTGCTGTTTATGTATTTCCTTACCTGTCACAAGCCATTCAGATTTGAATTCCAGCTACCTCATTCTAGGTGTTTATGTTATGAAACTATGTAATATAATAGCATGCTAGACTCAATAAAACCCTTTTGCACATAAACCGAAAAGATTTCACTTTTAAAGACTTGTCAGTTGGTTTCCAGTAAGCATAATATCTCATATTATAGCCTAGGGAGCAAACACAACAGCTGCTCCTTTCATAGACACAGTTGTGCCTTGATATACACAGAGCAATGATTTCAACCACTTCCAATCATTAACTAATATTTTAGACTTTGAAATCTATTTCTTAGGGATTTGTGCTATACATAGAAATAATCATTACCCTTTGGGAAACAATGGCTCATTTAATGAAAATGAGTTTAACAAAGGAATTATTTGGTACTGAAAAATACAGAGCAGTGAATTGGGTGACTCAAATCACAGCATCATCAGCTCATGTAACTAACAGGATAATTTAAAAAAAAAAAAACCTACAGTAACTTAAAATTTAGCTTCAACAATGTAAATATCCTCGTTATGTCCCCTGAACAAAATTGTGAAACCAGAAATTATGTTATTTTGAAAATGCTTCTTTACTCCCAACCTGAGATGAATACCACAAAAAAGAAAAACTTTGCAGAATGGAATATTTCTATTCTGCCTGAAGCCTAGTTTTGACTGGTATGTGTTTCCCGTTACACATTTGATTCACACTGAATTTTCTTTTAAGTATTAGGAGAATAAATAGCATTCCAAAAGTCACCAGTTTGAAAACTTCCAGTTCTTTTTCTAGTTGGAGAGCTTACAAAACTTACTACATGGAACAGCAAGTTAATGCAGTGACCATTAACCCAACCACAGCAAATTCTATAGAAATAGCCTCCAACTAGATAAAGCAAAAGTCACGAAATGTTACTCCAGAAGAATGGTTTTATGGGGACATCACTGTTCAATTCTTTCGTATTTTCTGAGGTTTAAGATTTCTCAAAAAATAAAATAGTGCATGATATTCTCAAAGCAGATACACAACACAATTATACATAATGTGAAAAGATTGAGTTTTCCACCAAAAGCCTTGCAGTTTATGACGTTAAACTTTTACCAGAAACCTTAGAGTCATGGCACACAAAAAGCAACTGAGTACATTTTTTTTTTTAAGATGCACTATTCCTGGTTTCATTCAGAGTTTTTGTTTATTTGTTTTGTTTTGCTTTTATAAGAACACTTCCTCCAGTTTCAATGCACATTAGTTGAACAGGTATTACTGGTAAAACAGCAAAAGAGCAAAAGGTTCTGGCTCAGCCTCTAACCAGCTGTGTGACCTTGAACAAATCTCTTAGCTTCCCTGGGTTCTCAATTTTCCCATTTATAAAATGAGGCAATTACACTGGATGCATTCTAAAGTATCTTCCAACTCTAATTCCTTTCAAGATAGAGCTCTAGGCTTGTGAAAATGAAAAAATTAGCCCAATAAATAAATAAATAAACAAATAAATAAATAAATAAATATCTTTGTGCTGTTAGTGAAACAAACAAGATACAAAAATGTAAATACCCAATGCAATCATGATCTCAACTCATTACACATACACACATTCCAGAGACAAAACTAGAAAAAAAAAAAATTCATCAAATGCTATCAGTGGCTATCTCTGAGTTGTAGGTTATAACTTTTCTCTATTTTTCAAGAGTCCTACCATAAATATATTATTACTTTGATAATAGAGTGGGAGGAGGGAGTTAAAGAGAAAGGAAAACCCTCCTTTTATGTGTTAAAGGGAATTTTACATTTGGAAGGCATTCTACAATTTGAATGATTTTTCAAAAACCATTGGAGCTAATCGGTAAAAAAAAAAAAAATCTCTGCGATAGTCACCTATCTGATACCTATCAAGAGTCAGACAAAAGCTGTTGGGTTATTTATCCTCAATTAGTAAGCTTTAAGGAGATACTAAATTTTTTACTCAAACTGGTAATTTTATAAGAGTCAACACATACATAGGGCCAGGCACAGTGCTATGACTTTACATATACATTGATTCTTTAATCCATACAATAACCCTTATGAAATAAATATACTATTACTATCGCCATTTTACACATTACAGCCCTGAGGCACAAAGAGGTTAAATAGCCCACAGCTAGTGAGAAGGCAGTCAAGATTCACTCATACAGTGAATGTAAGAAATAGTGAAAGGGATTATAGGGTAACGGAGGGAAAATGAGTGGGGAAAAATTAGAGAGGGTGACAAAACATAAGAGACTCCTAACTGCGAAACGAGTAAGGGTAGTGGAAGGGGAGGCAGTGGGGGAGAGGTGTGACGGGGTGATGGGTACTGAGGAGGGCACTTGACAGGATGAGCACTGGGTGTCATAGTATATGTTAGCAAATAGAACTTCAATAAAAAAATATATTTAAAAAATATATTTAAATCCAGTCCATAATCATCCAGTACTACTGGCTCTAATCACTAACCCATAAAGTCCCTTTGTACTTAACTTTTGTCCTTCTCTGGTCATTCTTTAACTGCTTTTGTTCTCAAAGTTCTTCTGAACTACTTTTCTTTAAACTGAAAAGAAATAATATGTAAGTGCTAAGATAAAAAGACTGGCTAAACTTTTAATTTGCTAGCTTAAAATTATGATTCATAACTTCAAAGCTAAAAGGAGTATAATTTAATCTTCATACATATCACTAGGTAAATACTACTATAACATCTGAGGAATTAAATAGCATTAATTGCTAAGGTTAATATTGGAATTTATTGCTTGAAAATATTGTCGAAAACCATTGTTTTACTACAAAGAAGGCACTTTGAGTCTTTGTCCTCATGAATCTTCTGGGAAAAGAGCCCCTTAAACTAACTGTTGTACCTTTCTAATGTCTAACATATAGAAATGGTACTTTAAAGTGTATTGTAATTAATTATTTTGATTTTCCAAAGAATATACATACTATTTATTCTGAACACTGGCTTTAATACCCACCCAGTTAATTTCAAAATAACCCCAATGACTGCAACATGAAGAACCTGGGAAAAGGAAAACAGAGAAAGCCAACCAATTAAACGTGGTTGAAGTTCTCACCTAATTCTTTCTCAGGCAATTCAAACCCAAACCAAGTATACATGTGTCCCTTTTTCTGCACATTACCTACATTACTTGCCAATTTTTATGGCTTCTGGATTACTCTGAATAAAGCTCAAATTTCCCCATATCTGTATTACTACAGATTTTAGCCATGTAAAGATAAATATAGAAATCAATAGTTTCCTATTTTAAAAAACTAAAATGAGAGGGAAGTGAAGAAGAAAGAGAGGGAAAAAAACTTTGCACCAGGCTGCCTGTTAACTTAGATGTGCAATGAGATAATCACTCGATAATTGCACCCTTTGGGTACTTCTGTACTGGTAAAATAATAAAGTGAAACCAAGTCACCTGGTTTATTTCAATTTACTTACACAATTTGCAAATCTGCAGCTCTCTGCCATAGTACATTAAGGAAATAAGCATGTAAGAAAAAATCACCTGCTTATGTAAATTGGAGGATGGTTTTTATCTATGCAGACAAAAAAAAATAGCTGCAATCTGGGTCAAATGACTAATTTTATCTATTTGTTCAAATGTCTCTCTTCACCTTTTCTCTGTAGCTCAGAGCAAGAATTTTAGGTCAAGGAATGGATAAACCAAAAGTTTCTGTGTTGTCCATTTCCCTGTAAGGAGTTTGCTGCATGACAATACTGAGCCCTATACTACTGAAATTGAAAACAAGACTGAGAACTTTATCTAGATAGCAAAACCACAACATTGAGAGAGGAAAAGAAATCAATGGAGTATATCTGATCTAACTGGGAAGGAAAGCAAACATGGCAAGGATCAGGTACCAATTTTATCTTCTGGTACCTTAGGCAAACAAGGCTTCAGAAAAGAAAAGGAAAATACTCCAAATAATTCAGGGCAGATAGGACAACTTCTCTATAGAGAACATCATTCCACTTTGTTCTATCAATGCACCCAGTCAAGATCTTCTGAGTCTGATTAAGTAAGATGAATGCGTTCTTGGTAATTAATGACTGCCTTCTCAGTATCTGTTGGGGGAATTCATCCTTACCACTTTTAACAGACTCCATCTCTATCTCCACGCCTAGGTCCAGAGCAATCCTATCTCTACTGACATGATTGGTTCAGAAATCAGTATACAACCCAATAGAGGCCAAAGAGACTCTAGTACTGTGCTGGACAATAAGGTAGTACACTTTGTATGGGGGGGAAAAAAAGAATGTAAAATACCTAATTAATAATTTTTATTAAAAAATAATTTTTATAGTAATAACATGCTGAAATGACAACATTTTGGATAAATGCAGGTAAATAAAAATATATTACTAAAACTAATTTCACCTGTTTCCTTTCACATTCTTTAATGTGGCCACTAGAAAACTTAAAGTCACATATGTGGCTTATATATCTACTGGGCAGTGCTGCTGGTCAGCTGAGGGCTTCTATGAAAATGCTCCCTTCCAATTGTGGAAGGGCTTTAGGAAGTCACACTCCTGCTCTATCTCTGGGCATTGCATGCCCTAAACAACTACATCCTTAAAGCTGTGACACAGCTCATTTTGTGGGAGGTCGATCTGCAAACTAGTGAATTCCCTACTCAAATTCAGAATTTAAAAGCAATTCCTAAAAAAGAAGAAAGAAAAGAAAAGAAAGGAAGAAAGAAAAGAAAGGAAGGAAGGAAGGAAGGAAGGAAGGAAGGAAGGAAGGAAGGAAGGAAGGAAGGAGAGAGAGAGAGAAAGAAAGAAAGAAAGATAGATAGATAGATAGATTGATTCTTAAAAACAAAACATTGGGGGAATCCCTGGGTGGCTCAGTGGTTTAGTGCCTGCCTTTGGCCCAGGGGAATGATCCTGGAGTCCCAGGACCCAGTCCCACATCAGGCTCCCTGCATGGAACCTGCTTCTCCTTCTGCCAGTGTCTCTGCCTCTCTCTCTCCTCTGTGTCTTTCATGAATAAATAAATAAATAATCTTTTTTAAAAAAATTGTAAATCAACTTGGCTAATGTAAGCACTGGCCCCCAGATCATCTTATTTGATTACACGCACGCGCACACACACACACACAGACAAAATATTTAATATTAAACTTTAAAATTTTTTAAATCACTCCAAATATTTAGGAAAGAAAATATATCTAAAACAGTAAAAGGTAAAGTATTACCAGAAAAATAGTATCAAATTTACACTTAGGAAGGAATTGATTGCCCATTTGCAAATATGCAGGTTCTTCATAACTAAATATGTATAATCCTTACCACTAAGTCAATAGAAGAAAATAAATCTTAGACAAACTACACATTTAAAATCTGATCCCACATTTGAAAATTCTATGAAAGTCACCATATTGGAATAGGGTTACATGATCTCATTCTTCCTTTAAACATTTTAGAAGCTATTCAACATCTGTAATCCTGCAAAAAGATGTCATATGGTCACTAACAGACTTGACCACAAGTTAAAGCTATAATGCTTTATAAATATCAATGCAATTTTATAACAGAAACTTAGGAAACACAAAGTTTTATAAATAGGGAAACCAAGACCCAGAAAACTTAAATAATTTTATCAAGGTCTTGTTGGCAGCAAGGTAGGACCAGAACCTCATCTCCTAACAAGTTGAGTACTCTATTACCTCGTCATTAAAAAAAATTCTTTCCAAGGAAATGGCACCTTGAACACGATAAACACCAAGTTCTCTGGCTTATTAAACTAGAAATAAAAACTTAGGATTTGGGAGAATTTTATTAATAATAAAACAACATGCTACTAATACTTAAGACATTCTTTAGAATCAAATACACACACACACACATATATTTACATATCAGAGAGAAAAAAAATCACACAATTATTCTCTCAAATGCCATCATTAGATCTACCTGCTAAATTCAATGGCCTTTTTTCCCCTCTCATTTTCTGACTTTTTTTTATCTGTACCAAAGATCACTCCCATCTTCCTAACAATCTTCTGCCATGCATCGGTTGTCAATCACTATGAATATATTTTCCTATCTGACTGCCCTTTAGTTCTGCCTCCAACAATTTCTTCCACCTACAACTGAGAACATTCCCTAAGGCTCAGACCTCAACTACCTCCACATTTCTCTTTAACATCTATATATTTATCTCTCTGAACAAGTCACTCTCTTAAAAACTTTCAATGGTTGCTAATCCCAGTGTTTCAACTTTTTTCATTATTACCCCCTCCAAGGACCCTTTTTAAACATTTTTCCCCGCAACTACACTCCCTGTGAAATTTTAATACCATAGATATGCTATACATCGGTATAGGTATATATGTGCTTTATTCATTAAAAGCGTAAGATTTTGCCCCTCTCCCAGTACCAGTGGTCTCTTCAGCTGGACACTCCAACTTCAGGGTCCAGCTTTAGTTTGTGCCTCCACGCTATCACCTCCCACCCTCTCCACTACACTTAACTTTCAGCAACTCCAGCCCTATAGTCTCTTGCATCTGAGTCCATCCATCTAGAATGTTCTTCCCCATTAGCTCTCATTCTTAAAACTCAGTTCAGGTATTACCTCTTCTAGAAAGCATTCATACCTTCCAGAGAAATCTCTCCTTTATGTTCTCATAATATCCAGGGAATATCTCTATTGAATCATATCTACTACTATGTACCTGCTACTATTGCATTGATGGCAAATGGATAATAATTATCCCACTACAAGTCTCTTTCTCTTTCCTGCACCAGATTATATCTTTCTTAAATTCCCTCTCAAAAAAAAAAAAAAAAAAAAAAATTCCCTCTCATCTAGCACAGGGCCTGGAAATAATCAATAACCAATAAATAAGTATTGTTAAAGAACAAGTGAAAATATATCCTTATATTTTTATTTTAAAATTAGTTTAACTCCAGATCAAGACTCCCTGAAAGCAGGGATATATTATTTTGCATACTGTTTACTTAACTATAAGCTACTTTAGGGCAATTATCATGACTTAAACATCTTTATATGCCAGTACAAGTACAGAACAGGTAATAACAAAAGCTTGACAGAGTTTGTAAAATTATTTATAGAACTAAATATCCTCATTAGTGCATACAATAGTGCTGGACTATAGCAGGTTGAAAATAAAAATACACTGACTAGTGAGTTCTAACAACATCAAAACCTTCTTCTGTCTGATAGTAGATATGATTCAATCAGCCAAAGCAATTCAAAACACAGGTATGAAGCTAGGTGTAAAGACTGCCAATCATAATCAATGACAGATATCACTATACACACTCCCTCTACTCACACCATTATAATTAACTGTTAAAGTGCAACTCAACATTTTTTCCTTAGTTTCCTTTTCCTAATTCCAGAGTACTAGAATTCTTTCTAATGTCTCTTAGCTAGGTACCTTAGAACTACCACCTAAGTCTATGAGGACATGTCACAGGCTTATTGACAGTATTACAACTGTTGCCTCAGGCACTCTCTGTGTTACCCCTAAGCAACAATTGGATCAAACTGACAAGCTATATTAGATGACCTAATCAACAAATAATTCACTGGAGTATTATGGATGCACATGGATTCATAAATAAAACCCAAATAGAACTTTATAATGAAAGAGCTTCTACCCAATGACTTCTGTTTGGCTGGATGACAAATGGAAAAGTTACTTTGGCCTTGACAATTTCCATCAAAGAAATCAGATTGGCATAAGAAAGAAACATACATTACATAAACAGTTGATTCTTGAACTGCTAAGCCATCACCAAATCTAATAAAAATCACCAAGAATAGTCATTCTACAATACAGAAGTCAGTGAAAACTCTAATATGCCAAGTTGTGAAGATAATGAAATATTCCAATACTCCTATTAGAGGACAGCCTTAATATCATGAAATAACATTTCTATAATTGCTCATGCTTTGAGGGTAAAGCCCCAGAAACCTTAGAACTTACATTCAAACATATATTCAGTTAATACATTTTGCAAATATTCTTCTACTAGCAAACATTTAAAAGGTAACATTATCTGCTCCCATCTTTTTTTCAGGACATGCACCAGCGGTACTAAGTAATGACTAAAAAAAGTTGCATGTAATTTTGAGGGATGTTGTCGTTTTAGCTTGTCTGAAAAGGCAATTCTTTCTAAAATGTTTTTTCTTAATAAAAAATATTTATCTTCTTTCCTTCTAATAATCAATAGTATGACATAAAACTTCTGCCCAAGAATAAAGAGTTTCTTTTGTTGTATTGTGAATGAGTTCTTTTGCTGTATTGTGATTTTATTTTTATTTTTTAAAAATTTTACTTATTTATTTGAAAGAGAGAGAAAGAGCAAGCACGAGCAGGGGGAAGGGAGAGAGGTAAAAGCAGGCTTCCCAGGGGAAAGGGAGAGAGGTAGAAGCAGGCTTCCCGTTGAGCAGGGAGCCCTACACTGGCTTGATCCCAGGACCCTGAGATCATGACCTGAATAGACGCTTAACCCATTGAGCCACCCAGGCACCTCTATTTTTGGTTTTTTAATATAATTTGGAAAAATTTTGTCAGGAGCCTAAGTACAAAATGACTTCCAATGTTAAAGGCTATGGAGTTTGTATCACCAAGAAACCAGTTCAATATCATTAGATTGTGTTACTTTTATTCTCTCTCTTTGCCTTCTCTACTTTATGACCATGAACCTGCAGTTTCTAAAAGTCTGTCTGTAGTTAAAATTAACAATATAGATTTCCACATTTCCAGTTTCACACGGATGCTTTGTTATGTCTAGAAGAGCAACCGTTTCCTTTTTATGGTGCAGGCTCTGCCGTCTTCAAAGCTCTTCTCACAAAGCAGCACCCCCATCGCCCCGCCCCAAGAATCCAGCTGTGGCAGTTAATCTTGGCTGATAGAGAAACTTCTCAAAACTACAAATTCTTAACCTGTAAAACATAGTTAATAGAATATACTCCAGTATACTACTCTTTCTGATGCAACTAACTCTAGGATTTTCCCCAAACATATCCCAAAAGCATTCTCCATTTTTCCAAATTAAAATCAGCTATTTGAGGAGGAAAAGGTCCAGCGAAAACATTAGAAAAAAAATGATGCCTCTAATTTTCACAAGATGAGCAAGCTAGATGATATCTGCCACGCATGAGGATTTACACTGAATAATTTTTCATTAAATCACACATATTTTCCCCCACCTCACTGGGATCTTCTTTAGCAATTCTCACTCTTTCATCCAAACACAAGTAAACGAGTTTTCACTAAAGCTGAACTTTGATGATAAGGATGTCCTTCATTTGTTACATTCTGAGAAGAAAAAGTTAATTTCCTTCCCACTATGTAAATCCACAACACTTTCTAAAACTGTGTAGATGAACTGACTAGAACACCTGCCAAGTCCATATAAACATGTATTTTATATATTTTAATGTTTGTTTTTAATTATTAATAGCAGATATATAGCACACAGCATAACTAAGGGGGCACTTTACGGTATTAGAAGTCATGCCTCCAAAAACAGTCTGCAGGTTGTTGGTTTCACCTGATAAATCTGGCCATACATGAAGCCACTTCTGCATACATTAACACAACAGGTTTTTTCTATCAACAATAACTACAATAAAAACAGCTAACATTTATTGAATGTTTATTATATGCTAGACAGTATAATCATTGGTTTACAAGGATTACCTCATTTAATCCTCATACCAATCCTAGGAGAGGTGCTGTTATCATCCTCATTTTACAATGAGGAATGGAGAGGTTAAACAATTTATTAAGCTGACTCAACTAGTAAGTAACTAAAGTATCACTACAGTGATACTTAGGTTTTGAGACACTGACATAAAAGTAATGGGCTAAAGGTATTAGAATAATAAAATTCAAAGTTCTCCAACTTTACTTGGAATACAAAGGCAACAGATCAAATGAATCCCAGGATCTTTGATCTTTCAATTAATCAGATAAATTAAAAACCAAAACACTAATATTCTAAGTAGAAGCTTTTCCCAGATTCATTATCAAGGTGGCATTATGTGCCATTAATCCAATCAATATTTCAGATTGTCCATGTCAAAACTGCCTGAGTTCATTAGCAGGCCTCAAACCTCTCTCGTGTGGTCAACTTCCTCCAACTTTAAAAAATATGCACTTCATGAGCCCCTGGAAGCCTTATACTGTATTATTCTTTGTCCCAAGATTGTCACATTTTTAAGCACTGCATATTCACTTTCCTCTGGCAAATATGAACTACGAACAAATAGAGATTGATATTATCCTCACCAAATGACTGAGGTTTCTGTTTGTGGGTTGTTTTATGTTTTGGTTTTGCAATATGAAAATGTCCATATGGGCATTTGAAGCCTTGGCATCTGATAAAGAAGGCTCAAATTATATATGATGCTTTGATAACCCATGAACAATATTCTATCACTGGAATGAATGTATCTCAGGCTACCCCATGATCATATTTACCAGGTAAACCAGAACCCTTACTTTGAGATAAAGCACAGCAGACAGTTGTTAATGAAACCTTAATTGAACTGTCAAAGCACCATCTTTACCAGCAAGCTAATAGGTAATTCACTACTTTTACACAACTGTCCAATATTGATAAGTTATTCCACTAGTTAAATGCAGCAGAGAGATAAATCAAGGCTGATCAACTAAATTGTTTAATGATAAATCTGACTGGTAAAATGCTATACCACTTCTACAAATATCTCTCCGTGTCTACACAGAGAAAAAACAGTATCTCTCAAAATTACATGCAATGTTTTCAGCCATCAGTTAGTAATTATGGGTGCATGTCCAGAAACAGACATGAGAGTAAATACAGTTTCCTTTTGTGCAGTATGCCAAAAGAAAAATACCTGCAAAATGCATTAAATAAATACAAGAATCTAAGTGAATCTTATGATGCCCAAGTAGTCATATGTTTTAATCGAATGATGTATCACTGGGAAAATATTTTTATGTCCCATTTTAATCATTTTAGAAAATAGTTTCAGGTTCATTAGTAGGTGTTCTCTAAATTAAAAAAAAAATTCTGGTTCAGCTAGTTAAAACGTAAAAAACCTCACTAATATCTTTAGCTTGGATTTTAGAACACTAGTGCAATTCAGTCTGGTTTTGGTATTCAAATCTCTAGTTTTAACAGGTCATATAGCAGTTAAATTCCAAATATAATAAGCAATTCAGACAGCAAGTCATCAATATGTAAATATAAAAATAGAAAAGCATTTGCATACTAAAACACACACCTGGAACTCTTCCTTTTTTTCATACTGAATTGTACTTCACCTGTAACAACTGATTAAAAACACTCAATGCAGCTAACCAGAAAAACTTGGTTAAAGAAAAAAGAACAGCCTGACCAGATCAAGTCATCAAGCAGCAAGGAGTCCACAGCATTGTGCTAAGTGCTGGGGAGAAAAAGGTGTACTCTGGTAACACAGTCCATACCCTCAAGTGGCTTACAAATATGTAGTCAGACAAAGCAAACCCAAAACAACTAGCGTACAACGGAAGATGGTATACAGAAGGAAGTACACTTGAAGTACAAGGAATGAACTCTGATGGGGTCATCAATTAAAGAATCTAGAAGGGGTCAATCAATTAAAGAATCTAGAATGGATTTAAGTCAAAAAATCTTTTCCTTTAGCACTGACTTGAAGTGAAAACTTCTACAAGTCATATCACCATTTGAGAGAAATGTAGAACAGTTTTACAATATAGTCAGGAGTGCTGCAATCCACCTCCCCTTCAGTAGTTCTAGTTCTTAGTGTAGTATGTAAAGCACTAAAATGAGAGAGGGCATCCAGGTCTAAGAAAATCCAAACAAATTCTAAGTAGATGACAAAATTTAAAGCAAGGAACAACCTTTTTCCTGTCCACACCCACTAAGTAAGCCCCAAGCTTTGAAATCCTCAAGGGTTAGGCAGGAATGGAAGTTCACAGTGCAATCCCTGGGGACAGGATATGGAAGAGACGAAGGCAGGAACAGACAGGTCCCTGAGCGGAGTGACTGAAGAGGCACCATTATCAGCTACACTCTTTCCCACCAGGAATCCCATACACCTTAGAGGGAGCACTGCAGCAGCAACCTCCTTGGAGAGCTAGCCGAGAAAACACTAGAGCCGACTAGTTTAAAAAAAACAAAAAAACAGATCACTTTGTAGCTTAGATAATAATATATGAAATATAAAGATGTCCAGATAGAATGCAAACATGACACTTACATCAATTATAGCCTGAAAAACAATGACAAAAGGAGACATTTACCAGGCTAGTTCCAAAGAATTCATTTTCCTGTGGTGATAGGGGCTTTTCTAGACATTAACAAGAATCTATTTTTGAATGCACTGAAAACATCAATTCATTTGTCCACACCAGAATACTTAACCCTTGAAAAAAAAATTCAGTTCATTCTAGTTGTTTTAGCAACAGGACCTAGGATGATAAATTCATTCTATTATAAACTACTAATCTTCCTAAGAAAAGCAAATAGACAAAATGTGGCATTTAAGAAGTGCTCAGACTTTTTAAAATACCCTAGCACTAGCAAAAGTGGAGCAGTTTCATATATTTAAAAAGTATACTACTATAGTAACCAACCAAGGGATAACAGCAACCTAAGAGGCACTAAATAACATTATATGACACTAAAACATTACACTGAATGTGGGCCATGGCATAGCTACAGTCTACTGACCTCATTTGTGGTACTCATGTGTGATGCTATATTTAATGCATTCTTATCAAAAAGCTAAAGCTACATACTTCCCAACTGTAGCTTTATGGTTTAAAATAAACCACTTAAGCAACGACTTAACTGGTTCAAGTATGAACCCTATCTTCCTTCTGGGGATCAGGATCACAAATTAAGGAATGAAAAGGCAAAAAAGGAGAGCAAAGTAGCTATGAAGAGTATGACCCAATGACAAGACTATTGTTAAGGACTCGAGTTTGGGTCATCCGTGACATGACATCTGCTGCAATTAGGCAACTGACTCAAACTAAATCAAACCTAAGAGATGACCAAGGTCTGTATGAATACACGTTTCATACATCCATCTATTGGTCCTACATTTGGTGGCTTGCTGAGGTTCTAAACAAAAAGTTTGGTAGACAGCAAACGTGTGTGAGTCGTCTGAGGGTGTTCTACCAAAATGGGCCAGGCCTCAAAAGCATAAACCCAGCCAGCCAACACACTGGGCCTGGGCCTCTCTGGGTGAGGGTGGCTTCCTCCAGTTGAGTTGCTCCACTCGGGTCAACATGGAGAACGCATGACAGATGACTCGCCCAATCACAACCGTGAGAAGAAATCAGGAGAAGTTGTGTTCTTCTTTTGATACTCACCAGACAACACCAAAGGCTCCATATCCAATAGGTCTATCCGGCTCAATATCCAGCTGCTGTTGTGGATGATGCGAGTGTTGATGGTGGTGCGCCTTAACTGTAGCAGCTGCGGCAGCCTGTACCTGAGCTGGGGCTGCTGCAGCTGGTCCAGGAGCCTGACCCGGTGCGGGTGATGGGAAATATGGCTGTTGTTGCCCAGGGTTTAACATGGCTGCAGCTGCGGCCGCTGCTGCGGCTGCGGCAGCTGCCGAAGAGGTATGCTGCTGTACGGGGTGTACAGCCGCAGCCGACCCCGGATGAAGATGGTGTTGAGGGTGGTGGTGGTGGTGAAGGTGAGGAGGAGGGAGGTGTGGAAGGTGGTGGTGATGGTGGTGGTGGTGACCTGCTGCTGCTGCAGATGTACCGCCATTATAAGCCGCCATCATTTTTGCGTTGGCTCTTGCGCCACAAAGAGACATTCAAAAAAATGCCCTTTGATTGGAAAGCAAACTGGGTCAAGCTGTCATTTGGCCATTTAAAAATGAAGAAAAACCACTCACTCCACCTCAAAAAACATGGAGCGGAACTGGCTTTATGTCTTCATCAGTCAATCCAAACAAGTTAGAGGATCTTGGTGTTTGGTTTTGGGGTGAGCGTGTGTAGAAGGGTGTGGATTGCCAAAAAAAAAAAAAAAAAAAAAAGAAAAAAAAGAAAAGAAAAACAGAAAAAAGAAAAAAAGAAAGAAAAGGAAAAAGAAAAAGAAAAGGGAAAAGGAAAAAGGGACCCCTTCCCCCCAGGTTTCCTGCCACAAGTGGGTACTAAAACTCCATCCTTAATTGGGGGGAGGTTCCAACTTTGAATGTGGGAATAAAGGCCAAACCTCCCGACCCCCTGAACTCCACACACGAAAAGGATCAGGTAACACGCCACCCTTGGAATCTTGTAAGAGGGTTGACTCATCTACCCCTTCCATTCCCACATCCTTTTCTAAACACCTACCACCTCCTCAAAAACACAACTGAAAAGAATTCCAACCACCCCAAAAAGGTGGGGGGAAATTTTCAGGGAAACCAGCTTCCCCCCCCCTCGGATTCTCGGGCCTTCCTACATCTCCCCCTACTCCTAGTCAGGCTGACCTGATTGGAGGGGGGCACTAAACTTTCCAGAACAGAGAAGAGCCAGGGAAGGAGGCGGGAGGGATAGGGTGAGCAGAGGAGGCGACAGGGCAGGACGGAGAGGAGAAAGAGAACCGGGGCAAAGTGAAGGTAAGGAGGTGCAGGGAGGAATGAAAGAGAGGTGGGCAGCACTCGGACGCCCAGACGGGGAACCGCCCCGGGAGGAGGTTAGGGTCCCGGGGCCGAAGAATAGGAGCCCCGGGAGGCGGGCGGGGTGCAGTCGGAAGCGGGCTGACTCCTGCCCCCGCCGCTGGCTGCTGAGCCCTTCTGCTGAGGAGGGTTGGGGGGGAGAGCGGGTGGGTCCCCCCGCGCGACGGCCCCCGCAGGGCTCAAGGCTGCTCCGTCTCCCCCCCTCCCCCCCACCCGGCTTCCCGTCCCCGCGGCCGCTTTCTCCTCAGTCGCTGCCGGCCGCTTTCTCCTCAGCCGCCGCCTCCTCAGCCGCCGGTGCCGCCGCGGCCGGACTCACCTCCCCTAGCAAAGCCGGATAGAGCGGAGCCAGCGGCGGACACGCGCAACCAGCCACCGAGGCCCCGCCCCCGCCTCACACTGACCGGCTGCCCTAGCCAATCCACGCCCACCTGTCTGCGTCTGCCTCCAATCCTGAGCCCGGAGCTTCAGACAGGCGCACTGCTCGGCCAGTGGCAACAAGGTGTGGGTCTCCTGGGGAAATCCCGCCCCCGACCCGGGATGGGCAGATAGAAAGACCAATCAAAAGGCAGAGTTGGGCCTGACCGACAAGACTGAAAGCGAATTAAAACCCAAAGATCTCCGTGACATTTTCTTTCGCCTCTCTCCTCTTTTCTTTTTCTTCTTTTATTTTTTTTGGCAGGAGCAGGAAGCTGCGTGCTAATCCCGCCCGCAAAAGCTGGAAGAGAGGGTGGAATAAAAGAACCAATCATGAACCGGGGACCAAGAACAGAGGCAACCAATCCTTGGCTTGAAGACGAAGTGGGATGGGACTGGGGCCAGATAGACACTTGACTTGACAAATGGAAAAAAGATTGATCTCGGTCCCACCCTCCAGGTCTCCTATAGGTCAAGATTGTGGAGAATTCGCTGTCGTATCAGCGACGACCTCTTCGGGGGTGGGGCCAAGTGAAAGGGGTGTGGTCTAAAGAAAGGTAGGCGGGACTTCGAGGAAGAAGGCGGAGTCCCAATGTCGCTGGTCCATTGATAAGAGCCATGTCCTATCCGTTTCTAAGTCATCAAGTGTGGAGAAGAAATAGAGAAAGCAAAAAGGGATGTCAAACTTCAGAAACTCAGTTCCAAGGTTACCCAACAAGACAATCACAGAAGAAACTCAGTAGACTCCTAGTTCACAGCCTATGGCTGGTCCTCCATGGCTAATCCTCATCTTGGCAAAAAGAGGTGCGGTCTCCAGCATTCACCACTACACTCTCAAGGGGCGAGAAGGCTCTCGATGCAAATTAAAGCAACAAAGATGATAAACTTAACCACGGAGATCGTAATTTTCTCTTGCATGTTTCGTTACTGAAATCTCACTGAAATAGCATCTTTCACTATCACATAACCTCACTTACTTGAACTTTATTTTAAAATACCAAATGATAAGCTCACGTAATGTTATCCTTAGGAAAACTTCACTCAGAACTCTGGAGATCATCTTTGATGTCTGTCTGCCCACTCCTTCCCTTCTAATCAATCGTCAAGTCTTGGACATTTTAAACCACTTCTAAACACCCTCCTTCCTCCCTAGTTACCACAATATTACCCTAATTTATGTCACTACCATCTTTAGCACATCTCCCTGCCTGAAGGCTAACACACCTCTATTCCATCCTCCACTGGGAGTATAGCAACCTTTTAAAAACACAAGTCTGATCGTGTGGACTTTTGAAAAAAGTCAATAATAGATCCGCTTGATCTGTTTCTCATATTGCTCAATGACCTTATCTATCACCTCCACCCTCTATACTTCATACATTCTGAACTTTCAGTTCCACAAATGGTTTGTGGCTTCCAGGCCTTCATGCTTATCTTTGGCACCAAACACTCCCTATCCACTCCTCTAATTTATCGTTCAGATGAATTTTACCTTTCATGTAAATTTTATCTTTTTTTTTGGAAAATTTTTCCTAAATTTGGCACCAAACACTCCCTATCCACTCCTCTAATTTCCTAAATTTTCCTCTAATTTCCTAATTTCCTAATTTTCCTAAATCCACTCCTCTAAATTTTCTAAATTTTCCTAAATTTTTCCTAAATTTGGCACCAAACACTCCCTATCCACTCCTCTAATTTATCGTTCAGATGAATTTTACCTTTCACGTAAATTTTATCTTTTTTTTTGGAATTTTTCCTAATTCTGTTGTAGAGTATGTATCTCTGTTATGTATTTCCATTGCACTGCCTCTCTCATAGCGCTGAGAACTCTATATTTTAATTGTTTACTGAGTTTGACCAGGATCTAAAACGTATCTGCCACATGGGACGCCTAACTGGCTCAGCAGTAGAGTGTCTGCCTTTGGCTCAGGGCATGATCCCCTCCGGGGATCGAGTCCCCCATCCGGCTTCCTGCATGGAGCCTGCTTCTCCCTCTGCCTGTGTCTGTACCTCTCTCTCTGTCTCTTATGAATAAATAAACAAAATAAGTAAATTAATTAATTAATTAATTAATTAATTAAAAAAACTTATCTGTCGCACTCTATGTTGTATTCCCAGTTCCTGGGGCAGTGTCTAAAAGGTGGAGATACTTAATAAGGAGCTGCATGAGTTATTGAGTGCAGGAGAGGTAGATACCAATCCAAGCTCTGCCGTTTATTAGTTCTGGGACTTAAGCCCTTTAAATATAACCTTCCTCAGTCTCAGTTGCCTCCACTTAAAATGGAGATAATAAAGTGTGCCTCATCAAGTTGAGTTGAGGATTAAATGAGGTAATGTATTCAAAAGTTCTTGAAGTAGTAAAAGTTCAAAATATGTTAATTTTATTTCCCAACCTCCATCTTCACGTGATATCTAAGATGTGCTTCCAGTTTCCCCATGCATATCAGTGTCCTCCAAAGTATAGTTTCTTAGAAGCTTATTAGAAATGCAAAGTCTCAGGTTTTACCCCAGATCTACTGAATCAGAGTCTCATGGGCAGGAATCTGTTTAATAAGCCCTCCAGGGGATTTTTACACACACTAAAATTTGAAAAGCATTGGCCTAGAATAAAAGGGCTGAGTCTTAAACTTTGTTTACTTTTCAGCACCTAGAAAGTACTCAATACATGTGAAATAAGGAAATAGATTCAATCTACCAGAAATGATTGTGTGATAGGAACTGTTTATTCCTGCCACAAACATTTATTGAGCACCAACTATATCTAGGCATGATGCTAGGTTCAACAATAGGGGAGGTAAGATACCTGACCTAACAGAGTCTCTACCATTAAGGAGCTCTAAGTCTGATTCAGGGGTTCCCAAAATGATATGAGTACACCCTTAATGGCCAAAGGGAGCCATTAGGCACCAGGAGGAAATTAGTACAACTTCTATTTCTGCCTATTTTTTATTTCATCATTTTTTTCCTAAGACTTTATTTATTTATTTGAGAGTGAGAGAGAGAGAGTATGCTCATGTGCCTATCCAAGGAGAAGGGCAGAGGGGGGGAGAATCTGAAGCAAACTGCACTCACAACTGGTGATCATGACCTGAGCCAAAACCAAGAGTCAGTCTCCTAACTGACTGAGCCACCAGGTGCCCCTATTTCATCTTTGAAAATGTCTATTTTGGGGCAGCCCTGGTGGCACAGCGGTTTAGCGCCGCCTGCAGCCAGGGCGTGATCCTGGAGACCCGGGATTGAGTCCCACATCAGGCTCTCTTATTTTTATTTTATTTATTTAAATAAAAATATTAAAAAAAAAGAAAATGTCTATTTTGTCAATGGTTTGTAATATACAGAGAGTGTAATGTATATAACTTATAAACAAAAATATAATTAGGGATTTATGCTCAAAAAATTATATCAAAAATATTGAGAAATCTGGGGCAACTGGGAGGCTCAGTTAAGCATCTTTTTTTTTTTTAAGATTTTATTTATTAATTCATGGGAGACACAGAGAGAGAGACAGAGACATAGGCAGAGGGAGAAGCTGGCTCCTCACAGGAAACCCATTGTGGGATTCCATCCCTGGACCAGGATCACACTCTGAACCAAAGGCAGACGCTCAACCACTGAGCCACCCAGGCATTCCAATCAGTTAAGCATCTAACTCTTGATTTTATCTCAGGTCATGATCTCTGCATCCTGAGATCAAGCCCTGCGTCTAGCTCCACAGTCAGCACAGTGTCTGCCTACGACTCTATTTCCCTCTCTCTTTCCCCCCTCCCCAGCTTGCATGTACATTCTCTCTCTCTCTCTCTCTCTCAAATAAATAAATAAATCTTTAAAGAACACATTGAGAAATCACTGGCTTACTTATTTAATGTTCATGGTTTAGATTAGCTCTCTGATAGAAATATGAGAGCCACATATGAAATTTTAAATATTCTAGCATTGGGGTGCCTGGGTGGATCAGTTGGTTAAGTGCCTGCCTTTGGCTCAGGTCATGATCCACATCAGGCTCCCTGCTCAGCAGAGAACAATATATACAAATATATATTTGACAATATACCCAAATATGGTCATGTTAAACATGTAATCAGTGTAAAAAATTGTACATATGTATAAATATTCTGATACTAAGTCTTCAAAATCTGATGTATATTTTTCATTTACAGCACATCTCAATTGAATTAAAAATTCTATTTCCTCAGTCACACTACTCACATTTCAAGTGCTCAATAGCCTCATGTGGCTAGTGGCTACCATATTAGATAGCACAGACCTAGATTATGGGTTTGACTCCCTGCTCTCTCCTATTTGTTGTGTGATCTTGGGCAAGTTCCTTAACTTATCTTAGTCTGAATTTCCTTGCTTATAAAATAGAGAAGATCCTTGACTTCTACAGTTGTGGTGATTTAAATTGACAATCATGGAAAGCACATAGCCTGGCGCCTGCCTAGCTCCTCATCAGTGACACTGAGAGTGGTGGTTATTATTAGTATAACTATCCAAAGCAAAGTGTCCTTAGTGTCAGATGAGAAATACACTTTGGACACTGCTCAGTTCATGTCCCCAGCACTCCATCCACGTGGAGCTGGCCTGACAGACACCCAATTCCCCTTAAACACATCACCAGACAGTACAATATCCGGCCCTTTCCATTCTGTTCCATTTTCAGGAGCTGAGTATGATGAACGAGAAGTCGGAAGTGAGTCAGCAGGATAGCACTTAGAGCCTAAAAAAGCAAGCAGGACATCAGAATGCATAAGCAGGAATAGAATGTGCAGGAAGTGGGAGGTGATCTTCCCTTTCTTCCAAGAACTGGCTCCCCACCATGAGTTGTCTGTGGAGACTTTGTAGAACTTGGGCCAGGCCGAGAGGTGGGGGGTGGTGTTAAAGGACTACAGTGGGAGAAACTCACATTCAGCAGAGCTGGGTGCTTCAACTTGTGTTATCTCGTGTGATAAATCATCACTACACTCCATTTTGCAAATGAAATAGAGTCAGGAAGCCAAAGGAAATTACCCAAACCTCACAAAGTTAGGGAGTGGCCAGCTCCCTGGGGCATAGTCTTCCCACTGCCCCACACAGTTGGAGGGAATGGCCAAGGAAGTGATGCTATGAAGTACAGGGAAGAATAGGCAGAAATGCTTCTGTTCAGGAGTCTAGTAGCCAAAGGCCTCCATCACTGAGTCCATGATACCTTTTCAACATTTGTTATCCAACCCCCCCAGTGGCACACAGGTAGGACCTGGCCTTTCAGCACACATACCTTCTCCATGCTCTTCCTCCTTTCCATATGCCATGAACATCCTTCTACTTCTTCTACCCAAGTTCTACTTACTTTTCAAGGCTCTGCTCCTGGAACCTCAGATTTTTTTTGAAGCCTTTCTCTTATCCTAGGCCCTCTGCATGTCTCCCTTCCCTGAAGAACTTAGACATCCAATGTCTGCAACATTTATTTGAAACAGGTGAACCTGTGAAAAATTTCTCAGCTGTGTGACTTCGTGTACCTAACACTTGTGAGCTTCACTTACTTCATCTGTGAAAAGGGGGTAGTAATACCTACTTGAAGTATAAAGTAATACCTACTTTGAAAGTATATTGAGAGGATTTAATATGTTCATATGTTAACACAACAAAATACCTAGCACAGTACCTGAGACAGAGTAACCACTCAATAGCTTCCTTCCCACCCCTATGTATTGTTGACTGGTCAAATTTTTTTTTCTGGTGTCTCCATTTCAAGTGCTCTTCAGTTTGGGGAGTTGGGGTTTGAGGATGGGATGTGATACTTAATAAATTGTAAATCACTTCTCGTGTTTCCTCTCATCTATTTTCCTGTAGCCCTTTATCAGCCTTGTGACAAGGCATACAGCTGTCAGTGCCGAAGTAAAGCCAGAGGCCTGATAAAAGAGAGTGTGAGCGAGGCTGTAAACCTTTGAGCATTTGATGGTACTGTGGGACATAGACCATGTTCACAATCAACAGCAGGGAGACATAGCAAGGGAAGCCAGACAGGACAGTGGAACAATCAGTCTGGACCACAGTATGGTGTCAGTAACCAATAGCAACTAAGAGTAAGATGGGGAATGGTAACAAGTTAGGGACTGGGGAAGGCCAGCCAAATTCAAGTTCATGTGTTGCCCAGGCCCTCCTCTGAAGGTCTAGGATGTTCTTTCCCTGCAGCTGGGTCTCCATTCAACTCAACAACATAACTTAAGCTCCACAGAATATCCTTTGCATATATCCGAGGACTTTGGCTTTATCTTACTTCCCTCTGCCCCTGGATGGAATATTTGTCCCATCTCCATACTCCATGACCAAACCTTAGCCCTGACCCACATCTCTGTCCAGGATAGCCAGGCAATGTCCAACACTTTTCTCCTTCCCAAATGAGTCAGTAATGAGTATTTTATCTTAAAATTGATTTTTAAATAAACTTTTTAAATATATTTTTAAATGATTATGTTTAACATTTTATGCGCCCTTTATTCCTTTGACTTCTTAAGTCAATGGAGAAAAGTATAACTCACATGCATTGGACATACAATAAAATAAGTCATGTTTCATAATGTTGTACAGGAAATATGCCTTGGATCCCTTTTCAACTTGGACTCCAAATAAAACAAGATAGTTTTCTCTAAAAGGCAATAATGAGCCCCACACAAAACTTCCACCTATACACCCCTAACACATCAATTTACAGAGCTCAGCCTCCAGAACAGAATAAAGGTTGCCGTCTTGGGAAGTTCCCAAAGACACTGGTCCCAGGTTAGAAAGAGGGCTGAGCCTTAAGTAGACATTCCTAGAGTTAGCAGGTGAAAACAAGTTCCCTGAGACTTCACTGAGCACAGTGTAGGGAAAGACTAAGAGTGCTACCCAAACCTTGCTGCACATTGGAACCACCTAGGTAGGCATCTTTACAAACTACTGATGCCTGGCTTCAGTGATGTGCTGGTAAATCTGTAACAACTGGCAAGAGGAAAGAAAAAGAAAGAGAGGGAGGGAGGGAGGGAGGAAGGAAGGAAGAAGGGAGGGAGGGAGGGAGGGAGGAAGGGAGGATGCTCTTATCTATAGCCCATTTCCATGGTGTGAAAACTTTCACCACAGTTGATTTTAAGCTCCCAATATGACTTCACTGAAGCTGGAGTTGGGCAGAGATAGACAAGATAGGGTCTTCTGAGCCAGGTAGCAGCTAACCACTTCCTGGCACCCATCCTATCTAATTGGTATAGTGTGTGATCTGGGCATCAGGATTTTATAAACTTCCCGGTAGATTTTTATGTTCAGCAAAACGTGGGACTTCTGAGCTAAGGGGCCTCATAACGAATGTCCAGAAGCAAGAAACAGGGTACTTGATTGCCTTTGAGTGACAGATGCAGCTAGATGATAATACTTGCCTCCTCAAGTGAGTACATTCTCTTCCACTAGGCAAGCATTCACGGGAAACTAGATCACCAGCAGAAGGTTGCTAAGTGGTCATGGTCTCAGAGCATGGGATGGCTGGCAGTATGAGCAGGGAGGGGAGGCTGGTAGGAGACCAGATGAGCCGGGGTCATTGTGCCAATGTAACTGGAAATTCCTGGTGGCCCTGGAAACACTAATAAATTCCTCCAGGACACCCCTCTAAGGATATCATGACCCTTCTGTTAAAACCAGCTTTATTCTGACCAGGTGGCAGGCGCTTGGTTTAATTCTTAATTGTTATGCCTTCATCTGTGCTGATTGAACCCTAGTCGTTTCAGTTGAAGTGTACCTAAACCTCCACATTTTCTTCCTATGGCTGGCCCCATCTCTGGGTTCCTGCAGTCCCTTCTGCTTATTTCTGTCATGCTATCTATCACACAGCATCACAAATGTTTACCTGTCTGAAGCTCTGGAAGCTCCCTAAGGGTGGAGACTGTGTTCTTCTTTCTGCCCACTCCCCCTGTCCCTAGTGTTGGTTCTTAGCTGAAGTAAAGTGAATCTGTCCATCATGTTATAAAGTATGTTAAACTTACTTAAAAAAAAAGATTTTATTATTCATGAGAGACACAGAGAGAGAGAGAGAGAGGCAGAGATATAAGCAGGAAGAGAAGCAGCCTCCATGCAAGGAGCCTGATGTGGGACTCAATCCTGGGACTCCAGGATCACGTCCTGGGCTGAAGGCAGGCACTCAATCGCTGAGCCACCCAGGTGTCCCTAAACTTACTTTTAAAAACACAAATAATTCACAAGTAGATTTTTGTTTTAAAAATCTCAAAGTTTGGGCAGCCCCACTGGCGCAGCGGTTTGGAGCTGCCTGCAACCCGGGGCATGATCCTGGAGACCCTGGATCGAGTCCCACGTCAGGCTCTCTGCATGGAGCCTGCTTCTCCCTCTGCCTGTGTCTCTGCCTCTCATTCTCTCTGTGTGTCTCTATAAATAAATAAATAAATAAATAAATAAATAAATAAATAAATAAATAAAATCTTAAAAAAAAAAAACTCAAAATTTGCTATTTAAGTGAAAATCTCACTTGACTCTTTCATCCTGTCCTACTCTCCTCAGAGGTAATCACTATTATAGGTTACATGTGCATCCAAACTAAACTGTTTTGTGTATATTCACCTGCACACACATTTGGAAATATATGGGGGCTTTGATATGTTTTAAAATACATGTTATTATATTGCACTTATGGTTTTTATAACATGCATTTTTACTTGACAGTATGTTTTTGGTGATCTTTCCATAATAATCTGTTAATTGTTCTTTCAAAATGCTGGATTCGGAGGCATCTGGGGGGTGCAGTCAGTTAAGTGACTGACTCTTGATTTCTGTTCAGGTCCAAATCCCAGGATCATTAGATCAAGCCCCACGTCAGGCTCTGTGCTTGGTGCTTCCAGAGTCTGCTTGAGATTCTTTCTCCCTCTCCTGCTGCCCCTCCTGCTCATGCTCACTCTTACTCTCTCTGAAATAAATAAATCTTTAAAACAAACAAAACCCATCAACCAACCAAACCAAACCAAACAAAACCCAAAATGCTGAATTCAAAAGAAGACCCTAAGATAAGAATTCAAGTACAAGTACTTCAAGTGAGAGGTGATCCCAGAAACTACCAATAGGGAAGTGGGAAAGTAAGACAAGGGAGAGAAAGGAAGCCAGTAAAGGGTGTTTCATTAAGCAAGTCATCACTGTAGATAACCAGAGTTCAAGTGCACTGAGGAACTCCAGGAGCCAATATATAATATGCATGTATAGAGCCCTCTATCTAAAGAGAGCTGGAATATTTATCTATTAATCCCCCCATCTACCATTGGTTGCGGGCTGCTTCTGAGAACTATTAACTCCCAAGGCTTACCATGTACCTGGGCAGAGAGAGCCCTGGTGGCCAGAGAAAGTCCTCAGTCAGTATACATAGGTGCTAGCAGTTGGAAGTCTGCCAGCATACAGAGATATGGTAAGTCCCAGGTTATATGGGTAAAATGCTGACAGGGTCTGCCTTACTTTATTAAATAATGTCCCGTTTAAGTTGCTCACATGTTTTAGCTTTTACAAACAAGGCATGAACAAATCTGTGATTGCTATTTCACGAGTCCAGATTGAGATCAATCTAAGAAGAATTGACATCTTGACAGCACTGAATCTTCCAACTTATAAATACAGTATATTTCTCCATTTAATTAGGTTTTCTTTGATTCCCCTGAGCATATTTTTAAATACTTTTCAATGCATAGATCTTGAACATGTTATGTCAAATTTATCTGAAGTATTTTAAGATTTTTAATGTTATTATAAGTGGCTTTTAAATTTCATTTTTCACTGCTTCATTGCTGTATATAGAAATATAATATTTTTTATTTTTAATATTTTATTTATTTATTTGAGAGAGAGACAAAGATAGCACAAGCAAAGGGAGGGGCAGGAGAAGAGGAGAAAAACAAGGATACTCCCTGCTGAGCAGGAAGCCTGCCCCAGGGCTCAATCTCAGGACCCCAACATTGTGACCAGAGGGGAAGTCAGACACTTAACCAACTGAGCCACCCAGGTGCCCCTACAATAGATTTTTTTTATAGTGACACTATTTCTGTGGCCTTGCTAAATTCATTTATTAGTTCTATTAGCTTTTTTTCCCTAGATTTTGAAGATTTTCTAATCTTATTACTCTATACATAAAAAATTTTATCTCAGGGGATCCCTGGGTGGCTCAGCGGTTTAACGCTGCTTCAGCCCAGGGTGTGATCCTGGAGTCCCGGAATCGAGTCCCACATCAGGCTCTCTGCATGGAGCCTGCTTCTCCTTCTGCCTATGTCTCTGCCTCTCTCTTTCTCTCTCTCTCTGTGTGTTTCTCCTGAATAAATAAATAAAATCTTAAAAAAAAAAGAAAGAAAAGAAAAAGAAATTTTATCTCAGTGCCTGATGGCTCAGTTAGTTAAGCATCTATGCCTTTGATTCAGATCATGATCCCAGGGTCCCTCGATCAAGCCTCATATGTGACTCCCTGCTAAGGAGCTTCTCCCTCTCCTTCTGCCCCTCCCCCTGCTTGTACTCTCTCTCTCTCTGAAATAAATAAATAAATAAACAAACAAACAAATAAATAAATAAAATATATTTTTAAAAAGATATTTTATCTCTTCTTTTTCAATATTTAAGCCTTTTGTTTCCTTTTCTTGCCTTATTGCACTGGCTAGGACCTCCAATGGACTCTTGAATAGAAATGATGAAAGCAAACTTCTTTGCCTTGTTCCCAATCTTAGGAAATAGTGTTCTACCATCCAGTGTTTCAGCATTAAGTATGATGTTATTGGTTGGTTTTTAATAGATAATTTTTGTGAAGTTTAAGACACTCTTCTTTAGTTTTAACCTGCAAGTATTTTTAGTTCCAAGTATTTTTGTTTACATTTCACTACTCTAAAAGGTATTGGGTCTTGGTTCTGTTTTCTTTAGCATTGTGATATAGAAAGCATAGTTTTGGAGTTGAACAGGCTTGAAACTCTTCCATTTTACAGTGATGTGACCTATTTAAATTCTTTGTCTTTCACTTCAGTTTCCTCACTTGTTAAACAATGATAACTAAGTAGATTTTCAAGCTTATTGTGAATGATATTTGGTTTGCTTGCATGTATCTGACACATAGTAGACACTAAAAAGATATTATTACCCTCCTTCTATCTCTTGCCTTATATTTGTAACATGTTTTTTACTTAATAATGACATTTATAACATCTGCCCAAATTTCACAATAGGTTTTTTTTTAATGGGTACTGGTCACATAGAAAGGTCAAGATCTCATCAGTGGATGACAACCCTATGGGTCACAGTAACATGTGACATCCAACCAGGTACTTCCCTCTGCTGACTGCAGATTCCATAATTATTCCCAGACTAAGACTTCCTGGGATTAACATGTTATCCCAAACACTACAAAAACAAATGCACTGTTCCAAATGATGCCTAATTATATCACGTTCAATGCTTTTAATAGTATATCCAGAAAGAATGATTCATAAGTCTTGGCTCCAGTTCAGATGTACAGAGAAACTTTGTTAGTTCACACACACAT
Organism: Canis aureus; assembly: GCF_053574225.1. Classification (NCBI taxonomy): domain Eukaryota; kingdom Metazoa; phylum Chordata; class Mammalia; order Carnivora; family Canidae; genus Canis; species Canis aureus. The sequence goes on from NC_135626.1 coordinate 18,777,993, forward strand.
CTTCTTAGGCCTGGAGTTCTCCAGCTTTGAACACAGCAGGAGTTAAGGATACTAGGACAAAAAGTGTAAAAACGATGTTATAATTCCCAGAGCAGTGATTCCAAATGCCAGCCTTAGAGCAAGAGCCTGATTAAGTGTCTACACAGACCTCTGTAGAACAAGAAATATAAGGATGATTTGTGAGTTCTTCATGAAGCTAAATGCATTGTCCCTTATTCTGAGATTTTATCTCTCCTATCTTTTTGGTGTGAAAATGTCCCTATATTGTTATTTTATGATGATGGTTATTCATTACCATTATTTGGTAAAATACGTTTGCAAACTTAAACTATCAGATACTAGTGATGAAAAAGATGTTCCTGGCCTGAGAATTAACAGAGAATATATAACCTCAGTATGCTTAGATTTGTGCTATGGTAATAGATTGTCTATTGTCATTATTACTTAGGGCAACTATGGACCTGCTTGGAGTCATTTCAGAATTCTAGCCTCCATCCTCCAACTAGAGGGTGTCAGCCCCAGTGACAGAAATGCAAGAGACTGGAGCAGAGGGCCTCTGATGCTCTAGTGGATTGAGGTCAACTTCACTTGACCTGAAAAAAGCACCATTGTCAATATTGTGGCTCTAAACAGGGGGATATATAGGACAAGTTGAAACAAATATAAAATGGATAAACAGCAAGAGAAAGGATCCACATCTACATGTTGAATATTGGGACGGAACCCAGGATTTGTGGGAAGCCTGGTGTAGGGCATTAGAGACTAAATCATGAGTGAGAAGAAGCTCAGCCAACTTGGCTGAGGCTTAACCTTATAAGCCTCCGTTTCCATAGCTGCTAAGTGAAAATGATCACCCTGCCTTGTCTCTCTGGAGTGTTTGCCTGTGGATTGAATGATAATGGATAGGAGGGTGCTTTGCAAACTACAGCGTCCCAGACAAATTTAAGAAATGACTCCCTTTTACTTTGTTGACAATTGAGAAGGCAATATTTCTAGACACATGATATAGCTCCAGGCAATCTCTTTACTGAGAAGGGATGCTGAAAATGTACATGGCCTGTAGGCTAAATACTGTCAGAACACGTTATCACCAAATAAATCTGGATAATTTTATTTTTAACGCCATGTCCCCAAACTAGGCAGAGAGGCTCAGCTCTGGTGAGATGCTGGATGCAAAGTGGAGTCTAAAGTTTGCAGTAGGACAGCTAGAGCCATGAGCTGCTCATAACTTCATATTCTGGGTAAACTTCTCAAACCTTATTTGGACTGCAAGGATATGCTGGTATAAATTCAGAAGGTTCACCTGAAGACCTATCCAAGCATGACCAGATTTTTCAACTAGCAAATTATTTTAATTGCTCTAAAGTCCATACTATTAGAATATATTCAGATTATAGTAGGTTCTTTAATAATAAAGAGTTTAATAATAATCTATTAAAAGAGTTTAATAATAAATAAAGTTATTTATTCAGGCTACCTATGCAGGGGAAGTATTTTAAGTGTTTAATATATTACTTTATTTAATCTTCCTGACAACCCTATGAGGATATACTATCATTATCTCCATTTTTAAGACAAGGAAACTAAAACATAGAGAACTAAGTACCTTACCCAAAGTCATAATAAGTGACAGAGACTAGATTTGAACAAGGGAGTCTCACCCAGGTTTAACCTAAACCATTCCTCTATTTTTATTTAACACATGCTCTATTCCAGGTACTGGACCAGTGAGCTATAGGGATTAATAAAATCAAATGTATGCCATCAAAAAATTCTCTATCAAGGGGTACCTGGGTGGCCCAGTCAATTGAGGGCCAACTCTTCTTTTTGGCCCAGGTCACGACCTCAGGGTTGTGAGATCCTGCACCCTTATGGGCTCTGCTGTGCTTAGTGCATAGTCTGCTAAAGATTCTTTCTCCCTCTCCCGCCACCCCTCCCCCCTCAAATAAAAAAATAATTTTTTAAAAGATTTTATATTTTTATTTGAGAGATAGGGAGAGAGACACCAGCAGTGAGGAAGAGAAGCAGGCTCCCCGCTGAGCAGGGAGCTCGACGTGGGGCTCAATCTCAGGACCCTGGGATCATGACCTGAATCTAAAGTAGATGCTTAACCTACAGAGCCACCCAGGCACCCCAATAAATAAATCTTAAAAAAATTATCTAGTGGGGAAGAAGGAGGTACAGATAATTATAATACAGTGTATCAACTATCACAATAGACAGCTTATCCCCCTCATCCTGATTTATTTCCCTCCAAAGTATCCTTTACTGCCATCCAACAAACTCCATATTTACTTGTTTATTTGTTATCTTTCTCCCTCTACTAAAACTATAAACTCCATGAGAGTTTTTGTTTTATTCACTTCTATACTCCAATTTCTAGAGGAATGCCTGATAAGTTAATATATTTAGAAGCTGCTTTCAAGGCTCAGGAATAGAAATTAAATGAAAATGTACAGAGATGGGCAGCCCAGGTGGCTCAGCGGTTTAGAGTCGCCTTCAGCCCAGGGTGTGATCCTGGAAACCTGGGATCTAGTCCCACGTCAGGCTCCCTGCATGGAGCCTGCTTCTCCCTCTGCCTGTGTCTCTGCCTCTCTCTCTCTCTCTCTGTCTCTCATGAATAAATAAATAAAATCTTTTTAAAAAAATGAACAGAGATGTCACAAAGTATCACAGGATTCTTCCTCAGTGATCTGGATTGACAAGATCTTGGTAGAATGGAACATGCTAAAAAGCTTCAGGGAGAAGAAAGGACATCAGCTAGAACTTAGGCAGTGAAGTTGCCCTTTAAATATCCTGGAGTTATTTTATGTGTACGTACAAGTACATTCTAGTCCATCCCCCTCTACCTTCCTCATCCCCTCCAGCCATATTGAGCTGGTTGTCCTTTTTCACAAACTGACATGCCTTCACTCATTCTGTTCCCCTTCACTAGGCAGCCCGCCCCTTCAGTCCCTCCCCACCCCCCACTTTCCCTCTGCTTTACCATCACAGTTTAATCCTTCAAAAGTCTTATCAATTGTTGCTTCTTCATTAAGATAACCTACTTCTCTGTTCCCATAGCATTCTCTAAAACCTTTCAGTACTAGAATCATAGGTTTTCTTGTCTCTGACCCTAACACTGAATGCTCCTTGAGAGCTGAGTCCATGTCTTACTCAGCCTGTATTTCCAAAACCAAACACTGTGCCTGGCATGAAACTAACACTCACGAAATGCTTTTAAGTGGCTAATGAAAGAATCTCTCTCTCTCTCTCTCTCTCTCTCTCTCTTTCCCTCCACACACATTGCGGGAACTCTGATCTAATTCCAGTACCCCTTTCACTAAGCTTATGAAAGTGTTCCACATGGAAGTTGTTCAATGAATTTTGAATAAAAACAAATTATGAAGAATGATACCATGGGAGTACTTGTACTACTTGTATTTGTAAAACATATTACAAATCTATACAAGGCTACAAAATAAAGTAGTATGCTAATTGTGCAAGAATAAACAGACAAATCAATGAAACAGAAAAACCCCTAACAAATAAAAGTTTGTATAAGTAATAGTCAATGAAAGTGGCATTTTCTGATCAATTAGGAAGGGTGGATCATTCAGAAAATGCTGGGACAGATTGATTAAAAATGTAGGGTAAAAGGGACACTTGGGTTGCTCAGTGGTTGAGCGCCTCCCTTCAGCCCAGGGCGTGATCCTGGAGTCCTAGGATGGAGTCCCACATCAGGCTCCCTGCATGGAGGCTGCTTCTCTCTCTGCCTATGTCTCTGCCTCTCTCTCTCTCCGTGTCTCTTATGAATAATAAATAGAATCTTTTTTAAAAAGTAGGGTAAAAAGAAAAGTTAAATCCCTACATAATACCATTTACTAAAATAAATAAAGATGAATTCAAAAATAACTCATATTATTGTTTACTATATGCCAGACCTGATACCAAGCATGTCACAAGCCTTTACTAATTTGAGCATCATGACAATTCTATGAGGTTGGTATTATAATTTTATTTCTGTTTTCAGATGAGTAAACTGAGGCTCAAAGAGTTTAAGTTGACCAAGTTCTTATAGTTAATAAGTAGAGGGAACTACTATTCACACCCAGGGCCAGCTAACACTATAGCTCTTACTTTTAACCACTATATTAGAGTCCCTCTCACTAAAGAAATGTAAACACTTGAAACACAGAACAATTATCACTAAAAGAAAATGTTTTGGTGTCATATCTATTAGCCTCCTCTTGTCTGTGACAATTTCTCAGACTTTTCTTGTTCTTGGTGACCTTGAATGTTTTGAGGGGTACTGGTAAGTTATTTTGTAGAGTGTCCTTCAATTTGTGTTTGTCTGATATTTTTCTCAGTGTTAAACTGGAGCTATGGGTTTTTGGTAGGAAAAACTTAACATTGAGGTAAAGTGTCATTCTCATCATATATCAAGAACACATAGTATCAAGATGACATATCACTGTTGATGTTGACCAGTCACCTGGCTAAGGTAGTGTTTGCCCATTTCCCCATTGTGAAGTTACTCCCTACACCCCTTCTGCCACATCAGACTCTCTGAGTGCAAGTCACCAAGTGCAGCCCACACACAGGGTGGAACACAGGTCTGTGTCCTTTTGACATAGCTTCTTGCCTTCCTTAGCAAAACCCTTTGGAGCCACCATTGTAAGATAGATCACTATGGGTTGGCTTTTGAAATTTTTTAGGACAGTGCTATTCAGAAGCCTTTACAAACCATACTCAGTTGTACAGGGCCTTCTGTGAACCCTTGAGATTACTAGTGGGAGAGAGAGACTACAAATGGACAGACTTCCAGGGCTTGCTGATAACCCATCTGCATTTTTGTTCCAACTCTACCCAGCTAAGTCCATATCCTCTGTCTTGTGTTCACTCTCACAAATATGTGTATAATAGGGCTCAGTACATTTTATTGCCTGGTGGATTTTTTAACTTGCAGGTACTCATTTACCCAACTGCATGATTCTCCAAGGCTTTATTTATGCTGGCACAAGTCTGCACTCTTTTTTTTTTTTTAAATAACATTGAGATATATTCACTTAAATAAATGAATGTACCCATCTCAGCGTTTCCCTTTGGCTATATGCACAAACTTACATTCCAAAGCATGTGACCCTCGCACTGAAAACACAATGCTTCAGGCCTTTGTGATGTTACATCTGCTGTGAGCAATAGATGAGGTGCTGTAAAGCCTTTTGCACAGTACCGGGCACATAGTTTGCACTCAATAAATATTAACTATTCTTTTTTTTAAAGATTTTATTTATTTATTCATGAAAGACACACAGAGAGAAAGGCAGAGACATAGGCAGAGGGAGAAGCAGGCTCCAGGCAGGGAGCCTGATGTGGGACTCGATCCTGAGACTGTGGATCATGCCCTGAGCAGGTGCTCAACTGCTGAGCCACCCAGGTGTCCCTTAACTATTATTGAGAAGCACTGAGTCTTTTTCTTTTCTTTCTTGGTATTTGTTAAGTTATGCAATAGATTGACATTTCTCTGAAGAATATATACATACATGTATTTGTATATATATATATATATATATATATTCAGCAAACACATGAGAAGATGTTCAATAGCACTAGTCATTAGAGAAATGCAAATCAAAACCTCAGTAGGTACCACTTCACACCTGCTAGGATAGCTATAATAAAAAAGACAGATAATAACAAGGGTTGACAAAGATGTGGAGAAATTGGAACTCTCTTACATTGCTGATGGAAATGTAAAAATGGTTTAAGTCACTGTTGCAAGCAGTTTGGTAGTTTCTCAAAAAGTTAAACATAGGATTATTTGACCCAGAAATTCCATTCCTAGGTATATACACAAATTGAAAACTAATACTTGAATAAATGCACATACATAAATGTTCATAGGGGTACATTCACAGTAGCCAAAAGGTGGAAACATCAAATGTCTATCAGTGAGTAGATAAACAAATTGTAGCATGGAAAGTAACATTCAGCCATAAAAGTGGACAAAGTACTAATATGTGTTATAATGTGAATAAATCTTGAAAACATTATGCCAAATGAAAGAAGCCAGGCACAGAGATCATATATTGCATGATTTCATTTATTTTCATTCATTTGTTTATTTATTTAAGTAGGACGCATGTGCAGTGTGGGCCTTGAACTCATGACCCTGAGATCAAGAGTTGCACACTCTACCGACTGAGCTAACCAGGCACCCTACATGATTTCATTAATATAAAATAGTCAGAATAGGAAAAACAGAGACTGAATGAAGATTGTAATTGCCAGGGTCTGGGGGAAGGGAGAGTAGGGAACAACTGTTTAATGGGTACAGGGTTTCCTTTTGGGGGATAAAAATGTTTTGGAAGATAGAGATGGTGGTTGCACAACATTATGAATGTACTACATTATACTCAACTGTTCACTTTAACATAGTTCATTTTATGTTATGTGAATTTCACTTTTTTTAAAATAAGAGAATAGTCCTTTTAAAAAAAGAAGTCATATTGTATCATCTTTAGTGGTTTTAGATTAGGTTGAAGAGGCAGTTTGAGCCATGTCAGGCAGGGCCTTAGGATCAAGCTTCATGGGATGCCAGATCATGATTCACCAAAAGCCATTTACCATGAAAGTGTACTGTCTCAGGAACCAGAAATATAAACTAGCACCCTCTCTCCCTATAAGAGAGGAGGTCAGAGGGTTGCTTGAACAAACAAGAAATTAGCCCCACAGATAATAGATTAGAGGATGCCTACCAATAACTAATACCAGTCTCAGGTGGCCTGATCTATTCTCCTCATGGCAGAGGTGGTTTTGCCAATGGTTCATGATGCTTCAGATCTGATTGTTCGAGGCTCCCTTGGGGATGGGCACTACCAACCTCTTGCTTCATGTTCTTTTGTCTATGTTCTCCAACTGACCAACTTTCTCTTACCTCAGTGTTACTCACCTGTTCACTTTCACACATTCTTTAGGCTTGTTAATGTCTTTAGTTATGCAAAGGAGTCACCCTGGTCTTTCAGGTGATTATGCATATGTCTAATCCCATCCATTATATTATTTAAGGTCCAAGTTGTGTGTGTGTGTATGTTAATGGACACCTCATTTATAGACTCCATGTAGCCACAATACTCTCAAAGTAACCCAAGAATCTGGGCAATTCTCAATTCAATGATTTTCAATTAAATCCAGAGGTGAGGGGATCCCTGGGTGGCTCAGCGATTTGGCGCCTGCCTTCGGCCCAGGGCGTGATCCTGGAGACCCAGGATCGAGTCCCACGTTGGACTCCCTGCATGGAGCCTGCTTCTCCCTCTGCCTGTTTCTCTGCCTCTCTCTCAGTCTGTGTATCTCATGAATAAATAAATAAAATCTTTTTAAAAAAATAAATCCAGAGGTGAAGATATTGTGGGAGTGGAAAGAGAAGTGAATCAAAGTCACTTAGGGGAAAAAAAAAAACAAACAAAGTCACTTAGGGAGATTTTCTGAACTTTACATGATTGACATTATACCTATTAACAACTCTGATAGACCAGGGGGTTAGGGTGGATCAAGAGAATAAAAATGAATATTTTGGATAAGCTCCAGAGGTGATTCTGAAAATCTTTTTCTTTCTTCTCCATCTTTGTGGGAACTCTCATATATTTCAAGGGAGCCACTGATTGTGCTGGGAACTTGAGACACACAGACACTTTTAGCAAAGGAACTATACCTTTAATCTGCAATTCCAGAGCCCAGCTGCTTTTGAAGAGACAGGAAGATCCCACAAAACTTCCTTGGATACTTCTCCATCAGCCAGGTCTTTGCCACTATTTTTGTCTCAGAACCACCCACCTAGTTGAGGCTTTCTTTCTCAGGAAAAGCATTTATCCACCAGAGTTCTCACCCACCAGAGAGTGGGAAAGAAGAGGACTGGTGGAAGTGGGAGTTGCAAGGCAAGAGGAATATTTTTCTTCTGATGACTGATTCCCCACCACCACAACTTCTTTGTGACAGAAAAGACTGACTAAAGGGTTTTAGAAAGTGAAGGAAAATGAATGAATTCACAGTCATTTTGTGATGGTAGAAGGTAAAGAAGCAGATTAAATATTCTTTACAAATGGTCAAATACCCCAACTCACTTGGCATCTGGGTTGGCAAGATAAGCAGATTGTAATGCCAGTTTCAAATTGTTCCAGCTATAGAAGGTGGTGCTTGTCAATGGAAGTGATTCTTTTCCATGGGAGATTTGCAATATGTGAAGGAGGAAAAGGAATCAGTATAATTGTTTGAATTCTAACAGCTTTGAGTTGGCCATTTGATTTTTTGAGTCTGGACAACAGTAAGAGATGAGTGGTCTTTAGCAGTGGCATTTTAAGTCTATTAGCATGTCAGTAAGATGCTTCAGCACAATCTACCAGAGCATGTTTGGTGGTAGTAAGAAGTGACTCTGTCCCAGCCCTTCTCCCTCCTCTCCCTAAAACCAAAGGCTACCCTAAGAGCTTCATCCTGACAGGTGGCCAAATCAACACAGCAGTGACTAAGAGCTTTAGAATTACAGCTTCCAAAATGGAATTGATTCCTTTGGCAGACATGGCCATGTGTGGCAGCCTGCTCTCAAGCTAACCAAAAATCAAGAAGTAGTTGTCTTCTGCTGCGTTTGGTTTGTAAATTGGCCAGATGTGGAGATGTGGTCTACAGAAATCCTTTGTTTATGCACTTGATATTTTTAAATTTTAATTCCAACCAACTTTTAGAAATCCCTATTTCTGGCCTTATTTTTCCTACATCCTAATCAGGTAATACTGAGCCTGCATTTCTGTATAACAAGGATTGACTGGCACTGAGAAGCAGCATCTCCCTTTAGACTGTTGACCTTAGTCCCCACTACTCACATAGAATATAGATGTACTATTATATCTATTTGAACTCAGACCTCCTTTGGTGTGCAGGCAGCAGGCAATGTTCCCAGAACACTCAAAAATGAAAAGGAAGCACCAGTCTCCTATATAGAAAAGCCTAAGAGGAGTCTCCAAGTGCAAACCCCCTCGTGTTGTAATGGGGGAAACACATGGAAAGTTCCCCAGAGATTAATTAGAAGCCCTTCTGGAAGACATACCAGATGGTGAAGAATATAGTGGTTGCTCTGTAATAGTGCAGAAGAGGTTAACATTAATCCCTGAGGAAATGGTTATCTCTTCCTTCCAATAAGTTCATTTCTAGGCTCATTGGATAGGCAGTAGCTCTCAGATGAAATGAATATGTCGGTGTTAAGGGCATGTCCCTGGTTTTGACCCATGGCCTTCTGATTGAGAATCACTGTCCTGACCAGTCTTTAAGTGCTGTGTGACCATTTCCATGAGAATTGTAGTTCCTTGTAGTGCCTTGGCTCTGAGTCCCTTGAATAGTGTTTTATAACCAAAGGCAGAAAAGGAAAGCCTGAGGCTTTTAAGGTTGCCGGGAGAAGTGGTTCCTAAATCTGTGTTTCAGAATCCCCCCTAGAAATCTTTTAAAACTAAAATTCCTGGGCTCTATTCCACACCTATTGAATTAGAATCTTTGGAAATGAGGACCATATATTTGTACTTTTAACATGTCCAAAAAGTGAATCTGCTGCAGTCATCCTAGCACCAGCTTGTGCTTCTAAGATAAACTTTTGAAAGACACTGGCTCACAGATGTGAAGGATGCCCCTGAACCTCCCACATTCATCCTGGAACCATCAACTCCATGCTCAGCCCCTATTATGCCATCAGAGCCTTTTGCCTTCTTGGAGTCTCTGAAGTCATAGGTAGGTAGTATATTCTGGTGTTAAGACTGAACTGTTTGAATCTTGCCTTTGCCATTTGCAAACAGCATGGTCTTGAGTAAATTATGACCCATCCTCAGCCTTAAGTTCCATCCACATCTATGAAATGGGGATACTAACACTTACCTTCCAGAGTTGCTATAAGGACTTGTTGAGATAATATGGATAAAGCATCTGACTGAGATTTGGGTATGCGGCAGTAACACAGTAAATGCTGGCTCACCTTCCAGAAGTGGGATCATCTGAGTACTCTCAGGAAGCCTTTATCAGGCCTCCTTCTCCAAGCACCCTAATACCAGAGTGCTGATATCAGCTCAGCACTCGGGCGAAGAGAAGAAAAACCTCAACTTAAGGAGGCTTGAAGACAACATGGAGCATTTAACATTTTAGTTTTATATATCAACATTTAAGTTTCTACTTTTTTTGTTAATGTATGTATGTATCATTCAGTTGAGTTCCTTTAAACAAAACAAACCTATTCCCTATGGCAACAGTTACTATTTTTTTTCTTTCTGTAGTCTATGCCTGTCTCTGGGGGAGAAGAGAGAAAAGAATTATTTAAGCAGTATACTCTCAATGCAAGTCTAGAATACCAAGTCCCCCCAGATGTGCCCTTAATCCCTCAATAATTTGTGAAAAGCTAAGGCAGCTATACAAGCATTTTCTTAACACATGGACAACAAAGCCACAGAAAATGCAACTATGAAAGACATTAATTTGAACCTGTAGGAGATCATTTTAAAAACTTTTAAAAGTTATATTGTTTGCAAAACATAAGTTTTATGTCAGAATAGCCTCAATGGATAACTATGCAATATTTCCTAAACAGTTAAACAGTGGTACAGGTTTAGAAAGTTTGTCTATTTGAGCAATTTTGGGAAGATGTTAGTTAATCTGGTTTGTTTGGAACCAGGTACTTTTTGGTATTACTAAATGCTAAATCTATGGACTCTAATTTGAGTGCTTAAAGCTGTGGCAAGAGGGCAACAAAGCAGGGAAATCCTGATCAGAACCACGGGCAGAGGCCAGGTTCTGGAATTAAAGGAAGGAAGGCCTGAGGAAGGAGCTGTCCATGCCTTTGGTGCTGATACCCCCAGCAGGGAACCCATTGTGAAGCTACAGGCAGAAACAATTTATGTGGAACAGTCTTGCAGTCCTAAGAGAGCCTTACCTAGTGAATTTACGGGGATATGGGGATGGATATTCTGATCTGGGATGCATTCTATACCAGATCAGGATAGAATGCAACTGGATCAGATAAGGCTGTCAAAGCCTGATGGCCTTTGCTCTGCCCAAATGTAGAAATTAACCCACAAATACCACAAAGGCTTGGGGCGTAACACGTCCCAAGAATCTCATAAGGGGAAAGGGAATAGAACTGATATTTGTTGAGCACCTAATTGCTTCTGGCAGGTTCTTTACTTCCAATCACTCATTTTACCTTTAAGAGACAATTATCATTATTCTCATGTTCAACTGGGGAAACCAAGACTCAGAAAGGTTGAGTAAATTTACCCAATGCCACACAGTAATAAGTGGTGTGTCCCTCTACTTGAAATCTAGTCTTTGCATATGAATTTGTCTTACTTCCAAGCTTGTATCCTTTTACCAGCTGACATTTACCTAGGGCTGACATCAAGACCTAAGTGGAACCATGCCTATTACATGGAAAGGAGAGTGAGCCTGGGAAATTAAATTTAGGAGGCAGGCATTCAGGCCAGAATCTGAAGGCACCATGCTAACTCCATTGCCTCTTTTCTTTCTGATAGGGACACTTGGTAAAAATAACGCTCATCTTTTCCCTCAACTAGAAACCTATCACTTATAGCTACCAACGAGATGTTTAAAAAACACAAAGCTGGGCAGCCCGGGTGGCTCAGCAGTTTAGTGCCGCCTTTGGCCCAGGTTGTGATCCTGGAGACCCTGGATCGAGTCCCACATCAGGCTCCCTGCATGGAGCCTGCTTCTCCCTCTGCCTATGTCTCTGCCTCCCATGAATAAATAAATAAATAAATAAATAAATAAATAAATAAATAAATAAATATCTTTTAAAAAATGCAAAGCTGACTATGTTAATCCCTTACATTTAATCTAGTGAGCATAGTGGCTAAAAGTGAAAGCTTTGAAACCAGACTACTGTGGTTTGAATCCCAGCTCTGCCATTTACTGTGTATCCCTGCACAAGTTACTTAATTTCCCATATCTGTGTCTGTAAAATAGGGCTGATAATAATGGCACCTCCTTCAAAAAGCTGTTATTAAGGATTAAATAGAATAGTGCCAGTCATTGCCTTATTTCTCTAGTCTCCTTTATAGCAAAACTCCTTGAAAGAAATATCTATACCCATAGTCTCAGTTTCTTTCTTTCCTTTAGATTTCTATTTTTCACAAACATTTTTGTACAAAATTTCAAACATATACAGAAAATAAAATGGTTTAATATATCCCCATGGATCCATCACCCTATTTTAAATAATTATTAATTTATGGCAAATGTTGTTTTATCTACCACCCCTTCTTCTAGATTACCTTGCAGCAAATCTCAGACAGATTATTTCATCTGTAGATATTTCATTATGTACCTTTAATAGGTAAAAACTCTTTACCAGAAACTTCAGTACTTTATCACATCCAAAAAAAAAAAACCCAGCAATTGCTTAATATAATCAAATATCCAACCACTATTCAAATGTTCAATCATTTCAAATGTCATGCTTTTTTCTCCCAGTTTGTTTAAGATCTAAATAAGGGTCATTCACTGTAATTTGTTGATTTACCCTTAAATCTCTTTTAATGTATAAGTTTCTCCCTCCATCTCTTTTTTTTTTCATTTTTGAAATGTTTTTGTTAAAGAAACTAACCATTTTTCCTGTAGAGTTTTCCATAGACTGGATTTTCCTGATTGCCTTCCTGTGGTGTTGCTAAATGGATTCTTCTCTTCCTATGGTTTTTGTAAATTGATAGTTAGATCTAGAGGCTTAATCACATTCAAGGTCCTTTTTATTCAGGAGTACATATCTTTTTATAATGCCAATGGTGAACACTGTTAAGATCTATTTATTCATCAGTCTGCAAAATAATGATATTCTATTATTCCTTCCTTATTTGCTAGCTGAATACTTCTGTTATAAGAAAATTCTTCTCATAAACTATTTGGTTATCCTGAGAAAAAAGAAGAAATACTTGATTTTCCTTCTTTCTAAAACTAATTTTCATAATGATGAGTTGGTCCACTTTCATTTTCTTCTAAACCTACACTACTAAGGATTTCATAACCCCTATGACACCATTGAATCAACTATTGGTGAGGTCACCAATGAACTCTATGTTGATACACTCAAAGGTTACTTCTCATTCCTCATACTGATGCACCAGCAGCATCTAACTTTAAGGATAAACCTTTCCTTCTCAAAACACTGTTCTCGGGCAGCCTGGGTGGCTCAGTGGTTTAGCACCGCCTTCAGCCCAGGACCTGATCCTGGAGTCCCGGGATCGAGTCCCACGTCAGGCTCCCTGCATGGAGCCTGCTTCTCCCTCTGCCTGTGTCTCTGCCTCTCTCTCTCTTTCTCTCTCTCTCTCTCTGTGTGTGTGTGTGTGTGTGTGTGTCTCTCATGAATAAATAAATTAAATCTTAAAAAAAAAACACTCTTCTCCTAATACCAGTTTTATCCAAATTTTCCCCCCATCTTAGTTGATGGCAACATCCCTTCAATGGCCCTGGCTAAAATTCTTGGAATAACTTTGGAGTCCTCCTTTTCTCTCACACTCCATATTTAATTTATGAGGAAATGGGTTGATTTTCCCTTCAAAATATATCTAAGATCCAATAATTTCTCATGCCCTTCAGTGCTATCACTCTGCTATTACTCTAGCCCAAGTTACTATCATCTTTCTCGTAGATTACTGCAATAGTCTCTGGTTCATGCTGTCTTCCTGGTCCTTATCATAAACTTTCACTCGCATTGATACCTCTAAATATTTGAGACTCAGTCAATTCAGTCATCTCTTCTTCATATATAAGCCACAGTGATCCTTTTAGAATACATTAGATCATATCACTTCTCTCTTTAAAACCCTCCAAAAGTCCCCATCATACTCAAAGTCTGAGCCATGTCCTTACAATGGTCTACAAGGACTTGCATGGTATGCAATCCTTACTTCTTCTCTGATCTCATCCCTTACCAGCTTCCCCTCATTTGCCCAGTTCTAACCACACTGGCTTCCCTGAATAAGCCAAGAACACTCTTGCTTTAAGGCCTTTGTATCTGCTGTTTTGTTTGCTTGGAAATCTTCTCCTTCTTACACTCGTACCTCTTACCTTCAAATTTTTGCCCAAGTCACCTTCTTAATGAGCCTATGCCTGACGTCTCTTTTAAAAACTACACTTATCCTAGCACTGTTATGGCCTCTTCCTACATTGCTTTCCACATCTTACTTATCACTATCTATTTGCCTCATTTGTTTTGTTGGCTTGCTACCCCCAGGTGGAATTGTTATTTGTTTGCTTTGTTCAATGGTTTTTCCTATAGTCAGGAATAGAACCTCACACATGGCAGTATTCCAAGAACAGCTTCATGGGAACACAACTGGAGCACTTGTACAGGGTCCAATTTTAGAATTGTGACCCTTTGGGTGCCTGTGTGGTTCAGTTGGTTAAGCATCTGCCTTCAGCTCATGTCATGATCCCAGGGATAAAGGCCTGCATCAGACTCCCTGCTGAGTCTCCCCTCTCCCTCTGCCCTTCCCCATTGTTCATACTCTCTCTCTATTAAATAAATAAAATCTTTTTAAAAAGGGAATGGAGACCCCCATTTTTGCAGGTTAATGCTTTGTAGTCACCATCTTGAAATTCTTAATAATTTTATCTTTGAATCTGTATCTAAATATGGATTTTTTAAATTTTTTTATTTATTTATGATAGTCACAGAGAGAGAGAGAGGCAGAGAGAGAAGCAGGCTCCATGCACGAGGAGCCTGATGTGGGATTCGATCCCGGGTCTCAGGGATCGTTCCCTGGGCCAAAGGCAGGCGCCAAACCGCTGTGCCACCCAGGGATCCCCTGAATCTGTATCTAAAAGTAGTATGATGGAACGGTGGAGCACACTCCAGGGTTTGGAGTTCAGGTTACATGTGATCCTGCCCCTATCATTCCCCACTTCTTTGAGATGGGATCTCAACTACCTGTTCCTCTGCCCTTACCCAGCAAGCACTGCCACTCTATGTCTCCGAGGAGACTTCAGTATGGGCACAGGGAAGATCAGAGTCAGGTATATGTATGCCTCTGGTCCAAGTCCCAGGGCAAGGCACTGGGCATCTGTGATGTTTTATACTTGCCCTGCCAGTATCTCTGTGCTCCAGGAATGCAACATTAAAAACCAAATGTAAAGTACCATGACTAATGGAAAGAGAGACTGCAGAAGAAAGTAAGAAGTTTTTTCTTGCTATTGAACAAGGCTTTCCACATTTTCACACTGTACTGAGCCTCACACATCATGTAGCCAACCCTGGAGTTCTCAATAAATATTTGTAGAGTGAATGAATGAATAATATATGTAAAGCTCTTAGAAGTATCTGGCATGTGGTAAGCATTCTATAGAAATTAGCTATTATCAGCTATTGCCTTATTAATGGCCACTTCTTGCTTCAAGTTTAACATTCACATTACATCTAATCATAGTTTTCTCCCCACTTCTTGAGTTTCTGGCATGTATACCTTTGCTTATTGTCTTTTCTGCTTGGAGGCTGGGAATTTTCTTCTTTCGCTTTTTTTTCACCACTCAGCTGAATTTTCCCTTTCTCTAGGAAGTCTTCCCTCCTCCTCCTGGGTCAGATTCTCACCTCTATGCTCCCTTTACACTTTCCATTCTCTTCCCCTATCATGTTCAGTTTTTCCAAGGTGGGTCTATGTCAACTCCATCCATAGGCCAAGGGCTTCATTGGGTGGGATTTGGAATGTGGTTGTGCCACTAACTAGGTTAAGTATCTATTCTTCCAGGAGTGAGTCCCCTTTCCAGCCCTCTGCCCCTGAGTTAAGTACTTGCTCTTCCTCTGTTTCTTGCCTTATTTAGAATCAGGCTGGTTGCTCTGGCTTAGGCCCCAGGGTCCCAGAAGGACAGGAACTTCCTTGAACCACAGCGTTCCCTGGCTCCACACTCATCTTCATTGCAAAAATAGACATTTCTTCTGGAACCATGATGCAGTTCTGTTTAACACTGAATTTTGTTGCATTTAGCTGTGCATTTTATTTTCATATGTGCTTTTTAATATCTCTGAGCCTCAGCATCTTCACCTGTGAAATGGGGTTAAGAGTGTCATTTTGGCAGGGTTGTTGATAAGTTAAAATAAAGATGCCAGCCCACCATAGGGGCTTGGAAACCATCTGCTCCCCCTTCTTGCCAGGTGTATCTACTAGTAAGGACTATTCCCATTGGCAAGGACATCCTGGTTTCCATGCTGCTGTAAACACTTCTAAGCCACCCTAGTTCCAGCCTGTATGTCATGCTGGTCCAACTTCACTGTTAGCAACTATCTCCCCAGTAGGTCCTCCTGGCCTCAGAGAAGGGAAATGAAAAAACAAAACAAAACAAAAAAAAACATTGTTTTGCTTCAAGTGTGATAAACAGTGATTGACAGGCCTGAAAAAGTAGCTGTTGAATAACAAGAAAAAAACCCCTAATTATTCCTCTTAACCTGTCTGTTATCCCGTCTGTTCAATTCATTCTTTGACAACTGCCTCACCCCCCACCCTGCTTTAACTGTTTGTTTAGGAATAAATCATTTTGAAGAAATGTGTTTTCAAATAAATTTGTTAAAGCTAAAATGTTGACATTTGGGAACTCTATATTCTGAATCTGAGCTCCCCTGTCCTCCACTGAGAGACTGGGAATCACACTTGCTGGGTAACCATTGGTGATGGCAATTAACAGGGGTGCCAAGATCCCAAAGCGGGAGACCAACTCCTGGTTCTGGATCCTTTATAATTAGCTGAGTGGCCTTTGGGCAATTTCTTACCCTCTTGAGACACAGCTTCTTCATCTGTAAGATGGGTGCATGCCACATACCTCTTGGAATAATGGATATAAAAGCACATTGAAAATGAAAAGGATTATTGTTATTATTGTTGTTATTATTACACTGGCCTTTCATTTACGATGAAAGAAAAAGAATGCATGACTTTGCTCTGGTTGCCCCAGTTCCTGAGTTCTTGGGACTCAAGTCTCTGACCTTGGCCTCTCAGCCAGGGTCCTCTGCATAAGTCCTCACATCTCTGTAGTGAAGATGGCCAGTGAACCCTTCAGGGATTCTCTTGGGGCTGTGGTTGGAGCAGGCAGATGGTGGAGGAAAAGAAGAGGATAGCTTTTAGGAGAAGAAGAAGATGGAAAGATCCATGATTTTACTGTGAGAATTCAAAGCCACAGGTTCTGTGTTCCTTATAATTATTGCTATCCTGACCACATCACTTGCTCATCCTCTCCACTGTTGCTGGGCTCCTGGGACCCACAAGTTACCCTGACAGTCACTGTCAGTAACCTGGCCATGGTTCAATTCATGGAGTGGGTTCTTTTGGTAGTAAATCTATTATAGTCTGCCTGTAGTCCTGGTGGGTGATGCTAAGAAAGGAGTCTGAACCAGGAGTGGGAATTCCTACCCAATCATAGAGTCCGCTGTTCAGAGGCTATTTAAATCTTCAAGGATAAATAAGCATTTTCCAGGAGGAATCAGAAGTGAGGATAGGATACTGCAGGCCAAGGAAACAACAGGAACAAAAGCATGAAGGTGTGAAAGAACATTCAGGAGGTGTCAGTACTGTGGCCTACCAGGGACATAGGGTATCTGTGGGAGGGTCATGGGAGGTGAAACACAGAAACCAGATCATGGGAGGCCCTAGGTTTATGCTAAGGAGATTTGATAATCCTGTAGTGACAATGGAGGGGCAAGGATGAGTGTTAAGGAAAGGAGTGACATGATTGGGTTCGTGGGTCTGGCAACTATGAGAAGAAAAATCAAAGGGGCAAGTCCTCCTAAGTTCATCAGTTCTTTGCCTACTCACAAGCATAGCCTCATGGATTCTGAATGTAGCCTGGAATTGCCTGTGGTCACCTGGATGTTCAACTAAAACAGCAAAAAATGAAGTCAATATGGACAGGGAAGCAGAGCTGAGGGATTGACCAAGAGAAAGTGGCAAAGTACATCAGAGACATTATTTGAGCCCCTGAATCCAGATGTGCCTGAAGCTATCTCTAACCCCACTCCATTCCACCCCATCCTTCTGAGTTATATGAGCCAACAAATCTCTTTTTTTTGGATTAAACTAGTTTGAGTTGGGTTTCTGTTCAAGCCATTGAAACTTTCAGTGTCTCAGTTTCCTTCTCTGTAAAATGGGGGTAATAATATTACCTACATCATAGGACTCTATTAAGAATTAAATAAGATTTTTTTTCATACAGATAGATATAGATACAGATAGGTACACACAGTGTGTAGTACTGTGCTGGCACGTAGAAAGCACTCAATAAATGTTAGTTATTATTATAATAATTATTATCATCATCATTATCATTATCATTAAACTCCTGGGCTTAAGTCCAAAACCATCAATCTGAGCCTACACACCCTGTTGCTAGTAGAGGGACAGCTGTACTTTCCATCAGCTTATTCTCCAAATGCTCAGAATTTGGCAGTTGCTGGTAGAGCATTTTAATGTGGCTCAGTGTTTTCATTTCTGTCATTTTGTTGTACCTGCCCTCTGAGGTGGCTGAAACAAAGAAATCCCAGAGAAGAAACAAATAAAATAAGAAGCTGCAATAAAGCCCCCTTGTTTTCTTTCAAGTTCAAATGGCTTTTTTAGGTATCTTTTGGTAAGCAAGAGAAGACTTGGAATCCAGTGGATCAACGTATTGATTGTGGCCCCTGGAGGTGACAGATTATGTGGGGCTGGGGCCAGCACGTGACAGGGACAGTATGGAGATGCTTGGCAGATATCAGTCAGGGCAACACTGCATTCTGGAAACAATAGTTTTCAAATTCATATAACAGCATGAAGATCACCCACCAATTAGAGCCATAGATATTCAGAAGCCAGCTTAGAAAACTCTAAAGATTATTTTTAACTACACATACCAGACAGCCAGGCTGTCTCCTCTGGCAGCTCTGTCAATCTCAGCAAATTTGAGTTAGAGTCATGGAAGGTGACAGCAGGGGAAATGGTGGACCAGGACATTCCTCCTGGGTGTGCAAAAATTGCAACAATTGAAGAAAAACCTTTAGGCTAGGCAGACCCACCCATGAACCACACTAACATGGCAGATAAGAAGCCCCTTTCTGGAAAAAAAAAAAAAAAATTAAGTCCCTTTCTGTTATCAGTGTTCATCTAGGCCTTCAATTTGCTCCTGTTCTTGACTAATGAAAGAATCTTTTAAGTTCCTGACCCACTGGTTTAATCTTTTGCTTTCAGCTCTGCTTCTGTTTTTGTTGTTGTTGTTGTTTGGTCTTTTCTTTCTTTCTTTTCTTTCTTTCTTTTCTTTCTTTCTTTCTTTCTTTCTTTCTTTCTTTCTTTCTTTTTTCTTTCTTTCTTCTTTCTTCTTTTTCTTTCTTTCTTTCTCTTTCTTTCTTTCTTTCTTTCTTTCTTTCTTTCTTTCTTTCTTTCTTTCTTCTTTCTTCCTATAATTTAAAGATAGACTGCAGCATTTCTACTTTTTCAGTGGTCTCGAGAATGGTCTTGCATCTCCAGTTAGTCTGCCATGGATAACACTCTACCTGGCTGGAATGTCATCATATACGGTTATTCCCTGACTCTCTTCCCATCTTTCTACCAAGGGGGTACTGGACAGCTTTTCTACTCTTCCTCCTTCTTCTTCCCCAGAGAGTCTGATTCAGTAGGGCTAGGGTGAAGGCATAGCATCTAAGTTTTCACAAGTACCTTAGGTGATCTGGCGCAGGTAGTCTATGGATCATGCATGCATTCAGACACGCTGCTTCACAGCTTCCATAAACCTTCTATTCCTTATCTCCATTGTTTGTATAAGGAATCTTTCCTCTTTAGACAAGGACTTTTAGATCATACAGAAGAATTAATTCAGCTTGCAGAGATAAGGGAAATTTATTAACTCCACGAAGCCAAGAAGCCACAGAAGAATGAATGATATGACACCTCAAGTTCATTGATGAAAAGACTTTACAAGGATTCTACAGATAAGATTTTGCCACTATCTTTTCCATTTCTTCCCTATTCGGTCTCCTGTGTCCCATAAAAACCCCTACCCTACAATGAAGAGTAAGAGGAAAAACATCCAATGGTTGCCTTTCTGGCCCTTATGTTCTTTCACATTCCTCACAAAGGATGGCATCACTAATCTTGCCCTCAATTCCAGGGTTTTTTTTTTTTGTTTGTTTGTTTGTTTTGCCACTCTTAAGACTACCACTATGCTTCAAAGATCTTCAAGTTATCTACATGCTATACATCAGATTGGACAACTTGGATTCTAGCATGGCCATCAAACACTTGAGATGAAGAAAAGTTAAGTTGTAGTAGACTTGGTATGAAAACAAAAAAGATAAGAAAGTCACCAAGTGAACAACAGGTAATTCAAGGCCATACCATCTTGAAGCTGAGATTCTTGCTTTAGACACACAGAGAGAGGGGAGAAGGGTAGTATTCTGACTGTAAGCATGCTTTAGTCTATTTTTGATGTTCAGACCTTGATGTAGTTACAATTCTGTAGAATTAGGTCTCTGTGACTTATAATATTCAACTATCATGTTTGATTTTCACAACCTTTTGACATCATTAATTAATTAATTAATTAATTAATTTGCACATATTCATTAAGCTATCATTGTGTAGGGTACTCTGCTTTCTTTGATATGCACAGGAGTAATTACTTCAGACAAGATCCTTGTCCCCATGGGGTCTACGGTCTAGGGGCTCATTCCTCACAGGAAAATCAAGGATAAGAGAAGATAAGTGACCTGACCAGAATTACAAAACAAGTAGTGGCAAAGTGACAACTGGAAGGCAAGATCCCCATTTTTTTCTCTGTTTTCTTGGTTACTTTCTTGGTTACTGAGATCATGGTTTCTTATCTTGATATCTTGAGATGCAAGTACAGAGACAAGAGCTTTGAATGGCTTTTCCTGCAAGAGTCATAAGGTCCTGACCACCCCTTCAACCCTCATTCCTTTGAATTAGTCACTGATGCTTTCTATGTGAAGTTCCAATTCCTCTGAACTTTTAAACCTATCGTTCTAGTCAAGGGTTTTCCTCCATCTGCTGTCTCAACCCAATGGCCAATGGAGTCTGGAATTAGTCTTACTAATGAAGATCTGGATATGACATGCTTGGAACCTTAGATTCCTGAATTCTTAGCAAAATAAACTTTCCATTGCCTTCCCTTTCTTTTCTCTCTTTCCCATCCTTCCACCCCCAACCCCACCATGCTGGTACTGTTATGATGACTCACCTTCTGCCTGAGGGACCTGCAGAGGACTCTAGCTCTTTCTGGGAATGCAAGCACTGCCTTAAATCAAGCTTTTTTGGTTGGGGTCCTAGTACCCTACTTCATTCTTGGAAGCTCTATTTCCAGGATGGGGAAGAGGGATACTAAGTCCTTCTGGCCTGATTTTTGCTGTGAAGAGAAAGTTACATGGAGCCAGGAAGCCTGATTTCACTTGGATTCCTTCTGCCACACCCTAATCTACAGATTGGGAAACCTTTGTGCCTGTGCTAGCTAAACCACAGGTGAGCATGAACTGCTCATTTTGCATCTGGCTGTGTCATTATCCCAGGATGCAATCAGGGATTCAGCTTCCCCAGCTTGGTCCCTGTCCATTCACACTTCTGCCTGCTGCTCACCAGGCATGTGGCTGTGGTCCCAGCTCACTGTATGGCTGAGCCTGCCTGAATGAGGTCCAAGATGGATTTTCCCTGACCCATTCTTCCTCTTTTGCCTTGTGATCAAGTGCATATGTGTTCCCTGGGGGAGCAGAATGTAACCATCTAGTTTATACTGGGGTCACTTCTAGAGTCACATTGCCCTTATTATAGTGATCATTTCCAGCTGAGCCACCTCAAGATGATGTATGCACATCAGCAGGAATATTTGTAGGAGTTAAATGACCCAGTGTAGGTAAAACTCTTTGCATGATGTCTGAGGTACAGGGAACAACCAATCAGCAGTTTGTTTAGCACTGACCCTGAGATCACAAGTGGATCTAAGTTGGTGGGAGCATAGTTCAGGAGCCTGGAAGAGTTTTGCCTGACAACTTTTGGCTAGGAATTTTCATTCTAGCAAGGGATTCCAATGGATAATTTTCTCTTCCATATTCAATCTATTACTATACTTGGAATTTCTGTGGGACTTCCTGCAAATCTCAGCACTCACTTTTCAAATGTGTCCCCTCTACCTTTCACAGATAGGTTGGGAGGATCCCTAAAATGAAACATCTTCCCTTTGCCTAAAGTATCCTCCACCTCTTCCAAATTGTAGAAGTCATAGTCACCATAAAGTGGGAATAAACAGAAACAAAAATAGGGACTCCTGGGTAGCTCAGTGGTTGAGTGTCTGCCTTCAACGCAGGACATAATTTCAGGGTCCGGGGATCAAGTCCCGCATTGGACTCCCTGCAAGGAGTCTGATTCTCCCTCTGTCTATGTTTCTGCCTCTCTCTCTGTGTCTCTCATGAATAAATAAATAAAATCTTTTTTTTTAAACAAAAAGCAGAAATGAAAATAAAGGGTGTGCACAGACTAGCATAGTAAAGAGAACAAAATTCTGGAGTCAGATTTTTTTTTAAAAAAAGATCTTATTTAGGAGATCCTGGCTGGCTCAGTGGTTTGGCACCTGCCTTTGGCCCAGGGCATGATCCTGGAGACTCGGGATCAAGTCCCCCGTCAGGCTCCCTTCCCTGCGTGGAGC
This sequence comes from Canis aureus, assembly GCF_053574225.1. Classification (NCBI taxonomy): domain Eukaryota; kingdom Metazoa; phylum Chordata; class Mammalia; order Carnivora; family Canidae; genus Canis; species Canis aureus. The sequence goes on from NC_135626.1 coordinate 18,800,673, forward strand.
CTGCTTCTCCCTCTGCCTATGTCTCTGCCTCTCTCTCTCTCTCTCTCTCTCTCTGTCTCTCATGAATAAATAAATAAAATCTAAAAAAAAAAAAAGATCTTATTTATTTATTCATGAGACACACAGAGGGAGAGGCAGGGACATGGGCAGAGGAAGAAGCAGGCTCCCCATCTCCCCATGGGGAGCCTGATGCAAGACTTGATCCCAGGATCCCAGGATCCCAGGATCACGACCTGAGCCAAAGGCAGACACTCCACCATTGAGCCACCCAGGCATCCCAAGATGGTTTTGTTTTTAAATAATATGCCTGGTCTTTACAAGCTATGTGATCTTGGACAAGTTACTTCACCTCTCAAAGCCTCAGTTTCTGCATCTTTCAAGTTTAAGATGTTTGACCCAGCATCTAAAAGATGCTAAACATTGACGGGTGTCAACTATTATACTGTTTTGTTGTAGGAGACTCCAAAAATCAGTCAGAAGAGTTTGTAAAAGCTACTATCTAGAGAAGAAATTAAGATAGATAGAGTTAGTGTGTATGTTTTTTCTGAGGGCCGATGGCAGTAAAGAATTAGTTCCATTAATGCTTTCTAGTACTCCAGTGATATCCATCTTCTGTATTCATGCCCTTGCATAATCCCCTCCCCTTGGGTGACTAGGACATGCTTCTAGCAAATAGAATTCATCAGAAGTGATGGAGCACTTTGAGATTAGGTTACAAAAAGACTGTGGCTTGGACCTTAGATGGGCTTCCTCCTTGCTCTCTCACTTAGCTCACTTGTGTCAGAGGATGCAAGCTGCCACGTAAATAGTCCTATGGACAGGTCCATGTGGCAGGGTGAAGAATCAACACGCTCAGTCCAACAAACATGTGAGTGAGCTTGGACTCCTTTTTTCCAGTTGAGCCTTCAGATGAGACCACACCCCTGGCCAACAGCTTGACTGTAAGTAATCTCATGAGAAAACTTGAACCAGAGGCACCCAGTTAAGCTACATCCAGATTCCTAGCCAATTGGGGACTATGAGATAATAAATGTTTTAAACTGCTACACTTTGGGGGATAATTTGTTATACAGAGGGATAATATAGCATCTTTGCCACCTGGGCTTTTAATTTGGTTCTCTTCTACCTTGAAGCTCCTTCAGGGTCCACTCAGCCTGGTGATAATTAGAACTGGGATACTGGAGTGTGTTGAGGGCACTGGAGTTGCAAGAGAGTGCCTGGAGCAACGAGAAGTAATTTCATCATCCATCCATCAGAGAATGGCTGTGGAGAAGAAGCTGGAGAGTAGCTTCTTTGTAGTACAAGTCCAGCTGGGCTGGGCAAGGCCTTAGCGCCAAGAATGGGCTGCAGGTTTTAAAGACTATGGGTTTACCCTTGGCAAGGTTGGGACTTCCAATAGGTCACAAGGGACACGACCAAAGTGAGAGGGATTTTAGGCAGCACTACAGAGATTGGAAGCACTGCCATTAGCGTCCAAAGGACTAGGCTCTGCTACTTACTAGCTGTGTCACCTTGAAGAAGTTGTTTAACCACTCTGAAAAGAAAAAAAAAACCACTCTGAACTAAATATTCAAAATAGGGATTATAATAGTGTTCACTTTGAAGTTTCATTTTAAAGATTTTTTTAAAAAGATTTTATTTATTTATTTATTCATGAGAGAGAGAGAGGCAGAGACACAGGCAGTGGGAGAAGCAGGCTCCATGCAAGGAGCCTGACGTGGGACTCGATCCCGGGACTCCAGGATCAGGCCCGGGGCCAAAGGCAGCGCTAAACCGCTGAGCCACCCAGGGATCCCTATTTTAAAGATTAAATGGAATAATGTAGGTAAAGCTTTTAGCAGAATGTACATGAAGAGTTGATATTGCTATTATTCCTAGAAGGAGACCAAACTGGAAGTCCTGCCTTGATTATTTATGCTGGGGTCTAGGCAAGTGGTAGGAACCAGCAGGGTCTTCCAAACCAGGGTTGTGGAGGACAATTTGATGAGTATCTCCCTGAAAAACAAATAAATGAATAAAAGGCCACTGGAGATACCAAGAGACTACCTCAAAAAGGAATTAAAACTTAAAGAGAATTCATGTGAAAAAGCCCTGTTGTCTGTTGAACATGGGATAACTTTTCAGATATAGCTCAACCCTCATATGACATAAGAAGCTCATCTAGACAGCTTATTTTAAGAAATCAATGAGCAAAAATAGACAAAGGTTTTCATCTAGAAGTCATGACTCACGGTTCTCCAGAGAATTCATACAGGAACAAAACCCAGGAGAGTGAATTCACACCTCATTGATGTCAGCAATTTTACACTGAGAAGAAAGTATCAGTCTAACGAGTTGGAAAACCAGATAATATTAGAAGAGAAGTGGTGTTTCAGAAAGGATACTAGAGTATTTGTAGAAAAGATTGCAAAAAATCCATAATAATAAAGGATAGACATGATTGGTCATGCTTGGGTGTAAAGACTTAAAAGGATGAATAAACTGAGTAATAAGAACATATATGACCACTTCCCAAAATATACAAAGATTGTGTTCCCAAGTCTGCTACATTTTGAAAATTTTACAAGTGTTGAATTGTAAATGAATTTAATGTAATTATGAAGGCGAAATATTGTATGCAATATATCATGCTTGACATGATAATGTCCATATATGGCCAGGCTCTAAAGTGTTTGAAACATTAGTAGGTAGAAGCAGAGGAAGTGCTCATTTGCAATTTACAGATCATCATTTTTCATATCTGGATTTAGAGACCTTAATTCACCTTTGGGGAAGATGGCTGTTTAAGAAAAATCTCAAAAAAAAAAAAAAAGAAAGAAAGAAAAATCTCAGAATAGTCCTTTAATTATCCAGGTGTAAAACATTGTTCTTGAAGGAAAGTGACATCACTGTTAAACTGATGATCGATATTGATAAGTAAATTACAACTCTATAAAGCTACCACTTGTTGAACACTTACGATAAGGACCACTTGGGATGCTTATTAAACATATAGTTTCTGAGTCCCTCTCTGGAAATCCAATTCACTAGGCCTGGGGAAAAACCCGAACTATTAGGCAGGCTAATCATTATTAAAATGATGCTGTGGCTTCAGGCCACAACCCCAATCCTGAGGACCCTGAATTAGAAAAAACAAATTGTTCAAGGTCACACAGCTAGCAAATGGTGGAGTAGGGGGGCAGGACCCAAGTCTGTCTGATTCTCGTTCTACTCTAGCATGAAAACCCCTGCGCAGTGGGGGTATGGAGTGTCCTCCTGGATTGAAAAAGCATGGAGCTTCTAGAGCGACCAAGCCTATTGACCACCCATAGGCCTTTGTCTTCAGAAGACAGGGGCTAAGGTGTCCTAGTCTACGAGTACCTAGGCACAGGCCTGGCTGGTAGAAGACAAGCCACCCATGCTACTGTCCTCTTCATCCCACTGTAGGTACCAGAAAATACTGATTGAACTGATTATTACTACAAAAAACCTGCCATCCCAGACTCAAGAGGACTTCATATTCCCCAGTTCCCCTTCTCCTTCTACCAAGAAAGGAGCAAATGCCAAGTGTTGGATGACTTGGTTTCTAGTGCTGTCTTCAGCCAATGACTTGCTATCATCTCAGTTACTTATTTTGGCCTCAGTTTCCTCCCATTTTCTTAGGCATGCAGCAGAGAGGCTCCTCAAGCAAACATGACTTAAACTTTTTGCCATTTTTTTTTTTAAGATTTTATTCATTCATTCATGAGAGACACACAGAGAGAGGCAGAGACACAGGCAGAGGGAGAAGCAGGCTCCCTGTGAGAGAGCTGGATCTGGGACTCAATCCCAGGACCCCAGGATCATGATCCGAGCCGAAGGCAGATGCTCAACCGCTGAACCACCCAGGTGTCCCTTTTAGCCATTTTTAAAAAATATTTTATTTATTCATCACACACACACACACACACACACACACACACACACACTGAGAGAGAGAGAGAGAGAGAGAGAGAGACAGGCAGAGACAGGCAGAGGGAGAAGCAGGCTCCACACAGGGAGCCCGATGCGGGACTCGACCCAGGGAATCCAGAATCAGATCCTGCGCTGAAGGTGGCGCTAAACCGCTGAGTCCCCCCCCGCCCCCCCCCCGCCCCCGCTCCTCCCCGGGCTGCCCATTTGCCATGTTTTTTATTTCCACATTCCCGGAACCTAGCGTGGTGCCTGACAGAAGGTAGGCAACCAATGATGGTTTGTTGACTGCATGAATGAATGAATCCGTGATGATTCAGGAGTGGGGAAGACTCATAGGTACCTGCAGCTCTGCCCCCTTAGGCATCCCGCTCTCTGGTCTTTTTAAAAAGTCCTTACTGTGTACCTGATGTCATTAACCAGGACAATGGGGGTAATTTTGGCACAGATTATCTTCTGCTTAAGGGAAGCCCATTGTGTGAAAACTTACAGTTATTGGAATAATAAATTATGATGATGGTGGTTTTTTTAGACAGACATCTGTGAGGAAAGATAAGCAAGATCTCACCACAAAGGCCTTACAATCGTGGGTAGAGCCTGTGAAAGGCTGTTAAGAATACAAACAATGAAGGGCTATCATAAAAGACAGAAACTTGTTTCGTATAGTCATGATTATGCTTTAAAAACCCTAACTAACATTTGGTATGTCTTCCTTTGGACATCTCTTTCTTGTAGAAATTGTAATGCATATGTATTTTTTGAATCTTGCTTTTAAAAATTCTCTATAACAGAAACATTTCCCTGTGTTGTTATAAACGCTTCATAAATATCAGGTTTAAAGGTTGACTAATACTCTATTTTATGGATGTACCATAATTTATTTAACATTTCCCCTGTTGTTGATCATTTAACTTCCATTTTCTTCCCTATTATAGATAAGGAATTCTGCAAAGATGATCTTTGTGCAATAAAGCTGTTTCATATTTAAGATTATTTCCTAAAGATAGGTGATCAAGGGTCAAAGGCTTGATCTCAGAGAGGGATATTTCTTGAGATTCTTGAAAGTACATCATTGTTAATTTGGGGGATTCTCTCATTTTCCTTGAGAAACCAGGCTCTGGATTCAGACAGGCTGTGCACAAACCCTTGCTCAGGCATTTACCTCTGTGAACTCAGGCACCCTGGCAGAGCTTTCCCATAAGTCTTGGTTCCTTAGCTGTAAATTAGGGGTGATTGAATCCTCTACATGGGGACTTTGTGAAGATGGACAATCAATATACACAAAGCCCAGTGCTTGCAGAGTGTGCTCCATAAATATTAGCTACAATTAATTGGTCTATCTGATTACCCACAAGGATGGACCTTTTGGCTTATGTTTATTGTTGTTTTTATTTGCACGTGTGCATGTGCATATGTGTGTGTGTATAAATTAAGATATATTATTTTAAAGCCAAAACCACTACACCATAAAGGACTTGAAAAGAGCGTACTTCTCAAGTAACCCATTGCACATAGGGCTCTTTCTCTGGGCTCATGTCGCCCAGAGAAAAGCAGCCACTGCTGCTGTATATTTTCTACAGTCTTCTCCTTTTTTGCTAGTTTTTTTAAAATTTTTTTATTTATTTATGATAGTTACAGAGAGAGAGAGAGGCAGAGACACAGGCAGAGGGAGAAGCAGGCTCCATGCACCGGGAGCCCGATGTGGGATTCGATCCCGGGTCCCCGGGATCGCGCCCTGGGCCAAAGGCAGGCGCCAAACTGCTGTGCCACCCAGGGATCCCCTTTTTTGCTAGTTTTAAGGTCTATCATTTACTGTCATTTTTCTCTTGAAGTGATTCCTTTAAGACTGACTCCATTCTTTTTTTTTTTTTTTTAAGATTTATTTTATTTTTATTCATGAAAGGCATACAGAGAGAGGCAAAGACATAGGCAGAGGGGAGCTCTGCGGGAGCTCCCTGCCAGGAGCCTGATGCGGAACTCGATCCCAGGACCTGAGCCAAAGGCAGACGCTCAACCACCGAGCCACCCAGGGGTCCCTGGACTGACTCCATTCTTAAGAATGGTGTTTATTACGTTGCGGAATCCAGTGGGAACATACCGCCAATTGTGTAACACAATCAGAGGGAAAACTGGATTTGATTTCTAGAAATCTGTGGCACCGCCGACCCCTCCCGAAGCACACTTTTCTGTAAAGCGAGAACTCCCAGCAGCGGAAGCGGAGCCTGCTCCCGGGCAGCGGGCAGCGCAGCGACCAGCCCTGTAGAGCACAGAGCATCCCCAGCCGCCGCCGCCCCGCCCACTGACAGTGTCTATAAATCCATTTCCTGTCTTGTAATTATGTTTCATGTAGTAATTAGCCCCTTCATATCAATGAAGCCAAATTTCCAAGTGTAATGGAGTGAAGCCTGAGTGTGTGAGACAAATGGACACGCAGCTTTGGCAGGTGGGGGTCTCCAAGAGCTCCCTGGGGGCAGGGAGGACCGTCCTCTGCATGCAGAGTCCTACTGGGCGCCAGGCTCGGCGCCCGGCCCTTTGCACAGCCTATTTCCTACAGTCCTCACAATGTCTTTTCTGCAGAACCTTCCCTTTGCCTCCATCGTCAGAGTGCAGCTTCTGCACCCCCCCAACCCAATCTTCCCTTCTGGAATCTCCTCTGTACCACCCGCCCTTCACAGCCCGGAGCCAGGCAGCATGCACGGAGCTGGCAGCAGGGTGGGCAAGAGGCTCAGAAGACACCCCAGGGTCCCAGGAGCCCAGAGACCCCGCTGTGGGGAAAACCTTCGCGGCATCCCTGTAAGCCCTTAGGAAGAGGCAGGGAGGCCGGCGAAGACGCGAGGCTGGGGGTGGGGCAGGCAGGGGGGGAGGGTGCTACCCTGGCTTTGAGGAGGGGACCGGGTCTCAGTAACTTCACCTCACCCTCCTCTGTCATCCTCTGCTTTCCTTGTCGTCTCCCCTCTTCTTACATGTCTCCTCCTCCCCATAACCAGACTGAGGTTTAGGGGAAATCCATATCCTATTGTTTGAAAAAGAATTTGCGTGGGAGGGGGAGGTGGGCATAAATTCTGAGGAAGGCTAAGAAAAGGGTAGAAGGGACATTGGATTAGCCTTGAATCCTTGAGCAAGCTTCTTAGATACTGCTGAGTCCCTTAGATTCCTGATCTGGAAAATGGGGTAATAATCTCTGTTTTGCCCAGGCCCCATTGGACTGAGGAGTAGGAAGACTGTGCCCCGTTTTGATTCAAGCATGTGTTGGTTTTCAGTTCCATATCAGGGGAAACGTGTATCAATGCATTTTATGTGTATGTATGTACACACCCCCGACTTGACACACACAGTCAACCGAGTATACAGTTTTGTCTTTTATTTTTTTCCCTGTACCCCAAATCTTTATTTAAATTCCAGCTAGTTAACACACAAATGCAATATTAGCTTCAAGTGTAGGATTTAGTGATTCATTGCTTCCATACAACCCCCGCTGCTCATTGAAAGTGCCCTCCTTAATCCCCATCACCTATTTCCCTCATCCCCTGCCAGACCCCCTCAGTTTGTTCCATCTATACTTAAGAGTCTGTTTCTTGGTTTGTTTGTCTTTTTCTTTCCCCCATGTTCATTTGTTTTGTTTCAGTGTTTTGGTCTTTCAGAAATTTTAAACCACCACATATAACAATAACTGGTTACAATTTATTAACCATTTGCTCTGTGCCAGACCCTATCTCGGCTCTGTACAAATTCTCATATTTAATCCTCAAAACCCTATGGGAAGGTATTGTTAGCCCCACTTCACAGATAAGAAAACCAAGCCCCCAAGTTAAGCTATCTCCCAAGGTCATGGATCTAGTGAGTGTTACAGCTGAAATAGGCCTGAGTTCTGAGTCTTTAGGCTCAATCATTATGCTGCTCCTAAGAATCTGGGCTTTTCCATAGCCAGACATTTTTGGACTCAGAGGGAGGATATTTCCAAATACCATTTTCTCCGGTCTGACTCCCACTTTCCAGTCCCATTGTGGCTCTGGTTCAAAGTGATCTAATGCTTGAAATGAAAAAGGCTTTGGGAGTGTGCCTTGACTTTCATCTCTACAAAGACCTAGGATGTCTCTCCAGCCCCCTTCCTACCACGCAGGGGAGAGAGATCCTTAACTAAAGCTTCAGGCTCAGGACAGGAGTGCTGGGGGCTCTGACCAGGTGATGGACTTTCCACACCAGAAGGTGGCTGCCTGCCGATGGGATGCCACTGCCTCTTTCTCTCCTCTCTCTCTCTTTCTCTCTTTCTCTCTTTCCATATTGCATTGTGAAAGCACTGTGTTCCCTCTATCTTCTCCTTTACCTGCCCCTTCCTTCTTGACCTGGTGCCCTCTTTTTCTCATTATACAGAATTCTGGAAGGGTTCACTACAAGTACAGCTTCTGTGCCAGGCAGGAAGACTCCTTCTCCATCTTTGCTAGTTCAAAAAGTGAGCTAGCGATAGCTGAATGGTAGGAGTGAGAGCTTGGGCTCTAGAGCCATGGGTTCAAATCTTAACTCTGCCACTTTGCGTGTACCTTGACCTCTCAGGGTCTTCAGTTTCCTCCTTTTTTTGGTATGTATGTATTTTTTTTAAGATTTTATTTATTTATTCGTGAGAGACACACAGAGAGAGGCAGAGGGAGGAGCAGGTTCCCTGTGGGGAGCCTGATGTGGGACTCGACCCTAAGATCCCGGGATCACAACCTGAGCCGAAGGCAGACGCTCAACTACTCAGCCTCCCAGGTGCCCCTTGTGTGTGTTTTTTAAAGAGCGGACTAGTAACACCTATGCTGTAAGGCTGTTGCTGGTGTTAAATAAGTGCACAGAAAAATTGTGAGACAGTGCCGATATATATGAAGTGCTCAGCTTTATATGAAAAGCTCTTACTTTTACCCCATGTCAGACATGTCACAAAGTGCTTTGTACACATGATGCTCATTTAAATCACACTGCAATCCTATGAAATAGATGTCATCCCCATTTTACAAATGAGGAAAATGAGTCTCATAGAAGCTAGGATCACATAGGAAGTAAGCAAGACAGCTGGGATTCAACCAGGACTGCCTGATTTCCAAGCTCATGCCCTTAACCTCCTCACTGCACTATCCCTCAAAGACTTCCTCATGAAAAAAGTCCCCAAAGTCTTCCTCATCCCCTCTCTGGGGCTCCCCAAAGGAAACCCTCCAGTCCAAGGGAGGCTGCAGCTGGCTCACGTCACGTGAGTACGGCAGTGCGGTGCTGGTGACCTGTGGTGAGCTAGATTAGACCCTGTGACTGCCAAGGTCCCCTCCAGCACTAAGGCTGGGGATACTGTTACCACACTGGCTTGTAAGGGGCTTGTGGGGGGAGTCTGGCAGAGTCAAGATGTGATTTGAAGGATCTCAAGGGCTGAGAACAGACAGGGCAAAAATAAACTTTTGCATTAATCCATTATCCTAATGATCGTCCTAAAGATAATCTTGATCAGATATGAGCATTGCTGAGATTGATTTGCCTAAAATAAGAATCTCATTTGCATTTTTCTGATTTTTCCCTACTTCATTTAGCCACATCAAGACAGCTGCAGCTCTCACCAAGGACAGACATTTGAAATAGATGGATATCGCCTACGTGTATTTATGGGGCACAGGATCCTTCCCACCCACCTGTGTGTGTTGTAATCTTTTTGACAGAGGAGAGGAGGACAGTTTCAGGAACTTCAAAGTGACAGCTTCGAGTTGCTAATGGAAGGTCAGCGTTTTCAACTTACCTTTGATCACATTTTTAACTTATATAGAAGATATATATCTGTGGACCAAAGAATATATGTGGGTAAAGTGGATTGGGAAATATCCTAATAGCCTCAAGTCTAAGTTACAAAAAGTCATTTCACACATATCTTTCCATTAACTATTCACATCAACCCCGAGAGGTAGCTAGGGCAAGCATTTTTATTCCCATTTTGCAGATGAGAAAACTGAGGCCTGGTGAGGTTAAGGTATATGATTTATGTTATATGTTTTGTCAATAAAGACAAACCTCAACTCCCAACCCTGGGTGTCAAACCTCGTGACTTTCAGATCAGGGTTCTCTACTGTTGGAACCAGCACTCTGTGAGGAGCTCTGGGAAGAACCACTTATCTCTCAGAGAGTAAGATTTGGTCCTAGTCCTATAGACAAGACTACACCTTTCATCCATTTGACCTTCAGTGATCCTTCCTAGGAGAGACAAGGCCACTGAAAATACCGGAGTGTTGATGATGAGCACCTGCACATGCTCCCTGGCAGAGCGGCTCATGAATAATAAAGATCCATGAGACCATAACATCTAAACTTCAGAGATCCTACTGATCCCATTCCCATCTTCAACCTGGAGGCTGTCTTGAACTTGATTAGGTGATTAACTTTTGGATCAGAAAGGGCACGGCCTGTGGAATCAAATCATCGTGGGTTCTGCCTCTCTCTCTTTGTCTCTCATGAATAAATAAATAAAATCTTAAAAAAAAAAAAAAGCGGGGGGATGCCTGGGTGGCTCAGCAGTTGAGTGTCTGCCTTTCGCTCAGGGCGTGATCCCAGAGTTCCCGATCAAGTACCACGTCGGGGGATCCCTGAGTGGCGCAGCGGTTTGGCGCCTGCCTTTGGCCCAGGGCGCGATCCTGGAGACCCGGGATCGAATCCCACGTCGGGCTCCCGGTGCATGGAGCCTGCTTCTCCCTCGGCCTATGTCTCTGCCTCTCTCTCTCTCTCTCTCTCTCTCTCTCTATGACTATCATATATAAATAAAAATTGAAAAAAAAAATTGAAAAAAAAATATTAAAAAAAAAAAAGTACCACGTCGGGCTCCCTGCATGGAGCCTGCTTCTCCCTCTGCCTGTGTCTCTGCCTCTCTCTGTCTCTCATGAATAAATAAATAAAATATCTTTAAAAAAGAAAAAAAAATCGTCGTGGGTTGAGTCCTGGCCTTGCCATTTATGTCAACAGGGGTTCAGAAGGGTGCTCTCCATGCAGAATTTCATTTATTACATTATTTAATTTAGTATGTTATTTCATTTAATCACACAGCACTGCCATGATGAAGATTCTAATGTTATTGTCCCCATCCCATAGATGGAAAACAGGTTCATAGAAGTAGAGACTAAATAACTTGACCAAGCTAAACAGGTAATTCTGATTCCAAATCTTATTTTGTTTTTAAAAAACTTAACTTAAAAGCTTAGGTAAGGCTTTCATTTGACTCAAAATTCAAAAGAAGCCAGATGCCTGGCTGGCTCAGTCAGTAGAGCATGTGACTCTTGATCTTGCAGTTGTGAGTTCAAGCCCCACATTGTGGGCAGAGCTTCCTTAATAATAAATAAATAATACATAAATACACAAAACAGTCTTATGTTTAAAAAAATGCAAAAAAGAAAACTGAAAAGTCTCTCCTTCCTGCCTGGTCCTCCAGCCAGAGTCTGCCTTCCTGGAGGCAACTGATTTTACCAGCTGCATGTGTTTCTTCTAGAGACTTGTTACACATATAGGAGCAAAGAGGCAGGTCTATTGTTTCTACTTTTTTTTCTTCTTGTGGGTGCGTACCTCTTTTTAATTGAAGAGCTATTGTTAAATTTCTATATATAAGTCAACAGTACAGTATTGATTTTGGTAATTTTTATACAAAAATAGTATTTTTAGTTAAACATGCCATATTCTTTCAAGTTTCTTGCCTTTGCTCCTGCTTTTCCCTCAATTCAAAATGTGTGACTCCTCACACTCCTCATCTGGCAAGCTCCTGGGCATCTTTTGGGCTATAGCACAGATGTCATCTCCTTTTGAGAAATCTTCAACTACCCCCTCTCCTGGCTTACTGTTATTCATTTCCTTCTTCATATCCTCACATTTTTCAGAATATACTATAATTATTTTTAAGCTAATTTTATTCCCAAATAGTCTGATAATTCCCCAAAAGATATTCATTCATTCAATAAATACACATCTGTGTGTGTATATATACATATACATACATATACGTACATATACATACATATATATGTATACACACATATATAATATTTTGTGAGGGTCTGCTCTTTTTACTTAAAGTGGCAGCATATTAAATATACTACTCTGCTTCTTGCTTTCTAAAAACTTTTTATTATAGAAAAAAATCACACATATGCAAAAGTAGAGAAAATAGTGTGAACCCCCATATAGCCATCAGCCCACTTCAAGAGTTTTCACACATGGCCAATCTTATTTTATCGACACCCCCACCCTACCCCCGATTATTTTTTTTAAGATTTATTTATTTATTTGAGAGGGCAAGTGAAAGTATGAGCAGGGGGAGAGGCAGAGGGATAGAGAGAATCTTTGAACAGACTTCTCACTGAGTGTTGAGCCCTACTTGGGGCTTGATCCCAGGACCCTGAGACCATGACCTGAGCTGAAACCAAGAGTTAGCTGCTTAACCAACTGAACCACTGAGGTGCCTCCCTACCCTTGATTATTTTAAAGCCAATACCAGACATCATATAATTTCTTCTCTAAATAAATCAGCATATATTGCTTTTAAAATGACAAGAAAACATAACCACAATATCTATTACATGTAAAACATATATATACCATAAACCATCCAGTCAGCATTCAGATTTCCCTGATGGTCCCCCCTTCTCCCCTTTTTAAAAAAAGATTTTATTTATTTATTCATGAGAGAGACAGAGAAAGAGAGGCAGAAACATAAGCAGAGGGAGAAGCAGGCTTCCTGAGGGGAGCCTGATGCAGGACTCAATTCCAGGACCCTGGGCTCACGCCATGAGCCAAAGATAGACACTCAACCACTGAGCCACCCAGGCGTCCCTCTCTCTCCCTCGTTTTTAACAGATGATGCTTTGTTCAAATCAAAATTCAGGCAAGGTCTACACATTGCATTTGGTTGATTCCTTGTTTTTTTTTTTTTTTTTTTTTTATCACCTAACCATACTCTTGGAGATCATTTCATACCAGAACATAAAAGAACTACTTAATTCTTTCTTCCATTGCAGAGAATTCTTCGTATGGCCATACTTAACCAGTCTCCTGTTGGTGGGCATTTAGGTCATTCCAAACCTTTCAGTATTACAAACAATGCTGCATTAAATAACCTTGTTGAGTACGTCACCTTGCACATGTGGGAGTGTGTTTGCAAGACAATTTTCTTGGAAGTGGAATTTCTGGGTATGTGCATTTGAAATTTCAAAAATTATTGCCGGATTGTCCTTCATAGGGGTGGTACCCAAGCGATCAACCCTCTCAGCCATGCAGATGAGAACTCCTTCCCTGCATCCTCCTCAGAAGCACCATCCCCTCTCAGACCTCTGGCTCTGCGATTCCCTTTCCCCAGAATGTCCGGTCTCATCTGTCGATCTGGTGAACTCCTATTCAAGGCTCATCTTAAACCCCACCCAACTGAGATTTTGAGTTGGTGCTCCCTCAGCGGGGGATTTGTAGCACACATCACAGTTTATACTGGGTCTCATACTGGGTCCTCTTTGTTGACTCATCTCTGTCCTCCGCTGGTTAGTGAGGTCCTTAAGGCTGTAGCCTGAGACACACATTAGGTGGTCTAACAAATTGGTCCATGATCTCGGAGTCTTGTCCAATGGGAGTTTAGGGGTTTCTGCTGTTTCCTTGGGTAGAACGAACCCACACGGGTGCATCACCCCCTTTGTAACCCACTCTTGCCCAAGTATTGGAGCCCAGAAAAACCCCAAGCTCCCTGTTTGCCCAGCCTCAGAAGCCTGCAGCAGATGGCACCGCATCACTGAGTCTGGGAGGTCTGATTATCCTAGACCTGCAAATTGTTTGTGGATTCTGACCTTTCAAATTGCTTCCTATTTAATCTGGGCTGGAAGACCTGGGTTTTTGTTGTTTTAAAACCTAGGCTCTCTTCCCACCCCACAAATGAAACTGTCATCCTCCAAATTATTATTATCTGGATGGGCAGGAGCAGAATTAGGCCCCGCAAAAGCAAGTTAGGCGGGGCAGGTGGGAGTAATCCCATGTGCCCGAGGTGGGGGAGGGTGCAGCAGATGGCTCCCCAGGCAAGCCTTGAAAGCCAGGATTAAAAAGTAATTTTCAGCATGCTGAAAATGGGACTGCAGATTTGGGTCACCACAATTAACTCTCTCCCAGCTGCAGGCCAGAGCCTGGGAGTCAAAAGGAAGTGCCCGGTCTAGGAGAGATGCTAGGTGAGAACCTCTTGATTTCTCCTCCCACGCCTTCATGGGAAACATATTCAGAGCCTCTTCTTGAGGAGAGAGTGCAGGCCCTGGGAGAGGGTCAGCCTCTTCCCAGAGACAAGGCTTATACTTCCTCTCTAAACGTGGACTCATGTCACAGGAAAGTCCTTCCAAGGCTTTGGGAGACACCATACGGAAAGAGATGAGTGCTTATCAGAGACCACAAGTGGCATCTCATCTTGTTATCAGAAGTACCTCAGGCATTTGTCCCACAAAAGGTGAAATACTGCCTCACCAATTACTTCCTGGGCTAGAGTTGCCACTGTTCTTTCCCCCAAACACAATCTATCTCTGTCTCTGTACCTGTCCCGCCTCTGACCATAATTCCCTTATCTTTTTTTTAAAGATTTTGTTTATTTTTTTATGAGAGACACACAGAGAGACAGAAACATAGGCAGAGGGAGAAGCAGGCTCCCTGTGGGGATCCTGATGTGGGACTCGATCCCAGGACCCTGACCTGAGCCAAAGGCAGACTCTCAACCACTGAGCCACCCAGGTGCCCTATAATTCCTTTATCTTAAAGGCATTAATTGTTTTATTTTATTTTTTTAAAGATTTATTTATTTATTCATGAGAGACAGAAAGGGAGAGAGGCAGAGACACGGGCAGAGGGAGAAGCAGGCTCCATGCAGGGAGCCCTACGTGGGACTCAATCCCAGGTCCCCAGGATCACGCCCTGGGCTGAAGGCAGGCGCTAAACCACTGAGCCACCCCGGCTGCCTGCATTAATTGTTTTAAATTCTTTTCGCTGAGGAATGACATTCTGCCTCCCACCCCCGCACCCTGGAATTGTAGAACTACGATTAATGCAGTTTCCCTTTTCTCTGTTTACCAGGAAACTCAGAGACAAATTCAAAAACTAATTTCATGGTCTCCACGAATACATTTTATTTTTCCACTTATCTTGTTATTCCATTCTCAGTTCCATATTCCATTGGTTCTGATTTCATTTTCCCCTATATAATTGCACTATATTGCTGGATGTATGTCCTGTATGTTATATCACATCCTTTGTGCAACCAGGTAAAATATAAATAATTAAATGCAGAAATAATCCACTTTCATTCATTAATGCAACTTCTCTACTATGTATTAGATGCTTAATACTGAAGGAAGTGAGTGGCTGAAACAAATAAAATACATTTAAGCATTTAGCACCTATTACAGCCAGGTACAATGCCTCAGACCTTTTATGTCATCTATTTTAATTTATGTCTAACAACCATCTTAAGACATAAATAATTAAGTGAGTTGGAATACATACAGCACTTAGCCCAGTGCCTGGTACAGTAAGTACTAAATAAGCGGTAGCTATTCTTCTTATTAGATCTCATTATTCTCATTTTAAAAGAGGAAACTGCAGTTCTGAAAGGTTAAATTACATTGTTGTGGAGTTTGATGAAAATAATGAACCAAGGGCCTGGCAGAGAGTAGGCAGAGTGTGCATTTGGTTGTTGCTGTTGTTTAAGATTTTATTTATTTATTCATGAGAGAGACACAGAGATTGAGAGAGAGAGAGGCAGAGACACAGGCAGAGGGAGAAGCAGGCTCCATGCAGGGAGCCCGATGTGGGACTCGATCCCGGGTCTCCAGGATCAGGTCCCGGGCTGAAGGCAGCGCTAAATCGCTGCGCCACCCGGGCTGCCCCCAGAGTGGGCATTTGATGCCATCTTTTCAGCGATCCAGAATCCACTGCCCACGCTTTCGGGAACAGTCCTCTGTTTCTCTCTGAGGAACTCTCTCTACTCGCTACAGCATTTGTAGCACCTGGGCTCTGGGCGGGGCTTCACCCCCTCGGGGAGGAGCATGTGACCCATGCGTGGCCAATCAGTGCTCTGGATTTATCTCGCCGCAGTAATTGGCTCAGAGGTCCAGCACGTGACTGAGATCGGTCCAATCCAAGAGACTCCCAGGATTCCTGTGGGCGTTACTGAGAAGAGAGGGAGTCTCGTTTCCACCTGGCCTGAGCCCCGCGGTGGGTGGGCCTGGAGTTTGGGCCGTCGCTTTCCTCCTCTGAGTAAAGAGCCTGTTGGAGAATAGAGCCAAGAAGAGAATGGGAACGCCAGAGACGGAGAGAGTGAATGTGGGTCCTGAAGAAATCCTTCCTCTGGGTCCGGCCCCATCCGAAGTCTGCGAGATCTGTTCCAGGATTAGTGGGGTGGCTGAGCCAGTAAATTATCTTTTTTTGCTTAATCCTGTTTGAATTGGGATTCAACCACAACGACAGAGATCCTGACTTCTATAGGCCTTCAGTGAATTTTTGTACCTTTACTTTAATCGATATGTTGGACTTGCCCAGTGTCACAGCTAGTAAGTGGCAACAGTGATATTTGAAACCAGTTCTGACCCTATAGCTCATGTATGTCATGTTCTCTGCATATGAGAACTTGCATTGTATTGGGGGGCCAGACGGACACAGACACAGATGAATCAGGTGGATGATGAGCCAAGGTGGGGACGGCTTGGCCGTTGTGTAAAAGCCCTGGGCGTCGTGCTTCTGGAGCACCCTCACCCTGCACTCTCCTTCCAAAGCTGTAAATGGTCTGGGAGAAGCACAATTGCTGGTTCACAGACATGCCAGCTGGCTCTACGTGTTTCTATGCAAGGAGCTGATGCTTCTATTGCTTATTTAAAGGAGAATTCTTGCCTAGAGCAGACTGGATGAAACAGAGACACATCCACAGTGCTGGACTCTGACTCACCATGTGACTCCTTTGGTTGAGTCATCTCTCTCCTGAGATGGGCTCTCTTGTCTGCAAAATGAAGCTTGACAAATGTACAAATGAGGTCTCTTGAGTCGTGAAACTGGAAGGTTGCTGCTGGGTAGTCCCACCTGAGTAACTGTAGGACTAGGCTTTCCCTCTCTAACATATCTGGGAGTCCCCAAGGGTATTGGTGAACAAGTCCAGGTGGTCTGACATTATCTCCCCAGCTCTGGAAAGACCCTCGCTCCCGATGGAGCTCAGTGCCTCCTGTTGCACAACAGTCACCCCTGCCCAGAGTGCCCTATTTCTGTGGCACTGCCTGCCTCTGGACTATCCTCTTAGCATGCTGCCCCACTGCCCTGGACCTCTGGTGAGGAAGGAAGCTCCCTTCCCCAGTCCTGTTATCATGGAAATACTCTCCAGGGAGTGGTCTGGTATGTGTGTCATGGTAAACTTGCAGGAAAAGACAACTATTGGAAGGCTGGGTGTGGCTCCGGTTCTACAAGTTTTGTTACTTTCAGGGCATCCCCCTGTTAGGGCAAGTGCACCAAGCTATGCATATGAGGATGAAAGCGCCAGTGTCCCCACTCAAGGACAATTGCAACAAGTATGAAAGATACTATTGTTACAGACAGCACATTCAAAAGAAATAAGTCTGGTGAAACAATTCTTTTTTTTTTTTTTAAGATTTTATTTATTTATTCATGAGACACACACACAGAGGCAGAGACACAGGCAGAGGGAGAAGCAGGCTCCATGCAGGGAGCCCGATGCGAGACTGGATCCCTGATCCCAGGATCATGCCCGGAGCCAAAGGCTGATGCTCAATCACTGAACCACCCAGGAGTCCCCTGGTGAAACAATTCTGTAAGGGAGCTGTTCACCCAGTTTTGCTTACTCTGTGTGACAGAATCATAAACTTAATAATCAGCTAGGGCCCACCCTATTCAGGATTCAAAGATGGTTAAAATAGGGTGCTAGTAAATGTTTAAAAACCAGCTTTCTGGGAGGATACCTGGGTGGCTTAGTGGCTGAGCATCTGCTTTTAGCTTAGGGTGTGATCCCGTGTCCAGGGATCCAGTCCCACATTGGGCTCCTTGTAGGGAACCTGCTTTTCCCTCTGCCTATGTCTCCTGCCTCTCTCTATGGATCTCTCATAAATAAAATAAATAAAATCTTAAAAAAAAAAAAAAACAGCTCTCCAGAAAAAAAATGTTTGTCATAAACTTTATATAATTTATATGTTTATTATAAAATTTTATAAATTTTATAGATAGAAAAGGAATGTAACACACAATTCACAAATAACAAGATACACAATGCAGTATTGTAAATCCCATACAGGCAATTGATTCTCATGATGCCTGACCTTTGTTGAACTCTTATGCCCATAGCTAAACTATGGCTGCAATTCAACCATGATTTGACAAAATCAGACTATGAATAAATGCTTGATTACTATTCTATTCAGCAAAGAAGGCACACATGTCACTAAATAAGTGAGTATAATTCCAATGTGAGTATGGGTTGACATTTTCGTTTCTGTTAAGGAGTAATACAGGAGAGAAACACCACCGATGTCTATTGGCTCTTCATTTGTTCACTAATGACATAGTGACTTCTTTGCTGAATCAAGTAGTAGTTTTTGAGCTCTAAAAGAACATTTCCTGAATTTTCTGTGCCAGTCACAATGTAGCAAGTAGAGATACTACATGTGTTTAAATCGAGTCTGCATTATTGACATTTCACCATCATTTTCTTAAGTTCTTACAATCAACAGTATCCATGATGGATACTCCCACTGTGGCTGATTTCAATTTACCACCTTTAAGTCATGGAATGTGGATTTGGAAAGAGATCCATGGTAGCACTACATTACATGTAGTATTTCTACCAGACAGACACAATAGATGTAAATAACCTCAAGAGCATACATAGTAATAAAATGTAGTAAGATAATTGAAAAGTGAGGAGTTCTGAGTATTTACCTTTTTAAAATGTAATGTATTCATTATAGTGTAGATGTCGAATTTATTCTGTCCTATGACAGTGACTCTGATATAAAGTTAAATATTTTTTATACTTTGTAAATTAGCTAAAGTAATGGAAATGCTGGCTCAAATGGGCTTAAACAATATGTAATTTTATCATTTTTCATAGCTGAAGTCCATGGGCTCTGGGGTTGGTTGTTTAGAGACTCGGCATCAGCATTGACCTAGTCTTTCATCTTTTTGCTATGCTAACCTCCATACTAATTCATCCTTAGGTCGTTAGCAAAATGGCTGCAGTGGTTCCAGCCATCACAACCAGAGAGTATAAAAGTCCAGAGCAGGAATTTTCTGAGCTCCATGGACAAACTCAGGGATGCACAAACCTCAGTAGGAAAAAGAATCACAAAACCAATCTCTAACTAAAATTTGGTATTTCCTTTGATTATGAATGTAGGCAACAAACTACAGTAGTAGTAGAATAGTATGAGTTTGCCACCAATAGAAGTTACATGTATTTTTAAGTAACATTATAATTGTGAATATATCATGAAATATATTTTATGCTTAAAAATTTGAAATTATAGTAGTTATTAGACCTGCCACTAGATCTTGATATGGAATGTGTTAATAAAGTATTAATACTTTATTAATTAGTTAATACTTTATTGGTTAATAAAGTAAAAGTATTTATGTTTTCATATTTTAATAGTTGTGTGACATTATAATTGTTTGCACATAGTTTATTTGATATGTCTAAAAATATCATTCCCGTGGCACCTGGGTGGCTCAGTGGTTGGGTGTCTCCCTTTGGCTCAGGTTGTGATCCCAGGGTCCTGGGACTGAGTCCTGCATTGGGCTCCCTGCAGGGAGCCTGCTTCTCCCTCTGCCTGTGTCTCTGCCTCTCTGTCTCTCATGAATAAATAAATAAAATCTTTTTTTAATTTAAAAAATACATAAATAAAAATATCATTCTAAGAAGGGGTCCATAGAATTCACCCAACTGCCAAAGAGATCCTGACACCAAATATATATCTGATATGAAGGCAGAAGCAGGGACATCTCGCACCTCTTTTCTGTTTCTTTTTTTTTTTTTTTTTAAAGATTTTTTTTTTAATTTTTATTTATTTATGATAGTCACAGAGAGAGAGAGAGAGAGAGAGAGAGGCAGAGACACAGGCAGAGGGAGAAGCAGGCTCCATGCACCGGGAGCCCGATGTGGGATTCGATCCTGGGTCTCCAGGATCACGCCCTGGGCCAAAGGCAGGCGCCAAACCGCTGCGCCACCCAGGGATCCCTCTCTTTTCTGTTTCTTTCAAGAAATAGCATATTTCATTGGTCAGAACTAGGTCACGTGACATTCTTGAGCCAGTTCTAGTGAAAGGAAGTGCATTTACCCTTGGACCAATCAGATGCGGTCAGCTTTCCCTGAAGCTTGGAGCTTCTTCGGAGAGAGTGAGTACAGCAAAGTGGGGCTCCCTTATGGTAGAGGAAAGGAAGGATGAATGCTATGGGTCAGGCATTACTCAGAGATCTGCCTCACTTTGTGTCGTATACCAGAGGGTTAAGAAACAACAACAACAGCATGATTTTATGTGAACACTTGGGAAGAGTAGGGAGGCAAGATGGTCTTTTTACCTCTCTAGAAAGTTTTCCAGAGGAAGTTCTGCAGGAGATGAGTCTTGGAGAATGGAATGGACTTAGCTGGGAGAAAGATGGAAACTTGCTCCAGAACGTGGAAACAGTATGTGCCAAAGCTAGAAGCATGAAAGGCATGATGTGTTCTGAGAACTACAATAGTTTAATATTTGATAAGAGAAGGGGTACAAGGGCAGCCCTGGTGGCTCAGTGGTTTAGTGCCACCTTCAGCCCAGGGTGTGATCCTGGAGACCTGGGATCAAGTCCCACATCGGGCTTCCTGCGTGGAGCCTGCTTCTTCCTCTGCCTATGTCTCCGCCTCTCTCTCTCTCTTTGTGTCTCTCATGAATAAATAAATAAGATCTTTGGAGAAAAAAAAAAAAAGAGAGAGAGAGAGAGAGGGTACAAGAAAGGAAGCTGGAGAGGTGGCCCCAGACACCAACAGGAAGGGTATTAGGTACCATGATGCCGACAGGAGGGGTATTAGGTACCAAGGTCAGAATTTGAATTTTGTCCTGGTGAATGCAGGAAGTTCCTGAGGGGTTTTAAGCAGAGCAGTGACCTGATCTATTTTGGGTTTTATGTTAAAGATTATCCTGGCTGTGGTGTGGAGAATAGAGAAAAGGGAGCAAGCCTGGAGGCAGGGAGATTGCATAGGAGCCTGTTGTTAAACCAAGAAAAGTGGTGGTGGTCAGAACAGAGAAGGTAGAGGTAAACTTGAGAAGAAACAATAGCCCTGACAGGATTCAGGAGATTGGGTGAATCTGGCATGGGGATAGTGGCAAGGGAAATGGGTAAGTCCCAGATGACCGCCATGTTGGTGACTTGAGCCAGTGGTGGATGGTGGAGCTGTTCACTGAATAAGAAGCAGGAGAAAATGCAGTGGGGGGCAAGGAGAGGTCAGGGTAGACAATATCACTGGTTCAGAATTGGACAGATTGTGATATAATTTTGGCTCCTTTTGTTCTTAGCATTTCCATTTCTTGTATTTTCCCCAAAAGCTCAGAACCTCCACAACTCGTCCAGGAGAACCGTGAGGCTGGGTCTGAGGGCTGCAGGATCTCTGCAGAAATAAGAAGACGTGGTGGAGAAGGGATGACACCCAGTGATATAATCTTTGGCCCACTGCTCCAAAGATGCGCTAAGACAATAAAACCACTAATTCTGTCTCCTAGTATACCAGGAATGGAAGCTCTGCAGGAAAACCAAGTTGTATTGTAATTACAAGCTTTTAAGTAAGTATCACGGGTGATATTTAGCACCAGACAATGAACTGTTGAAGACTTTATTGTTTTTGTCCTGTTCAGAGAGTGAAATCAGACTCAGCAGAACTCGGGGACTTTTAAATAGATTTGGAAAGTGACTCTGAGCCAAGGTGCCTGCCACTTTACCAAGTAAATTATCAAGGCAGTAAGAGGCTGGAACTTCAGCCTAGGGAAGTGGTTAATTGCCTTGCCCTCTAGCTGCTGTTTCGGTTCTACGCATGCTGTAGACTGTAGCAATCCAAGAGAGGCACTATAAATTTCACGGTGGGGGGACCCATTGGGAGTGGGGGTAAGGCGGGGAAGGTGAGCAGTTTATTGATGCCGAAGTTCATTATCAATCATGGGAAACATGGACCTTTTAAAGGCAGTGCTGTCTAACAGAACCCTTACATTTTGGCTTCTTCCTGTGTTCTGGACTTCCCTTCCCTACCCACACATACACACATGAAGCCATCAGCATTGTTTTATTTTCTTTCTTTATTATTTTTTAAAGATTTTATTTTTTATTCATGAGAGACACAGAGAGAGACATAGGCAGAGGGAGAAGCAGGCTCCCCGTGGGGAGTCCGATGTGGAGCTCGATCCCAGGACCGACCCCAGGATCAAGCCCTGAACTGAAGGCAGACGCTCAACCACTGAGCCACCCAGGCGTCCCTAATCCCAATGCTTTAAAAAGAGGATGCTTGTCTTGGAGAAGCAAATTTCATGAGGAAGTAGACAACTATATTGATTTCACACACCCCACATCCCCAGACCATCCCATCCTGGGATTCTCACTATTCCCTGACCTGTGCCCTCAGCTCTGAGCTGGACAGAATGTACCAGTGATGCTGGCCCCAACTTTAGGAGCCGACCGGCAAAGGCTGGTAGTGTTCGCATGACTTTGGCTGTCGGGGGTGGAGGCGGTGGCAGTGGCTGCTGCCGGTGTCACCTGGTGGGTGGGGTGCTGGAGAGGCAGGTGGGTTCTTTCACACACTGGAAGTTTGTGAAGGCGTTTGGAGCTTGGGAGCTGTTTGTGTCTTCGTCCTGCAAGCTGTCGGATGCCTCTGCTTAAACACAGGCTGATTCCCCAGCACAGGGCTCTGCTCAAGTGCTGCTCAGGGGGTCCCTACCTCGTGGGTCAAGCTTGTCACCCAGGCTTTCTTCCTGGCGGGTCCTCTCAGGCAGGGATCAGGCATGCATGCTGTGGGGGCTGTTGTGACAGGGCTGGCACTGGGAGTCCGGGAGGCTCTCCCTGAAGGCGGGGGATCAAGTCAAGGGAGGTCATCTGTGGGCTGGGCTGGCCGCTGGCTCCGGAGTCCAGGGGTCTGAGAGGCAGCCAGGGGGCCCCTCTGCTAGTAGTGGGAGCGGGAGCTCTGCTCCACGGGCCCAGGCCACGTGCTGCTGGCCTCGTTGGCACTGCCCGAGGAGTGGGTGGTTATAGCTGGCAGGCTGATGATCTGCAGATGAACCTGGTCTGATTCAGGCGAGGGTGGAGATACCAGAACAGCATTTCCCAAAGTCTGTTCCACTGAACACTGATTCCATGGAACCTAAAAAGGATAAAAGGATTCTGGGATTATATAAATTGAAGAGGTGCTGAGTTAAAGAAAGGGAAACAGATCTCTTTACTGAAAAACTTCTCAAACTTACAATTTGCTAAGGAGTGTAGTAAACCCTTAGGAACTAGAGTATATAGAGTCTCTCAAACCTGTTTAATTATGGAACTGAGTTTTTTGGCATTTTTGTCTGTTTGTTTGTTATGGTATAGCATCTCTTGGGGTAGGGGTTCCATAGGACAGACTTTGGGAAGCACTGCTTACGCTTTCCTCACATACTGAGTCTAGGTGACCATGCTGAGGTGCTCAGATCTGGTACCAGGATGGTGGATTTTGAATACAGCTATTGGTGGGGCTACTTTTTCTAGGTTTTCAACTTTGGTATTTTTCTTTCTTTCTTTCCTTTTTTTTTTTTTTTTTAAGATTTTTGACTTATTTATTCATGAGAGATACAGAGAGAGAGGCAGAGACACAGGCAGAGGGAGAAGCAGGTCCCTGCAGTGAGCCTGATGTAGAACTTGATCCCAGGACCCTGGGGTCATGATCTGAGCTGAAGGCAGATGCCCATCACTGAGTCACCCAGGGGTCCCTGGTATTTTCTTTCTTTCAATTATTAACTTTTTTATTTAAAACATGATGAAAATTTAAAATGTTAACCATAACAGGGATGATTATATCATAATACCCACCTAGGTATCCATTGCAAGATTTCAGCATCTTAAATTATTTTTCCCATTCATTTGTTTTTGAAGATTTTATTTAGCTATTTGAGAGAGATAGTGAGCAAGAGAGACAGAAAGAAAGAGAGTACAAGCAGGGGGAGGGGCAGAGGGCGAGCAGGCTCCCCACTGAGCAGGGAGCACAATGCAGGACTCGATTCCAAGACCCTGAGGTTATGACCTGAGCTGAAGGCAGACACTCAACTGACTGAGCCACCCAGGCTCCCCTTTGCCTATTCATCTTTAACTTTGGCATTTCTCGCAATGACAGTTAATGAATATGTTGTAGAAAAGTCCAGGAACTCAGACCTCTTGATATTAAAACAAGAGAAAGATGGGATGCCTAGGTGGCTCAGTGGTTGAGTGTCCTTCTTTGGCCCAGGGCATGATCCTGGAGTCCCAGGATCGAATCCCACATTGGGCTCCCTGCATGGAACCTGCTTCTCCCTGGGCCTGTGCCTCTGCCTCTCTGTGTGTGTGTCTCTCATGAATGAATGAATGAATGAATGAGTGAGTGAATGGGTAAATAAATAAATCTATCTTTTTTTTTTTTTTTTTTTTTTTTTTTTTAAATTTTTATTTATTTATGATAGTCACAGAGAGAGAGAGAGGCAGAGACATAGGCAGAGGGAGAAGCAGGCTCCATGCACCGGGAGCCCGACGTGGGATTCGATCCCGGGTCTCCAGGATCGCGCCCTGGGCCAAAGGCAGGCGCCAAACCGCTGCGCCACCCAGGGATCCCTAAATAAATCTATCTTAAAAAAAAAACAGAGAACAAAACAAATCCTGGCTCAGCTGTTTGTTCATTGGATGTGAAATCTAGACAAGTTTCTTAACCATGCCGAGCCTCAGTTTCCACCTCAATAAAATGGGTTTAATAATACTACCTACCTCACAGGGTAATTATGAGGAACAAATGAGACAGTACCTGTTTATCACTTAGCACTTGACCTGCTACAAATCAGGAGCTCAGTGAGTATCTTTTTAAAAATTCTGATATAGGAGGTAAATACATGTCAGCTGACAGAAGGAACCAGGGAATGAATGTGGGCTGCTATACACGTGAGGCAGGTGGACAGGGTGCGTGGGGTTACCTTGGCGATTCGGGATGGCTCTGTTGAGAAGCCTAACAGAATTAGTGTTCTGCTTCTACATCTTGGGCCAACCTGGCTTCAACTTGACTTTGCTATTACCGGTCAGGGTACCGATGGGAAAAAGCCACAAACACACTCAATAAACTCTAACCTGTGCCATTTAGAGTTTAGAATCCCTTGATGTGCTGGAATGGCTCTGCACCTGAACTTGGGGGCTGGGGGCACAATCTCTGCCATTGAAGCCTGGCATCAACTCATCAAAGGGAACGAAAAGGTCACTGGCATTTTGGGGATGCCTGGAACTTAGTGAACGGAGCAGTGAGGTCACCACTTCACCCTCCGGCTGTAGAGTCCTCTCTTGTGAAGTGATTCATATCCTAATGGAGGGGAGGAGGCAAAAATAATGAGCAGCTGTTTCTCCTGCTCTCTGCGTGGGGCACTGCCTCCAGGCCAGGCACAGGCAATTGGAGGAAATGATCTGAGGGTTCAAGGTGAGGCCTGAATGTGGTGAAGCAGTTTGTGCCACATGAAGGGAAAGAAGGGTGCAGCTGGCTTGTGAGTTATGAAGGCCACACCTGGCCAATTTCAAAGAGCATCCTTCTTTATGTGGAAAGGCCTCCCAGCCAGTCCCTGGCTGGCTCTCTGATGGGCGATCGGTGGGGTGAGGGGGCCGGCAGGGCTGTTTCATATGGGCTTTGGAATGGCATGCTGCAAGCCCTAGAAAGTGTTCTTTCTGGGTGTGGAGGACGTATGCTCAGGCAGCGTTTAAATCAAACCAGAAATAGCATTGGTAACCAACTTCCTATGTGATAAGCCTTTTCAACGAGCTAACTCACAGTCCTCAGGGGTGAGTTTTCCCTCATTAGCTCCATTGTGCGAATGGAGAAACTGAGCCAAGATCAGGTTGAATAACTTGCTAGAGGTCATATTAGTATTAAGAACCAGGATTTGAACCCACGCTGTTTAGCTTCCTGAGCCTAGGTGTTGAACCTCTATGCCGCCATGGGATTCAGCAGAAATGGAGTTCAGTGGTGGGTTAGGTCAGCTACGTGGGGGAGGCGTCTGGCCTGGTCTGAGCTCTGAGAGGCAGGGTTGTGGCAGGTTGTGGTAGTTGGCTGAGGGATGAGTTCAGGCCAGAACTAAATACCTGAATTTCACTTGTCTTGCAGACAGAAGCAAAGAAGCTCAGGCCAGCTCAGATTCATTTTACTGAGTATCGCCCTTGTGATCTTTGCCAGTGTTTATTGCCCCAGCTCCATATGTGGGTGACAGAGATGGGATTATCACCTGGTCCCATAATGGTCCTATCTGCTTTGGGGGCAAGAGGACTCTCATTCCTGGGAAAAAGGAAAAGAGCTTTAGATACAGACTTGATGGGGCTTGAAATCAAGTTCCAAATCATATAACTATGTGACTTCAGGAAAATTACTTAACCTCTCTGAGCCTCGCTTTCTTTGTCTGTAAAATAAGGATAATAATATGTAGCTTGTAGCCTTATTATGAAAATCAAATGAGATGATTTGTGTACATTATACAGTGCTTGGACATGGTCAGTGCTTGGTCAGTGTAGCTTCCTCTGCATGCTTGCCTTCTCCCCCTTTCTGGAAAAAATGATTGGGATAAATAAAAAATGAACAAGGGAAAGGCAGTGCAGCTACAGGACCTGCAGCCCTCTCAAAAGCCTGTGGCACTGGAGAAAGTTATTTCTGATTCCAGCTGTGCTTGGAGAGGACAAGGGTGCACAGAGAAGCCCGCTGGCCCTGCATCTAGGAACTGACACCAGATACTGCACACACAGGCAGGACAACCAGGAACCCAGGCAGGTAGCTGAACCTTCAAGAGAGCTGAGACCAGAGGAGGTAGCCCCGAGGCCCTGGCCAGAGAGGGAGGGCGGAATGGTGACCATTGCCCAGCAGGAAGGCCAGCCTGTCTTCATGAGACTAGCCACAGTGCGGTCCTGGGTTCAGCTCACACCCGTGTCCTCCCTTCTCTTCCCCTTCCTAGGAAAAGCAAATCAGGTGGGTTGTCTGATTGTTCAACTTGCCTTCTGAGCCACCAGGAAAGAGAAAGGCCAGAGAGAGAAGGCAAGCAGAATGCATTCATTCATTCACTCATTCATTCATTCATTCATTCAACTGATATGTATTGAGTATCTCTTTCCTCCACATGTGTGTTAGTTAGACCATAGGCTACTTATGCAGACCTCGCTTCACAAAGCGCACGTGTTAGCAGGGTGACCTCACGCAAGTCACTTAACTTCTCTGGACATCAGTTTCTTCATCTGTATAATGGGCAAGAAGTCACTTTCCTCATATATGGCAAGCACTAAATGGATATTGTTTCTCTTTCTTCCCCATCTTGTCCTCCTTTTTTATTTATTCATGATAGACAAAGAGAGAGAGAGGGAGAGGCAGAGACACAGGCAGAGGGAGAAGCAGGCTCCATGCAGGGAGCCTGACGTGGGACTTGATCCCGGGACTCCAGGATCGCGCCCTGGGCCAAAGGCAGCGCTAAACTGCTGAGCCACCCAGGGATCCCCCCCACCTTGTCCTCCTTTCCAAGCATCTGCTAAGGGAGGACCAGAGGCTGCCAGCACTCATGTGCATGTGATTTTGCATAAAGATGGGGTATCTTTTTTAGCTGGGGAGGTGGAAAAGCTGCCAGAGGCCCACTTTTGTCTTTACTTGCTCTGCTCACCAGGCCTATTTCAGTTATCTATTGCTTTGAAATGAATCATCTCCGTAAGTAGTAGCAGAAAACAACAACATTTTATTATTATCTCTCATGGTGCTATAGACTACCTGGCCTCAGCTATACGGCTTTGGTTAAGGATCCCTGGGGTCAGACGGTAGCTGGAGCTGGAGACATTTCAAAGGCTTCCTCGCTCACGTGACAGGCCATGATGCTGGCTGTCGGCTAGGATCTCAGCAGGGACTGTCACCCAGCCACCTGCACGGAGCCTCTCCATGTGGTCTGGGCTTCCCCACAACACGGCAGCTGGGTTCCAAGAGAACCAGGTGGAAACAGAACATTACTTCTGCCCCAGTCACATGTCTGCCTGGATTCGAGTGGAGGAAACTTAGCCCACGTCTCCGGATGGGAGAATCATCAGTGTCGCAATGTGAGGACATGTGGGATGGGAGACCTTGTGGCAGCCATCTTGGAGAATACAAGCTGCCACACTGGCCCACCAGGAAGAGTTTCTAGAAGTCTAGAAGGAAGGCTGTGGCTGGACTGCCAGGCATGAGGTTGCTAGGGCACAGAGAAGCACAAGTCCCTTGAGGAGAGGCTTTGGGTCCGAGGTGTGGGGAGGGGTTCTATCACTGCCAAGGTAGTTCTTGGAACCCTGGGACTCCAAAATTGGGTGAGATTCTCACAGTAGCCAACAGGGCAGAAAACTGGAGAAAGGGGAGAACAACAGAGTCTGGCATTGTGAGAATTTGTTAGGCTTAGGAAATAGCACTTAGTCTTTCTCTGGTGATGTTCTGGTCTTCTTCCAGGAGACCTACTTAAGCTACTTGAGGAGGGCCCTGGGAACTTAGGGGGTGGGAGCGAACACCCGTCTCAGAAGTCAGTGGGCTGGGCAGCCCCGTGGCTCAGCGGTTTAGCGCTGCCTTCAGCCCAGGGCGTGATCCTGGAGACCCAGGATCGAGTCCCATGTCGGGCTTCCTGCATGGAGCCTGCTCTCTCTGCCTGTGTCTCTGCCTCTCTGCCTCTCTGTCTCTCTCTCTCTGTCTCTCATGAATAAATAAAATCTTAAAAAAAAAAAAAAGTCAGTGGGCTCCCTGGTGCCGGGTGAGTGTGGCTTCAGCCTTCTCCCAGCATCCATCTTCCAGCCCCAAAGTAGGTGGTCATTTCTAAGCATCAGGAGGGGACAGGGTGGTCTCCCCTCTGATCTGCCTGCGATGAACCCACCTCTTGCAGAAATTGGAAAAAAACCACATATGTGGCCACCAGTCCACCTAGTCCTAAAAACTTAAGGAAAGCAAGCTTGAGATTAGTCTTACAAAAATGATTCTCCAGGCGGGAGCAGAATGAAATCTATGGAAAAATACATGATCACTCACCATGAAAAATAAAAGAGGGAGCTCTCCTTGCCCCACCCCCTGGTGAATGAGGCAGAGATTAATCTATTGAAATCAAATGTATAAATTATACATGGATGGGAATTGGCTCAGGCGTAAGGTGTCTGATAGGGTGCTGATGGAGATGAAAATGAGGCTTGAAAGATCATTTCTGCTTTTGAATCAGCTGCAGTATTGCCGAGGCTCCTGGGCCTGCCTGATAGAAACACCCTGACTTATCAAATTAGAAAAGCCCCCATCCCCACACTGCTAGAACATGCAACTTCAAGTAATTGCTAATGTTTTGGATGATATTTCTGTGCGTCACCAGGAATAATAAAAAGGCAATAAAAGTTTGAAGGCCCATATTTTTGCTGCGTGATGGCTGATGTAAATCAAACCCACCTCTTCAAAGGGATAGACAGAAAGTTTTATGGGGTGGCTGCTGCCTGCCAAGAGAAGAAGGGTGGGCCTGAGTCTGGGCATGAGTGTCGCCTGCAGTCATGGCTGTGTGACCCTCGGACCCACTCTGGACTTGCTACTACTCTACCCAACTCACCGATCCATTCAATTAACTTCGTGAGTATCTACCACGTGCCAGGCTCTGCGCTCTGCACATATTTGGCACTGGATAAATAGAATCGACACCACGATGGAATATAGCAAGTCCCTTTCTTCCAGAAGTTCCAGGTCAAAGACACAAAAGCAGATAAACTGCAACACCATCCAGTTAGAGTTAAACCAAGGTGCTTTGATCAGAGGGTTTGAGGAGTAACGGGTTTATGAAAGAGTAGAGGTTGTTTTGCCTGGCAAAGAGGATTACTCCCTACTAATGATCATCTGGCCAGAGCTTCACCATGTGCCCTCAGAGAGTCTTTAAGGTGACCTCTGCTGAGAGGACAGGAGAGGAAGTGAGCTGAGATTGAGCAGGAGCTTTTAGGTGGGGTGGCACAGAACCTGGTCATTCATGTCGGAGGTGGGTGAGGGAGATAGCATTGGTTGATGCAGCTGCATGAGGTTAGGGACCCTTTCAGCATCTCCAGGGACTTATACAGGGCCTGGCTCAAAGAAGGTATGATTTTTCTCTCACAAATAAATAAACAAATGGTCCATTACCTAGCATTATTTCAGGATAGGACAAATCCTGCCCTGTTTGTACAAGCAAGGTATACACTCACCTAACAACCTGACCAGGGGAAAGATGTGGCCCTTCCCGGCCTGTGATGTTGTTATTTTAACCATTTGAACTCATGGCTCACCCCCTTTTTAAAATTATGTTATTTCGGGTATAATAAGCGTACGGCAAAGTGCATAACTTGTAATTGAATAGCTCAGTGAATGTTACATACGTCCACACCCTTGTAACTGCCAGCACATCAAGATATAGGACAGTTCCTGCTGCCCACGAGGCTCCTCTGTGCCCTTTCCAGGCCTGTGAGGAAACCACTATTCTGATTTCTCGGGTCTTTCTTTCTTCCTTCCTTTCTTTCTCTTTCTTTCTTTCTTTCTTTTCTCTTTCTTTCTTTCTTTCTTTCTTTCTTTCTTTCTTTCTTTCTTTCTTTCTTTCAGATTCTTTAGTTATTCATTCATGAGAGACATAGAGAGAGGCAGAGACATAGGCAGAGAGAGAAGCAGGCTCCTGTGGGGAGCCTGATGTAGAACTCGATCCCAGGACCCTAGGATCATGCCCAGAGCTGAAGGCAGACACTCAACCACTGAGTTACTCAGATGCCCCCTCCCGGGTGTCTTTTGATTAAGAAAATAATAACCAGGGTTGCCTGGGTGGCTCAGTCAGTGAAGCATCCAACTCTTGATTTTGGCTCAGGTCATGGTCTCAGGGTTGTGAGATCGAGCCCTGTGCTGGGCATTATGCTGAGAGTGGAGCTTGCTGGAGATTTTCTTTCTCCCTTTCCCTCTAAACCCCTACCCCCCTAAAAAAAAATAAGAAGAAAATAATAGCCAGTGGTTACCAGGGGTTGGGTAGAAGGGGAATAATGGGGAGTTAGTGTTTGATGGGTAGAGTTTAAGTTTGGGAGGATGAAAAAGTTTTGGAGATGGGTGGTGGTGGTGGTTGAACAACAGCTCAAATGTATTTCATTAATGCCACTCGACTGTACGCTTCTAAATGGTTGAGATCGTCTTATGTCATGCATATTTTACCACAATAAGAAATTTAAAAGATAAAGTCTCATCAAAAAAGAAAATAATGGAGACACCTGGGTGGTTCAGTGATTGAGCATCTGCCTTTGGCTCAGGTCGTGGTCCTGGGGTCCTGGGATCGAGTCCCACATCAAGTTCCCTGCAGGGAGCCTGCTTCTCCCTCTGCCTGTGTCTCTGCCTCTTTCTCTGTGTCTCTCAAGAATAAACACATAGGGCAGCCCCGGTGGCGCAGCGGTTTAGCACTGCCTGCAGCCTGGGGTGTGATCCTGGAGAACCCGGATCTAGTCCCACATTGGGCTCCCTGCATGGAGCCTGCTTCTCCCTCTGCCTGTGTCTCTGCCTCATCTCTCTCTCTCTCTCTCTCTCTCTCTGTGTCTCTAGAAATAAATAAATAAGTGAAAAGCTTAAAAAAAAAACTTAAAAAAAAAGA
Source organism: Canis aureus (assembly GCF_053574225.1). Taxonomy (NCBI): domain Eukaryota; kingdom Metazoa; phylum Chordata; class Mammalia; order Carnivora; family Canidae; genus Canis; species Canis aureus. Next base: position 18,832,442 of record NC_135626.1, read on the forward strand.
ATAAATACATAAAATCTTAAAAAAAAAGAAAAGAATGACCAAAAACTCCTGTGAATTCAGCGACTGCCTTAAAATGGAATTTTATTTTATTCATAACCATCAATTCGATATTCCTTTGAAAAAACAATAGTACATGTGAGTGTGAGGCTTTCCTTTCCCCACCCACAAACGTGTGTGCAGGACATACACGAAGATTCCTACATCTCAGTAATGGCTGCAAGACCCCTGCCTCCTCTCAGTGTCTGAGACCCCCAGATTCACATCAACTGGTCATTTCAATATCAGAGAAGGGAAGGACTGGTCCAGGGCCACATAGCTCATCAGTAGCAGAGCCAGGATGAGACCTCTGGGCTTGAGTAGCCTCTGGCAGGTGCTCTTGGCTCTACGCCAGCGCTGTTCTGCACCATCTCAAGATCAAGACCATGTGTGTTCTTCTGAGCCTCTGTTTTCTGTTTCCTACAAGCACTTAACTAGATGTGATTACTAACTTGGGGACTCCTCACTTGCCTGTTCCATCAAGGCAGGAAGGAGGATGTTAGGCCAAGAGATGGGGCCTCCCGATTCCTTTGTAATTTGACCCTGAAGCTCACTGGGGAAGTGGGGGGCTGGTACAGCCTCATTCTTGTCATCAAGGCTGTGTTGTGGCTCTTGTGAACAAGGACAGGTGCACCTGGAGGCAGTGTTCAAAGCCGAAGGCTGGGAATCCAGTTTCAGAATAGAGGTGCTGTCAGAGGCAAGAGTGGGTGCCTTGGCTATTTTGGCAAGAGCTGACAGTAAGGAATTCTCTCGCACAAGCTGTGCAGCGCATTTTGTATTGTGGGCTGTCCTGCCTCCGCCTCTCTTTTTCCCAAGCTTGGTGGATGCTGCTTGCTCCCCAGCCCCCTCCCTGACACTGCTAATGACAACCAATTAATTCAGCATAATTTGGTTCATTATAAGCCCTTAGATTGGTAACAGTGTTACCAGATTGCAGCACAGCCTTCCTGAACTTTCTCAAAGGGACATAGATCTGAGCCTGGGAGGGGAAAGAGGGTGAGTCCTGCATTATCTGCCCAGTTGGGTATGAGGAGCTGGTGGGTGCCTGAGACCGGCTGGGCTGTGCACACTCCAGCAAAACACATCTTTCCCGGTGCCCCCACAGCCCTGGTTAAAAATATGTTGGAGATGGAATGTGGTAAGACACCCCAGCAGGAACATCAGGCCACCCTGGGACCTACCAATAGGCACCATCCTTGTTGGGCTAGAGATGTACGTTCTGTGCTAAGTGGGCCTGATTTGATGACGGTGGGAGTCCATGTAGGGACCAGTTGGGATGGAGGCCCTGGCTGTGGCTGAGACCCAGTGAGGCTACATAGGCTACTGGCAGGGTCTGCTTTAATGGGCCTGGTCATCAATAGGGAGGAAATGATTAAGAGAGACCAGACTTGCCCAGAGTGGGGCCAGAGAAGGAATATTGGGCCATGGGAACAGGCTGGGGCAAGGGACCAGGAAGAGTTTCAGAATTGGGCAGGCCAGGATTGGACTCAGAGACTGTTCTGTCCCCTTGGTGTGATTGTGGCCTCCTTGCTTTTTACCACGTCTGATTAAGACAGTATGATAGCTCATTCACTGGGCTGTGGTCCGGCGCCACCCCTGTGTGACCTCAGGCAAGTCACTCCTCCTCTCCAAATCTCCTTGTTTGTGGAATGGGGATACAAGCTATGCATCATGAGAGCAGCAAATGAGCACTTAGAAGAGTCCTGACACACAGCAGGTAACCCATATGGGTGAGCTGTGACTGCTTTTACTAACCATGTGTGTACAGCGCCCAGCACCCTGCCTGGAAGGAGCTCATGAAGGCTCTGAGATCGTTTCTCCCATCTCTCTCCCTAATGACTTCAATTCCTTCTTTTTTGTTTTGTTTTGTTTTAAGTAGCTCCATGCCCAATGTGGGGCTTGAACTCATGACCCCGGAGATCAAGAGCCACATGCTCTACCAACTGACCCGGCCAAGCACCCTTTGATAGGGGGACAGTCCCCCTTTGATAGGAGGACCCCCACCAGGATCCCAATCCCGCCTCTTTCCAAGACACCAGAGTCTCTGAAAGCCCCAGGACACAGTGGAGGACAGGCTTTGGATGGACCAGAGGGGAAAATTATGCCACCATCCTATCCCTGCTCATCCCCCAACCCTCCACCTGACCCCCCACTCTTGGTTAATAATCACCTTGTCTGCAATGTTCAAGTCTCCAGGGGAGCTGTTACAAATCTGGAATGCCCAGGCCTCACCCCAGACCAATTAAATCCGAAATCTCTGGGGGTGGGACCCAGGCACAGGGATTTTTCTTGTCAAATCCTCAGGTGATTCCGGTGTGCTGCCAAGGTTAAAAATATCAGATCATCTAGGGGAAGACTCTATTTCAGATTCTCAGGAACTGCTGGATTGAATGATGTGTCTCAGCAGCCCCATCGATTCAGATTTCCAGCACTGCTGTCTTAGAGGGGAGATAATTACGATACTGGGCAACTGCTCTGTGCAAATCCCCCGGCTGGGTGCGGAAGGGAATACGGCAATAACCCACAGCAGAGATCATAATAACAACGTTTATTGAGTGCCTCTTGTGTACCAGGTACTGAGCAGACATTTGCTAATCCTCTCAAAAAATTCACTTTATTTGAACCCCCATTTTAGAGATGAAGCATGTAGCAATGCAGGCAGGCAACACCCTACCCATATTCACCCTCATGAACCCGGGACTGCTGACTACCAGCATCTGTGAGTTTGGGGGTTTGGTTTTAACTAATTAATTTTTTTTTTTTCTGGCCAAGAGAGCATGCTAAGACCACTCACAGAATAAGCTGGGAAATATCTCTTCAATTGACAATGAACAGAGTTGGTAGCTAACATCTCACTTTTTTCACCCCCCAACTCAGCTCTGAGGTGCACCCTACACTAGTGATCTTGAACTTTGCTGTATATTCAATAGCCTGGGGAATATAAAACAAAAAGCCTTTGATGCCCAGACCACACCCAGACCAATTATTTCCAAATCTCTGGGTGGAACTGAGGTATCTGTGCTGACTGATCAGCCAAATTGTGCACTTATATTCTCCTTTGTCTCACCAGGTTGCCCAACAGGATTAAATTCCAGGTGCCCAGTTCGGTAAATTGCTTGGTAATGCACCCTATTTGGGGTTCCTTCCTTTCTTTGTCTCACTCCCCCATTTGCCTTCTGGCACTTCCTGGAATCAACTCCCAATAAACTTCTGATATTAAATCTTGGTTTGCAGGAATTAAAGGAAGCAGAGGTCTGGAAAGTCTGTCTTACCTAGAGCTTCACAGCCAGGACATCTGAAGATTTGCCCTTCAAAGATCTTGTGGCGTGATGGAAGAAACAGGCATTCAGAAAGCTATAATATAAAACAAAAGGAAATGAAAGATCAAATAGACCTTCAAACAAATGCCAGCTGAACAGTAAAAACAAAACAAAACAAAACAAACAAAAAACCCCAAAACAAAAGCCAACCCAGCCCAGCAGTTAAATGTGATTTGAGTCAATAAAGGCTACACGGGGACGCCTGGGTGGCTTAGCGGTTGAACGTCTGCCTTTGGCTCAGGTCGTGATCCCGTGGTTCTAGGATCGAGTCCCACATCAGGCTCCCGGCATGGAGCCTGCTTCTCCCTCTGCCTGTGTCTCTGCCTCTCTTTCTCTGTGTCTCTCATGAATAAATAAATAAAATCTTCAAAAAAAAAAAAAAAAAAAAGGAAGGCTACACAGAGTCAGAATCATTTATGTTAGGCAAGTGAGAAGGATTTCCCTAAGTGGAATGAGGGCAGGGTCATTGGCAATGTTAGGCCAGCAGGAACAGAGGCCCAGACAGAACCTAGGGCAGATCTGGATGTGCAAGTGGTGGGGAAGTTCCCCATGGTCCTTTCTGAGCCTCCCATTTTGGATCTTTCTCTAAGGCATGGTGGGGCAAGAGTCATCTTCTTTCTCTAACCCTTTACCCAGATTACAAAGGCAAAGGGCCTATCCAAAATCATATCTGGGAATATGGATGGGAGGAGGAGAAAGGTCCATCAATGTCAAGTCCTGGTGGTGAACTTGGGTTACTTTTGAAGGATAGCCATCCCACAGGGACAAAGCACCCAGGGTTGGGAGTGTATCTGCTCCCACCCTCCTTTCCTCACTCACCACCTCCCTCTCTGCCGTTCATAGCACTGATTTTCTCCCAGTCAAAAAAGACTGAGTCTGCTCCTGCCACAGGGCGTTTGCCTCTGCTGTTCCCCTGCCTTGAAAACTCTTCAGATCTCAGAGTAGTCCATTTTCCCCAACACTCAGAATTCAGCTTAAATGTCACTTCCTTGAAGAGACCTTCCTGGGCTGCCTTCTCCTCCCCCTACAGCCCCCAGTCCCTCTCACCTCACCCCATTTTATTTTCTTTATTGCACACAACACATCTGAAACTCATGTTAGATATGTATCCGTTTCCTCCTTATCCTGCCAGTCTTTCCTTCCAGGCTGCAGGAGAGTAGGTGGAGCCATTTCTGTCATGTGTGTCTGTCCCTCCGGCTCATAGAGCAGTGAATGATTGAACTGGGCAGGCCCAGAGGGTCATGCAGGAGGGAGTCTGGGTGGATCCTGGGGGTGGGAGGCAGGGTGAGCTGTCTTTGCTCTTGTGCACAGCATTTGTGATGACGAGCTGTGCTCAGGCAGCCAGGCTGATCTAAGTGAGCAGTTCCTAACAGTGACCAATCAATACAGATAGAGGAGCTAAATCAGGTTAAGACCCAGCTCTCCTGGGTTGGTGTCATGCTATAAATGGCTTCCCAGCAGCCCAAGGTCAAGGGTGCAGCTCTCACCAGTGCCCCCCCTCCACTCTCCTCCCCATCCCCCACTGCCTACAAGGGGCCCGTCCCCATGGTACAGGATGCCTACCAGCCCGCACACATGTGTGCTCCAGGCCATTGCTCTGTTGTTGCCCAGACTCCCTCTCATCCCTGGCATTAGAATGCCCTTTCCTTCTGCATTTTATTTCTGTGCCCAAGGTCTGAGATGGTCACGCACACGCTGACATTTAAAGACTCAGCCGAGAAATCAATCAGCATGGTCTGTCCTTCAGCACCTCGGGAACCTGTGTGGCTGAGCCAGGCCTCATCTGACTCACTCCCTATTGATCTGTCATGGTATCTGTGGGTTGCTGAAACTGCATGTGGGACGTGCTTTGAGAAAAACAAGAGGCAGTGCAGCAGAGTGTCGGGAGCCTCTGGAGTCAGACTGCCTGGACTTGAACCGTAGGCTCCGTCATTTGCTTGGCTGTGTGACCTGGACCACTTGCTCAACCTCTCTGAATCTCAGTCAAGAGAGTCATGTGGAGTATCTACATTATAGGCCTGCAGTGACAATAGAATGAGTTAATAAGCATGCAGCACTGAGAATGACCCCTGCTACCTAGTGCTGTATAAATGTTAGTCATTGCCTTTGGGCTGGGGATAGAAACAGAACCCACCTCCCAAGATTGTTCTGAGGACAAAATGAAATAACTCATGTATAACTCACTTAGCATGTTGTAAATGTTCCATGGATATTAGTTCTGCCCCACATCTTAGGCAGATACAGTCTGGTGAATATAAGCCAAGGCCAAGGATCCCTTGAAATAATGATAATCATTAGGAATACAAGAGGGTTTGATTTATGAATTCAGGTAAGCCTGCCATGAGGCTAACCGGGAATCAGGCAGTGGGAAGCTGATTTGTTGTCCCAAAGAACTTGTCCAGTCTGCAGTGAGATGGGGGACCATCTGGGCCCCGGTGGGGGGGGGGTCACGTGTCTCCATGTGACTCCCCAAGCCTTATTAGTGAGCCGTGGGAGGTAGAAATCCACCCCCAAGGAGCTCCAAGCTCCCTGTCTCAGATACAATGTCCTTTTTATATCTACCCTGCGTCTGGGCCAGGACCTGATCATATGCCTGTTTGGATTGAGGGCAAAGGGGAGAGAGGGCCAGGACAGAGAGGATTAAGAATTACCCAAGTCCCATAAACATGACCGGAGACAGCCCTCAGGACTGGAATGTAGCAGAAGAAAAGAGCCTGTAGGAACGCTGTGTCTGCAGGAGGGGAGGGAGCTAACACCAGCCCCCTACCCCCACCCCTCCCGAGAGCTTTATACACAATCTTTATGCAGGAGACATCCTGGACGGTGGAGGGGAAGTGAGACATCTCAAGTCTGAAGTCACGTGACTGATAAATGGAGGAGCTGCGATTTGAACTTAGGTCCATGGATTGGGCTAGTCCGTACGTAGATGGAAGAGAGAACAGGAATCTGCCAGGTTTTACCTAACATTCTGTAAGGGGGGGTGGGTTCTCGGTGATGGGGAAATGCCAACATTAAGTCCAGTAGAGATGAGAGTTCTTTGTGGGTCAAGATTACTGTGTCTGTAGCTTTGTGGACAATACTTCTAGATGCTTTGTTCCCTTGACTCTCATTTTCAGATTATAATTTAGTTCCCAGGGACTCACCAGCAGGAAGGGCTCTCCTAGATGCAGACATATTTGTTTCCATTCCTAACTAGACCCATTTTTCCCATATTTCCTGGCATCATGACTGCCAGGCTTTGGACCGTGTGGCAAAGTGGACTAGAAGAAAGAATATGGATTTTAGGGTTGACTGGCTTCCCCACTTCTTAGCCTGCCAGCTCCTTGACTGCAGTTTCCTTCCTTTCCTATAAAATGAAATTTAACAAGATCTACCCTGAGGGAGCTATTGTAAGAAATGCCTAACCCCATACCCGGCACATAGTAGGGGCTCAATGAATGGTAGACATTTTTGAAACACATTAACATTCTGATTTGTCAGTCTCTTGTGAGTCTCTCGTCTTAGCTATTCGGTAGGAACAGAGTCAAGGTGAGAATTCCATCAGGTTCTAGAGATCTAGCCTCCAAGATGCTGACCCTGGATGATGGCCTGTGAAAAGCCAACAGGCAGAGCCAGATTGGATCTTGAGGAATCTGGAGCCTCACAGCCCACAGTGGTTGGGACCCCTGGGAGCCAAATCCTTGGAAGGGTGGCAGGTGGTCTCAGGGAGATGGTGAGCACAGAGGAGTATTTAAGGAGGAGAACTGAGGGCCAGGGATCATATGCATTGCCAGCACTAAGAAGACCCCAGGAGGCCAACCAAGCTGAAGGCAGGAGGCCTGGGAACTCAGGAATGGCAGTGAAGCCACAAGTTGGGCCAGCCCCATCCCCATCAACCGCTTGCACACTCACAGCCCCTGGAAAGCTTTGTAAAAACAGATCCTGTGCCCATCCTTGAAAATTCTGATTGGATCTGGGTTAAGGCCCATGAAATTATATTTTAAAAAATTCTCCACTGCAGGGATGCCTGGGTGGTCCAGTCAGTTAAGTGTTTGACTCTCGTTTTTGGCTTAGGTCATGATATCAGGGTTGTGAGATGAAGCCCCACGTGAACGCAGAGCCTGCTTAGGTTTCTCTCTCCTTCTCCTGCCCCTACCCCACAATACACGTGTGTGCACACACTCGCTCTCTCTCTCTCTCTTGCTCAAATAAATAAATCTTAAAAAAAATTTGCCACTGCAGAACAGTGTGTATAGTGTGCTTCCATTTTATATATATACTTGCAAAAGCTTAAAATATCTCTGAAGTGAACATAAAAATCTCTAGAAATTGTCAGATCTGAAGGTCAGGTATGGAAGGGAGACCTATCTTTCATTTACACCCATCCATGAGATTGGAATTTTCTTTATCATGTGCATATATTAAAATAAGTACATTAATTAATTACAAATAATTCACTGAGGTAAAATTCATATAACATAAAATAACCAGTTTATTTTTTTTTTATTTTTTTATGATAGTCACAGAGAGAGAGAGAGAGAGAGAGAGAGAGACAGGCAGAGGGAGAAGCAGGTTCCATGCACCAGGAGCCCGATGTGGGATTCGACCCCAGGTCTCCAGGATCGCACCCTGAGCCAAAGGTAGGCGCTAAAGCGCTGAGCCACCCAGGGATCTCAAAATAACCAGTCTAAAGTGAATAATTCGGGCAGCCCTGGTGGCGCAGCGGTTTGGCGCCGCCTGCAGCCCAGGGTGTGATCCTGGAGACTCAGGATCGAGACCCATGTCGGGCTCCCTGCATGGAACCTGCTTCTCCCTCTGCCTGTGTGTCTCTGCCCCCCTCTCTCTCTGTCACTCATAAATAAATAAATAAAATCTTTAAAAAATAAAAAATTAAGTGAATAATTCAGTGGTATTTAGTATTTGTGTGATGTTGCACAATCAGCAATTCTATCTAGTTCCAAAACATTTCCACTATGCTAAGGTAAAACTGCTTTCCCATTAAGCAGTTTCTCCCCATTACCTCTTTCCCTAACCCCTGGCAACTACCAATCTTCACTCTGTCTCTGTAGATTTGCCTATTCTGGATATTTCATTTCATTTTATATATTTCCCAAAAAAGGAGTTGTGTCTTTTGTGTCTAGCTCCTTTCACTTAGTATAATGCTTTGGAGATTCATCTGCATTGTAGCCTAAGTACTTCATTCCTTTTCATAGCTAAATACTTTTCCGTTATATGGATATACCACAGTGTATTTAACCATTCATCCGATGATGGACATTGGAGCTTTTTCACCTTTTGGTTGTTGTGAATTGTATTGCTATGAATGTGTGTGCATGTACTTGTTTGAGTATCTCTTTTCAATTTTTTTTTAAAGATTGTATTTATTTATTTGAGAGAAAGAGGGAGAGAAAAAGAAAGATCACGAGCAGAGGAGAAGGGCAGAGGGAGAAGCAGACTCCCTGCTGCTGAGCAGAGAGCTCCATGTGAGGCTTGATCCAGGCCCCCAGGTCACAACCTGAGCCAAAGGCAGATGCTCAACCACTGAGCCACCAGGTGCCCTCTCTTTTCAATTCCTTTGAGTTTATTTGCCAGGAGTGGAATTGCCAGGTCATAAACTAATTCTGTGTTTAACTTTCTGAGGAACCACCAGACTGTTTTCTACAGCAGCTGAAACATTCTGTATTCCAAATGGCATAACTATAAAGTTTCCAAAGGTATTGAGTGAAATAGAAGAAAGAAGTAAGCTCTTACACTCCCCCCACCCTCAAACTGGAAAAATTAAATCATTCGCCTAAAATCTAAACAGGCTCATGGTGCACAGCTTGACTGGACTTTCTATTTCACAGCTGGCACAAAGAGTGGGGGCTGACTCCCCACGATCCTCCTGCCCACCTCTCGCCTGCCCTGCACCCAAGTCGTCCCTGGTAACTTATTGTTACTGTGAATAGAAGCTTTCAGTCAAATCATTATTTTTCTTTGTGTTGAAGGGCTGTCAATGGGATAGGAATTACAGCCTTAACTGCTCTTATCTGTGTTGTCTGACTAGCTGGCATGTTACTGGCTGCACTTCCCCGGGAATGAATTCCCTAAATGTGCATGGTAAATGATGAAAATCTGGCACATAAATAAGGAGGCAGGCAATGCTCCACTGACTTGCCGGAGAAGTGATTGACTTGGCTCTGTGTGCTGTACCCGGTGCACCCCCAAGCTCCAGGGCTATTTATCCACAGGGAAACAACCAGACTTCCTGCCTCCCTCCCTTCCTTCTTTCCTTTCCTCCTTCTCTTCTTCTCCCTGTCTCTTTTCTTCCTTCCCTCCATCTTCCTTCCTTTTTTTTCATTCAACAAACATGCATAGAATGGAGTGCCTAATCTGTGCCAGGCACTGTTCTAGACATTTTAATATGAGATATATTGTGTAAGACTCATAAGAGGAAGGTGTTGTTATCCTCAATTTGGGATAAGGAAATGGAGATCCAGAGAAATTAAGGAATTTTCCTAAAGCCCACTCAGCTAGTAAGTAATGGAACCAGGGCTTGAAACTGGGTCTCCGCATGCTCTAGATTATCTAGAATTCCTTTGCCTCTTCTTTCCTTCCTCCCTTCTTTCCCCTCTGCCTCCCTCCCTTCTGCACTATTTCCAGCAGGTTCTGTGTGCCAGACACCCAAGGTAAACACTGAGGATGTCACAGTAAACAAGACAGGCAAGAGCAAACCCTGTCCCCTTGCTCCTTCAATGAGTCCTATGACCCCTGGGCATCATCTCCAACCTATTTAATTTCTTCTCAAATGTTCTATCTCACATAATGAACAAACATAGCAGATCCAAGAACTTCAAGAATGTTGAAGATGAATTAAATTCAGACCCTGGGGTCATGTCTCCTTTGACAGAGCCCCAATAGCTCATGCCTTCAAAATGGGATTAGCAAATCTGGTCATGCCCCTCCCCTGCTCCCAAACCTCCCGGCAGTCCGGGGCCCTACAGAACATCTCTGTGCCATGAGAAATGGTAAAGACCCAAGTGAGGCTCTCCGTGTGAGCTGAACCATGCGGAAAGGTCAGGGAGAGCATTTTTAAAAGTGCTTTTCTGTGCATAATTTGAAATTCATGGATGGAGTGGCAGCTGGGCAACAGGCCATGGAGGCATTTCTCCAAACTGAAAAGCGAGGCAAGGGCTTCAAGGCTGAAAGGCCACCTCTCCTTAGAAGAAGACACTCCTTAAGACACACACACACACACACCCTGTTCCTCTGCGTGTGGCCCCTTTCCCTGCCTTTATCATCATGGCTTCAGGTTTTGCATATTCAGGTAAGCGTGTGCCTATGTTATGCAAGTAAACATATGCTGAGGGTAGCAATGTTTATTTTAGTGGAAGCATTTATTTTAATAGTTGTATAAATCACACCAGCATTGTATTTATAGCATCATTAAAAATCTAAAGAGGTCACTTAAATGTTTCAGTTAGGCTTTGCTGCCGCAGTTTATGGAAGATATTAGATGCTCTCAAAGGTCTATTGTAATTCTGCACAAGGCAGAAGGGTGGCAAGCTTGATCCCACCTCCCTGCCTGCCCCCACTCAGTAACTACATTTTCAAGTGAGGGATTGTAAACAGTGAACAGACAGACTGCAGCACTGTCCACTGTACTCCTTCCAGTATCCTCTTGTGGACTAAAGAGGTCAGAATTTGGAATCTAGAGATCCAAATTCCAGCCTCTATGCCATCCAGTTGGGGGACCTTGGACAAATCATGTAAATTTCCTGAGCCTTTTTCCTGAGCTGCTGAAAAAAAGAAAGAAAGAAAGGAAGGAAGGAAGGAAGGAAGGAAGGAAGGAAGGAAGGAAGGAAGGAAGGAAGGAAGGAAGAAAGAAAGAGTAATAGCACCATCTTCCTAAGAAACATCACAAGGTCATGGTTAGACCCAAGTGAGATAAACGTGTGCTTGGTAGACCAAGTGGCTTTAGTAATTCCTTGTGCTTGGTATGCCTGGATGGCTCCGTGGTTGAGCGTCTGCCTTCAGCTCAGGACTTGATCCTGGAGTAGTTCGACATCAGGATCCCGGTGAGAAGTCTGCTTCTCCTTCTGCCTGTGTCTCTGCCTCTCTCTATGTCTCTCATGAATAAAAAAATAAAATCTTTAAAACAAAAATAATTCCTAGTGCTCACTCTGTAGCTAAGGTTCAGGCTGAGTTGAACCAGGAGCCCTGAAAGGATGTACGTTTGCTTCCTGTAGCTGCCATGACAAATGGACACAACCCAGGGGGTGGGGGTGCTTAAAACAACAGAAACTTATTCTCATGGTTCTGGAGGCCAGAAGACTGGAATCAAGGGATCCACAGGGCTGATTCCTGGTGTTCTGAGGGAGAATTTGTTCTGTGCTTCTCTCTGAGCTCCTGTGGGTCTGGTAACCCTTGTTTTTTCTTGTCTTACAGATGTTCGACTCCAATCTCTGCCTGCGCTCACAGGCTTTCTCCCTGTGTCCCTTTGTTTCAAGTCTATCCTTTATCTTATAAGGACACCAGTTTTTGGATTTAGGGCCCACCCTAAATCCAGGATGATCTTATCTTGATATCCTTACCGTAATCACATTTGCAAAGACTCTATTTTCAAGTAAGGTCACATTCACAGGTGCCAGGGGTTAAGACTGGGACATATCTTTTTGTGGGGGACACAATTCAGCCCATTACAGGAAGGAAAGTTTAAATCCTTTCCAAAGGAGGAGGCTAAAACTAATGGCAAGGGTAAGAATCAGACTGGTAAGGGCAGAAGAGTGGTGGTGGTAAAAGATGAAGACTGTGGAGATGGGGCAGGCGGCTGGCTTTTATATAGTGTGATCTGTGTGAGTTGTGTAGGCAGGACTAGCATGTCCAAAAACCCAAACTGAACTCGTTTGTCTGGTAGTAGAATAGAGGTCCAGAATTTGATACCTACTGGTATTAGTTGTTCTACCAGAGGTGTTAACAAGAGCATGGACTCAGGGGGCACCTGGATGGCTCGGTGGTTCGACGTCTGCCTTTGACTCAAGTCGTGATCCCCAGGGTCCTGGAATTGAGTCCCGCATCAGTCTCTCCCGGGAGAGCTTGCTTCTCCCTCTGCCTGTGTCTCTGCCTCTCTATCTGTGTCTCTCATGAATAAATAAATAAAATCTAAAAAAAAAAAAAAAAAAAAGAGCATGGACTCTGGAGTCAGCCAGTCTAGGTGCAAATCCAGGCTGCCTAACTTTGAGCAAATTACCATTAGTTAATTTGGTAATTTGCCTTAGGTTGGGTTCCCTCAAAGCAGAACCTGGGACAGGATTTCAGTACATTTGATTTATTGAGAGAGTGCTCTTAGGAGAAAAGGGATGAAGGAGGCAGGTGAGGGGTGGCAGACAAATCTAAGCAAGGATGCAATCCCACCTAGAGTTTTTCACCTGACCCCACAGGTAACTCTGGATAATAAATTGTGCCATAGAGTTGGTCCTACATTATAGAGTCCCATCCCACAACAGTTAGTCATTGACTAATGGTTGTCACAGTAGAGAAAAAGGCTAGGTGAGACTATTCCTATTCAGCCAAGTATATTTCTCTGGAGAGGAGAAAAGCTGTGAGTCACTAAAAGCCAACAAAAAAAGATATTTTTTTTTTTTTTTTTTTTTTAGAGAGCAGGGTGGGGGAGGGGCAGAAGGAAAGGGAGAGAGAGTCTCAAGCAAATTCTGTATTGAGGATGGAGCCTCATGCAGGGCTTGATCTCATGACTCTGAAATTACAATCTGAGCCAAAACCAAGAGTTGTACACTTAATCAACTACGCCACCCAGGTGCTCCCTAGAAGCCAACACTTTCAGCTTGGGGAGTGGGGACATCTACCCAGGAAAGGGAACTAACAGTATCCCCTACATTTAACTTTGAAAATCTTGGGATCCCTGGGTGGCGCAGCGGTTTGGCGCCTGCCTTTGGCCCAGGGGGCAATCCTGGAGACCTGGGATCGAATCCTACATCGGGCTCCCGGTGCATGGAGCCTGCTTCTCCCTCTGCCTGTGTCTCTGCCTCTCTCTCTCTCTCTCTGTGACTATCATAAAAAAAAAAAAAAAAAAAAAAAATCTTGGTCTCCTTATCTTTAAAATGCTAATAATAGTAACTACATCATAGGATTGCTATGAGGTTTAAGTAGGTGAACATATAGAGATGTAAATCCTAGCTATGATTGGTGTACTTTTTTTTTAAGATTTTATTTATTTATTCGTGACAGACACACAGAGAAAGAGGCAGAGACACAGGCAGAGGGAGAAACAGGCTCCATGCAGGGAGCCCGACGTGGGACTCAATCTCCGGTCTCCAGGATCAGACCCCAGGCTGAAGGCGACGCTAAACCACTGGGCCACTGGGGCTGCCCTGATTGGTGCATTCTTTATTGCTGAGTAACAAATTACCCCCAAATTTAGCAACTTAAGACAACAAATATTTATTAGATAACTTTGTTCCTGAAGGTATCAGCAGGGGCTCAGCTGGGCTGTTTTGGTTCAGGGTCTCTCATGAGGTTGCAGTCAGATGGCCACTGGGGCAGCATCATCTGAAAGCTTGATTGAGGCTGGAGGGTCTACTTCCAAGATGGCTTCTTCACATAGCTGTGGGTAGAAACTCATAGTTCCTCACCACATGGACATCTTCATAGGCTGCTTGACTGTTCTCATTACATGGCAGCTGGCTTCCCCAAGAGTGAGCAACCCAAAAGGGAGAACAAGGAAGAAGCTACAATGCCCTTTATGACCTGGCTTTGAAAGCTTCACACCGTCACTTCTGCTATATTCTTTCTGTCTATTAGAAGTGAGTCACTAAGGCCAACCCACACTCAAGGAGGGAGAAATTAAGTTCCAGCTCTTGAAAGGAGAAAATGATTTGTGGCATTTTAAGTCCACCACAATTAGCTATTCTTAATTACCATAGCAGGCTTGGAAACTTGGGTTGCCTTCCAAGGGAAACTTATGTTTAACAAATGAACACCTAAGTGGGCAATGAATGAATCTTAACTGATGGATCATTGGACATTTAAGTATAGTAGCTGTCTTTGAAAAGGAAAGACTTCCAGGCCCCATCAGATGACACCATATCTTCCACCTACGCACCAGCAGTCCACCCCTGCCCCCGAAATTCCACTTCTTTTGGTCTACCAGAGGAGCCCAAGAATCTGTATTGAAAGCTCAGCAGGTGAATGTGATGTACAGTTGGGTTTGGGAACCTCTGGTGTAGACAGTTGTTTTACCCTTCCTAAACACACACACACATACACACACACACACACACACACACACACACACACACACACAGAGCTTCTGATCTGTTTTGCTTGGTCTTCCAACTTCCTGACTTTCCACACCAAATCCAATCCCCTTCAGGCTACATTTCTGATTTGTTGGGCCTTGGTTTTAGCTTTACCTACTTTCTTGCCACCCTCTCCAAAGAACCCTCCAGCTCCTGACTGCCCCAGCCTCTGCCCACCATGCTCTAAGAGGCCAGGGGTGTTCAGGCTTAACCAGCCTCCATTTGTCTCTCTCTGCTACTCACAGCTTCCATTCTTTGCTACTGGGTCCATTGGCCAGGTCTTCAACACTGGATCAAATAAAGGGTGGGAATAATTATTCAGAAAATTCAGACACTTATTTAAGCAAAAATGATTCTTTTTTTTCCCCTCCTGAACAATCCAGATAATTGTTTTAATCCCCAGCTTCACTTTGTCTCTGGAGCCCTGGCCTCTTCATTCTATAACTCTAGTTAAGATTTGATCCCAGTGATAAATATTTCTGATCTAATTGTTTTCTCTACTCATGTTCCACAGGGGGGTATTTTCAGGGAAGAGGATCTGTAGGTAAATGAGAATTAACTTCAATCGTAGGCAACATTAGAATCAAAATGAAGCTGTCATGGTAGAGCCGCCATCTAAATTTCACTTTCTGGAAGGCCCTGCTCTATTTCATCCCTTCCCAACCCCTGACATACGCAGCAGCAAGGAGCAAATTACCATTTATTAAACTCTAATTATCTTTCCCGTTTTCAATACCATTCTCTGTGTATGTGTGCAGCACGCAAGCCTGTACTCCACTGCCATTAAATTAGCAATAAGTCTTGTTAGCATAGCATCCATATTTATAGACAAGGCTGAGTGATGCTGTGGTGACATGGTGCAAAGTCGATGTCCTTAATAGAAGGTTAGGAACATATCCTCATCCTGCAGCAATCAAGGCACATGGCAGATGTAGGGGATTTGAGAGGCCCTAACAAAGACTTGCACTGTTTTGATATCATTTCAAGCCTTTCATGGATCTATAAAAATTCAAGCAGAGGAGTGCCTGTGTGGCTCAGTTTGTTAAGTGTCCTACTCTTGATCTCAGCTCAGGTCTTGATCTTGGGATTGTGAGTTGAAGCCCTGTGTTGGACTCCACAATGGGTGTGGAGCCTACTTAAAAAAAAAAAAAAAAAAAAAAAAAAAGGGGCAGCCTGGGTGGCTCAGTGGTTTAGTACCTGCCTTTGGCCCAGGGCATGATCCTGGAGTCCCGGGATCGAGTCCCACATCGGGCTCCCTGCATGGAGCCTGCTTCTCCCTCTGCCTCTGTCACTGCCTCTCTCTGTGTCTCTCACGAAAAAAATAAATAAAATCTTTAAAAAAAAAAAAAAAGTTCAAGCAGAGACTTCTCACCTTTGGAAAAAAAAGCCCATGTTTCTTTATTTGGGTGTCACGGAGATCGGGAGGCTGACAGGAAATGGTGATGTCCTGTTCTGTTGCTCACTGTTGTTCAACAACAGTTGGAAATGCATTGCAGATCTTGGTTGAGCTGGCTGGGTTTGTACCACTCCTCCTGACCAGGATGTCCAGGCTGAGCATCTACATGAGCAACAGAAGTTTTTCACAAGATTCTTCTGTAATTGCCTCCTATGCTGGGTAATCGTCAAGTGGTTTCAGGACAGTAATATGGGACAGGCCACATATTCTCCATAGGGGAAGGTCAGCTGTGCACCTAGTCAGCCAGGGCCCATGGATAAAACAGATCTAATGGATCAACAAACCCAGGTCTGTTTTATTACAAAGTCCATGCCCTTTTCAATAATGCTGAGCATCTCACCCTAGAAATCCAAAGCAGACTCTTTTTTTTCCTGTTTCCCACTGTAAAATTTTGCCCTGACTTCTGAAAAGCAGGTGGATTCCCAATCACCATCTTTTAGCCAAGTGCTGTCCAAAGAGACTCCATGGGGACCGGCTTCTCCTGCCCCAATTCCACCACACCTGGCAGGCGGTTCTTCCCGGCTGAGGAAGCTTCATGTTTCACAGGCTGCCCATCTTCCCTTCTTGTCGCAAGTCAAGTTCAGTAGCTTCTGGGGCAGCTCTCTGATGAGACACCAAGTCTTACCTGGTCTCCCACTTCTCATCTTAACCTATTAGGTTTAGAATCTGGAAGCTAGAAGGAACCACTTTGATTTTGCAGACAGGTCTGTGACATTGAGGCAGGGGCGGGGAAGGTGTTCAGAATAATCCATCCTCCCCTCGCAGACACCTGGTGTCCCTTCACCTATTGTTCAGCAGGGCTGGCAGCTCCCCGCAGTGTAATCACCCTTGGCTCATTAACAAGCTGTGCTCATTTGCATATCTAAATATCCCTGTACATAGAAAACAGAGCCGATTCCATCTTCCCCTAATGTATATACAGGAAAAGGGCAGGGAAGAGCAGACAGGAAAATCAGATAGTACTCTCCTTCCTCTGTCCTCACATTCACCTGTTGGTCAGTGGGGTTTTTTTGTTGTTGTTAAATCAGCTTGTTCTTCCCTTGCAGATGAAGCATTGATAAACTTTATCTTGTGTTTACTCTCTCTCCTTGTCATTTGGAAAAGCTGTGATTCTTCCCTATTTTTGCCTCCCTTGTTTCCACCCCTCCTTCTCTGGCTCTACTTCTGAGAGACTACCCCATCCCCTCTTTAAAAAAGCAATGTGAAACACCATAGCCCTCTACATCCATCAGCTTTATGCAAATGTATAAACACATCCACCCTCATTCAGAGTGCTCAGAAACAGGAGCTGTCTATCTATAGATCACCCTGATTACAGTTCATTTTTATACAGCTTGAGAAGCGTGAAAAGTCACAGGCTGGGGATAAACCAGCCCTAAATCGTCATACAGATGATCGTGACACATGTAGATCATTTATTCCAGAAGTGCTTCGATGGGCCCCCGGGATCCACCCTACAGATTTCTCTTCAGTTTATAGGAAAGGCTGCTGCTCTAATGATGTCTTCTAGGGCAGGGCCATCTTAATCATGAAGGGTGGAGAGCACCCATCTCTGCCCAGCTGCCACTTGCCTGGGAAAACAGCTTCTCAACCACAGACCCCAGGGCAGGAGGGCCAGCCCTAAAAGATGAAGTGGCTGGGAGAGAAAATCGAGATAGTGGGACTTCCTGCCAGCTCTGTCGCTCACTCCATTTGTTCTGTAGGCATTTATTGGACCACCTGCTGGGTGCACACTCCTGCACTAGTTCTGATCACATTTATTTGACGAACGGGTATAAGTGCTTGCTAAATGCCACTCTTCTAACTGCTTTACAAATGCTAACTCCTATCATTCTCATCATGCTCCTATGAGACAAGTAGTAGCATTACCCTCATTTTACAGGTGAGGAAACTGAGGCACAGAGAGGTTAAGTAACTTGCCCAAAGTCACACATTGCATGAGCCTGGGGCCAGGATTCTAACTCAGGTTGTTGGCTCTGGTTTGCACTCTCAGCCATGTAACTGGGACAGGGATAGAATGCAGAGATGACCATTTGTTGCTTCCTTCTCTAGTATTCATTCACCCTTCCTTAGTCAACAGCATCCCTATTTTTTCTTGGGGAATTCACCTCCCGCCTCCAGGTGATTGGGGTGAGTGTGGCCCAGAGGGTGGATCTTTAACAGTTTAGGCTAATTAGCATATCTTAACCCCAGTCACCCTGATCCATCAGAAACAGGTACTTGGCCACAGAGGCTGAGTCCTCTGAATTCTGAAGTAGATATCCAAGGGAGACTCTCTCATCTACAGGACAGAGTAATGTGAGGCTCCTAGTGAGGAGCTCCTGGATGAGAAGTAGGAGTGGAATAACTAACCTGTGGAGCTTAAGAGCCAACAGATGGAAGGCAGAGCCAAGAGACAGAGACAAACCAAACTCTTGATGAAACATTTTAAGCCACTGGATCAAGCTTTGCCTGAAGCTAATACTACCTCCAAATGTCTCAGTTTCCTGACACTACTGACAGTAGGCTGTCCATAAACATTTTTTGAGTAAACGAACTAATAAAACCCCTTTATTGGTTATGCCAGTTTAAATTGGGTTTTCTGTCATTGGCTACTGAAAGATTCCCAACTGGTACACACACACACACACACACACACACACACACACACACACTGGTGACAAAATGAAAATAAGAAAAATGTGGTATACATGTACATGGCACACTGTGATGGAAGTTAGTTGTGTTAAAACAATATTCTGTAAGATAAGAGATGGGGGGTTTTGCCCTCTTTAACTACCAGCATCTTGACCCTAGAAGGCATGGTTCTGTGGGTCTGGGTGCCCATTTGTAATAGGAGAAGGTTTCTCTAAGCTGAGACTTTTTGAAAGTGACAAAAGGATTTGTTAAGAGTAAATGAGCCCACACTCTGAAATGAAACTGAGATGTAGAGTGCAATACATATTTATAGGCTGTAAATGATCAAGCCTTGAAGTGGCTCCTGCAGCAGGCACCTCCCCACCTCCCCCTTCTAAAGAATGGTGGTCCCCGTGGCCTGGGAATGGCTATGGAAGCAGTTCCTAGTCAGCCAGAATCTTTCTGAGTTCCCACTGGTTTGCCCTGAGCTGTCTGAGCAGAGTCCCGGCCTCTCCCTTCCTGACCTTTATTATTAAAGCCGAGTACCAAGCATTTGGTTCTTTACTAGCTCAATGCTCAGACTTCAAGAACTGGGCTGCTAACAGTCCCTGTCTCTGGAAGGCTGTTTCCCTCTGTGTACCCCCTCCAGCTGGGGCTGTGGGGTTTGCAGCACTCTGCTCCCAACCAGAAGACTGTGTGGTGTTTGCCATCATCTGCATTATGGCCATGGAGATCGGGTGTGGTGGGGGACGCATCTTACACCCAAATCCCCCTCCAGGAGTTACTCTCTGCTAGGATCCAGGCTGCAAATGGACCCTTGGTTGTGCAGAATTACAGAAGAGGATGAGGAAACCAACTACTCCAAAATCAGTCATGTCACGTATTCAGTTAAAACCAAACCAACAGAAATGATTCTGAGTATTTTGTCCCTCTGACCCACCATCATGACCACGTTACAGATCTTCAGCATCATGCTCCCCTTTCTTCTTCAGAATACTCCAACTCTCCCAGTTTTCAAATGCATATTTGATCTGTTTGCAAATGCAAGTTATCAGTTTTCTTTTTTGGAATCTTTTTTTTTTTTTTTTTTTTGCCAGTGTGAGGCCTCTCTCTCCTGTGGACCACAAAGCAATTCCTGGAACTTTGTGTGTGTGAGGGGAGGTCTTAGGTGTACCCAGGTATATAAAGAAGAAAGCCTGCATGTAAAATTAGTGTGTTAAGAAGCTGAAGCTGAAGCTGATCTGATGGTCTTTGAAAGCATTTCCTGGTGGGGAAGCATTTTCTTTCTTTTTCCCTGCATTACAGATCTTAAAAACAGCAAAGTCCTGCTTTAAAATTTAGAGTCTGTGGGATTTTCCCCCCCACTCAGCAGAGGCAGGAGTCAGTGTATTTGAGGTTGAATGGGTGAGTCTTATCCTAAGAAAGTCTGTTCCAGTTCTGGGATATTCCCATACCCATAAGGACATTTCTCATTCAAGGCTATTTGCAAAGATCTAAATGAAGACTGTTATTAGACAAACAAACCCCAAACCTTTCGCTAAGAAACAAGAAAATAAATGGCCTGGCTATTGTCTACTGTCTGGCTAACATAATGTGTGCATTAGAACTCTTTTCTGATATGTGAACTATAATCAATCGTCCAGCCTCTTTGGTCTAGGGGTGAAAAATACAATCCTCTTATCAAGCAATAAGACTTCTTGGTCTCCTGCCATTTGCCATGGGGAGATCCAAACTGTGGTTGAGTCCTCTCTCATTGTGATGAGAGTCCCTGGCAGTGGTGTTAATATGTGTCCCTAAATCTGGTCCTCTTGTCCTACCCTCCCACCCCAGCTCCATGTTCCTGCTGTAGGACTCCAGCTTGTCACCAGGTGTTTCCTGCTGATACCAGCTGAAGATACATGACAGCTGATGCCCGCCAGCATCTCTACTGAGGCTGCCAGGGCCCAGTGTTGAGAGCTGTTATATCTGTGCCAAGAAAACCATTTCCTGCTGCAGCTGGACCCATTTCTGAGTCATTGTTGGTTGTGGCCTAAGCTTCTAGAACCCAGGCTGGGTTATCTTAGGCAATAGTTTTTGCTGACTTTCTTCAAAGTCAGCAAAGTTGACCCTGGAGCCCGCTTATCTCAGAGACAGATATTTGGTTGTGCTCATATCACCCCTCTGCCCCTTGTCTTTGAACCAGCTAGGTTGCCTTAACTTTCTATAGCGGACTTAACTCTGTTAGCTGTGTGACTTTCAGCAAGTGGCTTAACCATTCTAGGTCTTATTTTCTCATGTGTAAAATGGGAATAATGCTTATCTCATTGGATGGTTGTGAAAATTAAATGAAATCAAGTCTTCCATATAGCAAGCATGGAGTAAATATTCAATAAATATAAGTTACTCTTAGGAAACTCTTCAGCCCCTAACCAGCTTTGTGAACACATCTGACTCTTAGGACTATTAGTAGTAGTAGTATTTTTAAAGATTTATTTGTTTTAGTGAGGGAGGGGCAGAGGGAGAGGGAGAGGGAAACTCAAGCAGATTCTGTGCCAAGCATGGAGCCCAACTCAGGGCTCGATCTTATGACCCTGAGAGCATGACCTGAGCCAAAACCAAGAGTCAGGGACTCAACCAACTGCACAACCCAGGTGCCCCAGAATTATTATTTTTTTATATTTTTATTTCCACATACTAAACACTTTCTATTGCCAGCCACAGTACTGAGTGCCTTTCATTCATCCTCTTGTTGATTTCTCACAACAGCCTAAGAGGTAGATACTATTGAAAACTTTGGCTCAAGGGTGAGTACATTGAGCCCTGCAGAGGTCAAGTGGGCTTTCTTAAGGCCATCTATCTGGTAAATGTTGGAGTCAGCATTTGAACCCAGACCCAACTCTGAGGTGAGTAACTTTAATACTCTGAGATATTGTTACTTCAGAATGGACAGAGCTTAGTCTCAGCTAGTCCTTTCCTGAAGAGATTTTTTTTTACACTATTATTACTGAAAAAAATTTGTGTGTGTGGTTTGTTTTTTTTTTTTTTTTGAAGTCACAGAGAGAGAGAGAGAGAGAGAGAGAGAGGCAGAGACATAGGCAGAGGGAGAAGCAAGCTCCATGCACCGGGATCCCGACGTGGGATTCGATCCCGGGTCTCCAGGATCGCGCCCTGGGCCAAAGGCAGGCGCCAAACCGCTGCGCCACCCAGGGATCCCTGAAGAAAATTTTGTAATGTATTATTAGGATCACCAGGAAATCCCTGAAGCTGAGGGCCTGGTCCTGCTGTCTAATGTATTCTGTTTGCTTGTCCAAGAGTACCTCTCTCGGGGGATCCCTGGGTGGCTCAGTGGTTTGGTGCCTGCCTTTGGCCCAGGGTATGATCTTGGAGTCCCAGGATCAAGTCCCACATCAGGCTCCCTTCATGGAGCCTGCTTCTCCTTCTGTCTGTATCTCTGCCCCTCTCTCTCCCTCTCTCTCTCGCTGGTTATTTCATGAATAAATAAATAAAACATTAAAAAAAAAAAAAAGAGTACCTCTCTCATTTCCTGATTCAAGCCAGGAAAGTCACGTTACCCTGGGCAGAAATGGTGTTCCCTTTCCTTGGTCTTTCACAAAACCAGCCTTGGCCCTCTGCTTTCCATGACAAGTAAAGGAAAGGGACAGATAATTCATGATCCCCTTCTTTAAAAGATGTCTTTACATTTATATAGACAAATGTTGCTTTGTTCATTAAATCGTCATGCTTTGCTTTAGATTTTTTGAATAACTTTGTGGGGTTTTTTGTTTGTTTTAAAGATTCTATTTATTTATTCATGAAAGACACAGAGAGAGAGAGAGAGGGAGAAGGAGGCTCCTCGCAGGGAGCCCAATGCTGGACTCGACCCTGGACTCAGTATCACAACCAGAGCTGACGGTAGACACTCAACCACTGAGCCACCCAGGCATCCCAATAACTTTGTGTTTTGGTGTCATTTCCACTTTGTGTTTTGGTGACATTTACAGAAATGTAAGCAAACAAACAAACAAAAATACTTACAGAAATGTTGCAAGACTAGTAGAAGGATTCCCACATGACCTTTACCCAGATTCACCAATTGTCCTCATTCTGCCCCATTAGTTTTCTCTCTGCATTCTTTCCTAAACCATTAGAAAGCAAGTTTCCCTTTCACTCCTGCATATTTCAGTGTATGTTTCCCTAGAACAACTACATAACCACAGTGGTTATCAAAATCAAGAAATTTTACATTGCTGCAAGAGTGTCATCTACTTGGCAATTCATATTTAAGTTTTTCCCAATTATCACCATGATGTCCTTTATAGATGTGTTCCCAGGTCTATGATGCATTTCAGGATCACTCGCTGCATTAAATTATCACATCTCTTTAATCTGGAATAGCTCCTCGGCCTTTCTTTGTATTTTTTACTTTGACATTTTTGAAGATTAAAGGCCAGTTATGTGGTATAATGTACCTAAATTTGTGCTTGTCTGGTGTTTTCTCATGATTAGATTCAGCTTCCACATTTTTTCAGCAGAAACCTCAGTGAAGTGATACTGTGTCTTTCTGGTGCATCATATCAGGGGGCACATGATGTTGGTTCTGTGTTGGTGATACTAGCTTTTGTGGTTGTTGTTTTTTTAAACACTATAAAGTTACCATTTTCCCTGTGCAATTAATAAATACTTGTAAGAGCCTTTTTTCAGCTTCAGCTTTTTCTTCTTTGCCAAAATATCCATAGCAGCTCTGATATTAATTAGGCCTAAAGTGGGAATTCAGCTGGTTTAGAAGAAAATTCTAGTCTTATTCTCAGTCTATTGCCCTCTTTCTCTTCTTTTTTTTTCCCCCT
Organism: Canis aureus; assembly: GCF_053574225.1. Classification (NCBI taxonomy): domain Eukaryota; kingdom Metazoa; phylum Chordata; class Mammalia; order Carnivora; family Canidae; genus Canis; species Canis aureus. The sequence goes on from NC_135626.1 coordinate 18,855,966, forward strand.
TCTCACTTTTTTATCAAGGCACATATTTTTTTTTTAAGATTTTATTTATTTACTCATGAGACACACACAGAGAGAGAGAGAGAGGCAGAGACACAGGCAGAGGGAGAAGCAGGCTCCATGCAGGGAGCCTGATGCAGGACTCAATCCGATCCGGGGCCTCCAGGATCACACCCTGGACTGAAGGCGGCGCTAAACCACTGAGCCACCCGGGCTGCCCTATCAAGGCATAATTTACACAAATCTCATATGTATACATGCGCCACCCAATGCATTTTTACATACATGTATGTCCATGCAGCCATCACCTGGATCAAGGCACAGAATATTTGTAGCTCCTTAGCTGGTCTCCATCTTTTCATTATAGATGTAAGGAGAAACTGTTAGGAAGTTTTGAGCAAGGCAGTGATCTGCTCTGATGGAAGTTATCAGGGGCCACTCAGGTTGCTATGTCAACAGTGACAGGGCAGGGAGACAGGCTAGGTGACTTACAATAGGTTCACCCAGAAGCACAGCCTGAGTCCAGCAATTTAGTGCAAGGATTTTCTTCAGGAGGGGTCTCAGAAAGGCCAGGACACATGTGGGGACATGGGACTGGGAAGGGAAGGGAGTCAGTGAAAGATGCATTAATTGAGTTACCACTGTGGAAAAGTCAACTGTAATTCTCTGGAGGAGAATTACTGACTCTGGGAGCCAGTCTACACGTACCTTCAGGATGCCTGGGTGGCTCAGGGGTTGTCTTCCTTTGGCTCAGCTCATGGTCCCAGGGTCCTGGAATTGAGTTCTGCATCTGGCTTCCCTTGGGGAGCCTGCTTCTCCCTCTGCCTGTGTCTTTGCCTCTGTCTGTGTCTCTCACGAATAAATAAAATCTTTAAAAACAAAAAAACAACACACACCATCAAGTTCTCTTGCTCTAGGCCTGAAGAGGTCAGGGTATTTACACCGCTATCTTCAGTCCCTGGCAGAGGGTAGGTGCTGGAGCGGCTGGCAGAGGTGTCAATTCTCCAGCCGTCCTGCTGTGTGCAGAACAGGGTCCCACCAGCAGAGAGGGGCAGGAGTGCAGGTGTGGTCTGCACTGGTCTGGCCCAGGAGAGCTAGTGGGCTCTGCAGAGGTTACCACAGAGGGCCAGGCATATGGCCCGTGCTGGGGGACAGCTTGCTCTGCCTCTGGGGGCTGGTGATGGTGAAGCATGTGCTTGCCCTGTGATGGCAGTGGCGGTCCCACCAGGGAATCTTGCAGAAAGGAGGCTGGAGAGGCAAGCCCAGAGTTTCATGGTCGCCATATCATTATTTGTGAGGCCACCACTTGAGAAACCCCCTGGACCCTTGGATGTGTTTTGGAGGGGGGATAGGACTGTCTTTGCAGGAGCCTTGTGCCTCTGAAGTCGCTGACAGGGAGGAGAACAAGAGAAATGTGTTCCCTTATGATCCACATGCTCCATTTCTTCTCTAACCCAGGCCCGGAAAAAAACACAGTTGCATTGTGATTGTTTCTCTCTGTGACCGGCCTGGAGCTCATGCTTAGATCGCACATTTCCTGTCCAGTTTGGATTTCTGAATGCTGACTCCAGTTTACCTCCACAACCTCCGACCTTAGCTTGGTCCTCTGGACTCAAAACACCATCTCTCTCCCTGTACACACCTCTTTCTCTGTCATCTGACCCGGTCATGACCTCCTGCCAGCACATTGCCTTATCTTGCCAGCCTGGCATAACTCCCAGAAAGGCTGCCCTTGGCTTGTCCTATTTCATTTTTCTCCCTAATTTGACACTGACATTGACAGATAAAGACAAGAGAAAAGCCAAACCCCAGGGTGTAACCAGTATCATTCAAGCTCTACCAAATTAATTCTCAGGATCCAGGATCATGCCAGCCTGGAATCTGAATCTCCAGTGCTTGGTCTGAAAATGGAGAGTAACTTTGGAATCATCATGTAGAGGAGCTCTTTGCCCAACCAGAAATCCCAATACTGAGATCTGGGGCTCCTGAGTCCAGGTTCTGGGGAGAAGAGAAAAAGCTTGACATCAGGGAGGAACAAGGAAAGATAGAAAATGTGAAGCTGCACAAAGATGAGATGTCTATATTTCACAGTTGCACCCAAGCATGGCCCATGGTCTGTGGGAGATCTTTCTTAATCTGAGAGGAAAGAACACCCAGGAATGTCTTCCTGTGTATTCACTATCCCACAGCTGCCATATGGAATTGTCTTCTGCCCAAATAAAAGCAGTCACAGTTAAGAATTCTTTGGCCCTTGATTTTATTTATTTTCATTTATTCTTTTTCAAGATTTTACTTATTTAACAGAGAGAGAGAGCACAGCAGCGGAGCATCAGAGGAAGAGAGAGAAATAGACTCCCTGCTGAGCAGGGAGCCCAACTTGGGGCTGGATCCCAGGACCCTGAGATCATGACCTGAGCCAAAGGCAGATGTTCAACTGACTGAGCCACCCAAGTGCCCCACCACCTTGGCCCTAGATTTTATTTTATTATTTTTATTTTATTTATTTATTTATTTATTTATTTATTTATTTTTAAATTTTATTTACTTATGATAGTCATACAGAGAGAGAGGCAGAGACATAGGCAGAGGGAGAAGCAGGCTCCATGCACCGGAATCCCGATGTGGGGTTTGATCCTGGGTCTCAAGGATCGCGCCCTGGGCCAAAGGCAGGCGCCAAACCGCTGTGCCACCCAGGGATCCCTGGCCCTAGATTTTAAACATCTTTATCATGGCACTCAATCTGACTGAAGAGTAATACAAATTAATATTAATATAAATTAGTTTATAAATTCCCAGACATCCTTAAAACACAAAGTAACATCTACTATGAGAGAGGATTTCAGCAAATTGGTAGGGGAGCTGCTTGAAGGCCCTTAATTGCCATAGTGGAAGTAGAATTGGGGGGCCCCTGAAAGAACTTGTGGACACAAGGCAGCATTCCTGAAGTTCTGGAATCCTGAAACCCTAGACTTGACCAAAATTTGGCACCTTGACACCTACTGGCTGTGGAGGCCGAGAAAAATCAAGGCCATCCCACCTAACGTTTAGCATTAGCACAAGTACAGCCATCTTAGGGCCCTGTGAATAAGAGCTGAACTTTATGGGAAAAACTGCAGAATGTCCTCAATGTCCTCGGCAGGGAATCCCCTATCAGAAAGACAACAGAGCCCATCCCCGTGGTAGAAAGTCCCATATTAGAATGAGAACAGAGCTCAACGCCCCTGAAAGCCTCATATCAGAATGTAAACAGAACTTGAGAAATTCCTCACCCCTTCTGAAAATCCCCTAGACTAGCCTATAAAAAACCCAGCCGTAACCCACTTCGAGGTCCAAGTCCCTGCATCACTGGGTCGGGTATACTTGGACCCAAGCTCGAGCTTGCAAATAAACCCTCGTGCACTTGCATCTGCGTCGGCTCCTTGGTGGTTTCTCGGATTCGCTATCTTGGGCACAACACTGGCCGCCTGCCCCTGTCAGTGGTGACTGGCCTTGGGAGAAGTACCCATAATTTCGAGCCTTCTTTTATTGCCATCACTTTTTTTGAAACAAGCCTTTATCTAAATGCAAATGTGATTCCAACTTTTTGATTAGGATATTATATAGTCATCCATTCCAAAAAAACCACAATTAACCAGTGATTTTATTTCTGACTTGACATTTCTTTGTTTGGAAAGTTCATTTGTTATGTGATGCTCCTGACGGGAGTGGGCAGAAGGAGCCATTCGTTGTGTGTGGGGGGACTGCTGCCAAGTTTTCTTAGATGGAAAGGTGTTGACTTTTTGTCATCGTGGGTAGGGGGTGATAGCGAAGCAGGGAGGATGGCAGCAGGGTATGATACTCTACCTTAAAATATTTTTCTAAAACATATTGGCAGCTAAATCTGGCCATGTTTGTGGGATTAGGTGGAGCTTTACTTATATGACAAGACAAGGGACACTTTATCTTGGGATTTTGAGTGTAGTTGGATTATATATCCTGGGGAGACAGCTCAAGGGCAGCCTGATTCAAAGGGATGGTTATCTGCATCCAGGCTTACCACATTCTAGCCGTGTGGCCTTGGGCAGATTACCTAGCCTCTCTGAACCTCCAGTTTCTCATTTAAAGAACATTACTTAATTCCTAGGGTTGCCTGGCGATGAAATTAAGAGTTAATATTTGTATTGTTTAGAACAGAGCCTGGTGTATAGGACATTGTGTGAATGACGTTATCCTTTCCTGCCTGTAATAGTAGGAAAAGTACCTACTAAATGTTAGGCACTGTGCTATGTAATTTCTATGTATTTCTTATTTAATCCTCAAGGATATAAAGTTGTATTATGATCCCTATGATGGTTTTTATGTATTAACTTGGTTAGGCTCCAGTATCTAGTTATTTACCCAAACACTAATCCAGGTGTTGCTGTGAGAGCATTTTGTTGATGTAGTTAATGGCTACAATCAGTTAAATTAAGGAGATTACTCTCAATAATATGGGTGGGCCTCATCCAATCTGTCAAAGGCTGAAGAGCAAAACCTGAGGTTTTCCAGAGAAGAAATGCTGCCTCAAGATCCAACATTAAGTCCTGCCTAAGTTTCCAGCCTTACCAGCCAGCACAATCATGTGCGCGTGTGTGTGTATAGACATGTAAGGAAACTGATGATCAGGGAAATTAAGTAATTGCATAAGGTCATATCACCAGGAAGTAGCAGCTGAGACCTGAACCCAGGTCCCTCTCACCACACGCTGACTTCCGTGAAGGATGCTTTCGCTCCAGTCATAACACTTCAATTGCAGGTGAGAAGACCTGTGATTTCAGGCTGTCGGCAGAGCATGGAACAAACACTCCCTCACCCTCAAACTCTGACGAAAGAACTGATAGAAGTACAGTTCCTCTGACCATCTGCTCTGCTCTCTATTCTGGCATCAGGAGGAAACCTTGGGGTGGGGAACAGGGAGAGAGGAAAGGGAAGAAGGGTTTTGTCAATGGGCTTTTGGTGGCAACAGAAACTGATTTTCATCAAGTTACCCAGAAAGGAAAGGACTAGAAGAATATCGTTGAGGCAGGCAGCTGAGAGGAAAAAGTGCCCTGTAGATGGATCATGAGAGCCCTAGCATTAGTCTCCCCACAGGGACAGCCTGGTGAGCCCTCTGTGGCTGCAGAGACTAACCTGGAATCAGCTCTTTCTTTCTTTTTTTTTTTTTTTAAGATTTTTAATTTATTTACGACAGACACAGAGAGAGAGAGAGAGAGAGAGAGAGAGAGGGGCAGAGACACAGGCAGAGGGAGAAGCAGGCTCCTTTAGGGAGGCCGATGTGGGACTCGATCCTGGGTCTCCTGGATCACTCCCTGGTGCCGAAAGAAGCGCTAAACCGCTGGGCCACCAGGGCTGCCCGAACCAGCTCTTTCTTTGGGCAAAGTGCTCAAGAGAACATCTGTCCAGCTGAGCAGCTTAGGTCACGTGCTTGCCTCAGTCTGTACCTGGACAGAGAGAGGCACTGCACTTATTCAGGGAGGGGTGCTAGGAATTACCACCTACAGAAAACAAGGGGAACTTTATTCCCCCTCCAAAAATTGGGGTACTATTAAGAAGGGAAATGCATGTGTGACAGCCAAAATGATAAATGACCATTACAGCAGCAAAAGAGTCTGCATTTGTATCCCTTTTTGCAAAATATTTCAGGACAGGGTCATCACCAGTCTCCAGAAATGGCTCTTGGGCTTGTAGGGGTGATAAAGAGCACATTTCTCAGTTTTAGCTTAGGATTTTGGGGTTTAGGAAAGGGTTCTCGGTATATAAGTTTTCTTTCTTTTTTTTTTAAGATTTTGTTTATTTATTTATTTAAGAGAGAGAAAGAGCAGGGGGAGGAGCAGAGGGAGAGGGACAAGCAGACTCTGCACTGAGCACCGAGCCCCAATGCAGGGCTCCATCTCAGGACCCTGAGATCATGACCTGAGCCAAAACCAAGAGTCAGATGCTTAACCGACTAAGCCACCCAGGCGGCTCTGAATAAGTTTTCATATTAAACATAAATAGCAATCCTGATAACAGCAGCTAATCTCTATCAAACACTTAGGGTGTACTGGACACTGTTCTAAGGGTACTGCTTGGTGTACCTCCCGTCTTCACAACTCCATGAGGCTTTATGAGGTAGGTACAATTATTATCACTACTTTACATGAGAGAAAACCGAGGGACACACAGCGGTTAACTAACTTGCCTACACGCCTAATGAATAGCAAGCATTTACACAATAATGTTCTTTTACAATTCTAATTCTGGAATATTAAATAGGATGGTAGACTATCACACAATCACAAGCAGTGAAGGTCCTCAAGGCAAGCCCTCCTCTTAGCTGGAGAGCCAACAGGCCTGATGCTTGCTTGATAAAGATTCTGCCTTGATGCCTGATCTGAGATGTTCGATTCCATTTTCTTAATGGCTGTCAATCAGTTCCCCACTGTTTCCCGGGAGGCTGGACCCAGCAGGGGTGTCGTCAGCACTTTGGAGTAGCATTAAGAACAAAGCCTGAGGGGGCTGGTTGTCTCCCCACCCCCACCCCCACCCCCCGCCTAGTGGCCCATCCCTCAACACAGTCAAGAATGAGCTCAGAGGTCTCAGATGTCGCTCAGTGCCAAAGGAATTGCTTCCCAAACCACCGGGATTTCCAGAGGCATCCAGTATTACTAGAACAAACAGAAATGAGATACGAGTTCAAATGACACCTGCCATCCCCTTGGGTTCCAGGGACTTCATTCACTCTCAGGACAGCAATGTCCAATAGAAAGATATTGTAAGCTACACACATCATTTAGAATCCTCTATTTTTAAGAAGGTGGAAATTAATTTAAAAAATATATTTTATTTGACATAATAATCCCAAATAGTGTCATTTCAACATGTAAATATATACAAATTTATTATCGAGGTATTTTGCATTCTTTTTTTCACGTGAAGTCCTTTGAATCCAGTGTGTGTTTTGCATTTGAGCACACAACTCAGTTCCGAATGACCTCATTTTGAGTGTTCAGAAGCTCTGTGTGGTTAGTGGTCACTGTATAGGATAATGCAGCTATAGATCATAACTCCACAACTTCATTTCTCCAATACGAGCACCTGTGAGGTGCTGACCTTAGCTGAGACCTCATGGAATTTACATTCTAGAGAGGACAAGTAAACATGCAAAAATACACAAGGTAATTGTACGTTGTGATGAACAATTACCTCAGAGTGACTTGGAGGACACATGAGCATGAACATGGTGGGCAGTGGGGGTGAACAGCCTTCTCTCAGGAGGGGACATCTGAACTGGAGCCTAATGGACAGAGGGAGCAGCAGTGTGAGGAGGGGGGCAGAACTTTCTAGGCAGAGGTAGTGCAAAGGCCCTGAGGCTGAAAAACCCTGGGCATACAGGATATGGAAAAGATGGCTGTGTGTTTGGGCATAAATGGCAGAAGAGCTGAGTAGGCAGGCAGGGGCCAGACTACCTACTCAGGATTTTGGATTTTTCCTAAACATGAAGAGAAACCACTGATCTTTTTAAACAGGATCTGATCTCAGTTTTTAATAGGTGGCTCTGGGGGCACCTGGGTGGCTCAGCAGTTGAGTGTCTACCTTTCATTTCATTTTACTCAGGTTGTGATGCCAGGGTCCCAGGATCGAGTCCCCACGGGGAGCCTGCTTCTCCCTCTGCCTCTGTCTCTGCCTTTCTCTCTGTGTCTCTCATGAATAAATAAATAAAATCCTAAAAATAAAATAAAAATTGGCTCTGGCTGGTAACAATAAATTGGGCCAATAGAGACCCCTCACTCCTCCTTCCCCCTACAAACACACAGAAATGCCTTCATTTAAAAAAAAAACAAAGTCAAACAAAGCTTAACTGAACTATGTAGCTGAGTTTGATAGAAAGAAAACTAAATAATCTTGGGTCAGAGAATTAAAGGGGGGGGTGTGTGTTAAACACACAGTAGGCAGAGCCCGAGTAGATTCTGGCTGGTTGGAGGTGAGATGGAGTTGGAGGAAACCCTAATGGATATGAGTGAGAGTTTTTCTGCTAGTGCTAGGACAAGGGACAAGGCTTGGACCTACTTGTAAAGGAGACTTAAAACTGAAACCCTCAAAGTGGTCCCCTATGCCCTCATGCAAGAGCCTAAAATGCCTTCCCTCAGCAACCAGGCAGGAAACAAGAAACCTTGTCTTTGTCTTGCAGAAAAAAAGAATCTGTAAAACATTAGAATCTCAATCCTGTGCCATGTGGAGGAGTGGAGTAAAATAGTTCTGCCCAGTGGTGTGGGAATTGGCAGATCTGATCCCAGCCCTAAGGATTGGAGGTAGGCAGGAAGAGGGGGAGACCAATTAGGCTCCTGCAGGATTTTGGGTGCTTGTTGAACTTTAATGTGCAAATGAATCACCAGGGGATCTTATTAAAATGCAGATTCCAATTCCCTCGGTTTAAGTCAGGGTCTGAGACTCTACATTTCTTTTTTTTCTTTCTTTTTTTAAAAAAAAACTTTTTTTTAAAAAAGATTTTATTTATTTATTCTTGAGAGACACAGAGAGAGAGAGAGAGAGAGAGAGAGAGAGAGCCAGAGACACAGGCAGAGGGAGGAGCAGGCTCCATGCAGGGAGCAGCAGGCTCCATGCAGGGAGCCGGATGTGGGACTTGATCCTGAGTCTCCAGGATCACGCCCTGGACTGAAGGTGGCGCTAAACCGCTGAGCCACCCGGGCTGCCCTTTTTTTAAAAAAGATTTTATTCACCCATTAGAGAGAGAGAGAGAGAGTACAAGCAGGAAGAGTGATAGGCAGAGGGAGAGGGAGAGGCAGGCTCCGCACTGAGCAGAGAACCTGATGCAGGGCTGGATCCCAGGACCCTGGAATCGTGACCCGAGCTGAAGGCAAATGCTTAACCCACTGAGCCACCCAGGCACCCCTCTTTTCTTTTCTTTTTTGAAGACTTTTTTTATTTATTCACTTGACAGACAGAGAGAGAGTAAGCATAAACGGGTAGCAGCAGGCAGAGGGAAAGGGAGAAGCAGACTTCCTGCTGAGTCGGGAGTCCAATGTGGGCCTCCATCCCAGGACCTGGAGATCATGACCTGAGCTGAAGGCAGATGCTTAACTGACTGAGCCTTCCAGGTATCCTGAGACTCTGTATTTCTAACAAGCTGTGGAATGATGCCCATGCTGCCAGTCTGCAGATCATTCTTTGAGTATCAAGGCTCCAAACAACAGACAACAGTGGCTTGAAGCAGGTTGGCAGTAGGATGGAGAGAAGAGAATGAATTCAAGAGATGGGTTGAAGATAGAATGACAGGACTTCCTGAAGGACATACATGCAATGAGGGAAAGGAGAATTAAAGACAAGTTCTGGGTTCCTGGCTTTGGTAACTGGGTGATGGTGGTGGCCATTTATTGACACAGAGAAGTCCAGGGTAGGGATAGACTTTTTTTCAGGGAGTGGGGGGAGTGATTGGAGACTATGTCGAAGAAGGGATCAAAAACTCAAGGCCAGGCAATTGCAAATACTATGCCTTATCTCCTTTCTGTGCAAAAGAAGTGCCTCCAGGAGGCACGCAGGACATGGAGGATCTGTTTTCCCAGCTTGGGCTGCTGACAACAATCTTTGCTTTGTAGGTCCAATCTGACAACTGTTAAAGGCTTAATAAATAATCAACTTTGTAAATGAGATCCAAGAATGACCAGCAAACTCCCCTCCTCTGCCTCTCACACGTTCAACACACACCTCCCTGGATTAGCACCAGCAATGATCATAACATTTAAACCAGTTGAATTTAGGCTCTATCTATGGGAATCTTCCAAACTCCCCAGCATGTAGTCATTGTGAACAAGCAGAGTCCTCGTTTATTGCAGTTTCTAATAAATAATATAATGTGCAGAGTTAAGGATTGGTTTTGGAAAAATATTTGTTTGCTTATTTTTTAAGTAATCTCTATGTCCAATATGGGGCTTGAACTCATAGACCCCACGATCAAGAGTCACATGCTCTACTGTCTGAGGCAGCCAGGCACCCCAATAAATATTAACTTTAAAAAGGAAAAGAGATTATCTTTGTGCCAGACATTGGCTAGATACTTCTACAAACATTATCTTATTCAATAGCTACAACAATTCTGCTATTCCAATTTTCATGTATGAGGAAGGTGAGGCACAGAGGGATAAGTAATTTGCTCCAGGTCCCACATAGTCAGTTGGGACTTGAACCTGTGTCAGCTTCAGTCCAAAGTCCAAGTTCTTTTTACATGGCTCTGGGCTCCCAACTCCAGGCTCTGTGCCATGTGCTGAGTGGGATGCTCAGAACTTCAGAAAACATCATTCCAACCCTGGAGGAGTTTCATCTAAATGGGGAGAGAAGTCAAGCATGCAAGTATGCTTGACATGTGGCCTTGCACAGAATTTGGTGCAGAGTCACTGGAGATATTCCTTCTGCATCAGGGTGCAGGAGGCTCAGCAGAGTCTTCCACGAAACCATACGGGCGAGATTGGTTAGGACCTGGAGAGAGAAAAGAACCTCCCAGGCAGCCATTCCAGGTAAAGAACCAACATAAGCCAGGCAAGGAGGCAGCCTCTTGCTAAGCAGGCTTTCCTCCACTCTTTCCACCACTAAACCCCAACCCAGTTTTTCCAGGCCCAGCTTGAAGAAATGTGTGGCTCTTTTTGGCTGAAATAGGTGTCCACTTCCCACTTCCTTGTGACATCTTGTGATTCTTTCTTTTTTTTTTTTTAAGGCTTTATATATTTATTCATGAGAGACACAGAGAGAGAGAGGTAGAGACATAGACAGAGGGAGAAGCAGGCACCATGCGAGGAGCCCGAAGTGGGACTGGATCCCAGGACTCCAGGATCATGCCCTGAGTCGAAGGCAGACGCTCAACCACTGAGCCACCCAGGCGTCTATTGCTGCTATTGCCACATTTAATGATTGTTTTGTGTGTTCCCTTCTTGAGGTGGGGGACTTCACTTCATCCATGTGTGAATCCCCGGAGAAAAAACAGGGCCCAGGGGATCCCGGGGTGGCTCAGCGTTTTGGCACCTGCCTTTGGCCCAGGGTGTGATCCTGGAGTCAGTCCCAGGATGGAGTCCCGCATCGGGCTCCCTGCATGGAGCCTGCTTCTCCCTCTGCCTGTGTCTCTGCCTCTCTCTCTGTGTCTATCATGAATAAACAAAGAAGTCTTAAAAAAAAAAAAAAAGAAAACAAAACAAACAAACAAACAAAAAAAACCAGGGCCTGGCACATAATGAGTACTTGATAAAAAATATTTTTGGACTAACTGAATATTTTTCATGTTGGTTTCCTCTCCTTGGCATCTCTTTGTTATTTGGTTTGTATCATTCTGTTTTGGTTTGGATACACCTAAAGTGGCAAAAGTTAATATATCAGTGATTTCAATAACATAGTGTATTGTTTCCATGAAAGAATAACACTGGAAGTGACCCAAACTGCTGTGGTGCCTTCAGAGTACTGGCTGTGTAGGATCCTAATAGCTCGTAGCTCTATTGCCCTGAGTATGTGACTTTAATTTGCATGGTTGCAGGTGGCTCACGGCCACATCTGCATTCTAGACAGCAGGAAGGGGTGAAGAGGCAAGGGAAGGCAGGCTGCTTTCTTTTTAAACATGTAACCTGAAAATAGAACACATCACATCCATTTAGGTCCCATTCTCAGGACCTAGTTGTGGGGCCAGATCCAGCTATAAGGTTGTCTGGGAAAGGTAGGGTTTTTTTTGTTTTGTTTTGTTTTTTTTTTTTTTCCTTCAAGATTTATTTATTAGAGACACACAGAGAGGCAGAGACACAGGCAGAGAGAGAAGCAGGCTCCATGCAGGGAGCCCGACGTGGGACTTGATCCTGAGTCTCCAGGATCACGCTCTGGGCTGATGGTGGCGCTAAACCGCTGAGCCACCCAGTTCCGCTGAGCCACCCGGGCTGCCTGGAATCTGAGGCACCATTTAAGACTACCAGAGAAGGAGAGATCAGATATGGGGCATGGGGAGGACAGAGATAGGTAGCAGTGTCTGCCACATTCTTTTCCTCTACTGCCCTATTGTACGTTCCATATGATATGCTCAACCTATTTTTTTCTTTCCAAGGTACATTTACTATTGAATTACTTGCAATTGTCCAATCATGTGTGGTCATCTTATCTGTCCTCTGAGAGCATAAGCTCTTTCGTCTGTATCTTGCACAGCCTTGATCTTAAACATGCCTTGTACCTCCATGCCCAATCAATAGTGCTGAATGAATACATGGGTGAAAAAGAGAAGAGCTTTTTCATTATGCCATTACCCACTCTCTATGGAGTGGGATTTATCAATTGCATCAAGCCAAGGGCACGAATAAATCAACATTGTCCACAGTGAGGACTCACAAAATGTTGGAACTGTGAGAGCCATAAACCTCTTGCTTGCCCTCTCTGGTGATGCACCTAAGCCAGGGGAAAGCTGGATCTGAGACTAGGTGGCTTTACTCCCAGGATGCATGTCACAATGTCAACCATACCACCACAATCTTCTCCCCCTTTCCTCTGGCTCTCCTTTATAAGGAGGACTCACTCTTCCCTTCATTATTTAGAAGCACTTCTTTTGAGTTAGAATGCAAATATTTGGAGGGAAAGGGAACCTAGTCATGGAAATCAGCATTTTCTAAAGAGTCCTGAAACTGTCCTGCCTGTACATTCTGGTTGTCTGGTTTAGGTGTCGAAGTGGAAATTGCTCATTCGCCTTATGAAACTGGGTTACATTTTGATGATGCCAGGGCCAGCTGGCCCCCGTGAGGTCTGTTACCATGGCAAACTGTAAGGTCACCTTGTGATTACCCACTTGACCTGAGCTTGTTATGTCTAGACACTCACACTGAGGGCAACATCACCCAGGAAATCAGAAACGCATAGATCCGTCCTGATTTCTGGTTTGTCACATTTTCTCCAGCCTCCTGGACCAGGACAGGGTTTCCAGCTCTTTTATATTCATATCTGGCATTTCCTTGCTCTGGCTCTCCTGGGGCAGGGTTGCTTTCAGAGGACACTGCCCTTCCCTCCTCCAATCCAGGAAGGGCCCTGGCCTCTATGACAGCAAATCCATTGCACCACTTAGGTTTAATTAGAGCACAATGACGGATGATTAGTTTACACATCAAAGCACTGAAACAACTCAACAAATTGGCTCCATCCCAAAGCCCAGCACAGGAGCTGGCCTTGAACACAGAGGCTCTGCCTGCGGGGGCTGGGGAGCTGGTGATGAAAGCTCAGGAGCCCCATGCAGAGATGCACAGAAGGAGTTCTATTTCTCAAGTGAAGAAATGGATCCCAGCTGTTTCCAACCCTAATTGTGCTGTGTGCCCCTCTCACCTTGGCTTTCCACCTCCAAGCCCTCTCTTGGCTGCCATCATGGCTCTTGGGTAGTCAGCTCAGTTACCTGGGGGCTGACTATCAATCCATGAGTTACCCAAGCCGTTGGCTAATTCTCTTTTCTACCCTCTTACCTTCCAGGTGGGATTTTGACTGTTCATTTGGACACCTACCAAGAAATGAGAGAGAAAGCAAATAAGTTAATCTTCAAACCAGGACACTTGGCTACCAGCTGGTGATTTTTTGTTTGAGGTTTGATGGAGGAAAGAGATGGAAATTGTAAATTGCAATGAGGTAAATGAATTCTCTCTGGGTCTCCTTCATGCACACTCTCCCCATTCCTTTGGATGACCAAGAGCCAGGTGAACATGAGAGCACTTGACATGAAACTGTCTTTGCCTGTATTTTTTTAAAATTTTATTTATTTATGATAGTCACACAGAGAGAGAGAGAGAGGCAGAGACACAGGCAGAGGGAGAAGCAGGCTCCATGCAAGGAGCCCGATGTGGGACTCGATCCCTGGTCTCCAGGATCGCACCCTGGGCCAAAGGCAGGCTTTAAACCGCTGCGCCACCCAGGGATCCCCCTGTCTTTGCCTGTATTACATATCTCAGATCCCTTCCCATGCTGGTGTCCTGGAGAAGCTGATGACAAAGTTTAGTTCTTCTGGCTCAAGAGCCCAGTCTATTCATACTAACAACTGCTCAATTCAGTGAAAAACAAAAACAGACAAAAACCCCTGAAAGTCCACCTGATAGTTGAACCAGATTGACCCTCTTGGTCCACACACGCAAGCTCATCAAAAACAGTTGGCATATCCTGTCAAGGTCATGCCATTAAGTCAATGGTAGAGTGGAGACTTGAATCTAGGTCTTCCTTCCCACGAAGGAAGTCCTTCTCCCTCAGGGCCATGTGGTCTTTCTAATTGTTGGAAGAGAATGGGGCTGTGACTACATAAAAATCTCATGAAACACAAAGGCTCAGGCAGTCCTCTCCCCTGAACAATTGATGGAGACACAGTGCATGGTAGGATTCTTGTTTTCTCGCTGTGGGCCTTGGGGGTGAGCAGACATCAGCCTCACCGCTGTAATGTGGGCAGACAGATGAATGCTAGCTGCCTGTAGCACAGGACAGTGGGCGGGAGCTGGACTGGGTTCGGAATGCTGTAAGCAGAGCACTTCAGAAGGAGGATGACTCTGCATTATTAGCATAAACCAGGAACCTATTGATCTGGCTGATTAGAGAACCTTCCAAGGCACTGGGGTAATTAGCACAATTTACAGAGTAGCGGTTATCAGCTTCATTGCTTAATTAACAATGTAAATATCTTCCTAAATGACATTTTATAATCATGATCAGATCCTCTAGCATTTGCCCTGTTTGCTGCTAATTCCTCCCCAGATGTACAGATAGCTGCCTTTTTTCCATGCCTAACATAACTTTCCTGAATCACATACGGTAAAGCAATTGTACGCGGCCCACATCTCTTTTGTATCTTACTAGGGGTCTGTTCTGCCTTCCACTTTCCAGTACAAAACATACAGTCTGCCAATTGAATTGCCAATTAAAAGTACTTAATTAGACGTGAAAGGGGAGCTCTGTCATGTTCTGGATTCTGAACTATTTTTTATTTATGTGCTTAGCAGGATAAGTCATCTTAAATTAGCATCACATTTTTCCCTCTGAAGAGCATGTGAGAAATGAGGCTATTAGGAGGAGAGGTTTAACACAATATTTGTGTACACTAGTCATGGGTGCAGAGAATCAGCCCAAACGCATATGTTGCTTTGGCAAGCAGGGCTACTCTTCATATTTATTTTATTGCCTTATCATTTCTTGTTGAATTAATGTTTGCAATAGAATATTTGGCCTGCCTAATCAAGCATATGTGTGGGGAACTTGGTTGTTTTATTTTTTTTTTCTTTTGCTTTAGATTCATCTATTCTTTTGGGCATCCAGGCCATACTAAAAGATTATTGTTCCATGTCTAAGTTCCAAATGGCATATACACAAATTTAAATCTTTATGGAGCCCTGGGGGTGGAAAGTTCAGAGGCTCGTAACCTTCACTGGAAGGATGCCCCGAAAGCTTTCCATTGCCGGACGCCTGATGATTTCAGTTGGTGGATTATTATTCACTTCTGATCTTTTCGCTCCCACTAACTGCATGGTGGCCAATGCAGTTACACATCTACAAAGTATGTGGAAAGGACATTTAATCCAAACCAGTATGTATTACGTTGGTAAAATGGTAAGGCAAAATGAATTTTGGAGGAATTTGCTGTGGGTTTTAATTAACCATCTTGCCCCTGTTCCCTATTATCATTGATTTGTGTGATAAGTGCCAATTATATGTGTCATAGTATACTTCTTTTTGCTGAAGACAAGAGATCTTATGTGTGATGCAAATAAGGGTTCTCAGAATGCTAATTTCATAATGAGCCAATGCATTCTTCAAGGAGTTTATAGTCTAGAGGGGGAATAAAACATGTGCATAAATAATTATAATGCAAAGTAGGAAACTGGTATGTCGTGAGACAGTACAGAAAGAATTATGGCCAAAAGAAGATGGAGAAATAAATCATAGCGGAGAGATTCAAGAAGGCCTGCTTGAAGGTTGGGGAAAATTGGCATAAAAGCAAACTGAGAGTACTAGGTGTGGTTTCCAGACAAGAGGAACAGCGGGAAGAAAACACAGAGGTGGGATAGCATGAAATTTAAATGAAGAACAAGATGCTTGCTACAGCCATTATAGGAAAAATATGAAAGAAAGCCCCACAGATAATGCTGTGAATATAGGACAGGCCTCCACTCCACAGAACCTAGAATCCACACCACTTTCTGTAGACATGACTGACAAACTTTTTTTGGTAAAGGGCCAGAGAGTAAATATTTTAGACTTTGGGGGACATGCGGTCTCTGTCCCAGCTAACTCAACTTTGCCATTGTGGCACAAAAACAGCCATAGACAACACGTAAACAAATGGGTGATCCAATAAAACTCTACTTGTGGACACTGAAATAGGAATATCATATAATTTCTATGTGTCACAAAATATATATATATTTTTTATTTTACTACTGTACCCTGCTTTTGGGGCAGGGCAGGGATGTGAAGCTATAAATATCTTCTAACCTGTGAGTTTTTCTTTACCGTTGGCCATATCCTCATAAGCAGAGAGCCAAGTGTTGATGAGCCTGGATCCACCTGGGGAGATGGCCATGAAGTCAGAGTGTCAAATGACTCTGATGGTGCACGTGTACAACAGCAATGTGCAATAGCCTCTCTGCCCTAGGCTAAGGCTAAGCTTTAGCATGTAGTTCTTGAGCACCATGAGGGCTGCACGCTCCTAATAGGCTTGATGGTATTTGGTAATAAAAAGTAAATACTTAGGTCAAGAGTTTTGACAATATGTGTGTAGAAAACATTGTACACAGACTGTCCTCTGTTTTTATGAATCCACACTTCGATAAGCTAGACACTAGCAACCCTCAGCTACCTTCCCTGTGCTACATTAGGTCTTTCTGTACATCAGCAGGCTAATAATAACTTCCATCCACCTCCCGCGTGAGGTTATATAGTTTCCAGCAAGTGATTTCTTCCTCCTCCTCAACCTTTGCACCCCCCGCCCCATGCCCCTCACTGCAGCAATCTGCCCTCCAGAATTAGCCTGGAGTTTAGACTGGTGGTCCTGCAAGAGAGCCCAGAGTCCCTGCCAGCCCTTCCTTCCCACTCAGATTCCCTGAGAGCTAATGTAGGGCTCAGGGAGGCAGGTGTGGAAGGAATGTTGAACCAGCTTTTTCCTTTGTGAGCTGGATCAAAGCAGCTATCTATCTCACTTCCAGATACACCTGACATAACAAAAGGGTTTTAGAAACATAAAATAAAATGGTTTTGTTTTGTTTTTTTCTGATTTGGAATTCTGTGCTTATGCTGGAATAAAAGGGATATCTTTTGTCTCCTTCACCTTCTCTTCTCCGCCCTCTCTTCTTTCTCAAAAAAGGTCTTTCATCCCCCCGCCCCCCCAACAATAGCTACATTGAACAATATATGGTAAGGAAAAGGTTACTTGGGTGACTAACTTAATCTTACAATGCTTCAAGAAGAAGGGTGTGGTCAGTGGAACCAAAGGTTGTTGAGAAGCAGAGGAGACTAAGGGCAGAGAAGGAGCCATTGCTTGTGACAATATGGAAGACATCCAAAATTTTGCGAAAAGCAGTTTCCATGACATGAAGGTGGAAGCCAAAGGTACCTCCGGAAGAGTGAATGGGTGAATGAGTGGAGGTGGGATTACCTGTGTAGACAACTCTAATGATGGCTTCTTGTCATTTTGATCTCTAAGTGTTGCCTCTCTGGAATGATCTAAAGTAACCATTTGGTGACTGTCATGTAATCATATTTTATTTCTCTGCAAAGGTCTTCCTTATGACCTGATCATATCTTCTTTCTTCCTTTGTTGTTCTCTGCCCCTAGAGCATCACACATATATGATTCTAATGTGGGAAGTCTGCTTGGTACCTTGAAGATGTTCTATGCACATTTGTTGAATGGATGGATACAAATTTGGCTCTAATGAAGAGTGGAGAAATAGCCCAGTGCTTTTCAAATTTTAATATGCCTAGGAACTATATATCTGGAATCTCATTAAAATCCAGATTCTGATTCTGCTGCTCTGGGGTGGAAGATTCTGCCCATTAAGATTTTTAAGATTCTTAAAAAAGACTTTTTATTTATTTATTTGAGAGAATGTGTGTGTACACACAAGAGAGAGAATGAGCAAGGAGAGGGGCAAAAGGAGAGAGAGAAGCAGACTCTCCCTGAGCAGGGAGCCTGATAGGGGCTCGGTCCCAGGACCCTGAGATCATGACATGAGCTGAAGGCAGATTTAACCAACTGAGCCACCCAGGCACCCCAGATTCTGCCTTTCTAACAACCTCCCAATGAGGCCAGGGCTCCTGGTCCATGGATATGTCGCTTAGAATGAGCAGGTGAAGAAAAGGAAATTAATGGAACAGGAGAGAGGGGATAACTGTTGAAGCAAAGATTTTAGGAAGGCAGAGAGGATAGAGTCCAAAGAACCAGCAGAGGGATTGGTATTTCAAAGGCAGAAGGCAAATCCCCAGGAAAGAAGAGAGGCTGAGAAGAAGAGGAAGCTCTTGAGTGATGGTGTCATCCACTGAGAGCGAGGGTGGGAGTTCTGAGAGACCTGGGCAGCCTCCAGTATGCCTTTGAGTTTAGATCATAAATTGAAAGTAAAACCCATCAACTCTGTGTCATTTTTGCCACCCTCACTGACAGCTTCGAAGTCTTCTTCGGGGGAAATCCAAGATAAGGTATCTACCATTATAAACTGTGATGCAAGCCATGGGGCAAGTACAGGCTACTCTTCTGGGGCAAAAGGATTATTAGTACCAATGGTCAAGTGGGAGTAGGCGCATCAGGGAAGTCGAGAGAGAGAGACCTGTAAGTTGGGATCTAAAAGAGGAGCAGGAAGAAAGAACATGGTGCATTTGAGGGTCAGAAAGGCTGCAGCAGGGGACTGGAACCACGGAGTGAAGCCTAAGAGGTTAGACCCTGCAGGTAAGGAGTTTGGCACATCTATGGAGAGAATACCGAGAAGGCAGAGACAGGCCAGTGTCGAGATGGGATCTGCCCCCAACAAGAAATAGAGAAGGAAAGGAGAAGGGGAGTGGAAGAGAGGGGGTCCGGAGGACTCTGTGGGGACCCAGGGCTTTACACTGATAGAGTCTCAATAAATGTTCGCTAAAGTGGAAGGTAACTATTCACTACATATTTGATTGGCCAGAACACCCTATTTCCTGGCCAACATGAATAATGGTTTTCCTTAATCAACAACGCCCCACTTAACTTTTTTAGGCCTTTCTCTTTGGGACAGCATCGAAATGATAACTGCCTTCTACCTTTTATCATTATCCACTGTTCTGTTTTTCTCTCTTCGTCTCCCACCTTTTCCTCTGCAGCTCTCTGCCTCTCCTCTTCCCAAATAATCCTATTTAATAAAGTGGTTCATATCTTACAGTCTACATTTCTATTAACTGTGGCATTTAACTCTTATCTTTGGCCCTTTAATTCATATTCAGACTCATATTCAGAGATGACACATCCGATCATCAATGTGTTCTCACATGTGGCCACTGTGAATATATTACTGTGAACACAGCAGGAGTTATTGAATGATATATGCCAGTCAGCAAGTTTAGATTTAGGTGCTGCTGAAAGTAACACAGGACAGAGGTCCAGGAAGGCTAAAACCCAGGCTGTAAATTACTCTCCTAGGGTATGTTGTAAATAGTCACTACTGTTCTCTCGTCTCTCTTGTACTCCTTTTTTTTTTTTTTTTTTTTTAAAGATTCATTTATTTATTCGAGAGACAGTGAGCAGGGGAGGGGCAGAGAGAGAGAGAGACTCCCAAGCCGACTTCCCACTGAGCAAAGAGCCCCATGTTGGGCAGCCTGAGTGGCTCAGTGCCGCCTGGAGACCCAGGATCAAGTCCCACGTCGGGCTCCCTGCATGGAGCCTGCTTCTCCCTCTGCCTGTGTCTCTCCCTCTCTCTGTGTCTGTCATGAATAAATAAATAAAATCTTTTTTTTTTTTTAAAAAAAGAGCCCCATGTTGGCTTGATGTGGGGCTCAATCTCTTGACCCCAAGATCATGACCTGAGCCAAAATCAAGAGTCAGACACTCCACGTATTGAGCCACCCAGGTGCCCCTCTTGTATTCCTTTTTACAAAAATCTTGAAATCCTTGCTCATCCTCTTCTTCAACACAGCAATTAAAGAAAAAAAAGACACTAGGTATCTGCAATTTCACCTAACCTTTTATACCCAATATTTTTGTTATCTTAAAAACAAATCTTCAGTAGTTGGTGAGGGTTATGTTTTGTAATAGCCTGGGGTGGAGAAGATCTATCTGTTCATTGGGTTTCCCATTTTCGCCCTGGTGTCCCCTTTTGGCACATTCACCGGTCACCATGCCCCTCACCCTGTGCTCTGGCAGGATTTGAGACATGCAAATAGCAAACTGGTAAGTAGCAACTTTGCATATTTTGAATAGAAGGGAACAACACGGCACCACTCATTCTGTTCACAGGGAAATCTGAGATAATGGGAGTGAAAGCAAGGGCAGATCTAGGGTCCTAAGTGTTTTCTTCAAAGTGTTTATTATGCTTATTAAATCTATTGTACAGTGATGAATTAATTTGAATTATTTACATGGTCAACCTTTGAGACAATAACCCGATTTAACCAGAGGACGCAAATGTTATCATTTCTCTTTGAAATCTAAAAACAGGTTTAAACTGGAAGAAGCATCAGGACTTGTGTCTTTTTCTACAAATATTGGTTACAAACCAGCAGTTGTTAGGGTTAAATGACATAATGTCAGAAATCAAGAGAATGTGGAGATGTATTTCTCAGGAGAGTCGATGAACTCCCCTGTGAGAACATGTCCCCTGGACAGTCAACTCTCGAGTGACAAATTTCTCAAGTAAGTCTTTCAATTCCATTTATCTGTAAAATATCGTGCACTGTCCGACATGAGGGTGTTCATCTACTAAAATTTCAATGTAAAGAAAATTGACATAGTAAGAATGTTTGGATTTTCATTAGATTATGGGCCTGGTGCCGTTCTTTTAGTGAGTTTGGCCTGGTAAGAAAGAATGCTTTAGTTTTACTACTGAAGCTGTCAAGAATCTAAGGTTGCTGTCAAGTTCAAAGTATTATAATCCAATTATTTTTGAAAAACTAGGTTTTCCATTATTTTTGGAAAACTTGAAAATTTTTGTCCAAGCCTACTCAACTCTGGATTAACTTTTGCTTGTTGTTTGGATGTTTATAAGGAATTTTTGTGAACTGTAAAATCGTGTATGTTTGTAGACAGAAGAGGCACAAGTAATTCTGAAGGTAGTGTCTTTCTGAGGTAAAGTGAACAGCTTGCATCTTAAATATTTTATGAGATCTAGGTATTAGAACAATGTTTCTGATGCAGGAACACAGTGATCTAGGAACAAAAAGGGAAATGGGGCCAAAGAACAGACTGAAATTTCTTCAAAATATCAAGTGATCCCAAGGCTGAAAACAGGAATAGATGGTGATACTGCAGATTATTCCTAATAAGGGATTTAAAAGCTTAATGATGTATTGATTGGATCTTCACTAATGATGTGCCCCTGACTCTGTGTGTGTAACTAAGAGGGCTGATTTATGAGGGTACAATCGTATCTTTCAAACATATTTGGTCCAAGTCTACATATTGAAAATAAAGAGAAGGTTGAGGCAATTATCAGGATATTTCAGGAGGAACGCCCCTATGATTTGTATGTTAGGTGAAGGCTAGTATATGAGGTGAAGCGAAAAAACAAAAACAAGGGAGAAAAAGCTACAAAGGGAGTTAGCAAAAAAACAAGAGTGAAAAGCTGAAACTAAAAAAACAAAACAAAACAAAAACCCTCACTTCTGTTAAGAAACATCCCCTGCCTTTTCCTAGTCAAATAGGAGAAAAATAAGTTCTCAGGTGCCACCAGGGAGCAATATTTTCCTTTCAAAAAAAGAAGAAGAAAGAAAGAGAGAGAGAGAAAAAAAGGAATGTCCTGTTAAATCAGCTACCCATAGAGTCAGTCTGTGTAAGGAAATCAGCCTTTTCATTACAAATGGGTTTAAAAAGCCCTAGAGAAGTGAGACGTGAACAGAAGCAATATTATCCACTAAGAACCCAACTCTCTTTCAGACAGCAGAGGATCAGCGGCATCATTGAACAGGGGGTTTGTCTTGAGATAAAGACTCATCTTTATTTCTTTGAGGATATAAAACTTGTATTTAAATCAATTCAGAGAAGCACTTTAGCTTTAAACATTAGAGAGCGGGGAGAGCCTATTTAATAAAACAGCATTATTTCATTTTCAAAGAATGATACTGGCAGTAGCTCTGGGTTTAAATTCTGTATTCTTTTCCTCAATTATAATTATAGACGGGTCTGAAAAGAAGCATGCCTATTACTGTCATATTTATTCTTTTGACAGGTGTTATGGGACTGTAAGTTGATGAAATGACTCAAAACGCAGATTCCTTTACAAATACAATTCCTGTCATCAACCCAAGTGCTTTACGGAAAGTCCTCCAGCAAGCCTTTTCAGGAATCTTGAGCCCCCCTAATGTTCTAGCGGCGGCCCAGCATTCGGGTACATGGGGAGAGCCTGCCTTCCGAGCTTACATGCGAGGCAGCAGGAGTCGGAAGGAAGAGCGAGAGTGCAAGGCAGAGAAGGCTGTCCGTGGGACAGGTTTCTTTTTCATCTGGGTGGGGTCGGGTCAGGCAAGGGGCACCCGGCGGGTCGGGCCTCTAGGGTTTCCTGATAAACAGCCCCCAGTGCCCCGTGCGGCCGGCAGGGGGCGCTCGGCGAGCAGTCGCCGGGCGGGGGCGGGGCGGGGCGGGGGCGGGGCCGGGGGCGGGGCCGGGCCGGGGCGCAGGCGCACTCGTGTCTGCCGCGGCCGCCGCATTCGGGGTTGTGGCTCCCCAGTGGAGGCGGGTGAGCCGCGTGGCGCCGGCGGAGGGCGGGAGGGGAGGCGCGGAGGGGCGGGCGCGCGGGGGCCGGAGCCGCGCGGGCGGCGGGGCGGCGGGGCGGGCTGGGGCGTGGGGCCTCCGGCTGGGCCCCGCTGTTGGCGCTCGTGGCCCGGCCGGCCGGGTGCCCTGGCGCGCGGCTCCGGGACGCCTCTGGGGAGCGGAGCAGGCCCCGGGCCGCGGGCCGCGGGGAGCCCAGGGGACTCGTCACCCCTGAGAGATGCCCGCTGCCTGGCGCACCCCCCGCGCTCAGCCTGGGCTGGTGCATTCCTGACAGCGGACGCGGCCCGCCGGGGTCCACCTGCCCGAGCGAGCTTGCCCACGGCAACCTTCACGTTTTGATGGATGCGTCTGCATATCGCTTCAGGACCCGCTGAGTCCGAAACCCCTTAGTCCTCAGGACCATTTCGTTTTTGTTTCTGTTTTTTAACATTTTATTTATTTATTCACACAGAGAGAGAGAGAGGCAGAGACACAGGCAGAGGGAGAAGCAGGCTCCACGCAGGGAGCCCGATGCGGGACTCGATCCCTGGTCTCCAGGATCAGGCCCTCGGCTGAAGGCGGGCGCGAAACTGCTGAGCCACCCAAGGATCCCCCGCATTTCGTTTTTTACACAGCTTCCGATCCACTCATTCAAAGTGCACAATCGAATGTCTTCCAGTATATTCAGAGTTGTGCATCCATACTCATAATCGATTTTAGAACATATTGTCCCCAAAAGAAACCTCTCCTTTAGCTGTCACTCTCAATCTCCCATGCCCCGGCCCCCTGGGCAACCCCTCATCTACATGCGGTCTTTATGGATTTTGCCCATTCTGCACATTTCCTGGAAATGCAATCATACAATATATGGTCTTTTGTGAACGGCTTCTTACACTTAGAGTAATGTTTTCAAGGTTTGGCCATTTTGTAGCCTGTGTCAGTACTTCATTGCTTTTTATTACGAAACTATATTCCATTGTATGAACGTACCATGTTTTATTTATCCATCATGAGTTGATGGACCTTAGGACTAATCTTAACTCCTCAGCTCTTACCAAGGTTCTTCTGGACCTGACCCCGCCTTCCTGGCCAGCATCCTGTTTGTTCTGCTCCCCCTCGACTCCCCCTCCCTGGGCTCCTGTGGGCTTGGCAGTCCCTTCCTCCCTTAGGCCTTCCTGCAAACTGCTCTCTGCCTTCACCACCCATTCACTAAATCCTGCTCCTCTTTCAGACCTCAGGTTTAATGTCCTTTTCTCAAGAAACCTCTGACCCTTGACTGGGTGAGGGACTCCCTGAGCTAGTCTCTGGTGCCTGAATTCTACTTTGTAGTAATTAGTTATAACCAAATAATCAGTTTTAATTTTCTGTTAACGTATAAGTTACATGGGGTCAGGGGCTTCTGTTTGCTTCTGTTACCCCTAGCACCTTGTTGGTCCTTAATGACTATTTTAATACATGTGCACCCATGCCTACCATGTATCAGGCACTGTACTGTACTAGGGACACAGCCATGAACAAAAAAACTCGCAGCTTTATGGAGTTTACATTCCAGTGGGAGAATATAGACAAATCTATGTCGGGTGGTGAAGCGTATCATGAAGAAAGATAGAAGGGACTGCAGAGTGGTCAGAGAAGTCCTCTTAGGTGAGACCTGGATTCCTTTAGGGCAGAGCAATGTGGGGGCCTAGAAGAGTAGTTGGGTAAGGGAGGAGGGGAGGGAGGGAGAGCATGAGAGGATAAATCCAGAGCTTTCAGCTCAAGAGATCAGAGCTGCATGTGTGTAGAAAGAGCATGTTAGGAGGGTACAGACCTAAGTACAGAGCCCAGCTGTGCTCTCACCTAGTTCTGTGTGACCTGGAGCCTCAGTTTTCATCCTCTGTAGGATGGGAGCAATAGGGCAGCCCGCGTGGCTCAGTGGTTTAGCGCTGCCTTCAGCCCAGGGCGTGATCCTGGAGACCTAGGATTGAGTCCCGCATCGGGCTCCCTGCATGGAGCCTGCCTCTCCCTCTGCCTGTGTCTCTGCCTCTCTCTCTCTCTCTCATGAATAAATGAATAAAAAATCTTTTTAAAAAATGGAAGCAATAGGGTTGTAGATTAAATAGCCCCTATGAAGTACACAGCTGAGTGGCTGACATCTGGCAGGTGTATAATGGTTCCCTTCTTTTGCCCCCAAACCAGAGTGGTATGTTGTGGCCTGTGTGTGGAAGGCCATTGGCACAAAGCAGTTTGACTCCACATTGCTGGTTGCTCTGCTCTGAGACCAGCATGTTTGCCTTTTGTCTGATTTTTCCAGGTTGCTTTGCCTCGGATAGCTCACCAGATTCACTCTAAACTGGTGAACTGGCTCAGGGTGGTTGAACTGACAAATGTGATATTCAGGGTGGCTCCTTAGCCTTTGAGGCAGCAGGTGTGGGAAGAGAGCTGAGGATCCAGAGCCAGGGATTCAGAGCCTGAGTTTGAGACCTGGCTCTGCCACCTGCCGGCTTTGTGATATCAGGATAGGCACTGTCTTGGCTTTAGTCTCCTCTGTGGTACATGAAGCTCAATCAACACGCATTTATTGAGCTTCTGTCATGTTCTGGATACAGTTAACCGTGGCGGGGTACCTATAATACAACACAGTCTGTCCTTCCAGGAGCTTATAGTCAGCAAGGAACAGATAGCCAGGTGGAGTAGGCAAGGGTAAGAGATGTTCAAGCACCTAGTATGTGCCAGCCCCAGTGCTAGGCACTTATATTAGCTTGCTTGATCTCTACAACACCTTCCTCCCCAGGAGGTACGTATTTGGTTCTTCAGTTTACAGAAGAGGCAGAATGTAGAGAAGTCACACAAGTTGCCCAGGATCACATGGCTTATAGATGACAGAGGTAAGCTCCTAAACCAGGGCCGTTTGTTGTCAAAATCCACTCTGTGCTCTTCCATCACACTGGTACAGAAATGATTACAGCACAACGTGAGACCTTATTAGAGCAGTATGGGCAGCATGGGGGGTGAGCCTTGAGGAAGTGACATGGGAGCTAAATCTTTAAGGATCCAGAGGAATTCTTGAGGCAAGGATCTGGAGAAAGAGAGAAAGAGAGACTTCAAAGAGCACAGCAGTTTCAGAGATGCTATTAAACAATAGTTACTAAGCACATTGTCTGTGCCGGACACCGTGTTAAGTTAGATTTGGGAGCATTATTTAATCCTCACAACGATTCTGTGTAGGAAATTGTGTGTGTGTGTGTGTGTGTGTGTGTAGGAAATATTATTAGTTGCCCCATTGACAGATGTGCAACCGACTCTGGTCAGGTGGAAGTTGAGAAACATCCCCAGGACCCCCAGCTGGCCAGTGATTGAGGCAGGATTTGAATGCCTTATCCCATAGCCCATGAACCTACCTGCTAAGTTCAGGATGTACTTAGAATGCGGGGCATATAGATAGCAGGAGATGAGTTTGACAAGAGAAGTTGGAACCAGATTTCAGAAGGCAGTGAGTCAAGAACACTTCACAGAGGTTTTGGAGAAGGGAAGTGACATGATGTGTTTTTTAGGAAGTATCTTTGGGTTGGGCTGGAGAGAGTGCTGTTTGGATCCTCAGAGCAAGGCAATGTTATAAAGCTGCAAAGCTGGGAGCCCAG
The DNA here is from genome assembly GCF_053574225.1 of Canis aureus. Taxonomy (NCBI): domain Eukaryota; kingdom Metazoa; phylum Chordata; class Mammalia; order Carnivora; family Canidae; genus Canis; species Canis aureus. The sequence continues at coordinate 18,882,482 of NC_135626.1, forward strand.
GTACTGGCCAGGTGCGTCAAGGTGGGGGGTGGGGGGCATGGGAAGTGTCCGTCTTAAGAGCCTTGACTGTGAAGGGAAGGGACTGGAGGAGTGTGGATTGCTGCCTCGTTTCTAGCTTGGGAGAACGTGCATGTGCAAGCTGGAGCCCCGGAGCTGGGGGAGCAGAACCACTCTGCTTCTATTTTTTTTTTTAATTTTTATTTATTTATGATAGTCACACAGAGAGAGAGAGAGAGAGGGCAGAGACACAGGCAGAGGGAGAAGCAGGCTCCATGCACCGGGACCCTGACGTGGGATTTGATCCCGGGTCTCCAGGATGGCGCCCTGGGCCAAAGGCAGGCGCCAAACCGCTGCGCCACCCAGGGATCCCCCACTCTGCTTCTATATTGTGACTTTCCCCATCCAGAGAAATAATTGCATTTTTAAACAATGGCCTGTGCAGGCTTAATTTAGTCTTGTATCAGTGCTCAATAGGACATAATTTCTGGTCATGTTCTATAGTTCAATTCTTTTCTTTCTTTATTTTTTTAAAAAAGATGACTTTTCCCCAATTATTTTTAGGTGCCCTATGTCAGGGCACAGGGTAGGGAAAGAGACAGTGGGGTTAAATGGGGCCATAGGCCTACCTCTCAGCATCTGTACCAGTGATAGCACTTGGCTCCCAGGAAATTCCCTTTGTGGCTTTATTATCACTCTTTTCCTTTATTCTGTTATATTCTCTTTTGGCTTTCCTAAGAGCTTTTTTAGCATTTCCTTAGTTGCCCCCTTTTCTTTGTCTGTGTAATTGACATCAGCCTTTTGACTTTTTTTTTTCATCTTTATGCAGCAGGAAGCTATAGATGGTGTCCTTGGTATCAGAAAAGGATGGAGCAAAGTTTTATGGAGAAAGTTGAAAAATAAGTACTGGATAATAGCACAGTCAAGTGCTTTCATGAATGCAGTCCTAGTCCTGAATGAGCCCCAGGGGAGTTCTCCGTGGGGTCCTTAGCCCTGATCCACGCAGCATTTTGTGGATGGCTCAAATATGGACATAGCAGGTAGTGTTAAAAGCAGGTAGGGGCAGGGGCTTTGGAATCCAACAACCCGTGGTTTCTTTCTTGGTCTTGCTGTCTAATACCTGTGTGGTCTCTGGCAAGTTACTTAACCTCTCAGAGCTCCAGTCTTATCATCTATAAAAATGGGGCTAATGATACATACCTCATAAGATTGTTGTGAGGATACGTGAGGTAACACATGTAAAAGTTCCCAACACCTACCTGGCACATAGGCTGATCACTCCCTGAGCGGTAGACTGTTAGACATGGCACCAGTGGTGAAGAAAGCTTAAGGTAGGACAACTGGGTAACATGTCAGGCCATTCATCTCTGGTCTTAGGGCCGAGCCCAGAGACACACAGATGCTAGTCGCCCTGAACGGCATTGGATGGGTAAGTGACATGGCTTGCTGGAGTTAACGTCTTTCTCTTTGTACCCCATTTGTGCCTGGGATATGATTGTTTCTGTGCTTTTGTTGTATGGAATTGAGCTGAGCTGGCTAACAGACAGGGTCAGGTACCCTAGATATGGTGGCAGATGGTGACTCTGGACTGAACCAACAAAATACAAGATGGGAAACAGATTTAAAAGAGTTCATGGAAAAAAGATTCCCCTGAGCTGAGTGCCAGGGTCACATGGCGCCCAAGCAGAGAATGCAGCCTGAGCGGCATTCCTTGAATTGCCAGGTAGGGGACGTGACCTTGCCACCTGAGCTCCAGAACCCATGGAGCTGGTCAGGACATGGGAAAACTGTGGCTTTCCCACTGGACAATACATCTGAGAGTGAGATTGATAATGAGGGTGTGTGTATGTCCAGAGGAGCATAAGTGGGACGGGGCAGGCCCTGGGAGAGGCGTTTAGGGTGGGGATCCTGGAAGAGAATCCAGGGCTGAGGTCATTGACTGAACAGTGACAGATTGGATTTGGTTGCAGGGCGGGGGTGGGGGGTAGGGGTGGGGGTCGTCTAGGGAGACTTAAGCCCCAGAGGGCAGAGCTCAGGCCGACAGTAAAGTTTACAGAGCAGATTTTAGCTCAGAGCCAAAGGGACTCTGACAGCTCTGGCTGAATGAAGTGGAGAGCTCAGACTTGGGAGGTCATGAGCTCCCCGCCACAAGGGAGCATGTTAAGGGAGAAAAGCTGGGTGACTCCCTGCCAGAGATGTGGAGAAGAGATTTCTTTTACCCTGGATGGGAAAAGGTCGCCTTCAGCGCTCTGGTCTTAAAAGAGTCCCTACTTTGGATGACTTTTCTGCTCATTCAGTTAACACCTCTTACTGAGCACCTGCCACGAGTCAAGCCATGCCACCTTAGGTATTTTTATAACTTCCTAATTCATTGGAGGCTACAGGATGAATAACCAGAGCTTAGTTCTGATTTGAGAAAAAGCTAAATAAGTTTCACCTGCTTTTTAGTTCGATTTCAAAGAAAAAAAGATGTATTTTTTTTTTCTTTGATGTCCACAGAGGTAACTAAATCAGTGAAATCCACAACCTCTCCCAGGGTCAGTTTGCATGAGCAGCTACCCCTCAGCAGGCCATTTTTGCCTTGGATAGAAGCGCTGAAAGGCATCATGACGTATTGTTTTCCCTTTTGCTGCTTTTCCAGGGGGTAGAGAAGGGTCTCCTCTTTAGTGAGCTGCTGCTGCTGTGAGCCAGGCATGTGTGCTGTCTTAATCCTCACATCAGTCTTGTTATGACCTGAGGCCCATGTGCTTCCACTGTTCCACTTGGTCTTCAGGGTGCAAGAAAGTTGACTGGAAGGTGTCAGGGAGGAAGGGTTCAGTTTGACACCCTTCTGTTGAGTGACCACTGCATGCTAGACATTATACGTAACAAAGGCGCTGAGGAGGCTGAGCCAGGGAGACGTTGAAAGGAATGGGGAATTTGGAATTTGGTTGCAAATGGGATAGAGCTTGGCAGTTGACTGGGGAAAGCCTTGAAACCCCCCCCCCCCCCACAAGCATACACACACCACCACCACTATACGCACTACACACACACACTGATGAGCTGAGAGTTTGTTCTGAGTGCACCATTAAAGGATAGCAAGCAAGGGTCTCAAAGATGAGATTTTTGTTTTTAGTTGCTCATGGTGGCTGAGCATAGGAGAGGGACTAGAGAAGAGACATTTCAGAAGGATGTTGGATTAATCCAGGAGAGAGGCTCTGAGAGCCTAACAGAGACAAGGAAAAGGAAGGGCCCCTTTCCTTCAAGAACTCAGGGAGGTTGGAGCACTGGAGTGAGAGCTAGAGTCCACGTCCCAGCCCCACCACTCCCTGGCCATGTGTTCATGATCAGCCTCAGTTTCCACAGCTGCAAAATGGGATAATTCTTTTTGTCAGAGGGTTGATGTAAAAATGTCTAGCACCATGCTTAGCACATCAGTCAGCTCTCAGGCAAGGATAAATTTCATGGAGGAGGGGATTTGAGGATATTCTAGCCTGATGGTCTCTCCAGGCTGTATGAGGCTGGAGGCATCAGTTGCCTGGAGAGAGTTCTAGCAGGTGAGCTGGAGGGAAGCTGAGGTGACCAGAAAGGCTTGGCATAGATGGGTGGTAAAGGGAGGGTGTTGCTGCCAGAGGTGATGAGCAAGACTACTTAGGGCCTAGATTCTGAGGTTCATCAGCCAGCAAGTATTGATGGAAGAATGTGCTTGGTACCAGGCTGTACGGTGCTGGCACTGAGAGGACAGAGATGGAGGAATGTGACACAGGCCCTGCCCTCATGGGAGTTTCATGCGGCCGGTGGGGAGGATGGGGAGGCAAACGCTTGGAGCCCGGGGCGATTCCTGCTGACCTAAGCAGGCCCCACAGGCTGTGGGCCAACAGATGAGGGAGAAAGTCTAGTTCTGTGCAGGGAGTAAGTGGGGATAGAAAGACTTAACCAAAAAGAAATTCTGGAAGAGTATTAGGGACACACAGAATCAAGGGAGAAGGCTGGAAAACTGGGCAGAAATCTAGACGTTTCTGGAAGACCAGAAGGCAGGAGCTACAAGGACAGTTTAGAGCAGGAAGAGGCTGATCAGGACGCTCCATTGCTGGGGTGCATGAACTCATTTTCAAGCTCTCTCTCTCTTTTTTTAAAAAATATTTATTTTATTTATTCATGAGAGAGAGAGAGAGGCAGAGACACAGGCAGAGGGAGAAGCAGGCTCCATGCAGGAAGCCCGATGCAGGATTCGATCCCAGGACTCCAGGATCACTCCCTGGGCTGAAGGCAGACACTCAACTGCTGAGCCACCCAGGTGTCCCATTTCAGGCTCTTTGTAACCCTGCTCAAGAACCCATTTCCAGAGGTGGGAAGTACTCACTTGGTCTCTTATGGCCCAGGAGAGATGGAGCCACGGACAACAGTCTCAGGAGGCTAGACTCAACGGGAAGAAGTCATCCCTTAAAAATAAATTGGGAAAGGGGGTGCAGTTAGGAAGAATAGCACCCACCTGGACCCTGGAGCCAGAGTTCCCAGGTGGAAATCCTGGCTTCTGCACTTACAGCTATGTGACCTTGGACAAACTTCTTGCCTTCTTTTTGCCTCCATTTCTTTATCTATAAAAGGAGAACATAATGGTACCTTCTTGTAGAATTAATTGTGAAGGGTCGCCTGGGTGACTCAGCGGTTGAGCATCTGTTTTTGGCTCAGGACATGATCCTGGAGTTCCAGGATCGAGTCCCACATCAGGCTTCCTGCTTGGAGCCTGCTTCTCCCTCTGCCTATGTCTCTGCCTCTCTGTCTCTCTCTCTGTGTCTCTCATGAATAAATAAATAAAATCTTAAAAAAAAAGAATTAATTGTGAAAATCAAAATAAGTTAATTCATGTGATCATTTAGAATCGTGTCATCTCACATGATACACATTTAGTAAGGCTGCTGGAGTAATAATTGTAAGTGCTTATTATTTGTTATTATTACTAAAGGAACCATAGGTGGTATATCAATGTGCCTGGCAGGTGGAGGAATGATGAGGGATGGATCTGGTGGGTAAGTAAGGCTTTAGGAGTTGGTATAGCCTAGTATGTTTAATATGATCCCCTAGGTAATTGGGAAAGCCATGGAAGGGTTTTTTTCCTAAAATAACTTTGTCACAAAAAATTTCAAAATATATAAAAGTTGAAATAACAGCACAATGTCTACCCTTTTTCCTGCCATCTAAACACAATCTTAACATTTCACTACATTTGCTTTGTCTTTCTCACCCCGTTTCTTCTCTTTGTGGAACCATGGGAAAGTGAGTTGCAGACTTGATGAAACATCACCTCTAAATACTTCCTTCCACTTGCATCTCTGAAGAATGACGTTCTCCCACACAACACATTGTTATTCTACCTCAGAAAATTAATAATTGAAAATAATTCACAATATCCTGTCTTGTCCAGCTGTGGAAAGATTTTTAGTTGGGCATTAGACAAGGCATTGTGGTGGCCATCGAACATGGCTGGAAGGAGGCTGAGGGCAGGTACATACCCTCCCAGTAATGCAGGTAACAGATGATGAAGCCTAAACTAGAGTGATGGGGGGTTCACAAGGGGTGTTTGAGGTACCCATAGGTCTCCCGTTGAACACGGTGGCAAGGATGGTGGATCACTGAAGACTTTCAGGAGGCGGTGCCAGACCTAACAGTTGAGTGTTGAAGGATCAGACCTGCAGGAAACAGGTTGTAGGCAAGAGTGGGAGGATTCATTGGTCACATGAATATTAAACATCTACTGTCATGGTTAGGTTTATGTGTCGACTTGACTGGGCCACAGGGTGCTCAGATGTTGGCTAGACATTATTCTGGGTGTGTATGTGAGTCTGTTTTTGAATGAGGTTAACATTTATATGTTTTAAATTAATTAATTAATTAATTTGAGAGTAAGAGTGGGAGCGAGGGGTGGAGGGAGAGAGAGAGATAATTTTTTTTTTTAATTTTATTTATTTATTTATTTATTTATGAGAGACAGAGAGAGGCAGAGACACAGGCAGAGGGAGAAGCAGGCTCCATGCAGGGAGCCTGACTTGGGACTCGATCCTGGGTCTCCAGGATCACACCCTGGGCTGAAGGCAGTGCTAAACCGTTGAGCCACCAGAGCTGCCCTGAGAGAGAATCTTTTAAGCAGACTCCACACTGAGCACTGAGTCCAACCTGGGGCTCCTTCCCACAACCCTGCGATCAGGACCAGAGCCAAAACCAAGACTCAGATGCCTAACTTACTGTGCCACCCAGGAACCCCTGGATGAGATTAACATCTACATCAGGAGACTGAGTAAAGCAGATTGCCCTCCCTAATGTGGGTGGGCCTATCCAAACACTTGAAGTCCCGAATAGAACAACAGTCTGACTGTCCCCCAAGTGAGAGAGGATTCTCCTGGCTGATGGCCTTCAGCCTGGGAATTGGCTTTCCCTGGTTTAACATTGACTCCAACTGGGACATCTGCTCTGCACATTTCAAACTTGCCAGATTTAATAATCATGTGAGCCAATTCCTTATAAATAATATATGTATAAGAATATAACATATATATATATATACACATATACAGGCTGTCATGGAGTGTGCCACTCAGAGCTCTGGTTGCTTGGACTCTGAGGTGAATGGTGGGAGATGTGATGAGGGGTAGGCATGGGCCTTGGAGGAAGGAGTATGGACTTTGTTCCAAAGGCCAGTGCTGTCCAAACTTTAGTACCACTTTCATGATTTATGTCATATACACATTTCAACTGCATTCTTATTTGCTTGACACATTTAAAAATATCAGTTTTATGCCCATTCCTTTTAAAAACCGTTTAAGCCACAATATGTATGAAATTCTGGGATTTTTTTTTCATTACACATGAAAATAAATATAAAATCATTATAATAAAGAGACATTGGTCCATATACTGCTTAAAATAATTTCATATTTTTCCTATATTTTGGGAAAGTTGTCATGAATTACAAGGGTAGGGGTGGATATCAGATCTGGGGTTTTAGGGAAACATTCCATGCTGAGATTTAGTTTTGGAAGGATTCATTGGCTGTTGAGTGATGAATAGATTGGAAGATAAGGAGACCTGCTAGGAATTCTGGTAGTTGTCTATGGGAGCTCTGATAAGTCTGAAGCAAGGATGTGCAGTGGGAATGGGGGGGGGGCAGATTTGAGGGGCATTCAGAGGTAGAATTTGATAGGACTTAGCGAGATAGTGACATGGAAGAGGAGTCTGGGTTGGCTTGGTGATGCTTTTGGTTTGGTTGCCTGGGAAGACAGAGGTGCCTTCACAGAGGAGCCTAGGAGGGGCTAAAGTCAAGTGCAAAGAGCAGGATATGCCAAGCAATCATTAGGGGTGGCAGAGTTTGACTACAATTTTAGCAAGGATGCTGTGAAGTTCATTGCCCCTTAATAGCAAACCCACACTTTAAATTAAATTAAAACATTTTTAGTTTAACTCTTCTGAGTGGACCCACACATGCATTCTCTGCTACTTATTACTGAGAATGACTAAGTATTATAATTGAGCTGAAAATAATCTCCCGCCCATACTTGCTGGGTTGGTTTCTAAGTATTGCTTGGGTTTTTATCTACCGAAACAAAGTTGTGCTCTTTCCAAATGTTAATTTTGAAGACTGCAGATGGTAACCATCTGTTACACGACTAGCATTTTACAATATTTGATTAGCACTTTATATAGTTTGGGGAAGCCTGCCAGTGGAGTCTGCCCATCAGGTAGGGACTTTGGTGTTATGTCCTCTGTGGTGGCCCTGGAAGGTCTTTGCCCCCATTGTATGGGGTTCCCTTCTGGATTTTTTCTTTGGGGGGGCCTTTAGTACAGTCGTCAGACTAGCAGGCTGATATTCATGGCAGGAGAACTGTAGGGGCCTTGCCCTGTTTGCACTCTTCCTTAAAGCTGGAGCCATGTCCATCAGTTAGGACTCTTTGGGTTGCTAATGACAAAAAAACAAACCCAAGTTGCTTTGGCAAAGGGTATTAATTGGCTCAGGTCACTGAAAAGTCTAGAGGTGGGACTGCCTTCAGGTGGATAGTTGTAGGGTTCCAGTGAATTCTTCAGACTTGATTCCGCGCATACTATTAGCACCACCTGCTGCTGTGTGGCTCCAGTCTCAGGCTTCCAGAGGAGGCAAGATGAGAGAGGAGGAAACCGCCTCAGGGGCAAGTCTAGAGGGAAGGAACGAGGACTTCCTGTGACCCCTGCAGAGGTGGAGTGATGTGCCCTGATTGGACCACTTCCATCACATGCCCATCTGTAAACACCCTCCACCCCCCAATCCCTGCAACCCCGTGGATGCAGGGCTCGGATGGGCCCGCTGGGTCTAGGGAAAGGTGGAGCCAGACCTCTGGTGGTTCTCCTCTGCTGCTGGTAGTCAGCTGGTTTCTCTGTCTTGCAGTGCAGGGTCTTCCTGCCAGTCTCCCCTACTCTGCGGGTCCCTGACACCTCCTCACCCACCACCGGAAGTTGGTGCGAGGATGAGACTGTGCATCTTGTCTTTGGTCCTGGCAGGCTAGCTCTGGACTGAGACTTCTGCAGGACTGACTGCCCTACCGAGCCCGGGGTCTGTGCTGTGTGGGGTGTGGCACAAAGGGGACCTGGCCTCCACCTTGTATTTGACGTGCCTCGCAGAGTTGTGGGGGTCAGGGCCAAGGATTGGCTCGCTGCCTTAGAAGTAATGCTTTGTGTTTTCCAGGGACAGAGGGTCTTGCAGATGGCCCCACTCCCAGGAGCAGAGCTGGTCCAGAGGCCACTGCAGCTCTACCGGTACCTGCTGCGCTGTTGCCGGCAGCTGCCAACCAAGGGCATCCAGGAGCATTACAAGCATGCTGTCAGGCAGGTGGGAGCAGGGTATACAGGGCTAGGAGTGGGGGTACCCTATAATAGGGGGCCTGCCTCAGCATTGGGGACCAGGGGTGGGGGCAGACTGCAGGATAATGTTTTGGGTGGTGGTGGAGGGGAGGGATGGCAGTCTGATAAAAGGCCACCAAAAACCACTCTGATTTCTGCTCAGAAGACAGAAGATATGTGATCTAGCCACCAGCTTGGTGCCAGGACTCAAATAAGGCAGCTAAATGGATAGTTAAAATAGAGTATAGGACAAAACATCATTTTGACAGGCATACCTGCCAATAATGCACAGCCTGAATATACTCATGAAAAAACATCAGGTAAATCCAGATGGAGGGATCATCTCCCACATAGTTGGCCTCTGCTCATCCAACATGTCAGTGTCATGAAGCTCAGAGAAAGGCAGCCCTGCTCTGCTTTCAAGAGGAGTAAAGAAGTGTGACTGCTAAATGTAATGAGTGCATTGGATTCTGGACCGGAAAAAAAAGTTATTAAAAAGTACATTGTTGGAGACATTCATGAAATTGAATATGGGCTGCAGATGAGATGATAGTATTGTATTAATGGGTTATGTCATCTCCTCATTAAAACACTGAAGCATTTGGGGGTCAAGGGCATGATGTCTGCAACTTCTAAATGCTCCTAGATAATTGAGTACAAACTCACATAAGGAGAGAATGATAAAGCAAATATGGTAAGATGTTCACAATTGGTGATTCTGGTAGCCAATTCGTTCATATTCTTGCAACTTTTCTGTAGATGAGAAATTATTTCCAAATAAAAAACTAAAATGAATATAAATATAATGTGGAAAGGAAAAAAAAAGTGTAGCAATAGACAGGCTGTGAAAACATGGAGGAGGGAGCAGCTAGCTGTCTGAGGGCATCAGGGAGGACTTCCGAGAGTGAGCATTTGAGGTGCTCCTAAAGACAACTAGGACCTGTGGGGTTGAGAGTGAGGGGACAGAGGAGGTGCCAGGTACCCTTGTGAAGGGCCCTGGGTGCCACACCAATGAGCCCGAATCTCACGTTCCTTCTCAAGGGTGAACATCTGGTCAAAGGGCACCAAATTGCTCAGCACCGGGCCTGGCTAGAGTTTCCAGTCACTACCTCCACTGCCCACCATCTACTTGGCCTTCCAGCAAGGGCCTGGAGAAGCCCTGTTCCTTCCTATTGTGCAGCCTGGTGCAAGCAGCTCCCTCAGAGGAGCAAATGAAACTGAGATATGAAAGTTTCCTTGGACTCCTGCTGCCTGATAATCTTTGGGCCCAGCTTGATTTGGGGTAACTTGGGGACCAGTCTTCCATTTTGTAGCTGCTCTGCTGGCATGAGGACAGCCTGTGTAGTTGAATGGACCAGGATTTGAATGCTGGCGCTATGCACAGTGGCCAGTTAGGGCATCCAAGCCTCTGTATCCTCATCTGTAGGTGGTAGTGTTCTGTCTCTCGAGGGGTAAGAACCGTGCTGAGTGGAAAGTAGCCACAGTGTATCTGGCCTATGACTGGGGCTCTGAAGATGCTGGTCCTGTGAATTTTGCCTTGTATCTTTTTTTATGCTTAAACTTCTAGAGTTTCCGGGTTCATTCAGATGAAGACAATCCTGAGAGAATCCAGCAGATTATTAAAAGAGCCATAGAAGATGCAGACTGGATCATGAACAAAGTAAGTGCTTGCCTCCCAGCTCCACCTGCCAGCTAGGGGATTGACAGCTGTAATCTCCGTGGCCACCAGGGGTCACCCCTGCCCCACGCTTGAGCCCAACCAGTGCTGCAGAGGCACCCAGTGCCACCAGCCAGCTGCTCCTCTCCTCCAGAAGCCCAGACATGGTGGCAGATGCCCTTCTGGTTGTGTCTGTTTTCTGCAGGGGTGGGGAGTTCTCAGTCCCTAAAAGCAAACAGTGCTGAAGAAGCTGAGATGGGGTAGCAGAAAGAAGGAAGAGAAAGGGCTTTCTGGAAGCAATAGTGCCAGAACTAGCAGCAGCCTTGTGGTACCTCAGACAGGGAAGCTGTCTTGGAGTGTAGTGAGCTCCTCATTTCCAGGGTTCTTCATACTGAAGCAGGGTTCTTGAGGAAACATTCAAGTATCTATTTTGGTAGAGGAAGGGAAGGATCAGAAATACAGACTAATTTGCTGGTCCTTATCCATTGGTGTTAGAACAACCTAGACAGCTGGGTGGAGCATGCCCCACCCTCCATCCTTCTAAATCAGAATCTCCAGATGTGAGGTCCGGGGTTCATTTTTAAAAGTCAGTGATTGGATTGAATGGCTTCTGAGGGTCTTCCTCTATCTGAGATTTTTTTTTTTCCTTTGAACTAAGACTCGGCTTAAAGAATAGGATGACATGCCTGTGTTCCCTTCTGATGCTTCCGTGTCTGTCTTATGTGCACCCTCTTACCCCGTCAGATTCCTTTTCCATTAAAGAAGAAAGGGGGTCCCAGTGCCAGCTAGAGATCTGACTGTTTGGTGCCTGCCCTGCTACCTCTGAGAAGCCCCTGCAGGAAGCAGCTAACACCTGCAAGAACATGGTTCCTGGGACTTTCTGGGTCCTCCCTCCCCCACTGGCTTCCCTCACCCACTTCTAATGATCTCTGTCTTACAGTATAAAAAACAAAACTGAGGCTCTAGGGCCTAGAGAACGAGTTGCCCTGAAGACATTGATGTTGAGAGACCTCGCTTACAGAACTACTCAGCAGCGGCACTTATGGAATATGCATTGGCCTGTTGGCCTAGAGCAGGAAATCAGGAGTAGGAGAAGCTGACTAGTGCTCACCTGGCTCTTCTTGCCATGTTTGTTTTCCCCAGCATCCCTTACATTTGCTTTTCTGGCCAGTTGCCATGTGGACTTGGGGATACTGTGTTTTGTCACTTTGCTCTGAAGGTGATGCATTTATTCTGGATGTTGTCCTTTGAGACCCAGAGTGGGCATCCCCTCAGGCTGTGCTGAGAGGACACGGTGTGGGTTTTCGAACCAGTCGGGTCTGGATTTGAATGTCAGTTCTGCAACTTTTCAAGGGTCTTGCCTTTGAGCTCAGATTCCTCCTTTGTGAAGATTAAATATGATGATGTTGAAGAGCTTCATGCAGGATGTGATACATGGTAATGCAAGTAAATGTCCCCCCTGGGAGCGCCATCCTCCACCACTCCTTCCTCTGGACTACGGTGCTCCATGCATCTCTCTGGCATGTTCCTCATCGGGCCCAGGTTGTTTGTGATCTTGTCCTGCCCTGCTTGGTGTCCCTGAACTTCAGGGTCCCACCATGCCCAGCAGTCCATCAAGCAGCCACTCCTCTAGGCTTGGTGGGAAGTCCTTCCTTGAAGTCCAGTCCTTGCCTTTATGGAGTTTCTTGTGACCATGAATTGGTGAAATGCAGGCTGCATGGAACAAGGAAGAAAGGCAGAGCAGCTACAGCAGACGCTAAAGCACACAGACCTCTTGTGAACCTGCAGTCTGTTCTGCTGGCCCTTCCCTTCTTTGCCACCATCTTGGGAGGAAAAATGGAGGTCGGGAGCAAGCAAGGAGGGAGGTGGGGAGCAAGCGTTCCTGTGAGTTATGGTGAGCCTGAAACCCTGTGGAGAGACAGACTGGATCGTGTCCCAATTCCATAGGAGTTGCTTTTGGGAACTTACCTGGCCTACTTCAGCCTTGGTTTCCCCATCTCCTGTGGAGTGGTGCCCACACCTACCTGCCAGGGTGGGAGTGAGGACTATGGAGCTCTCATGCGTGCGAGGGGCTTCATACAGAAGCTGGCTCAGGGAGCTGCCTGCATGGCTGTGGCCAGTTACCACGGCGAGGAAGCCCTGCTTTGCAGATGGGGAGATGGAAGCACAGGCAGTTTGAGCCCCTTTTCAGCAGAGGAGCAGCCAAAAGCAGAAAAGTCGCACTAGGACTTGAATATCTCCAAGGACTCTCAGCCAGAGGGATGAGCCAGCATGTTTGTGACCTGCCATGAATTATATGACTTAAAGTTACTCAGAGACATCTGTATGCACTTCACTGATCAGCAAGTAATGAAGTAAATATATCAGTTTTTGAAAGCTCTGGTGTCTTGAACGTTATGCTCATTCATTTTCGCAAACACATGTTGCCACCTACTGTGTGCCGTCATACTAGATATTGAAGATTTAGAGACAAGCCTATAGAAAGCTGCCCAGGAAGGGACTGTTCTTCAGAGGGGATGACCAGACACTGGTCCCACCACCAGACAATAGTTGTTGAGGGCAGATTTGCCCGTCCAGGGTGGGGGAAGCAAAGGGCTTTCTGGCCAGTGGCACAGCTGAGCCAGCCCCACTCTGCCTGTGGTTTAACCCTTTTGAAATCGGGGCGAGGGGCATCCCTTGGTAGACAGGAATGTGTCTTGATCCCTGCATGGATCCTGTGTTCTGGTAGGCTCTCAGTTACCCAGGGCCCCAGCTCTTAAATGCATATAGATGAAGGGTTACAAAGTAGCCTCCAAGCCAAAGAGGAGAAGGCTTATTGAGCTAGAGACTCATTTAGTGTGAGCTCTAGAGCCAGACAGATCTGAGTTTAGGTCCCAGCTCTGTCACTTGATAGTGCTGGGACTGGGTGAGTTCCTTCTCTGTCATCCTCATTTTCCTTACCTGGACCAGCCTGCACATCCAGCAGTTGCTCCGGGGTACAGTTGCCTTGTTCTGTCATCTAGTTTCATTTCCCTCCCCTGTGCCTATGCCCATCTTAACCGATCATTGGCTTTCTGCACAGCCCTGTGCTAAACACGAAGGCACTCCCAATCTAAGGTATGGATAGGTATGGGCAGCTGGAAGGTTGAATAAATATGGCTTCTAAAATGTTATCATTAGAGTTTTTTCCCCCTCTCATTATTTCTTTATATTTTTTCTGGAGATTTCCATACTTCCCCTCTGCCTAGATTAAAACTGGCTCAGCCCTCAAAATTTGGGGGCCAGTCTTAGGTTAAAAAAGCCCAAAGATATGGTTGCCTTGAGTCACAAAACAGTCTCAAGTCAGTAATGAAAGGTCCAGTTGAAGGTAAAAATAGAATTCCAGAACCTGATTTAAGGTTGTGGCTTCTCCCCTCTTCCGGTTGGAATCTAGGACAGGTGAGAAACCTGCTGGCAGGGATCCCTGGGTGGCGCAGCGGTTTGGCGCCTGCCTTTGGCCCAGGGCGCGATCCTGGAGACCCGGGATCGAGTCCCACGTCGGGCTCCCGGTGCATGGAGCCTGCTTCTCCCTCTGCCTGTGTCTCTGCCTCTCTCTCTCTGTGTGTGTGTGACTATCGTGAATTAAAAAAAAAAAAAAAATTAAAAAAAAAAAAAAGAAACCTGCTGGCAGAGAAGAGGAACATGGGTGTGTGGTTTTCAATAGCTTGGGGGTGGGGCTGGGGGTGGAGGGGCCTTACAGGCAGAGACAGTTTAAGCAAAGTACGAAACCACACCACTTGCTTAGGAACTCCCATGCTATTTGATGTGGTTGAGAAATCACGGATCAAAGAGATAGTTCTGTCATCATGTCTTCACAGAAGTAACTCCCCTACCAGAGAGTGAGCCCCTTGAGGGCAGGGAGCATGCACCCAGAATCCTCTGGGCCAGCTGTATGCCTGCTCTCCAAGTAGTGAATTCTACATATTTTGTTGAATGGAAGAATGATAATACTAGGCAAATGGATGTCTCTCTTTCATTTAGATTTTTATTGTTATCTAACAATGGTGGAGGCTGGGAGATGGTTGATTATTTCTTGGCCAAGTACTGGTTGTGCGTGGGGGGGGTGGGGGAGCTCTCCTTATCACTGATGCTCAGGTGTTGACTTGGAGGTGGGAACATTTACCCTCATTGTACGGTGGGCAGGCCTGGGTACCTCTCACAGACATCCTCCAGGAAGTTTGTTTTGAGGCAGAGAAAAGATTTCTCTCAAAGCAAAGGTTGTCAGGAATTAAGACCCAAACTTCCTCCCAACTTCCTGAAATGAACCTGTCCGTCTGTCCATCTTGCTTCCCTAGCAGATGGGGATTAATATGAATACTCAGGGCAAAACAAAACAAACTACCTTTGTTGAATGACGGGATGAAATTTGGCAGATTCAGTGTGAGGGAATGACCTTGTTAACAACGGGATGGGTGATTGTAGTTCAAGGGAAACACCAAAAGTTCAAGAATTGTGCCTTAGCAGGTTAAGAGCTACCTCTACCTCCATCTCTTAGCTGCTGCTGAGTGCTGCCAATACCATGAAGTCATAGCATGTCTGGAGACAGCGACTCTCTTCCCACCAACGTCTGGGAGCTACCTCATTCTCTTTGGGCTTTGAACAATGGTTGCACAAGACGAGCTTCATTAGACCTCTGAAACTGATGACTGTTCATAACTTTGAGATTGGTTGAGCCCACTAGCCCCTATGCCTGCCAATTTTAGCCACAAACCCAAAGCAGGCACCTCTAATTAGCAGTCTTACATATCCCATTGCCAAATTGATGTGGGTTTCCTACCGCCAATGCTGACCTCACTCCCACCCTGTCCTTGATGTCGTCTGACAACCTTGCACCTTGCACATAGATTTCCTCACTCTCCCAGCATTCCCAACCTGTTCATTCCATGTGTATTTGCCCATGCTCTCCTCCTGTCTGCAGTGCCCTTCTTAGCTTACCTTATTAACCTAAAAAACATCTTTTCTCTGTCAAGACTGAGCTTGGGCATTATGGCTATGAAGATATTCTTTGCTCCCCCTAGCATCGCATCTTCCAAGATTGTTTTCATGTTAACTACTGAATGCAAACCAATCAGATGACACTAGTTTCTTGAAAAAGGAATGCAATCTTAGACCAAATTAAGAAAGACATGGTATCAAGAAGAAGGTAGGTGAAAATCCTCCTTGTATCTTCTTTACTCAGATTATATCTAGAGCAGTGATTTTCTTTTTTTTTTTTTAAGATTTTATTTATTTATTCATGAGAGACAGAGAGAGAGAGAGAGACAGAGAGAGAGAGAGACGGAGACAGGCAGAGGAAGAAGCAGGCTCCATGCAGGGAGCCCAATGTGGGACTTGGTCCCAGGATTCCAGGATCACACCCTGGGCCGAAGGCAGAGGCCAAACCGTTGAGCCTCTCAGGGATCCCCAAGAGCAGTGATTTTCAAGTGTGGTCCATGGCTTCTTGGGAATCCCCCCAAGCACCCTCATAGGATCCTCAAAGTCAAAACTACTTTCATAATAATACTAAGACTTCGTCGTTCCCACTCTGCAAACATTTACACTGATGGTGCAAAAGCAATGATGAGTAAAACTGCTAGTACCTAAGCATGAATCAAGATAGGGCTTATCACCACCAGCTTACTCATGAATGTCCCTGATGGAATGGCAAAATTACTAATTTTGTTAAATCAAACCTTGAGTATAAAACTATTCTGTACGATGAGCTGAAAAGCACACATAAATCACCTGTATTGCACATACAAGCAGGACAGTTGTCTGGAGGAAAGCACACAATTATTTGAGATGTGAGCTAAACGAACTGCTTTTTATTCATGGAACACCTTTTTTCTGCCGAAATAGTGACTGAGAAACTGGTTAGATCTGTCCTCTGTCATGTTAATCATCCTTCATAGTTTCATTTCCTCTGCAATGTTGCCATTCATTCATTCATTCATTCCTCAGATACTGAGCACCTCTTATGTATCAAAAATTCCATCTATATCTCCATCTAGGTGAGATTAAGGTGGTTTAATATGCTCCCCCTATTGATCTGAAAAGTTTCTGGAAATGTGTGGAGAGATTCCATTTTAGGCACTCATGAAGACCCGTGGGAATCCAGAAGTCTCTTTTATACCTTTTTTTAGGGAAAAAGTTTTTTTCCCTAAAATTTTCCTATTTATAGACATTAGCCCACATTTACACACAAATACATAACATTTGTTGCTAATAAGTCTGGCTGGAAAATGGCGAATCACTTCGAAAACACTTTTTTTTTTCTGACATTGTTACCTTTCTATTACCATAAATCTTTATAATCAAACTGGAGAGAGAAGAGGTCCAAGAGAAGAGGTCCAAGGGGCCAACTTGCCATGTCCGCCTCAGCCTCTAGCCCCCAGGCATGAAGGTAAATGAACATTCTCATCCTGTTCTTCGCTTTGGCTGCAGTGTTGATTTCTCTTTGGCTTCGATGCTAGGTCTTTCCCTTGTATACTTGGCTATGTCAGAAACCACTGCTTGAGGAAGCTCACAACCCTTATGCACTGCTGGTGGGAATGCAAAATGGTGCAGCTGCTTTGGAAAACTGTTTGGAAGTTTCTCAAAATGTTAAACATAGAGTTACCATAGACCCAGCAATTCCATGTATATATCCCAGGGGAATGACATATGTTCACAGAAAAAAACTTGTACACAAATGTTCATAGCTTTATTTATAATAGCCACACACACCAAAAGGCAGACAACCCAATGTCCATCAACTGATGAATGAATGAATGAAATATAACATAGTCATACAGTAGAATATTATTTGGTAATAAAAAACATGAAGTACTGATACACCTTGCAAGACAGATGAACCTTTAAAACGCTGTACTAAGTGTAAGAAGCCGGTCACAAAAAGACAAGGATATATTGTACGATTCCATTTACATGAAATATCCGCGGTAGGAGGATCTATGGAGACAAGAAGTAAATTAGCCCAGGGCTGAGAGGGGCAGGTGTCGGCAGGAATGGGAATGACTGCCAATTGATACAGGGTTTCTTCTTGGAATAATGAAAACAGTTTAAAATTAGATTGGGGTGATGGCTGTACAACTCTATGAATACCTTAAAAATGACTTAATTGTGGGTGCCGAGGTGGCTCAGTTGGTTAAGTGTCTGATTCATGATCTTAGCTCATGTCTTAATCTCAGGATCCAAGTTCAAGCCCCGTGTTGGGCTCCATACTGGGTGTGGAGTCTACTTTAAAAAAAAAAAAAAAATAGGGCAGCTCTGGTGGTGGAGTGGTTTAGCACCGCTTGCGGCCAGGGGTGTGATCCTGGGGACCCGGATCGAGTCCCACGCTGGGCTCCCTGCATCGAGCCTGCTTCTCCCTCTGCTTGTATCTCTGCTTCTCTCTCTCTCTCTCTGTGTCTCTATGAATAAATAAATAAATAATTTTTAAAAAATAATAAAGTGTATACTGAATTGTACACTTTAAAAGTGTGAGTTGTATGGTAAGTGAATTTTAGCTTAATAAAACTACCAAGAAGAGTGGGCAGCCCCGGTGGCTCAGCGGTTTAGCACCGCCTTCAGCCCAAGACGTGATCCTGGAGAGCCAGAATCGAGTCCCACGTCGGGCTCCCTGTATGGAGCCTGCTTCTCCCTCTGCCTGTGTCTCTGCCTCTCTCTGTGTCTCTCATGAATAAACAAATAAAGTCTTTAAAAAAAGAAGTACCAAGAAGAAATCAAATGCCAGGAGAAAACCAAATAAATCTCAGTGTATCTGGAAGGTACCACTTAAACTATCACCAATTTCTAGAAAACTCACCTTCTTGATTAGTTTCGGTTGAAAGGAACAATTATCTTCTCCCTTCAGTGGTGTCTGAAATTGAATTTTTCTACTGGGCTTCTCTTTCTTTACCCCCCTGCCCTTAGCTTGTAATCCTGTGGGGTGGTTTTCACCTTTCTTCAGAGAATCAACCCAAGAGAGGCTAAGACAGTCCAAGGTCACATCTCAAGAACATATACGTCCCAAGTTAAGTCCTTTCTATTGGTTGAAGGCTGCTCTCCCAAAGGTGCAAAGAGATGATAACCAGTTGCCATTAAGTTATACTTGAAAAATATTTTATTCTCACCCCCTCTTAGAAGTCTCAGAGGCACAAAAGGACCTGGGAAAATGAAGTGACTTTAAATTACAAATAGTTTAACTACGTTTTTAACTGGAATGCCCTCAGCTTGTCACCTCTGCCTGATGCAACCTCAGCCCGTCATTCCAGTGTGCCTACTGACATTGCCACTCTCTATGTATGCCAGGGAATGAAAAGGGTTGGAGAGCACTAGAGTCTTCTTGGTGTTTTCTGTGACCAAAAGCACTGAACTGAGGTGTCTCTCTGACTCATATATGGCCACCACAATCCAGAAAAAGAGGCTTGATGCTGTAGAGAATGGGCTAATAGCTAAGTGACTTTGGGAGAAGTTACTTAACCTCAGTAAGCCTCAATTTTGTCATTTGTGTAAGAGAGATGAAAATCATAGCTGTCTCCCTGTGTGGTTGTGAGGATCCAATGAGCTATTGCATGGAACATACTTAGCTAGAGCCTGGTACACAGCTAGCACTCAATAAATGTAGTTGCTGTG
Organism: Canis aureus; assembly: GCF_053574225.1. Lineage (NCBI taxonomy): Eukaryota > Metazoa > Chordata > Mammalia > Carnivora > Canidae > Canis > Canis aureus. The sequence continues at coordinate 18,901,596 of NC_135626.1, forward strand.
CTTGTTAATTGCATGTAGTCTCTTGGCACTGGTGGTTGGGGTGAACTTGGGCTTGCAGACTGACTTCTCTCCATATTCTTACACTGATCAGAGGGAACAAACTCATTTTAATATTTCCCGAAAACCTTCCATCGTAACTGAGAAGAGAAAACTGAGAGAAACCAGTCCAAGTGGTCTCTGACATAGCCATGTGATCAATGGCATAGGCTCTTAAAGGGATGACCATTAAATATATATATATATATTTTTTTTTAAATAGTAAACTTTACACCCAACATGAGACTTGAACTCATGACCCTGAGATCAAGAGTCACATGCTCTACCGACTGAGCCAGCCAGGCTCCCCAAAGAATTTTTTTTTAAAGATTTATTTATTTATTTATTTATTCATGATAGACATAGAGAGAGAGAGAGGCAGAGACACAGGCAGAGGGAGAAGCAGGCTCCATGCCGGGAGCCTGATGCAGGACTCGATCCGGGACTCCAGGACTGCGCCCTGGGCCAAAGGCAGGCGCTAAACTGCTGAGCCACCCAGGATAAAAATTCCCCAAAGAATTTTTAATGAAAAGAAAAATGCCTATGATGTGATGCTCCCAAGAAAAAGTAGTACACAAATTGCATGTACTGTGTGTTCATTTAACAAAGAAACAATCAGACAAACTTGCCTATGTAGAGAAAATCAACCTGGAGAGTCCCTGAAGTATGAATAGTGGTAGTGAAGTTGTGGGTAATTTTTTCTTCCTTCTATTTTTCTGAATTTGTCAAATATGTCTTCGTGAAAAAAAAAACCTCCATGTTTATTTAAAAGACAGCCACCTCAGAATGGATAAGATGAAGCATGGGCCTAATACCAGAGGAAAACCCTTTAGGCATCAGGATAGTGAAGAAGACCCTCTGGGGGCCCATGCTCCTCTGTTTCTCCAAGAGTATAGTTAACCACCTTAGGGTTTTCTGGGGCCCTGTCCAGCCTCAGTCAACCTGTGCTCATCTTTGAGCACTGCCTGTGGGTACCAGTTTGGGCTGGGCCCTGAAATTACATTTCTGGGGACAGAGACTGTGTCTTGATCATCTTGGAGCCCCCGAGGTCAAAAGCAATGCCCTGTGTGTAGTAAGAACACAGTAAGGGTTGAATAGAGAGCATCTCCAGGTTGTTATTTATGACTTGTGACTTGACTTGCCAGCCAAGCCTCTGGGACCAGATGGTACTTACAAAATTCACAGAGTCATTAGTGCACCAGTATGGAAAGAGGCAACTGGGGGATTCAGTTCTCCTAAACCAGCCTCATCATTATCCCCCATATTCTCATTGTTCTGCCGTCCTCTCTGATTAGGAATTACTTTTCAGATGGTGCAAAGATCTCCATTAGCTCAAAGACCCTTATGTTGTGGGGTCTGAATATATGATATTCAATCTTACATTTTCCAATCACTATTGTACTTCATTTATCCTGACAGGGCTCTTACTGACAAGAATCTGGCTATGCTGTGGGCCAGCTACATCCCCTACAACTTGACAATTCAACCCTGCAAAGCCCTTCTGATCTAGCTCTTTCCTGGTCCTGGGCTCCTACCCCAGGGCTCCCTCCCTCCTCTTACTTTGCTCCAGCTGCATCATGTTATCTGCCCACATGGGCCCAGTGTTTTGGGCTCCAAGTCCCCTGCTGGTGTGCCCTCCCCTTGGCCCATCTGCCAAACACCTCACCTCTCTTTCAAGGCTCCTTTAAGTCTCCTTTACAAAGCCTTTCTTGACTTCTATCCATGGGTAACGCTGATCTCTCCCTAAGAATACCGCCCTCTCTAGAACCTTTTTTGCACTTGTTCAATATTTACCCTTTCTACATATATTTAGTGGGCACTTGATATGGAACTAGGTACTTGGTATACATTATCTCAAATTCTGGCAGCAACTGTGGGAGGAGACATTGTTCCCATTTGCTGATGAGGACACTGCGGCTCAGAGAAGTGAAGGATTGGTCTAGGCTCTCACAGACATTAATGATAGAGCCAGAATGGACACTGGGTCTGTGTGATTCCAACACTCAGTCAAGTTTTGCCAACTTGAACTGGGTTACTCAGCCATGTGGTGGCTGCTACAGGTCGTAGTGGTGGTTGTGCATTCTCTCTCTCTTTTTTTTAAAGATTGATTGATTGATTGATTGATTGATGATAGACATAGAGAGAGAGAGAGAGGCAGAGACACAGAAGGAGGGAGAAGCAGGCTCCATGCAGGGAGCCCGACACAGGACTCAATCCCGGGTCTCCAGGATGGTGCCCTGGGCCAAAGGCAGGCACTAAACCGCTGAGCCACCCAGGGATCCCCTGCATTCTCAATAGTTCCCTGATAGGCACGGAAGAGCAGTCTGGTTGGAAAGGGAGCAGCTAAGGGGTGGTCTGAAGCTGCATTTGGAAAGCCATCGTACTGCTTTTTATAAACTGTATGTTTACATAAGGCAGTTTTAGAGCAGGTTGATAGAGATTATGGAGTGCTGAAACCCCTTTCCTGACACTGCGGATGAACTCAGGAAAAATTTGGGGGGAGAGGGCTAGATCAGGGAAGCAGAAGGCAGAAATGCAGGTGTAGAAAGTTACGTGTCCATGTCAGAATGATCAGTCACTCAACTTCATCATCCACACTGAGTCAGACCAAAAAGGCCATTCCATCAGCCAATCCTCTGAGGAATTTCTAATCCAAAAGGGATGTGCAAAAGAAGAAATTTGGGGGGCATTCATAATAAACAGCCATTTATTTTTATTTTGTTTTTTTTTTTTTAAAGATTTTATTTATTTATTCATAGACACACAGAGAGAGAGGCAGAGGGAGAAGCAGGTTCCATGCAGGGAGCCTGATGCTGGACCCGATCCCGGGTCTCCAGGATCACACCCCAGGCTGCAGGTGGCACCAAACCGCTGCGCCACCAGGGCTGCCCTAAACAGCCATTTAAAAGCTCATTAGGGATCCCTGGGTGGCGCAGCGGTTTGGCGCCTGCCTTTGGCCCAGGGCACGATCCTGGAGACCCAGGATTGAGTCCCACGTTGGGCTCCTGGGCATGGAGCCTGCTTCTCCCTCTGCCAGTGTCTCTGCCTCTCTCTCTCTCTCTGTGACTATCATAGATAAATAAAAATTAAAAATAAAATAAAATAAAAGCTCATTAAATAGCATTCTCATGCTCCTGAGAAGGAAGCAGCAATTTTTATTTTCTAAAAATAGGAAAGAAAAAATTAATTGGAAAGAGCAAGAAACAATCACTATTATTAACAAAATTAAATTGTGACCTTTGAATGTAATTTTTGTTTTGTTTTGTTTTTTTCAAAGAGCCATCATAAATCATTATCTCATTTGGTTCTCACTTTCCATTAAGTGAAGTGTCAGGAGACCCTTTGCCCCTAATCCACGGGGGGGTAAAAAGCTCTTGTTTTTTTTTTTTTTTTTTAAAGACTTTACCCATTCATGAGAGACACACAGAGAGAGGCAGAGACATAGGCAGAGGGAGGAGCAGGCTCCATGCAAGGAGCCAGACGTGGGACTCAATCCTGGATCCCGGGATCACGCCCTGAGCCAAAGGCAGACACCCAATCGCTGAGCCACCCAGGCGACCCAAAAGCTCTTGGTATTAAAAATTGAGAGGAATGGATAAGCCCTAATGGATCCTGTGAGGCAAGCCCTCCAGTGCTCATAATGGAAACTGAAGTTACTTGGTGAGCTGTTGTGGGCAGAGAGAGGGATTGGGTAGGTCCTTATTGACTGGAAGTGAGTTGAACCTTGGGTCTTGGTAGACAGAAATGGTCACTGTGACAAGGCAGATAAGCTCTTATTACCTTTACTTCCCTTGGTGGTCATTTCAGATTTGTTTGGATTGGCAAGAACATTCTCAAAAGTCCTCAAATGACATCACCAGAAGTACCAGGCAATATCCTTGCACACAGGGCAAAGTTAAATACCCTCTGGATTGACCAATCAGGAATGAGTAACTTGCTTGTTGAGGTAGATCCCTGATGCCTGGACCCCCATCTCTTCCTTTCAGCTTTATTTATTGTCTTCTTTCCAGATAGCAATAGTAGTAGATGCTACCGCATAAAGAAGCATTAATTCTATTATCTGTTTCCTCTGTTCTTCATCCTTTTATTATTATTATTATTTCATCCTTTTATTATTGATTGGATTCTAGGTCCTACTTTTTAATAGGTCATGGCATATATAGTTAATAATAGTATATTAAGCTTCAAGGTCATTGTTTTCACTGTCATCAATGTCATCATCATTTTCAATCCATCTTGATTCAGTTTAATGCAATTCGGTAGTTTTTTGAGCTCCTACTCATTCAAAGCATTTTGTTGGGCCCCGAGGATACCACAGCGTCTTTAAATAGGGCTCCTATTCTCAGGAGGCTTACCGTCTAGTGAGAAGACAGACATTAGAGAAGTAATTATATGCCATTAGGATAATTAGCAAAGGATGCTAGAGGAGAGTGTGGTAGGAAGACTCAAACTAATATTGTTGGGGAGAGTAGGGAATGGATACAAGGAAGGAAGAAGAGGAAGTAAGATTCCAGCTGTGAATGGAAGGATGAATTTCAGTGGTTAATACAACAGGACCAAGGTCTAGAGAACTTGGCATATTTGTAAGCTTAAAGGAAGTCCAGGTGTTTCAGATCACAAGAGTGAGTCATAGGAGATGAACTAGGAGAGCCTAGCCAGAGCTATGCTATGGATTTGGGACTTTATCTCAAGGGATTGAGAAAGCTGGATTAGGTGGCTAGAATGTGTTATTCTAAGCAGGTAGTAGATGATCACTATGAAGATGAGGATGATAGTAATAGCAAACACTTATATTGTGCTTACTCTGCCAGTTATTGTTCTAAGCACCTTACAAACATTAATTTACATAAAGACCCATTCTAATCCACCCCTATGGATTGTGACAAGGCAGATAAACTGTTATTACCTTTATTTCCCTTGGGATGCTGGCATCATATCAGGGCAAGGAGGACTGGAAAGAGTAGGAGGAGGTAGGATTGTTCCCCTTCAGGAGGAAGAGCAAAGAATGGAGTAGGTGGTATCTTTCCTTGTTGAAATGCTGCAGTTGTTTTGCTGAGCAGGCTCCATCCATTTCTGGTAGTAGTCTTTCACATTTTCTTTGTGTCCTACCACTGCAATGTATCTTCCTCACAGATAGAGAGTCAAGGTATGGGTCGCAGTAGTCACAACAAAACTTAGCCATGTTGTTCTGCAGGCCATTGGCCTCTTCTCTGTCTCTTTGACTAACAGAAGGACTTGAGATTCCCCTAATCAGCTCATGATGAGAAGGAAATTTTGGGAATAGAAATAATATACAAATGCCAAATATCATTTTGAGATGCAACATTGAAAAGAAAAATGGCACAGGTTTTTTGTTTTTAAGATTTTTTAAAAAGATTTTATTTATTTATTCATAAGAGACACACAGAGAGAGGCAGAGACACAGGCAGAGGGAGAAGCAGGCTCCATGCAGGGAGCCTCCGTGCAAGTCCTCGATGTGGGACTTGATCTCGGGACTGGGGATCGCCCTGAGCGAATGGCAGACGCTCAACTGCTGAGCCACCCAGGTGTCCCTATTTATTTATTTTAGAGAGAGTGCAAGCAAGGTGGGAGGGACACAGGGAGAGGGAGAGAAAATCACAAGCAGACTGTCCGCTGAGCACAGAGCCCAACACAGGGCTCGATCCCACAACCCTGAGATCATGACCTGAGCCAAAATCAAGAGTTGGACACTCAACCAAGTTACCCTGGCACCCTCAAATGGCACAGATCTTTAAAGGTAGTTCATTTCTGATTTTAAAAGAGGGTACTTCTGATATATTAAAATCGCCCCAAAAGCAAGAGAATGGCATCAGAGAGGCCTAGGCTCATATCCTGACCTGGGCACTTGCTAGTTGTGAGACCTTATGCAAGTTACAGTACCTTTCTGAGCCTCAGCTTCCTCACCTGTAGAATGGGATAGAGCAGAGGACAGTAATCCTCTCTCAGTAGGGTTGTTAGAGAAATTACCATATTACATCACAAATGGAGACTGGGAGTTCAAGATCCCCATTCCACCTTGTCCTCATTCTCTTGTTGCTCCTCCCATGATTCTTCCCCTCCCTGATCCTCTTGTCTCCTCCAAATCTTAACCTGCCAGAGGGGACTCCAGGGCAGAGCTCACAGCTGCTTTCCTTCATTAGCACCTGGAGCCCCCCTCCCCTGCCTAGAGAAACAGGGAACTCCTGGAGGTGAACCCATTGGTCTCCCTTTCATCTTCCTTATCAAGCTGGGGCGTTGAAATTGAGTGGTCAGTGACATGTACCTGTGCTGTCAACTGCTGGAATTTAATCAGAACTCACAGACCAACTCTTTGGGTTGTGCCAGTTGGGGAGCTCAAGACCTTCTGGCCTTACTCACTTTGTGCTGCTTATCTTATGCAGGAAAGCACTGAATATCAGGCTTTTGAATAAAAGTTCCTGTGGAGAGGAGATTGCATCTCTGGAGGCCAGTTGCCACTTTAGAGATTAATGGTGCAGCTTTTCAGCAAAGAACCTAATTATACAAGCTTGAGAAAACCCCAAATTAATGTGACTCTGTGGGGCCACAAGACCCTGGTTTCAGGGGTACAGAGGGGGGCCCCTGATGGCAAATGAATGAAATAAACATTTTTATCCCACTACCCACTCCCAAGGCCCAAGGACTCCTCTGTTGGTGTATTCCCCTTGTGGACCATGCTGGAATCAGGGAGTGGGCTGCGGGCCAGGACTCCCTCAATCCTTTCCCTCTAATAGTATAGGGGAGTACTGACCAGAAGGCATTTATTTAACAAATTAGTTTCCTAATTCATGTAATCAATGAATAATTGTCATGTAATTTTTTTTAGTTCTAGAATAGGTAAGATATTTGCATGGTTGAAAATTCAGGAAGTACACTATAAAAGTCCCCCTCCAACCCACTAGCCTACCCAAGGCCTGGAAGCAAGCACCAGTGCCAATTTCTTATATCTCCTGCCAGAGAAATACCATGCACAGAAAACTGTACATATTTTTTTCCTGTGCCTGTTTTTTTTTAATTCACATAAATGTTAGTCATTTATAAACTCTCTCTTGAACCTTGATTTTTAAAAACTTAATAATAAATCTTGGAATTTTTTCAAAAATTGCATAAAAGCCTTCATTATTCTTTTTTATGGTTGGTTTTAGTCCACCATGTGGAGGCATCACGACTTTTCTGTGATCTCCTGTTGAGAGACATCTGGTGTGCTTCCATTTTTCTGCTATTATAGACAACACTGCAGTGAATAACCCCAGACAAATGCCATTTCATGCATGGGCAAGTCGATTTGTGGGATAAGTTCCTGGAAGGGAATTGATGAGTGAAAAGGCAAATACCTGTAATTTTGAACCAATATGGCAAAATTTGCCCTATGTAAAAGTTGGATCAATTTACACTCTCATTGGCAAAGTGTATGGTTTTTTTTTTTTTTTTAACACACAAGTGTGTTTAATAGCGTGTTTATGTTCGCCATGCATCAGGTGGTTAAAAAGGTGGAACCAGGGGCACCTGGGTGGCTCAGTGGTTGAGCATCTGCCTTTGGCTAGAATCCTGGGATTGAGTCCCCACATCAGGCTCCTCATTGGGTGTGGAGCCTACTTAAAAAATAAAATAAATAAGAATTAAAAAAATATGGATAATACAACTGCTGACTAAGATGCAGGGTGATTGGAACTCTTATACCTTGCCTATGACAATGCAGAAATGCTACAGCCACTTTAGAAATCACTTCAGCACTTCCTTATAAAGTTAACATACATCTACCATATAATGCAGAAGTCTCAGTCCTATAGAAATGACCACACAAAACCTGTCCATGAATGATTGCAGCTGTGTTATTGTAATTGCCCCAAACTGGAAACAACCTAAATAGTCCTCAACTGAGGACTATATAAACAAACTGTGGTACATCCATACAATGAAATACTACTTCACAATAAAAAGAAGAGAACTGCAACAACATGAATGGACATCAAATGCCTTATGCTAAGTGAAAGAAGCTAGACTCAAGTCTGCATGCTGAATGATTCCATTTATTTGACATTTTGGAAATGGTGAGACTATGGAGACAGAAAATTGATTAATGCTTGCCAAATATCTGAGAACAAAACCTGAGTCACATGATCTCTCTGAGCTTCTGTTTCTTCATCTGTAAAATAGGGGTGATTATACCCACCTCCAAAAGTGTTGTAAGCACTCAATGCCAAAATATATGAAATATTTTAAAAATTGCCAGTCCTCAAGAAATGTTCATTTTCTCCCCTTCCTTTCTCCTACTTTGGGATGGTAATCTCTTCTATTAAGTGTCGATTTGACTGGTTTGCCTCTTGGAGGGGCTTCTTTAGATTCTGGAGGCACCTTGCTTGCCCCCTAGGTATCAACAGCTGCTACTGGCATTTATTGACTGTGACTTGAATGGTGATACCATCTGGAATCCAAATGCATCCAAAGACCCAATAAGATGACTTTCCCGAACCCTATTTGCGTGAAGGATGGAGCCTCCCCAAGAACTTATTCTAAGTGAAGAAGGTGATATAGCCATGGATGACGAATGGGTAGAAAGGAGCCCATAAGAATGACTGAGGCAGGGAAAGAGGGGAGGATCTCTCAAATTTGCACACCTGTCCAACCTCTCTTTGACTGCTTAGGCACCCCTTCTCAAAGGAGTTTAATGCAAAGAGGGTTTAATGCAAAGAGAAGTTCCCTTCCTCTGCACCAGAAAACCCTGCAATTTTAGTACTTAGGGTCCCTAGGTCTTGGCTATGACAGGAGATGGTGGTGTCTGGTGCCATGGTAGTGCTCTATGACAGCTCTGTGAAGAAGCCTGGGCTCAGCAGGAGAGGATTCAACCATGGGCTCACAGGAAAAGCCTCCAGGGAACTTCCAAAAGTACATGAGCATATGGAACAAGGGGCAGGGAATTTTGAGTTGTTACTCTCTTTGGACCCTTTGTGACCATAGCCTGGCATCATCTTCTCCCTACTTTTCCCCACCCTTCCTTTTGATGATTGTCATGTAATGTCTCCAGATGATTGTGATCCAATAAATAGCAACATTAGAATAAATAAAAACCTCCTGATGATTTTAAATGATGTCGATTTTTTTTAAATACAATTTTAAGATTTTATTTATTTATTCATGAGAGACACAGAGAGAGAGAGAGAGAGAGAGAGCGGCAGAGACACAGGCAGAGGGAGAAGCAGGCTCCATGCAAGGAACCCGATGTGGGGCTCGATCCCGGATCTCCAGGATCACGCCCTGGGCTGAAGGCTGCGCTACACCGCTGAGCCACCTGGGCTGCCCATGATGTCGATTTTTAAAAAAGATTTTATTTATTCATAAGAGATACACAGAGAGAGGCAGAGACATAGGCAGAGGGAGAAGCAGACTCCATGCAGGGAGCTTGACGTGGACTTGATCCTGGGACCCTGAGATCATGCCCTGAGCCGAAGGCAGATGCTCAACCACTGAGCCACCCAGGTGCCCCAATGTCAATTTTTAAAACTTATTTAATATTTATATAACTTTTAAATATAATATAAATATATATAATTACTTATTTTTTTCTGAAGAGATTATCAATGAAGGACTTTATTGCTACTTATAATCTTTTTAATATTATTATTAACTTTCTATTCAATTCAATGTCATAACTCAATATAATACTGGTGATTCTATTTTCACAAGTACTAGTCAAAAAAAAGGTGCCATTGTATGAGATTCTAGTTCTAAGAATTGTTTTTACTGAAAGAAGTCAAATTTGTGCAAATTTGGTCTTCTGAGAACAAGGCAGGGTTCATAAAACCACATTGAGTGTAATTGAATCTTCATAAGATTTATCATAAATATTCTGAAGGTACTTACAAGCACTATAAATAAAATACTATGACACCTGCCATGTCAAAATTCAGCCCACCCACAGCAGACGTCACAGTCACAGTGGTGTACGAGGCTGACACACCCCGGGCTCTAGGGCTGAAGGTCAAATATTTAGACACTTTGTAAAGCAAGCTGTTCAACTATTAGTAACTTGAAATCTTCCATAGTAAGAGTAATTTCATTGCAGAAATCAGCAAATGCTATATACACATCAGAGCACCCCCCACATCGAACTATGTATGATTCAATGGCCACAATACTGAGCCTACTGCAAGCCCATGGAACAAAGACCCAAGTGTCCCTCTTCTTCCACAGTTGTGTTATGCTAAGTCCCCCTACTCCTGGAATTACACTGTGGGTGCATTAGGAGGATTTCCTTGATAGTGTGTGTCCCATTTACTTTGAGCCTGGTTATTTAACACATATGTATACATGTTAACATATTTGTCCTCCCTGTGGGTGAACGGAAGATATATAAAGTACTTGCCTTCAGGCGTGGATTTGGGTAGAGAAACGTGAACAGGGATACTCCCTTATAAGAGTCTCTAAATCTCATCAGTATGACTCATAGATGCAGACTCCCCTATTTCCCCCTACAAAATGACAAAAGTCTGTGTTTTATTGGTAATTATTATTCCCAGTAAGAGCACTCTTCCTCCCAAGACTCACCTTCGAAAGGTATCTCCAGTGAATAACTTTGTGATCTCACCAAGTTACCTGGCTACTCAGATTTTCTCCACTGCTCTCTTGCAGCCTGAGAGGATGAGATAGAACAGTGGTTCTATTGAGGGCACAGGGCATGGCCTGGAGGACTCCTGGAAACAGATTGCTGGGCCCCACGCCCAGAGGTTCTGATACAGGGCTAGAGAACTTGCATTCCTAACAAGTTCCCAAGAGATGCTGAGCAGGAATAACACTCTGAAAACTACCCAAGCAAAGCATAGAAACAATAATTCTAGTATTAGAATATAGTATAAAATAAATCATTTTATTGCATATCTATAATCATGTAAATCATCTCATTTTATTTAATACAACACCCTCCAAGTAATTATTACCTCTTCATTTTATAGATGAGACGTTGAAACTCAAAAAAGGTAAAAATGCCCAGAGCTTAACAATGAGGAAATGGTGAATTTGGGTCAAATACAAATTTATCCACCTCCAAAATCTATATTCTATTTGTTGCACACTGATGCCCACTCGCAGTCTTCAGCCACAGTAATTGCATAAGCAGAAGGGGTTAATTTTATTCTACTTCTTCCTGCATGATAGTTTGTCTTCTACTTTAATGGTCTTTTTTTTTTTTTTTTTTTAAGATTTTATTTATTCATGAAAGACACAGGCAGAGGGAGAAGCAGGCTCCCTGAGGGGAGCCTGATGCAGAACTCAATCTCAGGACGGGATCACGGGATCACACCCTGAGCCAAAGGCAGATGCTCAACCACTGAGCCACCCAGGCATCCCTACTTTCAAGGTCTTACTATATTTTTTCCAGATACTCTGAGGTATAGCCAGAATTCAGCACTGGTCTAGAATATGCTACTTCAGCTCATTTAGCCTCATTTTCCTTATCTGTAGAATGGGGAATCATATTACCCACCTTGGAGCATTGTCATGGAGTTACAGATACATGTAAACCACCTGGTAATGCACCTAGCTGACTTTAGACACAGCTTGATAGGTGTGGTCGTTACTCGATAGCCTCTTGCCCCTGTTCCGTACCATCACAACTTCAGAATGAATTAGATGGTGTGCGCTTCTCTGTGTTGGCCACATTCATCAGAACTCACTCTGCCCAATGTTTGTCTTTCTCGTATGTCTCTTATTGGCACCTGTTAATTGCAGGGTGCTGAGATTATTAGATGGGATAACATGCAAGTTGTATGGCAGCTAGTCAATAAGCAAATATTTACTGTGTGTCTGCTTGGTGACAGGCACCGGGTACAGCTGTGAAGCAGAGCAGTCCCTCCCCTAAGGGAACTTACATAATGATTCTTACTGCTTCTTTCTGGATATAACAGAGATTAGGTCTCTGGCACTTTCATGAAGTCACTGCTGAGGTCTCTCCACTACTATTTTGCTTTGCTTCTGAGCTATTTTGGTTGGTTGGTTGGTTGGTTGGTTGGTATTCAGTATGTGTTCTAGGAGCCAGTGAATTGGCTGGGAACTTGGAATCCCGCTTTTGAACTCCCAGCAGCTACCTATCTGCTTTCACACGAATGGACTAGTTGGTATCAGCAATGGGACACTCAGAATCTACAGTGTTGCAGGTCTGGGTGAGGCTCCCTGCTGTGACTCTTCAGCCAGCAGGAGAAGCTGGAGTGAAGAGCCTGCTTTTCCTTCCAGCATCTTCCACATCCCAGGTACTTGGTGCAGTGCCTGTGACCTTCACTAATTAGTGGTGCACTTGTCAAGGTCACCAATGATTTTTGTGTTGCTAAGTTTAATTCTTACTCCCCATCTTAGCTGACCCATGGCAGCATTTGGCAGAGTGAGTCCCTCCTCACCTTCTTCACTTACCTTCCAGCACACCATACTTGCCTGGATGGCATTTCCTCCTCACCACTCAGGAGGTTCTCAAATCTGACCTCCTTGTTTCTCCACTCCTGACCTACCTACCATGTTCTCCTTCTCACTAAAAGCACCTTCACCCTTCTGGGTGCTCAGGCCCAAATCCTTGGGGTCATTTGTTCCTCCTCTTTCTCTAATCAGTCCATTAGCAAATCTTGTTAGCTTGACTTTCAAAATCTACCTAGAATCTGACCACTTCTCATCACCTCCACTACTGCCCTCTTGACCCGAGCCACCACCGTCTGTCACCTGCATGATTTTAGTGTCCTCCTACCTCATTTCCTCACTTTGGTCCTTGTCACCCTCCCCAATAATTTATTTTTGACTGCAGTGGCCAGTTTGGTTCTTTAAAAATGTAAGTCAGATCATCAGCGCAAGGCCCTCCAGTGACTTCTTGCATTTCTCAGAGAAAAGCCAGTGTTTATAAAATGGCCCATGGGCACCATGTGATTTGGCCCCCATGACCTCCCACACCTTGTTCTAGAGAGTACTCTCCCTCTCCCTCTGCTCCAACTGCACTGGCCTCCCTGCTCCTTCCTGACATAGCCAGGCTCATCCCACGTAACACCTTTGCACTGGCCATCCCTGCTGTGGGCCTGGTTGCTCCCCCTCCCCTCCCAGCATGATTTGCTCCCTTGCCTCCCAGTTTCTTGTTCAGTTGTCACCAGCTCAGTGAAAACCTGCCTGCTCTCCCAATTTAAAACTGCAGCCCTCCCTGGTGGCGCAGCGGTTCGGCGCCACCTGCAGCCTGGGGTGTGATCCTGGAGACCCGGGATCAAGTCCCACGTCGGGCTCCCTGCATGGAGCCTGCTTCTCCCTCTGCCTGTGTCTCTGCCTCTCTCTCTCTGTGTGTCTATGAATAAATAAATAAAATCTTAAAAAATAAAAATAAAAAAATAAAACTGCAGTCCTCCACATTTCCAACCCTTTGCCCTGCTTTGTGTTCCTTCACGGACTTACCACCTCCTAACAAACTATGCGCTTCCTGATTTGTTTTCTTTTCATCTGAGTCCTCACACCAACATAGTCAGGAAAGCAGGGATTTCTCCGTGTTTTGCATGCTATTCTAACCCAAGCACCTATTGCAGTGCCTGGCACACAGTGAGCCCTTAGTAAATACTTGTCAAGTGCATGACTGACGTTTACAAGTTCTTACTATGTGCAGAGCCTTTGTGGATTCTATAAATTTCATCCTCTAGCAATGCTGTGCAGTGGGTGCTACTATTATTTTCTGGATGAGGAAATGAGAGCTTAGGCTACACAACATGCCCAAGGTCACATGGTTAGGAAATGGTAGAGGTAGGGTTTGAACCTACCTTGCCTGCCTCTGGAGCCCGTGCGCCTCAGATATTTGCTGTGGTGTGTTTAAGCCTGAATCTGGCGTCTGCCTCCAAGAGGCTTTCCTGACCCTCAGCACAGGCTGGGCAGGACTGTTGCACACTGTTGGTGCTCACACCACACCACCACCCATCTTGGTCATGGCACATTCCTGCTATAATAGAAGTCTGTATGTCTGCATGTTCCTTTAAACTGTGAGTTCTGCTAGAACGGCACCTTACTCAGTTTGTTTTTCCAGCCTGGCACATAGTAGGTACACAGTGAGCATTGGTGTAGGAGATTAGAGCTGCTTGTGTCTTCTGGGCACCGTGGATTGCTAGTGGCTGCTGGGTGCTGCACAGGAGCCTCGGGACCATCAGCCCCCCTGTGTCTTCTGGGGGGATGAAGAGCAGTGCTACATGAATATCTCTGCCTTCATCCAAACACAGAATAGATACTCAGTAACTTTTGTTGACCAGAAGGACACAATTACTTCCTTAAGGAATTGAACCCTTCAGGCCACATAGGAGGTTTCTGGGTTTTGTTTTTGTTTTATTGTTTTTAAAAAGATTTTATTTCTTTATTCATGAGAGACACAGAAAGAGAAGCAGAGATACAGGCAGGGGGAGGAGAAGCAGGTTCTATGTAAGGAGCCAGATGTGGGACTTGATCCCAGGACCCCAGGATCACGCCCTGAGCCAAAGGCAGACGCTCAACTACTGAGCCACCCAAGTGTCCCTTGTTTTTGTTTTAGTTGTTGTTTTCATAAAGATTTTATTTATTTATTCATGAGACACACACACACACACAGAGAGAGAGAGAGAGAGAGAGAGGCAGAGACACAGGCAGAGGGAGAAGCAGGCCCCATGCAGGGAGCCCGATGCGAGACTCAATCCCGGGACTCCAGAATCACTGAGCCACCCAGGCATCCCTAGTTGTTTTTTTAATGCCTCAAGGAGAGGCATTTGGAAAAGAAGCATTTTAGCAAAGCTTGCTTGGCCAAAGTGCTCTTGGAGGAGATTGCTATGACATCTTGACCTTGCCCTTTCTGGTTTAATTGAACAGAAACCTACTCTATTTTGGTCAACACACTTTTGAACCCTTGTTAAAATTAAATTGAAAGAAGATACTTTTTCTTACAGGGACTGAGGATGCTATAGCACCTATGGGCTCCGTACAGCAACGCCATCTGCAGTATGGGTACAGACAGCTATTTCAGAACTTGAGTTAAATCGAGGACATTCCCTGAACATTGGTACTTTAGTTACCCCTCAGACATGAATGTAACTTCTTGTAATTTAGCTTTTTATATTAAAAAGTAAGAGCACCTACATTTAGGAATGAGGTGGATAAGAGTCCAATTAACTGAGGATTCTAATTGATTGAATTGAAGTTGCTTGGTTTTGTAAATAATGGGGCCCTAAGACAATTCTGCGAATATACTTCATGTTTACTCATTCCATGAACCAGAAACGATCGCACCTCCCTGTAGCCAAACCTGAGCTCAGTCCAAATATTTCAGCTGTTCGGCTACTTTGTTAGTTGACAATTGTTTTAATAAGTGGACCTCTTTTAATCCCCAGGGCTTGGAGACCTTTTGTTCTATTGAGATTTTTGCCAAGCTGCTACTTGTTGTAGCAAGGTTTGGCTGAGAGATAAGAACATGGATGTGTGTAGCTGTGGGAAGTGCTTTGCCAAGAGCAGAAAAGATTGTTTTGAGTCACTGCACCTGCCTGCCTCCCTGGGCTGTGATGCAAAACACAATCCTTTCAAACAAAAGAGTATAGGAAGTGACTGTCCCTCAGCCTCACCAATCAATTCAAATCAGCTCCAAGAAAATAGATTCAAATTGGTAACACAGACCCCACCCAGAGCCAATTATTTCTGAACAATAGCAGTCACCAAGCCTCACTGAACATTAGGTGTTCAATTCTATTTTAAGTGGCCTGGGAGCTTACTCCCAAAGTCAGTTTTTTTTTTTTTAATATTTTGTTTATTTATTCATGAGATTCATGAGAGACAGACAGAGAGAGACAGAGAGAGAGAGGGAGAGAGGCAGAGACACAGGCAGAGGGAGAAGCAGGCTCCATGCAGGGAGCCCGACGTGGAACTCGATCCCGGGACTCCAGGATCGTGCCCTGGGCCAAAGGCAGGCGCTAAACTGCTGAGCCACCAGGGCTGCCCCAAAGTCAGGTTTAATTAATTTTTTTCTACCTCTGTATTAAAAAAAAAAAAAAAAGGACGTGAGAGGCTTTATAATTTTAAATACTGTGGAAATGAAGAATTTCAAGAGAGAGACTAGAAGCTGGTTATGGCAAAGTAGGAAATATTCAATCAGAGTGTAGATAAAATAGGTTGAGCATGAAATTTAACTCTGAGCTTCCTACCACTCAAGGCAAAAATAAAAAACGGCAGGTAGGCCTTGTGAGTTTTTTTTTTTTTTTTAAGATTTAATTTATATATTCATGAGAGACACAGGGAGAGAGAGGCAGAGACACAGGCAGAGGGAGAAGCCGGCTCCATCCGGAGACCCGGGATCACTCCCTGAGCCAAAGGCAGAGCCACCCAGGTATCCCAGGCCATTTGAGTGTTACCATCATTTGAAGGAGAAGAAAAGGAGCAGCAGCTACAAATGATTTTTTTTTTAAGACTTTACTTATTTATTCATGAGAGACACAGAGGCAGAGACACAGGCAGAGGGAGAAGCAGGGTCCATTCCATGCAGGGAGCTTGACATGGGACTCAAACCCGGGTTTCCAGGACCACACCCTGGGCTGAAGGGGGCGCTAAACCGCTGAGCCCCCTGCCCCAGGGCTGCCCAATACAAATGATTTTGTTTGGAGAAGACATTCACCTGGCATTACATGGTTGGAAAATCAGATTTTGTAGAGCCTCATGCAAGGGACTCTAGATCACTTGCTCAGAGACATCTTTATCTGTGATTTTGCGGGAGTGAAAATGGTCTAGGTTTTGCTGATATGGGAGAGCTTGGTTCTTGTCTCATGGAGTCAAAAATGAATCTTGTGGACAAAGAATGAATAAAGGGATAGAAGTTCATCAAGTGAGGATACAGAGAATGCTCTCAAAAGTGAGAGGTGTCCCAACGGGGTTGCCACTGAGGGCTTGTAGGGTCTGTCTTTTATTGGAAGATAACCAGGGAACCTAAATCTTTTAACATATTTATTGATATCACCATTGAGTAAGGACTAGTGATAACATCTTTAATGGCTTACTTCCTTTTTAGGGTCAGGTAATTCTTTGTTGGTCACAAGTAACTGTTATAACAAGACCCCACCTCTGGCATCTGGGACAGGATGGTCTGGTTTATTTATCTCTGGTTTCCTTTCATCTTCACATTTTTGGGACTTTTGTGAGCAGGATTCCATGGCCCCCTAGATAGCCCTGCCTAGCCCAATTTGCCCCTAACTCATTGCCATGAAATCATGAAAGCACAGATCAATGATGACTCTTTTGAGGAGAGCAGTTAACTCATATTCAAGCTCCCGCATCAATGCCTGATCCCATGTCACATTTATGTTTAACTTTGGTTCAGGGATGCCAGAATGGCTGCTCATAATGGTTGTTCATAATGAGTTGACTTCCAGAAAGATGGATTTTAGAAACACAGCTGATACAAGTAATACAAATAAGCGAGCTCCAGCAAACCACCAGGAAACTCCCATGCCTTTTTTTCCCCCACTGGTGGCCCAATACTGTATTTGCCCCCATGTGATGTGTCAAAAGAGAAAGTGAAATAACCAGGAGAGTCTTGACCAAAGGAGATACAAAGAATAGCACTGACTTTGTGGACTGAGCAGGAGCTTCAGCTATTGGAAATTCCCAAAATCTGTGCCCATTTTGGCATTTCCACCTAGAGTGTGGACTTCCTGGGATGGTGGCAGAAAGCCAGACCTGGCATCTGTAGTAAGAGTGGTTCCTGCTCAAGGGCAAATATCCTTGCCCTGAGCTCTCCCTTCTGAACCAGAAGACTAACTGGCCTGGTTCCAATGTTTGACTTTGTACACAAAAGGCAGCTTTTCTGAAGCACTTGCAAGAGATTCAATTAGCTAGTTTTCTTGTCTTCTCTCAGCTAGTTCTTTTACAACCAACTGCATACATCTGCATTGCAAGTATTAGTGTTTAGCACAGTAATGACCACTATCACTCTTGTAGGCCATTCCCAGGGGAGCTTCCCTGGGATTAATAACCAACATGGCTCACAGGAGATAGGTACAGGGTTAAATGCAGACATTCCATCTCCTGCTTCCATCCCTTTTAATGAGGACATTTCTACTTGGGGGACAGCTCAGTGAGGTCAGCTCAGATTCCAACTGTGTACCCCTTGGGAGGCATAGGTTCCTTCCAGGGTGCCAAGTGAGTGGCAGGGTTGAGGAGTAAGTCTTCTTTCGAGGATGTATGCTGGTTTACGACCAGCAGAGGGCATGAGTTGGCATTGTGAAATGGGGCTGGGCTGTCCCTTTACTGGAGGGACAGACAGTAAGCCACTGTCAAGTCAAAGGACAGGAACAGAGCTCCCCAACTTCCCCAGTTTAGTAAATGGGTGCATTCTGAGGCACCTGGATCAGTTCTGAGCATGGCGGCATGGGGTTTCCCCTGTCTGGGTGAGACAAGTGATTCAGCTATTTGGCTAATTTTTTTTCTTGGTTTTGGGCTCTAAGTTTTCGCTTTGCTAAAAACAAAACAAAACAAAACAGAACAACAACAACAAAACCACTTCTCAGAAACGGGTATTGCTTACTTGAGCCACTCATGAGGGAGCCAAATATCCATGCAGAAATTCTCTAGGTTCCCCCCAAGAGGTCCAGCACATACATTCGTAAAAATGTTAGTAATAACAGCCATCTCTTATGTAGCAATGACAATGTACCAGCTTCCTGCACATTTACTTATTTCACTTTCACAAGAGCCTTGTGAGGTGGGTGGGGGTGGTTATCCTTATTTACAAATCAGGAACTTTAGGAACAGAGAAGTTTAGGGACTCGCCCAAGGTCACACAGTGGTAGGAAGATGTCTGCTGAACACAGGCTACTAAGAAAATGTCATCGGAAAGAGTGGTTTTAGGTGATGGTCTGTGTGGTCAGTAGCCAGCCTAGTGAGTCCCTTATGCTCTTGAATCTTCTTTGGGTCAGGAACCCTTTGAGAATATGCTGAAAGCCTATAACCTCTCTCCAGAAAAGTGTGTATATGCTTTAGCACAGAAGAAATTCCAATGGGACTGCTTTAGTTGAGGAATTGCCAACTCACTTTTTAACAAGGAATGGCATTCTTTTTCTGTCTGCTCACCAACCGTCTTTTCTGTAGGTATGCCTCTGTCGACGAGCAGGCCAAAGGATGTCTCAAGCTGTTTCCATAACACCTTAGTCATTTGTATTCATCAAAACAGTCTCGTTTTGTGCACTTTAAATCATATAGTTATATTTGTCAAGTGTACCTCAGTAAAGCCAGAGTAAAAATCGGTCTTGTTTAAGTTATTAAATCTTAATATTAACAATGTAAGTTCTGTCCATTTAAAGCTTTCAGTCTTGTGTTCAGATCCAAGCTTCCCTCTTCCTCCAAGGCTACCAGGAGGCTCCTTTTCTTCTGAGGGGTGCGTGTTTGCAGTGTGTGGGAGATGTCTGCTCTTGCTCGACCCCTCCATCCCCCTTGGTTACTCCCTCACCGATCTTTGGATTGGTTTGAGTCAGAGGAGGTGCCTGCTAAGGGCTCTGCTACAAGGGATCATTGTCAGCATCCATGTCCAGTGGCACATGGGGAGGGCGAGGAGTATGGTGAGGACACCACAGAGAATTTAAAAGCAATCACTAGACTGATAAAAGTCAGTTTGCATCATTTATCATCATTATGCACAGATAATACTAAACAACGTCAGTGATGAAGTACTTTTTCCTGCCTGAGCAGACCACACACCCTTGGTGTGCCATGAGGTCAAGGGACTTTGGCAGACCTTGACAGTTCCTTGAGATCTGGAATCTTCAGGCCAACTTCCGGCCGGAAGCACCCATTGCTCATGTCTCTGTGCCCAGCAACACTTGCCTCCTCGCCTCCAGCTCATCTTACCCTCCATAGCCCCAGCTCTGCCTGCGGAGAGAACCTGGCAGGAAGCTGGGATTGGAGGGAGTGATCTTTGTACTTTCTTGACCAGTAGCCTCAGGGCTGCATGGTGGCTCTGCAGACATCCGAATAAACAAGGAGGTGCCAGTCTCCCCATCATGCAGATATCCACAGATTTTTATTGGCCCTTGTCCCTGTGAAAACTAGTCAGAAGTCCCACTCTCCCCCTCTACCCCCAGGGAGAGAAAAGATGGGATAACTTCTTTTCCCAAACATTCTCCTCCCCCAGAAGACATATCCCGACTCCCACAATCCTCTAGCTTTATAGAGACCAGGGTGGGGAGAAGGGGGTGCGGCTTTGGTGCTTCCAATGCTCACTTCTCAGCTGGCCTGGTAGGAAGGTGGCTTTCTTCTAAGCCAGTGGTTTCCTTCTAAGCTGGTGGCTCATGGACCTTGCTATATGGTATATCTAGTCCCTGTGGTTCTCAGCTCTGGTCTCAGTTTTGGGGAAACAGAAACAAACCTTCTCAGCATCTCAGACCACCATGCAATAGCTGTATAAATCCCAGGCCCACTGAAGCCTGGGCCCCAGGTCAGGAACCTCTGTGACAGTGTCATCACCTAGAGTCTGGCTCTCACTAGGGGTTAGTGCTGGCCGGGGTCAGCACAACCAATGTCTTAGTCACCAAGGCCCTTTCCTCAGCTTTGTTTCACTTGCCAAACCTTGGTGCAGCTGCATGCGCCCCAAGGGAGGAATAGCCTCTCCCTGATTGGCACACTGGAGCTCCTTAGGTCAGTTACTGCCTAGGCACAAAGGCCCTTTTTTTTTTTTAAAGATTTTTTATTTTTTATTTATTCATAGAGACAGAGAGAGAGAGAGAGAGAGAGAGAGAGGCAGAGACACAGGCAGAGGGAGAAGCAGGCTCCACGCAGGGTCCTGGGTCTCCAGGATCACGCCCTGGGCTGAAGGAGGCACTAAACTGCTGCGCCACCAAGGCTGCCCACAAAGGCCCTTTAAACCCCATCTCCCCAGGTCATCTCTGGCTCCCCAAATTCCCCAGGTCCCCTACTTTGAGGGGACTTGGGCTTCTTGCCTTTCATCTTCTGGGCTTCTCTCCCTGCAGCTCTGACCTCTTTCTGTATTTGGGCCCATTTTTTTTTACCCTGGCTCCTTGGTGGGACCCGTTCCTTGAGCTGCTATCCCTTGTTCTAGTCCAACTCTCCATCTAGAGTGTGGTCAGCATCCTCCTGAGACTTCCCTGGTCTGCTTCATGATAAGGGAACTTTGAAAGCCATATTTGTTATAAAAGGTTCTCAGGCTCCTTGTAAAATACTCCTCTTGAAGTTACTTAGTTAAGAAGGAACGCATTAAGAAAAAGACTGCCCATCCAGACCTTGGTGAAACCAGGCACCCAGGTGAAACCTGGGTGGCTCACAAAGAAAAAGCTTAAATGAGTCCAAATGGCTTTTGACAAAGGGACAAAAGCAATTCATAGATGAAGGATAGCCTTTTTCACCAAATGGTGCCAGGAAAATTGGGCATCTTTAGGAAAAATAAATAAATAAACCTCCCTCCAAACTTTGTATTCTATGCAAAACTTAACTCAAAATGGGATGTCTGGGTGGCTCAGTGGTTGGGCAGTTGCCTTTGGTTCAGGTTGTGATCCTGGGATCCGGGATCGGAATCCTGTCCCTCATTGGACTCCTGCGAAGAGCCTGCTTCTCCCTCTGCCTATGTCTCTACCTCTGTGTGTGTGTCTCTCATGAATAAATAAATAAATCTTTTAAAAAAAACTTAAAATGGATCATGGGCTTAAATGTAAAATGTAAAACTAAACCTCTTAGGAAAAAAAAAGGAGGGGGAACATCTTTGGGATCTAGCACCACTAAGAGCTAGACAGCAAGAGCACAGTCTATAAAAGGAAAAATTGAATCTCATCAAATTAAAAACCTGTACTCTGTGATAGAAACTGTTATAATGACAAAAAGACAAGCTACATACTGGGAGAGAATATTTGCAAATGACATATCTGATAACGGAATATCTAGAATATAGAAAGAACTCTCAAACTCAATCTGTAAAACAGGAAAAAAATCCAGTTAGAACATGGACAAAAAAACGTGAGGGACATGTTCCTGAAGATTTACAGATGGCAAATGAGCACATGGAAAAGAGTGTTCAACATCACCAGCCATTAGGGAAATGCAAATTTTAAGCCACAGTGCGATATCACTAAACACCTATTGGAATAGCTAGATTAAAAATTGTTTACAACTTCAAATGCTGGAAAAGATGCTGAGAAATTAGATCATCCACACATTGATGTAGGGTACAGCCATGCTGAAAAACAGTCTGTCCATTTCCTAAAAAATGAAACATACAACTAGGAAACAACCCAGCAATTGCACGCTTCAGTGAGTTAAGAGCCAAACAAACTGGTACATCCACACAGAGGAACACTACTTAGCAATAAAAAGAAATGAACCAGAATGCCTGGGTGGCTCAGTGGTTAAAGCGTCTGCCTTTGGCTCAGGGTGTGATCCTGGGGTCCCAGGATCAATTCCTGCATTGGGCTCCCTGCATGGAGCCTGCTTCTCCCTCTGCCTCTCTATCTCTCTGTGTCTCTCATGAATTTATTTAAATAAAATATTTAAAAAATTTTTAAAAATTGGGGATTTCCAGGTGGCTCAGCAGTTTAGCACCTGCCTTTGGCCCAGGCGTGATCCTGGAGTCCTGGGATCGAGTCCCACGTCGGGCTCCCTGCATAGAGCCTGTTTCTCCCTCTGCCTCTCTCTCTCTCTCTCTCTCTCTCTCTCTCTCTCATAAATAATCAAATAAAATCTTTAAAATTTTTTTTAAATTAAAAAAAGTAAAAAGAACTATTGATATGCCCAACAACTGGAACATAGCTCCAGAGAATAATTCTGAGTGAAAAAAGGCCAATCCTAAAGGGTTAAATACAGTGTGATTCCATTTATATAGTCTCTTGACATAACAAAATTATAGAAATGGAGAACAGATTAATGGTTGCCAGGGCCAAGGACAGGGGAATGGGGGTAGGAGGGAATATGAACATGGTTAATAAAAGAGCAACATGAGGGATTGCTCTGGTGGTTTAAATGTTCTATATGACATTGACTGTGTCAATGTCACTGTCCTGGTTGAGATTTTGTACTAGTTTTGCAATATGTTACCATGGGGTGAAACCAGTAGAGGGTACGTGGGATCTTTCTGTATTGTTGTTCCTTACAACTGCACGTGAATCCACAATGATCTCAAAATTAAAAGTTCAATTGAAAATTTAAATGATGGGACGCCTGGGTGGCTCAGTGGTTGAGCAACTGCCTTCGGTTCAGGACCTGATCCTGGGGTCCTGGGATTGAGTCCCGCGTCGGGCTTCCTGCATGGAGCCTGCTTCTCTCTCTGCCTGTGTCTTTGCTCTCTTTCTGTGTGTCTCTCATGAATAAATAAATAAATTAAATCTTTAAAAAAAATTGAATGATGTTATAGTGTTCCCTGCACCTCCTAATATTTCCTGACCAACAAAATGTCCTTAAAAGTAGATACCTTCAAAGGAAGATATTTTATTTAATACAACATTCTTGGTAACCATAAAACCCTTTCTTACTTACTTCAGTGGTAATATCATCTGTGGAGCAAAATCTATTTTCTTGTCACTTTTGAAATACACAGATTTATACAATTTTAAAATGATGTTGCATTTCTACTTCTTGGCAAGATGAAGTAGACATACTTTTCCCAATTCCTCCCACTTTAAGTACACCTAAATATCCTAGACATGATATATAAAACAAATATAACAAGACTCAAAGAGGTAGAGAGAAGAAGGCAGACCAATCAGCTAGGGACCTGGGCACTAGAATTTTTTTTTTTTTAAGATTTTATTTATTCATGAGAGACACACAGAGAGAGGCAGAGACACAGGCAGAGAGAGAAGCAGGCTCCATGCAGGGAGCCCAATGTGGGACTCCATCCCAGGGCCATGGGATCATGCCCTGAGCCAAAGGCAGATGCTCAACCACTGAGCCATCCAGGCATCCCATCTTTTTGCATCCTATATTCCAGACCATGTCCTGGGTGCAGACAGCCTAGAAACACTCAATGAGCACAGAAAAAGAAAAAAAAAAAACCCTAAGAAAAGTCTACTATTTCCAGCCAAAGTACAAGGAAAGGGACAACCTAGCAAAACAGAAAACTTTTAGAGAAAAACTGCTCTACTCCAGGCAATACCACAGAAAGAACTGTGCCCCCATTTCTACTTCCATTGTCAAAGGCTGAATGGGGAGTCTAGATCCCCACACTTGGTGTCTGTTGTAAGGATCCCTTCCCTCTCCCCACTGAGGTAGTGTCAGAGAAAGCCTAGTGGAGAGTTAAGACTCTCACTATCACCCAGTGATAACAACACTTCCCCACCCTGATATCAGTGGAAACCACACAATGAGTGGTAAAAGGCACTCTTATCTCTACCTCCCAGAGTGTCAGTGGAAGCTAAGTGAGGAAGCTGGATTTTTACCCTCACCTGGAAGCGATGAGGCAATGTGCCTCTTTTCCCTGCTTGAGCTGCCTCAGGGAAGACCTCCTAAAACAGATTTAAACAAAATTCAGAATTTCATAATATAATATCCAAAATGTCTGAAATTCAACTGTAACTCACTTATCACACCATGAACCAGGAATATCTCAACTTGAATGAGACAAGATGGTTAACAGAGGGGCACCTGGATGGCTCAGTCAGTTAAACATCCAACTCTTGATTTCAGCTCAGGTCATGAGCTCCAGGTTTGGGGCAGCACACTCAGTGAGCAGTCTGTTAAGGTTCTCTTTTCTCCCTCTCCCTATGCCCCTCCCTACCAGCTTGCACACTGCACGCTCTCTATCTTAAAAAAATTAACAGACACCAATGCAAGGTGATACAGATCACCTTGAGAGGTGACAAGGGCTTTGAGGCAGTCATCATGAAAGTGCTTAAACAAGCAATGACAAACATGCTTTAAACAAATGAAAAAATATAAAATCTCAGCAAAGAAACAGAAGATCAAAGAAGAATCAAACACATTTTAGAACAGAAAAATGCAATAACCAAAAATTTAAAACTCAGCTGATGGTCTTAACAGAAGATTAGAGGTTACTAGGCATCCCCGGTGGCTCAGCGGTTTAGCACCGCCTTCAGCCCAGGGCATGATCCTGGAGACCCGGGACTGAGTCCCACATTGGGCTCCCTGCATGGAGCCTGCTTCTCCCTCTGCCTGTGTCTCTGCCTCTCTCTCTCTGTGTCTCTCATGAATAAATAAATAAAATCTTAAAAAAAGAAAAAAAGATTAGAGGTTATGGAAGAAAGAATCAGTGAACTGGAAGTTAGAACAATTGCAATTCCCAAATCTGAACAATAAAGAGAAATAGATTGAAGGAAAAAAAAAGAGCCATAGGGACCTATGAAACTATATAACAAAAGATACGTTTGTGTCTTTGGAGTCCCAGAAGAAGAGAAAGAGAGTGAAGCTTAAAGTGAATTTGAAGAAATGATGGACAAAAATGTCTTAAATTTGGCAAAAGACATAGATTCAAGAAGCTGAAAAAATAGCAAACAAGATAATCCTAAAGAAATTCGCCAAGATATGTTATACTCACACTTCTAAAAAATTAAGCAAAAGATAAAAATCTTGAAAGTAGCAAGAAAGAAATGACACCTTAAGGCAGTCTGGGTGGCTCAGCGGTTTAGCGCCGCCTTCAGCCCGGGTTATGATCCTGGAGACCTGGGATCGAGTCCCACGTTGGGCTCCCTGCATGGGGCCTGCTTCTCCCTCTGCCTATCTCTCTCTCTCTCTGTGTCTCTCATTAATGAATAAATAAAATCTTTAAAAAAAAAAAAAGGAATGACACCTTACCTATAGGAAGAAAACAGTTTGAATGACAGTATATTTCTCAGCAGAAACTATGGAAGCCAGAAGAAAGTGGTGTAAAAATTTTCAAGTGCCAAAAGAAAAGAACTGTCAACCTGGAATTCTATACCAGTGACATAGAAAATATCCCTCAGGGGACGCCTGGGTGGCTCAGTGGTTAAGTGTCTTTCTTTGGCTCAGATCATGATCCTGGGGTTCTGGGATGGAGTCCCACATCGGGTTCCCTCTGAGGAACCTGCTTCTTCCTCTGCCTGTGTCTCTGCCTCTCTCTCTCTCTGTCATGAATAAATAAATAAAATCTTTAAAAAATATATCCCTCAGGATTGAACAATAAGTCAAGACATTTGCAGAGGAAGGAAAACTAAGAGACTTTGCCTCCAGACTCTGTCTACCCTAAAAACTGGCTAAAGGAAGTTCTAGGGGAAAAAAAGGAAATGGTAAACAAAGAACATCAGAAAGGAAGAAAGAGCAAAGGGAGGAGTAAAGCTCTGGGTACATACAATAGTTTACTTCTTTTGAGTTTTCCAAATTATGTTTTACGGTTGAATAAAAAATTACAACACTATAATGTGGTTCTCAATGTATGTAGAGAAAATATTTAAGACAGTTATAAATGGGAGAAAGTAAGAGACGCTGAGAACACAACAGCATGTTTGTGTTATTCTTGCCCAAAATGCATGACTTCAATCTAATCAGGAGAAAACATCAGACAAACTAAAATTGGATAATTGATCAGTACTCTTCCAAAGTATCAAGGGTCTTAAAAGACAGAAAAACTAGTTTGGATTGGAAAAGTCTCAGAGATATCACAACCGAATGCAATATGGGATCCTAAATTGGATTTTTTTAAAAAATTAATAGGAGAGTGCATAAAGTACACCAATTTTAAGTGTATGGCATGAGGATTTTTTACATAGAGACACAACTATGTAGCCAACACCCAAATTAAGACTGAATATTTCTATAAGGAATGACAGGACCTATCCATAGATTCTTTTTATGCCCTTTCCCTGTCTGTTCCCTCCTCTAGAGGTAATCACTATTCTGAGTTCTATTGTCACCAGTGAGTTTTGCCTGTTCTGGAACTTCATATAAGTGGAATCATGTAGTATGTACTCTCTTGTGCCTGATTTCTTTCATTCAATATATCTGTGAGATTCATTTATGTTGTGTTGCAAACCTGCAGTTCATTCTTTTTATGCTGTGTTGTATTCCATTTGTACACATTTATTTTCCAATTGATAGGCATTTGGTTTGTTTCCAGCGTTTAACTATGAATAAAATCTTCCATAAACGTTTTTTTGTATGCATGTTTTGGTTTTCGCATGATTTCATTTCTTTGGGTAAGTGTATAGGAATTGCTAGATCATATTTTTAGCCTTAAAGATACTGCCAGGCAGTTTCCCAAAGTTGTACCAATTTATATTCCCACCAGCAACATAATGAGAATCTGTTGTTCCATGTCTTGCTCATACTTGGTATTCCCAGTCCTTTTTGGTTTTAGCTATTCTGGTAGGTTTGATGTCCCTTTATTTTTATGCCATTTATTTGTTAAAGAATCTGGGTCAATTCTCCTGTAAACCTTTCCACAATCTGGATTTAGCTAATTGTTCTTTGTGGTAGCATTTAATGTTTCCTTTATCCCCAGTATTTCCCTTAAACTAATAATTATCTCTAGAGATTTGATTTGATTATATTGAAAGTTTTTTTTATACTTCATAGGCAGCTCTTCCTATTACCTGTTGCATCAAATCCGAAAGAACATAATGTCTATGATCTCACTTTAATTTATGTTAAGAGAGATCATTGAATTCAGGTGATGTCAGAATGTTTCATTTGCTATCGAGTTTCTCATCAATCCTCCACTTGATGATTTTAATGGAGATTGATGATTATTGCTTAGATCCATCATTTCACCGGAGTTACAAAATGATGATTTTCTAATTATAACATTCCTTTTACATTTGTTATCACTGATTATTTGTATTCATCCTTATCATTTATTTGGTTGCCTGTAAACGTTTCTTACCAGAAAAGCAAGATAACTGCTTGATAATCTTTATCAATTAGCAGAATAATGAGTTGTTGCTCGTTATTTTTGTTGCTTCCACCTCCAAGATAATGAATTTTTTTAAGTATCATTATCCACTTAAGGATTTATAAAAAATATTGAAAGACTTTCGATTCATTGTAACAGTTCTTTTTGATGCTCAAATTGTCCCATCTTTGGCTGGTGAGAATACTTTCAAGTTAGCTCTAATGTATGGACATTTTTTGTTTTTTAGAGACAGCGAGAAACAGCGTGCACACACATGAACCAAGTAGTTGGGGGGGAGGAGCAGAGAGAGAGGGAGAGAAAGAATCCTAAGCAGACTCCTCCCTGAGTGCGGAGCCTGATGCAGGGCTCGATCCCACAACACAGAGATCATGGCCTGGCCAAAATCAAGAGTCAAAACACTTAACTGACTGAGCCACCCAGGTGCTCAGTGTATGGGCATTTTTAAGGCATTTGATACGTACTACCAAAATGCTGTCCAGGAAAATTGTATGATTTTACATACCCACAACTGGCATGTGAGAATGTTTCTTTTCTGCTGTTACTCAACATTGGCTTCTGTAATATATTTTAAATAAATACCTGCCAATATGATAGATTAAAAATAGTATCACATTGGGATGCCTGGGTGGATCTGATAATTCTGTTTATCTTTTTGAGACACTGACATACTCTTTCCTACAGTGGCTGCACCATTTTACATTCCTTCCAGCAATATGCAAGGGTTCTCATTTCTCTACATCCTCGTCAACACTTACTATTTTCTGTTTGTTTGAAATATGCATCATCCTAATGGGTGTGAAGTGGTATTTCTTTGTGGTTTTGATTTGCATTTCTCTAATGATTAGTGATATTTTCATGTGCTTATTGGCCATTGCATATCTTCTCTGGAGAAATGTAAATTCTAGTCCTTTGCCCTTTTTAAAAATGGGTTGTGGGGGAGGGGTGCCTGGGTGGCTCAGTCCGTTGAGCTTCTGACTCTTGATTTTGGCTCAGGTCATGATCTCAGGGCCATGAGATCAAGCCTGGCATCAGGCTGCATGTTGGGCTCCAGGCTTAATAGGGGATCTGCTTGAGGATTCTCTCCATCTCCCCCTGCTTATGCTCTCTCTTTTTCTCTCTAAAATAAAATAAGTAAATACAATCTTTAAAATTAGGTTAGATGGGGGCAAGCTGGGTGGCTCAGTCAGTTAAGTGTCTGCCATTGGCTCAGGTTATGATCCCAGAGTCCCTTGTCAGGCTTCCTGCTCAGTGAGGAGTCTGTTTCTCTCTCTCCCTCTGCCTCTCTGCCCACTTGTGCTCACATGCTCTTTCTCTTGCAAATAAATAAATAAAATTTTTAAAAAAAATAAAATAAGAGGGATCCCTGGGTGGCGCAGCGGTTTGGCACCTGCCTTTGGCCCAGGGCGCGATCCTGGAGACCCGGGATCGAATCCCACGTCGGGCTCCCGGTGCATGGAGCCTGCTTTTCCCTCTGCCTGTGTCTCTGCCTCTCTCTCTCTCTCTGTGTGACTATCATAAATAAATAAAAAAAAAATTAAAAAATAAAAAATAAAAAATAAATAAAATAAGATAAAATGAAATAAAATAGGTTGTTTTTGGTTGTTTTTTTGGTTTGTTTTTGTTGTTGAATTATTGGAGTTATATATATTTTTGATATTAATCTTTTAAAATTGTCCAGGAAAGATTAGGAGGTACAGGTACCCATATAATCTATCTATCTATCTATCTATCTATCTCCATAAAATCAGATATAGGATTTGCAAATATTTTCTCCCATTCCATAGGTTGCCTTTTACTCTGGTTGATAGAGTCCTTTGGGGGACAAAATTTTAAAATTTTGATCAATTCCAATTTATCTCTTTGTTCTTTTGTTGCTTGTGCTTTTGCTGTCATTTCCAAAAAAGTTTTGTCAAAGGCAATGTTACAAAGATTTCCCCCCATCTTTTCTTCTAAGAATTTTAAAGTTTTAGTTCTTTGGTCCATTTTTAGTCAATTAAAAAATATGATGTAAAGAAAAGGCCCAACTTCAATTTTTTTGCATGAGGATATCCAGTTTTACCAACACCATGTGTTGAAAAGACTGTCCTTTCCCTGTTGAATGGTCTTGGTGCCCTTATAGAAAATTATTTGACTGGTTATGCTTTCCTGGGATGTCTTGAACCTTTATTTTTTTATTTAAAAAAATTTTTTAAAAGATTTTATTTATTTATTTATGGGAGACAGAGAGAGAGAGAGAGAGAGAGAGAGAGAATGAGAGAGGTAGAGGGAGAAGCAGGCTCCATGCAGGGAACTCAACGTGGGACTCAATCCCAGGTCCCCAGGATCAGGTCTTGGGCTGAAGGCGGCACTAAACCGCTGAGCCACCTGGGTTGCCCTGTCTTGAACCTTTATATCTCTGGGTCTCTTTTCTACACCACAGGTCTTTAAATATTGTACGCTGTCATCATAGCCCCTGTAAGGATCTGTAGATATATCAACCGTATTTTGATACAATTCTTCCATTTCACCCACAGTGCCTATGAGGTTGAACTATGAACTCATAAGTGAATAAATATACATGGTATAAATCTTCCTCATGACCTTGGTCATTATTCTTTGGACTTGCCCCAGTGTCCCAATGTTCTTTAAAAAGGTGGTTTCCTGACCTGGACACAAGGCTCCATATGAGAATGAGCCATCTTCAGACCAAAAGTTGTCACCTCCTATTTACAGGACATTCTGCTCCCTTCACGTAGCTGAGAGTTGTATTAGTTTTTTGGCAGACGTGTCTGTCTCACTGTTGACTCATCCTGGGCTTATGATCAGCAAAAACACCCAAGGATATGTTAAAACAGTGTTTATTGCTATTTCCCCAACTTGATTATAAAAGAGGGAGAGATTTTGGGAAATGAAGAAAAGTAAAAAGAAAAATCAATCATTAACATGTTTAGTGTTCAGTCTACCTTCTTGTCTATTTATATGTTTTAATTTTTTAAAAAGATTTTATTTATTTATTCATGAGAAACACAGAGAGAGAGAGGCAGAGACACAGGTAGAGGGAGAAGCAGGCTCCATGCAGGGAGCCCGATGTGGGACTCGGTCCCAGCACCCCAGGATCACGCCCTGGGCTGAAGGCGGCGCTAAACCGCTGAGCCACCTGGGCTGCCCCTTATATGTTTTAATTTTTTAAAACAAAATTCAGATCATATATATACACATATGTACTTGTGTATATGTATGTATATGTATAAAATATGTGTGTGTGTATATATATATTTTTAAAGTGGGCTCCATGCCCAGTATGGAGCCCAATGTGGGGCTTAAACTCAGGGCTCTAAGATCAAGACTTGTACTGAGATCAAGAGTCAGACACTTAACCGACTGAGCCACCCAAGCAAACCTCAGATCATATATTTTATGACATTACATATTTTTCAAACCCTCACTTCATAATGAGACGATATAAGATAATAATAATGGCTATATAAAATTCCTTCATTTAGAGTGTATTGTACCTTAATATTCTATTTTATAATTTGTTGAACCATTTTGCTATTGGACATTTCAGTTGTTTTCACTGTTATAAATAATACTATTATGAACACTTTGGTATATAACTCTTTTAATCTCTCTGAATTGAAGCTGGACTTCACAATTTATCCACCAGATAGTACTTTTTCCAACATTCAACTTTTATTTTTTTATGATTTTATTTATTTATTTCATAGAGCATAAGCAGGGGGAGCAGCAGGCAGAGGGAGAGAGGGAAAAGCAGACTCCCCACTGAGCAGGGACCCCGATGCAGAGTTCAAACCCACGACTCTGGGATCATGACTTGAGCAGAAGACAAATGTGTTAACCGACTGATCCACCTAGACACCCCTTTTTGGTTGGTTTTACCTGATTCTTTCATTCTTATCAAAGTCTCTATGAACCTCAATTTTCTTTCCTAATATATTAGACATTGTTCTCAGGTTTGGGTCAATATAAGCAGGTGTTATGTCTTTACTAGAGAGTTTACTAAAAATATTGAAGGGGGCAAGGTCACACATAGAGCTGTGCAGTTTCCCATTAAAGAGTACTTTCTCTCTGTTGATATTAACCACTTAGAGGGAAGAGAGGTTACATTTTATTACTATTATATTCTTGACATTTTAGAAACTAACATTAAGAGAGGTTATATCACACAAACTGAGTCTGACTGGAGCCAAAGTCTACTTTAGTCATATGCCACATTTAGCTTTATAGTTAGTAAATTTGATATCCGGTAAATTCAGTTTCCAACTTTCTTTTCTTCTTCTTCATGATTGTCTTGGCCACAGGTCAGCAAACTATGACTCACAGGGCAAATTTGGCCTACTGCTTATTTTTGTGAATAAATCTATATTGGAACACAGCCATACTGATTTATCTATGTATTGTCAATGGTCGCTTTTGTGTTACAAACAGAAATGAGTTGTGACAGAGATTGAATGGTCTGAAATATTTACTATCTGGCCCTTTACAGTTTCCCAACCTCCAGGCTTAGCTATTCTAAGTTCTCCGTGTATCTGTAAAAATACAGATACAGAGTTCTCTGTATATCTGTATTTTTAAAATCCTGCCAGGAGGGGCACCTGGGTGGCTCAGTGATTGAGCGTCTGCCTTTGGCTCAGGTCATAATCCTGGGGTCCTGGGATTGAGTTCCGCATCAGGCTTCTCCCTCTGCCTCTGTCTTTGCCTCTGTCTCTGTGTCTCTAATGAATAAATAATAAAACCTTTTAAAAATAAAATCCTGCTGGATTTTGAGACTGCATTGAATTTTTAAGTCAATGCTATCTTGCAGTATTGAGTTTCCCAGTGCATGAGTATAGTATCTCTCCAGTTATTTATGTCTTCTTTAATTTCTCAGCAATGTTTTTATGGTGTTAGTGTGCCTCTTGCGCATCTTTTAATAGGTTTATTCCTAGATATCTGGTGTTTTTTGATACTATTATAACTGTATTTTTAGACTTTTTTTTTAAGATTTTATTTATTTATTCATGAGAGACACACAGAGAGAAAGGCAGGGACACAGGTAGAGAGAGAGAAGCAGGCTCCATGCAGGGAGCTGAATGCGGGACTCCATCCCAGGACCCCAGGATCTTGCCCTGGGCCAAAGGCAGATGCTCAACTGCTGAGCCACCCAGGCATCCCAAGATTTTATTTATTTATTCATGAAAGACACACAGAGAGAGGCAGAGATGTAGTCAGAGGGAGAAGCAGGCTCCATGCAGGGAGCCCAATGTGGGACTCGATCTCGGGACCATGGGATCGTGCCCTGAGCCAAAGGCAGGTCCTCAACTGCTGAGCCACCCAGGTGTCCCTAGATATTTTATTTTATTTTATTTTATTTTATTTTATTTTATTTATTTTTAAAGATTTTAATTATTTATTCATGAGAGACACAGACTGAGAGAGGTAGAGACACAGGCAGAGGGAGAAGCAGGCTCCACGGAGGGAGCCCGATGTGAGACTGGATCCTGGGTCTCCAGGATCATGCCCTGGGCCGAAGGCAGGTGCTAAATCACTGAGCCACCCAGGGATCCCCCTAGACTTTTTATTTTATTTTATTTTATTTTTTTTTAGACTTTTTATTTTAAAATCATTTCAGACCTAAAGAAATTTTGCAAAGTTAGTATAAAGAGTTCTATGTACTCTTCTTCCAGATCCCCTAAATAGTGATATTTTGTTATTTGCTTTATCATTCCCTTCTTCTCTCTCTCTCTCTCTCTCACACACACACACACAGATATGTATATAGACACACACAGACACACACATTGTTGGTAAATGGTATTTTTAAGATCTTATTTTTCAATGTTGCTAATATATAGAAATTGATGTTTGATATTGACCTTCTAGCTAGTGACTTTGCTAAATTCACTTGTTGGTTCCAGTAATGGATTTTTTGGCTTGTCTATATATGTAATCATGCAATCTGGAAAAAAAAATGACAGCTTTACAGCTTCCTTTCCAATCTTCTTTTGTTTCTTTTTCTTGACTTGTTGCATTGGCTAGCACTTCTGGTAAAGTGTTGAATATAAGTGGTGATAGTGAACATTTTTTCGTGTTCCCAAACTCAGAAGAAAAGTGTTCAATGTTTCACCATTAAATTGGATACTAACAAAAAAATTGGATACTAACAGTAAGTATTTTTATTGATATTATAATAAAGAGTATCAACAAAATGCCAACAAAACCCAAAATTCCATCAAATAAATTCACATAACAATGAAAAAGAATGAATTACTGCTACTTTCAACAATACAGCGAATATCATAGATATAACAACGAACTAAGAAAGTCAGAAATAAAGTAATTCATCCCCTATCATTCCACTTACGTGAATTTCAAGAACAAGCAAAACTAATCAGAATAGCAGTTCCTGAAGCAGGAGATTGACAAGAAAGGGGCATGAAGAAGCCTTCCAAAGCTGGAAGCATTATATCCTGATCTAAATGTTAGGTGCATAGGCTTAGTATCAGCAACTCCACTATCTAACCCTTTTGAAGTCTATTTATTTAATCTTTTGTGTATCAAAGTAAAATAGTCCAATAATCCCTTCCTGCCTTATAGAGTACTATTAGAATTCAAATAAGACACAAGAGCCATAATAGCTAATATCTGCCTGGCGTTTGTTCTGTGCCAAGCACCATTTAAATACTATATACATCAATTCATTTAATCTCACTATACGCTAGATGGGATATTCTGTTGTTGTACATGTGAGAAATTATGCTTTGGAGGGTCTCACAGTCTCTAAGAGGAAGAGCCAAGATTTGATTCTAGATAGCTTGGCCTACAGCTATAAGCACTGCTCCATCCTGCCTCTGAGCTCTTCCTCTCTGACAGTTGACTGGGGGGCCCTTTTACAGATCTTAGTATGTTTGCCAAGCTTCTGCTTCTTCTGGTCTTTATCCTTCCTGCTTCTGCCTTCAAGTCCTCTGAGTTGCTACACTGTGCTGGAAGAACTGTTGTTGGAAATTCCATGTTGGCACAGCACAGTGTTTCCACCCAGGGTGTGGGCACAACCTTAAGACAACACATTCTTACCACAGCCTGTGAGTGAAGCAGTGGAGGAGGCAGCCCTAGGCATGGTGAACAGACTTGGCTTGTTGCTTGTGGGCATCACAGTGTAGTCAGCAGGAACCTTCTAGAGTCTGTGCTTGCTTCTTGCTCTGAGATAGCTCTGAACTCTGAACTGGCTTTTTGAGAACCAATGTCTGCCTTGGTTCTCTCTGTTTCTTACTCCCTTTCCTCTCTTCCTTTATTCCTCTTTTCCTTTCTTAATTAAAAAAATTTTTAAAAATAAAATTTATGCCAGGTTAAAAAAAAATCAAACTGTACTAAAGAGTATAGAATAAAAATGGTCTCCCTCTCAACCTTGATTGTCTCCCACACCCAGTTGTCCCTGCTAGAGGCAACTATTGTGCTAGTTTCCTGTATTTCTTCCTGAGATATTTAATACATAAAAGCATATACAGATGTATCACTCCCTCATTGGCTTTTCACAAGTCATGTGATACTATTACATCTTGCTTTTTTACACTTAAAAATTTACCTTGGAGGTAAAAATTGGAGGTTATTACATATCAGTATTTGAAGAACTTGTTGTGTTCCTGCTAATAGCCAAAGAGGACTTTCATCAGTTCACTTCATGTCATCTGTGTAATGCTGACTCTTCTTATCCATATGGCGTAATGTTGCCCATGACAGTCAGGTAGGGGTCCACACATCTGTCTACATACACATCTATGCAGACACCTACCTGAATGTGGGGAGAAGTAGCTTTAATTCTGGACCTTATGAAGGAAACCAGAGAGTCTAATGGGAATGACTGACCCAAGTGCTGGAAGGAGGGTGATAAACATTTTCCTGTATGGTTATCAAATCTGATTGTGACCAAGTCTCTGTGGATAGCCTCTTTTCTTATCCTGGAAAGCTGGACTCAGCACTTTAACACATGTTGCAAGTGGCCATGTTATAGCATGTTAGTAAGAAAAGGGTAGGTTACAGCACACTGATGGAGAGATAGGAAAGAGGTTTTCCACTATACACCACCACAGCCAAGCTTCATTAAGACCCTCAAATCCCCTTGCCCATGATCATCACCTCATCTCCCTGCTCCCTCAACCTCATTCATCACCTCTTTGGCTCAGGGTCTCCTTCCCTGTCTCGGCCAGAGCCATTTAGCTCTCTTGCCTTCCCCTCTGCATCCTCTCATCCATCTCTTAGAGTATGGTCTCTGGATCTTCTTTGTCAGATTCACCAGCAGGGCTTATTGACAATGCTATCCAAGACCTAAATGAACTGGAAATTGGGGGAGGAAGGGTCAGGAATCAGTATCTCTAACAAGCTCTCAGGTGATTGGTAGGTGTACTGAAGTTTGAGGCCAGGTGTAGAGGCTGCCTTTGGGACCATCAGTTGGACCCAGGTATTTGGAGCCAGGTTGATGGGAGCAAGTTATACTAAGCATGGTGGCCTGTGGGTAAAAATGTCCTCTTCTTGGCATACCCCATTCAGAAAGGGGCCATTGTGTGGCTGCTCCATGGTCAACTCTAATCTCTGGGATAAAGGAAGAAATACCCTCCACTGTGCTTTGCCTGTGGTAGATATATGGAGGCCAGTATTTTTTTTCCCTTTTAAAAATTGAGGTAGAGGTGCTCCTCAGTGGCTCAGTTGGTTGAGTCTCTGACTCTTGATTTCTGCTCAGGTCATGATCTCAGGGTCATGAGATGGAGCCCCATGGTGGGCTCTGTGCTCACCTGGGAGCCTGCTTAAAATTCCCTCTCTCCTGGGGTGCTGGGTGGCTCAGTTGGTGAAGCTTCTACATTTGGCTCAGGTCATGATCCTGGGATCCTGGGGTGGAGCCTTGCATAGGGCTCCATGCTCAGCAAAGAGTCTGCTTCTCTCTCTCTCCCTCTGCATTCCCCTTCCTGCTGCTCATGCTCTCTTATGTACTCTCTCTCAAATAAATTTTTTAAATCTTTAAAAAATTTTCTTTCTCTCTCTGTCCCTCTGCCCCTCCTCCCCTGCTCACACACTCTGTCCCTCTCTAAAAAAAAATAAGTAAATAAAATATTTTAGTATATGTGCTGCCGAAGCAAGCACAAAAATAAGAAAATAAAAATAAAAACCGAGGTGGAAAGTATATGTGGTCAAGTGCATAAAATCTAAATGAGAAGCTTGATGGGTTTTTGCATAATTACACACTTGTGGAACACAACCATCTTCAAGAGATAGAGCATGGGGTCCCTTGTGCCCCCTTCCTCTTAACTCCCTGACCAGAAGTAACTACTATATTGACCTCCATCACCATAAATTAATTTTGCCTGTTTTTTTTTAAGATTTATTTATTTATTTATTTATTTATTTATTTATCTATCTATCTATCTATCTATCTATCTATCTATCTATCTATTTATTCATGATAGACACACACAGGGAGAGGCAGAGACACAGGCAGAGGGAGAAGCAGGCTCCATGCCGGGAGCCCGACGTGGGACTTGATCCTGGGACTCCAGGATAGCGCCCTGGGTCAAAGGCAGGCGTCAAACCGCTGAGCCACCCAGGGACCCCCAATTTTGCCTGTTTTTGAACTTTATACAAAATCGAATTGTACAGGGTGCACTCTTTGTTTGGCTTCTTTTGCTCAGCATTTTGTTTGTGAGATTTCTCCATGTTTGTGTGTATAGTAGAGATTAGTCTTTATCATTGCTGTGTGCAAGGAGTCAGCAAACTGTTTCTATAAAGGGCCAGATAAGGGCAGCCCCAGTGGCTTAGTGGTTTAGCGCCACCTTCGGCCCAGGGCGTGATCTTGGAGACCCGGGATCAAGTCCCACATCAAGTCCCACATCAAGTCCCACATCAAGTCCCACATCAGGCTTTCTGCATGGAGCCTGCTTCTCCCTCTCCCTCTGCCTGTGTCTCTGCCTCTCTCTCTCTCTCTCTCTCCTTCCCCATCTCTAATAAATAAATAAAATCTTTAAAAAAAAGGGGGGGGGCAGATAAAATATTTTCAGGTATGCAGACCATACATTCTCTACTGTAACTACTCAGCTCTGCCATTGTAGCTCAAATGCAGCCATGAGGGATACAAATATGCAAAATTGGCTACAGGCTGGCCTGTGAGGCATAGTGTGTTGATCCTTGCTGTATAAAATTTCATTATGTGAATATATCTCAACATATTTAGTGATCCATTCCCGTTTTAGGCACCTGGGTGACCCACTTTTGGATACAATGATTCTGTTGCCATGTGTTTTGGTGAACATATGCACTCATTCTGTGGCTTGGAAGCAGTGGAATTGTTAGATCATAAGACTGGCATACCTGTAGTTTTAGTAGATACCATCAAACAATATTCCAATGTAGTTGTACCAATTTGCACTCACCAGTAAAGTTTTTTCACATCCTCAGTAACACTTGGTGTTGACAGTTTTTTTATTTATTTTATTTTTTTAAAGATTTTATTCATTTATTCATGAGAGACAGGGAGAGAGAGAGGCAGAGACACAGGCAGAGGGAGAAGCAGGCTCCATGCAGGGAGCACAACATGGGACTCGATCCGGGTCTCTAGGACCACGACCTGGGCTGAAGGCTGCGCGCTAAACCGCTGGGCCACCCAGGGATCCCCTACAGTTTTTTTAGTTACATCTATTTGCATAGGTGTGTTATGGATTTTAATTTGCATTTTCCTGTGACTAATAATGTTGAGCACTTTCTCAAATTCTTGTTGGCCACTTGGGCATTTTGTGAAGTAAAACTTGTCTACTATTTCTAAAAATTGAATTGTTTGTCTTTTTCTTGTTGTTTGTGGAAGTTCATTATATATTTTGGAGACAAGTCCTTCGTTAGATATCAATATAGCAGATATCTTCTTTTAGTTTACGGCTTGCTCTTTTACTTTCTTAATAATGTCTTTTGATGAACAGAAAGTTCAAATTTTTTTAGAAGGTTTTAATTTTAATGAGGTCCAATTTATCAATTTTTTTTTCTTTTCTGGTTAGTACTTTTTGTGTTCTGTTTAAGCAATCTCTGTCTATCCCAAGATCATGAAGATATTCTCCTACCTTTTCTTCCAGGTTTTGTTGTTTTACCTTTCTCAGCTAGGTCTGTGATCCATTTTGAATCAATTTTTGTGTTTGATGTGAGGTAGGAGTCAAAGTTCATAATACTGCATAAGGAAATCCATTTTTCCGGTACCAGGTAGTGAAAGGACCACCATTTCCATCCATGATAGGAGCCCTGCTTTTAAGGTTGGGCTCTAGTCTAAAAAAGGGTTCTGAATGCGTGTAGTGTGGGTCTCCAGACTATGCTCCAGGAGGAAGAGATGAAAGAGGTGGGGGGTTTAGATACTCTGGGCAACACTAAGGTGGATAAGGCAGGTTCTCTCTGTCTGTGAAATTCCTTGTCTCCATAATGCTTAGAAGGATGTCACACCCGGCCAAGAGTTTTCAGCTGTTGCAGGAAAAATGAGATTTCCAAGAAACCACGCTTGGAAAAAAAAAGAACCTGGTTTCACATTTTAAAATGTTTTCACTACTGTTCATGTTGCCTGGGCCAAGTTATTGCTTCCGGAAGAAAACAGGCTTCAAACTATGAACGACTAAGTAAGTAAATTAGTACTGGCAATAGCAGTAACTAGGGAAACTCCTGAATATTGTGAGATCCAAAACTATTTATTTCTGTAAGTGAAAGAGTGTCCCAAGCTCAGGTTCTGCAGATGTTAAACTTCGGACTAATATGTTCCAGACAGATGACGGCTGTCCAGAGCTTTCCCGACCACTCCCCAGGGCTTTCTCTTGGGTTACATGAACCTGGGCAGCCCTTCTACCATTTACGAGAGACAAGAAAGCCACTTTTTATACCTTGCTTTGATACCTGGAAGATGGGGCTGAAGGGTGCTTGTTATTTCTCACTGTTTATGGAGTATGTGGGGTTCAGACTTGGCTGGTAGGCACAGCACCAGGGAGTGGATATGGGGATGAGGCCTTGGCTCCCAAATTGATGCTAGAAGAGTATTTCATTCCCTGACTTGTGGTTTATTTCTGAGTCTGGAATCTGCAGGGGCAGCTGTGCCTGAGGATAAAGCACCTTCAGATCCGTGGGCTCCACTAGCCCAGGACCATCCTTGAGGTCCACTCTCCTTGGAAAGTAATAGCATTTGTAGTTAACAAATAATTTATTCTCTGATATATTAATCAATACATTCACCCAACAAATTTTTATGGAGATAGACACTGTGTTAGGGTCTGGGCGTACATCAATGAACAGCACAGACAAAATTTCCTACTCTCATGGGGCCTTCTTTCCAGTGGGGGAAAACACGGAACAAACAATAAATAAATATAGGATGTGAAGTTAAGGTCCAGGGCAGGAGGGTCGGGGGAGGAACTATAATTTTAAGTAAGGGTGATAGGGTTGGCCTCAATGAGGAGATGACATATGAACAAAGTCTTCAAGGAGGAGAAGAAATGAGTCATGGGGTTATCTGGAGGAAAAGCTGTCCATGCAAGGCTTTGGCTCACCTCTAAGTTAGGCATATTCTAAATCCAAAGATCTCTCCCTCCGTCCCTCTCTTCTTTCCTACCTTCACTCTTTCCTCCCTTCCTTCCCTCTTCCTATAGTTCTCCTCTCACTGAGAGACAAGGGACAAATGTGTTCACCCCCTGGGAGCTCTCCGGGCCTCTCAAAACAGGACTTGGACATCTTCAGAAATGCCCCCAATATTACAGGACAGATGGGAATTTAGTGATGGATTGATTGTCTCTCTAATATTAGAACCCCATAAATGCCCCCAGAATGAAATTAAACTTTAATATGTTCACTCCAACTAATTTTATTTCATCCCAACTAATCCCTATCTTCTGAGGCCTTTGATGGGCACTTTAATTAAATCATGAAGAGAGCCCTTTGTCTCCTGAGGAGGGTGGAAACCTCCCCG
This sequence comes from Canis aureus, assembly GCF_053574225.1. Lineage (NCBI taxonomy): Eukaryota > Metazoa > Chordata > Mammalia > Carnivora > Canidae > Canis > Canis aureus. The sequence goes on from NC_135626.1 coordinate 18,942,416, forward strand.
TTCTTCCCCATCCCTCCATCTTCCTCTACCTGCCCCCTGCACTGACTGGTGAGGAATGCCTCCTGTTCCCAGGGTGCTGGGATGGCAAGACCCTGTTCTGGACGTGGTCTCCACCCCAAACCCTACTCCTAGATTCAGAGGAGTCTTTCCAATAGAGAGAGCAGCAGCCCCTCATGGATGAAACCATTGCTGGATTCCAGGCACTTGATAAATATTATTGAAAACAACCTGCCCCAAATGCTGTGTGTCTCTGTGACTCTCTGCTCTGGCCTGTTATAAGCCTCTGTGAATCTTTTCTACGGCACACTTCAGCTTTACAGCTTCCCTGCCACATGTGGCCAGAGCTGTGTTTCCTATACTGTGAATGCCCTTGCCTGGCTGGGGCTGACCATTCATGCATGTATACATGTTTTCATTCGGCATTCATTCCTTCATCTCCACTTTCATGTCCCACAGGCATTTCAACCTTAATGAGGCCAACTTTGAGCTTCTGATCTAATCCCACCCCTAAATCAGCTCCTCCTCCTGTCTTCAGTGCCTCAGTAAGTGGCATCTGTGCCTCTCAGTCACAGCATCTAGAAACCTGGGAGTCATCCCTGAGAAAGACAATTATTATACGATCTTACCCATGTGTGGAATTTAAGAAACAAAACAGGATCATAGGGGAAGGGAAGAAAAAATAAAACAAGATGAAATCAGAAAGGGAGATAAACCATAAAAGATTCTTTTTTTTTTTTTTTAAGATTTTATTTATTTATTCATGACAGACACAGAGAGAGAGGCAGAGACACAGGCAGAGAGAGAAGCAAACTCCATGCAGGGAGACTGATGTGGGACTCAATCCTGGGACTCCAGGATCACGCCCTGGGCTGAAGGCAGACACTTCAACCACTGAGCCAGCCAGGTGTCCCCATAAGAGAGTTTTAATCATAGGAAACAAACTGAGGTTGCTGGGTTGGGGGGATAGGGTAACTGAGTGAGTAAGGCAATTAATCTCTTTGCACCTTTTCCCATAGTGACATGGAAATAACATTATCACTATACTTCAGAGGATTGTTAGAGGGAGTAGGATTTACTACATCAAAAGAACCATGTCTAGCACATAGTAAGGACCAAATATATGTTAGCTGACAGAAAATGGTGTTGGCTGTGTCTCCATCCTTTAGCCAAGTAGCAGCTCATTTTGTTAGTTTTAAGATTTTATTATTTATTTATTTATTTATTTATTTATTTATTTATTTATTTATTTATGACAGAGATAGGGACAGACAGAGAGAGAGCATGATCAGGGAGAGGGAGAAGCAGACTCCCCACTCAGCAGGGAGCCCAATGAGGGGCTGGATCCCAGACCCTGGGATCATGACCTGAGCCAAAAGCAGACACTTAACCGACTGAGCCATCCAGGCGCCCCTAAATTACTTATTTTCACGTTAACGTAGATGTTTCTATAAACCAAGAAAAACTGAATAGTATTATACATTTTAAAAATTAATTTATTTCTTTATCTTTTAAATTTTTATTTAAATTCAAGGTATTTGAGGAGCCTGCCTGGGTGGCTCAGTGGTTGAGTGTCTGCCTTTGGCTCAGGTGGTGATTCCGGGGTGGTGATCCCGAGGGATTGAGTCCTGCATTGGGCTCCCTCACAGGGAGCCTGCTTCTCCCTCTGCCTATGTCTCTGCCTCTCTCTGTGTGTCCCTCTCTGTCATCAGAACTGTTTTGGCTCTGGCCTGGGGCTTTATAACATGTCTGAGACCCTGAATCCTGAAGCTTCCCTGCTTTGGCTGCTGATTATGAAGGTCCAGGCTGTGGGTAGGGGGTGTTCCAACACCCACAGGGTTTGGGGCTGCAGGAAAGCAGCTACCAGAATGTATTTTTTAAGAAATTCCACCTTGGTGGAATGAAGTAAACTTTATTCTCTGCAAAAAAAAAAAAAAAAAAAAAAAAAGGGACACTCTCTGTGTGTCCCTTATAAATAAATAAATAAATAAATAAATAAATAAATAAATAAATAAAATCTTAATAAAAATAAATAAATAATAAATTCTAGGTAGTTAGCATCCAGTGCAGTATTGGTTTCAAGAGTACAGTTCAGTGATTCATCACTTACATACAACACCCAGTGCTCATGGCGACAAGTGCCCTCCTTAATCCCCATCCTTCCACAGGAATTTCGGCCAAGCTCTGCTTCCTCAGAGCCTGGGAAAATGCAGTATCAGGGTACTTTCCAGTGTGACACCTTATCGTAGTCTAGCTCCCCTTCTTCCTCAATCGCAGGTGAAACAGTTGCTCTCATTTTTATCCCGGAACAAGAGACTCCCTCAATAAAGCAGCAGCGGTGTCCTCATTAAGGAGGACTGGGCTCTGCTAAAGAGCCAGAGCAAGGCAAGTCCTTCCCACAGGTTCAGGGAATGAGTTTATTGTAGAATTCTCTAGGCAATAAGGAAGCTGGGCTGGACGGCATGGTCTGGCGTCGTGCAGCCTGGCGGGGAGTCCCACGCCCCAAATGCCATCTGCCTCGGGGCTTGGGGTTTGTCCACAGGGCCTGGCTGGGGTCATGTCCCCTCCATTCCCTCACCTCAGAGCGCTGCTCACCGTGACTTCTCTGTCTTCTCTCTGAGGGTCTTTTGGACATCTACCCTATCAACTGCTGCTCCTCTTGGAAACTCCAATTCAAACCCTCTGAGGCAGGGGCCCACCAGGTTGCCTCCAGGGCCACTGGCTGCCCCAGGGAGAGGGGCCCACCTGTCCAGTCAACTGGGAGGGGTCACGTACCCAGCAGGGAGACTGAGGCCCAGAAAACCTCTCAGAAGTGGCTGCACCAGGGCAGATGTCCTGATGCTTCTAGAAGGAGTCTCTCCAGATAGAAGTATTTTTTCTTTAAAGATTTCATTTGTTTATTCATGAGAGACACAGAGAGAGAGAGGCAGAGACAGAGGGAGAGGGAGAAGCAGGCTCCCTGCGGGGAGCCCAATGTGGGACTGGATCCCAGGACTTCGGGATCATACACTGACCCGAAGGCAGACATTCAACCACTGAGTCACCCAGGAGCCCCAGGAGTTAAGTATTAACGACAAAACAATTAATATGGAATTATAGAAAAAACAAGGGCCTGGAACAAAATTGCAATCACAAAGTTGGCTGTGTTTCTCTGCATTTTCTCCACCTCTCGCAAGCCACCCCATGCTTCGGTTTCCCTTCTGGTAAAACAGAGAGCATTATTCTCCCTCCTCCCCAATACATGCAACTTTCTCTTCTTGACGAGGGTCCTGGAAGTCATCTGGCGACTTACACAGTGGCCTTGTGAGGTGTGTCACCACTGTCACCATGTTACCTGGATCAGGGAACTCGCTCACCTGGAGTCTCTCAGATGAGCCAAGAATCTTCCCGAAGTGGGCCTGGCTCTAAAAGCCCTCCCTCATGGGGACTCTCAGGGTTGTGGTGGCAGCCTCTGCGGGCCCCCATAATTCTAGTGCTCCCCCCAGGGTGGGGGGCAGGCAGAGCAATGGCTGCCACCACCCAGTCATTTCAGCGATTTATTTTATCCTTCTCTTCTTTCTCTCCTGACCTTTTGACTACCCCAACCAACAAATTACTTAGGGGACCTAGACAGCTCATCTTACAGTGATCTACAACAGTAAACACAGGTCATTGCTCTTACAATGACCTATCCCATTATAATGTCTCAGCCAGAGACAGACACAGCCTCTTTTTCCTACTGGACCTGAAAATCCTCCATGTTATGAGGCTCTGAGTAGCTTGAGGTGCTGAGAAGCCGTTATTTGTCTATTAAGGTTGGTCCTGGAATCTATGAAGATTGGGCCCCCCTTGCTGAGTTGGATTTAGCACTTCTCAGGTGCCCCCTCCCATCTCCCCACCCCCTTGGAGGCCCTAAATAGAAGGACCCCAGCTCAGGGATCCGGAAAACAGGAGTGCTTGAGGATACAAATGGCTGGGAAGAAATCCCCTCCTAAGGCCAGTGCTAATCCTCTTGGGAATGTCTTCCACTCCCACCCACTCGGTGACCTGACCACTGCTCCTCCCCCCCCTGCAATTTCCTGCTGTGTATGAACCTCTCAGCTGTCTCTCTCCCTCCCCCGCTTCCATTGCCCCCTCTTTTCAAGTTCCTTTCCAGTAGTTAATGAATGAAGCAACATTTATGCACATACTGGACAAACCTCTGTGAAAACCAACTGGAAAAAAGGAACACCCACCATGTACTGCGTCCTCTGTAGGCAGTTTGTGAACATTCCCTTATTCTACTGTCATCCCACAGGGCAGGCTTATTATTTCTACTTCACAGAAGAGGAAACTGAGGCCTAAGGGGGTGCCAGAGATTGCCCCATCCAGAAAAGGGTCCTTCAGAGCCTCTCCAGGGGCCTAGGGGAGTCCAAGCCCCCTGGATGTCTTGAACTACCTAGGACTGAGGCAGAGTGGGTATCTGGAACCACAGTGTAGGGCTGGCTGCAGATTGGTCTGTCTCTACTTGGTGTGGGCTCCAGTGACTGGGGAGCACTCTCCTACGAAAACCAGAGCTCATAGCTCAGATACTGGCATTCACTTTTACATATCCAACCATCCATCCATCCATCCATCCATCCATCCATCCATCCATCCAAAGGCCATTGGCCACAGCACACCCACTTGGAAGCTATAATAAAAAAAAATGACAGGCAATGGGCAGCCCGGGTGGCTCAGAGGTTTAGCACCTCCTTCTGCCCAGGGCGTGATCCTAGAGACCCGGGATGGAGTCTCATGTCTGGCTCCCTGCATGGAGCCTGCTTCTCCCTCTGCCTGTGTCTCTCATGAATAAATAAATAAAATCTTAAAAAAAAAAAAAAGGCAATAACAAATGTTGGTGAGGATGTGGAGAAATCAGAACACATTGTTGGTGGGAGTATAAAATGGAGCAACCACTTTGGAAAACAGTCTGGCAGGTCCTCAAAAAGTTAAACATAAAAAAAAAAAAGAAAAGCGAAACATGAAGTTACCCTGTGACCCAGCAATTCCACTCTTAAGTAATACCCAAGAGAATTGAAAACATCTGTTCACACAAAAACCTGTACATAAATGTTCATAGCAACTTTATTCACAATATCCAAACAGTAAAAGCAACCCAAATGGCCATCAATTAACGAATGGATAAAAAAATTGGTATGTCCGTACAATAGAATATACATCCTACAACATGAATAAACTTTGACAAGGTGATGCTAAGTGAAATAAGCCGGGCCCAAAAGACTGCATATTGCATAATTCCATTTATATACAATATTAAGAATAAGTAAATCCGTTGAGACAAAAGGCAGATTAGTGGTTGCCTATGGCTGGGGACAGGAGAAAATGGGCAGTGACTACTAATGGGTATGGGGCTTCTTTTGGGGTGATGGAAATGTTCTGGAATTGAATAGTGGTGATGGTTGCATAACCTTGTGAATATACTAAAAACCATTGCACTGTACAATTTTAAAAGGTGAATTTTTTAGAAAGATGTTATTTATTTATTTATGAGAGACAAAGAAGAGGCAGAGACATAGGCAGAGAGAGAAGCCGGCTCCCCGTGGGGAGACTGATGTGGGACTCGATCCCAGGACCCCGGGATCACCCACTGAGCTAAAGGCAGACTCTCAACCACTCTCAGAGCCACCCAGGTGTCCCTTAATAAAAGACTTTTACTGAGTACCTAGTATATGCCAGGCACAGTGCTACTGCCACAAAGATGTGTGTGTGAGACATGGCTTTGGGGAGCTTGTGTCTAGTAAAGGAGACAGATGATTGAGCCACAATTAAAATAGTAGGATCTGTGTTGGGCTAGATGGGAACCCCAGGGAGCATGGGAATCGAAGGTCAGGGGGACCTTCTAGAAGTGACAATACAATGAAGTAAAAGGGGTTCTGAAGGGCCCCGAGGGACCAGGATGAGGTAGCAGAAGTATAGGTATTGAATGCTGAAGGCCCAGTTTCCCTCTGGTGTCTCCCTAGTAAGTTCAGCAGCCAGCCAGGCAGGAGGAAGCAAAGCATTCCTTCCAGTGGGGGAATGTCAGTCTCCTCTGTGGGCTCTCCTCCCCATACACACAGCAAACAAACTACCTGTTCCCCTGGCCTTCCCCACCCCCTGCCCACATGGAAAGTACAGAGAAACATAAAGAAGAAAATAACTATTGCTCATACTTCCAGTGCTGTTAATATTTTAGTATTTTTGTCTCACAGATTTTTACCCCCCCGGTGCCTTTATTTTATGTGGTGGGAATCATTGAGCACTATATATAATCTGATGTTTTTCTATGGATACCACACGCATTATTCCTTGTCATAAAAAATTCTTGATATACTTCCTTTCTTTGACTATATTGTGGCCCACCATAAAGCTGGACCCTAAAGCTTGGCCAGCATGCCTTTCTTCAGTGATGACCATCTTGTATGCATTGGTGCTCTGAACATCTTTGTGCACCAAGTGGCCAGAGTCTGGAGTTGGGGGTGCCAGTTACTGTTCTGCTTTTTGGTGGGCACTCTGGTCAGGAAGGGGACTCTCCTAAGAGCACCAGAGTCAGGACATCCATGAAGTGGGGAGACTCTGAAAGCCCAAATTATCAGAGCTGTAAAGGCTCCAGAGAATCACAATTGAAAAAACAGAGGCCCAGAGGGCTCACATGGCCCAACCAAAAATGGACAGCTTTTCAGGGAAGGATCCAAGAGGCTGCATTTAGCTGATTGGAAGGCATTTAGAACTCCTTCTTGGATCAGCATCCAACATCCTCAGAGGCTGAGGTTGGGGAGAAAGTGACCAAACACTTCTCTTCCTCCTCTATTCGGGTTAGCCCTTACCCACCTGTAGCATGCAGCCCGTGTTCTGCCCACATTTGTCATTCCAGCCCATCCTGTGAATTCAGGCTGCCAGCATCTGCATCTCTGGGTCTGAGAGCTTTTCCAGAACCAAGGAAGGCCACTTACTTGCAACAGGCCTTGGGGAGTTAAATCTCCCTGGGAGCAGCCCCAACCAGTGATGCTCTGGAATTGCTAGGCCAACAGCTAGCAGCCTTGCCCCTCAGGTGGGACCACTCTGGGGCCTGGGCTCTACATTACATCCTATGTTTCCCTGTGAGGTTAAGCTCCAGTTGCCTGTTGTGGTAACTGGCTTAATAGTGTACCCCTGGGATGCCTGGGTGGCTCAGTGGTTGAGTGTCTGCCTTTGGCTCAGGGCATGATCCTAGGGTCCCGGAATCGAGTCCCACATTGGGCTTCCTGGATGGAGCCGGCTTCTCCCTCTGCCTGGGTCTCTGTCTCTCTCTCTGTGTCTCTCATGAATAAATTAATAAAATGTTAAAAAAAAATAGTGTACCCCTGATGACTGCCTGTCCTTCTCCATTTGCTTACCAATGTCCCCTGCACTTTCCAAATATACTACTTGCAAGTGAATCCTTGCCTCTTAAAGTACCATACCTCTGGGGCTGCCTGGATGCCACTTTACATATTAATCCTCAACCCAGGAAGCAGCATGGAAAGGCAGAAAAGAAAGAAATATTCTGGGAAGTGTCAACAAGGAATCCAACCCTTAAAGAAAATTCCTGGCTAGAACACCCCCACAAGCTGGTCAGGTCCTGACCCACGGTGCCAGCCAGCATGAGTCACATTCCAGGGACTCAGCAAGCAAAGTCATCCGAATTTGGGCCACCTTAGGTCCATCCACCCCAGGTGACCACCTGGGCATTTCCAGGAAAAATCCCTCTGCTTCTGTCATCTCCCAGTCATTCAAGGCGGTACACAGCCAGGGAGACCTTGGCTACCCAGTGGCTGGAATTTGTGTGACTCACGCCCTCCAGTGGTCAGTTGACAAATGACGTGGGGCTCTGGGGCTAGGGGCCCGTTTGAGGCTGGATGCCTTAGGGTATCAGAGCTGAGAGGATCCTTACACAGCTTCTTCCCCAGTGCTGTCCTCTGACGGGTGAGGGGAGGGGACGCTCTGCTAGGACATGTGATTCACCAAGAGTCTCTGGTGGGCGCGTGCACACACACATACAACTGCTGAGAAGTCAAACTTGCCTGCCCTCTCGTATATTTTCCTTGCGGTTATTTGTGTTCTACCCTCATAATTCTTATCACACCTGCATACCACCTACTCTATAATTTGCTGAAATATTTTTTCCTTAAAACAATTCTTTTTTTTTTTAACTTAAGTTATTCCAGGTACCACCCCAAACACCTTCTGGATTGCCTTAAGGGCATTGACCACACTTTGGGAGACCAGTCATTTAACCCAGGTTTACCCAGATATAGGCTTGCCTTTAGCATCATCAGTAAGGATATCTATCAAGCACCTACTGTGTGCAGAATGCTGAGATTATAAGACACTCAAGGGAGAGACCAGATATATAAGCAGCCACGTCACCATCTGAAAGGGGGATGGTACCAGAGGACCTTGGGAGAAACGGTGTGGGGGTGCAGCAGATGAGCTCAAGGGAGGTCAGGAGCTTTCTGGACTGGAAGAAGGGGTAAGCCAAGACAAATTGCTGTGAGACTTAGGAGTGAGATACTCTTGGCTTCAGCTTCCCCATCTGCTAGGAAGGGAACTATTAAGTATCTCTTTGGTTCCTGACACTTTGTAGACAGGATCTCATTTTATCCTCAGGAAAATTGTACAAAAAAAAGCTCTCACTGCAGGTAAAGAACCTGAGGTTGGGGACTTGGCCAGGTTCATATAGTCCAGTCTGGCCTCACTGCCACATGTATACCGCATGGGGACGGGAAGCCCGATGGTCTCAGGGCCTTGCAGAAGCGCCATCACCGGGCAGTCAGCAATGACAGCACTTGCCTGAAGCTGCCTGGCCACCTGGCCCAGCTAAAGTTGAGAGTTGTTTCCAATCCTCCTGGCCACTCGGACAGCAAGTGACACAATCTCCCTGAAAGAACTCTGTCTCACCATAATGACTACATGCTGACACCTTGCTACTTTCTTTATTCCTACTGGGACACTGGGTGCCAGGGGTATTGAGCTGGAGCTTCCTGGACAATGGTGGGAATCCCCTGGGTCCAGAGAGATACAGCATCTCCATTGGGGGAACGGACATCATCACTCTCACTTAGAAGTGATGGAGGTTAAAAAAAAAAAAAAGTGATGGAGGTTGAGGCTTCTTCTCTGGCCTGAGAGCCCATCTAAATCCCTCTGTCCTTCAAGCGCCCTCTTGCCTGAAGGATTGCAACCTTATCAAGTCCCCACCGCCCCTGGAGGCCCTGTGCCCTCCACATCTGAGTAGCACAGCTCAGCACTTTGTGCAGTATAGGGATTAGGAAAGTGTCCCCCAGGGGACAGCTCCCTGGCTTCAGTGCAGGGAGGACGCAGGACTGCATTTCTGGCTCTCCAGTTTTGGGTGTTTTTTGGAGGGAAGGGAGGTAATGGTAGAAGGAAAGGGAGAGTGAGAATCTTAAGCAGGCTCCAAACCCAGTGCAGAGTCTGGCTATCCAGTTTTGATCCATGGTTCTTGAGACAGTGGGCCACCCCTTTGAGCCTCGATACCCCACCTGTAAAATGGGAACAATGACACTTGGATTGCAGAGTTGTCACCAGGTCAGGTAAAGCACTGTGCACATAGCACACAGATCCTCCATGCAAGCAATGTTCAACCACCTACTGTATACCACAGAAATTCAGAGATAAGCGTGACAGAGTCTTCCTGTCCTTGTGGAACTTGCGGTACAGAGAAGGGCGGCCTTCCTTCCCTTATTATTATGCATATTCTGGAAGTAAGGAGGACTAGGGCTGTGTTTTTGGGATCATGGGTTCACCCACCATCATGCTGAGCCCTACCTAAAGGCGGCCCATAAACACATGGCATAGGAGGAACCTGCCTTTGGAGTCTGACCGTTCTGGGTTCACATCCTAGCTCTGCCTCGTACTTCATGGCTAACTCAGGCAGGTCATTTTCCCTATTTAAGCTGTAGATTCCTCCTCTTTGAGTAGCTCCCTCAAAGATCTGTTGACAGGACTCCGTGGGGGCTTCTATGAAGCAGGGGCATGGGGCAGGGACTCCTCTGTCTCTTCCTGGGAGCCCCTGCACCTGCCTCATATTGTACAGAGCCAGCCTCAGTTTACCACTCCCTGCTATTTGCTCCCCTTGCCCCTGGGGTGTGCTTACATGCAGCCAAATGGGCAGGTACATGCACATGGGCACACAAGGTGAGGAGTCATCTGGACTCAGCAAGACCTTGATCTCAGATCTACGACAAGCCTCAGCTCTGCCTTTTATGAGCTGAGTGACGTTGGGCTGGTTGCTCAACATTTCTGGACTTCAGTTTCTTTACTTGTCAAATTGGCAAAATAATAGTACCTTCTTCCCAGAGGGCTGCTGGAGCTCTTGACTAAAATAATGAGTGGAAGGGACACCTGGATGACTGAGTGGTTGAGTGTCTCCCTTCCTCTCAGGTCGTGATCCCTGGGTTCAAAGATCAAATCCTGCATCAGGCTCCCCGGAGGAGCTTGCTTCTCCCTCTGCCTGTGTCTCTGCCTCTTTCTCTCTCTCTCTCTCTCTCTCTCTCTGTGTGTGTCTCTCAGGAATAAATAAAATCTTTAAAAACAAAAAACAGGCAGTGGGGTGTGGAGCAGGAGCCTTGCTTCCCTGGAGCTCTGTCTGTCCTGGATCTGCCCTTTGCCGGGGCTGACAGTTGCAGGAAGTGCAGAGGGGGACTCCAGCCTGTGAGCTGGGCCTGCCAGGTTTTAGCCTCAGCACTGCCTATGTGATCCTGGACAAGTCATTTGACTTCACTGAGCCTCAATTTCCCCATCTATAAAGTGGGGCTAATAGCTTTTTTAAAAAAAGATTTTATTAAGGTGGGAGGAATTGAAGGCAGCAAAGAGCATACAGGCGGCTGGGCAGGTATAAGCACCACACTCTTCAGGGGGTCGCGAAAAGGGGGGCCTTTGCACAGGTCAGTTGACAATAAGACAATGAGGACACAGAGACACTCTCAGGAACTGCATTTAGGAGGGGTCCTCTTTGTCAGGGATGAGAGCATCTGAGATGGAGTCAGGGCTCCACCCTCAAGGGAAAGGCAAGGCACATATGTACTGGGGCTTCCTGGCCCATCCATCCAATGCCCAACTGTCACATGTTTGACAGGCCAAATAACTGAATAACTGCATCTTCTGAAGCAAAACCAATCAGCTGCTCTGACACCAGCTAGATGCAATTCTAGAGGATTCCATCAATGGCAAATAATTGTAACCATCTCATAAGATCGCTGGAGGAGTTAAAGGAGTTAATACATGTGTTTGCCACAAAAATAGCCAGAATATGTTGAAAGCAGTTAGAAGGAACAGGGGTTAGAGTGAGGCAAACTCCTAACCATCCCTCAAAACCCTGTCCTGGTGTCCTCTCCCCTGTGAACCTTATCTGAACAATGTAGATTCGGCTACTTCAACCATACCATCCCTCTATCATTGCAAGCATCACTCTGTACCAGAATTATCCAACATTCTTTTCTGGAAGCTTTGCACTCCCTGAGCCCAAGGACTCACGGTCTTTCCTCAAGCAGATTGGTTTCCCTGAACTGAACTGGCTAAAGGCCAAAAGAGCATGGCCTTGCTATGCTGAAACTCATTGCAGCCTACTCCTATTTTTCATTCATTCATTCATTCATTCATTCATTCATTCAACAAAGATCTTTGAGCTTCTCTTCATGTCCTTTTTGTGGCTCAGTTTACCTTACACAAATTCGATCCATCTTAACAATGCATTTAATTTGAGGTGGCCAGGAAGGAGATGGATGGATGGCGACAGTGATGTGATAGGATGGTGAGGTCACAGTGGAATAATTCGCACCATACAGGAATACTGTATATGAAGTACTATAATACATTCCATAATAAATGGAATTATAAGGAATGATAATTTTCCATAAAATAAGTTATAAAAGAATTTCTGTCATAAAACAGGAATATTTCTCCTGTAGAAAATAATTCTACCTGCCATCCTACCATAGCTTACTTAGAGCTGAAGGGTGAGACATCGGTGACACCAACATCTGAGAGGTCTCTCTGTGCCAGTGGCTTTCCTTCCCTTGCTCAAACCACAAGCTGAATATTTCAGTGACCTGTTTGGAATACTGGCGTCACCCAGCATCACTGGACTTCTGTAGCCTGGGCATTTTCCAGTATGTTCCATGCTGTCAATACTCCCCAGCTTCCTGGATTCCTGCCACAAACTGGAAAACTAAGAGGTTGGACAGGAATTAGCCAGAGAGCTCCCTGCTGAGGGAAAAAGTACCTAGCTCCTAAGAGCCAAGGCAATCAGGCTCTGCAATGACTTTTTGATACCACTGCCCCCCTCTGATGAGCCGCCACCACAGACTTGGGATCAGGAAGCAGTGGGTCTACTGAGGATGCACCACACAGAGTGATGTAACAACAAGGTCAGGTCACCCATAGGCCAGGAGCCCCAGGCCAGAAGTCCCAGTCATAAATTAGCAAACTGTACACCCAGCCCGGGACACTCCCTTTGGAAAAATAAAAAGAGACCTTTATGCAAAAACGGCTCCCTGGAATGATGTGGGGTGGGTATAAATACCTCTTTAGCAGCCTGTGTGTTCATGACTTTGCAATAGATTGAGTCTGAGACTCTCTGACCCCAGAGAACTCAGCGTTGCTGGTCTGAGACCTCTCAGCCACCCCTGGTGAGAGGACAGGAAAGTTAGAGGTGGTTCTGAAGGCCTAGAGATACAGGTATCCTCCTGTGCTTGTCCATCCTCTTCAACAGGCAGTGCGGCCAGTTGCGAGGTAAGTTTTTCTTTGATTTACGGGTAAGCTACTGCTTTTTCCTATTTGGGGAGGCCCAGGCAATTCTGGGAGGTCCAGATTCCCTATTTGGAATTGGACAATTGGAAGGCCCAATTCCCTATTTGGGAGTTTTTGGCCTACAGAGAAGTTTATCTCTGGTGGCAAATCTAAGAAATGCCCCACGTGAAGTTCGGCCACTTAAAAAGAGCATCTTGCTCAGATTTTTTTTCCTTCAGGATTTGCTACATTTCAAGGAAAACTCTGTTGGAAAATTCAGATTGAGAGCGGGGAGGAGCCCACTAAGAATTTTTTACCCAGATTATCTTGTCCAGTCCTTATAATGGGCACCTCTACCCTGGCAAACAAATTCTGTTAAGATGAATATTATTAAGCCCATTTCACAGATGAAGAAATGAGTCTCAGATAAATAAGTTGGTCCAGGTCATATAACTAGTAGAGCCAGGACTTGAACCTTAGAGGTTTGGCGGCTTCTTCCAAGGGCCACATCACACACTGCCTCCCAGTGCAGAGTTTTGCCATTGAGAAGGCATGGTGGGTGCAAGCCCAGACCAGACCTGGCCTCTACTTTGGTCAGTGTCCCTTTTTCGTTTTTTTTTGTTTTTTTTGTTTTTTTTCTTAAAGAGGTGATCTCAAATGTTGAGAGTTGAGTGTATTCTTTTCACAAACAATTCCACAAACAATTTCACAATTATCCATCCCTCCCACTCCACGCTCTGTAATAAAAAGGGAGCAGGCGGGAGAGTTGACAACAGTTGTAGTCTTAAAAGAAAGGCAGCTACAACCTGAGTGCTCTCTCCAATGACAGGCATAACATGACAGTTGCTAATTAGCCTACTGGGAAGACCTTGCAGAACCAGGCAAAGGCGCCCCGTGTTTAACACAAGTGGGCTCCTCCCCACCTTGCCTGGGTCAGAGGGCCAGCAGCTCCCATTAAGGAGGCTCACAGGTTATTTGCTTTGTCCTCGTTGAGCAACGGGTTTGGTGTTTTTCCTTTAGATCGTTATGTCAAATTAGAATCTTTGACAAAAGATTTTTTGTCAAATTAGAATCTACGTTCATGGAACCCCAAATCCAACCTCAAAATAAGAACAGAAATTGCAAGCACAGATGAAGTGGGTGTTTAAGACTCTTTATGTCAAAAAAAAAAAAAAAAGACTGTTTATGTCAGCTTTTGTACTGATTCTATAGTAACCTAGCCATATTGAGAAGGGCCAGTTCTGCAAACTCTTCCTAAGCTTTTTATTTAAAAAGCCTGATGAGGAACTCGATCCCAGGACCCTGGGATCATGACTTGAGCCAAAGGCAGATACTCAACCACCGAGCCACCCAGGTGCCCCTCTTCCTAACATTCTGACCTTCTCTTTTGTCAGCCCATAGTGAAGAATCTCTGAGTTTAAATCCAAAAAAGCCAACTGCTTTGCAAAACCATAGAGATGGCCTGTCCCTGGCAGTTTCTGTTCAAGGCCAAATCCTACAAGTACGACTTGACCGAGGAAACAGACATTAACAACAACGTGGGGAAAGCCAGCCAGGCCCCCTCCAGGTAAGCTTTTGCCTGCTGCCACTTGCTGCTTGTGTCCCCTGGGCTCCCACGTTCTGCTTCGTGCTGCCAACTCAGAATTCCTCTCCGTGCATCTGGCTTCTTACTGGAGATCTGTTCTCACCAGTTGTTTCTTGGATATCTCTGTTGGAATTTAGTACAGCTATTCTTTTTTAGTGGACACCTCGTTGCCCCTGACCCCATGTGAAAAAGGAAGGGACATGGCACAGTCCTGTCCCTCAAGGATTCTGGAATCCCTGGGGGAAGAATATAGGAGAGGAATATGGAATACCTGACTTGAGAGTGGGAGGCAGTGGAGCCCAATGGTTAGAACCAGGGCGGCATCCTGGCTGATGTTTGTTCTAATTCACTGTTGCATACGCCTCACAAATTGCTGGATATTTTGAATATTGATCTGGTACAGAGTTCCAGGATGTTAGACAGATGGTATCCAAGCCTTGTGCTGGGCTGCACTTGCTGGTCCTGTGCTGTCTCTCACCAGCTGTGTGACCTAGGGCAACTTAAGCTCTCTGATACTCAGACATAGTATGAGGACACCAATAGTATGAGGACACCCATAGTATGAGGACGCTTCATAGCTTGTTGAGGATGAAACAAGAGTGTGCATAGAAAGCACTCAGCAGAGTGCTCGCACAGAGCATAGCTCCATTAATGTTAGGGCCTCTTATCATTTACCGGGCACCCTGAGTTACTGAGTAACTCTGTGCCAGGGTTATACAGGGCACTTCACATGCATTGCACCTCAACTGATTCCCACAGCGGCTCTGTGAAGTGTGAGTTATTCTCTCATTTTACAGATGAGGAAATGGAAGCTCTAAGAGGAGAGTGACTTCCCCGGAGTCACATGACTGATGGTCATTGATCCCCATCCACACTCCCACTCCACTCCCAGTCAGTGTGCAATAACATGATCCTATAAATCAGAACAAAGCCCTAGTCTGCACAGCGCTGCCCCCTAGTCTCACAGCCCAGAGCCACTTTCCCATGGACTCCGGTGGGCAGCACGGCAACCACCGCAGGAGGTTGCACCCACCAGAGGCCTCTGGTGCACCCACCAGAGGCCGCAGAAAAGCATCAAGGTTAAAAGCACGGACTTGGAGATAAGCAGGTGGCTTTGCCACTTACTAGCCCTGTGACCTTTGGCAAGTCCCCTAGCACCGGAGCCTCGGTTTCCTCATCTGCAAAAAGGGGTTAGGAAGGCCTATATCCTGAGGTCATGGTAAGAATGAAATGAGTTCTTTTTTTTTTTTTTTTTTAAGATTTCATTTATTTATTCATGAGAGACAGAGAGAGAGAGAGGCAGAGACACAGGCAGAGGGAGAAGCAGGCTCCATGCAGGGAGCCTGATGTGGGACCCGATCCCGGGTCTCCAGGATCACACCCTGAGCCAAAGGCAGGCACCAAACCGCTGAGCCACCCAAGGGTCCCGTGAAATGAGTTTTTGCAAGCAACACATAGCCCCGTGCCTGGCAGAGAGAAAATGCTCGGTAAATGGCATCTCATCTAAGATGAGGCAGAGCAATGTTAGGCGAGGTCCCCTTGAAGGGCTTCTGAGGAGTGAGGTGGGCTCGGTGGACTTGAAGAGAGGGTAGAATGTGGGGAGGGGGTGAAGACAAGTAGCAAAGGCATTCCAGGAAGGGGGCGAGGAGGGGGGCAAAGATTCACAGACAGAAGCAAGCATGACTGTGCTTGCGGGCTGCCACAGAGGAGGTGAGGCAGGGAGCCACCGCAGATTCTGGAACGAGACAGGTGTGGCTGGAAATAGAGGTGAGCGCACTGGAAACCAGGCAGGCTGAGCTGTGGTGGGTCTCATCCTAGAGACCGGGAGATGAGAACGCAGGCTTGGATAGCCTCTAGGTATCTTCCTGGCATTTCAGACTCAAAAATGCGGACTGATAGCTTTATTACTCCTCTCAGGATCTCAGAAAGTTCACCCTTCTCTCCACCGCTTGGCGGCAGCCCCTCACACTGCTCTGACCTCTTACTCCAACTTCTAGTAAGCCACGCTCCTGCTCTAGAGTCTGCAGTGGCTCCCCATGGCCTGTCACCACACGGAGGCTTGGCTATGGCATTCTGTGTGAGCAGCTCTCCCAGACGGGGTGCCTCTCCTACCGGCCCAGTTCCCCAGTCCCCACACTCAGCACAGTCCTCCGTCTACTCCTCCAGACCCACTCTATTCCCCAACCCCCATCTTTCAAGATCATCCTGAATCCTTCTCCTCTCCTAGCCCCCCGCGGTGTGGCCTAAAGCCTTTAGCCCTGAATCCCACACTTCATATAGCACTGACAGTTAGTTATTCCCGACTTGGGGCTTTGGACCATTCAGAAACTCGAGCTGTAAGTTGACTTGGGGCAAACCAGCTGACTCCGTGCCTCCTGCGAGGACGAGCCCCCTGGAGGGGACCCGAGGGGACCTCACCACCAGCAGCCGGCCCGGTCTCCCACGAGACGTCACCCCCAGCCCTGTGCTTCCTTTGGCTTCTTTGCTAGACTCACAGACAGGTCTTGGGGCCGCCTATGGGATGAGAGGGCTGGAGCTGTGGCCTGGGGCAAGATCCTTAGCCTCTCAGGGGAGCCCGCAGCTTCCTTCTCAAGAGAGAGAGAAAACAATACAAAACTGCCTTTTTGCCTGGATTTAGTAAGGGACAGATGAAGTAACAGGAAAGTTTGCTTTCTCAACGAGAAGCGCCCTGCCCTGCCCTGGGAGTCATCACGAAAACCTTTGGGGTTCTTTCGCGAGGGACGAACGAGCCCCGCCGGCCGTGCAGGCCCCTGCTCGGGCGGGGAGCGCGGGGCCGCCGCAGAGGCTGACTTGGCCGCGGCCGCGGGGGCAGAGGGCCGGGGGCGGGCCGCGGGCCGCGGCGGGGCCGGGCTGGGCGGCGGGCGCGGGGCGGAGCCGGGCTGGGCTGCTCCGGGCTCGCTCCGCCCCGGGGCGGGGCTGCGGGGTCGCGCGGCGCTAAAAGGCCGGGCCCGGCGGCGGCGGGGGGCGCCCTGGGAGCTGCGCCCGCGGCCGGGCCATGCGCGAGGGGCTGGGCGCTGCGTGCGAGGCCGCCCGGCCCCGGCTCTGCCGCCTCCTCCGCGGGATCCTGCGGCCGCAGCCCGCCTGCAGGCCCCCGCGAGCCAGGTACTCCCGCCGGCCGGGTCCGCCCTGGGAGGGGGCGGGCGGCTCCGCACCCGGGCCTTGGCTCCGACCCAGGCGCGGCGCTGACCCGCCGCGGGCCTCGGTTTCGCGTGAAAGTAGGAGGCCGTTAGAGGGCTCGCTCCGTCGGATTGCGATGAGGGTTTGCTTCCATGCCATGTTTCCCTCCTTTAGGACGCAGAAGAGGTTGCAGGGCAGTAGCCACAGACGATCCACGGAAGTCCCGCGTGCACCCTTGAGAGGCGTCTATGCGGGCAGGACCAGGAATGGTGGATGTTTCAACATGGGGGCTGTGCACACTTTAGGACCGATAGGATTAAGAGAGCAAAGAGGGCCTTGCTTTACGAATTAGACCCATTTCCCAGAGCGCTCCACCCACCCACCCCGTGTTTGCAGCGGCGGGCGGTGGTGGGGAGTGGGAGCTGCCAGGGAAGTCAGGACCCCCGTTACCCCAAACAAGCCACGGACCGCAGCTCCCTCCTCAGTAACTCCGGGGCTATGGATAGTTACGGGGTCTAAGCACTACACTCCAGCGCTCCTTCTGATGGCAGCTTCCTAAGGGTCTGCTGCTCCCTTGAAGGACCAGACAGGACTGGGCATAGCTGTGGGTTAGCCAAATGGCAGGAGAGTCTGGACAGACTGTGCAATAATTGGGCAACAAGTACCCAGAACCTTAGTATGCTCACCTGGCTTCTGGCCACCCAGTCTCCCATCAGCCAGCCCAGAGAAATTAGCCACCTGGGGGAGGCCGGGGACCATGCATAGCTTTGTTTATTGGTTTTTTCAAATGAAAAAAAAAAAATCCTAATTATGAAGAGCGCATGGTCATAGTGAAAGTTGAAAAATGCAGAAACCTATAAAGGAAAATTCACATCTCCTATGCTGTCATCACATCACGCTAGCCACTGTTAATATTTACTGGCATTTTCAGTGCTTCACACACACACACACACACACACACACACACACAGCATCAGACCGTATACAGTAACAGTTTGAGGCATTATTGATGATAGTGGAGAAACTGATACAACATAAATGTGCAGCCATAGGCAGTGGGGTCAGGCTGACTATGGACCCCCTAGATAGTGGATTTTCAGGTAGCTTTTTAATATTTGGGGGCAGTAGTTATGTAAAGTATACAAAAACGGTGTTTCTCCATCTAAATGTTACTGTGGACCAGTAGGCTTCTCCATTTCTCCAGTCCTGTGGCCACAGGCAAGTGAAAGGAAGCAAGAACCAGCAGGGTGGAGGTGGGGGTAAGGTAAGGAATGATGGCAAAAGATCCAGAAGAGCGGTAAGGCATTGCCTCACTGAGGACTTCAGCCTCAAAACAACTTCCATTTTAAGAAGCCCCGTGATGAATTGCTCAGGTGGCTTACCTGCTCTGACTCAACAGATTTTGAGCTTTTTTCTGGTGGGGCCTCCAGTCTGACCCAGAGAGGTGATGGTAGGGTTTGAGTCACTTCATTCAGATAGAAGTTGTGTTCTGATACATACTTAGGTTCTCTTAAAGAGACACTATCTCTTTGTAGTTATTATCATGTAATGCTACTATATAATGTGTGTAGTTAATTATATGTTAATTTAAATATACAGTCATACTTTTTCCACTAATTAAAGTAATACTCATTCTTCACATTCCAAATATGTATAAAGTAGAAAATGAGAGACCTTTATGATATTTTCTGACTTCTTTCCCCTTGGATGTGTACGCACATGCGTGTCCACCCCAGAAATACCCAGAAGAGCACGGACCATGGACCACAACAAGGTTTCATACCGAAGTGCTCCTATAGTGTGATTCACCCTAGGAGGAGGCATGTGTAGGGGTTGCTATTAAGGGGGTGCACATGTGTAAGGAGCCTAGAAAGGTCACATGCTTGCTGTTCTCTGTAGCATCTGCTGGGAGAACAAATCTGGAATCCCAAATCAGAGGGAGTGGTTCCTAAGTGATTTCAGACTACTGGGCTTTTTCACCTTCAAAGGACAGGCAAAGTTTTTTACATCTGTCATTTTGAAATAAATATAAGCAACATATCTTTTAAAAGAGTTCTTGACTTCCAGATATCCTTACTGAGATATTTCGGGGATGACCTGACAGCTCAGATTTGCTTTGAAATGATGGCAGATGCTGGGAGAGTAGAGTTGAAATAAAACTGGCCATGGGTTGATACTTGTTGAGTGGAGTTAAATCTGGGTGAAGGGCCTGTGGAGATTTATTATACCATTTTTTCTACTGTGTACACTTAACATTTACCATAAATAATAAAAAAATTAGAATAAGTAAATAAACCAATATAAGTCAAGGACTTTAAATAAAAAAGCCTAAGTCCCCCCCAAACAAGTGGATAGTGGGCCCTGCTGCTGTCCTGGAGTGGGGGGATTAAAGGAGCCATTTTCTCTGTATTTAGTCTCATCTCACATTTGTAGTTGCCTTGGGGGGGGGGGGCATCTTCCCAGAGCTTCCATGGGTCACCATTTGGGCAGCTAACTTTGTCTTAGCTCTCCGTTTTGTAGGGGGAAGGCAAGAGAAGAGGAGGAGGAGGAGGGAGGGTGATGATGGTGGGGAGATTGGGTCTGGTGGGCTGCCTCCCCCACCACATACACACATACTCCTGGTGTGGCAACTGTGAAATTCACTCCCACCCTCTGAACCTCGGTTCCCTCATCCATCAAATGAGGGTTGGCAAGGGGGACTCCAAGATCCCTCTCTGCCCTTAGATACTCTATCTCATGATGGCTGTTTCCTTTCACAGTCTAGTGACACAGGATGACCCCAAGTGTCACAGCCTCAGCAAGCACCGGGATGAGTCCCCCCCGTCCCTCACAGGGACAGTAAAGGTCAGTGAGTCACAAGGGTGTGGGAAGCCCCTTCCTTCCTTGCCCAGGCAGATGCAGGCTGAGCAGCCTAGTGGAGGCTGAGGCCTGGGCAATGAGTGGGGATCCTCAGGGGTACAGGTAGTGAGGAAGGGCCTTGGGAGAGTGGGATGATCCCTGGTGAGCAGGAGTGGTGGATTCTATGGTGCTATGGCCCCTGGATGGCTTGCCTGTGCAGGCTACAGGCACAGATGCAAGGCGGACATTCATGGAGCCGGGGGGGGGGGGGGGCGGGGGGGCGGGGGACAGACACCCTAACACAATCCCAGACTCAGCAGCTGAACCCCAGTTCCAGCTCCCAGCTTCTAGCCCAAAGGTCCCATCTTTCCTAAGAGCTTTGGATCATTCTGGAGAGGTGGGCAGAGAAATGGGTGGGAGGTGGGAGAGAAGATGGATTCCATGTTCTTAAATAACTCCAGGGAAGTCCTGATTTCTGCTCTCTGCAGTACTGGCTGTGACAAGAGCCTCTCTTGCATCTAACCTCAGTCCCTCCTGTTGCAATTTCACTGAGGGAACATTTGGCAGGGTCTTAGGTGAGGAGAGAAGCCTGGCCCGTGGCCCAGGCACCTGGGGCTCTTAGCAGGCACTGGCCCAGGTGGCCAGGCTGCCGGGAAAGGAGGAGGGGGACCAGACTGACATCCTGACCTGGGTCCCCTCATAGTCCCCCACCCCAAGCCAAAGTGGGGTCCTGGGGTAGAGTCATTTGTAAATCCTTGATGTTTCCCCCTCTTAGACGTCTCCAGAATCCACAATCAAGCCAGCTGCGCCCCCACTGGCCTGCCCACGGCACGTGAGGATCAAAAACTGGGGCAACGGGATGACCTTCCAAGACACACTTCACCACAAGGCCAAAGGGGTGAGAAGGCTGGAGCTCAGGGAGAACCACCTTTGTCCCAAGCTGGTGGAGCCACTAGGGCCCTTAGTAGATCAAATGGATACACCCCTGGGCAAGCCAGACAGTTATCTGCTTGGACACAGGGTGGTGGGAACAGGAGCCAGTGGTCCACACAAATGACAGAGGATGGAGACGATGCCAGCTCCCTGTTAGTTCCCATAATGGGTGTTGGATAATCCAGGAGACAGGATGAATGATTACAGGAAGAAATGCAGTCTTTTTTACAGAGACAGCATAGTAATGGGGAGAATTTTTTTTCCTTTTTCCTTTTCTTTTTAAATTTTTTCTTTTAAATTTACTTATTCATGAGAGACACAGGGAGAGAGGCAGAGACACAGGCAGAGGGAGATGCAGGCTCCATGCAGGGAGCCTGACGTGGGACTCGATCCCAGGACTCTAGAATCCCACCCTGAGCTGAAGGCAGACGCTTAACCTCTGAGCCACCCAGGCATCCCTCCTTTTCTTTTAATCAGGGCAAGTTTTCTTTTTTTACAATTTTATTTTATTTTTGTTTGAGAGAGAGAGATAGAACAAGCAGGGTGGGGAGGGGCATGGGGAGAGGGGGAAGCAGACTCGCCACTGAGCAGGAAGCTTGATGCAGGGCTGGATCCCAGGACTTTGAGATCATGACCTGAGCGGAAGGCAGACGCTTAACAGACGCTGAACCATCCAGGTGCCCCTAATCAGGGAGAATTTTCTAAAAGAACTGCCCAAAGCTGGGCTGAGCAACATCGGTAGATAGTGAGCTCCCTGTCACTAGAAGAATTCAAATTTGATAGGGAGATGGAAGAGGGGTTCAAGCAGCCGGTGAGTAGTTGGAATAAGAGTCCTTCAAGTTTCCTTCTTCTAAGTGTCTTAATCTAACTATAGAATGCATTCTGATTATAAAGTAGAAAGGAAATGAAAATTTCAAGACCGTGAAAACAGAAGGATTTCCCATACCTTCCAGAAATTACCACAATTAACATTTGGATGTACATTCTTCCAGCATTTTTTCTGTGCCATCTTCTAACTTTAGGATTTGTATCCTCTCCATTCGGTTCATTTTGGCTAAGTACAAAACTGTGTTCCCACGAGTCACATCAGCCTCTTTAAATGAGAAGGTAGTTGAGATATTCCCCGGGATCGAGCTGTTGACTTTGCCCTGGGTCTGAGTCTGGCCAGGGAGCAGAGCCAGAGACTGAGCCCAAGGTGGTGGGAATAACCCCAGCTCACACCCCCTTGGCTCAGCCAATAGAGGAAAGGAGATGTGGGTGGTGAGAAAGGCTGGTGGGCCCCAAGGAGGAGGTAACACAGGGGTGGAGAGGGGCAGCAGGAAGCTGGAGCAGCTGGAGGAGAAAGAGATGGCTAGGAGAGGAGCTGGCCGGGAAGGAAGACGCCCATCAACACCTTCCTGAGGGTTCCAGGCAGCCCCCTCACCACTTGCCTCTCCCTTCCCAGGATCTCGCTTGCAAGTCCAAGTCTTGTCTGGGAGCCATCATGAACCCCAAAAGTTTGACCAGAGAACCCAGGGACAAGCCAACCCCCCCAGACGAGCTTCTACCTCAAGCCATTGAATTTGTCAACCAGTATTACAGCTCCTTCAAAGAGTAAGTCTCACTTGGACTGGGTCGCTGCCTCCCCGTTTCCCTGAGCTCTCCTGTCTCCAGTCATTTCCCTCTGACCCCAGGCTCTCTCCCTTCCCAGATCCACAGTGGAGCCAGGGCTCAAGCATAGTTTTCCAAGGGGGGAGACCCCAGCCCAGCATAGGTTCTCATAATTATAAGAAAAAGAGGCAGAGCAATAGTGGTGAAAAGCGCGGATCAGGAGTATAGCTGTTTGACTGAATCCTGGCTGTGCCAGTAACTAGCCCTGTATCCTTGGGAAATCTGTTCATCTTCTCTGCATGTCAACTTCCTCCTCTGTAAAAGTAGGGTGAGAAAAGAATCCAGCTCGTAAGATTGTTGTGAGGATTATGTAAGTTCAGAACAAAGTGACCTTGACTGTGAACTGGTGTGCACCCTTTTATTAGGAAATGTTTGAGGCAGGAAGGACTTTCGGGACCACCTGGTCAGACACTCCTCCACATGAACAGGGAAGCCCAGTCCCAGCTAGAATCCATGCCACGTGTCTTGGAGAGAGCAGGGCATGCTCTTTGCATTGAACTCTGTGCAGTTCTGTATTCCTGGATTTCATAAAATACGTGATTATTAATTTAAGCCCATTTATAACTTTAAAATAAAAATACACAAAGGGATTGTGAGACAGAATGGCTGACAGAATGGATTTGCTGTTTGATGGGCTGGGAGGGGAGTGTGGCTTTTATGGTGTAGGCCACTCAGCACTCTGCGGCATGAAACGAATCATAGAAGCACACCTGGGACCCCCATGGTGGAAAGAGTGGTTCCTGGTGATACCACATCCTCTCTACCATGACCCTACAAATATCTGAGCTGGAAGGAGCCTGGCATCTATGAAAAAGGCCCTTATCTTCCACGGCCACTGATTTCAATCCTGGCTGTCATAGAATCACCTGAGGACTTTGTAAAATGCTGATGCTGGGGTGCCTTGGCCAAGGGCCTCAGGATCTCAGGAAGTGTGGAGTGGGAAGACCTCTGTGTTCTCTCCAAAAAGCTCCTCCGGCGATTCTCAGAGAGAACCAGGCTGAGTAACCTGCTGGGGCTTGGCTGCCACATGTGCTGTGTAACTGCAGCCTCTATGGGAGTGCTTCGCCACTAGGAGGTTCAAGGTCTTGGGCTGTGAGCCCTGCCAGTGGCCAATGAGCCTTTCAGGGTCTAAGAATTCTCTTGATGGGCCTCGTTGGGCCACCGTATCAACACTGACATTTACTGAGCACTAAGTACATCCCGGGCCGTGCGTAAGTGCTTTATAAGTAATGCTCACCACAACTCTAGGAAATGAGTATTATTGTGATTTTACAGACATTTTACAGATAACTGTAGGAACCCCCCAGTTTATGGGAACTGAAGGCCACAGATGAAATCATTTGCTTGAAGTCAGACGTTTGGGAGTCCTGCAGTGGGATTTGAACCCAGGCAGTTTGGCACCAGAGCCCCTGCTTTTAACCTGTGTTCTAGAAGATTCCAACTTCATTCTGGACCTGGGAGGTCCTGGTGGTGTTTAGAAGGCACTGGGTGGGTGTTAGCCCAGGGAAGCAACTCAGTTGTTCTTGGTAGCTGTTCAAACACAGTTGTTTCTCACAAAGGGAAAGTCCCAACCCCATACCTTGAACCCGTCAAGAGATCCTGGAGGGTACAAAGGATGAATGGCGGTCCATCCACAACTACGCTAGCAGCCAGAGTCACAGACGGCTGGCAGTTTTGATTGTTAGCGAATGAAGGATTGTTATAGTTAGAAATTGTAACTTGCTGAATGTTCTGTTCAAATTCATTCACTGAGTCCAAAAGCAATACTCTCTCTCTTTTTTTTTTTTTTTTTTTTGGAACCATAAGCATCATAACGTCTGTAGTGCCTCAGAAATGTGACTGTATGGGAACAGTGGTAAAATATAAAACTCTAAAGGAATTGGGAGAAATGTGAAAAATAATGCTTCCTTTACATAGCCACACATTAACACTACTACTGTGCTTAGGGCTTCTGTTCTGGTGACTGGTACTGTTTCTATGCATAGACATGGAGCAAGGAGTCTTGCTAGAAGCTTTAGAAGCTTTGTGTGGGAAGGGAGGGGGCTTCCAGTGTGGCTACGTCAATCTCACCCAGCAGGTCCTTATGCCAGGAGTGTCCTTGAAGATAAAGAGCCCCCAATGTTTTGTCTCCAAGCTTTTTTCTTTAATAAAGGAAGAGTTGTCAAGACACTCTTCATACACAGAAAGGCCACTTTGTTCAGAGTCGACCATTCTCCCTAATCAGGAGTTCATTCCTTAAATAGTTTTGATTGTTGCCATTTCAAATTGTCTTTGGTGTTGATTAGAAATTTCAAGGTTGGCGTGTGTGTGTGTGTGTGTGTGTGTGTGTGTGTGTGTGTGTCTCAAAGCCTTTCTGAATCCCCACCCTGGGAGATATTTTTGTAGCCTGGGAGGGGTGAGGAGAAACACTTTAGAAATCTCCCCTGGGATTGATTGGTGGCTGAGCGATGCCGAGGTTGAGAAAAAGCATATTCTAGGGGGCCTGCGATATTGGATCGTGCTGTGGAGGGCTCCTTCCTGGGTAGGCCCTGCGGCCCTACAGGCTGAGTCCTGAAAACCCATCCCAGCTCAGGAAAGCGTGGGTGGGCCCTCAACATCTCTGCGCTTGCAATCCCCTAGGGTGGAGGGTGGAAGGTTAAGAGCCTGGCCTTGGCATTAGGGCAACCTGAATGTAAATCCTGATTGCTCTTTATCACACTTACGTTCTCAGGCTAGTACTTAACCTGCTAGAGCTTTCATACTCCAGATTATAAAATGAGCAGAAAAATGCCACCCTCACAGACTCGGCAAGACCCGGACTGTGAGTGGCTTTGCCCAGTTCCTGGCTCATAATGATTCCTCGGTACACGGGAGCACTCCTGGGAGGGACTGCTCATCTCTGGATCATAGGATGGTGGCCGGGAAGCAGGATGCGGCTGTGGCTTGATGGGTACTCCTCCAGGTGGTGCAGGTATCTGAGAAAGGTTGCACTCCTTGTTGATGCTTACCAAGCTGAGATGACTATGACTGGAGTAAAAGTATCTGGAAACAAGGATGCCAATGAGAACAGGACCAGTGTAACTGGACCCAGTGGCAAAGTGAAAATGTGGGCTCCCTGTTCAAAAATGATTAAGAATTTCAAGACAGGGACAGCAGAGCACTAAGCCAGGCCTGGGGCCCTTCTGAATTCTGGGCCATGGTCTTACACCTATGAAGCTGACCCTGGAGGGGACAGTCTCGGTGAGGGACATCTTGCCCTCCTGGTATCCTAGCTCAGTTCCTGCTTCTGTGGATCGAATTAATCCCCATCTAAGGCCATCTCATTGTTGATCTTCCTGCTGTCTTCCTGTCCCCCAGGGCAAAAATAGAGGAACATCTGGCCAGGGTGGAAGCAGTAACAAAGGAGATAGAAACAACAGGAACCTATCAGCTGACGGGGGATGAGCTCATCTTCGCCACCAAGCAGGCCTGGCGCAACGCTCCCCGCTGCATCGGGAGGATCCAGTGGTCCAACCTCCAGGTGGCCTTCCTTAGACCTGGGCAGGAGAGGAAATTGGGGGTGGGGTGGGGAGCAGGCGCTGAGTATGTGGCTCTGAGTCGCCCGGTGGGACTCCCCAGTTCTCTCTTCACATTTGTGAACTTGACATAGGGGCTCATAGGGCTCCCCCTGGAAGTCTAGAATCTGATTTCAAGATTTTTTTTTTAATTCATTTATTCACGAGAGACACAGAGAAAGAGGCAGAGACATAGGCAGAGGGAGAAGCAGGCTCCCTATGGGGGGCCTGATGTGGGACTCCATCCCAGGACCCTGGGATCGCCACCTGAGCCGAAGGTAGATGCTCAACCACTGAGCCACCCAGGTGCCCCTAGAATCTGATTTCAGCACAGGATTTCTATCCGGTCTTTTCTCTTAAGTTAAACAGACATAAAACCAAATGACCTGTTGAAACCACAAGAGAGAGAGTTTACCTCGTCTGTTTGAATCCTTGGCTCCTAGGAAACATTTTCTTTATCCTAGCCTCCTAGGTGTCTTTATCTTGGGGGATCATTCACTGCTGGGCAATATGGAAATTGCTGGGGTGGGAAAATTGATAAGAAATGCCAGTGAAACCAACACTGGCTGAAGAAAGAATGTGCTAGGAGCCCCGTGGAAAAGGTGCTGACATTGTGGAGGCACTAGGCTAGGGCAGTGGGAATCATGATTCTTGTGTTCTAAAGTCAGATTTTCTTGGGATTTGGGTTTTGATGGTGTCTTTCAAGAGGATTTGCCTGGGATCCCCCAGGAGAGCAGAAGAAAGGCTAGATGAGGCAACCCTGAGGTGGGAGGTGGCGATGCAAAGAGGAGAAAGCTTGGTGTTTGGGGTGGGGTAGGGGGTTCAGGTCACTCCCCCAGTCCCTTGTAACTTAGCTTCTGATCAACCCCAAGGCCTCTGTCCTCACAATCCTTGATGGCCTGGGCTGGGTGGGCTGTGTGCAGGTCTTTGATGCCCGGAGCTGTTCCACTGCCAAGGAAATGT
Organism: Canis aureus; assembly: GCF_053574225.1. Lineage (NCBI taxonomy): Eukaryota > Metazoa > Chordata > Mammalia > Carnivora > Canidae > Canis > Canis aureus. Next base: position 18,969,815 of record NC_135626.1, read on the forward strand.
TTGAGCACATCTGCAGGCACCTGCGTTATGCCAGCAACAATGGCAACATCAGGTGAGTGTGCCTTTCCCAGGGCTGGGGCTGGGGCCCACCCTGACCCTGAGTCTGAGCCAAAGGATGCAGTTGGGTTTAGGGGAGGCTTCTCCAGGAGAAGCCAGGGAGAAAGAGAGAAGAGAAAGATGCAGGCCTTTTCGGCGAGAAGAAGCTGCCCTAGTACTGAGGCTAGCCTCCATGAGCCTAGCCCCCCTTACTAGCCCATGTCCTTGGTTTCCTTCTGACTTGGAACCATTTGGAGGGGGTGGGGGATCTTTAAGAAGCAACATCTTCACTGCTCGAGGTCAGCTGGCTCCCCACTTTTTAGAAGGAACAAGAGGTTGGTTTTGCTGCTCAAGCCTCCATTTTTCTTAGAACCAAGAGAGTCACTGCTCATCAGTACCCACCCCCCACCTCCCTCCTCTTACCCCTAACCAAAGAGGTCAGAGCTGATAGGACTGAAATGCCCATTTGGTCATTCATTCATTTTTTTGTTTAGCAAACATGTAGCAAGCACCTACATAAGGGGAACCCAAGTCATGACTAGGCATAGCAGTGGGGCGGGAGCAATGCAGAGGTGACTAAGACTTAGGACACTGCTCCAGCCCACTGGGAACCTAGGCCTGGCACTAGACAAGCGTCCGGCTAACTGAATTTCATGAGAGCAATGTGCAGCAAGGGCAAAGGCTGAGGCAGTTAACCCTGCCTGAGGGATGGGGAATGATCAAGGGATGGTAGGGTGGGGGGGTGTCCTTGAATTGGTCTTGAAGGAAGGGGAGGAGCCGGAAGGAGAAGAAGGAGAGTGAGGGTGTGTCAGGAAGGCGGGCAGGTTACACAGAAGCCCATGAGAACCTAGCATGTTGTGTTGTTACAGGAGTTTGGTTAAGCTAGCACGGGGGCAGAGGAATGGGGAGCAGGAAGATGGGAAGCAGAGGGGCCCTATGGGGACTGGGAGCCCCCTTCCCCCTGAACCGAGGAGTAAATGGCACTATTCTTGTCTTGGTGAAGGTCGGCCATCACCGTGTTCCCCCAACGAACTGATGGGAAGCATGACTTCCGAGTCTGGAACGCCCAGCTCATCCGCTATGCTGGCTACCAGATGCCCGATGGCACCATCCTGGGGGACCCTGCCAGTGTGGAGTTCACTCAGGTGCGAGATCCAGCCTTGGTGGCTGACAGAGTGAAGCCAGAGGGGTCAAGGGGCCTGGGTCAGGCCCAGACTCACTGTACTTATCTTTTCCTCAGCTGTGCATCGACCTGGGCTGGAAGCCCAAGTACGGCCGCTTTGATGTGGTGCCTCTGGTGCTGCAGGCTGATGGCCAAGACCCTGAGTTCTTCGAAATCCCACCTGACCTTGTGCTCGAGGTACCCATGGAACATCCCAAGTAAGCAGGCTAGGGGTGAGGTAACATGCATGCTCTAGTACTCTCTTAAGGAGCAGATGGTGTCCAGAAGGGCTGGCTTTCAAGCCTTGTTGATGCTTGTACAGGAATCCTGGGCTTGAGTCTTGGGCCTCAGACTTAAAACGATATGTTGATGATGAAGGGGAAGCAGAGGCTTAGACATATGGGGCCCTAGGAACTAGGAAAGCAGTGGCCTTGGGAGAGGAGCCCTCAAAAGGCTCTAATATTCTCACACTGAGCAGCCCAGGCCTCTTGTCTTCCTGCCAACTCTCTTAGCTGCCCCTCTCCTGACTGTGGTGAAAGTATATGGCTGAAGTGACTTCTGGAGCTCATCTGGTTCAGCCCCTGCTCTGGGGCAGCAGTCACAATCACAAAAATACTTCCATCTGTTGAGACTCACTGTGTAGCAGGCATTGAGTTGGACTTGACTTTTCATCCTCTGCATACATTGAACTCAGTCCTAACCTAAGGGCTTTTGCACTTGCTGTTCCCGCCACCTGACATACCTTTTCCTCAGAAATGTAAAGGATTCATTTCTTGACAATGAGGTATTTCCTTAATGTAACCCCCTCAGGTGGTTAAGCATCTGCCTTTGGCTCAGGTCATGATCCCAGGGGCCTGGGATCAAGCCCCGCATCAGCTCCCTGCTCAGAGGGGAGTCTGCTTCTCCCTCTCCCTTTGCCCATCCCCCCCACCACCTTGTTCATGCTTGCTCTGTCACTCTCTCAAATAAATAAATGAAATCTTTAAAAAAAAAATGTAACCCCCTCTATAGGCCTCTATTCTGAACACTCAGTCTAGAGAAGACACTCTCATCCTCTGTCTACCACCTCATCTTGTTTTGATTTTTCTATTCATCTGTCTACTTGCTTATAGTCTAGAATCTAGACTCTAGTCTGTAAGCTCCTTGAGAATAGGGATCTTGCCTTTTTTTTTTTTTTTAAGATTTTATTTATTTACTCATGAGAGACACAGAGAGAGAGGCAGAGACACAGGCAGAGGGAGAAGCAGGCTCCCTGCAAGGAGCCCTATGCAGGACCAATCTCAGATCCCGGGATCATGCGGAGCTGAAGGCGGACACTCAACAGCTGAGCCATGCGTCCCGGATCTTGCTTTTCTTATTCAGCTATACATCCTAACACCTAAAAGGGTACCTGGCACATAGTAGGCACTCAATTATAAATATTTCTGGAATAAATGAATTTATAAATAAATGATACCGTTATCTTTATAGTAAGCTCATGGGTTTGATGGTAGTATCTCTGTTTTACTGCTGGGGTTTCTGAGGTTCAGAGAGGCTAACTCACATCCCAAGGCCACACAGCAGGCAAGCAGTAAGGCAGACCAGAACCTGGGTTTTCTGACACTAGAGTCCTTAACCGCTATGTTCTATTGGGTTCTCCGCATTTAGCACAGTGTCTGTCGTGTACTTGGTGCTTAACATATGTTTGCAGGAATGAGTGAATAAATGAATGTGTAGTGAATGAATGATACCTACTGTGCCCAGTTCATCTCTCCAGGTTGGATGAATGTAGAGAACAACACTTGGAAAGGAGTTTTCTTGGTTGACTCTCTTTCTGAAGCCTTTTTTGTTGGGGGTTGGGGTGAGTATGGGCAAAAAGTACAGGCCACAATCATTGCTGGTTCCGCCTCCCTGCCAGGTATGAGTGGTTCCGGGAGCTGGAGCTGAAGTGGTACGCCCTGCCTGCAGTGGCCAACATGCTGCTTGAGGTGGGTGGCCTTGAGTTCCCAGGGTGCCCCTTCAACGGCTGGTACATGGGCACGGAGATTGGGGTCCGGGACTTCTGTGATGTTCAGCGCTACAACATCCTGGAGGTAAGGAGACCCATCCAGGAGGGCTGGCTGCAGATGTGGGCCTGTCAGGAGTGGGGGTGGGGGAATGCACCCTGAGGACCAACTCACCCCATCACTCTGCCTCTGCAGGAAGTGGGCAGAAGGATGGGCCTGGAAACACACAAGCTGGCCTCACTCTGGAAGGACCGGGCTGTCATTGAGATCAATGTCGCTGTACTCCACAGTTTCCAGGTACGTTGTGTTCTGTGGGTCTGGAGACTTGCTGGTCAGAAGGTTATCTGGTCCAACCACTCATCTCAGGCTTGGTTCTCCCCTGACAGCACTGTCCATTTTTTTTCAAGCATCACACAAGTATTGAGTACCTAGTTTGTGCCAGGTGCTGGGGATGCAAACAAATAAGCCATCCTACTCACGCTGGGTCTTCTAGCATAAATTTGGATGCTTCTAGCAACAGGTGACTCCTTACTTTCAAAACTCATCAGGTCCTTGAGCTTGAGCACTGAGTCCTGATCCCTCTCACTTTCTCAAGGACTGTACTCCTGAAAATTCCACCTCCTTTCTGTCTCATCAATGTCTTCCTCTCTGTTGGGTCATTTTTATCAGTGACCAATAGCTATAATGGTCCCCACCTCAAAGAAATAAACGAGCAGCTAATTGAATAAGTCTCCCAGCAGCTACTACCTTGTTTTCCTGCTCCCCTTTACAGGTAAACCACTGAAAGGTCTCACTACACCTCCTTATCCTCCAGCCACTCCAGTCAGTGGTCTATCCTCTACTACTCTGGAATTCTTCGTGTTTGCCAAACTCACCATGATGGGTCCCACCTTAGGACCTTTGCACTTGCTTTTTCCTCTGCCTAGAACACCCTTCCTACAAATCATCCCCTGACCCCCTCCTTCCCTTCATCCAGGTCTCTACTGTCACCTCCGTAGAGTAGCTCTTCCTGACCACACCATGGAAGATGGCACCCTTACCTCCACCTCCAATCCATCCCTCTCTCTTCTTCCTTTAACTCTGTATTTTTCTTCATAATTCTTTTTTTTTCATAATTCTTTTTTTAAAGATTTTATTTATTCATTCATGAGAGACACAGAGAGAGAACGAGGCAGAGGCAGAGGCACAGGCAGAGGGAGAAGCAGGTTCCACGCAGGGAGCCCAATGTGGGACTCGATCCTGGGTCTCTAGGATCAGGCCCTGGGCTGAAGGCAGGCGCTAAACCACTGAGCCACCTAGGCATCCCCATAATTCTTATTAGCTTCTGACAGTACATAGTACATCTACTTCTTGCCTGTTAGGGCCAGGCCTTGTCTCTTTTGTTCACTACTCTGTCTCTAGAGTGTAGTGGAATGTCTGGCCATTGTAGATACTGAAAAAAAAATATGTACTGAATGAATGAATGAGAGTGCATGTCCACATGAGCAGAGGCTGCTCTTCCATCTGCTGAGCAAATGGACCCTCTCCATTGGCCTACACACAGGTCAGCTCTTGTGTGGGGCTGAGCCTTTTGGTCTGTCCGCTGCTTTTATTCATAGAAATGTTCCCCTTCCTTTTGGGAAGGAGGCAGGGGATATGTGAAGATGTTACTTTTTTTTTTTTTTTAAAGATTTTACTTATTTATTCATGAGAGACACAGAGAGAGAGAGAGAGAGAGAGAGAGAGAGGCAGAGATACAGCCAGAGGGAGAAGCAGGCTCCATGCAGGGAGCCCGACATGGGACTCCATCCTGAGTCTCCAGGATCAGGCCCTGGGCTGAAGGCGGCCCTAAACCCCTGAGCCACCGGGGCTGCCCAAGATGTTACCTTAAAGACTGAAACCGTCTCCACAAAGCTTGCAGATGCCCTGGAGGCCAAACCGCTAGGAAGACAGTCCTTTATTCATTCAGCAAAGTATATTGAACATTTTGCATGTGCCAGGCATAAGGCTTGGCCATGTGAGTGGTGAGCAAAATAGACAAAAACCCTTCTCCTGTGGAGTGGGGCAGGGACTTGACATTGAACAAACATCCAGTAAATATTTACAATCACAGTTTCCCCGGGCTGGTCACCCTACAGGCAGGTCAAACTTGTGTTTGTTGTTCTGAAGCGGGATGGGGGGGTCTGGGGCGGAAAAGGAAGACCCCCCCCTTAGGGCTGGGGCTGGGGCTGGCCTGGGTCAGAAGGACCCTGCTGCCTATGGACTGCACATCCTGGCTCCTGGGGCTCTGTGCACCAGCCCCGTCACTGCAGGATGCAGATATGTCCCAGAAAATCTGCGGATCCTCGGCTGTCTCCTGGCCATTGCTGACCACACACCCCCCTCCACTGCTTGAGAGTCTCCAGGACTTCCTCATCATCTTCCTTCAGGATAAACTTCCTCGTCTGTAAAATGGGAATAAATAGTAGGATCTCCCTCACTAGGTTATTGTAAGAATTCAGTGAAACTGCGTGCAAAACACTTAGCTGGGCTGCCTGGCCCATAGCGAATATTCTGTAGGTATTCATTTTGCTGTTCTTCTTATTTATTATTACCATCATCAGCTTCTGAGCATCAAACTGGTCTGGTACCCAGGAGCTGCTTGCATATGTGTAAGATTTCAGAAGGCCGCCTGAGCCCTCCATTGGTGGGCTCCCCCTGTGCCTCCAGCCTGACTCAGGCAGTGTCCTCCTCCAGAAATGCCCATCCCCCACTCAACTGGTGCCCATCCCCCAAGACTTGCCTCCGCTTAGAAGCAGCCTCTCCTCCAGGCCTCTGCCTGAGCTCAGCCCCCTCTGGCTCCCAACAGCACCTGCACTCTCCTCCTTTACATCTTGTAGCAGACCACATGGAAGGCCAACTTCCTCTGCCTCCTCTCCTTAGAATATAATCTTTTTTTAAGATTTTATTTATTTATTCATGAGAGACACAGAGGGAGAGAGGCAGAGACATAGGCAGAGAGAGAAGCAGGCCCCATGCAGGGAGTCCGATGTGGAACTTGATCCCAGGACTCCAGGACCACACCTGAGTCAAAGGCAGATACTCAACCACTGAGCCACCCAGGCGTCCCTCCTTAGAATATAATCTAATGCAGAAAGGGGGCCACATTTTCACCTCTATAATGCCTGTGCTTTATGCAGTGCCTAGCAGATAGAAGAATGGCAGCTAATGCTTATTGCGCATGTTCTGTGCTCTGCTTGTGCCCTTGAGCAGCCTCATATCTTCCAAATGAGGAAACTGAGGCTTAGTGAAGTTCAGGAGCTAAGAGCTCATGCTCAAAGGGCCAGTAAGAGGCCAAGGTTTGAATCATGACACTGAACACTTGACTAGATGAGTTGCTCTGGGCAGTGAGGGGTGTGGCTGCTTCTTTTGGATCATTCCAGGAAGGCTCAGACCCCTTGGCTTCTAAATTTAGGATGTGGGACATTATGGTGACTTGTCTTCCATACTCTGTGGTTATCCCGATGCTCAGTCCTCTTCAGAGATGTCTAGTTCCTTCTTGGCTGCGAGAGCCACATTCTTGGGGATGTGACTCCTGAAAATCTCTACTAACAAGTGACAAGAAGCCTCTGTGGCTAGATTTATCAGCATCAAGAGGGAGCCATTTGTGGGGAGTTGGGGGAGACTTGTAGGTGTAGCCTGAAAAGCTGACACGGCCCCTAGAGAGCCAAGGGGTCCACCATGTGATCTGTGGGTCGAGCATGGCTGTAGTGATTTCTGGGGCTCCTTTGGAGGTCCAGAAAGTGCCTTCCACTTGGGTATTTATTTTTAGCAGCAAGGCGGTGGCCAGGGGCAATTGCTGTCACATTTTACTGATGCCAGGCTTTTCCATAGTCCCATCTTGGGAGCCCTGCAGCTGACAGACCGTGTTCCTGACTCCCCCATCCCTTACATCAAACCCTCCTTCTTTGCCTCCTTCTAATTCAGAAGCAAAATGTGACCATCATGGATCACCACTCAGCTGCAGAGTCCTTCATGAAGTACATGCAGAGCGAGTACCGCTCCCGAGGGGGCTGCCCTGCCGACTGGATTTGGCTGGTCCCCCCAATTTCTGGGAGCATCACTCCTGTGTTCCACCAGGAGATGTTAAATTATGTCCTGTCCCCTTTCTACTACTACCAGGTAAGGGAGGGCTTTCCTCTCCTCTCTGTCTTGGGAGCTCAGGGATGGAGAGAGTGTGACTGGATGTGTGCGTGGGTGTGTGTGCGTGAGCAGATGTGTGCACGTATGCATGCTAACTCATGCAAGACACACAGGGGAGGGTCAGGGACACAGAGGCCTATGCTTTGCAGGCTGCACTCCTAGAGGCTGAACAGTGTTTGTCCATTTTCACAGAGAATGGAACTTAAGGAAATAGGTTTTTTTTTCCTAATATATTTATTTGTTCATGAGAGACACCCAGAGAGAGGCAGAGACATAGAGGGAGAAGCAGGGACCCTGCAGGGAGCTTGATGCAGGACTGGATCCCAGGAATCTGGGATCACACCTTGGGCCAAAGGCAGACACTCAACCACTGAGCCACCCAGGTGCCCCAAGGAAATACCTTTTATTCTACCTTTAGTGGCCCACTGCTGTCATGGGGCTTCTGCTTCTGAGGTTGATCACTGTGACCGTCACCTATCATATCCCATAATGGTGAAGAGCTTGGCTCCTGGGTCAGACATGCCTGCAGGCGACTCTCCCACTTCCTAGCCATATGATCTTGGGTGGGTCTTTTCACCCATGTAGGCCCCGCTCTTCTTACTCTAAAAACACTGGGCATTAACTCCACTATAGGAGGTGGTATGGATCCTATGAATTGGTGTATGCCCAACCCTGAATGCCTTCTATCACTGCTACCTGTTGAAACCGGTTCATTTTTTTGTTAAAAGGGACTTTGGTTAGATTTGGGCAAGAGGTTCCTTACTTTGACACTAAGTAGGGTGACTGATTGCTGGGACAATTTGTGTCTGTTGTCATAGAGACAGACACTCCTTCTACTCTCAAAGGTACCCGGTTTGGACTCTACGTCATATGGCCTGCCTAGTGATTAGACACTAAAAATGAAAGTGAAGTGGGGCTTCTTCCTTCTGGGGAGACACTAGTGGAAAATAAGCCAACTGACTCCATCCCGGTGTGTGCAGGCTCTAAACTGGTTACTGGAGCTGTGACTCTGAGGGACACAGAGCCCCTGTCCTCCCCCATGGGGCATCCAGAGACCCCCATCTCACAAACGGCATGAAGGATCCTCTAGCTCCCTCATATCCCCAAGCCCGAGCTGAACCAGGGCCCACCTGCCTCACATTTGTCTTCTTTTCTGGAGGTGGAGGCCTGGAAAACCCACGTGTGGCAGGATGAGAAGCGGAGACCCCAGAGGAGAAAGATTCAACTTAAAGTCCTGGTTAAGTAAGTGAGAATGACCAGAGCTGACACACCTGAGCAGCAGCCCTTCCTTCCAGGCAGCCTGCCCTTCTAGGCCTTGACGGGCAGGGAACAAAGCGAAATGATGATCTTTACGGAGTTTGGCTGGCAGAGGTCCAGACGCCAAGGGGGACCACCTGTCACCATCAGCCCAACCTTGCCTGTCCTCTATTTCCCTGGGGCTGAGTAGCGTGTCGGGCAGGGGAGGGAAAGAGAAGGGCCACAGGTCAGCGTCAGTGGCTGGTAAGATATGTGCATTCCTTTCCCTTGTCCTGCCACACTTTGAACTCTGTCCCTCTCCCATTCTCCTGGGCTCCCCCTACTCCCTGTGTTCCTCTGGAGGGTGGAGTCAGCACAGTGTGTGTCTGTCTGTCCACACAGAGCTGTGCTTTTTGCCTCCATGCTGATGCGCAAGACCATGGCATCCCGAGTCAGAGTCACAATCCTCTTTGCGACAGAGACGGGAAAGTCAGAAACGCTAGCCCGGGACCTAGGGGCCTTGTTCAGCTGCGCCTTCCACCCCAAGGTAGTGAACTCAGCTGGACGTGGGCCTTTCTCTCTGCCTGTGCACAGACAAGTTGGCAAAAGTTAAAGTGGTTGCTCTGCCCCTGAATGTCCCAGAGCCTTGGATGTGCTGAAGTACATTGTAAATCTGGGATAGGGATCCCCGGGTGGCGCAGCGGTTTGGCGCCTGCCTTTGGCCCAGGGCGCGATCCTGGAGGCCCGGGATCGAATCCCACATCGGGCTCCCGGTGCTTGGAGCCTGCTTCTCCCTCTGCCTGTGTCTCTGCCTCTCTCTCTCTCTCCGTGTGACTATCATGAATAAATAAATTAAAAAAAAAAAAAGTAAATCTGGGATAGAAGGATAGATTTGGGTCCAGGGATTCCCAGATTTACATAGTAAATACATTTTCCAGGGTGTTGCATGGGAACACAGTTTGAGAAACACTTTCCTAATCCGAGTCTCTCTCTCTCTCTCTCTCTCTATATATATATATATATATATATATATATATTGTGTGGAAAATACGTCCACACACTCCGAATTCAGAGTAGCAGTGGAAGTGTTTTCATTTGGGACTTAGCAGGATTTTGAAGGCAAGCCCTCCAGGGCTTGTGGAAGTGTTGGTGTTGGGGCTTGAGTGGGGTAGGAGGATGAGGAGCGAGGTATTCATATAGGTTTATTTGACTGGGATTCACAGAACCCTCACCCCTGTACCACACTGGTGCTGGGCGTGGGCGGGGTGGGGGGAAACAGGTGATAAGGGGTCTCCTGGGTTGGGGAGGAAGCACAGGGCATCTGGAGATGGCATAGAGGGCCTCGGCCTGGGAACGCAGGGCTGATGTCCACCCCCGGGGCCTTGCAGGTTCTCTGCATGGATGAGTACAAGCTGAGCCACCTGGAGGAGGAGCAGCTACTGTTGGTGGTGACCAGCACGTTTGGGAACGGAGACTCCCCTGGCAATGGAGAGGTGGGTGGCCTGGGGCCCAGTGGTCTGGGTGCAGGGTTGTGGGGGATGCCAGGCCCCAAGGGAGCCAAGGAAAGGATCTGGGGATTTAGCATGTCCTAAGGAGGACATTTGGAAATGAGTGCTCAGATCACTCTGGGCTGCCAGCGTTTACCTGCCTTCTTTGTAATTCTCACCATATGTACGTGATGCCTTTCCAAAGGCATATTTTATATTTTCAAGTAAATTGACTCACCTTTTTAAACTCAAAAATTTATGTCTAAAGGAAACTTTATATCACTCACAAAGGGAAAGCTGACAAAATAAATCTTATGAGAGCCAAAGTTCTTGAATTTGAGCTAACTACTATTGTCTGGCCATAGTGGGCTTTGTTTTTTAAAATGAGTAATAGGCAAGTATTAGAGGTCTTTGGGCTCCAAGAGCCCCAAGCTGAGGATCTCCCTAGTTTTCATAAAGATGATAAAAATAGTAGAAACAGGAATAAATTAAAAAATTACAGAAAAGAGAATACTTTTTTTTTAAAGATTTTTAATTTATTTATTCATGAGAGAGAGAGAGAGAGAGAGAGAGGCAGAAACACAGGCAGAGGGAGGAGCAGGCTCCATGCAGGGAGCCCGACGTGGGACTCGATCCCGGGTCTCCAGGATCACGCCCTGGGCCAAAGGCAAGCGCCAAACCGCTGAGCCACCCAGGCTGCCCGAGAATACTTTCTTACCATGTGATTTGACATTCTTTCTGTTGGGTCACATTCCACATTCCATTCCTCAGAAATCAGGGTTATCTTAGGGAGTGCGGGATCAATTATCATTCTTAGCAGGTTCCAAACAGGAAGAGGGGCTCATGCCCCATCAGGAGATCCTCTAAAGATGCCCTGCCGCAAGGCAGCCCTGCCCTCTGCCAGAGCTGGATGGGGCTGGGCTGTTCTGAGTTCCCCACCAAGGGACAGGCCTGCATGAGTTGCTAAGGCTGAACTTCTCCCTCAGCCCCAAGAAACTGTCCCTACACAGAAACTGACTTCCATTTGTGGGTCTTGAACCTTCTTCTGCCAGATGTGGCCAGTTTTTAAATGGGCTACCAGAAGAAGAAGAGTAAAGCAGTGCTTTTCTTAATCTTGTCCTAAGAACTCCATGGTTCTCTCTCTTTCTAGAAACTAAAAAAATCTCTCTTCATGCTGAAAGAGCTTGCCAACAAGTTCAGGTAAGGCTTCTCCCCACTCCCACTTGTCCAAGCCTTGCCTGATGGACCTAAGGGTTCCGGGGAGGGTACTGGTTGTGTATGGGGGGGGGGGGGCGGTCTTATCCAAGATGTCCAGGCACAGAGAGATCCTGTCGTCAGAGTGTACTAAGAGTCAGGCCAGGGAAACCAAGTCCCTCTCACAGATCTGCAGACCAACTCATGGGAGTTGGCGATAAGGTTTGGGAGCTGGAGAGGACCAGAAGATGGCGTGCACTGGCCGGTGCTGTGCCCAGCTGGAGTGGAAGTGTCTGAGGCTGGCTCATGGGTGGGTGGTGCTACATAGTGCTTGCATGGGTGGGCTCACTCCTGTCTCTGTGTATGTGTGTCCTCCTCGGGCAGGTATGCCGTGTTTGGCCTCGGCTCCAGCATGTACCCTCAGTTCTGTGCCTTTGCTCATGACATCGACCAGAAGCTGTCGCATCTGGGGGCCTCTCAGCTCGCCCCAATAGGGGAAGGGGATGAGCTCAGTGGACAGGAGGAAGCCTTCCGCTGCTGGGCCGTGCAAACCTTCAAGGTCAGTTTGTAGCTGGAGCTGCCTCACCACAGGGACAAGGATGCCACAGCCCATTCATGCCCAGGACATCTGTGCATCCTGGGTGGCACGACCCCTGCCGGGTCCTGTAGGCATCAGCCTGAAGGCTCAGATCACTGCTGTTCTCCCTCAGCCCCCCAGAACCCTACTTTAGACATGTGTCCCTGGATGGGAGAAGAGCCCTGAGATGCCTCCCACCCTCAGGGAGCTTTTTCAGTTTAAGATATTCGCCCTCTAATTGTCCAGGTCACCTCTTGATGACTTTGCCCTGTTTCAGCCTCCCAACCACAGAGAGCCTGGGGACAGGGACCATGCAGTGGGGTCCTTTGGATCCATGTCAGAATCTCAGTAGACTTTTGCTTCCTATGGCCTGACACCCCTAATTTAACTGTCATTGGAGTTCCCCAGGTGGCTCAGTTAAGTGCCCGGCTCTTGATTTCAGCTCAGGTCATGATCTCAGGGTCATGGGATTGAGCCTCTTGTCAGGCTCTGTGCTCAGCAGGGAGTCTGCTTGGGATTCTCTCTCTCCCTCTCCCTCTGCCCCTCCCTGTACTCATTCTTCTCAAATAAATCAATAAAATCTTAAAATAATAATAATAATAATAATAATAATAATAATAATAATAATAGGGATCCCTGAGTGGCGCAGCGGTTTGGCGCCTGCCTTTGGCCCAGGGCGCGATCCTGGAGACCCGGGATCGAATCCCACGTCGGGCTCCCGGTGCATGGAGCCTGCTTCTCCCTCTGCCTGTGTCTCTGCCTCTCTCTCTCTCTCTCACTCTCTGTGTGACTATCATAAATAAAATAAAAAAAATTAAAAAAAAAATAATAATAAAAGCCTCCTCATGTAAGCAGACCATTTCAGCCAGCAGTGGTACTTAGAACACCAGCTTGAGTCAAGGCAGACCTGGTTCCCAGGCCCACACCACCTCCACATGACTCCACACCTGGAGAATGGGAGTAATCAAATCTCAGAGCTCAGGCATGCGGGTAAAATGAGATACTGTATTAATATCCATACTAATAGCAGTAACAACTGTGTGCTAAGTCCAGCCACTTCTTTGAGTCCTTGCAGCAGCTCTATCAGATCCATGTGCTCAGTAATTTTACAGGAAGCACTTTACTGATTTGTAAGGACCTACAAAATGGTGGCCGATGATGACATCGACCTTGTTAACCACAATGACAGTGGTTAACACCGGCCTGCTCCATCCTCTTCCAGGCAGCCTGTGAGACGTTTGATGTGCGAGGCAAACACTGCATTCAGATCCCCAGGCTCTACACTTCCAATGTGACCTGGGACCCACACCAATACAGGCTCGTGCAGGACTCGCAGCCTCTGGACCTCAACAAAGGTACCTGCTTTGCCGCACCACACGAGACTGGTTGCTGGGGTGGAGGTCTCTGACCCTGGGGTCTATGGTCCAGGAGACCACTAGGACCCTCTGAACAGAGACAGCTGGCTTAGGGCTGCTAGGCCTCTCTCTATCTCGTATCCAAGAGCCTGCTGGCATGCAAGACTGGAGAGCTTGCTTCATCTCTGAGGGAGGCTGTTTCAGGAGGAAGCCCTGGGAGGGTGGTGGAGAGACAAAGGGAGCCAGCACCAACTGAGAGCCTCCTATGTGCCAGGCACTGTGCTGGGCTCCTCGCCTGCCCACTCTCAGTGAGCCCTGACACTCATCTTGCAAGAAGGGCACAAAGACCAGGGCCCCCAGCTGGCTCAGTTGGTAGGAGCAGCTCTGGGTCATGAGTTTAAGCCCCAGACTGGGTACAGGGATTACTTTAAAAAAAAAAAAAAGAAGGAGAAGGAGAATATAAAGAAACTGAAGCTCACAGAAGTGAAGCAAGTTGCTAGCATATGGCCGAGCTGGGATTTGAGCCCCAGCTGTCCAGCTCTGACAGCAGCCAAGAATTGTAAACTATCGCAAAGAACATCATGCAGAGGCAACCCTAGGCTGCCGTTGGTAAACTCTCCTTCTGGACACTGTGATTCCTCTTTTCTTGTACCATGAGTACAGCAGTATTGTGGTTTTCCTGCATGGTTAGCCTAGGCCCGACTTCAGCTAAGCTCTCCTGCGGATGCCAGGCCATGGGAATGGCTCAGAAATGCCCATATTTGGGCACCTAGTGTATTTCCTCCGCACCTAGCAGCGTCACAAACACCCCTGTCAGTCCAAGGGTCTTTATTTGTGATTCAGAAACACAGCAGGGAAAAAGAAAACCCCACTACTGTCACAGAGGGACACCCCCAGGGTAGTGTCCAGGTAAAACTGACTCAGACACATGGAAGCTACCCCCACCAGCACTTAAGAGCCACTTTTTCACTTCATCATCTCTGTCTCCCACAGCCCTCAGCAGAATGCATGCCAAGAACGTGTTCACCCTGAGGCTCAAATCACAACGGAATCTACAGAGTCCAAAATCCAGGTAGGGGAGACTACCGGGCTGCTTGGGTGATGTTCTGCCGGTTTAATTTAAGACAAAACAAAACAAAAAAAGACCAGAGCCAGTCAGTGTTTGAAAGGAGAGAGGTGTACACAGCATTAGCGATGATGCCATCTGTAGGACCAGCTTGGCTGGTAACCCCTGTGACCTCCAGTGCCTTTAAGTCTGGTCTCCATTAACCATACACTGGTTTTCCAGCTTGAGAACTAGGCACCTGCTTTACCACCTGCCCTTTGTCACTAAACCCTTTCACCAAAGGTGGAGAGCAAGAGAAACTCAAACCATTTGGCTCTTAAGAACTTTTAGGAAAAATTTTGGCAGGTAAGGACATTTCCCCACCAGGAGAAATGGGTGTTATGCATTCCTTGTGGGTTTTGTTCATTTGTGCTGTCCCCCTGCCCCAATCATTAGGAAAACCAGCTTTGGGGATGCCTGAGTGGCTCAGTGGTTGGGCGTCTGCCTTCAGCTCGGGGCATGATCCGGAGGCCTGGGATTGAGTCCCACTTCGGGCTCCCTGCATGGAGCCTGCTTCTCCCTCTGCCTATGTCTCTGCCTCTCTCTCTGTGTGTCTCTCATGAATAAATAAATAAAATCTTAAAAGAAGGAAAGAAAGAAAGAAAGAAAGAAAGAAAGAAAGAAAGAAAGAAAGAAAGAAAGAAGGAAGGAAGGAAGGAAGGAAGGAAGGAAGGAAGGAAGGAAGGAAGGAAGAAAGGAAAGAAAGAAAGAAAGAAAGAAAGAAAGAAAGAAAGAAAGAAAGAAAGAAAGAAAGAAAGAAAGAAAAAGAAAATCGGCTTTGTTCTAATGAGAGCCAGATTTGTGCTGGGGACAAGGAAGGGTTTGTCCTAATGGCCACTGATCTCCCAGGGGGGATGCTCTCTTTAGATGGAGGGTGTAGTCAAGCCTGGCTGGGCTCGGGAGTGCTGCACCGGGAGGCTGCGGCCCACCGTTTTTCCACAGAGAAGCCCCAGGCCTGGTTGGCCACAGGCCCTCTTGAGCACCCCAGCTTCAGTGGGGGCTGGTCACCTGACCTGTGTTCACGGAACTAAGCAGGAAGATGAAAGAGGGCACATTTCCTGGGGAAGCCAGCCCGCCCCTCAGGGAGCTCTGGAGGAAATCCTGGTGGCGTCACCAGAGGCTTCTTTTTCCCTTCTCCAGCCGCACCACTCTCCTGGTCGAGCTCTCCTGTGAGGACAGCCAGGAGCTGAGCTACCTGCCAGGAGAACATCTCGGAGTTTTCCCAGGCAACCAGCTGGCCCTGGTGCAAGGCATCTTGGAGCGAGTAGTAGACAGCCCTGCACCCCACCAGCCTGTGCACCTGGAGACCCTCAGCGAGAGGGGTGAGACCTTAGCACGGTGGCCCCAGCATCCGCCCTGCCTCCTCAGCAGCCTCCCAACCCCGCTGTTTGGGCTGGTCCCATGCCTGCACCGTGGGCGCCTAACCCTGTCCTTCCTGCTGAGTGGGTGGACCACCCAAGCCCAGGCTAATACAGCTTTGCGAACAGAAGGGATGCTCCTCTAGGGCTCTCTGCCCAGCCCAACAGGCTGGGGAGTCTCTTTCCTTTCATCCTTTTGCTCACCTGGCCACTTTTTTGTTAATTGATAGATTCATTTATTTTTCCATTGAAATTTTAACTAGTCAGTTGCATCTATGTACAAGGCACGCCCTGGGCTACAAAAATGAATGAGACTCAGTTTCTGCACTTAGAAAGCTCACTACCTAGTACAGGAGGCAGATAGGCAAGAGTATTTGTCACCATCATCATCATCAACAGTAGCAGCTAGTATTTCCTGCGTAATTATTAGATGCCAGCATTTTACATGTCTTGTCTCTTCAGTCCTCGCAATAGACGTGTTGATGGTTTGCCTGATGACATGATGGAGAAATGTGGGAACGGTGTAATAATATTGGGCTTTGAAGGTTCAAGTCCCTGATCCATTACTTCCTAGCTGCATTACCATTGGCATATGAGTCAACCTCTCAAGGCTTTATTTCTTTGTCCACACCGTGACCCCCTGCATACTGCCTCTTGGGACTCCTTGGGACTTGACGCTTTGGGCTGCTTTGCTGCTTGCCCAGTACCTATTGGCATAGCCCCAGTGTACTGCAGTCATGGGCTTTTTTCTAAATGAATTACTGGCCTGGGGGGCGGGGGGAATACATCAGTCTTTTGTGAATTTAGTCACTGTGAGTCTGTAGTTCACCTGTAGGTGTTTTGCTCTAGTTCAGGTCTGAACCAGAGAGGGACCGAACTCTGGTGCGTAATTTTTAGGATCATGTCAACTTGGGGGCCTTTCAGAGGGCTGTTGATCAGCCTTCCCTAGCAACCGTACCTCTGAGCACTGCTTTCTTGCACATGAATTGGGTAGAGGAGCACTTTTGCTATTCCTGGAGACAGAAATTCAGTGTCTTCTCTCCCCTGCAGCTGAAAGGCAGAGGGTATCTTCCCCAGAGGCTTATCCCCCTGCAGGAAAGACTTGTTTTGCTGTTTCACCATCTCCTGACTCCTTCTTTCCCTGTCCAGGAAGCTACTGGGTCAGAGACAAGCGGCTGCCTCCGTGCTCACTCAGCCAGGCCCTCACCTACTTCCTGGACATCACCACTCCCCCGACCCAGCTGCTGCTCCGAAAGCTGGCACAGCTGGCCACAGAAGAGGCCGAGAGGCAGAGGTTGGAGATCCTGTGCCAGGTAAAAGTTGGGCTGGTGGAGCCCCAGAGTCAGGGGGCACCAGAACCCAGAGCTGGTCTTTAACCTCCAAGGGGGAATCCGACTCAGCTTCCCAAAGTGAAACTTGTCAAAAGCTGGTGGGAAGTCAGTATCCTCTCCCATTCTATATCCAGGACACAGTTGTGTTAAGTGAACTGAAATTTTCTGAGTGTCTGCGGGATGCCACCAATGTGCACTTCATTAAAAATTAGCTAGAAAAGGAGAGCCATGTAGGCTCTGCCCAGCCTTACCAGGAAATGCAGTGCATGTAGCTTCTGCCCTCACGGACCTTCCCATCTAGACGGGCAGTGAAGAGAGACTTGTAGAAATAGACAGTTGTCATTATGCAGGTGCTAAGAAGCATAGGGTGCGCTGAGGGCAGAGGATAGGGGATGGGCTAACATAGCCTGGGAGGTCCAGAACCTTGTCTCCTTGGACTTGTCTCCTGCCCCAGATGAACTTTCCTTGCCCTGCACGGTGTCTTGTCTTTGTATATTCCCCAAGCCTGGAATAACCTTGGAACTTAGGAAGTGTTGGAGGATGGAAGGTGAGGATGGGTGGAAAAGTGGCCCTTAAGAAGGCATCGGGGTCCCACATAGGACATAGAGACAGACGGGTAATAGAGTTAATAAGTTAATGAGAGGATGCATGAACTCACCTGCAAATTTCTAGGCCTATGCCTCTGCAAAAGGCACTGGATGGTATTATTACCATCATCTTCACGAATTAACTTGATTCTAGCCACCTCCACTGCCGTTATCCTGTGGCCACACTGTACTAACTCAGCACACATTTTCTTATTTCATTCTCACAACGTCCCCATGAGGGAGACGACACTATCCTCATGTGACAAAGGTTAACTGATTGGGACAAGATCCCACAGCCATAAAGGCACCCAGTCAGGATTTGAACCCAGGTCTGTAGGATTCCAAAGCCCTGTCCAAAATTAGATTATAATAAAGGTGTGACTCTTGCCCACCGGTGGCTGACGGTGGAGTTCTAAGCACACGAATTAGGTAAATACTACTCATTGGCCTGAGTTCTTCCAGGACGGACACCATTTTCTCTCCAGCTTGGTCGTGTCAGCACCCTGGACAGTGCCTGGCACTTGGCAGTGTTTGTTGAGGAAGTGAATGAGCGAATGAATGAATGCTGGATTGTGACAGCCTCCTGCCTCCGTGTGGGGCACATGCCACGAGTTGCTCACACTGCCTTTGGCTTTCAGCCCTCAGAATACAACAAGTGGAAGTTAACCAACAGTCCCACCTTCCTGGAGGTGCTGGAGGAGTTCCCATCCCTGCGGGTGTCTGCTGGCTTCCTGCTCTCCCAGCTCCCTATTCTGAAACCGCGGTACTACTCCATCAGCTCCTCCAGGGACTGCACACCCATGGAGGTCCACCTCACGGTGGCTGTGCTCGTGTACCCCACCCGAGGTAAGGCTGGGCAGAGGCTTTGGAGCAGTCCAATCCTGCTACTTCCTGGGCAGCTGCTCAACATCTCTGAGCTATGATTTCCTCATCAGTTAAAAACCTACCTCCCAGAGGGTTAATAGCAGTAGCAGGCATGTTATAGTAATCATAGAGATATTACTATGTAATAATAGAGAGATTACTATGAGCCAGGCGCCAAGCAGACCCTCTGTATATGTATTATCGGTAACCACACGAGATGGGTACTGTTTGCATTTTACAGGTGAGGAAACTGAGACATAAAGAGGATAAGCCCCAGGGGCAGCCTGAGTGGCTCAGTGGCTTAGCGCCGCCTTCAGCCCAGGGCCTGATCCTGGGGACCCGGGATTGAGTCCCACGTCGGGCTCCCTGCATGGAGCCTGCTTCTCCCTCTGCCTGTGTCTCTGCCTCTCTCTCCCTCTCTGTGTGTCTCTCATGAATAAATAAATAAAATCTTAAAAAAAAAAAGAGGGTAAACCCCAGAGTCACACTGTTAGCAAGTAGAGAAATGGAATTCACACCCACACAGTCTGATTGCTGGACCACCCTGCTTCACTCTGCTGTCCTGCTACTGCCGGGATGATTTAATGAGATCAAATGGAGAAAGCACCCAATACTTGGTGGGAGCCCAGTGGGTCTTAGTATTCCTTATAGTCTACGCTGGGTATGGAGGTGATTATGCCTTGCTTGCTCACTCACTCACTCAGCAGTGGTTTATTTCATACCTCTCTACGCTTGTCATGATGTTGGGTGTGGAAACGTGGTACATGTAGCTTCTGCCCTCATGGAGCTTCTCGTCTAGATGGGGCAGTGAAGAGAGACTTGTAGAAATAGACAATTGTCATTATGCAGGTGCTAAAGCATAGGATGCTCTGAGGGCAGAGGTTAGGGGATGGGCTAACATAGCCTGGATGGTCCAAAACCCTTCTCCTTGCACTTGTCTCCCGTCCGAATGGACTGTCCCCTTGCCCTGCCCTCTGTAATGCAGCGTTGTCCATGTTGGCAAAGTTGGGTGAAAAGCACAATCACACAGTTTCTAAACCCTGGGCAGAGACTTTGTCTGCTCTGCTGGAGGACATCTTCCCAGGCCAACTCTCAGTCCTCAGACAGGACTGGGGTGGGTACATCTTATGAGAGCCAGATCCCATTCTGAGGGAAAAAGGGACTTCTCAGGTTGGTTGGGATAGCTTTAAATGCCAGGCCTTTGGAAAGGGAATGTAACCCAGAGGAAGCTGGGGTTTCCACAGGCCCAGGAGGAGCCACCAGGGAGAGAGGTGTCAGAGCAGACCAGGATGCTCAAGAGGCTGGCTACCACTCAGGGTTCATACCAGCAAGGGCTTTACCTCATGAAGACACTGTGGGGCAGTGACTATGGCCACCCTGCAGGGCCACTCTTTGCTACAGCCACCAGAGCTGAGTGGTGGGCTGGGAGGGTCCCTGGAGCAACTCTTGGGAGGAACGTTGGAGTAGGAGTCAGGGAAGCTAAGCTGTGATCTGATTTGACTACTGCCTGAGTGGCCTGGTGCGAATCACTTTGCTTCTCTGAGATTTTCTGCAATGGCAAGAGAAGAGGCTGGCACACTTCTTAAGGTGCCTTTCAGCTTTCCCCAACTCTGGCTGCATAGAGGGAGAACCACAAAACCAGGAGAAGAATTGCCCCCTCACTAAAACCCACAGAGTGCCTGAGTGGGCACTTGCAGGAGGCTCACTGGCATGGGAGGAGCCTCTGGGACAATTCATTCCCCCAAGGGTTGGGAGGGTGGGGGATGATGTTGGTCAAGTCTGTGTTGTCCTTGCAGATGGCCAAGGTCCTTTGCACCATGGTGTCTGTAGCACATGGCTCAGCAACCTGAAGCCCCAAGACCCAGTACCCTGCTTTGTACGAAGGTAAGCACCCTCTCCACTCCAGCCATTGTAGGACCACTGGCCCTGGGAGCAGTGGTTTGAAAAGGAGAGATCTAGGCCCTTAAGAAGGCATCGGGGTCCCACGGGGCCTCTCCATTCTATCCCCTGGCAATAGAGCATGGCAAGGTCTCCAGTAGGGACAGAGAGGACAGCGGTGGGGGCCCAGAGTACAATGAGGTTCAGCCTTTTTTCAAAAGGAGCCCAGGACAAGGTGAGGGTGTGCCTGGACAGGGGAAATGAAACAGCCTACAGGACTTGGGAAGTCAAATTTGAGCTCATTGTCTTCTCCACCCCCACCACGCTACCACTGCCCCTTCCCCCTGCACCTTCGGCTCCCCAGTCCCCGTCTAACTGTGCATCCATCCCAGGGTGTCTGAGAACTGAGCCTCTCCATCTGTCCCCCTCAGTGCCGGCAACTTCAAGCTCCCCGAGGATCCCTCCCGTCCTTGCATCCTCATTGGACCTGGCACAGGCATCGCCCCCTTCCGCAGTTTCTGGCAGCAGCGGCTCCATGACATCAAGCACAAAGGTACAGTTAGGGGCTTCCCTAAAGGCGGGGAGGGAGCACCAGGTGGCCTGGCATCTCCCTGGGAGTAGAACTACAGCGACTGGAGAGTTGTGCCTCCGCCCGCTCTCCCATTTGCCTCAGCCTGTATGGACCAGTGATCAGAACACTCTGGGCCTGGGTTTCCACATTTGTAAAGTGGGGACAATACTAGGTAGGACACTTGGGGGTATCTGGCTGGACAGGTCTGGAGCAGTGGCCCGCCCTCTGGTGGCCTCCCTGGTAACTGCAGCCTGCTGGGTCTTGCAGGGCTCCGGGGCAGCCGCATGACCCTGGTGTTTGGGTGCCGCCGCCCAGATGAGGACCACCTGTATCGGGAGGAGATGTTGGAGATGGCCCAGAGTGGGGTGCTGCATGAGGTGCACACAGCCTATTCTCGCCTGCCTGGCCAGCCCAAGGTAAGTATGGCAGCTGCCCGAGCAGCAGGTGGAGCTTTAAAAGCACAGATTGGGGGCACCTGGGTGGCTCAGTGGTTGAGCGTCTGCCTTCGGCTCAGGTCTTGATCCCAGGGTCCTGGGATCCAGTCCCACCTCGGGCTCCCTGCAGGGAGCCTGCTTCTCCCTCTGCCTATGTCTCTGCCTCTCTCTGTGTCTCTGATGAATAAATAAATAAAATATTTGGGGGAAAAAAAAAGAGCACAGACTGGTGCACTCCGGCTCCCCAAAAGCCCCTTGTTCTCTGAGCCTTCATCTTAGCTCTAAAACAGAGGCAGTTACACAACCATCAGAGCAGTGCTGTGAGGCTATTGTGTTTGCTCTGCCAGGAGAAGAGACGAGCCCTGAGCCATTCAGGAATAAACAGGGTCACGTGGTGGGCTAGTCCCAGTGCCCAGCTTTGCTACGAGTTAGGGGCTGGGATGCACACCTGGGATGCACACCTGCCTGGGAAGAGGTGGCCCAGGCTGGCTTCATGCTTAAACACCATGCCCCGCTCATGGTCCCTGCTGCCCTCGGGAGCACTTAGCTCTGTGAAACACGAGGAGTCAGAACAGACTGTTACCTCAGCCCTTGAGAATTTGTTCTCTCCAGACTCCTCCCAGACCCAGTGTTTTGTGTCCAGTGCTGGGGTCACTGGGTGTCTTGTGTGGAACAAGAGCAGAGGCTCCTAGACTTCTGTGTGACTGGGGAGCCCAGCGCACTGTGCCCTGCTCTGAGTTACAGTGGAGCTTCCATGAACAGTCTGCACTAAGAGGCTCCCTTTCTGGGATGCACACAGGTGGGCCTCAGAGCTCTGGGCGGGGGAGTGGCTTGATTGATGCCTCTCTCAAGCATGGTAAAATTCAAAGTAAATGCAGGAGCTTCACTGAATGGTCAGCTTCTTGAGGCCAGGGTGGTGGCCAACGTTCATCTCTAGCTGGGCTGGGCAGGATGCCGGCGCACTCCTCATCCTGAGCCTGATCCCTGGGCAAGGTTCTGGCTGGGACGGCACTCACCCTGCAGCCCATCGTGCCCCCCACAGCCCCCTCCTGGCCATCAGGCCTGACTGCAAGCTTCACCCCAGCAGCGGGGACCTGGACCCACCATTTCCTCTGCTTTCAGGTCTATGTTCAAGACATCCTGCGGCAGCAGCTGGCCAGCCAGGTGCTCCGCATGCTCCATGAGGAGCAGGGCCACCTTTATGTCTGTGGGGATGTGCGTATGGCCCGGGATGTGGCCCATACCCTGAAGCACCTGGTGGCTGCCAAGCTGAGCCTGAGTGAAGAGCAAGTTGAGGACTATTTTTTCCAGCTTAAGGTATGGCAGCTGGTGTTTGGGCTGCAGCTCAAGGACACAGACAGGGGAGTCAGGACTGGGAGAGTCAGATCTAGGGGAATCAGGCTCATTCTAGTCCTGAAACTCAAAGGAATCCTAGAGGTGACTGGATGTCTGAGCTAGATGGGCTGTTAGAAGGCCTGCCCGTCCCATCCTGGTCTGCTTGCTCAATTAAACAAAGGCAACACGTTGCTTTATGACAAGACTCCTCAGAGCCTCTACCGTGCTACCGTGCATCGTGACTCCTCAAGATTGGGAGAAAGTATGCAGCATTTTCCAAATGTATTTATCTCAGAGCCTATGTTTCCTGGAGCATCTTGTGGGACAGGCATGAGGCAGGCTTGGCAAGCTGTTCAGGTGGTTCACCTCAGCTCAGGTGCTGATGGGAGTTAGTCTAGTGGGATTCAAGTACACTCTAAGCGTGACAGTTGTGAAGGCAGATGGTGTGTGGGTATACGTGTGATAAGGAAGCTGGGGGAGCCCCAGGGGCTCATCCTAGCCTGGACCCAATGAACGAGAAGTGGCTGGACCAGCAGAGCTGACACCCTGATTCTGTTTTCCCTTAAAGAGCCAGAAGCGCTATCATGAAGATATCTTTGGTGCTGTGTTTCCCTACGAGGTGAAAAAAGATGGTGCAGCAAAACAGCCCAGCGATCCCAGAGTTCCAGCAGCCCACGGAAGAAGTTAAAGTTGCTGCCATAGAATTGAATGATGAAACCAACTCTCGATTATCCGAGGGCACAGGGCCTGGGGAGATGGAAGGAAATTGCATCCCCGAGCCTCATATCTATCTCCCCAGCTGCTTCCCCACCACACCCGATACTTGACCTGGACTGTATAGCACCCCGGACTGAGTGGAACCTCTTGTCTCCCTTGAGCCCACCCTTTCCAGGTAATGGAGAGTTGGGCCTTCCAGGTCTCTTGAAGACTAAATCTGCAGTGCCAGGCCCAGCTGATGGGTGAGAAGGATGGCACTTTCATCTGATTGCACCACTTTGAGTGACCAGCAGGAGACGATGTCGTCCTGCCCTGTATTTATTTGCCCTGTGTACAGTTATTTATAACTCTGTATTTAAAACAAAACAAAACAAAACAAAAACCCAGTCTTCTCTTAAGGGCCACTTGGGCCCTCCCTGTATGACTCCTTGATGGAGATATTTATATGAAATGCATTTTATTTTAACCACATTGTATGTGTGTGTGGGTGTTTTGTAGGGAAAGCAGCTCCTTTCGACAGAGTTAGGGATTGGTGGATGGCACCACCTGGACCCAAACCCCCCCAAGAGGGACATACTAGCTTGGCCAGGCTGCTTCTCAGAAATGGCCACCAGGTATGGGGCAGCATGTGGAACTTTGTGCATATCCGCAGGCCCGAAAGCGGGGTGAGGAAGACAGGCTTGCCCGCCAGGCCTGCACTGTGCCTCACCCGGGGGACACCCTACTTCGGGGGGGTACTAGAGGTGCAGTCCTGCCTGTGATGCCGACTCCCCAGCGAAGGCCTTGACCACAATCCCATCGTAGAAAGTCACAGCGTTTGGCTCTGGGGCTGCCTGTTTCATGAGTTGGGCCAATACTAATTGGGCACCTGGGTGACAAAGTGGGTGAGATCGGACCACGTGTCAAAGACTTGACAGTGAGTGAAGGACACATATGTTCCCTGGGGAAGGCTTATGGGGCCAAGCCATGTTTCCTTCTCTTAGAATAAGGAAGGAGCTCAGCCAGGGGCTAAGTGAGCAGTCTGGGAAAATCAGGCTCCACAGCTTGGGTTGGGCCTCTGTTTCGTCGGCTCCCTGGCCCACTTCTCCCCTCCCCCTACTCAGAGGGGGGAGGCGAGGGGAGAGAGAGGCAGGCCAGAGTCCCAGCAATACATCTGAACCGTATGGTCAAGAACACGGTCACCCAGACCCGGGCTTTTCCCCTCCAAGATGCACACAGACCGCCTGGGATCTCGTTACAAAGGCAGACTGATTCTGGAAACCCAGTGGCAGCGCCTGGGATCCGGCCCTTCTGACAGGCTTCAGGTGCTGCTGGTCCAAGGCCAATGCCCTGAGCCCCCGGCCTGGTTCCTGAGGCACTGGATTCTTGATGGAGTTAGCAGGGTGGGTTGGCATCACATGGACCCAGAACCAGCCCCTCCTGCTCTGGCCCAGGGGCTGGTAGAAACCCACACACTGAGTCACTCTCCCCACCACACCCTGACCCTGAACGCCAGGACCCGCAGTGGAACAACACAAACAGGTGTCAGCCTGAGTCAGCTTCTCCTGACACCACACCTGCCACCTCCTCCCACTGGGACACAGGCTTCTCTGATAAGCCAGCCCCGCTATTTGGCCTTCTGGCCCAGCCTTTGGTCCCTTTCAGAAGTGTGAGGCTATTTGCTGGGTTTACCTGTTACCAAGCTTTCTTGCATCACAGATTCCAGCCCAGGAAGTCTGAGCCCAGCCTGCTTTCTCCCACCTGTGTGGGGTTTGTGGGGAACCACTGGGAGCAGGTGTGGAGGTCAGGACCACACCATCAAAGCAAGCTCATGCTCTTTCCTCCCAATGCCCTCGCCCAGAACCTCCCCAATTCCAGAGACTCCAAAATGTCTTAAACACATTTAATAGCTGCAAAGATCCATGTGGATGTGCCAACAAGCATTTGTCTTTCTTTGAAAGACTGGGAAAGAGAAGCGCCCCCTGCTGAGAAAGGTCCTGGTGGTGGAGACCAGTGGAGAATCGGGGTATCTTTCCTGGAGCAGGTAGGGTTGTACCTGGGTGGAAGGAAAGGTTGAAGGTAGGAGACCGCCTCCCCTGTGGAATGAACAGCTGGTGGCTTGAGGCCAAGATGGAGTTAACTGGGGGGAGATGTGACTGAGCAGCAGATGGGGTGGAGGCCTGGGCTGGGAGCTTGGGAAGGCCCAGGACTCTCCCTTTCTGCCAAGGGGACCGAACGTAGGGCTTAGCCTGCAGAGACCACCCTCCTCTCCCCAGATGGTAGGATTTAGGCAGCTGGAGCCCCAGGTGCTGCCCTGCCCGAGGAAGCCTGGAAGCCCAGGTGCAGCCCCGCCAGGTGCCTCCTCCCCTCCAGCCTGGCTACAGCAGGAAGCAGAGCCAGACAAGGACACCATCTCTCCAGAAAAGCCCCAAGTCCTTCAGCAGGCTGGGAAGGACTGAGGCAGGGACAGGGACAGGGGGACGGGGAACATGAAGGTGATGAGCAGATCCAGACAGCAGCATGCCCCAGCCGTGTCATCCCCAGGGCCGCGGAGCCCCACCTATGTCTGCACGTGGGTCAGTTGGACGTCGCCCGCCACTTCCATGTTGTTGATGGCCAGCAGGTTCTTCAGGCGGTGGTAGTACTCAAACAGGTGCTCACCATCCACAGCTACCTTGAAGCAGTGGCCCTCACACATGATCCACACCTGGGCAGAGGCCACATCATTCGCACTCCCCTCGGAAAGTTCTCAGACCTAGACGCAGGCTCGCACCTCCCTCCGCCTTCCTGCCTTCCTCAAACATTCAAGCAGGTCTCACGCCTGCCGTCAGGCCCACTGGGGGAGACACACTTCCCTCCACACGTCACCTGTGCTGTTATATACCCCATCCAGCCCGCCTCGCCCACGTGGGTAACTCTGCTCGCCCTTCAGCCTCGCCCTCCCAGCGAGTCTCCCCTGCCTTCCCCGCACCTCGAGCCCTCCTGGTCAGGTGTCCCCCACCCCACCCCCATTCTGCCACTGACTCCGAGCCTCTAGGGGCAAGAACACCGGCCTGGGCCACCCCTGTCCTCAGTGGCTGGCACACGGCAATGCCTCACACCTGCACAGCTGCAGTGCAGTCTCCTGACTTGTCCTTCCCGCCCCCCTCATTCTCCAGGAGGCAACAGCCACATGTTAAAACATCACGACAGCTGACACTTGTGGCACACTGTGCCCCGGCCACTGTCCCAAGCCTGTCACAGACATTATTTCATTTCATCCTTCTACCTCTATGAGATTGATACTCTCATTAGCCCCATTTTTCCTTTAGATGAGGAAACTGAGGCACAGAGCAGTTAAGTCACTCGCCCCAAGTCACACAGCTATCTGTGGATCAAAGTGTGCTCCTCTCCGGCTTGAAACACACTGACTTACTGCACTGAAATTCAGACTTCTTTCCATGGCTCTCCAGGCCCTACGTTAATCACTGTCAACGCTGGGTGAGGAGCATTAGGGCATATCTAGAAATACGGACGTTCAGGCAGGGGTGCAGCCAAACATTGCTTTTTCTTTCTGAAGCTCCTCAGGTGATTTGCATGTGTAGTCGAGGTCAAGAACACCTGCTCTGTGTGATCAGGCCTCTAGCCACACCACCCACACCTGTCCTACGTACAAGCCCCTCACCTCCCTGTCCCTAGACAGGCCCGGCCATGACTGCTTTTGCAATGATAGCTGCCCATCAGGAATGCCCCCCACCTTGGGCCTTTGCAAGGTGGGATGCTTCTGTCCATGAGGTCTTGGCTTACACTGTGGCCTCCTCTGAGAGCTGTCCATCTAAGGCGGGGTGTCCCCTGCCCCAGAGCTCACTTGATCCCATTATTTATTCTGTTTTGCTTTCTGCACAGACCTATTATTTCCAGTGATCTGTTCATGATTGTTGAATGAATGAGTGAATAAATGAATGACAGCTCATGGTTGGGTCCCACCTGGTACTTATGGACTATAGGGCCTCAGGCCAGTAACCTGCACTGGTGAATCTGTCCCATTTGCAAGCAGGAGGTACCACCAGCCACCTTATGTGGGACAGTACGGGCACAACAAGAATAGTTGCTGAATAGAATATTCCTGAATATGTGGGGCACTTTCTCTCCGGGGCCCAGCCCTCACCCCAGAGGTGTCAGCTCTCATGTGATTCGAGGGGCCCCCAGACGCCCTCCGCTCCCTCATTCTGTTGGCCCCTGGAGCCCATCTGAGCTCTAGGCTGCAGCCCCTTACCGAGAAGCTCTGGCCTTGGACAAAAGGCATTTTTCGGGGCAGGCTTCGCTCCTCAGACCCCCAAGAGTTGTTGATCTGCGTGTTGCGGACCACGGTGTTCTCATTGAAGCGGGGGTTCAGGTGGAAGGCAATGTCATTCCCAGAGCGCAGGTTGATGTGGAACCTGGGGGTGGACAGCTCAAGTGGACCTCCTCTGCCCCCTGAGCCCTGAGCCCCTACCTGCCCCCACAACCTGCCCAGAGCCAGGGGGATGACCAGGGGGACCTTGGGTTCCTGAGAGCCCTGGCTTACCTCTTGGCACCGGGCAGGACGGTGCCTGACACGATGATGCTCTTGGAGGGGTACAACCCACCCGGGATGGAGGTGAAGAAAGGCATCGGCTGTTGTGGGGAAAGGGGCAGGTCAGCTGCGGGGGGAGGGAGCTTTGTGCCAATTACTGTGAATTTGGACTGTCAACTAAGTTTGACAGCCATACCTGTGAATAATATGTTTTCAAGAAAGAATTCCATGATGTCATTACTTGGTTCAGGAAATGCCAAAGGAAAACTTTCCAGCATTCCTCAAAGTAACGGGCTTCAACTGTCATGAAAAGAACTTCAGCCAGACACAAAAGGATACTTGGGTCAAGAAGGGAAGGCCCTCTAAGATGCTTATGTCGAAGGGACAGTTTTAAAGGTGACAACTCCTTTCAACAGCCTTTTAATTCATTTGGATGTTTCCAGAACTTCAGCTTACAGAAGGACTGCCCTCATGTTGTAAGCCACCCATCACCTCCCACTCTGCCTGACACAGACAAGGCCTCCGCCCTCTCCAAGAAACCACTTACATAGGTTGGGGTGGGGTACGCCATGGGTGGGATGATAGGATTCTGTTGAAAGAGACCAGAAGTTCAGTTTGGGAATGCACACTCACACAGCCCCCCACCTGCTGCAGGGGCGCCCTAGCGTGTGGCCCTTGGCTTCTCCCTTTCACCTTCCTTCCCAAGTCAGTCTTGGTGGGACTTCTTACCATGTTCCCTGACCTCATCATGGCACCTGCCTGCCCCTCAACCCTTCTACTGGCAGTTTGGCCTCCCATCTGATTCATGCTGGCAGCAGGAGAAGCAGCAGCAGAAGCCTGTGACCAGCAGTGACATCCCAGGGCTTTGTCCCCAGGATGCAGGGCTTCACTCACATTCAGATGCTAGGACCACTGCGCTCCCCTTTCGGTGACGGAAGGACCGGTTTTCTTGCTGGTCCCTAGGGGACCTGCTTCTTAGGCCACTGGGTAAATCCACCCTGATCCAGAATCTCCATTGTCCCAAGGGGAATTTTACTCACATGGCTCTTGAGCAGAAGGCCCAACCCCAAATACCCCCATCCTCCTTGCTACTCTGCTTTCTTCCTGCCTCTGGGACTAGAGTTCAGTCCTTGGTGAAGAGGAAGCGTGGTCAGGCTGTGATTTGACCAGAGCTTTCAGACTTACAGGGAACGGCTGTCCGGGGGTGGTCTGCACAGTGTGGATGACTGTTTGAGTCTAGAAGAAAGAACCAGATTTGAATGGGCTCTCACCAGCATGAAGACCACCACCTGCCACCAGAGGGCACCGCTTAACAGACAGCCTATGAGGTGAATCCACCTGGAGCCCCTAACCAGCCCAACCGACCCCCCCAGACCCCCAGAATTGGCAAGTACAAGTTTCTTCTCTCAAGGGGATGAGGTGGGGGCAAAGGTGTCTTCTACTTGGAGAAGAAATAGGCTGCACTTGTGGCCTGTGGCCCACCTTTCTTCTCAGGGGACTTTCTCTAGCGCAGCCCCACTTTCCAGGAGGAATAAGTAAATGTGGGGCCTCGGGCTCCTGTGGCTGCGCATGGAAAGGCGGGGCCTTGAGCAGAAAGGTGGCGATTCAGGTTGTTCCCCACTTCCTGAGGGCCAACCACTCCCCCCACCCCCCACCCCCACACACAGTGGGAGAGGCCCGGGGCCTGCCCTGCCTCCTCCTTCTAACACGTGGGAGAAGCAAAATGAGAGGGATCCCAGGAGAACTCGAGAAACTCACGATGGGAGCCGAGCTGCTCTGCCAGACGCCTGGAGACTGACCGGGATGAGAAAAGCAAAACGGCAGTTAATGTTGCTGTTATATTCCGGGGGCGATGCTGGCAGGAACCGTGGTAAAAAAGGCCTCCCCAGACTCAGCTCGCCTACTTCCTGCTCCCCATCAAGCTTTCCAGAGCCAGTAGCTGCAGACTCTCCCCCCCAATCCATCCCAGGTACGCTCTGGTTGGGAGCGAGGACATGCTCATTGGCTCCTCCAGAGGGAGAGACCACAGCCTCCCTCAGCTCCCAGAGGCAAAACCACGAAATCCAGTGCTGAGTCTTATAGTCAGGTGAGGCCCTCGTGAAGGCCCCACTGCCCCAGGCTCTGGCCCCAGCGCTCTCACAGGGGAGGCACCCTCAGCTCCTGTTTCACTAGTGAGGCCAATCCACTTGCCCGACCGAGCCCCTCCAGGTACAAGTGATAGGATCCCAAATGCTACCCAGTTCTGGTTCATCATATCTGCCACACCCTGTCCTCTCCAGGCCAGAACCAAAGTCGGACTGCCCTGCAAAGACTCCCCGAAGCTTGCCCAGCCCTGAAGTCATCTCGGCAGAAAGCACATGCCCTCTTGGGACCTCGATGGACCATGGAAAGCTGGGTAGAGAGGCACCCCTTCCTATAGCCACCCCCCCCCCTCCAGTAGCCACAGGAAGGGCTGGGCCCTGCTTCCCTTCTTGTTCTGACCCTCTCCCCGCCAGACTATCCTTGCCCTGGCCAGTCTCCCATTCTGCTGGCTGTGCACGCCACACCCCACGTTCCTGGAGTCCCTGCTGCTTGCTCAGGCACTGTGCAAAGTGGGGGGATACAGATGAACAAGCCACAGTCCCAGCCCACAAGGGGCTTGTGGGTGTAGGGGAGGAGGGGCCGAGTGACAGGGACAGACATGTAAGCACAGTTACAACAGGATGTGGTAGCTGGCATAGCACGGATATGGACGAAGTCCACGGGGTCACGGGGGAGCACCCGATGATGTTCCAAGCACCAAAGATGCTCCAAAAGAGTGACATTTAAGCAGAACATTGAAGGGCTGGTTAAGGTCAGCTGGGGGGTTGGGGAGGGGTGGCGCAGAATGCTGTCAGCACTGGGACTGCAGGTGCCAAAAGTATGGTAGCCCAAGAAAGCCTCAAGTGAGGGAGTGTGGCCAGGAGGTGGGCTGGGGCAGGACTGGGGGGGCTGGGTGGGGTTCTGCACATCCTGCTGGGGAATCCAGGCTTTACTAGAAGACCTTGGATGGAGCCTTTAAGATGTTTAAGCAGGGAGAGGATGCAATCAGATTTGTATGTACAAGGGTCAGGGTCTCAGTGGGTGGGGTGGGTGGGGAACTAGACCAATGGTCTTTGTAGTCAGGGGTCAGATGGCCTAGCCTGAGGAAGGCAGTGGTGTGAGGATGGAGAGGCATGGGAGCACCACAGGGGTAAGGAGGGGAAGAGAGAGCCAGGGCCAACCCCCAGGTCCTCAGCTCAGCCCAGGTGGTGTGGTGCAGACAGGACAGCTATGGGTGGGCATGATGGGGCCTGCCTGCTGGAACCAGCCTCTTGGACCCTCTGTCCTTCCTGCTGAGTGCTCAGCCTCCAAGGCCTCCACATCAAACTCACTTTTGGCTTTCGCCCCTTGGGCCTGGGTGGGAAACAGGCAGTCTGGGGGAACTGCATCGTGGAGAAGGCAGGCTGGGTAATGGTAACTCGGGTGTTCTGTTAAAACAAAAGGCACCACAGCGTGAAGAGAAACATTAGTGGAGTTAGAGGGCGGGCGCCTGGGCCAGAGGGAGGAAGCCTGGCAGGAAGGGGAGGGGAGGGCACTCAGGATCACACGGAGGGCCAGAGGCAGGGATTAGGCTCCAGCGAGGGACAGCAGGCCACGAGCTCTCTCCTCACACCCCTACTCCCCTCCATCTCTCTCTCCTTCCCTGCTCTCTCCCCCCAGTAGGGAGGGAATATGAGAGATTAGGACAAAACACAAAGGAGCTTGCATCTGTTGCAGGCCTACTGTGTGCTTTTCTCATCTCAGTGAGCACAGACTGAAAGTGGTGACAGCAGCTCCACCCAGCCTCCTACAGCCCTGTGGGAACATAGGTCCTGTGTCTCCCATCCTCCTGGTTTTCAAAATGGCCAGAAATCCAGATTTCCATGTGATACCACCTGACTTTTTCTTTTTAAATTGTGGTAAATAAGATTTCCCATCTCGGGGGATCCCTGGGTGGCTCAGCAGTTGAGCGGCTGCCTTCAGCCCGGGGTGTGATCCTGGAGACCCGGGATGGAGTCCCACATCGGGCTCCCTGCATGGAGCCTGCTTCTCCCTCTGCCTGTGTCTCTGCCTCTCTCTCTCTCTCCCTCTGTCTCTCATGAATAAATAAATAAAATCTTTTTAAAAATTTCCAATCTCAACCAATTTTAAGTGTACGGCTCCGTGGCATTAAGTACATTCCTACGATGGTGTGGCTGGTACCACCCGCCATCTCCAGAATGCAGAAACTTCTTCTCCTGATCTTTTAGATGCTGGCAACACATTCAAAAACGTTAAAACACAGAGAAGGTCAAATAGAGCCTGGCGTGGGCCCATACAGGCTGTTTTGTGACCTCTGACATATATTGCCACTGGGGCAGCAGTGACTATGCCCCTTCCACAGATGGGGGAACTGAGGCTGGGGGAGGCAAAGTCGCTTGTCTCAGATCCTGCAGTGGATGACAATGTGCAGACTTGAGCTAGATTCCGTTAGATTCCCAAATTCTTTCTGGATCCACATGGCCTCCTGACCGTGGTAGAAGTAGAGAATGAGAGAGGAGTGGCCTGGGAGTCTGAGAGACTGAGGCGACTGTTCTGGACAAAGACAGGAACACAGAAGGACAAGACAGGGGAGCTGGACGGGTATCCCCAGAATCACCTGGGTAGGAGATTGGCTGTTACCATCAGGCCCACCCAACAGGAAGTATAGCTAGATGGGGCCCCACACTCGGCCTCTGAGACAAGTGCCAAGTGGACAATCTGACCTGGAAGCTAATGTAGGACAGCTGCACAGCCCCAGTGATGGAGAGGGTGTCCACATAGTGGAAGGGCACGCGATGTGAATACTGCGTAAAATGGCTCCCGTTCACCGTCACCTGCCAAGACAAATGCATATTCCAGAAGAGGGGTCTCAGGCCAAGGCAGAAGATCTGTGCCCCTGCTCCCAGGAATTAAGACCTATGTCTGGTTTTCACATCTGTCCCCTGGGAGGTCAGGGGCACCAGCCTTCAGAGCTGTGCCAGTTGTAAGAACATGGCCTTACAACAACAAGATCCAAAGTGTATCTGAACCTAGTCTCTAATTGGCTCTTCTTGACTTTTTGGGTTCTTATGGTTGTTTATTGCAGTTTCTCTTTCTAATCTGAGCTTCCCTGAGGTTTTATTTAAATATGCATAAACATGTTCATGGGGAGCAGAGGAGAGGCAACCCTGGCTTGTACATTGAGTGGGAGGCACATCCACCCCCACATGGAGGACAGACACGGGGATACTCCCCACCCCCCACCTGTCTCCCAAGCCCAGATACACTACTCTGTTTACCAGTGCAATGCACAACAAAACTAAGCCATCCCTAGAACCTGGATAAAGCCTGAACAATATAGGGGCATCTGGGTGGTTCAGTCAGTTTAGCGGCTCAGGTCATGATCTCAGGGTCCTAGGATCAAGCCCCACATCGGGCTCCCTGCTCAGCGGGGAGTCTGCCTCTCTCTCTCCCCAGCTAGTGTTCTCTCTCTCTCAATCAATTGAATAAATGAATGGATGAATGAATGAATGAATGAATGAATAAATAAATAAATAAATAAATAAATAAATAAATAAATAAATAAATCAATCTATCCAAGAGAAAGAAGAAAAGGCTGCAACAATATTACTGAAAAACAAGTGTTATCCCGGACCTGCAGTGGAGGAATGGCTACAGCAAAGGAATAGGATTAACTAGAACTTTAAAGATCTGCAGGGCCAAAAAGCACCATGGTGATGTATCTAGTTCTTATTTCCTGAGTAAAAGAAGCGATATGTGTACCTGTAGATGCAAGGGAAGGTGTGTGAGGAGACCGTAACCCCAGAAGCACCCCTACAAGGGGAAGGTGCTGCTGGGTAATGGCACTGCACGTGTGATTACTTAAAAGCTCAGGTGCTTTATAGGAGGCACCTGGGTGGCTCAGTTGGTTGAGAGTCCAACTCTTGATTTTGGCCCAGGTCACGGTCTCAGGGTCGTAGGATCAAGCCCTGCATCAGGCTCTTTCGCTCAGCAGAGTCGGCTTGAGATTCTCTCTCCCCCTCTCCCTCTGCTTGCACTCTCTCAATACATACATACGTATAATCTTTTTTAAAAAGTGAAGGCTCACATGCTTTATAAAAGGCTATTCACCACATGCGATGGGGCTGGGAGGTAGGCAGCAGGAAGGGGGGGGGTCACTGCTCACCTTGAAATCGCAGCTGTTCACCATGAAGCAGAGCTCAAATGGATTCCCCATCTGGAAGGGCATCTGCATCTTCCTCTCCTCTGACCCCCAGGATCCTTTCTGCTTCGTGTTACAGACCACATATCCACCCTCCTCAAAGCGAGGGTTGAAGTGGAAGGCGATGTCACTGTCGCTGTGGCCACTATGAAAGTTCACAGCAAACCTAGCAGAGGGAAAGCGGGCAGCCTTCTGTAGCCTGGTTTATCGCCCGCAGAGGGGGCAGCCTTGTGCCTTTGAGCTTTTGACTTGGGATTGTGTCAGTCTGTAGACCTGGACCTGCGTGCAACTTGTATGGCAGGTTTGGGCCTGTCCTTGGTTGGTTGCTATCCTTCCTAGTCACCTAATTTGCACTTCCTGTGTTTTTGTGCAGTGATTGCAATTTGCCCTTACAGTGTGATTTTCCAAAAATACAT
Source organism: Canis aureus (assembly GCF_053574225.1). Lineage (NCBI taxonomy): Eukaryota > Metazoa > Chordata > Mammalia > Carnivora > Canidae > Canis > Canis aureus. Next base: position 19,004,379 of record NC_135626.1, read on the forward strand.
AGGAAATGGGTAGAGAAAAATGTTGACACTAGCAACAAGAGGCATAGGGCTTGAACATGGATTCAGATTTATATCAGAGACGGAAGTCAAGAAATGTGCCCAGAAGCAAGTGACTTTCATGCCAAGTTGATACTTGGAGGCCAGTCTCCATCAGCTCAATTGCAAAAGAAGAAAACAAATTTAAAGAATGTGTGAAATTGGGCACCAGGGTGCTCTGTTGGTTAAGCGTCCGCCTTCGGCTCAGGTCATGGTCCCAGGGTCCTGGGATGGAGCCCCACATCGGGCTCCCTGCTCAGTAGGGAGTCTGCTTCTCCCTCTACCTCTCCCCCATTTGTGATCTCTCTCTCAAATAAATAAATAATATCTTTTTTAAAAAATGGGGGAAGAAGAAGGAGAACATGTGAAATTGATGAAATATACCTACGAAGGGAGTTACTAATAGAGAAACATCGATTAAACAGTAGCTCCAGGCATAAGAGCTTTCCATATGTCTGTCTGTCTCTCAATGGAGGTTGGCTTGTGTCTCACGCATGATGTGTGGGGAGGTGGCCCTGAAGTCAGCAGGCAGGCCTGGTCCCAGATCAGACCCCAGCTCTGCACTGTTTGTCATTTGTGATCATCCTGAACCACACTACTCTCAAGTCACCATACCTTGGGAGTTGAGTGACTTCTTTTCTCTGGGGATGCTTAGTGAGGCGGTGTTCAGGAGGCCCCCAACCAAGTAAAAGCCTGTTCCTATCTCTCCTCAGAGGAAGCCCCCTCACCATCAAAACCACCTTTGGGTACAGCCATGGCTCTAAGGTGAGGAATTAAAACAAAGAACTTTGCAAAGAGCCTGGCTCACAAAAGGGGCACAATAAACGTTTGCTGGTCCTAAAACAAGTTCCAGTCTGAGGTTCTCCTCCCAGGCACCTCTGTCTTACCCCAGCCTTCCCTGAACTCAGCACCAGCCTCATTTGCCACCTGCTTCTCGGGGTCACTCTGGTCTCCCCAGCTACCGCCCAGTGCTCTCCTGTCATCCACAGCCCCCACAGCATCAAGCCCAGGGGTGGGCCTTAGGAGACATTCTATTAAATTCTTGCAGAGCCTGCTTGATTTCTTGCTAGAGGAACGTGAGTTCTGGATATTGTCCTCAACACCAGGTAGCTCCGAGCCAGCAGGCCCCACAGGAAACTGCCATGGCCCTGAACCCAGCCAGCCCTCCTTCTGGGAAAGGAGGCTGCCAGGGACTCTGGAAGCAGCAAGTCTAAGCCTGTATTCTTCTGGAAATGGAGAATATTGTTTCTGAAGTGTCTCTGGGTGGGCAGCCCGGGTGGCTCAGTGGTTTAGCGCCTCCTTCAGCCCAGGACCTCATCCTGGAGACCTGGGATCGAGTCCCATGTCAGGCTCCCTGCATGGAGCCTGCTTCTCCCTCTGCCTGTGTCTCTGCCTCTGTGTGTGTGTGTGTGTCTCTCATGAATAAATAAATCTTAAAAAAAAAGAAAGAAAGAAATGTCTCTGGGTGTATTTTTCCCTCCAGCTTAGAAAAATCCTGTCTTAGGGGCACCTGGGTGGCTCAGCAGTTGAGCATCTGCCTTCAGCTCAGGTCGTGATCCCAGGGTCCTGGGATCGAGTCTTGCATCGGGCTCCCCATGGGGAGTCTGCTTCTCTCCCTGCCTGTGTCTCCGCCTCTCTCTCTATGTCTCTCATGAACAAATAAATAAAATCATTAAAAAAAAAACAAAAACAGGGGGGATCCCTGGGTGGTGCAGCGGTTTGGCACCTGCCTTTGGCCCAGGGCGGGATCCTGGAGACCCGGGATCGAATCCCACATCGGGCTCCCGGTGCATGGAGCCTGCTTATGTCTCTGCCTGTGTCTCTGCCTCTCTCTCTCTCTCTCTCTCTCTCTCTCTCTCTGTGACTATCATAAATAAATAAAAATTTTAAAAATTTAAAAAAAATTAAAAACAAAAACAAAAACAAATCCCCACCTTAGAAAATCCCTGCCCCCAGGGAAGGATGAGGGCAGGAGCTTTTCGGGGCGGGGGGGGGGGGGGGAAGGTGGGGCCAGTCTCTGTTGGACAGGATGGGAGTAGAAAGCCATCCTGGTGCTGGAGGAGAGGGAGGCAGGGGGAGAAAGGGACATTCAGAGGCCGAGGTCCCCAAGTCCCCTGCTGGTAGGGAGTAGGGAACTCTTGGCCTCGCTCCCCTCAGAGTCTCCTGGGGGCCCTGAGGTCTCTCAGAGAAGACCCACGGACTGCATGGCCATATCCACCCAGCAGGGAAAGCCACAGTGGAGGAAGTTGTCTAGAATCGAAGTGCCCAGCTGGGCCTGGGAGTGGTGTGAAGGGATCCAGGAGGTCCCAGACCCCTGGGAGGTGATCAAAGAGAGGACCAAGAGAAGGGCTTCCAAGAGAGAGGACCACGTGTCCTCTGTGTATCCCCCAGGTACACAGACCCCATGCAAACTGGGCAAGAGCCCCACTGCCTCACGCCACCTGGACGCTGCAGTCGTTACAGCGACTGCATGAGCTTCAGAGGGGCCTCCAGCCTCTGCAGAGATGGCAAGCTCCTCCCTGTTCCTGGAGATGCTCCCTTGAAAAGGGGGAGGGGGAAAGAGCACGAGAGGGGTGTTTGTATTTTGAACCAACTTAGCATTTCCCTGAAAAGACCTTGAAACTGAAAGAGACCAAAATGCACTTGATGACAAGTTTAAAATAAATCTAGATCAGCCAAATGAGGCTGTTATGGGAAATGAAGGAAGCGATACCGGGCTGGGCACAGGCAGCTCAGGGGGTATTGGGTGAAACAACCTGAGCTGATGGCCGCCACGGTTTGCTAAGAGCAGAGTCTGGAGGAAAGAAACAGTTCCAGGTACCTGGTTCCATTGCAGTAAGGAATGGTCCCATTGATTGTGATTTTAAGTCCGTCCTGGAGACCCCCCTGGATTTTCCCGGAGAAGGGGACACCCTGCAAGGAGAAAATGCAGGTCAGTCAGTGGGCCTGCCTCCTCCTGCTTGTTCGTCAGCACTTGTAGCGAGGCCTGGGTGTGTCAGGCCCGTGCAAGGGCGTCTCAGCCTCACAGATCTTCCAGGCCTATGAGGAAGCAGACTTGAGTCCAGGTAGTTCCACAGACATTCTGCAATTGTTCCGGGGACACTTTGGGGCTCCGAGAGTTGTGATGGGGCACTGGCCTCCCTTGAGCATCTGAGAGGAAATGACAGTTTCTAAGAGGAGGAAGTAGCATGTCCACAGCCCAGAGATGGGAAGAAGCCAGGGTAGTGATGGGGGCTGTGGGAGACCCCAGGCCAAGCTCCTAGCAAAAGCTCCAGGGCCCTGGCTAGAGACTCGAAATGCCCAAGGGACCACAGAGACCACCAATGTGTTCTAGAGGATAAACCTTCTGCTCGTGACAAGGCCAGGAAGAAGGCATCCTCCCCTGCTCCTGCCCACCCCACCCCCGGGACTATGGTGACCAGGACTTTGCCCTCCCAGCCACCTCAGGTAGCACCTCAGTCCCAGGATCGAGTCCCGCGTCGGGCTCCCTGCATGGAGCCTGCTTCTCCCTCTGCCTGCGTCTCTGCCTGCCTCTCTCTGTGTGTCTCTCATGAATAAATAAATAAATTCTTTAAAAAAAACTTTTAAAAAAATGGATTTGATGTAGCCTCCACAAAAAAAAGAAGAGGAAGAAGAAAATTCTTTGAGAACTGATATGAAATGATGCCATTTGTATGTAAAAAATGGGTGGGGGAGGCTATAAACATGCATTTAACTTATTATAGATGAAATATGTGTGGATGGATTCAAAGACACTGACAACCCTGGTTGACTCCAAGGAGGAATGGGGGGCTGACTCCACTGCCCCCCACATCCACATTCCAATCCCCAGACTTTGTGGATGCTGTATGTCACCTTACAAGGCGAAGGGGACTTACAGGTGTGATTAAGTAAAGGATCCTGAGAGGGGGAGGTTATCCTGGATTATCTGGGTGGGCCTCCAGGTCCTCGGAGAGGGAAGCAGGAGAACAGAGTCAGTAAGTAGTAGGACATGTGACAACAGAGGCAGGAAGCTGCTGGCTGTAAAGATGGCAGAAGGGACCCCCAGCCAAGGTAAGCCAGCTGCCTCTGGAAGCTAGAAAAAGCAAGCAAGGCAAGATCTTCCTTTGAAGCTTTATTGATACTTCTAAATTTCTGACCCCCAGAAGTGTAAGAAAGCAATTTTGTGTTGTTCTAACTCTGGCAGGACAAGGCTGTGGTGCAATTTGGGCACGTGAGGGGGGGGGGGGGGGGCACGCACATGCACAACCGCACACTTCTATGAGAAAGAGAGAGAACTTTTGGATTTACGGTCCCACAGACATGGGTTCGCCACCCCCCACCACCACCAGTTCCTTGTGCTAACAGCTCTCCTACTGGGCAAGTCACTTGACCTGTCTGCACCCCAGGTCCCTTCTCAGAACAATAGCACTGCCTGGCAGTGTTCTTGAGAGGATTAGATGAGAGCCCCAGTGGTGTCCAGGCCTTTGACAATGGCAACTGCTTGCATCAGGATGAATTAATCCCTCTACTCCTGGCTGTGCCTGGAGCCTGAGGACTTCTTCCTCCTCTTCCGGCCAGGCTCTACAGGTGTGAGGGTGGGCAGCCTCCATCTGGAAGCCCCGTGTCACCAGAGGACCCAGCTGGCAGAGGGGGCTCACCAGCAGGAGGCAGCAGGAGACTTTTAGCCAAAGGATGCTGCCCTCCCCCCCCCCCAAGAGGTTCTGCGGCCCTTTTGGTGACTTAACCTGCCCCTATTACCTCATTACCCAGTATTAGTGCACTTTTACAGAGGAAACTGAGGCACAGAAGATTTGGTAGTTTGCCCAAAGCCACTTACCTGGTCAGCAAAAGCATGGGGTTGAAACTCTAGCACTCGTGCCCCACAGGCTGCTTCTCAGGATGAAGCACAGAAATCCTCTCCTGGCTCACCAAACGCTTCCCAGACCAAACATTGAGTCTTGTTCTAATTGTGGTTCCAGATTCTGTCCTGGACCTCTGATAAGGCTGACCAGGTGAGGCGGGTGGCAGGTGACACCATGGGCAAGGAATGGGGGCCAGACTCCCCAGGCAGCCTGGCCGTGTGACCTTCCCACCCCACTTTGGAGGAAGCAAGGTTCCCACAGCTGGATGTCAGTGGGCTGTTTGGGAGAGGGTGCCCATGAGGGTGGGCAGGTGTTCCCGAGCCTGGGGCGGGGTGGTGGTGGCTGCAACCATCTTATTTCTTGTCTGGACTCCAAGGCCCTGTTTTAGCTCACTGTTGCCCATAGGAGGATTTTCCTTCTGATTTGAACATCTCGGATGCAAGGATCGGAAAGTAAAAACTAGTCAGCAGAATAATTAAATGTCAGGGCCTGGGAGGATCTTGGGGATTCTCTGTCTGATGGAGAAGGAACCCAAGGTGACATGTTTTTGTTTTTGGTTTTTTTAATTGGCATTTTATTTTATTTTATTTTATTATTTTTATTTTTTTTAAAGATTTTATTTATTCATGAGAGACACACAGAGAGAGAGAGAGAGAGGCAGAGACACAGGCAGAGGGAGAAGCAGGCTCCATGCAGGGAGCCCGATGTGGGACTTGATCCCAACAACAACAAAAACCGAAAGGCAGCCCTTTGAGCCACACGCTGCAGGAACAGCCCACTTCCTTCTCACTCCTGAGATGGCCCCTCTACAGACTCCCTTGGCCTGCCTCTGCCTTAGCTTACCTCTCAGGGAGCAGAAACCTCAGGTCTTCCCTGCTGCCTCCAGACTCCTAATACTACAAAACACTTCCCAAGGACCCCCAGTGTGCCAGGCACTGTTCAAACACTCGAGACATGCTGCCTCTCAAATCCTTACTTAACCCTAGGAGGTGAGCTTGAGGATGATCCCCATCTTACAGATGTGGAAATTGAGGCCCAGAGAGGTCAAAGTAACTTGCCGGAGGCCACCCAGCTATTCAATGGCTGGACCCAGTCTCCAAAGTAAGCTCACTGAACTGCCCCGCTGGGCTGTTAGCCTCCCTCAGGAACCCAGTTTATTTTCCTGTTCGTACAAACTGTCACTCTCCTAGTTATCGTTCATGCCTGTCTCCCACTCCCCATTTCCCCTCACCAAGGACAGGCTCCCAGGGGAGCTTGGTAAGCATTAGTCAAAGGCACAACCCCCGGTGATCACCAGCCCACCAGCCCTGGGAAGCAGGGGACACCGGCTTGGGGTTGTGTCAGGATTGCCTCACTTAACTTTGCCCACTTGTGCCCTCTTTGGGACGTCTGCCCTCTTCACCTGCTGCCACCCCAGAGTTACCTCTCTGGGGACCCAGTGCATCCTGGGGCCCGCACCACCCCTGCCGGCAGCCCCGGAACTCACCGGGCTCAGGTAGGGAGGCTGGGAGCTGCTGAAGGCCATCTTCACACCACCTCTGTGGCCACCAATGCTCTTCACACCAGCCAGCCGGTCCTCTGCTCTGGGAGGAGTTATTTCCAGGGAAATAGAAACCAAAGCAAATTGGCAGTGACCCAAGGAGGAGGAGCCAGGGGCAGGAGGAAGTGGGTCTAGAAAAAGAAAGCAAGTAGCGTGTTGAGGGGGGGCTGGAGGTATGACCCAGGCAAGGATAGGGACACTCCCCACCCCAGTGAAATTTTCCCCTCCTCTCTCCTTTGCTCCACCCTTTTCAGAAAGCCTTAGGGAGCCTAGATAAACATCCTATGAGTGAGCCTGCATTTCTCTTCCTGCACCCTCATTCCCTCCTAGCCACCCCCAGAGGACCCTGATAAAGGCAGAACTTCAGGTCTGTGCTGGTGTGCTCTCTCTCTCTCTCTCTCTCTCTCTCTTTCCCTACAGCCTCCCTGTGTAGCCCCTGTGTGCCCTGCAGCCCCTATGACTTGTGAGTAAGAAACCTCGAATTTTCACAGGTCCCCGATGGTTGCTGCTGAGTTGTGCCTTGTAGGCATAAGAAGAACCAAAGGGCTGGTCCAGCCACAACACTGGCTCCAATGCAGGAAATATCTGAGGGGGTCTCACCACAAGTGGTATGAGGTCAGTGAGCACCCCAGGTATTTCTAGCCTGTAGCATCACTGAATCGGCTGAGACAAAAGCAACAACAGTTTGGTGGTTCCTTAAAAAACTAAACATAGAGGGCACTTAGGTGGCTCAGTGGTTAAGCATCTGCCTTTGGCTCAGGGTGTGATCCTGGGGTCCTGCGATCAAGTCCTGCATGGGGCTCCCCATGGGGAGCCTGCTTCTTCCTCTGCCTATGTCTCTGCCTCTCTCTGTGTCTCTCATGAATAAATAAATAAAACCTTAAAAAAAAAAAAACCTAAACATAGAATTCTTTCATGATCCAGCATTACCACTTCACATGTGCCATAAAGGATTGAAAGCAGGGACTCGAAGAGATATTTAAAACCCATATTTATAGCAGCATTATTTATAATAGCCAAGAGATAGGAGCAACCCAAGTGTCCATTGTTGGATACACGGATTAAAAATGTGTGTGTCGGGATCCCTGGGTGGCGCAGCGGTTTGGCGCCTGCCTTTGGCCCAGGGCACGATCCTGGAGTCCCGGGATCGAATCCCACGTCAGGCTCCCGGTGCATGGATCCTGCTTCTCCCTCTGCCCGTGTCTCTGCCTCTCTCTCTCTCTGTGTGACTATCATAAATAAATAAAAATTTTAAAAAAATGTGTGTGTCTGTGTGTCTATAGAATGGAATATTATGCAGTCTTAAAAGGGGGGAAATTTTGACATAAGCTACAACGGTGGATGAATCTTGAAGACATTACACTGAGTTGAAAGAAGACAGTCACAAAAAAACAAACGCTATATAAGTTCATTTACATGAGGTATCTAGAGCAGTCAAATTTATGGAAAAGAAAGTAGAATTGTGGTTGCACAGGGGTTGGGTCAAGGGGAATGGGGATTTGTTTAATGGTTATGGAGTTTCAGTTTTGCGAGATGAAGAATGTTGTGAGTCAATGGCAGTACAACAGTGGGGAAGTACTCGATGCCCTCAAACTGTACACTTTAGAAAAAACTGTACACTTTAAAAGGGCTAAGATAGTAAGTTTTATGTTAGGGGTGTTTTACCACAATTAAGAATTTTTTTAGGGAAAAAAAAAAAAAAGAATTTTTTTAGGGGCACTTGGGTGGCTCAGTGGTTGGGCATCTCCCTTTGGCTCAGGTTGTGATCCCACCCAGGGTCCTGGGACCGAGTCCTGCAACAGGCTCCCCATAGGGAGCCTGCTGCTTCTCCCTCTGCCTATGTTTCTGCCCCCCTCTCTCTGTGTCTCTCGTGAATAAATAAATAAAAATCTTTAAAACAATAAAATAAAAAATTTTTTTAGAATGTGACTCTGGGGATCCCTGGGTGGCTCAGCTGTTTGGTGCCTGCCTTCGGCCCAGGGCCTGATCCTGGAGTCCCGGGATCAAGAACCACATGGGGCTCCCTGCGTGGGGCCTGATTCTCCCTCTGCCTGTGTCTCTGCCTCTCTCTCTCTCTCTCTCTGTCTGTCTCTCATGAATAAATAAATAAAATCTTAAAAAGAAAAAAAAGAATGTGACTCTGATGGTCTGTATTGTCAGGCCAAGAACTGATGATCACTGTGGGGTCTCTGCTCCATTTGGTCTCACAGGGCCGAATCCAAAGCACTTCCTGCTGGACTGATAAGGGCGGGCGGGCCTCCAGGGCTTTCCAGGGGAGACCAGAGGAGCTGACAAGGAATCCGAATCTCACGCTAGGGTAGGGGAGGGCAGAGGAGGGAGAGGAGAGCCAGGGCCAGAGCAGAGCCAGGGCCCCAAAGCAATGCAGCACCTGCCAGGAGGTCCTCAGGGAACTCTGTCGGTCTCCTCAGGACTGAAGGGGAGAGGTGGGCTCTCAGCCGGGGATTGTGGGGAGGAAGGGTCCCCAAAGAACTTCCCAGGCAGCAAAGGTGAAATCCTGGAGCTGAGTTCGGCCAAGTTTAGGAAAGGACAGAGGCAGCGAGCAAGAGAGGGAGTGGAGGAGGGCAGAGCCCACAAAGGCAGGGCCGGTCGGAGTCCAGACCTTACTTCACAAGCAATGAGGAGCCTTTAGAAGTTGCTGATTTTTCAATCAAGGTAGAAACTACAAACAGTAAAATGCACCGGTCCTTAGTGTAGAGGGGAAGAAGGTGGTAGATGTCTGCATGCGTGTAACTACCAGGGGCATCAGGAGGGAGGACTCTTGCCCCCAGGGGCTCCCTCATGGCTCCTCCCAGCCAGTACCCGCCTCCCCCACAGTAACTACCATTCTGACTTCTCTCACTATAAACTCGTCTGACATACTTTTGAACCTCCCATAAATGAAATCTTACGGCAACGGCACGTGCCCTTTGGAGTCTGGCTTCTCTCACTGAACAGGCCGTGTAGGAGCTTTTCTTTGCGGCCTGGTGCGCCTTTGTATGGGCAAACCATAATTTATCCATTCGTTCTTCTGCTGATGGAGATTTGTGTGGCTTTCAGCTTTATCTCTACAGCTGCTGTGAGCAACGGTGGTGTGCGTATCTCCTGGCGCACAGACGCATGGTGCCTGTGGGACTCACCGCAATGCGGGGTAGACAGGTCTCCCTTTAGCGGCCTAGAAGGTCTTCAGCAGATAACAGACACAATCAGATGTGTAGTTTGGGAGAATCACACAAACTTCCGTGTGAAGCCTAGAGAAGCTTCGACAATGGTGAGGGTCAGGGACTCATGTTCCAGTCTTGCACTCAGGAAGGTGTCTTGTACAAAACAGAAACTTAACAAAACTCTAGCTTGCAACTTGCTTCTTCCTCCTTTCTTGTGCAACCAAAGGTTGACCTTGCATTCTAGAGTGACCCCAGGGAGACCGTGTCCTTAATGATCTAGATAAGATTGACTCGAACCACATGCCAAACCTCAAAACTTTCCAAGGACCATTGTTTAATTTTGGTGTGTGATGAAAAGATCAGATTGTCGTGGATGTTGGCTCGCAACTACTGTTTCCACATATTTACATAAATTAAATGAGTTCCTTTTATCTTTCCTTCTCTGCCTTCCTGCCTGTCAGGGGCCATGCTCTTAGCCAGGTCACTGTTCTGCTTCTCAGATAGTTTGGTGAGAAAAAGCCCGTGGCTTGCATTCAGACAGACCTAGGATTCATTCCTGAATGATATGTATTGTAAATCCTAGGGCAACTACTAAAAAAAATAAAACAGAGGATAGCTAAGAGAAGAAAAATGTAGAAAAGACAACGTGGAATTTAAAGGATACCTTTTAATCCAAAAAGAAAAATCAGGAAAAGAGGGAAAAGCACAGCCAGGACAAATAGAAAACCAGCAACAAACTAGTCAACCTAAACCCAGTTGAATCCATGATGACATGAAATGGTGAGGGACTTGACACTCCAAACCAAAGGCAGAGATTGTGATGATGGATAAAAAAAGCAATACCTAGGGGCTCCTGGGTGGTTCCGATGTTGAGCGTCTGCCTTTGGCTCAGGTTGTGATCCCGGGATCCTGGGGTCGAATCGCACATCAGGCTCCCTGGACAGAACCTGCTTCTCCTTCTGCCTGTTTCTCTCTCTCTCTCTCTCTCTCTCTCTCTCTTTCTCTCTGTGTCTTTCATGAATAAATAAATAAAATCTTAAAAAAAAAAAAAAAGCAAGACCTAGAGTGATGTATTTTTTTAATTCTGGCATAATTCACATACACTGTTGTATTAGCTTCAGGTGTACCATAGAGTGATTTGACAATTCTATACATTTCTCAGTGCCCACTATGGTAAATGCACTCTGAAACCCCTTCACAGAGTGGTATGTTTTAATTGAGACCTCTTAGTTAAGCTGGGACTATGTTTCTTGAATATTCTCTCTTTCTGCATAGTTCTGGATGCCACAAAACAAGTTTAGCTTGCAGTTTGGAAGGAGGAACTGGAGTTGCTTCCACACCCAGACGGTTGCCACTTGTGGGTGTTATTGCTCACCTGCTAGCTGTCCTGTTGGCGTGGGGTAGCGGCGGGGCCTGAATTCAGCACCACTGCATCTCCTCCTTCACCTGCTTCTGACTCTGCTCAGATGTGTGATCAAAGGCTCATGCTTTTCTCCCGGGACATGCTCATCATCAAAGAGAGAGGCTTGAAGGCAGTGAGAGAAAATGTGTTCCACAACCTCGTGGGTTCCACTGATTCTCACAGGCTCCATTTTTGTCCTTGCTCTGCACATACCCCTTTGTGTCCCTGTCCTCTTCCTGACTGCCTGTCCTGCTGACTTCAGACTGTAACAGTGAGCATAGAAGACTACTTGCCCAGCTCCCACAATTACAGATTCCTAGTAACCACATCCTACTCAAATTCCTGCAAAGCACATTGGAAAATTGTTCTGGTAGTTTCTTGCAAAGTTAAGCATACCTTCCTTATGACCTAGAGATTCCACTCCTCAGTGTTTACTTCAGAGTGAATAAAATCATATGTCCACACCGAGACCCATGTAAGAATTTCATAGCAGCTTAACACATAGCCCAAGTATCCACCAAAAAACAGATGAACACACTGTAGCATAGCCACACAACAAATACAGTAATAGAATGAAACAAACTACGGATAAACACAATATAGGTAAGGCTCAAAGATATTATGCTGAGAAAAAGAAGGCAGTCACAAAATGTATGAATGCTTCCATTTCTATGAAGTTCTACAACAGACACGAGTGGCCCATGATGAAGGAGTGCAAATAGTGGTGCTTGCATCCCCACTGGGGTTGGGCAGGAGGGATCTTTCTGGGGTGATAGAGATGCTCTCTGTCTCAACAAGATCTTGGGCCACTTGGGTGTAGGTACTTGTCAGAAATCACTGAACTATACATTTCCATTCTGTTCTTCCCACTTGTGTGCAAAGTAAACCTCAGTTTCTAAAAACTAGCTTGAGAGAGGCCCAAGGAACGAAACTCCATGTGTATTTCAAAATTTTTAAAAAGCTTTTTTTTAAACAAAAACCAGGCCCTGGGGTATGTCAGCAGGAAAGACATCATATACGGTGTCCCTCCCCACTTTTCCGCCAGAGGATACATCCCAGGACCCCCGAGGGATGCCCGAAACCCTGGATGTACCAGCTCTTGTATGTGTACTACACTTTTTCCTCTACATATGTACAGATGGCAAAGTCGCGTTTATACATTGGGCACAGTGAAAGATTACAATAATAATAAAATGGAACGATCACAACGATACTGTAATAAATGTCATGTGAATGTGGTTTCTCTCTCTCTCTCTCTCAAAATATTCTACTGCACTCCCCCTTCTTCTTGTGATGTGAGCTGCTAACATGCACGCGTGACCACTTGTGATGTGAGCTGCTAACATGCACACGTGACCAGGTGGAGCGAGGGGAGTGAGGTGGCGCAGGCTCCTGCGGACCTGGCAGTTTGTCGCAAGGAGGATCTGCTGTTTCCAGACAGTCCCGGAAAGGGCGGATAAGGGGGGCCGCTACTGCATTCCTGGGGAAGAGCCGGCGCCAAGCAGTCCGAGGTCCCCTCCAGGGATCTAGCCTGCGGGGACCACCTGCAGGCCTGGCTGCCTCTGCCACTGCCTGGGCAGCTCAAGGGGAAGCGCAGTGGAGTGTAGAATAGCCTCCATTGGCCGACTCCCTGCCGCCTGGGGGGCGATCCTCCTCCAGCCCACACTTTCCCTCCTAGTCTCTTACGGTGAGGACTTGCAGGCTCCAGTGGGCTCTTCTGCCAGGGGTATATACAGGGCAAATGAAAGGCTGCCAGGCTTCCTTGGAGTAACTCGGGGACACCCGGGGTGAGCTCTGTCTCCACCACGGGCTTGACCTTCCTCCACAGGGGCTGCTGATTGAGTCACCCCTTCCCAGAGCAGAAGTCAAAACTGACCACTTGTTCAGAAGGAATGGAGAAGGGGAAGCACACTTGTCTTGGGAGGGGAAGGGGACTATGAGGTAGGGTAGGGACAGATGGTGGCAGGACAGGGTGACATCTTCCCCCCGCCTGGGCCCCCTTCTGCCCTCTGGCCCCAGCCAAACGCTCACCGGCATGCCCAGGTCTTGGTCTGATAAGAAGGAATCGAAACTGTGTTCCATGGGTGACTTAGGCAGTTAAGAGTCTGCCTTTGGCTCAGGTCATGATCTCGGGCCAGGGTCATGGGATCAAGTCCCTGCATCGGGCTCCCTGCTCCGTGGCAGAGAGCCTGCTTCTCTCTCTCCTTCTGCCTGCCGCTCCCCCTGCTTGCACTCTCTCTTTAATAAAAAAAAAAAAAAAAAAAAAAAAGAAGTAGGAATCAAAACTACTCAGAACTCAAGGAACTTCTACTGGAATCCACAGCTTTCCAGGAAAAGGAGGGTACATATATACAACAATGACTCTTCCGGGAGCCCTGAAACAAATAACCCCAGCGCCGGCGTAGGGTGGAAACGTTCAGCACGGTGATACTCAAACTTTAGTGAGCCCAGAATCTTTCCCAGGGCCTGGGATTGGGTAGTTTGGAGGTGTCTGGAATTCTGCATTTCCAACAGACCCCTCACACCGAGCTGGGTAACCCATATTACAAGCCTGGGAGGCACTTTAAGGAAAAAGAACACACGCTTAACTAAAATAGATGACTAAATAAACACACTGCTGGGGCCCTGCCCACAGGTCACACAAAGGAGTGGCCTTGCAGTCAGAGCCTCTTAGGCCTGCTGGTGAGCCCACCTCTGAGCCCAGAGGATTCTGATGTCAGAGGCAGGTGGCACACCATAGAAGAAGCACAGACTAGCACAGGATGTGTACTGAGGCTGCATGCCCAGCGCTGGGCTTGGCTCTGGGACCACAGACCAAGGAGATGTTGTCCTTTCCCTCCAGCGGTTCATAAATCATCAGGGTTGGTGGGGATGCAAGTTGTGAAATGCACTGATGGACAATGAAGGAAGCATATTCAGCCTGCGGTCGGGGCACAGCAGCTGAGTGAGGCCAGGCAGGTTACTTGAACTCTGTCAGCCTCAGTTTCCTCATCCATAAGATGAAGCTAATCATGGGGCCTTATTTCATTAGGTTGTGAGGACCAAGTGAGCTGGTGCTTGTGAGGCACCGAAGTCAGTGCAAGGAATAAGCACTCCTGAAATTCTGTTTGTTCACATACCGTACTTGCGGGTGGCCCCTGGACTGAGTCTTGAGGCAGTGGTGATATCCCTTCCATGGACGGCGGGGATAAGGAGCCGAAGAGCATGCTGCACCGGAGAATCACTGGGGGCCCGTGTGAACAATCATGCAGTACCAGATGTGCAGAAGTAATCTTATCATATCAACAAATTAGCCAGACACACCACCGCTCTGCCTTTAGTGCTTGTGTGACTAATCTTACTTGCCAATTTCCTGTAAATCAACTTATATGCATTTGTTTTTAAAAGAAAACTTCAGGGGTGCCTGGGTGGCTCAGTTGGTTAAACATCTGCCTTGAGCCCAGGTCATGATGCTGGGGTCCTAGGATGGAACCCTAAGCAGGGAGCCTGCTTCTCCCTCTCCCTCTGCCTCTTCCCCCACCCAATGTTCTCTCTCTCAAAAAAATAAATACAATTTTTAAAAAGATTAATAAGATAAATAAATAAAAGCAAACTTCATGGCATCACCATAAATGAAAACCATCACCACTCCCATAAATAAGAACTCCTGGTGGGCAAAATGGGTGAAGGTGGTCACCCAAATTTTGGGGGGACACAAATATTGAAACCATTGCAGTCAACAAATACTCTGCACATCATAAAATCTAGAAAAATAATTTTTTTTAAATTTAATTTCCTGGTGGGCAGCCCGGGTGGCTCAGCAGTTTAGCGCCACCTCCGGCCTGGGCTGTGATCCTGGAGTCCTGGGATCAAGTCTCACATCGGGCTCCCTGCATGGAGCCTGCTTCTCCCTCTGCCTGTGTCTCTGCCTCTCTCTCTCTCTCTCTCTCTCTGTGTCTCTCATGAATAAATAAATAAAATCTTTAAAAAAATTAATTTCCTGGCACTATAATACTTTCCTACTTTTTTGGCTGCATACTCTTTGCTTCTCTCTGTGGGATGAAGATGTGACACATTTTCCATAAAGGAAGTAGGAAGACCATCTACTTCTTGAAGTCCACCGCGTGTGTACTCTGGGACACATTCCATTGGGACGTGTTTCTGGCCCCACAACTTTTTATCTGGACCCAGGTGGTCTGGCACAATGGGCAGGAGGAGGGTTCCAGAAGCCATTCCTAAACTGGGACAGCTGGGAATCACTGAATTATTCACCGAAGTGTCTGTGAACCACATACATATATCCCATTCAACCTAGAATAAACATATGCCCAACTCAACAACTCTCTTAGTTCGATCCCCAAAATGCATATGGCCTCTCCGATACTACCTGACCCAAGAGGCCTTATGATAGAGGAGAAGTCAGAGGCGAAGGAGACGATAGTGTTAATCAGTTCACTCAATACATCTTAGCTCTTTTTTTTTTTTTTTTTCTGGTTACATCTTAGCTCTTGCAAATGTTATGCATGCCTGTGGCCCTGCAAACCCATTGCCTCTGCAGTGAAGAACCCTGAAGTCCAAGCTTCTCGGTGACCCCACCTCTGGGTTCTGCTCCTAAACTTGCCGGGAAGACAGACAGCGGTCGGGCTGGCAGCCAGCGGCACTTGCCATAGGAAGATGAAACCTGGTTTGTTTATAGCTCCTGGCCCCAACCCATGCCTTTCCTCTCCGTGGCTCCCCTGCCCCCCTCCTTCCCTACGCTGCTTTCAGGAGCCAAGTCCCTCTTCATTCACCAGGAACGCCCCAGAAAAGGAACCAGTGTTTATGGACACCAGTGGGCCAAGGATTTTACATCTGTCACCTCTGGTCAAGCTCCTGTCAGGCCTTGCTGTGCTGAATCATCAAGGAATCTAAGAATCAGAGAAGTGCCCCGTGCCACACCTGTAATGAGCAGCCGAACCAGAATAAAGACTGGGTCACCCTGGCTTGCAGGTCTGGCACTCCTCCTGCCGCCCCCAGTGGCCCCTCTCTCCATTTTGGTGTCCCTGGAAGAGATGGCCTGAGCGACCAGCCACCAGCTACTGACCTGCTGAGTCGATGCCACCAGCGCTGCTTAATCAGTCCACGTCCTAGTGATCTGTTGCGTGAAATTATACAAAAACTGAGTAGCTTCAAACAATGACAACATTCACCTGGCTCACAAATCTGAACTCCAGCAGCGCCCGGTGGGGAGAGCTCGTCTCTGCCCCAGAGTGGGAGCCAGATGGACTTTTTTTTTTAATTTTATTTTTTTAAATTTTTATTTATTTATGATAGTCACACAGAGAGAGAGAGAGAGAGAGAGAGGCAGAGACACAGGCAGAGGGAGAAGCAGGCTCCATGCACCGGGAGCCCGAAGTGGGATTCGATCCCGGGTCTCTAGGATCGCGCCCTGGGCCAAAGGCAGGCGCCAAACCGCTGCGCTACCCAGGGATCCCTTTTATTTTTTTTTTTTTAAAGGTTTTATTTATTTGAGAGAGAGAGAGTGTGTGTGTACAAGCAGGGGAGAGGGAGAAGCAGGCTGCCCATCAAGCAGGGAGCCTGATATGGGGCTCGATCCCAGGACCGGGAATCATGACCTGAGCTGAAGGCAGCCACTCAACCAACTGAGCCACCCAGGCACCCCCAGATGGACTTTATAACCTAGCCTCAGAGAGCCATTTCCTCCACATTCTACTTCTCCAGGCAGTCCCAAAGTCCCACCCAGGTCCAAGGAGCGGGAGGAGACCTCACCTCTTGGTGGGGAGCAGTAAGACTCTGGAAGGGCTTGGGGACTGGTAATGTTTGGAAGACACAATGACTGCCATGGTCAATAACCAAGTGCTGGGCTCTCCTGGGCGCTGGGCTCAAGGAAGACCTGATAGGTACAGACAAGGAAGTGCTCAGAGACGGGTTTGGTTTTTTTTCTTTTTTTCTTTTTAAGATTTTATTTATTTATTTGAGAGAGAGTGAGAGAGAGATCACAGAGGGAGAAAGAGAAGCAGATTCACCGTTGAGCAGGGAGCCCAACACAGGACTTGATCCCAGGACCCCGGGATCATGACCCAAGCCAAAGGCAGATGCTTAACCGACTGAGCCACTCAAGTGCCCCTCAGTTTTAAGGTAATTTAACACTGGTATAGTGCTGATTATGTGCTGAGCACCGACCTAGGTGCCTTACATTTAATCCTCCATTAGCTTTATGAAGTAGGTGCAATTAATTATGTCTAGTCCACGTGGGATGAAAGCACAGAGAGGTGAAGCAACATGCCCAAGGTCACACAGCCAGAAAGTGTCGCAGCTGGGATTCAGCCTAGGCAGTGCAGCAATGAAGCCTGTGCTGCTAACCCCTGCACCGCCCTGCCTCATTTTTCAGATGCCTTTTCATAGAACGGGCTTCCTTTCACGGGCCCCAACATCTGTTGTGGGGAACATGGTCCCGTGTGGCTGTGTGTTTTCGCTCCCAGGGATGAGGAGACCTCTGCCAGAATCTGTCTCCTGGTTTCATTTTCTTTTTTTTAAGATTTATTTATTTGAGAGAGAGAGAGAGCGAATGGGGAGAGGGAACAGAGGGAGAGGGAGAGAATCTCAAGCAGGCTCCCTGGTGAGCATAGAGCCTGACATGGGGCTCCATCCCAGGACTCTGAGATTATGACCTGACCTGAAATCAAGAGTTATCTGCCCAACTGACTGAGCCACCCAGTCCCTCCTGGTTTCATTTTTGATCAATATTTTCCATGCCTGGGCAGGAGGAAGCCTAGAGCATCAGGTGCTGCTTTGGGTCCTGTCAACACCCTCTCATCCAGGGCTTGTTCCAGAGGGGGCAGCAGGGAACAGGGGGTGGAGGCTGCTCTGCTGAACAGACAGGAACAATGAATCCATTCTCTTTTGTATCCAGGGATTTCCTTGTAAAAAGTTAACATGGAGTGAAATGGTATTTCCCATGGTATTCCCATGGAGTGGAACATGATTTACAGAGGGACCCCGGGGGCAGCCCAGGTGGCTCAGCCGTTTAGTGCTGCTTTCAGTCCAGGGCCTGATCCTGGAGACCTGGGATCAAGTCCCACGTCGGGCTCCCTGCATGGAGCCTGCTTCTCCCTCTGCCTGTCTCTGTCTCCGTCTCAGTGTGTGTGTGTGATGAATAAATAAATAAAATCTAAAAAAAAAAAAAAAAAAAGGAACCCAGGGGTCAAAGCAAGAGCCAGACACTTTGAGAGTCAGCCAAACTTGTCTTCAAATCATTCAAGTCCAAGCTTCCTCATGGTCGGATGAGGCTGGACAGATGGTTGGATGACCAACCATGGTTACTTCTCCTCAGTGGTCCCCTACTCCTTCTGTAGATGGGGGTAATACTTGTTTCATATAATGTGCCTGTTATGAAATGAGAAGACATATACCACACAACAGGCACGTAGCGATGTTCTCTTGCTTTACCTTGGCCTCCTGGTATGTGTCCAGACCTACATCCTGCACCCAAAATCTCTGAACAATATATAACCATGTGGAGCTTTCACCTCTAGTTTCTAGACACTCTACCTCTAGTAATATGGCCTAACATGGTATTATTTTTAGCAGCCCTGTCATTCAGTGGTTCTTACCAATTAATATCCTATAGTTCTTTCCATATGTCACAGCTGGTCCTCAGCCTCCTCCCAGCAACCATCATAATTTGCCCAGGTGCAGACATTGATGGTTGGTAGTGTTCCAGAAATGTGGCAAATCCCAGGCTCCTTCCTCTATGACTCAGGGCTTTCTTCCACATTGCCATGGAAGGCTTGCCCAATCCACCCAACAAAGGAGGGGCCGGGTAAGATTCAGAGCCCAGGCTCCCTGCACCTCGGCCCTGACCACCTCTATTCCCAAGGGGTGTCGGCCCAGTACTGTGCTCAAGAGGGAAAGATGGGAAAGATTAAGTAGACACTCAGTTCCTACTCGATAAGGTGAATGAGCCTGTGCTGGTCTACTCCTCCAATGCTGTTCCTTCCTCCCAGACTAGAAACTTACTGAAATGACTGACGATCTTTTTATTATTTATTTAAAGGTAAGGATGGGGGTGGAAGAAGGAAACTCTCGCAACCACTTTGGAAATTAGACATTGCCCTGGCCCATCTCCGTACACAAACTTTTTTTTTTTTTAATATTTTATTTCTTTATTCATTCATGAGACACACAGAGAGAGGCAGAGACATAGGCAGAGAGAGGAGCAGGCTCCCTGAGGGGAGCCCGATGTGGGACCCAATCCCGACCCCAGGATCATGCCCTGAGCCAAAGGGTTGAATCTTGCTCAGCATCCCTGGATGTCCAGTCTCTCTTCTCCAAGCACTAGAAGCCTGGGTTTTAGCTGGGCTTGTGACAGCCCTGATTAAAGAGGACACTACCAGCTGAGGGCTCTTCACCCCACAACTTACCTTTCAGGTCTGCTTCTTTTCTTTTATTTGTAAGACTGGGACGGTAGTAGTACCTCCCGAGTAGAGCCATAGGAGGATTAAGTGAGTTAATCGTGCATAGTGCTTACAGCAGGGCCTGGCACATAACACGTGCATGGGGACAGCTGTTCACAGGTGCTGTGGACTTTTGGATCAGAACAAAAGAGACTTTGTGTGTTGTCCTGGGGCCACCCTCACCAATCCCTTCCCATTCCAAGCTGCTCTGGGGAGCAAAAGAGAGGGCCTAGCTTTCCCTTCCCAGGATTAATCCACATCAGAAACCTTGTTCCCTCCGAAGGCTTATATCCTAAGGGCTGGAGCCCAGGTCTTTATTTATTTTTAAAGATTTTATCTATTTATTCATGAGAGACAGAGAGAGAGGGGCAGAGACACAGGCAGAGGGAGAAGCAGGCTCCACGCAGGGAGCCCAACGTGGGACTCGATCCCGGGTCTCCAGGATCAGGCCCTGGGTTGAAGGAGGCGCTAAACCACTGAGCCACCCAGGCTGCCCTGGAGCCCAGGTCTTTAGAGCTACTTTTCTGATAGCGTCGTACAGTAACGGCCCCCAAAAAGTCACGCTCCCCTGCATCCATGCCGCTTGCAATGTGACTGCTCTTCCTCCCCTCGAGAGATGGAGTCTCCTTTCCTGCCCCTGAATTGGGGTTGGCCCATAACTTGCTGTGGCCGACAGAGCGCAAAAGCGACATTGTGCAATTTCTGGGGTGGGCCTTAGGCGCCACACAGTTAAATGGTTAAAATGAGATTTATGTTTATTTAAGAGGTAGGGGTGGAGGGAGAAGGCTATTAAGCTCCAGCTGTAAAACGCTGTTCCTGGGAAGTTCTGAGTCTGCAAGGGGCCGAGACTGTGGTAAAAGGCGGATCAGCGCTGGTGGGAGAGGAGGCTACTAACCATCCGGGCCTTTCCTCTTGGGGTCCCCAGAGGGACTGAAGGATACTTGGAAAGAGAATCACTTTCTCACTGTGTGACTCTACATCACTTGCTGCCTCAAGGCGGGTTAAGGACCTACCCGTAGCTGGGGCCTCTCCCTGGGCAGCTCTCAGCTGGGGGCAGTGGCCGTGTGCTCTGGGGCAGGCGGGTGGGAGCACAGGATCAGGCTCTCGTCGTCGGGTGGCCCTGTTGACAGCGGGATCTGCAGGAGGGCTGGGGACTGTCCAGGCCCCAAAGCGAACAGGGATTAATGCAGGTGGCTGGACTCCAGAGCTCTGGTACGTAAGTCGCCCCCACGCGTGCACTGCTCGGGCGCCGCCAGAGGACACCCCCTTGCGCCGAAGTCCAGTGACGTGTCGGGCTCCCACCAAGCCCCGGGCCTTCTGGGGAGGGGTGCTGCCATGTGCGGTGAATCAGCGTGTGTCCCCAGAGCACGCGGCCCGGGCGGCAGGGAGGAGGGCGAGCCTGCACAATCTCCCCTGATGCTGGGCCTCCTGGCACCAGCTCGTCCTTAGCTCCAGCTGCCTCCTGCCGGCCCCCGGGGTCGGGCCAGAACCTACACTGGGTGGCCTGTGGGCCACGGCCAGTCTGCAAACTGGTTTTGTTTGTCCTATACACAGAATAAAAAAAAAAAAAAATTAAAATAAAAGAAAAAGAAAAGCTAACTTTTGGAAATTTGGAGATTTCACCAAACAAACAAACAAACAAAATAAAAAATCCAGACTTCTAGCTCCTGTTAAAAACAAACGAAAAGAATGATAAGGGATGTTTGGGTAACTCAGTGGTTGAGCATCTTTGGCTCAGGGCACCATCCCGGGTCTGGGGATCGCGTCCCACATCGGGCTCCCCGCGGGGAACCTGCTTCTCCTTCTGCCTATGTCTCTGCCTCTCTCATGAATAAATAAATAAAATCTTAAAAGAAAAAAAAAAAAAAGATAAAAGGGAAGGTCTGGCAACACTGGGTTCTCCTTCCCAGGAGGCGACAGTTCACCGGAGGGGGGACCAGCTGTCTCACAGAGCACATTGTCCGGTTCCCCAGTCTTCACCACCCTCCCACTTGGGGGAGGAATTGTCGCTGGGTGCTGGGTGCCGGCTACTCCCTCAGGCGATTGCTCTAGCTCCTAGCAACTTTGAGCCCTGAGCACCTTTCCCCTGCAAACCAGTTGGTACTTGGCCCTGAGGACATCTTTGAGCTACCTTCCTCAACCACTGCTCTCAACTGGCCCCTTGGGGCTTCTGGCACAGGACGGGGGCACCCATTTCGGAGTCACACACACCTTCTGAAGACACAAAGCTCCTGTCAACGTTTTGGGAGGCGCAGGCCTAAGGGCTGGATTGTATCTGCATTCTTCTCAGCCTAGCAGCAGGGGATGGGAGAGCTCATTCTTCCAGTTACAAAGCTCTCCTCCGGGGATCCCTGGGTGGCTCAGCGGTTTAGCGCCTGCCTTCGGCCCGTGTGCGTGACCCTGGAGTCCGGGGATCGAGTCCCACGTCGGGCTCCCAGCATGGAGCCTGCTTCTCCCTCTGCCTGTGTCTCTGCCTCTCTCTCTATGTCTATCATGAATAAATAAGATCTCTTAAAAAAAAAAAAACTACTTCTCTAAAAAAACAAAGCTCTCCTCCACGTATACGCATTAAAACTTATGCCCAAGGACCCAGGTGTGCTGCCATGTGGGAGCTGTGGTACCCCTTGTCCCTCCTCCATACACCAGCCACCAGTACCTGCCAGCGCTGCCCCCAACCCCCACTATATTCCCGTGAGGTCCTCTTTCCTGTGCCAAACTCTGGAGCCATCTATCCCTGCAGAAGCCTGCATGAATGCAATAGCATACAAAAAATCCAATTGCAGGATACAGAGGTAATTAGGGAATGTTAAATATTAAACAATGTGTCAAAGGGCCACTGTGTGCCAAACCCTCCCTCCCCCTTTCCAAGATAACCAGGGATCTTTTTTTTTTTTTTTTTAAAGATTTTATTCATTTATTAATGAGAGACATAGAGAGAGAAGCAGAGACACAGGCAGAGGGAGAAGCAGGCTCCATGCGGGGAGCCCGACGTGGGACTCGGTCCCGGGTCTCCAGGGTCTCCAGGATCGCACCCCGGGCTGAAGGCGGCGCTAGACCGCTGAGCCACCGGGCTGCCTGATAACCAGGGATCTTAAAGGGACTCCCACCAGAGCCTCACTGTCTCTTAGGTTAACTTCTAACCTAACCCTGCGCAGGCCCTGGGGAAACAGATTTCCATTGCTTTTATTTAGCACCTACTCGAAAGATAAAAATGGCCTGTCAAGAAAGAAAAAGGACTCTAGCAGCTAGAGGTCTTATCGAAAATCATTAGGGAAAACCGCTGGTTATGGCAGTTATAAACAAGCACCCCCCAGTTATGGAGACTGGGGACCCTCAGCTATAGCACTGGGTCCTCAGAATGAGGCCACATTTTTAGTTTTCCTAGTTCCCACCCTTACTCTTTTTTTTTTTTTTTTTTAAAGATTTTTGGGCAGCCCCGGTAGCTCAGCGGTTTAGCCTGCTTAAAATAAAAAGATTTTTATTTATTCATGAGAGACACAGAGAGGCAGACACAGGCAGAGGGAGAAGCAGGCTCCATGCAGGGAGCCCGATGTGGGACTCGATCCCAGAATTCCGGGATCAGGCCCTGAGCCAAAGGCAGATGCTCAACTGCTGAGCCACCCAGGCGGCCCCCCTTATTCATTTCTACAGCAAGGTGTGCTCCCAGGCAGTGTCCCTATGCCCACTTGGAGCTCCCCTGGATGCCCCTAAATGTGATCCCTGTCCAGCTTCTCATCCACAGGCTCACCTTCTCAGCGACTGACTCTATCAGCAGGGGGAAGCAGACATTTAGGGAGCTACCCTGGAAGCTCACCTCTCCCCCACATCCAATCAAAGCTCAGGTCATTATCCCTTTTTCTCTGGTTCAGCCCTCCTCCAGTCCCTCCTGTGTATCTAAGATATAAATCTAATTATGGCCTTCCCCTGCTCAGGCATCTTCCATGGCTCCCCAAGGCTTGGTCTGTTAAAGTCATAACTCCCTGGCTTGGCACCTGCAGGATCCTCACCAGTTCCAAGTTCCACTTTTACAACAGCTTGAAAATTCATGTGAAATTCATTTGAAAATTCCCAAAGCATCTCATGTGTTCCCAGATCTCTGAGCCTTTGCTATGCTGTTCCTCAGAATAGAATGCCCTGCTCGTTTGTTTGCACCAGGCATATATGACCGTAAAAGTCAGCTGCAAGGCCACTTCCTCTACAAAGCCTGCCAGGCAGACAGGGACCCTTTCCTTGGGCCACTTGTTGGCTCATAGCTGAAGGCAAGGGCACTACCACCTTTTTATGTGTGTTCTAGAACTTAGCACCATTGCCTGAGCACAGGTGCTCAGTAAATGACTGGTAAGTTCCTCGGCTTTCGCTGAAAGGAAGTTTTGGCGTCAAAGCCATGAACTGCATCCTGAACTAGCCACCTTTCAGCCATGTCATCTTGGGGGATCAACCTCTTGTGCCCCAGCTTCCTTGATTGAAACATCACAATTCCTGCCTCATGGCATCGTTCGGAGGATTACACTAAGGAGGGTGGGTGGCATGTGCAGAAAGCACCTCCCTGGCTCAGAAGAGGGCCTTGTGAATACTGGATCCCTCTCCTCTATCTGTTCTGCTCACTCCAACCTCCAAAGCACCTACTTCTCTACCTGACTGGCAAGGAGAGGCTCCTAGAAATAAAATTCAGATAAATGAGCATTCCACTTCCCACCCCACCTCTAAGGCTTCCATGACGCAAGGCATCTCCAGCCCAGGAGACACTGACTGGATTTGGGTCTGCTTACTCTTGGGGGCTGGATGACCATCCTCTGTGCATCATGGGTTCTTTTTTTTTTATTATTTTTATTTATTTTTATTTTTTTTATTCATGATAGGCACACAGTGAGAGAGAGAGAGAGAGGCAGAGACATAGGCAGAGGGAGAAGCAGGCTCCATGCACAGGGAGCCTGACGTGGGATTCGATCCCGGGTCTCCATGATCGCGCCCTGGGCCAAAGGCAGGTGCCAAACCGCTGCGCCACCCAGGGATCCCTGCATCATGGGTTCTGATGCCATTCTGTCTCCACTCTTCTGTGCCTTCAAGGTCCATGGATAATTTCTTTCTTTGGAAGGAGCTCCTAGAGGGGGTGCAACCCCCACTGACTCCCCCACCCATTCCTGTTCCCTGTGCCATCCGAGTAGCTCCTCACACTCCTCTGGAACTGACCCAAGTAGACACAAGCCCCAGACATCATGGTACACTTTTATTCACAAACTCCAGACACCCAGGCCTGGCCTGGCACAAAAGATGTGTTCTTGCCAGTGGCAAAAAACTAATACAGCACGTTCATTAATACTAACCATTTTAATTTAAATTAATAGCATTTCTGGAAGACAAATGCAGTTGATAGAAAATATAAAAACTTTTACTGTACAAATTTTACATCACATTCAAAAAAGCAAGTGTGTGCCTGTGGCCACGGAAGACGCTGGTTTTACACACACTAATGAAATCCGGGCTAACACTGCAGCATCACACAAGCTCTCTAAACGGCTTCACATTTACATCTCCACTCGGCCCCCTAATCAACACGGAACAGCAATGCAGGCTTATAGGACACACGGCTGCCCCCTGTAGTCACAAGGAGAAATGCCACTAAGAGGGCAGAGGGGCTCCAGCACCCTGCATGGATTTGGTGACATGGAGAGGCGAACGTTGCTACACTGCCCACGACCAACAGGGAGCTTGCTAGGACTGAAGACCTTGAGTTGGACAGAGACCTAGGGACTGCACCTCTGGTGGCTAAAGGCAGCAGGGACAAGGGCCCTAGGGTTTTGGAGGGGATGCTAGGGACTGGGGACGTGCCATGAAGGACCAATGCTTGGGGTCCACTCTCAGACCCCGGTGGGGACCCCCGCTATCCCCAGAGCTCTCGCCAAGGAGGCCATCTCAGCTTCTCCATCCCCTTCACAGTTGGCCATGCAGGCTGAATTCACAGTATCTGCCGTCCTTCGTGTTTCCACAACAGACGGGAAGAGCACACAGAAGGGCAAGCATGTCTTCTCAACCTCAATTCACAGTCACTTTGAGTGGGAGAAGGGGACTACTTTTCTCTTAAATGACAGGCAGTGCAGGGGTAGGCCAAGAGCTGGGAGGCTGTCCAGGGTCCTGCAGATGAAGGGGCTGTCACCCCCAGACCTTCACCTCCGCCTCACGGTTCCTGGCAGAGGGTCAGTTCCTCTAAGGGCAGAGACTGTGGCTGCTCCTGTTGCGGAGTCCCCTGCACTTGCACAAGACACCGTTGGTGTTTGATGAAAGCTTCCTGAACTGATCTGCGGCATGATACTCATTGGGGAGGCCAAGGGATGAGGAGGTGAAAGCAGCAGTCCCACCTGGAGCTGAATCCAGCTGGTTTACAGCTCCAATCTTCCCTAAGCACCCTGACTAGGAAGGGTTAAGGAGCTCAGGTCTGGGGTGCTGATGGGCAGTGGGAGCCCAGATACCCTGCATGGCTGCACAGCTCTGCTAAGCGTGTGTCAGCCAAGGGGTGCCTGACCTGGGGACAGGAAGACAGCCCTACAACTTCTAGGTAGTGGCTTGCTTCATAGGACATTTTGGCTAGACTCCAGGGAAGGCTCTGAAGATTGGGAGCTTTGCTAAATGGGTCTAAATGAAAGGGATGAGAGGACCACATGCCCCTCCATCTTGGCTCAGGGCATGGCTCAGAGCATTCTGGGTCTGAATCCAACCACATCTCCACCCTTGTCACCTTCAGTCAGTTCTGGTTTGAGGCCTAACATGGTGAGTAACACCCACTGAAGGCTTGTTTGCCATTTGGTACTATCCCTTTGGGTGACAGCTTCTAATGAAGATAGGGAGGGTGCTCTCACATCACAGACTTCCCCTACTCACACCCCTCCTTCTGGTGCAAATGTACACACATAGGTAGGTGGCCCTGACTTAGTTCATGGGAAGGCTCAAAGACTGGTGGGCTGGGTGGGTCTAGATGAATGGCGTGGAGGGGCATAGGCCTCCTGTCTTAGCTAAGAGCTCAGAACACGGACTGCAGAAGAGTCAGGAGTGGCTATGGGCTTTCATTTCAACAGTACAGGGGGAGAATGGGCAGGCAGTTCCAGAACCTTGGCATGACTGATAGAGCTTCCAAAGAGCTAGGTCACCCCTGTGACTGGGAGGGTGGGCTCAGGGGGCCTGCTGCCTGCCACTTCTCCCTTCCCTTTGTCCTCACCAAGCAAGCTTTCATGGTATACACAGCTGCTGGGCTGGGCCTTAGGTCTGGGGTCAAAGGTCAGCCAGGACTGGGACGTGTCTAAAAAGCTGAAGCCGGGAGTGCCATCTCCTTGGTGTCTTCCTGGAAGCTGTGTGAAAGAAACCTCTCCACAGGTGAGAGGCTACCTCCACCCTGGCTACCAACCCACGAACCCCTGGATCAATCTAGATACTATTTGCATTTTATCTGTCTCTCCTTTTCCAGCAGGTATGGGCTGGATTATTGGGGTCAAAAGGGAAACAAACTCTCGGAAATTCCTGACCCTCATAATCCAGCTTGGTTCCTAGCCAGGGTTTCTTCTGACAGAAGAAAAAGGGACAGCGTCCCTTTGATAGGATAGGGCAAGAACCCAACACAGGGACATTCTCTATGGCTGGGCTTTAGGGCCAAAGCAGAGTCCAGGTCAAACCTCATGGTTCCCTTCCTCCCTGGAGAACAGCCACAATCATGATGCTTTTCTTTCTTTTTCTTTCTTTTCCTCAATGCCGACAGGGTCCTCCAGAGGGGAAGGCCACTTCCGCCATCCTGGCCAGTGGTGCCAGTGTGCCTCTGAAGAGCACTTTTTATTATTACCTACTGTAAAGCATCAAATTCACTCCCCAGAAACATATATGTAAACATTCGCTGCCTGTTGGGGCAGGTCTGGTTGTCAGTAATGTCACTTTAAGAAACAGCAGGTGCATCTCCATCTCCGGCCCGGGTGTTTTTGTGGATGAATGGTCTGAGTCGAGGACTCACACTCCTGATTTGCAGCACTTAGGGTAGACTGATGTTTTGAAGAGTGTTTTCATTTTTGTCACGGTGGTTGTTTGGATGCTTCAGAAACACATTTAAGAAAGAAAGAAATTGGCAGAAAAAACTGCACAGCTGGCTACATCTTTGGATTACTGGACTCCAGGACACCCAAGCCAAACCTTTCAAACCGGGGTACAACTTTGCTGCTGTTAATGCTGCAAAGAGGAACAAAAACATGAGTTACAGCCACGCTGGTCTTGACCGGAAGTAGGGTAATGTTAGCTCAGGAGCAGGCCAGTTTCAGAAGCTCCACAGAGGACCTGACCCCAGCAAGAAGTAAGGACGACTACAAGCCAACAGCCTTGGCAGAGCTGCTCCTGGTCATACTTGGCCAAGGGAGTTTAAGACTTGGCCGCATACCCTCCTGAGGGGACAGGGGCTTGTTCATCTTGGAGTCCTTGGCCCACGGCATGTCGTCATTGCCCATCTGAGCTACTTTCTCACTTGCAGCCAGGAAGGCTCTGCTCCAAGTGCAAAAGGAAGAAAAGAGAAACTGGACCCCAAATACTAGGGCGGGCAGGCATCAGGACCATCTGGAAAGCAAGTATAAATGCAGAGTCTCAGAGCCTGCCTCCAGAGACCTGGACTTGGTTTGGGGGGTGACCCCAGGAATCTGCACTTGGGAAGCAGCACAGTGATGGTGTGTGGCCTCTTAGCCTCACTCTTGATGAGCCTGACTTGGGGTCTGGTACTTTCTGTCTGTAAAGGGAGTGAGGGCTGGCGGCAGAAGCTTTGTTCTCATCAGTGAAATTATTTGGCGACAGGCCCCCTTCGTCTTAGGACAGCTTTCCTGAGGGCACTGCTGAGGACAGAGCCCTTTCCAGCTAGTGTTTTTCATAGCAATAGGACTCTGGTGTCCACCGCCCCCAGCCCTCCAGATGGGGCGGGCCTCAAGCAGCTCTGAAATCATCCCACTCCTTGTTGGATGAGACCTCTGCAGGTTAACAGCCAAGCAGAAAGCCCTCCCCTGTACTGCGGACACAGCCCACAGGGGGCTGATGTGCTCAGCAGGGAATTGATCCCATTGAGGTGTTAGTAGGGAGCCAGGATCACCCAAACAAACTGGTGCCGCCCTCACAGAGGAAGAGTTAGAGAATGATGTCCTGTCAGAGTAGGCAGCACTGCTGGGTGGGGTGAGGGCAGGGTCTGTTAGGGGATCCTCGTGGACAGCAGTTATTCAGGTACACACGGGCCGTGGAGAGGGGAGGGGGCCCGTTTTAAAAACAAACAAAGCAAAAGAAGTCTTGGGAGAGGTGCCTGGCGCGGCAGAGATCACATCCCCTGGGTTAGTGCCCGCACATCAGTTTGCGTTTGAGCAGAAGTCACGGTGCCAAGTGTCGATTAGGAGGAAGAAAGCCCCTGGTGCATGCAAGGCAGCCAGGCCTACAACCTACGGGAAGAAAGAGAAGAGGGGAGAAGAGAGTCAGCAACCCGAGCCCTTGGAGGAGCAGGAGGAGCGGCAGAGGCCTGGCCAGGGCGGGGGGGGGGGGGGGGGGGGGGGGGCGGGGGGGGCGGGGGGGGGCGGCGCGCTTTCCCTGCAGAGGGAAAGGGCATCCCCGCTCTATGCCAGGCTTGGCAACACAGCGAGCTCAAAAGGGACCTGGCACAAAGCACCTGTCCCAAGTTCCCCTGGGACAGCCACAGAATGTTTAGACAGAGGTTGGCCAATGGACCCATTCCCCTCAGCCCCTATCAAAACGGACCTCTTGAAAGTTCATTCATCCTGCTTACTGCATTCCCTTCTTTAAACTCTGGTCAAAGGGCACCCTGGATTTGGATCAAGGACCCAAGTTCTCTTCCACCCAGCAACAAGCCACAGCAGGTAGACGGAGGTCCTGCCGTATGCCGTGCGCCTCCACTCAGCCCGGTGAGAGCCACACAAGCCTGTGGGACCCTTGCCGGTGGCCAGTTCAGCTATGAGAACATCACTTTGGCTTTAGGGGAACAAAACAGGCAAAAATGGAAGCTGGATGCAGACACAAGACAGGAAGCAGGGTGCAAACAGGCAGGGAACAAGGGCAATCACAAAAGACACACTATTCCTCCAGAGCCGGACAGGAGTTCTTAAAGTCCAGGTGACCGTAACGCCCCTTCCCGTAGTAGCGGCTCCGCCAGCGGCTGGAGGGGCCCCGCGACCGTTTTGCCAAGTGTGGGAAGAATGCAGTCCGGTGGGTGATGGAATCAGGCACCCAGCGCAGACAGGTGGAGGAGGAGCGGCAGGAAATCATGATGGTGGGAAGTGGGGAGATGACAGCACAGGCCAGCACATCCGCCACCCCCCACCGCCGAAAATAAAACAGTAACAAGACAGATGGAAAAGAAAAGAGAAAATGAGAATTAGAGGCAGAATGTGTTAAAGTACAAATTATGAACAGGAAGCTCTGACTGAGGCTCATTCAGGTAGGCTGGCATTTTTTTCCTCCCAGCGGCTGAAACAGATGGCTTGGGTAGGGAACGCCGATTTACGGCTCTGTCTCCCACCTGTAAATGAGAAGGTGGGGCTATATGGTCTTTAGGGAATCTGAAATCATCTCCTGAATGGCCGACCTGCCTAGTGCAGCCTTCTCCTCTCTTCTGTGGATGACAAAACCAGGAACCAGGATATTAAACAAGTGCCCAAGTCCAGGGGAACCTCAGTCTCCTGGTCTCTGCCAGGACAGTTCCTGTTCAAAACCCAGTTCCAAAGACCCCTCTTTCTGGAGACACTTTCTCAAGCTTTCTGGGTGGGCAGAGAGGCCCCTGTGTGGGCTCCCACAAAGGCTGTTCTTCATCATAGCTCTTAGCATGTTATAATCATTCTCTCATCCATTCTCCAATTAGACTAGAAACTCCTGGCTGGCCGAGGCCTGGCCTTGGCCTTCGTCTCTGTGGGTGTGTAGCAGGCACTCAGCAATGGATAGGCTGAACCCACACTTCTAATCACAACATTCTGTTGTGCCCTGTTTGCCTTAGACTCTGACCCACCTTAAGAGCAAAATATGGAAACTAATGTGGCATTTTAAGAGACAGTATTCCCAACCCCAAACAGTCATTCCTCTAGGCTGTCCCTGCAGATGACCTAAATCAGTGGTTCTCCTACTGCACCCTCTGGTCACCCTCGGGTGACCTGTGCTGGGCCTCCCCTCACCCATGACTCGAAACCCAGTACAGTTTGTTTTCAAGATGGGCCAGCAAACTAAATACAAGCCAAATCCAGCCACAAACAGATTAATCACTTTAAAGTTTTAAAAGAAAAAAATCAAAAACCAAAAATACCAAGAACAGATGATAGAGATCATATGACCTACAAACCTAAAATATTTACCAACTGGCCTTTTCTAGAATGGGAGGAGTGCTGCTGCCACCACATGCCTGGGCAACAGACAGGAGATCCAAGTGCCGCTTCTCTAGGGGCTCTGTGATGTGACTGCAGGTGCCACTTGCATCATGACTGGGGGCCCCAGGAGCCACCTTGGGGATGTGGATGGGCTCCTGCCCACACAACTACCAAGAGCAGCTATATTTTATCTATTTTATATATTCGGACTTTGGGGGGAGATTGCACTTTTAGAAAGTGCCCTTTGCCTGAAAAAAGTTTAAAACTATTCATATCAGGAGTGCCTGGGTGGCTCAGTGGTTGAGTGGGCGTCACATATTGTGAAATCTTCTTTTATTTTTTTCCCTCCAAAAGCAATATGTGAAAGTTGCATGGAATTTAAGTTGGAGCATCCATAAATTAAGCTTTATTAGAGCCCCCAGCCACTCTTGGTTTACATGCTGTCTGTGACTGCTCTCACATCAAATGGCAGAGCTGAGTCCTTGCCTTGCAATACAGGCCGTCCACAGTGCTGTCACAGCTTCGCACCACTGCTGGGCACACTAGAAATCCCAGGGACAGGAGCTGTAACTTGAAATTTCCCTCCATGCCTGTAAGGCCTAATGCATTTCCCATGCCCACTCACCCCCCACCCCGCTCTGGCCCAAGCTCTACTTTTAAAAGCTGTGGATACTGAGGCCTGGAACAAATGACTTCCTCAGATTCTCACAAAGGTTTATGGCAGGGCAAAGGTCTGCTTTGGAGCGTTCAGGCAGAGAGAGTGCCAGAGGGACAGAACAAAAGGGGAATGAGACAGAATGTACAAGAGGAGTGAGGCCTGCCCAGTACCAAGGGGCACAAACAATTGTGTGATTCAACAGGACAAAGATGGACTTCCAGCATCAAAGCAGCACATAAACTCTGGCCATGTGGCCCTCTAACAGGTGGCTGATGCGGGGCTAGAAAGCTGTCTTGAGTCTGCACCCTTTTAAGTAATAGCCGCTCTGCTGGCGTTGCTGATGCTCTAGGACCCATGCTGCTCTGGCTTCCAGCTGGCCCCATGTGGCCCCTTCCAAGGCAAAATCTTCTTGTCCTGGCCCAGAGTCTGCACTGCCCTGATAATAGTGACAGGCAGCTTTTCACAGAAGAACACTAGAGATACTGGTCTCTCAAAAGGAGTTCTCTGAAATAAACAAGATCCTAGTATCACTTGGGCAAGGGGACGAGTCTAGTTACCTCCGGCTAAACTGCTCTGTGTATTCCCCAAATCAACGCTGTAGGCAGACAGATTGGACAGTGCCCTTTAAGAAACCAGATAAGGCTGTACAGGCTTGGTTGGTGAGTTTGGCCCACTGAGGGGAAACTTACTCAGCAGACTTCCAGAAGTGCCCAGGGTGGGAGAGCCTCCGGTTCAGCTTGGGCAGTTTTTCCAGCATGTCCATCAGCAGGGTGAAGCTGGGCCTCTCCTGCAGGTCGAAAGCCCAGCAGGCAGAGAGGATCTCCTGCAAGCAGAGCCAGCATTAGTGGGTGTGAGAGCTGGCTGGGAGGGAGGAGGGCACAGCTGGGGTACTCTGCACAGGGTCCCTTTGATACTCTCGAGTCCCCCTTCTCCATCTGGTGGTCCCCTGAACATTCTGCCAATATTTGGAAGATTGGTCATTTCTAGAATAGGGCTGAGAAACAACTGAATCTCAGAAGAGCTCTCATGCTTCCAGTTGAAAACAAAGTGCATGAGCTTGTCTCTCCTCTTTCCTTCTTAGACTGCCCTGGAATAACAGGAACAAGGCCGGATAAACAGGTAATAAAAAAGAGATCAGAAATTGGGTTGTAGATTTTTGGAATGGAAAGCAGAGAAATGCAAGAGCTCAGAATACATGTGGGGCGGGTGGGATGCATCAGAGGCAGAAGCCCCAGTACTATAAGAATGGAGGCTGGGAGCGACCAAAAGGGTGAAACAGTCAGCAGAACACCTGTCCTGACTGCCCCCCAGCCCAGGGGTGCCGGGGTGGCTCAGTTGGTTAAGTGTCCAATTCTTGATCTCAGCTCAGGTCTTGATCTCAGGGTCGTGAGTTAAAGCCCTACGCTGGGCATGGAGCCTACTTAGAAAAAAAGAGTAAAGCTCCTCTCACTTTGAGAGTTTGCTGCCTACTCTCTGGATCTGCACATTTCCCACACACCTCTCAGCCTTTCAATTCAGGAGAGCTCCCGCAAGAAAACAGGCCTGCACACACAACCAGGCAGAAAGTGCTCACCTACTTAGGCTCAGCAACTCAGGTTTTTGTTCCTAAGTACAACTAGACCTCATTGGGTTGCCTACCAGGTCAGGAAAACAAGAGACCAAAGAGAACACCAACCCTGGAGAAAAGTGTGTGTGTGTGTGTGTGTGTGTGTGTGTGTGTGTGTGTAGAACCTACTCTGTCCATAAAAGAAGATCAGGATGCAATAAAAAACACACTAACAAATAAGAAAGAGATTGAAATTAATAATATATCTTCTGAAACAAAATATTAGGAATACTGGCAGATAAGATCCAGGAAATTCCTCAGATTGTGCACTCAATTTTATTTATTTTTTATTTTTAAAAGTTTTTATTTATTTATTCATGAGAGACCCAGAGAGAGAGGCAGAGACATAGGCAGAAGGAGAAGCAGGCTCTCTGTAGGGAGCATGATGCGGGACATGATCCCAGGATCACGTCCTGAGCCAAAGGCAGACGCTCAACCACTGAGCCACCCAAGCGCCCCAGCACTCAATTTTCGATAGAGAATAGAAAACATTAAGGAAGGTAAAAGACACAGAACCTCACTAAGGACCAAATTCTGTCCAATGGAAGTTTCCACAAGAGAAAACAAAGGAACTATAGGGCAGAAGCCATATAATGAAGACTTAATAGGAGAGAATTTCTCAGAAACCTTTGAGGGAAACTGGAATCTTCATCTGAAAAGACCCAGAGAAGGGACCTCACTGAAAAAAGAAAATCAAACCAAGAAAAAGAACTTATTCTATAAGGTACATTTTAATGAAATTTCAAAGTAACAAGGATAGGGCAGCCTGGGTGGCTCAGCGGTTTAGCGCCGCCTTCGGCCCAGGGTATGATCCTGGAGACCCGGAATCGAGTCCCATGTCGGGCTCCCTGCATGGAGCCTGCTTTTCCCTATGCTTGTGTCTGTGCCTCGCTCTCTCTCCCTCTCTCTCTGTGTCTCTCATGAATAAATAAAATCTTTAAAATAAAAAAAATAAAAATAAAAACAAAAATAAAGTAACAAGGACAAAGAGAAGATCCTGGACATTCCCAAAGAGAATAAACCAGGGCATCTACAAAAGACTGAGAATTAAGATTAATATCAGATTTTTCAGCAATGCATTGGACACTTAGTAGACAGTAGAGCAAAAATTTCATGTTCTTAGGGAAGATTACTGTGAACCTCTTGGTGTAAAAACAAAATCAGGACTTGTGTAGGCATGTGAGGAGTCAAAAATTATCTCTTATGCATCCATTGGGAGGAAGTTCCTTTAGAATTCACTCTCTCTATTTATTTATTTATTTATTTATTTATTTATAAATTTTTATTTATTTATGATAGTCACAGAGAGAGAGAGAGAGAGGCAGAGACATAGGCAGAGGGAGAAGCAGGCTCCATGCACCGGGAGCCCGACGTGGGACTCGATCCCGGGTCTCCAGGATCGCGCCCTGGGCCAAAGGCAGGCGCTAAACTGCTGCGCCACCCAGGGATCCCCTCTCTCTCTTTTTAATATTTTATTTACTCGTTCATGAGAGACACAGAGAGAGAGAGAAAGAGAGGCAGGACACGGGCTCCATGCAGGGAGCCCAACATGGCACCCGATCCAGGGTCTCCAGGATCACGCCCTGGGCCGAAGGCGGCGCTAAACCACTGAGCCACCCGGGCTGCCTAGGATTCACTCTCATTTTGCTGGAATGTAAATAAAGAAATGGAAAGACATGAGATACAAAAAATTCTAGTATTGAACCAGGATTGAAAAGAAATGGAAGGATAACAGCACTACAGTAGGCCAAAAATTCCATTATCCAGATTATAAGAAATCAGTGGGCCCTGGAAAGAATGCAACAAATTGCATTCCATAAGCAGTATGTAGGAACTGCATGACCTCGGGAATATGGTAAAGGTGCCTGTGACTATTCTCAACAAGAAGAAAGACAGACAATTAGAAACTACAGGAAAAACCTAAAAGTGCACAAGAAAACCATGGTCCACATGTGAAGCCAACAAAATTGTGGCGAGCCTTTGAATAACTGATAGAATGGAAGAAAAGAAATGGACCCGCAAAAAAGAGAATGTAGTGAACTACTGAATCAGCAGCTAATGGCAACTACAATCTATTATAATAATGTACACATATTTATCATCCTTTCATTTTTAGCCTCAATCTATAGACACAGCATGGACAATTTAATCATGTCAACACAAAATCAATTTCAATAAAAGGATAAAGGGAAAGCTGATGGAAGTTAAACAGAGAAGGGGCAGAGGGACAGCGAATGAAGAGGTGATGGAACAAGAAGTTGGTCTTTTGGAGAGTGACCTCAGGTAAGGAACTGGTGGTTTTCATTAAGAATCATTCTGGCCTCTTGATGTCATCCTGTGCACACTAACTCAACTGTGGCTGCCTTGATGCAGAAACTTGGTGGTGAACTTACAGCAGTGTGGCTGAAGGGGCAGAGAACAGTGCCCCCCAGAGGGCACTCCCTGCTTTTGACTATGATTCAAAATCACTTTTTATTGCCATTGACCAATGTCTCATCTACCCTCCAATGGCAATGTGTTAAAAAAAAAAAAAAAAAAAAAAAAAGACCAAAAAGGAAAGCCAATTTTCATGAGCCAGAAGCTGACTGCTTGAACACTTTATCTGTCCCCATTTCCCCGCTCCCTGTCCCTAATCTATTCTTGAAAGGCTTCAAAGGACCCATAGCCTTTGTAAGCTATCCTTTCTGTAAGATATCCTTTCAGAACAGAACTCTAGCTGTGCACTAGGAGGAGCTTTACTTAAAATGAAAGATTAAAAAAATTATGATCTTAGCCTCAGCCCAGGCCAAGTAAATCTTTCTCTCTGGTAGGGGCCCTGATCCTTATATTTTTAAAAGCTCCCAGATGACTCTTTTAGCCAGCACCGAACTCTGACTCCCTTGTCCTTGTCTCTGATGGGCTCTAGACTCTGCTCCAGGCCTTCACCCTCTTGAAGACTCCACCTCTGTGCTCTAAGATTCTAAGTGTGCAGAAATACGAGATTGCTGCCAGGAAAGCAACTTACTCTTTTTTTTTGGGGGGCGGGGGGGAATAAAACAAACACATCTGTACACTCTAGTTTACACAAAGGTGTCCTTAATAACTTTGTTGTAATGGGCACAAATTGGAAATAGCCTAAATGTCCAACAACAGAGAAGTTGTTTTTTGTTGTTGTTTTAAAGATTTTACTTATTTATCCATGAGAGACATATATATATATATATATATATATATATATACACAGAGAGAGAGAGAGAGAGAGGCAGAGAGAGAGGCAGAGGGATCCCTGGGTGGCGCAGCGGTTTGGCGCCTGCCTTTGGCCCAGGGCGCGATCCTGGAGACCCGGGATCGAATCCCACATCGGGCTCCCGGTGCATGGAGCCTGCTTCTCCCTCTGCCTGTGTCTCTGCCTCTCTCTCTCTCTCTCTGTGACTATCATAAATAAATTAAAAAAAAAAAAAAAAAAAAAAAGAGAGAGGCAGAGAGAGAGGCAGAAACATAGGCAGAGGGAGAAGCAGGCTCCCCATGTGGAGCCCAATGCAGGACTCCATCCCAGGACCCTATCCCAGGACCCTGGATCAAAACCTGAGCTGAAGGCCGACTCTCAACCACTGAGCCACCCAGGTGTCCCCAGAGAAGTAGCTGGATTATGGTGTAAGCCATAGGACACAAAGGTAGACAGGTTTAAAGATAAGGTTTTGTCAATGATTTGAGATAAGCATAACAAAAGATCATGTGGGGAAAAAAATGTCATGATTAAAAAAATCAGCTATATGTTATGATCTTGATTTTGTTAAACATATATCTTCAAAAAAATTAAGGGGCATCTTGGTGGCTCAGTGGGTTAAGCGTCCAGCTTTTTTTTTTTTTTTTTTTTAAGGATTTTATTGGATCCCTGGGTGGCTCAGTGGTTTATCTCCTGCCTTTGGCCCAGGGCATGATCCTGGAGTCCCATGATTGAGTCCTGTATCAGGCTTCCTGCATGGAGCCTGCTTCTCCTTGTGCCTGTGTCTCTGTCACCCACCCTGTGTCTCTCATGAAAATCTTATTTATTTATAATATTTATTTATTTATTCCTGAGAGACACACAGAGAGAGGCAGAGACATAGGCAGAGGGAGAAGTAGGCTAGGCTCCCCACGGAGAGCCCAATATGGGACTCAATCCCGGGACCCCAGGATCATCACCTAAAGCTGAAGGCAGATCCTTAACCACTGAGCCACCCAGGCATACCAAGCATCTAGCTCTTGATTTCAGCTCAGGTCATGATATCAGGGTCATGGGATAGAGCCCTGAGTTGGGATCTGCACTGAGCATGGAGCCTGCTTGGGGTTCTCTCTTCCACTGCTGCACCTCCCTCTACTCATGCATGTATACGCGCTCTCTCCCAAATAATAAATCTTAAAAAAAAACAAAAAAACCAAAAAAAAAACAAGACAGGAAGCTGAGTAGCTGCTCAGGTGTTCTCTCAACTACTCAATAGTCAGGAGCCTCATCATTGTGTCAGGGCCAGGAAACTTATAAACTGCAATGCGAAGAAACCATCAAAGGTATCTGGAAATAGGTCAGTACTTATATTACAATCTGATATTTTGGCAAGAAATAGGCTGTGGAAACTTCGATTTGTTCTTGAACAGTTATAAAGAACATTTTGGAGAAGAGATTCGACGCCACAGTAAAACCCTGTCAGTGTTCTGTGCAGTGAGAATTTTATCACCTTTTTTCATCTAAGATACAGGGCTCTACTATCTTTTCAACTCATAACTCAATTAAAACTATGATCTTTATTTCTTTCCAGTCTTTTTTTTTTTTTTTTTAAAGCTTTTTCTAAAGAAAAATAGTTGAGTAATAAAAGACACAGCTGTTTTAGCCAGGTGCAAGGAGGCCCACCCGGCATACTTCTGCCTCCAGGGCTCATTTCTCAGGTGAGTGAATGAAGAAGGGCACACCTATCGTGTGCCCAGGCTCACCCTCTACCCTTCTTCCCGGAACACAGGTGGCTACTCACAGTGACTTCCTTCCCCAGGCTGACGGAGGCCAGGACGCGCTTCATACCCTCTCCGCTCCCAATCTGCCAGATCAAGGCCTCTGCGGCTTGGTTCTTAAATGGCCAGTCTCTTGCTTGCAGTTCATACCAAACAGTCCTGTGGGGACGGTCCATGCAGTGTGAGCTCCGGAACCACCTGGCCCAGCTCATGCCCAGGGGCTCCTATTGCCACAGTGCCAGGAACCCAGCCAGAGCATCCAGGATCCTCCTCCAGCTCTCCCCACTCACCGGGCTTCCAGAAATCCTGTGATGCCATCCTGGTGGCTCCTCCTGAGTACAAGAGGACCCCTGGCCCTACACATCTGTTGTGGTGGGAAGTCTGAGGCTGCACAGGCTCTGAACAGAGTTCCTGGTACAGGGATCCCGTCTAGAATACGGCCATACCACCCTGAACACACCTGATCTTGTCTGATCTCTGAAGTTAAGCAGGGTGGGGCCTGGTTAGTACTTGGATAGGAGAGATCCCGTCTAATCTCAGTAGGGCTAATGCCAATGTCCAAGGTTGTTTGGGGAGTAACAAATGCCAAGCCCAGTGCCTGGCGCACAGAGGTGCTCAGGAAGTAATAGTCCAAGGTCAGGAGATGAAAGCACTACCCCTAAGGGAAAGTACCCAGAGATTACACAGTGAGGCCCTCACCTAGCCTCTCCAAATTCCCTCACCTTTCTTGATTCACCTTGGCCTTCTCCATGAGCCCCTCACTGCCACTGCTGAGGGTTGGGGCCACTAGCCACGTGGGGCTACTAAACAACTGACATGTGGGGAGTAGACCTGAGGTGTGCTGTAACATATTCTATACCAGATTCTGGAAACTTTGTGGGGTCAAACGGTTCCTTCATTTTTAAATTTTGATTACATGTCAAAATAATAGTATTTTGGATCTACTGAGTTAGACACATTATTAAAACAGATTTTATGTTTTTCTTTCTTTTTTAAGATTTTATTTATTTATTCATGAGGATGCAGAGAGAAGGCAGAGACATAAGGCAGAGGGAGAAGCAGGTTCCTGCAGGAAGCCCAATGTGGGGCTCCATCCCAGAACCTCGGGATCACACCCTGAGCCGAAGGCAGACGCTCAACCGCTGAGCCACCCAGGTGGCCCTCACATTACGTTTCTATGCTACTTTTCTTTTGGTCAGCTTCGTGGGGCACTAGAGACTGGCTGGTAGGACCCTATGGTTCTCCCAGGAGGACAGTTCTGAGCTCTGGGCAGCACCTTCACGGGGTCAGGGGTGAGACTGACACCTAGAAATCACCTGACTTAGTCCTCGTGAAGCAACCTTACAGGAGGTATTGTTAATTCTCTGCATTTTAGAGCAGGGAAAAGAGAAGGTCCAGGATGTGGTCTCTTAGCCAGAGAGGCAGAGCCAGGACTCAAAGCACAACACTCCCCTCTCCCCCCTGTCCCCAATGCCAGCTGGGCCCCTTCTTTGGGTCACACTTGGCCTTAGAGCCACAGGAGGGAGGATGTCAGGGCCTCCTCACCCAAATGCATAGACATCAGCAGCTTTGGAGAACGGCAGCTGGTCCTCGTCCTTCCCAGGGGTCATCTCTCGTACGATCTCCGGGGCCAGGTAGCAGAGCCAGTCGTGCGACAGCTTCAGCTGGTTCTCACGCCTGGAGGCCAAGAAGCCAGGGCAAGGACATGAGGCCTTTTGGCCAGGGGAGGAGAGGCTGCCTAGCACACCTATGCCCCAGGGCCAGCACACCACCCATGCATGACCCAGAAAACAGTGCTTTGCAAAGGCAAGAATGTTACAGAACACTGAAACCAGGTTCTTTCAGGAAAGTGGGCCGGTAACAGGTATCAGCAGGGGGTGGATTCTCTACCCTAGGATATCTGCCTGCCTGTGGATCTTAGAACCTGGCCTGGGGCTCATCTCCAGATAACGTGCTACTCTCCCTCCTGGCGGTCCCCCAGATTCCTGGAGAGAAGCCTTTCTCCCCACTCCTGCCTTTCAAGATTTGGGGAAATAAAATTGAATGCTCTTCCTCATTGGGGACATGAACCTTGGCCCTCCGCCCAAGTCAGTGAGCAAACAGGGGACCCAGCCTCTTATGAAGGTCAGCCTGAGAATGCAGGGCTATGTATGAGGGAAGGCTGCCCTTCAGTAACAGACTGAAAGGGTGCCCAGACCTCAGTGACACCCCGAAGCCTGGCTGGCACTGCCCAGCTCCTCCCTGTTCTATCCAGACACTCAAAACCAACTTACCGGCCCTCTCGGACCACGCCCGAGATCCCAAATAGTCCGAAGTCGGTGATGACAACTTTGCCATTGTCATAGAAGACATTCTTGGATTTGAGATCTTTATGCACAATACCTTTGGCATGTAGATAGCCCATGCCCTGGAAAATAGCAAGCCTCATGTCAGGGGGCGGGGCAGGAAGATGAGGGACAATGATTCAGCCCTCACCTGGGCTGGGCAAAGAGCTGGATGCCTCATGCAAGTCCCTTCCTGTCATCTTCAAAATCCTATGCAGTAAAAGGTCTCCACTGAACAGATGAGGAAACCAAGCTTCAGGGAGGGGAAGTCACTTGCCCCAGGCCACACAGCAATTAAGCAGCATTGCTGAAGTTTTGGTTCCAGGCTAGTCCACAGCCCCATGGTCCAACAGACACCATATACTTGACTAAAGTGTGAAGTGTGGAGAGGGTGATGGGTAGGGAGTTGGGGGGCCAGGAAGTATATAAAGAGCAATGATACCACTCATACAGGAATCCAGTGATCTATAGGGTCTCTCTCCCTCAGGCTTTATACAACTGGCCTCTACCCTCAGGCTAGGTGAGGGCTCAGTTGGGGTGCAGAGAGGAATTGAAGTCAGGTGGTCCCAGTATCTGTGCTGTGGGCGAAGGAGTTCTGGACTACTACTGATGCCCAGAATCCACGTTCCATCTCAGCTCAGGTTCTAAATTCCCGTATGGCCTGGGACACTTGACTTCTGAGCCGGTTTCCTCATCTATCAAATCAAGGTTAGGGATTTCTAACCACTGCTCTATTGGGAACTGAACGCTAGCCAGGTGTATGGGATGCAAGTGCCTGACACAGGCACAATCTCTTCCAAGGTCAAGTGGTCTTCTGACGTGAAACCCAAGACTCGCATGTACCCCGATGCCCTTGGGAATGGGGGTGAGATGCTACTGCTGAAACAGCAGTCCTCACCAGCTCAGAAAGACGCACCTATAAAACCATCTCCCAACCTCTCATACTGACGGCCCTTCACACATTATGAGAGTCCTTCTGACCTTAAAGCTATCTCAGGATGAGAGGTAAAATGGTAAACAAGAAACAACATGTAGAGATAGAAAGAATGAATTGTGAGGCAGAACCAGACAGAACTCAGCTGAGGCCAGAGCTCGGTCCGAGGGGGTTTGGAGAGCACTGGAGAAGAATTTACACAAGGAAAGGGATGGGGAGGGCATGGGGTCTGCTGTACCGCTTCCCTCAGGCCTGCCAAGAATAGTCACCCTGCTGTGGAAGCAAAGAGCTCTGGGAAAGAAGGACCTGCTCCTTTCCAAAACTCCAACCTGAATACAAGATCGTTCCTAAAATATCTGCCCATTCCCCAAACCAAACCAAGGCACAATCCTTTCTCAGTGGCCAAAGACCCCACGTTGGGCTGAACAGGGACCAGCTAGCTGCAGGACTGAGGTCAAGTCGCTGAGCCCCTCTGAGCCTTATTTATGTAAGAGCTGCCACAGCCTCAAAGAGCTTCAAGAGACAAGATGTAAAGCACCCAGGTCTGGAGCACAGACTCCCCTCCCCACAATGTCATACTGTTTCCCAAGTGGCCCCCAAGTCACAAACCTAGCCAAAAGTTCAGGACCTTGTTAATGCACTTTGAACCTCAAAACACCACAGATGAGTACAAAAGGAAGTGGCTTAGAAAGTCCTAGAAGGGGGCAAGGGACAGCTTCTTGGCAGGAGGAAAACCAAACAAGACAGCAGAGAGGTGGCTTCCGGCTCTGCAGCTCTAAAGTCTCAGAAGTAACTTCTCATCTGCCCCTAGAATCTTCCGGATGGCTTGTTCATCTGACCTTAGCCAGTCAGCAACAAGACACGACTCCCCAGTGCTCTGACCATAAGGAGAAGGAAGGAGGGCAGAGGAGGAGCGAGAGGGGAAATAGGACCCAGCAAGTTTGGGGGACAGTCTGAAACAAGTGTGATACCCAGTAGGTCCCTCCAACTCCTCTGAAACAAGATATACTGCAAGTGAAGGCAGAAATGTGCTATTTCAATTTCGAGACTTTCAAAGTTTATTTAATTCATTTAATTTAGCCACATGTTAAGTGTCACGTGGAAATCCTGGTTTGCTCATAAAAGTCACTGTGATTTTTTTGGTGTTTTCCTTGTGAAAGACACACCACACACACACACACACACACACACACACACACGATGGGCAGGAGGGAGGGAGAGAAAGGAAAAGTAGGAGTGAAAGCAGAGGAGAAAGCAGGGGACAGAGAGTTGAGGGAAGCTGGTTACAGCAAGCTTTTCGACAAAAACAAGAGGAGAGGAACCCCTATCCAGCAGCAGTCTGGCTTTTATCCAAGCCTGCTTGGTGTTAAAGAAAGCAACTTAAAAAGAAACTTTTATTTTGTGTTTCATTACTTTAAAAAAAGATGAAAGAAAGAAAAAAGGCTGCCTGAAGGCCAGTCCTCATGAAACTTAGATCTGGATATTACCCAGATCTAAGCACCACCTTAATCAGCTCTAGCAAACTGTCACTGAGTGCCAGGCCCTGGGCCCAACATGCTCTCAGTGGATTTTTCTTGCGCCAATCCAATGGGGGAGGCTACGTTGGAATTCCTATGCTACGGGAGAGGAAGCCAAGGCTGAGAGAGACTGAATGACCTACCCAGAGCCACACAGCTGGTGCTACCAGGATTCGAACTCAGGCCATGTGTCTTTAAAGCCTGCTGCATTCCTCCCCAACCAATTCATCTGTCATCACAGACTGGGCATCTAGCTCCTGGCTCTAAGTGGCTGAGACACAGACGAGGGAAGGTGATGGGGTACTACCCTTGAGGAACCCCAGCTAAGAGAAGAAACGGAGCAGGGGACAGCCAGGAACCCTGGAACCAGCTGGATAACCCTTTACCTTGATGATCTCCTGAGCAATCTGTCTGGTCTTGTTGATGTCCAGAGACGTCTTGGGGTCCCTCACAAATGAGTGCAAAGTCCGCCCCTTGCAGAAGCTGTCAAGAGTGGTGAGGTCAGATTGAGGGATGGGGCCAGTGCAGCCGAACCCCAGCCCGCTGGGAGCCTCAGAGAAGTCATGGAGAGAGTTGTGCCCCCGGCCTCTGGAGGACTCTCTCTGTCCCCTGGACTGTGAGGGTCAGAATCCTTGTTCTTTTTTTTTTTTTTTTTTTA
The DNA here is from genome assembly GCF_053574225.1 of Canis aureus. NCBI lineage: Eukaryota > Metazoa > Chordata > Mammalia > Carnivora > Canidae > Canis > Canis aureus. The sequence continues at coordinate 19,047,819 of NC_135626.1, forward strand.
AGATTATTTATTCATGAGAGACACAAAGACATAGGCAGAGGTAGAAGCAGGCTCCCTGTAGGGAGCCTGATACAGGACTTGATCCCAGGACCCTGGGATCACAACCCGAGCCAAATGCAGATGTTCAACCACTGAGCCACCCAGGCACCCCCAGAATCCTCGTTCTTAACCAAGCCCCTGACAACCATTCTTTCTTGGGCTGGGCCTGAGTGTGCAAAATCATATACATGTCCCCCGATCCCTGCAGTTCAGGGCCCATGCACCCCAGAACAGGACACCCAGTTCACTGAGACTCCTGGCAACCCAGAGCAGCTTACCTTTGGAGGATTCAAGGCCGAAACATGTCTCCCCTCAAACTCAGGGAAGATCCTGGTCTTTTAGAGGACTATAATCAAGCAACATCTGGTACTGTCTATAATGATTCTCATGACCATTTGTACTGCTTTCTGAATATAGAGATTTTATTACAGTAAAGGCATGTGTAGGAGCGGGGTGGCTTCAAGGATGTCGGAGTGATTACCAGACAATGGGCTCGAGTTTTCAGGTCTCCCCCTGCACGGATTCCCAAAACCCAGGATGAGCAAGCACCCAGAGAGAATGTATGGCTCATTCCCCCTGTTCCCAGGAGTTCACTAAGGCAGCTCATGAAGGTGCTAGTTTTAGGAAACTTTTCCAAGGAGAGAGGATTCTTAGAGCCTCAGAGACTTTGAGAACTGGCTGAAGGGTCTGGGACATTGGCTGATGGTTCCTTGTATGTTTTCTGATCCCCTCAGCATATCCTAAAATGTGATTTTTTTTCTGGGTAATGAATGCTTTGCTATTTTTTTTATATGTATTTCCTTTAAGCAGACTCAGATTCTCACAGCCCTGGGTGGGTAAACAGAGCCGGACGGGTGAATAGACGGACAGCGCCGGGGGTGCTAGGGCCCTGGGGGCTGCTGAGCTGATATAACCTAAGGCATCATATGTTGTGCTTTGGGCTGGAATTTTGTTCCCTTGCTGTGTGACCTGCCCGAATCACAGTGCTCAGGAATTCTGGGGTGGTCCTGGTTTACATCTCTGATAAACAGGAAAAAGGGAAATGAATTTTTATTTAGTAAATACAGTTTATTTGAGGGGGGACGAAGGTTCTTTCAAAGCACAAGGTCTGGCTATGGGGAATGTCATCAGAATATTAAAGAGAGGACTCTTGGCTGATAGGATTAAAGTGATTTCTAGTTGCTTTTTGAAACCTCCCTGTATATTCCAAACTACCTTCAGTAACCTCTAATTACTGTTCCTGACTGTAAAAGTAAACACCAAACAACAATTTTTTGAATGCCAAGGGCAGCCTCACAGCCCTGGTACTGAGGGAATGGACTGTCATACACCAAAGTTGGGGGGCAGGGGGGACTGGTGAGCACTTTCTGGAGTAGAAAGGGACAATGTACCTCAGAGCACATTCATATACTCTCCCCTAGCACTTGCACTCACAGAAGTCCACCAACATGTTCACTATAGCAAAGTGCCCAGCAAAAGAGGACTGACTAAATAAACAAACTTGGGCAACCAGTGATCAGCCAGAGGGAGAACATGTCGTTAGCTTGAAATCAGCTGTGGTGACAGTATTTACACCACAGGCTCGGCTTTCCTCCCCACCACCTAGGAACCGAGCACACCACTGGGTTCCACTTCGTGCCAGGAATGCTGGGTAAGCATGAAAGATTGCGGTTGGCCCCAGACCTGCACTCAAGTTGGAGAACACTGCACTCAAGTTGGAGTGATCCAGTAGAACCTGTTCTATTTTTACAAAGGAATAGTTTAAAAAACATAAGTAGGGGTGCCTGGGTGGCTCAGTCGCTTAAATGTCTGCCTTCAGTTCAAGTCATGACCCCAGGGTCCTGGGATCGAGTCCCAAGGGCTCCCTGTTCAGCGAGGAGTCTGTTTCTCCCTCTCCCACTCCCCCTGCTTATGCTCTCTGTCAAATAAATAAATTAATAAATTAAATAAATAAATAAATAAATAAATAAATAAATAAATAAATAAAATCTTAAAAAAAAAACAAAAAAAAAAAAACCACGAGTATCAACAAACTTCTCAAAGTAACAGAAGGCACACTAAGGATCTGTTCACAGTTTCCACCTTTGGGGGAGAAGCACCCAGTTGGGATGGGAGGAGGCTGGTTTTTACTCTGTGCCTTTTTAGAACATAGGATTTTCTTTAACCTTAGGCACCATTTTATTTTTTCATGTCAATGGGGCTATAATGGGAAGCTATTTTGGTTTCTTTCTTTGTACCTCTCCCCATTCAGGCCTCCCAGTTCCCCAGAGCGTCCCCACAGATAACAGGGCACCTGGGGCAATGGCGGGATGGGCAGGGGCTTGGTTACCTGGTGATGATGGCCAGGTGGGGCGGGTTCATGCAAGCCCCCATGAAGAGCACCACGTTCTCGTGTCGCGTTTGCCGATAGTTCATCACCTCCTTCTTGAACAGCTTCAGGTGGTCCTGGTTGTGACCGTCCATCTCCAGCAGGCGGATGGCCACCTCGCCATGCCAGCGGCCACGGTGCACCCGACCCCAGCGGCCCTGCCCAATGGGCTCACCCAGCTCCACCTGCTCGAAGGGGATGTCCCACTCCTGCAGGTACACGCTGGTCTGGCTGGCCTTGCGAGAGATGGGGCCCCGCCAGGGCCGGCGGGAGCTCGGCAAGTCATCCACCTCGTCCTCGTCGTCCTCTGCCTCTGACTTGCCAGCCTCTGGCTCCTCAGCCTGGAAGGAGGGGGAGGGAATGGGGGGCTGGGCAGCAGATCTGGGCTCGGCCGACGCGCTCTCCCCAGAGCCCCAAGAGAGAGGCATGGGATCAGGAGACCCAGGTACTGGTTGTAGCTCTTGCTCTGACCTGCTGTGGGCAGGTCACTTACCACCACAGGACCTCAACGTCCTCATCCACACAATATGGTGGGTGGCCCAGGTGGGCCCAAGGCCCTTCTTCCCAAGAATGCTCCAAGATTTACTCATTACTGATATCTAACTCCCAGCAAAGAGCATTAACATCCCCTGGCACAGATGAATTTAACCCCATTTATCCTTTCTGGGCATTCTTTTGTTTAAACAGTTTCTGATGCTCCTCTCAGCAGGAATAAGTCAGTCAGCGAACATTCTAAGGCATGTTGCATTGATGGAAGCCAGGCTTGGCTGATGCTTTAGTTCAAGGGTTTAAGACAGTGGTTCTTGGGCCTAACTATAATCAGGATCACTGGGGGGCTTTGACATCACACAGATGCCTGGCCCCCACCCTAGACTGACTAGGAGTCTCCCACACTGGGCACCAGGCCTCTGGGCTAGGGGTGGGAACCAGGAGAATCGAGCGCTTACTTCAGCTTAAAAGATAAAAACAAAACAAAACAAAACAAAAAAAGCCTGCTTCATTGTACTCCTCATTCTTCCCTGCTGTGCACCTGCCTCAGTGGGCCCCTGAGATGGCCCTTGCTGGCCCGGCACCCCTGTGCTCCCCACACCTTTGTGTATGCTGAGACAACGTGGAGAGAAGGAAGGCAGGGTCCCTGGCTGCGTGTCCCCCTCACTCACCTCCACTTCGTGATCCTCCAGCACATCTGTTTTTGGCTGGTGGTCGAGCCTAAAGGTAAAATAGTTGGTCAGGGAGATGCTGAGGGCAGTCCACCCTGCTCTCACATCTGGACTCCCATGTGAGGTCAGAGAGAGGGCTACCAGGCCCGCATCCAGACTGTGACCTACCTGGTCATGGGAAAGGCAGTCTGGATGCTGTAGAAACAGACAGGAGGCCCAAGACCAAACCCCATTTCCCTTCTTTGGCCTTGGCCTTCTTCAGACTAACCCGAGGGTGGTGGGGAAGACGGGTCATCAGGGACCACAAGGCCCCTTTCAAATCTGATGCCCAGTGCTTGGGCTCTGAGCGTGCGTGCGCGTGTATACATACACACACACACACACACACACACACACACACACACACACACGGGGTTTGAAATTTGAAATTCTACCTGAGAACCGACTTCACGTAATTTCTTAACATCTCTGTGCGGGCTTTCTCCTCTGTATGTTACGGATGACACCTATTTAGACACCTGCCTTCACCAGGCTGAGGCCCGTGTGAGGAAATGGGAGCCAAGGGCTGGGCAGAGCCGGGCTCCCTGAAGGAGTTCCGCAAACAGGAGCCATTTTTAGTAGTTGTCTCTAACTCCAAGTGGCCTTCGCTCACCTCTCCTGCATCACAAAACTGCTCCAGGGTTACATATATCCCTATCCAATGCCAGCTGCACTCACAGGAGGCAAATAAAACCCTCTGGCCGAGTTCACAGATGCAGGGAGTGAATTGCCCAAGGGGTATCTTGCCTGGCTGGCCCAGGCATACGGCAGCATCTGGAGCTGAGGGGGGACGGTGGTCAGACACTTATAGGTGGGGTGGGAGGTGGTCCAGGGTGTGGGTCTAGAAAGAGACCATGGCATAGGGATGCCTACCGGGTGCTGTCCGCCGCATCAGGGGATGGCACTGCCTGTGGAAATGCCGAAATGTCTGGAGGAAACAAAAATCAAACACAAGGCCTGAGACTCCCCTCCCCCTCCCCCTCCCCCAAAGGGCAAGGTGCTTACAAACCCAGCCCACACAGTGGAGTGGCTCCTCCTCGAGCGGCCAGCCCCTCGCAGGGCTGAGTACATGTTCGCTAGGCCACTGCCACTCCTAAAATGGGACACAGAAGTGACCTCTACTGTACTTGGTTTGGCCCACACGGCTCAGTGCTGGGAAGGGACTCCAGGTGAGAGAGAAGGTTGAGATTCTCCAGTGAACCCCGTTCCCCTGTAGCCAAACTGTCCACTAGGAGCAGGTGGTAAAAGCAGACTGGATTATTATTTACTGGACATGGGGGGGTCAAGGCCCCCCTTGTCTGCTCAGAGGCAGCAGGTGGATGCAATAGCCCTGGAGAACAGTGAGCTGCCTTGGCCCAGGCCAGCAGAGGTCCAGAGGCAGGGCTCGCAGATGGCTCAGTAGTGACACCTGGTGTCTGGCTCAGCTGCTGGCCATTTCTGGTGGGAGCCAGAGACCCCACCCCCTTGGCTTTCCAGGTGTTTAAGTCGTTGGTGAAGCAGCTCTCTGGGGAGACGAAGAAATGCACAGTCTATACTTCCTAGGGCCCAAAGATTGGGCAGGGGCTGACCCTGAGCCTAGGAGTTTCCCACTTTTAGCACTGAAAGTCTCACATCTGGGGAACACCAAACAGATGGGTCACCCCAGTGTGGAACCAAAACCTTCCAGGGCTCCTTCTGCTGCCTGCTTCCTTCTGGTCCCTCTCTCTGGTTCCCCTGAGGCTGGCAGCCCCAGGCCTGGCTGGGCCCCTCACTCCCTCCTCTTTGGTCAACAAAAGAAAAGAGACTATAGGTGGCAGTGGCTCAAGCTATTAGCAGCCTCTCCCTGCCTTCTAGGACAAAGAGCTGCCCAACTCAGCTACCAACACCCTCTCAAGTTCTAAGGCTTTATCCAAGGCTACCCCCTAAAGATCATCTATGCGACCTCACAGACTTGGAGAATCTGAGAGAGGCCGTGGGACTCTTTATCAGGGAAGTGCACACATGCAACATTTCTGGGGGATCCTGGGCCCTTGAAGACTCTGCCAAGGCCTCCCCCAGATACCATTACATGGTGTCTGCAGACTACCAGGGGCAGCCTGACCTTTCTACCTCTCCGATACAGCTCAAATATTCCCACAGAAGATAGACGCATGCATAGGGGGTGGCACTGGGGAGAAACAGCACCCCAAGTGAGAGGGAATAGTGTCTCTGAGGCCTCCTATGTTTCCTTAAACATTAAGAGTGTCTTTTGCATTCTGCTCCAAAATGTGTCCATGTTTATTTTAACAGAAATACGTTCCTTCTCCTCCCTCCTTGACATACGTTCAGAGCAAGATGGACCCTTCGGGAAGGAGAGCGACATTCTTCCAATGCTTTTGAGTACTCCTCTGTACTCTGTCCTATAGCTGGTAACCAGAGAGGCTCTTAGAGGCGAACTGTGACAAAAAAGGGTGTGAAACCACTAAGGCAGCTCAGAGAGGCTCCTCAGGACCAGCCCCAGGCCCCTGACACCTGCCAGCCTGTTCACACCTGGCCAAAGCCATACAAATAGTCCTGTAAGAACTTACAAATGCTCCAGATCACTCCCCTAATGGAGCTGGGCTGGGGAACAGAAAATGCTGAGCTAACTAAAATAGCATTTCAGGACAGGTCTGTTTAACCCAGGAGAAAAATAATTAGCCACAGTCTTTGTCTAAACACACAGCGACTCCCTATGACTCAATTAAGAATTAAAGTAACCCCCCCCCCAAAAAAAATAAAAGAATTAAGGTAGCCAATCACTGATAGGAATGCTTGTCATCCTCAGCTGGAGAAATAGGTACTAACCACACAAATTCCTTGGGGGAAGCAATATGGCCAAAGGCAAAGGTTGGCACACAGTGAGTGTGCAAAGCAAGTTTTGTGGAAGGAAATCAGAGATTGAAGGTGATCTCCTTGAAACTCTAAAACAAAGCTGCATTTTATCTTATCGCCAGCATGAGGCGCTAGGCAGCAACGCTCAGGAAGGAGAAGCCCAGTCAGTAAGTGAAGCCTGCAGACTTTTCCAAACTGGCTTCCCTTTCTAAGATAGGTCCTGTAAGCAGCTTCCTTGTCATGACATAGGGGAAGATATCCTGACAGATGCTCAGAAGGCATTAGCAAAAGGTCTCTTCCTTCATTCTACAAACTGGATTTTGGCCACCTCCCTGCTGCATGATCCTGTAGTCTCTCTATGCAAGAGGCTGAACAGGCTCCTTGCCAAGGTCCCTCTCAGGAAGTCACTGCCCCTGTGAAGGGTCCCCTCAAGGTGACCCCCCCCCCCACAACTGTCTTTTCCAGCTGTGACACACAGTCAGCTCTCAAAATAGGTATATGTGAGACTCCAGCATCTCAGAGGTGCCCAGGGAAAGGATGCCCAGGTGGGCTGGACAGAAGGCTCACAGTGAGGGGCAGTTAGTGGAACCATGCAAAGGACTCACCTGGAAAGATAAACTGCTGTCTATGATGAATGAAGTAGGCAGCTTTAAACAGAAGAGGAGGTGAGTCACACACACAGAACAGCAAATGCGGGGGCTTGGCCGGGGCGGGGGTGGGGGGGACGGGCTGATTATGGGATGGGGCAGAGCAGGGTGATCCATGCAGGAAGGAGGATGGGGGCTAGAAGGAAATGGGTGCTGGCAGGAGCCCCCAGGAAGGACTGGTCCATGAAGGATCTGCTGCAGAGCCCTGGCCCATTCGCCTTATCTCCCAGGCTTGCTTCTCTGTGCAGTCTGTATGAGCTCAGCTGGGGCAAAACCCAAGGGGGAAGAAATGGTGAAAGCTGGCTGAGCCATGCGCAGAGGAGTGGCCCCCCTCAGCCCCACATTCACCCCCTTGGCAACCCGACCGCCCCACACAAAACAAAACAAAAACCCAGCTCACTGAAGGGGATGCGCTGGGGCTCTGGACTCTGACACAGTTGTCATATTGTCAAACAGGGGTACAGATAGCCTTTCCCCGGCTTTATTCTTGGAGGTAAACAGAAATGCTCCCCCGAAGTGCAGAATGGGGGCATGGTGGGAGTTGTGACTTCCCAGATTAACCACCAGGCCAGGCCCAGGGGCACTGCCATGCCCAGCGAGACCACAGATCCTGGAGAGACGGAGGGCTCTGTGCACAGAACAATGAGGGCCCATCAGGGAAAGCTGAGAGGCTCTGGCTGACATCACAAAACGGACTTTTTCTGTGGCCTGTTTTTCAAACAGGGACTTCCTTTTAGAAAAATCCAACCTAGGAGTTTAGCAAAAGACCCAGTTTCAGAGCATAATGACAGAGCCGAATGGGAGAGGAGGTCGCTCAAAGGGGCTGTCGCTCCACTTGCAGGGAGGGGATAGGTGTGATGGGGACAATGCAGAGGGTATCCAGCCAGGTGCATGTTAGAGCAAAGGGGCAGGCAAAAGAGAAAAGATTCCCACAAAAATCTCAGTTTCCCAGTGACCCTAAAAGAAATCCCTGGCACATTGGTAAAATGGGCCCAGAGAGGCTACCTGGTCTCTTGCTGGCTGCATGTGGCCCCAGCTAAGAGTCCCCCGGCACAGGAAAATCTGTGGCCCTGACCCCTCCACCCACCCACCAGGTCTGGAGCTCCAAGGACCAGTGACAGGTGGGGCCTGACCTGACTGGGCCCAGAGCAAACTGGAGTGTCCCAGTGGCTGCTCCTTCTTCCTGGCTGCCAACTGAAGGGCCAAGACCAATTGCAAGGAGATGTGAGGGAGGCCCAAGCCAAGGTGTGTCCTGAGACAGGCAAGTGGGCCTTGCTGAGACGGGGGTGGGGAGGGGGGCACCCTGGCCTTATAGAGTGCAGGGCAGCCCGGGCTATGGTGGAGGCAAAGGTTACCTCTAGCATGCACCCCTGAGACTCAGTGTACTCATCTGCACAGTAGGAATAAACCAAATCCCAACTTCATGGGGTAACAAAAGTTCCCCCATAAGCAGCTTTTTTAGATCACAGAGCAGGTAAGCAATTGAGCCTCAGAGTCCCTCTCCCAGACCTCCTGGGTCAGCCCCAGCCCTCCGTGCTGCCTGCCATGCTTCCTGAGAGCTCAAAGTCCTGAGTGAACAATGCTTAGGAGAAGCCACCACATGCATGGGAGGGCAGCCTGGGGATCCTGTCAAGAATCCAGGCTTTATGCCAGACAGATTTGGCCTTGATGGTGGCTCTGTCCCTTACGTGTTATACAGCTCAGAGTAAGCCACTTCCTCTGAAACCTCAGTATCCCCATCTGTAAAATGGGTGTGATAACAGCATCTACCTCAGAGCTCTCATCAGGTGTAAATATGGTAATGTACTTGAACTTGGCACAATGCTTGGCTCCCAGCAAATGCTCTTTCTTAGTGGTGGCAGTGTTTGACCTTGAGCCTGCTGGGGCATGCTGAGAAGGGGCATCTGACCCTACCCTGAAGGCACACAGAAGCCCCAAGGTGTGGTTACCTGGGAAGTTGAACCTGCTGTCCCGCTGGCCAGGAGAGGGGTTGGGGGGTGTGGTTGCACTGGATGGATTGGACGATGTTGGGAAAGGTGCCGGCGAGGAGGGTGTGGAGGAGGTGGTAGAGGATGGGTTGCTACTGGAGTCCAAGTGGTTCATGGCCGGAGGATGCTCCTGTGGGACGAGAGACACCAGAAGTGGGCAGGGACTGTCACTGCCCTGCCCAGCCTGCCTCCTGTACCCCATGCTGGGACCCTCCCCTCCCTCCCTAAAAATGAAGAAGTCTGCCCAGGGCATCCTGACATTCTACTGGTCTAATATTCAAGGGAAGAATGGCACAGAGAGACCCTCACCTCAATGCCATCCCCTGGGGGACACCTGCTCATCTTTCTTCATCTCATACTTTCCTCTCAGAAGCCCTTCTCAAGCCCAGTGGGGACCATGCTCCTCCTATAGCTAGCACCTTTCCTCATCTTAGGGGGTTTCTGAAAAATGTCTCTCCCCCACCCCCCAGAGTGTCCTGTGAGGGCAGGGACTGGCCTGCTCCTCATAAACCCAGTGCCTGGCTCTGAGCCAAGCACACAACAGGGTTTCTTAATGAATTACAGGGTTTCTTAATGAATTTAGCCTCTGACAAGTGTTTGGTATGTGGTACACAGTGGTGTCTAATAAATAAATGCTCCCTCCACTCTTTTGCAGACCTACTGGTTAGGACTGCCCAGTGGTTTGGGCCCTAGCAAAGTCAAAGGGCCAGCTGAGAGAGGGCTACAGAGGGACTCTGTGTCAGGTGGGACACTGGCCCTGACCAAGTTCCCAGACCCAAACTCCAATCCTTTAGGGGACAGGATTGGAATTCCTTGGTCAAAAAAGTTGGGGGCTAGGGACACCTGGTTGGCTTAGTCGGTACAGCATATGACTCCCGATCTCGGGGTTGTGAATTTGAGTCCCACACTGGGTGTAGAGAGGACTTAAAAATACAATCTTTAAAACAAAGTTGGGGCCAAATTATGTTGAATGTTGAGTTCTATAGGTTTTTCTTCTGCAGACCATCAAGGCTCTGGGGACCCCAGAACCCACCAGAGCCACGCAGTGGGCCTCACAGTCCAGGGATAGCCACCACTACCCAGTGCCACATGCCAGTGGGGGAGGGAGCTGGGTCCACTGAGCCTGTCCTCTCCCTGTGCACCCCGCAATGATCCTGCATCCCATCTCTGTTCCCCAGGGCTAGGCCCGCCAGGGGAGGAGGAAAAGCTACGAGGCAGGCGGGTTGAATCCCAGGCTCCTCAGCTCAGCGCCCATGTGACTTGCTTCAAATCAGCCCACCTTTCTGAGCCACAGTGGTTCTCTATAAGAACCGGCTGCTGCTTCACGGGCTCAGCGTTCAAGGCCAACATGTTCTTACCACAAGCTATGTGCCAGGCTCTGATGCAGGCATCAGGTAGAGGCAAGACGACAAGGCCCCGCCCTCCATAGCACCCCCCCGCTGGGGAGATAGGCCCTCCGCGGGCAGACAGGTGACTGTGCCATGCGGTCAGGCTGCCAAAAGCATCCAGAAGGGGGTAAGTGCAGCCAGAGGCCCCGGTCCTTAGCCCACATCTTGGCAAAGTGTCCCTGAGGAGTGTGTAAACCCGAGAAGGTGGGTGTGGGCAGAGCTGCTGTGAGCAGAGGCAGCTGGAGGAGAGGCTGGAGAGACAGGAAGGCCCTGAAGATGAATGGGTCAAACACGTGGCCCTCAGCACAGTGCCTGCAAGAACTCAGTAACCATTAGCTCCGGTTATGAGAACGACTACAAATAGGGGTGAGGGAAGGATGACAGCTGGCCAGTGTCCTCAGTGAGGTAAGAGAAGGCATAGCCTAGAACTATGTCGGGGCAGGGCCGACCAGGTGCACGCAGGAGGGCCTCCTGGAGGAGGAGGGGCCTGAGTGGGTCCTGAAAAACCAACAAGGACTGAATGTGGTGAGATGGTATAAATGGGGGTGCATCTGGTGCTGCCAGACAAGAGGACAACACTGGCAGGGTGGGAGTGGCAGATCCGGGGCCTAGCGTCCCTCCCAAGGAAGTGTGTCTATCTGTGACAGCCTGGACACCACCACTACTCCTGATGAGCAAGTTCATGAACGTCATCTCGTTACCCTCACAACACCCTGAAAACGAAGCATTCTCATCCCCACTTACAAACCAGGAAGCTGAGGTTCAGAGAAGTAAAGGAATTCACCCACGGTCACAGGGGCAAGAAAGGGGACTAGTTGGGACTGGAGCTCAGGTCTGTGATCCTACACCCTCCATTCTACCTCTATTCCTGCTGGGAACGCCACCTCGGGGGAAATGCAATGATGGGGGAGGGAGGCCAGAGAGACAGCACGGGCTGGCCCATGAGGAAGTCAGCTCTGAGGCACTGGCCTCCCCTGTTGGACAGTGAGATGTGGAGCAGCCCCTTACGCTGGATCTTCAGGTCCCCGGTGTTCATCAGCTGTGCCATCTGCTTCTCTTCTCCCTGCCTGAACCTCCACCCCAGCCTGGCCCAAGCCTTGGAGAAGCCGGTCACATGCCCCTCAGTAAGGCAGGCAAGGGCATGCTAAGCCCCGGTGTAGGCCTGGGACACAACACACTGAAAACCCAAAGCCACCCCCGCAGCAGCATCGGGGCAGAGTGGGGAAGCCACTGGCTGTATGGTCACCAGGGAGCTGCCATCAGAAGCCACTAGTGCCTGGAGGCCACAACAGGTGTGTTGAGACTCTCCTTTCAAAAACCTGTGTTATGGCAGAGCACACCGGCTCTGGGCCTGCCCCTCACTCACGGGGGACCCTGTGCCCACTTTCCTCATCTAAAACCGAGGTACCATCAGTATGCGATTTTTACAACTACTGTGAGGATCAAAAGACACATTGATGGAAAAAGTTCCCAACTCACAGTACATGCTCAGGAAACGTCAGGTTAAACTGGGGAAGGAGGTCATGGGCACATTAACTATGATTTTGGACATAAAATATGAGGTCTTAAAAATGGCTAAAGACAGAATCCCTGAAGGCCACCCTCTGGCCTTGGATCCTGGATTGCACGCCCCACACTTCCCTGCTCAACTCTCCCTTTTGGAAAGGAGCAGGACGGGTTTCTCCCAGCAGAAGCAGCTGACCAGGGGACCACCGCTGCCACCAGCGTACCTTCTTTGTTAGTGCTTTGGGGAGGGTTCCGAAATGGGGCTCAGCTGCTCTGTCCACTGGGTTGTTGATGTCCGAGGGGACAGACTCTGTCCTCCGAAGCCGAGGTTCTATTGAGAAATGACAGGGGAAACCATTAACAGGGAGCAGATCAAGCTACAGAAAAGTTCACCCCAAACCCAGTGAAAGCAAAGAGCAGAACACTCACGTGGAAGGAAGGATATTCGACAGGCAGGGGCTTCTTTTGTACACTTGTTGTGACACTTCAATCTGAGAAAGAAGGCAGGGTCAGTGCCCAGGGGGCCACTCGGGGCTCCCAGGGCTCGCACAGGGGGCTCTGGGCACTGGGCCCAGCAGCTCTGGGCACTCTCTCATGGCTGCCTCAATCTCCACACATTTCTCAACAAACATTAGCTCAGGAGTTTGGAACATCCCACATCAATTGCCCTAGCAGCTATGGGGAGCAGGACACTTTCCCTTTGGTGTATGCCTAATCTTCACAGTGGAGCAGTTTTACTTGCACCCATTTTAACTTGTGTGAGTCACACATCTATTTCTCTTCTCTAAAGAAAAGGGAGACCCTCCACTCACATTCAGAAAACTGGAGAAAATAGGAACTTACAAAAAAAAGATGAATTGGAAGGAGAGCATCTACATGACCAAAGGGATCCCAGGAATGCACAGGGTGGCTCCTGCTGCATTCCAACATGGGCTACGTGGTTTGAGAGCCAGCTGGGGGGCCAAATTGGAAAGAGCAGGGCCCTCAGTTTGGTCCTACCTGCTGCACCATGTCTTGGTGGTTCTCAACAATCAGATGGGTTGATATTGGTGCCCTACTAACCTTAAACCACAATTGTAGGAGAGTGTGGGGCTCAAAGATCATGCTATGCTCTCCATGTGAAAGGTACTGCTTGAAAAGAAGAGGGGGTCCCCAATTTAAAGCCAGGAGCCACAGAAGACCTAGACTGGTGGAAAGCTCTGACATTATCTCCTTGGTGGTCAGGGGAGTCATCAGGAAAACACAATTTATCCAAATGACAGGCACGAGACCCAGTCTGGTGGGAGCCGAGATGCTTTTATTACACGCATCTTGATCAGAATCTTGAAGCAATCCTGATAGATAAAGAGCCTGGGATCATCCACCTGCCCGGTTGTGAAATGAGGCCCAGAAAGGGCAGGCATCTTGCCCCGGGTCACAAAGCAATGAAGGGGCTGTGATCTGGGAGCAGAGACTCCAGGTCCATCCTCTGTAAGATGAAGGCAGCTGATAGCAGCAGAGGCCACTCTGCCCCTAACACGGTTCCCTTCCTCATCCTTCTGTCCTACCAGAAAGCATAATGGTAGGAAATAAGTTGGGTTTGTAGAGAAGCCATTCTCCCTGAACTCTCCTCTTCTGTGAATACCACAGGTCATCTCTGTTTTCACCTCTACCTGACCCTTCTCCCCACTTTGTGTGCTAACATGTAAGGCTAAACTTCAGAACTCCTTATAGATAAGAACAGTCCTCCCATTCCTCTTGGACTTGTACAAGGTCAAAGGTTTGGAATTCTTTTCTTTCTTATCTACCTGGTAAACTTCTACTCCTCCTTCAACACCCACCTCAAACATCCTCTTCTGGAAATGCCTTGCTTGATGCTTCCTTAATCTCCCTACAGAGAGCTGATCATACTGAGGTATGTCAAATGGGATTATAAATAATAGGTTTAAGAACTCTCAAAGGCGTTCCCTTGCGCTCTGACTCAACCTATGGCCAAGAATCAAGTAGTAGGACTCTTACTAAACTAAAAGTATGGAGTTTACTCGCCTCTCTCACCCTCTTCCACCCTCTGCCCATCACCTGCAATGCTTGCATTTCACTCCAAACATCATGCTCTTCTGGCACACATGGCAGACCTGTGACAGCCAAGACTTCGTGGAGAATCTGCAGAAGGTAGACGGGAAAATGCTCACATGGCTAGGAAACCAGAGCCTGGGCAGGGAAGGGCCCCAGGAAAACCAGGAGACTAGGCTCCATCCCAAAGCCTCTAGCCTTTCCCAGGGAAGGGCAGGGACACCCAGGGCCACTGCCTGCCCCTGAGCATTCAGATTTCCCCGCTGTAAAGTCATCATTGCCAAAACCCCAAAGTTAGTATGATCACGGATACCAGCTCTCTGGCAGCAGCCATCAAAATTACAAGAGTGTATACTGAATGACTCCCATCTTAGGAAGTGACTCAATAGATACTTCCAACTGATATCAAATGATGTACAGACAAGGTTACTCCCTGCCGTATGTTTGCAGTGTAGAAGACTGCAAACAACCTATGCTGTTTAGGTGTATAGACGGCTGACTGCAAAGTACAGTCCAACTACACCATCAGACACCATGAGGCCAGAAAACAAAGAAAGCTCTTTTTGTACAAATACAGGATGATCTCCAAATTACATTATCAAAGGAAGAAGTACATGACTCTATTTACATGAAGTTCAAATATAGGAAAATGTAACCAATGAAGACATAAGTGAACAGTAACCCGTGGTGGTAGTGCTATGGACCCAGAAGGGCCAAAGATCAATTTCTGGGGGACCAGAATATTCTAGATCTTCACCAGGATGACACACATCGGTGTATCCATATGTAAAAATGCATTTGTGCTCTCAGCTCTATGTAAATTATGCCTCCATTTTTACAAGAGAAGCAGAGTATAGAACAGTGTATATAGTATACATATGTATTTGCTTATATAAAAATATCTCAAAAAACTGCCAAGATCTGCCTATAGGGGGACCTAGAGGGCTGGGGGGTAGCAGCAGGAGGGGACTATGTATGTATTATGTGCATATATATGTAGTATATATAGTATATAGTGTGTATATATATGTGTGTGTGTGTGTGTATAGTCACCCTTCTATACCTCTTGAATTTTGATTGTATTTCAATCCAAATTAAATCCAAATTAAAAAAAAAATTAAAAACACAAAAGATAGATTGGAAGGAAGGGCGAGGGTTGAGTGGGTAGACGTGTCCTGCAGAGAAAAACTCTAAGGCAGTCCCCAGAGTGGGAAGGCTGAAGGGAAGAAAGAACGCACATTTTTGGAGGAACAGATTTTTGAAAGCATAGTAGATCATAGTAACAACAGAACAAATAGCAACAGTTATTTGGGAAACAGTTTGTAACACATCCATGAACATTAGCTCACTCCACCCCAGGGTGCAGATGCTTAGTACACAGGCAAAGGAACCAGAGAGGTTAGGTGACTTCCTGGGGTCACACAGTTAGGATGTTGCTGCAGCAGGGTCTGGACCCCAGGTCCCTAAACTCAGAGCTGCACAGCTTTTGAGACCACGAGGGCAGAGCATAGAGAAAGAACATGGGCTTTGGGATCAGACTGCACCGGTGTGAATCCTACCAACTACTGGCTGTGGGAGCCTCGGAGCCTCGGAGGCCAACATCCTCATAGGGACCTGAGGAGATCACATGTGTGAATGTGTAGTGCACACGAGCGCTACTGTCTCCACCCAGCCAAGATGGGTGCTTCCAGGGACAAGGACAGAGGTGCTCATGTCCCTGATGTACCTTTTAGGAGCCCTAATCCTACCTATCTGGGATCCACAGACTCTCTCTGGGCTTCAATCTTCTCTCATGCCAACAGTGGGGATAAGGGGAGCAGCTCAGTGAGAGGACCTCCACTCGGAAATCTTGAAAACGGGGCAAAGTGGTGGGTCAGATCTGGCCCTGAGAAGAGGCAAGTGCTAGAAAGGGCGTAGGCATAAAAGCCTTCCCAGACTGGGAACGGACCATGATTAGACTAAAGCACTTTAGATTTTCCTGCTGAGGGCAGCCCGGGTGGCTCAGCAGTTTAGAGCCACCTTTAGCCCAAGGGGTTATCTTAGAGTCAAGTCCCATGTCAGGCTACCTGCATGGAGCCTGCTTTTCCCTCTGCCTGTGTCTCTGCCTCTCTCTCTCTCTCTGTGTCTCTCATGAATAAATAAATAAAATCTTAAAAAAAAAAAAAAAAAAAAAAAAGATATTCCTGCTGAGCGAGAGAGGCCTGGAACCAGGGCTTAAAAAACCAAGCAGGGAATGCTCAACCCTGAGCATCAGCTTCAGCTCAGGTAGTGATTCCGGGGTCCTGGGATTGAGCCCACATCAGGGTCCTGCCACAGGGAGCCTGCTTCTCCCTCTGCCTAGGTCTCTGCCTCTCTGTGTCTCTCATGAATAAATAAATGAATCTTTTTTTTTTTAAATTCACCTTTTAAAATTGTATAATGCAGTGGTTTTTAGTATATTCACATCACCACTAGTGATGATGCACCACTAGTTGCATATTTAGTATATGCAACCATCACCACTATTCAATCCCATAACATTTCCATTACCCCAGAAAGAAACCCCATACTCGTTAGCAGTCACTGTCCACTTTCACGGAGGAAGAATAGGTGGGCTTCCTGTTGATGAGATGCCGTGCAGACCTGTTATCTGTGGCACACACCAGCCTCACACCCTGGGAAGATCCCGCTGGGCACCTGGGGACAGAGGAGGGAAGACCTCGGACCTTCACATGAAGGGCTTGTCCCCATTGTGGCACCAGGGCCTCTCTTCCTCAACACTCAGCCCTGACAAGTCTCCAGAGGTGCCTGGGTGCCAGTCAGAGGACTCAACCACTATCTCACCAGCAGCATGACCTTAGGCAATTACTTAAGCCCTCAGAGCCACAGCTGGGTCTCCAGCTCTGGCCAGAATTCCAGGCCAGTCTTCCAGGCTCACTGCTGCTACAGTTCATGCTCAGGGGGAAATGAAAGTCCCTGGCAAGTTGCAAAGCTCCTGATAAGTGTGTTCCCAACAGTCTGTGGCAGGGATGGCCAGAGCACTGGCATCCCTAGGCACTGTTCCAGTTGTTGTCCAGGGTGATGAGATGCTGTGCAGGCCTGTTGTCTGTGGCACACCCCAGCCTCACGGGAACTAAGGCCAAGTCTCCTGGTCCATCCACGTCATGGGCCTGTGTCAACCCATGACAACACACACCAGCCACCAGAGTCACTAGAAGTTGTTGGAAATCCAGGCTACCAAGCCAAGAACTTTAGGGATGGGCCATGGGACCCTGGAGTTTCAAAGCTTCATGGACTCTGACGTGAGGCCAGCTGTAGGCCTCAACATGATCTCACAGTGGGACCTGCAGGAAGCTCGCAGCTCCTCCTCCCTGAGACCATAACCGTGTTTCTCCTGGGACCTGTGTCTTCCCTCAGCAGGGGTGGGGTCAGGGAGGGTCCAGTGAGTCCATAAAGCCACTGGTGACAGGCAGGGGCTCCACATGGGTGGGTGATGGACAGGCCAGAGGCAAAGAGCCCCAAGAAACAGGGATCAGGCCGGACACCCACCCACAATGAAGACTGACCCCTCAGTGGGTGCCCTGCCACACGCAGACCCCAGTCCAGCTCTACGTCCCCTTCCTGTCCCAGCCCGGCTGGACCTACCTGTGAGTCACTGACAGTCCGATATCCCTTCGTACCATCTGTGGGGATCCATGTGGGAGATCTGTGGGGAAAGACGCCAGGTCAGGCAGGCTGAAGAGGCCTGTGCACCTGTGGCCTTCTAGATCAGAGACCACAGGCTAGGTGGGTGAGACGACTTGCTGCAGAGTAGATAAAGTTGTCCCTAACATTCAGAACAGGGACGGTCCAGGGAGACTAATGGGGCAGTGTAGTTACCATCATGCCTGACCTGCTTCTCCTGTGAACATTACTGTCTGGTCTCTGCAGGTGGTTATGAAACCATCGCTGTGTGGCTTCTCGTTGCAGTGGCAGGCAGCAGGCAAAGCAAAGGTAAGGACAGAAGTCTCCACCTATGCCCACCTCTCGCGCTCCCTCATGGACACATCCTTAGGTCATCATTTGCAAGGGCTTAATTTAGGTCTCTTCTTGTTTAGTGGGTAGGAGCTCTCTGATCTTTGGCGGAGGTTCTGAGGCTGAGCAGCCATATAGCACATCCAGGACCTTTATAGCTACAAGCACCTTGAGAATTTTGCTCTGAGAGCCACCAGAGCCAGATCTTAGCAGGTAGAGCAAGGACAAAATGAAGTTGTATCATGCTCCCACTTGGGCCAGTCCCACTGGCTTCTGGAGGAGTCTCAGATCGCAAGCTTTGAGATGAGCCTTATGTCTGCCTTCCTAGAGGGGACCCCAGGCTCTCTCTGTCCTAATCCTGGGTTCCCCCATAAGAACAGCATCCCTAGTGGTTAGGCCTTACAGGTCAGGCAGTGGAGGAACACCTGGAGGCAAGCTCTGCACCCACTGGCAGTCCACATGTCCCACTGCCTCATGCCCCTCCCCCACTTCCCAGTCCTGCCTCTGCCCCTACTCAGCACTGCCTACCTCCTCCTAGAGGAAGGGTTCTCAACTGAGTCCCTGGATGGACTTCAGGGGTTCTGGGAATCCTCTGGACTGGAAAGCTTTGTGGGTGGACTTTTCCCTGGAAGGTAGGTCTAAACTTGTATCCAGTTATCAAAAAGAACCATAACCCAGAAAGGTCAGGAACATGGTGCTTGAGGGATCTGTGGCTGTCTCCTGTCCTCAGAATCAGCAACAATCCCAGACCCCCTGCCTCCTCGTGCTGGCCTGGCACATACCTGGTGCTCATTAAGTGCTGGTTCACTTAATGCCAAGTACCACATACCTGAGCACACAGAGAAGGAAGGATGGGCCGGAGGTGCTGGCTCCTCCTCCCACACTAAGGGGGTTTGATCAGGACCAAAAGGCCCTGTGCTACCCCCTGATGATTTGGGAACCCACAATCACACTACCACAGTTCTCTCTGGCATATCTGCTCTGGGACTGACTTGTCCTGCCTCCCTCCTGGGACCCACTTCACTGTGAACAGCCAAGGCCATCAAAGTACATGGGTGTAAAAGGGATTAGGCTGCCAGCCTAAGAGAAACAGACTGTAGGAAAAATGAGATTTCGACCATATATACAACCTGTAGTGGACTTGTAATGTCGGCTGTGGGTGAGAGATACGAGGCAGGTGAGAGGGCACAAGGGCCAGGCATCAAGCACCCCTCATCTAGATGAAATACTCGCCCTGAAGACTTTGTCCTGCCTCCTGGCAAGCTAGGCAAGCAGTCCCACAGCAACTGGGAGGATGTGGGGACTGGGCTGTCCTAAGGATGCTGATGATGGATTCTCCTCCAAGGCTCTGGTAAGGGCCCTGAAGTTTTCGCCTTGTGCCCTGGGGAAGGGACAGTGCAGCCTCCCTCCTCGCTCACTCTATGCCTCTCTGGTGGTCCTGCAGCCAGCTTCATTTTGGCAGAGCTACAGCCTATTATCCCCCTAACCCACTGCCCCCTACCTTGTCACTAAGACCCTGCTGACAGCTTTGTCACTCTGCTTAGCCAGCTCAGGACAGGACAAAAAATAAACTGCTATTTTGCTCAGGCAAAAATCAGACGTCTCTGCATTTCCACTGAGACAATTCAAAGCAGACCCCAAAGGCATGGTAGTTTCCCTCCACTCTGACTCAGGAGTGAGAAGCCCTTTCACAACAGCCGAGTGCAAGACCCCACTTCTGACCTGGAGGTGGATGGGTGGATAAAGGGATCAGGGGCCACGTGGGTCTCCCCTCTTAAAGGGGAATTCTCATTCACATCCTCCGATCTCTTGGGGCCTCATTCAGAGCCAAGCTACATTCCTGCTGGCAAGGTTGCCTGTCCCCTAAAAAGAGAGGTCCCAAGACATCAGCTGGGTTCTGTGGACAGCTAAAATCCACCTACACCAGACATATGGTGCATACCTCTTGGTTATCATGGCAGCCCAGCAGGCAAGGCTCCCTGCCAGAAGTCACCTGTGGGGATGACGAGGTACAGACTGGGCCTGAGTAGGTACTGCCTGCAGCCCAGGATGCTCTCCAGGTTCTCTGCTTCGCAGAGAGCAGCTCCTGGCTGGTCTGAGGCCACCTCACATCATCCTAAGGTCACCTGTCTTAGAGCTACTTCCTGAGGTGGTTCCCAGCACCTCTGCTTCTGAATGGTGAAAAGGCCAAGTGGACTGGGACAGGTTCAAAGAAATCCACCCCAGATGGGGACAGCAACACAAACACGACTCCCAGGCGGCAGAGGGGATGAAAATGAATCACTCTTACCAAACCTGCAGGAGACAAAAGAGAGAGAAAGTGGGATGGCACCATGCTGGTTCAGCATGTCCCCCAGGATATCCCCTCTTGGGAGGGACTGGGTAATGTGCTCAGGTAAGGACTTTGAGCCCCCCGAGCATGGGGTAAGGTTGGCTACGTGACTATGGAGACAATTCCTCAATGGAAAGGGCTAGAAGTTACCCCTAATGGACACTGGAGCTACACACTTGAAAAGAAGAGCCCATGTCCGGAGAAAAGCCGAGTTCCCCAACCCTCAGAGGTACAAGAAAGTAGAAGGCATCCAAAGAAAACTCCCCCCTTCTTCCCCTGTGCGCTGCCGACAAGGGCAATTTTTGTAATAGCAAAACTGACAATGACCTGAAGGTCCATCAAGAAGGGAGAGGGTAGGTAAACTATACACTGCAATGATATGAAAAGGTTAAGAATAGGAGGTAGTTTGAGGGCGCTTGGGTGGCTCAATCGATTACGTGTCTGCTTTCAGCTCAGGTCATGATCCAGGAGTCCTGGGATGGAGCCCCACATCACTCTCTGCTCAGCAGGGAGTCTGCCTCTCCCTCTCCCTCTGATGCTCCTCCTTGCTTGTGCTCTCACTCTCTCTCAAATAATTTTTTTTAAAAAGGTGAGGTAGTTAAAAAAAAAGATGAAGTAGTTTGAATAATTATAGGTATATACAAAATTGATAACCTGGTTGGCTCCCCAAGGAGAATGGGGTGACAGGAAAAATGGTGAGGGTAACTCACACTGTCTGCCCCCTACAAACTACAGGAGCCACAAGGCTTCTACATCTTGAGACATGTGACTGTTAATACCCATTTCAGTAGATTAAAATTTTTTTTAACATAAAAAAGATATTTTAAGATATATGTACATAAAGTTCTCAGATATAAAGTAAGTTGAAAAACATTGGTTAGGGGTACCTGGGTGGCTAAATTGGTTGAGCATTCAACTCTTGATTTCAGCTCAGGTCATGATCTCAGGGTCATGAGATCGAGCCCTATGTCAGGCTCCGCACTCAGCAGGGAGTCTGAAGATTCTCTCTCTCCTTCTCCCTCTGCCCTTCCCCCCATTCATGCTTGCATGCTCTCTCAAATAAATGAATAAATCTTTGGAGGAAAGAAAATAGAGTCTAGAAAAGACTACATGGTATTTGACAATCATTAGAGGTTTCAGTCATATATTTCAGTTCTCCCCATTTGGGCATATGGGAGAATTACATTTCTTGGTTCCTTTGGGTAGGGCCGTGATGGTGAGTGGAATTTCCAGGAAACAGCATCTAATCACTAGTGTGTAACATCTAAAATTCTTTCTTCCTCTGCCCTAGTGGAATTTTCCAGATAATGTTTGAGAAAGTGTCTGCTCTGTCAGCCTGGGACCTGGAATGAGACCAACCCACAATGGACAGGTGGCATGAGCAAGAAATAAATCTCTGTCGTTTTAAGACTCAGAGAATTAGGGGTTATTTGTTACTGCAGCATAATGTAGTCTATCCTGACTGATGCATGGTACCATTCTGTGTGTGTGTGTGTGTCCAGAAAGAACCTAGTAATGAAGCCTGGAGAAGTGAACTGAGAGACACAGGTGCTTTTCACTGTGCACACTTTTTTTTTTTTTTTTTAAAGATTTCATTTTATTTATTTGAGAGAGAAAAAGTGAGTGAGAGACAGAGCATGAATAGGGGGTAGGGGAGAGGGAGAGGGAGAAGCAGACTCCCCATTGAGCAAAGAGCCAGATGCAGGTTTCCATCCCAGGGCCCCAGGATCATGACCTGAGCCCAAGGCAGACGCTTAACTGATTGAGCCACCTTGGCATCCCCACTCTGCACCCTTCTACATTGACTGATTTTATTTGTCCTTTTAAAATAAAGCCCATATTACCTTTATAATGGGAAAACCACAGACAGAACTTTCAGGGGACGGCAAACTGAGCACTCACCTCATCGGGGAGACCTCATCAATGCGGTTCCCCAACTGTGACTCATGGGACTTGCTCCGGGTGAGTGTGGGGAAGCTGGGCAGCAGCTGAAAGACCTTGCGGCTGGGCGGGGGTGGTGTCCGCGGAGGCTTCAGCTTGGTGTGCCTTCGCAGTTGGGGTGTGGTTGGGGGGGTGATGAAGCTGTGCAGGGCCCGGGGAGTCAGCCGACCACTGGTGTGCAGGAGGATACAGGTGTCCGAGAGGCCCTCGCAGGGGCCAGGGGGCAGGGAGTCTGAGGTGGGCAGAGCTGACACGGACACGGAGCGTGGGCCCTGGGCACCGCTGCCCATTCTGCCCAGCTGGGCACTCCCTGGGGGCCAGGGCAGGCTGGCTGGCGATGGGGTATCCACCGAAGACCCAGAGCCACTTTCCCGCCGGGCATCCAACGAACTCCAGCCTGAGTCTTCTTTGTGCTCCCCTCCTGTGGGCCAAGAAGTCGAGTCACAGATGATGGGAGCTAGAGGGAGGTGGGTCAGCACCCAGAGATGGTAACACTTTGTTCAGGGGTGCACATTTCCTTAACAGCAGGCTTTGACTACCAGCCTTCATACAGGCTTCTCACACACACATATCACCCATGTCACCTGTGACTGTGAGGGCACCGGCACAGGTATTACTGTCCCCATTTTATGGAGGTGAAATGAGGCCCAGAGAGAGAATGGCTTGTCCAGAATTCTTGCTGCCAGGTCGGTGGGGAGCAACGCGGGAAACCCAACCCAAAAATGGGTGACCTCAGAGAGGGAAGTGGTAACTGATCTTTAGGAGTCAGGAAGGGGAAGCTGGGGTGCTTAAAGGGAATGACTACATCAAGAAAATTCAGGCACCAGGAGAGGAGCGTACCAACTTTCAGTAGTAATCTGCCCTGGAAATTTGCTAGGAAAGAAATCCGGTTAAAATAGATAGAAAATAGATAGATAGATAGATAGATAGATAGATAGATAGATAGATAGATAGATAGATAAAAGAGGATCAATAGCCACTTCCTTCTGAGAGGAGCCCATGACTTTTGGCTTCCCACACAGAAGACCCCTAAGACCATGGGGCAGTTCCGACTCAACAGTCTAGTCTGTCCATTCTTTCAAGCATATACTGGAGGCCGGGTGTCAGACCTTGGAAAAGGCATCCATTGTGCTCCAAGAGTCCAAGGAAGGTGACAGTACCATGCCAAGACAGAGTTGCCTGGGCCCCAAGGGAGCACAGAGGAGGGGGACCCAAACTAGCCTGGAGGTCCAGGGCTTCCCAGAGGAAGTGGCACCCGAGCTGAGCCAGCAGGAGAGGGCAGCAAAGCAGGTGCACCAAGCAGAGGGAACAGCATGTGCAAAGGCAGGGAGCACATGGCACCATCTGGTGACTATGAAGAGTTCCCTGTGCCTTGAGAGGTCAAGGTCAGGACGAGCCCAAGAGATGCAAGAGATGAAGTGGGCTGGTCAGCCCCTCTGGGGCCAGCTCAGGAGGGGTCCTGAAGGCCTCCCTAAGGACTTCAGGTTGGAGCTTAGAAGGCTTGGGGAGACACCAAAGGGCTGGGGGCAGGGAGAAATGAGCCTGTCTATAGAGACCCCACTGCAGGAAAGGAAAAGACACCTCCCTCCCGGTTTTATCAATGAGTGGAAGGTACGAGAAGGTAGCTTTTGATTCAAGACCAAATGAACTTCCACATCGGAGTCATCTACTTTGTTCCCCATCTTGCTCAGTCTTCCCATCACATCAGAGAGGCCACAGACACTGCAGAGGTCCGGCGGCTAAGCGAGAAGTGGGCCGGGAACAGAGCCCTCAGTACCAACCACAGCACTGGGCCTCCTCCCACAGGGCTGTCCATGTTGAACAGCCTACAAATACGACACAGCCTGGAGAGCTGCAGAGCTCCCTAGGGTCAGAGGTGTTCAAGCCCAGCCCATACAGCCATTTATCAGGGATGGTGGGGAGAAACTGTCCTTCCCGACTCCCAGGGGCTCTTTGTACACACCCTCCCTCCTACTCCCTGGCATCAGGACTTTCTTTTCAGGAGCCAGTTCTACAGAGGGAGTTACTCAGCCTGTGCGTGCCTTGCATTTGCTCTTGTAGAACTGCAGCCACCACTGTAACTCAGAAACTCATCTACTAGGATGCACTGGCCTGTCTCTTACTGAGGGGAGCAAAGAGTGAGTTCCACAACCCATGGGCAAGTCTGCCACCCAAGTAAACAAATCGCAAACTCTTCCAGTTGCCCATTTGATCAGCATCACTCTGAACCAGCACAGAAGTGGCAGATGGGTCTTGACACACATGCCAATACCAGTTAACCGGCAGTGGCTCTTGAAGATGACCTGGAGTCAATCAGTAGGAAGAGCCTGGGAGCAGTTAGTGATGTGTGCTACGGATGAGGGACAGGAAGCATGGGCAGAAATAGTCTCTCCTGTTCACTAGCCACAGGCACAGAAAACTATCCCTTACCTTTCTTAAGACCAGCGGCCACAATGTCAATGTATTCAACATTTTCCATGACCCTGCAAGCCCAATACTGAAAAGAGCACTAATATATCCCAGGCTTTCGCCTAAGCACTGGACCTTCACCCATTTCATCCTCACAACAACACTATGAGAAAATGTTATTACCTTCATTGTACAGATGAGGAAACTGAGGCACAGAGGAGTTAGGTAACAAAGGTCCCATGGATTCTAAGAGTGCTAGGCCCAGGCAGATGGATTCCACCATCCATCTTTACTGCAAATAAACTGCTCTCACCAAGCCCTGTTAGTTGCAACAGACTCTCTGATGGCATGATCTGAGAGGCACGGTGATGGCGGTACCCACTCAGTTCCCAGCAGATGCCCCTGAAGCATGGTCACCGCTCGGCAGACCCATTTGGGTTGGGTGTGGCCAGGACCCTCTTGGGGACATAGGGGTACCCAAGCTGGTACCCAAGCATAGGGTACAAGCTGAGACCAGATGAGAAGGATGTGGAAAAGATCCCCTCCTCCCCAGAAGCCTCCTCCAGGGCAGAGCAGAAAATCACCCTCTGAGGAAGAAACCCAGCTCTGCCGAGTGCCGAATGTGGGACCCCAGACAATTCACCCAATGCCTCCGATGCTCTAGCTACAATAGGCGCTCAACACCACCACTTAAAAAGGTATTGCCACACACATGGCAAGTGCCTGGTTTAATAAATTAGTGCTTAATGAGCTGGTGATCTCCCTAGCTTGGCACCCAGGATGGGCAGTCACCTTCCTAACACAAATAGGTCACCACCACTTGACAGCTGGCTTTTCCACATTCCTTACAATTCAGGTATAAGGAGGGAGGGCTGACTAGTTACCCCCAATCCCAGCTTGGGTGGCAAGTACTTCTAAATTTCCACAGTGTAGACACAGCCTAGCCATCAACAAAGACTGAGGCTGGAATTCCAGCTCTGCCACCCACTGTTGTGTGTCCTCGGCAAAGCCCTATCCTCTCTCTGGGCTCAGTCTCCAGCCTTCTCTGTAAAACGTGGGGATGAGAAGGAGGACTACATCTCTCTCATGTTTCTTTGGTACCTGCTGGAAGGCCTGGCCTGTCAAGGTCTTCTGAACTGAGTGAAGCTCTCCACACTGTGTTCAGAGGACTTGGGGGACAGTAGGGCCCAGGAAGAAATAAAGCCCACTCCCCTCTGGGGGGAAAAAAATCAAGCAGAGCATAAACCTCGATAGCTTCCTGAAGCCACAGGCAGTCAGAAATAAGATAGGTGGCTCAGATAATTAAAAACAGGACTGGGGACACCTGGGTGGCTCAGTGGTTGAGCAACTGCCTTCGGTTCAGGACCTGATCCTGGGGTCCTGGGATTAAGTCCCACATCAGGCTCCCCACAGGGACCCTGCTTCTCCCTCTGCCTGTCTCTCTACCTCTCTCTCTGTGTCTCTCATGAATAAATGGATAAAATCTTAAACAAAAAAAAACAAAAAACAAAAAACAAAAAACAAAAACAGGACTGCTACGCCTGGGTGGCTCAGCGGTTGAACATCTGCCTTCAGTGCAGGGTGTGATCCCGGGATGCAGGATCGCGTCCCGCATGGGGCTCCCTGCATGGAGCCTGCTTCTCCTCCCTCTGCCTATGTCTCTGCCTTTCTCTTGGTCTCTCATGAATAAATAAAATCTTTAAAAAAAAAAAAAAAAACAGAACTAATTCTATTCTTTAGGCTCATTTTAAAGCCTTATTGGCATGGTAGTGGGAATATTAAATCACAGCAGTTGAAGCTGTTTAAGACAAGATTTAGAAAGCCTGCAAATAATTCCTGAGGAGCTCATTCTAATGCCAGGATTACACACTTTGCCTGGGGCGGCCATGTCCATGCTCACAGCTGAAACACCATACAATTTCTCTCATCATGCTACTGCCTTCTGAGCAGATAGCCCAGCATCCAGTGGGAACAGGAAAAGGTAGGGAATAGGCTGGGGGTGAGCCAGGGTGAGCATGGGGCTGGAATGCAGGGAGCCTCAGGAGGGTTCAGAGCCCAACAGATGTGCTCCAAAGAGGGGAAATCCCACAGGGCCCACCTAGTGGCCCGGTATAGGGCCTCTGACCATGGCAAAAGCTTTCCTAGCTTGACCAGTCAGGATGCAAACCCTATATCTCAAGTCAGGGCAATCCACACACTCTCTGGCCTTTCCAAGCTGTCCCACAAGCCCTGGGCTACACCTGCCCCACCCCCATCAGGGGCCCCAGGGAACCAGGACAGGCCTGGAGAAGGCTGATGTCCCAGCCCAAGTGTAGGGACAGGAAGCTGATGGGGTTGCCATCAGCACCGGGGACGCTGGTCCTACCTACCCAGACCTGTCACTTTCCGCAGGCAGGCAAGTGCATACTGCAGGCGGCCACACTCCTCGGTGTTGGCCCCGTAGCGCCGAAGCGTCTCCTTCACCTTGACCTCGTTCATGTCCAGCAGGGCATCCAGTGTGAGCTCGCTGAGGATCTCCTGAGGAAGCACAGAAGGGACAGGCAGATAGCAGTGAGTAGTCAGGCCGGCCCTGGCGCCCTCCTCATCCTCTCCGTGGCCAGGGCTGGGCTCCTCCGCTGACTGGCAGGGGCCAGGTGCCGGCAGGCCAGCCTCCGACCAGAAGCTGCCACTTGTCAGAGGACACAGGCCGCCAGCTCTCACCCCCACCCCCAGCGCTACCAGAGACAGCAGCTGAGGCCAAGATACCAAAGCTTCAGGGTCGGGGTGGGGGAAGGAAAAGAAAGGAAAAACAGTGAAGTTACAATGAGGGCACATTGCCCACTTGTTTCTTTTCATGCCTCTGCACAGAAAAATGATGAATCATGACAACTTTTTAGAATGACAAGAACTTCAGATAAAGATGGCCCTTTACCACTTTGTTATACCTGAATTAGACAAGATAGATTCCAAATAAAATTGGCTCAACAAGAGAAGGATTAAAACGAATGAACCCTCACCGAGCCCCGTATAGGCCCTTATACCTTGCTGTAATTAATTAATTAAAGGTTTTAATTGTAATTAAAGGTTTTAATTCTCAAAAACCTTTCAAGGGTTCAAGGTAGCAGAGAGGAAGAGAGAGACTCAAGTGTCACAAGGGCTCCATGTGGCCTCTGGAGGAATGGAGGGGCCAGGTGAGAAGGGATGCAGGTGGCTTCTAGCAGAGAGAGTGGTCCCTGGCTGACCAGCAAGGTAAAGGGAGCCTCAGACCTACCCAAAAGGAACTGGCTTCTGCCAACAACCTGAACGCACCTAGACATTGCTTCTTCCCAAAGCTTCCAGGTAAGAGGCCAGGCTTGCTGACACCTAATATTCTTGGGCCCGGTGAGATCCTATGCAGGGAAAAGCTAGCTGAGCCCACCTGAGCTCCTCTATCCAGTTCTCCTCCTACAGAACAGTGAGCTAATAAATGGGGGATGTTTCAAGTTGCTCTGTTTGTGGTTGTGATACAGCAACAGAAAACTAATAGAGAGAGTGAATATTTGAATCAGGGCCTGACTTCGAAGCTTGTGTTCCTTCTTCTCATCAAGGAAGGAGGGGCACCTGGGTGGCTCAGTGGTTGGGCCTTTGGCTCCAGTTGTGATCCCGGAGTCCTGGGATCAAGTCCCACGTCAGGCTCCCCACAAGGAGCTTGCTCCCTCTGCCTATGCCTCTGACTCTGTGTCTCTCTTATGAATAAATAAATAAATAAAATCTTAAAAAATAATAATAAAGGAAAAAGGAACCCCCCCACCCCCCACCTTGGCTGATTGCTTTGAGCCATATGTGATATCAAGTCCGGGGTAAACACAGAGAGAAGGGACAGGTCTCTGGTCTCAAGAGGCTTGCAGGTGATTGACATAAAAACAAGTCATTGCAAAGCAGTATGATATGGCCTAGCACAGAGAAAACTCAAAGAGCTACCTGATGAGGGGTGAGGAGGATGAGATTGGGGATTAGGTTCTTTTTCCTCTTCTTTGGCGCCTTTCAATATTTCCCAGATTTTCTCTATCAGGGAAGGCCAGGCATCCCACATTAAATGATTCATATAAAGCTTGTAGTTCAGAAGCTAAGCTGATTTTCATTGATTTCAGCAAGCTGTGCAATTTTATTTTAGAAAAGTTTTTGTCAATTCATGCTGGTATAGATCTTAGACTCAGGTGTCAAAACAGAACCTGATGGAGATACTGGCTTTAGTCCTTAGAGCAATGGGCTGCGGGATTTGAGATCCTGGTGGTGGAAGGCCACAGCTGAGGCCTGGGGTCAGGCCAGATCCCACCCCACCCCACCCCTGCACCTTTGTGTCTTGTCTGTATATTCTTCGATCTCCAGGGTTGTGGACAAGAATCTCAGAGCTGTTTAGAATGATTCACCTCGAAATTTGGAAAAATAGGCATGAAAAAGCACCAAGAAGCTAGCTCATCATTGGCTGGACAAACCCTTGGTTGTCAGAAATCCTTCCATATGATCAAACTACAGTGTCACAGGAAACTGCTGATAAGAACAGTACAGACGGGAGGCTGGTCAGATAAATGTCTCCAGGCAGCAGCTTTTGTTCGATCCATGCATCTTCCTTTATTGGCTACCATGACATTCTTCATCAAACGCAGTTTTGACATCTTTTTCCCTCCTTCTACTATGGAAACTAATTTGGCAATACTGTCAAGAACGAATGGAAGTGATGCTGACCTTTACACAACTGCACAAAATGACCCCGCCACCTTTCCCTGTAGTGTCCCCTCTTCTCACCAAAGGAGCATTTCCACACCACCACCCCCAGGCTGTGATGACTCAGCAGTTCCCCCAGAAAAGAGATTCTGAAACCAGCCTAGAAGCCCAAGCCCCAATCTAATTATAATGCAAATAGGGATTTTCTGCCTTCCTTTCTGTCTTTCTATTCTTTTCCTCCCCACCCACACCAAGTTTCCAGTTCTCAAACATAATAAGTACGTTTATTACGACAAACCATCTGCCCAGTACGATGTGCCCAGTGCTTTGTATGCTCTCTCTGTTCAGCACGATTCAGCAAAGGCAGGCAGTGGGGCGCACCTTCCCAGGCCTCGGAGTCCTCAGGCAGGGCAAGCTACCGAACTATGGGCCAGACCTGAAACCCATGTGTGTGGATTGCAAGGCTCCTTCAACTATTTCTCACTGACATTCCTCAACATGCCAAAGCCTTGGGAAGCAATTAATAGATTAATTTTTTCAAAGTAAATTAAATGAATTAATTTCTACCTGCTTTCTGAAAAAAAAAAAAAAAACTATACTGTGTAATAGAAAGTCTTTGTTCTTCATCAAGTGAAGCAACCTCCTAGAAAAGGAAAAGAATATGTTTAAATCCATTTCCTTTTAAAAAAACAATGAAGAAAAAAGGTATTTCCCTTAACGTTTCAAATTAGCTGGGAAGTTTCTACCACTGCCATGAAGCTTCATGCATCAGCCCAGCACACAGAACAAGGCAGCAGGGGCCACCTTCCCTCTCTTCCTCTGCCCTTTTTATGCACCAATTCAAACCAGAGGTTGGCAAGACATAACGGGGGCGGGTGGGTGTACTGGGACAAAAGAGCCAATCCAGGGTCCCACTTAGATCGGAGCTGCCCCCCCTCTCCCCGGACAAGCCTGCTTTCCGGAGTGTGAACTGTGTACATCCATCCATGAAATGAGAGCGCTAGCACAACATGTCATCATTTCTGACTGCCCCTTCCATTCCCTAACCCCTCCTCTCCTACAGGGTTGGATCACTGAACTGGAGAGAGGGACTACCCCACTCTACCTAAAAGCTGTGGTCAAAAAAGCTATCCACCAGTCAGCAAGTTACTTGGGAGAGTAAGGGTCTCAAATACATAAGCCTCAGGGCCAGGCCGTGGGAAATGAGACCAGTAGGGGATGTAGCCCACTTGATCTACCTTTTATTAGAGATAGAAGTAGTAGAGACACTTTTCTTCTTTACTGGACAGCAAGAAAGCCACAGCAGCAAGGATGATGCTAATCAGAAACCCACTCTTTGCCTGCACTCAGTGTTGGGGTTCTGAGGTGAGGCAATGAAGGGTTGCCAGATCTCACATAGAGAAATCTGGGGGCGCTGGGGTGGCTCAGTTGATTGGGCACCCGGCTCTTGATTTCAGCTCAGGTCTTGATCTCAGGGTTGTGAGACTGAGCCCCGTGCTGGGCTCTGTGCTGAGCATGGAGCCTGCTTAAGAGTCTCTCCCTCCTTTCCCTCCCCGCTTCTCTCTCCCCATCTCTTTAAAAAAAAGAAAAAGAAAAAGAAAAGAAAATTAAAATGAAAAAATTGAAAAAAATCTGGATCTTTACTTTAGCTTATTTGGGGGTGCCTGGGTAGCTGAGTCAGGCGTCTGACATTACCTGAGGTCATGATCTCAGGGTTCCTGCTGGAGGGGGGGTCTTCTTCTCCCTCTGTCCCTCCCCTTGCTTATATTCTTTCTCAATAAATAAATAAAATCTTAAAATAAGTAAAATAGCTGATTTTTATAGGGTAGCAACTAATACAAAACTGTGCAGACCAACAGTCACATCTGAGAGTTACAAGGAGTCCCCAGCAAGGAGACCCTATGTGAAGAATGTAACACCTTCCCAACTACTGTCTGATTAGCAACTTCTAAAGCTTTATTTCTGTAGGCACATGAGGAGGGGAGGCAGCCCAGAAGTAAATGCCCTGGGGAACAGAGCATGGGGTGGCCAGGCCTTCTCTGTGAGGTGTCCATGCTGGCCCTAGAACCCCACCAGAAAAACAAAGTACCCCAGCCTTTCAATACCTACAAGTGATTTCAGACCTAAAATTAATTCAGTCGAGGTGGGAAAGCGCATAAAGCAATCATGCTGGAGTCAGGGGAACTGGTATACAAAGAAAAGGCACACCCCCAGCTCTGAGCTGGACCTTCAGCTAGACATCAGTCAGGCCTGGGGAGTGGCCCTGCTATCTCAAGCCATGGCCCCAAGCAACTCGACACCCCCAAGCCTCACATATTGACGTGACCTGCCCACCCACACAGAAGGGCCCAGCCAAGTCTGAGTTAGGAAGTTCTTTTAAGCCATGTGCAACAACTTCCCTGGATCATCCCTAAACTGAAAGCACACTAGGAAATGAGTTTCACCAACTGCTGCAGGTGACCCCACACGCCCACCGACTACCCTGCAGGTGAAGCTGCTCTGTCTCAAAGACAAGGACTCAGACCCTGGAGCTCAGGGCAGGGAGACTGATAGTCCATACTGCTTTGAGGAGAATTCCTGCCCATTCCATCCCAGCTGCTGTCTAAAAACAAAACGTGAACTAGGACACGGTAGAGCAGGGTATGTCAAGCCCCGGCTCTCACAAGACTTCCATTAGCACCAGCACAGAATAGGGCAGCAAGGACCTGGGACAGAGCAAGAGCTCCTCGGCCCCCCCCCCCCCCCCCCACATCCTTCAGGTCACCGCATATGTTCTCCCGGTGATGGGAAGTTACTCTTCTTGATAATAATTAAACAGTAGGGTTGGTTGAGTGCTGAGGTCACTCCTGGCCTATGGTGTTCAAATACCGGTTTTGTTCTCTCAGGCAGGAGGCGGGGCTGGGCCGAGGAACACAGCTCTCCCCTCCCCTCAGCACCTGGTGTTAGAGGCCAGGATGCTGTCAGACGGTATGGTATCCTGGGACTTACCAGCAGCCACGGGGCTGCATGGGGTCTATACTTAGAAACCTGTACCGGCTGACACCAAGAGTTGTCCACACTCACCCTAGTCAGTCAGGAGTGGAAATGCCTGGGGCTTCAGCGCCTGTTTGTGGGCCATGTGCAAGAAACCAGGGCAGCTCCAGGCTGAATTCCGGTGAAGGCCTGGGTTAAAGAAAGCCCAGGAAGCAAACCCACACTTTGTGGTTTATTTAGTCTTCTGGTCCGAGAGCACAGGATGGGTCAATAAAGTCAGTAAGTGCCCTGTCAGTGCTGCTAGCTCTCCAGGTCCATTTGCAGAACTCAGATGTCTGGTATGTGGGTGCAGGGGCATCCCCCACCCCCACTTCCCTGACTGCCAGATAAGTAAAAGGCCAGGATCCTTCACTGATGCTTCCCTGGGACTGGTCACAACCCCAGAGCCCAGTGGATGGTGATGCAGACCCCTGCACACCCCTCTGAGGCCAGGGGAGCAGCTAGGGAAAGAAAGAGAGGGGAAGAGCAAGGGAGTTTCTCTGGCAGCCCAGGCGGGGAGCCCACATGCCCCTGTTTGGCAAGGGAACACCTGCCAGGTGTTCCTCTCTGCCCTCTGCCCACAGCTGGGCCTGAGGAAGAGGGGCAGCAAGACTTGGGTGACAATAGTTGGAAATTCTGGGAGGCACAGGTGGAGCTGAGGCAATGAGAGCCTGGATTGGGCAGCTTTCTGGGGCTTCCATGGAGATCCAAAAGACAGCTTTGTCCATAGGGTATACTGGTTTGGTCTGTGGACCAGTCCTGGGCCCAGCCTCTTCTTATCTCAGCACTAGGAAATGAGAAATACCCCCTTCCCAGGAGAAGTCAGCCACATTCTGGAGGGCTTCTCTCCACCACCTCCCAGTCGGACAACATAGTGAAGGAAGGGTCAGGCCTGGTCATTGGAAACCCCATGACCTTGGGCCAGTCCCAACCCCTCTCCTGAGGTCTGGTTTCACATTTGTAAAATGAGTGTGTTTGGCTGATTTATTTAGATCAGTGGTTCTTAACCCTGGCTGGGGGGCTTTTAAAAAGGATCCTGATGCCCGAGCTCTACCTCAGATCAATCAAATCAGAATTTCTCAGGGTGGGGACCATGAGAGAAGGCAGGCTGCAGGGCCTTACATCCAGCTAAAGTAGCCCAGGGCAGAGAGTCTGAGAAAGAAGACAGGTCTGGCCAGGGCAGGGCAGAGCAGGGCAGGGCTGCGCCCTGGGGCTGACCACTGCCTGTCTTCTCATGAGGCCCACACTTCTTCAACTCAACCCCAGCCTAGCCCAAGCTCACAGAAGTCCTAGGAAAGGTCTGTGCCTGCCCTCCTCCCTCCCATAAGACAGGATGTGGGCTCAAAGAGTGGGGAGGCAGGCTGGAATCTTTAGGGAGTGGCTGTCTCTGGCCTATACATTGGTATGTCTGGGCTTAAAAGCCTCAGAAAGATGGAGCAGCAGTGGGGTGAGGTGTGGGGGTCGAGAAATGCAGGTCAAAGGAGGAACTGAGGAGGAGGAGGTCAAGAAAGAGCAAGCAATGAGCATTTATTATGCATCTCCTCAGTGCTAGGTGCTCTGTGGGATGAACTACAGAGGTGTTTATGATTCTCATAACATCTTGAGATGCACGGTAAGGTTAGGTTCAGAGAGGGTAGATAACTTGCTCAAGACCACACAGCCAGATTGGTAAGGCTGAGGCTTACCAATCTGAGGCTACCTCTTCCTATTCTCAGCCAGCTGGCCCTGCCTGAGCTGGTGCCCACTTCTTTGCTTTATTAAGTGAGTTCTTCTGCCCAGGTAGAGTTTACTGGGCATCATAAGGTCACGTCTGGTTTTCCTGGCTCCACACCATGCCCTATCCCTTATGCCAAGCTGGGTCGAGCTCTGGCTGTAGGGGTTAAAAGCACCTGCAGGCGCCACCCCCCCACCCAAGGGGCTTCTCCCCACATTCCCTTTCAAGGCTCTCTGTTTTCTTTGTGCCTTCTGGAGGAAACCAGTGCTTCCTGACTCCACCTCAGACAAGATCTCCAGCTTCTGGTGGCATGTGCTGTCACCACAGCCACCACCATCACCCCAGGAGCTGGCCCCACCTTCCTAGAAAGCCTGCCCTTTGTCTCCATGAGCCCTGAGGTACTTAGGGCGGGGACTGGCAGGCTTTTCCTGAACAGAGGGCGAATAATCTTCAGCTTTGCAGGTATATGGTCTGTGGCAGAACTACTCAAACCTGCCATAAGAGGTGCCCAAACAGCCATGGACAGTATGTCAATAAATGGGTGAGACCACATTCCAATAAAACTTCACAAGTATAGGGGGATCCCTGGGTGGCTCAGTGGTTTAGCGCCTGCGTTCCGCCTAGGGCATGGTCCTGGAGTCCCGGGATCAAGTCCTGCATCGGGCTTCCTGCATGGAGCCTGCTTCTCCCTCTGCCTGTGTCTCTGCCTCTCTCTGTCTCTCATGAATAAATAAATAAATAAAAATTTAAAAAAAAAAAAAAACTTTAAGTATAGACACTGAAACATGACTATCCTATAATTTTCATGTGTCATAGAATAGTCTTTTTTCTGTTGGCTCAAAATGTGAAAACCATTCTTAGTTTACAAGGCTGTACAAGAAACAGTGGTGCTCTGGATTTGGCCCAGGAGGCAGTTTGGCAACCCCTGATCTAGGGGGTCACCCAGCTACTCAACAAACACACATCAACTATGCTGGGCTCCATCTCCTCGTGGCCTGTACCTCACTGCTCCTTCTTTTCCACCTCCCTCTGTGCTGACAGGCCTTCTTCCCCACCCAGCAGCACCAGCACACAATCTGCAGAAGGGGACACAGAGGAGAGGCTTCAACGGAGGCCCACACACACCTGCCATCTAGGGTACCTGCATTTTGTCACCTTCCTCTGTAGCATCAACACACATTGCCAAAACTGCTCCTCCTGGCTGCTGTTTGCAAACAGCCACACACACCCAGCTTTAAGAGAAACACACCTACTCACACACACACCAGCTTCGGGGTTGTGTGCTCACCCCTCAAATACACGCTACTTCCCAAATGGACACAGGAGACATGTAGGCTTCTACAGGGGTGGAGGATCTTGTCTACACCCAGGATCTTTGCTGGACGGGGGGCGGCGGCTACTGTCCCCTAGACTCCACAGTAAAATACTCTAAAACAAATAAAAAATAGAACATTCAAAGATAAGATTGGGGTCAGAGTGGGACAGGGGGAGGGTTTGCCAGCAGCCAGAGAGCTACACTAACCCTTGGGTGACTACCAAATGGGAAAGTCCCTTCCTGGACAAGTAGGGCAGGAGGAGGGAGGGAGAGCTGCCCTAGAGCCGCAGGCCCTCCCTGGCAACCCTGGTTGACACAGCAGCTGACAGCAGGACAAGCATGGTGGCAATGGGGATGTAAGCCAGGCCAGCAACTGGGTGACAAGAGGCTCCAGGGTGAGGGTGGGTGTACGAGGGACCCACAGGGACACCTCTGAGAGGGGGGAACTGTAACTGCTTGGGAAGCAAGAGCCCCAAACTGGGATGCCTGTTAATCCCACACACAGGGTGCAGGGAGTGGGGTCTGGTTTGAAATGGATCTCCTCATGGGAAACCCCAGCTCTTCTGAGGGCAAAGGCAAGGATGGAAACCAATAGGGGCTCCTGGGTGTGGCCATGCCTAGGGCCATCTTTACTGCTGGCCAGTGCTTCCATCCAAACATACAATTAAAAAGAGGATTCCCATCAGGTCAACTGGTCTGCTACTTGCACCTCCCTCCATACCTATCAGATTGGGGGCAGCGGGGGGGCGCAGCTGAGTCCAACCAGTGAGGCCCACCACACTAGAGTGCACCCAGACTGGAGAACAGTCCCTCAGGCCACAGCAGCTTTGCTTAGGGTCCTGACACATGCCTGGCCCCAGCCTTGGAACCTGGTGGGCCCCATCCTGGGGCCAAGAGCCAAATCACAGACCCCTCTACCAGAGTGGCACGTGCTAACATGCGGTTATACAGTCTGTCCTTTGGGGTTGTTTATCTATCTGTCTGGGTGGGGGAGACACTGGGCCACAGAAAGTGAGCCTAGGGCGGAGACCTGAGAACCAGGACGTTCCACCTGAAAACAGGGGCTGCATTGTTTCCACACTACCCCACAGGCATCCAACCAGGAGACCAAGATCTTTTAGGAGATCTCTGTAGTTTTCCAGAAACCCTGTAAACAACTCCTGCCCCACAGCAACAATGGCCTCAAAGTATAGAAGCCCAAGTGGATGGCCAAGACTCAAGCCAAGGAGGCCATTGCTGGTGCCAAGGTCTGAGGGCATGAAAGATGCTAATGGATATTCATGAGGTTGAGAAGAAGATAAATCCTTCCTCTGCCAAGGTCAAAGGGCAGAGTTTAAAAGGGACCTGAGAAACAATTTAGTCCAAGACTCATTTTATGGAGAAAACCAAGGATCACAGAGGAGGGGACATGCCTCGGTCACCCTGACCAGGGCCCAGATTTCCCTACCACTGTCCAGCACTGTTGATCCTGGGTCCCTGGGAGAGCTCACTGGTTTTCATCCTGGGCTTTCCTCACACAGATGTAAAGGTTTCACTCCTGCCAGATTCTCTGAGCTGCTCTAAGAAGCGAGCCAAGGGTAAGAACTACCTTGAGATCTGTCCAGAGAATCACCTCCAAGGCACTTCTTGGAATGCCAAGCCAGGTGCTTGCCTAGTGGGCCCAGAGTCCTACGGAATCCAGAAGCAAAGGACTTCTAGGCTTATGGCCTTCCCCAGAGACCAGCAAGTCCCTTATGTCTTGGTGGCTTAAAAGACAAGTGGGCAGAAAATCTCAACTCCATGTTCTTGTCCACCCTTACCCGTGCCCACTGTTGACAGTGCCCATTTTTCTTTTTATTGATAAGATCAACAAATCCCACCCAAACACCTAAGTCCTGCCATGCGGCCTAAGACCTGCCTAGGGCTGAGGCGCACTGATTCTTACTCAGCTTCTCTGCATGCTTCCTCTTTCCACAAACAAGCTAGTCATAAAAATAACCACTACTGGTACTGTCACTGCTCGTGAAGTGGCCTGGGCACAGCTGCTTGGTAGCTAAGGAAACTGAGGCTCAGAGAGATTAAGTTACTCACTTGAGACACAGCCACAGAGCACCGGAGCCCGGATTGGACTCTGATCCACGTAACTCCAAAGCTAGCACTCACAGCCTCTACACCATGTGGCCTCGCTGGCCTGGGTGACCAGAAGCACCAACAGGCAGGGCTGGGCAGCCTGTACAAGTTCAATTTCTTAAGCTCCCTACAGAAGGATCAGGCTCAAAGCAAGCATATATCCTGCTCAAAACAAAAGCATGAACAAGCCAAAAGTCAGTCATTCACTAAAAGGATGGGGAAGATCCATTTCGGTAAGATCCTAACAGTTCCCCAGCCACTTTACCACAAGAAAGCCAGGGAATGAAACAATGAAATGGAAATCACAATCTAGATCTTTCCAGATACATTCTATAGACAGTTAGCAATGCAAGAACTCAGAGCCCAGCCAAATGTTCCCATTCTGGGGACTCACAGAAGGGCCACCTGATCCTGGACCCCAGGACCTACCTTGCAACCCTCCAGCCTGGGCTGGTCCAGGCTTTCTGTTTCTTGCAGGACCACGGGTGGTGGGGTCCCCGAACCCCGTGCGGCCTTGGCCATCACCCAGCTCCATAGGCAATGCATGGTGGGGGTCCCAAGCCCAGGGTCCCCAGCAGCCCCAGCCCCGGGAGCAGTGTCTCAGAAAAGGACAAGGCAGGGAGAGCAGTTTCTGTTTTCATGACTGTAGTGAACAGTCACTGTAGCCAAAAATAGTTTGTGCCTGGGAGCTGGGGAGTCAGCACATACCTCCTAGAGCAGGTGCTAGTTGTAAGATACTCCGGCTCTGGCGGGCCTCACTGCAGGGGCCTAAGGACCCAGACACCCAAGATACCTGGGATACCAGGCCACAGACAGAGAGGTGTTCTCTGCCTCACTGCTCACCTCCAGAAAGTTTGACCTGAGTCAATAAGGAACACCATCGTCTCCCTCCTCCCAGTGAATCATCTGGGGAACCCCCACCCCCACATGAAATCCAACTATCCCCAACTTTCCTGGAGCTCTCACACATTTGGGACTGGGTGGTTTGGACAACCACAGGAAGAGTCCTGTGAACTACGGCGATACCCTAGATGGGACATAAGACAACCATTACAAATGAGGTGCGGCTGTCGAAGCTCTTAGAACTTTACCATATACACGTGAAAAAAAATGTAGTAGAGGTTAAGGGGGGCTGCCAGTGGCTGTTGGGAGTTGTGGGAGGATTTTGTTTGTTGTTTTGTTTGTTTTTAAAGTAGGCTTCAATTCAAGGCCCTGAGATGGAGAGTCACATGCTGTAACTACCTCATTGTTTTCTTTTTGGAGCTGTTTTTTTTTTCAAATTTGCCTGCAATGAATATTTGTAACTAGATTTATGAAATGCTATTTTGAAATAAAACTGTGAAAAAGGAAAAATGTTCAGGTGTCACAGAGGGAATGTATCACATGGTTCTTAGAGAACTGAAAATTTGGGTTTGGGTGTATCTTGTGACGCCTGCTATGGAGCCAGATATCCTGGATATGGATCCTGGCCACATCACATACCATCTAGGGGACCTCAGATAAATGACACCTTCAGTTTCTCTAGCTCAAATGCATATTGAGCATTAAAGCATTGCCTCCTGCTATAGACTAAATATTTGTGCCCCCACCCCCCACCTCAAAACCTAATCCTCAGGGTGTTGATACTAGAGTAGGGTTTTTGGGAGGTGAGGGGATTATTAAGGGTGGAAGCTTCACGATAGGAACAGTGCCCCTAGAAAAGAGACCCCAGAGAGCTGCCTGGCCCCTCCTACTATGCGAAGACATAGCAGAGACAGCTGCCTATGAACCAGGAAGTGGGTTCTCACCAGATGCTGAATCTGCTGGCACCCTGATCTTGGATTTCCCAGCCTCCAGAACTGTGAGAAATACATTTCTGTTGCTCATAAGCTCCCAGTCTATAGTATTTTGTTATAGCAGACTAAGACATCACGTTATAAGGCTTTGGGGAGGACTGAATGAGAGACATTCCATGTACAGCTCATAGCTCAGCCCCAGGCACACTGGGAACACTCACTAAAGAATTATAGCACAGGGGTGCCTGGCTGGCTCGGTCAGTGGAGTATGTGACTCTATATCTCAAGGCTGTGGGTTTGAGCCCCAAGATGGATGTAGGGATTACTTAAAAATAAAACAATACTTAAAAAAAAAAAAAAAGAAGAAGAGGGATGCCTGGGTGGCTCAGCAGTTGAGCATCTGCCTTTGGCTCAGGGCGTGATCTCGGGGTTTGGAGATCGAGTCCCATATTGGGCTTCCAGCATGAAGCCTGCTTCTCCCTCTGCCTATGTCTCTGCCTCTCTCCCTGTGTGTGTCTCTCATGAATAAATAAATAAAAATTAAATTAAAAAAAGAATTATAGCATAAATTCCTTAATAAACTTCATTTAAAAAAGAAGAAAGAGAAAGAAAAGTCAACAATGAAGG
This sequence comes from Canis aureus, assembly GCF_053574225.1. Classification (NCBI taxonomy): domain Eukaryota; kingdom Metazoa; phylum Chordata; class Mammalia; order Carnivora; family Canidae; genus Canis; species Canis aureus. The sequence goes on from NC_135626.1 coordinate 19,087,748, forward strand.
CTGACTGGAAGGAAATGCACCAAAATGTTTATACTATTTCCTGAGAGTAGTAAGATTAAGGGATAAATCATCAATAAATGTAGAATTATTATTTTACTTTCTATGCTTTTCACATTTTGAAAATGAACATCTAGGTAAATTACTGGATATTAAAAAAAGAAAAGCAAAAAGCCAAGAAGCAATGATTACCTCTGTGAAGGATTACAGGTTACTTAACTTTGCTTCGCTATATTTTCTAATCTGAAATAAATACTTAGTGCTTTCACAGTGAAGAAAAAGAGAAATGTCATCAAAAACAAAAATGAGGGGATGGGTTCACTAATTATATTCTAGAAATGTGATCTCTGCTGGCCCCACCAGGGTCAGGCCTTATACAGTATCTCGAGCCTGAGGCCCTTTGTCTCCCACACAGACACAGGAGCTCTGCTCAATGATGGAAATGGGACACAGTGGTCACCCCTGAGACCCACGGGGGAAAGCCAGGTGACCCATCCCCATGGAGAGGCCCTGCTGAGGGTGGAGACCACTGCTCTTGCCATCTGGGGATGACGGTGTTTATGCACACCTCTTCTGCCACCCGGACTGTCTTTCCTCCAGGAACCCATTTCCCCGAGTGCAGGTGGCACTGAGCCTTCAGACCCCACACTCTCCACCATGCTATTAATGGGCTGAACCATGAGCCAGTGTGGGCTAACTGGAGTTTCTCATCTTCCTAGCCCTGTGATTGGTTCTGGTATAACATATGACCAAAGGCAGGCCATTCAGAGCCTTCCCTGGGATTTTTCAGCTATCATTCTTGGGAAGAAGTTCTCCCAGGCAAGCACTACCAGTTATGCATGAAGAAAGTGAGGCTTAGCAGCTGGTGCCTGGGGCCTGCCATGTGAAGTGGGCCTGGCTGAGTAGTATACGCTAACTGCATCATCTGAACTTCTGTGTCCAGACTTCCTCAGACTTGTATTACTTCAGCTGACAAGTCTTTAGTTTATACCAGTCAGTATTGGAACTTGCTATAGCAAAATTCCAATTAGTAGGAGAATATAATCGCTTGTACTTAGTATGTACTTACTATGTGCCCTGGTACCATTAATGCCTCCATCTATTTATCCCTCCCTTTCAACCATCTCATCAATAGACAGCTACTGAATACTGACTGTGTGCCAGACACTTTATTCCACGCTAGGAATATGACAGCAAACAAAATATGTAATCTTTTTCTAGCCTCTAGCAAGCTTATATCTATTAGGGAAACATAATTTATTTTTTTTAATTTATTTTTTATTGGTGTTCAATTTACCAACATACAGAATAACCCCCAGTGCCCGTCACCCATTCACTCCCACCCCCCACCCTCCTCCCCTTCTACCACCCCTAGTTCGTTTCCCAGAGTTAGCAGTCTTTACGTTCTGTCTCCCTTTCTGATATTTCCCACACATTTCTTCTCCCTTCCCTTATATTCCCTTTCACTATTATGAATGAGAACATATAATGTTTGTCCTTCTCCGCCTGACTTACTTCACTCAGCATAATACTCTCCAGTTCCATCCACGTTGAAGCAAATGGTGGGTATTTGTCATTCCTAATAGCTGAGTAATTGGGAAACATAATTTAAAAAATAAAATAAAATATGTACTTGAAATTTGTGAATAAATGCTAAAAAGGAAAGAGCATGTTGAGATACGGGGGGCATCTCATTTTAGACAGGGTGGCCTCTCTGAAGAACAGACTTCTAAAGATCCTAGCCATGTGAGTATAGAAATTTCCAGGCAGAGGAAACAGAACATACAAAGGCCCTGGGCTATGACAGGAAACCTGACGTATTCTGGCACAAGGCGAAGTGCGGAGGGGTAGGAGATGGTGTGGAAGAAGGAGGCAGATGCCAAATACTTCAGGGCCTTGCAGATAATGGTGAAGGGGCTTAGATCTTATGCTGAGTGCAAGACATTAAATGAAGGACTGTACTCAGAAAAGTGAAATGATCAGATCTGGGGTATCAGAAAAATCATACTTGGCTGAAAAATGAAATGAAGGAGAGGGCAAGAATAGACAGAGTGATGATAGGTGCTACTGCGCAAGTCCGTGCAGTAGCTAGGCCTGGGGAAAGGGCAGTACTGAAAAAGAGACATAGGTGGATTTGGGATTTATTTGGAAATAGAGCCAGGAGGCTTTGCTAGTCAATCAAATGTGGAGGTTAAGGATGCAAAAGGAATGAGAAGTGACTCCTCAGTTTCTACCTAGAGAACGTACAACAGAATAAACAGGCTGAGAGGGAAGGGACTTGTCCATTAGCAAGTGGCAAAATCCAATTTCTGTCTGCCTCCCAAAACCAGGTTCTGAGCTATTTCCAATCTTGCTCCTTGCCCCAAAGCATATGGATGAGAACCAAGTCACCAAAACGTCTATGTTGATTGTCTTGAAAAGAAGGGTAATAAGAGAAGAGGTTTTGTCTGCAATAATTAAAACACTGTGGTGTGGACACAAGAATTCCCCAATGATATCTGGCTGGTGAGGTGTGTCTTAGAGCAATCTTGCCTTTGAGGCCAGTCCCGGAGGATGGAAGAACACAAACTGGCAGCCCAGGAGCTGGATGGCCCCAGAGGTGGCTCCAGCACACCCTAAGCCAGAGTCATCCCACAGCAGGACTACAGGCACACAGTTGACCCAAGTCCAGCCCCTCACCAAACAGAGCAGAGGCAGCTCAGGAATCCCGACCTCAGCAGCCCCCAAATACCTCCCTGCAGCGGCCCCTGTAATTCAACCTTCACGAGCCTAGATGAGAAAGTTCCTGAGACCCCTCAGCCCAAGAGACCAGAGCTCTGGGTGATCTGATCTTAATTTGTTCATTCAACGAGGACACTTCAATGTGCCAGGTGGCAGGGACAGAGTCTCGAACAAAATAGCCCGATTCCTGCCTGCATGGCTCTTCCAGTCTGGCCAGTTTTCACTGGACACGGCAGCAGCCCAGAAATCCAAAGAATTGAGGAGATGGACTCACCATTCATAAATGCCAACCAGTAGAAGGGGCGACCAGGACCATCATGCTCTGATTTTTTCCGATTTCTAGAAACCAGGGGCAACCTCACACTCAAAGCTTCAAAGAGGGCCTTTTGGCTCAGAATTAGAAAATAAATCACTTCATCAATTGGAGAGAGGGAGGTATGCAAGTTCGATTAGGACAGGAACCCATGCGTGCCACCTGGAACAGGACCTGGCATACAACAGGAACTAACTACACTGAATGAGAGCCTGACTGGGAGGGCAGGAGACAACACAGGAAGGCCCTCGGCTCTGTATGGTGCCCCATCTCAGCCCTTCCTCTCCTAGGGCCCCATCTGCTTCCTCAGCTGTTATCTGTAGATCTGTACATCCCACCACCCTGCAAGCCCCCCAAGAAGACTGTATTTTGTTCATCAGTTATCCCCCACCATAATTTTTTTTTTTAAGATTTTATTTATTTATTCATAGAGACAGAGAAAGAGAGGCAGAGACACAGGCAGAGGGAGAAGCAGGCTCCATGCAGGGAGCCCAACGTGGGTCTCGATCCAGGGTCTCCAGGATCATGTCCTGGGCTGCAGGCGGAGCTAAACCACTGCGCCACCGGGGCTGCCCTCCCCCCCCAATTAATCCGGATAAGTGATCAATGTATGTAGAATGAATGTATATTAAGGAAAGACGGAGGAGGAAAGGAAGAAAAGGACAAAGTACAGAGGGAGGGAGGAAGGGAGAGAGAAAGAGATCAGTTCAATCATACAGTTGCAGGAGGTAACCCCAGGCTGGGCTCTTCTAAATAAGAAACCAAGTCAAGGAAGGAACTCTGGGTTTGCAATCACAGAGACCTGACTTTGAATCCTGACCCAGCTAACAGGCTCACTGTGTGACACTGACCTGTCACTCAACTTCTCTAAACCTCAGTTTGCTCAGCAATAAAATGGGAACCAAGGTGTCCCCGCCTCCCTCTACCCTGGGTATAAGGATTAAAGAGGACAATATAAACACAAAAGCGCCACCTTCCTTCCATGCCACCCCACTTCCAGCCCTTCTCCTGACTGGTTGGGTGACATGGGCACGCTGGCCCCCCGTCCAGGCCTCCACCGCCCCATCCTGCTGGGCTGGTACTGACACCTCAAATTGTCAGTAGCAAAGCAGCCTTGGGCTGCTGGAGCCAACACGCTGGTGCCGATCCCTCCACGCAGTCTCGGGAGAGTGTGAGCTGCATTTGGAGGTGGCTCCCAGCTGCCAAGAGCAAGGCTGTTGAACCGTGGAGCCTCTGGCTCTGGGGAGTGGGTGGGGGTGACGGGAAGATGGGCAGGAGGAGAGGCTCAGCAGAAGGGTAGCAGGATTCATGTGCCTTAAAGCTGAACCCAGGAGCCAAATACCGACTCGCTTTTGCAGTTTACTTTTTCACAGCCTCCTGCTTCATCCAGCCCGCTCGCCAGGGCCCATACAGAGCTACGGCCACTCCCAGCCAGTGGGAAACCAAGATGGTGGCAGACTTCAGGTAGTTTTCTTCCCCATCCCCAAGAGAAGGCCTGATTTTCAACATGAGAATTCGAGGGGAGTAGAGGAAAGGCTGTAAAGAGAAACTTGCCCAGTCAGAGCCTTAACAAAACCCCCTTACCGGATTCGCCTGCATCTTCAGTTGACAAAACACCACCAGCAAGAGCTCACTCAGGGGAGCCTGTGGCCTGTTGCTTGGGCCCTGGAATCTCGGCCTCTGCAGTACCCACCTCTCACTCTCACGGCTGGGACTGATCCCAGTCAGTGCTCGCCACTTCCTCTAACAACTTCCAACAGGGAAATTGCCCAAAGGAAAAAAAATGGCTCCATGCCAGCAGGCTCTGAAATCATTTCCCCCCAGCTGCAGCCACAAGATGAAGCTGTGATTTTTAACCTGTGGAAGCTTCAAGGGTTGAGGGTGGAGGAGAGAGTCACAGTGTGTGACTCTATGTGTCTGGAGAGGGAGGGGAAAGGCACCCTGCCTCTGAACCCAGGCTCAAGCTCAGTGCTAGGCCTGAGGGCCCCTCCTCCACGCGGCACCCCGCGTTCCCACACCAGCACCTTCTCACCTTTCACTGTCCTCATGATGAACCCAGCGTCTCACCAGCAGGGGTTTTAGTTTCCCTAAAACAATTCTAATGTTCTCTCTCCCCCTCCAGTACACATGCACGGCATTGATCTCCAGATAAATCCCTCCATGCGAAGATTTCCATGAACTGACCCTTTGCTCACTGGTCTCCTCCCAGGCCAAGCCCTTTGCGAGCACTTCCTTTGAGTCCCAAGCAGCTCTCTCAGACCTCAGGGTCTCTGCTGGTACGGTTTCCGCCCTCTTGTCCTTCCTGCCAGCCTAGCTCCCAGCTCTGAGGGAAGCTCTCCCTGGTGCTGGTCCTTCTCCGACTCCCAGGGTGGGTTTGCCTGCTTGCTCCCATGAATCCCAGGCTGCCTTTTGTCAGGGTATTTGATGTCGGCTCTCAGCAAGTCTCACCACAGCCTATGAGCTCCTGGGGTGGGGGAGTGTCTCTAGCATCTCAGTTGTGAGCACAAAGTCCCGCCAGGGCAGGCTCCAGACCTGCCCTGTCCAATACAGCCAGGGCCATGTGTCTCTACGTTAAAATTCATAAAACAGGGATCCCTGGGTGGCGCAGCGGTTTAGCGCCTGCCTTTGGCCCAGGGCACGATCCTGGAGACCCAGGATCGAATCCCACGTCGGGCTCCCGGTGCATGGAGCCTGCTTCTCCCTCTGCCTGTGTCTCTGCCTCTCTCTCTCCCTCATGAATAAATAAAATCTTAAAAAAAAAAATTCATAAAACAAAATTCAAATTTTGGTTTATCAGTCACACTAATCCTGTTTCAAGTGCTCCGTGGTCATATGTGGTTGATGGCTACCATGCTGGGTAGGGCAGTACAGAATGCTGCTATCGTCACCGAAAGTTCTATTGGATAGGGTCGCTCTAGACAAAGATCTGATGGTTGAGTAAACGTATGAAGATGTCTCCCAGGCTGTCTGTCTCCAAAGAAGCTAGAATTAAAGGTCATTTAAGTCCAAAGCACCCACAGCAGGCTCTGGAGCTGCAGAGGGCTGAGACTGGACTCGGAAGGGAAGAAAGAGAGCAGAGTCCCTTCATCCACACCAGAAACCAGGAAGTGTCACTACCACCCTGTGGCCACTTCCACATGCATCCCTTCTCTTCATCAAGCAGAAGGGCACTATTTCCCAGAAGGGTCAAGATAAGCAGAGAACTGAGAGGCCCAAAGGACAACTCCCAGCACTGGAAGGCCATGCCCAGAGGCCTCAGGGAACGGCTTTGCAGTCCTGAGCCACTGTCAGCAGTGACAGCTCAGGCAAAGGAAATTGCCAGACTTCATGGTTCAGATCTGTTCTCCAAAAAACCAACCAAATAAAAAAAAAGATACACAGATAAGACCATGTCTTGGGGCAGCCAGGGTGGCTCAGCGGTTTAGTGCCACCTTCAGCCCAGGGTGTGATCCTGGAGACTCAGGATTGAGTTTCACATCGGGCTCCCTGCGTGGAGCCTGTTTCTCCCTCTGCCTGTGTCTCTGGCTCGCTCGCTCTCTCTCTCTCATGAATAAATAAATAAATAAATAAATCTTAAAAAAAAAAAAAAGACCATGTTTTAAAGTCTCCATCTGGGACTCCCGGGTGGCTCGGCGATTGAGCATCTGCTTTTGGCTCAGGGCGTGATCCCGGAGTTCCAGGATCGAGTTCCACATTGGGCTCCCCCCAGGGAGCCTTTTCTCCCTCTGCCTGTGTCTCTGCCTCTCTCTGTATGTCTCTCATGAATAAATAAATAAAATATTTTTTTTAATTTTTTTTTTTTATTTATTTATGATAGGCACACAGTGAGAGAGAGAGAGGCAGAGACACAGGCAGAGGGAGAAACAGGCTCCATGCACCGGGAGCCCGACGTGGGATTCGATCCCGGGTCTCCAGGATCGCGCCCTGGGCCAAAGGCAGGCACCAAACCGCTGCGCCAACCAGGGATCCCATAAATAAAATATTTTTTAAAATAAAAATAAAAAAATAAACTCTCTATCTTAGGGCGTCTGGGTGGCTCAGGTTATGATCCCAGGGTCCTGAGATCCAGCCTCACGTGGCGGGAGTGGTGCTGCTCAGCAGCCTCCATCCCATGAGGACTTTCATTCATTCCTTGGTCACCTTTTCACCCAGCAAATATTTGCCAAGGGCTTCCCACAGGCCAGGTGCTGTGCAGCTGTGCACATGGACTCTTCTAGGCACAGGATGAAGCCTTCTGTGTGTGCCTCTATGTGCACAGATGGGTACCCTTCAGACAGTCATTGCTAAGCTGGCTTGCAGAAATCCTACTTTTAACTAGTCTACTGTTAAAGAGGAATGAGATGCATTTGTATGACTAACACAGAGACGAGATTAAGACAGAAAATACTGTATGAGCCCATTTTAGCAACTATAAAAAATAAAAATAAAAAAAGAAACAAATTTGTATGTAAATAAGAACAATGTGCCATCCTGGATTGGCTCCTAGAACTGAAAAGAAGACACTAATGGAAAAACTGGTGAAATCCAAAAAGAGTCTGGAATTTAGTTAACAGTAACATACCAACGTTTTCTGTTTTGACAAATGTACAACAGTAATGTATGATGTTAATGATGGGGGAATCTGGGTGAGGACCATACAGGAACCACTGCAGTTTTCCCATAAATCTAAAACTCTTCCAAAATAAAACATTTTTTAAGAAAATTAGCCATGTTCAGATGCCATTCAGAAGCTAAAGGGTTCTATCTCTGACGTCAATTTTGGAAAAGCATGGGTTTTTATGCTGTTTAGACCTTCGGTTTCTAAGATTTGCACCTATCTTTGATGGGTGGAAGTTTTAGAACCAATTCCGGCTACAAGCACACAAGACCCATCAGGGCCAAAAACAGGGTAGAGTAGGTGTCAGAGTCCAAACAACCATCTGAGTGTAAAATCAGACCCATACCCTGGGACCAATCTTGAGGCCTACGCCAGGGAGCTGCTCTAACTCCGGGCCCCCATCACTATGCCCTCATACAGGTAATAAAGAGAGATTCCAGGAGCAGAGCTGAGTGGAGGCTGCCCCCTCCCCAATCAGCAGGGGCTGGGGTTACTAATGGAAACTGCCCTCCTTTCCAACCTTCAGCATGCTCTGCCCTGAGCCTAAGAACCAACCTGAGATTTGAAGGGAAGAAACAGAATAATCTTGAGAAAAGGGGTCTGGAGACTTTAGGGAAGACATACTGTGATACCCAGCCAATGGTTCCTTGTGATCCTTAAAACCCATGCAGAAAGCTGTTGGTCTGCTCCCCAGCTCCTCTCAGGTAGCCTGGCCCACCCTTCTCATGCTCCCTACCCTTTCAGGCCTCATTCCTCAAACTTTCTGGTAAGGATGCCCATGACTGGCCTTTGGCACCAGGGATGGGGGCGGCAGGGTGGGGGTGGCAGTGAGGAAGCTTCTGTCCCTGCCACCCTTCTTAGGCCTTGAACAGATTCCCATTGCCTCTTGATTCAGAAAACTGCCTCCAGCCTTCCCTTCATTCCCTTCTTTGCACTCCCCAGACGGTTATTTCAAGCTACCTGTGTGCAAACCTCCAGCAGTCCCTGTGGGTCTGGCTCTCACTCAGGAATAACAGCGGCTGAGGATGAAAAGTGAGGAAATTGCCCAAATTTTCTCTCCTCCACCCCAGTGAACACCACTGTGGTTCTAAGTACTTGACCTTCCCAAGTGCTTCACAGTGTAAGAGGCACATGGGTCATGGTACAGCCCCAGACTACAGAGGCCTCGCAGTGAAGGGCTGGCCCAGCTCCTGGAAGCACAACCCTTTAACGAGTGAAGCGTGTTGGTATGGTCACAAGAGGGGTGCCAAAGAGGCCCAAGGACTCCCCAGGGCAATGGCTTGTGCCGGCCTTCCTGAGGGTACCAACTTTCCCAGGGCTCCTCCCAGAAGCTGACTTGTGGGTAGACGGCTCAGGCCCTAGAGCTGGGAAGGTAGATCATGGGGCTGTGATTCTAAAGAGGCTTCTCTTGTGGGGCATGAAAAGTCAGAGTAATCTGTGCCACTCACTCAGAACCAAACCCTCGACTCCTGGGACATCCACCACAAGAATGAGATTCAACCCTACCTCCCCTCTCAATCGTCACACTGAGCCCAACACTCAGTGGGTTGTCGTGGAGCATGTATTCCAGCAGGAGAGAACAGACAGACGACATACAGTTAGATACACTCCAGAAAGTGGTCGGTGTCAATGAGAAAAATCAGCCAACATGCACTGGTAGAAAATAAAGGGTATGAGTGATCTATATATCAGGTTATCAGAGAAGGCTGCTCAGAGGAGGTGACAATGGACCTGATGCTATAGTGATGTCCCCAGTAGGAGCCAAGGAGAAAGCACTCCAGGGAGAGGAAGAGGGTGGGGATGGGGAGAGGTAGACAAGTCTGCAGATCTGGGAGCAGAGCTCACGGGGTTCACATACGTGAGGGAGGGCAAGGGAAGACTCAGGGCTGTAGCTTGAGCAACTGGGCAGATGATGCTACTGTTCTCTGAGATGGGCAGAGGAGGGAAGAAAACATGTCTATGTGAATAGAAGGAGAAGAGCAAGAGTTCGGCCTGAAACATGTTGTTTCTGAGCGGCCTCACGGTCCCCGGGCAGCTGGAGATGCTCTTGCTCTCTCACCCTGACCCCGTCGTTCCCACAGAGTTCTCTGCTCAGTCTCGACCCCAGTCCCCCGGGCCATGTAGCATCCTGGTTCCCAAACCATATCTGGCTCTTGGGCTCTTCCTCCTACCTAACCCTTCCACACAAATGAGCCTGCCCTCTCATTTACCACCAGCTCTGAGGCATCACTCACAACCTCATGACTCAAACATCACCTAACTCAGTATCTGCTATGCCTCCGGGTCTGGCTGGGAGACCCCGGTCCCAGCTGCCCCCTGCAGCCAGTCTCCATGGCTCCAGCTTCTGCAACGGGCACATCTGGCTCCTGTCTCACAGGCAGATATAGGTGGAACTGGGTGCCTGGCACACTGGCAGATCTCTGCAGATCTAAGGAGAATGCCTGGAGAAGCTAAACCAACTGATGGAGACGGCTCAGGCCCTAGAACGGAAGTTAGAAGGCACAGTTTGGAGTACAGAAGGCCTGGGTCAGAACCCAAGGGTGTCCCTATTACCAGCTCCAGACTATCACAGAGCCCTTTGGCCTCTTGAATGTGTGGTGGTCCTCTGTCAAGGAGGGATGCTGCTGGGGAGATGCTGGGCAAGTCATTGCCTCTGTGGGGCACCCTTCACTGCAAGCTACAGATGCAGGTGTGAAGGGAAATTGCTTTTCACCTCTGAGACTGGGGGAGAGGAGGAGTAAAGGTTGGGGTTAGCGGGGGTGGGGTGGGGGGGCAGGATTCAACTCTTCCTAGCTCCCAAGTCCATGATTTTAAACATGATATCATGGACAACCATTATATATATGTTGAGATCTCCTTCCTATACGGCAGAAAGCTGTTAAGACAGGTGGGTGGGGGACGCCTGGGTGGCTCAGCGGTTGAGCGTCTGCTCGTGACGCCAGGGTCCTAGGATCGAGTCCTGCATTGGGCTCCCCACAGGGATCCCTCTGCCTATGTCTCTGCCTCTCTCTCTGTGTCTCTCATGAATAAATAAATAAAATCTTAAAAAAAAAAAAAAAAAAAAGACAGGTGGGTGGGTGGAGAGACATGGCTCCTTATACATGTGTGCATGTGTAAGTGTTAACAATGCCCTAGGAAACACCATCTCACAGGGCAGTTTCCCTCAGCCTTCACACAGACAAGCTCCTTCCTGCCAGCTTTATAACCACTGGCGTGCACCACAAATATGAGGGCCGCCAGGGCTAGGCCAGGCCAGGCACATGTGATGTGTTGACAGCACCCTGTGGGTTCCCCGTTCACCCCCACCTGCTCCACTCACCTCATGACAAGACCTTCTAAGTTTATGTCACTTCCTGTCCAGGAAATCTCTCCCAGGAAAAATTCCTAAATATACAAATAGCTGCATAAATCATATTAACTACTGCATTAGATAGAATACCCAAGGACTGAGATGAGCCTCTGCCTGATAAACCACATCCCATGCACACAATCAAACATTATACAGCTACTTTAAAAAGGGAGGGGGGTTATGTGTGAAAGTATGAAGAAAACATGCTGGCTAGCATAGCAAATGATAAGAACAAAACTGTTTATTCAGGATGGCTAGTATGTTGTTGTTTTTTTAAGATTTTATTTATTTATTCATGAGAAGCACAGAGAAAGAGAAAGGCAGAGACACAGGCAGAGGGAGAAGCAGGCTCTCTGTGAGGAGCCCGATACGGGACTCGACCCCAGAACCCTGGGATCACACCCTGAGCTAAAGGCAGACACTCAATCACTGAGCCACCCAGATGTCCCTATTCAGGATGGCTTAAACCAGTGTTGCCCAAGAAGAATATAATACAAGCCATATACTCAAATTTTTGAGTCACAACATTTTAACAAGTACACATGAAATTAATTTTAATGACATTGTATTTACCTTAATATACCCCAAAGTGTCATCTCAATGTATACCAAATATGAAAAGTTATTAATATTTTATTTTTTTCTATACAAAGTCTTCAGAATTCAGCACATCTTTGGATTTCTATCTTTGAAATTACAGCACATCTCATGTGGATTTGCCATGTTGCAAGTACATCATAGCCACATTGGCTTGTAACTACCTTACAGCACGGTGGGTCTGACCCATTAGAAATTTCGAAAAGACTTAAGTACTAGGGGGGAAAACTAGAAGGAAATATCAAAATCTTAATGATCACAGACTTTTGCTGAAAGGTGGGAATATATATGTGATTTTTTTCCTCTTCTGTTTTCCAAAGTGTCTATAAATAATCAATTCATACTGCTTTTAAACAACAGCAACCGTCAACTTTTTAATTTTAGAATTGAAGGGATTTAAGAGATCTGACGGTGAACTCCACCTGCTATAGACTGATTTACTGACTCCTCAAGAGAGCTGTCCTGTGTCCCTGACACCTGGCACAGAGTACACTCTCCAAGCTCACTGGCTGTTTAGTTGGTGGGTGGGTGGGTGGGTAGGCTGGCTGGATGGGAAGAGGGAATCAAGGAGGGAAGATAATACAACAGATACAAGAGAAAACTAAACTCAGACTCTTGTTTCTGAATCCCAAAGTGATCCCTTGCTAGCTGTAGGACTTCAAACAAGGCATGTAACCAACCACTCTGTGCTTTAATTTCCTCAAGTGTGAAACAGCAATAATGACAGTATTCCTTCACAGAGTTTTGTGAGAATTAAGTGAGATTATCTAGACAAAGTGTTTAGCATGGTGTCTGTCATACAGCCAATGCTTCCAGAAATGCTGGCTGGCTCTACTTATGGTGGTGAGTCAGTGAACCATCAGTGTGGTCAGGCTGTCTACCTCATAAAGCAGCAACACCCAGGACACATGCTAGAGCCACAGGTACTGTGGTTCCTCCCACTGTGGCATCCTCCCAAGTCCCCCCCTGCCCCCAGTTCCCACACCCTGCTTACCTGCACCACTGCTGGCCTCACACTGAAGGTACACAGCCAGTCACTGAAACGGGGGTAGCTGTTGAGCTCTGGGGTCCTCTCGCCAGGAGCCACACTCAGCTTGCACTGCTGCTGTTTGCAAATGTACCGGACCAGCTTTGCCTGTGGGAGCCCAGGGGAAAAAAAGGCCAGTTCATTTGGGGCGCACACATGCATGTGGCAGCCCCAAGCACAATACACAGGAGCCTGCTGGAATCCCCCCTGAGGTCATTCAAACACCGATAAAGTAGGAAATGGAAGGATGAGAAGAGGAGACGGGCGTGAGAAAGTTGGCAGGAGACCTGGAGAGCCACTTGTGACCCCTCTGCACCCTGAGGCTGGCTGACACTGCCTCACCCTCAGGACTCCCATCCTCGGAGATCAATGGCAACACTGGTCAGGACAGAGAACTGGGTTAACACATAAGAGCCTCCCACCTGGGGAAGCTGGGGGAGTGGGGGGACAGACAGTAAGTGAGGACAAGGAAGATGTGGGGATTTGGGGAGAATGAGTAACCCTCCACTTAAGAACCTTCCAACCTAGTTTCAAACTGCCTAAGTTGGGATCCGGGGACTCAGGCATACCCTAATGAGGGACCCTGAATGAATTACTGAACCCCTACACCCAAAAAGCCTCAGTTTCCTCCTCCAGATAATGAAGTAATAACAGAACCTCCCTCTCAGGGAGGCCAAGAAGAAATGAAGCACTTGGTGCATGCCTGGCACACATGAGCATACCACATGCTGGCCATGCCTTTTGGGATGTGGCCTTCTGGGCAAAGGTCCTTGACTTGGGCTCACCAATGGGCTTTCAGGAAGCACACCCCAATATGTATGTAAATTTCAGAGGTACGACTCTGCATTTTCCAGGGGAAGAGTGTCCATAGTTTTCAAAAGCCTCTCAAAAAGCTAAAACTTTAAGAAGGGAAGTTGAAATAAGGACAGCCTGGTCCTCTCTCTGACAAACACTGGGCTCTAACCAGGTGCTCTGCACAGGACTAAAGAATGCAGAGGGAGAGGTGATGGGATGGGCAGGATGGGTGCACCCATCAGTGCCCAGGGCTGATTACAAGAAGGTTGAGCTGATAGAACAGATAGAAATGAGCTCACAGTCTCAAGAGGAGGACCAGGGAGCTTCCTGGCTTCGCTGAGATCCAAGGATGCAGAGACTCCGTGAGGGCTCCTGTCACACTGGCCTCCCCTTGGTGCCTTTCAAGCTTCCCCAGAAGGAATGCACCTTCAAAGTCTTTGCAGGAACCCTCCCAAGTAGAGCTACTTCCCAGTACCCCCTGACCTCAAGGGGTTTTGTTGTTCATTCATTCCTTTCTTCCTCATCTCTAAATATCTCAGCGCATTTCTCTCAAGGGTAAGGAATCCTTCTGTTATTCACGATACTAGTAATAATAATTATTCTGTTACTCACAAAAAAGTAATAACAATTAATGATTTAACATTTCAAGTATTTAGAAAGGCTCCCCAATTCCTAACAGGAGCTCTTGACCATTTGGGGACCATGGACCCCTCCCCAGTAGACCAGGGAGGTCCCCAGTCCCTTTCTAAGAATGATGCTTCAAACGAAACACTTAGGATTATAAAGGAAATCAATTCTATTTAAATACATTTCTCAAAATATTTATAATGGTGAAAGAGTACTAAAAGCCCACCTTTCTTCCTTTAAAGATTTATTTATGTGGGGGAGGCAAGGAGAGGGTAGGACAGTGGGCGGGGGAGAGCCCAAAACAGATGACATACTGAGTACGGAGCCTCACGACGGGTTCAAACCCAGGATCCTGAGATCACAACTTGAGCCGAAATCAAGAGTCGACGCCAAACCAACTGAGCCACCCAGGCGCCCCCAAAAGCCCGTCTTTATTACAGCATGAAACAATAGCTGGCTGTGGGTCTCATAACTATGACAGCTTTTATATTGTGACAAGCGTCAACTACTTTTTTAGATATCGCCACAACTGTAAGGTGATATGCAAACAGCTGTGCTTTTCGCTGGTGACTGAGTCACACATATATGCTAAGATGACTGTGCCTTGTTGCCTACATTCAAACTGAGTAACATTAAATTCCAGTTAAGGTTAGTGAAAATAAAGGTTCCTTTTTTCCCCCCTATAAATTCATGGATCCCCCGAATTCTATCCACAGGTAAAGAATCCTTGTGGGGCACTTGGGATGCTCAGTTGGTTAAGCATCTGCCTTCAGCTCTGATCTGGGGGTCCTGGGATGAAGCCCCACAGCAGGCTCCTACTCAGTGGGGAGCTTGCCTCTCTCTCTCTCTCTGCTCTTCCCCCAGCTCATGCTCTCCCTCTCTCTTTCTCTCAAATAAAGTCTTTTTTTTTTTAATAATTTATTTATTTATTAATGAGAGACACACACACACACAGAGAGAGAAGCAGATATACAGGCAGAGGGAGAAGCAGGCTCCATGCAGGGAGCCTGACGTGGGACTTGATCCCGGGTCTCCCGGATCACGCCCTGGGCGGAAGGCGGTGCTAAACCGCTGAGCCACCTGGGCTGCCCTCAAATAAAGTCTTTAAAAAAAAAAAAAAAAAAAAGAGTCCTTGTGAGATGTGAAACGAGACCCACACTGACAACAAAACAAGACCATTTGCTTCTCCATCAGCCTTTCTGAAAATTCCCCTAGCAACTCTGGCCCCAGGACTAGACTCAGGGATACCCGCCCCCTCATGCGGACCTGAGCATCATTATGTGCCACCACCTCCAAAGGGCTCAGTGGCAAGTGGGCACAATTGCCAGGGAGGGAAAAGGGAATCAAACAAAAATGATTCCAATTTCCAGTTTTGATGTTTAGAGAAACCTACACAGAGGCAGACTCCTGGCCTTCCTGCACCACGGGCCCCGCAGGCACCCCAAGCTGACACTGCTAATCAAACACTCTCTGCGGAGGCTTTACACCCCTGAGTGACACGGCTAACAGAACACCACTCTGTACAATCCGAGTGGCCACTTGAGAAGTACATTTGCTGTCCTACCATGGAACTAAGCCCCGGGAACATCTTCAGAGCACAGTTAACAAACAGGAAGATGTGAGTGCCACTTTTATCCTACAGGGTTAAGTAAAGGCACTCCTGTCCCCCCCATCCGGCCTAACCCCACAACAATCTATCCCTTCCAGTGTGACCAGAGGCCGAGGACTCCCCACCTTCCTTCCCAGGCTCATCTCTGCTCCCCTCCACCCCTGGCTCACACTGCCCTGCAGGTGCACACTCACCTAGGAGCTATTTCTCCAATACTTCCTGTACTTTCCTACCCCTGGGCCTCTGCTCAAGCTGCGTGCAGTGGTTACAAGTCCTTCCCTCCTCTGGCCACGGCATCCTCGTGCTGGGCAAGACTTCCCAGGCCTCCTTACAGTCCCCGTCTCCCCTTCTGCACACATGCTCTACATCTCTACGGCTGCACCCCCAACCGGTGTGAGTTCCCAGGGCAGCAGACACAGCACCGGGCCCCAGAGTTGAACCAAATCAGGATTCAAATGTAGGTTCTACCCCACATTCACAGTTATATGACTTCGGGGAAGTTTGTTCATCTTTCTGAGTTTTGGTTCTCTCATCTGTACAACGACAGGCATGATGACATCCAGCCCATGCTCTGTTGGGGGAATTGAACAGTACAGAAAAACCCTGAGGATGTGTAAGTCCCCAGATTATTACGTATCAGGTCAGGACTGTGTCCATCTCATCTGTGACCGTCCCCATGTGCCTATTACTGCACCTGGTATGCAACATGTGCTCAAAACGGCCCAAGGAAGGAAGGAGGCAAGGACACACATGGACCACAGCCCCATGCTGAAGCCACTCTTTCCCTCCATCCCAGCCACTCTCCAAACATGGCTCAAAGAGCTGGTAAAGACAGGGCAAAACATCAAATAACTGTCCAGAGTCAAAACCGTTAAGCAGAGGTCTGGCCCTCACAGCAGGTCAAGACTGGCCCCCTTGGCCTCAGCCATGAGCCAGGGTCCCGGCTTCCTAGACTTCAGCCCCTTCCCACATACCCAGCCCCTTTCGGCCTCAAGGCTCTCTGCCCAGAGGCTCTCTTCCGTGACCTCTGGGCCACAGCTCAGCTTAGAACTCCATTCTTCCAGAGAGCACTGCCCATGCCCCTCAGCCCACCTCCCTGACCAGAACACACAACCAAGTTCTAATATTTTACTCTTCTGATTCCCACCGTATGCCTCCCCCGTCCAAGGTCAGGTGTCTGCTATGTTCGGATCCCTGCCACGAACCAGCAGAGCCCCCAGAGCACACAGTCTGCTACTGTAAAACCTCTGCTGGACGAATGGACACAGGAACATACAATCTACCTTGGAGTCCTGCCAGGCTCAGACATTTACCAGAATGAGAGCAGAAAATAAAGGCTAACTATGCAAGTGGTCACTCAGGAGCTCAACAGTCTCAAAAGGCAAGGCAAGTTCCCCAGAAGAGGAATGAGTGGGCTTCTTAAAGGTTGCTAGTGATCCCTGCTAGACAGCACAGAGGCTGGGTAGGATTCTGCAGAATGTGAAGGGACTCCTCACTACACCCAGTTAACAACCCATATGCCTGGCTGGGACAAGGAAAGACACACAGCGCGCTGTGACCCATCTGCCAGCAGGTCTGATGCTCCGGCAGCTGCTATCTATCCCCCGGAGCTCGTAAAGAAACACCTCATAGGTCTGGTTTCTGCTAAAGCAGCAAAACTATTCTCATTCAAAAAAAAAAAAAAAAAACTATTCTCATTCACAGAGGATGCAGGTACCCAGCATGCAGCAATTCCATCTGAGTAAGCCAGTCTGCCTCACTTTTTGGAAAGTTGGTCACAGTCACAGAAGCACCCAGGGGCTACTTTCCCAGACAAACCGCAGTGGGACCTGCCAGCCCAGCCCCAGGGGCCTACAAGGGGACCGTTCACAGGCAGTGTCATTTTTTTCTTAACCACAAAACCGCAAGATAGAAATTTTCCGGAATAGAAAAGCACCTGGGGTTTCAGCGAAGGAACGTGCAGCAAGAGGGAAAGACTTACTGGCTCTCTGGTCGCTGGGGAGGACCCCAGGCCGGAAGTGAACTCGTAACCCCACCCCCAATATTCTTCTGCTTCACTGAATGTGTGCTTCACCCCTGCCCTGACACTCAGCCTGGCTTCACAGCTGAGAGGTAGTACCAGCCACTAGAGTACACAGGAAGCCCTCATAAGTGTCCTAGGCTGAAAGAGCTAGGACCTGGTCCCAGCCCTGACATTTAGATCAAGGATCTAAGGGGAAATCCCCCTTAGCTCAGCTTCAATCTCACCACCTATAAAAAGGGTATCATTTTATAGAAGCTGGGGCCAAGTGAGTGACCATATATAAAACTGTTTGGAATAAGTGAAAAAATATGACAAGTCCTCCTACATTACTGTTAGGTTATTCCAACCACATCCAAGAGGCAGCACTCTGGCTCAAGATAGACGGACCTGGCCTCTCATCCCCAGTCCACACACACTCCACGAGTGGACACAGATTTAGCCTGTCGGTCTTAGTTTTACCACCTATAAAATGGGACTGATCTACCACAGAAGGTTGTTGTGGAGATTTACATGAGAAAACATGGACGTGAAACATTCAGCAAAGTGCCTGGAAGAAGGAAAACATGTGCTCAGTGGGCGGTGTCCTCACTAAGCCAAGTCTTCAGGCTCTCTTACAACCTCCCTGGGCAACAGGGCAGGTGTGGGTGGGATTGTACTCATTTCAGAGATCGGGGTTAAAGACGACCCCGAAAGCTGGCATTGGTCTTCAGGACGACGCTGGGAGAACTCACAGATCTGGTACATTTCTTTTCAAGGCATGAGGGCCAGGACCTGGCTCAGGTGTTGGCTCCTGTGAACACGAACCACCCCCCTCCTTGGGAGTGCTCACACCCCCCCGCAGCAGCACCAGAGGGCATGGCTGGAGCCAAGCATCAACTCCAGAATGCCCCTTGCCTCATCTGGCATCCTGAGCAACCACAAATCTACTGCCATCTCTAGCTGCTCTGGTGGGACTCCAACACAGGCCTTCCAAGTAGAAGCTGCCGTAAGCATGGCTTCCGTGAAGTGGCCAGGGAGGGGGGCTGTCAGACATCCCTAAAGGGCAGACACCTGTCAGAGCTCCCAAAGCACCTGCCACCGAGAAACTTCTGCAGGAACAGGAAGCAACTCCCAGAACTGCAAGGGGCCCAGGAAGCTGAAAGGCCTTCCATGTCTGCTCTACTCAAAGTTCGTCCAAACATGGCTCTGTGGAGGCATCTTCAGCTCTCAAATTCACCCTTCAGAGAGCATCACAGCTGTCAGAGGCAACCCACGAGCCTGGCTGACCTTGGACTCGCGCTCTTCTGCGGCCAGAGTACCAACCACAGCGGGGTGGGGTGGCAGCTGTCCTGGCCTCCAAGTGAGACAGGGCAATGCTGGCTGAAATGGTCATCCCAGCAGAAACCTCTCGCAGGCTCCCACAGGGTAGCAGGATGGGGGCCAGCCATTGTGCCTGAGTGGCTGGGGGGTGCAGTGGGAATGACCGGGCAAACATTCTGCACTCACGCCTCCCATGTACCACCAGCACCCATTCCAACCGGTCAGGGCCATGCCTCCCATTGTTAACTGTTCTATCACCCACGGAGGGAAGCACCAGGCTTAGCAGCCGGGCAGACAGAGGCAGACCGAAGTTCCACCCCTGGCGTTCTCACGTACCAGGGGCATGGCCGTGGCCAGTTTATTCCGTCTTAGTTTCCTCACCTGTAAATCGGAGGAAATAGCACCTGCTCTACAGCACCGCTGAAAACTCACGATGGGATTCGTGCAGGTGTAATGCTTAGCCCAATGGCCAGAACACATGAAGTGCTCACTGAACAGGGTGCTCTTAGCATCAGCCCTGCTCAGCCTGCAAGCACAGCCTCGAGAAGGAGGAGTGTAACGACTTTTGGCCAGTGCCATCTGGATTACTCTTTTTGCAGGCTTTTGCACTTTTGCAGAAAACACACAGACAACTAGCTCTGCAAAGAAAGTCAGCTACCCCCTAACACTGCAGGGCCTAGGATGCAGAGGTCCCAATTTTGTTGCCCCCAAATCTGTAATCCAGGCTCTGGAAGTGGCCAGATGCCACGACTTTTGTCGCCCTAACTCTGTCTCAGGCATTGGCTGCTTGCCTTTCTCAGTGTTGTAGGGGTTTTCAGATCTCAAGCAGGGCAGGCAGTTCAGTCTATGGGGACAGATGTGACAGATGCTGAAAGATAAATGGTGGACAAATGAATCCCAGGCACAGAGATGTACACCAGATTCCCGTGTATAGCAATGGGCTTTCTCAATTATGCATATCGTGTCATTATTCCATTATCAGCTCTAAGTAGTTATAATGATCTCTTCTATTTATGTAGTAACTTATCACTTTCTCTCCCTGGATTCTCAATGAAAATTCCAGGAGGTAGGAATTGCAGCAGACCCCTGAAGGCAGAGGAGTGATCTCCCAAACCCTCACATATCCCCAAAGCTGGCAATCTCCCTCAGCATATATCATACTCCCCACAAAACACCGTCGAGCTTAAATGAAGACATCACAGACCCTTCTAGACTCTTGGTGGGAAGTACTGTGTACTCAATATTAAGCCAAGAAAAAAAGCTATGTCAAGATGTGGATGCCGGGCAGCCTGCTTGGCTCACTCGCTGACTAAGGGATGCCCACCCACCCTGCAAACAGCAGAGTGCAATTCTAAGCCCAGCCTCAGCACACTGGTAAGTATGGCCCATCACTTAGGGTCACTCACAAATAGTCAAACCACATATGCTAAACCCATGAGACTTACGGGTGTATTTTATTATTCCCACCTTACAAATGAAAAAATTGGGACACCAAGAGCTTTGTAACTTTCCCAAATCGTATGGTTAAAGGTATTCTTTAAAGAAACTCAATAGTTTCTACGTACCATACCATCTCCCAGAATAATGACTCCTGCTACCTACACCTTTAGCTTATCAAGCAATCCTGGCCAGCACAAGCAGGACACCAGTGGGCAGGGTCTACCTCTCTTGTGATCAGAAGCCCCAAATCCAGCAATGCGCAGACTGCTGCAGGCGGTGAATTCTCTGAATAAAAGCCATAGACTTCTCCACTCTCCAAATGTGTCCAATCACTCAAGCAGGCCACCACCTCTGACCCTAATTTGCAAAACCTATCATCTGGACTATACCCAATCCCTGGCTCCAGACCAGCTCTGAATTCACTAAAACTAGCCACCACCTTGCCCAGTACCTAGAGTCACCCCTTTCAAGGATATCCCAGCATAGTCTTTGCAGACTAAGGTGAGAGGTACCTGGATGGCCACTTTGGACCAGACTCCAGCTCGCCACCACCTATGGGAGCCTGACACCCTCCTCCAGGTGAGCAACACCATACTCTAAAAAGATCTTGACACAGGCTTTGCTAGTACCAAGCCCCTGTCCACTCCATCCCAAACTTCAGGGAGTTGCTAAAGCTCTTGAGACTTACTCCCATCTTTCCTAGATAGTTCCTGACACTACTGCTCCTTCCCAGGCACCTCTGGCCCTGCCCAGGCCTTGGAGCTGTTCCTCTTATTTTTCCCCACACCCTCCCCAAAGCTGGAGTGGACTTCTGGGGACTTCCTGCCAGCCCAGCCAGCTAAGCTGTCTGCTCTGCCTACCATGGCCAACGTGTTGCAAAATGATTTCTGAGAATGTAAGGAGGCCTCTGGAGGTCATGACGCAGCTGACAGCTCCATGCACAGGCACGGACCGACCACAGCACTTAGCTCCAAGAGCACCAGAGGCAGCCCTGGGTCTCCAGCACTGCTATGCCTCCCAGAGCCCTCAAGGGGACAAAGGGGGTCGGGGCTATTCTTGGTGAGCAGGGGACAGAGAAAGCAAGAGTGCCAAGCCAGTGGGGTGAGGAGAGAGAAAGTGACCTCAATCTCCAGACTGGGGATTTTGCAAACAGTCATCCTTCGGCCGGCCCTGTCCCGCACCCGGGCTCTCCTGGGGAAGCTGCCAACCGTGTGCATTTGTGCGGAGACAATCTCCGCGCCAAGCCTCCCACTAGCAACCCTGCCCTGACGTCAAACTCCGAGTCAGGGAACTTCAAATACAAACAAACAAGTCTGCCCCAGACCACAAGTGGAGCCGTTCCCAAGGAGGCCAGAGATGACAGGGTCACAGCTGGGAACTCAGGGCTCCCTGCCCTGCCTTGTCTCTACTGGAGCTACAAACTCCAAGGCCTGACTACGGGCTACATATGGGAGCCTCAAGCCCAAGCTGAGACCAAACAGGATCCATCTCTGGCCTCAGGGATAGATGTTGAGCACCAGTGTGCAGCCCCGCACAGCAGGGAGTCCGGTGACCCTGTCTGGAAGGACAGTGCAATCAGCAGCCCCCCCCCTTAGATAACATCGCCAGTTGTCACTGCCCTGATGCTAAGTGTGAGCATGCAGAGGGAAAGGAGAGACCGATGTGACTAGGAAGTGCTCACAAAGCATCCTGGGAAAGATGGAGCTGGAGCCCAGCCAGGGTGGATGGCTACGGATGAGGGTTTTCTTAGCAACACCTGCTCTTCCATCGCAGGCTCCACTGAGGTCAGGAGACTTGATAGGAAAGATTTTCAAGAGGAAGGCAGTTCCCTGACCTACGTATTATTCTAAGACAGCCTCCACCTGAGAAGCCACGGCGGGGGGAGTCAAATAAATGTGCTCTTCAACCTTTGGCTTAAAAAGCTGGTGAGGGCAGCCGGGTGGCTCAGCGGTTTAGCGCCACCTTCAGCTCAGAGCCTGATCCTGGAGACCTGGGATCAAGTCCTACGTCAGGCTCCCTGCACGGAGCCTGCTTCTCCCTCTGCCTGTGTCTCTGCCTCTCTCTCCGTCTCTCATGAATAAATTTTAAAAATAAAAAGCTGGTGAAACGGTGGTCTCAGGGATACCTTTCCAGTTTTGCTTTGTGCCCCCATTCAATCCTTTGTGCTCTGTGTTTTAGAACCAGTGAGCAGGGGACAGAGAAAGCAAGAGTGCCAAGCCAGTGGGGAGGGGCCTGTGGGAAAACTGGACTACATCATGAGAAAGCCAGACATCTGCTTCATCCTCCCTGCGCCTCACGTGACTGCACAAGGAAAGGGAAGCAGAACCTTGATCTATAATCCATTCGTGCAACAAGGGGTCGGGAGACTTCTTCCCAGTGCCAGGCACCTTGACACAGTCCCAAGACACTTAGCGCATGAGTTTGAGGAGCTCACACAAATGTAGGCGACAGACTTATCCATGGAGAGACCTCACTTGACAGTGGGAGGTGGGAGGCACAGAAAAGGAGGTGTGTCCACCCTGTGAGCATCGCAGCCACCGCCCTCCACAGTCTCAAAGCTCAGCACTTCTGGGTAACTGAGGGGAGCGTGGGCATCAAAGCCCAGGTGTCACCCACAAACCAGATTCCTAATCGACGCAGCTTTGTCTCCGTCCAAACACGCGGCTCCTATATGCCTGGCTGAAGTCCACCAGTCCCACAGAGCACGGCTCAGCCCAGAACCCCTGAAGTACAAAAGGGAATTCCATGGGCAGCCCAGGTGGCTCAGTGGTTTAGCACCGCCTTCAGCCCAGGGCATGATCCTGGAGACCAGGGATCGAGTCCCATGTCGGGCTCCCTGCGTGGAGCCTGCTTCTCCCTCTGCCTGTGTCTCTGCCTCTCTCTCTCTGTGTGTTTCTCATGAATAAATGAATAAAAATACACTTTAAAAAAATAGGAAATCCCAGAGAAGTCCTGACACTGCCTACTAGAGGGAACATGGGTGTGAATTACTAAGTGTGGCCTAGGAAAAAAGGCAGAGGGCACACCTAATGCAAAGGTGGAGCCCTGCCAATGGGGCCACCCCATTTACTATCCTGAGGATCTCATCCCCTGGAAGCTTCAAGAAGTAAGCGATGGGGGAGGCACTTCAAATTCTGATCTGAAAGCATCTGCTGTGTGTAGGATACTGTGCCATGTGCTGGGGATATAGAAGGTGTTCCTTTCCGGGAACATACATGAGTGCTTGCCTAGCGACTCCAGTCACCACAGAAAAGGATAAAGGGCTACATAGGGGGCAAAGGTCAAGAGCAGGTAAGTAGACAACCAGAGGTCAACTCATGTGATGGCAAACTCCTCTAAAAGATGATAGCCACTGGGATGCCTGGGTGGCTCAGTGATTAAGTGTCTGCCTTTGGCTCAGGGTGTGATCCTGGAGACCTGGCACTGAGTGCCACAATGGGCTCCCTGCATGGAGCCTGCTTCTCCCTCTGCCTATGTCTCCGCCTCTCTGTGTCTCTCATGAATAAATAAATAAAAATCTTAAAAAAAAAAAAGATAATAGCCATTGCATTAGGCATTGCTTATGCCCTACCTCATGTCCATTTCTGACTTGCTCCTCACTCACAGAATGATTTTGTCACTGTGCCCAGTGATGAACTGGTCTGAGTCAGTGGTTCTCTACACTGACTTCACATCACAGTAACATGAGCCCCCACCTAGATTCGCATGGGATGGGGTCCCAGCATGGGACTTTGTGGCTGTCTGTGACAGTCCTGATCAATGGGACACAAGGACACATCCACCGAACTGCAGAGAAGTGTCTGCTTTCCTCACAAGTGGAGGCAGCTGCCAGGGCTGTCCACCACCTTCTTCCCGCTTTAAAGATTTGAATTGCCAAGAGTTGTCCAGAGAACCAGAGACAGCAGCACTATCCAGCTACTGTCAACATGTAAGCCACCTAACCCCAAACTTCTCAGTGTAGAAGAAACTTAACTGCCTATTTGTTGAAGTCACAATTTCTGTTAGTCATTTCTGCTAACACTTACTAAGCCCACACTATTTCAAACCTCCTTCTAAAGCTTCTAAGGTGGGGCACCTGGGTGGCTCAATTGGTTAAGCGTCTGCCTTTGGCTTGGGTCATGACCCCAGGGTCCTGGGATTGAGCCCTGCATCGGGCTCCCTGCTCAGTGGGGAGCCTGCTTCTCCCTCTCCCTGATAAATAAAATCTTTTTAAAAAATAAATACATAAAGCTTCTAAAGCTAACATTTCTAAGTCTACAGCTTCCTGTTGGCTTCCCGAAAACCTACGAAAGGAAAAAGTATCCCTTCATTCTTCTTGGGACCACCTGCTATCCAAATTCATCGCTTTAAAAAGTCCTTCCAAATTTCAAAGAGCAGCTATGTTGTCATGAAGTCCAATTTGCCATTTTTTTTTCTTTTTTTGGTTTGTGTTTTTCATTTCCTAAGAAATTTTTGCCAAGACCCACATTCACAAAGATGTTCTACACTAAGTTTTATAGTTTAATCTTTGTTTAGGTAGGTCTATGATCTATAAAATTTGAAGTAATTTTTGTATTCCAAGATGGTCTTTACCATAACTCTGCACTGATTTTTAAACTGGATATTCCTATATGCCAGGCACTGTGATATGCATTTTATGTATACTGTCTCATCTACTAGTCACACGAAACCTGTGATTGGTATACATTAGAGCCTTCATGGACCCTCCAGACCAGGACAGCTGATGCCATGTGGAACATGCCACCTCTGCCACAACAGAGGTTTATGTATGTGCTGTAAGATCTCAAGAAGACTGGATCTAACTGTGAGGTGTGGTGCTAAGATCCTGGGAAGACATCAACAGTTTGGGGTGGTCCACAGGATATGGCACACAGACACAGAGTAAGGGGAGGGCACAGCGTGAGCAAAGAGTAATGACATTACTGACTCAGGTCTTGATCTCATAACCCTGAGATCATGACTTGAGCTGAAATCAAGAGTCAGACACTCAGCCATCCAGATGCCCCTAACAAAAACTTAAAAAAAAAAAAAAAAAAAAAAGGGCAGCCCCGGTGGCGCCGCCTGCAGCCCAGGGCGTGATCCTGGAGACCCTGGATCGAGTCCCACGTCAGGCCCTCTGCATGGAGCCTGCTTCTCCCTCTGCCTGTGTCTCTGCCTCTCTCTCTCTCTGTGTCTCTATGAATAAATAAATAAACTCTTAAAAAAGAAAAAAAAAGATATAGTCAATTGCCAAAGAGTAGAGAAGATAGGGAAGAGAAGGGAAGCAAAGTTAGCCAGGGAACAGGACCCACTCATGCAGGTCCAGGAAGGTTCTGGAAGGTCCCGGAAGGTCACACTAAAGCATCTACACTGCTCTCGCAGGCATGGAGAGGGAAGCAAAGGAAAACACGTGATCAGATCTGCATTTTTGAACAATCATCATTCTGGAAACCATGTGGAGGACAGATAGAAGTGGGTGTGGAGAAACCAGAGAAACAGGAAAATCAATTAAAAAGCCACCGCAATTCAGCAAGTGATGAAAACAAAAGGTAATTTAGTTAGTGGCAATGTGGGTGTAGGGGAAGAAGCAGATTCTAGAGATGTTTTATTAGCATTTTTACTATAAAGACAAGACTTCCCTGATTGCTTGTCCAGGGAATGTCTGGCATACCAACACCGTGGAATGCAGGAAACTGAAGAGCTGATTTTCTCCAGCAGAAGAGCCAACAGAGCAGAGAGCCCAGAACTCGGTGCTTGGTCAGGGAGAGGGCCTGCTTCCTGCCAGGGCCTCCCCACTGAAGATCCGGCTCGGCAAAGCCACCTTGGTCCAAAGGCAGCTATCATCGGCCTGCTCCTGAGCTCTGCTCCTTGCCCTCCTCCCAGGTGAAGCGAAACCTCATACCGCCAAGAGCAAAAGCCACTCCCCTAACAGTTCCATCTCCAGCTTCCCTGCAGCCCCCAGTGGTGGGTCAGACAGATGGGGTCTAGAGAGACAGCATCTGCCAGAGTAGCCAGACCCAAGAGGAGCCTTCTCCAACCAACTGAGGCCTGCTGCTTCTGTCTGGCCCTCTCCAGCTTGTCTGTGCAGAAAACATGCCACCCTATTAAGGAGAGTGGGCCCAGCTGGTAGTAGGGATCATCATCAGAGAGATTCAAGTTCAAATCTTCCTCCCATGCTAAGCTAGTGGACCCACCAGCTAAGCTGACCATGGGCAACTGACACAGCATCTCTATGCCTTTATTTCCTCTGTTATAAATGAGGCAGCAGCAGGGAGTGGAGCATCGAAACATGGCTGTGAAGACAAAAACGATATAATACATGTCCAGCAGCTGGTGACCAGCAAATATTTGTCTGCATCTCCCTTCTTTGCAACCTCAATTGTAGGAAAGGCTGGGCTTTGACAGCCAACAGGCAGACTGGGACAGGAGATTGGGGGAACCTCAAGAGGCAAGTGTCCCAATGCAGGTGTCAATCTACTGACACATCTCCAGTCTCCCCATGGAACAAGGAGAATGACCAGCTATAGAAACAAATCATGAGCACAAGGTAGTCTCCTCCAACCCCAACCCCCTAGAGGGGACAGTAGGACTTTAAATTAATAGATTAAAACCAAGGAGCCATTCAATTACCCATGACCTTCCCTAGAGGGGACAGTAGGACTTTAAATTAATAGATTAAAACCAAGGAGCCATTCAATTACCCATGACCTTCCTCATTATAAAATCTTGAGAGCTCTCATTTTATCTGGGCAGAGGAAGCTATAAAAATTAAATATATATATGCTGTTTGGGATGGATGCAGTGGGGCTGAGGTGACCTCAGCTCTAGGAGACAGGAGCAGAGGAAGACCATCCTCTCTAACAAGCAATAGTCAAAGACTACCAGATTTCTCCCCTGAGCCCTGTGCACCTCAGCTGACCCAGTGCTAACTGAGCTCCTGTCATCCACACGATCACTAGCAGAGAGTGAGAAAGGACTCAGATAACAGCAAGTCACTGTGGAGCCATCCCAGGAATCCCAGCCAGAGGCAGTATGGTGAGGGATGGTCAGATGCTTGGGCACAGAACCTGGCAGACCTGAGTTCAAATCCTACCTATACCTGCTGTCCAATTACCTTAACATGGGAATTTTTTTTCTAAAGATTTTATTTATTTATTCATGAGAGACACAGAGAGAGAGAGAGGCAGAGACACAGGGAGCAAGGGAGAAGCAGGCTCCATTCAGGGAGCCCAATGTAGGACTCAATCTGGGACCCCAGGATCATGCTCTAAGCTGAAGGCAGGCACTAAAGCATTCAACAACCCAGGGATCCCCATTAACATGGGAATTTAAGTTAACCTTTCTATGCCTCAGTTCTCTTATCTGTAAAATAATAGTACCACCTTCGGGGAGGGAAAAATAAAGTGCTTAGCCCTAGGCCTGGTAGACTGTTTACACTCATCGCCCGCCATCTTTATCATAAAAATTCCAGCATCTTGGGGTGCCTGCTTGGCTCAGTCTATAGAGCATGCAACTCTTAATCTCAGGGTCATGAGTTCAAGCCCCACACTGGGTGGAGAGATTACTTTTAAATTTTTAAATTTAAAAAATTAAGTCTTTAAAAAAAAAAAAAAATGGATGCCTAGAGCCAAGGAAGCAAGCTGGGGAGAGCATGGGAAGGGTGGGCAGACCAGCCACCAGGCCTGGCACACAGGCTGTTAAATGGAACTGTTCTCTGACACAGCTCAAAGACAAAGACACACAAGCACGTATGCACACCTGCCACCCCGGACAAGCTCCAGCTAACAGAGAGAGGACCCATTTCAAAACAAACCGGGCGCATGGGCTGCCAACCTTCCTAAAATCAACTGACCTGACCACAGCTTACTGAAGAAATTAGATCATAATGCTAACAAAGTGCTTAATATGAGCCGGCATCACTCTAAGTATTTCATATATATTAAGTCACTTACTCCTCATAACAAACCTCTGAGAGAGGCCCTAATACTATCTCCATTTCACAGAGGGGTAAACTGAGGCCAAGGACCAGTCCCAAGGCTACTAAGTGACAGAATGATAATCTGAACCCAGGCAGTTTAACTGCTGAGTCCGTGCCCTAAGCACAGACTAGATTACCTCAGGTGTTTGGGGCACCTACTGTGAGCCAGGCCAATGCTGAGCATCTCGGCATGAGGATCCTCATTTATAAACAAGGACCCAGAGGTTCAGAGAACCAACTCAAGGTCTTGGGTTGAGAGCCAACCTAAACCCAGGAGGATCTAATGCCCCATGCTACCCTTCCTGACTCCATGCACTGCGTTTCATCTTATTGTAGGCCACCCCACACCAAACCCTGCCCACTGCTCTACCAGCACTAGTGCACACACATCACTTACACAGTGCACAGACCCAGGTGAGGCTCTGCCGCCTGGCCAGGAGGCCAGAAACTTCTAGAAGGCCTGGAGGACCAGCAGAACCTGGAAGAGCATACAGTCCTTCCCTCCTTGGAGGCCTGCAATCCACATCCTACTCCATTCTACCAGTCCGCAGAAAGAAACAGAGCAAGAGCCAGTTCCCCGACTGTAAGAGCTCTGCTAGAAGCTCTGCATATTTAGCCATCTGACATAACAGCTCGAGGTGGAGAGATACACACAAGCTCTTGCATAAGACCCGATTTCGCTCACACACAGACCTCAGGGCAAGCAGCGAGCTCTGCAGGCAGGTGTGCACTGCAGCCCCACAGAGCAGAGATGCTAGTGGCCCGCACCTCAGCCCCACTCTGCCATGCAGGACAGCACCTGCCTCACATCCCCAAGGAGACCGGTTCTCCCATGACTTTTTCCCCGGTGACCCAAATACTTACATTCACCCTCCAGATGGAGGCAAGCTCACCTACACAAAGAAAACTCCAAGCAAACCCTAAAGGTTTCTGGATCTCCTCCTGACCCCCAATCTATGCAGTCAGGCCTGAGGAGGACCATGCCAAGCAGGAGGGGCTATCGGCAGGACTGGACCCTTTTTGAGATATCTGAAATACCTTTAAACCATAAAATCCTAGAGTGTTCTAAAATGAAAAAGTCCTTTCAGGTCAACTCATATATGTAACGAATAAGCAATAAGGAAACTAAGGCCCAGGACAGGACAGTAACCTAGTCACATAGACAGTCAACGGGCAGTGCCAGGACAGAGCCCCTGGTCTCCCGACTCCTGGTCAGTGCTCGTCCTGCGGGGCTGGATGGCAGAAGGCATGGTTCCACCTCCTGCAAGAGCAAAAAGCTTAGCCAGGTCTCTGCTTCCCTATTTTTACTTAGCAAATTAGGGACTATTTAAAGAAGTTTACAAATACTAACTCCTTTCATTGGAGGTGTTATTATACCACATGGGGATGAAAGTACGACACAAAGATAAAGGAACTGTCAGGTGAGGCATGAACCTAGGCAGTGTTCCTCCATAGTCCAAGGCCTGGACTTTTGGGCCACACTGCCTTTGTAACTGCAGCCCGGGCGGGGGGACACGACACGGACTTGGCATCAGGAGCTTGTCAGCGTGCCCTGAGCAGCTCTTCAGAAGAGTGAGGCTGAAGATAATTCCAGAACTGCTCCCATCCCAGCAGCTCCACAGGACTCACACAGGATCGATCTGCCATACAGGATCCAAGTCTGGGACCAGCCAACAAATGGACCCGGGTGTTCACTATAAACTCCCATGGAGACATAGAAGAGTGACCAGAGCTCACTAGCAGGGAGGGCAGCTTTGCCAGGTCTAAGGCCTATGGAACGTCCAAAAGCTAAGCCTTCCCTCCCCTGCATCCTCTGTACCCCGGAGCCCAGGCGGGCAGGAGGGGCTGGCTGTGCGACACCAATGCCCCGACACCCACAGGCCATGATTCTGCACTCCTGTGTGGTCTCCTCAAGGCTCGAGCACTTGAGTTTTCCTCCCGAAAAGGAAGCTGTTTCTCAACATGTTGCTACACACAGATACTGAGAAACGCAGACCAAGAGGCAAATGGGGCACCAGCCACAAAGGGAGGAGGAGAGAGAGGGCAAGGGTGCGATGGGTCTTTCACCCTGGCAGTGCAGCTCAAGAAGCGGCAGGGCAACACTGTGCACAACCTGTCCATCCCTGTCCACAAGAGTGACACAGCGGGCACAACCCAAAGACCCACCAAGAGAAATAGAGCTGGGGAAGTTGTGGTAAGACCACTTACGGTGGTGCAAAACCGTTCAACAAGTTTACAAAGACACGAGAAGTTTTCTGTGTTATTCTCCTGAGTGACAAAGGCAGGACAAAGAATTGCATGACAGACGGTTAACACACGTGCACCTGGACACTGCAGCTCAAAGAAAACATGGCAGAAATGCCAACCACAGTCAAGCCGAGTCTGGGTGGGAAGGCGACAGGTAATCACTTCCTTCCACTTTTCCCTTTTCCAAATGTTCCAGAATTACCATGTACTGACTGTATAAGATGATTAGTGATAGTATTCCATTTTTAACTGTCAGAAGAAGAAAACGGAGGGTGATGGGGAGTCTCTTCCAGCAAGGGGAGAAAAGTCTGTGTGGGCAGCCAACCATCTGTGTCCTAGTTGACGCAGAGACTTGCCAGGGCCACCAGACCCGGCCTGCCCTTGAAAGCCCTGACAGGTTATGTGATGGAGCAAAACATCACTAGTTCAGAAAGGAAAGAGGAAGAAAGGAAGAATACAATGTGACAAGATGGCATTAGATTCACCTTGCTGAAAAAATTAATATTTTTTATTTTTAAGTAATCTCTACATGCAACACAGGGTCCTGAGATCAAGAGTCACCCGTTCTACTGACCAAGCCATACAGCCACCCCTTTTAATTTTTAAGAACTGTGTGTATCCATCCATCCATCCATCCATCCATCCAAGAATATTGAGCACCTGCTAGTTATCTAGCATTGTGCCAGGCCCTCTAAGTAATACAGAAATGAGTAAGACCCATTTCCCACCCTCAGGACTAGATTCCAGTAGGGGTCAAAGATGCCAACTTAAAATGCAAAGGGGGACTTAAAGGGGGATTTGACAAGTTGTTTTAAGTTACAGACTGCTATGAGAATTCAGAGGTGAAAATAAAACCTTCCGGGGTGCTTAGGTGGCACAGTCAGTTGAGCGGCTGATTCCTGGTTTCTGCTCAGGTCCTAAACTCAGGGTCATGAGATCCAGCCCCATGTTAAGCTCCGTGCTCAGCTTGGGATTCTCTCTCCTTCTCCCTCTGCACCGCTCAATCATGTGCATGCACTTGCTCTCTAATAAATAAATAAATAAATCTTTAAAAAAGAAAAATAACTTCCAGCTTCAGAAAAATGGCAGGTAGCAGGAAAGGGGTCACGAAAAAGGCAGGCTTTGAATTGGGTCTCGAAGAACAGGAGCAGCCCATGACAGGGTCAGGTCAGTAAAAAAGGACAAGGAAACATACATGCTCATCTCAAAGGAAAGTTACAGACCTGTGCAACTATAACAAACCTTTCTACCTTAATTATAAGTGAGGAAATACAGAAGGAAAGCAAATGGAGTTGTGGCAATGCTGTAGAACCACTCCCCAAGTGGTCCTGGTGCGGGCTGCAGCGGGAGCGCGGAGCAGTAGGGCCAGCTCCCTGGAGCGTAGCCGAGACCCAGGCAGCTGCCTTAAAAAGTGGCCCACTCGCTTTGTGCCAGCGATTTCACTTCTAGGAATACATCCTAAAGGAACAGTTAAGCATGCGCGTAGGGCTATTCACAGAAGTGTAACTTAAAATAGGCAACCATGGGGAAGTGGGTGACTACATTTTGGTGTGTTTATAGAGCAGAAAACTGCAGCAACTAAAAAATGAAATCCCATTTTCGAAGAATATTAAATGACAGGGTGATGCCCGTAATATTATAGCAAGGGAACAACTCAAGATAAGAAAACTATGTTTACAATATAATCCCAAATTTATCCTTAAACAATTTTAAAGATTGTATTTATTTATTCATAAGAGACACAGAGAGAGAAAGGCAGAGATACAGGCAGAGGGAGAAGCAGGCTCCTGCAGGGAGCCCAACATGGGACTCGATCCCAGGTCTCCAGGTTCAGTCCCTTGGCTGAAGGCAGTGCTAAACCGCTGAGCCACCCGGGCTGCCCTCTTAAACAATTTTTAAAGCATGATTTTTCTTTCTTCAGCTTCACTGAGGTCACTTTATAGTTTATAGCAAAATAAACATATCAAAATTTAAACACTGGAAATATAAAATCTAATTTTGAGACTTTGTGTTTTCTCTAAGAACATGTATTCTCTTTATAAACATGTAACATTATTCAAAATGAAAGAGTAATAGATGGAATTTCTTAAGATTTTATTTATTTACTCATGAGGAAGACAGAGAGAGAGGCAGAGACATAGGCAGAGGGAGAGGCAGGTTCCATGTAGGGAGCCCGATGCGGGACTTGATCCCAGGACTCCAGGATCACAACCTGAGCCAAAGGCAAACACTCAACCACTGAGCCACCCATGTGCCCCCAATAGATGGGATTTCAGGAGAAGGGGGCATTGCAGGCTGAAAACAGAAGTCAGAGGTCAAGGAGAAAAGGCCTGTTTGCAGAAGAGAAAGGGCCACACTTTAGGGTCAGACAGAGCTGGGCTCTAGATCCATTCTTTTCTAAAGCCTGGATCCATTCTTTTCTAGCTGTGTGACCTTTAACAAATGACTGAACCACTCTGGATCTTCTGGTTCCTTTAACGACTGTGTTAACTTACACTGAGCACCTACTTGATACACTGGTGGGGGTGGGGGAGGCCGCATCAACTCTCTCAGAAGTCAACAAAGTTGGATCCCTTTCTTTTTTTTTTTTTTTTTAAGATTTTATTTATTTATTCATAGACACAGAGAGAGAGAGGCAGAGACACAGGCAGAGGGAGAAGCAGGCTCCATGCAGGGAGCCCAATGTGGGACTCGATCCCAGGTCTCCAGGATCACACCCCAGGCTGCAGGCGGCACCAAACCGCTGCGCCACCGGGGGCTGCCCTCGGATCCCTTTCTATTGACCAAACAAAAATTCATCCTGGATGAACACAGATGAATTTATAAAACACAGGAATTTATAAAACATTTTACAAAATGCACCATTGATAAGAGAATTTGCCGAAAAAAAGTGTCACATTAAATCAGTGTACAAAGCATCCCAATTTCAGAAATATTACATTCTTTCTGAAAAGATATCTGTCCTAAAACCTAGAAAACATGAAAGTTTCTTCTCAAGATGGTGATGACCATGGGGCACCTGGGTGACTCAGTGACTGAGCGTCTGTCTGCCTTCAGTCCAGGGCATGATCCTGGAGTCCCAGGATCGAGTCCTGTATCGGGCTCCCTGCATGGAGCCTGCTTCTCCCTCTGCCTGTGTCTCTGCCTCTCTCTGTGTCTCTCATGAATAAATAAAATCTTTAAGAAAAAAAAAAGGTTGGTGATGACCAGATTTAGGCCATCGGTCATAACCCAAGACATTAATGTTGTTCTCATGCTTCTCGTGTGGTCTAACTTGCATCTAAAATGAGTAAATGAACCAGAAGTCCGCTTCCAGTTCGAAGCAGACCTATATGTGAAGCAGACCTGTATGCATAGGGATGAGGTCCCCCCACCACAAAAACAGTTCTGGATTGGAGAGTGCTGCTCTCATTCTCCCTGGAACCTGCCTACATCTCTCTAATCTTACATTTAGGAAGAGAATTTAGACAAAATTCTGCACAGTAGGCTCTGCCAGCCTACCTGGGAGGTATCCTTGACCACGACCACTCCATCACCTCTCAGATGAAGAAGATAAGACACCAGCAATGCCAAAGTCAACTCCCTTTAGGGTAAGCAGATGCACTCTGGGAAAGCTTAGGGTTTGGAAAAAATCCTTGGAGGGAAATGCAAGCTCAGTAACTGAAATGTAAGCAATCAAGAGCCCCAACCCCTTCCAAATGCCAGGTTCTGGCAAACCCAACAAGGGAAGCCTTCAAAAAGGAGACCCAGGAGGCTCAAATCACCCAATTAAATATAATCATGGCAGCTAATCCTTATATGGTGCTTAACATGTGCCAGGCATAGTTCTGAGCACCTTACCTGGAGTAACTCATTTATCCTCACCACAGAAGCAGCAGCACACACACAAAGAGGTTAACCCAAGGTCAGGGCCAAAACTAGCCCTTGATCCAAGTTGAAAGAGGGTGCCCTTGCCTTTATGGAGACACAGCACAGTCACGCGCAGGGCACGTGCCTGACAGATGGGGGCAGTCTGGATTTCAGTATCTCTCAGCCCCTTGTGCAGTCCACAACCTGCTTAATTATACACTGCCCCATCCAAACAAACAAGTGGGCACAGTTCAATAGTAAATAAGTGGCTTACAAATGAACACAAGCCAAAATCTTTGAAGCACTGATTTGGGTGACTAGGAGCACTCAATTCTGTTTATCGCCGATGATCAGATTTTCAGCAATGATAGGAAAATGCCCTGACATTTACTTCACGGGCTGAGACTTTTTAGTCTTTTCACCATTTCTAATGAGAATAGTTCTAAAATACCTCCCATTCTTCTCTGTCACTTAGAAAAGAGAGCATCAAATACAAGCAAACCTTGTCTAAACTCCACCATCACCGCCCACCCCAGGACCCCGCAGCCTCCTGCCTTTGCCTGACACCTGGGCTGTGCCTCAGGATCCTGGGTAATGGATCCTTCTCTGCTTCTTTAATTGCTACTGTAGAAAATTAAATATGCAGGTGGGTTGAATTCCCTCAAAGTTTTGGGTTTAAAACTCCTTTCTATAGCTTAGCAGTGTTTTCACTTGCTTCTACCTAACTGCTCATTCTTCCTTGGTTCCTGGGTCTCACTGCTTCACGCTGGATGAGCCCCCATGCAGAGACGGGCTGGCCTGGAACTCCCTCAGCTGGCCTCTCCTCACCTCCCAGGGGCCCCTGCTTCCTTCTGAAGGCAGTTAGGGTTTAGCGAAATGGGTTTTAGCTGTCCTGTGGCCTCTCAACCTTTATTCCAATCTTTCTGACGATAGGAAAACACCTTCCCTCCTCTTCTTTGAGGCCCAAAGGTCTTGACACTGTCCCTCAGCTGTTCACTTCTTCCTCCTCCATCCATCTCAGTCCCTCTGCTTCCCTGGGACTGCTCCTGCAGACACCCGAGGAGTTAGGCTTCTTACTTCCACGCGCATCTGTTTGATCTCACTGGGGCAGCTGGCACAGGGAGCCTCTCCTCCTGCCTGCCTGCCCCTAGCTTCCTGTCATCTTTCTACCTCTGAAAGCTGAGGAGCTTCCTTTCCAGGACTCCCACCACCTATAGATCAATGCCTCCTTAACCAGAAACTCCAGACCCATCTGTGCAATTCCCAAATGGACGGCTTGCCAGCACAGCCCACAGGAACCTCAAAGTCAGTGGGTCTGAGCCAACCTCGTTCCCTCTCACCTTTCATCATCTAGTGGCCTCCCATTCTCCACTCTTCCTAACAGAATGCTAATTTTCATTGGCCCATTTCCATCCTCTCTTGCAGTTAGGTGTAGCTGTCTGGCCAATGACATGTAAATGGAAGTGTCCTGTGGCAATTTCAAAAAAAGAATATTTAAAGAACACATCCTTCCCCCAGTCCCTCATCCATCCCACTGCCTGAAATGATGATGTGATAGCTGGAGCTCTAGCAGCTATCTTGGAATGTGAGGACAAACAATGCAGAGGGGGTGACCTGGAAGGAATGGGACTTCCTTATGTCTTTGCAGATCCACTACACTGACCTCGTTTATGCGTAAGAAAAATTAACTTGTTTAAATCACTGCTATTTTATTTTGCTGGTGTCATTTGCCTCCATATCCATCCCTCACCTCCAAGCATGTGCATGCACCTGAATACTCTGAATTTGCTATAGCAGACACAAAGGAATACCCTCAGCCTAAGCTCCTCTCCCCAAAAGGCTGCCTGGCTACTATGTGGAGATGGGCACCCCTCCGCCCCCCACAAAAACCGATTTAGCTAGGCAGCCAACATTCAGAGTGAGTACCTGCGTTATCCTTCTGTAACACATCGCCCTGCAAGGTGGATGCTGACTCTTTCCCTCAGAGAGCGGGGGGGGGGGGGGGGGGGGGAGATCCTCTGCAACCACTTGTGGGGGATTCCCCACAATCATTTCATGTGAAACACATCCCCTCAAGCCTTCCCCAAAACTAACATGAACACAGACAAGGGCAGTTTGGGGGTGTCTCACCCATCACAAGCCATCCCTGTTTTCCCCAGCCGGTGGAAAGAAATGTCACATCTTAGGTGGCAGCTTGTATCTCCTGATAAAGGAAAGTCCCAGGCAGAGAAAGCAGCCAATTTGTTTATTTCCAAACAGAAGCCAGTGACTCCAGCTGCAACACTTAAACTGGATCTGCCCACTGCAAAAGGGCGCTGGGCAGGAGGGCCAGCAGGAGGGAGGGCTGGGAAGGAGCTGCGGTTGTTATTTTAGGTGAGCCAGTCTTCCCGAGATCAAGTACACAGCCCCCTCCCAGTCTTGTTTTTCCTGACTCTGCCTGGTCATGCATTTTTCATCTGGACTCGATTCAGATACAGAAGGGTAGATGCCTAGACCCACTTAACCCAGTGGCTCAGAAGAACAATGGAACGCTCCGGGACAGGTGTCTGCCCTCCCACTCCACCAACACTTCCTGAATGCCTGCTCTGTCTAGGCACTGGTTTATAATGATGGCTAGAACCACCCCCCAGGAGGCTCACAGCCCAGAAAATAAAGAACTGTAATGTTACGTGAAAGGATGCAACATAAACAGTGTGCAAGATAAAGGGAATGGGGAGAATGACAAAGACTAAACACTAACTTGGAGTTATTAGCAAGTCTTCCTGGACAAAGTGGCGCTAAGCTTGGTCTCCCTACCAGCATGGGTGACAAGCGAACAATTTATTATCAACCTCAAGCAAACAACGGCCCTCCTTTCCCGTAACTATGAGCATGAGGAGTAACAAGGCAGTGGGCAGTGCTCAGGGGAAAGCCTGAGTCCCACACGGAAACCTGGTTCTCACCCAATCTGCCCCTACCAGGGTAGCCTTTGCCAACTCATCATCCTTTTTATAGGTAAACCCAAGGGAGGGACAAGTAACTGGAATAGTCTTTTCAGCTCTAGCATTCTGATGTTCCCACCCCTCACTGGGAGAGAGTATAGGGATAGGGTGTCCAGGACCCACCCCAGAGGTTTAAAGTCAATTGGTCTGGGGCTGTGCCCCCAACATCAGTATATTTTAAAAGCACCCAAGAGGGATGCCTGGGTGGCTCAGTTGGTTAAGCAGCTGACATTCAATTTCAGGGTTGTGAGATCAAGCCCCATATTGAGCTCCACACTCAATGCAGAGTCTGCTTGGGTTTCCCTCTCTCTTTCCCTTTGCCCCTCCCGCTGCCTAAAATAAATAAAATATTTTTAAAAATAAAATAAATAAAATAACAGCATCCCAGGTGATCTGCAGACAGGATTCAGAACCAGTGTGGCAATGCTAGGGATGGTGGCAGCCATTGGTGCTTGAAGGCTGGGAATGCCACTCATAGGACTGACTTGTCCACAGAACTTCCCAAATCTGAAAGCAGACAGGCCAACAGCACCTCCATACCAGTTCCCTTCTCACAGGGATGTAACAATTTGAGGCCCAATTGTCTAAGAGTCCAATTAAGGAAGACAGGCAAACAGAAAATATCACACCATCTCCAAAGCTCACCTTCTCTCTACCCGTTCTCATGTCCCCTCACGGGGGTGGCTCTCATCCTCTCCTCCTGTCCGTTGGGGAAACAGGTAACCACAGTCTGAAGATGGCATTCCCTGCCATCCACTGAACGGACGGTCACCTCCCAGTCCGGGAGCTCCTGGTAGAGCAGCAGGAGGCGGCCAGAGGGCCTGGGAAACCTGGCCCAGCACAGCCTGGCCTCCGTTCTGAGTCAGCCACGCAGAGGCCTCTGGCGGACAAAGGGGCAGGAGAACAAAGCTCCATTGTTCGTGCTCTGCGTGGAGAGAAGCGAGCCAAGACAAGGAGACTTTAGAGCCAACGAGGGTGTTATTAGCATTTTATTTATTTATTTATTTACCTTAATTTTATTTAACAAACACTTAGTGGGCACAGCACATAGCATGTGCCAGGCACAGTCCAAGGCCCTTCCAAATATTAACTCATTCGGTTTCCAGACCACAAATTCAGAGGTTTAAGCTTTCCAAAGTTCCTGCTCAGGGCCAGGAGCAACAGAACCTACACCATCATCTAAGAGTGATTATCTACCTCCTATAATCTGCTACTGCCAGCTGGTGGCACGGTCCGGACACCACCTGGATGTACGGGTACAAATAGGACGGGCATTCTGTCACAGTGACACAGGAAGAATCTGGGAGTCAAACTCCACTTGTTACGTGAACTTGGGCAAGGTCTGTAACTTCCCAGAACCTTGTCTCCGTGTATATAAAACGGGGACAGTGTTGCCTACCTCAGCAATGTGTGGGGGTGAAATGATTAGATACAAGTTGCTCCGGCAAAGCACCTGACATCGCCCCTGTCCATCTGCAGAGCACCATCAGCCCCGTTCCTGACACCTCCTTCTAACCCTGGATATGGAAGTTTCCCCATCTCCAGGCCCTGAATTCAAAGCCTATGCCACGACTCAGGGCCTAGCTCAGGTCCTTCATCCCTGCCACACCCCAACCCACGTCCAGGATTTGAATGACCATAAAGCACAGGAGCCCTTCTGCTTCTTTACTTGGTCTAACCATCCCCTTAATCTCCACACAACAACCTGGCAGCACGAGGTGCTCACACTGCAGACCCCACAGAGCAGGACTCTCAGTCCTGGCCTCTGTCAAATGCCCAAGGAAAGGTTCATTCCAGGGACAGCTGGAGTCCTTCAGCTGGGACCTTCAGCATGGGACAGACTAGCTATCACCACCTGGTTCCTCCTTCCTGCCATTGAGCCCACCTTAGCCCTGAAGTCACAAAGAGAATCAAACGGACACCCCAGAAGCACCAAATGCTGAGAGTTCAGCAAGCCTCAGTTTCCTCTGCTGTAAAATGGGCATGGGGAAGAGTGCTGCTGAACTAAACAACCCTGAAGGGATTTCCTGTCCTCCTGCCTCTGGGAGCCAACCCCAACAGTGCCTCACACTTGAGACACAGGGCAGGCCGCGTTTGAACAGTGGGCAACCAAGGTGCTATAGAGTCACTGGGGGGTTATTAAGGGGTGGGGGCCGTAATTTCCTATTTTGATTAGTCCAAAGCCTCATTTACAATCAGCAGCACCACCCCCGTCTTCAGGGGAACCACCACCAGGCTTTCCGTCTGCTGATCGCCACAAGCCACTATTTGTGGAGGCCTCTGGTCAGGCGTTACCCTGCTCCCCAGCAGCAGCCTGCAAGGCCCAGAAGGAAGTTCTGCAGCCCAAGGCTTCAGGGTAGAGCCAGCCTGGGGCTAAGGCCAGCCCTGCTACCTCAAGGCAGCATGACCTAAACGAATCGCCCAACGTCTGAACCATAATATCTAGAGCTCTAAAACATCATGCAAGGTTACTGACACGTGCATCCTACCACACAGTGTCCAGTCAGGGCAGGCACCAGCCAATGTCTTTCCTTGAAAGCTCTTTCTGGTCTTTTGGCCATTGCAACCACAGCTGAGGGATGTGGAACCTTCCTGGCAGTACTGAGACCGTGTCCTTTGCCGGGGGCAGGGGAAGGGCAGAGGCTGATACACTTTTTCTCCCATTTTATTTATTTTTGAAAGATTTTATTTATCCATTCATGAGAGACACAGAGGAAGAGGCAGAGACATAGGCAGAGAGAGAAGCAGCTTCCATGCAGGGAACCTGATGTGGGACTCGATCCCAGGACCCAAGGATCAAGACCTGAGCTAAAGGCAGATGCCCAACCACTGAGCCATCCATTTTAACGTCACAGTCTTAAGCTCTCCCTGATCTTGCCAATAGATTCCTGTTCTCGTTCCCACTTTCCCACAAGACCTGTCAGCACAGAACATCAGTGATTAATACAGATGTCCACCTGCCTCAACACACTGTGAGGGCTGGGCAAGGGCAGGCTCCGGGCCCACAGCACCGTGCCTGGTAGGGGGTGGGCACTCAGATGGCAGATGGACAGGTGGGTGGACTGCAGACACCAAGATTACTAGAAACTACTTCTCTGCTATTCTGGGTGACACTTCCCAGAGAAAAGTGCTTTGAAAGCAAGTACCTTCGGCCTTTTCTTTTCACTTTAAGAATATTAAAGTTCATGCCAAATTTCACAAGTGCAGCTTCCCTGCCCAGCATGAAATGCTTTAGAAACGAAAAGGTAAGAGCTATTGCCCCACCTTGCTACTAATGTAATCCATCCAAGCTGTGCCACACCTCCAGAGCCTGACTCTGCAGGGCCCCTCCCTGGAATGCCCTTCGCCTGCAAAGGCTTTGATGTTGTGGCTCAGAGCAAGTCCTCCGTAAGGACTGAGTGAACCAGGACTGAGTGAACAAACGGTCTGAATCGTCTGACTACTTTAGGCCACAATGGTCCCTCTGCCATAATTACGCACCTGCCTGCGTCTGAAATCATTCCAGAACCCCGATCTACT
The DNA here is from genome assembly GCF_053574225.1 of Canis aureus. NCBI lineage: Eukaryota > Metazoa > Chordata > Mammalia > Carnivora > Canidae > Canis > Canis aureus. The sequence continues at coordinate 19,128,694 of NC_135626.1, forward strand.
CTCAATCCCAGCTTACAACATCCACAGTTACAGAATACAGGGACCCAACTGCAATCCACTCAGTCTCAGAGCTGGACAAAAGCAGCTTTTACAATATGGAAGGATTTTCCCAGAGATCAACCAGGAAAGCACATTGGTCTGAATCCTCAGTGGTCTCTTTCAACTCAGGGTAAAAAAGCCACCCGACACGATGCTGCGCAGCTGTGCTGAACATGATGAGCATCCACTTGTAGTTTACAGCACTGTGAAAATGAGAGGTGACAGAGCAGAAAGCACAGGACCCCACCTTTTTAGAGTCCTCCCTCCCTCCCTTCCTCCCTCCCTCTCTCTCTCTCTCTCCCACACACACACACCTGCACACACAGAGTACACGTAATTTAACAGTGACTTGAAAAAATCTCCTATGGGACACTGGGGGGCTCAGTAGTTGAGCATCTGCCTTCGGCTCATGTCGTAATCCCAGGGTCTCAGGAAGGAGTTCCACATCAGGCTCCCCACAGGGAGCCTGCTTTTCCCTCTGCCTGTGTCTCTGCCTCTCTTTCTCTCTCATGAATAAATAAAACCTTAAAAAAAATTCTTTTATAGTTTTACATTTCTCAAATTCTCCACAATGTACACATATTAGTTTTATAATCAGATATAAAATTATTGGAAGGAAAGAAGGAAGAAAAAGAAACTCTCCACTCTGCGCGGTCATGGGAAGGGAACAAGGGCAAAAAGACACACTAAGACATCTGTTGTTGGTTCCCTCTTGTCCAAACAATGGATTTATCTCTGTCATCAGGTAAATACGGTTCAGACTGGGGTCTGTCCAAATACTTTCCCAGGCGGACTTATCCCACACTGAATACACACACCTCTTCTATAACAATGACGACAATATCAATAATAGCTTTCATTGTGTGCTTACTATGTGCTAGGCAACTATTTCATTTTTTTTAACTCATTCTAATTTATTTCTTTAATTGCCAAAGCAACTAATATTACCTTCCTTCTACAGATAAGGAAATAGACCCAGAGGGATTGGGTAACTTGCTGAAGTCACACAGCCACATCTTCTTGATTTTCTCCTTTGTTTATTGCCTGATTGTGACAGGTCTCTCAATCAGGGAAAAAATAGGTTTATGGATGTTGTGCTTATAAAATGAAGCTTGACATTCCTAGGGACAGAGGCGGCAAGGAGGAAGTTATCTGAGTGGTGATGAGACAATCAGCATTAAATCATATAAAACCGATTACCTTGTATCACCTTGATCGGAGGATATGACAGGAAATGGTCTTTGGTTTGTTTTTATTTTTGTTTTGAAGTATGATACTTAATTATCTTATCTGGTAGGCCAGTTTAAGAAAGCAAATGCCTCTAAGCAGACAACGGACCCCAGTGCCTGTGCAGGAAGGCTCCAGCTAACCTGCCCATCCTGCTCTCACCAGAGTTCACACTTCGGTAGCACTCGACCAGGTCCCCCGTCCACAGAATACAGAAAGCAGATAATTTGAAGGTGAGAAGAACCGTGGCATCTAAAGACCACAAGATGTGACAGCAACGACAGAACAAGTGTAAGAAAGTATAAAGCAGCCCCAAGATTCAAAAGGCAGACTTTCCTGGGACCACTGTACCAGGGGCCAAGCAGCCCCTTCAGCCCACACCTCCACAGAGGTAGTGAGGCTCCGCAGCCACAGTGAAAAATGTGATGCCATTAGATCATTTCAAAAAAACATTCTGTGCCTTCTGGAGCCATATAAAATGATTAAAAATAGGGTGCCTGGGTGGCTCAGAGGGTTAAGCCTTTCAGCTCATGATCTCAGGGTCCTGGGATCAAGTCCCATGTGGGGCTCCCTGCTCAGCAGGAAGTCTGCTTCTCCCTCTCCCTCTGTTCCCACTGCTTGTGCTCCTGCTCTCCCTCTCAAAAAAATAAATCTTAAAAAACAAAATAAATTTTAAAAAATAAAATGATTTAAATACATTCTGGGGCTCACAGGAAACTGGCTCTACATTAACATGAACCCGTTCCCAACAGGATCTAGGCACATCGTGGCACCTGCTGTTAGCTGCCTTCCATATCCATTCTCCCCTCTTCCTGAACTTCAGGGACCCTTGATTCCGTAGAGAGGGCATGGCTTCCAGGCTCCCTTGGAACCAGTAGTTGCCACGTGACCCAGTCCTAGCCACTAAACCATCAAGGGAAGCCTTTAATTTCTGGGAAGTTAGTTTTCCATATTGAAATGGGTGAGTCAGTTGGCAAAAACCAGCTTCCAGCTTCTCTCTCCCCTTCTTCCTGCCTGGAATACAGCTGTGAAGCTGGGAGCTGCAGCAGCCATTTAGAGCCTGAGAGAAAAGGTTATACGCTAAGGATGATACAGCAAAGAGAAACAAGGAGTCAACAGAAAACCCTAGGACTGCTTGCCTTTGGACTTCTTTCATGAGAAAAATGACCCCCCCTTACTTGTTTAGCCCAGTGTTATCTGGATTTTCTAAACATGGATCCAAGTGAACCTGGCACATTAATATCAGATTATAATCCCCGGATGATAAAAATGACTCCTAAATATCTTACTGTCATTCTTCCAAGTAGCCTGTAAAGTATCTTGGTGTCTTTGGTGTGCCTCCATAAAACAGAGGCTGACCCCCTGATTCACTCGGAGCTTGCCTAGCTGCCACAAGTGGCAAGTGGCCATTAATTGGTATTGTGTCTTTGCTAAGCTGACTTGCTTTTGCAACTTGGAATTTTGTCAGGAAACAAAAAGCGCTTTATGGCAAAGGCGTTAGTGCCACAATGGGACCTTTCTGCTTTGATTATGAAAACACATTAAGAGCTTAGCTGCACCGCAAGCAGCGGCCAGGAGACTCAGTTGAGGCCTGGGCCTTCCTGACCATTCTCCACTCGGTATGCTGGAGGGGTGCCAAAGCCACTCAGGAGGAAACACTGTGGGCAGATGCCAAAGTTCAGAGGGGCTGGGCACTCGGGTCCACCTGGGGTTCTGTGATAGACAGGCTGCACCCCCCACACTCTCCATCCACCCTCCTGACCAGTCTGTCACAAGCCACTCTTATAGTCTACCTGCAGAGTTACTAGTGGTAACTCCCATAATACTAGGAAGGTGACGTGGCCATACTAGGAGCTTGGGGATAACCCAAGGGGTACAGAGGCAGGACAGCAGCCAAGACTCTCATTTGCAGAGCTGAGCCAACCCCTCCCCACCTGCTGAAAAGGTTTGATGTAAAGAAGAAACAAGGTGACATGATTATACCACCAGATACGCCCAACAGAAAGCAAGATATGCACATGTGCATGCATACACACAGGGATGTCCAACAATGATCACAGCAGTATTTTTTGGTAACATTCCCAAACTATAAACTAACTAAATGTCCATCCATCAACATGAGAACAAAAACTGTATGAATCATTCCATGGAATAGTACACTGCAATGAAAATGAATAACAGCTACATGCTACAAAAAGGCATACATTTCACAAATATAACATTGTGCAAAAAAAGCCAAATACTAAAGAATACCTACAGTCTGATTCTCCCTGTAGAAAGTCCAAAACACAGGCCAAACTAAATGATGGTGATTATAGATGCATATTAATGGTGAAACAATCGTTTTAAGAAGCAAGGAAGTGACTACTATAAAAGTCAGGCCAATGTTACTTTGGGCAGTAAGAGGAAGGGGTTATGATCAAGGAAACCTCTGGGGTGCTGGCAAGGTTCCATTTCTTGATTTAAATAGCAGTTGTAAGGGTGTTCACTTTGTGATCATTCGTGGAGCTGCACTGTTATGTTTCATATACTTTTATGACTCTGTTATATTTTACAATATAAACACTTAAAAACAAAAATGAAGAAGAATGAGGTTTGGATAACAAACCCAGCCCACTGTGGGTACTCGATACATCTTAACTGAACCTAAATCTCCTGCTACCTTATTACCACACCACCCCCACCCCAACCAGGGCGTTTGTGTTCAACCAGAAACTGGCAGGGGTGGCACATTACGTTCTTCCTTAGATGCTCCAAATATATTCATCTCTATCTCCCAAAACCAGAATTGCAAGCTCCTTGGAGGAAGGAAATAGTTGGGGACATACACATTTACTCCACAGATTAGTGACGAGACCTAAAATACAAGAAGCTCAGAAAGAACTAGAAAAGTCAGTATGGCAGAAAGAGGTGGATGTTCTGCTGAGCCATCAGAGCAAAAGCCAGAGCCCAGTGCATAGGCAGGACCTCAATAAAGAGACAGTGGGTCTAGGGTCCAGCCCTCTGCCAGCCCCGAGGACATGCCCATGCTAACTGCACATACACAAGACAGATCGAGACTGCACAGAGCCACTTTACTGTTTTATGGTGAAAAAAACTGCTGTCTCATGTTCTGCTATCCTACAAAGGCTGTATAAATCAGTATATTCTCTCCTGGTGAGCAGGTTTACACTTAAGCAAATGTTTGCTTGGTGAGCCTGTCCTTACCTAACACCTAGTAAGGAAATTGCCACGTTTGGTGGCATTAAGGGGAAAAAAAAAAACAAAACAAAACAGAAAACCTAAAAATCTACAACTAACCACAGTGATGGAATGCACAGAAGTCTAATGGCTGGGGCGCCCCCTCCCCCAAGCAACTTCGTTTGGGTACTGCCAAGCTCACTGAGGATCCCTCCCCTTTCCTAAGTTTTCATGGCTGACCAAAGCCACCTTTAAATCAGACGTTCTCAGGATGCCTGAGTGGCTCAGTGGCTGAGCATCTGCCTTCGGCTTGGGTTGTGGTCCTGAGATCAAGTCCTGCATCCCACGAACAGCCTGCTTCTCCCTCTGCCTATGTCTCTGCCTCTGTGTCTCTCATGAATAAATAAATGAAATCAATCAATCAATCAATCAATCAATAAAATCACACATTCTCTCTATAGAGAGGCCTCAACCAAGCCTCAGCCAAGCCCTGCCAGTCTACCACTCCACCAAGGTCCTGCAAGAAATCGCCCAGTCCACAGGTCCCTGGTGAGTAGAATCTGACAGATCTACAGGACAGGCTGTTATCCTTCTGTTCTGAGTATCTAGTCCCCAAATGCCCCCTGATACCCTCACCCATTCATGAGTATTAAAACTTCTTCCCTGAAGAGTACAAGCAGCCTGCATACTGCCTCACCCCCAGGGAAGCAAAACTACTCCCAGGTGCTCACTTGACCAGCCTAGAATCCCCAAAGCACTGAGACTGGGAAGAAAATAAGAGCAGAGACCCTTCCTGGCTCTAAATCACCACGATAGTGTCTACACCCAACAGTCAGCTCCCTAGAGGTGGCAAGGATTTAGCGACAGCAAGTTTCCAGCCTGTCAGTGTCCTCACAACACACCTTTCGTCTACCTCTTCACAGGCAACTGCTCTGCAAAAGCAACAGATACTAGAAAATCTCTATCCCACCCTTCTTTTTTTCTCAGAAAGAAGTGAACAACAAAGAATCTGATAACAAGGGCTTCTTTTAGATCTTCTAGACTGTTCTTCCCAGGACTCTGTGCACAGGTATGCTCACCCACCTTCTGAGAACCGTCTTCTAAGATGGGCCAATGGCTGTCCAGCCCACTGCTGGGAGAGCTATGAGGATGAGGGACATGAAGGCACTCCATGATTTGCTAAGATGCCACATTGTTACTAGAGCAGAGCGGCTACCAGTATTGAGAGAGAAGACTGGCCCAGAAGTGTACCTGGGAGGCTGCAGGATGCTAAAGGATTAAAACTCTTCCACTGCAGAGAACTGAGCCAGGAAGTGGTATTTGTATGCTTTAAAAAGGAGCTAGACAAGCACTCCCCTGACAGCCTTCAGCTCAGCAGACCATAGCCCTGCCTGAGCATTCGGGAGAAGAGAGGCGACTAAGCGTCGGCTATGCACAAGCCAGGTACACAAAAGTCTCATTTAAACCCACTTCAGCAAACCCCACTTTGCAAACTAGGCCCCTGCAGCCTGGGAGGGTACATTACCTAGGTGGCTAAGGCCACTCAGCTATTTGGTGTTAGGGCTAAGATTTCTTTAGCTCTGGTGTTCTTTCCAATTCCTTTGTGTCTGAAAAATGGTCATCGAACTATACAAACGACTGCTTAGAGCAGTACCACATGCTTCCCCAGGCCCTCTGACATGTTCTCAACCCTCACCTCTCCTCCGGGTGTGTTTAATCATGACCAACGTTCTCCTACAGATAGGGAAATGGAGGCTCGGGGAGGCCAAGTGACTCGCATGAGGTCACTGAGGCCCAGGAGAGCACAGGTAGAGGGCAATGAGTCAGGAACAGTAGTTCCTGACTTGGCTCTGCCACGACTCTCAGCCCTCAGAAGGAACGAACGGAAATCCACGGGACAAAGAGAAAACCACAGTGTTATCTCAGGTCAGGGTGGAACATGCAGTGAGGAAGTGGCCCAGGTGGATTTGGGTGAAGAGATTAGCCTAATTCCCTGGACACTTAGGGTGGGGGTGAGGAGGCAGGCGGGTGGGTACTGTTCCTCAGGCTCCCTTGCAAGCTAGGATGATATAGTGACACCCCGCCCCCACCAACGACCTGTGAACTCAATCTGCCCCACACCTGGCCCCTGGACCAGAGAGGGTGGAGCCCACGGCCTCCCCAACACACACCTAAGAGAGGGCTCTGGCCTCTTCAACCAATATTTATTCAATGTTTAAAAGGATTCGTGGTCCAGGAAACAGGGTTGTACCCAAATGCCAGGAACACAGAAACCTACCTGGCTATGCACAGGATCCTTTGGGGCATCAGGATTGGCTGGCCAGCCTCTGGGCACCTGGCTTCTACAATGGGACTGCTCAAAACTTCAGGCCAAAACTCAGTCAACACAAAAAAGAAGAGCCCAGTGGAGACAAGTGCATGTGTTTTCTCTACAGAACAGGTACCCTGGTCCAAAACCTGCGTCGTACCCCTGCCCTTCCTGCACCTCCTGTGAGCAAGTGGCCAGCCCCTCTGCTTTCGGCAGAACACAGACAGCCAGAGGGAAAAGAGGGACTGAACCCAGAGATGAGTGGCGTGGGGCAAAGAGTCAGACAGGTTTCACCGTAAGCTCTGGCACTTACCAAACAGCAGGATTTGGGGCCAGTATTATAGTACTTGGGCCCTGTGATTCTCATCTGCAAAATGGGCTCCATGGAACCCCCCCACCAACCAGGTGGGAAGGTTCAGAGGGATGAAGCACAAGGCTTGGGTTATCACAGGCACCCCATCAATGGTAGCCATTACTCTCATTCTCCGAGTCAGGATTCCAGCCAGGCCTCATGAAATCATGTCCAGTAGGACACCCTTGAGCCCATGTCCACCCCCCAAAGTCCACCCTCAGTCAGCCACTCCCCCCTGTGAGAAATTCCCTCAGTGACCTAACTTCCTGTGCTCAAGACCCCAGGTGTATTACCAGGGTAGCTGGATCTCTGGGAACTCTGGGTACTCTGCCCCAGGACCCTTGCTGTTTCTTCACTCAGATGGCAGGTCTGGAAGCAGGAGGCACTGGGACATGAGGAGGAATCAGGGGGGTGCCCAAGTGGGTTTCACTTCTGCCCTCTCTAAGTCAAGTCAGCCCTTCGTGGGACAGGATGGCAGCTGCCAGTCTACACTCTAAAACAGCGTTGTCCAACAAAAAGTATAAGGTTAGTGCCCATGGAACTTTAAAGTTTTCTTTTTTAAAAAAATATTTTATTTATTTATTCATGAGAGACACAGAGAGAGAGAGAGGCAGAGACACAGGCAGAGGAAAAAGCAGGCTCCATGCAGGGAGCCCGACCTGGTCTCCAGGGTCACGCCCTGGGCTGAAGGCAGCGCTAGACCACTGAGCCACCTGGGCTGCCCACTTTAGATTTTTCTAGTAGCCATGTTATAAAAAGAAAGTACCAATGGCAATGATATCTATTTAACCAATAATATCCAAAAAAATCACTTTAATGTATATCATATAATATGCAAAAAAATTCAAACGTAAAGATACATTCTTTGGTTCACACTGTCTTCTACATCTGCACGCATTTTTACAGCTAGAGCACATCCAGGGATGGACTAGCCACATTTTTAGGTGGCTCACTAGCCACGGGTGGCTGATGGCTACCATACAGGAAAGAAGAGAATGAACATTTCCACTATTACATAAAGTTCCACTGGACAGTACAGGTGTCCCCTTTCATTAAATCCTGGGAGTTTCTGACCCTTGACAGGTGGGGAGTGGCATGGGTGGGGCTCCTCTTTCTGAATTACCAAGGGGGCTGATTTCTCTGACAGCTGGGGGCCAACAGGAAATACCTGTTTGTCTGCTGTGAAAAAGTTTTCCCCTCCTTCTTCCTCAGGCCTGGGGGGTTTCCATGACACCTGCAGAATCGAAGCACAAGCAAGCACTGTCCCCCAGGGAGCTGAACCTACACCCAGACCACATTAGAGAAAAATCCAGCTTGGGGGCACACAGCTTGGGGGTGGGGACGGACACAGTGACTGGCAACAAGGGATAAAAGCTGACCCTCGGCAGGGTTCTGGGCAGCCTCTCACCCAAGCAAACCCCAAAAAACAGCAAGTCACTACCTTCAAAAGGTGAAGTTTGACTCCAGGGGCTTGTAGCTGCCAGCCCCTAAGACTGCTGCTTCCAGAAAAATACAACCAAGAAAAAAATAACGTCCAACCCCATACACCGGCTGGAAAAATCTGGCTAGATGCATACAATCAAATATCAGGCAGTCAGTAAAAACTCTACAGTAAACATGCACAGCTTTTCTAATAGAGGACGCTTTGGGGGCACCAGGTGGCTTTAAGTACCCAACTCCTGATCTCAAGTCAGGTCTTGATCTCAGGGTCATGAGTTCAAGTCCTGCATTCAGCTACAAGCTAAGCATAGCAACTACTTAAAAAAAAAAAAAAAAGAGTACGCTTTGTTAAACAACCACACTAAGCTTGAATATTTATCTATACTACCTCTTTTTATTATCAAAGTCAGGAGTTAGGATAGTCTTATTTCCATGCTACTCAAGGGAGAGAGCAAGGTTCCAGAGTCAAATGAACTTGCCCAAGATGGCCCAGCCAGCAACGGCTACGGCCACCCTGAGTCAAAGCCCACCAGACCCCCAGACCTCAAATTTACTACTCTTCTACTGCCTTATGGTGTGTTTTATTTGGGGCAGTGGGGGAGATAACATTGTGCAAACATGTGTCTGCTCTTTCATTACTAGATGCCTATCTGCCTGCAGACAAGGACATGGAGCAGGCATGGAGATATCAATGCTTAAGTTAGGTCAGGGGCAGTAAGCCAATTTTTTTTAACCTTATTACGCTGTTTATGCAACGCATCATTTTTTAAAGGCAGCTATCTTCTGGGAAGAGAAAAAAAACAAGAGAAATACCAAGAAAACCAAGCATACACAAAGCTATCCCCAAGGTCTAGAGTCCCACCCCCCACCCCACCCCCACACACACAGTGGGGGGTGGGGTGGTGACTTAGACTTGAACTATGTTTGCAAGGGGCTTCCACTGACAGCAAGGACACAATTTTTAGTTACACCAAAGAACTGGGGAGAAGCATGGCAACCTGTGGGTGACACCACCACCTGGTACAAAACAAGGTAAAAAGTAATAAGAAAAAAAAAAAAAAAATACTAACAGCTGGGACCCCTGGGTGGCTCAGCGGTTGGGCATCTGCCTTCAGCCCAGGGCATGATCCTGGAGTCATGCAGGATGGAGTCCTGCCATCCGGCTCCCTGCATGGAGCCTGCTTCTCCCTCTGCCTGTGTCTCTGCTTCTCTCTGTCTCTCTCATGAATAAATAAAATCTTAAAAAAAAAAAAAAATACTAACCACGCCATGTTCACGGTATACTGGCACGGTTATAAGCATTCTGCTCATACTAAATATATTGGCTCATTCGAACTGCACCAAAGCGCTCCTGAGGAAGGTACTTATCACTCCCATTTTGCTGATTAGGCAAACTGAGTCACAGGCAGATAAATAACTGGCTCAAGATCATACAGCTAGGGAATGGCAAGATTGGGATTCACACCCAGCCAGTCTGGCTCCAGAGCAGGGCTCTTGGCCTCTCTGCCATGTGACCTCTCATAACAGTAACAAACCTCTGCTGCCTGAATGTGAATGAATCACCCAGTTGAGGTGGAGACTGCTGGCACCTTCTTGGATTAAGAACCAATCCCTCTTGGATTAATGAAGGTAGTGCGAGGGGGAAGGAGCAGATTTACGGGAAGCATACCCATGCACCTGCAGGCCCGCAGGCATTGGGGAAAGGCAGTCTTGCTGGACAGGTGGGGTGCACTGTGGAGCCCACACAGTGAGAACCAACTCCTGAGGCTAGGAGCACCTCAACTTGGGAATCCAGGGCTGCAGGGGACAGCGACAGACCCCTCCAGCCAGCAAACTGAAAATTTAAACAGGCCATCCCACTGACGAGCGTTGCCAGCTCAGATGGTGTTCATGCCTGCAGGTGCCCACTCAGCAGGGCTTTTAGAGCTATCCCAATGCTCCAATCTGGTCCCCTTCAGACAAGAGCTCCTCCAAAGACATGAACAGAGTGGCAAGAGACTCAATATGTCACCCCTCCCCTTCTGACTTGCAGGGCATTTGTCCCTGGCTTTATAGGACTACTTTGGTGAAACACAGATGGATGGGGTAGGCTCTCCTGATGCTGCCCCTTTTGTCGATGGGAACACTGAGGCACCTGGGAACATGAGTCAAGCTGACTTTGTTCTGCGCTGCTGGGAAGGGCGCTGGCTCTATGCCAGGATAAGCCTGCTCCTGGCACTACATGATCATTCCCTGAGCCTCTGAGGGAGATGAACACAATTAATGAGCCTTTGGAGCAATTCCTGTCCAGGGACACCCTCTCCAAGGCCATGTGCTATTCAGGTAAGGCAACACCTGCTTGGGCAAAGCCAGGGACACCAGAAGTCCTCCCCAGGGCCGGCTAAAAGGAGGACACCCTACCCTACAGTATCTCTTTTCCATGGAGACCCGGGAGCTGGGGCACTTCTCTGGGTTTCTGAAACCCAGAGAAAGTGATTAACACCCAGCCCCTCTCTCCTCCCTGCCCAGGCCCCACCCTGAAAGCAGGCCCAGTGTCCCTGCGGGCCCCTCGGGTCACCTCTTCCCCTAGAGCCCTCAAAGCCCTCCAGCTGCACACCATCTGGCTCTGCCCACTTTCTACCCTGTCCCACCACCCAACTCACTCAACAAACAATACTGTGCCAGATGCTACAAGAAGCCCTAAGCAGGTAAAGATGGACTTTGCCCTTGGAGCATTCCCAGACCAGTAGATGCCTTAAGATCAATCAGAGCTGGGGGAGCATCCTAGTGAGGGACTCACAGATGGTTGGCTAAGTCACTTACCCTCTTTAGACCTCAGAAAGGTCTGGATGGGCCTGACGGGTCTTCTAAACTCCCATTTCTTCTATGAAGCAATCTGCCAGCATCCCTAAACCACCCATGGGTTGAGCACAACATCTTCAGAGTATGCAATCCTCAAATATTGGATACTGGAGCCTGTTGCCACAGTATCCAGACAGATCAAAGAAACATGCCATCAACCTAATCCAAATCCTACCTTATTTTTGTTCTATTTAGAACATACCAGTCAGCATTGGATAGGCTATGCATAACAAGCCACCCTGAAATCTCAGTGGTGAAAATAACAGCAGTTAGCTCTCATTCATACTGCATGTGCACAAGAGTTGACCAAGAGCTAGCTCTACCCTGGTCGTCCTTACTCCAGGACACAAGCTGCTGGTGCCTCCACCATCTGGGAGCTCTGATGGTTGCCATTGTAAGGAGGAAGCAATGTGGCAAATTGCACCTGAGCTCTCAAAGGTTTCCACTTTGAAATGTCACGTTACTTCCTGCTCCCGTGTTATTGGCCAACACGAGTCACAGCTCCACCTAGCTCTCTGAAGGCAGCAAGTGCAACCCTACCTTGTGTTCAGTGGGAGGACCAGAAGCAGATGGTGAACTGCACCTGTGACCACAAGCAGGGTTTGACCAGACGTTAAAGGATATCAAACTGGCTGAAAGGCTGAATACTGACTGTACCTAACTCTCTTCAGATCAGTTTCTCAACCTCTCACTATCGACAGGGGTTGGATAATTCTTTAAGAGGTTGTCCTGTATTGCAGGATGTTTTAGCAGCATCCTTGGCTTCTACCCACAAGAGGACAGTAGCAAACCCAAACTGTGGCAACCAAACTATCTCCTGACATTGCTGAATGACCTCTAGAAGATAAGATGGCCCCAGCTGGGAACCTCTGCTTTAAATTTAGAAGAAAGCGGGATGCCTGGGTGGCTCAGCAGTTGAATCTGCCTTAGGCTCAGGGCATGATCCTGGGGTCCAAGATCGAGTCCCACATCAGGCTCCTTTCGGGGAGCCTGCTTCTCCCTCTGCCTGTGTCTCTGCCTCTCTCTATATACATATCTAATAAATAAATAAAATATTTAAAAAATAAACTTAGAAGCACAATTTCTCCTAAAAAAAATAACAGCATCCTCCTCCCTCAAGATATCCTTAATTCAGAACTACCTTGAGAGACAGTTTTTCTCATTTGTAATATAGGAATAATCATTGATGCCCACTTCAAAAGGTCATTGTAAGGATTAAACCAGCAAAGGTTTAGAAAGCACTCAGCAGGGGGCCTGGTGCACAGGGAGGGTAAGCCAGCAAGAGGCCACCTACAAGTAATACAAACTCACTGTGTTACTACCCCCACTAGAGCTGTTAGCACTGTAGTGCCAGAGAATACTTGGGAAGGGCCAGGCCAGATTTCTCCCTGAGAGCACACACAGCAGGGCCCAAGGTCACCCCTGGCCATGCACCCTCCCCACCCCCGCTCCTCCCAAGTCCAAGGCAAGGCAACAGCTGCAGAGTTCACTGCAGAGTTCTTACCATTTGATCTCCAGCCCCCGAGGCCTACAGTCAGACATCTCTGTCATGATAATGCCCACTGTCGGTAGAATGTGCTGGTGCTCAAGAATGGGCAAGCAATGGATGTTAAAGAGTGTCTGCCCAGAAAAAGGAAAAGGGAAGGAATGTGGATCAGAAATGTGAGATTCTGGGGCACCTGAGTGGCTCAGTGGTTGAGCGTCTGCCTTTGGCTCATGTCGTGATCCAGGGTCCTGGGATCGACTCCCGCATCAGGCTCCCCACAGGGAGCCTGCTTCTCCCTCTGTGTCTCTCATGAATAAATAAAATATTAAAAAAAAAAAAAAGAGAAGAAAGAAATGTCAGATTCTAAGATGCCTTACTTAGGCCACAAGCTCTAAGAATTGGCAGAGAGGCCCTTCAGTAATAGCCACCTTGTCATACAGGACCTCTTCTAAAGGCCAACCCTGGGACAGTCCAGGCCACACTGGCAGGCTCTGATGGGCACACAGTTCTCTCACCTTGGTGCTGGTTAGGAGCACCAGTTCCAGAATCAGCAGACCAGGCTTGGAATTCCAGCTCTGCCATTTCCTAGCTGTGCAGCTTTGACTACCTATCTACCACTGTGCGGTCTGGGTCTTTGCACTGAGGCGCCAGGCCAGGGGGCAGGCATGACGGCAGGAATCCAGGCCACAATCCTCACCAAACTCAGTGCCCTGGACCAGTCCAACCCCAGGGACACCCTTTAGAAATCTGCATGAAATCTGCATGCATAGTCACATCTGTCAGAAGAGCTAAAATCAACAACAGGTGTTGGCAAGGATGTAGAAAAGAGGAAAGTGAACGCCAATAAAAAATAAATTTATTATTAAAAAAAAAAGAAAAGAAAAGAGAAAGGAGCCCTCATGCACTATCGGTAGGAACGTAAACTGGTGTGGCCACTGTGGAAAACAGTATGGAGGCTCCTCAAAAAGTTAAAAATAGAATTACTCTATGATCCAGCTATCACACTACTGGGTATTTACCCAAAGGATACAAGAACACTAATTCAAAGAGATACATGCACCCCAAGATTTATTGCAGCAGTATCTAGAATAGCCAGGATAAGGAAGCAGCCAAAGTGCCCACAGATCGATGAATGGATAAAGAACATGGGGTATATACACACCATGGAATGTTACTTAGCCATTAAAAAGAATGAAATCTTGCCATTTGCAATGACACGGATGGAGCCAGAGTATAACACTAAGCGAAGTCAGTCAAAGATAAATATGATTTTGCTCATATGTGTAATTTAAGAAACAAAGGAGCAAAGGGGAGAAGGGGGGGGGGAACAAATCAAGAAACAGACTCTTAACTCTAGAGAACAAACTGATGGTAACCAGAGGAGAGGTGGGTGGGGGAAATAGGTGATGAGGATTAAGCAGTGCACCTGTCATAATGAGCACCGGGTGATAGATGAAAATGTGAGTCACTACATGGTATGCCTGGAACTAATATAACACTATATGTTAACTAACTGGAATTAAAATAAAAACTTTAAAAAAAAAAAAAAGAAATTTGCATGCAAAGGCCAGTGTGTTGGGCCACAGTGGCCCAGCTGATCTTCAGTTCCTCTGCTTCTGAATAAGGAGACTCATCCCCAAATCTCCACAGGATTACTATAAAGATTAATGGCAATGCATGCAAAATAGTTAGTATTGGTTGGCATGCAGGAAGTGCTCAGTGATCGCTGTGATGATAATTATGATAAATCCCAAGGATGACGATGACTTAATTTATAGCCTTGGTCGATGTCCTACCACAAAAGCAACTAGAACAAACCTAAATGCTACCTTGTGGCGCTGCCACGAGGATTAAAAGATATAACTGTGTGAGAGAAGCACAGAATAGGAAGGGTTCAATTAAGTGCCAGCAATTATTATAGACCTGCACAGCCTTTGGTCTAAATTCTGCATCCTGGAGTTTCACCCACATGTGATCTCCTGGTAAGGCGGCTGTGTCAAGGATTCAGAGTTAACATTCATGAAGGGGCTGGTACCCAGCCTGGTGGGGTCAGAGCAAGGGCATGGCAATCCTCCCTTGCCCTCCCTCTCTCCAGGGAGGTTTCTGGATCCCTGAAGATGGAGATGGCCATCTGCCCTCCACAGGCTGCTCTTCCTGCTTCTCATTATCTTTATATACCCTAATCACCCACAAGTTCATCAGCATCCTTCTAGAATGCAGCCCTCAATTTTTCCTAAATTTTCAGGTGTCATAATGTTACTTTTAAAACTTTAAAATACTTGTTTTAGAACAAAGGTTTCTAATACAACTAAGTAAGGTAAAAATAAAATGTGGTACCCAGACCAGAACATAAAGATCCAGCTGAGGCCCAGCCACTCCAGGTGGATGGAGCCCCAGTGAGGTCTGAACACCAAACCAGCCCCTCCAATCCCCACCAGTCCTCCCAGGCTACCCTCAAATAACAGGTAATTCAGACAAACTCTATACTTGCCAAACTTGCCAAGTCCCCTTTGCCCCCTTCTAAGCAGAACATCTCACCAGACCCCTTCTACACTAATTTTCAGAGGCCCCTCTGCTTTGGGGTAGCTGGTGAATTTACTCCAAAGCCACACAGCTGTATCCCATCCAGTCCCTATCACAAGGATGTATCACCGAAGGCCTACCCAAACCAGACCTGGCTCGCTCTGGAGAGCTTCCCAGGAAGAAGGCATCAAGTACTTTGCAAAATACTTTGCTGAGAGGCCTGAGGCCCTGCCTGAACTAGCGGCTGGCCACCTACCAGAATAGGGAAGGGTGCTTTGTTCTGGGAAAAGACAGCGGTCATCACCCTGACCCAGACTGAGATCCACACCTGCTCCCCAAACAGCTGCTCAGTAACGCTCTCTGGGAATTCCTTGGAAATGGAGCCCAAGCTCACCAGACTGGTTTCACTTAACTTCTTAAAAGCTGAGACCACTTTTGCCATGGAGGCAGTGTCCAGGAGCCTGGCTCTCTTCGTAGCTCCATGAACTGACCAACAACAATGGAGTGGCCAGGTTCCCAAGGGTCCGGGAAGTCCCTCCCAAGGGCAAGGTAAGGAAGCCTTCCTCAATGAAGGTGGCAGGAAGCGCTCTGGCCATCTCTGCCTCAGCTCTGTCCTCATGGCCGGCTTACCTTGCTGCCCAGAGGCCTAAGAGAAATCAGAGCAGACCCCCCACCATGAGCTGCCCCTCATTCCCATCCTCTCACCACATTGCCCTGGCTGGGCTGCAGGCTGCCCCGGTCCTTATTCTTCTCCCTCTGAGCAAATCTGTGACAGTCCTTTTGATGACCTTAGCTGATTCCTGGAAGCTGTTAACCCTCCTGAACCCGTTCTCACAGATCGATGCCCCTCTCCCTCTCACCCTGGGCTACTTGCCTGTCTCCATCTTTCCGCAGGAGTCCTCCAGAAGTTTTCCTCTGCAGCCATGCTAATTTTTTTGCAAACGCCTCATGCATCCCTCTGCTCCATCAATGAGCGCTCGGGGGTGTGAGCAGCAGTGCCTGGCCCCACCCCATAGATTCTGGCTGGCCTTTCTCTAGGGTGGGGCTCAGGCCTCAACATCCTCCATGGCTCTCTGTCCAGGCATTTCTAAAGGGCAGCCAGAGGGCAGCCCGGGTGGCTCAGTGGTTTAGCGCCACCTTTGGCCCAGGGTGTGATCCTGGGATCAAGTCCCACGTCGGGCTCCCTGCATGGAGCCTGCTTCTCCCTCTGCCTGTGTCTCTGCCTCCCTCTCTCTGTATCTCTCATGAATAAATAAAATATTTTAAATAAATAAATAAATAAAGGGCAGCCAGGGCTGGGACCCGCAACCCAGCCCCCGAGCGCACTGGTGTGTATGGGGATCACCTGGGGCACACAGAGGTCCCACTGGGTGGGACAAGCCATGAAGGTCCCCAGGCAGTTCACAGAATGACTCAAGTTTGGGAGACACCAGACTGTCTGGAAAACAGGCTATCAGTTTTAAAAAGGGAGATAGCCAGGGGCACCTAGGTGGCTCAGGTCTGCCCTGTCTGCCCTTGGCTCAGGTCGTGATCCGGGGGTCGAGTTCCGCATCGGGCTCCCTGCATGGAGCCTGTTTCACCTTCTGCCTGTATCTCTCCCTCTCTCTGTGTGTGTCTCTAATGAATAAATAAATAAAATCTTTTAAAAAAGGGGGGGGGGGGGCTATGGCCAATCGGGCTTTTTTCCCCCGGAAGCCCTAGGACTGCTTCTCTGCAGTTAAAATCACCCAGACAGAATTGTCACACCGAGCTGGGTAGAAGTAGAGCCGGCTGGTAAGAGCAAAGCACCACTGCTGCTGAAAGAAAAAACACGCACACGCTTACCCCCAAATACAGACATGCCGTGCACACATTCACATAACATTCAGGCACAGGTACCCACACGTACGTGTAATCACATATACACACTCTCCCCAACAGCAAAACCTGTTCAAACCTGTCTGGCCATCCCGGAAAGAAACTGCCACCCTGACAGTCTGGTGTGTGCGTGTACCTGTGTACCGACGCTACCAGACTTCCCAGAAAGAGGTCTTTCCCTCTTCAGACTTGCTGAGCTGCCTGCGGCTAAGTAGGTTCACAAATGGTGCCTGGTCACATTGGCATATGCCACCAATGCTACTGTTTGTTGCTTTTTCTTAAATCAACTCACTTTTTAAAAAATTAACATAATTGCTACAAAGGGGTGCTTATCTGTGCTAGACAGAAATTTCCAGAAAAAACAAGTATAGGTGAAACAAAACGATGTTATTAAACCTAGCAGACTCTGTTCTCTGCAGAGGTCTGGTGTCTGAGGCCCATTTCTTCCTTGGTCCTGTGCTCCCTGCTTCTTAGAAAAGGAGGTGGCAGGATGCCATCTGGGCGGTGGCTCAGTAGTTGGGTGTCTGCTTTTGGCTCGGGTTGTAATCTCGGGGTCCTGGGATCGAGCCCTACATCAGGCTGCCTGCAGGAAGCCTGCTTCTCCCTTTGCCTATGTCTCTGGCTCTCTGTGTGTCTCTCAAAAATAAAATCTTTTTTAAAAATTTCTTTAAAAAAAGAAATGGCTTCAGACCTTCTCCTCAAGGCCACTGAAGGGCTGGAAGGGGATGAGGCTTCTCATAGGACTTAAGGTAACTAATGCCACATCTGGGCATTGCCTAAAGTTATCTGAGGTGCCCACCCTGCACTTTGTCCTTAGCCAAGTTTTCTAGAAAGAACAACCAACACCGAGAAGTGAAAGATACTGAGATTGCTGGCTCCATGATGGAAACAGGACAAATCCCACCCAAGGCCACAGCAGCCCACCACACAATCCTGTGGTTACTGAACCAACCCCAGCTTCAGCATCTGTGCAGGGGCTGCTGGCCCTTCACCTTGATGCAGATGTTAAGGGGTGGAGTAGGATTGTGGAGGATGCACACGAAGAGCCTAGATGCATGGCCACCGTCTCCCCCATGTAAAAACAAACAAAAGTGCAACTCAGAGTGGAAGACCAAACATCTGCCCCCCTGCTGACCTCAGTGAGCAGCTCCACATCCTCTTCCTTCTCTAGCATCCCCTTCTCCCCATGGGAGGGAGGAAAAGACCACTTACTGCTGGCCCCATAGAAAATACCAGAACTAATGCTTCCTGTTTACATAGCGATGAAAGCAGTTATGGGCTTTTTAAACTATCCCACCAGGAGAACTTTCAGGGCAGATCCGGGGTGCTCAAGCATCCTCACCCTGCTTGCTTCTACCCTTATCTCAAGATGATGATGGGGCATGGCTGTCGCTTCTGGCAAATTCACTAGCCCCCCCAGACAGCCACATTCCCAACCTCCAACTGCCAGCCCATCCTGGACATTTTTCTTCTTCACCCCGTTAGAAAGACTAAGAGGAAGGAAAAGCCCCCAGGTCTGGCTGGGGGCTGGAAATCCTGAAGGCATGAAGGACTTAATCATTAACCTGAGGTCCCCAGGCCATACTAGTTGGTTACCATGGCAACCACCAAGTCCCAACCTGCATTCCTGCCTTCAGGCCCTGTCAACCCGAGGCCCAGCTGGACAGGACCCGTGCTGTGCCAGAGCCTCCCCTTGGCCCAGGGGTATGAGGAAAGAGTACCATGAAGTCTGGCTTGTGACAGATTTCAAAGATTTAGGATCAGCTACAAGGCTGGACAAAACAGAAAAGAGGGTAGCAAATTATTTGGATTTTTCCATTCAACTCACCGTTTTAAGGTTTCTAATTTTTTTTTTAAAGATTTTATTTACTCATAGAGACAAAGAGAGAAAGAGAGGCAGAGACACAGACAAAGGGAGAAGCAGGCTCCATGCAGGGAGCCTGATGTGGGACTCGATCCCGGACCTCCAGGATCACACCCCAGGCTGCAGGCGGCGCTAAACCACTACCCCACAGAGGCTGCCCTTAAGGTTTCTAATTTTAAGGGAAACTGGGATTTCATTAACTAGAAGTATCTCTTGTATACATTCTTTCCCCCCAACCCACCCATCTTATTAAACATAACTGGAGATGAACAAAAGATGCATCACGGCGGCCTCTTTCCGGTCACATGTGGGTGGCTGAAGAGAAGACATCCTCTCAGGCAAACATTAACCACCACCCATGGGTCTCAATCTCTTACCCAGAATGAGGCTGCAGTTACTGAGAGAGAGACAGGCCTATCCTGGGAGCTTGACCAAAGTGGATTCAAAATGCCAAGCCTGGGGGTGCCTGAATGTCTCAGTTGGTTAAGTGTCCAACTCTTGATTTCGGCTCGGGTCATAATCTCAGGATTGTGAAATCAAGCCCCATGTCAACCTCCATGCTCAGCGGGGAGCCTGCTTGAGGTTCTCTCTCTCCCTGTCCTTCTGCCCCTGCCCCTCGCTTGATCTCTATACCTCTTTAATAAATAAAATCTTTAAAAAAAAAAAAAAAAAAAAGCCAAGCCTGGCCACTGCCCCATGAGGTTCCAATAAACCAAAGCCTGGCAGTCCTCATGGGGCAGTGGCAGGGCCTATGTAAGGTTTCAGAAACATTTACTGTCTGTTCACACAAGACCCGGCCATAAATTAAGCTTACAGCAATGGCATCTCACCCCAAAAAGGATGCATTTTCCAAACTGTTCCCTCTGGGCTCCCCAAGGCAACATGGGCAACAAAAGTTTACACACCATTAAGGGCAAATATAATCTCACAAAACAGAAAAACATGATTTCAGGCTTTGAAAAGAATGTCTGTGCCTGACCAGCTCCAAGAAAACTGAACCCACTACAGGCCTGTGATCAACTCCATTTCCATGGGGACTGCAAGGTTGATAAAGCAATGAAAACTCTGTGAGAACTGGCTCTGGTATTCTGAAACTGCAGTGATTAAAATACCTACGTGGCAGTCATGTGTTACCGGGTAGACACAGTCTTACTGGACACTGTTCAGAGAATTTCAGGGTTGGAGGGGGCATTAGAAATGATCACCAAGCCTGTCTCATTACTGGTCTCCACCCCTGGAGCCAGATGAGGGGGCCATATCCCAGGGAGATGCAGGAAATAGGTCAAGTCACCATCCAGGTAGATGCCAGGACCTACGTCCTCGAACTCGGTTCCAGGCTCTCTGGTGCACCTCACCTCCTCTGTGTTGAGGGGGCCCTTGGTCTCCTCGAGTTAGCACACAGCCACACAAGGGCAAATGCACAAATAAACTGCTTTTCTGCCAAGACACTGGATAAGGCCAAGGGAATGAGAGATCGGAGTAGAGATGTGGGGAGGGGGAGAGAGTAAGGAAGAGGAGCCACTCCTGGATACACCCCGGTCTCCTCTGCCTCTAAGCTACCTGTTCTCAAAAACCACAAGCTCCTGCCCTAAGACCAAGCTTCCAACAGACACCCTCTCCAAAACCAGGCTCAACTTTTCCAACTGCTTTTCCTGCCCAACAGATCCAGGAGACAGCCAGAAAACCACCCTGGCTGCCAGCTCTGAGCAAAACTCACAGCTACTCCACACACCTGAGGCCTCCACCCAGAGGAAGCCCCTCCCTCACTGCACTCCTGTCCTGCCACCACTGCCACCACCCTTCCCGGATGCACCCACCTGGGACCCGTGCTGCCCGGAAACCCCTTCCCTGTGTCTCAAGGCGCAGAATCACAGCAGGATCAGCTGGGGCACCTGCTCATGGGCCGGGCCAAGGGACACTGCCAGAGCCAGAGCCGCCTCCCAGGCGCAGGGAGCCACCCAGCAGGCCACATTACTGAGTCAGAGGCCAGGGTCCAAAATCAGCTTCCTGGAGGACTAGGAAGGGATGCCGCCCAACCGCGCCCTCGGAGAAGGCGCTTCCATTGTCAGGACATCAACATGGAGAGGGCTCCCAGCCCAGATCGAGAGCTAGATCTCGGAAACAGCTCCTTCAAGAGCTGTTTTATGGGGTTGGTTTTTAAAAAATGCAAATGCCAGAAATCTCTTTCCTGCTCTTTATCGCTTTTAAATGTAAATTAAAAGACCTGTTCCTTCATGTCTCTGGAATCCAAAGTATCAGTCCTTCGACTGGTCTCAAAGGAAACATTAACCCTGTAGAGTCATGGCAGGCTGTGGCGCCAACAAGCAGGGATCTGTTAAGGCACCCACCAGGCACAGGACCCCAGGCACGTGAAATCCACCCTTTGCACTTGCTTTAACACCTGGGATAGGATAGATGCAGTCTCCTTAAACCTCACTCAGAGGCTGAGCTTCCAAATTACTGCCACCTGCTGACACCTTCCCACCTTCCCTTCCTCACTGCCAGGAGGCCCATAGTGCTCACGTGCTCAGCCAGCCAGGCACAATGCACACACCCCCATCTAAGCCCAGCATATGCCCCCTCCCCAGGAATAATCCTATATGCTCCCTGCCCAAAACCCCATGGCAATTTCACTCTCAAATCCCAAGTCTTTGTTTAAAGGGCCCTAAAAATAAAATTCTCTACTTGTCCCTGGAAGCTTGTTCTTTTTTCCCCTGTTGTCTGACAGAGGAAGGGGTAGAGGAGCCCCGGTGCCAGTTCATGGCACCCAGTGAGCATTTCCAAGGCCTCTGCTCCATTTCTCTCAGCCAGAGGAGAAAGAGGCCAGAGGCCATGAGAGTCCAGTCTGCCAATCACACCACAGAATGGGAGCCTCAGGTTCCCCAAATTAAAGACAGTAAACAGCCAAGCCTCCTGACTGAAGCAGGGGCCGTTTTGCTTTGTGATTTTTCCAGGAGTAGGCACAAGCCTTCAACCCTGCTACCGAATATAACCAGCACAACTTAGAATGCTCTGCCAATTGCATTATTCCCCCTTCAGTGCCCCTCCCTCTCCACCCCACCCCATAATTACAGAGAGTCTGGGGTTGGGATTTTTCATGATGCTGCTTTTTAAGCGTGTGACAACACAGAAGGGTTATTTAAATCTGAGCTAGAGTGGAGAGATCAACATTGTTAAAAGGGCAAAATTAAGAACACATTTCCCTGGGTCTTAAGTAATTCAAGGTCACTTGCAATAAACAAGACAGAAAACTGAATCATCGAATCAAATGTATCCCGGGGCTCCACTACCTTGCAGGGTCTGAGAAGCCATAAGCCCGGAATGGAGCTGATGTTAACGTCTCTTAGAAAATCTACCACATTAAGGAATTCGAGTGCATGACTTCCTGTCTGACTCAGGTGTTTTACAGCTTTTCTTGGTCCCCTAATGCATCCCGTGTTCTGAAAAGCTCATGTTGATGATTACAGGTAAGGACTCGTAAAGAAAGATGTGCTTCGGTCCTGCCCTCACTGTTCACTGGCTGGGTGACCCTTAGGCACATCACCTGACTCCTCAGAGCCTCGATTTCTTACTTTATAAAATGAGAACAATGGTCCCGATGACTTCCAAGGGTTTCCTGAGGAGTAAAGGAGATTAGAGTTGTCACATGCATCCCACAGTCAATGTTCAGGGAATGCCAACCTTAATCAGGATGATGAAGGAACATACATTGCTTTGGGAAAGGTCAGTAAGGCCCAGTGTCAATGCCTTCTACTTGAGAGCATCTCTAAAGCAAGATAATGCCTCTCTCTCTCCCTACATGGCATACATTTTTCTGCTAAGACAGAAAGCAAGCACAGTTGGGAATGCCAAATCCTAAGTGTATGATACATTTGATAAGCACTTACCACGTGCCAGGAATTTACCATATAGTCACAAATCTTCATTCGCCTGCAAGGCAAGTACTGCTAGTCCCATCTCACGGGGTACGGAGCTCAGGCTCAAAACATGTCCTACCTACCCCCTCCTGCTCCAGGTCAGTCTCAATGCAGATGTGGTAGGCCAGGATCAGCACCCAGAGCTTGGCGGCAAGCACTAAAGCACAGTGCCTTGACTTCTGGGCCTCTGTCTAGCTCATATCCCCTCCCTGCAAACAGCACATGTGAGCATATTACTCACAGAATGTTCTAGAGCTGAGAGACCGTGGGCCTCACCTCATCCAACCCCTTGAATTCAGCCTTGGGAGGGGAAGTGGCCTGTCCAAGGTTGCAGGATGGCCCAGAGGCAGGGCTGGTATTCAGCCTCAAGTTTACGGACTCTGGAGAAGGATCTTGCTGATGGATGGCCCAGCGGTTCGGAGAACAGTAGGTGGGCACTAGGAACAAGCAGGAGTACCTTTGAACAGATTTCAAAGCGATGAACAGGGGACCTAAGCAGACCCCACCCTCCACAGACTGATGAGAAAGTAAAACCTGCCTGATGTGCACTAGGCCAGCTGTCTTGAGCTTGGTTCACCCATGAACCACAACCTCGAGACTATCAGTGTGTAAAATTACTTTCCTAGATGCTTCATGAATTTCTATTTTGAGGCCACCCACTCTTAGCTGTTGCACGCACCCTCCTGGTCCCGCCTCTCTCACAACCCGCAACTAATCTGCCCGTCTCCAGCAAGGGAGATCCATCAAGTGGCTGACCCTTGTAAATAATTAAAGGGTGATCCCATCGCCCCAGGGAAGCTGGGCGGCTTGTTATGGGGGGAGGCACTGCTAACAGCCTAACAACTGCTTCCTAAACAGATGGCAAGCAGGGTGTATCAGGAACACAGCCCACAGAGCCAGCCTGCCCAGGGGCCAACCGAGGGAAGAGGCCAGGGCCTGCATTTCCCAGGCTAGCTTTAAGAGCATTGGAGCCTGCAGCCACAGCCCAACTCTCTCCACAAAGACCTGTGCAACCCTGGCACATCCATCCTTGGCTCTAGGATGGCCTCTTTCTTTTTAATTCGGAGGAAAACGCCAATCAGCAAAATCATCCAAAGAACTCATCTCTTTTGAGTAGGGGAAAACTCCTTAGAGTTAGAAATGCCAACTTCCCCTCAATCCCCCAAAAGTCAAGTCCTGTTAGCAATCTAGGAAGTACCCGTCCAAGCTGGCTCGGACACAGGTGAGCGATGGAGTGTTCTGTGTGTCTGTGCGCATCTATTACAGAGAGGTATGGACACATACGCATATGCTTTTGAAAAAACAGGAATATGCCAAATATCATTCTCCCTCTGTTTTTTTACACTTAAGATATCATGAAAATAATTGCGAGAGAGTCCATAGATCTATCTTGTCTGTTTTACAGTCAGAAAGTATTTCATAAATGATCCAGTCTTTCTCTTTACTACTGGACAAAACTATGATGAACATATACCTATAGGTACACAGGCATGGTCTGTGTCAGATGTCAGATTCCCAGGAGCTGGACTGCTGAATCCTAAGCAATATATATTTTCAGTTTTAATAGTAACTGTCAGGGGCACCTGGGTGCTCAGTTGGTTAAGTATCTGCCTTCGGCTCAGGGTCCTGGGATCGATCGAGCCCTACGTTAGGCTCCCTGCTCAGCAGGTAGCCTGCTTCTCACTCTCCCTCTGCCTCTGCCCTTCCCCTTCTCTCTTGCTCGCTCTTGCTCTCTCTCAAATAAATAATCTTTAAAAAAAAAAAAAAAGGAACTGTCAAAGTACCATGCAAAAAGGAACTGTCACAGTACCAAGCACAACTTAATTATACCTAAGAGTTGCAGGAAAGAGGTTCAGGAACCCAGCAGGAAAACCCCTGTGCCTCCACCGCCCACACCCCACCACCCCCATCCCACCCTTCCAACCAGTGCTGCTCCCATTTCACCTTCTTTTGTATACTGGCTTTCCACAAAAGATTTTACTAGGGGGAAAAAAAAGGATTACTCTGCCTGAAATGTTTAGAAACCACCTAAAGGCTGGTAACAATTGCTAACACACAGCATTTACTATTTCCTTACACTGTATAAGGATAATCTCATTTTATGCTGCAACAGCCCCATTTCATGGATGTAGAAACTGAGATTCATCAATTTTTATAAGGTCCCTCCAAGCATGCGGACAAGAGGTGGAGCCTGGATAGACTTGGCAACCCGATTCCGAAGTCCACATACTTGTTAAGCCCTTTACCGCTTTCTGGCAAGGGCACTGAGCACACAAGTCCATCCATGCAGACCCACAAATACAAAAATGCTTCCAGACCTAGGCCTGCTGGCCTCTCCAAACCAATTCTGA
This sequence comes from Canis aureus, assembly GCF_053574225.1. Lineage (NCBI taxonomy): Eukaryota > Metazoa > Chordata > Mammalia > Carnivora > Canidae > Canis > Canis aureus. The sequence goes on from NC_135626.1 coordinate 19,154,079, forward strand.
CAAGCTTCTAGGTCATCACCTTTCTGCCCAGACCGGTGAACCAAAGAAGCATCATCACTTTAAGAAGGTGCTTGCCACCTCCCAGCCCCTCACCCTTCAAAACCCAGGGGCCATCATCCCTATCACTGCCTGTCTGTGACCTCCTGGGCAGGCAGGTCCTCCCTATGTCACAGCCACAGACTCTGAAGGAGGAAGTAAAAAACGACCAGCAGCAGATCTGCTCAAAGGGAGAAAGAAGAAGCAAAAGGCAGCCAAGGCCCCGATGCTGCCGATTCACTGCCCTCAGACCTTAGGGCCCACCACATTTCTCCACGAGGGACTGTCTACATTCATTCATTTATTTATTTTAGAGAGGGAGAGAAGGGGGATAGGAAGAGGCAGAGGGAGGGGGAGAGAGAGAATCTCAAGCAGGCTCTACACCCAGCACGGAGCCAGACATGGGGTGCTCCATCTCACGATCCTGAGGATCATAACCTAAGCTGAAACAAAAGTCACTCAACAGACTGAGCCCCCTAGGCACCCCAGTACGGTCCATACTCAGAACTGGGAAAGAAAGGAGAGAACAGCCACAACTTCTACACACGTGGATGCAAGGATCAGCCCGCTTCCCAGGGATTTTAGTTCAAAGGGGCTGAAGAAAGAGAAAAGGAAGACGAAAGAGGAAATGAGGAAGAGGTAGATGAAGCAGCAGCAAAGGAAATGTGAGGAGCAAAAGCTCAAACACATCGTGGCCAGGGCTTGAGCACCCAAACCAGCCCCCCTGCCTCACTTCTGTCTGCAAAAAAGCTGAAGAAAAGCAGAAGGGCAGACCCAGGCCCCTGCAGGGACATTGCATAATCAAAAGAAAAGGAACTTTTCTGCCTGGAGGGGAGCCTATAGCTGTATTCCCATCAGTGCACTTCTCCAGCACACATGACAAACACTCGACCAGGGATCCCACAACCCCCAAGACCCAGCCCCGGGGGGCACTGGGGAAACGGTGGCAGCAGACGGGCCATGCTGATTCTAGGAAGGCGCAAGCAGAGGCTGAAGAAAGTGGCACAGGACATCCATGGCTCTGTATGCCAGAGCCATGCAGTGCTTCCTGCAAGAGCGTTTCCATGTTGTTCTAGAAATGACTGGCAGGTCAGGGAGGCTGATGCAATAAGACCTCTTATGGCCTATTTTGATTAATGCCAGTTTCTGGAAGCCAGAATTACTGCAGCATTGTTGGTAATGACAAAAGATTGGAAACACCCTGAATATCCAGCAAGAGGGGATTGGAAGAAAAAAATAGTAATAATAATAAAATGGCACACCCGTATAGAATAAATGTTATGCAGCTATTAAAAAGAACAAGACAGGGGATCCCTGGGTGGCTCAGCGGTTTAGCCCCTGCCTTCGGCCCAGGGAGTGATCCTGGAGTCCCGGGGTCGAGTCCCACATCAGGCTGCCTGCATGGAGCCTTCTTCTCTTCTCCCTCTGCCTATGTCTCTGCTCTCTCTGTCTCTGTCTCGAATGAATGAATTAATTAATTAATTAATTAATTAAAATAAAAATAACAAGACAGGGCAGCGCCGGGTGGCTCAGCGGTTTAGCGCCGCCTACAGCCCAGGGCATGATCCTGGAGGCCCAGGATGGAGTCCCACATCGGGCTCTCTGCATGGAGCCTGCTTCTCCCTCTGCCTGTGCCTCCTCTCTCTCTCTGTCTCTCATGAATAAATAAATAAAATCAATCAATCAATAAATAAATAAATAAAACAATACACTTCTACATGTCCTGATGTGAGCCAATCTCCCAAGTAGAATAAGTGTAGAAAAAAGGACAAGAGAGCGTAAATAGCATGCTCATGCAAATAAACGAGATGAGGAACACCGAAAACAGGAGGATTTCTCTCTAAAACACTGGGAATTTTCCTATTTCTCAACCTGAGTAGTAGGGACACAGATGTTCAGTTTATCATTCTTTAAACTGCATATACGTTCTATACATGCTTTTGAAGATATATTTCATAATTAAAATTTTTTAAGGGTGGGTGCCTATGCATAGAAAATCTTCAAAGTAAATGCTTCTAATAAGAGAAACTGGCAGGGAACAGTGGGGTGCAGTGTGAGGGAGGTTTCCTTTGACTCTATATCCTTTTACAACCTTCAGTATCTTTTACCACACGCATGAATTGCTGATCTTAAAAAAAAAGAAAAAGAAAGAAAGAAAGAAAGAAAGAAAGAAAGAAAGAAAGAAAGAAAGAAAGAAAGGTCAGTCCCTGGCAATCCTCCAGGGTGTTTTGGCATCATAAATCGGGAAAGTACCCAAGGGGCCAGTTTCCCCATTTTGCAGCTGAAGAAGCTGCAGCCCAGAACATCTGAGTGTCTTATCTGTGGCCACACAATGAGTGACTGGCAGACTCAGGAAAAGAAGCCAAGTCCCCAGGAAGTGTCCTCCACTTTAAGTCTCTCAACCAGGGGTGCCCAGGCTGCTCAAACCCGAGTACCACTTGTCTGGCCTAGTCAAACCCTCCTGCAGCCCTTCCCTTCCCCCACCCCAGTCCACAGACGGAGCAGGGAGAATCAGGGGAGGCACCCAAGTCCCAGGGTGAGAGTCACCAGGCACAGCCAAGGTTGGAGTCCCCAATGCAGCCTCCTGACCCCATGTTCCCTGGGCTGCTTCCTTCAGCCTGTGAGCACACAGAAGGGCAGACAGGTAGGCAGTGGGGCTCCAGGGCTCCCATCCCAACCCTCCAGGCACTGTGGGTGGCATGGCCACTCCTGCATCCTCAGTAGGCATCCTCCTGGCAAACCACTGCCTGGCAAACTAACGCCCAGCAAAGCAACTGGACGAGTTCCACATTCTGGCCACTTTGCAGTCATAACCACATCTGGGTAGAGAAAGTACTTACCCTGATGTCTTCTTGCCAGCAACCAACCACCAGACCTACCCACTCAACAGCCTTAGATCCCAGACCCCAAAGTCAGTGGGTAAGCACCAGGAGCCAAACCAGACACTGGTGGCAAAATACCACCCTCGTCAGTGTATTTACATTGAAGAAAATCCTTAAGGGCTATGCAGAAGAATCATAAAACCTCAGAACCAGAGGGAGTTTAAGAAAACTGGTCGGCTCCCCCCACCCCCTATAGTAAAAACCTACCACGCCTGTTTCATTTATTGGAGGCCAGAAACAACTCAATCCAAATTTTAATACTTCCTTATTTAATACTTGCTAACCAACTTGAGTTCATATGTTCTTTTCAACAAATAGCACCCAACCCCAGGCACACTGGGAGCACGGGCGGGAATTACAACAGCTAACCTTTGGAGAACGTTTACCGAAGAGCTGAATTCAACATACAAGTCATGCTGCTAAGCTCTCTGCGCAGGACACCTCGCTGAGGCCTCACGGCAGTCCTATGAAAAGAGTCAGCTGTTAACCCATTTTACAGAGGAGGAAGTCAAGGTTTTGGAGGTAACCTGTCCAAAGTCACAGAGATAGCAAACGGCCAACTGAGGTCTGCCGGGCTCCAAAGCCCGTTCCCACCCACTGAGCCAGACACAGCCCTGTTCACAGGAACCCACGCTCTAGCAAGGGTCTGGACTTCCTCTAAATCTACTCTGCCCTCAAGGGGCCAATCAGGACTGTTACTTCCCACTCCCTCCCAGACTCTAAAAGGGAAATGTTTCCCCAGGAGTTCCAAATAAGTCTACAGCCCAGGATCCATCCATGATGCTGTCTTCTCTGCTTCAGCTCCAGACCGAGGGCCCTGATGACCTACATGCTGACACCAAGAGAGGGTGACAGCCTGGGTGAAAGGGTTTGTGTAACAGGAGACCTGGCACACTCACCCCATCTGATGGCAGAACCAGCTCCACAATGGCCCAAGGGAACAGCAGACCCTCTCCCCACTTCCCTTGCCATGAAGGCCAAGCCAGCCCATCCAGCAGGCAGGGGTGGTACTGCAGGGCTAAGGAGGTGGGCTGGGCATGGGGAGGGGGTTCTAACCTAGGCTCGGCTTTGGGAAGTTTCCTAAACCTCTCTGGGATGTCTCCACTTCTGTAAAAATGAGAATAAGTCCTTCAATTCCACAGGGAGAGGAGTGCTACTAAAGGGACTTAGTCACATAAATTCCTCAAAAGATCTTGAGAACAGGAGATCTAGTTTACAGATGGGGTACCAATGTGGGGTATCCTTCCTGGTGTGCCACCACCATGACACACAACATGCGGCTCCCAGGATATCTACCCTCTGCCTGGAACGTTCTCGGTGCCCCTCTGACTGGGAAGGTTAGAGGTTCAGACCAAGAACCACCTCCTCTGAGAAGTCACCTCTGTCCTCCAACCCCCTCACTCACAGGTACCCCCTGCTCTTTGGGCGCCTCCCATCACACTGGACAGGCATTAGACACCTACTGGTCAGTTCATCCCGAGGGCAGGTCTCCTTGAGATGAGGTCTGCCTCTACACTATCAATCCGTGCTGTACTGTCTGGGGCATACGTTAGGAGCTCAATAAATGTTTGCCAAATACATGAAAAGTGTTAGTAGTGTTATTATCACCCTCTGAAAGTTGTTAACAGGATATAAGCCTCCTGGGGGGATGGCTCCCCACAGGGACCCCCAATCACCGGGACTGACGCAGAGCATCAGAACACCCAAGCTTCCCTGCACTGTCTGCTTTCTGGCAAATACTTCTCATCATGCCCAAACACTAACTTCCCTACACTTGATCTGTACCAGGCACTGAGAAGACAGGGGAGACACAATCCCTGACACACCCCCAAGTAGTTCCCAACTCAGAAATTCTAGTTCAGAGGTGCTCTCAACTCAGAAATTCTAGTTCAGGGGTGCTTTCCTCAGATAAGGAGAAGAGAACTTTCCTTATCTCATCCTCTCAAGTCTATTGGTATAGATGTATCATTATAATGGACATGCTACAGTAACACAGCAGTAGGTGCACATAATTTGTAGGTGAAAATACCCATGTTGGGAACACATGATCAAAATCTCCTTCCCGATAGGTATGCAAGAGCAAGTCTGGAGGTCAGAGGGCCAGCTAGGAAATGCACCATGCAGAGGAAAAGACAGGAGAGAAGTTTCCAGCATTCACAGAGCAGGGGGCCCCAAAGGAACAAAGACAAGGGAAGTCTCAAAAAAAACAAGATGCTCAGGGCCCCAAGCCCAGCACATTCCCTGCTGGGGAAAGATAGGACAGGAAAGAGAAAGGAAACAGATGAGAGAGGCCATCCAGGGAGACAAGGGGGGAATTCCAGGCATTCCAGGGAGAGGAAGCTTGAAGGCCTGAAACAGTGTGGCCCAGGGGCGATGATCGCAGCTCTGCAGCTCTGTGGGGGCGACAGGCTAGATTCAAGGGATGGGGAGAAGGAGCCAGGCAGGAGGCTCAGGCAAAGCGCCACGCTGCAGAAGCGCAACTCGGCCCTGCAGTCAAGAAGAGCGGCCGCCAACCAAATGCTAAGAAGCTACTACTGTCCTCCATTTGTCCATCTGCTTATCAACAAAAGGCCACCCGGTTTGGGAATATTTTGAGAGTTGGGAGAGAAAAAGTTAAACCCAGTGCTTAGACAGCCGCAAGCGAAGGGCCGCCAAAGATTCTGGCCTGGGCAGAACAGATCTGCTTGGGCAAAGGTAAAGACCTTTCAGGTCCACACCCACAAACCCTTGGAGGGCACAGCTTGTGGCAGACAACCTGTCCCCAGCGGTCAGGGCCAGTCTCTGGGAGCAGCCACAGCTGAAGAGGCAGGCAGGCCAATGTCTGCAGCCTTTGGGTTTTACTGAGTACCCCAAGAATCAAAGCCACTTAGGGGCACCTGGGTGGTTCAGTCAGTTGGGTGTCCAATTCTTGATTTTGGGTCAGGTCGTGATCTCAGAGTCCCAGGATCAGGCCCTGCATTGGGCCCTGTGCTCAGCACACAGTGTGCTTGTCCCTCTCCCTCTGCTCCTCCCCCCAGTTTGTTTGATCTCTAAAATAAATAAGTAAAATCTTTAAAAAATAAAAAATCCAAGCCACTTGTTTTGAATGAAGTAAGAGGGCAAGAAGACACCAGATGGCAACCCTGAGAGCCACGCTCCTGACAGCCAGGAGGGCCAGAGCTCAGAAGGAGTGTCCCGCTTCTCCACAACCTCCTCACTGGAAAATCAGGGTTTGAGGTCAGATTTCCCAAGAAGTAGACTCTGAAGTAGAGGTCTGGCTGAAGGAGCAGTCCACACCCATGAGGTAAGCAGGCCTGGGCAGCAAGGCAGGGACACCAGTCGTCAGACCCATGGGGAACTCAGCTGGGATGGCCCTTCGAGGTGTCCCAAATGGAGGCAAGGAGTCAGCTTCAGTACCCCATCTTTGGATGGAGGGAGGGGTCAGCTTGGGAAGAGAAGGCTTCCTTTAGCTGAAGGCAATCCCAGGGAGGGACTCAGCTATGCTGTCAGTGGCCATCACTCCTGGCAGCTAGGATGGGGGCACGAACCCTGAAAGGGGTTTGGGGAGCACATCACAGCCTTTTTGATGGGCCTCGGGCTTTTCAAATGGCTGCTCAACAAGAGTTTCATCTAGAAGGGAAGCTCAGTCTAATAATCTCAGAATGACACGGCACAGAAAGTCTCAGAGGAAAAGCACTTGTCTTGTTATTTTTATGTCACTCGTAACTGAGCTGATAGGATCTAACGTTCTCTTTTCCTGGTCTTAGATAATTTTTAAGAACACATCATTTCACTTCAAAGAACCCGTCAACAGGTTGCTCTGTGAATTTTCCATTTTGTCCCTCCTTGTTTTCGAGCTCCTAGTTCACATATCTGAAAAAAAAATCTATCTTTTTGATTTGTAGACTCAAACCACACCACCTGAGCAGATATTTGCATTAAGTTGGGAACAAGGCCTTGGTAATCACATGGTTAAAACATTACAATAGGCATAAAAATAAAACCTGAGGGGGTACACTTGGGTGGCTCAGTCAGTTAAGCATCTGCCTTCAGCTTGGGCTGTGGTCCAGGGTCCTGGGATGGAGACCCTCATGGGGCTCCCTGCTCAACGGGGGGTATGCTCCTCCCTCTGCCCCTCCCCACCCTCCTCCCTCAGATAAATAAAATTTTTTAAAAAATAAAAACATGAGAATGTTTTATCACATTTTATTTTATTTTTTTTAAGATTTTGTTTATTTTTTCATGAGACACACACAGAGAGAGGCAGAGACAGGCAGAGGGGGAAGCAGGAACTCCATCCCAGGACCCCAAGATCACGCCCTCGGCCAAAGGCAGACGCTCAACCACTGAGCCACCCAGGCGTCCCTGTCACATTTTTAAATACATGAAAATCCAGCCAAAATATTTTTGCATTTATAACATCATTTTCCCCTAATTTATGAGAAATGCATATTTACTAAGGAAAAATTGGGGAAGAAAGGCATCGAGAAGAAAATAACTATTATTCCACAATTCAGGGATAAGCCACTCACCATTAAGAAGCATATGCACGACCTTCTCTTTTTCTTCCATGTCTTTCATTGGTGTCATACCACTGAATAACCTATTTCTTTCTATTAAAGGTATATTATGAACATTTTTCCAAGTAGTAAAGCTCATCATACCTGTGGCACAGAGCTACAAGCTTTGTCATGAAGCCTGGGACACACCAAGCATCATCCTGGCAGACACAGAAGAACACACACACACAGACATACACACAACTAAGAGACAGTTAGCCAGACCCACTGGATGCCTGACTGATGTTACAATGACTCTGACTTTCCAAAACTGGAAAATTACTCTGTGGGTCCCACTGGGCTCCAATAGCCAAACTGTACCAAGCACTGGACATTTTATCACGGACTTTCTTCTTTCTTTGATTCATTTGAATTTTACTGAAGGGTCCACTCTCCTTAGGTGTTAATGATCAGTGAATGACTAAAACAGATATAAATGCCAACCCTTCTAGAGCTTTCATTCTGGTGAGGAAAGAAGACAATCACAAGTAACATCACACAGCACGCACGGATGGCAGAAGGTGTGGGAGAGACACAAAGCCCAAGGGGGTGAGACAGCAGGGAGGGTGCGCTTTTACCCATGGTGGTTGGGGAAGACCTCTCGCACTCAGGAGGGGAAGCGAGCCCCATGGGTACCTGGGGGTAGGACACCAGATGGGATGCCTGGTGTGTTCAAGCGACAGGAAGGAGGCCAATAGAGTGGAGGCAAAGTGAGAATGGAAAGGAGGAGAAAAACCCTTGCCTTGACTTTGGCTTTTATACCAAGTGGACTGGGAGTCACTGAAGGGCTCTCAGCAGGGGGCTGACGTGACTTCACTCACATGTTTTTTTCAAAGATTTTATTTATTTATTCATGAGAGACACAGAGAGAGAGAGGCAGAAACATAGCCAGAGGGAGAAGCAGGCTCCCTCAGGGGAGCCCCAGGAGGATCTCGATCCCAGGACCCCGGGATCGCGACCTGAGCCAAAGGCATATACTCAACTACTGAGTCACCCAGGTGGCCCCACATGAACTCTTCATCATTAGATCTCTCCCTCGACCTCACCAAGACCCTCTTTACATTCAGACTTACCCAAGCACAGAGGAATTCTCTGTATTCCTCTCTCCACGATACCCACCAACCCCCTGCCCATAAGGCCAGCTGTCCTGCAGAGCATGGCGTTGGACCCCAATGCCCGTAATGGCAGCAGTTACCCCAACCATAGCCCCACTATTAGTCAGCGATCCTCACACCCCAAATGAGTGGGGGTCTCACCCCAGCTGTGCCTGCAGAGCATTGGGAACAACCCTCCTTTCAACAGTCTGGATCCATGGTTTCAACTCTCTCCTGTTCCTGTGGTTCACAGCCTCTGAAGCCCTTCCTCCTCCGAGCCAGAACCCACCATCCCTCACCCAGGAAACCCAGCAGAGGCCAGAACTTGCCAGCAGAGGCCAGGGGTGACCACCTTTGGTTTTGTTTGTTTGTTTGTTTGTTTTTAAGATTTTATTTATTTATTCATGAGAGACGGAAAGAGAGGCAGAGACACAGGCAGAGGGAGAAGCAGGCTCCATGCAGGGAGCCCGACGTGGGACTTGATCCCAGGCCTCCAGGATCACGCCCTGGGCCGAAGGCAGCGCTAAACCGCTGAGCCACTCAGGCTGCCCGGGTGACCACCTTTGAAGGGAAGCCTGAACCACAATCCAAGCGTCAGCCATTCCCAAGAATGCAGTGGTGCTTGACGGGGAGGAAGGAGGGGCTCAAGGTCTAAGCAGGGAGAGCCAGGTGTGGGCCAGGGAGGCTCACAGTGGCCCGCCTCAGTCACCTGCACTAGGAGGACACCTTTCTCACCTTGCCTCACCTGTCCCAGAATGAACAAAGGGAAAAGCAAAGTCAAGTCAGGTGGGTGAGGAGGAGAGGTGCACTCAGCTTCAGTGCTGCCCCTACAACTCAACATTTGTTCGTCCTCTCCTGGCTTGCTGGCAGGGACGCACACCATGGTCTCCTCACTGATACAGGCCCAGGGAGTAGGTGGGGCTCATGCAGGTTTGAGGGTGGCCCTTGCCCTCCAGGATGAGAGAGGCACATTGGCTCAATGCCTGCAATGCCCTGTGTCTTATGACACGGATCCTATTCTTAGCACCCCAATAATGACCCCATGAAGTAGCTATGACTGTCCTCACCTCCCATGTTAGAAATGGGGTTCCCTGAAGCTGAGGAGACCTATCCAGGGTCACAGAGTGACATAGCTAGGAACAGTCAAGACTTCATGTTTATCAAGTGCTTACCATGGCAAAGTTCTTTCTACACGCTCTACACATTCACACATTTGATCCTCACAGCAGCCCTAACCATACTATGACTGCCTGCCACCACCACCCGCCCCTCTCCACATTGTACAGATGGAAAAACTGACACCCAGGAAAACAATAACCTCACCAAGATTGGAAGCAGGCGATGGCACAGGTACAATTCAAACCCAAGCTGTCTAGATCTGATTCCAGAGGCCAGTTTCCCAACTTCTGCACTAGAGCGCCTTCTACATTGATTCACATGATTTCTCTAGGAACACAGTGAGGTTAATTTAGCACTATTACAATATATCCTCATTTAATTACTCAGCACTTACAATGTGCCAAGCACTGTATGAGGCCCTGAAACTTCTGGATAAAGAGGTCACCCACAGTCTTTGTCCTTAAAGAGACAGGAAATCCTTCCTTTAATGCAAAAGGGCTCTAATCACACTTCTTAAAGAAGGCTGTCCCGGAAGCATGTGGTATGCCAAGTGGAGGGGCTGCCAAAGGGAGAGGCAATGGCATTCTGGGAGGGACAGGAGGGGAGTGGAAGTAGGAGGCAGAGAGAGGACCACTGGTGACACTTGTTTCTGTGTAGCCAAAGTGTGCTGTAACACAGAAAATGCAAAGGCGAGGGCTCCATCATCAGCCAGATCCTGATTTGGATCTCCGCTCTGTTCCCATCAGTGTGATGTCGGAGGCTAATCCACTTCTCTGGGTCTCTGGGCCTCAGTTCCCTCCTATGCAATGTGGTGAGAACTCACCAACCTCCCAGGGCAGCTGCAAAGTGTGATATTCTGGGGGGCCAGCCAAGAGCCCAGAATCAAGAGCATTCAATCAATGTTTGCTTTTGTCATAAATGTCCCTTTATCACCTCCATCCATCGTCCAAACACCCAGAGCACTTTACTCAGAGTGTGGACAGCAAGAACCAGAAGTGGTTGTCCAATATTTCCACAAGAGTCTCTCTGAGCCAACCACCAGCTTCCTGGGACAGTGTGATGGGTAACGTTTACCCTGTGAGTGTTTGGCACCTAGAGACAGAGCCCACAGCAGCACTTCTCCTTTCTGGGACAGTCCCTCACACAGCCTCACTGTCACAAGGACGGGGACACTGACTGGGTGCCCCCAGCATGGCTCAAGCCAGGCAGCCAAACCAGCCTTCTAGGTGCCAGGCAGGCTCTGCTCCCACAGGACTGCTTGCTAGGAATAGTTTATTTGCCTCAGGAGGGGTGGCGGCTCTGGAAACTTCTCTGCTTCTCAGCCAAATCCTGGACCAGCTCAACAAAGGCCTGAACACCCCGGGGCAAAAGCTGCAGGACCAAGTCTCATTATTACTACAGAAGATCTGAATTCTGTATCATACCACATGGCTAGCCTTCAGTCCTGGGGCACTGAGAAGAGAGGAAGGCTGAGCAAAGTAGGGCAAGGGGACTCAGGTCAGATCTGCCACCATGTCTGAGCCCCAGCTCCCATCTCAAGGCTGGCAGGCACTCAAATATTCATTACCTTAATAAGCGAATGAATGGAAATAATAATGATAATAAAGGAATTTTTCCAGAAACACTTCCACACACGTTACTTTTCCCTTCTAGATTTTTCCAGGTGCAGATATATTTTTATACATTTATAGAACTACAAATGCTATATACATGCAATTTTGCATTCTGTATATTTTCACTTAATATAATATCATAAATATGGTCATGTTATCACCCAGGCTTCCTAAGAGCAGCTGTGCATGGAATAACCCATCGTATGTTATACCATGGCATGTTTAACCATGACCTCGCCGCCAGACATCTGTCTGGGTGGGGGTTTTTTGTATTACAGATAATACACATAACCTCATAAATTTTGCATTTCTTTTCCACTGAATAACTCTGCCTTAGAATAAGCTCCCTTGGAGGGATGAACAGAGTCAAAGCATATCTATTGTCCCAATGTTATAGATGAGGAGAGAAATACCCTGCCACCCACCCTCAGTCAGAAACAGGACCCACTTCCCAGTACTTTCATTAGTCAGCAACAGAGCTTTTGATCACAGGTTTAGTGCGTATACCATTCCCAAACCCCATTCTTTAATAAGAAATGAGGGCTGAGTTTCAAAATCCCTGTACGATTCGACAGGATGGACAAGAGGCCACTGAAAAGCCACCTCTGGCCCTGGTACCCATCATAACCTTCCCTTCTCATCACTCCTTCCTCCTCACTGCCAGGCTCCTGGCTCCCTTGAGCGTGACACCTCCTTGTGTGTCGCCCAGGCACCAGCTGGAGGCACGTCATGGCTTCCAACTCACTCCCTTGGGCCCCTGCCCTGGTTGGTACTCAGCTTCCAAAGCTCCTTCCCAGGTACATCCCTGTGGTATCCCTCTCTAGCCTTCTGAGCTCTTTATTCAAATATTACCTTCTCGGCACAGCATCCTGATCCGTCCCTTAAAATTATATCATCCCTTACAGCACTGGGGTGGCTTGGTCGATTAAGCATCTTACTCTTGGTTTCGGCTCAGGTCATGATCTCAGGGTCATGAGATCTAGCACCGCACTGGGCTCTGTGCTCAGCATGGAGTCGGCTTGATCCTCTCCCTCTGCTCCTCCCCTCCATGCTCTCTCTTTCTCTTTCATAAGTAGATAAAATCTTAAAAAAGAAAAAAAAAATCATACCACCGCTTGCCCCTGGCACTCTTCCCTACTCTGTTTCCACGGCACAGTCACATTTTAACAATCTATTTTACTTACTCACTCACTGCCTTACCATCTCCCAACCTGATATCTTTGTCCGTTTTGTTTACTATTTCCCCCCAGTTTAAAATAGGACCTAGCCCATAGTGGGGGCTGCTGCACTCACTAATGAAATACCTGTTGAGAAAACAAATACAAAGAGTCTTACTCTGTGCCAGGCATTGTGCCCTCCTTGGCTCATCTCACTTATGATGAACAACAATCCTATTAGAATCCCCATTTCACAGATGGAGAAATTGTTGCTCAGACAGGTTATGCAATTTGCCCAAAGATGCACAGCTAGCCAGGATGGGAATGGGCCTTGAACCCAGGTCAGCAAGTGCCAAAATCTGTGCTTGTACCTACAAGGTACTGCTCATTCTCCTGGCCTTTTATCCAAATACAGGACCAGTCCTATATTGGCCAGCAGAGCCTTCCAGAACAAGACCAAGAATCTACCCTGTGGGGGCAGCCTGGCTGGCTCAGTTGGTAAACATGGGAGCTTTGATCTTGGGGTCAGGAGTTCTACCACCATATCAGGGGCAGAATTTCAGAATTTACTTTAAAAAAAAAAAAAAGGGCAGCCCAGGTGGCTCAGCAGTTTAGCACTGCCTTCAACCCAGGGCGTGATCCTGGAGTCCTGGGATCGAGTCCCACATCGGGCTCCCCGCGTGGAGCCTCCTTCTCCCTCTGCCTATGTCTCTGTTTCTCTCTCTGTGTGTGTCTCTCATGAATAAATAAATAAAATCTTTAAAAAAAAAAAAGGAATCCATCCTGTGATTAAAAAGGGGAAGAGGAGGCAGGAGTGGCGAGCCCAGGCAGTGGACCCCAGGAGCCCACTCCTGCTCCACTTCCTCAGGAGAACAGCAAGTGTGACTTGCAGAACACAAGCCCAGTCTAGTTTGGCAGCCACAGGGTGACAGAGGTCAGTTAGCTGTGACAAGTGGATTGGGGCTTTGACAACAGGGTGCTAAGAAAACAAATCCTGCCAGACCAGGAAACTGCTTAAACCCACCAGGGCCTGAGAGGAAGTTTAGTTTCAGTTGTTAGATGCCCAAGACAAGCTCTGGTCATCTGAGGCCACTTAAGGCTCTTTCCAAGAATAGTCAGAAGCCCCCTCTGGTTGAGGGACCAGAGGTGGGGGAAGATGTGAACAAACCAGTTGTCACCAGTCACATGGTGAATCGCAGCCTGCATGGCCGGCCACACACAGGTATCAGGACTAAGCGACATCTTTGGCTTTTGGTTTCTTTTTAGTTTTTTTTTTTTTTTCTTTAAACTACTTCCTAAAACTCTCAAAATTGTCAAAGATGCAGTTGCAAGACCGGCCTGGCGCTTTGTCTCTACTGCTCCCCTCGCCTCATAAACCACCAGACCAACCACACATAAAAAGTTTCCTGTCCCCTAAAGAGACAAGTTTCCATTCGCTGATGGATTCTTCCTTGCTCTGTTCTGTCCCCTGGGCCAGGGTGCCTCAGGGCCACCAAAGGGAATCTCCCCAGGGACTTACCTTCTCTCTCTCCTAAAATCCACCACCAGACCTGAAAAACAACTGTGGGGGGCGCCTGGGTGGTTCAGTCAGTTAAGCATCTGCCTTCAGCTCAGGTCATGATCCTGGAGTCCCAGGATCAAACCCCAAGTCAGGCTCCCTGCTCCTCTGCTTCTCCCTCTCCCTCTCCCCACACTTGTGCTCACACGCACTCTCTCGCTGGAGCTCTCTCTCTCACGCTCTCTCTCAAATAAAAAAAAAAGTCTTTAAAAAATAAAAAAAATAAAAAGAAACACAACTGTGCCTGCAAGTCATCGGCACCAGGCCCAAGTGCTACCCACTACGCTGCCTTTCTAACCAGAGTGCTTTGAAACAGAAGCCAAGTTCTTTGAGATGGAGTCAGATAAAGAGCCTTGGCTCTGAACCTGCCTCCCCCCACCCTCTCCCACTCAAGGATGCTTCTCTCTCCATCTTCCTTCCCCACCAGGGGTCATCCACCTTCCCCCTATGCCTCCTTTCTGCTGCAAAGGGTCACCTGCTAATCTAGACTCCAATATTCTGGTCAACTCCTCTTCTTTACAACTTTGAGGTCATCTAGTTCAAACAGTGTGGAAAAGGAGAGATTTTCAAACCCTTTTCCACCTAGCATTATGTCTTCCAAAACGCTGAGTGTTACTAAAGGTCTTTTCTGACCTCTCTGCTCCAAATAAGACCCAAGGTCCAGCAGATTTCTGAGGGGTGCAGACAAATGAACACGAATGTGAATTCAGACCATTCTAGATTTGAACCCTGGCTCTACCAATTACTGTGTGACTTTGGGCCTTATTTCTCATTCACAAAGTAGGCTGATAAAGTTATCATTACTGAGAAGTTAAGTGAGAGAACACCTATAAAAAGCTTGATTTGTGGAAGTTGGACAAGTCTACCTCTGATTAGCTGTAACAAGGAAGGAGGACATGGGGAGCCCAAGATACCATATTCCTAGAATCTGGCCTTCCCTTCCCATTTGGCAATAAACTCATCTACTAGAAACCCAAGAAGCTAGCCAAAGCTGACCTCCAACTCAATGCTATCAGAGCACCTTATAGCTTATGAGTCACCAAGCCTGCTCCAAACAAAATGGCAGCCAACATCTTCCACAGCCCAGTTCCTAGAACCGCCACAGGGTCACAGCTCACTAGGTGATACATTCAAGGCTGCCCAGAAGCTGAGCATCTAGGATCATCTACTCAGACCTCATCCCCCAGATCTTTGCTCTACCCAAAAAGAAGAAAATATTTGAAAAGCACAGTGTTCTCTCGTCTATATCCCCAAGAAGACGCACAAGTCAGAGTGCCTGGCCCGGATTGGATGGGCCAGGGCAGAGTAGCTCAGCAAGAAGGGGGTTTCCCGTGTCTATTTCTCAGGCTTGTTTCCCATAATTGGCACCTAGATACTCATACCTGGTATCAGCAGCACCACTTCTGAGTTGGCAACCTCAGTTCTCAGGGCCCCTTCCTTGCAAGAGGCCCAGGATCCCCTGCCCCACCCCCCAACTTGGCAGGCTGTGGCTGCCAGGCCTTACAGGAGAAAACTGAGTTTCAGTTAGCATGGGTGAAGGCTGGTGGCCCAGAGCACAGATTGGTTCAAATCAAGAAACATTTCCCAAGTCCCTGCACACCTCAGGATGTAGAGATGAGTCACTATGCGGGTCCTATGGGCTTTCATTCACACCCTCACTAGCACCTTCTAGCGGCTTACTCATCTACAAACTCCTCCACTAAGCCGACTTTCTTTCTTATTTACTCTTACATCCCAGAATAGTGCCTGACACATACCTGCTGGATTAGTACAGGAATTCTTCACCATAGCCCAACTTTAGGGAAACAGGCCCAAACTCCTGCCTATAAATCCCTGACTTCATGGTGCATCACCCATAGCCAAGCCAGGGTCCTCAGGGACCAGCACTTCCCACTGACCTCTAGGCACACTGGCCTCCTTTCCTGTCTTTGAAAATACAAGGCTCATTTCTGCCCCAGGACACTTGCACAAGTTGGTTCCTCTGCGTGGAATACTCTTCACTCAGGCTTCCATAAGACTGCTGCCTTCTCATCTGTCAGGACTCAGTGCAGACATCACCTCTGGGGTGGAGGCCTCTCCTGGCCACCCAACCTCAAGCAGCAACCTTCTCCCCAGTTTCATCACTCAAACACACTTCCAGGTTTCTCTCTCCCAGGTCCCCTTCTCTGTCTGATGGCTTTGGTCTTTTCTCTCTTTCCAAAAAGAACTACTCATTTTTCTCATTGCTTCTTTCTTAGGGCCTAAAACAGTGCCTGGCAAATAGGAGATGCTCAGGAGTCCCTGAATGAATACACAGAGAAGAGAAATAAACAGCAAATTCAGGATGGGGAAAGATTTCCACACTTTAAATATGTCAACAGTTTTACTTGTCAATTATATAAAAGACAGAACGGTGGGGAATAATTTAACAAAGCCAAAAAGTAAAAATAAAGAAAAAGCGGGGGAGAAGAAGAAATGGCAAGAAGATTGCAAAAAAAAAAAAAAAAACAAAAACAAAAACACAAACAAAAAAAACAAGATATTTACACAAGAGTATGATTTTTAAGATAGTTATCATCCAAAAAGCATAAAATGGAGAACAGTTTAGCAATTCCCATCACGAAAAATATCCATGCTCTTTGACCCAATAATTCCATTCCTGGGAATTATCCCAAGGAAATGAATTCAGAACTGGAACAAAAATAAAGAGGCGCCTGTGCAAAGATGATTACAGTCACATTGTTTACAATAGCAGAAATCTGGAAACAACCGAAATGTCCAACAATAGGGGAAATGCTTTGGCAAATTACAGCATGTCCACTGGATGGAATATCATGCAGCAACTAAAATGACCAAAAGAGAATCATGGAAAAGTGTTTTAGAACAAGGTTGAGAGGAGGCTAAAAAGCACTGAATCCCTTATTACCAGGCACTGTCCATCACACCTTCTGTATCTGTATTTGGGACACTTCACCCGAGTCCCAAAGAAACATATTCCTATTCCCTTTTAACTAACAAGGAAACGGAGGTTCAGAAAACTAAAGAACCTGCCGTGGTCACAGAGCTATCAAGGAGTAGAGTCCTGACGTGAACGTGACCTTCTGCCCCCAGAGCCTGTGCATACCCTGAGGTCCTCACTGTACCCCTCAGTGTCCAGACTGTCCTTTCCTGTAATGACATCATGACTGTACTTGGGAGGCCAATCCAGATCTGAAGCAGCTAGCAAAAAGTGACAGGGCATCTGAGAAACACCTGTGAGAATACTTGGCAAAAAGCAAAGAAGAGACGGGCAGCCCCAGTGGCGCAGCGGTTTAGCGCCGCCTGCAGCCCGGGGCGTGATTCTGGAGACCCTGGATCGAGTCCCGCATCGGGCTCCCTGCATGGGGCCTGCTTCTCCCTCTGCCTGTGTCTCTGCCTGCCTCTCTCTCTCTCTCTCTGAATGAATAAATAAATAAATCTTTAAAAAAAAAAAAAAAAAAAAGCAAAGAAGACAAAATAACAATGGAAACCACCTTTGTTGGAGGCAAGAAAACGCACAGAAAAGAAGCCAGAGAGTGGTCCGCAAGACCAGGCATCGGGAAGGACAGCTGAACCATGAGCCAAGAAGCACGAAGGGCAAGCAAGCCTGGAAGCCCCTGGAAACTGGGTCTGCCCATCCTTACCCACACTTCTCCCTAGGGCTACATTCAGCAGCACTCAATAAATGCTGGCTGAAATACACACATCTCATGGTATATGTGGATAAACCAAGAGAAAAGCTAGAAGAGGAGATACTAGAGCCAGGGAGATGAGTGGACTGGAAATCGGGACCGCCACCCTATGATCACGGGTCTGGTGGCCCATGGCAGGGCTGCGAGACTTTGAAGGAAGGCGATTAAGCATTCCTGGACTTCACCATCTGAGAACAAATGGCACAGGAAGGAGATTTGGCTTAGCTGATGACCTGGCCTCCCTGCACTGTGTGGGCTGCCAGAAGCCAGAGTAAGCTTCCAGAGGGAATGGAAACGGTCATTTCATGAGGAAAGGTATAGAGATTCCTCCCGCCTGCTGGAGTAGGTACGGCTCTGCTCGGAGGCAGAGGGCTGGACTAGAAGACCTCCCTGGCTCACTCTGCTTAAGGCCAACTGCCCAGCACCACCACTCTCAAAAGCAGGCTTACTTAGGGGGAAAATGCCATAGAGGGCCCAAGATTAGCTAGGGCTGCTTGTTACTGAAAATGGGGGTGATCACTACTTTGGGGGTTCATCATATCATTCCCTCTACTCTTGTACATGTTTGAACATTTCCATAAGAGAGCTTTCTTTCTTTTTTTTATTTTAAAAGATTTTATTTACTTATTCATGAGAGACAGAGAGAGAGAGGCAGAGACACAGGCAGTGGGAGAAGCAGGCTCCCTGCTGTGGGAGCTTGATCTACACTGCAGCCAAAGGCAGACACTCAACCACTGAGCCACCCAGGCATCCCCATTAAGAGAGCTTTCAAAAAATGAAAACTCCCAACCCAGGCATTTCACGTAAAAATCACCAGGGCCCAGCCCAGGCTTTGCAGCTGCCCTCTAGATCCCAGAAAAAGACCACCAGGGTCTACACAAATTATTCTATGCCAAGAGATTTTTCAGGACAAAGGGAGAGGAGTTTGCAGATGCAACGCAGGCAGTATAAGCAGGTAATTAAGAATGTCCGTGTTTGGGGATCCCTGGGTGGCTCGGGGGTTTGGCGCCTGCCTTTGGCCCAGGGCGCGATCCTGGAGTCCCGGGATTGAGTCCCGCATCGGGCTCCCGGCATGGAGCCTGCTTCTCCCTCTGCCTGTGTCTCTGCCTCTCTCTCTGTGTGTGTCTATCATAAATAAATAAATAAACCTTAAAAAAAAAAAATGTCTGTGTTTAATTCACTGTTTGGTCTCTCCTTAGCTGTGTGTCTCTGGGCAAGTCACTTAAACTCTCTATACCTCAGTTTCTTCCTCTGTAAAATGGGGATAACCAGAGGACCTTCCTGACAAGGCTGCTGAGGGGAGTAAATGGCACATGTAACTCCTAACAGGGGGGTGAGGCATGGAGTAAGCTTGCACTAAAAGTTGCCTATGATGATAGATCCATTTTGTAACATAGATAGTCATTTCGGAAACTGTGCATCCATTTGATCAGTAATCTGAAGAAAACAAAAAAGGGTGAAACAGGCCAGCTACTTCTGAGACCTCAGGCAGCACACCCAGCACCTCTAGAGCGGCCCCAGGCCCCCATCAGCCAAAGGGCTGGAGAGAGCTCCTCCTTTCAAAAAGCCAGCAGCTTCCTTTCCTTCCCATTCTAGGCCAGCATTTCCTTTTTTGTTTTAAAAAGCATTCCTCGTCCGCAGCCCAGCCCTTCCCCTGCCCTCAACAGCCCTAGGCTCAAACACACCCACAGCCATCTGCATTTCTCTGGGATCGTTTTCTGCCCACCAGCTAGTAGGGTCTCCAGGTTTCTGGGAGGCCCAGAGTGAGTGTGCCCTTGACACCAGGCTAACCAGCATGGGGTGGGGGCGGGGGGGGGGGGGGGGGGGGGAACGGGACACGGACACAGGGAGAGCAAGAGTGAGGATTCCAGTGGACTGTTTTCGTCACCCAGGTGGAAGAATTAAGTGAAATACGTCTTAAAAAAATATACCTCGGGATCCCTGGGTGGCGCAGCGGTTTAGCGCCTGCCTTTGGCCCAGGGCACGATCCTGGAGACCCGGGATGGAATCCCACGTCGGGAGCATGGAGCCTGCTTCTCCCTCTGCCTATGTCTCTGCCTCTCTCTCTCTCTCTCTCTCTCTGTGACTATCATAAATAAATAAAAATAAATAAAAATTAAAAAAATATATATATAGGGATCCCTGGGTGGCGCAGCGGTTTGGCGCCTGCCTTGGGCCCGGGGCGCGATCCTGGAGACCCGGGATCGAATCCCACGTCGGGCTCCCGGTGCATGGAGCCTGCTTCTCCCTCTGCCTATGTCTCTGCCTCTCTCTCTCTGTGACTATCATAAATAAATAAAAATTTAAAAAAAAAAAATATATATATATATATATGTGCTCATGTGATGCCCACAACACACTGTGCTTCCCTATGTAAAGAACCTCCCTCGATAAGGCAACCTCACACAGCTTGGCAAGTCTATGGAGTCCCTAACCTCTCCATAAACCACCTGATTTAAACTGGAATCTCAAATGGGACCCCAGCATCATAAAAACAAAGCTTAGCTAATTAACTATAAGCCTACAATTTCTTCCCTCTTTCCCAGTTCATGGCTTAAGGAAGTATTTCCCCAATTATGTTCAGTGGAATACAGATCCCTGGATAAATAATAAGTTTTGGGGTCACCTGGGCGGCTCAGTCAGTTAAGTGTCTGCCTTCAGCTCAGGTCATGATCCCGGGGTCCTGGGATCGAGTCCCATGTCAGGCTCCCTGCTCAGTGGGAGTATGCTTCTCCCTCTCTCTTTGTCCCTACCCACTGCGTGTGCATGTACACACATGTGTTCTCTCTCAAAGAAATAAATAAAATCTTTAAGTAATAAAATAAGTTTGGGAACACTTGCTGCATAACTTCTCAGAGCCTATAAAACACCAACCATCTTCAGGAATCTCCAGGAGGGAGTGGGCTGATATGGTGCATTCTCAACCACGAGGAGGCCTCTTTCACAGATACAGTATGGGAAAAGCTGCATTAAGCCCTTTCAAGAGCCCCAGACTCAGGGGAGGGGGCTCTCAGAATACTGTCCAATGGCAGAGAACACTCAAGTCCCAGCCAGCAAAACTCTGAATGCACCAGGAATAAAGCTAGTCCTGCTTATCCATGCCCAAATCAAACCCAAACTAATTGACTAAACTGGGACTCAAAACCTCCAGGCAACATGCTGAAGGAAACCCCAGCACTCTATAAGCAGCGTATCTCAAGAGAAAAGCAAAACTCTCATGATTCAAGTTACAGATTGGAGTCTGTAGTTTATTCTGCACAAAAAGTTATTTTTCCTAACCATGGCTGGTCTATTCCATGGACTGCAGTAATGCTGTCTTTCCCTCTCTCTTTTTTTTTTTTTTTTTTTATTTTAAACACGTCTTAATTCATTCTTGCAATTATTCTGTGGGTGGAAAAATGAAAGCGGGGAGAAAAACAGCAAGCAAACAGGATACTTCAGCTCCATTATTTTGAAAGGCAATCTGCCCAGTTAAAACACACTGCTGCCCACCAAGGCCAGAACAGCAGAGAAGTACAGATGCATATAAACATATAGGGTTTATATACAGCCGCAGCTTGAACTGAGGCTTTTTCAGTGCAGATGAGAAACAGTTATGCCTAGGAAAAAGTGACAAAGCATTTCTGATCCCAGCATCTGTCCCCAGCATACCCCTCTGCATCTCTACCTGGGGTCTCTGACAGGGCAGAAAGCCAAGATGGACAGAAAGACACTGGATTAAAAGGTTATATCTTCTAGAAGTCTCAGTAAATGATGTATAATGTTACCATGACATTAAAATCAATAATGTATCATGGAATATAATGCAAAATCTGCACAAATTTAAGACAGACAGCAGGCCCTACAGGAGTAAAAGTTCACCCACCCAAGTCTCAGGGGATCTTTCAGTGGAAGGATGAGAAACCCTGGAAAGTACATAGGTTCAAAGACAGATATAGCCCATCCTGACTGAGCCAGCCCACTGGCTAGACCCGTTTTCAAAAAACGTCCCACCCACAGAGACCCCAAGCTGTTCCCCAAGAATCTATCCACTGCCCAGGGTCCCCAAGGCACTGAGATGGGGCCAGGAAGGCGAACCCATTTGCTCACTCTTGCAGGAAACTCCTAGAGGCGGAAGACCCCAGTAGCACAGGAGGGTGAGAAAGCAGGCTACAGCCATCAGCGTAGGTGGTTTGTTTTAAGATTCTATGTATTCATTTGAGAGTAAGAGGAGAGAGAACAATGGGGGCAGAGGATACAGGGAGAGGGAGAAGCAGATTCCCCATTGAGTGGAGAGCCCGAAACAGGACTCGATCATGACCTGAGCCGAAGGCAGATGCTTAACCAACTGAGCCACCAAGGGGCCCAGTTCTAGATGGTTTAAGGATCTCACTGGCCGGCCCCTTGGGTCTGAATCCCAGCTCAGTGCCTGGTCCCTCCTCTACCTTTGGATAAGTAATTCTCTAATAGGGACTCCTGCAGACTCACGCCCCACTCAGGCCTTCAGTCTCCTTCCTCACCTGACCTGCAAGACGCCAGGGCTAGACAGATGGAAAGCCCAAGATCCTTTGAAACCCTCTTGCCAAGATACCTCAAATAGTTCTCTGATCAAAATTTGTGGTTGGTGAGGAAGACAAGGCTCCAGTTCAGTGAGGGGCCTTCCATGAGCTCCAAGGGATAAAACCTCACCTCACCGCCTGGCTGTCCCCTGCCCATAGGCACCCAGCCCC
Source organism: Canis aureus (assembly GCF_053574225.1). Taxonomy (NCBI): domain Eukaryota; kingdom Metazoa; phylum Chordata; class Mammalia; order Carnivora; family Canidae; genus Canis; species Canis aureus. The sequence continues at coordinate 19,176,474 of NC_135626.1, forward strand.
TGGACACAGAAGACCTAATTGCCCTTGTATCAAGGGAAATTCCCTCTTCTAGTCGGTCAGCCCAAGTCCCCCTCCCAAGTTTGCTGCAGGCAATCACAAAACTGGAACCCACAATCCTTGACCCCAGAACCTCAGCCTCGGCAGCTGCAAAACGAGAATCCATAATTCCCAACACATAACCCAGTAGAGCCTGAGGGACCACATCTTTCCTGTCTCCTGTTTACAGTACTCAACCTCAGGGTGGATACAAATGCAGTGGCAAAGGGGTACATACATAAAGGCTACCATTTTGTACATCCTGGCATTCATGTTGGGAAAGGGGACATATATTACACCCTAAAGATTTTAAAGAATAGGATCAGAATTGCATTGTGGGGATCCCTGGGTGGTACAGCGGTTTGGCGCCTGCCTTTGGCCCAGGGCGCGATCCTGGAGACCCGGGATCGAATCCCACTTCGGGCTCCCGGTGCATGGAGCCTGCTTCTCCCTCTGCCTGTGTCTCTGCCTCTCTCTCTCTCTCTGTGTGACTATCATAAATAAATGAAAAAAAAAAATTTAAAAAAAAAAGAAAACAGCCTGAATGGGATCCCTGGGTGGCGCAGCGGTTTGGCGCCTGCCTTTGGCCCAGGGCGTGATCCTGGAGACCCGGGATCGAATCCCACGTCGGGCTCCCTGCATGGAGCCTGCTTCTCCCTCTGCCTGTGTCTCTGCCTCTCTCTCTCTGTGTGACTATCATAAATAAATAAAAATTAAAAAAGGAAAAAAAAAAAAAGAAAACAGCCTGAATGGCCAACACTAGGAGGACTGGCTCGGTGAATTTATGGTATGACCACACAACGCAGCCACCAACAGTGATGATGCATATCTATATGCATTAATGTAGACAGAAGACACTGTATTGCAAGGCACATGGTATGCTCTGCAAATGTGTATGTGTACATCCATATGCAAATGCAGAGGATAAAAACACTGGAAGAATATACAGCAAAATGTGAGTAAGAATTAACCAGATGAAGCGCGCCTGGGCGGCTCAGTGGCTATCTGCCTTTAGCTCAGGTCACGATCCCCGGGTCCTGGGATCGAGTCCAGCCAGCATTGGGCTCCCCATAGGGAGCCTGCTTCTCCCTCTACCTATGTTTCTGCCTCTGTGTGTCTCTCATAAATAATGTAATGTAACTTAATTTTTAAAAAAATTTAACCAGATCTGAGAAATGGCATGATAGGTGTTTTTTTTTTCTTTTGTTCATCTGTATTTTCTTTTTTACATTGAACATGGATCATTATGTGTATTTCTCAAATATTTTTTCTAAAGTACAAAGCTAAAGAATATTTATCAGAGGGATTATTCAGAAAGAATAAGGCAGGTATCCATTAAAAAAATTATGAGCAAGCTGATCTCTAGGCAGCTTCTTGTTTCTCAGAGTGACACCAACACAATGCTTGTTGCATCTCAGACCTGTCTTTGAGGATGTGACGCGCTGCACTTTAAGGAAGCAGCCCCGAGCCCAGCTCAGAGGCTGCATGGCCTAGGGTCGCCACCAGAAGGCCCAGTCATCTGAGCAACCAAACATACACCCCTAGGCTGCCCTTTCTGTTACAGGCCACTTCCTGGGCCTCAGCAGCCATGATCCTGATCAGCATCCCCACCATGTAGTTGCAAAGTTCAGAATGAAGGTTCTGAAGACCAGCCAATGAGGTTTTGTCACCTATTCACTCAGTCCCTTAATCCCTCTGAGCCACAGTCTTCATTTGCCACACGAGAATAAAGACTCCTAAGGCAATATATGCCAAGGGCCTAGCAAAGTGCTCCACCCAGAACAGCTGAATAAGAATGTTTCTGTTCCCTGTCCACTCTCACTGTACTGGAAGGCCATTCCCATAACCCCAAAGGCACGTACACAGCTTTTTCTTTCAACGTAATGTGAGAGAAGATTCTAATCCACCTATTCTGAAAAGACATATACTTTTTTCTTTAGAACACTTGTTTTTTTAATTCACTTGAGAGAGAGAGTGAGTGAGAGCAGGAGCAGGAAGGTCGGAGGGAAAGAGAGAAGCAGACTCCCTGCTAAGCAGAGAACTCCATGCAGGGTTCAATCCCAGGACCACCAGATCATGACCTGAGCTGAAGGCAGAGGGTTAACTGACTGACCCACTCAGGGGGCCCCAAAAGACATACCCTTTTTTAAAAACACAGCTTAGAGAGATTTGGTTGCAGGGTTTGCTACATCCCCCACCACTGCAGACACTGCTACCAAGGACCAGCGCACCTCTGGCACCTCTGCCGACCCTCTCCAGACCACAGCCAGCAGGCAGGTTCAGAATACTTGTAGTAGGGAATGCAACTCCCCCCTCCCCCCATATCACCCCACAGGGGAAGGAGGCATTCCCATTATCATCCCCAGGCAGCAAATCAACAGCCTCCTGGCACTCACTCAAAGTTGGGCTGCAGATGTGGTGAGGCCTTCCTCCAGCACCACCCAGCCCCCCTCAGCCTCAAGAAACTCCAGGACCCTTTCCAGGTCACCACCCAGGCATGCTAGTGACAAGTTCCACCAGGGAAAAAGCTGCCAAGGCAAAAGCAGACACGAAAGGGGACGCTGCCCCATCTCTGCATCCGCTCAGGGACAGCCAGGGTTCAAACCCCCAGCAGGAGGTTGAAACTCTGGAAATGGAACACAAGAAGAGAAATGCCCCATTCTGGAGCCATGGCTGTAGGGAAAGGAAACCAGCTTTCAGTCACAGCCCTGCCAGGGATGCAATTTGGGATACTGAGACTCTGGGAATATTTCCCACAGAAACAGAAGGCTAGACTGGCCAACCATTCAATCATATTCCCGATTCCTAAGCACTCAGCAAGCCATGTTACTGGAGTCACTACAGTTCACCTGCCTGGCTCCCCATTAGATTCAAAGTGTCCCCCAAAGACCAGGAAAACATCCTACCTACCTCAGAATCCTTGCCAGGGTGGCTGCAGCTAGCTCAGCAGGCAAACCAGTAATAACAGAAGGTTTGTCCAGTGAACAGATGTTCATGCAAACCCAAAGGGCCTGATCTCTGAGGACAAATGGCACCTGTCTCCTTTCCAGTGCCACTCCTCTCCTCTCTCGGGGTGGGGGAGGGCATCATGGGGAGAGCTTGGGTACTCCATGCAGCAGGGTTGTGACCTGTATCGCAATCAAGCTGGGTGAAAGGCAAGCCCCACTGACCTTCCAAGTAGCAGCAGGGCCTGCCCCAGGTGCTTCCTGGCTCCAGGGAAACTCCTCACAGAAGTGGCCAAAGTGCAGACTGGACCTACCCCAATGTCGCCCTCCCAGCAAGACCCCTGGGCAAGGTCCTTTGAGGACTCCTTTCTCCAAGTCACTTCCATAGGAGGGATTTCTCTCTATAAGAGCACAAGGTGGGGAGATTTGGCATGCCTTGGCCTGTTCTGGAAAGTACTAGCAGGCTGGCAGAAAAGGGCAAAGTTACAATGCCACTAAACATGAATCTTCATGAGGCACTGCTATCTCCCCAGAGCCTAGCACAGATTTGGCCCACAAAGCAAGAACACACGAGGGAATGCACGGACATGGGGCTCCAGGCCCAGCTGCGAGGTCAGCCAGGTATCCCTGTGTGAGCACATCTGGGAATAAGAACATTCTATCCTGCCTCGATAGAGTTCCCAGACCCCCAAGGAGGGTCTGATGGAGGCACGGCACCAGCTTCCGCTAGTAGAAAAGTAGCCTCACAACTTTGTTTACAAATGCAGACTCTGAGTTCAGATTTTGACTCCTTCCCTCCCCATCTAGAGAGAAAAAAAATGTGTGGTAAAAGTGGGTGGATTTCCAGAAAATATCAGGAGACTGAGAGGGGTCCAGCACCCTGGCTGTCAGGTAGGAGGCACACATTAAATCCCTCTCCTTCTACTCTTCTGAACCCAAACGAAATCGTCACAGGGCAGCTGGACACGCTCACCCCCACACATCATCCTACCCTGCAATCTCGGCCACCACCAGCAGCAGCACCCAGGTCAGAGACTTCCAGGGTATCCCACATGCCGTTTCTCCCAGCGAATGCCTATTGAACAAAGGCCAGAGTGGGCTGGGGTTCCTAACATTCTGGGAGAAGTCTAGCGCAGTTGTATAAGCCAAAGCCTTCTGGTCAGCCCCTTTCTTCAAAAGCCAGGAATCCAATGTTGCAAGCATAGTCTCTGGGGGCCCTGGCCTGGAATACGATGGGAAAAGAGCCTGCAGAAGAGAAAAGAAAGGGCATCGCCACTGCCCTGCCCACCTCACTACGTGCTGGTGGGATTATCTCCCGGCCTGTGTCACCCACCTTCAGGAAACAAGAGCCAGCTCTATAGGAGTACCTTCCCCTGAGGGTGGCCTGTGTCATGAAGGCCACTGGACCCTCACTAAGGGAAATTTATAGGTAAAATATCTTGGTAGTAAGACATGGACTTACAGATACAACACTGCAGGTTTATGTGGTCTCATCCCCACTTTACAGATGGGAAAGCTAAAGGCTCAGAAATCATGGACCTTGCTCAAGGTCACACAGACTCTCAAACCTGAATTCAAAGCTGTCCGCCACACTGTCCCTATCAGCAGAATTCTCTGACTAATACACTTCCCCCCTATTTTATCAGTTTGGTAAATCCGGGTTTTAGAACGCTTTTAAAACAGGGGCAAGCGTAACAAACGTTTGATTCAACCCAACTGAATAAACCCCTTCACTAAACCACAGAATTGAGAGCCACAAGAGCCTGAGGAAATCCACTCCAACTTCCCTGTTCAGGCCCGGAGGCTGAGGCCTCCACCGCTCTAAGAGCTTCATTTAAACAGGCTGAAGGCAGCCCTAGGGAACCAGTTCCTGAGGTCTAAATTCCCATCCCCAAAAACAAACTAGGTCCTGCCTTTTCTGTGGTATGGACCCAAATCTATATCACAATGGAGACAGAGCAAGATATTTCCCCTTCGGGCCTTTGGATGGGTTTCCCGCTGCCAATAAACACTCAGGAGGGAGGCCACTGAAAAACACAGCTCAGAGAACTGAAGAGTGGGATGCTTTGAGGTGTCATGATGCCATGCCTTTGTCAAGATTAAGGACTTTGCAAGTCAGGGTACCTTGTGGGCAAAGCATCCTTTCCAGGGAACGAACAGTAAATGGTTCTCCTGCATCCACTCTGTGAACCAGGAGCTCTTCTGAGCAACATGGGGACAATCGGAGAGAGGCCAACACAGAGAACTTTCATCTCAATAACACAGCAGTCCAACAAGACACATGCTGCTGGACGATGATCCCTCCTCCCACAACTAAGCCACACAGGCCCCCTATTGTGTCAGTTTAAAAACTGAACTTTGCTGGGCAAACACATTCGGCTGTGTTCAAGAAACCAGTTTCTCTCACCACTTGGAAAACAGCAGCATGCCCGCAAGAAGGGACAGCTGGGGGGGGGGGGGGCGGTTGTCGGTTGGTTTGTTTTTAAGCAAAGTCCTGGTCATTCTGCTATAGCAACTGGAACAAAAAGAATAATAGCCAGCACTGATTAGATGCTTCCAATGTCCCTGGTTCTATAGCTTTTAAGAAAACTGAACGGGACACCTGGGTGGCTCAAGCGGTTGAGCATCTGCCTTTGGCTCAGGTCGTGATCCTGAAGGTCCAGGATGAGTCCTGCATTGGGCTCCCTGCATGGAGCTTGCTTCTCCCTCTGCCTGTGTCTCTGCCTCTCTCTGTGTGTCTCTCATTAATAAATAAATAAATAAAATCTTTTTAAAAAATCATTTAAGACAACAGAACTGCAGGAGAGAAATCACCCTCCCCTCCCAAAGCATTTTGGATCAAACAGGGATTCAGGCTTCTGGTGTGCTCAAATCTTTGGCTGGTCCTATAGCAGCCGCCAGAGGCAATCAGCAATAAGGGGTTGGGGGCTGAGGGGGCAGTTAGGTTGAGAAATTAAGGTTCTAATAAAACAAAACATCCCCAAATCTGCAGAAGGCCAGATGAGCTAATGCAAGGTGGAAAGAAGCCACTTCTGCAAGATGGGGCAGCAATTAAGTGGTGCCTGGCATTTCGCAGCCCTTGGAGTCTCTGGACGACAAATGCTAGTTGGGAATGCACTAGTTTTCCTCTATTGTGTATGGGGGAGGGGGAGACTCCCCCATTCTGAGAACCCAACCACCCTTTTGACTGGTTCTTCCAAATCCTTTTAATACTGCACTTCCCGGCTAGAATTTGAGGGAGGAGGGCCTGCATATCTTATTTATTCTTTAAGCTGAAGACCGTCTCCTCCAGAACCCCTTATATTTAAGGGGTCATCTTCGCACCAAAGGCGTTGTGCCCCAGCACAATCCTCCCTAAACCCAAATCCAACGTTTGGGGAGTGGGGGAGTCGGCGGGTAATTATATTTTGAGCGGTGAAATGCTGTGCGAAAGCAAAGCACCAAATGCCTGAACAGTAAAATGCAGTTTCAGCAAACACGTTTTGAAAAGCGGCAGACAAAAATCCTGTAGGAGAGGAAAGGAAGGAACAAGCCGGAGCCTGGGGCGTGAGGGGAAGACAGAGAGAGAGAGAGAGGGAGAGAAAGAGGGAGAATGGCGGGCCTGTGGTCACACTTCAGGGGGACCCCCCACGCCTCGTCACCCCGGCCCACGGCTGCTCGTCAGTCACAGCGGGAAAAGTCCAGCGTGTGACTCAGTGGCAGAATGAGTCCTGCAGCCCCGCAAAATGGAAACGGGGTGGGGGCAGAGATGGGGAGGCAGCGGGTGCCCGAGCGCGGCCCACCCGCCCCCCGGCTCCTCCAGCCTCCACCCCAGCTCCCACTCCGCCCCTCCCCCCAGTCCTGCCCAAGGTGAGGGGCCGCTCCGGGGCTCCCAAGCCGCCGCATCCGCGCGCGCAGGAAGGAGAGGAAGCCTCAGGGGGGCGACCCGAGCTCCAGGACGCCTCGGGGCGGCAGTGCCCTGGGGCAGGAGGGAGGTGCCGGGGGCCGCTTCCCGGGCGCGCGGCCCCCTTACCTCCAGGGTCCGGATCTCCTGCTGGGTGAGGTCGTTGGACACCGCGCACTTGGTGCGCAGCCCGCGCAGGCTGCCGATGGAGATGTCGATGAGCTTCTGGAGCTGCCCGCACTGCTGCAGCGCCCGGCTGGCCGCGGCCCCGGGGCCCCCGTCCGCGGCCGCCACGTCCCCCCCGCCGCGGCCCTCCTTCTTCTCCCCCATCGCCACCGCGCGCGGCGCCGCTCTATCCATGCCTCGGCATCGGGGCGCGGGGGGACCGAGGCGGGGAGCCCGGGGAGCCCGGGGGCGCGGGCGCCTCGGGAGGGAGTCCGCGAGCGGGGAGGCCGGCCGAGGAGCGCCCCTCGGCGCCGCCGGAGCTCGCACGCCGCGACGACCGGCCGCCGAGCCCGCTGCCCCGCCCGCCCAGCCCGCTGCTCCGCCCGCCCAGCCGCGGCGGCAAAGCGAAAGCCGCGGCGACCCGACGGCTGCGGCTCCCGAAGCTTTTAAGTGGCAGCGGGGGCCGGGTCAGGGTAGCTGGGCATGCCGGGACTTGTAGTCCGCGCCCCGCACCTGCCGCCCGACCCGCGCCCTCGGGGCCCCTGTCCGCGCCCGGCGCCCTAAGCCCGGCGCCCCGCGGTCCAGGCCTTCCCCCCCGGCGGCGGGCTCCGGCTGCGCGAGACCGCCCCGCCTCTGCACCCCGGGAGTGGCTGCGGCGCGCCAGCTCCTCCCCCGGGCGCGCGGAGCCCGGGAGCCTCGTCTCCCCGCCCTCCCCCACGCCCCACGCCCCACGCCCCACGCCCGCCTCCCGCCTCCCGCCCGGGGGCTGCCCACGACCCCCGGATGGGGCGGGGCAGGGGCCCGTGGGCCCTGGATGGGGGGAGGGCGCGCTTCCTGCAATTCTGCAGCCGCCGCTGAACCCTGGAAGATGGGGATAGTGGAGGTTCCAGAATTTCTATGTGGGTTTAGGGGCCGCCATCTAGTGGGAAGGGGCCTAAAGTACTTGTCCTCTCTCTGGCTCGAAGAGCCTCTCGATTGTCTACGCCAAAGGGAATGCTCAGGCCTGGAGAAAGACGTCAGGGCTTTCTTCAGGAGCCTATTCGCCCACCCAAAGAAGTATCCCATCCCTCCGCCACCCCAAGCCAGCAGGCCGGTCCAGACACTTGGGGTGGCACGTTGATTTGTCATGGGCTTGGAGTGCTCTAGAGCAAGACAGCCTGGGTTCAAATTCACACTCTACTTAGCTGTGTGACTTGGGCAAAGTTAGCTCACCTCTGAGTGTCTTGAGTTTCTGCATCAGTAAAAATGAGGTGATAACAGTACCTATCTCATAGGGTTCCTATAAAGAATGAGTTGGGGGCGGGACACCTGGGTGGCTCAGTGATTGAGCGTTTGCCTTAAACTCAGGGCCTGATGCCAGGAGGGGCAGAGGGGATGGAGTCAGGCGTCAGGACCCCAGTAGGAAGCCTGTTTCTCCCCCTGCCTATGTCTCTGCTTCTCTCTGTGTGTCTCTCATGAATGAATAAATAAAATAAACAAAATAAAATGAGTTAGGGGCACCTGGATGTATCAGTGGTTGAGCACCTGCCTCTGGGCATGATCCCAGAGTCCTGGGATGGAGTCCTGCATTGGGCTCCCCACAGGGAGCCTGCTTCTCCCTCTGTCCGTGTCTCTGCCTCTCTGTGTGTGTCTCTCATGAATAAATAAAAATCTTAAAAAAAAAGAATGAGTTAATGTATGGACCTAAATTGACTACTGACAGTGAGTAGTCACTGTATAAATGCTGGTACTTGTTACAAGCCAATCTCAGATCTCCTAACCATGCATGGCTCCAGACCCCTGCTGTGGACACCTTTACACACCATGGCCTGGGTGTGGGGGCCTGTCTATGCCATTTAACTCAGCATTCAAGCTGCAACACTCTCCCCACTCATCCCCCACACCACCTCCTGCCGGTTCACATGTGCCCTATTACTTGGCTAAACTGAAAAGCCAAGACTCTAATCAAAAGCACACAATTCCATTCTTCCAACATCTGCTAACCAGAAGAAATACTCTGAATTTTCTCTTGTAAGTGCCTTGGCTGCAGAGTGGCTGGCTAATTTATCTTTGTATCCTCTTCACTGAGCCAAGTACAGCACATGGCCCACAGCAGGAGCTCCATAAAATTGTGCAACCCAGTTCAGGAATTCTTCAGGCACAACCTCTGCTGAGTTTCTCCTATCTTTCAGACCAGCCCAGGCCTGGGCACTTTCTCTGTGTGTCTGTCTCTCTGTCTCCTCTTTTTTGAAGCATAAGAATGGAACAGGAGGTAGGGTCCAAGCATTATATTCCTACCTGAACTCTATACATAGTCAGTACTGGGTGGCAGTTTATATTAAACCTTCCTTTAATGTCACTTGACATTTCAAAACTAAAATACAAAATTATGGTAACTTTAAGATATGCTTTTGCAAACTAACCCCTCCTCTGAAGATTTTCTGAAACACAAGAGGCTTCCTTCCTAACTCTTGACCCTTCCCACTCCTCACTTAAAACAGGACTCCCTGTACCATACCTATGAAGCCCCCACCAATGATTATTAGCTTAGCCCAGCCCACAGTCCTTGCAGGAGAGTAGTAACTGTCCTAAAAGAGAAACCAGTGTTCTCAAACTGTGAATCAGAACTGCCTGGAGGGGTTGGTGATGGACCCCACCCTCAGGGTTTCTGATTCAGTGGCTAGAAGATGCCAGGCTGGATAAGTTGCATTTCTTTCTTTTTTTTTTTTTTTTAAGATTATGTTTATTTATTCATGAGAGATACACAGAGAGGCAGAGACATAGGCAGAGGGGAAAGCAGGCTCCCCACAGGGGACACCATCCCGGTACCCCAGGATTGCGATCTGAGCCAAAGACAGGTGCTCAACCACTGAGCCACCCAGGTGCCCCTATTTGCATTTTTAACAAGTCTTCAGGTGATGCTGCTGCTGTAGTTCTGGGAGCCTGAGCTTTGAGAAGCATTGGTGCAGAGGAAGGTCAGGGGGCCCAGAGAACGCTCTCCATGGGCCACCCATACTAATGTCCTGGCTGGTCAAGAATCTCTGCTCAGCAGCCAAAGCTGCCTGGCTTGAGCGACTGACTTACTCTAACTCAATTCACAAGAGGTTTCCTGATAAGTGCCTATTTATGCATTTACATAAGCTGTAATTGCCACTGGGGCCTGGTTGACACATTTCCCCTCCCCCGCAGGGCCACTTTATGTAGGAAGCCATCTCCTGAGAAGAGTAACTGCCAGCCTGGCAGTGGTGTCAGGGCTGGAGAGACAGACCCCAGCTCCCTGGCTGCTCTGCAGGCTCCATGAGGCCGGTCCCTCTTCTGGGGACACGGTCTTCCTTCTGATGTGTTGAAAGCAATCAGCCACAGCTTTCCTACCCACTCCATCTTGGAGGCACTGACGCCCTTCTCCAGCGGGTTTGGGTGTCCTGTCAGCTGCGCTCTTACAGGACTGCCTCTTAGAGATGCAGAAAGCAAGGCTTTAAAAATAATCCCTCCATTCATCCCTTTAAACATTCAGTAAGTACTCATCAAGTGTTTACTTGCATGGCAGGCCCTACTCTAGGCTCAAGGAAACAGTAGTGAACAAAACAAAAATCCTTACCCTCCGGGAATTTATATTCTGGTGAGATAAAACAGACAATAAATAAATGGCAGGCACAGTATCACAGCTGGTGGTAGGTATTAGGGCACAGGAGGAAGCAGGGAGAGGAACAGGGAGTGTGGGATGGACAACCTTCCCTGGAGCTGTTTCAGGGAGTGGGGTTCTCAGTTCTGGCTCCAAAGGGCTGGCTGACCCTGGGCAAGCTGGCTCTAATCTCAGAGACCTTCTCCTCATTTGCAATGATGGAGGGCATGTGTTGTGAGGATGAAGAGAGAGGGAATTCTACAAAGCAACCATTACAGAGGGTTCAACACATTTATTTTTATGTATTGGTTAACTACTTTCTTTTTTTCTTAAAGATTTTGCACATTTATTCATGAGAGACACAGAGAGAGAGAGAGGCAGAGACACAGGCAGAGGGAGAAGCAGGCTCCATGCAGGGAGCCCCACGTGGGACTTGATCCCAGGACTCCAGGATCAGGCCCTGGGCCAAAGGCAGACGCTCAACCGCTGAGCCACCCAGGTGTCCCTGGTTAAGTACTTTCTACGTGCAGTACTGTTCCAAGAGCCTTAGTTAACTTAGTTAACTAATGTTAATTCCTTTCCCACCCTCCAGAGCGAGTCTCTCCCAGTCTGATGATTTCATCCATTCCATGGTGACCCTTAGGTTCAACTTTGTCTCCAGGCTCTTGAGAGTTTTCCTGTGGCATCCTCGGTCCAGAGAGTTCGTTCCTTCCTTTCCCCCTACCCTCTGCCCTAGCCACCTGCATTACCAGCACACGATGTGCTGGAAGCTTGCAAAACCCCAAATGCATCTCAACACCACAGCAGCCGCGTGGGCAAGTTGGTGCCGAGACCCAGCAGACACGAGACAGGCACGTGCCACGTGCTGGGCTCTGGGATAGGCCAAGCGCAGGAAACCAAGTCCTTATTCCCGTGCAACAAACCTGAGAGGGGAGACAAGAAGTTCACAAGTCAACAAAGATATCACCAGAATAAATTCAAAGAAAGGTAAGCAACATGAAGGGGGAAAGCTAATAGCTGAGAGCAAGCCCCCAGGATGTGAGGTGCTTCGTTAGCGGAAGAGTCAGAGCAGTGCTCTCTGACTGCTCTTGAACTGAGATCTCAATAAGGAGAAGGAGTGAGCCAAGGAGAGCCCCAGGAAAGGGGCATTCAGGCAATGGGAACACCATGTGCAAATGCCCTGAGGCAGGAACAGCTTGGCACGCTCCGGGAACAGAATGTAAGCCAGTGTGGCTAAGGCACAAGCAAAGAAGAGCGGGGGCTGGAGAGGACGGGGGATTGCTGGGAAGGGGCCTGATAAAGTAGGACTTGGATAAAGTAGGACTTGGACAGGAAGTTTGGATTCTTCTCTAAGTTTTTGTTCCTCCTACTCTGGTCCAAGATGCCCGCATTGCAGCCCTGGTGGCCCAGCAGTTTAGCACCACCTTCAGCCCAGGGTGTGATCCTGGAGACCAGGGATGGAGTCCCATGTTGAGCTCCCTGCATGGAGCCTGCTTCTCCCTCTGCCTGCGTCTCTGCCTCTCTCTCTCTGTGTATTCTCATGAATAAATAAATAAATCTTAAAAAAAATAAAAGAGCTCTCTGACCACATGAAGAGTGGATGTGAGAGAGACAGGGGGAGACAGCAGGGGCACTGTTTTTACAACTGCTGTAGTGGCTCAAGTGAGGTCATAGGAGCAGGAGCAAGCGCAGGGTGCACGAGGAAGATATAGAAGAAATAGATGGGGTGCCTGACAAGCTGATGGGTTGAATGTGGAAGGAGGAAAGAAATGATTTTGACCATCTTGGCCTCTGCTCCTCCTAAGACACTGAAGGGCCTTGTCATAGGACCCCTACCCTGCAGTCAGGTGTGGCCACACCTACTGGCCCCATACCCACCTCCACCCCCAGCATCATCTCCGAACTGACAGGTGGCAGGCTCCTCTTAGAACCTAGAGCAGTACAGAAGAAGCTCTGCTTTCATGGATTTTACCTTCAAACTATCCAGGAAATGCATGGAGTCACCCTGGAGACCTGGAGAGATGGACTCTATTTTCTGTTACCTGTGCTCATTCATTCATTTATTCATTCACCAACTATTCACGGAGCCCCAAGATGTGTTTAGCGTTGAGCTAGCCTCTGGGAACAGAACAGTAAGTGATACATCACTTTATTAAAAAAAAAAAAAAAAAAAAAAACGTTCCTTTAGGGGATCCCTGAGTGGCTCAGTGGTTTAGTACCTGCCTTCGGTCCAGGGTGTGATCCTAGAGTCCCAGGATTGAGTTCTGCATCAGCCTCCCTACATGGAGCCTGCTTCTCCCTCTGCCTGTGTCTCTGCCTCTCTCTCTCTCCCTGTGTCTCTCATGAATAAGTAAATAAAAATCTTTAAAAAAAATTGTTTTTTCCTTTGAAAGGAAAGCTCACAGTAACCTCTGTTGTCTTCCTGAGGCCTGTCCCATGTTACTGGCCAACTAGCAAACCCCATGGGGTCCCTGTTGACCTCAGGGTGGAGTATGAGAAAGAAAAATACACACTCACAATTATGATACAACTTCCTGGGGTTTGTGAGGACCCTTAAGGGTATCCGTGAACCTCGGGGCCATAGACAAGCTTAGGAGCTCTGCTTAGCAGTTGCTCTTGACCACCTTTACTCAACAATCGTGGGTCACACTGGGGAGTGTCATGTCACAGTGACCTTGTCCAGGCTGTGCCTTCTGTCTGCTGTCCTTCCCCTCCTCCCCCACATACATTTCCACTCATCCTAGAGTTGGAGCTAGAAAGAGCAAGTTGAGAAAGATCCTTCTAGGGCCTGAAACTGAAATCACTCCAGTTGACCTGTGCTTTTTCAGGCAACCTGGCAGAGAGAAACCCATCTAGGGGAGGCAGGAGGTGATGCAGTTACCCTCTTCTCTCCACTCTCTTTAGCCTCCTTCACTTCAGATCCTTGCCCTTCTGAAGCCACCAGGGTGTGCTCCCCATCCTGTGGTTTCTCATACCAATTCCTCCCATGATTTAGCTCTTCCACTGTGGGCCCCAGCTTCCCGCCCACCTCTGTGTTTCATCAACCCTCTATCTGTTCCCATGGTCACCTTTACCCACTCTCCCCTGTGCTTGGCCTGCCTTCCCTCCTTACCCCGCATAGAGTTCTTGCTCCATTGTGACTGCCTGTCCCTAGCTTGCCCCCTCAATGGACTCGCCCCTCTCTTTCCACTATAGGAACTTTGGCTGACTAAGTCCCAGGACCTGGTGAACCCCAACCCTCCATGTTCCGCAGGCCTGTGCCACAGCAGCCAAAGGATATTGGAGAAAAATACACAGCTCTGCTGACGGGTTGCTCTTTAAATTCATGACCACAAACCTCAAATTGGCACTTCTCAGGCCTGGCAAGCCTACCAACCTTTCCTAGAAAGTTCATTTTCCTGTTCTCAGAGATGGCTATTTCATGCTTTCTTCTATCTCTACAAATTACCTTGCACTCCTCTGCTAATGTTCTTGGCTCACCCTTCATTGAGAAACTAGAAGCTGTCAGACCTAATCTACAGCCCTCCTGCCCTGTGCATCATGCCTTCCTCCTGTAACCCCAGAAGGGGTGTCTCAGGACCCATCCTCTCCAGCAGGCTTGAGGCCTCCACTCCAACAAGTAAACAAGTATCTTTTTTTTTTTTTTTTACAAGTAATCCTTTTTTTTTCTGCATCATCATTTTCTCCCTTTCTGCCCTGTTATTCTCATTTGCATTCAAACATGTTCTAGTATCCCCCCTTCACGAAGGAAAGAAAGAAAGAAGGAAAGAAAGAAAGAAAGAAAGAAAGAAAGAAAGAAAGAAAGAAAGAAAGAAGGAAAGAAGGAAGGATGGGCAGAAGGAAAGAAGAGGAAGGGAAAGCACTCCTCTGTATCAGTTAGGGTCCTGGCAGGAAGTGAAATTTCACTCAGATGGTTCAACTGAACTCAAAGGAGACACTTCCAAAGTTAAGGGAACAAACAATGATGCTGGGACACTCAGAGACAAGCAGCGCCAGGTAGGGGTGGTATCTCCTAGCGCAGGAATTACTGGGGTAGGAAACAGTGCTCTTGGAACCATGTGGAAGGGGACAGCCAGGAAGGACTTGCAAGCGTAGGGGACAGGACACCCAGGCAGCAAGGGCAAGGGGAGGAACACCCTCTCCCTTCCTTCTGGCCTTCAGCTCTCCTGCCTTTGCCTTCTCTTGGCTGACTCCTCTTGAGAACATTCTAGCAGGACAGTCTAGGTGGTGGTACCAAAGGATCCCTCTCCCAAGCCTGACTGGGCAGAGAACAGATCTTGGATGGGAGACCAGCCAGTACACCTTGCTTTTACCCCCTGATTCCCTTCCAGCTCCTGTCCTGTTTCTCTGCTAACTCCTATAGCAAAACTTCTTGAAAGAATTGTCTATGCTCAATTTCTTTACTTCACATGCTTTCTCCAACCTACTAGTCTAGCTTTGTGTCCACCATACAGCCTGACAACACTTTGCACTGATATTCACTTCAAGATTGCCAGTGGCGTCTGTGGTCCCAAGTGAGAGACAGCCTCTCAAGCGGTGGTCACATCGCTGTCTTAAAACAGCTCTCTTGGTTTCCATGCCCCTAAGGCCTCTGTGTTTCCTCCTACCTCTCTGAGGGCTATTGCTTGGTCTTCCTTTCCAGCCACTCATCCTCTACATCCACTTGCTCCGGAACACAGTCCAGGACCTATAAGAACTGTCATTTCTGCACCGACTCTCGACTCTCCACTCTCCGGCTGACCAGATGCATAGTGTCTTCTTATCCTTCAGCTCTTAGCTCACATGCACCCTCCCCACAGAGGCTTCCCTTGGCCACACTCTCCAGAGCAGTCACTCCCACCCTTGGTGCTGGGTCACACTGCCATGTTTGTTTCCTTCCTTGGCCTTATTGCTATTTGTCAACCTGCTTGGTTTATGGGTTTGTTTCCTTTATTATCCAGGGACTTGTTATCCAGCAGTCATGCCCATTCCTATATCCCTAGTACTTACAAAAGGGCATGGTACACAGTAGGTGCTAAATAAATAGTTGTTGAATGAGTGAGCAGGAACTTTGCAAATGTCACATAACAAGATAAAGCCAATAATTTAAGAGCACTGTTTTGCTTTTGCAAGACTGAATTTCCTGGCAGACACTTAAATATCCTATTGGATCCTTTGAAAGCAATTCCTTTTCCTATTAAATTTATACTCATATATATTACATAGATATGTGAAAATAACCTGAGCAGAGAATCTGGCAATACAGATTTGGAAGTAGATGAGGCTCCATATTATTGTCACATAGTTCCATAAAGACTCAGAAAGAGATCATCTCTCTGCCCCATCTGGATCTAGCCTTCATGAAGCAGCAAGAGGAATGGTCAAGGGCCGGGTCAAGGACCAGCACTATAGAATGAGGCCAGACTTGGTTTAAATTCCATTTCTAGGCGTGTCTGAGTGGCTCGGTGGGTTAAGCATCTGCCTTTTGTTCAGGTCATGATCCCAGGGTCCTGGGATCAAGCCTTGCATCAGGCTCCCTGTTCAGCAGAGAGCCTGCTTCTCTCTCTCTCTCTGCCCCTCCCTGCCACTATGTGCTTGCTCACTCACTCTCTCGCTCTGCTCTCTCTCAAATAAATAGTCTTTTAAAAAGTAAACAAACAAATTCCATTTCTAACCCTCGCTCATAATGTGACCTTAACCGAGTCACTTTATCTCTCTGAGCCTCTGGGTTCTCCTGTGTAACTGTCTGGCTAGGGCTGTCACGAGGATTAAGTGAACAGCGCATGTAAATCCCTCAGCCTCTCAGCCTAGCACTGTAAGCACACCATATTAGTTCCAATCACTTCCACAGCTCTGATACAATTTTCCAATTTCGGAAGCCTCCCACTGATCACAGCCTGCAAAAGGGAGCGGCGAACGTGAACCGGGGAGGTAAGGACTGGCAGCTGTTTCTGGCAGGTTGTTTGAAAGGTGGCGGGGAAATGGCTAAAAATTGAAGATAATGTAATATCCTTTCCAGGGTCAAAGCATTGAAAGATTAGAGTGCCCATTCCCACTAATAGGAGCCACAATAAAAACAAGACCACAAAAAATAAAATCGGCATGGATGCTCAAATGAAAATGGCCTTTTTTCCCTCTAGATTTTTGAATTGTAAAATTCTAGATAAATTTATTAAAGCCAAGTTCTTCATTTCCCAGTACCTGGCTGTGTTGTCTGCCTCCAGGTAATCCAGCCCCTATCCCATGCCAGGATTAAAAATCCCTAGGACTTGGGGATCCCTGGGTGGCTCAGTGGTTTGGCGCCTGCCTTTGGCTCAGGGCGTGATCCTGGAGGCCCGGGATTGAGTCCCGCATCGGGGTCCCTGCATGGAGCCTGCTTCTCCCTCTGCCTCTGTCTCTGCCTCTCTCTCTCTCTCTCTGTGTCTCTTATGAATAAATAAATAAAATCTTAAAAAGGGATCCCTGGGTGGCGCAGTGGTTTGGCGCCTGCCTTTGGCCCAGGGCGCGATCCTAGAGACTCGGGATCGAATCCCACGTCGGGCTCCTGGTGCTTGGAGCCTGCTTCTCCCTCTGCCTGTGTGTGTCTCTGCCTCTCTCTCTCTCTCTCTCTCTCTCTCTCTCTGTGTGACTATCATAAATAAAAAAAAATAAATAAAAAAAATAAAAAAAAAAAATCTTAAAAAGAAAAATCCCTAGGACCTGAATGCCAAGAGATACTTCCCACACCTGTAATATAATTAATGATAATGACAATGTGTTGCCTTTTCTACTGTCCCGTTGTTTTTGAAATTCATCAGTCCTTTCACCTATATTAGTTTGCTTGAACTCCACATCTTCCAGATGTGGTTGGCAGTTCTTTGGGTTTAAACCCAGAGAAATTGATTGTAGGGGTGGTCAGCCCCACATTCACAGAGATGTAGCCTAGGCCCCTGGACCTATCAAATCGTAAGCCAAATGACCTTCAAAATACTCTTTGCCTAGAGATCACCCACTCACCTTTTACTCAGACAATGCAACTCATAATGCAAGACTCAGGATCGGGGTGCAGCCTCTTCCTAAAAGGCCTCCCTCCCCTCCCAGCTGGCCTCGCTCACCTCCTCCAAGATGCCAAAGTCCTGTGCTCGGCCTCAGCATCGCCCGACTGTCCCTGCCTCAAAATTCTTTATTTCCTGGGACACCTGGGTGGCTTAGCAGTTGAGCGTCTGCCTTTGGCTCAGGTTGTGGTCCCAGGGTCCTGGGATCGAGTTCTACGTCGGGCTCCCTGCCTCTCCCTCTGCCTATGTCTCTACCTCTCTCCCTGGGTCTCGTCTCTCATGAATAAATAAATAAAATCTTTAAACAAAACAAAACAAAACAACTCTTTGTTTCCTTTTCTGCCTCCTGCCCTGGACCATGAATGTCATGAGGGAAGGGATCTTTGCTCGTTGCACAATGTTCCCAAAAGTTTGTGGTTCATCACTGAACCAAGTGAACTGATTTAATTAGCATAGAGATCTTTCTCAAGCTGGATTCCATATCCTGGGAGGATTTGTTTTACGAGAAATTGAGGCAGCACTAACCTAGTCCCAGGCAAAAGAGAGACTTGGAAAGTTTCCCTCTTGCCACCTACAGCCACCCATAAACACAACTGTGTCCCTGAAATATCACCATTTGAGAAGACTCTGTTGTTTTGGACTGATATTCTTATTCCCCCGGATGGGACTAGAGTGATCTGGGTGGGTGGATAAGTGCCTAGGAGGGAAGGGGGCTGCTGGGACATACTAGTTCCTACAATTATTTACGTACCTGCTATGATTATCCCTGTTCTACGGAGGCTGAAATGCAGCCAGCCTGCATCTATTCCCCGTGGTCTGGGCATCCAAGGGGACTTTCAGGCTCCGGAGCATAAAACGAGGTCACGGTTCTGGTGACCCGTTTGGTCAATTACAAGGACTTGAAACACTCACCTTCCTTAATCACGGTCTTCAGCCAGGTCCTGTCCCTGAGGGTGCCTAGGTCTCCTCTTTGGGAACTAAGCCTGTTGCACAAAGTGGCCAGGTCTGTGATGGGCCTTGACCAGCTCCAGGTGCCGGGTGCCCAGACAACCTGGTCGAGGCAGGCTCCAACCCTCCCCCTAGATGCCCTCACCTCACAGCTAAGACCAGTAGGCCAGGGTTAGTGATTCTTTATGAGGCTCAGAGCTAAGGGGTAGATTTTTAAGTAACATATACTGAGCACTTACTACTTTCAAGGCACTATTCTGATCACTTTTTAAAAATGTTATTTTCTTATTTGATAGTGAGAGAACATAAATAGGGGGAGTGGCAGAGGGAGAGGGAGAAGCAGGCTCCTCACTGAGCAGGGTACCCAATGCAGGGCTCGATCCCAGGACCCCTGGACCATGACTTGAGGTGAAGGCAGATGCTTAACTGACTGAGCCACCCAGGCAGCCTGTTCTGACCACTTTTATTGCATAGCCTAGGATCCTTAGGGCCCCTCATCAAGGAAGGACTATAACTACTAATCCCTACTTATTACAAGGAAACTGAAGGGTAGGAAGATTTAATTGCACTTCAGTCTTCTTGCTGGGTCTCCCTCATCATCCAACCTCCAGCCACAGAGCACAGGAGCAGGCAGGCCTAATCTTCCCCTCCTCTGGGCTCACTGGGACATCTCATCTATAAATTGACCTTGCCGTGGGCTCCAAATTCCACCTGCCTCTCAGCATCTCCATGTGGATTTCTTTCTTTCCTTTTTTTTTTTTTTTTTAAGATTTTATTTATTTTTTCATGAGAATACACAGAGGGGAGAGAGAGAGAAAGGCAGAGACACAGGCAGAGGGAGAAGCAGGCCCCATGCAGGGAGCCCAACGTGGGACCCAAACCCGGGCCCCCAGGATCACACCCCTGGCCGAAGGGAGCACTAAACTGCTGAGCCACCCGGGCTGCCCTCCATGTGGATTTCTAACAGACAGATACCAACTTGGCGTGTCCAAAGGAGTTCCTGATCCCCCCACCCTCAGCCTGATGCTCCCCCAGTCTTTCCCTGTCTCAGAAGGTGGCAACACCATCCTGCCCCTTGCTCTGCCAAAAGTATTAGTTGTTCATGATTCTTCCCCTTCTTTCTCCCACAACCAGCGCATTGGCAAATCCTGTCAGCTAGACTTCAAACACACACACACACACACACACACACACATTTTTATGAATATATGTACATACCAATATGACATGATAAAAGAAAAAGATGGTAAATTGGGCTTCTTTAAAATTCAGAATTTGGGGGGCATCTGGGTGGCTGAGTCAGTTAAGCATTCACCTCTTGATTTCTGCTCAGGTCATGATCTCAGAGTGATGAGACTGAGCCCTGAGTTGGATTCTGCACTCAGCAGAGAGTCTGCTTGAGATTCTCTCCCTCTCCCTCTGCCCCTTCCCCAGCTTGTGAATTTACTCTCTCTCTCGCTCTCAAATAAATAACCTTTTTTAAAAATAAAAAATAAAATTCAAAATTTTTGCATCTCCAAAGACATCATTAAGAAATTGTGAAAAGACAAGCCATAGATGGGAAGAAAATATTTGTATTTAATTTTACTACCTCCCCCAAATCTGCTAGAACTACAGTAAAGGGGTGTTTTTTCCT
This sequence comes from Canis aureus, assembly GCF_053574225.1. Lineage (NCBI taxonomy): Eukaryota > Metazoa > Chordata > Mammalia > Carnivora > Canidae > Canis > Canis aureus. The sequence continues at coordinate 19,196,701 of NC_135626.1, forward strand.
CTCTAGTAGAAGAGACAACAGCTATAAAATCTTGGGAGCTGAGAAGCTGATAGAGCAGTGGGAAGAGATTTAGGGAAGCCAAGAAGCAACCAAACCAAAAAAGGGGTCAGTAATGAACTCTTGAGACAACAAAATGGACAGGGAAGAAAAGTAAGCATAATTTCCTATCATTCTGTTCAGCTATGATTGACAAGTCCATAGTTGTAACAATGTAAATACTGAATATTAATCTAAGCTAAGCAAAATTAGAATATGATGACCCTCAGAGGATGGAAAGAGAGATCTTTGCGGTGGAGGATAAGGAAAAGATTCAAGGGTAAATCCTCATTTTGCAGAATGTGAAGTTGAGAAATAATCCTAAAACTGAAAAATCATGCAACCATCCTACAGGCTCGTTTTTTTAAGCTATAGAGAAAAAAAACAAAAAACTAGTTGAAAAGGTAAAAGATTTGCTAGAGGGGTCCCAGGCAATGGTTGGGGAAGCTTGATTTTTCATATTGACTCTTATTTACTATTTGACTATGAGCAAGCATGACTTTTCACACTTAAAAATTCTGCAGTTTGGGGGATCCCTGGGTGGCGCAGCGGTTTGGCGCCTGCCTTTGGCCCAGGGCGCGATCCTGGAGACCCGGGATCGAATCCCACGTCGGGCTCCCGGTGCATGGAGCCTGCTTCTCCCTCTGCCTATGTCTCTGCCTCTCTCTCTCTCTCTCTCGCTCTCTCTGTGTGACTATCATAAATAAATAAAATTTAAAAAAAAAAAAATTCTGCAGTTTGGGACACCTGGGTGGCTCAGTGGTTGAGCATCTGCCTTTGACTCAGGTCATGATCCTCGGGTCCTGGGATCGAGTCCTGCATCGGGGCTCCCTCTAGGGAGCCTGCTTCTCCCTCTGCCTGTGTCTCTGCCTCTCTCTCTCTGTGTCTCTCATGAGTAAACAAATAAAATCTTAAAAAAAAAAATCTGTGGATTGTCGGGGTGCCTGGGTGGCTCACTTAGTTAAGTCTTCAGCTTTTTTTTTTTTTTTTTTAAGTCTTCAGCTTAAGTGACTTCTGCTCAGGTCATGATCTTGGGGTCCTAGAATGGAGCCCAACATTTGAGCCCTGCGTTGGGATCTGTGCTCAGTGAGGAGTCTGCTTCTCCCTCTCCCTCTTCCCACTCATGCCTTCTCTCTCCCTCCCTCTCTCTCTCAAATAAATAAAATCTTTTTAAAAATTTAAAGAAACAAAAACAAAACACCTCCACAGATTGTCACCCAGACCTGCCCGTTAGAACTCTCTCAGGATGGCGCCTAAGGAACCTGCATTCTAAAGGGTCTCAGGCAAAAACCATTTTATTATTTTTATTTTATTATTTTTTAAAGATTTTATTTATTTATTCATAGAGAGACACACAGGGGGAGAGAGAGAGAGAGAGAGAGAGAGAGAGAGAAGCAGAGACACAGGCAGAGGGAAAAGCAGGCTTCATGCAGGGAGCCTGATGTGGGACTCAATCCCAGGTCTCCGGGATCATGCCCTGGACTAAAGGTGGCACTAAACTGCTGAGCCACCTGGGCTACCCATTATTTTTTATTTTTTTAAAGATTTTATTTACTTATCCATGAGAGACACACAGAGAGAGAGAGAGACAGAGAGATACAGAGAGAGAGGCAGAGACATAGGCAGAGAGAGAAGCAGGCTCCATGCAGGGAGCCCAATGTGGGACTCGATCCCAGGACTCCAGGATCACTCCCTGAGCTGAAGGCAGACACTTAACCACTGAGCCACTGAGGCATCCCTAGAAACCATTTTATTTATTTATTTATTTATTTATTTATTTTAAAGATTTTATTTATTCATTCATGAGAGACAGAGAGAGAGAGAGAGAGAAGCAGAGGCAGGCTCCATGCAGGGAGCCTGACGTGGCACTCGATCCTGGGTCTCCAGGATCAGGCCCCAGGCCAAAGGCAGCACTAAACAGCTGAGCCACCTGGGCTGCCCCTAGAAACCATTTTAAAGATAAATCTACTGGAAGGCAGCTTTATTTAAGATGCTAAATCAGAAATGTCTCTGCTTCAGTTTCCTGAGGCCAAAGTGTCCTTGGGGGGCTTGTCTCAGAACAAAAACATAGCACCCCCACCCCAAGATGACTTTAAGTCCTTTCTTGCAAAACAGGGCCCCCTTCTGGCCCTGCTGTGGGCTTCCTCAGCAGGATTTCTGAGTTCTTAGGACAGATGAGGCTAAGCTGTAGCCTGATGCGCTGTGTGTCCCTGGGAGTAGAACTAGAGAACCCTGACTACATCTCCAGGGCCGTCTGCCTTTTCTCCATTCCTTCATTCACTCAACAGAACTAGCTTAAGGATTTAGCAGGTTCCAATCTCAGCACAGGGCAAGGACCACTGTGTGGAAGAGAAGAGATGTGGTCCCTGCCCTCGTGGAGATAACGGTCCCGTGGGGGAAGACAGGCAATAGACCAGTACACAGTAGAGCATTCCCGGGTGCACTCGGATAGCCAGCGAGAAGTGCTTTGGAGGAAAGAATGCACGATGACTCGGTAGATCTATGTGGCAGTCCATCCAGACAGGGCGGTCCAGCGGGTGGTGGTTGAGTCGTGCATGTCAAGGGGCCACCATGTGGGGCTCCGGGGGTCGGCGGGCAGCACACATACAGCCCCTGCAGCAGGAACCAGCTGGGCACCCGGGGACTTCTCAGAGTCCGGAAGCCAGGGCATTGCAGGAGACTGGATTTTCTTTGAGGGCAGTGGGCAGGTATGAGGAGCTCTCCCACAGCCTGGTCCCCACAGAAGCCAGAGTTCCTTAAACAGGAAAGAAGAGTCCTAGGAGCAAGAACAGAAGGCGGGGGCTGGGGGGCAGTTGGAAGTTTACTGGGAGATAGGAGACAGTCACTTTGAGAGACTGGATCTTTTTTTCTTTTTATTTATTTATTTACTCATGAGAGAGACACACACACACAGAGAGAGAGAGAGGCAGAGACATAGGCAGAGGGAGAAGCAGACTCCTTGCGAGGGAGCCTGATGCAGGACTCGATCCCGGATCCTGGAATCAGGACCTGAGCTGAAGGCAGACGCTCAACCACGGAGCCATCCAGGTGTCCCGAGAGACTGATCTTCTGGGCAGGCCACTCTGAAAACAGAACTCTGACTCACTCCTGCAACAATCAGCCCAGGGGAACCAAACCGCAGCCCCTGCAGCCTTCAGCCCCAAACTGATGGCTCCATCAATAACTGCCAGCTTCCTCAATTTTCACCCCTATTGGTCCTGATTTAGGAGCAACCAGTGAAAGCCAAATACGCATCCCTCACCAACCACTCGGGTTGCCCCATCGGCCCATCCAGCCCCCCTGGTAATAGCCTCCAGCCAGGGTGCACCTGAAGCCTCCCCTTTCCCGTTCCAGAGCATTCCGACCTCCGCCCACCTTTGAGACTCTGCCAAACATGTGGGCAGACTCCCTACAGAAAGCTCCAAATACGTTTGTCTGTTCTTTGCTCATTTCCGAACTTTGGCACTCATTTCTGAACTTCGGACACGAGGTGGCAGAAGGAATGGAGACAAAGGCACAATCTGAGGTCGATTTTGGAGATGATGCAGGCTGGCCTTGCCAAGGGATTGGAAGCGGGGAGAGGGCTCCAGGGAAGGAAAGAGGGAGGGGACGCGTGGGTGGCTCAGTGGTTGAGCATCTGCCTTTCGCTCAAGTCATGATTCCAGGGTCCTGGGATTGAGTCCCGCATCGGGCTCCCCGAAGGGAGCCTGCTTCACCCTCTGCCTGTGTCTCTGCATCTCTTTCTCTCTCTGTGTCTCTCATGAATAAATAAATAAAATCTTTCTTTTTAAAAAAAAAAAAGGAAAGAGGGAAATCAAGTCCACTCCTAGTGGTGGATGGGGCACCATTTACTGGGATGGTGGGTTGAAGCCTGGAGGAGGAACAGCATCATGAGGCTGGCTGCACATCATAAGGTGGGTTTGGATGAGTTTGAGATGCCTTTTGGATGTTGGTGTCCAGGAGGCACTTCTACATCTGAGCCTGCGGTCAGAGGGCGTTGAGCAAGAGAGAAGATGTGGGGAGGGGCCCATGAACACGGTTGCCAGAGCCAGAGGGAGAGAGGAAGAGATCAGGAGGCAGGACTGAGCCCCGGAGACTCCCAGGGTCAGAGGCGAGTAGAGGATGGGCGTCCAGCGGTGATGAGGAGGACCCACTGAACCAGGGCGAGCCCCAAACCACTCGGGATAGCTCTAGTGCTCTGAGCCACTTGCCACCACCTTCCTCTGTGGCCTTGGCTCATCCTGCCATCTTCCTCTGGACTGCTGTATTTCCCCAGGTGTGTCTCATTGCCTCAGACCTTTGCACATGTTATTTCCTCTCTAGGATCTCAAGAGTGATGTAGACTCACCATCGATAATTCAAACACAATGGCAATGCACAACACAGAAAGTAAAAGCTGCCCGCAATCATTCCCTCATCAATAAACTTGTGGGGTACATTCTTCCAGATGTGTTTTCTGTGCTTGTACTAGAGTCCTCTTTCACACACATACATGCAATCTCTCCCCTGCCACCAAAAATGGGAAACACCTGCTTTAAAATTTCCTTTCTTCTTTTTTTTAATTTAATTTTATTTTAAGAAAGATTTTATTTATTTTTTTTGACAGAGACAGAGAGAGCAGAAGTGGGGACAGAGGGAGGTGGAGAAGCAAACTCCCCACTGAGCAGGGAGCCCAAAGTGGGGCTCGATCCCAGGACCCTGGGATCATGACCTGAGCCAAAGGCAGATGCTTAACCAATTGAGCTACCCACATGCCCCTTTTCTTTCTTTAAAAAGATTTATGTATGTGTGTATGTATGTATGTGAGAGAGAGTGAGCAAGCAAGTGGGGGGAGGGGCAGAGGGAGAGAGAATCTTCAAGCAGGGGGCTTGAGAAGTGGGGCTCCATCTCACAACACTGAGATCATGACCTGAGCAAGAACCAAGAGTCAAATATGTAACCGACTGAGTCACTAGGTGACCCAAAACTTGCTTTTTCTTCTTTTTTTTTTTTTTTAAAGATTTTATTTATTTATTCATGATAGTCATACAGAGAGAGACAGAGAGGCAGAAACACAGGTAGAGGGAGGAGCAGGCTCCATGCAGGAAGCCTGACGTGGGATTCGATCCCCGGTCTCCAGGATCGCGCCCCGGGCCAAAGGCAGGCGCCAAACCGCTGCGCCACCCAGGGATCCCGCTTTTTCTTCTTAATACACTACGGACTCATCCCATGTCAGTACGTAGAGAGATGCCTCATTCTTCAAAACATGTTTAGATTTCATTGTATAGTTTGATCACAATTTAACCATTCCCCATTGATGAAGCCTTGCCCCCTATCTTTTTTGCAATTACAATGTGGCATTGCTCTAATTTATACATTCTGTGCAAACTCATGCCCCTGGACCAATTCCCAGAAGTAGGACTGTGAGGTGAAAACAGGTGAATGCTGTTAATTTAACAGATATTACCAAACTTCTTCCAAAGACCCATGACAATTTTTACCAATAAACATGAATGAAATTCCTGTTTATCCACATTGTTGCCAGGATAGTATTGTCAATCATTTTGACTTGGTCAATTCTGATAGAAAGATTTTCTTGTATTATTGTTTAATGTGCATTTCTTAGACTATAAAGTAAGATTTCTCATAGTTTTTCATATGCTTTGCCCATTTTCCTGTTTTTTTTTTTTTTGTTTTTTTTTTATCCTTTTGATTTGTTAGCCTTCTTGGCCTATTTGAAGAATCAGCCTCAGGCAGCCCAGGTGGCTCAGAGGTTTGGCGCTGCCTTCTGCCCGGGGCATGATCCTGGAGACCCGGAGTTCTACATTGGGCTCCTTGCAAGGAGCCTGCTTCTCCCTCTGCCTGTATCTCTGCCTCTCTCTCTGTGTCTCTCATGAATAAATAAATTAATCTTTAAAAAAAAAAGAATCAGCCTTGCATATTATGTAGGTGTTACAAATATTTTGTATTGATTTGTTATTCTTTATTTTTGCTTTATAAAGATTTACAATTTTGTGTGATGGTATATAATGACTTTTGTTTTATAATGACTTTTTTTTCAAATTTTATGTTTTGTGTTTATAGAGGCCCTCAACATTCCGAAGTTACCTTCTATTTTTTTTTAATAGATTTTATTTATTTATTTGAGAGAGAGAGCAAGAGAGTGAGAGACAGAGCACGAGCAGGGCGGAAGGGTAGAGGGCGAGGGAGAAACAGACTTCCCATAAGCACGAGCCTGACTTGGGACTCAATCCCAGGACCCTAGGATCATGACCTGTGCTGAAGTCAGATGCTTAACCAACTGAGCCACCCAGGTACTTTTTTTTTTTTTTTATAGGAGTTTATAAACAAAGCAAAGTTTATTGAGTGATAGTTATTGAGTAATAGTACAAAGCCCCCCAAGAGGGAGAGGACCTGAGAGGATTACCCTATTTTTTATTTATTTTTATTTTTTTAAGATTTTATTTATTTATTCATGAGAGACAGAGAGAGAGGGGCAGAGACACAGGCAGAGGGAGAAGCAGGCTCCATGCCTGGAGCCCAACACAGACCCCATCCGGGTCTCCAGGATCACACCCTGGGCTGAAGTAACCGCTGGGCCACCCGGGCTGCCCAATAAATAAAATCTTAAAAAACAAAACAAACAAAACAAACAAAAAAAACCCCAAATCTTTCTAACCAGGCATCCATGTGGTGGCATGCTCCTGACTCTTCAGGGGAGGAAGCTGACTGTAGCCTGATAGCACAAAGGCTGTAAAACTTACAAAGGAGACTTGCGCTCTGGGAGAGCGTGTGATAAAGGAAGCTGCCCTAGCCCGGGAGGTCAAGGATGGTGTCTCTGGTTAGAGAAGCTTCTGCAGATACTCTCGGGACCAGCACCCACAAGAGAATGAAGGCAGCAAGGCTGGGCAGAGAAAGAAAGCTACGGTATAGCCACAGCAAAGGTCTCAGGGGATCCCAGGGAGCTCTGGGGTAGAGACAGCTGCACCCACACAGCTCCCAGACAGACTCCTCTGTGAGTGTCAGCTTCTAGCCCTCCCAGCAGTTGGAAGAATGGGAGCCCCGATCCTGAAGAGGACTTCTGGGTGACACACCACAGCACCCACCCCAGAAGTCCTCCCTAAGAAGTGGGGGTAACCCTTGGGTACTGATGGATGAGTAGGGGTTCACTAGGCACAGAGAATGGAGGCTTCCTCCAGCACAGTGCCGCACCCCCGAAGCAGAGAGACCGATTAGGGGCCTAGAGGGTAAATAGGTCCACCTAACACATTCAGACCTGGATGCGCACATACAAAAAATCAGGAAGACAGAAAGGCAAGTCAAACAGCCCCAGCCTTCAGAGACAACTACTATCAATGCTTTAGCATATTTCTTTTCTTTCTTCTCTGTATATTTTATTAAAATGCTAGGATTTTACTGTAGATATGAGCTGATTTTCTGCTTTTTTTTCCTACGAAGTTTTTCCTGTTTCTATTTCTAAAAAGAAAAGAAGTACCAGCCAATTACACATAGCTCAGAAAGCACAGCTTTTAAAAAGAAAATTAAGACTATCCAGTGTCTCCCCACCCCCCCCCCCCCCCCCAGTGTTGCTATCATCCAGATCCTTTGTTATGCTTATCTGTAGTTTGGGTCTTCAAGAATGAGTATCTAAACCAATTGCCCATCTGTCTCCTTTGAGATCCCTGGGCTGGAGTCAGGAGCATTGGGCTCTGTCCTTGGTCAGACATTAATAGTTCTAAGCCCCTCTCTTTTCCTCCGCTCCCCTTCCCTCCTCTCCCCTTCTCTGTCTTCCCCTCCCCCAGTGCTGATTTGTGCCTAAGGGCTAAATCCTCCTAGCCTTGACTTAACTATAATCAGGAAAGGTGGTGGCCAGCAGACCCCAAGGCTGAAGAGTGAGGTTGGAGTGGGATGGGGGAGAAGGACCAAAAAGAGGCCTGGCACCACGATAGAAAGGTTTTGCTGTCCCTTAGCCTACTGAGCATCCTCTAGCCTGGGAAGGGGCAAGGCCCCAGAGCTGTTTGTTACTTGGGGTTCCCCATAGCATCTTGCAATTCCCCCAGTGTCCCAGGCTCTCTCTGGCCCAACTCAATCCTCTTCGTGTGTCTCTTCCTTTCTCCTGACCCAGCTTGGTTAATTCCCACTGATCCTTTAGAACTCAGCTGCTGGGACACCTCTTCCTGGGAGCCTTTCCTGCTCCCCCCTCCCCACCCCCACCCAGCAGAATCAGACTCCTCTGGCCACTCAGAACCTTACACACTTCACCAGCACTTATCACAGGACATACTTTGGGCACCTGTTTCATAGTCTCCCACCTAGGCTTTCCTCTAAACCACGAGTTCCTTGAGGGCTGAGATGGAGGAGGAACCGCAGGGACTCCCAAGGAGGAGTCCAGGGAAAACAGACAAAGGCAGAGTACATGCTGCTCCATAGCATTCTCGGCTCAATGCTGAAAGCAGTGGACAATTCTTTGTCAAGCTAGAAGCTACAAACCAGACCTTCAAGTGCCATTTCCTGGAAAGAGTTCCCACTTCCCAGTAGAATGATGTAGTCCTTGAACTGTTGTGATCCTGTTGCTCTAGAATTAAGACCAAAAGCTTTAGTGTAGCTTTTAGGTCCTGCATGATCTGGTCCCTGACCACTCTCTGGTCTTTTTTTTTTTTTTTTTTTTATGAGAGAGAAAGAGAGCCAGAGAGAGAGAGAGCACAAGCAGGGGAGTGGCAGGAAAAGGGAGAGGAAAAAGCAGACTCCCCACTGAGCAGGGAGCCTGAAGTAGGGCTCTATTCTAGGGCCCTGAGATCACGACCCCAGGAAAAGGCAGATGCTGAGCCACCCCGGCACCCCCACTCCCTGGCCTTAAACTTCCCTGCTTCCTTCAGGTACTCTGGCACTCTGTCTTATGCTAGAAGGCACCACACTCCTTCCCTTCTGGCCTCTTCATTACATTGTTTCTGCTGCAAGAACTCCCACCTCATTCAACTCCACAACCAGTTCCTTCACTGAATAACCTCATCTATTCTGAGGAGCTCAGCTCAAATGTCCCCTTTTGCAGGAAACTCACTTAGATACCCGAAACAAGGTCAAACTGCTTTCTCAAAGCCCTATGCATTTCTCCTTTCTAGCACCTGCTACAGATGCGTTTACAAGACTGTGTTGATTCACATCAAAGTCTCCTGCTAGGGATCCCTGGGTGGCGCAGCGGTTTGGCGCCTGCCTTTGGCCCAGGGCGCGATCCTGGAGATCCGGGATCGAGTCCCACGTCGGGCTCCCGGTACATGGAGCCTGCTTCTCCCTCTGCCTGTGTCTCTGCCTCTCTCTCTCTCTCTCTGTGTGACTACCATAAATAAATAAAAATTAAAAACAAACAAACAAAAAACAAAAAACAAAGGGGAGGCCAAATGTAGATTAATTATCTCCTCTATGCCAAGTATTGGACTTGGTGGTTGACCTGTTTAATCCTCCATGTCTGGGATGCAGGAACTGTTCACTGGGCTTCCAGTGGGTTGAGGAATTTGATTAATGTCACACAGTTCTGGGGGTGCCTGGCTGGCTCAGTAGGTAGAGCATGTGACTCTTGATCTTGAGGTCGTGAGTTTGAGCCCCACATGGGGCATGAAGACTACTTAAAAAGTTTTCTAAAATAATAATAATGTAAAAAAAAAAAGTCACACATTTCTGTACCAGAGCCACCTGACCCCAACAATCATGCTCATTTTTCCCTGTAGCTTCTCTGACCAGGAGGCAGAGGGACCCACAGTACCCATGGGCACAATAACTAATGGCTTTAGAAGTCTAGGCTACAAGGGGCATGTGGGTGGCTCAATGGTTGAGCATCTGCCTTCTACTCAGGACGTGATCCCAGGGTCCCAGGATGGAGTCCCACATCGGGCTCCCTGCATGGAGCCTGCTCCTCCCTCTGCCTATGTCTGCCTCTCTGTGTGTCTCTCATGAATAAATAAATAAATAAAATCTTAAAAAAAAAAAAGGGGGCGGGGGGAAGGAATCTAAGGCTTTGATGGGCAGCACCTGATGGTTCCTGATGGTTCCGTCTGCCCCGTAGCCCTCGCCCTTTGTGGGAACATAGCCTTTCCAGCTGGAAGCTCATTCCTTGAGGGAATGGCCAAGCAGCCCTCCCCAGCTCCCAGAGGTGCACAGACCCCTTTCCACATTCAGAGCTGTTGGCTCTGGGGCAGACACGTGACCAGGCAGGGCCAATCAGAGGTCTTCCCTGGATTTGGGGGCTGAACCTACTGGGAAGGACAGCCTTTTTCTTTTTATTTATTTAGTTATTTATTTATTTATTTATTTATTTTTTATTATTATTTTTTTAAGGACAGCCTTTTTCATCAAGTGCTAGGTAAGTAGGAAACAGAATTGGGGCTGCCCTGGGACTTCTTTCCTGCTACATGAAGAAGGTCAGCTGGGGACTCAAACCAACAGGGGGAGGGAAGCAGAAAAGAGACAGGAGACCGAGCATGCTCTGGAGACGTTGCTGGAGCTCTGGACCCAGCTGCGCCCTCGCTGCCCTTGGACTGCCCGCATGCACTTTTTGTCCTGAGCAGATGCGAGCCGGAGCAAAGTAGGCACAGAAGGATGGAGAAGATAAGAGGGTGGACCGGAGCACAACGAGACCCGGAACCATCCAAGCAGGACAGAAGAGTCTTCCACCGCGATTTGGCGCCATCCTTGTCACCCGCCCACCAGCCTGCCATGTGACTTCGTACCCATGATGTACTTCTCTCTGATCTCGGGCCTGCCATCTGCAGAGGGATGTACTCATTGGCAGAACCTTACCAGAGACTGCTTGTTCCTGGGGAACTTCAGAGAAATGGGAAATTTTCCAGTGAAATCAATACAAATAGATCTTTCCTGGTCTGGAGAGTTAGGAGGGACTATGCTTTACTGAGCACCCTGTGTCTGTCAGGCCTCACCTGCTTTAATGCATGCTACTAAATGGAAGGTGGGACTCTATGCTTGATACTCAACACACCTCACTCACTCAGATAGGAAACATTTTTGGAATGAATGAAACATTTATCCCAGGGGCAGCCCAGGTGGCTCAGTGGTTTAGTGCCGCCTTCAGCCCAGGGCGTGATCCTGGAGACCCAGGATCGAGTCCCAGGTCGGGCTCCCTGCATGGAGCCTGCTTCTCCCTCTGCCTATGTCTCTGCCTCTCTCTCTGTGTGTCTCTCATGAATAAATAATATATATATATATTTTTTAAAGAAACATTTATCTCAGTTAATCCTCACCAGTCCAATGGAAGAAAGTTCAAAACTAGGAAACTGATTCTCAGGGAGGGTCAGCAGCTGCCCTAGACCTACAGAGCTGGGAAGTGGCCAGGATAAAATTCAAGGCACATCTTATTTGCATTCTTGCCATTGCCCTAGGTTGACAAAAGCTATCACCTCTGCAAGATATGACCACTTGGGGATCTCCAGGAACCCCAGAAAGAAGATTGCATTCTATCTTATTTGTGTAAGTCTTCTAGATGATGAAGGATATGTAATTGCTAACATGGAGGAGAAAGCCACACTGCAAGGAGTTCGTGTTGTGGCGGGGGTGGGGTGGGGTAGGGTACGGAAGCAACCAGATCAGGGCCCCGGAGGATTCTAGGAGGAGGCCTTGAGACACCAATGCTGAAACACAAAGCTATAGCCAGGAAAGACTTGGCATGAAGGTTTTATCTGAATCTCTTGGTCTTGAAGATGAAGGTCCTGCTTGGGTAAGGAGAGAGAAGCTAAGAGATGGTTGTGGTCAGAGTCCAAGACTGCAAGGGAGTGTGTTTCTGCTGGGGGCAAGGGAAACGAGGCAAGAAAGACAGCAAGAGAGACTACAGGTAGACAAGGGGAAGCTTCCTTCAGGGCAGGAGTAGGGGAGCCATGGGCTGGGTGGATGAGAGTCCTTGCAGACTCTGCGGAGAGCAGTTGTGTGATAGACTGCTGGTTCGATGCAAGAGCTCTTGGCTCTGCATGCAGCCAGCACTGGGTTGAAATCCCAGCCTAGCCTGTCACTGACCATGTGACCCTGGGTTTCTTCGTTCTGAGCCTCCATTGGCATCTGAGAATCAGTTCAGTCCTCTACCAGAGCCTGTTGCAGAAGTAGGTGTAACAGGGAAACAATAAACAAAGGAACTTAAGCCTTGTGCCCTGGGGTTTGCCATGGAGATGAGGGCTGGCTGTGTCTCCCACTCCTCAGCCTGCCCCAAGAGGGCTGAGCTTGGGACACCTTCCCATTTGCAAGATCCCTAAAGGGAAAGAAGGGAAAGAGGCCAGGAAGCCCAGGTACTTTACTCTTGAGCCTTGTCTCAAACATTTATCTGGGACTTTTGAAACATTTTCTTATGGGAAAAAAAAAGTCCTCTGTGTTGGGGAGGAAAAGTTTTAAAACAATCTTTGGGGGCAGCTCTGGTGGCTCAGCGGTTTAGCGCTGCCTTCAGCCCAGGGTGTGATCCTGGAGACCCAGGATCAAGTCCCACATCAGGCTCCCTGCATGGAGCTTGCTTCTCCCTCTGCCTGTGTCTCTGCCCCCTCCCCCCTCTCTCTGTGTGTGTATTTATTCTCATGAATAAATCAATAAAATCTTTTTTTAAAAATAATATTTGGGGCACAAGCCCCTCTTGGTTTGAGAGAAACACTTATATGGCCCTTGGCTGATCACGGGTGGACCAAATCTTATTTTGGAATGGATCAGGATGGCCATAAAATGCTGCCTTGAATGTGCACAGATGGGAATTTTGCTCAATGGTGTTATCTTGGGATCCCTGGGTGGCGCAGCGGTTTGGTGCCTGCCTTTGGCCCAGGGCGCGATCCTGGAGACCGGGGATCGAATCCCACGTCGGGCTCCCGGTGCATGGAGCCTGCTTCTCCCTCTGCCTGTGTCTCTGCCTCTCTCTCTCTCTGTAACTATCATAAATAAATAAAAATTTAAAAAAATTTAAAAAAAATGGTGTTATCTTTAGGGATTAGATCTCCAACCTTGCTTGGTATGTAGGCATGGACTGTACTGTTTTGAAAATTGTGGGAGAAGAGTGTGCAGTGTATATGTATGTGTGAGTGTGAGCATGTGGGTGTGGCATGCACCTGGTGCGAGCAGTGTGTGTGTGTGTGTGTGTGTGTGTCCTTGTTTTCTGTCCAGGAGAGTCCCCAGGGGATCAGATCTATATTTGTAGGCAGGATGCTGAGGCCTATCTTCATTTCCTGTTGGTGATGAAGCCTTCAGGACTGGGTGGGGAGTGCTGAGCACCCTAGATGTTTGTGCCGAGCCCCCTGGTGTCATTCCAGAAGGAGAAGGAAGCACTCAGGCTTTGGTCATGTATGGCTGCAGACACCTGGATTCTCCTAGCTTATCATGGAAAGAGTAGGGTTTTGGTTTGTTTGGTTTTTTTTTTTTTTTTTAACTTTATGTATTTGAGAGAGAGTGCCTGCTAGCTGAGGGGAGGAGCAAAAGGGAAGGGAGAAGCAGACTCCCTGCTGAGCAGGAAACCCTCTCCTGCCCCCCCCCCCCACAGGGCTCCATCCCAGGACCCCCGAGATCATGATTGGAGCCTAAGGCAGATGCTTAACCAACTGAGCCACCCAGGCGCCCCTAGAGTTTTGTTTTTTGAAGCAGCCAGGCAGCCCCCCTCAACCAGTCACCCTAGAAGAGGATGTAGAGAATGTAGATCCAAAGCAGAGCGGCCAGAAGTTCTACCTCTCTATCTAGGGAGGAGGAAAAGGGCAGATGCCCAGGAGGGTGAAAGAGGCTGCCCATGGGGCTGGGACTGGGACTCTGGCGAGACTTCCCCTGGTGTAGTCCTTGTTGGTGTCTGGGTTTAGGCTGGTTTCCCCAACTTTGCAGTTGCCTCCCGCTTTCACCACACCTCCAGTAATACTACGTTGACCACTGCAGCCTAGTCATTGCCTGGGACTTATAAGGGCAACCAGTGCCCAGGCTTGGCACGGACCCCAGGGGAGCTGATAGCCTTGCCCACAGAGTCTCCTTCTTGAGGCCTATGGGACAGGACAGCACCCTTTCCTGGGGACACTAGCAGCCACGTGAGAGAGGTCCGTGTGGAGGAGAAAGTGACACTAGGGAGCTAGGTGGCAATGTAATCACAGCTCAGGCATTGATGGCCCGGACTAAGCAGAAATAACTCCCCCTCCTCCCTACAGGGGCGGCAAACCAACCTTGAAAGCTGAAGCCTAGATCCCATGACATAAAGCTACAGGTGAGTCACTCATTAACTACTTAGTATATTGATCGGGACTGCTTCGGTTGCAAGGGACCTGGTTGCAAGGGACCTGATTCCCATTTCCCTTAGACAAAAAAGAAACATAATGGCTCATGTAATCAAGTAATTCAAGGGATTTAGGCGTGGCTAGATCTAATGGTGCCATGGGACCTTATGTGTCTCTCCCTCTCACGTCCACTTGCCTCTGCTTGACTTCATTCCCCAACAGAATCTTACTGCAAGAAGATCCCTCCCTACTTAGAGTAGTAGGAAGATGACTCCCAGTGGCTCCAGGCTTGTATGGCCTCAAAAGTTGCAACTCCACAAAGGGACTATTTCAGAGTCCATGATAAAACTTTTCAAAAGGTATAAACTCGTAGTATTTAACAGAGAAAGTGTGTCCCCCAAATATAACAAGTGCACCTAGGGCATAGAGCTTGGTTTCTAAACGCACTCTGCAACAAAATGGAATTAGAACTCCATAGAGAAATGGTAGATCCCAAAGCTGAGCCTGGGAAAGTACAAGATGAACCTAAAATATCTTCTTAAAACAGAAGGCAAGGAGACACTTAAGAATGATGGGGACTTGTCAAAAGGCCACAGACGCTGGCTGGGAGAAGTTCTCTCAATCCAAATCTGGGGGAAATTTTGAGCATCAGAATAAACAATGAGAGGAAGAGATTATAACCCATTGGATAAAATAAGCAACGAATCCATTCTGATAGAAATAAATAGAAAGAAAGAAAGAAAGAAAGAAAGAAAGAAAGAAAGAAAGAAAGAAAGAATTAAGTACACAACTTAAGTGCTTAGGGAGAAATGGGGTATTTACATTGTCACAAAACGTTTATTAGTTACAAAGAAGGAAAGTGTTAATTCACAGTGGAGAAGCCTGGCTGACACCACCTTCATCAAGTGACAAAGTGAACATCACCAGTAACAGGACAAAGCAAAATCACACCACCTGATAGGATGCCACAAGAGGAGGACAGCTAGCTTATGTAACATTCCCGCCAAAGATGCATCATCCAGTCCAACCATAAAGAAACATCAGGCAAGCCCTAACTGAGAAACATTCTATAGAACAATTGGCCAGTAATCTCACAGTGATCAAGGTCATGATAGTCAAGGGGAAACTAAGGAACTGTTCCAGACTACAGGAGACTAAAGAGTCATGGCATGCATCTTTCACTTGCACTTCAGTTAAATGGCCAAACTACAGGTGGAAGGCAGAGGCGTTAGCACGAGACTAATTTGCTGAGGACCGGGGGACACTAGCCAGGAAGACTCCCCCACCCTCGCTCTCTTTCACACCCCAGACACTAATGGCAGGATACGTATAAATCTCCACTAACTTGGTGGGGGCAGACAGAGGCATGTAGATGATGTTGTGGTGGTGTAGATAAGCAGAGGGTCACAGGCACTTGACACCTGAACACATCACTTGTTTTCTTTTGATGAGACTTACCTTCCCAATTACATAGGAGATTGTAGTCACATGAATTGTCATGTCAGGGCCAAGTACTCCGTGTTTGGGACATATGAGTTGAGGACAGTGGGATTATGTGATCAGAAGGAGCTCGTTTGATTTAAGGCAACCAACAGGAGGGTAAACGTAGGCCATAAGTTACAAGCAAAAGTTCTCCTGGATGGAAAACCGCAATTACTGAGTGGAGTAAATGAAGGTGAGTGGACAGACCAACACCACATGGCCCTTTATTTATTTATCCACTTATTTTAAAGATTTTATTTATTAATTCATGAGACACACACACACACACAGAGGCAGAGTCATAGGCAAAGGGAGACATCCGCAGGGATTCTGAAGCAAGATTTGATTCCAGGACCCTGTGATGACACCCTGAGCCAAAGGCAGATGCTCAACCACTGAGTCACCCAGGTGCCCACCACATGCCCCTTTAAATGCTAATATTGGGGATCCCTGTGTGGCGCAGCGGTTTAGCGCCTGCCTTTGGCCCAGGGCGCGATCCTGGAGACCCAGGATCAAATCCCACATCAGGCTCCCGGTGCATGGAGCCTGCTTCTCCCTCTGCCTGTGTCTCTGCTTCTCTCTCTCTCACTGTGTGTCTATCATAAATAAATAAAAATTAAAAAAAAATAAATGCTAATATTGGACCCATCTCATTGTCTGGTTTAGCTGGGAGCACATCCCAGCTGGCCTCTTGTTGCTTCATCTCATCACCCTCTTAATCCTGAATTGCTCACCCCAACCCATCTGACCTCCTCCCCAGTTTACAGTGATGACATCACTCCCCTCCACGTGAAGGCTCCACACCTCTCTCCAACTGCCACCAAATTGAAGCTTCTCCTCCCAGCAGTGCTGTTGTGGCATGTCCCACCTTAGTCAGGCTCCAGGGTTTCACTCCCAGTGCAGATCCCAAGAAGACATCCAATATCTAATCATGGAAAGCCCAAAGCTGGGAAGGACTCTACAGTGCAGGTGCCAGGTGGCCATCTTTCTCCAAATCTGAGATTTGTGATTTTGAGCAGGAGTCATGAACCCCTTTGCAAATCCAATAAAAACTATGGACACTTTACCCAGGTAAAAGCACATTCACGTAAGGATATGGGGGCTCCCTGCATCTCATGAAGCCCATCCACAGGACCTAGATTTACATCTGCTTTAAGTAGAAAGCATCCTATCTTGCAGAAGCTTTGTTATCGTCCTTGAAACATTCCAATGATCAGATGTTTTTCAACCTTAGGATGATTGGGGGTGTTTTCTCCCTAAATTACAGAGGAGTTTGTGTTGGGCGAAGACAGATCTAGTGGTAAATAAAGCTGAGGACGTGTCTGGGAGAATGAAGATGAAAAGAATAGCTCAAGTCTCGTGTTTTGCCAGAAGGAGAAGGAACACGGCGTCCTCACGCTCGAGGCTTGTTCTAAACTTAGCCGGCTCCCGTGGTTCCAAAGTTGGCAAAATGAACTCCCACCATCCTAATAAACATGCCGTGGTGCAGTGACTCACTGAGACAGCAGCCGTGTGCAGGACAGGGCTGCTTCTGGTCAGTGACACGAGGGCTGGTGGTGGCCTAGGACCCCCAACCCAGCAGGATGTCCAATGTAGGGGTGAGGATGGCCTGGGCACCAGCTGCCCCGAAGAGCCAGAGAGGTTTGCCAGTGACAGAGCCCAGCTTCTCATCATATAGAGGAGAAAATGAAGGCCTGGGGGGCTGGGGAACAAGGGATGACCTGGTGGGGTCACACAGTAAGGAAGGGAGCCATCATCTTGCACTTCACACCCATCAGGGCACAGAACCAGGCATAAACAAGGATGTTCCTAGATGTGAAGGGATTTCCCTGTGGCCTTAGTCATCTGGACATTAATAGAAGGTGGCTTCCAGAAGGAGAGACAGGCAGTGCTCCTATGCCCTTCCTGGCCCTGCTGTGATGGTCAGGCCAAGTTGGAGGCCTGTGATCAGCTCAAGGAGACCTGAGCTGCACTCCTGGACAGGGTAGGGTGTTTGGAGGAGGTAGATGGACTTGGGGCTAACCACTGGATGGGAACACCAAGACAGATGGGCACAGTCACTATCTCCATGGGACTGTGAGCTGTCCAGTGTGTTGGACTCTCTCTGCAGAGGTGGAATAACCCAGCCACAGGCTCAGTGGGGTAGGAAGGGGCCTCCCAGGGCCAGGTGGGTGCTGAGAGTTCCTCGCAGAGGTCAGAAGAAAGTTCACCTGAGGGGAATAGAAGATGCATCTGGGAAGGGGAACAGCCAGAGGGTCATTTAGCTGCAGGTCTGAGAGGCCATGGGAAGCTGGGACAGATGGCCCAGGCCAGGGAGGCGAGGGACAGGCTGGGGGGCCAGGATTGGAACAGCGCAGGATACTGGCCCCGGTGTAAGGCAGGGATGTGCAAGCTTGCTCTGGGTGGGGAATGGCCTCCTGGCACCTCAGGGAGCTCAGAGGGCCCAAGAACATGGGCCTTGCTGGGCGTCGTAGCAGAGGCATTAGTCACATTCCATGCTGCCTTCGGGAGAGCACAGAGGCTAGTGGAAGGCGTTGGCACAAGTCAGGGTGACATGAGGAAGAGCTTCCGCCCGCCACAGCCACAGCCACAGCTATTGAGCAATGAAATGGGAGGTCGTTAGCTCCTTGGCCCCAGAAAGCTTCAAGCAGGTTGGCTTGGTGGGGAGAGGAGATAGCAGATTCAAGCATCCACGTCCCTTCCAACCTTAACGGTCTCCGGCCTGGAGTCTCCAGAAGCCTAGTTGAGGAAGAAGAGCAGAAACTTATTTCTTCTTTTCCAAAGTGGAAAAGCGAAAGCCCAGACTGAACACTGTACCCAAGGTCACACAGAGAGGCAGCAGAACTGGGAATGAAATCCTGATCCACTCCTTCCCAAGCCCCAGACTTTCCCATCTGGTTTCCCAACTGGTGTCCCAGCCTGTGCTATTTTGAGCTGGCTCCCCTGCCAGGACAGAGGGCGCCTATGGGACCAACACAGCGCCGACTACCAGCTTCCAAGTGCAGCTGGTACATGAGCACCCAAGGGTCTGTCGTCTCCAACCTGGTCATGATGGGGAATAAAAATACGCTCCACACTTACCCAGCCCTGGTTCCGTGCCTGTGCCACGAGGGACTATAACTGCAGGGCGGTACTCTGACTCTGCCTCTGGCTCTGTTGGCAAAGAAAATCCCATGGACTGGGATCCCTGGGTGGCGCAGCGGTTTGGCGCCTGCCTTTGGCCCAGGGCACAATCCTGGAGACCCGGGATTGAATCCCACGTCGGGCTCCCGGTGCATGGAGCCTGCTTCTCTCTCTGTGTGTGTCTCTGCCTCTCTCTCGGTCTGTGACTATAATAAATAATAAAATAAAATATTAAAAAAAAAAAAAAAGAAAATCCCATGGACTTCCTTAGGTGGGGGGCGGGGCAGAATTCAAGGATCACAGGTGAACCTCGTCCTCCAGGCCACCAGGGGGACCCAGCTGGCCTGGCTTGGATCTCTGTTTCCCACAAGAGTTCCTTAGAACACTAATTCTTCGAAAAGCAATCTGTTTTGTGTAATAGCTTCGTAGAGCTATAACTTGTATACATGTAATTCACACACTTAAAGTATACAATTCAGTGGTTTTCAGTATATTCAGAGAGTGGTGTAACCATCCCCACAATTGATTCTAGAACATTTTCATCATTTCTAGAAGAAACTCTGCCCTTCTGCTCTCACCCTTGAATTCCTCACTCCCTCAGTCCCAGGCAACCACAGATCTACTTTCCATCCCTATAGATTTGCCTATTCTGGGCATTTTGTATACATGGAATCATACAATTTATGCTATTTTTGTGTCTGCTCTTCACAGCATAATGTTAGCAAAATCCAGCCATGTGTGTTGGTGCTTCCTTCCTTTTTCTGGCTGAATAATATTCCATTGTGTGGACATGCCACATTTTGATTATATATTTATTAGTTGATGGGCATTTGAGTTCTTTCCACCTTGTGGCTATCATGATTGAGGAAAGGTTTAGTATTCAAATAAACCTGGTGAAGGATCCAGCGCTCTCTCTCTTGGAGGTTCACAATGTTCCTTAGCATATATATTTTTTAAAGATTTTATTTATTTATTCATGAGAGACAGAGAGAGAGAGAGAGAGGCAGAGACACAGGCAGAGGGAGAAGCAGGCTCCATGCAGGGAGCCCTATATGGGACTCGATCCCGGGACTCCAGGATCTCAACCACTGAGCCACCCAAGCATCCCTCCCTTAACTTACTAAAGGCTCTGAGAAGTCTTCCAATAAAGAGAACAGTTTACCTTTACTTGATCTAATGTTTCCCAATATTCCCTCAATTCTCCACACAGAGGAATCTCAGGGATTTTTGCATCAGGTATATACTTGAGGAAACAGTGACCTGACTGAAAAGAAGCTGTCAACCAGCAGCAGTGGGGGTCATGGGGGGTGGGGGATGCGGTCTCAACTGAAAGGAAGTAGGCTATGAAAAGTGTTTCAGCTCCTTCCTGCAGCTGCTGCTGGAGGCACTGAAAATGCCATGAATTTGAGAAATCCAGCAGATTGAGAGACCTTCCGCGGCTAAGGCCAGTCTGTTTATTTGCTTCTTTGGTCATTAAACACACATAGTTTGAGCACCTATGGGGCTAGAGCAGAGGCTTTCAAACATTTATGATCAGGGGAAGGTATACATTTTGCTTTGTGACCCAGTTTTATATGCACACAAACAACTGAAAGTGTGTGAAGCAATGTTTAGCCTTACCGTGTGTGAGGCCTTCTGTGAGTGACTATTCTATTCTACTTTATTCAAGGCATATATAATCGTCCTGACCCACTAACTCATTAACATAATCTGCAGTTTAAAAGCCAATAAGGTAACAGACTGGAGGAGATATTCACAAAACATATTTGACAAAGAGCTGCATATATAAAGCACATATAGAGATCAGTTAGGGGTGCCTGGGTGGCTCAGTCAGTTACATGTGCGACTCTCTCTCTCTTTTTTTTTTTTTATTTATTTATTTATGACAGACAGACAGAGAGAGACACAGAAACAAAGGCAGAGGGAGAAGCAGGCTCCATGCAGGAAGCCTGACTTGGGACTCGATCCCCGGTCTCCAGGATCAGGTCCTGGGCTGAAGGCGGCACTAAACCGCTGAGCCACCCAGGCTACCCCTGTGTGCAACTCTTGGTTTCAGCTCAGGTCATGATCTCAGGGTCATGAGATCGAGCTCCGCATCAGGCTACATGCTCAGTGTGCAGTCTGTGTGAAATTCTCTCTCTCAAAAAAAAAAAAAAAAAAAAAAGAGAGAGATTCTCTCTCTCTCTCTCTCCCTGCCCTTCCCCTCACTATATATATAATATATATATAATATATATATAATTAATATATTTTTAAAAAGATTTGTTAGCACTCAAAGAAAGGAAAGAAGAAGAAGAAAGAAGAAGAAGAAGAAGAAGAAGAAGAAGAAGAAGAAGAAGAAGAAGAAGAAGAAGAAAAGAAAAAGGTGCAAGAGCAAGAATCCAATAAAAAAAAAAAAATGGGCAAGGGATCCCTGGGTGGCGCAGCGGTTTGGCGCCTGCCTTTGGACCAGGGCGCGATCCTGGAGAACCGGGATTGAATCCCACGTCGGGCTTCCGATGCATGGAGCCTGCTTCTCTCTCTGCCTGTGTCTCTGCCCCTCTCTCTCTCTCTCTGACTATCATGAATAAATAAATAAAATCTTTAAAAAAAAAATGGGCAAGAGGTGCCTGGCTGGGGGCACCCCGGGTGGCTCAGCAGTTTAGTGCCATCTTCAGCCCGGGGCGTGATCCTGGGGACCCGGAATCGAGTCCCATGTCGGGCTCCCTGCATGGAACCTGCTTCTCCCTCTGCCTGTGTCTCTGCCCCTCTCTGTGTGTCTCTCATGAATAAATGAATAAAATCTTTAAAAATTAAAATTAAAATAAAGAAAAGAGGTGCTTGGCAGGCTCAGCTGGTAGAATATATGACTCTTGATCTCAAGGTTGTAGGTTTTGAGCCCCATGTAGGGTATAGAGATCACTTAGGAACAAACTAAAAGAAAATGGGCTAAAGATTTTAACAGGCACTCCCAAAAGAAGACATATGAACAGCCAATGCACACATGAGAAGGCAGTAAGCATGAGTAATCATCAGGAGATGATATGCCACTGCACACCCATTAGAAGGGCTGCTGTGTAAAAGAACTGACCATATCAAATGTCAGGATGTGGCATCAGTGGAGCATTCATATACTGTTGGCGGGAATGTAAAATACTCTAGCCACTTCGGAAAGCAGTGTGACAGGGCCCTATAAAATTAAACACACACTCACCATGTGCCCCAGCCATCTCACTTCTAGGTATTAACCCAAGAGGAATTAAAACCTGTCTCTACAAAGAACTAGTACACTGATGTTATTCATATTATCATTATACACATTAGCCAAAAATGATAACGCCCAAGTCCACTGACAGATGAATGGGATCAACCAGGTGTAGTATATTCATACGAAAGAATACTGCTCAGCGGGATCCCTGGGTGGCTCAGTGGTTTAGCGCCTGCCTTCCGCCCAGAGCATGATCCTGGAGTCCTGGGATCCAGTCCCGCATCCAGCTCCCTGCATGGGGCCTGCTTCTCTCTCCCCCCGCCCCCCCATGTCTCTCATGAGTAAATAAATAAAATCTTAAAGAAAAAAAAGAATACTGCTCAGCAATAAAAAGAATGAAATGTTAACACATGCAATGGTATATAGAGATCCCACAACATCAGGCTGAATGTAATAAAGCGTGAAAGATGACAAATAGTATAATTTCATTCACATGAAACTCTGAAGAAGACAGAGTGATAGTGACATAATGCAAATCAATGGCTGCCTGGGGCCGGGGAGGGACTGCAAAGGGGGGCGTCGGGGAACCATTAGGGTAACAGTAATGTGCATCTAACTGCACACAATCACCCACATTCATCAAGTTCTACGCCCAGAATGAATGACTTTTATTACATATAAGTTACTTCGCTAAAACTACTTGTAAAACCCTGAAGAGAGGGGCGCCTGGTGGCTCCGTCGGGTTCAACCACGGACTCTCGATTTCGGCTGCGGTCATGGACCCGGGGTTGTGAGACTGAGCCCTGCGCCGGGGCTCCTTGCTGGGTGTGGAGACCGCTTAGGGTTTTCTCTCCTCTCCCTCTGCCACCCCTCCAGCACCTCTAAAAAGGAATGAATAAGTAAGTAAAGAAACAAAGCGCTGAAGACAGATTATATGGGGGAGAGGTGCAAGGGGAGGGGGATGGAGGGCTCAGTCGCGGGTCTACAAGGCCAAGGGGTGTGGGCGTCGTGATCCGATCTGCGTTCAAAGCCTTCCCCGCCGCTCAGTGAAGGAGGGGTTCTGCTGGGAGGAAACGAGGGCCCGAACTGAAGCGGGGGCCGCCGAGAGCCGTCAGGTGGCAGAAGGGGCTGGAAGGGCGTGGGGGGGGGGCGGGGGGCACGGGGCAGGGCGGCTGAATGCGTCCCGCGCGGCTGCCTCCGCCTCCAGGGCGTCCACCGAGCCTGCGCAAGGCCGTCGGGTTGGGGCACGGCGGGGAGGGCGCTGGGCGGTGGCGACTGGCACCCCGGGGGCCGCGGGCCCTCCCGAGGACGGGGACGGGGACGGGGACGGGGACGTGTTGGGAGGTCCGGGCTCTGACCGGTTAAAGCCCTGGGAGGGAAGGAGGGGCTGGGGAAGGCGGGAGGGACGCAGAGGGAAAAGCCTGGTCTGGCGGGGGCGGAAGGGTGGGCGGGGAGGGGGACACGACGTGCCGGGAGCTCCGAGGGAGGCAGAGGCTGCTGCCTGTGGTCGGGACGCGCCGCCGCCGTGGAGCAGAGCAGAAGGGGCCGCGGTCACCGTCAGGGCATGAAGGCTGAGATCAGGGCCGGGGCCCGGGGCAGGACCCCCCCCCCCCCGCCCCCAGGGAAAGGGAGAGCAAAGGGTGAATGAGGAGGTAACGGCAGGGCGCCCAGAGGCTCTTCGGAAAGGTGTTTGTGAGCGAAGGCAGGCTGAGGAAGTGGGAGATGGGGGGGCAGGGAGGGTGCGGAGTCTGGCTCGACCTCCTGGGCCGGCTTCCCTCCCAAACCCTCCTGCTGCTTGGAGCAGAAGCAGCCTCTTTTTGGCAGCCGTTTGGCCCTTACTCGTGCTTGGATTAACAGCAAATTCTAGTTTCCCTGCCGACTCATTTCCCACCCTTCGGGGAGCCTGGCAGGCGGCCCTGGCTCCTTCCCTGCCCTCCCTTCCAGACGAGAGTGAGCTGCAGGAGTGCCCAGCTGGCTCCTCCCGGGGGAGCCCAGGGAGCCAGGTGAGACCTGGAAAGCCCCTCAGCCATCTCCCCTTTGGGGGATGAGCAAAATTGGACCCAGAGAAGGGCCTTCGGTTTGCCCACACCCACCCCCCTCACAGACCCCCAGCTGCAGACAAGGGAAGTTTTGAGTCCAGGGGTGGTGCCCAGCCACTTCGGAGGCCCCAGGGGACACCTCCCACCCAGCAAGAACTCTGTGTCCTCAGGCTGGAAGAACCTGGAGGAATGGGGGAGATGAGAGAATGACTCTGCAGGGACTGGCTGGCCGGTTACCCCTGACTGCTTGTGTGGGTGGGGAGGGGTCTTGCCCAGCCCAGGGCCTCCGCCAGGTTCTCTATAGGGTGGGAAGTGAGTTGGCCTGGAAATTGGAATCTACCGTTATCCTATCCCAGACGTGAGTAAGGGCCAAACGGTTGCCAAAGAGGCTGTTTCTGCTCCAAGCAGCAAGAAGGTTTGGGAGGGAAGCCCGCCCGGAGAGACCAGAGCCAGGATTCCTCACCCACTTTGCTGTTGTCTGGCTCTGTGACCTTGAACAACCTGCTTCACCTCTCAGGGCTTGGAAATTCCACCCATTACCTCAGGCAGACACATGTTCACTCATTCATTCATGTTCATTCAGTCATTCATTCATTGACCCAACAAGCATTTCTCAGCATCTGCTCCCTTGAACAGAGATATGCAGTGGGAAGAGCTAAGGCTTTGGACTGAGAGCCCTGAATTCATATCTTCATC
Organism: Canis aureus; assembly: GCF_053574225.1. Lineage (NCBI taxonomy): Eukaryota > Metazoa > Chordata > Mammalia > Carnivora > Canidae > Canis > Canis aureus. Next base: position 19,221,459 of record NC_135626.1, read on the forward strand.
TGCCACTTGCTAGCCAGGTGACTTTGGGCAAGCCATTTAATATCTGTGTACCTCAGTTTCCTCATCTACAAAATGGGGGTAACAATAGCTACCAAAGGAGTCCTACTGTTTTCCATCCCATAACCAGCCAAGAATCATCTTCACGTATCTCTTCAAGTTCAAAATGAGGGTGTCAGGACAGCCCAAGTGGCTCAGCAGTTTAGCGCCACCTTTGGCCCAGGGCCTGATCCTGGGGAACCAGGATCAAGTCCCACGTCAGACTCCCTGCATGGAGCCTGCTTCTCCCTCTGCCTGTGTCTGTGCCCCTCTCTCTCCCTGTGTCTCTCATGAATAAATAAATAAAATCTTTTTTTAAAAATGATGGAGTTAATACATGGGCTGGACATTAAAAAAAAAAGGAATATCTATCTCACAAGGCAGATATGAGGATTAAGTTACTCTAGACAAATAAGAATCTTTAATAGGGGTGTCTGGGTAGCTCAGTCAGGTGAGCATCCAACTCTTGATTTTGGCTCAGGTCATAATCTCATGGTTGTGGGATCAGGCTCAGTGTGGAGTCTGCTTGAGATTCTCTCTCCCTCTCCCTCTGTCCTTCCTGCTCATGCTCTCTCTCTCTCTCTCTCTCTCTCAAATAAATCATTTTTTTAAAAAGATTTTACTTATTTGAGAGAGAGAAAGAGCATGTGCACACCAGTGGGGGGAGGGGCAGAGGGGCAGGCAGACTCTCCACTGAGCAGAGCCTAAAGTGGGGCTCAATCCCAATCCCAGGACCCCAATATCATGACCTGAGACGAAGGCAGATGGCCAACCCAAGTGACCCTGATATAGATAAATCTTTAAAAAAATTTTGGAGTTACTGTTATTCTGGTTACTGTTACTGTGTCATTGTGTTTTTGTGTTACTGTTATTACATTATTGTGTTATTGACATGAACAATCATAATGCAACAATATCATTATATAAAGTGCTTAATGGGCTTGCTAAGGTAGCAGCTACTCAAGAAGCGGTTGCTATTCATGCATTTATCTCACCGATGGCCTCACAATATGCCCAGTGCCTGCCACCTAGTAGGTGCTCAATACACGTGAGTTTCCTCCCCATTGGCAGAGACTTCAGAGCATCCTGACCCTGGCGAAGGGTCCATGGTCATCTAGGAAGGACTTAGCCACCTCTGGCTACCCAGGGCAGGATGTGTGTGAATCCCAGGGTCCTGTAGAAGTCTCTACCTCGGGGCAGCTCTGGACCCGGATCTCTCTCACAGCTGCTGCTGGAGGAGACAGATCTTTTCAGCAAACCTTAAGTCTGGTTCCAGACCAGCCACCGTCCTCTCACCCACAATCCGTGTTTCTCAGCCCAGGAGCAAGCTAAACTCTGCTCTCCCTGCTGAACATTTATATTCCCAGCTATTTATAACTCAGGCTTAGAGCAGCCATGGTGGGGCTGAATGGGCAGTGAGGAATCTGGCCTCCCATCACGTGGACAGCACCAGAGGCCCTGGCACCCATCAGAACATTTCATTTCCCAAACCATCTCTTTAGCTTTCTTTCTCCTCCCCTGGCTCTGGTCCAGCATCTTTGTAGCTTGGATGATATGGTTCAATGAGAGGACATTTGATGTATCCCAATAACTAACTCTGTTTTAGAGTCACCTGGGTCATGGAGTCCTGGTCTGTTTGTGGCCTCCAGGTGCTGTGCTTCTCCTTTTTTTTTTTAAGATTTTATTTATTTATTCATGGGAGACACGGAGAGAGGCAGAGACATAGGCAGAGAGAGAAGCAGGCTCCCTCTGGGGAGCCTGATGCGGGACTCTATCCCAGGACCCGGGGATCATGTCCTGAGCCAAAGGCAGATACTCAACCACGGAGCCACTCAGGTGCCCCTGTTCTTCTCCTTCAGAGCCTCCCCAGCACTATGGAGGAAGGTGATCCTGACTACTTGCTGTGGGGTAGAGGAGGAGGTGAGAAGCCAAGTCTAGTGGGGGAGGAGAAGGGGTGTGGACAGGTTAGAGTGAGGGAGAGGAGGAGGACACTATGCTGTTTGCAGCACAAAGGGGGCAGCTAGAGGACCAGAAGCCACTGCAATGTAGTGAAGGTGCAGGAGTCCCAGATCTACTACTTACTAGCTCTGTGCTCTTGGACAAGTTACTTAACCTCTCGGAGTCTCCATTTCTTACCCTGTGAAATACAAAGAGAGTCTCACGCAGAGTTCCCATCAGGACTGAGAAAGTGTTTGAGGAGCTCCTGTAGCACAGTGGCTGGCTTGCAATCACGGTGTCTCTCTCTTCCTTTTACCTCTCTCCAAACACTGAACCCTGGATTGCCCTCAGCCTCGAAAAATCGGAATCCACTGCTCTTCATGCTCTTCTCGGGTTTGGCCTTGAGAAGGGGATCAACCTGAGGAAGAGAGCCTTGGTTTCAAGGCCAGCTGACTGGGAGCTCCCCGCCCACATTGTCTGATTCGGAGCTGATCTATTAGTCAAGGGCAGCTGCACTTCCAGCCTGAGCCTGAGTGACCACAGAAACTCAGGCCTGTGGGGAAGAGGATGGAGGGAGCAGACCACACAAACACAGGCCTGCATGAGGAACTCTGGAGGCTCACAGAAGAACACGTGTTCTAGGCTGAGAGTCAGGGCCAGGCCAGGTCCAAGGACCTCCTGCCAGCTCTGGTGAGACATGGCCTCCAAGTGGCTTTGTGGCAGCATCAGGACCTGGCATCATGGAGGTGGAGAGATCTTCCACCCAGGGCTGGCTCAGGAGGGGACAGAAGGTATAGTCCAAGAACATGAGGCTCAACTGGGGAGCTCAAAAATCCCCAAGGAGCAGGGTAAGCAGAGCACCTGGCACTACCAGTGGGCTAGAGCCTGAGGAATCCTGCTCAGCGCCTTTGCACGGCCCACTCATGGCCAGGTGGCCTAGGAGAGAGCTTGGCCCAGGCTAAGGACTAGAGTATGTTAGGTTTCTCATTATACTTGAACAGGTGGACTCTGTGTGTGTGTGCATGAATGCAGGTATGCGTGGTGGTGGTGGAGGGAGCAGGTGTGTGTTTATGTGTGGTGTGTGTGTGTAAGTTGGGGGAGGGGCTACTGGATTTAATTTACTCCCAATCACTCTTAGTCTCCTTAGGGACTCCACTAGCTGTGAACTTTGGGAGGAAAGGACCGTATGTAGTTTGTTCAGTGTGGTCTCCCCAGGGCCCAACACACAGCCTAGGATGCTCGTGAATGAACGAATGGATGAATGGAGAGAGAGGACAGCTTTCAGGAAGAGCCTGCCAGACCTGGGCAGCAGAACAAGATTGAGAGGCAGGTCCTTGGTCCGGTGTTCCTGCTCCTCCTCACCCCTAGTTTGGGATGCTGGTGTTGGGCAAGGAGCTTCCCGGCTCTGCTACATACAAGCTGGGAGACCTTGGCTCATTTACCCTCTCTGAGCTTCATGATCCCTAGGACTGTTTAGGCAGAGAGGTTTCTTTCAGTTTTAAACAAGTTACAACGGTAGGCACCTGGGTGTCTCAGTGATTGAGTGTCTGCCTTTGGCTCAGGGTGTGATCCCAGGGTCCTGAGATCAAATACAAATCTTTTTTTTTTAAAGATTATTTATTTATGTATTCTTGAGAGACACAGAGAGAGAGAGGCAGAGACACAGGCAGAGGGAGAAGCAGGCTCCATGCAGGGAGCCCGACGTGGGACTTGATCCCGGGTCTCCAGGATCACACCCTGGGCTGAAGGCAGCACCAAACCGCAGAGCCACCTGGGCTGCCCAATACAAATCTTTAAACATAAACAAACAAACAAACAAACAAATAAAGTTAGGTGGGTTAAAGGCCATAACACAGTCAGTAGTCACTGCCTGTGCATTTCCTTAGCAAGGCAGAGGTGGGTGGGCAGAGACTCACCCTCCCACCCCAGCACCCTGTCCTGCTTTCTCTTCCTGACGCAATGCAGTGCTGGCTCCCCAAGAGGGGCTGGCGTGGCTGAGCGGGCTGCTGCCTGCTGGCCTGCATCCAGGCCCAGAGCAGAACCAAGTGCCACCCCCGCCCCCAGCCCCAACGTCCCCACAAAAGCCACTGACTTTCCTCCTGCCTTCCCATTCCTACTCACCAGCCCCCCTCCCACCCTCTGTCCCATCCCTTCCTCCTTCAGCGCCTTCCCCGCCTGGCTTTGTGTTCCTCCCAGACACAGTTCCAGCCCACTGGAGAAGAATAGAAGAGAAACCTCCTCCTCATCCCCCTTCTATTGTGTCTGTGCTCCCAGCCCCCTCCTCTTGGGCCCCTGGATGCCTGTCCCCACCCGCTGCTCACAAGGCTAGCCTGTGATGGGAACCGAGCTTTTCACCTGAGTGAAAATATCTTTGTTTCAGGAAGCAGAGCTCAGGGAGCTGGCCTGCCTAAGCTCCAGCCCTGCTATGCATCTCAGGTGAGAGCTCACTCTTCCTGGCTTTGGGTGGCCTTTTCCCACAAACAGGTTTCTGCTCACCCATCTGTAGACTATGTGTCACTCAGGCTGACATGTCAGGGATATCAGCAGTGTCTTCTCAGCAGGGTCCCAGGCTCAGGGACCTGTTGTACCTCCCTCCAGAAAATACCCTACAGAGCATCCCACTGTGGTCACCCCTACCTCTGGGTAAGAAGCCCTAACAGACAGTCTCATCTAATGAGTGCTTACTACATGTCGGGTACTGTACTTGGAACTTTATGTGAAGTATCTCATTGAATCTTTACCATGACCTTTTGAGGTCAATACCATTGTTCCCCCCCCCCCCCCAATTTATGAGGAATTTGAAGTGAGGAATTAGATGTGGAAATTGAAACAACCTGCACATAGGCGTTAGGGTAGGCTTGGAACACAGTACCTCTAACTTCAAAGCTGTTGTATTTGTTTTTGTTTTTGTTTTCAGATTTATTTATTTATGATAGACAGAGAGAGAGAGAGGCAGAGACACAGGCAGAGGGAGAAGCAGGCTCCATGCTGGGAGCCTGATGTGGGACTCGATCCCGGGACTCCAGGATCGCGCCCTGGGCCAAAGGAAGGCGCCAAACCTCTGCGCCACCCAGGGATCCCCAAGATTCTTAAATTTATTTATTCATGAGAGACAGAGAGAGAGAGAGAGAGGCAGAGACACAGGCAGAGGGAGAAGCAGGCTCCATGCAGGGAGCCCAATGTGGGACTCGATCCCAGATCCCAGGATCATTCCCTGAGCTGAAGGCAGCCGCCCAACTGCTGAGCCACCCAAGCATTCCCCCTTGCTTAATTTAGATAGATTTTGTGCAAAGGGAAAGTCAGAGCCTCTGGAAGGTGCACCACTGTCACCTGAACAATAAAAAGTTCTGGGATTCTCAGTGAATAGGACACAGAAGACAGATTAGAATAATAAAAAAAGACATGCAGGGGCTGGAGCGGGTTAGGCCTGGGTTTGAATGCCAGTTCTTCAATTTGCTAGCTGGGTGGCCCTGTTACCTCTGTATGGGTTGGTTGGGGGAGGTTTTTTTTCCAGTATAATTAAGTAAGATCTTACTGAACTGACCCTCCCACAGATAACAAATGACTCTTGACAACACACACACACACACACACACACACACACATACACACTTCCTCAAGGCCCTGGAGAATGAATAAAAGCAAGTAGATTCTGGAAGAAAGGAATGACAGGAAGTTACCCATTTTGTTTTATCTTAGCTCTTGAGAGCAGGCCACAGTAAGCATAACACAGATAGAAAACCTCCAGTCTTGGGATGCCTGGGTGGCTCAGTGGTTGAGCATCTGCCTTTGTCTCAGGGTGTGGTTCCTAGGGTCCTGGGATCGAGTTGTGCATTGGGCTCCTGGAGGGGAGACTGCTTCTCCCTCTGCCCATGTCTCTGCCTCTGTGTGTGTGTGTGTCTCTCATGAATATATAAATAAAAGCTTTAAAAAAGAAAAAAAAGAAAGAAAATCTGCAGGCTTTCTGGCCTAAAGAACCAAAGGACAAATTCAGATCAACCACAGCCACTGGAAGGTAGAGAGGGCAACCCCAGAAAGAAGAGGTGCAAAGAGGGAGAGCCCCCAGATCCTGTGGATAAGTGTGGTTCAATCTCTGGCTTGATCCCTGAACCACATGAACATGCAAGCAACTTCAGCTGAGGGAAAATTTAAACAAAAAAACAAACCCCAAACTAAACTGCGATTCGGGCTGCCATCCAAGAACAGAGTTTGAAGTTAATTGCCTAATAAAACAAAAATTCAACACATTTTGAGAATATTACAGAACTCAGAGTCCTCACAACATAACATTCACAATATCCAGGATATATAGTTCTGTTCCTCTAGAGCTAGGCTCTCAGACCTCAATGGAATTAAAGCAGAAACCAGGAACAAGAAAGATAGCTGGAAAATTCCAAAGTATTTGGAGATGAGACAACACACTTCTAAATAATACGTAAGTCAAAGAAGAAGCCGTGCGAGAAATTTTTAAACATTTTGAACTATGTGAAAGTGGCAATTATCAAAGTATCAAAGTTTGTCCAGCCCAGCAAAAGCAGTGCACAGAGGGAAATTTATAGCACCGAATGCATATATTGCAAGAAAAGAAAGATCTAAAATCAGTGTTTCTACCTTAAGGAACTAGAGAAAGAAAGCCAAGTCTAAAGCAAGCTGAAGAAAAATAAAAATTAGAGCAGAAGCTAATCAATTGAAAAACAAGGAAATAAATAGAAAAAAATAAATGAAACCCAAAGTTTGTTCTTTGAAAAGATCAATGAAAATGATAAACTTCCAACCAGGTTAAGAGAAATAGGGTGCCAATAAGGGTACTTATTACTGCAGAAATGAAATAAGAGTCATCAATATTAACCCTGTTGACATTAAAAGGAAAATGAAACATGATAACCTACATGAAATGGATCAATTCCTTGAAAGATACAAAGTACCGAAACTCACACTGGAAGAAATAGACCATCTGAAGAGGCCTATATCTATGAAACAGATGGAAGCAATAATTAACAACCTTCCTCTAAAAACGCACCACAAGGACGGCCTGACATTCCCGGATTTCAGGGCCTATTATAGGAGCTCCTGGCCAGCTCAGTCAGTGGAAAATGTGACTCTTGATCTCGGGGTTGTGTGTTCGAGCCCCACATTGAGTGTAGAGATTACTTACAAATAAAAAGACATTATAAAGCTACAGTAATTACTAGAATTTATTTATTTATCAAATACTTTATTTATTTATTCATAAGAGACACACAGAGAGAGGCAGAGACAGAGGCAGAGGGAGAAGCAGGCCCCATGCAGGGAGCCCAATGTGGGACTCGATCCCAGGACCCTGGGATCACGTCCTGAGCAGATGCTTAACAGACTGAGCCACCCAAGCGCTCCTGTCTCTCTCTCTCTCAAATAAATAAATAAAATCTTAAAAAAAAAAAAAACAACCTTACTGTGCTGTATGTACCCTTCCTGTGACGATATGAGGTAATAGAATGCCCATGTATGACAGGTTGAAGTGAGGTGAGCGATGTAGGCATGTGACAGAGTGTCAGGCTAGTGGAGACCTTCCCATAATATGTCAGAAGGAGGATCATCCGCTTGTGGCCCAAGCTGACCACGGGTAACCCGAACCCCAGGGCCAGGAGCATCATGAAGCCTGGTAGCTTCAGCCTCAGGAGGTCTCTGGAGTCTCTGCTTCCAACACTAGCCTCCAGCAGGTCTCCGAAGGCAGGCACACGGTCTCAACCTTGACTTTTCCTTAACTGTCACTTGAGGCAGCCTGAGTCCTGTGGGGTGTGTTGCCAGGATGTCTCTGGATGATTCCCATCCTTGTCCTGGCCTCACTGGGCTGTAGCCAAACCATGTTCCAGTTGAAGGCAAGAAAAGGCCCTTCCCTACAAGCTTGTGCTGGACTTGTCTCCAAGCCTCAAAACAGGATCACTTGGGCTCCCATGTCTCATAAAGTCAGTAGGAAAAACAGTCCCTTTGGCTTCTGCTGGGAGACCCACTCTAGAATTTCCAAATATGCCCGAGACCCACGGCCCTCTGTCTCAGTGCACCTCAGATGTTCCCTGTTTTAGCACTCAAAGTCCTGTGTCCAGTAAGCCCCTCAGTCCCAGGCAAACTGGGACAGTGGGTCATCTTATGACAGAGGACACAGGAAGAAGAGACAGGACATGATGGTGGGTCAGCCACCCTGAAAGACTCCCACCCAGACAGTCCCCACCATGGGCTTAGAGCTGGGGCACATGAAGCTTTGGTTCAGGCCTCTGACCGATTATGAATTTCCAAGAGAGGCCTGAGAAACCCAACATTGTCTTGTTTCTTTAGGGAACTTTGTTCTAGATTCCAAACCACCAACCTTCCCATGACCTGTGAAAGAAACCAGAGGATGCTACAACATGAGGAGTTTCACAAGAAAAAGAAAACTTCAGAGCTAGAAAGGACCTCAGGCATTGAAGTTTCATTGTGTCTCCACCCATTTAACAGATAAGAAAGTCGAAGCTAATAGTTAATGATGTGGTTTTGAGTAGCGTTAGGGCCTGGAGCCAACCGCCAAGAAAGAATTCTTGAGGTGTCTTTGATACAAAAAAGGTGATTTTATTAAGGCACAGAGACAGAACCCAGGTTTAAGTGGACCCAGTGGGACATAATTCAATATTTAAACTAATTGAAACGTTTTATTCTACCAAGGTTTACTGAAGGTCAAATAAGCTGGTGGTATCTCTGTTGCAATTTGTCAGCAAAAAGATGATTTTAAATGATGGCAAATTTTATCTGTCTCAAAGTTTTCATGGGTAATTTTTTTAAAATGTATTTATTTGGGGATCCCTGCGTGGCTCAGCAGTTTAGTGCCTGCCTTTGGCCCAGGGTGTGATCCTGGAGTCCCGGCATCCAGTCCCGAATGAAGCCCTGTTTGTGGACAGAACAGCCTCACCACTTTAGGATTGAAAAGCCAGGCCTCGGGATCCCTGGGTGGCGCAGCGGTTTGGCGCCTGCCTTTGGCCCAGGGCGCGATCCTGGAGACCCGGGATCGAATCCCACGTCGGGCTCCCGGTGCACGGAGCCTGCTTCTCCCTCTGCCTGTGTCTCTGCCTCTCTCTCTCTGTGTGTGTGACTATCATAAATAAATAAAAATTTAAAAAAAAAAAAAAAAAAAGCCAGGCCTCAGGGCGTCTGGGTGGCTCAGAGGTTGAACATCTGCCTTTGGCTCAGGTCATGATCCCAGGGTCCTGGGATTGAGTCCTACATCAGGAGCCTGCTTCTCCCTCTCCCTGTGTGTGTGTGTCTCTCATGAATAAATAAATAAAATCCTTAAAAAAAAAGTATTTAATTTTTAAAATTTAAATTCAATTAATTAACATAATGTATTATTAGTTTTAGAGGTCAGTGATTCGTCAGTTATTTTATCTATCTATCTATCTATCTATCTATCTGACACAATGAGAGAAAGCACAAGCACAAGCAGGGAGCAGAAGGCAGAGGGAGAGGGGAGGGAGAAGCAGGCTTCCTGCTTAGCGGGGAGCCAGACGCCAGGCTCCATCCCAGGACCCTGGGATCATGACCTGAGCCGAAGACAGACCCTTAAGCGACTGAGCCACCCCAGCATCTTATATAATGTCCAGTCTTACATAATGCCCAGTGCTCATTACATCACGTGTCCTCCACCTGGTCCCAGTTGTTGGTTTTAACAAACTTCCCAAGATTTGAATTGTAAATGAAGTCTTTTTGATCAACTAGGCTTGTTTATTATTTTTTTTTTAGTATGTTAAGTTACTTGGAGGGATGCCTGGGTGGCTCAGCGGTGGAGCATCTACCTTCAGCTCAGGGCGTGATCCCAGCCTGGTGCGGGAGCCTGCTTCTGCCTCTGTCTCTCATCAATAAATAAATAAAATCTTAAAAAAAAATGTTACTTGGGAAACACTGTCAAATAATAAGCCTTAGGTTACACTTGGGTAAATGCTACAACTGTTCTAGAGATTACATGCAATTCCTAAAGTTTTAATATGTTTTGGTAATAAAGCCATCACTTGATACTCTAATTACTAAAATGTTCTGTATCACAGAAATTACCTGATTTCTTTGCCAGGTATATTGTAACGTCTCATCAGTTCTTTAAGCATATCCATTTTTGAGTCTTTTGTCATAGTTATTGTTCTCATTCTCTTGTTTTGTTTTTTTTAATTCATGAGAGACAGAGAGAGAGAGGCAGAGACACAGGCAGAGGGAGAAGCAGGCTCCATGCAGGGAGCCCCATACAGGACTCGATCCCAGGTCTCCAGGATCACGCCCTGGGCTGAAGGCGGCGCCGAACCACTGAGCCACCCAGGCTGCCTGTTCTCATTGTCTTGTAAAATGAGTTTCATCTTCAAGAAGATTCATAAAAAGGACTTTTAAGACAGATATGGGTATTTGGTATCTTTAAGATCAAAACTGAAATGGCTAAGAATTTCCAGAACTTACTAAAGCTGCATTCAAACTGAACAAGAATTAGTAACATGGAACTAAATAAAGTAGGGAAGAGTATAGTTGTATGACTCTCTTTTTTTTTTTTTTTTTTTAGATTTTATTTATTCATGAAAGACCCGCAGAAAGAGAGGCAGAGACACTGGCTGAGGGAGAAGCAGGATCCCTGCAGGGAGCCCGATGTGGGACTCCATCCTGTATCCCGGGGATCACGCCCTGAGCGGAAGGCAGACGCTCAACCGCTGAGCCACTGTTGAGCTGAATTCTTCTGGTTTTCTTAAACATGTGGCTATGGCTCTCTAACTAAGGTTTCCAATCTTCTTCCATTCTCTTGACATAAAATCATTAAAAACTAAAACTACCTTTTTCCCTAAACCCCTAAAAACTGCATCACTTCTGCCTTGTTGGAACTTTCTATAAGGAATCTGTAGGTTGAACTTTTGTTTTTAAGATTTTATTTATTTATTATTTACCAGAGAAAGTGAGCGAGTGAGAGAGAGAGAACATGAGCAGAGAGTTGGGGGGAGAGAAGAGGGAGAGGGAGAAGCAAACTCCCCCACCAAGCAGGGAGCCCAACGTGGGTCTCGAACCCAGGACCCCGAGATCACGGCCCAAGCCAAAGGCGGATGCTCAACCGACTGAGTCACCCAAGCACCCTTAGGTTGAAATTTTAAAACCATTACCAATGCAGCCAACCTTCCAAATTTATTTGTTTGTTTATTTATAAAGATTTTATTTATTCATGAAACACACACAGAGAGAGGCAGAGACATAAACAGAGGGAGAAGCAGGATTCCCCACAGGAAACCTAATGTGGGACTCGATCCTGGGACCCCGGGATCAAGACCTCAGCCAAAGGCAGACGCTCAACGACTGAGCCACCCAGGTGCCCAGGTGCCCTGCTGCACAAGAGTGGAACTTGTGCTGGCATAAAAACAGAAAGATTACCACAGAAATACTTCTGGGTTTCAATCGACATAATACTCAAATTGGTACTTTAAACGCTCTCTCTCTTTCCTTTAGTGATTGGTTAACACTCCGGGACAGGAGTAAAAATTATGGCCAAGTATCAAAGGTCTTTTACTCAGGCTTCCTTTCTCATGATAATATTAACTTTACTTGGTTGTCTTTCCGGTGTCTCCCTGCCTGGTGCCAAGACTCCTTCGCCACCATACTTGCAGCTGATAGATGATCCTTTCTGCTCACAGAGGTTCATATATGTGTCCACCTTGGACTGGCTCCCTCTGCCTTTGCTAACTCCTAGATATGTATAAACTGACCAATGCTGACCCACAGGTAGGAACATCTCTACACCTGTATTCACCAGGAAGAAGATACAGAAGATCAGACCTTCCACCCTCAACAACCTTAAAGACTGAAGGGCCACAGTTGTTGGATGGTGGTGGGGATGAGGTGGGGAACAAAGGCAGAAGGAAAAGTCGATAAAACGAAATGTCTTTATGACCTGCAGCCCATTGACAAATACTTGAGGCCAGCAGAGTATAATGTTCCTTCAGGAAACTCCCAACTGTCTTAACGTTCATGCTTTGCTAGACGGAAAAACAACTTTAGTTTGACTATGGCAAGGTCTCCAGGATCCTGGGAGTCTTAGCATGTGAAAGTCCTTTTGGAAACCTCCCTTTGTCCTTACCTCCCCCAACTCCCAAGCATATAAAATCAGTTACCCCTCCCAACCCTGGGCAGCAGCTCTTTCTGCCCACAGGTCCTGTCCCCATACTTTAATAAAATCACCTTTTTTGCACCAAAGATGTCTCAAGAATTCTTTCTTGGCCTTTGACTCCAGACTCCAACGCTCCTCAAAATCAAATCATTTGGCATCCAATGTGGCGCTCAGTCTTTTCATCTGGACTCTGAGCTTTGGTGCAAACTTGGTGAGTACTTTCTCTTTCCTTATTCTCATTTCAAGGGCTTTTCAAGGAGTATGGTCTTATTGGAACACTTTCCTGTTCTTTGCTCAGGCTGGAGTCCTCTAGACTATGGCTACTCTGCAGGGAGGAGAAAGCCTGCCTTTGTCTGGAGTTAGAAACCTGGCCGGAATGGTAATAAGACCCAGAAAATTAATGCCCTCTCTTTGTTTCTGTCCTTATATAAAGTTGTCTGTTTTGGGCACAGGACAGCCACCTAAGTGACTAGCACCGCTGCCAATCTTAAGACTCCCTGGTGAGGGGATCCCTGGATGGCGCAGCGGTTTGACGCCTGCCTTTGGCCCAGGGTGCAATCCTGGAGACCCGGGATCGAATCCCACGTCGGGCTCCCGGTGCATGGAGCCTGCTTCTCCCTCTGCCTGTGTCTCTGCCTCTCTCTCTCTCTGTGACTATCATAAATAAATTAAAAAACTTAAAAAAAAAATTAAAAAAAAAAAAGACTCCCTGGTGAGGTCTTCTTATTACTCGTGTGATCCCTTCCACATCCCTAGTCTAGCTGCTTCTGGCCTCAGAACCCCTGCCCGGAGCTGGCTGAAACCAATACCTGATTGAATTAAAACCCAACCAGGGACCGTTTCCTAAAGAGGCTGGCGGTAAAGACGTGTTGGAATGCCACTTAGACCATGATGTATTTCTATCTTTACTGTTTTCTATCCATGTCCTCTGCTAACTATTTATATTACAAAATTGGGTAATTTTCCCTTATACAACTTTTCTAATGTTTTCTATGGGTTAAAATTGGTGGCTTCTCCGTGGCCTTCACAGCAAGGCAAACTTGATCCATATGCCAGGAACCCATTTGTAGCCTAGGATGCAATGGGAGAGCAGGGTGGAGGGTGGGAATGCTAGCATCCCTCCTATGAGGACTTTTTACATTTTTTTTTAAAGATTTTATTTATTCATGAGAGACATAGAGAGAGGCAGAGAGATAGGCAGGCTCCCTTCGGGGACCCTAATGTGGCACTCAATCCCAGGACCCTGAGACCTGAGCCACCCAGGCGCCCTGTCCCTGGTTCTTATACCACTCTCAGTGCCTGCCGCACCACGGCCCCTTCTACCCTCACCGGACCAGCAGGGACACCTGGACTTAACACTGCCCACTTCCGGTTTCCCTACAGGTGCCCCAGGTAGAAACCGACAATGGGGAACAAATCAGCAACTTGCAGGTTATAAAGACATTTCATCTTATCTACCTGTCCTTCTGCCTTGTTAAGAAAATGGGCTTTGAAGTCCAGCAGCTCAGGGTAAAGTCCTGGCTCTGTCACAGCAAAGGGTCACTCTGGGCGGTGGGGACTTTCTCACTGAGGGATTTTCAGCCTCTCTGTTGTCTTCTCTAGTCCCAGGGATTTTCTGGCCCCTCCCAGCAGCCCCTGCCACTGGCGGGCAGGGCTCCCTGATAGGAAGTGCTTCCCCACACCTGTCTGTTCTTCCTCAGTTTCTCTTCACTCCCAGGGTTCTCGCCACACAGAACAGACTGAGTGCCTTATCCTTATGACGCCTTCCAAGGCTTAAATACACTGTTCATCTTCATCCTTCCACCTCCAGCCCCATCTTTTCTTCCAGCCAAGGACCCTAGCCAACTCCTCAATTTGCTGACTGCTTCTATGTATGCAAATCCAGGCTTGGAGAGGTGAGGTAACCTGGCTGAGTTCACACAGCTGAGGTGAACCTCTGGTTGTTTCTAGGTCTTTCTGTGATTCCATGCTACCTGCACGCCTTTGTCAGCACTCTCTCTACCCTCATATTCATTTCCTAGGACTGCCATAGCAAATTATCACAAACTGTGTGGCTTAAAACAACAGAAATTTATTTTGTCACAGTTTCAAAGCCTAGACATCCCAAATCAAGGTGTCAGCAAGGCCCTGTTCTCTCTGCAAGCTCTGGAGGAGGATTCTATCCCGCCTCTTCCTAGCTTCTGGTGATTGTGGGCCATCTTGGCCATCCTTGGCATTTCTTGGCTTGCGGCTACATCTCTCCAATCTCTGCTCCCAGTTTCACATGGCCCTCTCCCCGTGTGTCTGTCTTCACTGTCTTCCCTCTGTGCATGTGTCTCTATGGCCAAATTTCCCTCTTCTTGTAAGCGTAACCAGTTGCTGGGTGGAGGGTCCAACCTAATCCAATATATCAGCACAAATCTGATTTCCACGTTTTAAGGTGTCAGAGGTCAGGACTCAGACGTGTCTTTTGGGGAGTTATAATTCAACCCACAACACCTCTGATTTTTTTTTTTTTAAGATTTTATCCATTTATTCATGAGAGACACACAGAGCAAGGCAGAGACGTAGGCAGAGGAAGAAGCAGGCTCCCTACGGGGAATGTGATGCAGGACTCAATCCCAGGACCCCTGGGCCAAAAGCAGATGCTCAACCAATGAGCCACCCAGGTGTCCCAACACCCCTGAGATCTAATGATTTATTAAAAAAAACACACACATTTAGTCATTCAGCTGGCTCAGATATATTTCTCAGCTGTATTTGGTCCAGAACTGTGAAGGTGACACTGGTGACTTGTAATTAATGAAGGTGATTTTTGAACCTACCCAAGGGTGGGAGCTGGTGACCAGGAGGACTGACCTTGTATTAAAGGGTTGGAACCTTCAGTCCCACCCCCCACCCGACCTCTGGGGTGGGAAGAGGGCTGGAGGTTGAATCAGCCAATGGCCAATGCCTTAGTCAATCATGACTACATAATGAAGCCTTCATAAAAACCCAAAAGGACAGCTTTGGGGTCCTTTTCCTTCTTTTCAGAAAGCTTAGGGGAACAGAACACTTTCCTGTGCCATTGAGCTGGGCCCTGAGCTCCACAAGGACAGAAGCTCCTTTGTTCAGGACTTTGCCCCAGGTATCTCTATGTCTGGTTATCCTTTAGTAAACTGGTAAATGAAACTAGGTGTTTCCCTGAGTGCAGGTGAGTCTGTAGCACAGGTAACAGCCTGAGGCTTGTGACCTGTGTCTGAAGGAGTGGGGGGCAGCAGTCATGTCTGACTGATGGCATCTATGGGTACGAAGCGTCCTAATTGCTCGGTGTTGTGTGTGGGGACCCCACTCCCAGACACATGTTAAAATCGGGTCAAAGAACTCAGAGAGAAATCCCCCATCCTGGATGTGGTAGACATGAACTCAGCAGGTGGCAGCTGAACAGACAGACACTGCGTGGGGCGCCAGTGTCCATCCTCAGGGTGTGATGGGAGGGCTGGGGGGGGGGGGAAGGCTCAGCTGTCTGCTGCAGGGGACAGAGGCCAGACAGGAGCTGGTCTGCGCTCGGACACCAGACTGTCTTGCGCTCTTCCTGTCTGCTCTGTCTGCCCTCCAGGCCGCGGGAGGGAGGCGGCCCAGGCGGCCCAGGGAGCTCCGACCCGGCCGGCCCGGCTCGCTCTGCCAGACTCTGGGGCCCAGCGGCTGCCAAACTGACCTCGGCTGTAAAGCAGTAAGTCAGTCTAGGGTGGAAGGTTCCTTGGCAAGGCCGGGAAGGCAGAGGATTGTTTTCTTAAAAGAAGAGAGCAAGAGGAAGACTCCCAGGGCAGGGAGCAGCGTTTCCTTTGACAGAGCCGCCGCCTGAAGCCCTGTTTGTGGACAGAACAGCCTCACAACTTTAGGACTGAAAAGCCAGGCCTTGGGGCGCCTGGGTGGCTCAAGGTCATGATCCCGGGGTCCTGGGATCGAGTCCCACACCAGGCTCCCCGTTGGGGAGCCTGCTTCTCCCTCTGCCTGTGTCTCTGTGTGTCTCTCATGAATAAATAAATAAAATCTGTTTTTAAAAATTAAGAAAAAAAGAAAAGCAAGGCCTCTGAGTAGGGACTCCAGGCTCTTTCCTGTGTCAAAGGCTGTCCCTGGGACATGATGGCTTCGTAAAAAGCTACTGGAAACCAGGCTGACCAAGATGCAAGCCTTAGGTCGGCCAGGTACTGATTCCGCTGAGGTTTATCCCTCCCCTGCTCACCACCTGCAAGGTCAAGGAAGGCCCCAAACTTTATTCAGGGGGTACCTTAGGATGAGGCCCTGGAGCATTTGGTAGGAGCCTCAACCACTTGGACATTGCCCTCCTGTGTCACTTGGAACAAAAATGTCCTAATCAACCCAGATTAATAATACTCATTTCAGTGGGTTACTGTAGGACTCAACAGAATTATAAGCCTTAGGCTGTGAGCTTTTTGAAGCCAGTACTTTTTCCCTTTCCCTTTCCCTTTCCCTTTTTTCCTTTTCCTTTTCCTTTCCTTTCCTTTCCTTTCCTTTCCTTTCCTTTCCTTTCCTTTCCTTTCCTTTCCTTTCCTTTCCTTTCCTTTCCTTTCCTTTCCTTTCTTCTTTTTTCTTTTCTTTTCTTTTCTTTTCTTCTTTTCTTTTCTTTTTTTCTTTTCTTTTCTTTTCTTAAGATTTACTTACTTAGGGCAGCTGGAGTGGCGCAGCGGTTTAGCGCCACCTTCAGCCCAGGGCGTAATCCTGGAGACCCGAGATCGAGTTCCACGTGGGGCTCCCTTCATGGAGCCTGCTTCTCCCTCTGCCTGTGTCTCTGCCTCTCTCTCTGTATGTCTCTCATAAATAAATAAAATCTTAAAAAAAAAAAAAGATTTACTTACTTAGAGGGAGAGAGAGAAAAAGAGATCGAGTGCATGGACCAGGCTAGGGGTGGGCGGGGTAGGCAGATGGAGAGACTCTCCAGCAGACTCTCCCTTGAGTACAGAGCCTGACGTGTGACTAGATCTCATGACCCTGAGATCACAACCTGAGCTGGAAATCAAGAGTTGAACGCTCACCAACTGAGTCACCAGGCTCCCCAGGACCAGCATTGCTTTATCCATATGCATGTTCTTAGTGGCTAACCCATAGTGGGTGCTCAAATGTTAGTGGAATGACTAAATGCATTTAAATGCCCCTAAAGCTTAGAAGATTCTTAATAAATGTTAGTTTATATTATGATCTCAGTAAACTTAATCTTCTCCTTTCTTGTTCCATTTGCCCTTATAAATTTGGATGAGTCAATAATCCCCTCTCTGGCCCCCCAGTTCATTAAATCATGAAGTTAGCAGTTATCTGTTGATACACACTATCTAGTACATTCCGGGGCTGGGGTCAGAGGTCCGTCCAGTAATGAACAAGAATGACCCTCAGAGTTGCTCCCATAACGTCCTGGCAGCTATAATGTGTGACAGGAGACCATGGGGAGGAATGTCAGGGCTGTGGGGACAGGGAGCAGGAATAGCTCACCCTTGCACAGAGGTTCCTCTGAGGAAGTGTTGGCTGGGGCCCAAGGCTGCCGAGGAGCTGGTGTGGTGACTGGGGGGTGGGGGAGGAGTGAGGGTGGGAGAGCGAAGAGGAAACAGCCCATGGGGGAGCAAGGAGATCAAGAGGCATGTCCCTGGCAGTCGGGCCCTGATGAGGCTGGAGGCTGGAGGAAGAGAGTCTCCCAAGCCCGGGTAAAGACTTTGGCTATGGGCTTAGAGAGACAGAGACCCTGACGGGGTCCCAGCTGGGGCATAGCACGCTCAGACTCACACTGCTGGAGTGTGAAGGGTGGTGCTGCAGATCAAATGTTTGTGTCCCTACCCCCCAAATTCATGTGATGGAATCCTCCCCCTCAAGGTGATGGTATCACAAGGTGGGGCCTTAGGGGAGTGATTAGGTCAGGAGGGCTCCGGGATTCGTGCCTTTGCCCCTTTCACCACGGAGAATGAGAGTATGCAGCAGGGGTCTGGCCCTCCATGAACCAGGAACCAGGATGCAGGCCTCACCAGATGCAGAATCTGCCAGCGCCTCCAGAACCGTGAGAAGGAAGTTTCCATTGTGTATAAGCCACCCAGTCTGTCGGATTTTGTTCCAGCAGCCCGAGTAGACTTGAGATAGAGGAGTTGAGGGGCAGGACAGCAGACATGTGGCAGTGGTCTAGGGGAGATGCTGGTGGCCTGAACCCAAAGGAGAGGCAAGGGGATGGAGAGAAGTGGGCTGGCCCCAGGATTGTTTCAAAGGCCAAATGGTGCCTGGGAGGATGTCAAGAAAGACGAAAAGGGAGAAATCAAAGGGCACCTGGGAGAACTCTGTGGCTGTTGCCTGGAAAGATCTGGACAGGGATGCCTTAAAACGACCAAAATTCACTCTCTCACAGTTGTGGAGGCCAGAAGTCTGAAATCAAAGTGTTGGCAAGTCCCTCTGAAGGTGTCAGGGGAGATGCTTGCCTCTCCCAGCCTCTGGCTTTCCAGTTATCCCTTGGCTGGTGGCTGCATCAACCCAATCACGGTCTCCACGTGTTCTTTTCTTCTCCCTCCAGATCTTTCCTCTGTGAATCTCTTATAAGGACATTTACAGTTGGATTTAGGGTCCACCTGGATAATCCAGAATGATCTCCTCTTTAGATGCTAAATTACATCTGCAGACTCTCCAAATTAGGTCACAGTTTCTGGGGCTTAGGATGTGGACGTATCTTGCGGGGGACACACCATGTAACCCATACGTTCCCTTTTCAGCATTTTCTCAAGAGACAACAGTGAAGATTTCAATGATTTTTATTTTTTTAAATATTTTATTTATTTATTCATGAGAGACATAGAGAGAGAGGCAGAGGTAGAGACATAGGCAGAGGGAGAAGCAGGCTCCATGCAGGGATCCTGGCTCCCCAGGATCACGCCCTGGGCTGAAGGCGGTGCTAAGCCTCTGAGCCACTGGGGCTGCTCTAAATAAAATTTTTAATAATAATAATAAAAAATTATTTTTATAACTCCTTTATTGAGATCTAATTCACATACCATATACCCCAATACCGTAAAATATATAATTCAATGGTTTTTAGTATATTCAGAGTTGTTCAGCCATCACCAAAATTTTAGAACATTTTTGCCATCATCCAAATGGTTTTTAGTACCTATTAGCTATCACTGTCAAGCCTTCCATCTCCCACAGCTCTAGGCAACCACTGCTCTGTTTTCTGCCTCTATAAATTTGCCTATTCTGGACACTTCGAATAAATGGAAGCATATGTGTTCTTTTGTGACTGGTTTCTTTCACTGAAGTATACTGTCTATGAGGTTCATCTATGTGGTAGTGTGTTTCAGTATTCATAAGAATGAATAATACTCCATTGTATGGATACACCATATTTTGATTATCCCATTCATCAGTATGGACATTTAAGCTGTTTCTATCTTCTGGGTATTTTTTTAAAAGATTTATTTATTTATTTATTTATTTATTTATTTATTTATTTATTCATGAGAGACACAGAGAGAGGCAGAGATACAGGCAGAGACAGAAGCAGGCTCCATGCAGGGAGCCCAATGCGGGACTCGATCCCAGAACTCTGGGATAATGCCCTGAGTCTAAGGCAGATGCTCAACCACTGAGCCATGCAGGTGTCCCTATCTTTTGGCTATTATAAATAATGCTGCTATGAACAGTCATGCTATGAACAAGTTTCTGGATGGCCATATGTTTCCTAGGGAATGTATGAAAGAGTGGATTTGCTGGATCAAATAGTAACCCTGGGTCTCACTTTTAGGGAAACTGTCACATTGTTGCCCAAAGTGGCTGCACCATTTTATATTCCCTTTAGAAGTTAGGAGGGCTCCGGTTTCTTCATACACTTATCAACACTTCTTATGGTCTGTCTTTTCTGTTAGAGCCATCAGAGTGGGTGTGAAGTAATATCTCATTGTGGTTTTGATTTGCAGTCTCCTGATGACTAATGGTGTCCAGCCTCTTTTATGTGCTTCTTTGCCATTTGTATGGCTTCCTTGGAGACATGTCTATCGAGATCCATTTCTCATTTTTGATTGGGTTGTCTTTTTATTATTGAGTTCTAAGAGTTCTTTTTGTTTTTTATTTTAATTATTCTAAAAGATTTTATTTATTTGAAAGAGGGAGACAGAGATAGCAAGAGCAGGAGTGGGGAAGAGAGGGAGAAATAGGCTCCCCACTGAGCCTGGAGCCCAATGCAGGGCTCAATCCCAGGACCCTGAGTCATGACTTGAGCCAAAGGCAGACACTTAACCGACTGAGCCACCCAGTCATCCCTAAGAGTTCTTCATATATTCTAGATATGAGCCTATTATCATATAAATGATTTGCAAATATTTGCTCCCATTCTGTGTTGTCTTTGCTCTTTTGACAGTATCCTTTGAAAAACAAAAGTTTCTGGGGGGCACCTGGGTGGCTCAGTCAGTTAAGCAGCCAACTCTTGGTTTTCAGCTCAGATCATGATCTCAGGATTGTGAAGGCAGGCCTCGCGTTGGGCTCCATGCTGGGTATGGGACCTGCTTAAGATTCTCTCTCTCCCTTTCCTTCTGCTCCCCTTCCCCCTTTCTATCTCTCTCCCCTCTCTCAGAAACAAAAAGAAAGAAAGAAGAAAGAAAGAAAGAAAGAAAGAAAGAAAGAAAGAAAGAAAGAAAGAACTAATCTGAATAACCCAAACCTGGAAATGTCCATCAGCAATGAAAAGAATAAATAAATTGTAGCATTTTTAAAAAAATATTTTATTTATTTATTCATGAGAGACACACACACAGAGAAAGAGGCAGAGGGAGAAGCAGGCTCCATGCAGGAAGCCTGATGTGGGACTCAATCCCAGGACCTCAGAATCATGCCCCGGGCTGAAGGCAGGTGCCAAACTGCTGAGCCACCCAGGGATCCCCAAATTGTGGCATATTGTGTCATGAAATTTTATATAGTGATGAGGATGAATAAACCACAACATGAATAAATCTCATAAATACAGCATTAAGTAAAAGAAGTCAGACTCAAAAGAGCACATATTATAATTTTTTTTTAAGATTTTATTTATTTATTCATGAGAGACACACAGAGAGAGAGGCAGAGACACAGGCAGAGGGAGGAGCAGGCTCCATGCAGGGAGCCTGACATGGGACTCAATCCCAGGTCTCCAGGATCAGGCCCTGGACTGAAGGCGGCACTAAACCGCTGAGCCACCGGGGCTGCCCATATTATCATATTTATATAAGTTAAAAGGCCAGAAAATTCATGGTGATAACATCCAGAATAATGGTCACCCATGGGGATAGTAGTGACTGGAGGTGAGGTTATTTACATTTTCTTTCTTGATCTGGGTGCTGCTTACATGGATGTGTTCACCTTGAAAATTCACTCAAATGTACACTGGTTAATTGTCTTTTTTGGCCTATATGTTAGATCATAAGATTTACAGCAAAAACAAAAGAAAAAAAAAGCCAGAGGAGGAGAAGCTGGGTGTGACATGGTGGTCAGGGGTAGGGTGGGGTGATTGTCGTATATAGCTGGCCCAGGCCCAAGGTTCCTCTTTTTTAGTTGTTGGGCTTTTTAAAAAATGTTTTATAAGGTTTTTGCCCTTCAAAATAAGCTCTATGCACATCATGGGGCTCCAACTCACAAGGCTGAGATCAAGAGTCGTGTGCTCTACTGAGTGAGCTGACCAGGTGCCACCAGGGTTCCTCTTATGTGTGATGGACACATCCCAGCGGACAGGGCTGGGCAAACAAATGTGTGGAAGGTGAAGAGCAAATTCATTAGTGAATTTCCTCCTACTTTCTCCCTTCCCTCCCTCCCTCCCTTCTTTCATTTATTCATTCTTTTTTTTTTTTTTAAGATTTTATTTATTTATTCATGAGAGACTCAGTGAGAGAGAGAGAGAGAGAGAGACAGAGAGAGACAGAGACACAGGCAGAGGGAGAAGCAGGCTCCATGCAGGGAGCCCAACGTGGGACTCGATCCCTGGTCTCCAGGATCAGGCCCTGGGCTGAAGGCGGTGCTAAACCGCTGAGCCACCTGGGCTGCCCTATTCATTCTTTCTTCTATTACAGTTTCAGGACCCATTTATCGGGTATCCACATCAGCCAAACCCTAAGTACACAAAGCTAAGTAATTTGCAATCCCTGCCCTCAGGGAGCTCTCATGGTCCAGTTGGGGAAGCAGATCCAAAGGGAAATCAGTGCAGTCTTGAGGGAAAGGCGCCCTGATTGGTGTCCTTCCAAACAACATGGCCAGGGAACAGGTGTCCATCCAAACAACATGGCCTGTTGGGGAACAGGACACGGAAAAGTTGATGGATGAGATACAGTACCAGGGACCATCAGTGGGTGCCAATGGGGCAGATGACAGAGGGAGGATATCCTGGCAGAGAGAACAGCCAGCCTGGCTCTCCTCTTCTCAGAGCTAAGTAGATAGGATTAGGAAGTCAGTATGAAAAAGCGGGAGTGGGGGGGTGGGGAGGGTGGGAGGGTGGGGGGAGACACACCCGGGTGGCTTAGTGGTTGAGGGTCTGCCTTCAGCTCAGGGTGTGATCTCAGATCCAGGGATCCAGTCCTGCATCGGGCTCCCTAATGGGAGCCTGCTTCTCCCTCTATCCGTGTCTCTGTCTCTCTCTGTGTGTCCCTCATGAATAGATAAAATCTAGAAAGAAAGAAAGAAAGAAAGAAAGAAAGAAAGAAAGAAAGAAAGAAAGAAAGAAAGAAAGAAAGAAAGAAAAGAAAAAAAATAAAAGAAAAAGGGGGAGGGGCAGGTCAATACTCAAAGAGGAGGGGCCTGAAGATGACTCTATGGTTTTGGGTGATACAGACTACTGCGCTTTTAACTGCTGGCTACACAGGAATCCAAAACGATCCTAGTAGCAAAAGGCTGAGATGATTTTCCAAGGAGTCAGCTTCTTGCAGTCTCACCCGGAAGTGTGCAGATGGCCTGCTCAGGGGTCCAAGCAAACAAAGCGAAGATGCAAATCTTCGGATTCGGCCGGGTGTGAGGCAGTAGGGAGTGGTGGGGTCTGTGCACATTGACCTGCCTGAACTGCCCAAAGGTTTTCAGATTTTGTTGTTTTCAGAATGTGGTACAGGCTGAACAGAACAATCTGGTCCCTGAGTCTCATTCAGCACTTCACTGTCACTGCAGCCTCTGGACAAACTTACCTCCAAGGTGTCTCCAGATATGATGAGTGATCTCTGTAATTTAGTGTGTGGGTGATGAGGGCATTGCTCAAGATCCGCAGTCACATGAGGTGAAGTGTCCTCTGAGTTCCTTCCTTTCCTGACAGGATCTCTCAGTGGACAGGGCAGCCCTGTGAGCCTTCTCGAAGCTTTCCGTGACTCTCAGGGGCAGAACTCAGAGAGATTGGTTTTTCACCATGGAAAAATACTGGCGATCATAACAGATCTTGATCCAGGTTCTGGAAAATCCCAGAGGCCAAGAGCCCTGGATGGATGCATAGATGTCCCATGACCAGGGTAGGAAGACTTTGGGAGTATGCATGATGAGGCACCTTCTTCTCTGGGAGGACCTACTATGTGCCAAGTACTGGGCTGATCCCTGAGCTCATGGCATTCACATAATGGTATCTTAGGATATGTATTTTTATTATGCCTCTTTTACAGAGGGGAAAACCAAGGGGCAGAGAAATTAAGTGACTTGCCCAAGGTCTCACCATAGCCAGTTTCAGAGCCACTGTAGCTGGAACTCTGAGCAACTAGAGAATGGTCTAAGATGACCATATCCTTGAGGATATCCCTGTGTCTGGTCCTAGATTCAGAGAGGGGAAGTGACTCATTTAATGTCACACAGCTGGTAAGCAGTATATTAGCCATTATTCATCCTCCATTTATTCT
Source organism: Canis aureus (assembly GCF_053574225.1). NCBI lineage: Eukaryota > Metazoa > Chordata > Mammalia > Carnivora > Canidae > Canis > Canis aureus. The sequence continues at coordinate 19,245,393 of NC_135626.1, forward strand.
TTCAAAAATTGTTCTAGGGGAATTGGGTGACTTAGTTAAGCGTCTGAATCTTAATTTCAGCTCAGGTCTTGATCTCAGGGTCTTGAGTTCAAGCCCCGCACTGGGCTCCATGCTGGGTGTGGAGCTTACTTTAAAAAAAAAAAAATTGTTCTTGAGAATCTGCTATTTCATCAGGTACTTCCTGGGATGCCTGGGTTGCTCAGTGGCTAGAGTGCCTGCATTCGGCTCAGGGTGTGATCCTGGAGTCCCAGGATCGAGTCCCACATTGGGCTCTCAGCATGAAGCCTGCTTCTCCCTCTGCCTGTATTTCTGCCTCTCTCTCTCTCTCTGTGTGTCTCTCATGAATAAATAAATAAAATCTTTTTTTAAAAAATCAGGTACTTTCTGAGCACCTGCCAACCGCTGCCCTGGGCTCTTTGGACACAACAGTGAACAAACAGTCTCAGCCCTCATTCAGCCAAAGGGGGAAATAGTGAACAGATAAACAACTAAGGTAATGGATAGGGAAATGTGAAGTACAGTGGAAGAACATAAATCAGGGAAGACAGATGGGACATATAGAGGTGTGAGGGTTGCTGGGTTGAATAGGGGAGTGAGGCAAGACCCCCTGAGAAGGTGATATTTGACATAAAACCTGAGGAAGTGAGCCCTGGCTGCTTCTGAAGGAAGTACCCTAGAAGGGAAGAGTAGAGGTGCTAACATGGGATGGGTCTGATGTGTCGCAGAGGCCAGTGTGTCTCAGGGGAGGGAGGGACAGAGGGGACAGGTGTGGTTGGTGAGGGCATGAAGGTGGGGGATCTGATGGTACAGAGCCTTGTAGGCCACTGCAGAGACTGTTTTTTCTCTGAGTCAGTGGGAGCCATTGCAGGAGTCTGAGCAAAGGAGTGATAGGACCTTACCGGCTTTTAACAGGATCACTCAGGCTGCCACGTAGAGAGACAGACAGGAGACAGTCACAGTCAGGAGGCAATCACAGTCACCCGGGCAGGAAAGAATGGGGCGCTGCCCAGAGGGCAGTAGCAGAGGTGGTGAGAAGTAGGTGGACCTCAGATCTGCTTGAAAATAGAGCTAGCAGGGGATCCCTGGGTGGCTCAGCGGTTTGGCGCCTGCCTTCAGCCCAGGGTGTGATCCTGGAGTCCCGGGATCGAGTCCTGCTTCGGGCTCCCTGCATGGAGCCTGCTCCTCCCTCTGCCTGTGTCTCTGCCTCTCTCTCTCTCTCTCATGAATAAATAAGTGAAATCTAAATAAATAAATAAATAAATAAATAAATAAATAAATAAATAAATAGGTCTCCTGCTAGGTGGGAAGGCTGGGCACCTGATAAAGCTCCTTGGGGCCTCTTGATTTCAGCAGTACCCTGGCGTCCCTCATGGTAGCCAGCCTCCAAGCGAGCCCCAGTGACCCCCACTCCCTGGTATTCATGCTCTTCCTTGGGTCTCTCTCACACAGATCAGGGCTGAACTACAACAAATAAGAGATTGCAGAAATGGTGGTTCATGAAGACCATGGGTTTCTCTTGGATCACTTGCTCTGGGGGCCGTACATTGCCATGTCATGAGGTCATTCAAGCAGCCCAGAGGAGAGGTCCATGTGGCAAGGAGCGAGGGCTCCAGGGTATAGTCATGAGAGTGACTCATGGTGGAAGTCGGTTCCTCCAGCCCCAGCCAAGCCTACAGCTGACTGCAAGCCTGGCTGAGGGCTTGACTGTGACCTCATGAGAGATGGGAGCCACCATCACCCAACAGACTCACTGCCACATTCCTGCCCCGCAGAAACTGTGTGAGATAATAAATTTATGTTGTTTTAACCTGCTGGATTTGGGGGTAATTTGTTATACAGCAATAGATAACTAATACAAACTTTTGTCGTTGCTGTTTTTTAATGCCCAGGGAGGCAGGAGCAGATACTTCTGTAGCTTACATATTATCTCTTACTTACTGATGGGCGGGCAGCTGCCCAGTCTGCCACTGCTCTGACTTCTTGGGATCCTCCCGCTGCTTCTCAGACTCCTGGGGTGGCTGTGCACTCGGCATCTCAACAAAGAACGTCAGCTTCTCCTGCTGAACACCTCCACCATCAAGATCAGAGGCAAGAACTAGTGTGGGTTGCAGGCCATCCTCATGGGTTCCAGCTTGCCCTCAGCCTCCCTCACTTTACATCCATCTCTTTCCAAATGCCTGCCCTGCATAGACATGAAAACAACAGTTTTACAGAGACTGTTCACACAATTAACTACGTGCTATCAAAGGCCCTAACAAATCCCTTTACAGAAAGTGGTTCTGAAAAAAAAAAAAAAAAAGAAAGAAAAAAGAAAGTGGTTCTACTCCTCTGATACAAGTCTGGGAGCTTCAGAGGAGGCAGAGGCAGAGCTTCAGGCACAATTCAAGTTTGGAGAAGATGAACACATAGGCCCAAGGGGCCCTTGCCCCCAGTCTGGTCATGGTGTTTAGCCCAAACCCTGCCCAGAAGAAGCAACTGGCCTCATCCCCCCAGTGGAGAGTGTCAGGACACCAGAGTCCACTGGCAGTGGCTTTGGCATCCTCAGATCTGGGTCTGGAATCCTTGGTCAGCAGTTTATTGGTTCCATGATCTTGATCCACTTCACCACCTGACTTCTGTTTCCTCAGCTATCACATGGGGATTTCATGCTGACCTAAGGGGACTACTGACACTGGGTAAACTGTGTGAGTCCTCGGCACTTAGGGGCCATCCGTTAAGTAGTGGTGATTATTATGATGGGGTTTTGTGGCTCCAGAATGGCCGATTGGGGCTTGGAAGGGGAAACCCCAGTGCTTTCCATGTTTTTCTGGTTCCCTTTCTTGAAATTCAGTGACTAATATTTATTCCTACCATCTTCCCAGGCTGTTGGAAGAACACAAATAGTTTTTGCAAGTGAAAATGTCTTAAAAGATGCTACTACCACAAAGGAGGGGTCTCCAGGGCTGACAGCCAGATGGGTGGATTGAGCTGGAACCATCTCTGTCAGTATCTTCAACTTCTCTGCGAAGAAGAACCTTCTTTCATGGCCCTCAAGCCTTGAGTCCATTGGTGTGGCCAGAGGAAGTGGGGGCCAGAACCGGGAGGGGCAGAGTTTGGCAGCAAAGTTTTCCAGAATAGTGGGAGGAGAGGTTTAGGAAAGGAAGGCTTCATCTAGCTGCGATCTCCGATCTATTTATGCATCTATCTATTTACATATGTCTGTTTTAATCCATCTACATTTCTAGTGACTTAGTAAACATTTATACAGCACTCACTGTTCAACTCTCCCAGCAACCCTGCAAAGCATCTGTCATTGTCCTCATCTGAGGTTAGAAAACTGTGACTCAGAGACTTCCCAATGTCACAAAACAAGCAAATGGGGGGAGTAGGGGTTCTAATTGAGTTTTGGAAGATACGAGAGCCCACCACCTCCCATCACTGTTGGCATGCTAGAAATCCAGGTGGGGCTCAGGGGTGGAAAGACTCAACTGGTTTGGAGAACAAAAGATAAGATGTGACCTCCAGCATCCATGGCTTGCAATGCTCTTTCACATCTAGGAAAGTCTACCTATGAGCTGGAGTTGGAGAACCCCCTTCCCACTTCCCTCGTTTTAAAAAGGAATAGGCTGGGACTGGGGAAGTTAAGGGAGTTGCTCAAGATCCCACTTAAACCTTTTAGCTTTCAACATTCTTTTCAAGAATGATCTCATCTCTCCCCAAGAAGGCAAAGCCTGGCCCCTGGGCTGAAGCAAGTCAGAGAGGATGGATGTTCTTTAAGCTCTTACTATGTACCAGGCATTGAGAACACATCATCTTGCAACAACTTTGAATAGTAAATATTTTCATTCTCATTTCATAGCTGACAAAATTGAGGTTCAGAGAAGTAAGAGGATTTGCTGAGGAAGTGGAGGAGGTGGGATTTGAACCCAGACCTGGCGACTCCAGACTCTGCGAGGCTTCCTCCCTGACGGTTCACTGTCTCATCAAGGGCAAGCAGGCCACCAGGTGGAAAGGCCAGGTTCGGTCAGAGCTAACCTGTCCTTCCGGAAGAAGTGCAGACCAGTGAGGAATAATTCATGGCAAACTCCATTTCCCATGAGCTGCTTACTCCCAAGGCATCACGGTGGCAGAACCAGGACCGGGTGGTCTCAGAGATGCCCTCTGCTTCACTGCTCACTATTTCTTTCTTCCTTCCTTCTTTTTTTTCTCCTTTTCTTCTCTCTCTCTCTCTTTCTTTCAGGCTCTATGCTCAACATGAGGCTTGAACTCATGACCCTGAGATTGAAAGTCACAAGCTCTACCAACTGAGCCAGCCAGGCACCCCTCTGCTTCACTATCTCTGCTTCAGAGCAGCAACCTTGAGGTCCATGTAGTCCAAGCTCTCATCCTTTGGTGGACCTCCACTGTGCTATCTCTTAGAGAGGTAGTTCAGCCTCTGCTTGAACATTTCCACAGACAGCGGGCCCACTCCCCACTAAGGCAGCTCTGACAGGGCTACCCTTCCGAGTTGTGTTGGCCCAAGCCCTCCAAACCCCCATCAGTCTATTGACAGAAATATGACCACATATAACAGTAATTGGCTTTCTCTGGCTCTGTCCCTGCAGACGTTCTTGGGAATGCCCTGCAAGTGCTCTGCCTTGGAGATATGCTTCCCAGAAGTAAAGCATCCACATTAAAGGTGCTGACTTTTTTTTTTTTTAAGATTTTATTTATTTATTCATGAGAGACACACAGAGAGAGGCAGAGACCTAGGCAGAGGGAGAAGCAGGCTCCATGCAAGGAGTCGGATGTGGGACTCGATCCCGGGAACCCGGGATCACACCCTGAGCAGAAGGTAGACGCTCACCGCTGAGCCACCCAGGCGTCCCAAGTGCTGACTTTTTAAAAACCAAATCCTCATTGTCCAAACTGTCAAGAAGCTGCCATTGACAAATCATGCTGACGTTCCTTCTGGCATGTTCCTGAAAGTGTCCACTCCTTTATGCAGTGCTCCTGGGACTCAGGGGTGAGCACTGAGGATCCTTGTCCCTGAATCACCATCTCCTCCTCACCCTGTCCTTGAACCTCTTTTATCCTCTTCAACTCTCTTTCCTTAGGATGACTCCTTTCCAGGGAGCCCTCTATCCCTTGTGCAAGCAGATGCTCAAGAATCCTCCCGTCCTGTCCTCTAGGCCTGCGCGGACAGGCCTAAATTCTAGAGTAAAATCAGCTTAGGCAGTAATAACAGCTAACATTCATTCGCTGGACAAGTATTTACCGCGCTCCTACTGTGTACCACGGAGTGCTCTAAGGGTTGGAGACACAGCAGTGCACAAAGCAAGACAACAGGAGCATCCCTTCCTTCCTGGAGCCCTGGTCCCCGAAGGCTGTAGGTGCTTCTCAGGCCCCCCGGGCACTGCTACGGGCACCTTCCGTGTATGAGCTCATTCAATTCTACAAGAATTTTCCTGGTAGCGAGACAGGACCGGCAGGCAGGTGACTGGCCGCGGGACAGCGCCAGGGGCCCCCGGGGAGGGAGTCCTTTCCTGCGTCCGAGGCTGGGCCGCCCACGCGGCGCCCCGCGAGCCCCAAGCGGCCAGGTGCGAGGCGGGGAGCTCGCGTGGCCCTCGCAGGACTCCGTGTTTCCTAGACCAAGGCGCCCTCAGGTGGCTCCGGGTCTTGTGAAACCAGCCCGGACTGGAGTGAGTTTCCCGGGTCCCCGGAACCTGGGAGCCGGCTGGGGGAAGGAGCGGGTCCAGGGGCCCCTGCGAGCGGAGAGCCGGGCAGCGCAGGTGGGCGAGGGGCAGCCGGCGCCAGGTGGGGCAGCGGGGGGGGGGGGGGGGGGGGGCTCCGGCTGCCCAGCTCAGCGCGCACCCCGGCGCCAGGTCTCAGTTTCCCCATCTGTGGCTCTCGGCTGGTGGCTCCCACGAGCCGGGCAGGTGGTGGTGGTGGTGGTGGTTGCGGCGGGCCCCTGGTCCCCTTCCTCCGCGCCGGGGGTGCGGGCTCGGGCGGCGGGGGAGGGCGCTGCGGGCTCTGGCGCCCCCTGCAGGCCGACGGCGCCCGCGCCCCGGTCAGGCCCCGGAGGGCGGGCGGCGCTGCGCAGGCTGATGTCACCGCGGAGAACGGACGTGAGTCACCGCTCCTCGGGGCCAGGGGGCGGCGGCGCAGCGCGGAGCCGCGGCCGCAGGAACTCGGGACAATGGCGGGAAGTGAGAGGAACGTGGGCCTGGCCGCGGCAGCGCTGCCCCCCGGCGCCCGCGACCCCGCGGGGGGGACGGGGCGGGGCGCCCCCGAGGCGCAGCCCGGGCGGTCTCTGCAGCTCCCGAGCCCCCTCGGGGCCCGCCTCTGCGCGGTGCTCAAGCTCGAATGAACGTCCGAAAAATCCCAGAGCCTTATTAGAACCCGGGCCCCGGGCCCCACCCCGGAGTCGAGCAGAGCTGGGGCGACACGGGTGTGCATCTTCACAAACTCCCAGCGCGGGCTGCTGGGGCAGGGGTCCCCGGACGGCTCCTTGAACCTGGCACCACGTTAGAGCAAAGTCCACGCTGCTTAGCGGGCCTACTGTGCTGGGGTCGCTCCGCCTCACCTCTCCCACACGTGCTCTAGCAAGCCTCGACTACTTACATTTTGCTTACATTTTCTTTCCCCTGTGTGTTTGCACAGGCTGTTTCCTGTGCCCCGAGCACCTTTCCCCTCATCCTGCTGCTGCCCAAACAGGCTGACTTCTATGACCCTTTCAAATCTCCATGGTGTGCATCAAAGGGCACAGTCAACGGAGACAGAAAGCCACCCCACATAATAGGAGAAGAATAAGGGGTTAATACCCAGAATACATAAAGAACTCCTATAATTCAGCAACAAAAACCACACACAACCCAATTTAAGAATGAGCAAAGAACTTGAATAGCCATTTCTCCAAAAAAGATATGTGAATGGCCAATAAGCATATAAAAACATGCTCACTATACTCATCGTTAAAGGAATGCAAATCAAAGCCACAAGGTCAGAGGGGTGGGCAACTCTTGATCCCGGCCTCACATGGGGTGTAGAGATTACATACATACGTATACGCATACATCAATAAATATTAAAAAGAACAAAAATAACGAGTGTTGATAAGGCTGTGGGGAAATTGGAACCCTTGTGTACCATTGGTGGGAAGGTAAAGCGGCATGGGTGCTGTCAAAAACATATGGCAGTTCCTAAAAAAATTAAAAATAGGATTACCATATGATCCAGCAATCTACCAGAAAGAATCAAAAGCGGAAACTCAAACAGATACTTGTACACCCATGTTCATAGCATCATTATTCACAATAGCCATTTCTCCAAAGAAGATATATGAATGGCCAATAAGTACGGAAAGATACGCTCAGTGTACTAATCATTAAAGGAATGCAAATCAAAACCACAATGAACGGGTGTGATGGCTGCACAACAATGTGAGTGTACCTAATGCCACTAAACTGTATACTTAAAAATGTTGGAGATGATAAATTTTAGATTATGTGTATTTTATCACAATTAAAATTTTAAAAAAATCCACAGCAGCCTCTGACTGCCTGCTTCCCCTTCTCCTCTAGAATAGATCAGACTTCCTTATTTGCTCCCATTATACCCAATATCTCCAGGAAAACATTTGCCATACAGTGGAGGTTCGGGCATTTGTTTGTTTCTTTTAATTCACGCCTTTATTGTTCTAATGGACAGCGGGCTCCTTGGGGCTGGGAAACCACTCAGTGTTATTATTCTGTGCTCTCTGCACATAATCAGGGTAAGCCCTCAATAAAACTTTGGCCCATGAGTGGATGGAGGATGAGAGTCAAAGAAAGGGAGAGTGGGTGTGTAGGTGGGTGGATGGATGAATTAACACATGTATGAGTAGATGGATGGACGTCCCCAGAGTGTAAGGGGCCATTGCAGTAACCCAGGCTTTTTGCAGTGAAGAGGAGCCTGTCCTAAGAGGCTGTGCCCACTGACCTGGCATAGCACAGTGAACAGCTCAGCACAGCTTTCCAAATCTGGACGTGAGTGTCAAGCACGAGCCTGAGGCCACGGATACCACACACACCCTTTGGCAAACGTCACGATGAAAGTGCACCAGTCTGGAGACCTACATTCTTTTCCCAGCTCTGCACTCATTCTGTGACCTTGGACAAATGGCTTGCTCTCCCCACCTATAAAGTGGGGAAGGGGCAAAGTGCTAAGGTCTACCTGCTCTAAATCTTCATCCGTTTGTTTTTCTTTCATCGATTGTGATCAAAGTTAATGATGAAGTATTTCCAATAAAAAAGGCACACAAAAAAGGGACACCTGGGTGGCTCAGTCAGTTACATGTTGGACTCTTGATTTCAGCTTGGGTCATGATCTCAGAGTGGTGAGATGGAGCCTGCAGCAGGCTCTGCGCTCAGAAGGGAGTCTGCTTGAGATTCTCCCTCTCCCTCTCCCCTTTGCCCCTCCCTCTGCTCATGCTCTTTTTCTAAAAATAAATAAAATCTTTTCTAAAGAAAGGTACAAAAAATGGGCACCTGAGTGGCTCACTCAGTTGAGTGACTGACTCTTGGTTTCAGCTCAGGTCATGATCTCGGGGTTGTGGGATCTGGTCATGCATCTGGCTCTGTGCTTGTTGGGGAGTCCACTTGGACTCTCTCAGCACCTCCCCCTCTGCTCGCTCTCTCTCTCTCAAATGAATAAATAGAACTTTTTTTTTTTAAGGTACAAAGGATATGACAGACACCCATGTACTTGCCTACACAGATTTAACAAGTATTAACATCATGCTCCATATTTCTTAAAAATAAAAAGACTAAAATAAAAATAATAATCCAAAGCTCTTCCTTATTTCCCCTGTTCATATAACCATTATTCTCAAGTTGCTATAGATCCTTCTTGGGACACCTGGGTGGTTCTGTGGTTGTGCGTCTGCCTTTGGCTCAGGGCGTGATCCTGAGGTCCTAAGATCGAGTCCTGTGTTGGGCTCCCCTGCATGGAGCCTGCTTCTCCCTCTGCCTGTGTCTCTGCCTCTCTCTCTGTGTCTCTCATGAATAAATAAATAAAATCTTAAAAAAAAAATCCTTCTTGTCCACCCATAGATGCTTTTACCATGTGACTAATCATCAGAATGTGCAATATTATATTAATATGTGTATAGATAAATACTACACATATGTAATATATATAATACATATATTAACAATATGTGTTTATAAATAGTAAGATACCATGTAAATTCCTTTGAAATTTGAAAAGTGAATCACTTTTCCCTTTCCTTTGAAAAGTGAATCTTGCTTTTACACTCCTGTTTCTGAGATTCATCCATGTTGATACATTCTAATCCATTATTTTAAGATGCTGTCTGTTGTTGTTGTTTTAAAATTTTTATTTATTTATTCATGAGAGAGAGAGGCAGAGATATAGGCAGAAGGAGAAGCAGGCTTCATGCAGGGAGTCCGATGTGAGACTCGATCCCAGGACTCCAGGATCACACCCTGGGCCAAAGACAAGCTTTAAACCGCTGAGCCACCCAGGGATGGTGTTTAAGATGCTGTTTGTATAGTTTTCAGTTGTGACAGTAAACCTCAGTTTATTTATCCATTCTCTTACTGATAGACTGTTTACTGTTTCCTTTTTTGTTATGTGTAGCACTGCTATGAAGATTCTTGTACATGTCCCTCCCACAAACATGTGGGGAGGTTTTTAGGCAAATAGTTGCATATCTTCTGCTCTCTAAATACTTGAGACCATTTTGTTTCCAATTTTAGAATGGTTCTGATATTAAAAATGTAATATGCTAAAGGATTCTATTTCCTCTTGAAAAGACAAGCAGATGGAAAACAGATCAATGGGTGCCAGGTGTAGGGGTTGTTGAGGGGAGGGTGTGATTATAAAAGAGAGAAATAAGGTTTGGGGTTGCTCTATATCCTGATTGTGGTGGTAGTTACACAAATCTATACATGTGTTGCAATTAGAACTGTATGGAAAGGAAAGAAAATCCATTTTAAATTTAAGAATATTTTTAAAATAAAAACGTTTAAATGTAATATGGTGGATATGCCACATATTGCCTAAAACAGCCAGTGGGGCACCCCATAACCAAACAATAATATTTCTTCAGGAAAATATATGAACAATCACATAATTTTTCTTATTTTTAAATTTATCTTACTATTATTTTTTAAGATTTTATTTATTTATTTGACACACAGAGAGAGAGAACCTGTGTTATGAGGGAGAGGGAGAGGGAGAAGCAGGCTCCTCACTGAGCAGGGATCATGACCTGAGCTGAAGGCAAACGTTTAACTGACTGAGCCACCCAGCTGCCCTAAATAATCACATTAAATGGGACAAATTAAGACTTTAAAAAACTCAAATTAATTCAGTTTTTTTTTTATTGTGGTAAAGTGCACATAACAAAATTTACCATCTTAACCATTTTTAAGTGCACAGTTGGTTCAGTGGTATGAAATACAATTAATCACATTATGCAATCATCACCATCATCCATCCACTCAATGTTTTTTATCTTATAAAACTGAAACTCAGGACCCTGGGTGGCTCAGAGGTTTAGTGCCTGCCTTCGGCACAGGGCATGATCCTGGAGTCCTGGGATCGAGTCCTGCATTAGGCTTCCTGCGTGGAGCCTGCTTCTCTCTCTGCCTCTCTCTCTCTTTTTCTCTCTCTGTGTCTCTCATGAATAAATAAATAAAATCTTTAAAAGAAAAACTAAAACTCTGTACCTGTTTAACAATAATTCCCCATTTTGCTTTCTTCCTAATCCCTGAAAACACTGTTTCTGTCTTTATGATTTTGACTACCCTAAGTACCTCATATAAGTGGAATTATACAGTATTTGTCTCTTTGCTACTGGCTCATTTCATTTAGTACAATATCCTCAAGATTCATCCATGTTGTAGTGCATGTGTCAGAATTTCCTTCCTTTTATTTAATTAAATTAAAGATTTTATTTTTCATTATTATTTTTTAATTTTATTTTTAAAGATTTTACATATTCATTCATGAGAGAGACACATACAGAGAGAGACAGAGAGAGAGAGAGGCAGAGACACAGGCAGGGGGAGAAGCAGGCTCCATGCAGGCAGCCCGATGTGGGACTCAATCCAGGGTCTCTAGGATCACGTCCCGGGCCAAAGAGAGGCTCAACCACTGAACCACCCAGGCGTCCCCTTCCTTCCAATTCTAGATCAAGTTTTGTCCTAAAGTGCATTTAAGGCAAACAAACTTAGGGGTGAAAAAAACTTGCAGTTTTCAGAGTTTTTTAATTTGGGAATTGCAGATAAGGAACTGTAGACTTGTACCAGCTTACATTCCCACCACAGATGTATGAGTTCTCCTTCACCCCCATCTATAGCAACATGGTATTATCAGGTTTTTTCAATTTTGGCCAATCTGATCAGCCTGAAACAAGGTCTCTTTTTTTTTTTTTTTTAATTTTTATTTATTTATGATAGTCACACAGAGAGAGAGAGAATGGGGCAGAGACACAGGCAGAGGGAGAAGCAGGCTCCATGCACCGGGAGCCCGACGTGGGATTCGATCCTGGGTCTCCAGGATTGCGCCCTGGGCCAAAGGCAGGCGCTAAACCGCTGCGCCACCCAGGGATCCCAAGGTCTCATTATTAATATTTGAATTCCCACGATTACTAATGAGGTTGAACATTTTTTTGTTTATGACCATTTGATAGCTTGTATGTTCATAAGAATATGTCCATATCTTCCAGGTTTTCCAATTTGTTGGCACATAAATTTTCGTAATATTCTCTTCTAATTGTATGTCTGTGGTGCCGGTTGTGGTCTCTCCTTTTTCATTGGTGATTTTATTTATTTGGGTCCCTTCTCGTTTCTTTTTGATAAGTGTAGCTAGCGGTTTATCCATTTTATTAATTCTTTCGAAGAATCAACTCTTAGTTTTGTTGATCTGTTCTACTGGTTGGTTGGTTTGTATATTTGTTTCTGCCCTATTCTTTATTATTTCCCTTCTTCTGCTGGCTATAGGCTGTATTTGCTGTTCCTTTTCTAGATCCTTTATGTGTAAGGTTAGGCTGTGTATTTGAGACTTCTCTTGCTTCTTGAGGTGGGCTGGTAATGCCAGTTATTTCCCTCTTAGGACCACCTTTGCTGTGTCCCAAAGGTTTTAGACTGTCATGTTTTCGTTTTCATTTGCTTCCATGTACTTTTTAAATTTCTTCTTTAATTTCCTGGTTAAGGGCAGCCCTGGTGACTCAGCAGGTTAGCGCCACCTCCAGCCCAGGGTGTGATCCTGGAGACCCGGGATCGAGTCCCACGTCGGGCTCCCTACATGGAGCCTGCTTCTCCCTCTGCCTGTGTCTCTGCCTCTCTCTCTCTGTGTCTCTTGTGAATAAATAAATAAAATCTTAAAAAAATAAAATCTTTAGGGGTTCCTGGATGTGGCTCAGTCTGTTGAGTGTCTGTCTTTGACTCAGGTCACCATCTCAGGGTCCTGGGATCCAGCCCCACATCAGGCTCCTTGCTCCTTGGGAAGTCTGCTTTTCTCTCTCCTTCTGTGTCCTCCCCACTGCTCATGCTCTGTCTCTTTCTCTCTCTCAAACAAAGCAATAAAATATTTTTTAAAAATAATAAAATCTTTTAAAAATAAATAAATAAAAATTAAAAATATCTGAATAGAGCCTGAGGAAGAGATCTGATGTTATATTTTGCATATATTAGCCACTTACTCTGCTAGCATGATCTATTGATACCTTCTTTTTTCACTGATTCATAGTAACACCCCCTCTGTCACAGCCCAAGTTCCCATCAACATGTGATCCTTCTCTGGGTCTTCCACTCAGTTCCATGCTCTCTTTGTCTACCTTTGCTAATATGAAGTGTTTATACATGGCAGGACAACCCCCTCCCTCCTTATTCTTCTACAACAGTGTCTTAATGATTCCTGACCCTTTAGTCCTCTACTTTTTTACAAAAATTAAAGGAAAATATTTCTGTTTCTGTAGAGAAAAATGCTGGATTTTGTTGAGTATTATCCATGGGCCACAATTCTGTTAGTAAAGAGCGAGGACAACATTGTTGTTTTTTTTCCTCGGAGAGAGGGCAGTCATACCTCATTCATTCTGAGGTTACCTTTCAGTAACCTCCAACGTCTAGAAAACACAAGAAAACAAGAGAAGACTACAGGAGGTCTCTGAGAAGCTACAGACAGAGCCTATGCACTAAATCACATGCTTTGCCACAGGAGAACCTCTCAGGCCTCCCTCAGCACCCGTTCACTTTTACCCTAGTCACTATTCTAAGAAACTTGATTATCTGGTTTCCTAGCCTACAGTGAAGTAAAAGCTTCAGCTTAGAAGAGGATATCCAAGGGAAAAAAAAAAACAAAAACCAACAACAAAAAAAACCAAATGTTGATGACTAAGCCTGTCAACAAAAATAAATAAATAAGAAGTCCAAATCCTCAAAATAGATGAGGGAATATAAGAGGGCAACAGAGTGTGGCCTCTCACTTCCGGCTTGGAGGCACTGCTGTGCATTTTGTTTAAAAAAAAAAAAAAAAAAAAAAAAGGCAGCTCTGCTCCTCAGGTCCAGTCATTCAGGAGCCACCTTTACCTTGTGGCTTCCAGGCTGCTCTGGCTGTGGCCATTCCCCTCAGAGGTGAGGAGGGGAAGTGGAGAAAGTCGAATCCAGCATTTTCTCGTAGGCAAGTGGGGTGGGCTGGGCTGGGCACCCGCCACCAGGTCTCACGGCTGAAAGGCTGGCCTAGTGACCCTACCCAGCCACACGGGGACTGAGAGACAGTCCCTTCCTGAGGAAGCAGGTCACATAGGGCCCCCGTAGGACTTTGACTCACATTCTGAGTGAGACAGGGCACCATCTGTATGTTTGAGCCCAGCAACGATGTGATTTGACTTGTGAAATATCCTTCCAGCTGTCCATGTTGAGAAAGCCAAGGGGGGGTGAGGGTTGGAGTCAAGGGCCAAAGCAGGGAACTCAGTCTGGTGACCTGCTACTCAGGTGGAGCTGACATCTTCCTCCCTGTTCGGCTTCCACGACATTCCTCACACTCCAGCACCTGGCCCCTCCAGGTCGGAGCCTCCACAGCCCCCCGCCTGGAGCAGGTGCTCAGCTGTCTGTTTGGAGCATGTTGGAGATGCCTGAGGTAACAGCTGGAATCCAGCCTGTGGGCCGGGGTTCTCTGGTTACATGTAGCACAGACCAGTCCTGGCTGTCAAAGGGACAGGGAAGGGAAGGGAAGAGAAAGAAACTTGGGAGGAGCCCCAAACCCACAGGAAGCCTGGAGCACGAGGCTCAGAAGAAGAACGGGAAGCAGAAGAGAAGTTTCTTCAGCAGTCGGGTTCTGATGCTGGGCTAAGGAAGCCACCTGCCCCTCTGGACCTGGTTTCCAAGTCCTGGGAGGGGCTCACTGGAAGGATGATGGTGCTGTGATGTGGCTTTGGTCTCATGGGGACATGGAGAGGCAGAACCGTAGTCCAGAAAACCTTCAGACACCCCTTTGGCTTCCACGAGGAGAGGGCAAATTGCCTGATTCATTGTCTCAGCTCAGGGACAGGAGTGGCAGGTCATGGGAAAGGAAACCAGAGAGCTGTTAGGGGAAGTGAGTGCTGGGTGGCCGAGAGCCAGCAAATGTCCACTACGATGTCCTGGAGCTAGGGGAGCACAGAGGCAAGACCTGTGGCCTGTGAAGAAGCATCTTGCTCACCTTCGCGTCCCTGTAGGTAACACAGCACCTGGCGCTCAGTAGGTGCTCACCTAACATTTACCCAGCGACCTAATGATGGGCTGACCAGCCATGGAAGCCCAAGGACTATCAGTGTCTCTTGAAACATCCATTTTATGAATGAAAGGGGATGAAATGGCAGCAGTCTCAATGAAAAGATTTGCAAAAAAGAAAAAAAATAGTCTCCAGGGAGAAATTATAGCCCTGTTCCTTCTAACCCTTCCTAAAAGCCCTGCCAATCTAGCTCTGAGCAGGATTAACATTTATTTAAAGCAATTGACCCCATGCAGCCTGGCTGATTGCATTGGACGCAGTGGAGAGATTGGGCAGTAGGGGGTGGGCTGGCCTCCAAACTCTCAGAAACTAAGGATCTGGCCCTGACAGGGCATCCAGGAGTGGAGCCCAGTGGCCTCTAGGGAAGAGCCACACTGTGTGTGATGTGAAGCCAGGGTCTTCCAAGGAAATCCACAAGACCGGGCACCAAGAATGTCATCATCTGGGTCTAGGGGCTTGGCTAGAGAGCAAACCTGGAGGTCCACATGAAGACCAGGGATCTCTGAATGTGCTTTGGGGCCTCGAACATCACAGAAGTGCCCAGGAGCCTGCAACCGGAGCAGAAACACACCTTCAAGTTTTTCATGGAAGATTCTATTTGAATAAGGCGTTCTTCTCATAATAACAAGAAATGTGGGGTCTAGTTCACTGACCCAGGGCACACTCATTTTATACAGTGCTTTGGTTTTGTATGTGGGAAGGATTCTTGTTATGTGACATTTTTTTTAGATTTATTTATTTATTTTAGAAAGAGAGAGTGTGGGGAGGGGCAGAGGGAGAGGGAGAGAGAATCTCATGTAGACTCCCTGCTGAGCACAGAGCCTGACGTGGGGCTCCTTCCCATGACCCTGAAATCATGACCCCAGCTGAAATGAAAAGTCGGACATTTAACCGACTGATCCACCCAGGTGCCCCAGTTATGTGACATCATTAAGCCTTAGTTTCCTCATCCGTAGAATGAGGAGAGCACTGGGGATTGTGGTGAGATTAAACAGGCTGGGGCATGTGGCCAGGCATTATTTTGGTATACTCACCAATGTTCATTTTTCTCTGTGTTCCATTCCTCTTTCCCTCATACAGGCAGCTTTGAGGACTGAGGCAGAGCAGAGAAGAAGAGGAGGGAAACAGAAGTAGCCTAAAACTCTTAATTGTCAACTATACTTCAATCAATCAGTCAATAGCAAAAAAAAATTAAGTTGAAAATGTTTTTATTTTTTTAAAGATTTTATTTATTCATGAGAGACACAGAGAGAGCGAGAGGCAGAGACAGAAGCAGGCTCCATGCAATGCAGGGAGCCCGACGTGGGACTTGATCCCAGGCTCCACAATCACATCCTGGGCCAAAGGCAGGTGCTAAACCGCTGAGCCACCCAAGAATCCCCTGAAAATGTTTTTAAAATGAAGCTCTTTTAAGAGCCTAAGCCCTCAGGAGAATTGAGATGGTTTCTGGAGGTGATAAAGGGAGAAAAGTGCATGCAAGTTTCGAGTCCCGCTGGCTGGAAGCTGTGGGGAGAGGAGACCACCCCACCCCCTCAACTCCTGAACCAGGAACAGGTGCTCTGGCCTGAAGAAGAATGACAGAGGGCAAGAGATCTGTGGGCCCCAGAGCTGTTTTTAGGGAGGTGGCAGGAGTTTGGGGCAAATGGGTTGGGGATGCACCTAAGCTGGGACTGTGACCATAACAAAGAGGGAAACATTGGGCCTATGGGGGCCCTGTGGACCAGGCAAGGACAGCCTCAGAAGTGACTTGGCGACTGTTGTATGAGGACCACACACCATGCTTCTATCATGCAGCATTGCATTAAGGCCTCAGAACTACAACATAACTCCTGGAAGAAGTTATATATTTTCCCCACCAGCCTGATGGAAAACAAACTAGAAGTCAAAAATGAGGCTCAGTGATAGAAAACAAAGAAAGTTCTATCTCTTGTCTCCTTGGGGTTCCTGGGCACTGAGAGAAAGTTCAAGCCTATGGATGTAAGGCCTGGATCCAGAGGAGGGGCTGCACACACACTCTCCATCCCTCCTCGGCTTTCCTTCCAGACCTTGTACATAATGCTTCCTCCTCCTTAGGCCCCAGCTGCTCTGTGGTCACAGCTAGCTCTGGCTTCCTCTTGAGGGTGGAGCCACATTTTATGACCTCTGTGAAACATCGTGGGGCTACTTCTTCCTCTGGGTCAGTTAGACTCTTGCAGGCACTGGAAAGGATGGTACAGGCTGGTCTTTCTCTTTTTAGGAAAGATTTTATTTATTTTTCATGATAGACACAGAAGGAGAGAGACAGAGATTTAGCCAGAAGGAGAAGCAGGCTCAATGCAGGGAGCCTGATGTGGAACTCAATCCCGGGACCCCGGGATCACGCCCTGAGCCGAAGGCAGATGCTCAACCACTGAGCCACCCAGGCGTCCCCAGGCTGGTCTTTCAAAGGCTCCCCATGCCCCCCTCAACTCAGCCCTCGAGAGGGCCATGTGGCTTGATCCCAAGACTTGGCGAGACAGCCACAGACATCTGCAAAGTGATGAAAGGAGAGGAGGAGCCTAAGAAGAAAACAGCTTTCACACATGAAAATGCCTGGAAATGTTTTCCAGACACATTCTTCTTCTCTGGGGTGAAGGCCCCCAGAGCCTGGGACCTAGGGCTCCTGGGAGTGACTCAAGGGGCCTGAACAGATATACAATTACTCCCTCTCTGCAGCATGTGTACGAGCATGTGTGTATGTCTGGATGTGTATTTTGTGTGTGTATGTATGCGTGTGTGTGAGTGAGTGTGGGTGTGGGTGGGTGTGTCCATCCCAGGACAGGGCCTCTCCCTAGATCTCTGGAGCTGGTAAGGCATTAGCAATCCCCTAAACCCAACCACTTCTTTCCCGGGATGCAGAGACCACGGCCTGAGAGACACGGCCTGGCTGAGGCCACACCGTTCTCCAGAAATAAAGCAGGAAGTAGCCCAGGACTGTGAAGTGGTTTTACCTGCACCCCCGCACTGGCCTCTCTTGCTTGGTGGTGGTCATAGCCACTGGATGAAGATGGCCCAATTGGCATGCCCAGCACTGGCCCTCACCTCAGGCAGGCCCATGCTTTATAATTTTCCCAGGTTATGTCAATCCATTCACTCCTTACAGTCATCTTTCAAAGGGACATTTTATTTTCTTCTTCTTCTTCTTCTTTTTAAAGATCTATTTATTTATTTGAAAGAGAGAGCACATGCAAGAGTGGGGTAGGGGGAGAGGGCAGAGAGAGAGAGAAAGCCTCAAGCAGACTCTACGCTGAGCATGGAGCCTGACACAGGGCTTGATCCCAGGACCCTGAGATCATGACCTGAGCCAAATCCAAGAGTCAGATGCCTAACCAACTGAGCCACCCAGGCAGGCGCCCCTCATGAGGACGTTTAAACCTGTACTTCTCAGATGAGGAAACTGGACCCAGTTGTGGTTTACTTCCCACAGCTAATGCTCATTCTATTTATAAAGCGTGATTGACATTTCTGAGCACGTACTCTGCACCAGACACTGTTTTGTTTTGTTTTTTTTTTTAATTTTTATTTATTTATGATAGTCACAGAGAGAGAGAGAGAGAGAGGCAGAGACATAGGCAGAGGGAGAAGCAGGCTCCATGCACCGGGAGCCCGACGTGGGATTCGATCCCGGGTCTCCAGGATCGGGCCCTGGGCCAAAGGCAGGCGCCAAACCGCTGCGCCACCCAGGGATCCCCAGACACTGTTTTAAACACTTCATACGTGTTAACTCATTTTGTCCTAATTGTGGCAGGTACTATGATTAGCGTGGTATAAATGAGGCCTCTAAAGCACAGGGCTTAAATAATTCACTACGATTTAAAAACAGGGGTGCCTGGGTGGCTAAGTGGTTGAGCATGTGCCTTTGGCTCAGGGTGTGATCCTGGGTCCTGGGATTGGGCTCCCCGCATGGAGCCTGCTTCTCCCTCTGCCTGTGTCTCTGTCTCTCTCCCTCTTTCTCTGTGTCTCTCCTGAATAAAACAAATAAATAAAAATCTTTAGAAAAAAGGAAAAGAAGTGAGACAGGGAAGGGAGGAGAGCCTTTGATGTCTGCATAAATAAGCAAGGTGGGCAACCAGGGTTCATTCCCACCAGGGACCAGCTGAGAGGCTGCAGAGACTGCACATCAGGATTCAGCAGGGGAGGGAGAGCACTCCTCATTGGTTGAGGGTCTCACCCAGGGTATTGGCAAATCCCTGGCCCTTCTGAGCTGCCCCCACTCCCGCCATGGGCTTCATATCCAGGGAAGTCACCTTCATAAAGTACCATCAGCAGTTGACTCCAGGTGGCCCAGGGGACACAGGCATGGCCACATCTGCTACCTAGAATTAGGCCTAACATATGGGTGCTCAACAAATGCTCATCTTCTTCCCTACTCGCTATAGGTCCTTTTGTTGTTGTTGGTTTTTGTTTTATTTACCCAGACATTCCTGAAAATCAATAGCATTGATTTCATTAAGTGTCTGTTGTCCACGTGAGATTTGCCTTCACAACATCATGAAATTTTCATATTAAAGAAAAAATGCACCAGTTAGAAAACTTGCTTTATCAGATCAGTACCCAATTATTACTTCATAAAAATCATAGTCTCTTTGAATGTTCATAGCAGCACTATTCAATAGCCAAATGGTGGAAGCAACCCAAATGTCCGTCGATGGATGAATGAATTAAAAATGGTGGTGTATCCTTACAGTGGAATATTATTCGGTCATAAAAAGGGTTGAAGTACTGATACATGCTGTAGCATGGATGAACCTCAAAGCATTATGCTATTCTTTCGAAGTCAGGCACAAAAGGCCACATAATGTATTATTCCATTTCTATGAAATGCCCTGAATTGTTAAATCACAGCAGACTGTGGTTGTCAGGCTATGGTCTCCAGGATCACACCCTGGGCTGAAGGTGGCGCTAAACCACTGAGCCACCAGGGCTGCCAGAATTTTTTTTTGTTTTAAATGGTTAACTATATGTTATGTGAATTTCACTCATATTTAAAAAAAAGATCTCTTCCGATGCAGCTCTCAGGTGAGCTGCATAGGAAGCAGGAAAGTGACCTCCCCTGCCCAGAAAGTCCTGCCAAAGGGATCCTGGGGTCAATCACAAATTAAAAGAGAACAATGAAATGGTATTTTTTTGTCTTTCAATCTGGGATATGTTTTCACAAATAATAATCCAATTTGGCATGAGTATATTCAAAAGGGCATTCTGACACATTTCTGGTGAGATAAAAATGAGTCTAGCCACTCTGGAGGTAAGTTTGCCATTTTGTATTATAAGCGTTTAAATTGTTCAGGTCTTTTTATTCTTTTAATTTTTAATTTTTTTTACAGATTTACTTATTTAACACGCATAGAGAGAGAGAGAGAGCACAAGCAGGAAAGAAGCAGAGAGAGAGAGGGAGAAGCAAGCTCTCCACTGAGCAGGGAACCTGATCCCAGGACCCCGGGACCATGATCCTAGCCAAAGGGAGACACTTAACCAACTGAGCCACCCAGGCACCCCTGTTCAGGCCTTTTTATTTTTTTATTGTATTTTATTTTTAGATTTTAGATTTTATTTATTTATTCATGAGAGACTCAGAGAGGGGCAGAGACACAGGCAGAGGGAGAAGCAGGCTTCTTGTGGGGAGCTGGATGTGGGACTTGATTGCAGGACCCCAGGATCATGACCTGAGAGGAAGGCAGTTCACCCAGGCATCCTCTACCTCCTACCTTATATCAAAACAAATTCCAGAGGGGATTAAGAACTAGTTGTTGAAGAAGAGGAAGGAGGAGGAGGGGAATGAGGAGGAAGCTGAGGTGGAAGAGAACTAGGGAAATCTTTGGTACTCAAACGGGAACAGTCCTACAAGCAAAAAGCAAAGGGAAAAAGAATACAAGAAAACATCAAAAGGTCGGACCGCATCGAAATGTAAAGCACTATGTGTTAAAAATGACCAAAAACAAGGACGTCTGGGTGGCTCAGTGGTTTAGCGCCTGCCTTTAGCCCAGGGTGAGATCCTGGAGTCCCAGGATCAAGTCCCACGTCGGGCTCCCTCCGTGGAGCCTGCTTCTCCCTCTGCCTGTGCCTCTGCCTCTCTCTTTCTCGTCTCTCATTAATAAATTTTCATGAGTAAATAAATAAAACCTAAGAAAAAATGACCAAAACAAAACGAAGAGGTTGCAACGCATCTGAGAGTCTTGACATTTTTTTTAAAGATTTTATTTATTAAAAAAAAAAAGATTTTATTTATTTATTCATGAGAGACAGAGAGAGAGACAGAGAGAGAGAGAGAGGCGCGGCGGCCTGTCCCCAGTCGCCCTCCCTCCCTCCCGGCCGGGCCGCAGACCTGGGGCAGGCCCCTCGGGCCTGGTTTGGATTCACCCACGCGGGCCTCTCGATTTCCTAACTGGCTCACTCAGGGGACAGGTGTCTGAAGAGTCCCCACTAAGTGCCAGGCAGGTCAGGAGACACTGACAGAAGCCGGGGCCGTGGGAGTTCAGGGTGTGTCACCGCGGGGCCCTGGATGCTGGGCTGGCCTGGGCAGGTCCCCAGATCCCTGGGCTCCCTGTCGCGTATCAAGTTTAGCTGATCAAATTGGACCGTCTAGTCCTGGCATTAGATTCCCTTGGGATTTAACCCTATCACCTCTCCCCGCGGCTGCACTAGGTGCCCTGGCTCTGGTGTCCCGAGCACCCCCCACCCTCCACCCCGGACCTGCCCATTGAGCCTGGGGCCCAGCTGGGGCTGGGATTCCAGCCCAAGGTGGCCTTCCGCCTCCTACTCCTCCCCCCCTGCCCGCCCTGTCTTCTCTCTACTTCTCATCCTGCCTTGGGGTGTCCCAGGGCTGCATTTCCTTTTCACTTGTTAAAAAACAAAATTCAACAGAGTAAATTTAAAAATCTGGTGAATCCATGATTCCAAAATTCATGAATGAGGCAGCATCCCAACTAGCAAGTAGAGAGGAGGTCCGAGCAATGGTACTAAATGGAAGATTTTGTTTGCTTGTTTGTTTTGTTTGTTTGTTTTTTAAAGATTTGATTTATTTATTCATGAGAGACACACACACAGAGAGAGAGAGAGGCAGAGACACAGGCAGAGGGAGAAGCAGGCTCCACGCAGGAAGCCCAATGCAGGGACTTGACCCAGGGACCCTGGGATCACGCCCTGAGCCAAAGGTAGATGCCCAACCGCTGAGCCACCCAGGTGTCCCAAATGGAAGGTTTTTATAGGAAGGAGCCTGGAGCAAGAAAGTTATTAGCCTCCCCCCGCCCCCACCCCCAAAAAATAAGAAGAAATAAAAAGGATTGTGCCAGGCACAGTGGCTTTCCCTTAGCGGCAATCACAAGGGGTCTTAGCAGCAGCTGATCTCATCTTCCTTTAGAGAACGAGGTGCCCACTCACCCCTAGCAGACTCCTTGGTGCTGGTCGGAAGATCCTAAATGACGGGTTCTGACTGCATTTCTTGGGAAGGCCGAAACTGCCCTTGGATTCAGTACTGAGCCCCTGTTTGGGGACCAGCCTAAGTGATGCCATTTGGGGCCTGTGGGTTTCTTTTTGACCTTCTCCAAAATTTTCACTTTTGGCTAATAAAGAGGATGCTTTTGTCACCTGGTTCTAAAATGTGTGCTGCTGGACCTCAGTGAAGCTAGAAGCACCCTGCATAGACCGGATCTGTTCAGAGGGAGGCCGGGGGTGTGGCTGGGGAGACCCAGAAACCAAGGGCCTCTCTGGGGGAGGAGGAAGCGGCGTGGAAGGAAGAAGCCGTGGGCCAGAGCAGCACAAAGACGGTCTGTGCCAGCAGGGAGGTCAGCGAGTCACGTGGAGGAGGGGCTGAGGCCAGAAGAAACCAAGCTGTTCCTCTCCTTCTCTTCTTCCTTCCTCTTTCCTGCAGCCCCCCAGCCCCCCCAGCTTGAGCTTGGGTCTGACACTGAAGCCATCCTGACACTGCTGCTGCCTGGGCCTGAGTTTTGCTGACGCTGCCAACTCATTCACCCCCTCTGTCCCCTGCCCGGCTTCCTGGCAGCCCCCGAGCTTCAGAGATGGCTCTGCCTGCTTCATGGGTGGACACAGGCTGAGAAGGGCTAAATGACTTGCCAGGAAACACTGGGAGGGGGCGGGGGGGGGGGGTTACCTGAGGCCCCAAGCTCCCCACTCCAGAGGCCCCAACAATTGGGAAGCAGGTGCACTGTGCCTTTGCTGGATGGCTTGTTCGTAGGTTTGCAGGGCTCCATTTGTTTTTAACCTTTTAAAAATTATTTTTTTAATGTTTGCTGTACAATGTCCAAGTAACACAAAAGCATCTAAAATAGAATCTGGGAGCACCTGGGTGACTCAGTGGTTGAGTGTCTGCCTTTGACTCGGGTCATGATCCCGGGATCGAGTCCCGTATCAGGCTCCCTGCAGGAAGCCTGCTTCTCCCTCTGCCTGTGTCTCTGCCTCTCTGTGTGTGTCTCTCATGGATAAATAAATAAAATCTTAAATAAAATAATAAAATAAAATAAAATAGAATCCAGTGAAAGTCTAATTCTCTGCCCCCCTTCATATCTCACTGTTAACATCTTGGTATAAATGCTTCCAAGCTTTTCCAACAATAAACAACAGACAGGCAAACAAATATAATTGAGCATACCAGTCTTGGACTTTCTCTGTTCTCTCCCCATAGCTTTATCTCTTTCTTAGAAAGCCTCCTGATATCCCGGCGTGTGGCTAACCCGGCCCTCCCAGATGCACAAGTAAGTCGTTTCCTGGTTTTGTCTTTACAGGTACACATCCTTGTGCACCGTGGGAACATCTCTGGGTAGAATGTTTTTTTTTTTAAGATTTATTTATTTATTCATTCATTCAGAGAGAGAGAGGCAGAGACACAGGCAGAGGGAGAAGCGGGCTCCATGCAGGGAGCCCGATGCAGGACTGGATCCGGGGTCTCCAGGATCACGCCCTGGGCTACAGGCGGCGCTAAACCACTGCGCCACCAGGGCTGCCCGGTTGAATGTTTTTAAAAGTGGAATTGTGAGACAAAGGAAATTCATGTTTCTGTTAGTCCCTTTAAAAGCTCATGATTGGGGCAGACCGGGTGGCTCAGCAGTTTAGCACCGCCTTCAGCCCAGGGCCTGATCCTGGAGACCCGGGATCTAGTCCCATGTCGGGCTCCCTGCATAGATCCTGCTTCTCCCTCTGCCTATGTCCCTGCCTCTCTCTCTCTCTCTCTCTCATGAATAAATAAATGAAATCTTAAAAAAAATTTTTTTTAATTAAAAAAAAAAAAAAAAAGCTCGTGATTGCAGGGAGCTGACAGGGGCAGGGCTGTACGGAGCCAGCAGACAGCAGAGAGCAGTTCGCAGTTCCGAGGTCAGCCTCCAGTGATTCCCTCCCTCACCGCCTGCTTCCTTGCTGTCTGCCTGTCCCCCGCCCCCAGCCAGGAAGCAGCTCAGGCTAAAGCTGCCTTTGTGCACAAGCCCTGGGCTCCTTCTGTCACCCCGACCCCTTCCTCCCTGCCACACAACCTTCTTATTTACCATCAAACACTTCCCTGACCCTACAGCTGTCAGCACCACCAACTGTCCCACCAGGGGCGCCACCAATCCAGCCGTGGACTCCAAAGGCTTCCCTTTGCAGCCTGGTAGCTCTGCCCACTAGCTTTGGTGACAAATCCCCGTTCCCCCCCTTTTAAGGCAGTGACAAAGACGGAGAAACTGGCTCAGAGCTGGACCTGGATCTGCCTGTAGTGTGTCTGCTTATTGTCTTGTTACGGGGTCTGGGGTCCACTCCAGGGGCATTGGGTGAGTGGTGTGGGCCAGTGGAACAGTAGGGTCTCATGGAACCAGTCTACATGCTCAGCTCCAAGCCAGGCACTAGGGGTGCCCAGCCTACCATCTTTCCTTCAAGGAAATATTTTTATATTGGACAGCAGAAAAGATAGTAACCTTCCCCACTGAAATGCAAAACCCCCACAACTCTGGCCTGCTTCACAGGCCTGCATGAATCCTCTGTCCTTTCCATACCTTAATATTTCATCCACCTTTCATGAGCTGGACTGGGCTATGGATGTGAACCCCAAAGAAGCAGCAGCTGCCTGTTTTTCAAGCTGGATGCCAAACCATTTTTGGTAGAATAATACCTGGTGCTGGCGAGGCTATGGGGAGATTATTAGATCCACCCATGCTGCTGCCTGTGGCTTACACAGACTCTGCACTTCAGGAAAGCCATCAGGCAGGTGCACAAGAGCTATGAGGTGTTAACTTTTGACTCACAGCCCGTCTTTGGCATTACAAGTTTCCTTCTTCAGGGAGCTATTTTTAACAGGAGAAAAGAGGGAGCAACCTCCAATGTCTAGCCAGAGCCAGCTTGTTCCTTAGATAGAAAGCGCCTTAGATCTGGGGCCTTTTCTCTGTGCATATGGGCTGCCAGAGGCTGGAGCAGCCCGAGCTGGCTGTCAGGAAATGTTTTTGAGGAGAGCTGCAGTGAGGTGTGGTGGTCAGAGGTGCAGCTCTGAGAGCCAGCCTGCCTGATTCAAGTCCCATCTCTGGGGCCGCCTGGGTGGTGGAGTTCGTTAAGCATCTGCTTTCAGCTTGGGTCATGATCCCAGGGTCCTCGGATTGAGCCCCACATTGGGCTCCCTGCTCAGTGGGGATCCTGCTTCTCCCTCTCCCCCTACCCCTACCCTTGCTTGTGTGTTTTCTCTTTCTGTGTCAAATAAATAACATCTTTTTTTTTTTTTTAAGATTTTATTTATTCATGAGAGACACAGAGAAGCAGAGACACAGGCAGAAGGAGAAGTGGGCTCCCTGCAGGAGCCCAATGCAGCACTTGATCTTGGGATCCCAGGATCACACTCTGAGCCAAACGCAGATGCTCAACCACTGAGCCACTCAGACATCCCAAATAAATAAAATCTTAAAAAAAAAAAAAAGTCCCATCTCTTCCACTAAGTTGCTGCGCAGCCTAAAAATTTCTATCACCTCTCTGTGCCTTAGTTTCTTCTGTAAAACGAGGATGGTGATTAGAGCAGGACCAATCTCATGGGATTATTATAAGCATAAAGAAGGTAAAATATGGGATGCCTGGGTGATTCAGTGGTTAAGCATCTGCCTTTGGCTCAGAGCGTGATCCTGGAGTCCCAGGATCGAGTCCTGCATCAGGTTCCTTGAGGAGCCTGCTTCTCCCTCTGCCTATCTCTGTGTCTCTCATGAATAAATAAATAAAATCTTTTTTTAAAGGTAAAATATGTGAAGAAGTGTATAAAATTATTAGCTATCATTATCACTGAACAAACCAAAACATTCTGAAATATGTGGCGAATATAAATGGTAACTATGAAAAGTTAAAAAAAAAAAAAAAAAAGATAACCGGGGCACCTGGCTGGCTCAGTTGGAAGAGCAGAAATTCTTGATCTCTGAGGCCTTGCTCTGCCCAAGGGCAGGTACCACTGCTATCTAAGGAATGAGCCTGGGGAGGCAGGAGCTCCTGGGGCGGGGAGCAGAAGGTATTCTTTGAAATGGAACAGGCTGCGGAGTAGGAAGGCCACAGGGAAGTTCCCCAAGGTTCTCCCTGGTTTCTGGTGGTCCCCAAGGCCCCTCCTTTTGAGTCTATGGAGACTACTGGAGCACTGGTTCCAACTAGAAGTGTGAAAGGAAACAGCACCAGTTTCCCAGTCTGGGCTCTGCTGTGAATTTCACCTTGTCTTGATCCAGTTGATTGATTTCGGTAAAATGAAGAGTTTGAACCAGATCGGTGGTTTTCAACAGGGAACTCACTTCTGTGTGGCCTGGGCTGTGGTTCAGACTCAGAATCTCCAGGGACAGGGCCTGGCACATATGCTTTCAGAAATTCCACAAGTAGCTCTCTCTCATGGTCAACACTGGTCTTAACTTATCCATTGCCTGGTGAAGGCCACAGGGCACACTTGCTGAGAGCTCTGGTGGGGTGGGTACAGAACCCCAGGGTACCCCGAGAACTGGCAGCTTAAAGAAAAACAATACTCATCTTGTGCTGTGGGCCAGGCCCTACTCCAATCTTAGAACTACTGAGTCCTTTAATGCTGATAACAACTCTGTGAGGATATAATTATTATCACCACATTTTACAGCCAGAGGCCCACAGAAGCTCTGCTCCTGCTTGAGGTCCCACAGCTAGTTCTTACAGAGCTGACGGTGTGGCTGCAGACTCTGCTGTCAACCCACTTTCTGTTTCTCCTGTGCTAAGCCCAGCAAATGAGGTGGTGAAAAGTGATCCTGTGTGTAGCCCTTTATAGTAATTATGAGGGTGGCTTTTCCATAGCTCGGTAGTGGTTTGCAGGTTTGTTTCCAACTACTTTCTAGACTGGGGTTCTTTGAGGGCTAGGCGCTCTGTCTAGTATCCCTGGCTCCCAGTATGGTCCGCCACGTGGCAAGGGCTCAGGTGCTACTGAGTGGATGAATTGTAATTGAACTCAAGGGGCTCCCCGGGTGGGGTGCATGCGATTGAACACACCCCAAGGAAGTTGAAAGCAAAGACTTTTTATTACCTGGTGCAAGTAAGGAGATAGCAAAGAGCTCTCAAAGCTTTGTCTCCCCGCGGGGTTAGTACAGGAAGCTTTGATGCTATGTGTTGGGGGGCGGGGCAGGGAGCTTGCACATATGTTACAGGACTTACACAGACTCTGTTACTTAGGCAGTGTGACTCAATTGCACATGCCTAGCATGTCAACAGTGCATATGTGACATGTTCAAAAATTGGCAGCGAACCCCTCCCGTGGGAGGTGATCTTAGTATTCAGATGAGCTTAACTTAAGGTAACTTTAGAATAGCTCAGTGCAGGTCCTCAGCTCACACCACCTGAAACTGGTTCCCGTAAAGGGCAATCCGGTGAAACACCAATGGAACACCTACCTGGGTGGTGATGTTGTCTCTTTAGGGGGAAGTGCTGGTCCTGCCCTGGTGTCTCCCTTCCCCCTCTTCCCGTCTCCTGATAGCTTTCAGCCCTCTGATTGGAGTAACTTCCCTTGCCTCCTAGCTAACAGAATGAATGCAGTTAAGACAGGCAGGAATGAATGAATGAATGAATGAATGAATGAATGAATGAATGAACGAACGAACGAACGAAGGAACGAACAAATGTATGGGTGAATGCATGAATGACAGGCAAGTGCCGGAATAGAGGGAGGCCCAGATGCCAAGGAAGCCAGGGGAAGACAACCACTGCCTGGACAGAGCTGGGGCAGGCCTGAGAGGGGGGCTGTGTCCGGACGGGTGCATACCCAGGGAGCAGCTGAACAGTGTCCTCTGACAGTTAATCTGCACACAGCCCGCCTCAGGGAGGTGGCCCCAGCGCTGGTTCCTGTGAAAACCTCTGCCGGCCTGGGGCTGCAGGGCTGTGTTCAATCTGATCCAGTTCCCCAGCTCCCTGTCCATCCCTCCTTGATCCCTCCTGCACACAGGAGGCCTAGGCCGAGGTGTGGGTTTTTAAGGCCTTTAGCATTTACTTCAGAAACAACAAAACACTTAAAACAGTGGCTGATATGCTAAAAAAAAGTCTCCGGCTTGCCTCGAATTTATTTGGGGAAGGGGATAATAAGCCCCCTGTTGCTATGGAGATGTGCTCCCTCAGGAGGCGTGGAAACAGCTTCCTACTTTAGGCCACGCCCTATGCTAAGTGCTTCTGGGGCTAGGTTTTACTTAACCCTGGATCACCCCGGGGTTTGGGTACTAGGATGATGTCTAATTTCATAGGCGAGGAAGAGGAGGTTCTGGAGGCTAAGGACCTTGTTCAAGGCCACACAGCTAAAGTAGAGCAAAGATTTTTTTTTTAAAGATTTAATTTATTCATGAGAGACACAGAGAGAGAGGCAGAGACACAGGCAGAGGGAGAAGCAGGCTTCTTGTGGGACTTGATCCCAGGACCCTGGGATCATGCCCTGAGTCAAAGGCAGAGGCTCAACCACTGAGCCACCCAGGTGCCCAAAAGAAAAATTTGAAGACACCATCAATTCTAAAATATATCCCAATTTTGGAGTTGATAAAATGCAGAGGGAGGACAGTATTTAACCCATGAATATGTTAGAAGTATTCTGATCCTTTATTTTTGACTTGGGCCCTTCCTGGCTATGAACTGCCCTGGCTCCTTTGACAGCATCTATAGCAATTGACCTGGATAAGTCTCCAACCTGGCGCACTGCCATCCTAGTAGCTGGTACTCCTGTTGGGTGAGCTTGTGAGTCTAAGCTTGTCCATGCAGCTGGTGCAAGGGGCTAAGGTTTCCCCCCTGGACTTGGTGACTTGTAACCAGACCTGGTGTTGATCTTTTGAGCCAGTGGCTGTGAGCTCAGCTGACTTTTTCATCTGTAGTGACTGCTCTGTTGCTTCCCGTTTTGGCCCTGTGGCTGTTCACATGGGTAATAGAAATGATTTGAGATAAGCTCCTAAGGGGAGCAGCGTGGAGGAAGAAACTGACCAACACCCAGTGTAATTTCGCCCAGGCAGTGGGCAAAGGACAGAGCCCAAAGGCCATTTTCTCATCTGTGTGGGTTTCAATCTCCAAATTAAATTTGGAGTCAGTCCTTCCATGTTCAAAATTTCCGTGATTCAGTGAAAAGCAGGGCATGTTGGGAAGAGGTTATACCAGACAGCATGCTGACCCAGGGGGGTGGGCAGACACAGGCAGGGACTAGCACAGTCTATGTTGACTGAATACCTTACCTATTGTGCCCATCTGTGGCCACCATGGAGACCTGGAGATAAGCAACTGGAATTCAAATCCTGGATGTCATTTCACTTCTTTCCTTTCTCCCCCAGGAATGTCTGCTGTTTCTCTTCTAAGCTCAACTATTATCATTCAGGCCTGAAACCTGTCATTCCTGCCAAATTATCTTATGGACCTTATGGGTGGGGAGACAGTTGGGCAACACAAAGAAACAGATACCCATGTGCTCGCTCTAGCAGAGCTGCTACTGATTTAAGAGGTACTAAGGAGGTATTCCTGCCAGTCCTATAGAAAGCTTTAACTAAAAAAAAAAAAAAGAAAGCAAGCTTTAACTGTGCTCACCTTCAACAATTAAGGACCGAATGATGGTATGAGACACTCAGGGAATCATGTGACTCACTGGGGGAGCTTCCCATTTTGCCTTAGAGCCCATCAGGCTGAGTGCAAACTTGAGGTTCTTTACGGTTTCCATTTTCTAGTAGCATCATCCCTGGGCTGTTCTCACGAGCTTTCTCAGCTAGCTTTTAAATCTTTATTTTCCTGCAAGAACATTTCATTATTAATTAGCAGTTGGGAAACATGCAAAACCACTCATTGGAGTCACCACTTCATCTGTCATTGCAAGTCCTTTTATTTTTTTTTTTATTTTTTTTTATTTTTTTTGCTTTTTTTTTTGCAAGTCCTTTTAATTCTATTTCCTGATCTACACTAGCGGTTCTTTTCTATGGTTCACACTTTATTTTTGGAGAAAAAAATTTAAAGCATCATTAGTGCTTCAGCCTCATTTAAAACAAAACAAAACAAAATGATCACGGTCATCACTGTTACACGTTTTCAAAACAGTCTAGGGTTTATTTTCAGACCAGAAGAGCGACTCCCAGTGGTATTATATATAGGCAGATAAGTTCCTAGATTTCTATCACTTCTGAAAGAGAAATCACAAGGATAATCATGATTGTCTCCAATAGGGAAAATGCCAGTTAATAAAAATTGAATGAGATTGCTCTTCCTTCCCCAATTCTAGCCTCAATATTTTTTTCCTGACTCAACTCTTAAACCTATATAAAATGCCAAATCACAACCACAAAGCTACTCAACTACCCATAATATAAATAAATTTATACCTTGTTTAAACCAGGTATTTTGCTTTTGGCTAAAAGCAAGCTTTACAGAGCAAAGGGTAGGATGAAACTGTCTACTAATCTTTATTCCTCCTAAACATCTTACCATAAACATAAATAAACGTAAACATAAACGGTTATGATGACCGTTTCTCCAGGTTGCACTTTACTGCTCACAGCTATTACTTCCAAAGCGATTAAACAAAACTCCAGTATACTCCAAATTGATACTTTATTGGATTTTGAAATGGACATGTAACTAACTGGTGTTTAACTTTACTGTAGAAATTTTTTATAATCTATAGTCTATAGTTAAAATGCATTCTTAGGCCAGAACCTGGTCAGAATTACATAGATAAAAACCCACAAACTTTCATTTGATTCATCTGATGGATTCATTCCGATTTCTGGCTTGTGAGAAGAAAACATCTTCTTCCCAAGTATACTTTCCAAGCATTTTCTCATACTTGGGACTTTCTCATCTCTGTGCAGGCTGGCTAATAGCCAAGTCCCCTGCACCCATTAGCCACTGCCTCAACCCACAGGCATGCTAGAGTGGTCCAGCCTTTTTTGGTCTTGCTGCCCAGAGGGTAGTGCAAACCTGTTGAATCCAACTTCACTCTGCCACAAGTAGGCAGGGGACTTCAAGGATCATAAAGTTAAGATTTGCCAACCTAAGATCAAGTTACAGATCTTAAAATCATTTGAGGTCATTTAAATCATGTGACATTGTGAAAGACAGCTTGGGTGCTGAGTGTGAGGTACCCCGGTGGGGCACTACAATAGGAAATTGAATCTGAACATAAATGATCTCACCAGTTCTCCAAATGGCATGCCTCTGGCAAATCGGATAAAGTGTCATTTTGATAAAATCCTCTAGCTAGAATCTGACCCGACCACATCTCTACCTTCCTCTGTCACTCTGAAGTAGCATATCCTATATTTCCTTCTCCATAAACAAATGGAAAATTTAAGCATGTTTCTACTTGACTTCACTAGAGGTTCTTTTCTATGGTTCACACTTTAGTCATCAGACACAGAGAGAGGAAGAGACACAGGCAGAGGAAGAAGCAGCTCCATGCAGGGAGCCTGAAGTGGGACTCAATCCCATGACTCCAGGATCACACCCTGAGCCAAAGGCAGATGCTCAACCGCTGAGCCACCCAGGCATCCCATATTCCACAGTTTTCCATTCACCTTGGCACTATGATTTTCATACGAAAAGGTATCAAGCCATCTGGCCTCAGAGAATGCATCTTCCAAATAGGCAATTTTTACCCGATCAGGTATGTTGGTTAGAGAGTAATTTCATGGTGTGAGAATAAGTAATGGGATCTTATCATTTTCAAACTATAAAGCAGACATTACAAAGTAAAATGCAAAAAGAAAAATCACAAGTTTAAAGATAAGATGCTTTTGTGCTTTTTGTAAAATAGGTGATTCTCAAGAAGTAACTTGGGCACATTTCCTACTGGTTATCAAACTTATAACTTACATCCTTCATAGAGCCAACTCTAAGAACTTCCAGATAATTTCAGTGGCAACAATCAAGTCTTCAAGAGCACACAGGACTAATAAACGTTTTGCTGATTTTACCTCCTCAAAAGGCCCACCTCGCTAGACTTTCCTTTGATAGACTTCCATAAGCCTGTTGGTTCCTCTAAAAGGTTGTATTTTTCTTTCACTCAACAGTTATTTTCCCTTGTTCTAGAGCTTTCCTAGGCCTTTTTTTTTTTAGTTTATTTAAGTAATCTTTATTATTTTTTTTAAAGATTTTATTTATTTATTCATGAGAGAGACAGAGAGGCAGAGACACAGGCAGAGGGAGAAGCAGGCCCGATGTGGGACTGATCCCAGACTCCGGGATCACGCCCTGAGCGGAAGGTAGGCACTAAAACAGCGGAGCCACCCAGGCATTCCAGTAATCTCTACTCTCAATGTGGGGCTTCAACTCATGACCCCGAGATCAAGAGTCATCTGCTCCACTGCCTGAGCCAGCCAGTAAGCATTAGGTACTACAGCAGTGCTCCCAGAACAAATCAATATAAAAATTGCTGCATTCATGAAGTATCAACTCTATAAAGTAGTAGTGCTTATGCTATTCATTACCTTTATTGCTTAATTTGTTGTGGTGCTGCATTGGTCCTACACTGGAGACACACAAAAGCACTAAACCGTCCAACATACTTAAGAAACATTTGTGATGGTGGTTTTTCACAAGTCTTTAATTAAAAAACTCAAAAATATATATAATCAAGCATTTTACATAATGCATACATTCTTAATATCTGCAGGTAAGACAAAAAACAGAAGGCAAAAGCAGATATACTGTATTGCTTCTCTTTGGCAAATCACCAATATTACCCTCTGCAGAACCATATGATACATGTAAAAAAAAACATAAAAAAAACAAGCAAAACCATGGTCTTAAAATTGTCCCTTAGTACAAGTAACAAAATATTTAGCAATAATACAGTAGACGGATTTTGCAAAATAACTAAAATTTATAATACTTTATACCACGGGGTTGAAGTAGCAAGTTGCTTTCCAAAATTAAAGCCCGCAGCAACAGTTATAGTTATGGGCGAGGGTGGGGGTGGGGAGAAATGATGAGAAAAAGACAGACACACACACACCCCTTTCCTAGTTAAACCTTGGCTCTGCTTTTTATTTAATAATGTCACATTCAAATTCTACCCCTTGGATGCCATTTCTAAAGAAAAAAATCCTTTCCTCAGAGGTTTTACTTGCAGGTCAGATGTCTGACTCCACCCCTGACCAAATCTGCATTTTTTTTAAATCAGGAAATTCAGGTTCCTTTAGCCAATATTTACCATCAAACTCAGCGGCCCAGAATCAAAAACAAACAAAAAACAAAAAACAAAACTTCCTTCCACTTTACAGTGAAGATACATATTGAGGCTCTACTGAAGTAATATATACACGTTGTAACTAAGTTAAAAAAGCAAAAGGATCTATTCAACACATAGCAGCTTATATCTAAATATATACATTTATGTATATGTTTTCACAGTTAAATTTTAGGAAAAAAAATTACATTTGATATGTCCGCAAACAGTTCTTCTATAGTCTATAAATAATATTTTTAAATGCTCAAACGATCAAAATGCACTACAAGAATGCATCAAATTAAATAAATCTTCTAAACCTTGAAAAAGATACTTGAAGTCAGTCAAGCTTGAGGTTTGTGTCAAGTGTGCTCTGTCAGCCCCTAGTACCAGGAAGAGAGAGCCCTCTAAATACGATAGGAAAGAAACTCCAAAACTTTGGAAGGAATAGGCAGCTCCTGGACCTCTTGGGTGGGCATCACTCTCCGGATTGACATGCGACATAAATGTTGAAGGCTAGGGACTTGCCTTGGAGTGGCCCAAAAATACACACTTCCATCATGTGTCCTAAACAGAAACAAAACAAAAAAAATCATAAGCTCAGTCATCTACATACATGTAATCTCAATATCCCACCATTCAAACAACTAACATCCAAGGCTGTGTATCAAGAGTCACAAATACACATTAAAACCTAATAAAGGAGCCCTAATCAATGACCTTCTCTATGACAAAGCAGCAGAATTATAAAGAGCCCTTATAGAAGATTTAGTGACAATAAAATACTGGCTACTTTGACTAAAAGCCACCTTAAATTGCCTCTTAAAGAAAATAGAAAAATCAATTTACCCAGCAGCTAAAACACTGCCATCAGTAGAAAAGGCACAGCAAAGACCATTGCTCAAAGGTGCAACTTGAACTGGATAATCCTCATCAATTCTCCAGAACCTCACCATTCTAGAAAGAAAATAAATTGTCCAGTGAGTATCTAACCCAAAATTAAAGGTAAAAGCAACATCTATACTTCAGATAAAAAAAATGCCACTCTAAGTCACAAAATATACACCATACCTGCAATTGTGTGATTGTGTGTGGGCACATGCGTGCACAACACACACACACACACACACACACACACACACACCATTGCAGCCAAGTGATTACTCTAATTTGCTTTATAAAATATTTTCTAGGGATCCCTGGGTGGCGCAGCGGTTTAGCGCCTGCCTTTGGCCCAGGGCGCGATCCTGCAGACCCGGGATCGAATCCCACGTCAGGCTCCCGGTGCATGGAGCCTGCTTCTCCCTCTGCCTATGTCTCTGCCCCTCTGTGTGACTATCATAAGTAAATGAAAAAAAAAATTAAAAAAAAAAAAAAAGAAATCTTCCAATAATTAAAAAAAAAATATTTTCTAGCCTATACCAATCAGTAATTTGGATCAACTCACACTTAAGAGACTATAATGCTTAGCTGCCTTCCCTTCCTAGTGTTCAGATCCATAATGGTCACAACCAGGATCTTTCTCCTTACACTCAATATCTGATCTGTTTTACTCTTTCCAAGGATTTAAAAAGCCTTTCACATAGGTAGAATGTGTCTAGAAACAGCAGAGACCTGATATTCAAAATCTGCACAAACAGAAAAACCATGACTGTTGGCAAAAAAAAAAAAAAAACTCCTCTTTGTTCTTGAAAGATGATAATGAGTTGCTTTTTGAATTAATGTGACCAAACTACTTAATACTGTATCCATGCACATGGCATGATAAAAGCTGAGCAAATGGAATGGCTATCCAGTTCTGCATACCAGTAAGCAGCACAGCTCACTCGTGCAACATTTCATCTTGTAGCCTCAACTGCAGTGGACACAAGTGACTCTGCTTTTACCATGTTTCACTTTGAAAATGTCCTTCTGTTTCAACCTTTACAAGGTATTACTGAAAAATAAATCTGTGAGCTAAGAGCTAATTAAAAATCTACCCAGTCTCCCTACACCAGTTAACAAACAAGAAACACAGAGAAAGGCATACATTATCTTTAGTTTACATGGATACTTGTCAGGTCAATTTTCTTTAAGACACACATCTCCCAAAGTCTTATCTAGAGAAAGAGAAATTAAAACCCACATGGCAGAAAAGCTTTTTTTTTTTTTTTTTTTTTTAAGGCTTGAAAAGGTTTCTAGTAAGTAGAAAGATGAAAGGAAATCTTTAAAAGATAGTAATAGGTCAAACTGTAATTCCCACACTTACTTATCATCAGCAAGGCTTGCAACATGCAGTCCATCATGACTAAAGGACACAGATCGTACCCATCGATCATTTGCTCCTCCAGCAAATATTGGAGTAGGTGGGGGAAACAGGTGCCTGAGGTCAAGTACATGTTTTCGGTGAAAATGTGAGTCACTTCAAGAAGCAAAATTGCCCAGGTACAAAGTACATCTGACTTTGAATAATGTTTAAAGTGGCTTTAATGAACACAATCAAGGAGACTGAGTGGAGCTGATCCAAATTAAATGAAAGGAACCTTGAAAGAATTACCAATCTCCTTTTTACAATGTGACTCCAACATGTTTCAATGGTTTTTCAAAAACCTTGGCCCGAAACTGTAATTAGAGTCCTATACTATTCGAACGACAATAACACAATCTGTATCAAGAGAGCCAAATTTGTTTAGAATTTATATTTAAAGCTTTGATTTATTCAAGGATTTAAATAATACTGAAATTTACAACTATGATATACTACAATTTTAAGTCTTGCATGTTAGTGATTGTAATCATTCATATAGTTTCTTAAACGTTATACTAATAGCCAGACATGAATCCCAGACTACAATTAATTCATGCTGTACCTACCCAAATTCCATCAGAATGTCTCCATTATGCGGATCCCAGATATATACTCGAGTATCATAAGATGCAGTAGCCAGTAATGCTCCATCAGGAGAAAAGTCACAAGCTACAACATCATGGTGGTGTCCTTCTAATTTCCGTATCATGGTATATTTATCCATATTCCAAAGGAAAACCTGCAATAAAAAGGCAAATGTTATAGCTTCATTCAGGCACACAAAGGACAAAATGGCACAACTTAATCTAAAACTGCTAAATTTAATTAACATTATATTAAACATTACAAATTATGAATAATTAAGAGAATATGCTCAGTGTCATAGTCAGATTAAAATCAGTCTTTAAGTTAATTAAAGTAAACATGCAAATTCTATTTCAAATGTTTCTGTTAAATGTTAATTTAAAAATAAGCCTAAACATAAAAAAGGCAATGCAATTTAACCACAAAGTTATACTGAAATCCATTTATTCCAAAAACTAATTAACTAAAATATACAGAAATAAATAGGGTTAAATACTACAAACCCCCTTTTTTTTTTCCAGAAACTACCAAATTTTTAAAAAATATACAGACAGAAAATGTAATGTTAACAAATTGTTACTCCATTGGCATCTCCCTTTGAGATAATCACTTGTTTACAATAGGCTTGGGTCACCAACGTGAGCCTAGGAAGAGAAACAGATACTGCAAGCAAAGAGAAATTTTCACAGCCAAATGAAATTTCTTTGGCAAACAACAAGGATGTTAAACCACATTACAAAACGAAAAGACTACTTTATAAAAATATTACAATTAACACGTCTGTGAATCAAGATTTGCCAATCTTATTTTTCCCAAACCGACCACAATCATTAGTCATTTTAAGCATAAAATATTTAAATTACTTTAGTACAAGTTTATACATAGTTTGATTCTATAAGATCAGTACTTAGACTGTGCAGAATAGTTCTGAATAGGATTCAAATGTTTATTACTTCAGTCTAGTTATAGTAAATGCAAGCTTGGAGGTTTACAACAATCCTAGTTAAGACAATCTCTCCTCTTGGAGTAAAGCAATCCTTTTTGCTACTTTTTTTTCTGCACAGACACAATATTATTACTACCAAAGAAAAATAAATACAAATTTCAAGTTGGATCAAAGTCTTAAGGTATCTCTAACATCTCAAAGAATTCCAAAAAAACAGCACAGAGAAACCATCTGAAAGCCAATTACATTACATTAAATTGGTTTCACATCTCAGACTCCCAATTCCATGAGACTGGAAGAACAATTTACTTGGAGTCATCAGTCGGTTTCACTGTGGGGGAAATTACTTTAAAAAAGAAAAAAAGAAAGAAAGAAAAGCAGAAAGTGGACATCGACCAGCACCTGTGTACGTACAGTACACCTTGCAGCCGAATGCAAGGTTACTTCATCCTATGGTAAAGGTCGCCCCCAGCCCGGTAGCCAGAGA
This sequence comes from Canis aureus, assembly GCF_053574225.1. NCBI lineage: Eukaryota > Metazoa > Chordata > Mammalia > Carnivora > Canidae > Canis > Canis aureus. Next base: position 19,283,077 of record NC_135626.1, read on the forward strand.
TGCCACTCTTTCTGCCCAGCTAACACCATTGTGCGCCTGTGTGCGAGTGGTGCCAGCATAACCTCAATCACACCAATATTGCTGCCACCACCTGTGACAGGGAAAGCAAGAAGCATATGGAAAACACACAGCCTAAAATAGCAATGTCAATATCTAGAGCTTTGTTCTTCTTATGATTTTTAAAGAACTAAATACTTTTTTTCTAAACTTCCAACATTTGCTACTATCATTTTAACATACTTCTTGGCTAAATAAAATGCATTTAAAACCAGTCTCCCACCCCCAATAATTCAGAGTGTATTGTGAATATCACATGTATTTGGACTTCCAACATTTTTCATAAACATCTGAAGCTAATAAGATCTCTTTAACTACACTAAGAGCTGGTAGGCAACTAAAAGAGAGCTCATTAATCAGCATAAACATCTCAAGAATCACTTTATACTTAATCTGTCCACAGGTATGCTATGCAAGACAGACCATATCAATTTTATCTATAATTCACTCTAGACATCATGAGTGCTGTTTTTAGTATTAGATTTTTAAGTTACTTTTTTTTCAGTTAAATGTCCAGGACCAGCTGGGAATCAAAACTTTTTAAACAGCAAACTGGACAAAAAAAAATAGAACAACAGAGAAGAAGATAATTAGCGGGAATGTCTTAACATTTGGACTAGATCTCTTCTATAGCACATAACCTTTCCTAGATCTTAAAAAAAGTCAATTTGACATACCCCTTACTTTATGAGTATTATCTAACTATAGGCAATCCAATTTCTCACTCCACAATCAATAACTATATTTAATTTCCCTCATGCAAATTCTCCCCCATCATGAAATAAAACATTTAAGATATTCATGACACCGAGCACAGATTTAATAGGTTTCTTAGATTTAAAATGATTATGCACACATTATTATAATCCAGTTCACAATGAATGTACAAGAACTTTGATACATACTGCTTTACTGGCTCCCACTGAACACAGCATAGAAGAGTCAGGAGAGAATGCACAGCTATACACCCAGTTCTGATGGCCCCTCAATACTTTCATCATGTTTCCTGAACAGAAAGAAATACCTGTGTTAACTCTAAAGTTCACTTCAAATGAGCAGCATTTCAAAAATGGGAGAATCACAAACTTCTATAGCAAGGGTTGGATATAAACCAGTTGCTAAAAAAAAATAAAAAAAAATAAACCAGTTGCTTATTTTTGTAAAGTTTTATTGAAACAACCATGCCCGTTTGTTTATGCTGTGCTACAATGGGAGAGCTGTAACTACAGCAGAGACAGCATGGTCCACAAGCCTAAAATATTTACCATCTGACCTCCCCCTTTTTATTTTATTTTTAATAATAAATTTATTTTTTATTGGTGTTCAATTTGCCAACATACAGAATAACACGCAGTGCTCATCCCGTCAAGTGCCCCCCTCAGTGCCCATCACCCATTCACCCCCACCCCCCGCCCTCCTCCCCTTCCACCACCCCTAGTTCGTTTCCCAGAGTTAGGAGTCTTTATGTTCTGTCTCCCTTTCTGATATGACCTCCCCCTTTAAAAAAGATATTTTATTTATTTATTCATGAGAAACAGAGAGAGAGAGAGAGAGGCAGGCAGAGACACAGGCAGAGGGAGAAGCAGGCTCCATGCAGGGAGATGCGGGACTCAATCCCAGAACTCCGGGATCACGCTCTGAGACAAAGGTAGATGCTCAACCGCTGAGCCACCCAAGCATCCCAAATAAAATCTTTAAGATGAAGGAAATAAACTAATGCAGACCAATTCATATAAAACCTTAAAATTGACCCAGGTTTTGCCCTCATATAGTTGATACAGATCTGTGTGGTTAGTTTCTGAATATTATCAGATTGTTCAAAGTAACGGCTGGCTCCTATTCTGGGTCACATTTATAGTTTCATCTACATGGGTCAAGGTACCAAATGATTAAGCAGAGAAAAAGGAAACTTTGATCATACATCACTTTTAAAGTCAAATGCCCCAATAATCAACACTTCTTGACATCTCTCAGTAGTAACATCAAGAAAATCATTCTGTTTCCCAGCCTGGAAAAAAGACATACCATCATCTTTCAGGTCCCATACTCTCAGAGTTTTGTCTCTTGAAGCTGATACTAGGATCAAGCTCCCATCTGGAGCAAAAGTTAAATCTCTGACCACTTCAGTATGATCTACTAAGTTAAGGAGGAGTTTTCCTAAATGCAATGGAAAAGCAGAAAAAAAAATGTTAATTTTTATCAGCTTCCCATTTTAAAAAACATAAGGTTCTTCATTAAAAAAATTTAAGCAGAAACACTTGGCACCTCCTTAGTTTCCCAAGTTAAAGTGACTTTACTGTCACTTTTCTTTCTCTTTTTCTTTCTTTCTCTCTCAAGTTAAAGGGACTTCACTGTCACTTCTCTTTCTTCCTTTCTTCCTTTCTTTCTTCCTTTCTTCCTTTCTTTCTTTCTTTCTTTTCTCTCTGATTTTATTTATTTATTCATGAGAGACACAGAGAGAGGCAGAGACACAGGCAGACTATGAAGCAGGCTCCATGCAGGGAGCCCGATGCAGGACTCGATGCTGGAACTCCGGGATCACGCCCTGAGCTGAAGGCAGGCACTCAAGTGCTGAGCCACTCGGGCGTCCCTTACCGTCACCTTTAAAGATTCTCTATTTACAATGTTTTAAAATGGATTGTTTCCTGAAGAGCTAAGCCTAAATTTTTTAGATAACTTTAAAGAGAATTCCTGAAATGTAAATAAGTCATTTTACTATGAGGAATACCTAAATTATAATTTTTAATCTTTGTATAATGATTTTAAATATAAAACCAAATTTTCCCTTTTCTTTTCCTTGGCCTTGGATTACTAATGGACTGTCAAATTCCCCAAAGATTCATGTCACTCCACAAAATCCTAAATTTTCAAAAATAAGTGAAAAATGTATTTTATTTAATTTTGTGAGTTTTCTATGAAAATCTAATGTGCTTTCCTTAAATTTTTTTCAAGAATCCAATCAAATTTACCAACTCATTATCCTCACTCAATAGTAATATCACTTGCTGTGTTCTACTGTACATAGTTTAATGGTCATTTTTAAAAAATCCTTCAAATTTTTGAGTATATATCAGCCAGAAACTGTTTTAGTCAATGAACACAGTCATTTTTTTTAATTGCCCAAAGAATTTAACTTCTCAACCTATCTAGTTAAACCTTAGATAAAATATCACTAAAACCTCCCAAAGGTTAGACAATTATTGAAAATCAGATTTGCCTTGAAAGCTGCCAAGCTCTCATCGAAAAAGTATATAAAAAGTACCTTGGGGGCAGCCTGAGTGGCTCAGCGGTTTAGCATGGCCTTCAGCCCAGGGCCCAATCCTGGAGACCCGGGACAGAGTCCCACATTGGGCTCCCTGCATAGAACTTGTTTCTCCCTCTGCCTGTGTCTCTCTGCCTCTCTCTCTCTCTCTGGGTCTCTCGTGAATAAATAAAATCTTAAAAAAAAAAAAAAAAAAAAGAAGTACCTTGCCATTTAAACCGTAAACTAAACTAATTTATAAATTAATTTATAAATAAGAATTAAACATTACTTAGTCATGCCCTTCTTGCTGTAGTATTCTCTGAAGAGTATCAAACAATGAGAACTCTATTTTCTTAAAGTAAAACCATGAGCTGAAGATGCTCTGCAGGCCACGATTAAAAAGATACACTCATAACACCAATTCTTGCTTTTCAGTACGTTAAAATCCTCAAATCACATATTCTAGTGCCTATGAGAGATGCCCTGCATCACAAAAAAATCAAGTTTGCTTTTAAAACTATGGCTCCGTACCTGTATATACATCCCATATTTTGATACGCCCATTGTTTAACCCTGTGGCAAGGAGCAGCTGATCTTGTCCAAATCTGAATCGATGCCATTCTATATTGACACAGCGACTCTGTTTTTCTGGAACTGAAGATCCAAAAGCAAGACTCCAGACTATGTCACCACAGTCTATAATATGCTCACGAGGCTTATTTTTCTGACCACCATCACTGTTTTGTCTTGACAATCTCAAACTGCTTGAATTGGTGATATTCTTGGTGCCATGCAAGAGACTGAGGGGAGAAAAAAGGTCAGACTGACATCTAGTTATTACTTACTTACTCTGGACTCCACTTATACTCTTATTGCTAGAGCAAATAGATAAATGAAACAATGATAAAGGTTAAAATAACCTATTATCATAGTGATACTGAGTAACAATAGAATTCTATGGATGGGAAGGGGAAAAGTTGCTATTAGCTATGAGGGTATGACCAAATAAATTCAAAGCCTGATTTACTTAAGATATTATAAAACTGACACCAGAAAATTACCTCAAAAATAACCCACAATAATTAGTAGTTTCCCATACTTTCTAGACCTAAAATAATGTGTAATAAGGACATTAACTAATACAACCATGAAAGTCAACTAGACACAAAAGGGAGGGAGAGATTCAATTTAGTATATGATACATTTTAGAAAAAATTCCAACAAATACTCAAATCCAAGCAGAGGAACAGTAAGTACATAAAAAATAATTATACGATCACTGTTATCACTATAAAATGTTGTAAAATCCAAAAGGCATCACATAACAAAGGTCACCTGCTTTGGCACAATATACATACTACCAAGGAACCATTAACCCACTTTTTAATACAAAAGCATAAAAGTATCTGAGAAAGTATTCTATAACGTATAAAGCTAAGCAATTCTTCCCACAAATTTTCCAATAAATATATTCAGCTTATGATTAAAATACATTTACAATAGTCTACAAAGGAAAAACTTAAATATCAAAATCTTTTTATTACTCCACATAAAGAAAATGGTAAATTCTACAAAGAGATACAAAATACAAAAAAAGAAGAGTGTCTTACAAGTTCTTAAGGCACTGGGACCACGGAACAAGCTTTACTGTACGATGTCCTTGTGACCAAGCAAAGTACGAACCATCTGGAGCAAAAGCAACAGTCCAATTTTCACGACCACATTTCTTGTCAAAAGGAGCTGCTGGAGCTAAAAGTTCTCCTATAGTACGTGATCTCACTATAAGAAGAAAAAAAAAAAAATACACAGGATGCCATATATAACCAATAATGAATTTGAGACTGCCTCCGTATTAATTTGGAACTCTTAACTCCATTGAGTTTCTATGCAGACAAGGTATAAGGAGTTCTGCTTTCTACTCTCTTAAGGGAGGTATGTGAAGACCCTTTAATGATAACTATCTTCAAGTTTAGATAAAGTGATTTTCCAACTTCTCTCCACCCAAGAGTTTTAGAAAGCTTCAATTAAACAAACTAGTTAAGTGATAATAATATAATGATATATATCAGGGCCAGCAATGAGTAAGTCTTGATTTGCATTGTCTTATCTCCTCATCAAATTACTAACATTTAAAATGCAACAGGCTAAACTTATTTTGTAAAAGTATCTTCCAAAAATTCGTAGCTTTCAGGGGCAACTGGATGGCTCAGTGGTTGAGCATCTGCCTTCAGCTCAGGGCATGATCCCGGGGTCCTGGGATCGAGACCCACATCGAGCTCCCTGTAGGGAGCCTGCCTCTGCCTCTGCCTCTCTGTGTTTCTCATGAATAAATAAAATCTTAAAAGAAAAAAAATTTGTCGTTTTCAAAAACCACAAATCACTGTAATACAATATCATTACTCAAAGAAAAGCACTATTAAATGGTTTATTTAGGGATCCCTGGGTGGCACAGCGGTTTGGCGCCTGCCTTTGGCCCAGGGCACGATCCTGGAGACCCGGGATCGAATCCCACGTTGGGCTCCCGGTGCATGGAGCCTGCTTCTCCCTCTGCCTGTGTCTCTGCCTCTCTCTCTCTCTCTCTGTGACTATCATAAATAAATTAAATTTAAAAAATAAATAAATAGTTTATTTAAACATGAATATTAAAGAGATCATTTTCTTTTTCTAAAGATTTCTTAAAAATAATTTAACTCACAACCCCAAGATAAAGAGGCATATACTCCACTAACTGAGCAAGCCAGGTACCCCACATGAATATTCTTTAAAAAAAAAAAAAAAAAAAAAAAAAAATACTTTTTTTTTTTTTTTTCAGGCCCAGGTCACAAAAATCACAAGCCCCCCAGAACTAGAAGGGACTTAAAAGTTATTTATTACAATCTCCCAACCAGTGCTTTAAAATGCATTACATTTGTGATCCTCAAATAGGGGTCCTCAAGCAGCTTACTAGTGGACCACAAGCTGACCCAAAATGGAATTCTTTTGGTTTTTAAGGACAGAGAATGGAAAAATTTCATACATTTTAAAATTTAGTCAAAAATAAAAAATAAAAATAAAATTTAGTCAATAAATTTATCATTCATACAAAAACTGGCATATTACCAGAGTATACAGAGACTTTTTGTTGTGCATTTATCAAGAAGCATGATCAATAAGCTCCTACTGGTACATGTGTGCATGCAAACTTGACCAGAGTTTCCTCAATTTGGGAAAAGAATCTTTATCAGTGCATCACTACCACTGCTTTCTTGGGTTGGTCTTGATTTCAAATTTTGCTACTCTTCCTTTTTAGGTATAAACTAATTATCATTTTAGTTTTCCTATTATCTATTTTGTGATTAGTTGTGTGATCAACATCTAGCGTATTTTTTGTTTTTGGCTTAAACTTACCAACAATTAAATTACATATATCCTATATATTGCACTTTAAATAAGAACCACTTGTTCGGGCAGCCTGGGTGGCTCAGCGGTTTAGCACCGCCTTGGGCCCAGGGTGTGATCCTGGAGACCTAGGATGAGTCTGTGTTGGGCTCCCTGCATGGAGCCTGCTTCTCCTTCTGCCTGTGTCTCCTCCTCTATCATGAATAAATAAATAAGATCTTAAAAAAAAAAAAAAAAAAGAACCACTTATACTCTTATTGCTAGAGCAGATAGATAAAACCCCCCTGCCCCCCACATATTCATTCAGGTGATGACACTTCAAGTCTCAATGTGTGTTCTGTCAACAGCCAGTGGAGCACCTGGGATATAATGGGTGATCAGTAAATATTTATTGAATGAATATGAAAGCACATGTATAAGCTCCCATTCTTGAATGATTTCAATATTTCCTTGCCCAAGTTTTTGATACATTACCAAATGAGCTATGGTTTAAAAAGTAAAAGGAGTGCCTGGCTGGCTAGGTCAGCAGAACACGTGACTGATCTCAAGGCTGTAGGTTCAAACCTGATGTTGGGTAAAGAGATTACTTAAAAGTAAAACCTAAAACCAAAATTAAAAAAAAAAAAAAAAAGGGAAAACAAAACTGAGACCTATTTTTCTACGATCTTCATAAATATGAATACCTAATAAGGCTTATTCTATTTTTATGCAGCTGACATTATCAAAAATTTCCCTTCTGACGGCTCAAAAATCTCCTCCTTGCCCACTCTACCCACTCAGTCCCAATTTTGACCTAAGAGAATAAACTTAAAACCGTTCTCACCTGATAGTCACATACTGAAGTCAGCTGTGACATCAGCAACTAAATCTTTTCACCAGGCTAAACTCCGTAGGCCTGTCAATCAATCCTTAGATTACATGGTTTCAAGTCCATTCCCCACCTTTGCCACCATCACTTTTCTGGATAAATTCTAGTTAGTAATGGTCCTCGTAAAAGTGGCATCCAGAAATAAACACAGTATTTCAGGTGTGGTTTAATTAAAGCAGCAGAATCCCATCCCCACTCCCACCCCTACCCCAACTGTATCAATACGACATAAGGGGACATTAATCTCACCAGCAGTTACAGGACTTTCTTTTTTTAATTTTTAATTTTTAAAAGATTTTATTTATTCATTCATGAGAGACACAGAGAGAGGGGCAGAGGCACAGGCAGAAAGAGAACAGGCTCCCCAGAGGAGCCTGATGCGGGACTTGATCCCAGGACCCCAGGGACCACGCCCTGGGCAGAAGAGAGGCGCTCAACTGCTGAGTCACCCAGGCATCCCTACAGGACTTTCTTAATATAAAATCCACAAATCAGCAACCCTCATATGCCTGCAAAATGATTTTTTTTGAAACATATAAATGATTTTTGAAAGGCCTTGGTATATCTTACATTGCTTTTCCTTATATTCTTCCAAGTCCATAGTGTCACACAGTCATCTCACTACGGTAGTTCATGGGCCTGGCTCCTGAATTTGCAACTCCTGCCTAAATCTTTTTTTTTTTTTTTTTAATAATTTGGGTTTCTGTTTAATCATACCTTTTATTTTATTTTTTTAAAGATTGTATTTATTTATTCATGAGAGACACACACAGAGAGGCAGAGACACAGGCAGAGGGAGAAGCAGGATCCATGCAGGGAGCCTGATGCGGGACTCGATCCTAGGACTCCAGGATCACGCCCTGCCAAAGGCAGGCGCTAAATCCCTGAACCACCCAGGGATCCCCCTTACCTATCTTTTAAAATCCATAAATTCTAAGAGAAAAAAAGCAAAGTTCACAAGTCAGGGAAGCAAGTTTTAAAATTCAACTGGGAAAAAAAATAAAAATAAAATGAAATTCAACTGGGAAAAAAAATCTTTTCAACTGAAAAATCCAAGCATTATCTTAAAGAGAAAGCCCCTAGCTAAACTTGATGAGTATATTCATATAAACTTTGTGTCAAAAAAACAGAGGACTAGCCCTTGCATTCAACTTCAAAAACATCTGGCTAATTAGACTAGAACTCATCACTCCTTTAGCAAGCATAAACTTTCCCACAAAAGACTCTTTTAGTCTGTATTTTAGGATCATTCTATTTTTCTTTTAGCGTGACCACAATCACAAAACTCCTCTGTATAAAGGTTGGAAAGTAACTAGAAAACTGGTTCAAATAACAAAAACCATGAAATAATAAGCTGATTCATTCTTAAATATATAGAAATTCAAGGTCATTATTTTGAAACTACCAAATAAATAGATGCTATACTGTCAAAGTATTGTATTAATAATTAGCTTTGTGTTTCCTTGCTTGTACAGTCATAGCAAGTGATTTTTTTTCAAATGATTTTTGCATCAAATGATCCAAGCACTCATTTAGATACTTACTGGTACAATATTATCAGTAGCACAGGGTTATAATAAAGTGCTTTGAAAAAAAAAATTGTTACACCTTTATTATCTGCAGCTGTTTAATGTTAGTATCCTAAGAAATATATGATTTAATGACATTTTATTTTTTTATTTTTTAAATGACTTTTTAATAAGGGGAAAGCTGCCTGCCATGGGAACTCAGCCATAAAATTTAACACTACATTATCTGTACAGTAGTAACACACCGAGTCACTGCTGAACCAAGTGAACCAGATTTAGCTACTTCTTCACATTCCTCTCTGCAATTTCATAACCAGAAAGGGAGGATCTTCCGTAGTGCCTTGTGAAAGAGGGCAGCAGCCTCAGGCAGTACTCCCTGTCACACAGGACTCCTTTAATCATTCTAGGAATCTTGCCTCTCCTCTTTCAGTACTTGAGAAACCAAAGAGCTATAATTAATACCGAGAAAAAAGGGGAAAACTTAAGTCCTCACTGAACGATAAAAAGCTACAAAGATATTACTGTTTAACTCTGTATCCAAATGGTACTTCCAAAGAAAAAAGAAACAAAGAAACTCTTTTTTTTTTAAAGCTTAAGAAAGGCCAAAGTTCTTTTAGATATGTGGGACTTGGCTAGAAATTTTATACTATAGCCAGCAAATAACACAGAGATCTACTATGCAAAAATTTTCAATTGAAAAGGCTACTTAGTGGATGGTTCTTCTACCTCATGCAGGTATGCTCAGAAACTATCCAGCCCTTAAAAGACAGGACTGGAAAGTTTTCAAAATAGTTCATCAAGATCAAGTAAAACAGATAAATGAAAGGCAGATCACTTATCTGTGATATTATTGTGCAGCAGAGGGAGAAAAAAAGCCCACTGGACTAAGATTAAGAACTTCTGAGTTCTACGTTCTACTTTAGTAGGACTTAAAGTCTTTAAATAGCTATAATAAAAATTGGTCATGAATTTTGTTTTATAGTTATTAAGACCAGGGTTAAAGTCCCCTCCTAACCTGTCATTCATCCTTATCCTTCAGAAAACAAAAGTTCAGAATTCCTTTTTTTTTTTTTTTTTTTTTTATTCATGAGAGGCAGAGAGAGAGAGGCAGAGACACAGGCAGAGGGAGAAGCAGGCTCCACGTAGGGAGCCTGACGTGGGACCTGATCCCAGCACCCAGGCTGGGATCACGACCTGAGCTGAAAGGAGACGCTCAACCGCTGAGCCACCCAGGTCCCCCAAAAGTCAGAATTCTAAAATTACTGTCTCTAGATATAAAAACTCAACCCGCATATAGGATAGAGGGCCTTTTGGATACTTCAGCTTTTCCCTCTCTCTAGAAATACCTCCTCCACATATTTAAAGGCATACATTTAGCCGAAGAACAGGAAAATGCAAAGGTTCTGCTCTGGAGCCACCAACAATTTTCATTTAATTAACACAGTAAATTCAGTGTTGGATTTGTTGTGTGTGTGTGTTTTTTTTTTTTTTTTTTCTGGAGAAGGGGCCTGCTAAATCCTTTTTTTTTTTTAAGATTTTGTTTATTTAAAAAAAAAAAAGATTTTGTTTATTTATTAGAGAGAGAGAGAGAGAGAGAGAGAGAGAGAGGGAGGCGCAGAGACACAGCCAGAGGGAGAAGCAGGCCCCACGCAAGGAGCCCGACGTGGGACTCGATCCTGGATCCTGGGATCACTCCCTGAGCCAAAGGCAGACGCTCATCCGCTGAGCCACCCAGGCGACCCTATTTTACTAATTTTTATTTTGTTTTTTTTTTCTATTTTAATTTTTTAAATGAAAACCGTACATATTTAAGATGCGTAACATGACTTGGTAAGTCCAATGTCGACTCAGCCTCTCCATCAACGCACAGCACCAACCCCCCCCCCCAAAGTCGTCCCACGGATTCCACCGTCAAGGCAGAATTCAAACGTGGGGCGAAACGCGGGGCGCTCTCACGGAGCCACGGAGGCGGTCCCGCCGCTTTCCAGAGGCCTCTCCACAGTGCGCTCTCATACCACCGCTGCCCTCCGTCGCTCCACCCAGCCGCTCCGCTCCTCCCCGCTCCTCTGTGTAGGCGAGATACCGAGTCTCCTCCCCTGAACCCCGGCCGTTCTGAACGCCATACCGTTCTCCAGAACACCGCTTCCCTCAGGCTGCCGGCGCCCCTCCGGCCGAGGTGCACGAGGACCCCTCCCCTTCGAGCACCCTCGGAACACACAAGTTCGCCTCCCCGTCGTGAGATTAGAGTCCCCGAGACTTGGCCGGCACTCGCCTACCCACTGGACGCCCCAGACGTGGGGCCCGGAGGACCCCAGGACCCTGGCGGTGTGCGGACCTGCGTAGAGAAAGCCGGGCTCCCCGGGCTCCCCGGACCCGAGGATCCGCCGCTTGCCTGCCGCCGAGCCAGGCGCCCGGCAGGCGCCGCATCAGCGCTGCCCACGTACCCCTCGGCGGCACCCGCTTCCTTCCTCCTGGCTCCAGCGCTCGGCCCCGGCTCACCCCCCACCGTTCAGACTCAGTCGCTTCCTCCTCCGGGGACTCCCCGCTCCCCAGCAGCCCCCACCCACCGTCCCATTCCTCACCGATCTCTTTCTCGTTGACCCTCGGGGGAAAGCTGGCCATCTATGGGGCACCGTCTGATTCCGGGGGCGCGATGCGGACGCAACGACAGAGAAGGGACCGGTGAGCGCTGAGGGGCGTGACGCGGGCTCGGTCCCTCCCGGACCGGGGACGGAGGGGCGGGGCGGGGGCGGTGGCGGCAGCCTCTGCCGACTGCCCCGGGACAGCTCCGGAAGGCCCGGGACCAAACCACGGAGTCAAACACAGACAATAGACGCCGGTCCCTGCCTCAAGCCTACGGACCGAGACACTGCCTCCGACACCGCCGACCGCAAACCAGACACTGGAGACAAAATGGCGGGCAGCGCGGGAGATAGCAGGGCGGCGTGGGCGGGGCCTGATGACGCCGCCGCCCGAGGCCCCGCCCCCCGACGCTCCGGACGTGCCGGCCGGGGCTGGGCGCCCCTTCCCCCCGCCGGGGGCGCGCGGGCGTTTCCGCGAGGACCCGACGGGCTGGGGCGGAAAGCGCGGGGAGGCGGAGGCGGGGGCGGGGCTGCGGCCGGAGCCCGGCGGAGGCCGGGAGCGCGGGCTACGACCTGTGCGCCCACTTCGGGGTTCGCCCCAGTCCTCGCTCCCCGCCCCTAGGGGCCGCAGCCTGGGCTGCATTTCTAAGGCAAAAGGAGAATGAATGTGTCACACGGACTAGCCCACCGCCCAAAGATGGCTTGGGATTTAAACTGGCTGAACCGGGGCACCTGGGTGGCCCAGTGGTTGAGCATCCGCCGTTAGCCCACGGCGTGATCCTGGAGTCCTCTGTCGGGTTCCCCACAGGGAGCCTGCTTCTCCCTCTGCCTGTGTCTCTGCCTCGCGGTGTGTGTCTGTCATGAACAAATTAATAAAATATTCTAAATAAATAAAGAAATAAATAATAAATAAACTGGCTGAACCAAAGACCAAAAAAGACATTGCAGGTTTTACCCCGACTTGGCCACAGCCCCCACGTGCTTGATGCTAAAATAAAATAAAATAAAATAAAATAAAATAAAATATAAAATAAAATAAATAAAATAAATAAAATAAATAAAATAAAATAAAATAATAAAAAAATAAAATAAAATAAAATAGATAAAATAAAATAAATAATAAAATAAAATAGAATGAACGTGGATCGCTTGGCCCCAGCCTTGCGCGGCGGCCGCCCTGCCCCGGGGTGGAGAGGCGGGGTCTGCAAGGGTCGAGGTGCCCGGGCGAGCCGGCGGCCCACACCCGCCGCGGGACCTCCCTTTGTGCTGCCGCCCCCGCTCGGGGCGCCCTCCCGAGACCGCGGGGGGGGGTGGGGGGAGCCCGCGGCGTCCTGGCCTCGGCCCGGGCTGACCAGGCCCCCGGGAGGCAGCTGGGCAGTGTCTGTCTGCCGGGGCCACGTTGGTTCCCCATCGCAGATGATCGCGGATGACGTCCTTGCATTTTCAGGGGCCCTTCAGCGGCTTCCAAGCCGTCTTCCAAAGGAGGACATCTAAAGACTGGGAATTTCAAGTATGTGAGATACTGATGGGAGAGGGGTTGGATTAGTCAAACTCTCCTGAGAGTTCTCAGATGACATCACGTAGGGCATGTGTTTTCTTTGCCTGTCAATTATTCCAATAGTGAAATGTTTAATAGAAGGTAAAAGAAAACCCCTCTCTTTTCTTTTTTTAAAGATTTCATTTATTTATTCATGAGAGACACAGAGAGAGAGGCAGAGACACAGGCAGAGGGAGAAGCAGGGTGCCTGATGTGGAGGGACTCGATCCCAGAACCCCCCTATCTCGACCTGAGCCAAAGACAGACACTCAACCACTGAGCCACCCAGGTGTCCGAAATTAAACTTTTCTTAACTTCATTGGAAGTGAACTTTTCCCCTTCCTCTGCCAGAATGTGTAACAGCACAGAAAGGTTGCCTTCTTCTATAATTAACTCTTCATTACTGGTATAGACACTGTAGGTGTATTTTTCTCAATGTCATCATGAATGTATCTAGTTCACAACTGCGAACTGTTTTTGGAAAATACATCTCATCTCAAGTTAGAGTAATTCAAATGGGTTGCTGCTATGCATTTAACAAATCTCCAAAGTTACAGGCAAACCTTTTGAATAAGTAAATAAATAATAAACCTCTTAAACTGGGAGGGATTCCCGCTGGATTCCATTTCAGAACTTATATCTTGGTGACAGTAAAAGTAAGTGTCCTCTTCCTATAACAAAAAGGAAGCAATATTTACTTAAAGCAACAACAAAATATGACCAAGATTAAAAGAAAAAAAAGAGCTAATAAATTGTACAATAGGGGCTTGAAGCTTACCACCACAACCACCAGGAAAAAGGAAAAAAAAAAAAAAACAGCAACAACAACATCAAAATGCCACATATTAAAAAAAAAAAAACACAAATATTTATTGTCCTCTAATGGACAATAACCTCTAACGGTTAAATCTTAAAGATGAAAAAGATTACCATAGTTTTTTGACTCTGTAATTATCAAGACCAAACAAACAAACAGTTAAAAGCAATTTGGAAAGCTGGCATTGGGGGGATCCCTGGATGGCTCAGCAGTTAAGTGTCTGATTTCGGCTCAGGGCAGATCCTGGAGTTCTGGGATGGAGTCCCACATTGGGCTCCCTGCATGGAGCCTGCCTCTCTCTCTGCCTATGTCTCTGCCTCTCTCTCTCTGTCTCTCATGAATAAATAAATAAAATCTTAAAAAAAAAGAAAGAAAGAAAGAAAGAAAGAAAGAAAGAAAGAAAGAAAGAAAGAAAGAAAGAAAGAAAAAGAAAGAAAGCTGGCATTGTTTAAGCAGTAGGAGAGTTGCTCTTTTGCATGTTTTTGCTCTTTGGACCTTTTTACTATTATGGCTACTACAACTCTCCTAGGCTAAACCTAAGAATTCATCCAAGTTTATTCAGTGATTGCATGCTAGGTTAGGAGTTTTAAATCACATGATTCTAGACTGAGAGTTTGGAATTTGCTCTAGATTTAGCTAGACAAGCATAATTTATACACATAAACATATATATTAATAAGTAGTAATACTTCTATAACAGAAAACCTCTATAATTGTGTAACATGCTGGAAAGAAATAGGACCAAGAGGAAAAGCCTGGAGGCAATTCCTTTTGGTTGTGGTAGTCTTGCTGGGGATTAAATGTCTATTGGTGTTCCCAGTTTTACCCTGCTATCTTTTAAAAAAGTTTTTTTAAAGATTTTATTTTATTTATTTATTATGAGAGACACACACACAGAGAGGCAGAGACACAGGCAGAGGGAGAAGCAGGCTCCATGCAAGGAACCCAATGTGGGACTTGATCCCAAGACCCCAAGATCATGCCCTGGGCCGAAGGCAGGCACTAAACCGCTGAGCCATCCAGGGATCCCTTTTTAAAAGATTTTACTCATTTATTCATGAGAGACACAGAGAGAGAGAGAGAAGTGGAGACATAGGCAGAGGGAGAAGCAGGCTCCCTACTTGGGAGCCCAATGTGGGACTCAATCCCAGGCCCCTGAATCATGATCTGAGTCGAAGGCAGATGCTCAACAAGTGAGCCACCCAGGTGCCCCACCCTGCTATCTTATTTTTCACTTCTCTTCCTGATTTCACATTTTTTGTGGGCTCTTTGGCAGTGTGGTGTGAGCAGAATATTAGAATAGTAGTTTTTAAAGATGTATAATTTGATCTTAGTTTACAGCTATACTATACCCAGAATGGCTCAAAAGTGTGAAAATGTACAGCCATCTAGATGTTTCTACATCTGTGTCTGAGCCAGAATGCTCCTGGCAGCGCATAGGCAATTATTGTGTTATATCTAAAAGAATAATCGAGAGGCCCCTGGCTCCATTGTTCTGTAGGATTCCCTACTCTTGTTGCTGAGCCAGCCTAGCTCCATCCATGTCCTCTTCCTACCCTCAAACTCCAAACTTCGGGCACTTACATGCAGGCTGTGTCCTTTAGCTCAGTCCTTGACTTTCAGGAGAAATCTGTATAAAATGGAATATTCCATGCTAGGATGGAGATTTCCCCCCATATCAGTTGTTTTTCTCTTCCTCTGAGACAGCTGTGCATTTTCATTTTTCTGAATGTTTCTGCCTGTGACCATCCTATAAAGATTATGGAGGGGGAAGAAAATTATCCTTCATCAACTGTACAAAATGCAAGGATTTCTCTCACTTGTCCACCTCTCTGTTTTTTGGCTTCTTTCTTGGGGAACCCTTTCTGAGTCTTCCTGTCTCCAGTTGCCTGGCTTTGGGGCAGACTAATTTTTAGGCAGCTGTTTCTCCTGCCTAGTGGAAGGCAACCACATGGGCTGGAGCGTGTCTTTCCCTGGAACCCAGAGAGTCCTGCAGACAGCTCACAGGCTCTCTTCACCGAAGCTTCTGACTCAAGCCTGCCAGTCTTGCCTCGTGTAATGGATTTGAATGTGGGACCTTCCTATGGATGCCTTTACTTGCTGGCTAATAGGTCAGAGCATTTTTTAGCATTTTGAGGCCAAGGAACTTCTGACTGATTTCTGACACACTGCCACATCGTTGCCTTTTTATCTTTTTTTAACTTTCTGAATTTGTTTTTTCCTTTCTATGAAATGAATGTTCTTGATATAATGGAAACGTTTCATTTTCTCTACCTGGTTGTAGGTTCCTTAGGACATGACCTGTCCATATCTTAGAGTCATTTTCAGGACTTGGCACATAATTGATATTCAATAAATGTTTGTCGAATAGAATCGAGTTGTATCTTTCATCTACCTTCCTCCTAGATTATTTGAGATTAATTAATTTTTAAAAATATTTTATTTATGTATCTTTTTGAGTAATCTCCATACCCAAAGTGGGGCTCCAGTCTCACAACCCTGAGATCAAGAGTCACACGCACCACTGACTGAGCCAACCCTGAAATCAAGAGCCAGGTGCCCTATTTGAGATTACTTAGAAAGCAATTGTTACTATTAGTGCCTTTACAAAAATAAAAAGAAAATTATCAAATTAGAAAGTTAATTATCAAATTAGAAAGTTTGCCAGTAGGAGGGTTGATGTCTTGAAGCATTGCAGATGGAGACTGATAAAGAAAAACGTATTGTGTGACTTTGCTTATTAGTTTATTAGTTTTACATGGAAAAATAAGCATATTGAAGAGCTCATCTCCAAAGGAAAAAAAAAAAAAAGAGCTCATCTTCAATATATACTTAGAGGTCTTCAAGACTAAGCATTTAAACTAATATTTCAGGGACACTTGGCTGGCTCAGTC
This sequence comes from Canis aureus, assembly GCF_053574225.1. NCBI lineage: Eukaryota > Metazoa > Chordata > Mammalia > Carnivora > Canidae > Canis > Canis aureus. Next base: position 19,299,983 of record NC_135626.1, read on the forward strand.
AGAAGAGTACATGACTCTTGATCTCAGGGTTGTGAGTTCCAGCACCATGTTAGGTATAGAGATTGCTTATATAAATAAAACCTAACGGATCGCTGGGTGGCACAGAGGTTTAGCGCTTGCCTTTGGCCCAGGGCGTGATCCTGGAGACCCGGAATCGAATCCCACGTCGGGCTCCGGGTGCATGGAGCCTGCTTCTCCCTCTGCCTATGTCTCTGCCTCTCTCTCTCTCTGTGTGACTATCATAAATAAATAAATAAATAAATAAGACCTAAAAAAGAAAGAAAGAGAAAGAAAAACTGAGTGGCTCAGTTGGTTGAACATCTGACTCTTGGTTTCAGCTCAGGTCATGATCTCAGGTTGTGAGAAAGAGCCCCGCATCAGGCTCCCCACTCAGCCTTGAGACTGCTTCTCCTTCTCCCTCTGCCCCTCCTCCCTTGCTTGCACACCTCTAATTCAAATAAATAAATAACTCTTTAAAAAAAAAAAAACCTATTTTTTCGGAGGCATAGAATCATTTTCAGACTCTTAGCTGCAGGGGACCTTAGAGATCATATGGTATAATCTTATTGTACTGGTGATGAAACTGGTGGTCAATTGTACAAATGACTTTCTCACATTCAGACAGCTAGGTAGTGGAAAAATGAGAATAAGATATAGTTCTTCCCATAAGAACCCAGCACTTTTTTTATTGCACTTTAGCTCTTTTAGCAGGATATAGTTATTTGTATAGATGTCATCTCCCCCCAAAGGGTCCTAAATTAATGGAAGACAGAGGTCATGGTCTTTTTCATTTTGCTCTTTATGAAAGATAAAAGGTATAATGCCTGGCAATTGTGGTTACCAAGTGGTAGGTGCTCAATTAGCTCCCTTTGTTGTTGTTGTTGTTTTAAGATTTTACTTATTTGAAAGAGAGAGGGAGCACGTGCACGCACACACGAGTTGGGGGAGGGGTAAAGGGAGAGGGAGAAGCAGGCTCCCAGCAGAGCATGGAGCATGATGTGGGGCTGGATTCCAGGACCCTGAGATCATGACCTGAGCTGAAGGCAGAGGCTTAGCCTACGGAGCCACCCAGGCACCCCTCAATTAACTCCCTTTTGATCAAATTCTTATCTGATGATATGATCCTTCTTGGCCTCATGTTCACAGGATGCCACTCTTTATTTATTCATTAAATATTTGTTGTCTGCCTGCTTATGTACCAAATGCCATACTAGTATCAAAATGAGAGTTAAAATGAAGATCTCCATTTTGCTTTGAGTCTATATTAAAATATTACTGTGAGGTGTTAAATATCTCACTTAGAAAGGAAAGGAAATGAATTTTCAACTGATCTATTTCCTTCCTATAGGTTCATTTGCATTTCATAGAATTTTAGTGCTAAAGAGAACTTAAGGTTCTCATCATCAGGGAATGGCAAAGCAATGACCAGAATGTATGTCATCTCCCTCAAAATCCAATATTTTTTTCTGTTACAAAGATTTCTTTTCTTCCTTTTGCATTTGTGGAATAACATATGCATTAATTAAATTTATGAATGTTAATCAAACGGAGATCCACATTTCTTCTGGATTAGATATCAAAATGCCTGAAGGGGAAGTGTGGAGTGAAAATAGAGTAGGAAGACAGAGCACTTGATTCTTAGCCAAAAGAACAGAAAATGCCCTAATTATGCCTTTAAATCATAGGATAATTAGAGCCACAAGGATCCTTAGAGCCCACTTACGCAAGCCCTGTTTGTTTCCAGATGAAGATGCTGAGGCTCTAAGAGGTTAAAATGAATTCACCAAGGCCACACAGTAAATTGCTACCAGAGATAGGACTAGAATACCTGTATCCTAATTTCCAATCCACAAGGCCAGTGTTTCTACATTTCAGTCATTTGCAAACTACATTTTCCATTTGTCTGAATCCACATACCATCGGTATTAGTACTTACTATTTTTGACAGTTTGTTCTTTTTAATTAAAAATTTTCTAATATGTAATATATTTTCAAACGCCAATTTATTTTAAAAAGAAATTCTTTTTGCCATTATTGTAAGTGGGAAACCAGTATTGTTTGCTATGATTAGAAGATAAACATAAAAATAACAACTTTGGAAATATTTCTAAATTCTGTTTAATTACTCCTCTTGCCAAAGGCTCCTCTTTTTTTATTCTCTTTTTCAAGAGAGGAGTAAGCAAGTGTTAAAGACCCAAAATGAAAATTACTTCTTGATGTGATCAAAGAAAATTGCAAAGGTAATGGTGTCTTCCCTTGATATTTTGTCATTTTGTGCTACAGCTGATTCTCACCTGAAATAATTTTGTGTGCCATCAGCAATTCACATCCCCATTTTCAGAAACACCACTTTATTCAATAGTAGCACTTACTGAAAAGCGTGTTTTGATTATGCACTTTCATCCCTGGGTAATGTATTTTATAAGTGTTACCTGGCTCTTACCTCATCTGTGTCTTAAGGGCATAGATTGTTATTTCTTCATCCCACAGAAGAATGTTCTGAATTCCAAAGAGGTTTCAAGAATTATCCCAGCACAGTGATAAGTATGACTGAGCCAGAGGCAAATAAGTTGGGAGCTCAAATTCCTGATAGGATTTGACCACCTTCCTCCCTGCAAAGTCATCTGGGAGTCTAAGCATTGTGCAACCCAGGCCTACTCCAGCGGTCAAGCAAAGAGCTAAGAGAGTGGAGAGAAGGCTAACTCTCATCAAACTCTGGCTCTTGCCAGGTTAGCTCATTTAATCCTCCCAGCAAATGTATCCCCATTTCACAGATAGAGACAGTTTCAAAGATGCTAAATAACCTTGGCAAGTTCACACACTTATAGTAAGAGGCAGAGCCAGGATTCAAACTCCTCTTCCTGTTGTTGTTTTTTTCTAAGATTTTATTTATTTATTTAGAGAGAGAGAGCATGGGGAGGGGAAGAGGGAAAGGAAGAGAGAGAGAGAATTTCAAGAAGATTCTGCACTGGGAGGTGGGGGATGAGTGCGGGGCTCCAACGCTGGGCTTGATCTTTCAATCCTGAGACCTGTGTCCAAATCAAGAGTCAGTCCCTCAACCAGCTAAACCACCCGGGTGCCCCTCCTCTTCCTGATTTCTTAAGCTCCTGTGCTTCACTGACATCATGAGATTATAAATTTTGAGACCTGGATTCTAGGCTGATTTTGCCACCAAATTGAAACATGATACTGCTCAAAAGATCAAAAGATCCTGAGACATTATCATCGCTACTCCTTTTCACCCAGTCTTGGGCTTGCATGGTTCTTTTGTCACCTCACACAGGTGCATGAGTAGATTCACGTAGTAGGCCTCTTGCTCCATCTCTCTTCCCTGCACAAGTGTCTATGCAAGTATCATTTGGCCCTTATTTTACATTGTATGCTATGGTTACATTCTTTGAGCAATGCCAAATTTGAGAAATTGGTCTAAAAATGGAAATTCATTCCAAAATTAATGCCATTAAGAATCAACATAAACAAGACTAATTTTTTTCATTTGTCGACATAATCCACTCAGAGAGATAGTATAGAAATCGTGAGATGTGGCTATCTCTTGAATCTCATCAGAAAGGCTTTGGTGAACAGGTGAGGGGATGCTGAGCAGAAATGCTTGGAGAGAGGTCATTTAAAGGGAAATGAGGGCAGCCTTGGTGGCTCAGCAATTTAGTGCCACCTTCAGCCCCGGGTGTGGTCCTGGAGACCCAGGATCCAGTCCCTTGCCTGGCTCCCTGCATGGAGCCTGCTTCTCCCTCTGCCTGTGTCTCTGCCTCTCTCTCTCTCTGTGACTATCATAAATAAATAAAAATTAAAAAAAAAAAGATTTATTTATTTGAGATAGAGTGAGAGAGAGAGAGAGAGAGCACAATCAGGGAAGCAGCAGGCAAAGGGAGAGCAGGGAGCCTGACGCAGGGCTCAATCTCAGGACCCTGGGATCATGACCTGAGCCGAAGGCAGATGCCCAACTGTTTGAGCCACCCAGGTGCCCCTGGGTGAGGGGTTTTAATAACCAGGAATTCAGAGCGACTTGGGGATGAGGAGAAAAGTATGGGGAGCTAGAGATAAGGATGGTGGGGAGTAGGGGGACTGGAGATGACATAGGAGGAAGAGTAGAGATGGTTTTCTCCTTTCTTCGGTTCTTAGCCTGGCTGCTCTGTTCACAGCAGCCCTTGTGTATTTCTTTCTTCCTTCCTTTTAAAAATGTTTTTATTTATTTATTCATGAGAGACACACAGAGAGAGGCAGAGACACAGGCAGAGAGAGAAGTAGGCTCCATGCAGGGAGCCTGATGCAGGACTTGATCCCAGGATCCTGGGATCACGACCTGGACCAAAGGCAAATGCTCAACCACTGAGCCACCCAGACATCCCAGCCCTGTGTATTTCTTAGGGCCTTTTCACATCCCCTGGGCTGGTCATGCCCTTAGCAAGGTAGAAGATACAGCCTCATTTTGCTCAATTTTGGGCAGCAACTCCTTTAGCAGCCTGATGCTTTTGGAGAACATCATCATCTTTATTTCATCCATAGACACTGCCTCATTCAGTCTCTGTGGTCGCCTGCACTCTGCAGTTCTCACACCCCAAAGCCATGATCTGCTGTCTCCATGGCCTACTGCATCATACTTTTTTATTTTTATTTTTACTTATTTATTTATTTTTAAAGACTTTATTTATTTATTCATGAGAGACACAGAGAGAGAGAGGCAGAGACATAGGCAGAAAGAGAGGCAGGCTCCATGCAGGGAGCCTGATGTGGGACTCGATCCCAGGACCCCAAGATCACGCCCTGGGCCGAAGGCAGGGGCTCAACCGCTGAGCCACCCAGGCGTCCCTGCATCATACTTTTTAATGCGTAAGTATTATAGAGCATCTGGGGAATACTCTCTACTGGGGAAGAAAGGTTCTCTTTCAATTGTATTTACTGAGATTTAGTTAAAAGTTAACAGACCCATATCACATGAAGAACCAGTAAGTGACATATCCCTCTTATTTCTCAATGTCTTGTCTGATGCAATCATTGATTTTGGATAATTCACCTACCATTCATTTCACTCTCAACACAACTTATTATACATAAACACACACACAATTCTAATCATTTTCTTTTTTCTTTTCTTTCTTTTTTGGTCAATAAACATAAGGATTGTGGGTAGGAAATGGCATTTAAGAAGCATGGGCTCCCTCGTATCAATGTCTTATAATATTTTTAAACTGGAAAATCATCGCCATTGGAGAGATTCAAGTTTTATTGATATGCAATAAATGCATGTTTTTAAAAAAATATTTTATTTATTTATTTGAAAGAGAGTGAGAGAGAGCACACATGAGTGGGATGGGGGGATGCAGAGGGAGAGGGAGAAGGAAACTCCATGCTGAGCTGGGAGCCTGACTTGGGGCTGGATCCCAGGAGCTGGATCCCAGGAGCTGGATCCCAGGGTCACGACCTGAGCAGAAAGCAAATGCATAACTGACTGAGCCACCCAGGTGCCCCTTGATATGCAATTGGAAAGCCCTGAAATTATTTTCAGAGTCATAGAGCAAGGAATATAGTAGAAATCCTTGAGTCAGCGACAAAGACAACAGTCAAAATCTTTCATTGTTGGCTGAACTCGACTTGCTCTCTTGGAAAAAGTGATTTCAAACAAACATCTCTAAAAGGGAGTTAAAGCTCAAGATACTCAGCCATAAAAAGGAATGAGATCTTGCCATTTGCCACAGCTTGGATAGACCTAGTGAGTATAATTCTAAGTGAAATAAGTCAGACAGAGAAAGACAAATGCCGTATGATTTCACTTATATGTGGAATCTAAAAAACAAAATAAGTATATAAACAAACAAACAAACAAACAAACAGTAACGACAGGCTTATAAACAGAGAGAACAAACTGATGGTTGCCAGAAGGGAAAGGAGTGGGTGAGGGGAATGGACAAAATGGGTAAAGGGGAGTGAGAGATACAGATTTCCACTTATGAAATGAATAAGTCAAAGGGATGAAAGGTACAGGATAGGGAATATAGTCAGTGATATTGTGATAATGTTGTATGGTGACAGATGGCAGCTACATTTGTGGTGAGCATAGCCTAATATATAGATTTGTTGAATCACTGTTGTACATCTGAAACGAATGCAATGTTGTATATCAACTGTATCTAAATTAAAAAAAAAAGTCAAGATAAGTGAAAAGAAATGAAGAGAGTATATGGTCCCATAAATGATCTTGTGTTCAGGCCCAGACAATTTCCAGCCCAGGGTTCTAAAAGAACCTACAAATGTGATCATAAAGCCAGAGTAGAAACTCCTTGATGAGGTATCAAGAGCAATAGGTGTTAACTGAATCTGTAATTGGTTGAGGAATTGTACCCAAAGGCATTGATGAATGGAATAAAACCAACCTAGAGGAAACTCTATTAGAGACTCCATGGGGAATTAGAAACCAGGAAGATGAACAGTCATCAGAAGGGGTTAGAGTCTGGCAAGCACATCCTTAGGTCTAGAGAAGTGGCAAAGTCGAGGGTGAAACGTCAGAGCTTGAAGTCTGGAAGCTGTCTCTCTTCCCAACAATCTGCATGGCTTTGGGTACACAGCCTTCTGTTGTAGTCTTAGAAATGCTTTGCGAATAAAAGAGAAAGTATCTGTAAAATGCTTTATGTTTCTAGAAGGGAAAATTGTGTATAAGGTAGGATATTATATTATTCATTTAGCTCCCAGGCTTCATTGGATTCATTAGAAATTTGTGTAGCTGGAATTACCAAATGATTTGAGGAAGAGGTACAAATGAAGGAAGAGGCAGTTCTAAAATGGATATAAATGGCCTAGTAAGAGAACACCTAGCTACTTTATTGCTTTGAAATGGGTCTAGCAACACTACTGAATATATGATTTGTTTTTCTTCTGCCAAAGTAGAACCACTTCCCCAGGACTTTTTCTTAGGTCTTTCTTGATGTTTTCCTCTGCACCTTGTCTTTTCTGTTTGTTTGTTTTTCTTTTCTTTTCTTTTTTTTTTTTTTTTTTTTGTTGTTGTTTTTTCCAATCTCTCATCCATCTACTTTTTTGGGGCAGAGTGTTATTCAAGGACTAACTACCTACTTCTTCTCAGTGTTGGCTTGGCTTAAAATAGCAAAATATTTTCACGTCATATTTTTGTGAAACATAAACCTGAAAGGAACTGCTTCAATGTATTCTCTTGTTTCATTAATGTCTTAGGTTTGGATTCACTTAGTACGCTACAAATAGATGACAGAAGGCAGAGAGGTGAGGAGGAGAGAGAAGCCCAAGAATATGTTGCCAAGATTTGTATTGCAAATGACTCTCGAGGAAGAGGTCATTCTCTTATCCCTTTAAATCTTACTGTTTCATATTCCTTCCCAAACTTGATCTTCCTTTCAACTTGTATGGGAATCTTTCCAGAACTAAATTCTATTGTCTAACTCAAATGATAACTTTTCCTATTTCCTTTCTTCTTGCCTGCACTATTACAAATAAGTAGCACGGATTTGCTTTTTATTAAAACTTTCTTGTAGCCAATATTTATTTTTATCAAAACATTCCATGCAATTAGTTCAGGGGGACAAATGATGCCAAAAAAACAAAGGCTTATGCCAAAAGCAACAACTTTTTGATAGCTCAGGTGGTTAAATTGAACTTTTCTGACTTCTGACATTTACCTCCTTATTTCTTAGAAGTATGTGTATCATTTTCATTTTGTCACATAGCAATTTTTATAAATTAGGCAATTGTGAAGAGCTTAGGGAAACTGGTCATCTGAGCAAGCTTATTGTTCTTCAAAATTCAGGAATTGAGTTTGTTAGCCTTCAAAGTACAAAATGTACAGAACCAAGCTACAATACATCATCCTGAATGATGAAGGTTTTGGAAGAGCAAGTCCAAAGAAGATAGTGGATTTATCCAACTATAAAATCAATAGAATACAGTCAGGATTCGATCACAGATGCAGAACCCACTAGGAGCTCTCTCTGCGTGTGTGTGTGTGTGTGTGTGTGTGTATCATAGCTTATATATCATATCCAATCTCACACAATTGTAGGAACTGTTTAAACTGTCTTTGTAGGGACGCCTTGGTGGCTCAGCGGTTGAGTGTCGCCTTTAGCTCAGGGCGTGATCCTGGAGTCCTGGGATGGAGTCCCACGTCAGGTTCCCTGCATGGAGCCTGCTTCTCCCTCTGCCTGTCTCTGCCTCTCTCTCTCTGTCTCTGTCTCTCATGAATAAATAAGCAAAATCTTAAAAAAAAAAACAGAAACAAAAAAACTGGAACTTGCAGGTGTGAGCTAGAACGAACCCAGGAGGACAGACTGAAACCTTGTCACTTCTCACTGCCTCTGACCTTGATGGTATAGATCCAGCAGGAGAAACTGTCCCCCTTCATTATGTATCTAATCTAGCTCAGGAGTTGGAAAAGCAGGAGAAGGATTCACAGGGAAGGTGGAGAAGATGTAGGTCCCTTGCCTTGCCAGTTGGCTGTCCCTTGCCAGTGAGGTAAGAAAGTTGATAAGTAATAACATGAGTTACAAAATGGCTGCTTGCTTCACTTCCAAGCTCCAAATCTGTGCAAGAATGTCTCTTGTGGTCAGTCTTAGTCAGAAACATATGGGGAGGGAATTCTGGGAAATGTAGTTCAGTGTAGCCAAGTTGACACACAATGCAAAACAATTAGTCTGCTCCTTATCAGTTTGTCATATGTATATATACACATATATTTTTTAAAAATATTTTATTTATTTAAAAAAATATTTTATTTATTTATTTGAGAGAGTGAGAGAGCACAAGCTGGGGGAGGGGCAGAGGGAAAAGGAGAAGCCGACTTCTTGATGAGCGTGGAGCCCTGCACCGGGCTTGATCCCAGGACCCTGAGATCATGACCGGAGTGGAAATCAGATGCTTCAATGACTGAGGCACCCCGATATATTTTTTCTCTTGCAAAAAAATAGTTAAGGATTCAAGTGTCCATTCTGCCCCCTTACTAATAGAACAATGAAAAAGCCACTTAACATTTCTAGGGCTATGTGTACTTAGGGAAGAATTATTTGTAAGGGAAAAAAAGAATAATGATATCTAATCCCTGGAAATTACCTAGAAGTCCATCATCATGGATATTTGGCCAGCTTCTTTTTTCTACTGCCCAAATATAACTGCTGGATAAGGTTATATTTGTCAAGGTTTCTGAAATAGTATTCCCTAGTCCATAAAGCAATAGAATATAACAGAGCTAGGCTTGTAATTCAGAGCCCTTTCATTTCCAATCAACAACTTATTTTAAAGAAAACAAAAGTCTTCCAAATGAATCATCTCTGTATCCTGCATTTATTTTCTTATGTCTTAGCAATTATTTGAATTTTGTTTTTTCCTTTTTTTTTTTAAGTAGGTAGGCTTAACTTTATTTCTCATCATCACAGTGGAATCTAAAAACTGCTTTTTATATTAATAAGCAACAGCAATACATACTGTTCAGTAGAGAATCAATTTTTAGTATTAAGGAAAGTGTTCTGAAGGAGCCAAATATTTTAATGTTTTTAGATGAGCAAATCATTTCCATTTAGTATAGGTCTTTTTTCACAGAGAGTTATATAAAAGGTCAGACAATAGCTAAATTTTAACTATAAATTATAAATCTAAAAAATTATCATTTGGGGGGGCATCTGGGTGGCTCAGTCGGATAAGTATCTGACTTTTGATTTCAGCTCAGGTCATAATCTCAGGGTCATGAAATTGAGCTCTGCATTGGGCTCAGCACTGGGTGTGGAGCCTGATTAAGATTCTCTCTCTCGGGACGCCTGGGTGGCTCAGTGGTTGAGTGTCTGCCTTTGGCGTGATCCTGGAATCCCAGGATTGAGTCCCACATCAGGCTTCCTGCATGGAGCCTGCTTCTCCCCCTGCCTATGTCTCTGCCTCTCTCTCTCTCTTTCTCTCTCTGTCTTTCATGAATAAATAAATAAAATCTTTAAAAAAAAAAAGATTCTCTCTCTCCCTTTCCCTCTGTCCCACCCCTCATCCCTCTGTCTCTCGCTCCCTTAAAAAAATAAAAAATTTCCCTAAGCTGTCTATAGATAAAATTTATCATTCTTTCCACTGTAAAGACATGACATATAAGCAACAGACCTGAAACAAACAAAACAAAAGCCCCTGACAAAAACAATCTGTTTCTTCTCAACTTTCTCCATGTGATAGTCATAAAAATCTCCACTAAAGGAAAACTCTTCAGAAATAAATCATGTCTTTTTAAAAATGAACTTAGCTGAAGTTGATCGTATCAACTGAAGAATAAGCAAAGCTGTAAACTGTATAAAGGAAATCAATCTAATTGGTAAAATGGTATTCTCCTAGTCCAGTACTTCATATCAAAATTCAGTAACAAAGAATTGCGGTAATTGTGTCCCAAAGGCAGAGGCAGATGTTTAAAATCCAGGAAGTTTTAAAAATAGCTTTTAAATGTTTCTGCTGCTGACAAACAGGAACTATCATGCGCTCTTCACTTTTCTCTAGATCCTAAGATATGCCCCATTTTTCTTGCCTTCCAGGTTTGTTTGGGGTTTGGGGGCAGGGGAGTGTGGTCTGGCAGGGCTCAGCCACTTGCCTCAGTTTCTCGGTGAGCTTCATCTTGCCCTGTTAATGCATTGCCTCAATCATCCTGTGCCTGTAAGATCTGCTTCTGCAGACCCCACAGCTCTGAGTCTTTCCACTCCCCCCCCCAGATGTCTTTCTTTCTTTCTTTCTTTCTTTCTTTCTTTCTTTCTTTCTTTCTTTCTGAGAGAGAGAACATAAGCAGGGAAGAAGGGCAGAGGGAGACCACCCCCTCCCCCAACACCCCACTGAGCAGGGAGCTTGATCCCAGGACCTGAGCCAAAGGCAGACCACTTAATCCACTGAGTCGCTCAGGCACCCCTGAGTCTTTCTACTTTTTACAATGAATAACATAGAGGATTCATCTGTGTTGGGCACAGGGAAATTCCTTTTACCACTTCTTTACTGTGTAGGTTTTCTAGCATCAGCAAGACATTCCTTAAGAATCAGTGCCTTCGGGGTGCCTGGGTGGCTCACTGGGTGAGTGTCTGACTTCGGCTCAGGGCGTGATCCTGGAGTCCCAGGATTGAGTCCCACATTGGGCTCCCTGTGAGGAGTCTGCTTCTCCCTCTGTTTGTGTCTCTGCCTCTCTCTATGTCTCTGATGAATAAATAAATAAAATCTTAAAAAAAAAAAAAAAGATTCAGTGTCTTCATTTATCCATGGATGTGAGCCAAGCTACTCATGCTGTTTGACAAAGTCCAGGCATGAGGGCTAATCCTGAAAAATCGAGAGAAGCTACAGCTGGCTCCCACTGATTCCTTTCACTTTGTTCTTGGCCATCTTCAGCATCATTATAATATTATTGGGGAATTTTCATAAAATAAATATGGAGTCTAAAAATAATCAAAACCTCTAACATGCTTCTTAGAATAAAACCCAATGCCCCCCCCCCAAAAAAAAACCCCAAAAAACAAAACAAAACAAAACAAAAAACCAATGCGCCCGGCCCTGTAATTTCTCTAATATGAGAAATGTTGAGTTTTTTATCAGTTAGGGGTAAAAGATCTGGAAACCTAGCCTAGTTAAAGCTGTCATGGAAGAAGTCCTTCAGGCACCTCTTAAGTGTCAAGACAAGGAGATGACAGTCAATTAACCAATGGAAGAAATATTTTGATAAAATAGGTTGTGGGTAGGTTGTAGGTATTGTAAACTGACAAAAGAAAGTTAAACATTTCTGCATATAACCTTTAGACTATAATAACCCATTTCGTGTAACCATAGTACCATAGACTTGTTCTTCCACTAGAGTAGGTCACACTCTGTCTAGCACCTTTATCTTCTGTGTCGCATTCACTGCTTTCTCAAGAAATCAGTAAAGGTCGTGTTAATTATAGCAGTAGAAGCTGAAAGGAAAAACATTTCGTATGAAAAAGATGTTTAGAATGATCTAAGATGCTTGTGATAAAATGTAAAACGTAATTACCTACTAACTGGAAAAACAAGGCAATGTAAAATGATATAAATAAAGTCCCTCCAAAATGGTCTGGAGAAGACGTATGCACCCTGACTCTGTGTGTGTGCGTCTCCTCATTCACCGACTCCGTCCTTTCCTTCCAGAGACCCACCCCAGCTGGAGCTGGACTCCGGCCATCCATGTACTCTGCACCTTATGGAATATGAGGATCACGAACTGCAGACTGACCCTAGACTCCTAAGTTTAAAGAGCTCACCTTTCAAAGGTACTGATTTGCCCCTCTTTGTCATGTTGAAAATTAGTAGTGTTTTTGTGATTTTTTTCAATTTGCAATGCCTAAAAGTGTGCAGATGACTTTTTAAAAAGCCAAACTTAGTAGACAAATTAGCTGTGTTATTAAATAGCAAAGGGTATATAATTTCACTGTGAACTAGGAAACATATTACTGATAAAATTTATGACTATCCCACAAATATTGACATAGAATCTTAAATATTCTACAGAAGTTTACCGTGTCTCTCTGACATCTCAAAGGTCAGAGCAGTTTGCAGGTGTGGTCTCAGTGGGAAGATGCCAGATCACCTTTGGAATTAATGGTCAGAACTGGTCTCCTAGGCTAGCTGGCCTGCCTTGCTTTCTTTAGGCAATAAGAGTCAAAATGGTAGTCTCAGTTAGTTGGGAAGGGGGAGAGGGAAGAAGATTGGCAAGCACTTATGGAAAACCTAGAAATTCTATCATAGCCAGAATTTCCATTTATCCCTAACTTGGGATGGGGATGGAGGTGGGGTGGGGTGGGGGAGGCAAAAGAGTAGCAAACATTTTCTGCATATGTTTCTCAGTTGTTTCATTGTCCTCATTAAAACCAACTTCTGTTTAAAGTTCTTATCCAGGATGTAATGAATCAGCAAATTGTTTTCTTTTCAATACGTGGTACTGGCTTGCTTTTGCAGAAGCAGTGCCTTATATGCCTGCTGTGTTTCAGCGTGATACAAAGGACATGTTTCTCTGCTCCGAAGTTTTAGACTTTCTAAATGCAAGATGCTTCTTTAGAAGAGCATGCCGTGTAATTACGTTTAAATATTTACCTTGGCACCTTTAAAATATGGTACCGCCTTTAGGGGCTTTGTTAATAGGGACTTGGAAAATCAAGGCAATACAGGGACTGTTCTCACTTACTAGTATTCTCTTGCTATGATGCATAAAAGTTGCAATGTATACAGCAAGGAGGACTCAGCAAGTGAAGCAAACTTGGGTGTTGATTTTAAACAAATTATTTGGTTTTAGATAGTGAGAGGAGGCTGCCCCTTTCCCCCCTGCTCCATTATTACATTATTTACCAAGCAGCTGTGTCCCTGAGCCAAGAAACTGCTGGCTAGAGACTGCCTCTGTTGCTACAGTCTTCCCAGTGGACACTGTTTGGAGCTAGGAATGAAGCTTACTAAGAGCTTTCTTGTATGTTCTCTGCTGCCCTGGCATAGCATTAAAAGGGTGTGGATGGTCTTCCTACAACAGCTTATATTGAGGCAAAAAGTAACCCTGAAGTAATCCTTACCCCTACCAACTGCCTCAAAAAGTCACTAAGGGCTAAGACTTAAGAAATAAGAAAGAATGAAGCTACTCACAGGAGTCCCAGCACCCTCCTTCTGCAAATTCAATGGTCTAGCCTCCTCCACCGACAGTATTTTAACCAGCAAGAGGATATTACTTTATGATCTTGCTTGTGTTAGATCAGTGTAAAGAGAAGTATTGGATGACCTCTCAGTAGTTATTTCTGAGTGAAGAAATCATTCTTTTTCTTTTTGTTTATTTCATGGCCCTAGTGAATCTCAAGATGCAACCTCAAGTGTTAAAGGCAGACAGAAAGAGATGCTTCTCAATGCTGTCTGCCAGGAGGTTGTCCCAGGTAAGTTGTCTTTTTGGGGGCAGCTCCCCGGTGATCTCAGTTGGAGTATCAGGAATCTTCTTAGTCTCATGATATCTCTTCTGGGTGCTATAGTGGCTCTTTCTTTGTTTTGTGGTTTGAGTTTCAGCAGAATTCAAAATGGCAGGGCACCTGGGTGGGGGAGTCACTTAAGCCTCCAACTCTTGGTTTCAGCTCAGGTCATAGTCTCAGGGTCCCAAGACTGAGCCCCATGTTGGGCTCCCCACTCAGCAGGGAGACTGCTTGTCTCCCTTCCCTCTGCCCCTCCCCCCACTCTTGTGCAAGTGCTCTCTCTCAAATACATAAATCTTAAAAAAAAAAAAAAGAATTCAAAATGGCTGAAGGTAAAGCAGAAGAGGTTTCTAGAAGGGCCAATACAGACAAGGATTCCTGTGGTAGAAAGTTGGCTTGTAATTGCCAGTCCATTATGTTCATTGGCATCTGAAACTCCCCGACACCAGCCTTGGATGTGTGGGACAGCTGCTGCCAAGCCAACCAGGAGTCACTCAGCATGGAGACTCTTGAAGGGACCAGATATATATCAAAACACTTAAACTGAAAAAATGTACTGCACACAGAGACTCAGGACTCATGAAGGCCAGAATTGCCAATGGTGGTGTAATTTTTTCACAAATCTCTATCTAGGAAGAACAACAGGAAACCTGTCCAAAATATGCTTAGATTTCTTGTTACTTCATGGTCAAGATGGTTATTTTACTCCCAGGACTGGTGCCTGGGCTGGGATGGCTGCAGCAGCTAGGAGTCGGGCAGCATCACCATCTCTCTTGCTTCCTTACTACAAGGCTGTCTCAGGGGAGTTAAGTTGCTTACATGGTGGCTCATTTGCCCCAGAGGGAGCATTTGAAGAGACCTGGGGAGAAGTGCAAAGCTTCTTATCACTTGTTCTTGAAAGTTTTCAGAATTTCACTTCTGCCAAATTTTATTGTTCCAGAAGTCTTGAAGGCCAGCCAAGATTTACGGGGAGGAGAATTTGACAATACCTCTTGAAGGGGGAGGGGCATGGTCACATTGCAGAAGTGTGGAAGGGGGAGATACTGTGTGGCCATCTTTGAAAAATCCAATCTGCCATACCTCAGGACTCAAAATTTTTTTTCTTTCTTTTTTCTTTTCTTTTCTTTTCTTTTCTTTTCTTTTCTTTTCTTTTCTTTTCTTTTCTTTCTTTCCTTTCTTTTCTTTCTTTTCTTTTCTCTTCTCTTCTTTTTTCTTTCTTCTTTCTTTCTTTCTTTCTTTCTTTCGATTGTATCTGTTTATTTGACAGAGAGAGACAGAGAAAGCACAATCAGGGTGATGAGTTGCAGGCAGAGGAGAGGGAGAAGCAGGCTCTCCACTGAACAGGGAGCTCAACATGGGATTCCATCCCAGGACCCTAGGATCAGGACCTGAGCCAAAAGCAGACACTTAACCAACTGAGTCACCCAGGCACCCCAGCCCTCAAAATTTTCTAACAACTTTCTATAATGGTAATTCTAGTGTGCTGTATTGCTGTAGGAAAAAACCTAAATTTTGCTCTTGGTAATTTTATTTGGGCAAGTTGGAAATTTACAAAGCTTTCCAACCAACAAAATTTCTACACTTGAGTTTTTTGTTTTTTTTAAGATTTTGTTTATTTATTTGAGAGAGAGAGAGAGAGTGAGCAAGAATAAGCAAGGGAGGGGCAGAGGGAGAAGCAGACTCCTCAATAAGCAGGGAACCAGATGCAGGGCTTGATCCAAGGACCCTAAGATCATGACCTGAGCCAAAACAGATATTCAACCAACTGAGCCACCCAGGCACCCCACATTTGAGGGTTTTTTTTTTTAAGATTTTATTTATTTATTCATGAGAGATAGAGAGAGAGAGAGAGAGAGAGAGAGAGAGAGAGGCAAAGACATAGGCAGAGGGAGAAGCAGGCTCCATGCAGGGAGCCCAATGTGAAACTTGATCCCAGGACTCTGGGATCATGCCCTGAGCCAAAGGCAGACACTCAACCGCTGAGCCACTCAGGCTGCTCCCCCCATATCAGTTTTAACCATATTTAAGTGTTACTATGATTTTAAAGAAGCTATTGATTCCAAAATAGTAGGCTTTGATTGAATTGACTTTAAAAAAAAATTATTTACTTACTCATGAGACACACACACACACAGAAGAGGGGGAGAGGCAGAGACACAGGCAGAGGGAGAAGCAGGTTCCATGCAGGGAGCCTGAAGTGGGACTTGATCTCAGGGCTCTAGGATCAGGCCTTGGGCTGAAAGCAGTGCTAAACCACTGAGCCACCTGGGCTGCCCTGAATTGACTTTTAAAACAAAACACACACTGTTTGGATTTTCAGTGTGATTATAGACACTAGAGTAATTAAATCATTGTTTTTCTGCTGATTATTTCTATTCTGGAGGATAAATTCAATGAATGTAATAGTCAAAATTTTATAAGAGATTAGGATAAGGGGGATCCCTGGGTGGCGCAGCGGTTTGGCGCCTGCCTTTGGCCCAGGGCACGATCCTGGAGACCCGGGATCGAATCCCATGTCGGGCTCCCGGTGCATGGAGCCTGCTTCTCCCTCTGCCTGTGTCTCTGCCTCTCTCTCTCTCTCTGTGACTATCATAAATAAATAAAAATTTAAAAGAAAAAGAAAAGAAACTTTAAAAAAAAAGAGAGAGATGAGGATAGGATAAATACAGATAAAGCAACACCCCCAAAAAAATCCCCTTCCTTTTTCCCCCCAGTAAATTGTCTTCTAAGACCAATTAGAGACAACTTCAAAAGATTCAATAAGTCTCAATGAGTTCAACCTGAATTGTTGAACTTGGAGAAATAAGCCCCAAAGCAACCTAAGTCATTATAGCCAGTCTCCTTCACACCATCTTTGGGGATCCAGTCATCAGAATGGGACTTGGATCTAGAAATAAACCCAGTCACCAGCATAGAACAAAGTCCATGTGTAAGTGGATGGGTAGGGAAGGGGCAGGGAAGCTCTGCATATGAGCACAGATAAAGAAGGTTTAGTCTGGAGGGCAGTTGTCAAATTAGCAGTCTCCGAAGAGACAGGCAATGAATGCAAAACAATAGGACCCTAGGATAGGATCTAACAGGGTAGGCATTAAAGAGTCCCCAGATAGTGGGGACGCCAGGAAGGCCCAAGATTCAGGGGCAGTACTCAGATTCCCAAGAGAGACTACACTTGCAAAACAAAGGATGTGTAGTTCTTTGGAACAAAGTAAGGTTAATACCAGCTGAATACCGGTTCTGTTCTCTTGTGTCCAAGGTTATGACCAGTCCTGGGAGCAAGGTGGAGCTGAGGTGATCAGCTGGTTAGATGTGGGGGTCCTAGGAGGCCTGTACAGGGCAGGAGCTAAGCATATTTGGCCAGAAACAACAACACCCTGACTCTCCAAGATGAGTGTGTCCCAGAATTGCCTAGTTGGGTTGTTTAAAAATCCTATTCTGGACTCTACCCCTAGAGACTCTGAATCGATATATCTGGGATGCCGCTCAGGATTCTGCGATTTTACAACCGATCCAAGTGATTCTGTTGGCCCACATTTTGTGAACGACGGGAAAAGCAATCTTTCCTGCTTGTTTGGAGGCTCATGGATGCCCAGGAAAACTGGATGAAGGTTTTAGCCCACAAGTGGAACTGTTAGAATTCGAGAGGACTTAAGAGGGCCTTCGGCATAATTGGGCTTCATGAATAATTCGTCAAAAATGACCTTAGCTCACAATTTTTTTTTTGGGGGGGGGGGTTGGGTTTTTTTCACACATCTGTAGCTGACTCTGCCACCTCATAGCTTTGAAATGTAACTGGGAACATTTTCACATCATTTAAAAATGATGGAGCGTTTGAGAAGTTGCCCAGCCTGATTTTAAAGGCTGCACACTTGAAAACAAAAATGCTTTTTTTCCCTTAAACTAACTTCATTGATGGTAGAAAACGAAAAATTTAGATAAGCAAAAATAATATTTTTAAACATCTGTAATCCCACTACTCAGAGATAACCACAATTAACTCTTGCTGTGTATCTTTCCAGCCTTTGCCTAGACAAATATAGTGATATACGGGCTTGTTTTTCTTCCCTTTGTTTTGATAAACGGGATAGTACTGTACATGCCTGGGTAGTGATGGCTGTTTTTAAAAACTTGGTTTAGGACCAGGCTCTGATGTCACACTCTCTACCTCCTCGACCCCGTGGGCTTCCATTTCTACTTCCTTCAGTAGAAAGGGAAGTAGTTTTTCTTTCTTTCTTCCTCTTTCTTTCTTTCTTTCTTTCTTTCTTTCTTTCTTTCTTTCTTTCTTTCTTTCTTTCTTTTTTTAAATATTTTATTTATTTATTGGAGACAGAGCAGGAGCACGAGCCGGAGGTGGGGGGTGGCGTGGGGAGGGGCAGAGGGAGAGAGAGAAGCAGGCTCCCAAACCAGGGCTTAATCCCAGGATTCTGAGATCATGACCTGAACCCAAGGCAGACGCTTAACTGACTGATCCACCCAGGTGCCCCTGTTCTTCTATATCTACTGGTTGGTTATTACTTTGTGACCAACACTGGGTGCTCTACGAATTATTGATAGATGCAACAAACTGCATAAATCTCACAGACATTGTGGCAAATGATGGAGGGAATACACGCTGTGTGATTCCATCCGTACAAAATACTAGAAAAGGCCCAACTCCTCCATAATGGTGGGAAACTGATGAGTAGTTGCCTGGGTATGGGGTAAAGGAGTTGATTGCAAAGGGGTATAAGACAACTTTTGGGGGTAATTAAAATATTTTATATCTTGATTATGGTGGTGAGTCCATGGGTGTATACATTTATCAAAACTCATTGACCTAATATGGGTGCATTTGGCACCCACTCTGAATCCTATCAGGCAAGGCTAGAGAGCCACTGGAAAGACAAATGGGAGTAGGTTCCCAGCTGACAAGTCTCCCTTCTCCAGAAACAGCCTTGAGTCCCAGGAGTGGACCCCAGGGGTCATGCCTGTGCTGTCCACCTGCCAGAGCTGCCACATGACACAAGCCAGGTTTGTCCTCTCCTAAGAGTTTTTTCGAATGGGAACTTAGAAGAGAGAATCAGCATCTCTCTGGTGGTGGCTTCTGTGGATGTGAGGCCCAGGTGCTGCCAGTAACCAGGCCTGCTCTCTTGGAGACCGGAGTCAACATGCAGAGAATGGCAAGACAGAGCAAAGTGCTGGCAGAAAGGATTTCTCTGCAGAGTCAAATGTATGTGGAACAGGAAGCAATACTTTCAATCGCCAAAAGTCTAAATACAGAGTCAACATCCATTAGCTTTCCTCTTCTGGGGCTACAGAAGATTCCAGGGATAGAATTCACCTGAGCAATTCATCAGAATGGCCAGAAGCAAGTGTAAGTGAAGAGGGGGTCGCCCACAGCCAGAGGAGCAAAGGCAGGCATACAGTCTCAGCAGCCAGCGGGAAATCAGACGGGAGGGAGTTCACTTATTTGTGCTTTGAAGGCGTATTTATTGCCCTCGTCCTGCATCCACAAAACTCGTTCGAGGTACTGGCAATACAGCAGCAAATGAGGCCTGTGCTGTCATGAAGTTTTCATTGTACTGAACAGAGACAGGCAATAAACAAGCAAGAAACAGACACATGGAAATTTTAGTGAGACATTTGATGAAAAAATAAAACAGTGATGTAATAGAAAGTGGTTTTAGCAGAGAGCAGGCCACTTTACACGGGTCACAAGAAGCTTAACAGTAGAAAGTAGGATTTGGGGGCACCTGGGTGACTCAGGGGTTGAGTGTCTGCCTTCTGCTCAGGTCTGTGATCCTGGGGTCCTAGGATCGAGTCCTGCATCTGGCTCCCCTCAGGGAGCCTACTTCTCCACTTGCCTATGTCTCTGCCTCTCTGTGTCTCTTATGAATAAATGAATAAAATCTTAAAAAAGAAAAAGAAAAAGAAAGTAGGATTTGAGTTGCCATAAGGAGCCCAGGCAGCCAGACCAGCTTCCACAAGGGGACTGAGAGCAGGAGAGAGAGCTCAGGGCATTTGAGAAAAAGAAGGAAAGCCCATATGGATGGAGTGAAACCAGCAAGGAGAGCTGAAGTGGGTGATGTCAGAGAGCTCGGCAGAGGCCAGACGCCCCTGGGGCTTAGAGACTAGGGTAACGTCTGTGGTTCCTGCTAAGGACCACAGGAAGACATTGGAATATTAAGGAGAGATTATTATTTCTCCTTCTTCTTCTTTTCTTCTTCTTCTTCTTTTCTTCTTCTTCTCCTCCTCCTCCTTCTTCTTCTTCTTTTTTTTTTAATTTTTATTTATTTATGATAGGCACACAGTGAGAGAGAGAGAGGCCGAGACACAGGCAGAGGGAGAAGCAGGCTCCATGCACCAGGAGCCCAACGTGGGATTTGATCCCCGGTCTCCAGGATCATGCCCTGGGCCAAAGGCAGGCGCTAAACCGCTGAGCCACCCAGGGATCCCTCTTCTTCTTCTTCTTCTTCTTCTTCTTAAGTAGACTCCACACTGGGCTTGAACTCACCACCCTGAGATCAAAACCTGAGTTAAGATCAAAAGTCGGATGCTTAACCCACTGAGCCACCCAGGCATCTCTAGAGATTTCCATTTTGAAAAGTTCCTGCTGGTTATTATTGTGAACACGGGGTGTGGCAAGGTGTGAATGGCAGCAGGGAGGCAGGTAAGAGGTCACAGCAGTAAGTCCTGTTGGAGAAAATAGAGAAGTAACACCTTAGGGATGTGTGACATCAGGAGCTGAAAATAATTTTAAAAAACAAGTTGGACAAGAATCTAAATGTGGAGACTGTGAACAAAGTGAGGTCATGTGACACAGGCTGGTGAACCAGCCCAGAACAAAACCTGACAGCCCATGAGCCCACCTTGGGGTGCCCTCAGTGCCCAGAGGCCCATGTGAGGCTCTGCTGCCGTTGGTGGGGGACCCTCCACCATTTTGGGTCACATTTCTCTGTCACCTGGGCATCAAAACAATGGGCCTATGCCCTGAGGGTTCAGACTTGTTACAGACAACAGCTGAGTATCTTTGGGAAGTGCATCTCTCCCTAGTGCTCAGATTATCAATACCCTTCCAAAACCCTGTCCTCAGGGATGGGCAAATGTATGTGCCTCATCTGCAATAACTGTCCTATTAATGGAGTCTCAGGAACAGGCTCCCTTGGAGCCCCTCCTCGGACCACCCCACACTCCATGGTCATACTTGTCTCAGTAGCCCAGTGCTGGACACAGGTTCAAGCCAAGACTGCTTCAGCAGTGTTATTTTAAACCTCCCTAATTAATCTTCTCTAACTTGTTAAAATATTAAGATCCTATTAGCAAAATTGATTTGGATAATCTAAACTTGAAATAAGTAATTGGCCATCGATACCTCTAATCTAAGCTTTCTGGATTTTGAATGTTTTCCTCCAATTAAAAAATAATAATAAAAAACAGGGAGACAGGGATCCCTGGGTGGCGCAGCGGTTTGGCGCCTGCCTTTGGCCCAGGGCGCGATCCTGGAGACCCAGGATCGAATCCCACATCGGGCTCCCGGTCCATGGAGCCTGCTTCTCCCTCTGCCTGTGTCTCTGCCTCTCTCTCTCTCTGTGTGTGTGACTATCACAAATAAATAAAAATTAAAGAAAAATACTATTAAAAAAAAACACACAAAAAAAAACAGGAAGACAAATCAAAGAATGAGAAATAAGACACGCTTTTATAATTTCTAGACCAAATTTGAGTACTAAACCAAGTGCCCAGATACCAGATGTTAATCCTGAGATACATCTTCTCTTCCCACCGAAATTCATTCCTCCCGATTTCTGAGCCAATACAAATAAAAGAGTTATACATCATTAGTCTCAGAGTATTCAGGGTTAGATTATGAGGAATTAACATACATGCTCTTCTAGTCAAGGCTCCATCAGTCACTAGTAACAAAAGGCTTCTCCCTGGAGAAAAACTAAGGATTGATTTGAGGAAGAACAGAGACTGGGGCTGCTCCCTGTCAGCCTTTTCTCTTTCTCAGCTCCAACCCCTGTGTCTGTGCATCCCTCTCTCACTCTCTTTTTCCAGCTGGCAGGCTTCCTCTGCTTACTCACTGTGTCTATTCCTTCATACCTCAGGCATGCCCAGGGCCCCCTGGGAGCCACCCAACCTTAACCCTTTATAACTTGCCAGAACCACCACCTCCACCCACCTTAGCCATCCTACATTCCTCAAAGAGATTCTGATGGCCTGGCTCATAGTTTCAAGCCACAAGTTGAGGGTCACTGGCCAGGCCAAGAATTAGATGACTCTCTGACTATGGTCAGGGGGCTCAGGATCACATCGTATGGCATGGATCACTCAGCAGCAGCTACATCTAAGGACAGGAGGCCCCTAGAGGAGGAAATAGGTGGGCTCACATGCCAAAAATACCTTTTAGTATGACCCCCCCCCCCCCATTCTGGGATCCAGGGGCCCGCTCACAACTGCTAGGCTAATGTGTTGCTACCCAAGTCTCCTTGCTAGCAATAATACCAAGGACCCGGTGCTTCTGTGGGTGTCTCTCCTGGGCTCTAGTTGACCTTGAGTCACCATCATCCCCCTCATGCTCATCTCTTTTACTCCTGTAATTGCCTTGGTCCAGAGTTCTGAAAGTGTCTCTCATTGGGGTACCTGGTGGCTCAGTCGGTTAAGCATCTGCCTTCAGTTCAGGTCATTATCCCAGGGTCCTGGGATCAAGCCCTGCTTTGAGCTCCCTGCTGAGCAAGCTGAGCAAGGAGTCTGCTTCTCCCTCTACCTTTGCCCCTTCTCATGCTCTCTCTTTCATGCTCTCCTCTTTCAAATAAATAAATAAAATCTAAAAAAAAAAAAGTGAGAGAGGAAGAGAAAGTGCCAACCAACACCTTAATTTTAAAAAAACAAAGTGCTTCTCACATTTGAACAAGCATACCGATCACATGGAGATTTTGTTACAATGCATATTCTTATTCAGTAGGCCTGGGCTGAGACCAAGTGTCCAGGTAGCATCAGTGCTTCTGCTCCAAGGACCTCACTTGGAGTAACGTGGCTTCGTAGAACTCGCCCTGGATCCAGCTCTTTAGCTCTACTTGGGTTTTGTTCTTAAGCAGTATGTCGTTTCTAAGGCCTTTGTCCTGGCACGATAGGAGAGCATCAAGCTGGAAGTGGAAATTATGTTCCAGTTGGAACCTGATGCCAGGAGACGTGAAATAAACTGTTCTTTATATGTAAGTAGCTGGAGAAGAATATAAAAATAAAAAAGATTTTATTTATTTATTTGAGAGAGAGAGGAAGAGAGAGAGGAAGAGAGAGTGGCAGGCAGAGGAAGAGGGAAAAGCAGGCTCCTGGCTGAGCTGGGAGCCTGACTTGCGCCTCGATCCCAGGAAGTATATTTCTTTGAATTCCAGAAGAGCTCCTCTCAGAACAGCTGTCAGTGCAGAAGACTGGGCCACATTCCCCAGGAAGCTCCCAGCAGGGCCCCTCCCAACAGTGGCAGGCTAAAGTGCTAGTGGAAGCCCACAGACAGTTTGCCTAAACATATGAAAATCATAAACCAGCTCAACAAACTACTGAATAAAATGTGCTCCACCCTCCCACCTTGACAAATGTATCTTCAAAATGACAATATTTAAAAATGCATGTAAAGTTATGGTTTATCAGTAAATTATCAAAGATTGCTCACATGCTGGTGTTCAGGAGATGGATCAAGGACATTTGGAAGAGTAATAAAATAAAGGAGGCATAATTTGAATTTATAAGTGATTTGTTTTTCATATCTTCATTTCAGCAACATTACTAAACAGTCATAATACTCAATATTTTTCACAAAATTGTGTTTCGTGTTTTTTTTTTCTTTTTAAAGATTTTATTTATTTATTTATTTGAGAGAGAGAGAGCACAAGCAGTGGGGAGGAGCCTAGGGAGAAGCAGGCTCCCCAGTGAGTAGGGAGCCCAACATGAGGCTCAATCCTAAGACCCTGGGATCATGACCTGAGCCAAAGGCAGACATTTAACCAACTAAACCGCCCAGACACCCCCATAATTATGTTCTGTCAACGTTAATGGATCTAAAGGATTAAAAAATATGTTTTAGTTATATTCAGAGTGTAAAAACTTGAATTAAGTTTTTATTTTTAATTTTATTTTTAAATAATCTCTGTCCCCAACATGGAGCTCAAACTTACAACTCTGAGATCAAGAGTCACATGCCCTACCAACAGAGCCAGCCAGGTGCCCCCTGAATAGAGTTTATCAAAAGATAAACTAAATGTAAAATCAAAATAATAACTTTTCATATGTTTTCAAAATAATTTTACTTTAAAAATATTTAACACTATCTATTACAGTTAAAGGGCAATACAATGTTTTTTGTTTGTTTGTTTAAGACTTTACTTTTAAGTAATCTCTACACCCAACATCACACTGGAGCTCACAACCCTGAGATCAAGAGCCGCATGCTCCACCAACTTGAACCAGCCAGGTACCCAGGAAATACTTACATGGAAATACTTAAGTGAAGCCAGAATGTTTCTTCTTACAAATTTAACTCAATTTTGTTACCTATTTTTATTTTTAAAAAATCTATGCATATCTAGAATGATGCCATGTAGTGCCTTTGTAAAGAAGCGATACTATACTTCACACACGTTCGGTATATAGGTGTAACTGAAGAGTTAATTGCTTCCTATTGCAAAATGCTTCCCAGTCAGCATGCACAACTGTCTTGAGTGATGTGCTATTTTATTAATTTGTGGGTGCCTCCAGGACCACAAGTTAGAAGACAAAGAAGAAGCAAAAAACTGGAGTTCAGCACTCCTGAGAAATGATAGCTCGCTAGGCAGGAATCTGTGGCACTCACCACTGTCTGAGAGGGAAGACCTGACTAACCAGCATGGTGTCTCTCCTACCTAAATCTACTCCCTGCACACTAGGATGCAACTGTCTTTAGTGTGGGCTCCTGCCCAGCTCCCACACTTCAAGGCATTGTTCTCAGTCATCTTTTGTGTTGAGAACGAAGGACGAGAGCACAAGGGCTTAACCAGCATTGGTGGATGTTGAGAATTACAGATGGCTTTCTGCCATGCTGAGCACCAGATCCTGGGTGATAGAGGCACCAATTATCTTCTTTGGGTGACTCACATCGTCCAGGAAGTCTGGGGGAAATGATAAGGAAGAGCAACCCTATTTAACAGAGATCTTACAACCCAGTAGCTCAGACAGCTGGAATTTGCGAAACTTAGTGATGATTTTGCTAAAGAAATCATGATGAAGGCTGTTATAAGATCACTTAATTTTTGTATGGACAGGATTGATTTCCGTTATATTTTCAAGTTTCAGTTTTAGCCTTCAATTTTAGATAAATGCTTATTTTAGTAACATGTCGGTATTATTATGATGCTTTTTATTAATGTTATAATGCAGGCAAAACAAAATATTCTTGTTTATGCATTGGGTTGGGGGAAACTTTACACTGGACCCATTTAGACCAGTTTTGCCACTCATCCAGGGTGACACAGCTCTCTCACACGGAGAGGCAGGGAACATAGGCAGAGGGAGAAGCAGGGAGCCCGAGGTAGGTAGAACTCCCAGGACCCCGGGATCACGCCCTGAGCCGAAGCAGATGCTCAACCACTGAGCCACCCAGGTGCCCAGACACATTTCTCCTTTGACGGTCTTTTGGGGGGGAGAGCTTGGATTTTTTGTTATCTGATGTGCACATGCGCACGCATGCACACTCCTCCTCTCTCCCTCCCTCCTCCTCCCCTCAGTTTTCCAAATTGTTCAATAACAGGAAGCAGAAATGACCAGAGCTCGCAATTCCAGCTTTTGCTTTAGCAGATTTACAGAAGGAAGAAAACAGGTGGGACCAGTCGAGGAACTGAGGCATACAAAGGTTAAGTGACAGTGCTCGGAAGGAGCATCAGGGGAAATCATGAGAAAGCTGCTTTAGACTAAGCCGCAGACCGCTCTGAAGGCTGCGGCAGGCCCAGTTCTGGAACTCTACAGTCCACACGTGCAGCCACATGTGCCACCCCATCATGGACTCTGCCTGAAGCTGGGTCCTTGGCTTACCAAATGGAACCTCATCTTATCTCTATCTTTTTGCCAATGCCACTTAAAAAAAAATATTTATTTCTTCATGAGAGACACACAGAGAGAGGCAGAGACAGGCAGAGGGAGAAGCAGGCTCTCAGGACCCCAAGGATCATGACCTGAGCTGAAGGCGGACACTCAACCACTGAGCCACCCAGGTGGCCCTCTACCAATGCCACTTAATTTGACTTTGCTGAGAGCAGTTTATTCCCCCTACCCCCACCCCGGATTTTGGTTGCTAAACAGATGAAACTTTTCAAGCTCCAAACGGCAACCTGGTGCAGAGCAGACCCAAGGTCAGTGTTCTGGTTGCAGTGTGTCCTGTCTACAAGGTGCCTGCCATTTCTTCCACTCCGTAGATTATTTTGCTTAGTAGAGTCTGGTGTTCCCAGGGGCAGCTGAGGGCTAGTGAGAACAAAAGCAAACAAGATGCCCTTAAAAACATTCCCTGTTCTTTTGACCCTTGAGGGACCCGCTAGGAAATGGAAAGGCTTGACTGTTTCCTGAGAAAACTGTAGCAAAAGGAATTTTCAGCTGGATATTATTTTTGGGAAGCATTCAGATTTTTTTCTGGTTTTTGAGCTGGTTTTTTCCCCTAACAGAACAGGAGTAGAGAAATCCAAAGATTATCTTTTTGTTTTGTTTTGTTTTGTTTTGTTTTGTTTTGAGAGAGAGAGAGCATATGAACAGGGGTGGGAGCAGGGGTAGAGTGAGAGGGACAGAGAGAATCAAGCAGATTCCACACTGAGCACAGAGCCTGACATGGGGCTGGATCCCACAACCCTGAGATCATGACCTAAGCCAAAATCAAGAATTGGACATCCAACCAACTGAGCCACCCAGGCGCCCAAGAAACCCAAGGATTATCTTAATGAAAATACAGGCAATGCTGCTGTCTCCCTGAGTGGTAAAGCAGTTAGGTTATGATAGTGTATTTATTTGAGTGAGCCCTTCTTCTAGACATGTTGAAAACTCAGAACCTTATGAATATCATTAATGCTTTGATTTAAACCTAAAGAGCTTTTCTATAAATGAGAGAAAAAAAAGAAGAAATTATTAGTACTTTTGGATAAGATGGTGACTTTGAATGCTAACATCTAATCCCCCCCAACCTTGCATCCCCAGTTCCTGAAAGAAAGGAATAACACACAGTAAAAGAGCATCAGTGCTACATTCCAGAAACAGTGAGGAATTTCTACTGGGCTACATCAAGTAGTCCACATTGAGGGAAGAGCTCTAGGACATCCTGACCCTCTTTCTCTAGGAAGCAGAGTTGTAGAAGAATTAATGAAGATCCTGGATCCCACTAATATCTCCTAATTTAGAAGAACAGAAATGAAAGGTAAAAATAGGCCCAGGGTAATGGGATTACCCTCCATTTGCAATCTTCCTTTACCTATGAAGGATGCTCAGAGTTATAAGTCATTACCCCATGGGGAAGGTGGGTATAACATTAAACTAGGCTATTCTTAGGACTTAGGGCCCCCAGACTAGTCACATGGCCCTCAGAGAAAGCTGGCCCAGGTGCATCATCAAACACCTGGAATCACAGCCTCTGCTCATCAGCTGAGAGCTCTGGAGACCTTCCTTCCTCCCTGAGGATGAGGATCAAAGAGGCCTTCAAATTAGATTAGTAGAAGAACACCATAGCACCTGGGAAAGGTGGGGAGATGGTGATGGGATCTCAAGAGAATCATCATTTACATTGTTTCAGGGCCTGAATGTTTATCTCTCAATTTTCCAGGGTGGAAGGTAGCAAAAACTCAACATGGGAACCATTGACATGTACATTCAAGGAAAACCTCACTGTGGAATAGGATGTAGTATATTGCACTGGGGAGGAAAAAATATTATTTTATGAACCGAATGCATAATTCCTCATAGGGGACAAAAAATCTTTGTTTAAGGACACATCTTACAGAGCATGACTAGCTTTGAAGATGAGGCCTTCTAGGCATAGCCAAGAAGGTCTGGTGAGCGAAAAGATGAGAAGAGATCAGAACATGAGCCAGAACTGGGAGAGTTGGAGCAGATCGGAGGAGGGCACAAGGTGAGGGGGAGTCTGAGGTGAAGAGTAGAAGTTCAACAGCCTTGAGGAGAAAGTAGGCCGTAAGCAGAGAAGAGAACAAGCATGACACAAAAGAAATAGATGAGCGCTAGAAGAGCTGGACTAGCAAACTGCAGCGAGGAGTGCCCGCCCGGATCCTGCGGAAATCTCATGTGCATGACTGGACTACCCACAGGACCTATGGAGGAGGTTGACCCAAGCTCGTCTGGATCTCCAGGGACAGACTGATTGCAGCTGACATCAAAGCTATAGTAGAACCTGGTAAAGTTCAGGTGATACATTGGACCATGATCCCAACAAAATTGAAACCTGGACTCTGAGGCTGAAAAATGATGTTTTCAAACAGTGGACTGACACAAAGAGATGACTAGATGAGAGGCAGAGGCTAATAAAATTCCTCCAAAAAGGGAATTGGATACAAC
Source organism: Canis aureus (assembly GCF_053574225.1). Classification (NCBI taxonomy): domain Eukaryota; kingdom Metazoa; phylum Chordata; class Mammalia; order Carnivora; family Canidae; genus Canis; species Canis aureus. Next base: position 19,328,452 of record NC_135626.1, read on the forward strand.
AAAAAATGAAAAAAATACACCACAGCAATACAAATGGAATTTGAAAATACATAAGAAGCCGTATATCTCTAGGCTCAACAAGATAGAAAATTGGATCCACAATACGGAGGCCAAAAGTCCTCTGAAAGTGCCAAGGAAAAAGATGAAAATTCCAAATCATGAGAAAATTCTAATTATGCAAATGTAGAAAACAGAAGAAAGGTAACAATGAAGAATTAAAGGTGTGGCTGAGGACAAAACAAGAACAAGTAAAATAGACCTGATAGTGAGGATGTAATGAAACTTTCCTGAATTGCAAAAGCAGAGGAAGAGAAGAAGAGGAAGAGGAAGAAGGCCTACATGTGTACATTTACAGGGCATTCCAGGCAAAATCAATAGAATGATACCAATATTTAAACCCATCCTGAAAGCCACTCGTGATTTTATTTTATATTATTTATTTTTAAGTAACCTCTACATCCAATGTGGAGCTCTAACTTATGACCCGGAGATCAAGAGTCACATGCTCTACTGACTGAGCCAGCCAGACATCCCAGCCATCCCTGATTTTATTTTTATTTTTTTTAGAGAAGGAGGGGTAGAAGGAAAAGAAGAGAATCTTAAGCAGGCTCCATGCCCAGCACAGAGCCTGATGTGAGGCTCGATCTCACAATGCTGAGGTCATGATCTGAGCCGAAACTAAGTGTTAGATGCTTAATCAACTGAGCCACCCAGGTGCCCCACCATTCCTGATTTTAAAAAGCAAACAGGGGCACCTGGGTGGCTCAGTTGATTAAGCATCTAACACTTGGTTAAGCAGCTGCCTTTGGCTCAGGCCATGATCCCAGGGTCCTGGGACTGAGTCCTGCAACCTTCCTGCTCAGCAGGGAGTCTGCTTCTCCCTCTCCTTCTGCCCTTCCCCCTACTTGTGTGCTCCCTCCCTCTCTCTTTCTCTCTCAAATGAATAAGTAGAATCTTAAAAAAAAAAAAAAAGCATATGCAAAGATAAACCAATATTCCTTGAGGGGAGGACTGGATATTGCTAAGATGCTGTTCTCCTAAAATACATTTATAAATTTAATATTATTCCAATCAGATTTTTATTTCGGAAGTTGGCAAGATAGCTGGACAAATAAACAAATTAAAAAATTGACAAAAAATAAAAATAAAAAAAATAAAAGAATTGACAGTCATCATCAAGAGCAGGACTTGCGCTGCACTCCTTTTTTTTTTTTTTAAGATTTCATTTTTTTAAAGTAATCTCTACACCCAACACAGGGCTCGAACTCACAACCCAGAGTAGAGTCACATCCTCCACCAACTGAGCCAGCCAGGTGCCCCTAAGAGTTAAAAACTCTTTTTTTTTTTTAAGATTTTATTTATTGAGAGAGAGGTTGAGAGACGCAGAGACACAGGCAGAGGGAGAAACAGGCTCCATGCAGGGACCCCGACGTGGGACTCGATCCCGGGACTCCAGGATCACACCCCAGGCTACAGGCAGCCCTAAACTGCTGCGCCACCAGGGCTGCCCTGTGCTGCAGACCTTAAAATACGTTCCAAAACCACAGCGACTCAGGTAGAGCTGCATAGGCAACTCTGGAAGCTCACACAGATTCTTGTGTGTGACTCTTGACACACCGGCACACACTAAAAAATCAGTATGAAAAGGGGATGGCACTAATTGTATTAAATAAGCAGTTCACAGAAGGAAGATTGCAAACTGGCCAATAAACAGAAATAGTTGGTTTTTGCTTTTTGGTTTTTTTAAGTAGGCTCCACACCCAGGGTGGAGCACAACTCAGGCTTGAACTCAAGACCCTGAGATCAAGACCCTGAGCTGAGAGGTCAGAACTCGAAAATTTAACCGACAGAGCCACCCAGGCACCCCAGCACACAGAAATAGTTTTTAATGCAATATAAAACAGGATGTCATTTTTATATGTCTAACTGGAAAACAGGAAAGACTGTTGGTGAGGGTTCAGGGAGATGAGCCTTTCTGGACAATGCTGGCAGGAGTGACAATGCTTGCCTGGCATCCTTGCCCTCTTCTTTTGATCATGGTACCGTGATTTCTCCATGACAGACCACCACCCCTTCTCTCATAGTCCGTGTGCTTCAGGTGAGGCTGATCTCACTCCCCTACCTCCACCCCAGGGATAAGCCAAATCCTCTGTACAAGGATTGAATCTTTGCTTTAGCCATGGGGAAAGAAAGCTCCCCTTCTACTGTGGTTGCTAAGGTGGTGTGGACTGTAGTCCAAGCTTAGCTGGAGACAGCATAGCTCAGAGACGGAGCAAGACGGTGTTCAGATTGGACCATTTGAGCCCCTGGATTGAGTCACTCCTGAAACAAGATGTGCCTTCCTCCCCTGTGGAGTCCTGGCCATGGGGGCCCCCAGTTCATTCCTTTTGATATTGCTGTTGCTCTGTCAAGGTCATGTTCCACTTAGCTTTTCAGTCACTTGCAACATTCTGACTAGTGCACCTATTGGGCCTGCACTTCCCTTTCTAGGAAATGGGCTGAGGTAAATGATCAGATTTGTGCTCAGAGTTTAATGTCTAAAGGGTGTTTATCATGGAGTGATTTGTAAAAATGAAAAATTGGAAACAACAGGACATTGGCCAAATAAATTATAGTATATCCACAAAGGGAGAGATGTGATAATTTAAAATAATGATTTAAAAATTAGTTAAGGAAAATACTTTTGTGATCTTATGGCCAATAATTCTTTTCTTTGTGCTTGTATGTTTATCTCAATTTTTTCATAATGAACAAATATTTCTATAACTAGGGGGGGAAACAAAAATATGTATGTTTTTTAAAATCTGTCATTAGAGAAAACTATACATGCCACTGTTTTTTTTTAAGATTTTATTTATTTATTCATGATAGACATAGAGAGAGAGAGACAGAGAGAGGCAGAGACACAGGAGGAGGGAGAAGCAGGCTCCATGCCGGGAGTCCAACATGGGACTCGATTCCAGGACTCCAGGATTGCGCCCTGGGCCAAAGGCAGGCGTTAAACCGCTGAGCCACCCAGGGATCCCCAGCCACCCAGGGATCCCCCATGCCACTGGTTTATCCTTCTTTCTCTCCCCATCATGATATCTCTATTACCTTACTCAATCTCCCTGGTGATTTTTTTTTAACCCACCTTACCATATTATACAGTCCTGAAGCATGGGGACTGTTATATCTATGTTCAATGCAGTTGCTAGCTCATTGTGAACATTTAACAAAATAATTGTACCTGGCAAGTACTCCCTTCAATAATTCTGTTTTAAAATAATAATAATAATAATAATTCTGTTGTGATATTAGGGCCAAAGTGGCAAAGTGAAACACATCGAGGACATCCAAGAAATCTCAGACCCTCCACCTCCCTCACCTCTCCTACTGAACTTCACCCTTCCCAGCAAGGTGTTTTATCTCAACCCAAAACTTGATTCTGTTTGTGTATATTCAGCCCCATGGGTAGGGTGGACATGAGGTGACAATAGAGGCCAAGGGTCCTCTACTCTTTTCATTTTATTTATTTTTATTTATATGAAAATCTGAAGCTATACAATCCTGTTTTTTATCAGCAATAACCCCAGCTGTGTCCATAGGTTGCAGTGACAGGCATCCATGTCCAGTAGACCTTGGGCATCTCTCGTAACAAAAGAACCCTCTAATCTCTCACAAATGTGCTGTCCAATAGGGTATCCATTAGATATATTCAGTATTTAAATTTAAACTAAGTAAAATTAGGGGCACTTGGGTGGCTCAGTCGGTTAAATATCTACCTTCAGCTCAGGTCGTGATCCCAGGGTACTGGGATCAAGCCCCACCCTGTTGGGAGGGAGCCTGCTTCTCCCTCTCCCTATGCCTGCCGCTCTGCCTACGTGTTCACTCTCTCTCTCTCTCTGTCAAATAAATAAATAAATAAAATCTTAAAAAACAAATTAAATAAAATTAAATGAAAATGAGAAAAAAATTAAATAAAAAAATTCAATGCTTCAGTCACACTAGCCAAGGGCTCCAAAGCCCCACCTGGTTAGAGGGTTCCATTTGAGAAAGCTTAGACACAAAACGTTTTCAGCACCCCAGAAAAATCTATGGAACAGCACTGATCTAGAAAATCCCTTATGCTTTCCCACCTAATGGAATTTAAAACAAAGAAACCCTAGAGAAGCCCCAGGCAGTTAAGCACCCAACTCTTGGTTTAGGCTCGGGTCATGATCTTGGGGGTCTGGGATCAAGCCCAGCTTTGGGCTCAGTGCTCAATGGGGAGTCCTCTTCTCTCTCTTTTTATTTGCCCCTCTCCCTGCTCTCTCTCTCTCTCAAAATAAAATCTTTAAAAAAACAAAACTAGTTTTCTTTTTTAAAAAATAGTCTCCATGCGCAACATGGAGCTTGAACTTACAACCTCATGATCAAAAGTTACGTGCTCTATCTACCAACTGAGCCAAATAGCCACCCTGAAACTAGTTCTTAGGATAGCTATGTTAGCCATGAGCAGAGATTATAAATATTCCTCTTCCTGGAAAGATAACAGGGACATTCCTTTGCATGTAACTTTCTGTATTCAGTTGGCTTTGGAGGCTTAGGGGTCTTTATCAGAATTTGTTTTAGGAAGGAAGACAAGAACTTGAAAAAAAAATCTTTTAAGTCAGAGAGGTTTCTTTGCCAAGATTCTTTGCTATTTCCAATTTTAATCCAGTCTGTTTGGAGATCCCAAAAGTTGATTTGGTGGATTTTCTTTCTAGGTCACCAAGGGTCACAGTATTTTCTCAGGCCCTTTGACTACTAGTTACTTCATCAGAGAATCAACAAACTTCTTATTTATTAGATACTGTTTTTAACTTATCACATCCACAAAGATAAAAAATTTAGTAGGTTGCTTTGTCCCTTATATGTTGATGATGAAGGTATAAACTGTTACAACCTCTATGGAGAGCAATCTGGTACCCTCTATCAAAATTACAAATGCACATGCTCTTTGACCCCACAATTCCCCTTCATGAATTTATGCTACAGATATACTCATATGTGCCAGGTTATTCATTGCACATAATTAGAAGTTTGAGAATAGCCTAAATGTCCATTAATAGGGGTCTCTGCTTAAATAATTCATATCATCCATATAAAGAGTACTATGAACATGTATACCATACAAAAGGATGGAAAAGCTCTTTAACTAAAAAATCTTTCTTTCTTTCTTTCTTTCTTTCTTTCTTTCTTTCTTTCTTTCTTTCTTTCAGAGAGAGAGAGAGAGAACACTAGCTGGGAGAGAGGGACAGAGGAAGAGGAAAGGGGGAGAAGCAGATTCCCCCCTTCCCCAGCAGGGAATCCAACTCAGGACTCCATCCCAGGACCCTGAGATCATGACCTGTGAAGACACCCAACCAACACAGCCACTCAGGCGCCCCTAGCAAAGTTTTTTTTTTTTTTTTTAAATAACTAAAGAGAACTAGCAAAAGTAAAATATATTTACTTCGTGTATGCATGAATTCCAATGGAAGAGTTTGTTGTCCTCAAACAGCCTATGAGGCATGTGAAACACCCACCAGAGATCTGCGTGTGGCAAACACTGTAAATTGCCTGCTCAACAGAACCAAGCTATAACGGGACACCAGGTGGTCATAGCTTCAGGGGAGGCTGGCCTCAGGGGCTGAATTCTGATTGGTCGAACTCTAAACCAATCATGGCAAGTGTATGATTGATTGATAGGCAAGCATGTGTGAAGCCATTCTAGGCTTTGAGACGTGAGGGAGAGCGTGCTGGGTGCTTTTGAGAAAAACTTGTTTGCCTCTGGAAAGAGGTAAATGGAGAAAACCAGTACTTTTCTAACTCTAGTCATTGCTTTCTGCAGTGTGAAGCGTGGAGCTGCAGCAACCATCTTGGGACCATGAGGGGAGTTGGCTGAGGAGAACAATCCAGTACACTGATTGAGAAGATGGCAAGCACTTGAGTCCTTAGTGACCCAGTTTTGCTGGTAAATTAACTGGAATCGTCTGAGCTCCAGAATTCTTGCTATATGAGAAGGTACCTTTTGTTGCTGTAAGCCATTTTGAGTTGGGCTCTCAGTGACTTGCATTAGGAGCCTTCTTGAGAGAGAGACCACGCTCTCACACTGCAGTACACACCTGGGGCAACAGGTCAAACCCAAACAAGAGGAGCAGGGACAAAATTCACAACCAGTTGGCAGCTCCCCTGGAGCTTCTAGGAAAACTGGTTGGCCTTTGTCCAGCTTCCAGAGGGCAAGGGTCCAGGGACAATGGGATGTGTTCTGGCACTTAGCAACTGGGGAAGAGTATCTGTTTTACACCAAGAGTTCAGCTTTTGACGTCATTCATTTAGTTACTTATTACAAGTCTGTAGACATTGAGTAAGATGTAAGGCTAAATAGTGGTGTAGAACAGAGTACATCTTCTGGGTACCCTCCCTTCCACTCTCACCAATCCCTTTTTTTGGCGCCATCCCCACCCCTCTCTACAGATACTGGTCTCTCTTGCTGCATCTTTGGCAGGAGGTAGAATTATGTAACATCTGAGAGTTTCTGTATGGGCTGGATCAGACCCAGTGTGGGCCTTGAGAACTAATAAATCAGACTGAACTCTCATACAGCACCCTTCTGCTTTGAGGTGAACTTTATTCCCTGGCCTATTCCACACCTCCTCAGAACCTAAAGATAGGCTAGAATGAGCCTATTCTACAGAAATCCACTGATTCATTCAAAAGCCATCTATTATAAAGGCACCGGAGGAGCTCACCATGCTCTGTTTAAACCTCTCTGATTTTTAAAAAGTTTTTATTTAAATTCCAGTGAGTTAACATACAGTGTAATATTAGTTTCAAGTGTACAATACAGTGCTTCAATAATTCGATACATGACTCATTACAACAAGTGCCTACCTCCTATTTCCCCCAGCCCCCCACTTCCCCTCTGGTCACCATCAGTTTGTTCTCTATAGTTAAGAGCGAACAAACTGGGGACGCCTGGGTGGCTCAGCGGTTGAGCGGTTGAGCGTCTGCCTTCAGCTCAGGGCATGATCCTGGAGTCCCGGGATCGAGTCTCACATCAGGCTCCCTGCATGAAGCCTGCTTCTTCCTCTGCCTGTGTCTCTGTCCCTCTCTATGTATCTCTTATGAATAAAAAAAAAAAAAAAAAAAAAAAAAAAAAAAGGTTAGAAACTGATGGCTTGCCTCTCTCTCTTTTTTCCCTTTCCTCATTTTAAAGCTTTATTTTTAAAAAATATTTAATTTATTTATTAGAGAGAGAGATAGAGCACAAGCAAGGGAGGAAAGGGAGAAGCAGACTCCTCACTGAGCAGGGAGCCTGATGTGCGGCTCTATCCCAGGATCTTGAGATCATGACCTCACCCAAAGGCAGACACTTAACCAACTGAGCCACCCAGGCACCCCTATTTCCTTGTTTTAAACATCTATGATTTTTCACATGCCGTTTACTCTCCTTCATCTGACAAGCTCATAGTCAGTCTTCAAGGCCCGCTGAAATATCGTCTCCTCCATAAAGCCACTATAATTTCCCAATCTCACTTAACACCATTGCCCTTTCTTGATAAAAAAGATTGCCTCTTTCTCTACATTCCCAACATGCTTTGGACACATCTCTGTTCACTTGGTATTGAAAGTCATTTGCTTGTGTGTCTATTTCTCCCTCCATGACTTATTCATTAGTCTTTGAATCTCTATATATGACATATAAGAAGTCCTCATTTAATGTTTATTGAAATGAAATGAGAAAAAATGAATAATGAAACTCGTTGTGGGGTCATGATGTTCACTGCACCATGGAATGTCCTCTAGCTTCTACTCTGCTGTTGCCTACAGATTTACTTTTCCCAGGGGTATGGACTTGAAGTTGTAAAATAGTCTGTTTCCTTCTATCTAAAGAAAGCACAGAGACAAGCCAATGAGATAAATTTACCAAGCTTGAAGTGATTTTTAAAAAGTTGCTAGTTGGATCTCCTGGATTCCAGGGGTCTCTAGGGCCTCCATAATGTTGTGTCAGCACTTTTACCTCCTGATAAACCCATCTATTGTGTTGTTTGGATTCAAACACATTGCTACTCTAATATGAGTATACATGTGACCAAGTAAACGGTAATTTCAAAAAGAGTAAAATAAGCCCCCACTAGAATATATAAAGAACTCTTACAATCAACAATAAAAATAACAACTACCCAACTAAAAATGTGCAAAGGACCTAAATAGACATTTCTCCAAAGGAGATAAACAAATGGCCAATAGCACATGAAAAGATCCTCAATATCATTAGTCATCAGCAAAACCACAATGAGATATAGCTTCATATTCAGTAGGATGGCTAGAATGGAAAAGACTGACAATAGCAGATGTTGGTGAGGATGTGTAGGGACTGGAACCCTTATATACTGCCAGTGGGAATGTAAAACAGTGTAGCCACTTGGGAAACAGTCTGGCATTCCTCCAAAGCTTAAACATAGAGTTACCACATGAACCAGCAATTCCATTCTTAGATATGTACCCACTAGAAAGGAAAACATATGTCTACACAAAAATTTGTACATGAATAGTCACAGCGTCATTACTCATAACAGCCAAAAAGTAGAAACAGCCCAAATGTCCATTAACTGGATAAATGGATAAACAAAATGTAATATATCCATATAATGGGATATTATTTAGCAATAAAGAGGAATGAAGGGATCCCTGGGTGGCTCAGCGGTTTAACACCTGCCTTCAGCCCAGGGTGCAATCCTGGAGTCCCAGAATCGAGTCCCGTGTCGGGCTCCCAGCATGGAGCCTGCTTCTCCCTCTGCCTGTGTCTCTGCCTCTCTCTCTCTCTCTCTCTATGTCTATCATGAATAAATAAATAAAATCTTAAAAAAAAAGAAAAAAAAAAGGAATGAAGTACTGATTCATGCTACACCATGGATGAACCTTGAAAACTATGCTTAGGTGAAAGCAGCTCATCACATGAAATCACATATTATAGGATTCCATTTATATGAAATGTCCAGAATAGGCAAATCCATAGAGACTGGAAATACATTGGTAGTTGCCTAGGACTGAAGAGATGGGGGAGGGAACAGGAGAGGGACTGCTAATGGACTTGGGTTTCTTTTCTGAATGATGAAATTGTTCCAAAATTGATCAAAATCATGGTTGCACAACTCTTAAATATAGTAAAAAACATTGAACTCTACATTTCAAATGGGGAGATGGGCATATTTGCATGGTATCTGTATTCTATATCCATAAAGCTGTTTTATATATCAAAGAAATAAAATAAAACCAAAACAAGACAAAAAATATCTCCAAACAGAGCCAGCATCCAGCTTTCTTCCTGTTTCCAGGGCAGGGGTTTCTCTCCTATTTGCCTTTAATTCATTTATCTTTCTACTGACTAGGATCCACCCTGCCAGCAAACTCCTGTTTGCTCTGCATTAATATCCCGAGGATGCACCAGGCCCAGTGCGGTCCATGGTGCTTGCCAACTAGGTCAGTGTTAGGAAAGGCAAACAGCCCAGGCTGGCCCTGTGGCTATTTCAAAATATGACAACATGAGGGTGTGAGAAGCAGTAGAGAGGCCCCTCCACATGATCCAGAGGATAGGACACAGGAGCCTTTCTTCCGATAGAAACCTCCCCCTTTTTTTTTTTTTTAAGATTTTATTTATTCATAGAGAGAGAGAGAGAGAGAGGCAGAGACACAGGCAGAGGGAGAAGCAGGCTCCATACAGGAAGCCTGATGTGGGACTCGATCCCGGGTCTCCAGGATCACACCTGGCTGCAGGCGGCGCTAAACCTCTGTGTCACCAGGGCTGCCCAGAAACCTCCCATTGATGACCTAGCAGGTGAAGCTGGATACCAGCACATAGGGCTGGAAATAGGAAAGCACTTCCTGATGGCAGGGACCAGCTCTGGGGAGTCATTACAGTGGGAAGGAAGGGCACAAACACTGACCAGCACTACCCCATGAAGAACGCTAATTGCTTTACACACTGATCACATTATCTTCCCAATGACCTTGTGAAGTATGAGGGAGGGACTCCCATCATTCTTGCTTTGCAAATGATGAAACCCCAGTTCAAAGAGATTAAGTAACTTCCCTCAAGTTGCATGGTTAGAAGTGCCTGAGCCAGATTCTAGTCTGGCTCAGAAAAAAAAAAAAAAAAAAAAAAAGATTCACAGATAGATATTCCACAATAGTGGACTGGTTAAATTAATTATGCTTCATTCATACATTGGGACAGTAAGCAAATGCTAAAAAGAATTAGGCATGCATTAAATACTGATATGGAATGATCTCCAAGATGTACTGTTGAGTGAAAAATACAAGGTGCTGAAGAGTGGCTATACTACGCTACCACTTGTCAGAAAGAAGGAGGCCAAGAATACAGAGATTTGTAATTGCCTATGTCTGAATAAAATGTCTCTGAAAAGGACACCTAAGAGACTAGTGGCATTGTTTGCTTCTGAGGTATTATGGTTGTCAGGCTCTAAGACCTCGAGAGTCTAGCCTCCTGGTAGTCACACCCTGTGCGGGCTACGTTGCACTGACTTGTCAGGTACACCAGTAGGACATCACAGACGCGACGGTGTGCGACTGCCAAAGCCAGGGCAGTGAGGCATTATGGATTGTTTCTTTTGGATGATTTATTGACGTGTCATGAGGATGCTCAAGAAGCCCTATAGAGAGGTCTGGGTGGCAAGAAACAGGCCTCCTGCCAACAGCTCTGTGAGGGAGCCGTCTTGGAAGTGGACCGTCCAGTCCCACTCAGGCTTTCAGATGACTGTCACCCCAGGTAACATTTCACTGTGGCTTCATGACAGATCCAGAGACAGGACCATCCAGTTAGGGTATGCTCAAATTCCTGACCCTCTGAAAGTATGGAAGCTAATAAACATTTATTGTTTTCCTACGCTGCTAAATTTTGGGTTAATTAGTTATACAGCTATTGATAACTAATATAGATTTTGTGGGGGGTACTGCTGTCACAAATATCTAAAAATATGGGAGTGGCCTTGAGACAGGGGAGTGGCTGAAAAGCTGGAAAGACTGAGTGTTCATGAAAGCCTAAGATGGCTTGAACAGAGTATTTGTATAAGCCTGATGGCATTTGGAGGCACTCTGGACTTACAGGAAATGTTACTAGAAACTGAGGGAAAGAGGATCCAGTTAGCGGAACTGGAGAGCTAGGGGATGGGGGTGCAAAGGAGACTTTTTACTTTGAACCTTTTGAATGTTTAATGTGGTACCCACGTGAAAGAATAAGTTGACAATATTTAAATAATAACTTTTAAATGAGGTCTAGAGGGTGATACCCATAATTCAAGATGACTTCTAGGGCTTTTGGGCACAGCTGGGTCCCCTTCCTACCACTATCACGCACAGGTTATTCCTGCTCTGAATGGTCCCCATTTTTAGAAGGGCTAAAAAGCTCCATATGTCCCCATCTCCCAGATCGATGGCCAGGGCTCCCCCTGCACTTCAGGGGACCGAGGAAGCTTTGGGATATTTGGATTGGACGGACACTTAACCGACTGAGCCGCCCAGGGGCCCTTCTGCAAGCACTTTAGTTGACACTTCCTGTGCCCTGCAAGATCAGTTATCATTGCTCTGCCTTCCCAAAACACCTTGAAATCTCTCATTTGACTGTCTTCTCCCCTGTTCTCTTTGTCCTAAATTTTGTTTATTTTTGCGATAACATTTTAGTTGTGTCTCTGTAAGAAGAGGTAAAAATCTCTTGTAATCAATTTGGTCTGTTTAACTAGAAGGAGCTCCTATTTTCTTAAGATGGCACAGCCTCAACAAAACACACCTATGGGCAAGAATCAGGTCATATATCCCCAGTTGAAACCGAGATGCTGTCATTGTGGGCTCCAATAAGTGGGTCGAAGCTAGCTGCCAACCAGCGAAAGAGCATGCCTGGAGTGGGGAGGCAGGTCCCAGGGACTTGGGGAAACCGTGAGGAGGCCAATAACACCCTAAAAGGATCAACAATTGAGCATTAAATTCAAATAAGTTTGGGGATCCCTGGGTGGCTCCGCGGTTTGGCGTCTGCCTTTGGCCCAGGGCGCGATCCTGGAGTCCCAGGATCGAGTCCTGCGTCAGGCTCCCTGCATGGAGCCTGCTTCTCCCTCTGCCTGTGTCTCTGCCTCTCTCTCTCTCTCTGTCTATCATAAATAAACAAATAAATCTTTAAAAAAATTTCAAATAAGTTTATTTGGCAACTGTAATCTTGTTAGAATGATCTGATAGTGACCTGGACTGATTTTGTTATGTTTCGTTTTGTTTTGTTAGATTCCTGTCTAACTAGACAACCATTTGATTGGGCATGTAAATGTCCTTTATCATTAAGAATATTTCTTGGGGAAAAAAAAAGAAAGAATATTTCTTGGGGCACTTGGCTGGCTCCATCGAAGGATGTGTGAGTTTTTATCTCCGGGTCATTTGTTCAAGCCTTATGTTGGGTATAGAGATTATTAAAATAAACAAAACAAAACAAAAGAATATTTCTTTTTTAAACATTTCCTTTCCTACAGCTTGCTTTCTTTCTTTCTTTCTTTCTTTCTTTCTTTCTTTCTTTCTTTCTTTCTGATTTTATTTATTTATTCATGAGAGACACACAGAGAGAGAGAGAGAGAGGCAGAGACACAGGCAGAGGGAGAAGCAGGCTCCATGCAGGAACCCAACACGGGACTCGATCCCAGGACTCCAGGATCATGCCCTGAACCTAAGGCAGACGCTCAACCACTAAGCCACCCAGGCATTCCAAAAGAATATTTCTTAATTGAGAAAATATGTAATATAATTTCCTGTTAAGCACAAATAGGTGAGGATACCAAGAATAGTATAGCATTCACAAGGCATACATTTAGATGTTAGCTGAACTTACTCCAGTCTCCAGGAAAGGCACAAAAAGAATTTTCAAATAAATGAATAATGTGGGGACCCACAGAGGGGACACCGAGTGCTTAAAAGCATGTAAAAGTAACCTTTCATGTTTCTTCCATTTTCTGTAGAATTGTTCCTCCCAAAAGGTAACCATTTCTAAAAGAAAATTATAATAAAGCCAACAAAGCAATGTATATAAATTGTCAACTGAAATGTGCAAATATTTTCTGTAATTACTTTGCACAATGCTGTTCTCTCTTGGGGCTTGGGCCACCATTTTGTGGAGGGCCCCTGGGAACCCATGGTCCAGTCACACAAAGGTATCAAGTACAGGGCTCTGAATGGGTGTGAAGGAGCAGATTGAGAGGAGTGGGGAGCCAGGGCATATTTGGGGAGATTTCCCCCCAGAAGAAGGAGTAAAATCAGGAACAAGACTCAGAACTAAGAGATGCAGCTGCCTAGAGTGAGGCAGAGAAATAGGCCATGTGGTCATTTGAGGTATAATCAGTAATCCTCCCACTACTTAGGAAAGGGGACGTCTTGGACAACAGAAAAGTCCTGTGCAACCAAGGTATCATACCAGGGACTCTCAGGGTGTGAGAGAGACTTAAGCCATTTCTGTTTTTTGACAGTCCTACTATATTCAAGAATAAAGAAGGGTTAGGGCACCTGGCTGGCTCAGCTGGGAGGAGCATGGGACTCTTGATCTCAGGGTCGTGAGTTCGAGTCCCATATTGGGTATAGAGATTACTTAAGTAAATAAATATTTAAAAGAAAAAAAGTGCCAAAATAGAAAGCACTGGGCAGAAATACTTTGGGCTGCAAATACCTTAAAACCTGCCTTTTCGATAAAGAAATGAATTTGGTTTTGAGGCATAATGAGAAGTCTAGAGATAAGCAGATGCTGATATTGGTTCAATCGCTTGGCAAGGCCACCAAAAGCCCAGACAGTTTCTATCTTTCACCTCCATCATCTTTGACAAGCTGGATTTGGGGCCCTTGTCCTGCCTTCTACCTCCAAGACCACCACCACGGCTCTGAGCATCTTGGCCACTTGTCAGTAACCTGACAAGTCAGGAAGTTACCCTGAATGGGGGTAGTACCAGCAGCTTTAGTTCCTTTACCAAGGAAGCAAAAGTTTTCCTAGAAGCTCCTAGAATTCTTCAGCTGCTACTTCATTGGTCAAAACCACATCACCTGACAGTCTTTGCTGCATAGAAGTCTGGGAAAGTGAGTATTCCCACCCTACCCTCACCCAAGACTTTATGATGGAGAAGCCAAGGAGAAGGGAGCTGGGAACTGATGTTTGCCTAGTCTACCTGCAGGGTCTGGTGCTCTGGCTTACAAAAGTTGTGGTATATTCTTGATGTCCCCATTAACCAAATTACTGGTATAATGTTATATATATATATATATATATATATATATATATATATATAGAGAGAGAGAGAGAGAGAGAGAGAGAGAGAGAGAGAGAGAGACACGCAGGCTCCATGCAGGGAGCCCGATGTGGGACTCAATCCAGGACTGCAGGATCACTTCCTGAGCCGAAGGCAGACACTTAACTGCTGAGCCACCCAGGCGTCCCTGTAATTCTATATATTGATACAGATATACCTAAAATGAGCTATAATTGTGCTGCTTGGAATGTAATTAGAAACTTATGTTTTGGGGCACTGGGGTGGCTCAGTTGGTTAAGCGTCTGCCTTCAGCTCAGGTCATGATCCTGGGATCCTGAGATCTAGTCCCACATTGGGCTCCCTGCTCTGCGAAGAGTCTGCTTCTCCCTTTCCCTCTGCCATTCCCTCCGCTTGTCCTCTCTGTCAAATAAATAAACAAAAATCTTAAAAAGAAAGGAAAGAAAGAAAGAAAGAAAGAAAGAAAGAAAGAAAGAAAGAAAGAAAGAAAGAAAGAAAGAAAGAAAGAAAGAAAGAAAGAAAGAAAGAAAAAAAGAAAGAAGAAAGAAAGAAAGAAACTTATACTTTAAAACTTTAATTTGTGGGCAGCCTGGGTGGCTCAGCGGTTTGGCGCCGCTTCAGCCCAGAGCATGATCCTGGAGGCACAGGATCGGGTCCCACGTCGGGCTCCCTGCATGGAGCCTGCTTCTCCCTCCTCCTGTGTCTCTGCCTCTCTCTCTCTCTCTCTCTCTCTCTCTCTCTCTGTATCTCATGAATGAATGAATGAATAAATAAATAAATAAATAAAACTTTAATTTGAAGTGCTCTGCTGCCAGTGGAGTCTAGTAATGAGAAACAAATTTTTTTTAATTAATTTTTTTTTTTTTTTTTAATGATAGTCACAGAGAGAGAGAGAGGCAGAGACACAGGCAGAGGGAGAAGCAGGCTCCATGCACTGGGAGCCCGACGTGGGATTCGATCCCGGGTCTCCAGGATCGCGCCCTGGGCCAAAGGCAGGCGCCAAACCTCTGCGCACCCAGGGATCCCGAGAAACAAATTTAAAGAATTCTTTCAATATCATCAGCAAGTCTCTGACTCTGTATTCAGTTCCAAACCCATAAAACCAACAAAACCTAAAACTAAGGTCTCTTCTGTTTGAGGTATATTTGTGTATTGTCTCTCTTGCCCCCACTAAAATATGAGCTCCACAAGGGTGGGGACTGTCACTTTTGGCACTGTGGTTAAATGAACAATGGGTGCTCTGAAAAGAAAGGAAAGAAAGGAAAGAAAGGTGCTTTCTTTCCCCGGGCCTCAAGGCAAGAGCTCTGCTTCCTAGGATGATTCAAAAGTGAATTCTTAAATATTTGAGAAGCTCTGTGTTAATGGTATATCAGAAATTACTGGTGGGATTGATTGGGGGTATAGTAAGGAGCGCCCCTTTTCTCCATTTGCGTTCTGAATTAGTGAGACAGAGAAGAGTAAAGCAGGTGTAGACTGCAGTGTCACCTTCACTGCTGACCAAGTCCAGGATTCAGGGTGCGGGTGAACAAGGCAACAACTTAATTTCCTGATGCCATATCCAGAATTAGATCCATCTTGCTGGTCATAAAAAGTGCTGAAAGCCCCAGGCCTTGCTCCAGGGCTGAGGCTTCACAGCTGAGCTCCAAGCTGGAAAGCAGGACAGGGCAGAGTCAGGCTTAGGCTGTCGTCTCTAGCTTACCACTGGAACACTCTGCCCCCGTGCACCCACCTGCTCCAGGAGAGGCTGAGAGAGAGAGAGAGGACGAGAGAACGAGAGAGCGTGCCACATGGAACAGTCTTTTCCAAACCACCACCACCACCACCACCACCACCCCGCTGCCCCAACTTATGGAGATTGTTCTGTTTCCCCTTCTTGTTCCTTTCTCCATACTAAAGGACATTATGTCAGCCACAGTCCAGTGTCTGTCTGGCACTCGGAGATACTAGGCACTTAATATGAGTTGGCCTCCCTTCCTCCTCTTCCCCCCATAGATGATCCCTCAACCAAGGTAGGGAGAAATGAGCCTTCCCTTCCTCCCGGAACATATTTAGACTTCATTTCTCCTTGAGATTGCTCAATTTCCCTTCCTGTTTGCAATTTCCCCCAGCATGTGACTCGCATTTGGCAAATCTTCCCCTGTGGCTGTGGGACAGTGTACCACAAAGTCAAATTGCATTTACTGGATAGACTCACATACCCCCCATCTCTGCTGAGGGTTCTTCTTGCCTGAACCAGCTTTGGGATCCATCTGGTCTTCCTCAGGTCCCAATTCCAATAGGTGAAGGGCATTTCCTTTTCTTTTTTCTTGCCATCCAGCATTTGAAGCCCTTTCTTATGTTTGGAGGACTCTCAACGTTATAATTTTATTAGGAGGAGGCCCCTATCTCTCACTAGAGAAGTTGAAAATGCTAGATTTACCATTCTCCCTCCTCCCTTTGCTCCTGAGGCCAGGACATGTGCTCTAGGCTCACCCAAGCAGAGGAGTCTACACCTAACTTTGCTAGGTAGCTGGTGGTAACTGGGCAAGCAGGAACCCCAGACCATGCCTGTGTTTGGTGGTGGACAGCCCAGCAGGCACACACAGGAGGGTTCCATTTGGGGCTGTGTCCCTGGCAGCTTTGAACCTAGTTCTTGGGTCTCCTGATGGTTCTGTGAGCTGCCCATTAACTGAGACATTTTCTCTTAATTCAGTCATTCAGTTTCCATGGTTTATAGACACAGTATCCAAGTCCCTAATCTTTCTAAGCCTACTTTTTCAACAGTCCTCACTTTAAGGAAGAGAAAGGAGACATGGGGGTTCCTGACGGGCTCCATCAGTGGAGAGTGTGACTCTTGATGTTAGGGTTGTAGTTTCAAGGCCCATGTTGGGTGTAGAGATTATTTAAAAATAAAATCTTTAGGGCACCTGGGTGGCTCAGTGGTTGAGCGTCTTCCTTTGGCTCAGGTCGGGATCCCAGGATCTTGGGATCAAGTCCCACATCAGGCTCCCCACAGGGAGCCTGCTTCTCCCTCTGCCTGTGTCTCTGCCTCTCTCTCTCTCTGTCTCTCTCACTCTGTCTCATGAATAAATAAAATCTTTAAAAACGAGAGAGAGAGAGAGAGAGATGCACAGAATGCAACTCGGGAAAAATATGATTTTGCTCACATTGTCCTTTTGCTGCTCCCCCACAGGCTTTGTGTTGGGAAGGGCAATGTTGTGGAAAGTACACAGAGTAAGAACCATGTGCTTTATTTATTTATTTTAAGACTTTATTTGTGGGATCCCTGGGTGGTTCAGCGGTTTAGCGCATGCCTTTAGCCCAGGGCGAGATCCTGGAGTCCCGGGATCGAGTCCCGCGTCGGGCTCCCTGCATGGAGCCTGCTTCTCCCTCTGCCTGTGTCTCTGCCTCTCTCTCTCTCTCTCTCTCTCTGTGTGTGTGTGTGTGTCTCTCATGAATAAATAAATAAAATCTTAAAAAAAAAAGACTTTATTTGTGTATTTATTTGACAGAAAGAGAGCTAGAGGGAGCACAAACAGGGAGAGCAGCAGAGAGAAGGAGAAGCAGGCTCCCCAATGCAGGACTCTATCCCAGGACCCCAAGACTGTGACCTGAGCCAAAGGCAGACACTCAACCACTGAGCCACCCAGGTGCCCAAAACCATGTGCTTTAGATTTCATTTTGTCAAAGCTATCCCAGTGACCTGAGGTGAGTCACCTCACCTCTCTAGTTTGTTTGTTTGTTTGTTTGTTTGTTTGTTTGTTTGTTTGTTTTTTAATGTGCACAGGTGGGGGGCTTTAATTCCTTTTGCCTTTCCCTCTAAGTGCCAAGATGGCAATTCCAGCCATTGCAGCCATGTAGGAAGAAGAAAGGTGGCAGCCTCAGGGTGGAGAAAGCTAACTAAGGCTTTCCAGAAATCCATAGTGGGCTGGTGCTTATTCAACATTGGCCAAAGGTATACCCCATCACCCCCAGCCGCAAGAGAGATGAGAAGGCATGTTTTCAACAGAGTAGAGAACCAAGCCAAGACAAGGTTGGAAGGGTACTAGGTCCAACCTACAGTGTCTACACAGGTTCCGAGTAGGAAATACACGGAGCTCTGTTGGGGCAGAAGAGGACACGCCTACCTCCATCAGGGGCGGGAAAGGGCTTCCCAGGCTGAAGGCCCAGCCTTAGCAGCATTTCAGGCAGAGTCAACCACAGGAAGCACAGGGAGCAAACTCATGGGCTGGAAAGGGCCTGATGCTCGCAAGTTTGGTTTTCTTGTGTGCATGTGTGTTGTCAGCAGTTTATTTATGCATCCTATGAGTTTGGTTTTCATCAGCTATTGATGAATCATCTGGGGAGCTTTGGAAATAGATGTCAGGGTGGCCCCAGATCTACCTAACTGAAACCTTGATGGGATGCTGCAAGGTTGGGACAGTCAGCTCCTGTCTCCACCGGAGGGGTCCATGGGGTAGAGGTGCTGGCCAAAGCTGCCCACAGGGGACCCACGCTGACCACAGAAGCAGAAGGGAAGTCCAGCAAGTGGGAAGCTGCTTGCTGAGGGATGGTCACAGGGTACTGCTAACCTGTCAGCTTCCTGGGGTGAGGAATGAAGGAGGACCAGTTTTGGGCAGTAAAACCCAAACCTGGGGAAATAGCCACAGAGTTCTCTAGATTCTTTCTGGGTGTGACAGAGGCTGCACCTCCTCCACTTCTGGCTTTTCTTGGAGCCAGCCCAGCAGGGCCCCTGTCCTTCCCAGGGGGCCAGAGGGAAGTGGAGGAAAGATGAGGTCACACTGGAGTCTGAGCTCCCAGCAGTGCTCTCCCACCCCTCAGAGCTTCCCCTATTCCCCTGCTGCTCAGCCAGTCCCTCTGCAAACCCCAGCTTCCTGCTCTCTGCCAGAGGCTGCGCTAGCCTCTTGCCCCTCCGCCCCACAGAAAAGAATCTTCCAGATTGGAGTAGGTAGAGCCAGGTGAAGACGTGATGACCCTGGAGGGGGCTGTGACTGCCCTGGGGCCCCACAAGCTGGGGCACTGGACCGGGAATAGGATGGCCGCAGGAAGGGCGCGTAGGCAACCACAGGTTTGAGCCACATTCTGAAAAGCTCAAGCTGATAGATCAAAAGGAAGTTTATTCCTGCTCAGATGAACTAGTCAGAGGGAAGAGGTCATGGTGGGATTTCAGGGATGAAACTGGGAGTGTAGAATGCCTGGGTGGCTCAGCGGTTGAGCGTCTGCCTTCAGCTCAGGTAGTGATCCCAGGGTCCCAGGATCGAGTCCCACATCAGGCTTCCTGTGTGGAGCCTGCTTCTCCCTCTGTCTGTGTCTCTGCCTCTCTCTCTCTCTGTCTCTCGTGAATAAATAAATAAAATATATAAAAAAAAAAGAAAGAAACTGGGAGTGTTTATAGATGGCCCCCCACCTCCACCCCAGATTCTTACACCAGCCAGCAACTGTCCTGCTCTCACTCCCATCCCTACTTAGACTAGCCTTTAGAACCTGTGATCCAGACAGTGGGCAGGATGGTCCAAAGGGGAGTTCTTAGGGGTGGAGGAGGTTCAGGGGAGGAGTAAGCCAATCTTCTGATAAAGAGTGGAATGGAGAAGAGGGAGGCAGGGCGGGTGGTATCATTCTTGGCTATCAAACCGTGCTTCTAGAACTGGGCGCTGCTGGAAGTTACATCAGTGGTGAAACAATGAGGGCTTTCCCTCAAATCTTGACATCTAGACCACTGCTGCTCTGCCCGTCAGTCATACTAGTCCCAATAGCCATTCATTCATTCGCTCACTCATTGATAGAGAAGATACAGCCATGGAGAAAGCAAGCACCTCTGACTTCAGGGAGGACTTCTGTCCTCGTGGAGGAGACAGGCAAAGAACAATCAAACCAGTCAGGGCTAGAGAGGAACCAGGAGGATGAAGAAGAGGTAAACTGTCTCATTTTGGGGGGAAGGCCTTAATGATAAGGTGACAGGTAGGCAGAGAATTGATGGAAGGGCAGCACCTGCAAAGGTCCTGAAGCAGGACTGCCAGACGGCCTGCAAGGCCGCCAGTGCTGTGAACGGGGTGAGCAAAGCGGGGAATTCTTCGTAAGAAAAGAGACCGAGAAGAAATGTAAGTGTATCAGCTTTGCAGTCATGCACCCCTGGGACCAACTGTTAACCAGCTGTCAACATTTGGGCAAATCGCTTAATCTTCCTACTGCTCATTCTCCTGGTCTATAAAAGTGGGAGAAACAGTGTTATTGTACTTACGGTGCCCTACAAACTTTCTTTCTTTCTTTTTTTTAACATTTTATTTATTCATGAGAGACACACACACAGAGACAGGCAGAGACACAGGCAGAGGGAGAAGCAGGCTCCATGCAGGGAGCCCAACGCGGGACTCGATCCCTGGACCCGGGATCACGATCTGAGCCAAAGGCAGATGTTCAACCGCTGAACCCCCCAGGTGCCTCTCTACAGACTTTCTTAAATAAGTGGTGACTATTACTGAGGTTATTATAAGTGCCTGAATACATGTTCAATATTTAGTATCACCGCTTTCCCAGAGAGGTTTTCCAACAACAAATGCTAGATTTTGTTCTTTTTTTCCTTTTTTTTTTTAATTGTGGAAAAATATACGAAATGTACAATTTACCATCTTAACTGTGTTGAAGTGTGCAGGTCACTGGTGCTAAGTACCTTGGCTCACTAGTGTGCAACCATCCATACCTTTTATCCCCTCAACTTCTTTCATTTTGTAAAACTGAAACTCTGTGTCCATCACCCACTAACCCCACATCCCCCTCCCCGGGCCCCTGGCCAACCACCATTCTTTCTGTCTCTATGAATAAAGGGAAGCCCGTGATATTTGTCTTTTTATGACAGGCTTCTTTCACTTAGCATGCTGTCCTCGAGGTTCACGCACATTGTGGCATTTGACCAAATATCCCTCCTTTTTAAGACTGAATACAATGCCAGTGTATGTACACAGAAAGTTGTGTTTATCCATTTAACCAAAGATGGGCAGTGGGATTGCCTCTGCCTTTTGGCTCTTTGAATAACTGCTATGAACACGGGTGAACAAGTATCTCTTCAAGTTTCTGCTTTCAACTCTTTTGGGTTCATACTGCCAAGTGGAATTGCTGGGTCACAGGGCACTTTTATTTTTAATTTTTTTGAGGAACTTTCGTATACTTTTCCATAGCAGCTGCACCATTTTACATTCCCACCAACCGTGCTCCAATTTCTCCACATTCTTGCCAACTCTTGTTATTTCACCTCTTTCTTTCTTTTTCTTTCTTTCTTTCTTTCTTTCTTTCTTTCTTTCTTTCTTTCTTTCTTTTTCTTTCTTTCTTTGTTTCTTTCTGCTGAAGATTTCTTTCAAAAAGATTTTACTCATTTACTAATGAGAGACAGAGAGAGAGAGAGAGAGGCAGAGACACAGGCAGAGGGAGAAGCAGGCTCCACGCAGGGAACCCCATCTGGGACTCGATCCCAGGTCTCCAGGATCACGCCGGGGCTCAAGGCGGCGCTAAACCAGTGAGCCACCGGGGGTGCCCTCTTTATTTCTTCTTTCTTTTTTGGTAGTAGCTCTCCTACTGTGTGTGAAGTGTTTTTTCTTTTTTCTTTTTTGGTTGTATAGAAACATCTTAAATTATATTGGCAATAACCTGCCTCCTGTGCTATTTGGAGTATGTGGGCAACAGTTACCAGAAATCACAAGTTATACTCACTGCCTCCCCCATCCCTCAAGATGGGGGCTGGCCATCTTTACTCCAGTACTCCATACAGGAGGGCAGAAGAGCAAAGAGCTTGGCTGGGTGTAGGCAAGACCATCACCAGAATCAGAATTGGGATCTAGTCATTTTCAGACGGAAGCAGAAAGTTTCTCTTTGAATCAACACTTCCTTCCACTTTCTTTTTATTTGAGTAAACAGAAACCCTAAGAATTTAAACCCTTTCCAGGGAGTTCTGAGCTATGGTCAGAGGGAAGGAATAAAGCAACATAAGGAAATGGCCATCTTGCTTGCAATTTTTAGTTTTGCACATGGGTCATTGCGAGGTCCCTCAGCAACTGGCCTGGGTCCTCGGAATGGCCTCTGGAATGTGGGCAGAATGTAGCAGGTCCTGGTCTGCCCAGCCCTGCTCAACCCCTGTCCTGCCAGCAGTACATGCCATATCCAATTTGGAGTGTCCTGTTCATCCATGCCCTCTCACAGTCCCCCTTCTGGCTTTTGAGGAGCCCCATACCCTGGTCTGCCCCTGCTTGCTGCACTGCTTATACCCCTTAGCATAGAAGCAGAGCATGACATAGTTTCTTTATCCTGCAGGACATACAGGGGCCTCCCTGCTCTTACTAGTCCCCATGCTTTGGGCTCTTCTCATGACACAGCCTATCCTCCCTGGCTGGGCCATGGGTCTGTGATAGGGACGCATGGGGTATAGGCCTTGCCTGGAAGAGTTAGTCATAGCAGAGGAAAAAACAGTAATGACAATCAGCTAATAGAGTGCTGTATAAAAGAAAAACTAAGTGCTCTATTGGATAAAAAAATAAAGGCCCAGAGGCCCTGGGTGGAGTGCTGGGAGGAACAGTTTACCTCAGCCTTGGCTTTGCCAGGGAGGTTTGGAAGGAGGAAAAGGCCACTGACATCCTGCTCCACAGGAAGGCAAGGTCTCCAATTGCTGCTGCTGAGCTGGCCAGGGGTGTCATGGGCATTGGACATCTAGCCACCTCGGCCACACCTGCGAACTGCCTGAGACAGGGATGGTGGCACCAAGCAGCAGGGTAGGCGGCCAGGTTGGGGCCTCTCCGCTGTGAAGAATGAGGCACGTAAGAGGGACATCAAATCTAGTCAGAGAGAGTCAGGATGAAGGTGTGGTACTTTTCTACTGGATTTGTTTTTTCTAAAAGCACTGACTCCTCCCAAATAACACAGGACAACAATTGCTCCTATCGATCATTTGTGATGGGGCATTTGTTTGTATGCTTGGCTACATTTTTCTTGTGTATTATCTCGTTTCATCCTCATAACAACCTTATGAGTCTTTATCATTATCTTCATTTTGTAGGTAAAGAAATTGAAGAGGCACCTGGGTGGCTCAGTGGTTGAGCGTCTGCCTTTGGCTCAGGGCGTGATCCCAGGATCCCCGGTCCCCGCATAGGACTCCCAGCATGGAGCCTGCTTCTCCTCTCTCTTCCTATGTCTCTGCCTCTCTGTGTGTCTCTCGTGAATAAATAAATAAAATCTTTTTAAAAATGCTTATCATATTAAAATATGAGCAGCCTCTATCTCTGTGATGTGTATTTCCCAAATAATTCTTCTGATGAAACCAGGAGAGAGAAATATTGGTTAAACCCCACTGTGACCAAAGTTTTTCAAGTTTTAGACTCTGTGGGGTCCTGGATGTGTTAACTAACCTCATTGTGATAATCATGTCACATATACATGTATCAGTTCTTTAACTTAGAGGTCTTACACATTCACAATGTTACATGTCAATTCTATCTCAATAAAGCTGGGGAAAAGAAAAAATAAAAAAAGAAGTTTGCCTAGGTAAATAATTATCAAGATAAATAGGTCATTAGGTAGGGCGTAGAAGTCTTTTGTTATAAAGAGAGTTTTTGATGACGTAAATTTTCTGTAGCAAGTTGACTGTTCACACTCTAAGTATAAAACTGTCCCTAGCTCTTCAGGCAAGTTACCTTCACTCACGAAGCATTAACCAGTTGAAAGATGCTTTACAATCTGACAAGTAAGCCCCAAGCAGGCAATGCATCTCTGCTTTAATCTTTTAGGAAAAATACCTGCTTTTATGACTGACCTACCTGTAAAAATCAGATAAGTAACATGGAGAATAGGGACTACCATGAAACTATTTTTTTTTCTTAATTAAAAATACTTTATTACTATTTGAGCTTTTGGGGAGTCAATCTTTTTTTTAATATTTTATTTATTTATTCATGAGAGACACAGAAAGAGACACAGGCAGAGGGAGAAGCAGGCTCCAAGCAGGGAGCCCAATGTGGGACTCAATCCCGGGACCCCAGGATCATGCCCTGAGCTGAAGGCGACGCTCTAACCGCGGAGCCATCCAGGCGTACCACCTTCGGGGGGGGGAAAACTAAAGCACTTAGCCCTAGGCCTGGTAGACTGTTTACACTCATCGCCCACCATCTTTATCATAAAAATTCCAGCATCTTGGGGTGCCTGGGGGGGCTCAGCTGGTTAAGTATCTACCTTCAGCTCAGGTCCCAATCTCAGGGTCCTGGGATCAAGCCCCACATCAGGTTCCCTGCTCTCTGTCTCAAATAAATAAAATCTTAAAAAAAAAAATCCCAATATCTTACAGTCATTGAAATCAATTCTTTTTTTTTTTTTTTAATCTTATTTATTTATTCATGAGAGACACAGAGAGAGAGAGGCAGAGACACAGGCAGAGGGAGAAGCAGGCTCCATGCAGGGAGCCCGATGTGGGACTTGATCCCGGGTCTCCAGGAACACGCTCTGGGCTGAAGGCGGCGCTAAACCGCTGAGCCACCTGGGCTGCCCGAAACTATTTTTTATTTTTATTATTTTTATTTTTTTTATTTATGATAGCCACAGAGAGAGAGAGAGAGAGAGAGGCAGAGACACAGGCGGAGGGAGAAGCAGGCTCCATGCACCAGGAGCCCGATGTGGGATTCGATCCCGGGTCTCCGGGATCGCGCCCTGGGCCAAAGGCAGGCGCCAAACCGCTGCGCCACCCAGGGATCCCCCGAAACTATTTTTTAAAAAAAGACAAGGAAAGAAAAAGAAAGAAAGAAAGAAAGAAAGAGAGAGAGAGAGAGAGAGAGAGAAAAAGAAAGAAAAAGAAAGAAGAAAGAAAGAAAGAAAGAAAGAAAGAAAGAAAGAAAGAAAGAAAGAAAGAAAGAAAGAAAGAAAGAAAGAAAGAAAGAAAGAAAGAAAGAAAGAAAAAGAAAAGAAATTTACAATGCTAACCCAGATTATTGGAGACCTCAGAGCTTTTGGTGACATCTTCTGACCTCTGCTGGACACATATGAGATTGCATGGCCCTCAGGTCCAAAGCAACCCGTAGAACTTGAATTTTAGAGTTGAAGTTTACAGTGTCTCAGCTAAAGCCCTCACTTCAGGGACGCCTAGGTGGCTCAGTGGCTGAGTGTCTGCCTTTGGCTCAGGTCGTGATCCTAGAATCCTAGGATCGAGTCCCACGTCAGGCTCCCTGCATGGAGCCTGCTTCTCCCTCTGCCTGTGTCTCTGCCTCTCTCTCTGTGTCTCTCATGAATAAATAAGTAAAATCTTGTCTCTCATAAATAAATAAATAAAATCTTAAATAAATAAATCTCTGACTTCACAAAGAAGCATCTTCAAAACAACAACAACAACAAAGAAGCATCTTCCATAAAACAGGGATGTGCACACATTGATGAATTCTACGGGGGCAAATACCCTTTGGATTATCCTTAGAGAACCATCATTATTAGAAATAGTAACAGCTGGGCAGCCCCGGTGGCTCAGCGGGTTTGGCGCCGCCTCCAGCCCAGGGCGTGATCCCGGAGACCGAGGATCCAGTCGCATGTCGGGCTCCCTGCATGGAGCCTGCTTCTCCCTCTGCCTGTGTCTCTGCCTCTCTCTCTCTGTCTCTCACGAATAAATAAATAAACAAAATTAAAAAAAAAGTAACAGCTGACATAGACAACGTGGTCAATAATCAATAAAAGAAATCAAAGATTATTTGTGCAAAGTCATAATCATCTTCATGTCTCATATCCCATAATCCAATAATTACCTTCAGTCACTGATGATACATGTAGAGTAACAGAGAAGAGATTCAGAGAATTCATTTTCACTAAAGGTCTTTCTTGGTTGCAAATTCCTCTTCCTGGTTATGATTGTTAAGACTAGTTTGCTTTAGGGTGCCTGGGTGGCTCAGTCTGTTGGGCATCTGACTCTTTTTTTTTTTTAAGATTTTATTTATTAGCTTTGCACAGTAATGGTATTGTAGCCAATAAGATTTATCCGAGGCATGATTATTGCTAATTAAAGATTTTATTTATTTATTAATGAGAGACACAGAAAGAGAAAGAGGCAGAGACATAGGCAGAGGGAAAAGGAGGCTACCCACAAGGAGTCCAATGCAGGACTCAATTTCGGGACTCCGGATCACGAACTGAGTCCAAGGCAGATGCCCAACTGCTGAGCCATCCAGGTGACCCATGGGCATCTGCCTCTTGATTTTAGTTGAAGTTATGATTTCAGGGCTGTGGGATCAAGCTCTGCGTCGGATTCTGCACTCAAAGTGGAGTCGGCTTGAGATTCTCTCTCCTCCTCTGCCTCTGTCTCTGTATCTAAGATAAATAAATTTTTAAAACTTAAAAAAAAAGTTTTCATTCTCAGAGAAAATTTCAATGGGCAAGAGAAGACTGCCTACTGTTAACAGGATTGTTCCTTGTAATAACTACATCTGCGAGGGTCCCTGCAAAGGCCCTTGGGAGACAGGAGAGGTGTCCAGAGGTCTCTGGTATTTCTTCAGCCAGGAGTCAAAGGTCTTCCCTTTGAGGCGTTTCCGGATCAGAAAGCTGAACAACCACTGAAATATATGGTCAACTTACTCCACATTTTAAAAGATCAACAGGGGGATCCCTGGGTGGCGCAGCGGTTTGGCGCCTGCCTTTGGCCCAGGGCGCGATCCTGGAGACCCGGGATCGAGTCCCACGTCGGGCTCCCTACATGGAGCCTGCTTCTCCCTCTGCCTGTGTCTCTGCCTCTCTCTCTCTCTCTGTGTGACTATCATAAAATTAAAAAATAAAAAAAAAATAAATAAAAGATCAACATGCACGGTATTATCTAATTTGACAGAACATAAGCTTTGGAGCCACATAGTCAGTGGTTCTTTACTAGCTGCGTGAACTTACATAAGTTATTTAACCTCTCTGAGCCTCATTGACCCCAGCTATGAAACATAAATCATAAATGATATTTTTCCAGAGAGTCATTTGAAAATATCTGAGACTGGGGGCACCTGGGTGGCTCAGTTGGTTAAGTGTCTACCTTTGGCTCAGATCATGGTCTCTAGGTCCTAGGATCCAGCCCCGAGTCAGGCTCTCTGCTCAGTGGGAGCCTGTTTCTTCCTTTTCCTCTGCCTGTCCCTCTACCTGCTTGTGCTCTCTATCAAATAAATAAATAAATAAAATCTTTTAAAAAGAGAGAGAGAGAAAATATCTGAGACTGTGCAAATCCTTAGCACTATACCTGGACAAGAGGAAGGATAGTGTTTAAATACATCACATGCTATTAAATACATCAGATTTTAATGGTGGAAGATATACTACTTTTGTTTTACAATAAGAAGTACCAAAAAAAAAAAAAACCCTACTAAGTTATGTATTTATCATGAAGGAAGTCTCCATTCTATCCCTCAAAGACCCAATAAAATAATCTAAATTGGACAAGACATATACGCACAAATGCCTTTATGAGGGTAGAAAAGCATCCTCAGTCATATATTTTTTTGCTGTTTGCGCTCTCTGGTTTTCCTTTGCCTTCTCCACACTAACAAGTGCTCTGAAACAAAACAAATGAACAGAGGGGAAAAAAAAAAAAAAAAAAAAGAGGGCAGCCTGGGTGGCTCAGTGGTTCAGCGCCACCTTCAGCCCAGGGCGTGATTCCGGAGACCCGGGATCGGGTCCCACATCGGGCTCCTTGCTTGGAGCCTGCTTCTCCCTCTGCCTGTGTCTCTGCCTCTCTCTCTCTCTGTCTTTCTCTCTCTGTATGTCTTTGATGAATAAATAAATAAAATCTTTAAAAAAACAATATTAAAAAAAAAAAGAGACAAACCAGAAAACAGACTCTAAACTCTAGAGAAGGGGCGCCTGAGTGGCTCATTGGTTAAGCATCTGCCTTCAGCTCAGGTCATAATCTCAGGGTCCTGGGATCGAGTCCCATGTCGGGCTCCCTGCTCAGTGGGGAGTCTGCTTCTTCCTCTCCCTCTGCTGCTCCCCCAGCTCCTGCTCTCTGTTGTTATCTGTCTCTCTCAAATAAATAAAGAAAATCTTAAAAAAAAAAAAAAAAAAAAAAAACTCTAGAGAAACAATCTGATGGTGACCAGAGAGGAGGTGAAAACAGGTGATGGGGATTAAGGAGCACACCTGTCACGACGAGCACTGCGTCCCATACAGAACTGCATGGGATCACTGTATCACACACCTGAAATTAATACAACACTGTACGTTAACTACACTAGAATTAAAATAATTTTTTTTTAATGTGAAGTGTTCTGAAAGCTTGGCAGTTGCATCAATTACCTGTGTGTATGTGTGTGCTTAAACATTTCACAGACATTTGCTTAGCAAATTTCTTCAAGAAGAAATGAGTCTGTCAATGAGAAACTGCCGATTTGATGGCTCCCTGAGTTAATGAAGTGGACCCAGTCTATCTTTCATTGCGATGAGAGAGGGGAAGTGCAACCCTTTCCCATTACATACCAGAGCAGAAGTTACAGGGCGAGTACTGTTGAGAAAGAGTGAAGAGCTATCCAGGCTCTTAAAATAAGAATCCTGTCTTTGGATTCTGGAGCTTTGAAACCCTTTGGTCAGAGCAGTATCCATCAGTTTTAGGATTTATTTGTTCCCGTAAGGAAGATGGTTTTTGCAAAGCCTTTTGTGGCTGAAGAATATTTGCAGAACACCAGTCTAGTCTTATTCCCTAATTTTACATAAGAGGAAACTGAGGCTTATGGGAAAACAATGAGTTTTTTAAGTAAGTGAGAAGCAGAGTGAAAACCAGAACCTAGACATCTCTTAGGAGTCCGGGGTCTTGGTTGCCAGTTATGGAAGCCAATTCGGGAAAACTTGAACAAAGGCTCACCGGGGCTGTCAGAATGGTTGAGAACCTGAGTGTCAGACTTGAGAATAGCAGGAACAAAGGTTGTCTGGAGGGCCAAGGAGCTCAACGGAGTTCATAATAAGTCCAGAAATGGTTTTCTAACTGGAGAAATCGGTTCGAAATATCAATCAATTCCTCTTCCATCTGGGCTGCAACTGATAGCATCAACCTTCCCCTCATGGTTTTATGTCACTTGTTCAAGCTTCGAAGCCCAGGACAGAGCACCTGGCTGGCGGAGCTGAAGTCACACACTCATATCCTGGCTGAAGCGGAGTCCGGAGAGTCAGCCCTGGCTCCGTGAACTCCCATATGAGAACGTCACCACAAGAACCCACCTCCAATGAGGAAGGAATAATGCCCCAAAAGAGAAAGGGGATATTGTTTGGGGGGATGGATGTGGGCAGCCCATGGGGTAACCCCAGGGAGCTGGAAGGGAAATAGAGCAGATCCTGACCACGTGGATCAATTGCCCCAAACAGAAAGAGACGGAGGAGGCACAAAGCAACCTTGTTGATGTTTGACACCGGCCTCTGTTCTTCACAGGGCAAGCTGGGTTTTGCTGTTACTTCTCTGTACGGTTGGGCAAATCCCTGACACTATTCTCCATATACTTCACCAACTCATCACCAGTTTGAAACTAGTTATTTATCACCCTATACCCACTGTTTAAACAATGGCTCTTTCAGGATAGTATTTCTTAAAATGAAGCTCTGAGTCAAAGATTACGATAAAAAGTAGGCTGGATCTTTAGAGAAATCATGATGGTGTATCAATTAAGATTCTCCAGAGAGACTGAACCAGTGGGATGTGTGTCGACAGGGGGACTTCTTATAAGGAATTGGCTCATGTGAGTGTGGAGGCTGGTGAGTTCAAAATCTGAAGGGTAGCTGGCAGGCTGGAGACTCAGGGAAGGCAGCGTGAGCACAGCATGGTCTGATAGCAGGATTCCCTATTCTGGGAAAGTCAGTCTTTTCTTTTTTTTTTTTTTTTAAGTCAGTCTTTTCTAATAGGACCTTCAAGTGATTGGATGAGGCCCACCACCCAGAGAGTAATCTG
The DNA here is from genome assembly GCF_053574225.1 of Canis aureus. Classification (NCBI taxonomy): domain Eukaryota; kingdom Metazoa; phylum Chordata; class Mammalia; order Carnivora; family Canidae; genus Canis; species Canis aureus. The sequence goes on from NC_135626.1 coordinate 19,358,623, forward strand.
ATGTACTCAAAGTCTAATGATTAAAAAGTTTAATCTCATCTAAAAAATACCTTCACAGAAAGAAACAACAAGAATAATGTTTGACTAAATATCTAGTACCATGACCTGGTCAAGTTGACACATGAAATTAACAGACAGGTCTCAGAAAAAGAACTGAGAAGGTTTAAATGACCTTACAGCCTGCTATGGCCACAGTGTGACTATGGGCAGCTGCTGTCCTCTCTGAGCCTGTTTCCTTATCTGTAAGGGTACGAGTTGGGTAGGATCTTGGAATTTTGGGGTAAAATAGCAAGATGAACATTAGCCTCAAATTTATACCCTCCCAAATTCTCATGAGAAATTTCCAGCAGAGAATTTTGGGCTTTTTTTTTTTTTTTAAAGATTTTATTTATTTATTTAAGAGAGAGAGAGAAAGAGAGCCAGAAAGCACAAGCAGGAGGAACAGCAGGAGGAGAGGGAGAAGCAGGCTCCCCGCTTAGCAGGGAGCCCAATGTAGGGCTCAATCCCAGGACCCTGGGATCATGACCTGAGCCGAAGGCAGGTGCTTAACAAACTAAACCACTCAGGTGCCCCTCCAATAGTTTAAAATGGTGAGGACTTATATCAGACTTAGAAACCAGGTACTACACTCTTCATGAGTTTCCTACTCTGTACCCATTTCTTCATTCCCAGTAGCATCTCAGCTTTTCCTCAGGTTCCCATCTTTCCTTACACAGCCCATGAGCTTCAGGAAGAACTGAACATAGCAGGTGTTGACTTGCTTGGCCTAAGGGGATTTTCGTCCTCCTTGCTATTGGTTGGTTCAGGAACCCAGCAAATTAACACACAACATTTCCCTGGACACAGAAATAGATTCACAAAAGAGTTAGTAATTAATTGGAGCTAGAAGATGTAAGGAGAAGTTTGCCAGAAGCTTCTGAAAAAGTTACATTCTTCTGCTTCAGAGATACCTGCCAGAAGAGACCACCTGTCTTCCTCTGGAAGTTGTCAGGTGAGGTTTAGAACTGTTTGCCCAACTTGCTACCAGTATAAGATGAATCCAACTCAAGGGAAAGATGACCCCAGGGAATCCCAAGAACCAAAGCTGAAGCATCGGCTGTGTCTCATCTGATCATCCCTAATGATGGGCTTGGGGATCCAATAAATCCTCTTCATTTTTTAAGGCAGCTGAGTGGGGATTTGGTTATTCATAACAAACAGAAACCTAACAGACACACTATAAAAGCTGCCATTGAGATGCTTCTGGAATTGGTGCTAGGCAAACCCTGACAGAACCCTTCTCCTCTCCTATTATGGAATAACAGGCAGGAAGCTGCACAGCAGGGCTTTCTGAGCAGACAGCTGCACCAGGCTGTGCATTCGTCCAGTGGGCTTTCTCCCAAGTGAGCAAACAGAGAGATATTGCCGTATCTATAAAAAGATGCTGCAAATCAAAAGAGGAGTGCTGCCCTGGAGAATCAAGGGAGATTCTCTAACCTGAAGTAAATTCATGCAACATTTTAGAAAATTTATAAAATTTATGAAATGGATATAATTGTTTAATCTGCTCAGCATCCCTCCCTTACCTCCTCTGATGATTGGCCTCATCCAATGGATACAGGTCTGGGAATGAGACCCTGGCTTGACCAGTAAGTCCGTCCATTCCTGTAAAGATTCTCTGACACCAGGAGAGAGAAATTCTGTTGCTTCTTTGGTTAGGGAGCTGAAAAGATGAGTTTGGTGTTTCTAGTGTTTATGTTTCTAACCAGGGAGCAAAAATCCAACTGCAATAGGAGAAAACAAAGCCAGTGAGGTTAAAGAGGAAGAGAGAGAGAAAGAAGGACAAAGAAGAAAGAAAGAAAGAAAGAAAGAAAGAAAGAAAGAAAGAAAGAAAGAAAGAAAGAAAGGAAGGAAGGAAGGAAGGAAGGAAGGAAGGAAGGAAGGAAGGAAGAAGAAAGAAAGAAAGAAAGAAAGAAAGAAAGAAAGAAAGAAAGAAAGAAAGAAAGGAAATAGCCTGGCAGCATGAAGTTCTGGTTCTGGTCTGTCTTCCTGAGGCCCCTGGAGACATCCTAGCTCCCCAGACTTTCTTCAGCCTGTCAGCTTCCCCAGGGTTTTTCATAAAGTCTCCTCTTCCCTCAGGCCACTTCCAGCTGTGTTTCTGTTTCTTGTATGTGAAAAAACTGTGGTGCTCTTATCCAGCCACATGGAAGGAAACATTGGCTGAGACAGAGCAAGAAGTCACACAAGGAGGGATCCGTTTGAGGTCAGGAAATATTTTCCTGGAGAAGCAAACTACAAATGCCAAATGAAACACTGCACAGAGGCAGAACTGCCAAAAAGTTAATGAAGAAGACAAACTTTTATTTTTTTCTTAAGATTTTATTTATTTATTCATGAGAGACACAGAGAGGCAGAGACACAGGCAGAGGGAGAAGCAAGGTCCATGCAGGGAGCCCGACGTGGGACCGGATCCCAGGTCTCCAGGATCACACCCTGGGCCAAAGGCAGCGCTAGACCACTGAGCCACCCGGGCTGCCCTGAAGAAGACAAACTTCAGAAATTACCCTAGAACTCAGAAGATGAATCCGAAAACTGGAAAGCAAGAGTGATGTGGAGGACTTGTCCAGGAGATCCGAGGTAGACATACAGGCCAACAGCCCTATGTCAGCACTTTATAATAAAAAATGCTATGTTTCTGCTGTAAAACATTCAGGGAAATAAAGATGATAAATAGTTTCACATTATGTTGGGTCAGAGTTTACTGCCAAGAAAGTGTTGTTTTTCATAGATTTTAGGATTTTGGAATTACAACTCAAGGAAACTGTAATAGGAATCCCAGAAGGAGAGCACAGAACCCATAAAATAAGGAGACAGCAGCAAAGAATCAAAGGGAAGCAAGAAATATTCAAGAGTTGAAGATAGTAACATTTTGAAGCTCAAATGTCATAAAGTGTCAGATGAAATTAATTTAAACAAGAACTAAATGCAGTCTAGTCACATTTTTAATTTGGAAGAAAAAGAAAAAGATCTATAAGAATATAGAAAATCCTAATAAATAATTCACTACACTGATATAAGCCTCCGTATGAAACTTTCTGCCCTACACACAGTAAGTGTAATTTTCTTCAAACAAATATGTTACATTTATACATATTGATCACACACTAGGCCACAAAGAAAAGCTCAATTATTTCTGAAAGATAATTTGACCAAGGTCACTTAGCTGGTAGGTAGTGGAGGTAGGGATTCAACCCAGAGCTGCACCTCTTTACTTCTCCCAATATCTTAATTCTCTGAGGACAGCAAGTAGATAGCAATTCATGTTCAAGTACTGATCACAGAGATGAGTATTGTAATTTGATGACAAAGACTAAAACTGGCTAACTGCCTAGAACAGTGTAAATATGCAGTAAATGTTAGTTCAATGAATAAATGAGCTAATGAAAACATGAAACAAGGCTCACCAAGGAATGCTGTATTTCACACGAGATATACTCAAAAGCTTTCTAGAACATCTTCTGAGAGTCTGAGACAAGGTTGGGGAAGGCAGCTGTTTCTTTATAATGCAAGTGATGAAGCCAAGCTGCCATTAGGTACCATTAGAGGAGCATTAAAACCAGGATGTATGTGGGACCAACTGCAGAAAGACTTCCCTAGGGTGACAGGGATCAATGGGAGACAGGGCCTAGAGAGCCTTAATGGTCTTCACTTACTCTTCCTCAAAACTTTTTAAGCTTCCCTCATAGTGACCAACCCCAGGGTAATGCACATTTAATTCAACTTCTAATGCAGGGTAATCAATAGCATTGCACCACAGACAGTTTATTACACGTAATCTGAAGTTTAACACATAAATAAATAAGTAATGTACACAAACCATAGCACTTAAGAGTACAATTTGGGGGCTTCTCTTTTCCCACAAATCAAAATACTTCTTACAATTTATTAAATATTTCATGTTAAAACATAATAAAATAATTTAAAGATTTTTTAAAAACGTCTAGGCTGGAATCGTTTGGAAATTTTTCCTTTACAATAATAATTATTATGGCTTTTATGTATTTTTTTAAAGGTTTTATTTTTTTAAAGTAACCTTTACACTCAGTGTGGGGCTTGAACTCACAACCCCGAGATCAAGATTCACTTGTTCCATCCACTGAGCCAGGCAGGTGCGCTGCCCCCCATCTTGATGGCTTTTATTTTTAATAATATCTTGTAAGGTGTTTTAACATACCTTATTCCATTTTAATATTCCTCCCCAAATCTTTGTGAGTTAGATAGGACAAGTAAACCCATTTAGCAGATGAACAAACTGAGCCATGAGAAGAGCCCTGCCGTAAGAAATGGGAGTCCAACATCCATCCAGTTGAGGGTATTTTTATTTTTGTTTTATTATTATTTTCTTTATTAAAGATTTTATTTATTTATTCATGAGAGACATGCAGAGAGATGCAGAGACATAGGCAGAGGGAGAAGCTTCCTGCAGAGAGCCTGATGTGGGACTCGATTCCAAGACCCCAAGATCACAACCTGAGCCAAAGGCAGACGCTTAACCACTGAACCACCCCGGTGTCCTCGTTGAAGGTATTTTTAGTCTCAAAAGGGACTTGGCTCTATTTGGAGCTGGTGGGGGTGGGGAGATGGAAGTAGTTTGACCCTGGGATTGATTGGAATTCAGACATGTCTAGACCTGGTACACTAGATTCACCAGAAGTCTTTGTTTCCTGTTGATTTGTTTTGTAGGTGTAGACTTTAGGTAGAATGAGGAAGTCAATCATACCCTTTAATTCGTGACACATCAAAATCATCATTAAGGAACTACTCTTGGGCAGCCCCGGTGGCGCAGCGGTTTGGCGCCCCCTGCAGCCCAGGGCGTGATCCTGGAGACCCTGGATTGAGTCCCACGTCGGGCTCCCTTCATGGAGCCTGCTTCTCCCTCTGCCTGTGTCTCTGCCTCTGTGTGTGTGTGTGTGTCTCTATGAATAAATAAAATAAAAAATCTTTAAAAAAAAAAAAGGAACTACTCTTATTTCTTCAATGTTATTCCTTCCTTCTATACACTATCCTTACTCGATATCTATAAAATTTGAGACAGACAAAGCTATTCTTTAGTTACCAGGGTGACGGGGAAGGGGGGTTGGGAACAGCAGTGTTTCTGAGGTTACTGGTAATGCTTTAGTTTTTATCTGCAACATGGTTATATAGAATTATTCACTTTGCAAAAATTCATTGTGTTACACTTTTGATCGGTGTGGTTTTCTGTATAAATGTTATACTTCCTTTAGAAAAAATCCTGCTGGAATTTTTAATGGAATTGCATACATTTATGGACTAATTTGGGAGAGAACTGCCATCTTAGAATTGCTAAGTCATCTTATCCATGTACATGTTGCTAAATTTTATTAAGAAGGCTATTTGTCATGAGGTCTGTAATTTTTTTTGTTTGTTTTCCTTGCAAATGTCTGGATTTAGTATCAGGGTAATACTGGCCTCATGAAATGGGGTTCAGAGTACTTACTCCTTAACAATTTTGTTTGTTTTTTCTTTAAGAGTTATAAAGATTTGGTGTTACATCTTCCTTAAGCATGGGAGAATTCACCAATGAAGATACTTGGGCCTGGAGTTTTCTCTGTGGGACAATTTTTAACTTCAGATTCTATTTCTTTTTTTTTTTTTAATTTTTTTTTTTTTTTTTTTTTTATGATAGTCACAGAGAGAGAGAGAGAGAGAGGCAGAGACACAGGCAGAGGGAGAAGCAGGCTCCATGCACCGGGAGCCCGACGTGGGATTCGATCCCGGGTCTCCAGGATCGCGCCCTGGGCCAAAGGCAGGCGCTAAACCGCTGCGCCACGCAGGGATCCCTCTATTTCTTTAATAGACATGGAGCCATTCAGGTTATCTATTGTTTCTTTTTTTTTTAAGATTTTATTTATTTATTCATGAGAGACACACAGAGAGAGGCAGAGACAAAGGCAGAGGGAGAAGCAGGCTCCCCACTGAGCAGGGAGCTCAATATGAGACTCAATCCCATGACCCCGGGATCATGACCTGAGCCAAAGGCAGATGCTCAACCACGGAGCCACCAAGTGTCCCTATCTATTGCTTCTTAAGAGAATTTTGGCAGTCCTCATCTTGCAAGAAATTTGTCCATTTCATCTAAGTTGTCAGATTTATTGGGATATAGTTGTTCAGAGAATCCTCTTACTATCCCCTTAGTATCTGTAGAATCTGTAGAGATGTCAGCTCTCTCACCCCTGATACTGCTAATTTTGATCTTTCTTTTTTTTGCTGATCATGTGGCTGGATCTTCTCAAAGAACCAGAGTTTGGTTTCATTGATTTTTTTTAAAAAGATTTTATTTATTTATTCATGAGAGACACAGAGAGAAAGAGAGAGAAAGAGAGAGGCAGAGACACAGGCAGAGGGAGAAGCAGGCTCCATTCAGGAGCCTGAAGTGGGACTCGATTCCAGGTCTCCAGGATCAGGCCCTGGGCAGCACTAAACCGCTGAACCACCCAGGCTGCCCATTGATTTTTTTTTCTATTGGTTTTCTTTTCTCTTTTTAGTTGATTGCTTTTTTCTCTAACATTTATTATTTTTTCTTCTCATTACTTTGGGCCTAATTTGCTCTTCTTTTTCTAGACTCATAAGGTGGAAGCTAAGAACACTTGTTATGAGACAAATAAATCAATGGAATAGAATGGAGTCTAGAAACAGGCCTGCACATGTATGGACAACCAATTTTTTTTTTTTTTTTAATAAAAATGCTAAGACAACTCCATGGGAAAAGAATTGTCTTTTCAACAAATGGTGCTAGAACAATCAGATATCCATATGCAGGGATCCCTGGGTGGCGCAGTGGTTTGGCGCCTGCCTTTGGCCCAGGGTGTGATCCTGGAGACCCGGGATCAAATCCCACGTCGGGCTCCCGGTGCATGGAGCCTGCTTCTCCCTCTGCCTGTGTCTCTGCCTCTCTCTCTCTTTCTCTCTCTGTGACTATCATAAAAAAAAAAAAAAAAAAAAAGATATCCATATGCAAAAAAAAAAAATTTTTTGGAGGCCTGGGTTGCTCAGTCAGTTAAGTGTCTGCCTTCAGCTCGGGTCATGATCCCCAGGTCCTGGGATAGAGCCCCTGCATCAGGCTCCCTGTTCAGCAGGGAGTCTGCTTCTCCCTCTCCCTCTGCTATTCCCCAGCTTGTGCTCTCTGGCTCTCTCTCTTTGTCAAATAAATTAAAAATCTTAATAAATGAATTTTAATGCATATCTCACAACATATACAAAATTTAACTCAATTGTATCACAGACCTAAATGTAAAACCTAAAACACTAAAATTTCTAGAAGAAAACACAGGAGAAACTACTTATGGCCTTACATTAGGCAAAGATTTCTTAGCAACACCAAAACACTATTCATAATAGGAGAAATTGATAAACTAAGCTTTAGCAAAATTAAGAACTGCTCTTTGAAAGACTTTGTTAAGAAATTAAAAAGTTAAGTCAGAGACTAGGAGAAAATAGTTACAAGTCACATATTTGATAAAATGACTTGCATCCAGAATACATCCAGAACTCCCAAAACTCAGTATCAAGAAAAGAAACAACAATTATTTTTTATTTTTATATTTTTTAAAGATTTTATTTATTTATTTATTGATGAGAGACACAGGCAGAGGGAGAAGCAGGCACACGCGGGGAGCCTGATGTAGGACTCAATTCCAGGACTCTGGGATCACCACCTGAGCCAAAGGCAGATGCTCAACTACTGAGCCACCCAGGTGTCCCCGAGTTAAGCTATTTTTTAAATGAGGTAGTGACTTGAAGATAGTGTCAGGTACTCGAGGAGGCCCTCAGAAGATTTCCCACACAAAGAATCCATTTTGAAGACAATTGTTGGAGGAAGTTCTCCAGCAAGGAGAAGAAGTCCAGAGAATGTTTTGAGATTTTGGCATAGAGAAAGTTAGCTAAGTCCTTTCTATGTAAATAAATGATGACAATCAAATTAAGTCTTGCTGAGGGGGTAGAGCAACTGAAACTTCCATACATTGATGGGAAGGTAAAACCACTTTGGAAAACAATTTGACAGTTTCTTAAAGAGTTAAACATGCACCTACCATATGACCCATCATTCCATTTCTAGGTATTTATCCAAGAGAAATGAAATTATAAGTCCATATAAAATCTTGTATATGAATATTCATAGAGGCTTTGTTTATATTAGCCTCAAACTGGAGACAACCCAAATGCCCATCAACAAGTCAATTGATAAAAATTAAAAATACATACAATGGAATACTTCTCAGAAATTAAAAAAATTAAACTACTGGTATTTGTATCAATATGGATGGGCCTCAAAATTATAAAAAGATTACTGTATGATTCTGTTTATATAAAATCCTAGAAATGCAAATTCAGCTATAGAGACAAGATTAATGATTGCCCTAGGGACTGGGGCAAGGGTGTAGAGAAGGGTGAGAGGGAAGGATTGCAAAGGGATACAAGGAAACTTTTGGAGATGATATGGTGATATGTTTATTATCTTTTTGTGGTGGTAGTTTCACTGGTACATACATATGTCAAAACTTATGAAATTGTATGCTTTAAAATGTGCAGTCAGTTATATATGTTATACTTCAATAAAACTGTTGAAAAGATGGCATGTCTTTGATTATCTGGGCCTTTTTTTTAAGTGGGCCCCACACTCAACATGGGGCTTGAACTCATAAACCTGAGATCAAGAGTCATATGCTCTCCCAACTGAGGCAACCAGGTGCCCCTGGGTCTCCTTTAAATAGTTTAAAATTTTTTCCTCATAAAGACTGCATTTCTGTTAGGCTAATTCCAAGATGCATGATAATTTCTGTTGTTATTGTTATATATCTTCATCCTTATTTTTGCATTACTTATTATATCAGTTATATCAGTTATGTATGGATGTGTGATATACCACCCTAAAACTTAGTGAATGAATACAACCATTTTATTACTCATAATTTTTCTGACTCATAAGTCAGAATTTTAAGCAGTGCTCAGTAGGAAACTGACACGTGATGTCATTTGGGGTGACAATGATTTAGAAGATTTAAGATGGCTTCATTCATGTGTTTGACATCTTGGGGGTGGCAGGGGAGGCGAAATGACATTGCACAGGGATGGAGCCAGAGAGGCATGGTTCATTAGAGATCATTTAAAGTACTTTACCACTCTAGTGAGGAGGAACACTACAAATTTGTTAAGTGATCATTTACCTACTGACCTTGGTGAACATGCTTAAAAGTAAATTTTTCTCTTCTCCAACAATCCTTACATCTCTGATTCATTTTTCTTGCCTTATAATGATGGCCAAGATCTCCAATGCTATGACTGTATCTTTGGCAGTGTGTGATCCTTGTTTTTTTCCCCCTTCTTATAGCAAATGAGTCTGAAATTTCTCTACAAAATACACTGTCTTTCTGTAGGTTTTCAGTAGATGTCAAGTTAGGGATATTTTATTCCTAATTTCTTGATAGTTTTTTGAAAGTCATAAATAGCTATTGAACTTTACCAAATACTTTTCCTGTATGTACTATTGTATGTTTTTCTTTATATTGATGTCAAACTGTCCTAATTACTTCAATAGACCCTACTTTTTGTCCTCTTTTGTATCTTTAATTTTTTTAATACTGTATTTATTTATTTGATTGAGAGAGAGTGCACAAGCAGGGGGAGCCACAGAGAGAGAGAGAGAAGCAGGCTCCACACTGAGCAGGGAGCCAGACTTGGGGCTTGATTCCAGGACCCTGGGATCATGACCTGAACTGAAGGCAGACACTTAACCAACTGAGCCACCCCAGTGCCTCTGTATTTCTTATGTTTTGTTTGAGTTTTCCCATCTTTGTTCATAAGTAAAATGAGCCTATAATTTTATCTTACTATTCTATGTAGTTTTAGAATCAAGTTTTTACCAGTTTCGCAAAATGATTTGAGTAACTTTCTATTTCTATTTTCTGGAACAACTTACATAAGATAGGGGTTATATTCCTTGAGAGTCTGATAAAACCTATGGAATTATCAAGGCCAGAGAATTTTGGGGGTGGAGGAGGATATTTTGATTTCCAATTTATTTTCTTTCATTTTATTGGTACATTCAACTTTTCTGTTGATTCTTATACCAATTTTGGCAGCATAAACTCTTCTAGAAATTTGTCATTATCTGTATTTTAAACTTTACTGGGATATAGTTTTAAATCCCTATTTTATCTATATACTATGCCTTTTTTTGTTCTGTGAAGTAGTGCTTTGAGTTTCCTTGGTCTCTCTAAGAATTAATTGCTTTTGGTTTTGTTAAAATCCTTCATTATAGTCTGTTCTCTATTTCGATTATTATTCTATTTCTTGTTTCTTTAGGCTTAATCTACTGTTTCATTCTGTTTTGTTTCTAAATTTTCAGCTAAACACAGCTCATTTGAAAAAACTATTCTGGTTTTATTTTCTTAAGTTTATTTTTAAGTAATCTCGACACCAGTGTGGGACTCAAACCCACATCCTCAAGATCAGCAGTCACACACTCCACCAACAAGCCAGTCATGCACCCCATCTGGTTTTCTTTTTTCTTTTTTTTTTTTTCTTAAGATTTTATTTATTTATTCATGTGAGACATAGAAAGAGAGAGAGGTAGAGACATAGGCAGAGGGAGAAGCAGGCTCCATGCAGGGAACCTGATGGAGGACTCGTCCCGGCACTCCACGATCACACCCTGAGAGGAAGGCAGATGCGCTTAACTGCCGAGCCACCCAGGCGTCCCATGGTTTTCTTATTAATGTATTTATATCTGTAAATTTCTCTCTAATTATAGTTTTAGATACCTTGAAGATTTTCATATATTTATTTTTAAGTAATCTCTACACCCAATGTGGGACTCAAGTTTACAACCCTGAGATAAAAGGTCACATGCTCTACCAATTGAGCCAACAAGGCCCCCCAGCCTTAGATACTCTTTTTTTATTATTATTTTTGCCTTAGATACTTTTAGACACAAAGTACTTTCTTTTTTTTTAAGATTTATTTCTTTATTCTTTTTTAATTTTTATTTATTTATGATAGTCACACAGAGAGAGAGAGAGAAAGAGAAGCAGAGACACAGGCAGAGGGAGAAGCAGGCTCCATGCACCGGGAGCCCGATGTGGGATTCGATCCCGGGTCTCCAGGATCGCGCCCTGGGCCAAAGGCAGGCGCCAAACCGCTGCACCACCCGGGATCCCGGGAGTCTAGAGTCTTAAGCAGACTCCTGGCTAAGCATGGAGTCTGACGAGAGGCTCCATCTCAAGACCCTGAGATTATGACCCGAGCCTAAACGAAGAGTTGAACACTTAACCAACTGAGCCACCCAGGAACTCCAATCATATGTTTTTTTATCCCTCCTCTTATAAATGTGATGTATCATGTTGATTGATTTACCAATACTAAGCCACTCTTGTGTTCCCTGGAATTGTTAAATTATTTTAAAAATCCAATTTGAGAAGCTTTCTATTGGTGAATTATTCCATTTACATAAATTCTAATCACCAGCATATTAAGACTATCTACTATTTAGTTTCATGTTTTCTATTTCATACTTTCATCTTCTTTTTTAGTTTTTTCTTTTCATTAGGAAAGATTTCCTACTGTTGTTTGGAAAAGTCATACATTTTACTTTAAATTTTCTTGGGTTTACTTCTCATACATAATATGTATACTCATCTCCATTTAACTTCTTAGACTTATCAATATCTATTTGTTTTCTTCCAAAGAGATACATACCAGGCATGTTTCACTAGCTCTGGTCTTTTCATTTCTATTTGGGTTGTAGCTTATTATAGTCTTTTTTTTTTTTTTTTTTTTTTTGGTCATCATTTATTTACATAGGAAAGGACTTAGCTAACTTATCTCTATGCCAAATATCTCAAAACATTCTCTGACTTCTTCTCCTTGCTGGAGAACTTCCTCCAACAATGTCTTCAAAATGGATCTTTGTGTGGGAAATCTTCTGAGGGCCTCCTCGAGTACCTGACACTATCTTCAAGTCACTACCTCATTTAAAAAATAGCTTAACTCGGGGCACCTGGGGGGCTCAGTGGTTGAGCATCTGCCTTTGGCTCAGGGCATGATCCCGGGAGGGGGGGGGTCCCCAGGAAGGAGTTCCGCAGGGAGCCTGCTTCTCCTTCTGCCTGTGTCTCTGCTTCACTCTCTGTGTCTCTCATGAATAATAAAAAAAAAATAGCTTAGGGCAGCCCTGGTGGCTCAGCGGTTTAGCGCCACCTTCAGCCCAGGGTGTGATCCTGGAGTCCTAGGATCGAGTCCCACGTTGGGCTCCCTGCATGGAGCCTGCTTCTCCCTCTGCCTCTCTGTCTCTCTCTCTCTCTCTAATGAATAAATAAATAAAATCTTTAAAAAAATAGCTTAGGGATCCCTGGGTGGCGCAGCGGTTTGGCGCCTGCCTTTGGCCCAGGGCACGATCCTGGAGACCCGGGATCGAATCCCACGTCAGGCTCCCGGTGCATGGAGCCTGCTTCTCCCTCTGCCTGTGTCTCTGCCTCTCTCTCTCTCACTGTGTGCCTATCATGAATAAATAAAAATTAAAAAAAAATAGCTTAGCTGGATGTTAAAATTCCTTTCTTTCAACACTTTGAGAACATCTCTCAAGTGTTTTCTTGAGGATCATATTAAGGATTCTGACATCATGAGATCCCTGGGTGGCGCAGCGGTTTGGCGCCTGCCTTTGGCCCAGGGCGCGATCCTGGAGACCCGGGATCGAATCCCACGTCGGGCTCCCGGTGCATGGAGCCTGCTTCTCTCTCTCTCTCTCTCTCTTTGTGTGACTATCATAAATAAATAAAAATTTAAAAAAAAAAAGGATTCTGACATCAGCCTAATGCCAGTCCCAGTAGAGATGATGTACTTTTCTCTCTGGAGAGCTCCATGAAAACCAACTCTTTTTTTTTTTTTTTTTTTGAAAACCAACTCTTTGCTTTGTTCACTGCTTCATCTTTAACGTCCCCATCAGTGTTAGGCCCAGACCCTCCATTGGCATTTTCTGATGAATGAACATCATCTTGCCTTCAGGATTAGTGTTAGTAGCAGCTGTGTGCTTACAATGATGAGCAAGGGAGGTAGGTGCAGTGTGATTTCATAGGAGAGCCACATAGAAGCATCAATTAGTCTTCCAGTGCTTATAATGACCAGTGGTTGACCCATGGTTCAACTTAATGGCAATGTCATGTTCAAGACGCAGGTGACAACAACCAAGAATTAATTTAGAAGGAATTATCTTTCTCCCTCCTCCATGGGGACCTCTGGTTCTAGCAACTTTTTGCCCTAGGGCCCTTTCCTGCTTATTCTTTGTATCTGTGTCAAGAAAGGTGTCTCTGACCAAAGTGGACAGTCAATAGGAGCTGGTGATGTGGATAAGGAAGGAGAGAAAATGGTCTGGCAGTTAGAGAAGCTGAGAGAGGACTTCTGTAAAAAGCATCTTGTTAATAATTTATATTCCTGAAATTCTATACTGGCATTAGGTGTCTCCTAAGTCTTTCCTTCTAGCTCCTTCCCAGCCTATTCAACATCTCCTTGCCTTTTTTCTTTTCTTTTTATTTATTTTTAAATATTTTATTTATTTATTTGAGAGAGAGTGAGCGAGCGAGCAAGAAAGAGAACATGAGCAGGGTGAAGGGAGAGGCAGAGGAGGAAGCAGACTCCCCGCTGAGCAGGGATCCTTTTTTTTTTTTTTTTTTTAGATTTTTTAATTTATTTATGATAGACAGAGAGAGAGAGAGAGGCAGAGACACAGGAGGAGGGAGAAGCAGGCTCCATGCCGGGAGCCCGACATGGGACTCAATCCCAGGACTCCAGGATGGCGCCCTGGGCCAAAGGCAGGCACCAAACCGCTGAGCCACCCAGGGATCCCCCTGAGCAGGGATCCCGATGCAGGGCTTGATCCCAGGACTCAGGGCTCGATCCCAGAACTCCAGGATCATGACCTGAGCTGAAGGCAGATGCTTAACCAACTGAGCCACCCAGGCGCCCTTCTCCTTGCCTTTCAGGATAAGCTCAGATCTCTACAGGGCCTAAGATAATTAGGAACTCATCTATACATTATATTTGAGTCCCCAGTTGCTTGGTAATAAGAGTATGTTCCATTTAGCTCAGGTGAAAATATAATACTTGGAAGGAAGGCATGATCTGACTCCCAACCAGTGCTGACAGTTTTCCAACCCTGCATAACAGAATCAAATTAGATCAGAATCCCTGGAGTTTGGGCTCAGGCATCAGGAATTTGTAAAAGCTTCCCCGCTGAGGTTTATGTGCAGCCAGGATTGAGCACCAGTGCTCCAGCATCCCTGACCAGTGGATACCAAAGAGGCAGCACATGAAGTGGAATCTGGCACAAAAAGAAATGACTAGGTTTTTAGGTTTAAACCAAAGCTCAGAGACTTTCCAGGTATGTGAACCTGGACGAGTTAATTAAGATCTATGTGTTTTAGTTTCCTTATCAATATAGCGGGAATTTGAAAATACACCATAAGATCTAACTGCAGAGGACAGTTAGGTGTACATGGACACTCAGATTTCCAATAAATAAACTCTAAAATATTTAGGAAATCACTTATACAGCTTATAATCTATATACTAATACATGTATTGTTTCTGTAATGAAGATTAATGAATTCTTTTTTTTTAAAGATTTTATTCATTCATTCATGAGACACAGAGAGAGAGAGAGAGAGAGAGGCAGAGACACAGGCAGAGAGAGAAGCAGGCTCCATGCAGGGACTCGATCCGGGGTCTCCAGGATCACACCCTGGGCCAAAGGCAGCGCTAAACCACTGAGCCACCCAGGCTGCCCGGTATTCTATTTTTTTTTTTTTTTTTAAGTAATCTCCATGCCCAACGTGGGGCTTGAACTCATGACCCTGAGATCAAGAGTCATATACTATCCTGACTGAGCCTGCCAGGCACCCCTACTGTGATGAAAATTAAAAACCAAAATAAATAAATAAAATAAAATGAAGATAATAAAATGCCATCCAGGGCACCTGGATGGCTCAGTCAGTTGGGTGCCTGCCTTTGGTTTGGGTAGTGGTCTCAGGGTCCTGGGATTGACCCCCTATCAGGGAGCCTGCTTCACCCTTTCTCTCTCCCCTGCTCGTGATCTCTCTCAAATAAATAAATAAAATCTTTTAAAAAATAAAATAAAATGCTCCTAAGGTGGTGGTGGTTACATGAGAGTGCCAGCACTAGACAGCCAGCATTATGCCTGTCAGCTAGTGCTCAGTGAGGTAGCCAACCTGCAAGGTGACCACAGTGATTCTCACCATCTAGTAACTGTGCCTATGTATAGTCTTTTCCCACACAGTTTTTTAAAAAGATGTATTTATTTATTTTTTAAAGATTTTATTTATTTATTCATGAGAGACACACAGTGAGACAGAGAAAGGCAGAGACACAGGCAGAGGGAGAAGCAGGCTCCATGCAGGGAGCCCGATGTGGGACTCAATCCCGGGTCTCCAGGATCAGGCCCTGGGCTGAAGGTGTCGCTAAGCCACTGAGCCACCCGGGCTGCCCTTTAAAAAGATTTAATTGTAAGTAATCTCTATACCCATCATGGGGGTCAAATTCATGGCCCTGAGACCAAGAGTCACACACCCCACTGCCTGAGCCAACCCAGTGCCCCCTCACTCACACAGAGTATTATAGAACTGAAAGACTGTGACTTCCAAGGCTAGTTCATAAAAGACATTGCAGCCTCCTCTTTGTTCTCTTTCTCAGATCACTTACTCTGGTGGAAGCCCCCTACCATGTTGTGAGGTCATTTAAATACTCTATGGAGAGGTCCACATTAGGGAACTGAGGCCTCCTGCCAGCAGCCACGTGAGTGTGCTATCTTGAAACAGATCCTCCAGCCCCAGTTAAGCCTTAAGATGAATGCAGCCCCAGTTGGGATCTAGGCTACAAGCTCCTGAGAGACCCCAAGCCAGAACGACTTTTTTCAGCCACCCTGGCATTCCTGACTCACATCAACTCTGTGAGATAATAAATGTTTTTTGTGGCTTCAAGCTGCTAAGTTTTGGAGTAACTTGCTCTGCAGCAATGCGTGACCAAAAGGCTCAGCAAAGCTACCGCTGTTATTATTAAAAAGTACTTCCTAATTTTGAGCTGAAATCCACCTTCTTGTAATCTCCGCCTTCTTTTCCACTTCCGTCTTTTTGTGCCACATAGAAAGTATACAATCTGTCTTCCTTGTGGTCAGAATGTTCGGTGACAGTTTCCCTGCCAAGAGTTTAATCAATCAGACATTAGCTGAAGAACACTCACTGTACCAGGCACTAGTGTGGCAAAGATAAATAGAATGGGGACTCTGTTCAACCAATGTCCTTCCACATGAGTGGGGCCGTAATAAAAGTGCCTGACTCCTAGATGCATAGGAAGGGGGTCCTCATGAGGCATGGGTGGTTCTACTTAGAGATGTGAGGGAAGGTTTCTCAGAAGAAGTGACAGAAGAGGTGATAGCTGAGGCCTAAGGGATGAAGAGGAGTTCATCAGGCAGACAGGAGAAGGCCTTTCAAGCAGAAGTCAGGCAGTGGACCTCCCTCCGCATCCCTCCACCTAAGCCCTTTCCTCTCCAGGTCACTCCTCTCTTCCTCTTGTCCAACTTTAGACACAGTTTCGTCTCTCCCCTGCCCCACCTCCAGCCCCAATCTTAGTAACTGCACTCAGAACACACCCTTTCCCCTCACAATGGGGCATCCAGATGGAGCCAAACCTCCTCCAGGGTGGTCTGACCAGTGTGGAGTAGAGTTAGTCCTTACCTTTCTTTTTCTGGCAGCTCTACTGGGTCCAAGCTTGCCTGAGGTTTTTTTAGCACCCACATCCTCCAGCTGACTCATGGGGAGCCTACAGGCGTCGGGGCTGCTAAATCATTTGTCACACGTGCTCCTGTTAAACCACATCTCCCCAGCTTTGTACTTCTGCTGTTGTTTTGCTTCTACAATTTTCATGGGTATTTTGAAGTCCAATAATTTGATCTGCCCAGACTGCTAATCTCAGCTCCCGGTTGGCAGGGGCCACATGGAAACAAACTGGGCCACAAATAAAACCCACTTTAGAACACACCCTGGAAACAGAAACCCTCTGTCATTCTGAGGCCATTATGGTTAGGGGTGATTCAGACTCACTGCAGCCCCAGCCAGCCTTCAAAGATCTCACCGGGTAAGAGGCTGTCTCGGGTTTGCAGCCGCCTTCTTTGAAGGAAAGGCCTCGGCAGGGGTTGGGGATGCTGGGAGGCTGCACAGGAGCTGAGCACGGATGGAAGGAAATTGGAAGGGGATGTTTGTCTGGTTCCCCACAGTTCCCCCCCCCCACCCCCAGGGCATGGAGAATCGGCCCATTGTCTCAGTAGAACCCTTGGCTTGTGTATCTTCTTAGGCCCAGCTCGGTACAAGGTTTCACTTAGTTTTTCTTCCACCCCAAAAAATGACCACAGGAAGGAGCTGACCTGCTTTTGGCAGGTGTCCCGGCCATGCTCTCCTGCCCTGTGTCTCTGGCTCTTTCCCCTATCACTGGATTCTAACAGAAAATAAGAGCAACCTTTTCTCTGTGGCCCCCACTGAAGGCAGCAGTTAGTCATTCATTTCTTCAACTCGCATTTAGTGAGTGCCTACTACGTGCCAAGCGTTGTTCTAGGTGCCAGCAATCCTAATGTGAAAGGCGGCCCCTGACATCAAGAGGTCGCAGTTCTGGAAGGAAGCTCAGCAATATTAGAGGCAGCACAGGAGGAGATGGGGGCCCAGGGGAGAGGCATCTGACCCAGCCTGGGGAGCAGTTAGAAAAGTCTTCCAGCAGAGGAGACACAGAGGCTAACCTTAAAGGGAGAGTAAAAGGTAGCCATGGGGAATAATAAATATTATTATAGCTTTTATTAAGCTTGGTGTGTCTGGGTGGCTCAGTTGGTTAAGCGTCTGCCTTCAGCTCAGGCCATGATCTCAGGGTCCTGGGATTGAGCCCCGAGTTGGGCTACCTGCTCAGCGGGTAGTCTGCCTCTCCCTCTGCCCCTCCCTCTGCTCATGCTTTCTTTCTTTCTTTCTCTCTCTCTTTCATTCTCTCTCTCAAATAAATAAAATCTTAAAAAAGAGAAAGTATTGGAGGTTTAAAAATTAATAACTTAAAAAGAAATTTATTTATCTAATGGGAACAAGAGTTTCAGTTTGGGATGATGGAAAAAGTTCTGGAGCTGGATAGCAGTGATGATTGTACAAGGTGAGTTGACTAAATGCTGCTGGACTGCACATGCAAAATTTGTTAATATGGTTAATTTTACATTGTGCATATTTTATAGCAATTAAAAAATCATGTCAGTCTCAAGAAAGAGAAAAAGGAAGGAAAGAACTTCCTAAATGCCATGTAGAATCTGAAACAGGAAAAGGACAATAATGCCCAAACCAGTGAAATCTGAATAGAGTCTGCAGTTTATTTTTATTTATTAAAAGATTTTATTTATTTATTCATGAGAGACACGCAGAGAGAGAGAGGCAGAGACACAGGCAGAGGGAGAAGCAGGCTCCACGCAGGAAGCCTGATGTGGGACTCCATCCCGGGTCTCCAGGATCATGCCCTAGGCTGAAGGCAGGCACCAAACCGCTGAGCCACCCAAGGATCCCGGAGTCTGCAGTTTAGTTAATATTTGGGTATCAGTGCTGATATCTTCGTTTTGAGAAATGTACCACAGTTATATATGATTTTAACATTAAGGTAAACTAGCAAAGCATATACGGCCAATCTTTGCAACTTTTCTGTAAATCTAAAGTTATTTCAAAATCAAAAAATCTTTTAAGTTAAATAATAAACTTCATTATGAACAATATTTAATCCCTGACGGTTCCCAACAAGCTAGTTATGGACAAGATGTCCATATTGTTTCATAAAGTGAAAAGAAGGGCAGCCCTAGTGGCCCAGTGGTTTAGCGCCGCCTTCAGCCTAGGGCTTGATCCTGGAGACCCAGGATCGAGTCCCATGTCGGGCTCCCTGCATGGAGCCTGCTTCTCCCTCTGCCTCTCTCTCTTTCTCTCTCTGTCTCCGTGTGTATGTGTGTGTGTTTCTCATGAATAAATAAATTTAAAAAAAAAGTGAAAAGAAGTTTATTATCTATTAGGAATCTCACAGTTGGGTCATGTCCTCATCTGAATCTCTAGTTCCCTCTGCATTGGTTATGCAGTCAACAGGATGGTCCCTCTCCAAATCCAGTCTTCTTATTGACTCAGAATCCATAAGAGATCTTTAAAAATGGAGCAATCAGGGCAGCCTGAGTGGCTCAGCGGTTTAGTGCTGCCTTCAGCCCAGGGCCTGATCCTGGAGACCTGGGATCGAGTCCCACATCGGGCTGCCTGCATGGAGCCTGCTTCTGTCTCTGTCTCTCTCTTTGTCTCTATGAATAAATAAATAAATAAAAATATTTTTAAAAATAAATGGAGTAATCAGCCATCACATGCCTCCTGAGATGCTGCAATATGCTACACACTGCTCACATTGAAAGGCCTCTGGTCCAGAACAGGTAGCCTGAGTCTAGTGAAGCTTTCAGGTCCAATTTGGAGGGAATGCAGGAGATAGAAGAACAAGTGATAGGACACAATGGGTGCCAACCAATCCACAACTTGGAGGCACCCCAGAAATGATGGATTTTTTTTTTTTTAATTCATGAGCGACACACAGAGATACAGAGACCTAGGCAGAGGGAGAAGCAGGCTCCCTGTAGGGAGCCTAATGCGGGATTCGATCCCAGGACCCTGGGATCACAACCTGAGGTGAAGGCAGGCACTCAACCACTGAGCCACCCAGGTGCCCCTCCTCAAGTTGTATCCTTTTGAGAATTTGATAATGAGGGGAGTAGAAAAAGGAGGAGGTAGGTGCTAAAAGGAATCACAGGAGGTTTTATTTTTTTTTATTTTATTTTTTTTCTGATCCTAATTTCCAGTCTTAGCTGTGGATCAGTAAGAGCTTCAGCTGGCTGTGGGTGAGGGAGATGTCCTCTGTTTTTCCCTGTTCTGGGTCTGGGTCACATTGTTGCTTCTGTATATTACATTGTCATGTCCAATATTAGAATGCTTCTTCCTTCTATCAGAGGTTTTAATTTTATCTGCAGAAAGTTTTGTCTGGCTGGGTGGCTGGCTGTGTGTTCTATCAATGTTTAATGAAAGAATAAAAAAAGTCAAAGTCAGGAATAAGTAGGGGAGGGCTTTCCTGTGTTAAAACAGGGCCAGGATCAGGGTGGAGTGAGTAAGATGCTTGCCTTGACTGCAAAATTTAAAAGGATGCCAGAAGATTCAGTAATCAAGAACATATTTGAATGCAATATTTTTTAAAAATGAAAATGTGAAAAAATTCCAGGATGAACAAAATATCAAAAGTTTTTTTTTTTTTCAAAATATCAAAAGTTTAAATGAAGGTCCTGCATCAACGCAGCCCTGCATTGCTTGCTCTAATCCCAGCCCAATAAAACATCATTTACAAAAGCAGGCAGCTGGCCTGTAGGTTATAGTTTGCTACCTTGATTTTTTTTGAATATTGCATTAAGACAGTATCTCACTTGAATACCGAGTTTTCTGGTGTTCCTTTAACTTACCTCACCCTACCCCAGTCCTGCATAAGAGCCTATGACCCTTGATTAGATACTGGCTTAGAAAAATCAGCATCTCTAAATGACTTTTTGAGGATTACCCTGAAAAAAACAGTATAAGATGATATTGGGGAATGGTGTTAATTTTTAGGTGATAATAGCATTGTGGTCATGTAGAAGATGTCCTTATTTTCTGGCGGAGACTTTGGCAAAAAATGTGTAATATATATATGAAATAAATAGAATGTTAGCAATGGTTGAATTCTGGTGGTGGGATATGAGTGTTCTTTGTACTATTCTTGCAGCCTTACATTTGAAATTTTTCACAGTAAGGAGTATCTATTTATTTATTCGAGACAGCATGTAGGCAGGGAGGAGGGGCAGAGAAAGAGGGAGAAGCAAACTCCCTGCTGAGCAGGGAACCCAGTGCGGGACTCAATCCTGGGACCCCAGGATCATGACCTGAGCTGAAGGTAGATGCTCAGCTAACTGAACCACCCAGGCACCCCAACAATGAGGAGTTTTTTTGTTTTTTTTTTTTAATTCTATACAAGCCTGGGCCTCCTGGGTGGCTCAGCGGTTAAGTGTTGGCCTTCAGCTCAGGGAGTGATCCTGGAGTCCCCAGATTGAGTCCCACATCAGGCTCCCTGCAGGGAGCCTGCTTCTCCCTCTGCCTGTGTCTCTGCCTCTCTCTCTGTGTCTCTCATGAATAAATAAATAAAATCTTAAAAAAAAATTCTATACAAGCCAAACTTTTATAATAACATGATAGATTGAAGATCATCTAGAAGAGGCTGATTACCATATATTGGGGATAGGTGAATGGAGCCCTCACCTTCTCTAAAACTAACCCTATCCGGCTTTGGGGAGCCTCTCTGACAGCAGATGAGTCCAGGGTGCTGTGATCAAGTCTGTGATGTCTTCTGACCTTGAGTGTCTTGTAAGCTTGTCATGTGTGGTCACAGGGAGCTGAGATAGCCATAACATATTATAGTCATTTTCAAGTTTCTCTGAGGCCTTAAAAGATCTTATATTTAAAAAACGAAAGAAAGAAAAGAAAAGAAAGAAAGAAGGAAGGAAGGAAGGAAGGAAGGAAGGAAGAAAGAAAGAAAGAAAGAAAGAAAGAAAGAAAGAAAGAAAGAAAGAAAGAAAGAAAGAAAGAAAGAAAGAAAGAAAGAAAGAAAGAAAGAAAGAAAGAAAGAAAGAAAGAAAGAAAGAAAGAATCAGCAAAGTCTAATGAGATTGTTGGGGGCAGGCTTTGGGGATGGGGTGGTGTACTTTTTCATCAAATGGGGTTGCTAGTTGGCCCCTACTTCCACTTTAGATCCACGCAGGGAGGCCTCCAGCAGCCAATGGGTTATCTCTCCCTACCCACCGCCCCCAACCACTACAGCTTCAATTTGGACTCAAAACATGGAACTCCCACTGTACCCACTTACAGCTGGGCCAGGTGCACTCACAAAGCCCCTTTTGGTCTTTGCATGAAGGTAAACACAGATCTGGCAGGTGAGCATCAGGAAAGCCAGGTGTGCTGAAATTCCACAGAGGCAGGAAGTGTCCATGCTTGCTATGTTGTAATGAGAATTTACCTAACAACCTTCAAAAGCCAACTCGGGACGCCTGGGCGGCTCAGGCAGTTAAATGCCCGACTCTTGGTTTCAGCTCAGGTCATATCTCGCAGTGATGAGATTGAGCCCCGTATCAAGCTCTGTGCTAAGCATGGAGCCTGCTTAAGATTCCCTCTCTCGGGCAGCCGGGGAGGCTCGGCGGTTTAGCACCACCTTCAGCTCAGTGTGTGATCCTAGGGACCCAGGATCGAGTCCCGTGTCGGACTCCCTGCATGGAGCCTGCTTCTCCCTCTGCCTGTGTCTCTGCCTCTCTCTGTGTGTCTCTCATGAATAAATAAATAAAATCTAAAAAAAAAAAAAAGATTCTCTCTCTCCCAGGGCGCCTGAGTGGCTCACCTGGGGCTCAGTCAGTTAAGCAGCCAACCATTCTTTTTTTTTTTTAAAGATTTATTTATTTATTCATGAGGCCCACACACACACAGAGGCAGAGACACGGGCAGAGGGAGAAGCAGGCTCTTCGCAGGAGCCTGATGTGGGACTCGATACCGGATCCCGGGATCATGACCTGAGCTGAAGGCAGCTGCCCAACCACTGAGCCACCCAGGCGTCCCAAGCAGCCAACTCTTGATTTCTGCCCAGGTCATTATTTCAGAGTTGCGAGATTGAACCCCACTTCGGGAGTCTGCTTGAGATTCTTTCTCCCTCTCCCTCTGCCCCTCCCACTCCTGCTCTTTCTCTCTCTAAAATAAATTATTTTTATTTTTTTTAAAGATTTGTTTATTTATGATAGACATAGAGAGAGAGAGAGAGAGAGAGAGAGAGAGGCAGAGACACAGGCAGAGGGAGAAGCAGGCTCCATGCAGGGAGCTCGACGTGGGATTCGATCCCGGGACTCCAGGATCGCGCCTTGGGCCAAAGGCAGGCGCCAAACCACTGAGCCACCCAGGGATCCCCAAATAAATTAAAAAAAAAAAAAAAAAAAAAAAAAGATTCTCCTGGGTGGCGCAGCGGTTTAGTCGATGTGGGACTCGATCCTGGTCCCGGGATCACGTCCTGAGCCAAAGGCTAATTCTCAGCCACTGAGCCACCCAGGTGTCCCTCTCTTAAAAATTATTTAAAAAAAAAAAAAGACAACTCTTTAAAACTGGATCTGGACCCTTCACTCAGGGAGACGGTTCTCCACAACCTGGATCTGATGTGGTTACATGAATGGGGTCTTTTAATCAAAGGCATGAAGCTGTAGGCTCCTCGTTAGGGAGCATTCTCATATCATTAAATGTCACCTAAAACCAAAGTGAAATTAATCATGTGTAGAAATTATGCTAAATGGTAACTTGTTTCTGGGGTTTCTCTGATATCAGCAAGGGGACTAAAATATAACATTAATTGTGATTCAGTCATTGTTACAGGCCTGAATTAATTCCACCCATGGTACAGAGGACAATCAATGTTTGTGACTGTCTAGCATCCAAAGCTCTATTTAGGGTAACTTCCCACTGGGTGAGTCAAAGCCAGTCTCACCTCCCGCTAGGGAAATAGAAAGGTCTAGAGACAAACCTCTTCCCAAATGCACCCTTAGTTAGGACAAGGGCAAATGATTCTGGTTGGTCAATTAAGACACTCTTATCCTGGGTTTTAAGTTGTGAATAAATGAAGTATGGATGAATGAAAAGTCAGGATCCATGTGCATTGGAATGATTTGGCTGAGGCATCATCATTGGTTGGATTGTTCCTGCTGAAAGATGATCATCTGGTATTCTGTTCCTTGGGTTCCTGTCCCTATCTTAACTAAAAAAAAAAAAAAAAATTATTTATCTATTTTAGAGAGAGAGAGTAAGAGAGAGGGGAGGAAAGGGGGCAGAGGAAGAGGGGAAAAAGAGTCCTAAGCAGACTTCACGCTGAGCACAGAGCCTGACGTGGGGCTGGATCTCACGACACTCGGACCATGACCCATGCCAAAACCAAGAGTTCCCCACTTAACGGACTGCACCATCCAAACAGCCTCCATCTTAATTTTTATCTGGTTCTCTAGCTTCTTCTTCTTCTTCTTTTTGTTTTTTTTTAAAAAGATTATTTATTTATTTGTTTATTCATTCAGAAGAGGCACACACAGAGAGAGAGGCAGAGATATAGGCAGAGGGAGAAGCAGGCTCCATGCAGGGAGCCTGATATGGGACTCAGTCCTGGGACTATGGGATCATGCCCCCAGCGGAAGGCAGGAGCCAAACCGCTGAGCCACCCAGGCATCCCCAGTTGTCTAGCTTCTTATAAATTTTTGGTAGCATTGTTAATCTCTTTTCTGTTTATGATAACTGAAATTGTTTTCTGCTACTCATGACGAAGAATTGACTATGCACACTTTTGAAATGCTCAGTTCCAAGTCCAATTCCAAGTGTTGTAGGGACACCAAGATGACCACAGTACAGGATGCACTGCACATGGCACATGACAATACAGATTCTGCAGTGAAGCAGGCTTGCATTCAAATCTTGACTCTACCATTTACTAGCTGGGTCATTTTCCACATGTTCCTTGTCCTCTCTGGGCAGCATTTTCTCATCTATGAAATGAGGATGCTACTTATAACGCTGTTATGAGGATTAAATTAAATAATAGAGTGAAGAGCTCAGCATCATGCCTGGTATGGAAAAGCACATGATAAATGTTGGCCATGATGCTGATGATAATGCTTCTTTATTTTTTAAAGTTTTGATGATGATGATTCATAACTTTAAGGAATTTATAGTCTTGTGGGTCTGGCTCACAGTCACTTGTTCTTCCCAAATATCCATGATACAGATACAGGGGCAGGTAAAGTCAAAACAAAAGGTAATCATGTACATGGGAGTCTAGAAAATAGGGAGCCAAAACATAAGTACATTTATTAGTCTCAAAATACAAGATACACAGATATATATTCAGATATTTGTTGAGCTCCTATTTTGTGCCATGGCTTCAATGGGATCTAATGGAGGAAAAAAAGCTCTAGCTGGAAAAAAAAAAGGAAGAACACCATTAAGAGAGCAGAATCTAGCAAGGAGCCTAAAAGAAGTCAATTCCTCTCAAAATCATCTTTCTTTCTTTCTTTCTTTCTTTCTTCCTTTCTCTTTCAGATGGGCTTCTGAATATTAACTAGTTTACTTCTCTAGGGACTTTTAGGCCAGGAAGTAGATACCCTATAAGTGTGTTTTTTCCTTTTTTTTTTAATTGTTATTTTTTTGTTTTTGTTTTTGTTTTTTTGTGTTTTTTTTTAGATTTATTTATTCATTCATGAGAGAAAGATGGGGGGTGGAGAGGCAAAGACACAGGCAGAGGGAGAAGCAGGCTCCATGCAGGGAGCCTGATATGGGACTCCATCCCAGGTCTCCAGGATCACACCCTGGTCAGAAGGCAGCGCTAAACCGCTAGGCCATTATTGGGGCTGCCCAAAAATTAAGTTTCTAAACTTACAAAGATGAAGACCAGACTCAACACTGATATTTGACCCCACTAAGAGGAAGACAGTCTATGAAACCTACCCTGTGCAGATAATGTACAACTCAAGTATTTTTTGAGCTCGTACTGTGTGCCAGACACTGAGCTGGGTATAAGGAATACAACTGTCAATCAAGTAGGATGGTGCTTCCTCTATGGTGGGGAAAAAAGACATTCACCAAAGAATTACATAAATAGTCATGCAATGAAAAATTGTGATAAATACCCTGTAGGAAAAATTTCGGAGTCTATGAGATCATGTAATGGGGGCACTGACTCAGTCTAGGGAGTTAGGGAAGGTTTTTGTGAGTAAGCCCACATTTGAGCTGTGATCTTAAGGATGAGTAGTGGTTGACTGTGTGAAGAAGGGAGGAAGAGCAGGTCAGGCAGAGCAAAGAATGTAGATAAAAGCCCAAAGGAGTGAGGGGACAAGAACCCACCTCCTAAGATGTTGTGAGAAATATATGAGCTAATACCTGTAATAGTCAATAAATATTAGCTGATTACCCAATTAATAAAAACTAGCATTTATTAAGCCCTTATTATGCTTTAGGAACTTTTAAAATGTGTTAATAAGGTTAATGAACACTAGCAGCTTCTAGCACAGGACTCCCAAATCTCTGTAGCTCGATACAACAAAGATTCATTTCTCCCTCACCTCTCAGTGGGTTAGGCAGCTGTCCTGGGTGGTCTCTTCCAAGCAGTGACTTAGGGATCCAGGCTCCTTCTAGCTTGTAGCTCCATAACCAACCTCCCCTCCCCCCCACCAAGGCCTCCTTGAAATTCTCCCTTAGATCTTTTCTATACAAGTGCTATATAAGTGCCCAATGAAGGAAGTGCCTGTCTGGGTGGCTCAGTTGGTAAAGTGTCTGACTTGGGCTCAGGTCATGATCTTGAGGTCGGATGGAGCCCTGCACTAAACAGGGAGTCTGCTTCTTCTTCTCCCTCTCCCTCTGCCCTTCTCCCCTCTTGTACTCTCTCTCAAATAAATAAAATCTTAAAAAAAAAAAAAAAAAAAAGAAAGAAAAAAGGAAGAAGCCAGGTGCTCAACTAGGAAGGAAAGAGTGTGGATGGTTATATAAAGCATTTTGGGGCTTGGAAGGGGTATACATCACATCCCCCCCTCACTCACCTGGCCAGAATCCTGTCACCGGTTGTTCCAGTCATGTTGAAATGTGGAGTAAGCTGGGGGGTGGGGTGTAGAAGGAAATAGTTGTATTGTTCAATGGGAGTTAAAAGAAGGTTGAGAAACTGAATAAGGGTAGGGAGTAATTTACAAAGGTGTGAATTTACATGGGAAAAAAAAACAAAGGAACAGGCAGGATTCTTTCCCCATCTTCTTCCCCCAAGCTGACCACATGTCACATTTTCTAAACTTGATGGAAATTTCCTCTCTAATCTAGACTTTGGCCTAGATAGGGAATGAGAGGATCAGGAATGAGGAATTGGAGGCAAAGAGAGGAGGATCTTAAATCATAGAAAGTTGCTTAGGATAGGGGAGGAGAAGTCCTCAAAAGCCAAACAGAGTGCTTCAGGCAATGCCCCGATTTATGTTTAAATGTTAGAAATTGCTACTGGGTGGTTGGAGAGCCCAAATAAGCAATCGCAGATTCCAGAGCTGAGTTTCAAAGTAGGGAGAAATAGCTGGGTGGTTTGAGGAGTGAGACATGACCCTGGACAGGACACAGAAGTTCCCAGGGAAAAGAGTGGACAATGAGTAACAAATGTAGATGGGCTTTGAGAACTTTTTTAGTAAGCCCTCATGGACTGAGGGAGCTCTCAATAATGAGAGCTAATGCTCACACACACAGACTACAATACACATTTTACCTGCTTTTAATCACCGCAAGATTCCAATGGAACATGTTGGTCCCATCTGCCAAAAGGTCACACTGCCCGGTAAATGGCCAGGCTGGGATTTGAATGGTCCTTTTGGCCCCAGGGTGCAAACTAGAGTAGGTGTGCCTAAGAGGCATGAAAGTTTGGGCAGCCTGGGTGGCTCAGCAGTTTAGCGCTGCCTTCAGCCCAGGGTGTGATCCTGGAGACCCAGGATAGAGTCCTATGTCCAGCTCCCTGCATGGAGCCTGCTTCTCCCTCTGCCTGTGTCTCTGCCTCTCTCTGTGTGTCTCTCATGAACGAGTAAATAAAATATTTAAGAAAAAAAAAAAAGAAAGGTCTAAAAAAAAAGAGACATGAAAGTTTAATTAAATGTTAATACTTACGCAATGGAAATGCACACACAGCATAGTTAGTTACCTCTCTTAGCAGTCTGGGCATTAAATACTTTCCCCCTTACCTCTGTGGGCTCCCATTCGGAAAGAGAAACTTTGTATCTTTGAGGATGATCTGCTTGTCTCACTTGGACAGTTTGGGGAGGAAGAGTGCTAAATCCTAGAAAGCTCCTCCTCACAGCCAAGGTGAGCCAAATGAAAAGTTGGTTCCATTTTCCCCAGAGAGTGACAGTTCATTTAATTCCAGCAGTAAACCAGCTTCCAGGGAGAAAGGACTGTTTGAAGGTCTGTGTCAATTACACAGTGATTATGAAATTCATGATATGACTAATCCAGTGGCTGAACCTATCATTATCTGACATAATCCAAGTATATACAGTTTAACAGGCTCCTTGCCTCCATTAAAGAGAAGTCAGTTTGTGTCTGTGCTACACTACAGAAGACTTTTCTCATTTCCTTAGATCTCCTCTCTCTATGAAAGGGAGTAAACATGTATCAGTTTCTGAATTAAACTCAGCGTCCTGGAAGCTACATGGGCTATTTTTCTCTGATGGCTCAAGGTTTGGGAATTCCAGTGTGTTACTTGATACAATTTGGAATATCACAAAGGACTTTGACCTTGAAGACTTCCCTTTAGTGATTTGCATATCCTTTCTTATACTTAGTGTCTATGATTAGATTGCACGCCATCATAACAAGCCCATAACTTCCTGAAGCATTCCTCCTTTATTTGTTTTTGGACACTTTACAATTTCTTTTCCCTTAAGAGTCCTCTGTAAATGGTAACTAAAACCTATTGGTAGGGGTGCCTGGGTGGCTCAGTCAGTTAAGCATCTGCCTTCGGCTCAGGTCATGATCCTGGGGTCCTAGGATTGAGCCCTGCGTTGGGCTCCCTGCCGGGGTGGGGAGTCTGCTTTTCTCTGCCCCCTCCCTGCTCATGCTCTCTCTCTCTCTTAAATAAATAATTTAAAAAAAAAGATTTGATTCATTTATTCATGAGAAACACAGAGAGGAGGCAGAGACACAGGCAGAGGGAGAAGCAGGCTCCATGCAGGGAGCCCGATGTGGGAATCAATCCCAGAACTCCAGGATCCAGAACCCCTGCCCTGAGTCAAAGGCCGATGCTCAACTACTGAGCCACCCAGGGATCCCTCAAATAAATAAATTAAATCTTAAAAAAGAAAAAGAAAAAAGAGAACCTATTGGTAATAAGCACCTGTAAATGTATCCATTTTTATAATCAGAAAGCAAAAAATTTTTGCCCCAATTCTGTCACTGACATTGTTTTTGGATAGAAGTCTGAAAAATCTCTGAAAGCTCTCAGCCCCTTTCAGAGAAAAATGTCTGTGGTTCCTATGCACTAGGGGCTGTTAAGTTTTTTTAGTAACTAGACGGAAATGAGACCGCCAAGGCAAGCGAGGGTCCAAGAACAGATTTTATTGCAGGCACCCTCGGGCGAAGTTCCACGACTCACGGGGGAAAGAGAGTGAGTCGAGGAAGTCGCGCCAAGACAAGGTGGTCGGGGGTTTACATAACGTTGTAAGGCAGAACGGTTTCCTATTGGTTGGCTCATATGCAAAGGAAGGATTGCAATCCAACCAGTCAGAGTGACCCTCACTATGCAAAGGAAGGATTGCAATTCGACCAGTCAAAGGTGACTTCCTCCTCTGGGGTTTGAAGGGCATTGGGTTCGGTTGAGGAAGTCCAAAGGAGAGGTGTAAGGGTCTGCTCAAGCTGTCATCCCAAGTGGAGGTGGTGACAGGAACTTCAGCCATTTTGGCGTATCCGCCATCTTGAGGAGTTTCCCTTCCCGCCTGGCCCCAACAGGGGCCATGTTTTGTGTCCCCCGTCCATGCTTCCCTGCCCAAAGCTGATTGGACTGGCTCTGGATTCAAAAGCTGTCCTCTAGGGGATCCCTGGGTGGCTCAGCGGTTTGGCTCCTGCCTTCGGCCCAGGGCATGATCCTGGAGTCCCGGGATCGAGTCCCACATCGGGCTCCCTGCATGGAGCCTGCTTCTCCCTCTGCCTGTGTCTCTGCCTCTCCCTCTCTCTCTCTCTCTCTCTTGCTCTCTCTCGCTCTTGCTCTCACTCTCTCTCTCATGAATAAATAAATAAAATCTTTAAAAAACAAACAAACAAAAAAAGCTGTCCTCTATAGGCTAGAGAGCAGCCAATTAAATGTCCTGATACAAGAGCTTGGCAGAAAAGGAGAGCCTTCTGCAGGGTGGGCCTCGCTGACTCAGTCTGACTGCCGGAGATACTAAGGTAATCAGAAAAAAGAGGAGGTAGAAACAGTCATGATAAATGTGGAAATCTAGAGGCTGGCGCAAAAGGCACCTGCTGAGAGGCCAGAGAGATAACCAGGTATCTGTGTTGTATCCCAAATGCCAGTTAGTTTTCTTGACTTCCTTATTCTTTCCTTTCTCCATGTAACCTGATAGTAAGCCCCCTTGCCTGAGGAGGCACAGCAGAACTGTCTTACCACCTGTGGGAGGCTGAATAAGCTCTTCCCACCCCGCCCCAATATGTCCATATCCAAATCCCCAAAACTGTGAAAGTTACTTTCTATGGCAAAAGGGACTTTGAAGAAGTGATGAAACACTTAAGATGGAGAAACTATCCTGGATTATGCACTTGGGCCCCATGTAATCCCAAATTCTTATAAGAAGCAGGAGGAGCAGAGCCGGTGGTAGGAAATGTGGCCACTGAATCAAAGGGTTGAAGTGATGTGGAGAAGAGGCCAGGAGGCAAGGAATGTGGACCGCCTGGAACAGCTGACAAGGCAAGGAAATGGATTCTCCCCTGTAGCCTCCAGACGGAACCAGCCCTTTGAACACTTGGCTATATCCCAGTGAACTCTAAGATAACAAATTAGTACTGTTTAGTGGCGCCTGGGCGGCTCAGTCAGTTAAACGCCTGCCTTTGGCTCAGGTCATGATCCCAGGGTCCTGCTTGGCAGGGAGTCTGCTTCTCTCTCTACCCACCCCCTTCCCCCTTCCTCGTGCTCTCTCTCTCTCATAAATAAATACAATTTTTAAAAAGAATAACAAATTAGTTCTGCTTTAAGTCACTAAATTTGTGTTAATTTGTTATAGCGGCAAAAAAATTTATATACCACTTGACTGACTGAGCAAGGGTTCCAGCATTTGTGCGCTCTCTTATTACTATTATTTTTTTGTCAAATGATCCTTCATTGAAATATTTTCTTAATTAGCAGGGCATTCCACGGCACCACTATTGATGTCATCTGTGATGTTATGAGGGTGGCGGCATCAACATTGCAGCCCACAGACTGGGCAGTCCCCACAATCTCTTCAACGGTTCCAGAGAGTTCTCTGACAAAAGATTGCTGCTGTATCTCTCAGGCAATATTGACAACCTCAGCAAAAGTGATATTTCCACTGTGCTTAACGTTTTCCTTTCTGTGTCTTGGCGGGTCTGTGAGGGCTTTGCTAAGCAGGGCAGAGGCAGATGGTCCCATTTCAATCCAGGTCTGTCTGTTCTGAATAGTTTCACTGTCAGCCTCAGACCCTTCCAATCACTGGTTGCCTGGGCAATGTCATCACCAACTTTTTTGGAGACAGCCCTACTGGGCCCATCTTTGAGGCCAGGGCAGATGTGGCACCAACTTTGACTTTGCCACTGGTGCACCTCAGGTACACGACTGTGATCTCCTTGGGCTCAAACTTAGGCAGCATGGTGGAGGCATCTGGTGTGGGATCAATGTGGATTCCAGATGGACCACTGAAACAGTTTGTGTGCTCTATTTTTTTTAAGATTTTATTATTTATTCACGAGAGAGAGAGAGAGAGAGAGGCAGAGACACAGTGACACAGTCAGAGGGAAAAGCAGGCTCCACACAAGGAGCCCAACTCGGGACTCAATCCTGGGACTCGATCCTGGGACTCCGGGATCACACACTCAGCCCAAGGCAGATGCCCAACCGCTGAGCCACCCAGGCATCCCTTGTGTGCTCTATTCTTGAGGAAGAAGGGAAGTACCTTAAACACTTGACAGTTCCACCTATTAGCTGAGTACTGAGGGAAGTTCCCCGATCTGTTCCAAAGAGGTCATTTCATTTTGCCAGGAGAATAGAAGAGGAAGTAGAGAAAATTAGGTAATTAAATAAAAATGACAAGAGAATTAGGTTGGGGCCACGGTCACTCAGAGAACGTGCCAGACCAATATTTGTAGGGAGAAAGAACTTGATGTTATGACAAAAACCCAACAAGAACAAAGACAGATGAGAACCGGGTAAAACTGACAGCCATCTCAGCCAGGCCTTTGCCTTCACAGTCATTCCTCATTAATTCAAAATGTGACCGGAGCTAGATCTCAATGCTCTTGTTAATTATTTTTTTTAAGGTAATTTCATCATTGTAATTGAGCACACCGCTAGGGGCCATCCTATAAGTAAGTGTGTTAATGACCACATAAAATACACTGAGCCAAACGTTTACCCATACTAACTGCCCCCCCCCACACCTTTTGACTCTCCCATTATAATTTATGGAGAACAGTCTGCCAGGTAGGCTCACCTGTCATCCTCCATAAAGACTCAAATGAGAATTCTTTCCTGTGAAGCTTCATGTTTAATCAGTTCCTTCTGCCTGTTTCTCACAAAAGTCCTTCTGCTGCCAAAAAGAAAATTAAGCCTTGGGATGGGAGGTGGGTAGTGGGGGGAAGAAAAGAAAACCCAAACAGGTTTCCATTTATGTGGTATCTTTCAGGATGATTGCATTTTGAAAGCAAGGACAAGGTTTTATATATGCTGTTCTTTTTCCCTTAGTGGCCTGGGTATACTTAATCTTTTTTGACTGAAGTATTTAGGATCATCCTGATGATTCTAATATTGATCACTTTGATAATTACTGTGTTCTCAGTTGCAGATATCAGAATCCGCTCTAGTTAGTTTTCACAGAATAGGATTAGAGCAGACTATTAGGTAGTTTAGAGGATTTCTAGCAGTGCCAAGGAAACAGGCTAGGATACTGCACAGCCAGAAGAGTTCCAGAAGAAATACCCAATCATAAACTGAACTGTTCCCATGGAAACCCCATTGCTGCTCCTCACCACTCAATACCTATGTTGCTAGAGGCAGGACATTGGAACTTCTACCAAAGCTTCTCTATCATCATAGTTACAAAAAGATGGATCCACCCACAGGCAGTTGTCACTCCATTTGAATCACTTCTGCTGCTGGGGCACATGGGCATTGGTTTGCCAGGAGCTGGGTCATATGCTGAACTCTGGGCACAAGAGAGAGTCCAGGCACTGGAGTGAATGTTGTGTGGGTCAATCTGTGGCATCCGTCATAATGGTCGTATCTACTTCAAGTAATTTGTGTGACAGAATGGTGATAATCATGAGGTCATAATGAGAGTAATAGCTCTTTTGGCATGCTTTCTGTGTCCAGCACTGTGCTAAATATTTTATGTCCTTTTATGTACATATTCCTCAAACCAACACTAGGAAGTAGGTACTATTTGTATCCTTGCATTATAAGTGAAGGCACTGAAGTACAGAGAGTTAATTAACTTGCCCCAAGTCTAACGGTAAGTAGAGTCAGGATTCAAACTCAGGCCTGTCTAAACTCAAAGTCTGTGTTTTCAGTTAGTGTTTAATGATACTTTATTTATTATCATCTTTTTAGTCCATCTGTGAAGGCCAGCTTGACAAACGAATCTGCATTTCCCAAGTTTCTAGAAGGCTTTGCAAACACTGGGTCTCTGATACTGATGCAACCAGAAAAAGAAATTGAAATTCTGAATGTAAAATGTAAAGTAAGGGGTACATCCGACCTGCCCTGGGTTATATTACCTTTGTGTCAGATCTAAGGTGATCAGCCAGTGATAGGAAATGCACCAGATGGAAAAAGTCATCTGCAAGAATTTACCTCTGAAGAGGATGGAAAAAGTATTAAATTTCTATATCAGATACAGCCTATGTAGGTTACTTTATCTGAAGCAAGGTGGGGGGAGCTTAAAAAGACTGACCTTAACTCTAGGCAAAACTTAAATGATTTTCTTCTCCTCCTTAATTTCCAATCCAGGCAGACAAGACAGGACATGTAGTTACACAAGGATCCTGCTGCGTTTTGAGCCTCGAGGCTGGGGAGCAAGTGCAATTAACATTCCAAGGTGTGAATTATTTCCCGCCATCAGAGCCCCACAGTATCTGACTGTGATTACAAAGGCTGAACTGCAGATTTCTTAATGTACAGTGTACACATTAAAGATATACAGAAAACTTCAAAGTTATAAATCCAAACATTGCATAGTGTGCAGAACCACTGAATTACAGAATGGGGGGTAGTTTCAAAAGAGCATGGAGTTCAGTGTGTGCCACTTGTTTCTAAGTTAAAACACAGAAAATAAAAAACTAATCAAACAGTATTTGATAATGTATTTAATCAGAAGGGCGCTTGGGTGGCTCAGTTGGTTTAGTGTCTGCCTTTGGCTCAGGTCATGATCCCCAGGGTCCTAGGATTGAGCCCTGCGTTGGGCTCCCCATGGGGAGCCTGCTTCTCCCTCTCCCTCTGCTCCTTCCCCTGCTCCTTCTCTCTCTCTCAAATAAATAAATAAAAACAAAAAAACTAAGACTCAAACTAACTCCACTGTAGTCAAGCTTTTATTTCATTCTAAATTTGTGTCATCCTGTCGAACTGAGACCCACAGAGAATAAGGTCCTGCAAATCCCTGGACCTCCTGGTACCTGGGGTAGACCCAGTTGCTGCCCTGAACTGGCCTCCTTCAAGCAAAGGTCTCTTCTGCACACAGCAGAAATATGTTCTGGGCAGCCCTGGTGGTTTAGCGCCACCTTCAGCCTGGGGCCTGATCCTGGAGACCCAGGATCGAGTCCTACGTTGGGCTCACTGCATGGGGCCTGCTTCTCCCTCTGCCTTTGTGTCTGCCTCTCTCTCTCTCTCTCAGGAATAAATAAATAAAATACTTAAAAAAATATATGTTCCAAAGAGTAGTATGGAAATCACTAGTGGGAGGGGTGTGCATAAATGGACTGTGAATGATATATGAACAAATATTTTTCATTTTCATACTTGTTAGTTTAAATATGTACTAAGAAAAATGTATAACATCAAATGTGAGATTCATGGGTACTGCTTATAACAAGTCTAGGAGTTGTTATAAGAGGAGGGAATCACTGCAAGGAACTGTATTAACCAAGTCGTTGTTAAATAAATAAATCTAATGGTGCTCTGGTTAGCAAAACCAAAAATTGTTCAGGTTGTCCTATGGTGAGGGTGTGTGGGGAAACTGTCAAAGGGGATAATAGCTAGATTCAGGTGCCTACTCTCCTGTTGTTGAGCTGGGGAGACCTTGAACAAGTTGATTCTCCCTGGAAAACTTCAGACTGTAGAATAAGAGGGGACATTAAGGGACATGTTGGACAGTGGGAGTGTCCTTGTTCCAGGAGCCAGGGCTCCCCATGGTATTTCAGGGGCTGGCTCAGGAAGGAGGGTGAGGCTAAAGCTAGGGTAGTGGTTTGGGAAGAGTAGGAGCTCGACAATCTAGACTCCTACTCTTCTCAAACCACTACCCTAGCTTTAGCCTGAGCAGCTTTCTTTGCTTTGCTTTGCTTTGCTTTGCTTTGCTTTGCTTTGCTTTGCTTTGCTTTGCTTTTTTTTTGGCCTGAGCAACTTTCATTGGTTTTTCCATACTGGGCTTTTTTTCTTAAAAGATTTTTAAATTTTTATTTATTTATTTAAGAGAGAGAGACAACAGGTAGAGGGGCAGAGGGAGAGGGAGAAGCAGATTCCCCACTGAGTACTGAGCCTGATGAGGGACTTGATCCTAGGACCCTGGGATCATGATCTGAGCTAATGGCAGAGGCAGAGGCTTAACCGACTGAGCCACCCAGGCACCCCTCCATATTGGGCTTTTAACGGAAAAATAGAAGGCACTGAGAAAAAAAGAAGGCAGATTTTAAAATTTCTTTGGGCAGCTTTTTAAACACAACTGGCCTATTCAACCATCCTAAAAGTTTTTCTGAAGTCTAAGGGGGAATACAAAATTACCTTTAGTTAGCTATTTATTGTAGCTCATATATTAACATCAGGTCAAATTTATAGTAGGTAGATTTTGAATAGAGCTGTATTTATTACTATGTTGTATGTACATTTTTAAATGCTTTGAAGCCCCTTGAGTGTATATTGATGTTATGGAGCATAATCTTACTTCTATTTTACAAGATAGTTTATAGTTGTCGTATCTGTTTATCTGATGCATTGCTGATCATGTCAAAAATATATTAGCTTCATAGTTCTAAATTAAGAATGTGATTTCCAATTACTACATTATTTTTCTTTAAAGATTTTATTTAAAAAAAATAAAAAAAATAAAAAAAAATAAAGATTTTATTTAGGGATGCCTAGGTGGTTCAGTGGTTGAGCGTCTGCCTTCAGTTCAGTCGTGATCCCAGGTAGAGTCCCGCATCGGGCTCACTGCAGGGAGACTGTTTCTCCCTCTGCCTATGTCTCTGCCTCTCTCTGTGTGTCTCTCATGAATAAATAAAATCTTTAAAACAGTATTTGATAATGTATTTAATAAGGTAATGATACAAAGTTTCATGGCCTCTAGACTTAGAGTGTCCATGTTACTTTACCAGGCAAGTATAACATGAGGGGTATAATAAATACCGAGACTGACCTAAGAAATTCACCTCAATTCAATGACTGAATCCCTTCTGTGTGTCTAGTGCTGTGCTGGAGAATCATATGTCCTGAGCATAAAGCTACCTACTTTAAAATAGTCCCAATTTTTAGTTCTAAAATACAGTTACCATACCTATGGGAACTTTGCTTTGCTTAGAAGTACATAAGGATCATGAACTTGTTCTTATCACTTTGGGACTCTATTGCATAGCAGTGAAAGGCTTGCTCCCTGGGGACCAAAAATAAGCCATTTACCTTGGTATGGCTATGTCAGCATTTAGCAAAGTGTATTATTAGTGTTTCATGATGGGGGGTTTTGTTCCTTAATGCCATGTTAGAGCAATAGCGTTACACTGGTTCTTTTCCTTCTTCCTGGTGGTGGTTGTTTGTAACACTTCCCAGAGCCTCCAATAAGCTGATCTGCACTGTAATTTCCTAAAAGGAAGATATAGTCATGTTTGCCAAACTTACTTGGCCATAGCACCCTTTCCTGAGAAGCATCTCCTGAATGAGAGCGCAGTGGAACATACTCTGAGAAATGCTGACCTGCTTTTGTCCTCGGACCAGCATGCTGTCAATGATCTGGTCTATTTGGTTATACGTGGAGATTAGCATTTTTCATTAAGTGTCCCTTAGTACTGTCAAGATGATTTTTAAAAACCTAAAAGTTCTCATCACAAGGAAAATCTTTTTTTTTTTTTTTTTTTTGTGACTATGAGAGATGAATGAACTAAGCTTATTGTGGTCACTATTTTGCAATCTATATATGTCAACTCATGGTACAGCATGCCTTAAACTTCCACAGAGGTGTATGTCAATTCTATCTCAATAACACTGGAGGAAAGGCAACTTGAAAACATTTTTTGATAGAAGCCCAAAGAATCCCTGCCAGAGATTGAAGCACCAAAGAGAGAATCTTACATGTGGTAAGGATTATAGGGGGAAGTAACTCCTCTTGGGAGGTATTACCTCTCTCCTAACCCATGAGGACCAATAAATAATAATGAAGACTCTTCACTTACCAGGCATTGTGCTAAGCACCTTTCATAAGTTAATTCAATTACTTCTTGCAGCATTGCTATCTGTAGATATCAACATTTTCATTTTGCAATTAAAAAAAAACAAAACAAAACAGAGGGTTGGGTCACCTGGGTGGCTCAGTGGCTGAGTGTCTGCCTTTGGCTCAGGGCTTGATCTCAGGGTCCTGGGATCAAGTTCCACATCAGGCTTGGAACAGCAGGGAGCCTGCTTCCTCCTCTGCCTACGTCTCTGCTTCTCTCTCTGTGTCTTTCATTAATAAATAAATAAAACTAAAAACAAACAAACAAACCAGAAAAAAACAAACAAAAAAACCCAGAGGCTTAGAGAAAGTTAAGTAACTTATTTGAGGTGAGTTCTGGATTCAAATCGAAATCTCCAACCCATGGCCTTAACCAATAAAAAGAGGGGGAGACACAAGTCTATATAAACATAAGTATATATGAATGGATATTTGGATATCCATCTACCCTTGTATGCCTCTAGCTGCCAGGACTTTAAGTCAGGCCAGATCTGCCAACATGTGTGGCCCAAAGTGACCATATTAATGTCTCATACTTTAGGACAAGTCACTCAGTGATAATAATAGCTGATACCTATGGAGTGTTTCCCGGGTGCCATGCATTGTAAGAAATTCATAGGCATTATTTTACTTAAATTTCAAAGTCCAAAGCTGTAAGGCACACACTATAATGGCCCCATTTTACAGATGAGCACAGGCTCAGAGAAGGTAATTTGCTTGCCCATGGCCACACCACTAGGAAACAGAAGATTTGGCCTTCAAATCCAGGTCTGGTCTGAGTGCAAGACATGTACTTAACCCAGTTTCCTACACTGCCTCCCAAAGTACTATAGAGGACAAATTGAATATTCTCAGTGAAATGACCTTTAAAAGTCTACCATGTCTCTGAATTAAAACTCAAAGCACATAGAAAAATTAGTCCTCAAGGATGCCTGGGTGGCTCAGTGTTGAGCATCTGCCTTTAGCTCAGGATGTGATCCTGGGGTCCTGGGATCGAGTCCCACATCCTGTAAGGGAGCCTGCTTCTCCCTCTGCCTATGTCTTTACCTCTCTATGTGTATCTCTCTTGAATAAATAAATAAAATCTTAAAAAAAAATTAGTCCTCTTTTCAGATATTTCTAAACTGTGAACATCTGATTTGTTGCTGTTGATTTTTTTTCCTCTGCAGCATCTAAATCTCATTCCTATGCTGCATTTCCTATGCAGCACCTACATTTCATTTATCCAAAAGTGGGAATTCAAAAAGTGGGAATCCAAAAGTGGGAATTCCGCTTTTGGATGATTTTTTTTGGACCCCCCCACTCCCACCCCCAGCGTGTGGAAGCTAA
Source organism: Canis aureus (assembly GCF_053574225.1). Taxonomy (NCBI): domain Eukaryota; kingdom Metazoa; phylum Chordata; class Mammalia; order Carnivora; family Canidae; genus Canis; species Canis aureus. The sequence continues at coordinate 19,397,552 of NC_135626.1, forward strand.
AAGAGGCTAGACTTTTCTTCCCTGACTCCTGGCTCAGCCAATGGGATGTTCCATCTGTGAGTGGTGATCACGGAGGGAGTGATGATGCAAAGACATGGGAGCCTTTAGGGAGCACTCACAGCAGTGCCTGTAGAGTGGAGAGGCCAGTGGCTGTGGCCATGAGTAATGTTCCTGTGTCATGTCTTTGGCTGAGTTTCCTGCTGACTCACATCCATTGGTTCTTTCCTGTTTTCTGGGGCCAGTCACCCAGTTTACCATCCTATTCTATGACCCACCAATATCCTGCTAGTGTACTTCCTTTCTGTTCAGGTAAACTGCATGTGGCTCCAGATGTGTATAACCAAGAGCCTGATGTACAGAATTATCTCCACACTTGGAATTATACAGTTGGAGCCAAAGATGAACTTTTCTCTTAGAGTTCTACAGCTGATAAAAAGTGTCTTCTTTTTTGAGACCCAAGGTTAAGGACATATCTGTGGCTTTGTACTTGGGTAATAACCACCTTTTGTACTTTGTGGCTATGAGCAGGGAGTTCCCATTTCTCAGCCAGGTCTCCAGGGCTTTGACCAGAATGGCTCCACGTATGGCTCTATTTTCTACTGGTCTCCTAGACTAGACCCGTACTCCAGCCAACCTGGCCCTCTGGCTGCTTGGTAGCCTTGTTTTGCATTTCCTGACCCAGATATTCACCTACCTTCCAGAGGTCAGCCTTTTTTAACATGTGGAGATATATGGAAAGCTTGGTGTTATGCATCTTGAGTTGTCCACTTATGAGTACTTTTTAGTGCCACAGCCTTGTTTCCCACTGCTTCCAGCTCTGCTGAAGACCTCAGTTTGTTTCATGGTCTGCTAATTCCAATTCCTGATTTAGTCCTCTTGATAGAAGAGTCTAGTCCTTTCTTTACAGGCCTCACTGGGGAACGGGTAAGGAATCATGTCTCTTTCTTTTTTGCCACAACCACTGTAGACAGTGCAGAGAGAAAGTTTGCTTTCTTGGCATTTTGGGACAATTGGAAAAGGATTTGAAATTTCTTTTTTTTTTCTTCGGAAAGGGAGAGAGAGCACATGTACACATGCACACACACAAAGGGGGGTGGTGGGAAGAAGCAGAGGGAGAGGGAGAGAGAATCTTAAGCAGGCTGCATGCTTAGGGGGAGCTCCATCTCATGACCCTGAGATCATGACCTGAGCCAAAATCAAGGATCAGATGCTAAACTGACTGAGCGCCCCAGGCGCCCCAGGAATTGGAATTTCTTAGAGAAAAGGTTAAAGCTTCAGGGGAATTTGATTTTCTAAGAGTTGTAAGGGAAACTAGCACAGGGTTAGGATTTCAAAGGGTGGGGGTAGAGGGTTTTCCTGAGGTCTGGCCCTGAGTGTCCCACTCTTTCAAGCATCTTCTACTATAAGACTCTTGGGGAACCTGTCACTTCACTGGAAAGCAGTGGGAAGGGTCTCCTCCAACCTCTTTCTCTCTCCAGGCAGTTTCTCAGTCTCACTGAGGAATTTAGTAGGACTATCAGCCATGCATGGACAACTATATCTTGCAGACCTGGAAGAGGCAGGAGAAGATGGGGTGGGGGTGGGCTGTAGCTCTGTTTCACCAGAGCCTGCTGCTGAGGATGGGTGTGGATCATCTGAGGCAGAATTCCTTTTTACTATTCCCTTCAATGTGGGTTGTCATCAGACATGGCTGTGACCGTAACTCTGTAGCTTGTTACATCTGATGTCAGAACATCCCCCAAAGTAATCCTTAATTAAGGAGAAACTTTCTTCAGTATCAAAGTGCTTCTCTTTCCCCTAGAAATCCCTAAATCCCATTATAATGTACAATAAGTTCTGTTCCTTTCTCACTTTGCCTATCAAAACAATGGAGAGTTACTTCGAAAATAACTTAATTTTATTATTTTATTTTAAAGATTGATTTATTTATTCATGATAGACAGAGAGAGAGAGAGAGAGAGGCAGAGACACAGGAGGAGAGAGAAGCAGACTCCATGCAGGGAGCCCGAGCGGGACTCGATCCCGGGACTCCAGGATAGTGCCCTGGGCCAAAGGCAGGTGCTAAACCGCTGAGCCACCCAGGGATCCCCTTGAAAATAACTTTTTAAAAAATAAAGTATAATTAACATTGTGTTATATTAGTTTCGGGTGTACAATGTGATGACTCAACAATTCTATACATTTCTCAGGGCCTGTCAAGATAAGTGTACTCTTTTTTTTTTTTTTAAGATTTTATTTATTTATTCATGACAGAGAGAGAGAGAGGCAGAGACACAGGCAGAGGGAGAAGCAGGCTCTATACAGGGAGCCCGATGTGGGACTCGCTCCAGGGTCTCTAGGATCACACCCTGGGCGAAAGGCAGGCACCAAACCGCCGAGTCACTCAGGGGTCCCTAGATAAGTGTACTCTTAATCCCCTTTGTCTATTTCTCCCATCCCTTCGCCCACCTCCCCCTCTGGCAACCACCAGTTTGTTCTCTGTATTTCAGAGTTTGGTTTTTCGTTTGTTTTTTCTTTTTTGTTCATTTGTTTCTTAAATTCCACATATGAGTGAAATCATATGGTGTTTGTCTTTCTCTGACTTGTTTCACTTAGCATTATACCCTCTAGCTCCATCCATGATGTTGCAAATGGCGAGATTTCATTCTCTTTTATGGCTGAATATATTCCATTATATATGTACACCACACCTTCTTTACCCATTCATCCATCAGTGGATACTTAGGCTGTTTCCATAGTTTGGCTATTGTAAACATTGCTGCAATAAACAGAGGGGCTCATATATCCTTTTGAATCAGTGTTTTGTATTTTTTTAAAGATTTATTTATTTATTCATGAGAATACACAGAGAGAGAGAGAGAGAGAGAGAGAGAGGCAGAGACACAGGCAGAGGGAGAAGCAGGCTCCATGCAGGGAGCCTGACGTGGGACTCGATCCCGGGCCTCCAGGATCATGTCCTGGGCTGAAGGCAGCGCTAAACCACTGAGCCACCCGGGCTGCCCATGTTTTTATATTCTTTGGGTAAATACTTGGTAGTGGGATTACTGGGTCATATGGTAATCTATTTTTAATTTTTTCGAGGGACCTTCATACTGTTTTTCACAGTGGCTGTACTGGTTTGCATTCCCACCCACAGTACACAATGATTCCTTTTCTCCACATCCTCACCAACACTTGTTATTTCTTGTCTTTTTTTATTTTAGCCATTCTAACAGGTGTAAAGTGATATCTCATTGTGGCTTTAGTTTACATTTCCCTGATGATGAGTGATGTTGAGCATCTTTTCATGTGTCTGTTGGCCATCTGTATGTTTTTTTTGAGGAGGGAGGAATGTCTATTCAGGTCCTCTGCCCATTTTTTCACTTGATCTTAGAGCCAAAAGGCCGAGAAGCAATCTGCCCACTTTTTAATTGGATTGTTTGGGTTTTTTTTGGTGTTAAGTTATAGAAGTTCTTTATATATTTTGGATTCTAACCCTTTATAAGATATATCATTTGCAAATATCTTCTCCCATTCAGTAGGTTGCCTTTTTGTTTTGTTGTTGGTTTCCTTCACTATGCAGACGCTTTTCACTGTGGCATAGTCCCAGTAATCTAATTTTGCTTTTGTTTCTCTTGCCTGAAGAGACATATCAAGAAAAATGTTTCTGTGGCTGATGTTAGAAAAATTATACTCTGTTTTCTTCTAGGAGTTTTATAGCTTCAGATTTCACATTTAGGTCTTTGATCAATTTGATCAATTTATTTTTGCATATAAGAAAGTGGTCCAGTTTCATTCCTTTACATGTGGCTGTCCAATTTTCCCAGCGCCATTTGTTGAATAAATTGTCTTTTCCATATTGTATATTCTGGCCTCCTTTGTCATAGATTAATTGACAATATAAGCATGGATTTGTTTCTAGACTCTCTATTTTATTCTATTGATCTATGTGTCTATTTTTGTGTCAGTACCATATTGTTTTGATTACTACAGATTTGTAGTATATCCTGAATTTTGGGATTGTGATATCTCCAGCTTTGTTCTACTTTTTCAAGATTGCTTTGGCTATTCAGGGTCTTTTGTTTTTAGGATTATTTGTTCTAGTTCTGTGAAAAATATTGTTGGTATTTTGACAGGGATTGAATTAAATCTGTAGGTTACTTCAGGTAGTATGGCCATTTTAACAATATTGGTTCTTCCATTCCATGAGCATTGAATAACTTTCCATTGTGCTATCTTCAATTTCTGTCATTAGGGTTTTTTTTTTAAAGATTTTATTGATTTATTCATGATTTTATTTAATTTTTTAAAGATTTTATTGATTGATTAATTAATTAATTAATTAAATTAACTAAATTCATGAGAGACACACAGAGAGATACAGAGACATAGGCAGAGGGAGAAGCAAGTTCTCTGTAAGGAGCCTGATTCAGGACTTGATCCCAGGACCCTAGGATCATGACTTGAGCCAAAGGCAGATGCTCAACCACGGAGCCACCCAGATGCCCCACTGTCATTAGTGTTCTATAGATTTTGGAGTATAGGTCTTTCAGTTTCTTGGTTAAGTTTATTCCTAGGTTTTTTATTCTTTCTGGTGCAATTGTAAATGGAGTTGTTTTCTCTTTCTACGACTTCAATATAAGTTTATAGAAATGCAACTGATTTATACATATTAATTTTGTAGCTGGTGACTGTATTGAATTCATTTATCAGTTCTAGTAGTTTTTTGGCAGTCTTTAGGGTAGTCTATATATCATAAAAAAATAAGAGCTTTATTGAGATGTAATTCATGCATGGTATAATTCACTCATATAAAGTGTTTAATTCAATGGTTTTTAGTATATTCAGAGTTGTGAATCCATTACAACACATTTTAGAACATTTTTATTGGCTAAAAATGAAACCCCACACCCTTAGCAATCATTCTTCATTTCTTCCCAACCCCCTCCCCAGCCCTAAGCAACCCCTAATTTACTGTCATATCTCTATGGATTTGCCATTTATGGACATTTGATTTAAGTGGGATCACAATATATGATATTTTGTGACTGACTTCTTTTGCTTAATATCATTTTTTCAATGTCCAGCCATATTGTAGCCAGTATCAGAATTTCATTCCTTTTTTATGGCTGAATAATATTCTGTTATGTGGCTACACCACATTTTGTGTGTTCACTCATTAGTTTATGGATCTTTGAGTTGTTTCTTTTTGCCTATCATAAATAACGTTGCTATAAGAGTTCATGTATAAATCTTGTGTGCAGTGTTTTTTAAATTTCTTTTGGGTATATACCTAGGTGTAGAATTTCTGGGTCACATGATAGCTCTATATTTAATCCTTTGAAAAAATGCCAAAATGTTTTCCACAGTGGCTGCGCTATTTGATACTCCCATAATTAGTGTAGAAAGGTTTCAGCTTCTCCACATCCTTGCCAACATTTGTATTGCATTGTACAAAACTGTCTTTTGCATTACACCTATCCTAATAGGTATAGAATGATACTTCATTGTGGTTTTAATTTGCTTTCCTTTGATGGCTTAAAAACTGATGAGCAGCTTTTCTAGTGCCTAGTAGGCATTTGTGTATCTTACTTGAGAAATGTCTATTCAGATTCTTTGCCCATTTTTTTAAAAAAATTGTTTATTTACGTATAAGTAATCTCTACACCCAATGTGGGGATTGAGGATCAAGAGTTGCATACTTTCCCAATTGAGCCAGCCAGGTGTCCTTGCCCATTTTTTAAATTGGGTTGTTTGTTTTGTTGCTGTTGAGTTCTAAGAGTTTTTTGTATATTCTAGATACAAATCTCTTATCAGATTTGTGATTTGCAAGTATTTCCTCTCATTCTGTAAGTTATCTTTTCATTTTTTTGATGGAATCCTTTTTTTTTTTTAGGATTTTATTTAACTTAAAAATTTTTTAAAGATTTTATTTATTTAATCATGAGACATACAGAAAGAGAGAGGCAGAGACATAGGCAGAGGGAGAAGCGGGTCCCTGCTGATGTGGGACTTGATCATGACTTGATCCCAGGACCCCAGGATCATGACCCCAGGGTCATGACCTGAGGCAGATGCTCAACCACTGAGTCACCCAGGTGCCCATAAGATTTTATTTTTGATTAATCTCTACATCCAACATGCGGCTCAAATTCACAACCCTGAGATAAGAGTCACACCCTTACTCACTGAGCCAGCCAGGTGCCCCTTGATAGAATCCTTTGAAGTATAAAAGTTATTTGTTGTTTTTTAATGAGTCCAATTTATCTATTTTTTTTTCTTAATTGCTTTGCTTTGGTGTCATATCTAAGAAACCATAGCCTAGTCCAAGGTCACAGAGATTTACTCCTTTGTTTTATTCTAGGAGTTCTAGAGTTTTAGCTCTTACATTTAGCTCTTTGATCCATTTTGAATTAATTTTTGAATATGGTGTAAGATAGGGATCCGAACTTACTCATTTACATGTGGCTATCCAGTTGTCTTAGCACCATTTGTTGAAAGGAATGTTCTTTACCCATTGAATGGTCTTGGTGTCCTCATTAACAATCATTTGATTCATGGTAAGTGTGATGGTTTATTTTTGGACTCTCAGTTCTATTGCATTACTCTTATGTCTGTCCTAATGCCAGTACCATGAGTTACCTTTTAACCATGGCTGCTTTCTTTCTTACACCAGGAGGAGCACTCAGTTGACTGCTCTCTTGTTAACAGCTCAGTTTCAGAGGGAGGATGTGGTCAGTGAAAGGAGAGGAGGTAGCCAAATCTCCGTTATGTCTGTCTTCTTGTGCTGCTCTCACTTCTTCAAGAATAGAGCCCATGGCATGGAGATGTTTTCAGTGACACCCTTGCTGATTTATCCACTTTCAGGGCATTGTACAGTTTACTTGTCCCTAATTAAGTGGATCTATGGATTATATTATATAGATTTAAATAAAAAAACACGCTGAGCATGACAGCAGAGGCTGTCAACAGTATTCTAAGTATTAAAAAATAAATACACATACACAAGATAAAGGTGTTATTAGACAATGATTGAGGGAGTTTCTTTTGTCAAGAAACCTGCTATGGAAAGGGCATTGTGAAAAAATATATTTAAATATTTCATGGTTATGTGGTTTGTTGCTAAAAAAATTATAAGGATTCACCTATGTTTTTTTTTAATTTTTTATTTATTTATGATAGTCACACAGAGAGAGGAGAGAGGCTGAGACACAGGCAGAGGGAGAAGCAGGCTCCATGCACCGGGAGCCCGACGTGGGATTCGATCCCGAGTCTCCAGGATCGCGCCCTGGGCCAAAGGCAGGCGCCAAACCGCTGCGCCACCCAGGGATCCCGGATTCACCTATTTAAAACTCTCATTACTGCACATTTTAAAAACTTGGAAATAAAAACATCATACCCACTGAAGTTACAAGGAAATGTTTCAGTGGACTTTGAACCCATATGTTAGTTTAAAAAAAAACAACTGATTGACCTTAGAAATACACTTACTGCATTATAAGAGCAGTAGTGGCCTTACAGAATTATTGAAAGGGCTGAAAAACTATTATCATTACATAGTAAGCACAGCCAATGACAACTTTGTTCATCTGTGTATATATGAGTTTTAGAGGGAACTTTTCAGTTTTAGTAGCCATTTAAGAGGAATAAAATAAACTCAACTTTAGAACCAGAATTTTAGAAAGATCAATAAATCAAGATGCTGGGAAATAATAAAACAAGTCCAGGGATGCCTGGGTGGCTCAGCGGTTGAGTGTCTGCCTTTGGCTCAGGGCGTGATCCCAGAGTCTTGGGATCGAGTCCCACATCGGGCTCCCTGTGAGGAGCCTGCTTCTCGCTCTGCCTGTGTCTCTGCCTCTCTCTCTCTGTGTCTCTCATGAATAAATAAATAAAATCTTAAAAAAAAAAAGTCCAATCACAATACTTAGTAAAAATATTATTATAAACAATATTAATATTTTATATTTTTAATAAAATACCATTAACAATATTGCTTTTATTGGACATTTTAGCAAGAACAAAAGTAATATATTATTAAAGAAAATTAAGAATAGTTAGAATATGCCTAGAATTTTTAAGTAAATAGATAAACCTGTACTGGGCATAAGTGCTTAAGTTTTTTTTACTGAAAGGAATGTTTTTCCAAAAAGGTTTGGGTACCCCTGGTCTAAACTGTTACATTATAATGCAAAATAACACTGTGAATGGCCAAGAAGGAGCTATTGTGCACAGCATTTCTCAAACTTATCTGGCCATGAAACATTTGGAGAGATGAGTGTTCCAGGAAACCTTCTTTGGGCAATGCTGGATGATGGTGAAGAGGGTGGGGCGGACTGCAGACAGAACTGAATTTAACTATCAGCCTCATCACGTACTACTAGCTGGGTGACCTGAACATATTACTAAATCTTTCTGAGCCTCTGTTTCCTTACCTGTAATATGGGGCTAGTAATATCCACCTCATATATTTGTATGAAATTTAAAAATGATATTGCATATAGGTGCATAGCATAGTGCCTGACATCTTGCAAACACTTCTTGAAAAGAAGCTTTTACTGTTTTGTCACCTATGATAGTTATTTAGAGACTTGTTTTATCTTTCATAACTACGCTTCTTCAGCACAAGGATTGGATCTTCTATTGCAAGTCCTTTGTAACACTTAGCTGCAAAGACATTAATGAATGAATGAAGAAATGAATAATAGAAGCAGAATTCTCTGAAACCAAAGCTGGGGAGATTACCTATATCACCAAAGACTGAAGGAAAAACATTTCATTCTCAATTGCTTATAACTCATCTTTTAATGACTAAACCAGAACACTCATGTAGTCCTCATAGTAAGTAACATTTGTTACCTAGGCAGTTGATAACAATTAGCCAGTAATTAATTGTTTCCAGCTGCTCCCCTTTGATTAATCATGCAAACAAATTTATTATAGTTCCCCAGTGGCTGGGTATTGCTAGGAGCTAAAAGCCTAGCACACCTGAAACGAAGACAAGATGACCATGATTTTTTTTTAAGTTTATTTATTTATTTTTAGTAATCTCTGCACCTAATGTAGGGCTCAAACTCATGACTCCAATATCAAGAGTCGCATGCTCTTGCAACTGAGCCAGGTGCCCCACCATGAGTACTTTAAAGGGGCATAAGGACTGGTGTGGCCAGGGCAAGGTCAGCCATGGGAGGGTACAGTAGGCTTCTCTCACCTCAGCTTTATTCAGGTATAATTGACAAACAAAACTGTAATATATTTTAAGTATACAATGTGATGATTTGATAGATATATAGTGGAATGATTACTGCAATCAAGTTGATTAACACATCTATCACCTCACAAACTTTTTTTTTTTTCTTTTTTGGTGAGATGCATAAGATCTACTCTTTTGGCAAATTTCAAGTATACAAAACAGTATTATTAACCGCAGTCACCATGCTGTGACTTAGATCCCCAGAACTCATTCAGCCTAAAACTGAGAGTTTGTACCCTTTGACCAACATCTCCCTGCATTCCCCCCATCCCTCAACCTCTGGCAACCACCATTTATTTCTATGAGTTTGAGGTTTTTTTTTTTTTTTTTTTCCACATGTGAGTGATACCATGCAGTATTTGTCTTTTTCTATCTGGCCAAAGTGGGCTTTATTATTTTTTAAATTTTTATTTATTTATGATAGTCACACACACAGAGAGAGAGAGAGAGGCAGAGACACAGGCAGAGAGAGAAGCAGGCTCCATGCACCGGGAGCCCGACGTGGGATTCGATCCCGGGTCTCCAGGATCATGCCCTGGGCCAAAGGCAGGCGCCAAACCGCTGCGCCACCCAGGAATCCCCCAAAGTGGGCTTTAAAGGATAGACAGGGCGGCCCCGGGTGGCTCAGTGGTTTAGTGCTGCCTTCAGTCCAGGGCCTGATCCTGGAGACCCAGGGTCTAGTCCCACACCGGGCTTTCTGCATGGAGCCTGCTTCTCCCTCTGCCTGTGTCTCTGCCCCTCTCTCTCTCTATGGCTCTCGTGAATAAATAAATAAAATCTTAAAAAAAAAATAAAGGATAGACAAATTATTTTGGGCTCAGATAAAAAGAGTGGAGGCATGATAGAGTCTGTGTCCATCCCTCATTCTCCCCCGACCTGTTACATGTGTTCCTATTTCAGTATTTCATTATAATAGTTCTAATAATACTATAACTTAAATGACAGACTTATTTTCTTAAGATTTTATTTGAGAGAGTAGGAGCACAAGCAGGGGGAGCCACAGAGGGAGAGGGAGAAGCAAGTTCCTTTCTGAGCAGGGAGCCCTACTTGTGGCTGGATCCCAGGGACGGGGATCATGAGCAGAGCAAAGGCAGCCACTTAACCCACTGAGCCACTGAGATGCCCCAAAGACTTACATAATGATAAATAACCCAAATAAGTCTTGGCTTCATGTGGCCTAGTTTGTAGGTAATAATGCATTCAGAGAGAGAACCTCGCAATTAAAAATGAAGGTAATTCCTATGGATGTTATGCCATATGCAACTCATAGTCACACTTGGGAAAGTCACCTGTGCTTCTGCTCCTCTAGGTCTGTTGCTGACCTCCCCCCCCTTTCTCTCTCTACTCTCTTCGGGGTGCATTCAGCCACATGGCACTGAGCCCTGTATGCACATGTATAACAAAATGGCCTTTCCTTTTCCTCATGGAGCCGGAACTCCAGGGGGCTCAGGCCAGGGCTCCCTGCTCTCAGGAGTGGCAGGGACCTCAGTTGTCTTTAGCTTCTATCTTTTGCAAAATGGCTGCTTCATCTTGAATCTGTGTTCTCAGTGGAGAGACAGAAAAATGAAAAGCAAATGACAAAAGCTCCATCATGCTTGCCAGCTGAGTCTCTCTCTCTTTTTTAAATCAGGAAAACAATAGGGTCTTTTTTTTTGAAACTCCATCTAGTAGTTCTGCTTAGATCTCATTGGCAGAATTGCATCAACTGGCCAACTTCAGCAGAAAGAGTCTGAGAAGTTGAGTATTTTTTATTTTATTTAAAGTGGACACATTGTGGGATGCCTGCTTGGCTTGGTGGTTGAGTGTCTGCCTTCTGCTCAGGTCGTGATCCTGAGGTCCTGGGATCCAGTCCTGCATAGGCTCCTTGCAGGGTGCCTGCTTCTCCCTCTGCCTGTGTCTCTGCCTCTCTCTGTCTCTCATGAATAAATAAATAAAATCTTAAGAAAAAAAGTCATTGTTCCCTCAGAACAAAATTGGAGGAGAAAGGAAAGAAAGATGGTGGTGTGTGTAATATCTCTGTCCACCAAAGTGCTCTCTGAACCTTCTCTAACACATGCAAACTTCCCTCTCTTTCCATTGCTGTTCATTTCTTTCAGGAGTCACACTGAATCTTTTCTATTCCAGCTTTTTGGCTGTTCCTCCTCCCAGCTGGGAAACACCTACTGGATGCCATATGCTTCTCCAAGTCCCTTGCAAGTATTATTTTGTTTAACTTTCATGACAGCCAGGTATTTCTATTGTCCCACTTAATGGGAAAGTGAGGCTTGCAGCTGGGAATTTACTTGCCAAGGTCACTAGCTATTAAGAGGTGGTATTGTCAGTTGAACTGGGATGTCCTAGGTGGAAACTGACTCTCAGATGGAGAGTTGTGCCCACGAAGTTCATTGTGAAGTGCTTTCAGGATTAACACCTGGGCAGGAAACAAGAACTCTGGTTCAGCTAGAAGAAGTCAAAGACATAGTTTCAACAAAAGACTTCAGCCAATCCCACAAAGAGCTTTGGAGCTGAGAAGACCCTTTGGAATAATCCCATCTTGAGGCCAACCATTTCAGAGTCCTACAGAAAGGGGGAGTCTCCTAGAATGAAAGTGGGCTCTCTTGGGGAACAGGTATGACCTTGGATGAGGTGGTTCTCTTCAAACTGATGCCAATTTCTGCAGAAGGTCTCGGACAGCCATCAGCTTTTAACACTCCCAGCGGCAGGGGGAGGGTGGGAAATGAGGGTTTGAGGCCTGAAGTGGACACGTTGGTGGCCACTATTGTCCTACCTTTGGACTGCTCAGATCCACTTTCTTCATATAAGAAGTTCTGTGAGTTCTTTTTTTTTTTTTTTCTTCTGTGAACAGTTCTTACAAGATTCTGGTTGTCCCTTTCTCTGGGGAAATGTACATGGGTAAGGTTAGTAGGATTATAGTCCTCCATTGATCATCTCCCTTCACTACCTTTTGTAGATTCCCCTGACCCGAAGGGGGCATCTCTGCTACTCTCAGTGGCTTTTGTGGTAGGTTGATCGAAATCCACATCCTTGAGAGGGCCTAAGGCCCTCATCACCATACCTTTTTCAAATGTGGCTGTTATAGTACTTGTCCATTTATCATCATAATTGAACAAAGGAGAATCGAGATGCCCCTATGGATCCCCAAACATACTCTTCTTTGCTTCCCATTGTGTAATAGCTCTACCTCTTCCTGACAATTGGGGTTAACTATCCCTGATGAGATGCTGACCCCTTTCCTTGCCTGCTGGTCTCTTAGTATGAGCAGCCCAAAGTGACTGGGAGGCAGCCATAGTTCAAAGTTTAGTGGGACTATTGTGTCCCTATTGGTAGTGTTCCCCCTTTGGGAACCAGGACCTTTAGACCTGCAGAGCCCAGAGTTGTGGGGATGAGAAACACAAATTCCCCTAGTGAGTCACAGGGGATAATGTTAGCCAGGGTCACTCCTTTCCAAGATCCATGAATTCTACCTACTGGGGACACAGTATCAAAGAATTGTCACTTGCTAGGGTGCATTCTTCATCCTGGAGGATGATGCCTCATTCTCTCTAAGCTGGGCCTTGGTTGTGGCTTCAAATGGCCATTCCATCACCCTATTGGACCAGCAGTTCCTGGCTAGTATGGTATACTATAGGACCAATAGATTTCATGGTCATGTGCCCACTGCACACCTGTTTCACTTTAAGGAGATTTCTTTGGTCCAATGCTAGGATCTTGTGTCAGTGGATCAAACATTCGTTAGGTCCTTAGAAGTGGTGCTGGCTAAAAACAACAACAAAATTCTGTGGGCAGGAAGAGCAAACTCATACCCTGAATGTGTCTATCCCAGTCCAGACAAATCATTGTTCCTTCAAGCATAGAAGTCATTTTGGCATCAACAGTCCAGTTAGTTTCCCAAGGGATGGTGTCATATTAGGAACTTACTTTTGGTGTCTGTTGCTGGCAGGTTGGTTACTTGGTGGCATCAGTGGCTAGATCAGCCTTGGTAAGTAGGGGCCCATGCTGTTCGCCTCACTACATAGTCTCTACCCTTGCCACTGTGGCCACTCTGGACATGCACTCTTATCTCTGCATTCTCCTAGGGGATACAAATTTTGAAAAGTTTAGTCTTGGCTAGGTTCGGGGGGTTAGTTTCAGAGGCTTTCACTTGGCCTTCTCCACTATGATGGTACTTATCCCATAGGCCAAGGGACAAATGTGAGGCTTTTGCCAACTACCAAGTATGTCTTTTCTATTTATGCATTCAGGAAAGACCAGACGACTCATTTTTCTATATTCTTGCTGGGAACACAGTCTTCTTTAGTTATCAGGTTCTGGGTCTGAAAACTGGCTAAGGTCCAGAAATTAGGCAAGGTACTGTGGCTTCTCATTGGGGCAAGTTCCCTCAGCCTCTTCTTCATCCATCCTTGAGTTTTAAAAGGTGTACTCATTGAACCTTGCTGGCCGCCCATGTCTGTTTCCTTCAGTACATGGTATCCTATTAAATATCTCTGTAGCTCTCTGTGGGTCACATCCTCTAGGTTGCCACTCTAATCGTGCCAATCATGACAATGCTGCTTAATCTTGCTTCTGTTGGTTGCCCACTGGTCTCTATTTCTTCAAGATCCTACCAAGCCTACTACTATCAGGGAGCCTAGCTCTGTAATAGTATCATCTGCCACTAGCCCTGGTTTTGAGGGGAGCCACCACTGAGAAGCTCAGTGGTACTGACGTCTCTTCCACTAGCACACTCCTTATTGCTTATGCCAAAGGGCACAATGTAGTCAGCTGGTGGGATGTACATGGTATGTCCACTCTAGCTTGTTTACTTTTCTGAGTTTTTTGCTCCCTTCTTCTATTCCCTGCTATGATGGTTCTGGTCTTTTCTGTTTTACCTAGTGTGGGCCATTGCTTTTGCTAAGCTTCCTGGAAACCTCTTAGTGACCTATTAGCATTATTTCCCTGGGGGCCTGCTAGGATGTAAATACCGTAGTACAGGGACATGCTCATACCAATAAACTCTACTTTTTCCATATCATTTGCCATCAGGGAAATACTAATCAAAACCACAATGAGATACCACCTCACACCAGTGAGAATGGCTAAAATTAACAAGACAGGAAACAACAAATGTTGGAGAGGATGTGGAGAAAGCGGAACCCTCTTGCACTGTTGGTGGGAATGCAAACTGGTACAGCCACTCTGGAAAACAGTGTGGAGTTTCTTCAAGAAGTTAAAAATAGATCTGCCCTATAACCCAGCAATTGTACTACTGGGTATTTACTCCAAAGATACTGATGTAGTGAAACGCCGGGACATCTGCACCCCAATGTTCATAGCAATGTCCACAATAGCCAAACTGGAAGGAGCCATGATGTCCTTCGACAGATGAATGTATAAAGAAGATGTGGTATATATACACAATGGAATATTACTCAGCCATCAGAAAGGACAAATGCCTATCATTTGCTTTGACATGGATGGAACTGGAGGGTATTATGCTAAGTGAAATAAGTCAGTTGGAGAAGGACAATCATCATATGGTTTCACTCATATGTGGAATATAAGAAATAGTGAAAAGGAGGGCAGCCCGGGTGGCTCAGCGCTTTAGCACCACCTCCAGCCCGGGGTGTGATCCTGGAGACCCGGGATTGAGTCCCACGTCGGATTCCCTGCATGGAACCTGCTTCTCCCTCTGCCTGTGTCTCTGCCTCTCTTTCTCTCTGTGTCTCTCATGAATAAATAAGTAAAATCTTAAAAAAATAATAATACAAGAAATAGTGAAAGGGATTATAAGGGAAAAGAGGGAAACTGAGTGGGAAAAATTAGAGAGGAAGACAAACCATGCGAGACTCCTAACTCTGGGAAACAAAGGTTGCAGAAGGGGAGGCAGGTGGGGGGATATGGTAACTGGGTGATAGGCACTAAGGAGGGCACTTGATGGGATTAGCACTGAGTGTTATACTATATGTTGGAAAGTTGAATTTTTTTTTCAAGATTTTATTTATTTATTCATGACAGATGCAGACAGAGAGAGAGGCAGAGATAGGCAGAGGGAGAAGCAGGCTCCTTGCAGGGAGCCCGATGTGGGATTTGATCCCGAATCTTGGGATCACCCTGAGCCAAAGGCAGATGCTCAACCACTAAGCCACCCAGGCATCCTGGAAAATTGAATTTAAACAAAAAAAAAATTTTAAAAAGAAAAACATTTCAGAAGATGTGGCACATATATACAGTGGAATATTACTCAGCCATCAGAAAGGATAAATACCTACCATTTGCCTCGACATGGATGGAACTGGAGGATATTATGCTGAGTGAAGGGAGTCAGTCAGAGAAAGACAATGATCATATGGTTTCACTCATATATGGAATATAAGAACTAGTGAAAGGAACCATAAGAGAAGGGGGGGAACTGAGTGGTGAAAAATTAGAGAGGAAGACAAAACATGAGAGATTTCTGACTCTGGAAAACAAATGAAGGGCTGCAGAAGGGGAGGTGAGGAGGAGGAGGGGGTAACTGGGTGACAGGCATTAAGGAGGACACATGATGAGATAAGCACTGGATGTTATACTATATTTTGGAAAATTGAATTTAAATAAAATATTTTTAAAAACCCCAAAAAACAAAACTCTACTTTGTCTAGCCTTATGTTCTCCTCCTCTGTCCTCCTTTCCCAGTTTAGTACCTGGGGACCAATCCTGCGCCTAGGCTCTAGGCTTCTGCAGGTATATACATGTTATTTAGCTCTTTAAGCTCCTCCATCATAGTGCCTCATCTCCTTTGGCAGGTCCAACATCTGCATAGTGGGGTTATTTTGTGACATGATTTCAGTTATTGGTCTGGTAGACAAAAGGAAAGGGCCAAGTAGATCCTAAGGAGGATGTATGTTGCCTTGTAAGGTAGATACTTTTACATTTCAAGCAAGGGGGAGTGGGGCACTTCTACACGCCTGCATGTTCAGGTGATATGGGGTCTTAAGGTTTTTAAGTGTGTCAACCCAGATGCCCCAAAGTGCAAGATACCATTTCTTTCTAACTATGGCACTGACCTTAACATGGAAGACTTGCCAGGGCTGAGAATTCAACCTGTTTGGAGTTCTTCTAGTCTTATCATTAAATTCTGGGCCTGGGGGATCCCCGGGTGGCTCATCGGTTTAGCGCCGCCTTCAGCCCAGGGTGTGATCCTGGAGTCCCGGGATCAAGTCCCACGTCGGGCTCCCTGCATGGAGCCTACTTCTCCCTCTGCCTGTGTCTCTGCCTTTCTCTCTCTCTCTCTCATGAATAAATAAAATCTTAAAAAAAAAAAAATTCTGGGCCTGATCCTCAGCATTTTATGTCTCTTGCCCTCATATATTCTCAAGGAGGCACTCTAGCTTTGGCCTTTCATTGGTTAACCACCTACAACTTTTCATTGTCTTACCCCATCAATAGCTATCCAATCTTACAATTCTTAAATTTCTATCTCTCCCATATTTTAAAAAAGTGCCTCATAGATTACATCTACCCATGCATTCTCACACGGGTATTATATCCCATCCATCCCATCCCCACTACTGACAGTTTTTTTTTTTTCTTTTTTGGTTTTTAATTTACCTATTCATGAGAGACACACACACAGAAAGGCAAAGACAAAGAGGGAGAGGCAGGCTCCTTTTTTTTTTTTTTTTTTTAACCCACTCTCTCTCCCTGAGAGGCAGGCTCCTTGCAGCGAGACTGATGGGGGACTCAATCCCAGGATCCTGGGATCATGCCATGAGCTGAAGGCAGATGCTCACCTGCTGAGCTACCCAGGCGTCCCACCCACTGCTGACAGTTTTAACAGTTGTATAGCTATAGCATGCCAGGGCCTATCAAGGGCTTCACCTGGGGCCTTACTGCCAGCTGGCTAGCAGATGATTCAGCTCCACTGGATCAGATCACACTCATGGGACTAATTGGTTTAGTTTAGATTCTCTGGAAAACCAACTCCAAAATGGAGATTTCCAAGCAGGAAATTTATTAGGTAATACCCTTGGGATGGACACTGTGAAGAACTAAAGGAGTAGGATGGAGTAGAAAGAGAAGTTGTATAAATGCAGTCACAGCACAGGGCTTATCTGACCACCTGGGAGTTGATCTCTTATGAGTGCTCTGGAGTGCTGCAGGGTGGTCCTACCTGAGGCTTGCGTCTTCCAGCCATTTGTGCAGCTTCTCCTGAGGCTGGTGTGACCTGGCAGGTGGTAGGTCTTTTGCTAAGGGCAGTTTCTGGAAAGGGATTCAAAGGAGAACTGTTGGCCACTAATTTTCCCAGCAGCTAGGGAAATGGGTGCCTTAGTTCTGGGGTGCCCAGCCCTCCTTGGGGTCCTAGGGGTGCGGGGAATGGGTAGAGTGGAGGGAATGCTCCTGGAACAAGACACCTGAAGACAAAATTGGCCTCAGAGACTGCTGTGTGACCAAAAGACAGAGGACAACGGAGAGTGATGCATTTGTTTTACTTTTACTGTTTTTAAAATCTAAGTATAGTTGACAAGAGTGCTAAATTTTAAAACTATGCCAAACACTAGTAGTCCCCCTGAATGCTCTTGTGATGGACAGGGCAGAGCTGGGATGTTAGGACACAATCTAATTCTGTTCTACCCTGAAGCCATGTCTTTCCACTAGACCGAAGAGCTAGTCAAACTAGTGCTCTGTGGGCTAAATTCAGATATCAAATGTATTTTGTTTGGCCACACAATGTTTTAAAAAATGTGAATTGGCTGCCACTATGTAAAAATTGGAAGAGTTTATATCTAAGTTCAGATTTCCACCTTCTATTGAGTAACAGGAAGATCTAGCAACACTGTGTCAATATTCCTGCATGGCAGTAATTGAATGAAGCTGAGTGATAGCTGCCCCTTTAACTGGGTGGGGCAAGGGGAATGTGCCCCTTAGTTCACCACAGTCTCTATGCATTACCCTCTTTGGCATTTTTGTTTTGAATTCCTGCTGTACTATGCACTGCCTGACACGGTGCATGGTATATCTAATAGGTGCTTGGGTGCTTAATATTAGTTCAGCGGAACTGAATGAATTTTTTTTGGAGAGGAAGTGGGAGTGAATTCTAGTGTTAACACTCCAAGTGTTATGAGAGGCTTGGCAGTCAGTGGGGGCAACAGGACAGGAAGTGCAGATTAGGATGAATTAGTGAATTAATGTTGGCTGGAGCCTGAGTAAAGCAAGAACAGCAGAGGGCCAAGGCTTGAAGTTTGAGTGTTCTTACCCTAGAGTTAGAGAGGAATGGGGAGTCAGGGGAACCAGAGGAAAGGAAAGAAAAGCACAAAGGGACCTCAGGAATGGAATGCCACTGGAGCCAAGGGAGCTGAGGGCTTAGACATTTGCATCCAGGCTAGCTAAGATGAGGGGAATAGACAGACAAAGAGCCATGGCAACAAGAAAGCAATTAGGAACTTTCAGAGGAAGCATGAGAAAAGGAAAGGAAAATTGTGGGCCTGGAGGTTTAGCAGTGAAGCAGAGGCATTGGGATCCTCTCTGGAGGTATGAGGGAGAGCATTTTCTGGGGTCTTAGCTGGGAAAGGCATAGATGAATATTCATTTAATGTTTATCCTTCAACATTTTCACCCTCATTTGACATCCTCTAAAATAAATTAGTTGGTATTCATGTTGCATCCTTAAAGAATGGACTGTAGAACGACTTATCCTCTTGTTCTAGTGGAATGAAATATTAATTTGTGTTTTTGGACAATAACCAGCTAGCAAAGATTGCAAACTTGTCTCCTGGATCTCTCTCTCTCTCTCTCTCTGTGCATGGAATACTGGCTTAGAGGATTTTTTTGTGGTAAATGTAAAATACTAGTTTTGCTCTGCCTTGTCACCCAATTGGTATCATTCCATGTGGCCTAACTGGCTAATTAGTGTGTGCTCAGAATGTGTAAGCTCATTTTAAGATTACCCTAGGTAAAGTGTATTGAGGAAGATAAAGATAGCTCATTCCAAAGTTCATGTCCAATATTGATAGATCATTGTTTTGGATGTAATCCTCTTCCTGGAAAACCAATTTCGTGACCTATTTCATATGAAATCATTTCAACTGTGTTTTTAGGGCCATAGTGAAAGCCTTTGTTTCTGGAGAGCCGCAGCTGATGTCCTATTGTCTTTGGAGTCAAACCACCTGGGTTTGCATCCGGACTCTGCTACCTACCAACGCTGCGACTTCAGGCGAATCTCAGAACCTCGTGTGACCCAGCCTCATCAGTTAGATGAGAGTAATAACCTATTGGAAAGGCTTAAAGATTTAAATAAGATGATGAATGTTGAATCAATATCGTATGGGAAGCCCTTAGGGGATTACTGAGGATGGTGCAACTTGCATCTATCATCAACCGTGCAGAAGTTTTATTAACTTGGGTGCCTGTCAGTTCAACAGAGGAAGTCCGGACTGCATTTCAGAATCTGAGCACTTTGCCATCGGGTCCAGCACTGGGACTTAAGGGACCGTTGAAAACAAAACAAAACAAAACAATCATTGAATCTCTCTTGGCCTCACTTTTCCACGTTTGCCAACAGTTTATACTAGCTACGAAGGACCTGGAAACCTGGGGCTGTGTGCTTTATTTTTTGTGAGAGCGTAAGGCAGAGAGGGACTCTGCCCAAGTTTCCCCAGATCAGCAGCAGAGATTTGCGCGCTGGGAGAAAACGCTAGCCCTCCGGCGCTCTGACTTCCCACCGGGGGAGCAATCCAAACCCGGAGGCCCGGCGGGGGAGGGGGAGCCTCCTGCGGCAGCCGGGATGCGAGCGGATGCTCCCGGGTCGGCTCGGACTCCCGCTGGGTGAACCCGGAGCCAGAGTGTAGGTGAGCCCGGCGGCGAAGAGGGACGCGCGCCGCCGGGCCCGGAGGAGTTAGGTGACGTCACCTCCAGGAGGACTCGCTTTTTCATTAATGAAACCGGCCGGCGCGGGCGCATGCGCGGCAGGCCCCCTTCCCTCTCGCTTCCCCCTCCCCTTTCCCAGCCGCGCTCTCAATCTCTAGCTCGCTCGCTCGCTCTCCCTCTCCCCGGGCCGTGGAAAGGATCCCACTTCCGGTGGGGTGTCATGGCGGCGTCTCGGACTGTGATGGCTGAGGGGAGACGGCGCTAGTGGGGAGAGCGACCAAGAGGCCCCCTCCCCTCCCCGGGTCCCCCTCCCCCGCCCCCCTTCCCCCTGCCTCCTCGCCAACGCCCCCCTCCCCAGTCCCCCTCCCGGCTGGGCGCAGGCCCCCCATCCCCACCCCCGTGGGAACGTCGGGAGCCCGCACTGCTCAGACCCTCTCCTCGCCTCTGCCCTCACCTCGGCCCCCGCTCCCCGCCCTCTTCCCGGCCCTGGGCGCCGGCCGGCCGGTCCCTCCGCCGCCCCCCGGCCGCGGGGAGGACATGGCCGCGCACAGGCCGGTGGAATGGGTCCAGGCCGTGGTCAGCCGCTTCGACGAGCAGGTAACGGGCCCGTGGCGGGCGGGAGGTGGGAGCGGGGTGGGGGCGGGGTGGGGGCGGAGTGGGTGAGGGGAGGAAGGAGCAGCCGCCTCCCCCGCGGCTGCCGGGGGCTCGGGAGGAAGGGAAGGGAAGGGAAAGGAAGGGAAGGGAAGGGGGGAACCGGAGGGGGTGGCCTCGGGGGGAGGTGCGGGAAGGAGGGGACGGCTGGTAGCTCGGACTCCCCTTCCCTCCGAAGTCGGGGGGTGGGGCCTTTTCCCTGACCACCCCTCCGACCCTCCGACCCTCCATCCCCTTTATCCCAGCCCTTCCGCTGGCTAATGAGGATGAGTGACCTGGGGGCGCTTTCAGGGGCTCTCCATCTGGATTTAATCATTCCTCCCCCTTACTTTTTTTCTTTTTTTTTTGAACGGAGGTGGTAACGTCTAGGGGTTCTCCTTACCTCAGTGGACCTCCGAAGTGGGGGTGAGTAACGGAAGGAACCCCCAGGCTTGCCTTGTATACCCCCCGGAGGAGAACGATAACATCCCGCCCCTCCCCCAGTTCCTTCAGCTTCCTCTCTTGGACGGGGAAGAGTAGAGGAGAGCAGGGAAAGCACAGGTCTTCTTACTTTCTGCTCCCCTGTCTCTGCCTACCCCGAGAGCTCCAAGTGCATACCGCACATCTTTTTGGTACCCCGTATGGGCGTCCCCCCCCCCCCCCCCATATACTGATGAGACCAGACTGGCGTTTACTTTGCCGTTGTAGTAGAAACCGTGGTTCTCGTTTCCCTTTTGCTTCCGAGATATCTTTCCCTTTTTTTTTTTTTCCTTCCTTGATAATTGCAGTCTTCCCCTTTATTTTGCCAGCGGTCTGAGAATGTAAATATGGCTCTCTTGAGTGAGAATCTTGGGGAGTGAAGGGAGAAGGGTGAGAGGAAAAGTGGGAAACTGCATTCGAGTCCCTGACAACAGAGAGCAAGGACAGCTGGGATGTGGTCCTGGAACCAATAATTCTCCTAGTATTTTGTTGTTGTTTTCAACTCTCACCTCTTGGTTGACAAGAGAACTTTCATTGAGAATATTTGGGGTGGGAAAAAAAAAGTTTCATAGCTTGGGGAGGTGCCTTTTTATTGCCTGAGCTTCACACACTGAATCCTGGGGCGGATCAGAACGAATGCACACGAAGCCTTTTGTCAGTGGGAATTAGTTTGTGTTGTTGTAGGTAGTTGGGGATGGCTTAAAGGGATGCTTTTTGCAGCTGCAGCTCTACCCTTGGGCTTCCTGTGATGAGGAACTGTTTAAGATTGAATCAATCTATTTTGTTTACTGGATACAATCGTGGGAGCTGAATGGAGCAGGGAGGAGGGCTCCACTTTTATCGGATCCACAAACATTTCCTTACAGGAGTCATAGTGTTTCTGACCTACCTGAAAGATATTTGGGAATAGAGAGCAGGATTAAAAAGAAATTGGAGAAGAAAAGACATAGATAAAATAGAATTACACAACTGTCAGGGGCGTGCAGAAGTTGTTACGCCCATCCTTCTGTTTCCAGACCAAAAGGCATCTAAGCCAAGTGTACTACTAATCTGAGGAAGTAAAATGTTACTGCATATATTGGCTTGTGTTATTGATAGGGCATTAGATTAAAAACTTGATAGAAAAGACTTTCTCTGTGTAATCTTGAAAAAGAATTTAAAAGGCACATGTAAGAACCCCAAAGCTGAAGCTTGTGGACGGCATAATCTGGATGCAGGAATTTGAAGGAGTCACACCATTGCTATTCTCTGATTTTTTTATTGAATATTTTTTTCCCTCAGTTAATTTTGAACTTTATTTCTTCTAACCTGTTGATCTCTAGGCTTATTATCTGCCACGTACAAAAAAGATAGTCTTCTAAATTTTGAAAGAAGAATGATGTTGATTATATGCCCAGTAACACAAGTAAATATTTCCTTCTTTTTGTCTCAAGTGTTAAAAGACCTCAGGCCTTATTGTTTGCCTTGTTATGAATATTGTGGGATCAAACTTGCCACCATCTGTTAAAAATTAAGAACAGTAGAGTTTTAAACGGAAGCATTTTTGAAAACATATATTCCTTATGTTGTAATTAAGAGAAAGATAGATAGAGCAAATTATTCCTCACATTTTTCTCTTACAAGGTTAGAGCCCCCTGACTTTGCAATACAAAAGTATAAGGGTTTTCACTGTTTAATATAAGGTACTTATCTATATACCTTAACTTACTATTGAAGTAATAAATGTTAGATTCAAATTAGAGTTTAGCTTGAGGTTGGAAAGTGAGAAAACTGAGGCACAGAAATATTAAATGACTTTCCAAGGTCATATGGCAGACCTAATAACAAGAGCCTCAGTATGAAACATATCCTGCTGCACAATCAGGATATTTTTTTCTGGAAAGTATCTCATAGAATTTGTTTTAATAACCCATTAAGTATAGTTAAGAGGGAAGAGTTTACATTTATATTGAGGGGAAAAAAAGCTCTACGTGTAGTGAGGGGTATTTGTATAAGAGTCTTAAATGTTTTAGCTATTTTTAAAGTTTTAAATTTTGGATATATTTTCTATACTTTGTTTCACTGGGTCTAGAGGGATTCAGGATGCTTTTTATTACAGCTAAGACACGTGTATGTTGAGCCAGAAAGCATGTGCAAGTCTAAAATAACAACTGTTTATGACTGAATTGATGTTTTGGTTGGCCTTCTAATATTTATGGTGATTAAAGCAGAAATGCATTGCAAGCTACTACTGATAATGTTTTGTACTCTGATGGGTATTGCTTGGCAACTTGATGCTGTAGACCCAGTTAAAAGAAGTGTAGACCCAGTTAAAAGAAGTGTAGACCCAGTTAAAAGAAGCGGTAATATTCCATCTTGATGTTTTGATTTTTAGTCCTTATTTCCAAGTGAGTAAAGTGAAATTGCTGTAACCTGCTAGTATTGCACCTAAATGTAGTATTTATGGCCTAAGGTGAATAGTTCTTAACCAATTTAAAAAATAATTATCTCCTAGATTAGGGAGATGGCAGTTGAAAAGGTGGAAGGCCAGAAAGCTGAATGAATGTATTAGTTAGATCTGCTTCTCCTTAACCTACCTTTATGATGCTGAATAGTAAGTTTCTGAATTGAAGTTGGCAAATTTAGGTGTGTAACTCTAAATTGTGGCCTATTAGGTTTCTTAATGAATTAGAGAAAACCTTTTTACATGCCCCACCTAGCTGTGTGTGCCCAGAGCTAGTTCTGTGGGACTTTGTTTCTCTCACTTGCTCTCTTTTTAAGATTTACTTATTTTTTGAGAGAGCAAATGAGAGCTGGGGAGGGGACAGAGGAGAGGGAGAGAATCTCAAGCAGACTGGGTGCTGAGTGTGGAGCCTGACTCGGGGCTTGTTCTTACCATCCTGAGATCATTTCCTGAGGTGAAATCAAGAGTCAGACACTCAACTGAATGAGCCACCCAGGCACCCCAGTAGAACTTTGTTTCTGAAAGGGCATACAAGAAAGCTGTGGTTATTTGAAGTTTCTTTTTTTTCCCTTAGGAAATTGAAAAAGTATCTCCAAATGATTTATCATAAATACATTCATTTAAGCATTTTCCATGCCTGATCAAGTTAAAAGAGTATATAATACCTCCTCCCATTTTGAAGAACATATTAGAGAATAAAGTCTGACTTTTGATTTGAAATGATAGCATATTAGTTATTGTACACTGAATGCTAATTGGAATGTCCTTTGAATATGTGGTATAAAATGCACGCAGTAAGGGCGTCTGGGTGGCTTAGTGATTGAGTATCTGCTTCAGTTCAGGTTGTGATCCTGGGGTCTTGGGATTGAGTCTTGCGTTGAGCCTGCTTCTCTCTCTGCCTATGTCTCTGCCTCTCTCTTTCTCTGTCTCTCATGAATAAATAAATAAAATCTTAAAAAAAAAATGCATGCAGTATAAAATGATCGGCAAGGGATGCCTGGGTGCCAGTTAAGCTCTGACTCTTGATTTTGGCTCAGGTCATTATCTCAGGGTCCTGGGATTGAGCCCCATGTCTGGTTCCATATTCATTGGGAGTCTGCTTGAAGATTCTCTCTCTCTCTGTCCTGCCCCTCCTGCTGCCCCTCTCATGTGCACATACACATGTGCTTTTTCCTCTCATAAATAAATGAATCTTTAAAAAAAAATGATTGGCAAGTATCTTTGGGGTTATAAACCACATGTTAATGGCTAAATAGATTTATAAAACTTTGAAGCTGTTTTGGACTAAGAAAAAAATCTCCTAGCCTAGCCTTGTTCTGTCATTTTTATAGGGCCTTAAAAGTAGTTGAATATGAACACTCTTTTGGTGAGGAAAAAAAGGCTTGTTCTTTATTCTGGAACTCATTTTTAGTTATTATTTTTTAAGATTTTATTTATTCGAGCTTGAAAAAGAGCACAAATGGTGGGGGAAGGGGTAGAGAGAGCAGGAGAAACAGGCTCTCTGCTGGGCAAGAAGCCCAGGTGGAGTTCAATCCCAGGACCCCAGGATCATGACCGAAGGCAGATATTTAACTGACTGAGTCCCACCTAGGCACCCCTGGAACTTGTATTTTTAAAAAGAATTTCTTTCCACGGGTCCTCAATTAGTTCTCTGTGCTCCCTCATTCCTCCTACCTTGTCTAGCATCTTACTTAATTTTTCTTTATGTGAGTGCCTTCCTTTTTGCTTTCAAACTTACTAAGATTTCTTTTCTCAAACATTTACTTGGTCCTGTAGCTTTCTCTCAGTGGATCATTCTTTTTTTCTTTTTGTTGCCAGATACCTGCTGCCTCTACTGTTTATCCACCCAGTTCCTTTATAGCTGAAAACTAGCTTCTGCCACTGCTTTCCTTTTGGATTGTTGCTTTCTTGAAAGTGATTCCTTCTGGCAAAACATAGTGGTTTTTCTCGGCGGTAGTATTCTATAGTACTCTATTACTTCTGGAATACCATACACAGTGTGTATGCTTGCAGATCCTTATATATTGATGTGCTCCTTGATCCTTGAACAGATTTGCTTTCTCTGTCATACTATGCTGCCTATTACTGAACTGGGGTTCCTGACTGGAGTCTGAGTTTTATTTTTCTATTTACTACTTCTATCTTTATGCTAGCCATTAGATCTCTCTGGATCCTAGATTTTCCTCATCTATCGGAAAAGAATCAACTAGAAAATCTCTAAGGTTCTCTATCTAGTTTAAATATTCAATGATTTTAATATTTTAACAGCCTCTCCCATGCCATAACAGTCCATTGGGAGCTGACTCCACTTAATTTACCAAACTATTTCTCATTATGCCTCAGCATGTACCTATGTCCCAGACAGGTTGGCTCACTCTTCTGTATACATCATGCTTATTCCTGCCTCTCAGCTTTTGTTGACGGCAGCCCTTGCCTGCATGCTTTCGTTCCTCCTTTGTGCTTTTAAAATTCCTGTCTGTCCTTCAATGTGCAGCTCAAGCTTCATTTTCCCCATGAGGTCTTTCCGGATTAAACTCATTGCTGTCTCACTTCTTGGTGCGCTTGTCACCTGGGGTTTCTCCCCTCAGGAGGGTTGGTTGAACACAGCTTAATATTTGCTCTTCTCTTTTTGTCAAATAGAGTGTAAACTTTCTAAAAAGCAAGAAGTCTCTGTTAGAATTCTCATAAAGTGACTCCAGGGTCCAGCATAGTTAGGAGCATATAGTATGTCATTAATGGAATGTTTTGTATATGATTCCTGGTTGAAAGATTGATTGGCCAAAAAAAAAAAAAAAAAAAAAAAAGGTTGATTGGCTAAAGGGAGTGGTGATTTTGGCTTTTAAATGGAAATAAGTGAATTTTAATGTAGTGTTTATAATAACCTAGATCTTATAAGTTAAATGATATTTTAACCACAAAGTTTTTTTTTTTTTTTTTTTTTTTTTTTTATGAGAGATAGCTTTGAGGAACTTCTGCCTATTTATATTTCTTCCCACAGAGCTAACATATTTTTTGAATCAAGTTTCAGATCTGATTAAAACTACCTTTGTGGTCTTGGATTTGTCACTTACTTTTAGTGGTAAGTCTCTACATAAGGAAATGTTTTGCAGTACTCTGCTAGGATAATGAATGCAAAGCGCTTTGAAAAATCTGAAAGTATTTAAATGTAAGATTTACACATTGTCTTTACAGCTTATGGACTATTGTGTTTTCACTAAATAAGGGAGATTGGTCTCTGGATATTCCCCCCCCAAACGTACCTTGGCTGATGATATACATGCCTTAGTGTAGCATTCATTGACATGTACTGAGTGCATCCTTATGTAGTATAACATGGATGTCTACAATTGATTTTTCTTGCTTTATCATTTAATTTGTAGCAAATAAAAAAAATAATTTGTAGCAAATATATGGCACCTCAAGTTTGGGACATTTAATATAAAAGCTGTCAGTAAGATAGTGTGAATTTAGCCAGCAATATTGTTACATTTGATTTTAAATATTCCTACACTGTTTAAAAAAAAGATTTTATTTATTTATTTGAGAGAGAGACAGAGGCAGAAGGAGAAAGAGAAGCAGAAGCAGACTCCCCACTGAGCAGGGAGTCTGACACAGGGCTCCATCTCGGGACCCCAGGATTGCAACCTGAGCCGAAGGCAGATGCTCAACCACTGAGCCACCTAGGCGCCCCTATTCCTACACTTTTGACATTTTGAACAATAGGAAATTAGGTTCTTATATCCGCTTCCTCCTATTTTTATTCTTATTTTTTGATGTCTTTAGCATGGGGAATTTTGTCCTTACAGAAAAGGTTAGTGATCTATTGCAATATCATAGTGCCTTATTCTTACATCTTTTTTCTTTGGATTACTCAGACTGCAATGGGGAATTTTTGTTTTAGTCTTCAAATTTGGTGTTTTGGGGCTCTATGTAGACTCTGTTTTGTTGCATTTTAACAAAATGCTTCTAAGGGTGAGCAGTGTATTAACTAAAAACATGTGTTTTGCAGATGTGTTCCTTCAGCTCCAGTATATTCTTCATATGGGGGTTATGTATGTATATCAGACAAGGGACAAGAGGTAGAAGAAGGCTTGTGTGTGTGTGTGTGTGTTTGTTTTTTTTTTTTTTTAAAGAAAGTTTAAGGAGGAGAATATTCCATAGAAGAAATAGAAGGGGAGGTTTGTGGTCAGCTTAAACTGTTAAAAGGCTTAGAATCAATATTGAAGTAGAATATGGGCATCTT
Source organism: Canis aureus (assembly GCF_053574225.1). Lineage (NCBI taxonomy): Eukaryota > Metazoa > Chordata > Mammalia > Carnivora > Canidae > Canis > Canis aureus. Next base: position 19,425,401 of record NC_135626.1, read on the forward strand.
AAGCTCTTTTTTGCAGAGGATTGACTTGTATTTATAAAAGCATTGGCTTTTTTTTAAATCTGACTTCTCTTATAATACTCCATTTTCTGCAGGTGAAGAGGGAAAGATGAGAGTTTGTTTTGACCTTAAAGAATAGAAAAGTTAAGGTGTTTTATGTTGTAGTGACTGAATTTAAGGTTTCAGCAATCTGTAAAATTCTATATTGTATTAGGTGCCAGAACCTCAGTAAACAGAGCACTCTGAGAGGTAATGCTGAAGAAAATTTTAACAGTATAGAATATGAATAACTGGAATTGGTAGTGCCCTCATTAAAGTCTCTCAAGGTGCATGCAGTAGACTGCCTATCTGACCACTTCAAATGTCCTACGCCATTGATTTTATATATATATATATATATATATATATATATATATATATATTTACATTCTTTAGTTCTCTGAGAGCGGCTTTTGAGCCATTGACTTTATCATCAAAAGAGCTTCTGTTGAGACAAAGCCCCAAGCTAATATGGAATCCCATCCTATTATTATGAGGAATTGGAATTATTCTCTAAACCTTTACATAATTTTTTAAAAGATTTTATTTGTTTATTCATGAGAGACACACAGAGAGAGAGAGAGAGAGGCACAGAGACAGACAGAGGGAGAAAGCAAGCTCAATGCAGGGAGCCCGATGTGGGACTCGATCCCAGGTCTCCACGATCACACCCTAGGCCGAAGGTGGCGCTACACTGCTGAGCCACCCGGGATGCCCTACATATTTTTTTACTATAAATGGCACTGATTACTTTGCAGTAGCAATACTATGAGGTGCAAACTTCAGATTGCCTATTTTCTTTAAACCACGGGTTGGCTGTCTTTTAGTTTGGTTTATGGTTGCCACTTACAGTCTATAAGCTATAGCTTTTGAGTGTCTATCCTATTGAATTTCAGAGAACTTGTACTGCTGAAATCCTTTCCCTCTTCACTTCATGTCCCTGAAGCAGGGTAGTATATCTAGTGCAAGAGGCATGAAGTTAATTGAGTAAATAGCAGAACTTTTAGAAATATATTTTAAAGATTTTTTTACCTAACTTTTTTTTAAGATTTATTTATTTATTTATTTATTTATTTATTTATTTATTTATTTTAAAGATTTTATTTATTTACTCATAGAGACAGAGAGAGAGAGGCAGAGACCCAGGCAGAGGGAGAAGCAGGCTCCATGCAGAGAGCCCGACGTGGGACTTGATCCAGGGTCTCCAGGATCACGCCCTGGGCTGCAGGCGGCGCTAAACCGCTACGCCACCAGGGCTACCCCAGATTTTATTTATTTATTCATGAAAGACACAGAGAGAGGCAGAGACATAGGCAGAGGGAGAAGCAGGCTCCCTAGCAGGAGCCTGATGCTCAACTAGATCCCAGGACTTGGGGATAATGCCCTGAGCCTAAGGCAGACATTCAACCACTGAGCCACCCAGGTGTCCCAGCCTAACTTATCTTTAATCATAGTTATATACCCAGGTAGTGACCTTGTAGGCTATTACCACTCATAATAATCTCAAGTGACCCTTTTCACTTTAAATGTTGACAGCTTTCCTTGGGTAGTCTTCAAATAATTTAGGCATGAAAAAACAACCACCTCAGATTTGTGATGGCAGTAAACTAGGTATTAAAAAAACAAAACTTTTTACGGTACAGCTTTCAGGGTGGCCTTGGACCTGTCACTTCACTGAACTTCAGATTTTTATGTTTTTATGTTTCCATCTGTAAAATGGGTATAATACCTACCTACTCATATCATGGGCTTGTTCAGTGTCTTAGGTGTGAATCTTTTACATGAAAGAAAGCTGTAAATAGTCATAAAAATGTATTACTGTGATCTTCATCCTGCGCAGTATTTTTTCTTTTCTTTCTTTTTTTTTTTTTTTTTTGTGCAGTACTTTTTCTATACCATCTTTATAGTTTGAGGATTATTATATAGTTTGGTATTATATTATTATTACTCTGCATGAGGAAAAATAAAACTAGAGATGCAGAGCAACTTGTTCACAATCCTATGACATGTAATTAATTGAGTTTAAACTAGAGTGTGGGTGTTAATCCTTAGAGCAGTAACTTTTCAATAAATAGAGCTTTACAAAGGAGGTCTAAATTTTTTAACAGCACAAATATGTAAAGTGAGGAATGTATTATTGCTTCTTCACTCAAAGATGAGTTGTTAACATTTTACCTTTTACATTCACATGAGCATATCTGGAAATCTTTTAACATATCTTGTCATGTGTTGGACATAACTAGATATACATTTTAAACATTGTATCTTTGATTTTATTATTTATCGTTTTTAAAAGATTTATTTTTATCATTTTAAAATATTTTAGTCATGAGAGACAGAGAGAGAGAGGCAGAGACATAGGCAGAGGGAGAAGCAGACTCCCTATGGGGAACCTGGTGTGGGACTCGATCCTAGGACCCCAGGATCACGACCTGAATCAAAGGCAAGAAGCTCAACCACTGAACCACCCAGGTGCCCATTATTTATCATTCTTCTTTTCACCATATCAAAGCTTCTTTGACTGTTAGAAGTTTTAAAATTGTCTCCTCTCCCATTTTTTAAAGATTTATTTATTTATTTATTAGAGAGAGAGTGTGTGCATGCAAAAAAGCATGGGGGGTGGTGAGCAGAGGAAGAAGGACAAGCAGACTGACTCCATGCTGAATTCTGAGCCTGATGCTGGGCTCCATCTAACAACTCTGAGATCATGACCTGTGCCAAAAGTCAAGAGTTGAGGTGTCCCAAAATTGTTCCCCTTTTATTTAGTTTTATAGTATTGCATTATACTCACTGCAGATTCTTAGGTGAGGAGAGTTGAATTCTGAAGGAGAGGATAGAATTTGTTAGAATACTGACAATGTACAATTATAAATTTGAGATTATTTATTTGATTTTTTTTATCTTGGCATTTTATTTTCCAGTTTTGTAAAATTGATTTTTTTACTCTAAGAACATTCCATTAAGGATTTGATTAATTTTGAGGCAACTCTTTAAACTTTGGTAGTATTTGAGTACTTTATTCTATTGGATTCCTAGATATTTGTTTTTCTTTTCTTTTTTTACTTGCTATATCAATTTTTTTTTTTATCTCCCTCTCCCCCCACAACATCTCTCAAACCATCTAGATTTTTGGAGTATTTTTTTAACTTTGTTCTTAGCTCAGGGCTGGGAAAGTATTTTTCTTTTATAACTCCAGGCAGGTCTTCCTTTTGGGTAATGGACTGGAGGTCAGGGAGGTGGGAGAAGCATTTGTATTTCCTTTTATGTTTCAGTTTTTGGCCTCTGATAACTGAACTTGCAAGTAGAGAATGGAAGAAGTAGGCGGTTTTGTTTTTTGGTCAAGTGTTGGCAACAAAGCACAATGAAGACCTGTGCTTTGGTTTCTGCCCTGACTCAACTGCCTTGTGATAGGTAAATCTAAATTCTGAGTTGTTTCATTATTTGTAAGATGGGAGAAATAGGTTCTGACAGTCTGAAAGTCTTATAATTCTTAAAATGGATTTATTTTTATTTTTTAGAGCCAGTCTTCTGACTAAAGATATCATTCTTATTACTGATTGGTTAGTCACAGATCCTTAGAATAACCTGAAATTATTTAAATCCACTTCTGTAATAGCCTTGGCAGATAATTGTCCAACTTCTATTTGGACATTATTAAAAAAAAATACAGTAGTAATTCTTGTTCATTGTAGAAATACAACAAGTTATAGGCACACACAATGAATAAAAGTCATTTATAATACCACACCTCAGAGAGAACCACATTTAAAATTTGAGTATATAATGAAGTGTGACAATTCTGAAATCAGGCTGTCTGGGTTTGAATTCTTGGGCTCCACTTTTCCACTCTTTCCTAGCCCTTGGCCAACTTCCTTAAGCTTCAGTTTCTTCACTTGTAGAGTCAATAAAAGTACCTAATTCTCAGAGGTGGTTGTGAGATTTTAAACTAGGAAGTACTTGTAAAGCATGTGGCACAGTTTCTTGCACATGGAAGGAGCTCAGTAAATGTTAGCGACTGTTATTGTTAGGTTATTGAAATTGAATGAGATACGCTGTTTTATTATCTGCTCTTTTAACATACCAACATAATGTGAACATTTGCGCATTTGATTACATTTTCTTTAACAGTACTTAAAAATTTTGAGTAATTTTAATTTTTCTTAATACTTTAGAAATTTTTAAATTTTCTCTGTTGACCATGTTTGTAATCAGAAAAACCACCAGTAACAAAGTAAATATTACTTGATAAAATATGACTAGGATATATTAATATACAAAGTTATAATCTCAATTTCTAGCACTAAAAGGTAAATGTATAAGTAGGACCTGAATGAAATGAATGCTAAAGTATAAGGGCTTGTTACGGTGCCTTTAGCCACCTAGGTGAGAGTAGACCATGACTGGTATACAAGAGCAGTCTCCTTGTTGGGTGTATTGATTTTAGAGTTTTCAAGGATGGTTATGTGGTTGTACCACACATAATTTAACCAGTCCAATTAAAGAGATTAGGTTAAATCTTTTTTTTTTTTAAAGATTTTATTTATTCATGAGAGACACACATACAGAGAGAGAGATTGAGAGAGGCAGAGACACAGACAGAGGGAGAAGCAGGCTCCATGCAGGGAGCCTGATGTGGGACTTGATCACGGGTCTGCAGGATCAGGCTCTGGGCTGAAGGCGGTACTAAACCACTGAGCCACCCACTGAGCCCCCAGGGGCTGCCCAGAGATTAGGTTAAATCTTTTATCTTTTCTTATCTGTTATTATACTATGATATGCAAATTTTGAAACATGATATGCAATTTTATTTTGCCCTCTGGGTGACCCAGGGATACTAAATCTCAAGGTAACCCATTCCATTAGTAAAATTATAATTGTTAGAAACTCAAATGAACCTTATCTATCGTATTTGATCAATAAACATTTAAGCACCTACTATTTGTGATACATGCTGAGCATTGTGGTACATGCTAGGATAATAAAGACAAAATATGGCTCTTGGTCTCAAGATACCTGAAGTCTGGTAAGGGAGAAAGACAATAAGAAAATTAGGGTAAATATTATGATAGATGCCTAGAGAACAATGGGTGCATGTAAGAGGAGCATTTATTTTATTGTATTTTTCTATCAATCAATCAAGTAGGCTCCACACTCCAGTGTAGGGCCTAAACTCACAACTCTGAGATCAAGAGTCAGATGCTCTGCCCACTGAGGGAGCCAGGTACGCCTGAGGAGCAAATTTAGACTGGGCAGTCATGGAGAGCTTGTCAGGGAAAGTGAAGCCTAAACTGGATTGTGACTCTTATAGGGTTTTGTATGCCATACAGAAATGTTTAAATTCCCTTTTGAAGGCTTTGGGCAAATAGACTTATCCTTATGTGAGAGAGGTTGGAGAATATAATAAAGGGAAATGATGGAATGAAGTACCATAGGATGTAGAAGAAAATAGGGATCTTAAATTCAGATAGTGGAATTAGAGACTGAGATGGTAGAGAAGGAATGAATGGGTTTAATTTATCATAGCTGTTGGAATAAATGAGAATGGGTGCAGTTTAAGGACACTTAGCAATACAGGGCAATTATCAAGGACTCAGTTGAATTTGGAGACCATATCTTTATTTGGGTGGTGGTCACTAGAATTAAGATCAAGGAAGGTTAAAGATCAGATGTTGGATAGGTGGTCCACCTTAATATTGAAGTCAATTAGATTAATGTCAGATTTAGCAAACAGGATGTCCAGTTAAATATGAATTTCAGGGGCACTTGGGTGGCTCAGTCAGTTAAGTGTCCAACTCTTGGTTTTGGCTCAGATCATGATCTCAGGGTGGTGAGAATGAGCCATGTATTGGGCTCCATGCTCAGCGTGGGGCCTGCTTAAGATTCTCTGCCTCGTTCTCTCCCTCCACCCTCCCTCCTGCTTGTATGTGCTTGTATGCTCTCCCTGACTTTTCTTTTTTAGAAAGAGAGAGACAGGGAGAGGGAGAGCGAGAATTCTTTTTTTTTTTTTTTTTTTAAATTTTATTTCTTTATTCATGACACAGAGAGGCAGAGACATAGGCAGAAGGAGAAGCAGACTCCCTATGGGGAGCCTGATGTGGGACTTTTTTCTTTTTTTTTTTAAAAGATTTTATTTATTCATGAGAGACACACAGAGAGGCACAGACACAGGCAGAGGGAGAAGCAGGCTCCATGCAGGGAGCCCGACGTGGGACTCGATCCCGGGTCTCCAGGATCACACCCTGGGTGGAAGGCAGGCACTAAACCTCTAAGCCACCTAGGGATTCCCGAGAGCGAGAATTCTAAGCAGGCTCCATGTGCAGTGCGGAGCCTGATGCCAGGTTAGATCTCACAACCCTGAGATCATGACCTGAACCAAAATCAAGAGTCGGTTGCTTAACTACCTCCAAAATAAATAAATAAATAAAAAATATCTTTAAAAAAGAAATGTAGGGATGCCTGGGTGGCTCAGCAGTTGAGCATCTGCCTTTGGCTCAGGGCATGATCCTGGGAACCAGGATCAAGTCCTACATTGGGCTCCCTGCAAGGAGCCTGCTTCTCCCTCTGCCTGTGTCTCTGCCTCTCTCTGCGTCTCTCATGAATAAATAAATAAGACCTTTAAAAAAAAGAAATGTAAATTTCAAATAAATAACAGATAAATGTTTAAGTATTTCACAAGCTTTTTTTTTTTTTTTTTTTTTTAAAGATTTTATTTATTCATGAGAGACATAGAGAGAGGCAGAGGCACAGGCAGAGGGAGAAGCAGGCCCCATGCGGGGAGCCTTATGCGGGACTTGATCCCAGGATTCCAGGATCACGCCCTGGGCCAAAGGCAGGTGCCAATCCGCTGAGCTACCCAAGGATCCCGGTATTTCACAAGTATTGATGGGATATATTTATACTAAAAAAAAGAATAACTCATGTTTATTTGAAATTCAGATTTAATTGCAAGTCCAGTATTATCAGGTAACACTAACCTGGATGATACCCAGATGGTGATGGATCTCAGGTAGAGGAGAAACTGAGCCAGGAGCCAAATTGTTTTGATGATTAGGGAAAATATCTAGAAAGTTGGTAGGTGACTATGACAAGGTTATGATTTTTTTTATAAATTTATTTTTTTATTGGTGTTCAATTTGCCAACATATAGAATAACACCCAGTGCTCATCCCGTCAAGTGCCCACCTCAGTGCCCGTCACCCAGTCACCCCCACCCCCCGCCCACCTCCCCTTCCACCACCCCTAGTTCGTTTCCCAGAGTTAGGAGTCTTTCATGTTCTGTCTCCCTTTCTGATATTTCCCACTCATTTTTCTCCTCTCCCCTTTATTCCCGTTCACTATTTTTTATATTCCCCAAATGAATGAGACCATATGTTTGTCCTTCTCCGATTGACTTACTTCACTCAGCATAATACCCTCCAGTTCCATCCACGTCGAAGCAAATGGTGGGTATTTGTCGTTTCTAATGGCTGAGTAATATCCCATTGTATACAAAGACCACATCTTCTTTATCCATTCATCTTTCGATGGACACCGAGGCTCCTTCCACAGTTTGGCTATTGTGGACATTGCTGCTAGAAACATCGGGGTGCAGGTGTCCCGGCGTTTCATTGCATCTTTATCTTTGGGGTAAATCCCCAACAGTGCAATTGCTGGGTCGTAGGGCAGGTCTATTTTTAACTCTTTGAGGAACCTCCACACAGTTTTCCAGAGTGGCTGCACCAGTTCTCATTCCCACCAAAAGTGCAGGAGGGTTCTCCCTTCCTCTACATGCTCTCCAACATTTGTGGTTTCCTGCCTAGTTAATGTTCCCCATTCTCACTGGTGTGAGGTGGTATCTCATTGTGGTTTTGATTTGTATTTCTCTGATGGCAAGTGATGAGGAGTATTTTCTCATGTGCTTGTTGGCCATGTCTATGTCTTCCTCTGTGAGATTTCTGTTCATGTCTTTTGCCCATTTCATGATTGGATTGTTTGTTTCTTTGCTGTTGAGTTCATTTATTTATTTTAAAGATTTTATTGGGATCCCTAGGTGGCGCAGCGGTTTGGCGCCTGCCTTTGGCCCAGGGCGCGATCTTGGAGACCCGGGATCAAATCCCACATCAGGCTCCCGGTGCATGGAGCCTGCTTCTCCCTCTGCCTCTCTCTCTCTCTCTCTGTGTGTGACTATCATAAATAAATAAAAAGTAAAAAAAAAATAAAGATTTTATTTATTTACTCATGAGAGACACAGAGAGGCTGAGACACAGGCAGAGGGAGAAGCAGGCTCCATGCAAGGAGCCCGATGTGGGACCCGATCCCGGGTCCCCAGGATCACACCCTGGGCTTCAGGCGGCGCTAAACCACTGCGCCACCGGGGCTGCCCTGCTGTTGAGTTTAATAAGTTCTTTATAGATCTTGGAAACTAGCCCTTTATCTGATACGTCATTTGCAAATATCTTCTCCCATTCTGTAGGTTGTCTTTGAGTTTTGTTGAGGGTATCTTTTGCTGTGCAAAAGCTTCTTATCTTGATAAAGTCCCAATAGTTCATTTTTAAGGTTATGATTTTAATTGAAGTGTAGTTGACATACAATATTATGTTAGTTTCAGGTGTATAACATACTGATTTGACATTTACATACATTATGAAATGATCACTATAAGTCTAGTTACATAGTTATTACAATATTATTGACTTTATTCCCTATGCTGTACTTTACATCCACAAGACTTATTTTGTAACTGAAAGTATGTACCTCAATTCCCTTCACCTGTTTTGCCCATCCCCCTACTCCACTCCCCTCTGGCAATCCCCAGTTTGTTCTGTTTCTGTTTTGTTTGTTCATTTGTTTTGTTTTTTAGATTCCTCATACAAGTGGGATTGTATGGTATTTGTCAGTCTGACTTATTTCCTGTAGCTTAATACCCTTTTAGGTCCATCTGTGTTGTCATAAATGATACAATGATAGTACTCAGGTATATCATTTTTTATCCTTTTTCTCAGTATTCTTGTATATGAGGGTGCTATGTGAGATTAAAAAAAATAAATGGCTTAAAAAAGGCAGAACATCAGGTACACTATGTTTTTGGTATTCATGTGATTACCAGTGTCGTAAACCTGTCAAAGAACTTTATGTATGTATGTATGTATGTATGTATTTATTTATTTATTTATTATTTTTATTATTTTATTTTTTAAATTATTTTTAAAAGCTTTTATTTCTTTATTCATGAGAGAGAGAGAGATAGAAGCAGAGACACAGACAGAGGAGAAGTAGACTCCATGCAGGAAGCCTGATGTGGGACTCCAGGATCACGCCCTGGGCTGAAGGCAGGCGCCAAACCATTGAGCCACCTAGGGATCCCCGACCCGTCAAAGAGTATTAATCGGAATGTGTGCGCATGTGTGTTTTTTAAAATTTTTTTATGAAAAGTTTCGAACAAACACAAAAGTAGAGAGATGATTTTAAATGAATCCCCATGTACCCATTACCCAGTTTCTACTCAGATTTTTCATCCATACTCCTATTCATTTCTTGCCCAGGACCTCTCCATTATGAAGCAATCCTGCTTACCATTTCAGGCTTACTTATTCCTTTTTTTTTTTTCTTTTTAAGGTTTATTTATTTATTTATTTATTCATGATAGAGAGAGAGAGAGAGAGGCAGAAACACAGGCAGAGGGAGAAGCAGGCTCCATGCAGGGAGCCCGATGCGGGACTCCAGGATTGTGCCCTGGGCCAAAGACAGGCGCTAAACCGCTGAGCCACCCAGGGATCCCCGGCTTACTTATTCCTAACTTATGCTGATTTTAAGAGCTTGGGATATAAAAATAGTACTCACTTAGGAATTAGAAAACTTCAATTTGAGTCCTTACTTTCTGAGTAGTGAGTTAAGCTGGATAAATCAAGCTGTCTTGAACTCTAGATTCTTAATATATTGAAAGGAGCATGGACTGTGGAGGGGAAATAAGGCTACTTCCCCTATTTCACAGGGCTGTGTGTGAATCAAAAATATGAGGTAAGATGAGAGATAATATATGTGAAGGTACTTTGTTTTTTTTTTTTTTTTTCGTTTTTTTTTAAAGGATGCCTGCTTTTTTTATTTTTTATTTATTTATGATAGTTACAGAGAGAGAGAGAGGGAGGCAGAGACACAGGCAGAGGGAGAAGCAGGCTCCATGCACCGGGAGCCCGATGTGGGATTCGATTCCGGGTCTCCGGGATCACGCCCTGGGCCAAAGGCAGGTGCCAAACTGCTGCGCTACCCAGGGATCCCGTGAAGGTACTTTGTAAACTCACTTTATACATGTAACATTTCATTCTTGTTAGTAAATGGTGCTTCCTTCTGTAAGGGCTTTAAAGTCATCTGCATAATAATCAGTCTTAGAATTATCTCGTGGTTGATATTAAATTCATTCTGTAGTCCTGAAATCACATTTTCACCTTGGCCCACCTCTGTGTTTTGACAATTGAAGCAACATTTTCTCATTCCCAGTCTGGCACCTTTCTGTTTTTCCTGAGTTCTTAAAGTTCATTTTCACTGACAGTGTTTCCCTTATCATATTTGTAAATTTTTTAAAAAAGATTTTATTTATTTATTCATGGGAGACACAGAGAGAGAGGCAGAGACACAGGCAGAGGGAGAAGCAGGCTCCATGCAGGAAGCCTGATGCGGGACCGATATTGGTACTCCAGGATCATGGATCTGCCCTGGGCCAAAGGCAGACACTCAACTGCTGAGCCACCCAGGCATCCCTGTTTGTAAATTTTAATGAATTAATCCAATTTCTTAGATTAATTCAGATAGACTTAAATTCAGATAAAACAGATGGATGGGGTCTTTATGCTCTAAGAGTTCTGATGGCTCTTAACAATGCTGTTTTTCAAATGTGAAGATTGTTTTATTTTTTGGTAGAACAATTAGAGTAAAATTGAATTGAATAGTTGTGTTTTTATCCTCTCTTACTATTATACTATATACTCTGATTGGTGGTTCTTGTCCTTCCTCCTTAAATTTTAATATATTTTCAAAAGCTGTTAAATGTTTTTTTTTAACATTTTTTCTTTAAAATATTTATTCTGAACTTTCAACTCTTTTATACTCCTCTATCAATTTGTCTATTGGATATAGTGTATATTCTTTCTTAAATGTCCTTATCAATATTGAACTTAGGAGAGGGAAGAAGAGGAATAACTGGTATAGGGCCCTGATTTATGTAGAAATGCCAGCTTTATCAGATCACTTAAGACTCATGTTAAAAGTATAGATTTCCTGGTCCCACTGAACATCTGATTTGCTAGAGGTATGGACAGTGGGGTTGCATTTAAAAAATCTCTCCCAAGTTATTTTGATGTAAAGCTGGGTTTATGAATCCCTGCTGTATGATATGCGGGGAGACTTCAGCTTATGGGCAGTATTTAGGGGGTCATAGTATACTCCTCTATAACACCACAACAAGTAGAAAGAAACTGGATGAACTTTGAAAGTCATACTATAAAAAATACTGGAGGGGTGTAGAAATAATGAGGACTAGGTGAATTAAAATTGAAGAGGTTGAAGAGCCCTTTGTAGGTAGGTAAGAAGAGAATTGATGACATTTGCTGATTCTGAACACAGGCTGGAGAAAAAGGATGAACCAAAGGTGAAATGAGTCTTACTAAAACTGCAGCATAGCACTGACAGTTCAATTCCTGAATGGATTAAAATGATCAGCCCCTATTATCCCTTTTGACTAATGGAGTAAATGGCGAACTCTCAGGGGGAAGATATGTTGTAGAGTTTCTGAGATTCTTTCATTTATAATATCCAGGACACAATGAACTAAAAAACTCAAAGGTGGAAAACTGATTCCTAATCAAGAAGAAAAATAAAGTAATTCCAAATAGCAGACTGAGACTTTAAAGTAACTATAACATGCTAAAGAAAATGTAGGAAAGGATAGACAAATGGATGAAAAGTTGAAGAATTTCTATAGAGAATTGGAATCCGGGACACCTGGGTGGCTCAGTGGTTGAACATCTGCCTTTGGCTCAGAGCGTGATCCTGGGATCCCGGCCGAGTGCCCCATTGGGATCCCTGTGGGGAGCCTGCTTATCCCTCTGCTTATGTCTCTGACTCTCTGTCTCTCTCTCTCTGTCTCTCATGAATAAATAAATAAATCTTAAAAAAGAATTGGAATCCATGGAAAGGAATTAAATAGATATCCTAGGAATAAAAAACATAACATTGGTTGCTTAACATCTTTCATTTAAATGTTAATTAGAAAACTTTAGTGCAGGACTCTAGGACCTTGCTCTGCCCCTTGCCCTACTCTTCATTTTTCTAAAAAAAAAAAAAAAAAAAAAAAAAAGGGAAAACAGGCCAATTGAATATATATTACTTATGTACATGAATAGACTACATCTGTCTTGTTCACTGCTGTATTTCTAGGGATTAGTACAGTGTGTGATACATTAAAAACAAAAACCCCAGGAAAACAAAAAGCCCCATGTATCTAAACTTATTCATTGGATGGATTTAATAGGCTAAATATAACCAAAGACAAGATTAAAGACCTCTTAGGCAAGTCAGTGGAAAATATCCAGTTTGGAGCCCAGGAAGGATAAAGAAGGGAAAAAGTGGAACAGAATTTGATAGGGCAGCCCCAGAGGCTCAGCAGTTTAGCGCTGCCTTCGGCCCAGGGCCTGATCCTGGAGACCTGGGATCAAGTCCCACATCAGGCTCCCTGCATGGAGCCTGCTTCTCCCTCTGCCTGTGTCTCTGCCTCTCTCTCTCTCTCTCTCTCTCTCTGTCTCTCATGAATAAATAAATAAAATCTTAAAAAAAAAAGAGCTTAAGAGATATGTGGAACACTAGTAAAAAGTTGAATAATGTATAACTGGAGACCCAGATGAGAGAAGAGAGATTAATGTCGGAACAGATATTTGAAAAGATAGTGGTAAGACATTTTCCAAAATTGATGAAACACATCAACCTATAGATTCAAATAGTTTAGCAAACTCCAAGTGGGATAAATACAAAGAAGTACCCTTATGCACATCTTAATTGAACTATTGAATACTAGAGACAAGAGAAATTCTTAAAAGCAACCAGAAAGGGAAAAAAAGACACTACTTTCAAAGGAACAATAGTATAGCTGATAGCTGACTTTGAACACAATTGTAGAAACTGGAAAATAATGGAAAGACATTTTTCGTATCAAAAGAAAAAAACTTACAAGTTAGAATTCTATTCCCAGCAGAGAGATCCTTCAGAAATGAAGGTGAAATAAAGACATATTTAGATAAACAGATGCTGAGAGAATTAATCACCAGCGAATTACTCTGTAAGAACTCTAAAGAAAGTTCTTTAGGCAGAAGAGAAATGGCTCAAGTGAAGAGTAAAATTATAGGAAATTATGAAGAGCACCTAATTGGCTGTTAAAATTAGTAAAATATACAATATGAATCAATATCAAAAGTCCTTTTTCCACACCCTTTAGAAACTTTATTGGAACTTTTTAGGAATTTATTATTCTAGAATAATAGTATTTGTATAGCTTTATTAAGGTAAACTTGCCACATACTAAATAAACTGCACATATTTAAAATGTACAATTTGATGAGTTTTGGTATACTTCTAAGTCAGTCAGTAACATCACCATAGTTAAGATAATGCACAGCTATGTGGCCCACAAAGCTTTCTCCAGCCCCCCTAGTCCATTTCTACATCTCATCCCTAGGCAACCATTGAGCTGTTTTGCCCAGTGGATATATCACAAATTGTTTTTTCATTCATCTCTTGATAGGTATTTGAGTTGCTCCAGTTTTTAGTTATTACAAATAGAGCTGTCTTGAAGGTTCATGTGCACAACTTTGTGTAGATATATTACTTTTATTTCTCTTAAGTAAATGTGAAGGAATAGAATGTTTGGGTCATATGGTAGGTGTGTGTTTAACTTTTTTAGAAGCTGCCAATCTTTGTTTTCCAAAGTGATTATACCATTTTACAGCGGTATAAGAGAGTTCCATTTGCTTCATATCCTTGCAACACTTATTTTCCTTGAAAATTTTTTTATTTACAGCCAACCCAGGAGGTGTGAAGTGGCATATCATTATGGTTTTGATTTGCATTTCCCTAATGACTAATGATATTGAACATCTTTTCATGTGTTTATTTACTGTCTGAATATATTCTTTGATGAAATGTATACTTAAACTTTTGCCCATTTTTTAAAAAATTTGAGGGTTTTTATTACTGAGTTTTGAGAGTTTATAGTATATGTTGAATACAAGTCTTTTATGAGCTATGTGATTTGCAAATATTTTCTCCTCGTTTCTGGCTTGTTTTTTTGTTTACTTTTCAGTCTTTTGAGAGCAGATGTTCTTTCTTTTGCTGAAGTCCAAATTGTCAATTTTTCTAAAGAGGAAAAGGATTGTGTTTCTGATGGTATATTGAAGAAACTTTTGTCTAGCTCAAGGTCACAAAGGTTTCTCCCCTTTGTTTCCTTCTAGAAATTTTATTACTTTAGATTTTACGCTTAGATCTTTGACTCACTTTTAGTTAATTTTTGTATTTGGTGTGATTCTTTTTTATTTTTTTAATTTTTTTATTTTTTTATTTGGTGTGGTTCTATATGGCTATTGTTTTGTCAATCCACATGATGTTGAGTAATGAATCCTTATAGTAAAATTTGAAATCACTCATTGTAAATTCTTTAACTTTGTTCTGCTTTCTCAAGAATGTTTTAGCTAGTGTAGATCTATGTACAATTTGGGATGAGTTTGTCAATTTCTATTTTAAAAAACTTATTTTGATATGGATTGTGAATCTGTATATCTGATTGGGAGGATTGTGATTTTAACAGGTATTAGTTTTGATTTCAATTTTTGATTATTGCTAATATATAGAAATATATTGATTTTTTTAAAAGATTTATTTATTTGTTTATTTATTTATGATAGAGAGAGAGGCAGAGACACAGACAGAGGGAGAAGCAGGCTCCATGCCGGGAGCCCGATACGGCACTCGATCCCGGGACTCCAGAATCGCGCCCTGGGCCAAAGGCAGGCGCTAAACCGCTGAGCCACCCAGGGATCCCCTCTTCTTTGTTTTTAGTGAGGCTATAGCTTTTTCGTTTTTATAAGGACAATTTTTTTCTTAAGATTTTATTTATTCATGAGAGCCACAGAGCGAGAGAGAGGGGCAGAGACACAGGCAGAGGGAGAAGCAGGCTCCATGCAGGGAGCCTGATGCGGAACTCTGTCCCGGGTCTCCAGGATCATGCCGTGGACTGAAGGCGGTGCTAAACCGCTGAGCCACCTGGGCTGCCCTATAAGGACAATTTTGATTGTACCTCACAAAAGTCAACATATTTGTTAGTTTAGTTCTCTGTTTGACCTATAGAAACTGTGATAAACATAAGGTTTTTCTGTTAGATTGTAAAGAAGAATGTTGATGGGTTGATGCTGACAGGAACAAGAAATAAACAGGAGGAATAAAGTCCTTTGTCTTCCTGCAGTCGTACAGTAACTATTAGTGTCCCCTTGGCAGGGCCTTAATGAGGAGCCAGCTGGCAAAGGAGAAATCTAGTTTGCATAGCAACCCCACCATCAGAAAACAAACTACAGAAGGGTAGATGTGAAGATAGGAGACAGCAGCTTAGCAATAGGCACAGTCCACCCCTTTGGCTATATGATCTTGTGTACAGAAGACACTCTGGGGGATTCTTGGGTGGCTCAGCAGTTCAGCGCCTGCCTTCGGCCTGGGGCGTGATCCTGGAGTCCTGGGATCGAGTCCCACTTTGGGTTCCCTGCATGGAGCCTGCTTCTCCCTCTGCCTGTGTCTCTGCTTTCCTCTCTCTCTCTCTGTCTCTCATGAATAAATACATAAAATCTTTTTTTTTTTTTTTAAAGAAGATACTATGGTTTTGACTAAGAAGATGGAAAGCCTTCTTTGTAAAAAATGAATGCATCCTTACCTTGTTCCCAAAATAAGGAACAAAGGCCCAATATTTACTGCATACATTTGTGGGTGACATTCACACTATCCAATTTTAGGCTATTTTTGTTATTTCTTAAATTCATAGTTCCATCTGCATATCCTGCTACCTAAAGAGTAAATTGTAAAGTTAACCTTCACTAATAAAATTTGTGTGACATTGGGAAGAGAGAAGAAACTCGTTTATAAGTTCTTGCAAAATCCTATATAGTAAGCAAAGAAGAACATATGTTTAAATACTGTAGACCTTGCATTTGTTAACTAGTTTCAGAGATTGTAATTCATCTTTGTAATTACTTTGTTCTCCTGTATGTTCCGTGTTTCCTTTGCCCTCATTTAGAAAACCTCATCTGGTGGGGTAACCCAAAACCTTCATTAGGAAAAAATATAAGCCCTCACGGTTCTGTTTTGTGTATATTTCCATTAACTTTTACAAGTTGTATGATATTTATTTCAGAGAATTTTCAGAGTTCTTTCTAGACAGTCTTCCCTGTCCTTATTATGTAGAAACAGTCTAGGATCTCTTAAGTAATTCAGATGAATTATAGTACCTAGTAGAATGACCCCTTCTTTGCCTGTTGACTTAGTGCAGTGATTCTCAGCTGAGGGCAGTTTTCCTCCCAGGGAACATTTGGGAATGTCTAGAGTTATTTTCAGTTCATGTGACTTTGGAGAGTGATGTTACTGGCATCTAGTTAGTAGAGGTCAAGGGTGCTGCCAAGCATCCTACAGTGTATAGGATAGCCCCCAACAGCAAAGAATTATGCAGTCTAAAATGTCAATAGTGCTGAAATTGAGAAATCTTGATTTAATGGCCCAGAGCCATTAAATGGGCTTCAGTATGATCATGAAGCAGTTTCAACTTCCAACCTAAGGGGATCGTTCTTTTCTTGGGATCCCAGGCCTTGAAGCCAACAGACATCAAACTTGTAGGCACTGGGAGCAAAAATTCTGTTAATGGGGTTTTTAGGGAAATTAGTGACAGAAACCACTTTTTTTTTTAAAGATTTTATTTATTCATAGAGACAGAGAGGCAGAGAGAGAAGCAGGCTCCATGCAGAGAGCCCGACGCGGGACTCAATCCGGGGTCCCCAGGATCACGCCCTGGACTGCAGGTGGCGCTTAACCGCTACACCCCCGGGGCTGCCCAGAAACTACTTCTACTTAGACCTCTTAACACCTCTTGACTGTCAGACACATGTATTCTGACCATGGGAAAACAACACTGTATATTGGTCATTGATTCAAAGCATATACTTAAGGATTAAAAACATTTTTGTTTGTCTATTTGAGAGAGAGAGCACGTGCACAAGCAGGGGGAGGGCAAGCAGACACCCTGCTGAGCATGGAGCCTGCAATGGGGTTCAATCCCAGGATCCTGAGATCAGGGCCTGAATCAAAGTCAGACACAACCGACTGAGCCACCCAGGTGCCCTGGGGATTTGGTCTTAAACCAGCACTGTAACTGAGTCTTCAGCAGGCCATTCTATTAGTCTGTTAGACCAGCTGTGTCCGAATGATAGGGTTTCCAAAGTCCACAAGTCCATTCCTGTATTACTTTTGCTTGAAATGAGTTCCTAGTTTTATTTTGCTTGAAGAGGAACTATTGGCTAACATACCTACTTTCAGTTGTCTTGTGCTCCTAAATTGTTGTCTGTTTATGGACCAAAAGAGCATTTCCACCTGTATAATTTCATTTTGCCCATTAGTTTTCATTTAAATTGAAGATCAGTATATTTTGTAAAGTGTATATTATATATCAACAGTTTTTTCCCCCCTCTGACTATAATGAAATCATTTTGGTATGGGAGGAAATGGTTAAAAGTAGATTAATGGGTTATTTCCACGTGAAGTCAATAGGACTTAAGCCTGGAAGGTAAATTTCTATTGGCTTTTTCCTCTTCATGATGATTCCAAATTTATTTTGATCTGTATCTTTTTTTTTTTTTTTAGATTTTATTTATTTATTCATGAGAGACACAGGGAGGGAGAGAGAGAGAGAGAGAGAGAGAGGCAGAGACATGGGTAGACGGAGAAGCAGGCTCCATGCAGGGAGCCCAATGTGGGACTCTATCCCGGGTCTCCAGGATCAGGCCCTGGGTTGAAGGCGGTGCTAAACCGCCTAGCCACCCGGGCTGCCCCTGATCTGTATCTTTTTTTTTTTTTTTTTTTGATCTGTATCTTTTTTATGAATGAAATACTCTCATTCAGCCTGATAGTAAATGGACGTTGGTACATGACTAAATAGCTTAGGCTTCTGTCTTGAGCTAAATTGTAAACTAAGCACAGTGGCAGGTGTTTGAACTCTGTTATTTGAAAAGCTTCTTCCTTCCCTAGATGAGTTTAGAATTGTTTTAAATGTCATGTTATAACTAGCACATAGAATCTTTGCCATTCAGAAATTGTTTTCTCAGCTTCAGGAAAGAGATGAAGCCTGGATTGAAATTTTCACTGACTGCTGACTTTTCTTCTGCAATTTTTAATTTATTAAAATTTACAGTTTGTGCATTGTGTTAGATTTTGTTAATATGTTTTTTTAAAAGTTGAATCCCAGAGGTAAACATTATAAACATTTGGCTGTCCTTCTTTGTATTGTATTATTTGGATGTTCATTTTCATTTTTAACATCAACTACCTTATGTCTTCACATAATTATAAAAAGGGATTATTCAGAAATTTGGTTGATGATTTTTTAAAGAATTGTATTGGAAAGTAATTTTTATAATTGAATATAATTTAGATGTTAGTTAAATGATGACCTGGAGGCAGACTATTTTGGTAGGTCAACACCAAAACATGTTTTATTATTCCTTTTTCTCTTTTTATGTCTGTGTGTGGCACATGTGTGTGTAAAGGCATTTAACAATAAGTTGTTGGCATTATGTTCCTTTATTCTTAAATACTTTAGTTTGCCTCAAGAACAAGGAAGGGCGCTCTTAACTACAGTACAATTATAGAAGTCAGGAAATTTAACATTGATAATAATACTATTCTCTTTAATACATGGTCCATATTCAAGTTTGTCGGTAACAAGTTCCCAAATAATTTACATGCTTTGAAAATCTGTTTCTAGCAGCTTTCTGTGTTTTGTATTAGTAGCGAGTTTTGAAGGGGTACCTTTTTTCTTCTTTTTCCTTTGGGTTTCAGATGGGGGAATTAATCAGCATTCAGTACTATAAACTCTACATAAGCTGTGTTTCTCACGCTCAGGCCTATGTAACTTGAGTCTGACTTGGTATGCTAGGCTCCAACACTTTTTTTTTTCGTTTTTTAAAATAATCATTTATTTATTTATTCACGAGAAACACACAGAGAGAGAGAGGCAAAGACAGGCAGAGGGAGAAGTAGGCTCCATGCAAGGAGCCTGATGTGGGACTCGATCCCGGGTCTCCAGGATCACACCCTGGGCTGCAGGCGGCGCGCTAAACTGCTGCGCCGCCTGGGCTGCCGTAGGCTCCAGCACTTAAGCATACTTTGGGCAGTCTTTTTTTAAAAAAATTATTTATTTATTTATTTATTTATTTATTTATTTATTTATTTATTTATTATAGTCACAGAGAGAGAGAGAGAGAGAGAGAGAGAGACAGAGACACAGGCAGAGGGAGAAGCGGGCTCCATGCACCGGGAGCCCGATGTGGGATTTGATCCCGGGTCTCCAGGATCACGCCCGGGGCCAAAGGCAGGTGCCAAACTGCTGCACCACCCAGGGATCCCCTGGGCAGTCTTTTTGGAACATGATTTTACTTCAGTTGTTTTTGGGAAAGGATTTTATTTTAAGATTATTTATTTATTTGAGAGAGAGGGATAGAGAGCCTGAAGGGAGTTGGGGGGGTGGGCAGAGGGAGAAGCAGATGAGTCCAGTCATGGGGCTCAGTTCCAGGACCTGAGCCGAAGGCAGATACTTCACTGACTGAGCCACCCAAGTGTCCCAGAAAAGGATTTAAAAATTTATTTATTTATTTAAAAGATTTTATTTATTTATTTAGAGCATGGGTTGAAGGAAGGGGCAGGAGGAGGAGGAGAAAGAATCTCAAGCAGACTCTATGTTGAGCGCAGGGCCCAACACAGGCCTGGATCTCACAATCCTGAGATCATGACCTGAGCTGAAACCAAGAGTTAGATTCTTAACCAACTAAGCCACCCAGGCACCCCAAGGATTTTAAAATTTAAACAAATATGCATATTATGGAATAGAATACCAAATTTACATTTCTTTTTAAGATGGAGCATGAGACTTCAAAGGAGTCATTTACTTTCTATAATTGAGGGTCAGAATCAGGCCAAATTTGCCTAAGGTAGGGGAATATTCCCCCCCTTTAAGATTAGTCTCCTGAAGCCTAAGCATTTGGTTTTTTAGGAAATATTAATATTTGAAGTTCTTGGATCAATAGTTTTAGCGAAATTCATCAAAATTTTGAAATAGGGAGCCCGGGTGGCTCAGTGGTTTGGCACCATCTTTGGCCTGGGGCCTGATCCTGGAGACCTGGGATTGAGTCTCGTGTCAGGCTCCCTGCATGGAGCCTGCTTCCCCCTCTGCCCGTGTCTCTGCCTCTCTCTCTCTGTGTGTCTCATGAATAAATAAGTAAAATCTTAAAATATTTTTTTTTTTTTTTTTTTAATTTTTATTTATTTATGATAGTTACAGAGAGAGAGAGAGGCAGAGACACAGGCAGAGGGAGAAGCAGGCTCCATGCACCAGGAGCCCGATGTGGGATTCGATCCTGGGTCTCCAGGATCACGCCCTGGGCCAAAGGCAGGCGCCAAACCGCTGCGCCACCCAGGGATCCCTTAAAATATTTTTTTGAAATAAAAATAGTAAATATGTTCATGTTAGAAGAATGATACTATCTATATACAATTTTTCATCAAAGTATCTCTGTCCAGCTCGGAAACAGGTACTTTGAGTTTAGTGTAGATCAACCACTGTAGCCGTTATTTTTTTTCCATTAAATTGGAAAATTATAACTTGTGATTATTGGTTGTTGGAATAACAAGTGTTTGACTCTGTTTAATAGCTTTAGATATTTGTATTGAATATAACTGAAAAATTATGAAGAGATTTTTCTTTGACAGCTACTTTTAATGCTTTGTCAGATGTTAAGTTGATGCACATTATTAAGCAATAACTGGAAGATTGAATGTACCATCCTAGGAGTTAGGGGCAAGTAGCTTCCTATTTTACTACTGGGTTGTGCTTGTTCCAGAAAATATTATTAATTTTTTTTCTGTGATGTGTGTGTGTGTGTGTGTGTGTGTGTGTGTATGTGTTAGAGAGGGGCAGAAGGAGGAATACTATTTCTGTATTTTTCTTTTGGGGGGGCATATAGTTTTTTTTTTTTTTTTTTGGTTATAAGTCTTCCTAATTGCAAAAGATTACAAATAAAGTTGAAGTGCTCTTTGCACTACTCCATGATCCAGTTCTCCCCTCTCTAGAATTTACTACTATATTGTGTTGATTTATACTTTGTGTATATACTCTTTCTCTTATAGATGTGTCTTAACCACATGTATGATGTTTCAGTGTATAAAGGTCAGTTTATCTTTTTCTACTACAGAAGAACACTTAGTTTGTTTCCATATTTTGTTTAATTGTTACAAACTGTACTTCAAGAAGCAAGTATTTGCATGAATTCTCTAGTTTTTATCTCCAACTTAAAATATATTGTGAAACATATATGCAAGAGTATATGAGGGATGCCTGGGTGGCTCAATGGTTGAGCATTTGCATTTGGCTCAGATTGTGATCCCAGGGTCCTGGGATTGAGTTCCACATGGGTCTCCCCATGGGAACCCTGCTTCTCCCTCTCTCTATGTCCCTGACTCGCTTTCTCTGTGTCTCTCATGGATAAATAAATAAAATCTTTAAAAAAAATGAAACCTTTATACTGTTCATAGTTTAAAAAGTAATACTGTGACCATTTGTTGTTCTAAATTCAGATTAAAGAAGTACAACTTTGCCAGGGTGCCATGGTGCCATGGTGCCTCAGTTGGTTGAGCCCAGCTCTTGGCTTCTGCTCATGTCATGATCTCATGGTGGTGAGATCGAGCCCCATGTCATGCTTTGCACTTAGCAGGGAGTCTGCTGTAACTCTCCTTCTGCCTGCGTATGCTCTCCTGTTTATGCTCTCTCTCTCAAATAAACGAAATTTAAAAAATAAAGTACAACTTTACCAATACCTTAGAAACCCTGTTTGGCCCAAGTCGCATTCCTTTTCTTATCATTATTTACCGCTATCCTGAATTATATGGGAAATTTTCCTTTACTTTTCTTTATAAGTATGTCTCCTTACACTGTTGTTTTGTTTGCCTCTTTCTGATCTCCAGATAGTGGAATAATACTGTAAGTATTTTTCTAACTTCTTTTGTAAGCATTTTTTCCCCCAGTGTTATCCATGGCATTGTATACAGTTCATTCAATTTTACTGCTATAGGTATTTTATTATTTGAATACACCACAGTTTATTTATCCATGTTATCAGTGACAACATTTGAGTTGGTTCTGTTTTTTTTTTTTTTTTTTTTGCTGTTACTAACAATGCTCATGTACATGCCTCTTATACATATGCAAGAATTTAGAGTGTATAACTGAGAGAAGGATGAGGAAATGGGCTTCTTTAGTTTTATGAGATGGCAAATTGTTTTTTTAAAGTGATCCAACCAGTTGACACTCCCACCAGCAGTGTGTAGTGTTCCTATTGCTCTGTGTCCTTGCCAGTGCTTGGTATTGTCCGTCTTTTAAATTTTTACCTATCTTGTGGGTAAGAAATGGTATAGTATTATAATTTGAATCTGTATTTCCTTGACTACCAGTGAGGTTCAGCTTTTCATGTATCCATGGACTGTTTCTTATTCTGTGAGGTAAGTGTCTATATATATTTTTGCTCTTTTTTCTATTTGGGTTGTTTGACTTTTCCTGATTGATTCACAGTAATTTTTATATGGTTTATATGTAATTCTTTTTTTTTTTTTTTGTAATTCTTGATATTTACATGTTATTAGTATCTTTTCCAATTTATGATTGGATTTTTTATCCTCTTCATGTATCTTTTAATGATTGAAGTTCTTAATTTTAATGTTGCTGAATTTATCAGTCTTTTATGATTTGTAGTTTTTATTTTTGGCGTGTATCATTCCTTTCCTTTCCTGGTGTTGTTAAGATATTCTCCTATATTATTTTCTAAAGTTGTCATTGGGCTGTGTGTGTGTGTGTGTATGTATGTGTGTGTTGGGAGGGGCTTGTTTTAGTTTTCATTTTCACACTGAAGTCTCTCTAATCCACATTGATTTACTTTTGTGTAAGGATTCACTTTAATTTTTTTTCTATATGATAACAAATAACTGATTGTTCCAGCTTATTTATTGAATAATTCATTCTTCCTCTGTGATCTGCAGTGCTTGCTCAGTTGAAAAATAAGTGTCATTATATACGTCGGCTTAGTTCTCTGTTCTGTTATCTGTCCTGGTCCCAGTAACCGCTTGATTATTTATCCCAATTAGTATGACTTTTAGTAAGTCTTTAATAATTAGCATAGCAACCCCCCCAGCGTTTTCTTCAAGAAAAGTCATGTCAGCCCTTTTCTTTTTCTTTTTTTCTTTTTTTTTTAAAGACTTTATTTACTCATGAGAGACACAGAGAGAGAGAGGCAGAGACATAAGCAGAGAGAGAAGCAGGCTACATGCAGGGAGCCCAATGTGGGACTCGATCCCGGGTCTCCAGGATCATGCCTTGGGCTGAAGGCACTCAACTGCTGAACCACCCAGATGTCTCAGCAGTCCTTTTCCATATTGGTTTTAGAATCAGCTTACTGATTTTCTTTTTTTTTTAAACATTTTTAAAAATTTTTATTTATTTATGATAGTCACACAGAGAGAGAGGCAGAGACATAGGCAGAGGGAGAAGCAGGCTCCATGCACCAGGAGCCTGACGTGGGATTCGATCCCGGGTCTCCAGGATCACACCCTGGGCCAAAGGCAGGCGCTAAACTGCTCACCACCCGGGGATCCCAGCTTACTGATTTTCATAAACAGTGGTGGTAGGGTTTTGACTGTGATTGCATGGAGTCTTTGGATCAAGTTGCAGAATACTGACATCATGATATTGAGGCTTCCTTTTAAAGAATATACCTTTCTATTTTATCTTTTAAAAGTTTATTTCAATCATTTTTATAGTTTTCTCCTTATATAAGGTACTTGCATCAAATGTCAGAATTTTTCCTGGAAATTTTTTGTTGCACTTTTTATATGGCATTTATAAAAAATAGCATTTTCTGATTGTATATAGAAATGTAGGGACGCCTGGATAGCTCAGCGGTTGAGCATCTGCCTTTGGCCCAGGGCATGATCCTGGAGTCCTGGGATCGAGTCCCACATCAGGCTCCCAGCACAGAGCCTGCTTTTCCCTCTGCCTGTGTCTCTGCCTTTCTCTCTGTGTCTCTCATGAATAAATGAATAAAATCTTAAAAAAAAAAAAAAAGAAATGTAACTTTTGTATTTTGTATCCAATAACTTCACTTTTGTTGATTTATTTCTAGATTTTTTTTTCTGATTTTTTTGTAAAGTCATGAATCATCTGTAAATAGTTGCAATTTTATTTCTTCATTTTCAATTTTTATAACTTTTCTTTGTGAACTCATTGAGGTTTTTCAGTGTTGAATGGAAGTGGGCATCTGGCAGTGGGCATCTGTGTAGTGGTAGTGGGCATCTGTGTCTTGTTTTTGATCTTTTTAAAATTTTAATTTTACCTTTATTTTTTAAAAAGATTTTATTTATTTGACAGAGCACAAGCAGGGGGATCAGCAGGCAGAGGGAAAGAGAGAAGCAGGCTCCCTGCTGAGCAAGGAGCCCGATGAGGGGCTCGATTCCAGGACTGTGGGATCATGACCTGAGCCGAAGGCAGACGCTTAATTAACTGAGCTACCTAAGCACCTCCTTTTAAAAAGTTTTAAAAAATATTTTATTTATTTATTTGAGAGAGAGCAGGGGTGGGGGAGAGGGGAGGAGCAGAGGGAGAAGGACAAGCAGACGCAACGCTGAGCGCGGAACCTGACACAGGGCTCAGTCCCATGACTCTGAGATCATGACCTGAACTGAAATCAAGAGTCAAATGCTTAACTAAATGAGCCACCCAGATGCCTCTTGTTTCTTAAAAAGAAAACTTTTAGGGTAGCCCAGGTGGCTCAGCAGTTTTAGTGCTGCCTTCAGTTCAGGGCGTGATCTTGGAGACCCAGGATCGAGTCCCACATCAGGCTCCCTGCATGGAGCCTGTTTCTCCCTCTGCCTGTGTCTGTGCCTCTCTCTCTCTCTCTGTCTCTCATGAGTAAATAAGTAATAAATATAGTATTTATAAGTTTTTTTTTTTTTTTTTTAAATAAATGCTCTTGGGGCGCCTGGGTGGCAAAGTTGGTTAAGCACCTGACTCAGTTTCAGCTTAGGTCATGATCTCTCAGGGTCATGGAATTGAGCTCTGTGTTGGACTCTGGCCTTAAGCTCAAGTGTGCTTGGGATTCTTTCCCTCTTCCTCTCCCTCTCTGTTCCTCCCCCACTCATGCGTGTGCTCTTGCTTGGTCATTTGCTCTATAAAATAAATAAAATCTTAAAAAATATTTCTATTAAGGAAGTTCTTGATTGCTAAGTGAAAAAATTCTTGAATAGATGTTGAGTATTATCAAATGCTTATTCGGTCTTCATTGAAGTAATTGTATAATTTTTCTTTCTTTAGTCTGTTTATACTGTTTATCATTATTTTATCATTTTCTGATTTCTAATAATCACATTAACCTTGGGTTCCTGGGGCAGTTCTTGGGTGAAATGTACAAATTAAAAAAAATTACTGGGCAGCCCGGGTGGCTTAGTGGTTTAGCGCCCCCAGGGTGTGATCCTGGAGACCCGGGATCGAGTCCCACGTCGGGCTCCCTGCATGGAGCCTGCTTCTCCCTCTGCCTGTGTCTGTGCCCCTCTCTCTGTGTCTCTCATGAGTAAATAAATAAAATCTTTAAAAAAAAAATTACTGAATTAAACTTGCTGTTATTTTGTTTAGGATGTTTGCATTTATGTTTATAAATAAGAATTATAATTTACCTTTCTTGTGTAATCCTTGTCTGGATTCCATATCAAGGTTATTCTAGCTATGTAAAATCAATTGGAGAACTAATCTTTTTATGTTCTTTGCATGTTTGTGTAGTATTGGAATTCTATGTTGGTTCACAGTTTGGCAGAATTCCCCAATATAACCATCTGGACTTAGTACTTTCTTTGCAGGAAAATTTTAAACCACTGATTTCAGTTCCTGAATTGTCTGTTCTGATT
Organism: Canis aureus; assembly: GCF_053574225.1. NCBI lineage: Eukaryota > Metazoa > Chordata > Mammalia > Carnivora > Canidae > Canis > Canis aureus. The sequence goes on from NC_135626.1 coordinate 19,451,699, forward strand.
CTTTTTTTTTTTTTTAATTTTTTTAATTTTTTTAATTTTAATTTTTATTTTTATTTTTTTGATTCTTTTTTCTTAAACGCATTTTGATAAATTGTATTTTTCTCAGAATGTCCATTTCAATCAGAAGTTGTTCATGGTACCTTTTTATGATCTGTTTAATCTGTGGGAACTGAAATGATAGTCTGTTTTTTTGCTCCTTATGTTTATTTGTTCCTTTGCTTTGTCTTGATTTTTTTGTGTTTCATTTGTTTTTTCAAAGAAACAGTTCTTAGCTTTGTTAATTTTAATGCCTGCTTTCTGTTTTGTTAATTTTGCTCTTACCATTTTTCTTCTTTGGGTTTGTTCTGATGTTCTTTTTTCCTGACTTTTACTTTTTAATTGTGGTAAGATATACATAACATAAATTATACCATCTAAACAATTTTTAGGTGAATAGTTTAGTAGTGTTAAGTACATTTACACCGTTGTGCATCCAATCTCCAGAACTCTTTTCATCTTGCAAAACTCAAACTTTATTCCCATTAAATGACTTTTTCCTTATTTCTTCTCCCCCTAGCCCTTGGCAGTCAACATTTTACTTTCTGTGTTTCTAAATTTGATTATTTTGGGTACCTCATATAAGTGGAATCATACAGTGTTTGTCTTCTTATGACTTCTTATTTCACTTAGCATATCTTCAAGGTTTATCCATGTTGTAACATTTGTGAGAATTTCCTTTTTTAAGGTTGAATGATATTCCATTGAATGTATATCCCATGTTTTCGATATCCATTCATCTGTTGGTGGACACTTTGGTTACTTACACCTTTTGGCTATTGTGAATAATGCTACTGTGAACATGGGTATGCCAGATACGTTTTTGAGGCCCTGTTTTCAGTTCTTTTGGGTATATATCCATAGGTGGAATTATGTATCATATGGTAATTCAATTTTGTTGTTGTTGATCACATTTGTCAATTTGTTTTTTGAGAGGAGATTTTAAAGAATATAACACTCCATTGACTTCTGCTCATGGTAATTCTGTTTTTAATTTTTTGAGGAGTCACTATGCTGTTTTTCATAGCAGCTGCACCATTTTATATTCCCATGAATAATGCTCAAGAGTTTCAGTTTCTCTAAATCCTCAACAACATGTTTCCTGTGTGTGTGTGTTTTGATAGTTGCTATATTAGTGGTTGTGAGGTGATTTTCTGACATTCTAAGTTATATATAAGCTCATTAATTGCGAATATTTGTTTATGAATGTAAGTATACAAAAACATAAATTTATTAAATTCTGCTTTAGTTGTATCTCACAGGTTTTCATAATTAGCTTTTCAATATTTTGCAACTCTAGATGTTTTCTGCTTTCCTTTATGACTTCTTTCAGCCAGTTTCTAATTTTTCATTTTTTTAAAAAAGATTTTATGTATTTTTTCATGAGAGACACACAAAGAGAAGCAGAGACATAGGCAGAGGGAGAAGATCTCCCTCTGCAGATCTCCCTGCAGGAATCCCAATGCAAGGTTCGATCCTAGGACTCTGGGATCATGACCTGAGCCAAAGGCAAAGGCTCAACCACTGAGCCACCCAGGTGCCCTTAGCCAGGGTTTCTTGATTTTCATGTTTTCCTTTGGTTATTCATTTCTTTTTTTTTTTTTTTTAAGATTTTATTTGAGAGAGCAAGAGAGTGTGCAAGGGGGGGGGGCAGTGGGAGAAATAGACTTCCCCCCCTGAGCAGGGAGCCCCACTTGGGACTTGATCCCAGGACCCTGAGATCATGACCCAAGCTGATGGCAGATGCTTAACCAACTCAGCCACCCAGGCATTTCTATCTTAATTGTATTGTGGCCAGTGAATACGGGTTTTATGATGCTAGCGCTTTCAATTTAAAGTTGGCTTATGAGCTAACATTAGCATTATTGCTGTTGTATTTATTGCTATGTAACAAATTTCCCCAAATATAGCAGTTTTGGACAACAAACATTATCTCATAAAATGTCTTGAGTGTCAGAAATCCAGTAGCAGTTTAGTTAGGTGTTTCTGGCTCAGAGTCTTTCATGAGATTCTAGTCAAGCTCTTGGCTGGGGCTGCTGTAATCTGAAAGCTTGTCGGAGGTTGGAAGATTTACTTCCAAGCTAATCATTTACACAGGTATTGGCAGGAGGCCCCAGTTTTGCTAGCTGTTTGCCAGAAGTCTCTCTACATGGGCCTCTCTGTAGGGCTGCTTGTAACATGGCAGCTAGCACCTTCCAGAGTTAGTGATCTGAGAGAAGCCACAGTCTTTTATGACCCTTGGAAGTGACCTACCTTCCATTATACTTTTTGCCATAATGTGTTTGTCATGCAGAAGAACCTCGGTAATATAGAATGGGAGAGAATTACATAGGGCATGGACAGCAGAAATCAGGGATCATTAGGGATCACTTTGGAGTCTGACTATCCAAACATACAGCCCTACTTTTGTAAAGATTACATGTGTTCTTGAAGATTGTATGTAGTCACTAGTTCTTGGGTATGATTTTTGCATGTCATTTGATCAAGTTTATTAATTAAGCAGTTCAATTTTTCTGAATTCTGATTGATTTATCTTTTGTCTCCTAGATCTTATTACTTGAGATTTATATTAAAAGTTTCAGTGTATTGGTAAATTTGTAACTTTTTCTTATAGATGTGTCAGTTTTGGGGTGTGTGTGTTATTAGTGCGTAGAGGTTTAAAATATCTTCCAGGTGATTTGAATTTTAAATCCTTTTTTACTGCTCTTATTTCTGGTGCTTTTTCCTAAGTTTGCTTCATTTTCTTTTGTTTTATATTTGCTTTTTAGATTTTTTTTTTTTACTCTTTGATCATCGATCTTTCTGTGCTCTTATGTTAGTGTTTTATAAATAGCACATATGTAACCAAAGTTTTTATCCTTCTAAGTGATTTAGCCCATTTATATTCATTGTGATTGCTGATATATTTGAATTCACTTCTGCCATTATATGCTTTTTATATGCCTAACTTTTTCAGTATTTTCTTGTTGAATCTCCCAGACTTTCTGAGTTCATTTTTCTTCTGGCTTGAAGCATATTTTTTAGAATTTCAGAAACTTTGGTGAAGATGTGTTGTGGTAATTGCCCTTATTTTCCTTTCTTTGAAAGTGTCTTTATTTCCCTTTATTCTTGAATGACAATTTTGCTGGATCTATAGAATTCTAGGCATTGTTTTTATTTCAGTATGTTAACTATCTTTTTGAGCTCTACCATTATTGTTGAAAATTTAGTTGCTAGTAATTGTCATCACCTTAAAGATGGTGTTTCTTTTATTATTCCCTTGATAATTTATTCCTTTCATGTTCATTTCTTTATTTCTTCCTCTTCCTTCACATGTTAGAGTTGACTGTGTAATTTTTTTTTAAGATTTATTTTTTCATTTGGGGTGGGGGAGATAAAGTGAATGTGTATGCATGAATGAGAGGGGTGAAGGGAGAGGGAAAGGGAGCGAGAACCTCAAGCATATTCTGCACTGGGCATGGAGTCCGATGTGGGGCTCTCTCTCACAACTCTTAGAACACAACCTGAGCTGAAACCAAGAGTTGGACGCTGAACCTGTTCTGGCACCCAGATGTCCCGCTCATGTAATTTTTTTTTTTTTCCCGCTCATGTAATTTTTAAAGTCTCTTCCCCCTGACAGTGTTTCCTTTTGTACTTTTTGTTGGGGAGGGTCTAAACTTTATCTTCCAGCTCTTTTTTTTTTAATTTTTAAAGATTTTATTTAGTTATTCATGAGAGACACACACACACAGAGACAGAGATACAGGCAGAGGGAGAAGCAGGCTCCATGCAGGAAGCTTGATGTGGGACTCGATCCCGGGTTTCCAAGACCACACCATGGGCTGAAGGTGGCGCTAAACCGCTGAGCCACCGGGGCTGCCCTCTTCCAGCTCTTTAATGTTTTATCTATCTGTGCGGGGTTAACCTAGCAGGCCTGAGAATGTTACCCTTAAACTTGGAAGGATGAACTTTGGCTGGTGTCTAGGAACTTGCAGTTTGGAGGAGTTCCCACCATTCCTCAATTAGAATTGCTCCTTGTGTTATTCTGTTCACCTAAACTATGCAAAGATGATTCATGCTGAATATCTGCTTTTTATCTGGGTGTCTTGAATGTTGTTATATGTTAGGCAGAGGATGCCTCCAATATAAAGCCTGATAACCAAGTTTCTAGTGAACTTACCTGGTAGAGAGTATTTCATATTTGCTGTCACAGCTCATTGCTGGTGGAATTTAGTATGGCCCGTCTGACACCATTGAGAGAAGACTCTTGGAAGCTTGTGTCTGGTTTCCTCTGACCTTGCACCTTTTCCTTTCGTTGATTGTGCTTTTTATCCTTTTATTCTAATAAATCATAGCTGTGAATGTGACTATACCTTGAGTCTTAGGAGTCTTTCTAGCAAACCACAGAACTTGGAGGTGGTGTTGGGGACTTGTGACATAGTCCTATTTAACTTTTTAAGTGTTCTTTGTACTCATTTGCTCTCTATTCCTTTCTAAGATAGCATCCTCTGGGATGCCTGGGTGGCTCAGTGCTTGAGCATCTGCCTTTGGCTCAGGGCGTGAACCCAGTCTGGGGATCGAGTCCTACATTGGGCTCCCTGCGAGGAGCCTGGTGCTCCCTCTGTGTTTCTGTCTCTCTCTCTCTTTGTGTCTCTTATGAATAAATAAATAAAATCTTAAAAAAATAGCATACTTTAAAATCATTCCTAATGTCTTTTAGGATGTTAATTAACTTTTTTGTGTGTGCAGGAAGTTTCTTTTCATTCCTGCATTATCTTTTTTCTCAAAATTAATTTGTGTATGTTTACTTGGTTCCTTTTCTTTCATGCTAGTAGCCTTCCTTCTGTCTGGTGAATCTAAGCTGTCCTCATTTTATTTTTGGTATTTTTATTTCTTTAAAGATTTAATTTAAATGACAGAGGACGGCAGGGGGAGCAGCAGGCAGAGGCAGAGCGGGAGCCTGATGCAGGACATTGATCCCAGGACTGTGGGATCAGGACCTGAGTCAAAGACTGATGCTTAACTGACTGAGCCACCCAGGCATCATTTTAGGCTGTCTTCATTTTAAACATTTACTCTTAAATGTGAGAAAATAGGAAGCTCACGAGCATGGGCTTTACCCTAAAGATGAATTGGTGGTGAATTAGATTCATTGTTGAAAGCCCTCCAAATGCAGCTCTTTTCTGGGGGAATTCAGATTCTCCAGGAAAATATTGCCCAATTGCCTCCCTGGGATGTTATATATCTGGTTCCAGGTTTCTGAGAGCTAGAGGGAGGGAAGAGACTGGTGGTTTATGGTATGGAGATTTTCACTCATTTAGGAAGTAATAGAATTATTGTGGAAGTAGTATTTTATGGTTCAAGTTTGTAAAATATAAAGGAAATGGCTGATTGATGATTTCAGAGAGAGAAAAAAAACTATAGCAAGAACCACCTGTTGTTCTTGGGCTATAGTTTGAGGCACACTGCTATTAGATAATAAAGAGGTTGCTATTAAGGGAGATAGGAGAGTCAGTGTAACACACTAGTTCATTCTTTTATTCAGCAAGCATTTATTAATTGCCTTTTAAAACTCCTGACCCTGAGATATAAAACAGGTTATAAGAAAAATTCCTTCTCTACTCCCGTGGAACTTGCATTCTTACTTGATGATGCGTATTAAGGTCATCTGATTATTTAATTACAATTGATTTAAAAACGATATAGGAGAGGTTGAGGAGGCTAACAGCATGTAGGGGAGACCTGCTCTGGGGTTCAGGGATGTCATCTCTGAAAGTATAAATTAGGAAAGGGGTAAGAGAATGAAAGGAGAGTGGCAGAAAATGAAACTAAGAGATTAGTCAGGATACTAATACTTAATCAGAGATTAATCAGAGATTAAATGAGGTATACAGTACATGTTTAGTGCCTGGTATTTGTGCTCAATAAGTGTTAACTAGTTATATTTTTATAGGAATATTGTACTGGCTGATCAAATAGAAAACCTAGTATTTAATTTATAAACATAAAAGTTTTATGTCTACAGTAAAACAACATACCCATAGAATCATTACTAAAAAAGTTCTCATAGAAATTTTGGTGTTTGAAAAGTATTGCTGGGGCAAAGATCATGTTTGCCTTCTTCAATTATATCTCTAGCACATCATATAAGTGCTTGACACATAGAAAGTACTGAATCTCTTTTGAAGAATATCTGAAATGGGTTCTAGAAATTCTTGGTAACCTAGAGTCTGGGAAAGATCTATAATTTCAGGTACAAGAAATATTCTACTTTTTTTCCTTGCTGAGGAGCTTGTTTGGTGGAATTATAATGTGGCCTTTTGATTAAAATATAGATATTATCTTTGTCATATGCCTTTTCAATGGCCATCAAGTATCTGTTAGGATAAAGTCTTATTTTTTCTTTTCTTGGGGTGTCTGTGATTAGTGCTTTCTAGCCCTCTAGCACTTAGACCTACAGTACATTAGTTATCTATTGCTGTGAAACAAATTACTTCAAAACTTAGCAGCTTAAAACCGCAGATGTTTATTATCACACAGTTCTGTGGGTCAGGAATGGGAGAGTGGCTTAGCTGTGTGCTTCTGGTTCGTGGTCTCTCTTGAGGTTGTAGTCAAACTGTTGCCTGGAGTTGCAAGCTTCCAAAAGCTTGACTGGGAGGAGGATATACTTCAAAAGAAGTTCACTTACCTGACTGTTGGCTGGAAGCCTTATAATTCCTTACCATGAAGGCCTCTCCGTAGATGGCCTGAGTGTTCTCACAACATTCTCTCTTGGCTTTCTCTAGAGCAAGTGGGGTATGTGTGTGTGTGTGTGTGTGTGTGTGTGTGTGTGTGTGTGACACAGGGAGACGGAATGAGAACACAAGCCAGTCAAAGATGAAATCCTTTGTTTTGGTAACCTGATCTTGGAAGAGACATAGGATTATTTCTGCCACATTCTAGTAGTAGAATGATCAGTCCTCTTGTAATGTGGGGACCTGTGAATATCAGGAAGTGTGGCTCACTGGGAGCCATCTAGGAGACTGCTCCATGCTCTGTCAGTGGTATCAACTTCTTCCAGTTTAAAATAGTACTCGAGGGCATCCCGGGTGGCTCAGCGGTTTAGCTCCGCCTGCAGCCCAGCGTGTGATCCTGGAGACCTGGGATCGAGTCCCACGTCAGGCTCCCTGCATGGAGCCTGCTTCTCCCTCTACCTGTGTCTCTGCCCCCCTCTCTCTCTCTCTCTCTCTCTCTCTCTCTGTGTATCTCTCATGAATAAATAAATAAAATCTTAAAAAAATAGTACTCGATTAATATTTGTGTGCTGGTTCTGTTGGAAATTGAGATATCCCAATTTCTGAGCTTGCTAGTTTGGCATTTTTGGTACTCTCTTCTCCTTGCCTTATCTACTTTCCCTTTCTTGTCCTTCTTATAATTCCCAGATTTATTCAGAAAATAATAGCTCAGTGTTTTCATGAGATAGTACTTTCAACCTTAACAGAAAATTGGGTTAGATGCTTATATATTTCTAGATCCTGTTAAGTTGTAAACCTCAAAAAAAAATTGTAAACCTCAGTCTTTTTTTTTCTTTAAGATTTTATTTATTCATGAGAGAGACACAGAAAGAGGCAGAGACATCTGCCAGAGGCAGAGGGAGAAGCAGGCTCTCTGTGGGGAGTCTGATGCAGGACTCAATCCCAGGACCCTGGATCACAACCTGAGCCGAAGGCAGATGCTCAACCACTGAGCCACCCAGGTGCCCTAATCCTCAGTCTTTTATAGTAATATGTATGATGATACCGTTATATTATTGTGATACCACCATGGTTTTAAGTCTTCAAGTAAAAGTGAATAAAATAAATAAACGTGTTATTTGTAGGTTTGCTTTTACTTGTATATGGTTGTTGATAGTTAAATGTTGTATTAAAGAATAAATGATTGCTGGTTTTTAGCATTTAAGGATAGAGAACATAGACCTTCTCCATAAACTAAAAAACAGGAGATTTTTGTTCAAATTTAGGAACAAAAAATTATTTTGTAGTTTTTGGAGATACCTTTCTTCCTGAATCCTGAGTTTGAGCATCATATTTTGGAAAGCTGAATTATACTAAGGGTAGTGCAGTCGCCAACCTCTGAATGGGTTATATGCTGATACTTCACTTTGTAAGTTTGTGTAGATCTTGGGTAATTTTTCCTTCTAGAAATGCTGTTGTAAATAGCTGTAGGTTTTCTTCCTATATGCCTTCTAAACTGATACCTGTACAAAACCTGTTTAACAAATGTTGATTGAATTAGAACTCAACCAAAATTTTAAAATCTTTTTAAAAATCTTGAGGCAATCATAAACTTTCAGAGAAGTTACAGTAAAGCACAAAGTATGATTTCCTGAACCATTTGACTGTAAGTTGCTGATATAATACCATCACCCCTGAATACTTCACTATCTTTCCTGCGAATTAAAATGTTTTACATTACCTACAATATACCTATCAAAGTCAGGAAATTAACAGTGCTATGTTACTACTACTGTCTTGTTTTCAGGCCCCATTCAAGTTTTATCAATTGTCCTAAGAATGTCCTATGTATCTAAAGGATCAGTGCAGAATCACATTATGTTTGTCATGTATCTTGTTGCTTTCCTTCTGGGATGGTATGTATTTCCTTGACTTTAATAACCCTGGCACTTAAAAAAAATTTTTTTAAAGTAATCTCTATGCCCAGTGTGAGGCTTGTATGATCCCAAGATCAAGAGTTGCATACTCAGAAGAATGAGCCAGCCAGGTGCCCCAGTAACCCTAGCACTTTTGAAGGCTGTATCATGTGTTTTGTAGATTATTCCTCAATTTATGTTTGTTTAATATTTCCTCCTGATTATGTTCATGTTATGTATATTTGATAGGATTTCAGATGCAGTGCTGTATTCTTACTATACCAGATGGTACAATTTAGATTATTTCATTACTAATGATGCTGATTTTGATTATTTAGGATGATGAACCAAGCCTCTGTTGTTAGGTTACTCTTTCCCCTTATAAACACACACAATCTATGGGGGTGCTTAGAGACTATGTAAGTATCTAATTCTGCATCAAGCTTTCAGTTTATTCAAGTATTCTTATGAGTACAGACTAATTGCTTGTCTTATTCAGTGAATGATAATCTTTTTCATTATTTGTTTTCATGCTAAAATTGTTCCATATTTGGCTAGTGAGAACTCCTTCAGTCTAGCCTCTATGTCCTTTTGACATATCTTCATCATTCTTTGAGCATTTCCTTTGTTTCTGGCATAACAGAATGTTCCAGGCTTCTCAGAACTTTCCTTGTGTTTCAGAAATGGAATCAGCTATTTCTCTGAGGAGCTCTGGTTCTTTTTAAAGCAGAATGGTGTTTAGAAACCAAGATCTGAGGGCTAGGTGCACTCATTATTATTGAGTTGTCATTGTTTCTAAGTTCTCAAGGTAGTGAACTGGGGAAGGGAATAAATGTGTTCTAACCACCTATCTGTATGTGTACATATTTCTATTATTTATTTCCATATTTCTCTGTATTGAAAACTGTGTTCACACAACCTCTAATTTTAGTTTAACACCAGAGGGTTCTTTATGCTTTTCTCCCTTTCTTTATTTGTAACTTCTTTGATCAAAAGAAACCTGGCTCTCCTTATTCTTACTTATTTGATCAGTCCTCTTAGATAACTGATCTCCCATCATTGTCATTCGCCACTACGACTTGCTCCTAAGCACAACAGATGCCCTCCTCACTCTGCTTGAGCTGTTATCCCCGAAATACCACCTCTACCCTGTGTGGATGCCCTTCTTTCCTTGCATAGGCTTATATTCTCTACCCAGTGCTGCTTCTCAGTGTGGACATTTTCCTCACCCTGTTTAGACTCTGTGCTAGAACATGCCCCTTCCCATCGTGCAGAAGCCCAACACCCCTTGCTGGGCCCCACTGTCTTGTCTCTTTATATCTCACTCTTGCTTTGATACCCAGTTCTGGGGTGGACAGAACACCTTCCTTACCCCATTTGGGCTCTGACACCCTATGTGGCCTTCTCTCCTACGTACATACCGTTCTCACCATTGCTTGGATTCGAATATCCTGTGCCTGGCTACTCTCTCCATGGGAGCCTTTCTTTACCTTATTCATGCTCTGACACCCTTCACTGGGTTGCTTTCCACACATGTACAGCCTTTTCACCTTGCTTATGCTACATTTCTTCCACACAGGTGCCTTAATCATCCTGCTCTGACTCCTACATCCCTTTCTGCCCCAGTACACACACAAATGCCTAATTTGCTTTGCCCTTCCTGATGGATTTTGCACTGAATTATTATACTGAAGGGAAGACAGAGGAGGAGAAAATGAAGAGCCAGCATTTTTTATGGGAACAATGTGATCCAAATTTATGTTTGACAGAAATAAATCTTTCCCTGCTGTGGTAGTAGGTATCTGGAGAATCTGGAAAGGACCTTTGGGAATCTGCTTTTGGAACTTTGTAAGTGGTTAGGACTCCTGGTATAAATAGGTTCTTTATTTGTGAATCAGGGACTTCTGTGTATGGAAAAACTTGGGTAATCTCTAAGTTCAGAATAGTAGGAAGGGAAGAAACTAAAAGCAAGAAGCATTTAAGGGAGGATTGATGTTGGAATTCACTTCTAGGGAAAACTGATTTGACTCCATGCTAATCTCCATGCTTCCAAGCATCAGTATTAAAAACAATAGCAACAATTGATTGATTTTTCATCTGCTTTATGAGCTTGTCTTTACATTTCAGAATGTTATCACATATTTCCCTAATTTTAATCCTTCATATATGTCATTTTAGCTGCATACTACGTCATTTACCTTGTGTCACAACTTTAAGTTTAGCCTTGTCAAAGGCATAGAATATCTTTGTAATCATAAGATTGATGTGATAATTATTTTTAAATTGAATGTAAAACTGAACATTTTTAAAGTTCATTAGGTACCTAAAGTTCATTAGGTATATATATTATATAATATAAAGTCATATTATATACCAATGGTGTGGGGTGTACTTTGGGAAAAATGTCAGTATAACTAGTATAAATATTTATATGTTTTCCTGATTTATGTTTGTTACTTGGTATTGAGAGCTTATGGGGTTCTATTTTCTAATATGATTTTTTCTAGTTTCTTTGCAGAGTGTAATTTTTTTCCTGTTTTTTTTCCTCTCATTTATGATAATTTATATTAAGTGAAGTTTAACATCATCCCTATCCCATCATAATGTGAGGGGCCTTTTAGAAACTGGTTTAAATGTACACAGAGACAAAATTTCTAGCTTGTGACCTTTTGAAGAATTTTCTGAGTGCAGCTAGAAACAAAGTATCCATTGTTTGCAGTGCTTTGCTTAATGTTATTCCTTGTCTTGCTAAATCTGTATATTAAATTGCTAACAGATTGTTAATACAGATCATTATTAAAAGGGGATTATTTTTCATGTATTTTAGACTCTTTATATTTCTGCCATAATATCTATTCAAAGATTTATTTAAGGTAGAATGGAATGTTTAAAAAATAGTTTTAACTTAACTTTTTCCCAACTGAGAAAGTAATATGTGCCAACTGGAAATAAGAGAAACTAGGGGCACCTGGGTGGCTCAGTGGTTGAGCATCTGCTTTGGGCTCAGGTCATGATCCTGGGGTCCTGGGATCGAGTCCCGCATCAGGCTCCCCACAGAGAGCCTGCTTCTCTCTCTGCCTTTCTGTGTCTCTCATGAATAAATAACTAAAATCTTTAAAAAAGAGAGAAACTGATAAAAGTGAAAGAAAAGGAAAAAAATCATCCATTCTTACCTGTCAAGAAGTATTAATCTTTTTTTTATTATCGTGTTCAAATTTTTGTTTTTATTTAAATTCTCACCCCAGGCATAGTCATTTTCTTTCTTTTCTTTTTTTCTATATTTTATTTATTTATTCATGAGAGATACAGAGAGAGAGGCAGAGATACAGGCAGAGGGAGAAGCAGGCTTCATGCAGGGAGCCCGATGTGGGACTCAATCCTGGACCCCAGGATCATGCCCCAGGCCAAAGGCAGGTGCTAAACTGCTAGCCACCCATGCATCCTGGCATAGTCATATTCTTATTAAGTATTCTAAGAATATTTAACTTTATTTTGGAAGAATATAGAGAGTCCCCAAAATGGTCTAATTTTTATTTTACACTTTAAAAGTAATTAGTGAACATATTTTCATGTATTAATTGACCACTCATCTTCTGTAAATGACTTCGTATTTCTTCATCAGTTTTTCCATTAAAGAGTCTTGTTAGTATATAACATAACCTTATGTACTAGTAATGTAAACTTTTTGGGTCCTGGTGGTTGTACATTCTTTTACTTCCTGTTTGTTCCTGTTTGTTACTTGTGTTTTTCTCTCCCATTAGTGTCTTCTTCTTTTTTTTTTTTCTTTTAAGATTTTACTTATTTATTCATGAGAGACACACAGAGAAAGGCAAAGACATAGAGGGAGAAGCAGGCTCCCTGTGAGGAGCCTGATGTGGGACTCGATCCCAGGACCCCAGGATTATGACCTGAGCCAAAGGCAGAGGATCAACCACTGAGTCACCCAGGTGCCTTTTTTTAAATGCAGAATTTAAACATTTTTATGTTGGTAAATATATCAGTCTATTTTTTAAAAAAAATTTTATATAGCTTTTGGGTTTTGTCTTGCTTAGAAAAATCTATCCTACCTCAGTATTATGCAATTATTCTTTAGTATTTTTCCTAATAGTTTCATGGCCTTGTTTTCTTTACCATAGGTTTTTAGTCATATGTGTGTACACACACACACACACACACACACACACACATACACACACATTTATTTGTTTTAAAGATTGATTTTAGAGAGACAGCATAAGTAGGGGGGAGGGTCAAAGGGAGAGGGAGAAAAATAATCTCAAGCAGACTCCCCACCAAGCTCAAAGCCTGATTGATGGTAGGACCCTGAGATCATGACCTGAGCCAAAACCAAGAGTCAGATGCTCAGCTGAGCCACCCAGGCGCCCCAATGTAGTTTTAAATTTGGTATGAGGTTTTTTTTTTTTTTTCCCCAGATGGATCCTTGATTTGGTAATGGTTTACTGATGAACTCCTTCTTTTACCACTGATTTGAAATACTACCTTTATCATACTAAATTTATATGTACATACTAATATCTGCTCTCAGACTGTAACTTTTTTTTCAGTATAGTGAATTTATTCTTTTTTAAAAATATTTTATTTATTTATTCATGAGAGACACAGGGAGAGAGAGAGAGAGGCAGAGACACAGGCAGAGGGAGAAGCAGGCTCCATGCAGGGAGCTCGATGTGGGACTTGATCCTGGGTCTCCAGGATCAGGCTGAAGGCGGTGCTAAACTGCTGAGCCACCTGGGCTGCCTGTGAATTTATTCTTATAATGTACTGGTTTTGTTATTATAACAGCTTAATAGAATGTCTAAGTGACCTGGCAATGAAAGTCTTTTCTTGTTCTTGTTTTTCAAGAATTTCTTTGGTAGTTTCACAAATTTATTCCATCAAATGACCTTCAGAATATTTAAATAAGTATCTCCCATCTTCCAAATCCATTATAACATCTCACTATTTTTCCTCTACCCTTGCTAGTCTGATTTAAACTACCATCTTCTCTTGCCTAGACTGTCTTCTAACATACAGCGTAAGAAGGTTCTTTTTAAAAAAATATAAATCAGATCCTGTTACTCCCTTGTTTACATCTCTTCAGTATCTTCCTCTTTCTTTTTGTTATCTATTGCTGCATAACAAGGTACTCCAAAGCTTTGTAGCTTAAAACATTCTATTTATTTTGCTCACAATTTTGCTAGTCAGGATTCATGATAGGTTCAGCTCTGTTTCACCTGTTGTTGGCTGGGGTGACTGGGGCTTGAGCATTCCTTTCAATATGACCTCTTCAGTCACATGTCTGGCACCCCAGTGTTTCTTGGATTCTCTTTCCACATGGCATCTCATTCTTCAGAATCTCTCCATGTGGCCTGTGCTTCTCACAGCATGGTGGTCTCAGAGTAATTACTTTTTACATGGCAGCTACCTTCCAGGAGGAGGAAAAGAAAAATTATCAGACCAATTAAGGGCTTTGGCTGGAAATGGCACAGTGTCTTTTCTGCCATATTTTATCATTCAGAACAGTTAGGGAGTTGCACCTCCCTAGATGCAAGGAAATGGAAAAATAAGACACTATTTCTTGATGTGGGAATGCCAAGGTCTTCTTGCATTTGAGATGAGAGATACTGTGGTCACATTTGGAAAATATAACCCACATTTCAAACTAAAATGGAGAGTTCTTAAAATGACCCATAAGGCTTTGCATGATCTGAACTACTCCTGCTTCTCTTTCTGACCTGATCCCCTATATTTTCATCTTTTATTTTCTTTAGTTTAGCCACAGTGGATTCTTTGTTAGGCTTTGAACGTGTCATGCTCATTCCAACATCAGATCCATTTTACCTGCCACTACTGCTTTGAATGCTTTTCTGCAAATCTTTGCCTGAGTCTTCCCATTCTTTTTTTTTTTTTTTTTTTTAATTTATTATTATTTTTTGAGTCTTCCCATTTGTAATTCAATTAGGCCTCTGCTCAGATGTCACATTTCTGGAGAGCTTTCCCTTCCCACTTTATCTGCTAAAATCTTGGTCTTTTACTTCCCTTAATCTTGCTTTTTCTTTTTTTTTTTTAAGATTTTATTTATTTATTCATGAGAGACACTGAGAGAAGCAGAGACACAGGCAGAGGGAGAAGCAGGCCCCATTCATGGAGCCCGGTGCTAAACCGCTGAGCCACCTGGGCTGCCCATTGCTTTTTCTTCATAGATTTTAGTGCTGTTTTGGGGAGCTTGGGGGCCTGAGTATACTTTCTAGCTCCCTGCCTTGCTTCTGAACAAATTGAGAAATAAAAGCATAAAGATGGAGGCCAAAATATATATGAAATATATAAATATTAAAATATAGAAATAGCAATATTTGTGAATTTATAATATACAAGTATATATTTATATTGATAAAATGAGTACATATTATAAAATATGTATGCATATATATGTGTATTTTTTATTAGAATTTTTTCTGATCATTATGAAGGTGAAAACCCAAATGGGCCTTAGTAACTAAATATAAATTTCAGAATTGGGCAGACACCCCCCACCTCCCTTCAAAGGCAGTGTTGGTCACTCCCCTCTGAGGCAGGCTAGGTTTCTTATCAACTCTTGGCATGTTGACTGACACAGAATAAAATTCTTGCACTCTGTGGCATGTCTGTTCCCATGTAAAGAAAGGTAGAGCTGAGTTGTGCATGCCCAGTTATTTTCATTTTTATCAGTCTGACTAAAGGGGTTTGAAAGGAAGAGAATAAAGGAAATGTCAAAGATGACTGTCAGATCTCAGATAGGAGAAATTGGTGTATTGTGGTGCTATTTTTAAGATAGGAAACATGAGTTTGGATTCTCTTGTTTCCTATCTTATAAATTAAATTTTAGAAACACCGAGTTTGAAGCGCCTACAAGATACCTACGTGGAGATACCAAATACTATTTGGATAACACATTTGAAGATACAGATTTGGTAATTGTATTGGCTTTCTATTTTCTCTAACAGACTACCTACCACAAGTGTAGTGGCTTAAAACAGCACAAAATTACTGTCTCACGGTTTCTATGGGTCAGGAATCTGGGCATTGGTTAGCTGAGTTCTCTGCTCAGGTTCTTACCAAGCTGAAATGAAGGTGTTGGTCAGGGCTGCAATCTCACCTGAGCCTTGGGGTCCTCCTTTTCCAAGGTTGTTGGTAGAATTTAGATCCTTAGAGCTGGGGAACTGTGGCTTTCAGCTCCTAGAGACTTCTTGCCGTTCCTTGCAATGTGGCCATTACCCCACAGCGTGGTAGTTTGCTTCTTCAAGGACAACAGGAAACATTTTTGCTGCTTCCGATCTTTTTTATGACTCACTTGGGTAGGACAGGCCCATCCAAGTTATTAATCTCCCTTTTGATTACCTTAAAGTCAGTGATTAAGGATCTTAATTGTATCTCCAAAGTTCCTTTTGCCATAAAATGTAATAATCATGAAAGAGATATCGCATTATATTTGAAAGTCCTTCTCTCTATCATGGGGGAGAGGGAGGATTCTAAAGGGCGCGTACAGTCTGGGGCTATTTTAGCCATCAGCACTCCTCATAGGAGTCATCAGCAGGATAGTCAGTGAATATATGAGATTGCCCAAGAGGAGGTGACTTTATTCAGAGAGAAGAGAAGAGAGATTAGAGATTTTCAGAATTAGTGGTACTTGGAGGGTACATTTATTCATCTTTGTGTTCATAACACCTACATTGGTATCTAGCATATGGTAAATATTCAATAAGTGTTTTGTTAGAATCCTTTGATCTCAGATTATAAGAAATCAATGTATAATTTACATACAGTAACATTCACCATATGAAAAAGTGCACTCTTTTTTTATTGTGGTAAAATACACATAACATAAAATTCACTGTCTTAGCCATTTTTAAATATACAGTTTAGTGATATTAAATACATTAACATTGCTGTACAGCCACTACTACATCCATCGCCATAACATTTTTCTTCATATAAAACTGAAACTCTATACCTATTAAAAAATAATCCTCCATTCTCCCCCCTTCTCCAGCTCTGGCAACCACCATTATACTTTCTTTTGATTTACTCTAAGTAATTCATATAAGTAGCATCAAATAGTATTTGTCTTTTTTGTGACTGGCTTATTTAACTCAACATAATGTCCTCAAGGTATATGTTGTGGCGTATTGCAGGCCCCCCCCCCCCCCCTTTTTAAAAGGCTGAAGGTTCCATTGTAGGTATACCACAATTTGCTTATCCATCAGTGGACACTTGGGTCGCTTCCATGTTTTAGTTATTATGAGTAATGCTGCTAGGAACATGGGTGTACAGATACCCTTTGAACCCTGCTTTCAGTATTTTTGGCTATATATCCAGAATTGGAATTGCTGGATCATATTGGTTATTTTATTTTATTTTATTATTTTTAAATTTATATTTATTTTTTGGTAATTGTATTTTAAATGTTTTAAAGGTACTTTTGTAGCGTTGGCTGTCCCATCTTCACATTCTTACCAATAGTGCACAAGGGTTCTGTTTGTCTGTATCTTCACCAGCACTTTTTGGTTTTCTATTTTCTTGGTAATAGCCATCCAAATGGATAGGAGTTGGTGTATCTCATTGTAGTTTTGATATGCATTTCTCTACTGTTTAGTAATGTTGAACATCTTTTCACATGCTTATTAGCCATGTCTTTGGAGAAATGTCTATTCAAGTCCTTTGCCCATTTTTGAATTGTTTTTTTGTTTTTGTTTAGTTTTAAGAGTTCTCTAAACATATTCATCTCTTATCAGAGATGATTTGCAAATATTTTCTCCCATTCTGTGGATTGTGTTTTACTCTGTGAATAGTGTCTTTTGATGCACAAAATTAAAAAAAAATTTTTTTTGTAGTCCAGTTCTTTTGTAACCTGTACCTTTGGTGTCATATCCAAGAAATCATTGGCAAATCCAATGTGATGAAGCTTTTCTTCGAAGGATTTTTTTTTTTTTTTTTAAAGTAGGATCCACACCTAGTCTGGAACCTGTTGCAGGGCATAAACGTATGACCCTGAGATTAAGACCTGAGCTGAGTTCAAGAGTTGGATGCTCTTGAACCAAATGAGCCACCCAGGTGTCCCTCTTTGAAGAGTTTTGTTGTTTTAGGTCATACATCTATGTCCCTGATCCATTTTGAGTTTTTATATATGGTGTTAGGTAAGTGACCAACTTCATTCCTTTGCATGTGGATACCCAGTTTTCCCAGTGCCATTTGTTGGAAAGACTCCTTTCCACATTGAATGGTCTTGGCACCCTTGTCAAAAATTATTTGACCATGTATGTGAGGGCAGTAAGACAGGCATGCAGACCAGTGGAATAGAATAGAACAATTCCATTGGTCTGTATGCATGTCTTAATGTCATACTATGCTGTTTTGATTACTGTAACTTTGTAGTAAGTTTTGAAATCAGGAAGTGTGAGTCTCCAACTTTGTTCAGTTCTTCAAGGTACTTTCGGCTCTTCAGAGCCCTTTGAGATTCCGTATGAATTTTAGGATGGATTCTTTTATTTTTTTAAAAGATTTTGGGATCCCTGGGTGGCACAGCGGTTTAGCGCCTGGCTTTGGCCCAGGGCGTGATCCTGAAGACCGAGGATCGAATCCCATGTCGGGCTCCCGGTGCATGGAGCCTGCTTCTCCCTCTGCCTGTGTCTCTGCCTCTCTCTCTCTCTGTGTGACTATCATAAATAAATAAAAATTAAAAAAAAATAAAAGATTTTATTTATTCATGAGAGACACAGACTGAGAGAGGCAGAGGGAGAAGCAGGCTCCATGCAGGGAGCCCGATGTGGGACTTGATCCTGGGACTCTGGGATCACTCCCTGGGCCGAAGGCAGGCGCTAAACTGCTGAGCCACCCAGGGATCCCCAGGATGGGTTCTTTTAATTCTCCTAGTATGTTATTGGGATTTTGATAGGAATTGCATTGAATCTGCAGATCACTTTGGGGTAGTGTTGACATTTTAAGAATATTAAGTCTTTTAATCCATGAACATAGAATGTATTTCCATTTATTTATATTGTCTTTAATTTCTTTAAGCAGTGTTTTGTTGTTTTCAGTATATAAGTTTCCCTTAAATTAATTCCTACGTGTTTTATTCTTTCTGATGCTATCATAAGTGGAATTGTTTCCCTACTTTCTTTTTAGATTGTTCATTGCTAGTGTCTAAAATGCAACTGATTTTTGTGTGTTGACTTTTTTTTATCCTACTACTATGATGATTTCTTTTATCAGTTCTCACAGGTTTTTTTTTTTTGTGTGTGTGTGAAATCTTTAGAATTTTCTACATATAAGATCATGTCATCTGGTAACAGGTAATTTTACTTTATAATTTGGATGCTTTTATTTCTATTTCTTCCCTATTGCTTTGGATAGAATTTACTAAGTTGAATAGCAGTGGTGAAAATGGGCATCCTGCTTTGTTCCTGTTGTTAGGGGAAGAAAAAAAAAAGCTTTTAGTCTTTCCCCATTGAGTATGATGTTTACTGTGGGTTTTTCACATATGGATTTTACTATGCTGAGGTGTTTTCCTTCTCTGCCTTCTGTTTGTTGAGTGTTTTTATCATGAGTGGGTCTTGAATTTTGTCACATGCTTTTGCTGGATATGTTGAGATGAACCTGTGGTCTTTTGCCTTCATTTTGTCGATGGAGTATATTACATTGATTTTCATATGTTGAACCATTCTTGCATTCTAAGAATAAATACCACTTAGTTTTGGTGTATGGTTCTTTTAATATGCTGCAGAATTTTGTTCTATTTTGTTGTGGATTTTTGCATCAATATTTATGAGGGATGTTAATCTGTAATATACTTGTGTCTTTGGCTTTGGTATCAGGTTTATGCTGGCCTCAGAATAAGTTAGGAAGTATTCTTTTCAATTTTTTGGAAAAGTTTAAGAAGTATTAGTATCTGTTCTTCATTAAATGATAGACTTCACTAGTGAAATGATCAGGTTCAAGGCTTTGTTGAGAGATTTTCGATTACTGATTCTATTTCTTACAAGTTATAGGTCTATTCAAATTTTCTATTTCTTTGTGATTTAGCCTTGGTAGGTTTTTTATTTCTAGGAATTTATCCATTTAATTTAGGTTTATTCAATTTTTTTGGCATACAGTTATTCATAGCACTCTTTTTAAAATCTTTTTTTAGTTCCGTAGAATAATATACAATGTACCCACTTTTTTCTTTTAGTAATTTGAGTATTTATTTATTAAAGATTTAACTTATTTATTCATGAGAGGCATGCAGAGAGAGGCAGAGACATAGGCAGAGGGAGAAGCAGGCTTCCTTCATGGGAGCCTGATGCAGGACTCAATCCCAGGACCGCCAGATCACGACCTGAACCAAAGGCAGACACTCGACCACTGAGCCACCCAGATGCCCCTATTTATTCACATTTAATTAATTAATTAATTAAAAAATTTATTTATGATAGTCACACACACACAGAGAGAGAGAGAGAGAGAGAGACAGAGACATAGGCAGAGGGAGAAGCAGGCTCCATGCACTGGGAGCCCGACGTGGGACTTGATCCCGGATCTCCAGGATGCGCCCTGGGCCAAAGGCAGGTGCTAAACCGCTGTGCCACCCAGGGATCCCTATTCACTTTTAGAGAGAGAGAGAGAGAGAACACGAGGGTGAAGGGCGGGGCGGGGGAGGAGAGAAGCCGACTTACTGCTGAGTGTAGAGCCAGACATGAGGCTCAATCTCAGAATTTCAGGGTCTCAAGAATCAGATGCTCAACCAGCTGAGCCATCCAGGTGCCCACTCAAGACCTGAGTCTTCCTTTGTTTCCTTAGTCCATTTAGCCAAAGTTTTGTCAATTTTGTTGGTATTTTCAAAGGACCAACTTTGGTTTCATTGATTTTTTTTTCCCCTCCTTTTCTATTCTTATTTTGTTTATCTCTGCCCTAATATTTATTATTACCATTCTTCCAGATTTGGATTTCACTTGTTCTTCTTTTTCTAGTTCCTATGTTGTTAGATTGCTGATTTGGAATCTTCTTTGTTTTTTAAAGAAAACATTTTTAGCTTTCCCCGTTGCACTGCTTTCACTGCATCTCACAAGTTTTAGCATGTTGTGTTTACACTTTAATTTGTCAGTATATTCTAATTTCTCTTGTAATTTCTTCCTGAAACATTGGTTTAAAAGTGTATTGTTTGAAATAATCCAATTAAAATGGACAGAAGACATGAACAGACATTTCTCCAAAGAAGACATACAGATGGCCTTCAGACACAAGAAAGGATGCTCAACATTACTCACCATCAGGGAAATGCAAATTAAAGCCCCAATGAGATATCACCTCACAGCTGTCAGAGTGGCTAAAATCAACATCACAAGAAACAATAAGTGCTGGTGAGGATGTGGAAAGAAAGGAGCCCTGGTGCACTGCTTCTGGGAATGCAAGCTGGTGCAGGCACTGTGGAAGACAGTATGGAGGTTCCTCAAAAGTTAGAAATACCATGTGATCCAATAATTCACTCCTGAGTATTCACCCAAAGAAGACAAAAACACTAATCTGGAAAGATCTATGCACCCTAAATTTATTGCAGTATTATTTATTATTGTCAAGATATGGAAGCAACCCATGTCCATTGATAGATGAATGGATAAAGAAGTGCTGTACACACACACACACACACACACACACACACTGGAATACACTCAGCCATAAAAAAGAAAATCTTGCCATTTGCAACAACATGGTTGAAACTGGAGGGTATAATGTTAAGTGAAATAAATTGGTCAGAGAAAGACAAATACCATATGATTTCACTTGTATGTGGAATTTAGGAAACAAAATAAATAAGCAGAGAAAAAAAGACAAACCAAAAAACAGACTCTTAGATACAGAGAACAAATTGATGGTCACTAGAGGGGTGGTGAGTAGGGGGCATGGGTGAAATAGATGAGGAGGACACTTATTGTGATGACCCTGACTAATGTATAGAATTGTTGAGTCACTATATTCTATATCTAAAACTAATATAATGTTGTGTGTTAATTTACTGTATTTTTTTTTTTTCAGAAAGTGTATGGTTTCATTTCCACAATTTGGTGAATTTTCCAGTTTTACTTTTGTTACTAATTTCCAACTTCATTCCATTGTGGTCAGAGAAGATATGTTGTATTATACCTATTTTTAAAATCTATTGATGTGGGGCACCTGGGTGACTTAGTGGTTGAGCATCTGCCTTTGGCTCAGGTCATAATCCTGGGGTCCTGAGATTGAGTCCTGCATCAGGCTCCCATCCCAGAGGGAGCCTGCTTCTCCCTCTGCCTATGTCTCTACTTTTCTCTCTATGTCTCTTATGAATAAATAAATAAAATATTTTTTAAAAGTCTATTGAGATGTAATTTTTTGGTCTATTTGTGGTCATCCTGGAAAATATACCACATGTACTTGAGAAGAATGTGTATTCTGTTGTTTGGTAGAATGTTCTATGATGTATGTTGGGTCTACTTGGCTTATTGTGTTGTTTAAGTCATTTATTTTCTTATCTTTCTGTTTTCTCCATTATTTTGAGTGGGGTATTGAAGTCTCCAACTGTGATTGTAAAACTAGTTTTCCCTTTAATTCTGTCAATTTTTGCTTATATTTTGTAATCTGTCATTAGGTATGTAAATGTTTATTTACATCTCCTTGGTGTACTGAACCTTTTATTAATAAATAATGTCCTTTATCATATAACTTTTTTTTTTGGTAATTTTATGGTTTTATTAACACAAATATTGCATACACATGAGCTGCCTATTCATTTTCTTGGCTGTGCAGCCTGGCATGGGGATTGGCAACTCTGATGGCCACCTTGGCTGCCCTTTCCACAATGGCTTTGCAATTCTTCGAGGAGACATTGTGAGCAATCTCTCCATAGTAAGATTTATTGCACATCAACAGCACTTCAAGCTCCGTGTCATTGTGAACCAGGAACTTCTGAAGCCCCTGGGCAGCATCGCTTTGTTTTCTTGTTGCTCCCATACCCAATATTGGGCATGAAGATCTGGCCTTTGAGTTTTCTGTGCATCCTGTTGTCAATGCCTGGTTTCTGCCAGTTGTGCTTAATTTTGATATATCTAACTGATGCCAGATGAGCTTCTTGGTCCTCTTTTTAACGATGTTGGGCTTCACCAGTGGTCTGAGTGTGGCTGTGATGTCCAGAAGGAGTCGGCTGCCACCTCTGTAGGCAGCAAGGAGGAAGAGAGGGGAAGGTCCTCATAACTTGTTTTTATTTAATGTCAGTTTTGTCTGATTATTTGTATAGGTAATCCTGTTCTCTTTGGTAGAGTTGGCATGGAATATCTTTTTCTACTCTTTCACTCTCAACTCATTTGTGTCTTTAGATCTCAAGTGACTCTCCTGTATAGGTAGTGTGTAGGTGGGTCATGTGTTTTTATTTATTTTGCCAATCTCTGTCTTCTGACTGAGAATTTAATCCATTTATATTTAAAGTAGTTACTGATAAAGGTTTTACTACTGTCATTGTACTGTTGGTTCCCCTATGCCCTATAGCTTTGTTTGGCCCTCATTTTCTGCATTATTGTCATTTCTGTTTATTTTTTTGCAGTGAAATGTTTAAATTCCTTTCTTATTTCCTTTTTGTGTACTCTACAGCTATTTTGTTTGTGGTTACCATGGAGATTACATTTAACATTCTAATGTTACAACACTCTCATTTGAATTTATACTTAATTCTGAGTTTTGACATTTAAATGGCATATATTTATGTAACCATCAACATGGTCAAGATAAAAGAGTTTTCAATGCTCAGAAAATTCCCTCATGCCCCCTTGGCCAGCAGAGGAGGTAGTGGCAAATCTTGAGGGCAACATCTATTGTCTTGCAGGGGAGGAGCCTTTGAATTGTCTTGAAACAAGTTTGGGGAGTGCCTCCTCTTAGAAAGCAGTGATGGGCCACTACTTTAGACTAAGAGGATTCAGGGGAACCTGGAAGTAGGAGATTTTGGGGTCCACAGCCCACTTGTTTCCATTATGTTTGTCAGAGTCTTAATTGTTTCCCCTCGGGGCTCTGGCCTTGGCTTAGCCAGAATTTAACCTTTGAAGCCTAGCAATGCTGATAATTAAGTGTAAGCCTGGTTCTCCCTCTGCCTGTGTCTCTGCCTCTGTCTCTCATGAATAAATAAAATCTTTAAAAAAAAAATTAAGAGTTGGTTCTGGTCCTTAGGTTTCTCTGTCTTCCTGCTGTAAGAGAGACCATCTTTATATGCCTCTACAGAGACCTTTTGGCTTTCATGCTTAGTTTCTGATTGGCAACATGTTTTTTTTTTTTTTTTTTTTTCCCCCAGAGAGCAAAGATTTTAGTCATATTCTTTCCAATTTCATTGATTGTAGTTACTGTTTTTCCTCCATTGCCAGCTTTAAAATCCCATCTTAGCATCTGCAGCCAGCTGCCCTGGCAGCCTAGTGCAGGATGTTCACTAAGATGTTCCTTTGGGATCAGCACCTGGGAGGAGGGAGGATTGGGCAAATGCAGAATTCATGGTGTAATGTAAGTCCAGCATTAGCCTTGGCCATCCCTTTTTGGGAGCTCTGGTGCTAGAATTGGCCCTTTTGAGTTGCTCAGAATTTGGCTTAGATGCTTAGGCCTTTTAGTTTTTATTTTTTTATTTTTTTAAAAATATTTTTATTTATTTTTTAAAATTTATTTATTTATTTATGATAGTCATACAGAGAGAGAGAGAGAGAGAGGCAGAGACACAGGCAGAGGGAGAAGCAGGCTCCATGCACCAGGAGCCCGACGTGGGATTCGATCCTGGGTCTCCAGGATCGTGCCCTGGGCCAAAGGCAGGTGCCAAACCGCTGTGCCACCCAGGGATCCCTGCTTAGGCCTTTATATTGCCACATCAGTTTGTCATTGGATGAGGGCTACCCAGGAAGGGTTTGACCTTGGGTAGGGTCATTCTCTGAAAGTGAGGCAATCCCTGAAGGATAGAGCATTTCTAGCAGTTAAGGAAACAAATTCTTCCCTGAAGGGGAGCTGGGCAATATCTCAGCATCTACTACAATTCCTCTGTATCCACTAAGAGTGCTTATCTTTATTACTACCTTGCTTTTCCTAGATCTGGGTTTCATTTGTTGCAAAATTTTAGTTTTCTAGTCTCATTATGAACACAAAGATTTAAATGCATATATTTGACAAACTTTCTGTTGATTTAAACATATAGAAAGATGCGCAAATGTATGTAAATATACAACTTAATAAATGTTGATAGTGTCAACACACCAGTGTAACTAGTATAATCCTAGCAGTCCTTCCTTCTGCGTTTCCTTCTAGTCATTACCTGTTCTTTCCAGGGGTCTCTACTATCCTGACTTGAATTTATCATGTGTTTGAAATTTGTGTAACATAACATAATCATAGAGTAAGTGATACTTTGTTATGACTTCACTCATTTGTGAAATTAAGCTTATAGTTGTAAGTCATTTATTTTAATTGCTGTATAGTTTTTCTTTGAGTATACAGCTTTTTAAAAAACAAATTCTGCTACTGCTAGACACTTGACATGTTTTCAGTTTATGAAAGTGCTGTTATAAACATTTTTGTACACATCTTTTGAGGGATGCATATACATATTTCTTTTTGGTGTATATATATACCTAGTGAAATTGCTAAGAATGTAAATATCCCATTTTAGTAGATAATGTGAGGTATTTTTTTCAAAATAATACCAGATTTACACTCCTACTAGTGATGTTTGAATTCTAGTTGCTGGGTGCCTGGCTGGCTCCATTGAAAGAGTGTGTGACTTTTGAGTTCAGGGTTGTGGGTTAGAGCTCCACATTGAGTGTGGAGATTACTTAAATAAATAAACTTTAAAAAAAAGTTCCAGTTGCTGCAGTTTGCCCCTGTTTATGTAGGATGTAGCCCTTGGAGCTTATAGTTGAAAGCAGGGTGTATTTTTAGCCTCCCAGCAGGTTCTGAACTCTAATCTTTTGTCTTCCTGAGGTTATGAGACTTTGAAATGCTGCTTTGCTTTTCAGAAGTTTTTGTCTGAGCTTTTATTTTTATTTATTTTTTTTTTTAAAGATTTTTATTTATTCATGAGAGAGAGAGAGAGAGAGGTGGAGAAGCAGGCTCCATGCAGGGAGCCAGATGTGGGACTTGATCCTGGGTCTCCAGAATCAGGCCCTGGGCTGAAGGCGGTGCTAAACTGCTGAGCCACCCGGGCTGCCCTTGGCTGAGCCTTTAAACCTTTTCAGTCAGTCCTGCATTGGAGGCCCCATCATATCTTCAGTTTTGTCACTTTAGCCCTCAGTGTCAACCCATGTCTTGGATGGTTTCTCTTTCCTTCAACAGAGGTACCTTACTTGGAACATGACTTTTTGGCACACTTTCGTTTTTTGTTGCAATGTTATTCTGTCTCTTATTCTTTTTCTTTGTAATAACTTCACATATAAAGTGACCATATTCTTTGTTGTTGTTGCTCATTTTTAAGGGGGGAGGGGCAGAGGGAGAGGAAGAGAGAGAGAGAATCTGAAGCAGGTTCCAAACCTGGTTTGGAGCCCAACACGTGGGGCTCAATCCCAAGACCCTGAGATCATGATCTGAACTGAAATCAAGAGTGAGATGCTTAATTGTTTGAACCACCCAGGCGCCCCTGCTGTTGCTTATTTCTTTGTGAAATTAGTTTCCCTGAATTGGTGGGAGGGAAATGTGAGCCAGGATAGCTTTTTATCTTCATGGCTCTAGAGTTCTTCTGTTACTTTCATGAAATTAAACACATCATCTCATCCTTTTTGAGCTTTTGTAGCTTTTGTCCTCTTTTCCACCTTTATCTGGGCCTTCTTCCTTTGTTCCTGTTGTCTAGTGTGAAGTGAATCTCAGCAATTTCTCCTTAGTGTGAGCTTCATCCTAAAAGAGGTTACTGCTGCAGTTGGTTAGCTTAGAACTGTGCTGCTCAGTGGTGTCCAATAGCTACTTACATTTAAGTAAATTAAATGGAACTTAACATTTAATTCCTCATCTGCATTAGCCTTGTAACAAGTGCCTTGTAATAGCACTTGGAATGTGCTTAACTGTCTGCATTAGCCTTGTAATAGCACACGTGGCTATGGCTATGGTACGGCTATGGTATTGAGCTTGTTGAAATAGTATAATATCACTGCAGAAAGTTCTGTTAGACAGTGGTGGTTTGAAATGTACTCTGTTCTCTTTAAGCATTATTGTAGACCTTTTGTACTGGTGTGCAAATGGCAATATACAAAAAACCTCTTGTGTTTCAGCTAATGTCCGTCCTTCCTTCCTTCCTTCCTTCCTTCCTTCCTTCCTTCCTTCCTTCCTTCCTTCCCTCCTTCCTTCCTTCCTTCCATCTGTCCCTCAGCTAATGTTCTTAAGTTGGCCTATTGTACTTTTCATTGAGAATGGAGTAGAATTTTGGGATTTTTCTCTTGTCAGATCCATTCTACTTCCCTCTGCTTTCTTTTGCAGAGATGCTTATACCACACCAGTTTTGTAGATGAAGTGGTTTGTTCCTATTTGCTTGTATTTTTGGGCTTTGTTGGTGCCTTGTCCCCTGCTTTACTGAGTTCACTTATTCAGATGCTAATTGCATCTGGAAGTACCCTCAGAAACACACCCAGGAATAATGTTTAGCCAAATTATCTGTACATCCTAAGATCCAGTCAAGTTAACCCATAAAATTAACCATTACAGAGTGAGTTGGGGAGATTTACAAGCTACATTGTATCCATTGCCTTCTTCTAAAATTCTCATTTCATAGGTCTTTCAGTTTTTTTCCCCCTTCATAACCATTAAAATTAACAGAATTCTGTAGCTCCTGTTCTGCCGCTCCCAAACCCTAAAAATGCTTCCCTCTTTTATTTAATGTTTATTATCAAATCAGTTACCTATTATTAACTGACTAGGCAAACTTGGGCATGCCACTTAGTCTTTTTCCAGTTTTGATTGCACCATTTAAAAAATGAGAATGCTGGACTTAGGTCTGTTTTTTCCACAGAGGAACCTCACAAGTGTTCTCTCTTCGCATTAGCAGGATCTAATATTTAAACGATAGATATATTCATGATGCTATTAAATACAAAATGCTACTTTTGAACTGAGTAGAGGTGAACTTCTTAGCAGTGTGACTTAACTCATTCTCAGGTAAATGTAAATGTGGTCCCCTTAAAATATTTTTTTGCTCCCGAAACTGACCTGTTTGTTGTTCTGTAACTTCCTCAACTATGTACCTGAGAATGGTCATCTTACCTGAGTCAGTCTTACTGTGTTCATTCCAAGTGATACAGCTTGCTTATTTCTGAAAAATATGTAGTTATTTGCCATTATTAATTAGAGGTTGGGGCATAGATGTTGTTGGTATGTTGTTCTTTTAATGCTGGAGTTCAATGTATAAGGAAAAGAATTGTATGCATTTTATTGCATACATTCTCTGAAATAATTTTTAGCTACAAGGAAATAGCTCTGTTTCTGTGAGTCACCATCTCTTATGTAATACTGGGTAAAGTTTTAATTTTGTAGGTAGAGATTTATGACTTCTAGAAAGAAAGCTGCAAAAATTGAAATTTCAAGAGTTTTAGACATGCTGCAATTGCTAGTTTGTATTGAAAATTGGAGTTTGAGGTACAAACGTACATAACTGTGGCTGATAAAAATTTTCCTAAAATCTCATGAGTTTCAGTGAGAAATAGTTCTTTTTAGTCGTTTTCATGTATAAGCTAACATTTTCTTTTTCTCTTAGCTTCCAATAAAAACAGGACAGCAGAACACGCATACCAAAGTCAGTACTGAACACAACAAGGAATGTCTTATTAATATTTCCAAATACAAGTTTTCTTTGGTTATCAGCGGCCTCACCACTATCTTAAAGAATGTTAACAATATGGTGAGTATTTAGGTCATTGTTTTGTGGGGGAATTTGCTTTGGTTTGTTTTTTATTTAAAGACAGCAGATTATGAAGTATTGGAAAATCCTTTGCTGTGGGCTTTGGATATAAACATTCATCGTATTTTGTGGATATTTATCTTTCATTTTAGTTTTTGATTTTTTTCTCTTAAATACTTTGCTTATTTGTGACCCAGTCTTTTCTGTTATTTTTTGGAATTAGAATTTCATACACTTTAGGTCATATATGAATTGATTACATAGTAATCTATTAAAATCTTTTCCTTACCTGCTTCTTTGAATATTTACTTATTAGATTGTACAGTCCTTAGTAGACAACAAATAAAATTTGACCTTGTAGTGTTAAGATGTGAAATTACTTTTACGATGATACTGCTTTCTTTCCTCCTATAACCTGTGACAGATCCTGTAGTAGTTAGAGATCCTGTTGAAATGATTTTCCTCAATTAGCAATTTAAACAAGTAATTCCACTGTCAAAAGCTTGCAGTTGCCTTTATTCCTGTTTCACATTACCTAGAGTTCAAGTTACTCCAGCTATTCTGTCTCTGTACCTTTGAACATACCATTTGTCCTGGTTCTCAGGTGATTCCTTCCTCTTTGTCAATTCCTCCCTAAATTTTCCTTTACACTCAGTTCAAAACAGCTGATCTGGGTCTGGGTATTTCCTGATTAATTCCAAATTGCTCTTTCTGTCTTTAGCACTTATAACCACAATTTATATTGTTTGTTTTGAGCTATGAGACTGACTTCTGGTTGTAGATGATGAGAATCCTCTCATTTTTACAGTCACATCTTCAGTGCGTTTTTTTGTTTAATAACTTGGTTAGACAATGCCCGAAACTTAGAAAACTGACAAATTGGAGCTGTGGGCAGTGATTTGCCTTACAAAGAAATTTTTTCTTTTTTTTTTTTTTTTTTAATTTTTTTTAATTTTTATTTATTTATGATAGTCACAGAGAGAGAGAGAGGCAGAGACACAGGCAGAGGGAGAAGCAGGCTCCATGCACCGGGAGCCCGACGTGGGACTCGATCCCGGGTCTCCAGGATCGCGCCCTGGGCCAAAGGCAGGCGCTAAACCGCTGCGCCACCCAGGGATCCCAGAAATTTTTTCTTTATAGAAAAAATTTAAGATTTATCTGAAAACAGCAGGACTTCTTGTGAATATGTAAAGTGATATACATTTAAGGTTTTGTGGTGCTCTTCTGTTGCATAGTGTGTAGGGCATGGTGATAAGATTTTACTTATATAAATATGTGGTTGTGTTCCCAGTTAGATGAAAATATTTTATTATTTGTAACCTTTTCAAAAACAAAAACAAAAGCAATATTGTGATATTGGCATTCATTTAGTGCTTATTGAGTAAGCTTAATTGTGGAAACCATAGTTTCTTGTTGGTGGTAAATAACTTAGTATTAAATTTAAGAATAATAAATGCCTAAAATTCACTGTAATTGGTGTTACAGTAAGAATTGAGGCTTTGATTATTTCATGGTATTGAAGTAGGTTAAATGTTCAAGATTTCTGGTTAAGATCTGTATGTATATCTAAATCCTATATATTTTAAAAGTATAAACCAAAGTTATTTTCTTTTATTGTATAAGGCTAATGGCAGACTATAATAAATGCCAGCATTTTTGTTTGCCTGGGAATTTATTTGAGCATTAAGATAAAATCAGAAACAATACATTTAAATATAGTCTAATCTGGGAGATAAAATGGAAGAACTTGATTTTTTTTTTCTTAATCCTTAGTCTCTCACTTTTCAGATGTGTGCTGGTTTGTAGTAGAGTAATAGCCAACTTATAGTGTTCTGAATATCTTTTCTTTTAGAGAATATTTGGAGAAGCTGCTGAAAAAAATTTATATCTCTCTCAGTTGATTATATTGGATACACTGGAAAAATGTCTTGCTGGGGTAAGTAAATCTAAAATAGGCAGATTTTATGAAGTCAGTTTTGAGAATGATCTGATGTACCAAAGTATAGATGTGGACAAGAAAAGTCGTGCAGAGTTTTTTGGTCTAAGACATGAATATAAATTTTGTTAACAAAACTAACTGTAGATGAGTTTTCAAGAGAAAATTATTTTCTTATATTTTGTAAATTAAATAGATACTATATTTACTTATAAAGTGTTAAGCTTGAGCCACATGTCTCTGTCTCAGGTTGTTTAGAAAAGATTTTTATGAAAAAAGCCACTATTTGATTTAATTGCTCCAAATATTGTTAGGCCTGTGGCATTGCTTAACTGTGAAAAAACATGCTGCAAAAGACCATGAGTAATCTTGTTTGCCCCAGACCATTTTAATATTTTACTTTTCAAACCTATATAAAAGGGAACTTTAAAAAATTACAATTGTAACTATTACTGATAGATTCTACCTTAAGAACACTTGTTATGTGTAAGTTATGAACATACAAGATAGGTATGCAGAGGAATAAATACAAAACTTCTTTCTTAGGGTTCCTCTAAATAGTTATTTCAGTATGTTTCAACTATGACTTAATTAGAATTTTTTAAAGAATATTTTTGTTGTATAACGCAAGGTGTTTCTATGCTTCGACAGCCTTAACTCTTAATGGAACATGGTAGGAGTTTATGTAAATATATAAATTTTATATCTTCATTTTAAAGATCTGTCTATTCATGATATATTAGTTACTATGTTCTCTCTTCCTTTGGCACATGTTTTGCTTTTATTTAGAATTGCTTCTGTCTTCAACGTGTCACAGTTGTTTTCTATAGTAACCATAGATGGGCGGGACTTGGATATGAATATTGATTATGTGGTTGAGAAGAGAAGGAATGGTCAGTAGTGTTTGAGGAAGGGGAAAAATAATTACATTCACTCAACTATGTATCCTGGGGGAAGAGATAAATTTAAGACTATAGGCTACAAAACCTAAGCATAATGTTTTAAACTCTTTTTATTGACCCTTGGCCATATTCTAAAATTGTTAGACAGTGTTTATAAGTTTTCTACTTAAATTGAGGATGAGCTAGTTCTGTTTTTAGGTTGGTGCTTTCTTTTAATTTGTGATATGCTGTTGTTCATTTGTAAAGTGGAGTGAAAAACAAAAGTGCTGTAAAATAGGATGATGTAATTGTCATGGTGGACAGTTTTTAAACATCCTGAATCAGTTCTCTAGTATTTACAATCAAACCAACAAGACAACGAGTATATCAGCCATATCCATGTTTGAATGGAGGTAGGGTGGTTTATTGCCTCTGTCAATCCTATAGCTTTTCTCTATTAACATTTGTAAGTGAGAGGTAATGGTAAAAGTATTTTAGAGAATGATTAGTGATATTATTGGCCCCTGTTGGAGATAGCCTAACTGAAACTCTAATAAGTGGGCATGGTATAACTTATATAATGCATAAAATATATTATCTTGCTCTGTTCTATTGAAAATGTATGAATTTTTTTCATTGAATTTTCAGTTAAAAATGCTACTCATATTATCACATAATTGTGTTTTCTTGGATTGTGTTCAATGATTTTATGGTTGTCTGTTGATTTTCATTTTTAGATTGAAGTAAGTTGAGGTAGTTTAAGAAGAAGAAGTGAACTTACAAGTACATATTTATTAGTAGTTGAAATAGCTAAATGAGAATGATCAAATATTTACCAGTATCATGCTACAAGTAAAACTTTGTAGAATTTGAGGAATCTTTGTTCCTGCATATATAACCATTATTTAAAAGATTGAACACTTCTGTAATTTTTGCATGTTTATTAATTGGAGTTTCAGCATTTCTATTGTTGGATTGGCCTATAAGATACAGGCATTGCCACTTGAATTTTGCAGGTTTTTGTGACATGTGTTTATTTGCTTTCTGTATATTTCAGTGTATTTACATCTGAAAGCACTTGGATTGCACTTATAGAATCAAGCATAGTACAGAATTACATAAATATTTTATTCTTTGTCATCATGCTTGGTATTACCAAAATTGTCATTCATACACAAATATTTAGCTGTTAGGTGATATATTGATGTGGAACAGTGTATCTACAGGATAGCTCATCCATTGGTTATTTTGTTAATTGTAGGGAAAAGATTTATTTTATAAAGTAGAAATCTTAATGTTAACAGCAGTTATCAAGCTCGGTATGCCATTAACATTGGGACCACCTGGCATTATGTACTCCTGATGTGAGATAATATGAATTACACTGCATTATCTGAAGTGTTTAACCTGAATTTATAATCAGGCCATTAGATTTAGGTTTCAGCTACAGAAAATACATTAACTACAAGAAAAAGTTAAGTTACACTACTAAGAAATAACCAATAATATGAACATTTTGTAAGGCCCATTTTCTTAAAAAAGTCAATGTTAGAGAAAGTAAAAATTATGTATATGGAGTATTGGGGGTAGAGGTTGTTTTGAATAAAGAGACTAAAGGAATCATGCTACAATCATCTGAACCTTCTGTGGATCCTGATTGAATTAAAAAGAAGTTATGAGGGCACCTGGATGGCTCAGTCCATTAAGCATCTGCCCTTGGCTCAGGTCATGATTCCAGATCTATTAGGCTCCCTGCTCAGTGGGGAGCCTGCTTCTTCCTTTCCTCCTCACTCGTGTTCTCTGTTACTAGCTCTTTTCTGTCTCAAATAAATAAAAATCTTAAAAGTTATGAAAGATATTTTGGGGGCAGTTGGGGAAGTTTGAATATAGATTATTAGCTGATGTAAGGGGAATTGCTTTTTTTTATGTGGTGATTATATCAAAGTCATATTAGAGAATTTCCTTATTTTTATTTTCTAAAGATTTTATTTATTTTAAAGAGAGTTGTGTGCACATGCAAAGGAGGGGAGAAGTAAAGGGAAAGGGAGTGGGACAAGCGGACTGTGCGTTGGGTGCAGAGCCTTTTGGGCTCTATCTCGTGACCCTGAAATCATGTCCTGAGCTGAAATCAAGGTCAGCCAGCCACCCAGGCACCCCAAGAATGTCCTTATTTTTAAGAGATGATGAAGTACCTATGGATGAAATATGTTATTTTGAAATGGCTCAACAACAACAACAACAAAAAATTAAGCTGTTTTGGTCAGTGGTCAGTCCACTCAGAGTCAGGTATGATTGTCCTTCCAGGATTTTATTTGAATTTGAGACAGATGACACAATGCACTCACAAATGAATATGAGTAAAGTTTATTTGGAACTCACAACAAACTTGAGACTCCTAGGAGTGGAAAGGCTTATAGGGAGTTGATGAACAGGGAATGAACGGTGGTGGTGGTGGTGGAGGAGGAGGATGCTGCTAGAGAGGATGGATTGGTTGGGGGCTGGGTTTATTGTGATTAAGAGGTGAAAGATGGGGAAAAAAAGGTAAAAAAAGGAACCATCCAAACACAATGAAATAATTGTTGAATGTAGATGATGACTACATGAATGTTCATTATTCTATTTCAATTCTTAGGTCTGTTTGAAAATTTTCATAACTAAAAATCTTTACATGTAAATTTAAGAAAGTTTTAGAATTCTGTGATTATTTCTATTGCAGCAACCAAAGGACACGATGAGATTAGATGAAACAATGCTGGTCAAACAGTTGCTGCCGGAAATCTGCCATTTTCTTCATACCTGTCGTGAAGGAAACCAACATGCTGCTGAACTTCGGAATTCCGCCTCTGGGGTTTTATTTTCTCTCAGCTGCAACAACTTCAATGCAGTGTTTAGTCGCATTTCTACCAGGTTAGTGTGTAAATCTACATAGAACTGTTGTTAAGTAATATAATTTTAGAAGTCTTTCTTTTGTCCACATAAAAATAAAAAGTTGACAGAAACAAATTTGACTTGGGCTTTTGTGTAAATTTTATACATTGATTTCTTTGACATTTTTATGCAATATTGTGATATTAATGTGTACAATTAAATGTGAGTACTGTTATGAAGTTAAAAGTCCAAATTTTAGAAAAATTATTATTCATGATCAGGTTTTTAACACTATTTTGAGTTTTTGGTTGAGCTTTTTAATATTATTCCTTTAAATGGAGTTAGCTAATCAGGTAGAATAATTGAGAAGAATAGTTGGAATTCTAATGACCTAATAGCTCTGTTCTTTATCACAAGATCCTGAGTTACCAAACAAAAACAAAACCTAGGGATATTGAAGCACAAGGAAGTGAGTAATTGCAAAGTAGACTTCTCCAGAAAGTAGACTGCGTTTTAAGTGTATGAACTCTAAAAGCTCCCATTTTTTGAGTATTTACAGCATGTGTTTATGCTGTTTTATCCACTTAGTATCTTTGAAATGTAGGTGATACTTCCCTCAGTTTACAGGTAAGCAAACTAATATCCAAAGAATTTATTAAGGCACTTTTTGAAATAATGGAGGGCCCCAAATTTTTAAGTCAGACTGGGTTTTAGAGTCTGTTAAATCCACTATACCGGGCTGCTACTCTATACTTTGATTTTAATCATATGTTTATGAAATCTTTTTTATGATATTTTTACTGTTGTGCTTTAAGTTTGTATGATAAATATGATTTTAGCTTTTATTGATGAGTAAAAATCATGTGATTGTCAGTTGTGATATGCAACAGGTGGGAAGAAATTGGTATATAGATAGTGCTATATAGAGTAGAATTATAACTCATGGTAGCAAGTAACTCTGGAACCTGCTCTGATGGGAATGGTTTGCCTATCTTGTGTAAGTAGAGTTAAATGGGTCCTTAATTATGACCAAGTAGGAAGTATAACATGAATCAGTGAATTAGTGAATCTAAGACTAATACAGAATATGGAAAAATAGCCCTCTTTGTTTATTGATACATCCTTCATCTTTTGACTTGTCTGTGTTGTGTGAACAGTGGACTTCCATTAGTCAGCTTTGTTCATTTTTCTGTTGTTTTCCAACAGGTGTGAATGAAAATATACATCTTAATTTGAGAGTTTGTGCTATAGAGTTTTGGGTGAATTGGTTAACTTCAGAATCCTGCCATCTTTTTAATTAAAAAAATGACATTTCTAGAGTCTTGATGCTAGACAACAATATTTTTCAATCCCTATCAGAACTGGTGCGAAAAAAATTAAATTTTGTTTAATGGTATAAATATGATTGATGCTGTTAGGTAATGTTTATACAATAGAACCGTATCTTCATGAAATCTTTTGAGTGATAACATTTTATATTCTGAGTAATATTAAACTAGTTGAAGTAGCAAGGTAACTGACACTTAGGGAATAGGAAGTGTGAAAATTATAAAAGACAAAACAAAAGACAAAAACATTTAAGTGACTACTACACCAGCTTACTATTTGAAATAATCTTACATTGATGGTAGAAAATTATCAGAATAATAAAATATTTTTAGGTCTATCCAAGCATGAGTTGCTTTATAAAACACAGCAAATGTGCCACCTTTTAAAAACTCTAGAAATTTTCCAGTCATCAAAGATTTCATTTTATACGATTTTACAGCATCAACACATGTAAATATAGACAACTTTTGTGTGTATACTGAACCTAGTTCACTGTTTCCAGAGAGAAGTATCTCCAGAATACAGGGGACAGACTGCTCAGAAATGGGATCTCTGAAATATGTTGCAGACAAATGCATTTCATGTAGCTTGTTCCAGAAATTGGAGCTGATCTTGTTAGAGGACCACTCACCTAAAAGGCTTAATGTAGATGTAGATATCCTATGACATTCCTGTCATAGCATTAGGTGACTTAAAATAATACAAGCGAGTAGAATGGCAGTTCTTTCTTTTTTTAATTTTTATTTTTAATTTAATTTTAATTTTTAAAAAAGATTTTATTATTTGCGAGAGGGGGAGACAGAGATAACAACAGAGATAGCAAGAGGAAGCATGAGCAAGGAGGAGAGGGAGAAGCAGACTCCCTGCTGAGCAGTGAGACTGCCACAGGGCCTGATCCTGGGACCCCAGGATCATGGACCTGAGCTGAAGGCATATACTTGACTGAGCCATCCATGCCCCATTTTTTTTTTGTAAGATTTTATTTGTTTCTTTGAGAGAGGTTGTGTGAGAGTGATAGAGCATGAGTGGAGGAGGGGGAAGGGGCCGAGTTAGAGGGAGAGGGAAAGGGAGAAGGAGACTCCTTGATCAGCAGGGACCCCAGGATCATGATCTGAGCCAAAGGCAGACACTTAACTGACTGAGCCACCCAAGCACCCCTAGAATGGCAGTTCTTTCTGAAGATTGATTTTATATCTGACATATATCTGACATAAATGAAAATTTACTCTGTGACTATTCTACCTGTCCACAAATATTTCTCTTTTAGGATTAACATTAGCTTTTGATATTTCTGGCCTTTGATGTTTTTTGGGGGAATATGGGCTTACAGACCTGAGCCAATGTTCTGTGGCTCATAGTATTCTTTTATGTAGAAGATGAGGAGCTATCTCCATAGAATTACTGTACAGGGGACGCCTGGGTGGCTCAGGGAGTGATCCTGGGGTCCTGGGATGGAGTCCAACATCGGGCTCTTTGTGTGGAGCCTTCCTCTCCCTCTGCCTGTGTCTCTGCCTTACTCTCTGTCATGAATAAATAAATAAAATCTTAAAAAAAAAAAAAGAATTACTATATAATTGTACTAGATCTAATTGTTTTGTAGTGGGAAGGCCCTGCAGAATATCTGATTTGACATATTACCAGAAGCCGAAGATTCAGTGATTTTTTTTTTTTTTAAAGATTTTATTTATTTATTCATGAGAGACACACAGAGAGAGGCAGAGACACAAGCAGAGGGAGAAGCAGGATCCCTGCAGGGAGTAGGATGTGGGACTCGATCCCAGGACCCTGGGATCATGCCCTGAGTCACAGGCAGACACTCAACCACTGAGTCACCCAGGTGCCCCAGATTCAGTGATTTTAAGAGTTCCTTTGATTCTTTTTTCCTCCTTTTTAGAGAAGGGGGAAAGGGGTATAAGGGAAGAGTGAAGTGGGGCAGGGCAGAGGGGGAGAGAGAGAATCTTAAGCAGATTATGCACAGTATGGAGCTGAACACAGGGCTTGATTTCAGAACCCTGAGATCATGACCTGAACTGAAATCAAGTCAGAACCTTGACTGACTGAGCCGTCCAGATGCCACAAAAGTTCTATTTGATTCTTTCATAGATCTACTGGATTTTTTTTTATGGTTTCTTATTCTTAATAGTTTTAAATTTTTTATATGGCTGTAATAATTTAGAACATACTTATTTAATATTTTCTTAAGATTGTTAAATAATCTCATATGCTTGTATGTGCCAATTCTCATTCATAGTGAATAGTTTCCTCTCTTTTGTAAACTTTGATTGCAAATTCATCTTTAATGCACATCTGTATTTTCTTTGGGAATCTCTTGTATCTTGGAACTGTGGGAGTGTCCTAGTGATGGTTTTTGCATTTGCTTTTACTAAGTGCCCAGCTCTGGCCTTTTTTTTTTTTTTTTTTTTTGGTTAATTTCTCGTTCCTAGATTGTATGGATAGTATAAATGTGGACTTCAAATCCATATAAAGTAACAGCCCTGGGTGACTTTTTCCCCTACCCAAAACAGCCAGAGCAGACATACATCTTATGCTAGTAGGTTTTTTTTTCTCCTTCTACTCTTCTCATTCTGTCTCTCTCTGTGCGACTTTCTTTTAAGGAATTGCATAGTTCTAGTTCTTGTTAGTCGTGTGTTTTTTGTTTTTTGTTTTGTTTTGTTTTGTTTTGTTTTTGTAGGGCCGCATTTCCACCCTCTGCGTTATTGGGGTATAAGGCTTTATATCTAGTCCCATGTAGATGTTAACCTCAAACCCCTAGGTTAAGGAGAGGAAAAAACCTAGCTCTTGTGCTTCCTTTGTTGCAAGTTCAGACCATGTCTTCAAAACCATCTCTGGTTTTCAGGTTCCTCTTCATTTCTGTACCTGGGTAGATGGGTGGTGTTTGTTTTCTTTTTTTTTTTTAATTTTAAAAATTTTTAAAAGATTTTATTTATTTATTCATGAGAGACACAGAGAGAAAGGCAAAGACATAGGCAGAGGGAGAAGCAGGCTCCCTGCCGAAAGCCTGATGGGGACTTGATCCCAAGACCCTGGGATCACAACCTGAACCAAAGGCAGACCCTCAACCACTAAACTACCCAGGTGCCCTTTTTTTCCTCTATTTAGAGAGAGAGTGAGAAAGGCAGGGAGGGGCAGAGGGAGAGAAAGAAACTCAGGCAGACTCCCCATTGAGTGCAGAGTCTGAGATAGGGGGCTTGATCTCACCACCCTGAGATCATGACCTGAGCTGAAATCAAGAGTTGGATACTTAACTGACTGAGCCACCCAAGCACTTTTATTTTATTTCTATACGTTTTAAATACCTTTTTTTGTGGTTCAGTTTACCTGGTCTTTCTAGATGTTTTATTTTATTTATTTTTTAAAAAGATTTTATTTATTCATAAGTGATACAGAGAGAGAGAGAGAGAGAGGAGCAGAGACATAGGGGGGCAGAGGGAGAAGCAGGGTCCATGCCAGGAGCCCGATGTGGGACTCGATCCCAGGACTCCAGGATCACGCCCTGGGCCAAAGGCAGGCCCTAAACCGCTGAGCCACCTAGGGAGGACCCCCTTTCTAGATGTTTTAATAAGTTTTCCACTTCTTTTGCTCCAACTGTCCTTTGATTGCTATGCTTTGGAAATGATGTTTCAGCCTCACAAAATACCCCTTCCCTATGGAAATACTGGACTGTTAAAATGATTAAACTTCTATTTTTCAAAAATGCCCACAAGAATCAGCTTCTCAAAAGTTGGTTTTGCTGATTTATTAAGTTGTTTTTCCGAAGGAATCATATTCCGTATTTCCTAGGCTTTTTGCAGCAGCTGTGGAATTTTTAGTATGTAAGTCAATATTGAGGACCTTGTCATTCCCAGTGTGAGCTGCTAAGCCTTCTCACCCTGATGATATGAAGAGCTTTAGTGTAAGTGCTTAGACTAATTTAATTTTATTTTATTTTTTATTTATTTATTTTTTTTCTTAGACTAATTTTAATGTTAGCTGTACATCTGCAGGCTAAAATGAGTGAAAAAGGAACTTGAGAAGGAAGAAGTTGAATCAATTTCATTTTTAGCAACTGAAGATTTAATATGGTTAATGTCAGTTTTAGACTACATTAAATTGGTATAATTCGGGTTGGCTGGGTGGCTCAGTGGTTGAGCGTCTGCCTTTGGCTCAGGGTCTGATCCCAGTTCAGGGATTGAGTCCTACGTCAGGATTGCTGTGAGGAGCCTCCTTCTCCCTCTGCCTATGTCTCTGTCTCTCATAAATCAATAAATAAGATCTTTAAGAAAAAAATGGCTATAACCCAAGTTAATATTATGGCTAAGATTTTGTAGATTATGCTTTTCACCATATCTGTCTCTCTTTGCATTTGTAAACATTAATAATTCCATTCATCTGCTTACATTTTTAATATCTATTAATTGAAGTAACGAATATGCCTCATTAGGAAGCACAGTTCAATAGATTAACAATACCAACTTTTGAAAAGCTGACTTCTATCGCTTCAAGCCTTTTGGCTAAGATCAAGTGAAAAGCTGACTTCTGTGGTTGTTAATGAAAAATGGAGGAAAAATTGTATTCAGACTTAAGTGAATTTTTTTATTAGTTAAAAAATATTTTTTTACATGTTAAATTTTTCTACATTTGTGATAGCTTCATATTTAATCAAAGGGAAATTCAGGGTTTAGAAAGATCTTGCCTTTATAAAATAAGTTCTATTGTGAGGGAGGGACATTAATCAAATAATCACATAAACGTACAGATTGTGAAAAGTGTAAGGAGTAAAAGGCTTACTCATTTTTTTCAGTATGAAGTAAATGAATCCTGTAAATGTAGATAAAATGTCATTTATGTTTCTGAAGTCTAGTTGATGTAATCAGAAGTTAATAAGTGTTTTCATTACAGAAAAATTTCAAAAAATACACATAGCACAGAGACTAGTATATCATACTTACACGTCTTTCTACTTCAGTAGTTCTCTGCATGCTGTGATTTTGTTGTTGTTTAGATAAAAATTATATATATATTTAAGGCATATAGCATGACTTATGTATGCACAGTGAAATCTACTGAATTATCTTGGTTTCTGTCATCGTATCCCCTGAATTAGCAAGGTACCTTTAAATTTTATAATAAATATTTATTGTTTTATTTTTATACGTATATTTTTTCTAAAAAAATTAATCACTGGGATGAGAAGAATCTGTTCAGTTCAGAATTTTGAACTTTCCTTAAGATAAATTAGTTTTGGTTTTTACTTTTCAGGTTACAGGAATTGACGGTTTGTTCAGAAGACAATGTTGATGTTCATGATATAGAATTGTTACAGTATATCAATGTGGATTGTGCAAAATTAAAACGACTTCTAAAGGGTAAGTTTATTTTTTTATTTTTTATTTTTTTTAAAGGGTAAGTTTAAATGTATGATATGTCTGAAACTAATGACTGATTGAAAAACCAGTGTTTTCGGTGTATGAATTGTACCAATTGTGTTGAACTAGAATATCAAAGTGGATTTTATAATGCAAGTGTCCTTGTGAAATAGACAATAATGCTTAATGGTTCAACAATATTTAAGCCCTTGAAAACAAAAAAAATAGTGAGCATCTTAAATCTTGGCAATGGAAATTTTGTTCAACTGCAAGTTTTGTTTTAGCAAAGAGAACATACAGGTACTGTTACCTAATTTGTCTAGAATTTCATTTCTTAAGGATAGTTATAGGTTATAGAAGTTACCTGTTTAGCTGTTCTATTGCTAAAAGCAGAGTTAGCAGGATATCAAAGTTTCATAGAATGGAACCAGAAGATTGTGATTTTATGATAAGAGGAGGAATTGAGACAAGCATCTCATTTCTGACATTTGTGTTTTCAGATCTTTTACTGTCTTCCTGATTGACTTTGCAGCATTACAAAGCCTCTTACCTTTTCAGTGAATGTTTCAGTTATAATCCCATCTGGGGACATTATAATGCTTAGATTTATTTATTTCAGAGAGCAAGAGAGTGGAGGTGGGGAAGGGAGGGGGAAAGGTGGAGGGAAAGGGAGAGGGAAACCAAAGCAGACTCCTCACATGGCCTTAATCCCACGACCCAAGATGATGACCCCAGCCAAAACCAAGAGTTGGACATCTAACTGACTGTGCCACCCAAGCACCTATTAATATGTGATTTTAAAGCTTTGGAAAATGCTTTGATTATTATCTTGATTAAAATAAAGTCACAATGAATTGAGAATATTTGTGGTAAACATGAAAATATTAATATAAATCAAGTATCAGTGAGCATTATTGAGTATAAATACCTAAATTCATTTCACAAAAATTGTTTTTTTTGGTTTTGTGTATTATTGGATCCTGGCTAATTTAAGTGTGAAACCTTATAGTATGTGATGTACACTTTTTACACTTTTTAAATTTTACTTTGTATATTGATTAAGGAATTATGAAAAATGATTTTAGTGTCTGACTTAAAAGAAGATTTAGTTGAGAAACTCAACAGTTTTGCAGTGTAATTGTCAAAATACCTTGTTTATAGTTTTTTTTTAACACTTGCTTTAAACTCAATAATTGTTTCCCTAGAGATGTGTAAAAAAGACTATGTAGATCAGTGCTATAAGGTTGTGTTCTATTTCTTTACCCATTTTAAGTCATTGCCATTATGATCAAGCAACAATTAAATCACTTTCAGTAACTTTAATAAAGAAGTAAAATGGATCATTTTAGCTACTGTAAGTGGACAGCAATTGTTTTAGACTATAATAAACCACAACTTAGGTCACAGTTAAAATTTTAAGATCTTAGTATTTATCATTAAACATTAAGATAAGAATGATAAAATTTAGAGATTTTCTCTTGTGTATAAAATCTAATAAATATAAGTGTTTTGTGATTTTTCATGTCTGTTTAGTGACATTTCAGAAATAAACCTAGTCCCAGTTGCGCATGAGTAGGTACTTCTGTAAAACATCAGGTTTCAGGATGCATGGGTGGCTCAGTCGGTTAAGCATCTGTCTGCCTTTGGCTTAAGTCATGATCTCAGGGTCCTGGAATGGAGCCTGGCATCAGGCTCCCTGCTCAGTGGGGAGCCTGCTTCTCTGTCTCCCACTCCCTCTGCTTGTGCTCTTTCTCACTCTGTCAAATAAATGAATAAAATCTTTTTAAAAAAATAAGTTCTTTTAAAGAAATTTAATCTAATAATTAAATGGTTCTCCATGCCAAATAAGAGAAATTAAATGTGTAAATAAATGTCTCTTTTTATTGTGGTAAGTCATTCCCATTGAATATAGCCCCCTCATGAACATAAATTTAGAGTATAACTGATAAATGTGTAAAGTATAAAAAAGCCAGTATTATCTAGGCCAGCAAAAGATGGCTGTAGGTGACAATGGTGAAAGGAGTGGAAGCTTCCTGTAATATGAATAGTAAAATTAGTAGTGTGTTTTATTTTTTATTATTTATTTAAAAATATTTTATATATTTATTCATGAGAGACAGAGAGAGGCAGAGACATAGGCAGAGAGAGAAGCAGGCTCCCTGCAGGGAGCCTGATGCGAGACTCGATCCCCAGACCTGGGATCACGCCCTGAGCTGAAGGCATATGCTCAACCACTGAGCCACCCAGGTATCCCAGTAATGTGTTTGAAATTTACTTTAAATTTACAGCATTGTTAAGAAACTGTGTGCAAGAAACCATACTAAGTACTAGGTTTACAAAGAGCAAAACAAAACAAAACAAAACAAAAATCAGAGAGTAATAAAGCTCCCTTTATGGCTTGGCTTATGAGACAAATACATTATTACCAAATTATTTGCAAAGTAATATGGCAAACTCAAGTAAGGTGAGCATATAGTGAGGGAAGAGGTATGAACTTGGGGGTGAGTGGTTAAGAGGAAAAGAGCAAGATACAGAGGTACAAGAGCAGGCCAGATTGTGTTAATAAAAGCATGGTGTCATTTGTTGTATTTTCAGTATGTGTCACACATTATCCTATGCAGTTTCATGCCTTTTATCATCCATCCTCACAAGAATCCTATGAGACAGATAGTAGTAATATCATTCCTTGTGTAAATGAGGAAATTGAGGCAAAAGTAACATTTCCAGGGTCAGAGAGCTAGTGTAAGTGGCACAGTAAGATTCATATCACATCTTCCTGTTCCTAGAGCCAACTGTTACACATTGTGCTTATGTGTTATAGGGCTTTATTTTAATGGCCATGGGAAGTGATGGAAAGGCTTTAAAGTGGGATCAGTATTTTATTTTAGGCATACCACTTTACTTGAAATTTGCAGGATAGCAGAAGGTTACAATAAGTTCTGAGACTTAGTAACGTGAATGAAAAATGAGAGTAGAGCAAGTCTGGATGGAATGGTGTAGGATGGAGACCAATTGGTAGGGAGTACCACCCTACCCCACCCCAAATTGGTAGGGTGGTACTTCGGAAGTAGAGTACACTAAATTCATAAAATACATCACCTAGCATTTGATGATTAATTTACAAATGTGAGGTTAAAGAGAAATATCACCGAATATTATAGAGCAAGCTGATTCAAGCAGGAAAATAAAGGAAAGGTTGATAGCAGTAAAAAGCTTAGCCAATAAAATGATAAATTTAGTTTTACATCTATTGCCTTTGAGGTATGGGTAGGCTGTCCAGTCAGAAACTTACAGAACTGGAGTAATAAA
Organism: Canis aureus; assembly: GCF_053574225.1. NCBI lineage: Eukaryota > Metazoa > Chordata > Mammalia > Carnivora > Canidae > Canis > Canis aureus. The sequence continues at coordinate 19,495,911 of NC_135626.1, forward strand.
AGGCATATACATTGGAACTGAGAATAAATTACCATGTGTAACACATTTAAGATGTTATAAGGGTAAAGTTAATGAACATGAGAAGGCAAAAAGGCTCTAGAGCACTGTGAAATATAATGCCATTATTTGAAAATCAAAGGAGAGCAAGAACAAAGAATTTAGAGGGATATATTTTAAAACTTAGAGAGCAAATTAGTCATTTCCAAGTCCAGAAAAAAAATGACATTTAAATTGTTTAGTTTTATTACTCGAAGGCTCATCTCTATCTTAGAAAGATATTTATATAAATATAGAAGGTACTTGTATCCCTTCATTAAAAGTCTATAGGGAGCAACAAAAGCAAAAATAAGTAAGTGGGACAACACCAGATTAAAAGCTTCTGCACAGCAAAGGAAACATCAACAATATGAAAAGGCAGCTTACTGAATGGGAGAAAATATTTGAAAATCATACATGTGATAAGACAAAATATGAGATTGTTCAACTCAATAGCAAAAAAACCCTTACATTGTGACTTTAAAAAATGGGCAGCCGACCTGAATAGATACTTTTCCAAAGAACAAATACAGGTGGCCAGCTGGTACATGAATCTTGTTCAGTATCATTCATCATTAGGAAAATGTAAATCGGAACCACAATGAGGTTCTTAGAATGGCTATTGTCAAAACAATAAGAAATAAGTGTTGGTGAGAATGTGCACTGTTGGTAGGAATGTAAATTGGCACAGCTGCCAAGCAAAATAATTTGGGAGCTCCTCAAAAAATTAAAGGTAGAACTACCATATGATCCAGCAATTTCACTCCTGGGTATTTATCCAAAGAAAATGAAAACATTAACTTGAGAAGATATATGCACCTGGTGTTCATTATTGAATAGTGCAGCATTATTTTACAATAACCAAGGTATGGAAACAATTTCAGTATCCATTGACAGGTGAATGGATAAAGAAGGTGTAAGATATTTATATTTAACATGTACATATGTGTTTTTATATATATTTAAAAGTAATCTTTTAATATTTTATATATTATGTTTATATATAAACATGTATTTATGTATAAGTGGAATATATGTATTATATAAATTAAAATGGAACATTATTCAGCTATAAAAAAGAAATCATAACTATTTGTAACAATACAGATAGGTCTTGAAGGAATTATGTTAAGTGAAATATGTCAGAGAAACAAATACTCTGTGTCTCACTTATATGTGGAATTTTTTTTTTTTTTTTTTTTTTTTTTAAAAGAAAAACACCGAAGCTCATAGATAGAACAGATTGGTGTTTGCCAGATATGGGGCAAAGGATGGGAGGGTGAGCAAAATGGGTGAAGGGAGTTAAAAGGTATAAACTTGCAGTTATAAAAATTCATGAGGATATAATGTACAGCATGGCAACTATAGTTAATAATACTGGATTGTATATTTCAGAGTTGCCAAGAGAGTAGATCTTCAAAGTTCTCATCATGAGAAAAAAAAATTTGTAGCTATGTATGGTGATGGATGTTAACTAAATGTATTGTGATTATTTCACAGTATATACAAATACTGAATCATTATGTTGTATACCTGAAACTAATATAATGTTATGTTAATTATACCTCAATTAAAACAAGCAAAGTCCATAGGTATTTTCTCCAAGGGACTGTTACCAGTAAAATAGTTTATAGAAGGGTCATCTTTTCTAGGTATAAATCTTTTTGTAGATGGGGACAACACATAGATGAAGGAGGAAATAAAAAATAATATATTCATACGGAGTGATGTTTAGTCTTGTTTTTAAAATGCAGTCCAGGGCAGCCCGGGTGGCTTAGCGGTTTAGCACCGCCTTCACCTCAGGATGTGATCCTGGAGACCAAGGATTGAGTGCGTCTCACTTGGGGCTCCTTGCATGGAGCCTGCTTCTCCCTCTGCCTGTGTCTCTGCTTCTCTCTCTTTCTGTCTCTCATGAATAAATAAATAAAGCCTTAAGAAAAATAAATAAAATGCAGCCCAGTGTTTTGAACAAATTAGCAAAATAAAAACAAAAATGTGTTTAATGAGATACAAATGTGATAAGGCTACTTTCATATGCTGCTCTGTGTGAGTGGCATTTGGCCCAGTCCCTCTGAAAATCAGTTTGACAGTGTTTATCAAGAGAAAATATAAATCTCTTTGACCAGATAATTCTACTTCTGGATCTTATCCTAAAGAAATGAACAGTAATATGGAAAGGATTTTTATATAAAAGTGTTTGTTAGTGTTATTTATAATAATGAAATATTGGAAATATCTTAAATGTACAATTGGAAAATGTTTAAATAACCAGTGACTTAATATATGGACTTAAATATTCTGAAAGACACCAGAGCGTACTTGAACAAACTGTGGCTTTGAAACCCAATTCAGTAGTTAATTAGATCTTTAACCTCAGAAACACAATTTGCTCCTCTATAATATCTGAAAATAGTAAGATTTTAAAAGAAATATATTAGATTGGAAATACCTGACTTGTAAGTATTAAGTAATAGTTACTCTTGTATTTAGAGTCATCAATTATATGTATGAAGAATTTTTAATGATACTGAAAAAATTGGAGATACTACATAAAATGAAGAAAACAGGTTTGATTTAGCCTTTATGATCTCAGCCATGGTAAATATATTTGTCTTATACATGCTTACGAAAAGGGATGGAAGAAGTTCATCAGACCTGTGATTCTGAATGGTGGAATCATGGATGATATTTTAAATTCCCCTTAGGTTGTTGTGTATTCTTTGAATTTTCTACAACGACTGTGTGTTTTATACTTTAAAAATCAATTATTAAAAATAAAAACAAAAATCTTTGAAATTCAATGCATAATTGCTTTTTATTGAATTTTGTCTTTAGTGAACATAACCAGTGAGTTTTTGGTTTATATTATCTTTACCTTCACATTGCTTACAAATAATACTAGAACAAAAATTTGTATGTAGAAGGAAAGTTTTGTTTGTTTTTATGAGTAGTTCTGAATTTGTGTTAACTAATCAATTTTAGAGTTAATTAAAAAAAATTTTTTTTCCCTAGAAACTGCATTTAAATTTAAAGCCCTAAAGAAGGTTGCACAGTTAGCAGTTATAAATAGCCTGGAAAAAGTAAGTTATAACGTCTTTGATATTAAAATTTTATTAAATTTTGTTTGTAAATTATGCTATTTTTACTATTTTGAACCAGAAGTCACGATGTAAAAGTGATAGTTTCACATAAATATTTAGGAATGCATTGCAATATTCATACAAAGGAAATTAGAAGTTTGTATGACATTTTATTTACTATATTTTGAAAATATCTGTGCTTTATATATAAATACATATGTTTTGTTATATGTAGGCATTTTGGAACTGGGTAGAAAATTATCCAGATGAATTTACAAAGCTGTACCAGATTCCACAGACTGATATGGCTGGTAAGGATAAGATTATTCATCTTTTAAACTCTTACTTATGAGGTAAAAGCTTATCATTTTCCAGGTTATTTTTGTTATTTAGGTGCTTTTACATTTTGTCAGCTGATGTCAAGTAGGAAATACTGTTTTTCTCTTATATTTCAAAATTTCCCTCAGTCCTTTTCCTTTCCTTTTGAGCAAATAGTAAAAGAAGTTTGGAATGAAGCTCTAATCTTTAGAGTTGTAGATTGGTTATTTGATGATTCTTCTTTGTAGAGAAGTACTTTTTTTGTGTCCTTAGGCTTCATTTTGTATTTAAAGAGATTTGTATAAAGTGGTGATATCTTTAACTAGAATTTTTGAGACACAAATGTAATGCAGAGAATACAAACTCCTGGAGAGCTTTGATGATTCCCTTCGGGAAGCTGTCCAGTCTTTATTTCTTGCGTACATCATACTTTGCATAAGGCCCTGCTCATTGAAACTAAACACAAGTTTGACTGCTCTGGAATGTGACATTTTCTAGGGTGGATCAAGATAGTTCTTTCAATACAAAGACAATACTTGCCTGCTTACCTGAATGAATTTAGTTATTTAAATGAACTTCTAGGTTTATCATTTAAAACTGTGACCTTTGGGTTTTGGATAGTGGCAGCTTTTAGTTTAATGCCAGAGATTTTCTTCTCATAATAGTAATATCATTTAATTGTATTTTTTTACATAGAGTGTGCGGAAAAACTGTTTGACTTGGTGGATGGTTTTGCTGAAAGCACCAAACGTAAAGCAGCAGTTTGGCCACTGCAAATCATTCTCCTTATCTTGTGTCCAGAAATAATTCAGGATATATCCAAGGATGTGGTTGATGAAAACAACATGAATAAGGTGAGGAAACACAAGTATTTCCACTCCGTCCAGATGTCATCTAGTCCATTTTAATCAAGATGTGGATCACTTTTAGGCTTAGTGTTCTGTCAGAACAGTATTTCAGGGGACCATTTCTAATTATCATCACATTAGGTCTCTTTGTTTGCTGGCTTTGGCAGAGACCTACTCATACACAGGTTTATTTGGAGGGAAAATAAATGATACCACTCATTAATTAAAGATTTAAAACAATTCTTTAGTTTCATTCTTTTACCAGAGAAGACTAAACAACACTTCTGCTAGTGCTCAAGTAGCTTTTTTGACAGTTACAGCAAGGGTTGCTCTCTTACAATCAATCCATCACTTTTGTGTTGTGTTGTGTTGTGTTTGCATATACTTAGATGTGTATCTGCTTGGTGCTGATGAAATTGTTTAGTGACTCATTTTAGATATTTTAGAACAGTGTTCATAGCATTTTATTAGGAGGGTGTAGGATACCACATATGCTAAGTGAAATTGGTACTAAAACAACTGCTAATTCTAAGGAGCCCTTGTAATTTTTAAAAAATAGAATAGGGTAGGGGCACCTGGATGGCTCAGTTGGTTAAGTGTTTGCCTTTGGCTTAGGTCATGATCCTGGGGTCCTGGGATCAAGCCCCACATCAGGCTCCCCGGTCAGTGGGGAGTCTGCTTCTCCTCTCTCCTCTGCTAATGCTCTTTCTCGGGTGTTCTCTCACTCTCTCAAATAAGTTAATAAAGAATATCCTTTTTTTTTTTTTTTTAAATTTTTATTTATGATAGTCACAGAGAGAGAGAGAGAGGCAGAGACACAGGCAGAGGGAGAAGCAGGCTCCATGCACCGGGAGCCCGATGTGGGATTCGATCCCGGGTCTCCAGGATCGCGCCCTGGGCCAAAGGCAGGCGCCAAACCGCTGCGCCACCCAGGGATCCCAATAAAGAATATCCTTAAAATAAAATAGAGCAGTGTAGGGTGTTAATATTGTGTTATTTGAATTTCTCTATGCAGTTTGTTTTCGTAATACACTGTTTATTGCTTGCTTGCCTGCCACTTTGGGAGAAATACTCTTAATTGAGTGAACATGAAATGGGCTCCTGCCCATGAAATGATTTGCCTGTGGATGGAGATGTTCAGAATCAGCAGAATGATTCAATAATTTGTAGAAATATTGGATAGGGAATTTATGCAATAGATGGCTAAATAAGTGAACTTAGGTAATCCTTTAGAGTCTGTGATGCTTTGGTACTCCTCTTTGATCTGTAGCCTCTATCTTCTGTTGTGAGGACACCGTTTTTCATGTTAGGTTGCTTTGGGGTCTTGTCAAAAGAGTAATTTTTTGGGGGGGGTGTTCTGTTTATTGGGAAAAGAAACAGAGCTAAAAAGCTACTATAAATTCAATACTACTCTTAAGTAATTTGTATTCGAATGATCACAACTACATCTTTCCAAGTGTTTATTGGTTATTTGTATACCTTCTATGAATCTCTTTTTCCACTGAATAGTTTGTTCTTTGTTGATTTGTATGTACACTTTTTGCTTGGTTTCTTTTTTTTAACTTTATAGGTTTTTTTGTTTTAGATTTTGCTATTTAGATATTTAAAATTTGTATGTAGCCAATTCTTTTTCTTTTTGTCTCCTAGCTTTTTTGGTCATATTGCTCCTACCCAAGATTTTATTTATTCATTTTATTGAGATATCATTCACATACCATAAAATTCACTCTTTTAAAGCATACATACAGTTCAGTGGTTTTTAGCATATACAAAAAATTGTGCAACCATCACCACTATCTAATTTAAGAACATTTTTGTTGTCCCTGAAAGAAACCTCATATCTGTTAGCAGTCACTCCTTATTCTAGATTCTGATAACTACGAATCTATTTTCTGTCTTTATGGATTTGCCTATTCTGGACATTTTATATAAATGGAATCACACAATATGTGACATTTATACCCAGAATGTCTCAAGATTTTTGAAATAGACTTTTATATATTTCTTAGTAATTTTCTAGGTTAAAAATTTTAGATTTTAAAATACTTCTGTATTAAAAATTGCATTATTCATTTATTTTTTATGTATTTTCACTCTTTCCTAGTCACATTACTTATGAGCTAACCGTTATTAATGGTTGGTTTATACGTATCCTTCCATTCATATCTACTTGCTCATACAAATATTCAAATTAAAATATACATACGTACATAAGGCAGTGATGGTTATATTTTAAAATGAAGTTATTTATTTATTTATTCATTCATTCATTCATTCATTCATATATATTTTTAAGTACTCTCTACACCCAGTGTGCGGCTTGAACTCATGACCCTGAGACTAAGAGCCACATGCTCCACTGACTGAGTCAGCCAGGCACCCCAAAATGAAATCATAATATACACATTACTTTGCATCTTGTTTTATTTACTTAAGTGTGTCTTGGCTGTTCTTCAAAATAGTTGGTAGAGATCTAACACATTCCTTTAAGTGTTAGGTAATATTCTGTTACACTAACGAGCCTCATTTACTCACCCACCTCACTGTGAATGGATGAATACTTAGGTACTTAGATTTTTTTTTTTCAAATTTTTGACATTATATTTAATTCTTAAGTAAATATGTTTGTTCATATATTTTTGTTAACTGATGCTTTTAATAAATGTTTATATTTTAATATTTTAAAAGATTTTATCCATTTATTTGACAGAGAGAGTACAAGCCAGGGAAGCAGGAGAGGGTGAAGCAGGCTTTTTGCTCACCCAACACAGGGCTGTATCCCAGGACCCCGGGATCATGACCCAAGCCGAAGGCAGATGCTTAACTGACTGAGCCACCCAGGCACCCCAGTTAACAGATGCTTTTGATTTTATAGACTAGAATTCCAAAACTGGGATTTGTTATTAAATTTTTTTTAAGATTTTATTTATTAATTTTAGAGAGCACATGTACAAGAGAGAGCAAGCTAGTGTGCTTGAGTCAGGGGGAAGGGCAAAGGGAGAGGGTGAGAGAGAATCCCAAGCAGACTCCCTGCTGAGTGGAGTCTGTCATGGAGCTTGATCTCATGACCCTGAGATGCCCTGAGCTGAAATCAAGAGTTGGATACCCAAATGACTGAGCTACCCAAACAACCCTGTATATAAAAATGTTAATAGTTATTCTTAGATTTACATTCTCTAATATTTGTAGCATGTCACTAATATGACTTAGAATGCCTGCTTTCCCACATTCTTAACCATGATCACATGTTTTTCAGTCTTTAATAACATGAAAAAGAGTGTCTCATTTTACTGCTTTTGATTAGTGAGGTTCAGGATCATTTCTGTTTTGTGGTTATTTGCATGTTTTCTTTTGCATGTCTATTGATTTCCTGTACTTATTTTCCTTTTTTTTTTTTTTTTATTATGCCAGTTTCTCTATTCACCTATGGACTTTTTGTCTATTAGTCTCTTACTTTATGATACTAACCTTGATTTAGAAGAATCTGTTATAGTTTCCAAATTGTTAGTTTTTTTTTTTTGGTGATTTTTTAAAGATTTAATTGTGGTTAGAAAATGGTAGTACATATTTGCTTTAAAAAGTATTCTGTGGGGAAAAAATTCTGTGGTTACTGGAGAAGACTGTGTATCATTTCTTTAGGGTACAGAATTTAATGTAAATGTTTAAAACTGCATTTAAAACTATTCTTGTAGTTCTTGAGAATTCCTGTAGGAGCTTGAGAGTCTCCTATGAGTATACTGAGCTCCCTGAACTTTTTTTTTTTTTTTTTAAGATTTTATTTATTTATTCTTGAGAGACACAGAGAGAGACAGAGGCAGAGACACAGCCTGAGGGAGAAGCAGGCTCCATGCCGGAAGCCTGGTGCGGGACTCAATCCCAGGACTCCAGGATCATGCCCTGGGCCACAGGCAGGTGCTAAACCACTGAGCCACCCAGGGATCCCCAAGCTCCCTGAATTCTTAAGTAGCCAATAGACTGGCAGTGTGACAGATCTCCTCCTAGGCATTGATAATCATTTAGTTCTTTATTATAAAGCAAGCAAAGAGCAAATAACAAATAGAACCCTAAGCATATTGGACTGGGCTCAGTTATACATTGTGGACTATATGTGAACTATATGTGAGAAAAGGTTCTCTCTTTTAGTTTATAGTTTTTGTTATTTTATTGTGTTTTTATTTTACTAGGAAGGTAGTATAATGGCTTAGTACAATAGATCTTTATTATACTTATGAAACAGTAATGAGCTGCTGATCTGAATAGCTCTGTAGGATACCCCCCTCCTCTTTGTGGTTTCTTAGGACCTTGGACAGCAAAGACTGCCATTTTTAAAACATAGGTTCTATGGAAGTTGATCCTATTCTGCTGGCCAGAAAGGAAAACATGGGAAATCATGCTGAGGCTTTTTATGGGCCAGGCCTGGAAATGGCACACTTTCACATTCCAGTGGGTAGAACTTAGTTAGATGGCTATATCTAACTGCAAGAGAACCTGAGAAATACATCTATATCCTCCAGGAACCAAGACATGAAGGAGTTAGGAGAAAGAAGAGGAGTCAAGGATGGCCTAGACTGTTCTCTCTTAGGTTTTCCAGTTATTTCTTTAGGGATGCAAAGCTATATATCCAGAGTACCTGTCCACTAGGAGAATAATGCAGGCTATATTTGCTGCAAGAAGAGATGTGGAACCTTAGTTGAGCTTGAAATAAGAATAGAACTTAGAGTTGTTCAGGTCTGGGTGATCAAGAAAATGGATGTTCAGAAAAGTTAGTTAGCTAGAGACTTGAAGATTTATTCAGGTGTTGATAAGAAATGAGGATGAAGAGGCAGATGTGAACAGTCTGGAGGATACTGTGAGACAGTTGGGATTGAAACTATTCTTTAGGCAATAGGGAAAAGTTTAGGGGTAAAGGTGAGATATACAAAGTAGTGTTTTTGGCTGATAAAAGGAAGTTCCAAAGTGGGAACTGGATCAAAATAATGCGAATTTAGCTTTTAAAATTTTATTTACTTATCTATATTGTGATGAAATAACCTTTTTTAAGTGTACAGTTCAGTGGCATCAAGTACATTCATGGTGTTTTGCAACCATCACCATTATCTATTAGTGAACTTTTTAAAGTCTAATTCTGTACGTTAAACAATTAACTCCTCATTCCCCCAATCTCTGACTCCTGGTAGCCTCTATTCTATTCTTCTTCTCTCTCAGCTGCCTATTCTAGGCACCTCATATCGTGGAATCATACAATATTTGACCTTATATGTCAGGCTAATGCCATTAAAATGTTTCAAGATCCATTTTGTTGCATGATCAGAATTTCATATTGTGGCTGAATCAGTATTCCATTCTATGTATATATGACTTTTGTTTAGGTCCTAGAAATTTCTTGTGTTCAGTGGTATTTCATTGTGGTTTTGATTTGCATCTTTTAAAAAACAGTTTAAGTTTATTTTAAGAAGTCCCTCCATCCAACGTGGGGCTCAAACTCTCAACCTTGAGATCAAGAGTTGCATGCTCTTGTGACTGAACCAGCCAGGTGCCCTGATTTGCATCTTCCTAATGACTAACAATGTTGATCATCTTTTCATAAGCTTATTGGCCATTTGTATATCTTCTTTGGAGATGTGTCTATTGGAGTTTTTTGCCCATTCTTTAATTGGGCTGTTTATTTTTTGTTGTTGTTGAGTTGTAGGAGTTCTTGATAGGTTATGGATGGTAATCCTTTATCAGATGTATGATTTGCAAATGTTTTCTCCCATTTTGTGGACTGTTTTACTTTCTTGATAGTGTCACTTGATACAGAAAGTTTTTCTTTTTTCTTTTTTTAAAAGATTTTACTTATTTATTCATGAGAAACACACAGAGAGAGGTAGAGACATAAAGGGAGAAGCAGACTCCCTAGAGGGAGCCTGATGTGGGACCTGATCCCAGAACCCAGGGATCACGACCTGAGCCAAAGGCAGATGCTCAGCCACTGAGCCACCCAGGTGACCCAAGGTTTTTTGTTTGACGAAATCCATTTATTCATTTTTTGTTGTTGTTCCTAGTGCTTTTTTGTTATTATATCCAAAAGAAACTGCCAGATCCAGTGTTGTGAAGATTTTCTTTAATGTTTTATAGTTTTAGCTGTTTAGATCTTTGAGCTGTTTTGAGTTAAATTTTACATATGAGGGAGAGAAGGGTCCAACTTCATTCTTTTGGATCTGGATATTCAGTTTTCCTAGCACCTTTCGTTCAAAAAAACTGTCCTTTCTCCATTGAATGGTGTTAGCACATTAGTTGGAAATAATTTGATCCTGTATGTGAGGATTTCTTTCTGGACTTCCTATTCTGTTTCACTGCTTATAGCTCTGTTCTGATACCAGTACCACAGTGTTTTGATTCCTGTAGCTTTATAGTAAGTTTTGAAATCAGGAAATACGAGTCTTTCAACTTTGTTCTTTCTCAGGATTGCTTTGGCTATTTCTTATTCCTTGAAATACCATATGAATTTTTGGATGGGTTTTTCTATTTCTACAAAAAAATGCTTTTGGGGTTTTGATAGGGATTGCATTGAATCTGTAGATTGTTTTGGGCATTATGGACATTTTAACAATGTTAGGTCTCCCAGTCAGTGAACATGGGATATTTCCATTTATTTGTGTCTTTAATTTCTTGTAACACTGTTTTGTAGTTTCATTGTGTAAGCTTTCACCATCTTGGTTAACTCCCAAGTATTTTATTCTTTTTAATGCTCTCATAAGTAGAATTGTTTTCCTCTTCAAGTGGTTCATTGCTAGTGTCTAGAAATGTGACTGATTTTTATGTTGATTTTGTATCCTAGATCTTTGCTGAATTTATTACCTCTAATAGGTGCATGTGTATGTTTAAGGTGTTCTACAAATAAGATTCTGTCATCTAAGAACAGAGGCAATTTTACTTCTTCTTTTCCAATTTAAATGACTTGTAACCTTTTTTTCTTTTTCTTTTCTTAAATGTTTTGTCTAGGACTTCCCCTAATAATGTTGAAAAGAAGCAGCAAAACTAGGCATCCTTATCTTGTTCCCCTTGTTAGGAGGAAAGATTTTGGTGTTTCACTGTTGTGTGGTGTTAGCTGTCCTCTTTTTATATATGGCTGTTACCATGCTGAGGAAGTTTTCTTCTATTCCTATCTTACTCAGTGCTGTTATCATGAGAGGGTGTTGAATTTTGTCAAATGTTTTTTCTGCAGCGGTTGCAAGGATTATGTGAGGGTTTTGTTTTTGTTTTTGTTTTTCTCATTCTACTAACATAGTATATCATATTGATTGATTTTTGTTGTTGGAGCCTTTTTTCTACTCTACAAATAAAGCCCACATGGTCATGTTGTATAATCCTTTTAATATACTGCTGAATTTGGTTTGCTAATTCTTGAGGATTTTTCATAAATATTTTTAGGGATACTGGTCTGTAGTTTCCTTGTTGTGTTTTTGTTCGGCTTTAGTATTAAGATAATGTTGCCCTTAATGGAAAGTTCAGAAATGTTTGTTCCCTCTCCTCTAAATTTTTGGAAGTATTTGAGAAGGGTTGGTATTAATTCTTCTTTAAATGTGTGATAGAATTCACCAGTGAAACCTGGGGTTTTCTTTGTTGAGAGGTTTTTGATTACTGGTTTAATCTCCTTACTAAATCTAGCTTAATTCAGATTTTTTATTTCTTAATCAGTTTTGGTAGATTGTATGTTCTAGGAACTTGCCCATTTTGTCTGAGTTATCCAATTGTTTTTTAGTCTTTTTTATTTCTTTAAAAACAGTAATATTCTCATTTTCAATTCTGTTTTTTGGTAATTTGGATCTTTCTTTTCTTCATCTAGCAAAAGGTCTTTCAAATTTCTTGACCCATTCAAGAGCCAGATTTTGATTTTGATTTTTTTCCTGTTGTTTTTCTATTCTCTGTCTTTACTGTAATCCTTTAATTTCCTTCCTTTTGCTAGCTTTGGATTTAGTTTGCTCTTTTTCTAGTTCCGTAAGGTATACAGTTAGGTTATTGAATTGAGAGCTTTCTTCTTTTTAATGTGAGCATTTCCAGCTACAAGTTTTCCTCTTAGCACTGCTTCCACTGTGTCCTGTTTTTGGTGTTGTTTTCCCTTTGATTTATTTCAAGATATTTTCTAATTTTCTTTGTGATTTTTTTTTTTCCTTTGGCCATTGGTGTTTAATTTTCATGTATCTGTGAACTTTCCAGTTTTCCTTCTGCTGTTGATTTCTAGTTTCATTGTGATTAGGAAATTATTTCCTGTGATTTCAGTCTCTTATACATTTATTAAGACCTGTTTTGTAGCCTAACATATGATCTATCCTGGGTATTTATGTGTAATGGAGAAGAATGTATATTCTGCTGCTGATTGATCATTTTAGCTTTTGACGTGTTATATTTGAGAATACATGTAAGTAGAGTTGTAAGATTTTCATTTAGGTGAAAAGCAGAGGGGGAAATTTGTTAGTGAGCTGCAATTAGGGCTTGAGATCATAAGAATGGATAACTTTTTCTCAGGAACAGAATTTAGAGCAATAGAACAGCCTTAGGTATATCTAGTTAGAAGGCTTAAGGTTGAATATGCGTGGAATTTTAGAAGAGAATCAATGGTTTGGCATAGACCACAACCAAGACAGTATAATATTTAGAAATATTTAGAAAGAGAATATGATCAGCTGAATTCAGGGTTGAGAAGTTAACTACTTTGTTTGGGAGGGACTCTCTCTTAAGTTCCTTTAATAATTCAACAAAGACAGTGAAGAACAGATTGTTTTTTTTTTTTTTTTTATTTGAGAAACATGTAAATGATGACAACATTTTTTTTTTTTAAGATTTTATTTCTTTATTAATGAGAGACACAGCGAGAGAGAGAGAGAGAGAGAGAGAGAGAGAGAGGCAGAGACACAGGCAGAGGGAGAAGCAGGCTCCATGCAGGGAGCCCGACATGGGACTCGATACCAGGTGTCCAGGATCAGGCCCTGGGCGCTAAACTGCTGAGCCACTCAGGCTGCCCATGTAGTTTTAAAATATAATTTTTAGAGGCTGATAATTTGCTATTTTATTACACAAATCTGAAATGTTAGAAACTGCGCATATTGTTGTTTTTCTATATTTGAATTCTATAGAAATTGTTTCTGGACAGTCTACGAAAAGCACTCGCCGGCCACGGAGGAAGCAGGCAGCTGACAGAAAGTGCTGCGATTGCCTGTGTCAAACTCTGTAAAGCAAGTACTTATATCAATTGGGAAGATAACTCTGTCATTTTCCTACTGGTTCAGTCCATGGTGGTTGATCTTAAGGTAATGCAGTTGTTATCTCTTAACTACAAATTTTAAGAAAACTAAAGGAAAAATAAACTTCTAGTATAAGTATTATTATGCTAGATCATTGTCAAAGATCATTGCTAACATTGAAGTTCTGAATCTTCTTGGATGGTAAGTTCATAAGACCTGCTTTTGTTATTTCTGTGTCAATCAGACTAAATTGGTTTTTACAGTATGATGAAAACACAGAATTAACTCATTTTGTTAAATTATAAATATTCAGACTTGGTTTTAAAATAATGTAGAAATTAGGGCCTGAAAGGAACCATTTCTGGTATAGTTTAGAATTTTATCAGACTGATGAACCACTTTGTTAGTGCTTTGTGCTTCTTCTGGCAATTGAATGTTATTTCCATGTATGTGGATGCTGTGTTGGTATTATTAAATACTAGTAAAAAAAAGTACTACATGATTGTTTAAAGGCTTTTGTTTTCTTTTGGGATTTTCATAGAACCTACTCTTTAATCCAAGTAAACCATTCTCAAGAGGCAGTCAGCCTGCAGATGTGGATCTAATGATTGACTGCCTTGTTTCTTGCTTTCGAATAAGCCCTCACAATAACCAACACTTTAAGGTGAGAGTATTGGTTTATATCCAGTTGTGTTTACTATTACAACTTATGCTGTTGATCCTTACTTTATAAATGTGAAAAGACTAGAAAGATGAATTGGTATTTTTCAATATTATGTATTGATGTTAATTTTAAGACCTTAAGGATTTATTCCTTTTTTTAAAAACTTTTCCTTTCTGTTTCTTTTATCTTCATTTGTGTTGAATATTTTTCTCATAGAAATAATACACAATTTTTTTCTTATCCCCTGTAGATCTGCCTGGCTCAGAATTCCCCTTCTACATTTCACTATGTGCTGGTAAATTCACTCCATCGAATCATCACCAATGTAAGTCCAAAAGGTATTGCTAAATTACTTAAAATTTTTTTTCCTTCCTTTCTTTCCTCTTGTATTTCTTTTTAAGAAAAACATTCTTGGTTTGTAAAAGATTTTGAACTTAGATGTATGGTATAGAAAGATTTCTGACAGGTGATATCTAGTAACTGATAAACGATTGTATTTTTCTTTCTTTTTTTAAGATTTTATTTATTTATTCATGTGAGAGAGAGAGAGAGGCAGAGACATAGGCAGAGGGAGAAGCAGGTTCCATGCAGGAAGCCCGATATGGGACTCAATCCCAAGACTCTGGGATCACGCCCTGAGCCAAAGGCAGACTCTCAACCGCTGAGCCACCCAGGCATCCTGCAATTGTATTTTTCATATTCAGTTTGACCTGAGGGCCTTTATTGAGAAAGGTAAAGTTAATAGGAGCCTTTGGAAAGATTAAACTTAAAATATTTTATTTGTATCAAAAGCTCTTGAGAACAGTGCCACTGAGACTATAATTGAACATTTTCATCCCCAAACTCTTTACATACTACATACTATTTTAATACTCCTAGCTTTTTCCTTGCATTTGATATTTTCTGACTTGTCACCTTACCATTTTTTTTTTTTTTCACCTTACCATTTTAAGTTAAAAGTAGTAACTGTTTATGTTGTAGGCCAGAATGGTACATTTAAAAAATGGTGAGATCATGTTTGATTATACTTTTTAGTAGTCTTCCTTAAATAAATGAAATATTAACACACTTAAATAGAGGTGTTGATGTGATACAAAAGCATATCAGACAAAATTAAGCTCATTAAAGGATACTTGTGAAACCTTTGACTCTGATGAGAGTACATTAAGTAGAATGATAATGAAACTATCAGATTTGGACCATGAATTTTTAACTATTTGACCATTACAGAGTCTCACTGAAGACATTTATGGAAATACTTTGAGACATTTATGGTAATACTTTGTCTTGAAATCACATGAAATTTTTCTTAGATATTTGGACTCCTAATCTTAAAATTCTACCAAATTCTGTTCTTCTGGTTAGGAACAGTAATATTTTGAAGATTCTCTAGCTCTACTTTTACCCATTTATGTGTAAATTGGTCAACGTTTTCTCCCTTAAAAAGGGCTTTAATCATTAATTAGGTATATTTGTCCTCTTTATAATCAAATTTGATTTTAAGAGTATATCTTCTGATGAGTTAAAAATTCCTCCCCATATTCATTTGCCTTGGATGTATTGAATTAAACCAAATTCTACTTCTTTTCTCTTTTTCTTTTCTTCTTTTCTTTTCTTTTCTTTTTTTCTCTTCTTTTCTTTTCTTTCCTCCTCCTCCTCCTCCTCCTCCTCCTCCTCCTCCTTCTCCTTCTCCTTTTTTAGAGAGGGAGCAGGGCAGAAGGAGAGGGAGAGAGAACCTTAAGCAGGCTCCATGTCCAATGTAGCCCAACATGGGGCTCAGTCTCAAAACACTGAGATCATGACCTGAGCTGAAATCAAGAGTCAGATGCTTAACTGACTGAGCCACCCAGGCGCCTCTGTTTTCTCTTTTTTTATTTCATTTTCGTTATCCATTCCTGCAGGAGAAAAATAATTCTAAATCTATTTAGTGACATGTTTAGTTTCTCAATGAGATGATAGTAGCATTTTGGGCAGGGCAGTTCTTTGTTGTACAGGACAACCTTGTGCGTTGCTAGACACCTAGTATCCCTGATCCTCATTTCGTTAAATGCCATTTGGGCCACTTTCCTCCTCCAAACCCCAGATATACTGAACAACTAAAATGCCTTGAGGGAATGATATGTTCCACAGTTGGGTAACAGTGGGTTAAATAATAGGTATAAATAACTTTTCATGTTATTTTCTCGAAAGAGAAAGCTTAATGAATCTGATTGCAGATAAGGTATGTTTGTATTAAAAAGTTAACTTAAAAAGTTTTAATTTTTGCCAGAGTAGTGAACCCCAAGACATTGTATTCTCAATGTTTACTTTCAAGGCTGTTTAAAAAAAAAAAAAGAGGTGATTTTGCTTCTCAGGTTTATCTGTAATTTAGAATTAAAATATTATTATGTTTCTTCTTTGACTTATAATACTAAAAACATTCCATTTGTTAGAGTGGAGGGTTCTACATAAATGCTTAAAAAGTGTATTTAATAAACCCAAGTATATAATTTTTTAATACTTTGTGGCTAGTTACTTTAATTGTGAAATATTTTTGTCTACAATTGAATATATAGAGCACTTTCAAGCATGGACTTGGCACTGCTGTAAGTGGCTGAGCTGCTCCTTTGTGGGTTTAAAGCATGCCTGGAGTGGTACTTCATGCATGCCTCAGTGTATATGGTGAAGTGGTTGTGCATCCTCTGTACTCTGATGAGTGCTGCATGTGTGAAGGTGGAGTGTGTCTGTATCAGAGGTCACGTCAATATGAAGTCTATTTTTATAAAGAGAAACCTATATTGGCTAATTTTTAAAATACTTAGCATCAGTAACCTTCAATGAATAGTTTGACAAAAAAGCATAAATTTGAGTCTATAAAGTGTCTTTTAAAGGTATACTTTAGATAATGATACTTTATCATACTGTAGAATGTTTGACAAATTATTTCTTGTTATGATTGGCTTTTTTCTTCCTGTGGTTGAGGCTAATAGATATTGAATCTGAAGTACTTTCTGACTGAAAAGGACTATATATAAAATAATTATGCAGATTTATGGAATTGACCATTAAAAAGTCTCACTGAAGACGGTTATAGAAATACTTTGTCTTGAAATCACATGAAGTTTTTCTTAGATATTTGGACTCCTAATCTTAAATTTATTCATTGATTCTTGGTTCAATACACACCTCATAAGTTCTTTTCTTCCATGATTCTTCAGTCAAATTCACAGATTTTGTTTCTTACTGTCACATTGTCATATAAGATACAAATTTTACTGATATGTTTTTGAGGGGTTATGTAAAATTGATAATACTTTGCAGTTTGTTTTCTTTCTGGGAAACATTCATACTCAATTCATAAGTACAATGTTTAGATCTAAAATATTCTGTTTCTTCCTAAGGAACCTGAAAATCTGTTCACTACTTGAATATTACTATACTGTAGACTGTCAGCTTCAAAAATGGTACCCCTAGTATTGTAACTTTTTTTATCACAACATGCTGTAAGAGATGAATTAAAGTTATAAGATCTATGTTATGTACTTAATCTTTATTGGCTTCCTTTAGGTTAAATTAGATATGTTGTTATAATTGGGAAATTAAAGAAATAGTAATATACACATGTGACCCAGAAATCTTAGCGATCAGCAGAACATGCTGTAGCTGTATAGTATTTAGTATTTTATTTTTTTTCCTTATGGCAGTTTGTTGTAGTTTCCTTACATACTGAAAATGATAATGGTCTCTTCTTACTGAGAGGTTGGAAAAGTTCTCTCCAAGGCACTTGAAAATTTACTTAACTATCTCTTGAAGAATTGCCATAGTTTGCTCATACTATGTACTTGCAAAAGTATTGCATTTGTTTGGCAGTAAACCTAGTGTTTTCAAGGAGGAAAGAAAAGAAATGTCTACTTTAGTTGACTAGTTTCAGAAGGGACACATTTAGTAACTGCTTAAAACACTATAATTTTTGCCAACTACATGATGCCTAGTTTTTAACACACATTTTATTTGAAAGTATATCTTTAACTTTTACGTTAAAATGAATAAATTTTTATATTATAAAAAATGGCAGTTATGAAAATCACTAAATCTTAAGTTAAAATCATATTATTTTAACAGATGCATCTGGTGTCATGTTACAATTTCAGCAATTATCGATACAGCATAATAGTTTGGATAGGATGTTATATGGGATGCATATCTCTTTAGTTACTAGTTTCTGACAAGATATTATGGGATCAGGAGAATGAGTAAGACAATTGTCTCAATGCATTTTGTGATCATGAAGCCTTTGGGCTTTAAGCTGATTAACACAAGCTGTATAAATTAATAAATATATGGTAATCAACTTGTGTTGATTGCTTGGGCAAGTCAAATGACTAAATTGACCAAAGGTTAAAAGAGTCCATTTTATAGCCAAACTGAAACTTGATCATTTGTTAGGAATTAGCTTAAATAAAGTAAGAGTTGGGGGAATAGCAGAAACAACCTTACTATCCAAAGAGAATTTATTTCTCCCTCACAGCTTTGGGGTCCCTTCCTATAAATAGAGTTCAGGATTCAAATTGTGTATTGTAAGTTAATCATATAATTTACTATCCAGTACCTAGAGTTTGTAATCTGATTTTAAGGTAATATAACCTAAAGTATTCTAGAATTATGGGTGAAGAAATTAGAAGTTGAAGTTGAGAAATAACTTCGTTTTGGATGAGAAGGAACCTAGACATAGGGTGTGACACCCTTACGTCCTCTTCTTGTGCTAGTTGCATCATTCTTCCAGGTACTTCCTATGTAGCGGGAGTGTCATAAGCTGGAAGCCTATGTTTGAAGTTGCCCCATTGCTGTGCATAATCTCCATATGGAATGAAAATTCATCCATTTTTGTAGTAACTGATAGATGGACTTTATAACTTTAGTGATTTTCATAACAAAGTAATGAATTTTAAAGTTAAATTAGATACTCTTCAAATAAAATAGGCATTAGAAACTAGAACCAAAGCCAAACAGGTGAAACTGAAATAGATAAATATTTACATAAAAAATTACCTTTATACACTAATTAGGTATGATCAGTTTGTCTTTGTGATGATCATTAGTCTTTTTGTGTATTGTACCATCATTGCATATCAATTTAAGATTATAGGTTTACTAATAGCTTTATTTCATTTACTAATTTTGTGTTGTACTTACCATTGTTGTTTGTAGGCATATTAAGTGATGGTTTTGCCACATATTCCTTCAACATTGTGTTGAACCACTAATCTTTTTTAAAGCTTTGATAATTAGCATTCTTACGTGGGAAAATATATACTATATACATATGTTTCTGAAATGTGTAAAATATTAAAGTTAAAAAAGGAAAAAGATTGGCTACAGAATTAGCTCTCTAAAGACTGTTTTTCAGATTCATTAACTTATCTGTTAGAAAATCAGTCTTATATTCTTGTGCACATGAAGCAATTTGTGTCATCATTATTATATTTTAAAATAAATGTATGGGTTAGTGTTTGAATTAAAGATATTATTTGAAGACTTTGGAAATCATGGTGTGTGTTTGCATGGTCTTAGAAAGTTATTCACAGAAGGATAAAACATAAGGCTACAATGTTAACCAGAGCGTAGAACTCATGCAAATTTGTACTTTTCCTCTCTTATGGTCTCTGTTTTTCTCCAGTCTGCATTGGATTGGTGGCCTAAGATTGATGCTGTATATTGTCACTCAGTTGAGCTTCGAAACATGTTTGGTGAAACACTTCATAAAGCAGTGCAGGGTTGTGGAGCACACCCAGCAATACGAATGGCACCGGTAAGATTAATCATAATTTGAATCCTACCTTCTTCCTATTGCATTTTCAGTATCTCTATCCTATTCTTGCTTTTTTGATTATTTTAGAAAATCAAATGAGTCCCTTTTCTATAACTGTGGTATGTTGTATATTGCAATATTGTTGCAATGCTAGTTATCTATTTTCACTATTTCAGTTAATTGAACTTATTTTTCTTAGAGAAATATTCTTACAAAATGCTGTTAAAATCTTCTTTTCTTCTCTTCTCTTCTCTTCTCTTTTCTTTTTTTTCTTCTTTCTTTTTCCTGTAGCTTTTCCTTAAGAATCAAAATATTTTGGTTTGAGCCTCATCTTTGGGGATGAGTAAGGGTGGCTTGACTCCTAGATTAAAATGAATGTTTCTACTAATACTCAGTTTTGCCTTTTGGATACTGAATATTCCCTGCATAGGAAATTAGAAATAAAATTAAACATTTTTATTTAAAATAAAAATATTTCATGTTTCAGCAAATATGCTTTGTGTGTTGCATATTGTATTGAAGTTTGTGTTTAACTTAGTAAAAGGAGTGTTTTTAAATTAGGTATTCTAATAGATTAATCTTCTTGTGGAATTTTAAAACTCATGGAACCAATTTAAACAGAGGATTATAGGGCAGCCCAGGTGGCTCAGCGGTTTAGCGCCGCCTTCAGCCCAAGGTGTGATCCTAGAGACCTGGGATCGAGTCCCACGTCAGGCTCCCTGCATGGAGCCTGCTTCTCCCTCTGCCTGTGTCTCTGCCCCCCCTCCCCCCTCTATCTCTCTCTATATATGTTAAAGATTTTATTTATTTATTCATGAGAGACATATATATGTTTCATTTTATTTTCATATGATTTATATATATATGTCTCTCATGAATAAATAGAATCTTTAAAAAAATAGAGGATTATAGGATTGTAGAAGTCATTTCTTGGTATTTGTGTATAGCAAGAGTATTACACATGGCAACTCTTGACATTGATTGGTGGTGCTTTGTCTTCTGCTTATTTTCTGTTCTTATTGGCTGCTGTTGCTCACATGATCAGATGCCAACCAGTCACTGTTTCGCAAGGGCTTCTGTAGCTGTATGACCCATTGTAACTACATCAGAAAAGTCCTTATTTCTTTGACTTTTCTCTGTATAGTTAGTTATAGTCACATCATGTCATTTCAAATGAAAATGTAGCTTTTTTTTTTTTTAAGATTTTATTTATTTATTCATGAGAGACACAGAGAGAGAGTCAGAGACACAGGCAGAGGGAGAAGTAGGCTCCATGGAGGGAGCCCGATGTGGGACTCGATCCCGGGACTCCAGGATCACACCCTGGGCTGAAGGCAGGTGCCAAACCACTGAGCCACCCAAGGATCCAGCATGTTTTTACCTATTGGTTTTATCTAGTAAATTATCCACTTCACACTTATAATTTAAACAGCTTCCTCCCTGGCATGCTTCTTTTTTCCCAAGTTCCCTTAGTAAAATATTTTGGTTTAATAAAGTTGTAGTTCACTCTTATCCAGTCATCAGTAATTGTTTCTGATGATTTTTTATCTCTGACGTTCAAATAGAGAAGTTTGCTATACCATATATTTTGGGATTCTCTAGTCTAAAAAATTATAGCCAAAGAGCATGGCAGTTATGTTTTATTCAATAAAATAAATAAAATAGTTATTTTTTAGTTGACTTTTTGTGATAACACAACTTAATTTTTTTAAAAATCAAAAATTCCAATCTAAGTTAATTGGAGGTAAACATAAGTAATTTACTTAAATGTCATTTAACTAGACATCACTTAAAAAGTTTGGAAAATACCTTAAAATAAATTGTTTAAAAAATACTCATTCTAAATATCTTCTAGGAAGTTAGAACTTTGACTTTTTAAGTTTTCTACTTCTTCTGGTAGAAAACTAATGACTTCCAACAATAGAAATTGGTAGAAAGTCTGGGAAGCCTGGGTGGTTCAGCAGTTGAGCTCCTGAGTTTGGCTCAGGTCATGGTCCTGGAGTCCCGGGATTGAGTCCCACATTGGGCTCCCTGCATGGAGCCTGCTTCTCCCTCTGCCTGTGTCTTTGCCTCTCTCTCTGTGTTTCTCCTGAATTAAAGAAAAGAAAAGAAAAGAAAAGAAATTGGTAGAAAGGTAATATTTACTTCCACTGTAATTTCAATATCCAGTTTACCAGCTATCTGCAATTTAATCTTATGTGCATGAAGACTGGAAAAAAAGATGAAACTAAATTATTCTTTTGAATAAAGACAAAATTTGATTGGTAGTCTGAAAATTTTCCCAACATTTAGAAGTTATTTTACTTCTTAGCTCTACTTATTAGCTGATTGTAGAAGGAACATACTATATTAATGAAAGTTATTTCATAAAAGCTGTAACTAGACGTTTTTTGGTCCAAGGACACCTATGATAAGAATTTGGTTTTTATTTCCTATTATTTTCTGAGTGTATCAGTATATATTTGATTGGCAGAATTGTTTTTAAGATGTTTATATTTATGTATATATGTATGAAATTGTGTGTATATGTACCCATATACGTATGTACGTATATATTGTACATAGTGGCTAAAGGAGAGCTTTCTGGCTGATACTCTTAGCAGGAAAAACAATTAACATATTTAATATGAAATAACTTTTTAGAATAATAAAATTTTATAATTTAGATGCTTCTTAGGTGAATCTTACCCCTCTTAAACCCAGTGAGTGAATAGTCAGATAACATACGTGGAAATATTGAGCTCTCCCACAAGCTGCCAGGCATAGTGTTAACACCAGGGAAGCATGATGAACTAAACAGACAAGGCACTTTCCCTCACAGAGATGCCAGTCTTGTAGATTTTGCTAGAAAACTTCTAATAAAGAGCTCACTACAGGTGGCCATCAAGTCTGGAAACACAGGAAATTGATAATAAATGATTTAATAAAGAAGTGACAGGGTATCTCAACCTTGGCACTATTGACATTTTGGAATGTTGTAGGGGACTATCCTATGTATTGTTGGATATTTCGCAGCATTTCTAGCCTCTAGCAACTACATGCCAGGAGTACCTGCCCTGCCAGTCCAAAAATGTCTCCAGACATTTCCAGTTATCCCCTGGGAGAGACAACTGCCTCCAATTGAGAACCACTGTATTACATGCATTACATGTTCAGTGGGTCATCCTCATTTGTATTGCCTCAGTTGATTCGTGTCTCTGATAAACCTGAGCCTTTGTCTTGTTACAGAAGTAGCAGTCAAAGAAGTTCAATCTGTAAGAAGGCTTTATAAACCACCCTGAATTTGGAGGTAGATATATTTCTTGTCAGAAAGCGCAATTTGAAGGTTTTTCTTTAACCAGGATGGACTCGTCTCTCTGTCACTCCCATTCATCACTCTGTTTTTTGGAGCTCTATAGAATACTTTCAATTCTTCTGTATGACAGCACTGAAGATACTTGATTAAAGTTCCCCTGTACTCCTCAGGTTTTGTTTTATTTTCATATGATTTTAGTATTGGGAGGGATTTTATTATTTCAGCTTTCTTTAAAAGCTTGTGGGATTTGTGTGTATGCTGTTTGATCTGCACAAATAACTGTTTAATGAATGACAGTCACATGATTAGTGAATGGTTGACTTTCATTTCAGTGTCTGTCCAGTTCTTCAGCTGTCTTCCTTCACTAGTG
This sequence comes from Canis aureus, assembly GCF_053574225.1. Classification (NCBI taxonomy): domain Eukaryota; kingdom Metazoa; phylum Chordata; class Mammalia; order Carnivora; family Canidae; genus Canis; species Canis aureus. The sequence continues at coordinate 19,519,534 of NC_135626.1, forward strand.
CATTACCTTGATCAAAGCAGGAGTTCTGTTTGGCTTGTCTAGCACTGGATTCCTGGCTCCTAGAACATGTAGTAGGCATTTAGTACATATTTGTTGAATGAGTGAATGAATTTCTTTCTTGATTTGTCTTTAAAACTCTCCTCTGTTTTGCTTCTCTTTTGGAAAGAATTCAACCTAACACTTTTTTCCAATTAAAATGACATATTAAAAGATCTGATTTTAGTGTTCCAGATGTGGTATAATTGAAGAATGCCATAACCTGCTGTGTCTGCATACCATGTTTCTACTAATGCATTTTAAAGTTTAAAGTTGCATTATTATCTTGGATTGAGCACTTGGTTGGTTAAATTTTTTAGTCTTTCCATATGAACATTGAGCCATAGCTTCTCCATTTTATATTTTTGTGATATTTTTTAAAGTTTGAAATATTTTTTAATCACTAATCATTTACTGTTTTAAAACTAAGGTAGTCTATTAATAACAAAAGTATGCATTTTCACAAATATGTGTAATTTCTGCACATTTTGTTTCTGAGATCCTGGCTCAAGAAATGCTCTTACATGTCTATATAGTCATAGTCTTAAATAAGTTAACAAATGGTTTGGGCTTTTAGTAAGCAGCTAAATATTCTCATTAATTAATTATTCCTGGGAATGACCACTTCTATTCTTTGTCAAAGAGCATGTACTAGCCTGGATTCTTACTAATATTTGCAGTATGGAAGGTCAATGAGTAAATTAATGAATGGATTATTTTTCTTACATTTCTAGTTCAGAAATACATTTCTTCTTTAGCTTTGTTGTTCCTGATTTTATATAATCCCCCAATTGGTTATTAATTAAAAGGTATTTGAATTGAAAACTCTGTTTAACCTTTTCAAGTCTTTACCACATATTAGGCAGCAGTGCTAGAACAAAATTTATATGCTGATACTGGAGATGTAGAGATGACATAATTGAACTATTACCTAGCTTTTTGAAAATGATTATTGAATAAGAGATAATTATTCTGTTAATTGTTCTCTGTTCTGTGGTCCTGTGCAATAGCTGCATCAGGGAAGGGGAGTTATGCTTAGTTACAATTTACTAAATAAATTTGTTTAGTGAAAGTTGATCACTTTGATCTAAGGTGTTACCATGACTTAGAATGAAAAAAGAATAGAATTTAATGGGAGCAGACAGCAAAAGCAGAATTTATTAAATACATTTGGTAAGATATTGCCAATGGGATTATAAAATAAAAGCAAGCAGTATTTGTAAGTTTTGCTGTTTCTTTCCTGTAGTGACATTTTTGAGCATTAATGTGTATGTTTTCCCTTTGAGGCAAAAACCCTGCAGCGTTCTAGGGTGTACTAACAAATGTGTCTTATACTGAAACATTGAGAATTGTGGCTGTGTGTTACAGATATATATGCATCTCGACTTTTTACCTTTGAAAGACAGCCCATTTACTTGGACATTATTAATATTGGATGCACAGATGCTGGATAGCCTGTTATTTGTTATTTGCAATTTCTCCAAAGAAGCCATACAGATGCCCAACAGGCACATGCTCAACATCACTAAACATCAGAGAAGTGCAAATCAAAACCAAAGTGATAAATCACCTCACTAGTCAGAATGATTAGAAAAAAGTCAAGAATTAACAGATGTTGGCAGGATGTGGAGATAAAGGAACCCTGCACATTGTTGGTCAGAATGTAAATTGGTACAGACGCTAGGGGAAATAGTACGGAGATTTTTTAAAAAATTAAAAATAGAGATATTATACAATCCAGCAACTCTACTCCTAGATACTTATCTGAAGAAACAAAAACCCTAATTTGAAAAGACATGCACCCCTGTGTTCACTGCAACATTATTTATAATAGCAAGATATGGAGGGAACCTAAGTGTCCATCATACACACTGGAATATTACTCAGCCATAAAAAAGAATGAAATCTTGCCATTTGCAACAACGTGGGTAGACCTTGGTATTATGTTAAGTCAGACAAAGATAAATACTATATGATTTCACTTATATTTAGAATCTAAAAAACAAAACAGAAACAGAATGATAGATATAGAGATCAAACTGATGGTTGTCAGAAGGGAAGGGCCATGGATGGGAACAATGAAATAGGTGAAGGAGATTAATTTAACTTTCTTTCAGTTGTAAAATAACTAAGACATGAGGATGTAATGTACAGCATAGGGAATATAATCAATAATGTAACCATTTTTAATATTTTTATTATTTTTTTTTTAGATTTTATTTATTCATGATAGAGAGAGAGAGAGAGGCAGAGACACAGGCAGGGGGAGAAGCAGGCTCCATGCTGGGAGCCTGACGCGGGACTTGATCCCGGGACCCCAGGATTGCGCCGCGGGCCAAAGGCAGGTGCCAAACCGCCGAGCCACCCAGGGATCCCTCCCATTTAAAAAAAAATACTTATTTTATTATTTATTTATGAGAGAAAGAGAGGGGCAGAGATACAGGCAGAAGGAGAAGCAGGCTCCATGCAGAGAGCCAGACGTGGGACTTGATCCCAGGTCTCCAGGATCAGGCCCTGGGCTGAAAGCAGTGCTAAACCGCTGAGCCACCTGGGCTGCCCCTGTTGTAACCATTTTGAATGGTGACAGATGGTAACTGGACTTACTGTGGTGACCATTGTGTAATGTATATAAATATTAAGTCATTATGTTGTACACCTAAAACTAAAAACATAAATAAATAAAGGGGTATGTGTCAGAACTTGATTTTTTTGTGTCGTTTTAAATGAAGGGGGCTATTTGTAACAGTATAAAACAGTATAAAAGGTGGTTTTATGTCCAGAATGCAATTGTTGGATTTTTTGTTGAATAACATTCGTAATTATGGCATCAGCATAGCATCAACCATACTGTCTCTGTAATTGAAGCACGTTTTTTGTGCTTCATGCAGACTTACGTAGTGTAGACTTTTGTGACTTACGCTTGTCAAAGAGTTCTTTCTCTGTTTTACTAATATTCTTCAGGCAAAATACATGCATCCTATTAACTTGAGAGAGGTGGAACACCTTGAAGGAAAAAGCAAAACTTACGGTTAACTGTTAAATACAGTGATTGCCAATATGGCATATTTCATATTTCATCAAGTCTAAGAAACATGTATTTTTAGTTTTTAACATCTCTGAAATTGGGACTGCATCTTATTTGTCTGGTGTCTTAAGAGTTGTTGGTCTTTCATTTCTTGTGGAACATTAACAATGCAATTATTAAAATTAATGTAGAATCTATGAAATATCTGTATATTTGTGTGAGATAAATGTTTGTTAAATGAATGGTTCAGTGTATGTATTTGTGAGAGCAATAGACTAAATATTTTATCCCTAATGTTTCCACATTTTGGAAAATCGTTTTTTTACGTAGGAGTCAACTTGATACTAAAGTGTTTAGTATTTTTAATAGATTTTCACTTTATGACACATTATATATAAGAATAATATAGATGCTGCAAAAATAGTTTCCATTTGTTTGTTTTTTAAATTTAATAATATTAATCTTTTACTTACTTTTGGATGCTTCTACTCATACCATACATATGATGGGATAAAATGTCTCTTTTTTTCAAAGATTTCTCTAATGGATTTATTTTTAAAAGTTAGATAGCTATTGTCTTGAATTTGATGTCTGATTTTTACAAGGTGATGACATATTTTTGTTTTTATTTTTAGAGTCTTACATTTAAAGAAAAAGTAACAAGCCTTAAATTTAAAGAAAAACCTACAGACCTGGAGACAAGAAGCTATAAATATCTTCTCTTATCCATGGTGAAACTAATTCATGCAGATCCAAAGCTCTTGCTTTGTGTAAGTATTTTTTATGAAAGGCCTTGAAATTACTACAATAACTTAATTTGGCTTACGTGAAACACCAAGACCTTGGAGATGATTATTAGCTAAAGAATACTCACTGATCCTTTCTGATCATGCTTGAAACCTAAGACATCTTTAAGAAAACTTATAGAGAAGTTACATTTCTTTAATGCTACTATAATTAAATTTCTTAACCTTTCTCCTTAATTTCCCCTATCATTAAATAACATATTTTGGTGAGATCTTTCTTAGCCTTGTTTCCAGGTTTATTCTATTTAGACATTGTCCTGGAATGGGGATGGAGGTAATGAAATGAACATAAATCCAAGTTTTTTCTCATATTCACAGTTGGTTTTTAAATCTCCAATTGCGATTGCCAAACCATTTAGCTTTCTTATTTCCCTTTCTTCTGTCATCAACCTATTATCACTGGCTTCGCCTGAAAATACTGTATTGGAAGGAGAAGGAGGTAGATGGGTGTGGTTAGCACTTAACTATTGTTATAACTTTGCTTTTGCAGCCTCAGATGGTATTTGATTCCTGGGGCACCACTGTAGTACACAAAGTAGTGAGGAACTACCAGATGTAAATGAGTGCTAGTTATATAAGTAATTGAACGCATAGGCTCTGGAGACAGACTGATGATGTGATTTTAGGTGACTTAATCTCTCTGTCTTCCTTTTCTTATAATGATGATAATAGTCCCTGTCTCAGAGAGATTGTTAAGAAGCTTGAGATAGTATAGTCATGCTTTTAGGAATGAACAATGTTTAATAAATGCATAATTAGCACCAAATGTTAACTATTATTACTATTAATAAAATACAATCGACATTAATATTAATGTTATTAATGCCCCAAATATGGCAGTTTTGTATTTTGAAGGTCATAGGTTAACATGTGTAACCTTTGTTGAAGTTTCTACCCTGGAGAGCAGCTTCTGGAAAAATTTCTTAGTGCTTTGGCAAAAGTTTTTATAAGTGCTGACAAGGTGCTTTCAAATTACTATATATAGGAGTTCATAACTTGATGTCCATATGTTCAAGAGTTCTGTGAACCCCTTGAATTAAAAAAAAATGTGTACATGAGTATTTTTTCTGCAGAGAAGTGAGAGAGGGGAGAGATACACAGAATTCTTAAAGGGATTAGTAATGCCAAAGGAAGGCCTGTGATATTTTGAATTCTTTGAGAAGCCCATCCAAATTTGGGAGTTCTATAGAATAAATTGTTAGAATCTGACATGGAAAATTCCATAGAGCCTTATCAGTGAGACTGTGAAAATAATTAAATCCCCTGTCTCCTCACATCTTTGTAGCATAAATTATTTTCAGTGGGATTTCATCATGCATTTTGTGTAATATATTCATACCACTCTGCATGCCTGTACATCAGAGTAAAGAATGCACCAGTCACTGGTGTCTTCAGTGTTCAATATTTCATTAATCAAAGAATAAGAATTTAAACAAAACTTGGTATTTTCCAAGGTTGAAATTTAGCCAGCTGAAGTCATTTAATTGAAATTAGTCTCTTTGCTGCCATCTAGTGGTGAAACAACTTTTCTCAGCATAACCAAAGTTAAAATAGTGACTCATTGTAAATAATTATTCTTATTTACACGAAGAATTCTAAATCGTAGTAAGTAGGAGCAATATAGGAATAACTACTAAATGATGTCAGTCATGGTATTTTTAAGGTAACATGATTTGATTGTCTACGATTCCTACCATCTCTGCCATAATCCACTGCTTTCATTTTGTCAGGCCTCCTAATGGCCCAGCTCATACTCTCTTCTACCTCCCTGTAAACATTTCTCTGCACTGGAGTTAAACTTATGCTGATGTCTTTAGCAAGAAAATCTTATCATGCCTCTTGCCCAGCTTAGAACCTTTTAGTAGAAATTGCCCTTGGAATAAAGACCAAACTCCGCATAGACCTACAGGGGCATGCACAGTCTGACTCCCACCCGCCACGTCTGCCACATCTAGCATCCTCTTTTTCTCTCTTTTTTACTGTCGTCACGGTGGTCTGTCTTTCCTTCCATCTTACCTACTACATTCCTTCATACCTTCTCTTGCTCTTCCTTCTGCTTATGATCTGCTTCCCTATTCTGGCTAATTTTGAGCAATTAGCTACTAGCCTGAGGGAGCCTCTCTGCCTGTGCCCCCTTTCTCTAGTTAGGTTCTCCAAGCAGCACGTACCTTTGCAGTTCTTGTCTCATTTGCAGTTTCACAGTTGTTGGGCTGGTTATTTTATTGATGTTGGCCTTTTCCACCAGACTTCCATGTTCTTAGAGGGTAGGAAACACATCTTTTTAATGCTCTGTCTTCAGCTTTCAGTAAATGTTACTGAGTTATTCGTGAATGAACCTAAATTTTATAAAGTAAGCCAACAGTTTTGAATTACAAATATCTTAGGATGAGGGTTTACCTTATCATTATAATGAGAAGGAATCCATAGTTAGCAAAATAAAATGGGGGCATAAGTTGCATTGGTCTCACTTCAGTGAACCACATAGGAGCATCTGGGTGGCTTGGTTAAGTGTCCAACTCTTGGACAGCTCAGGTTGTGAGATCGAGCCATGTTGCAGGCTCTGCGCTCAGCAGGGAGTCTGCTGGAGATTCTCTCCTCCCTCTGCCACCCACCCCCAATAAATTCAAAACCAATCAGTTCCAAACCAGAGGTATATTATTTAGCTAGTGTAGTGTTGGTGAAAAAAATTTACCTACTCTTTATATTGATATGATTTTAATTAAAAAGCTAATACCTAGCTTTTATTTTCTTTTAATTAGGATTTTCTCTGGACATTATTCACATGAAGAAAGTATAGATGTAAATTAAGTGAATCCTTAACAAAAGCAATATTGACTTTTAAAAAAATTCCACAATTATTGTAGCTTGTTGAGATATGATTCACATACCATAAAATTGACCATTTTAAAGTATACAATTCAGTGGTCTATAGTATATTCACAAGATTGTGCAGTGTCACCATTATCTAATTCTAGAATATTTTCATCACCATAAAAAGAAGCCTAGTGTACCCATTAGCAGGCATCTTCATCCTCTTATCTTTAGCTCCTGGATAGATAGTTTTTTTAAATTGAACTTGCTTTTTTTCCTTGCAGAATCCAAGAAAACAGGGACCTGAAACCCAAGGCAGTACAGCGGAGTTAATTACAGGACTTGTCCAGCTGGTCCCTCAGTCACATATGCCAGAGATTGCTCAGGAAGCAATGGAGGTGAGGAGAGATGAATTCTAGGCTCTGGAAAGGAAGTACATTCTTCATGTACATTCTTCATGTTTCTTTTGTTTGTGGTTTCAGTGAGTGATAGGTGTCATTTCTGGACATCTGTCAGAGATGGCATTTCTAGAAAATGATATGTTTGTTTTTTGTATGCTGTTTTAAGAACTCGATAGAAAGAAGGGGTTTTTACTTTATGAGCAGAAACATTGTGCAAATTCATATATTTCATACAAAACCTTAAAATTTTCTTTTTTTTTTTTTTTTTAAATATTTTATTTATTTATTTGAAAGAGAGAGAGAGGCAGAGACACAGGCAGAGGGAGAAGCAGGCTCCATGCAGGGAGCCCGACGTGGGACTCCATCTTGGGTCTCCAGGATCACCCTAGGCTGCAGGTGGCACTAAACCGCTGTGCCACCAGGGCTGCCCTAAAACCTTAAAATTTTCTAATTGTAGTTGACTTTTTGGAGTTTTTAAAATATATATTGAATTTTAAATTGAGGTCTAATTACATATCATAAAGTTTACTCTTAAAGTATTTAGTACAGTATTTTTCACTATATTCACAAGGTTGTGCAGCCATCATCACTGTCTCGTCCTGAAATATTTTTGTTACCCTAAAATGAAACCCTGGAATTCTCCATTCCCGTATAACCCCAGCCACTGGCAATCACTAATCTGTTTTCTTTCTGTCTTTATAGATTGGTTTATTCTAGCCATTTCATATAAATAGAACCATAAAATATGTGGCTTTTTGTTTCTGGCTTCTTTCATTTAACATGTTTTCAAGCTTCATCCATATTGTAGCATGTAATAATACTTCAGTGTTCTTTATTGCCAAATAATATTCCAGTATATGCATACATGACATTTTGTTTGTTCATTTGTTGATGGATATTTGGTATTGTTTTTACTTTTTGGCTATTATAAGTAATGCTGCTATGAAAATTTGTATAAAAGTTTTTGTGTGAATATATCTCTTAGGTATATATACCTGCCAGTGGAATTGGTGGGTCGTATGGTAATTCTGTTTAACTTTTTGAATGAGCAAACTGTTTTCCAAAGTGACTACATCCTTTTCTACTCCCACCAGCAGCATATATGGGTTTTGTTTCTCTGTTCTTGCCAACACTTACATTGTCTTTTGGATTATAGCCATCCTAGTAGGTGTGAATATAGTTGACTTAAATTTTTTTTTTAATAATGATTGGTAAATACAGTTTTATAATGTTAGTTTATATAGTTTTATAAATATAGTTTTATAAAATTTAAAACCATCTTACTGAAGTATGATTTACATATAAATAAAAAATCATGTAAGATTTATAGTATTTCTAGTCACCCTGGGAAAGTTCTGTGTCCTGTGCCCCACTCCGTGTCCCAGATTCCACTGATCTCATTCCTATTGTAGATTAATTTTGCCAGTTCTGGAAGTTCCTATGACTGAAATCTTCTGCTATATATTTCTTTTTGTCTGGCCTCTTTCACTCACAAGTTTGAGATTCATCCCGGATATTACATGTGTTACTTCCTTTTTTTTTTTTTTTAATTGTTGATAAATACTCTGTTTACTGATTAAAGCAGTTTATTCACCTGTTAATGGCCAGTTAGGTGAACATATCCATCATTGTTGAAAGTTGTCTTGTGCTCCTTTGTGTTTCCTTCCTCCCTCTCTCCTCTTACTGTCCTGTCTGCTCTCATCCTTTCCTGGCAACCATTCACTTGCTTGCTGTTATTGCAGGTTAACTTGCATTTTATATAAGTGGTATTATAAAGTATCTTTTCTTTTTGTCTTCTTTAACTGTGTGCTCATCATAAATTCATATATGTTGCTGCATGTATATTGCTGTATAATGTTCCATTTTGTGGCCAGAGCAAAATTTATCCCTTTACTTATTGATAGATATTTATGTTGTTTCTAGTTTTTGGCTATTACAAATAAAATTTCTAGAAACATTTATTACAGATTTGTATATGTGTCTACACATATGCTTTTATTTCTCTTGGGTGAATACTAAAGAATGCAAAAATTTTACTATGTGGTCTTTATGAGAGACACAGCTTAAATATAAAGACACTGTGTGGTTGATATTTCAAGGACAGGAAAATATGCCATACATATATAAACTCAAGAAAGCTGGAGTAATATACAAATACCGAGTTTAAAGCAGGACGCGTTACTGGTGACAAAGTGGGACATCTCATTATTACAAAAGTGCCTAATCTACCCAGAAAATAAAACTTTATGAACCTAAAAGCAAAGCTTCAAAATATATAAATATATATATGAAGTAGAGCTAGACAAATTCAGTTGTAGTGGGATATGTGAGCATACTTTTCTCAAAGCCTAATAGAATAAATAAGCCCCCAAAATAGTAAGGATAGAAGATTTGAACAAGATTAACAGGACATATATAGAACATTGCACTCAATAAATACTTTCTTTGGGGATCCCTGGGTGGCGCAGCGGTTTGGCGCCTGCCTTTGGCCCAGGGCGCGATCCTGGAGACCCGGGATCGAATCCCACGTCGGGCTCCCGGTGCATGGAGCCTGCTTCTCCCCCTGCCTGTGTCTTTGCCTCTCTCTCTCTCTCTCTGTGTGACTATCATAAATAAATAAAAATTAAAATAAATAAATAAATACTTTCTTTTCAAGTGCACATGGAACGTTCAATATATCCTGAGCATGAAGTAAGTCTCAACAATCTAAAAGATTGAAATCATTCAGAATTTTTTGGTGACTGCAGTGTAATTAAGCTAAAAATCCATAATAAAAAGCTTTATGAAATATCAAATGAATATGTTATGTTTTTATTCATACTCTACTAGTAGGAATGTAAATTAGTACAACCATTGTTAAAAATTGTTTTGCGATATCAACAAAGTAAACATAAGACCTAGCAGTTCTATTCTAAGGTATGTATCCAATAGAAATGCATATGTATGTTTACCAAAAGATACATTCAAAAAATATTAATAGTATAATTTGTAAAAAGTACTCAACCCCCTCTCCCCCTCCAAGACTGGAAGCAACTTAAATATATCAACAATAGAATAGATAAATAATTTTGGTTATATTCATTCCATTGATTACAACAGTGAAAAAAGAATGAGCTATTCCTGCTAAATGCAGAGCATGGATGAATCAGTATCACAAGCATAATGGTCAGTGAGAACAGCCAAACACAAAAGAGAACACACTCTGTGATTCCCTTTATATAAATAACAAATAGGCAATAGTAATCTGTGGTGGTAGAAGTCAGAACAGTGGCTACCTTTGTCAAGCACTAATGATTAAAGGGAATATGAAAAGGGCTTCTAGGCACTGACAGTGTTGATCTGGGTAATAGTTACATGGAGTATGCACATTTGTAAAAATTCTTTGAGCTATATACTTAAGATTTGCTGCTTTATTGTTTGTACTATATGTTTCATTTTACCAAAAATGTTTTAGCATTCATTGTTTGACCCATTGCTTATATTTGTGTACATTGCTGTTGGACCTATAAATTGGTATACTTCTTGCATTCTCGTTGGGAGGCTATTTGATAGTATTTGACAGAAGCAGGGCAAATATCCATTTTTTTGTCCAAATAATTCAATTCCTGTATTTTTTTTTTAATTCTGTAAATACAATTCAGAGGGAGTAAGCTACATACACACACACACACACACACACACACACACATATATATGTGCTTATTGCTCTGATTTATAATGAGAGAATATTAGAGAATTTAAAATACTCACTAGTAAGAACAGGTTAATATTCAGTGATAACATTTCACCTTGGTGAATTAATAAACATCCATTAAAACATATAGATCACATGGAAATATGGAAAAATGTTTATGAAATGTCACATGAGTATACTGTGTTTAGACCTTTGTTAAAATACATGTGGAAAATAAAATGGAAGGGAACATAACAAGGAAAGCAATCATAATAAGGCAGGGAAACAGTTAACATGTTGTCTTTCATTATGATAAAAAGTGTTTCTTTAAACAGAACTATAAATAGAGAATTTGCCATTTAAAGAGTCAGTAAACTGTACTGTTTTTATACAATAGTGACAATTGAATGTAAATTAGTGTTGTTTTTCCTTGGTATGAGAGCTAAAATTTTTGAAGATTCTCACAATGAATTGAAGCTTTTCATTATATATCTAAAACTAATTATAATAAAAGTGTTTGAAATAAGATAATACAGGTCTGGTCTTTATATCAATTATAAGTTTTAGGATTATAAAATGGTCTATGGTCTCAGGTTAGACATTTATATATTTTCCTAATGTAAGGCAAGTTATTAATGCAAATATTAGCAGTTTGTGCATTTGATTTGCTTTTAAGAGAAGTCCGTTCTCATTATTTGTTCCAAATAGCATTTTATTGGAGTTTTAATAAAAGGTTTTAAAGGGGAGTATAGAATCACCAAATATACTGACCAAGGACTGAGAAGAATATGTGTAGCTCAGTGGTGTCCCTCTGGGGGAATGTCCCTCCACTGTGGAATTGGAGTTAAGATAGGGCAAGTTTCAAGGAAGAGTCTTGTCTTTTCCCCTGTATACTTTGATGGTCTTTATTTATTTAATAATGGTGTTTTTGTATGTTAGCTTGTCTTGTATGTTTTGTATGTTTTTGTTTGTATATTTTAAGTAAATTGCTTAATTCCTGTTACTGTTCTGTAAACCAAAATCCAATTTCCGTTCTATTTTTAATTGGAATATTTAACAATGAATAATCTGCAATGAATTGCGAAGTCTATTTTGCTCTTCTTTTCTCTCTTGTTTTTGGAAATAATTGGTCTTTTCTGTTCCAAAAGAATTTGTGGTGAGGAAGATAACTTCTGCTTTATCTGTTGGCTTTGAAGAAAAATATTGTTGTGTGTATTAATTTTGGTGAATTCTCCTTACTTAGGCATTTTTTTTTGTTCCATTGAGTTCTTTGACACTTATTGAAATTACTTAAAGTAGTTAAAGTAGTTTTAAAGTCTTAAAGTAGTTTTTACATGTCTATATTGCTCCTCTGAATTCATCAATCATTTAATTATATCCCAGTATGGCATTTAAAGTAGGACTAATAGAAATAAAATGATTTGATTCTACATATATTATTCCCTAGAGATTTGAGTTCTTCAGAGTTTTTCTCTTTTGCCTTATACTGTGTGTTAAGTCTACAATTAAATAGCTTGGTTTGTTAGCATTTGTAAAATAAGTATTCCAGTGTTACATTTACCAAAAAAACTTTTGAGTGACTCTTCTCTCTTTTTTAAAATTCAGGCTCTGCTGGTTCTTCATCAGTTAGATAGCATTGATTTGTGGAATCCTGATGCTCCTGTAGAAACATTTTGGGAGATTAGGTATGTATGTACTTTTATTTTTTAATTCAGTTTAAGATTTTATTTTGTGTTTATTTTTTGTGTTTAGATGTTAACTCTGTGGTACTTGGTTTATTGTAAAATTTTATTTGCAGAGGTTTTATGATTTTATATTTTATTTGGCTTAAAATTATTACTACTATTTTTTGGCTTAAAATTATTAATTAGATTACTTGTTTTAACTGCAAGAATTGCTGTCACAGCAATTTAGAATGTAAATTTTTAAAATTGTGCATAATTTTATTACCCAGCCATAAGTACTCTTACTTGTGTTCTTTTCTGTTTCAGATTTCTGTGTAGTACAACTGTATTTTAAATTGTTTATTATAAGCTTAGAATGTTAAAACTTTGTAATGTTAATAATGTGTTTATAAAACTATGGTCTTTTATAAATAACCTGTAATACCAGTGATTTGTGTAAGTGAATTAATATCTGCCTAAAAGGTAAAAATATATACGGAGTTTTATAATTTATTTCCTAGCTTATATAAATTATTATATTTTAAAGAGCACAAAGGTAACATATTGAAAGGATGGGAATGTCTAAGCCTGAGGTTTTGTCATTATCTTGTCATAGAGGTAGGTGCACTAAGTCACCTGGCAGCTGAGTTAAATCCTAGACACAGAGCAGTATTCTTTGATAGTCATATAATGTGATTTGATAGTAATCATATATGTAATTTAAAATTTTCTAGTTGCCACATTACAGAGAATAAGCAGGTAATATTTTAATATTTTTAAACCCAGTACATTTAGAAATTATTTTAATATGTAATCAGTATGAAAGTTATTAGGATATTTTACATTCTTTTTTTCATTAAGTCTTCAAAAAATTTTTTTTAAGATTTTTAAAAATTTATTTATTTATGAGAGAATTCACAGAGAAAAGCAGAGAAATAGAGGGAGATGAGGCTCCCCATGGGGAGCCCAATGTGGGACTTGATCCTGAAACTCCAGGATCATGCCCTGAGCTGAAGGCAGATGCTCAATCACTGAGCTACCCAGTCATCAAAATTTGCTTGCATTCCATACTTAAAGCACATTTCAGTTTGGGCAAGCTACATTTTAAATGCTTAGTAGCTACATGTGGCTGGTTAGTGGCTACTATATTGGACAGTGTGGCTGTAGAGTAGGGATCAGCAAACTTCTCTAAAAGGTGGAGTAGTAAATATTGTAGTGTTGGTGGGCCAGATAGTCTCCATCAGAACTATTTGGTTCCACCATTGGAGCATGAAAGCTATCATACATGATACGTAAATGAATAAGTATGGCCATGTTCCACTAAAACTTTATTTACAAAAGCAAATAAGGACTGGATTTGGCCTATAGGCAGTTGTTTTCAGATCCCTGCTTTAGAGCACTGAGTTTACGTACAGTCTGCTGTGTGCGTGGTCTGTCATTTCTTCTTGAGTCTTCTGCAAAGATGATATAAATGGATGACACAACTGGGAGTTTGGGGGGTTAGAGGATTTAGAATTGCTTTGTTTTTTTTTTTTTTAACATAATCTGTAGACTTAATTCCCTTTGATTATCATACTGTTAACATTTTGATAACCATTTTTCTAAAATCCTAGCTTCTCTCAACTTGTATCTGTTATGAGAGAATGTCATTCTTATGTATTTTGAGGTTATTTATTGAGGTTATTTATTGACGATACTGATAACAGTGAACTTTATGTTATTGCAGCTCTCAAATGCTTTTTTACATCTGCAAGAAATTAACTAGCCATCAGATGCTTAGTAGCACAGAAATTCTCAAATGGTTGAGGGAGATTTTGATCTGCAGGAATAAATTTCTTCTTAAAAATAAGGTAAGCAAAATGACATCTTTAAAATGGAAGAATATTTGGGGGATAATCGGTAGAGATTAAAGAGATGTATGTTAGCTAAATTAAGTCTTAATGTTAGCTTTTCCTGTCTACAAAGTCTTCAAAGGAAATATATGTGCCAGAAGATGATGACTGACAAGTTAACATTTTAAAAATATTCTGAGCCTTTGTCCTTAGAGCTGCAATTCTGATAAATTCTAGTTAAGCAGGACTCTGTGAGATCTAGGTCTAGGAGGAATGGGGCTGCTATAATTAAATTAGATTGAGAAACATATTCCATCTTAAGTTTGTGCACAGGGCTTGAGTCCTTATGCATTATGGTTTAGGCTAGTTCAGAGAATGGTATCTATCAAGAAACTGAAGGGAAGAGGTTGAGGGTGTTTCATCTAAGTTTTATTTATATTCCTTCCATAACAGTTTCACCTCTTCGAATATCTGAGTTTTCTTCCTTAGTGTTGAATGAAAAGTTTTATTTATTTATTTATTTATTTATTTATTTATTTATTTATTTATTTATTTAAATTTTTATTTATTTATGATAGTCACACAGAGAGAGAGAGAGAGGCAGAGACACAGGCAGAGGGAGAAGCAGGCTCCATGCACCGGGAGCCCGACGTGGGATTCGATCCCGGGTCTCCAGGATCGCGCCCTGGGCCAAAGGCAGGCGCCAAACCGCTGCGCCACCCAGGGATCCCAAATGAAAAGTTTTAATTCTGAACTATTAAAATATGGGGACAGAGTGTTAGGGGGTTAGAGAAGAACTTTATATTTCTTTTATAAAGTTTCTATAGTCAATTAGAATTCTTTTCTATTATGGCATAATTTAAGGAATACTTGATCCAATGAATTTTTACCTATTTCTGGAATCATAGCTACAAAAAAATCCCAAACGTATTAAACTCATGCTTTTCAGTGTCCCATGCAGCTTGTTAAATTTCTTTGTTTACACATGGACTAATGGTGAGTTGGCATCTGAGCAGACTCCAGGGTTTCATACCCTTGCCTGTGGTGTAATTCTCCAGAGTATAAGCATTAGTAATACAGTAATCTGTATTTGTCTGGTCAGTAAAGTTAACCCTTGTAACATACTTGGCATATAAACCAGTGTTAATTATTCATCCAAAGGAATGTAATCTCAAGAGTCTGTTTCCAATTATCCTGACATGACACAGGATGAAATCTTATGGGAGAAAATCTTTGTCATTCATAATTGACTCAGAAGTACATTATATTTTTCATATGATAGATTTATGTTGTTGATGTTTTATGTTTTACTTGTGTCCATGTTAGATCTAGAAATATTAATTCTGTATTTCTAGAATCTTGGATGATTTGAAGGGTAAAAAGCTAAGGGGAGTTTCAAAGATCTTGAACAAACTATTTGCACTACTGGGTTTTATTGCATATTGTTCAAGGTAAGGGGTATGAGTTGGGATGAGAGGTTTTCCAGGATAGTCTCAAACAGGAAGAGAGCTTGTATTATGTATTTATTTTTCTTGGTTGTCAGTGCATCAGAAAGGCTTACTTATTTTTTTCTCTTTAGCAGGCCGATAGAAGTTCCTGTCACTTTCTCTTCCTTTATGGGGTAGGATGTGATGTTCCTTCAAGTGGAACTACTAGTCAGATGTCCATGGATCATGAAGAATTACTACGTTCTTGTACTCCTGGAGCCTCTCTCCGGAAGGGAAAAGGAAACTCATCCATGGTAAACAGCTACTTTTGTAGTTTTTCTGTATCATTGTCATCTGTGCTGTATAGTTTTTTCCCTGAATGAACTTTGGTAAATTTCAGCTAGATAGTATAGTAAAGAACTGCTTAGATTCTAGTTCCATTGCTACTCTTTGTGGAACCTTAGGCAAACTCATAACATCTCTCTGACCCAGTTCCTCACCCGTAAAATGGGGATAATAACAATTTATGCCCCAGAATTGTGAGGATTAAATGAGATTGGTGTGTAAAGAGTACTTGGTTATTTGGCAATTACAGGCTGTAGTTGATAGCTAAAATTATTACAAACCTCTATGTAAAAGAAGACCATTCATATCCCAGAAGTTTAAAAGTTGTACCAACTACCAAAAATACAAATTTACCAGGAGATAAAGCATTTTGCTTGATGTTATAGATAAGTGTTTGTGTTTTTTGTTTGTGTGCATGTTTCCTTTTAAAAAATCACAGTACAAGTGAAAATACCAAATCATTACAAAAGAGTTTCTTTTACAGACCACACTTTTTATTAATGGTGTCTTTACTGTTAAAAACACTGTTTTTGGCATTTAGTATGCAGCTCCCAATCTAGAGAGTACATTCTTTAATCCTTATCAGTGGAGATGAATATCAGTTTGCTTTTTTCATGGGAAGGTCAGTACTATGTCTTTTTGTAGGTTTAGGTTGTCTTTCTTAATCGTTGCCATTATATAGTCTGCAGGAATCTTGATTAGACTGATTTTCCATAGAAGATCTTGCTGGTCCACTGTAACCATTGGCATTATATTGTTAGACTTGAAAGTCAAGAAGTACAGACCAAAGCTTTTTTATCCCTAATTTTTAGTATAACATTCTGTAGAGGACAAAATAACAAGTAAGCAGTATAGTGTTTACTGTTGTCTGTGTTAACTGCAGAATTTATATTCATTTTGTAAATGAGGATTTCTTTTGGAGTACGTAATCCAGAATCAAGTATATTTTCTATAGCAATATTTAGTTCTTGTTTGTGCCCTCATTTTAGTACTTACTGCAGTGTTTACTTTATTTCTTGCCCTCAGTAGGTAGATAGAATTTCTTATTACTCCCTTTGTCATTTAGAATTTGAGTTGGAAATGCATTGCATTTTTTCATTCAGTAGATGTATGCTGTGGGTACCTTCCTTGTGTGTGTTTGCTCAATCTGCATTCCTAGAATCTGGAATCAAATATCTGTTTGATTTGAAATTGGACAAATACTAGCATGATGTTGGTTCAAATCTCATTTCTCATTCAGACAAGATACTGAGGAGTTGAAGATTCCTGTTATGATGCAAGGGAAAGCTTTTGTGGGTTATTGTATGCAGACATACATGGTATATAGTTTGTTGTATTGTTGGATTTTGTAAATAAAATTAGCTACATTGCAAACATAATGACTCCCATTCCTGACTCTCAGGATAGTGCAGCAGGGTGCAGCGGTACTCCACCAATATGCCGACAAGCTCAGACTAAACTAGAAGTGGCCCTGTACATGTTTCTGTGGAGCCCTGACACTGAAGCTGTTCTGGTTGCCATGTCCTGTTTCCGTCACCTTTGTGAGGAAGCAGATATCCGGTGTGGGGTGGACGAAGTGTCGGTGCACAACTTCTTGCCCAACTATAACACATTTATGGAATTTGCCTCTGTCAGCAATATGATGTCAACAGGTAAATGTGGGTAATGTTTTTTCTTCCTCTTGTTCAGTTTGCCTTGAATCACATGACATCCAATTGTGCTAGGAATGTAGGAACTACTTTGTAAGTTTATAGGATTAATTCAAATTGCTTACCTGAAACCTTTTCTACACAAGATAGGGTGAAAGTAAATAGCATTTGAAATAAATCGTTAACTTCATACTGAGCTTTTTAATATGCAGGATATTTGTTTAAAAACTGGCAGTATAAATTGCTGTCAGTTACAAATTTTATAATTTACTATGGCTGAACTATATATAGTGAAGTTCTAGACGGTGGCACATGTTTTGAGTAACTACAGATGGGAATATCGATTTTATGCTGTGGACATTGTAGAGTCCAAGTTAAATACCTTTCCTGTGAGGTTGGTGAAAGGAAGTGTTCACTTTTATCATTGAAGCATTGATTCTGCTCCTCCTCCTCCTCTGCCTTATGGGTTGGGCTTGCCAGCTTCTCCCTTGGCAAGCAGGGCTCTAAGTGCAATGAGTTGATTTGCTGTTGTCTTTGCTTAGGAAGAGCAGCACTTCAGAAAAGAGTGATGGCACTACTAAGGCGCATTGAGCATCCCACTGCAGGAAATACCGAGGTATGCCCTTAGCAAAAGCACCAGCCCTCCCAGGCCCCCACCCACAAATGTAGAAGCCTCAGGTCATGTGTGTGTGACCAGAAATAGCTTTTGAAGCAAATCGAAGATATGTGCGTATTACAAGTAGGATATTATAATATGTACCAAGTTTGAGACCTGTCTCTTGCTGATTGATTTTTAGTTCTAGGTTTAAAGTTGCTTTCAAGTGGTAATTGCCTTCATTTTAGGCTTGGGAAGATACACATGCGAAGTGGGAACAAGCTACAAAACTAATCCTCAACTACCCAAAAGCTAAAATGGAAGATGGCCAGGTGAGTTTGTAAAGTTGATTTTGTCTTTAAACTGATCTGCTAGACATAGGTATTTCACTCCAATAATCTTTTGAGTCACTGTTAGTATAATATGTATATAGTTGTTGTAAGACTGTTATTTAGTTGTGGTTCATCTGAAACTGCATGAATATGGTAGCCACCAGCCACATGTGATTTTTTAAAGTTTAAATGAAAATCTAAATTAATTAAATACAGTTAAAATTGAGTTGCTCAGTCATACAGTAACCACATTTCGAGGACTCATTAGCTACACGTGGCCATTTGCTATACTGCATTGGACAACACAGATACCAATGTTGCCATTATTACAGAAATATTGGCCAGCATGAGCTAGAGATGATTTATGGTAGGGACCATTCCCTTATCCTCTTTCCTTCTCTTTTTCCATCAGAGTATTTCGTGGAATTTTCAGGAAAGGGACGACAAAGGTAGAGAAAATACATTAAAATTGAAACTACATTTTACTATTTCAGTTAGGTATTTTTTTTTTAAGATTTTATTTATTTATTCATGAGAGAGACACACACACACACACACACACACACAACACACAGAGGCAGGGACACAGGCAGAGGTAGAAGCAGGCTCTACGCAGGGAGCCCGATGGACTCAATCCCAGGACTCCAGGATCGCTCTCTGAGCCAAAGGCAGACGCTCAACTGCTGAGCCACCCAGGCATCCCTCATTTGGTATTTTTTTTTTCCTCATTTGGTATTTTAATTAAGGGATCTGGTGGGCAGAAGACTGAACTCCTAGGTTAAGTGAAATTCAAAAAAAATTTTTTTGGACATTTCATCCAACTATTATCATCTATTACCCCAGAAATTAATAATTGCATTTGTGTATATTTGATTTGTAAAGGCCATATTGCTCTCATTATAATTAGATGTTAAAGCCTCCCATTGCTTTTTTCTTGTCATTCTTAATTAGAACAAGAGAAAAAAAGTTATGTTTTTGTAAAGCAAGAATATGTACCTAATGTCATTTGGAGAGGACATGTGGCCTTAGGATGAAAGGTTTTTTGGGGGGTAACATTTTATTGAGATATAATTTGCATATGACACAATTTACACACTTAAAATGTTACAGTTCACTTTCTGCCACCTTTCCATGCTGCCATAATGGTATACATGAACATCTGGCATCAACTGTGCCGTAAAGAGAGGCACAGGTTTTCCTTAGGCCATGTTCCAAAGTCATTGTCTAGTTTCCAACTGTGATGATAAAGCATGGTTACATTGGTGAGCTTGAAATCATTGATGACCACAGAGCTGGGAAAATGTTGTGAACCTCACAGGTAGATGTTAAACAAGTGTGGAGTGATCAGCCCTAGATTTGATGTACAACTCAGAGATCTAGAAGAATGGCAGAATAATCTGCATCCATCCTGCCAGTTCGGTTTCATTGTGCTGACAACTTCAGCTGGCATCCTGGACCATGAAAAAGCAAGACAAAAATAGTGTATTTACAAAGTTCCACAACTATCACCCCAATTAAAAAAAACCCATACCCATGAGCTATCATTCTCTAATCTCCCCACCACCACCCCACACCCTGCCAACGCTTGGGAACCACCAGTTTGCTTTCTGTAGATTTGTCTATTCTGGACATTTCACATAATATGATTTTTTTTTCACTTGGCATAATGTTTGCAAGGTTTGTTCATGTTAGCCAAAGCTTTTTCAAAGAAGTTTGTTACTGTTGGTTGGTATACTAGTCTATGACAAAAATATACTAGTGGCTCTTAAAAAATGTATATGATAATCTTAGGTTTGGACTTATTTTTTTCATCTTTCACATCAGTTTTTACTGGAATATAACATATAACATTCATATAAGAACATGTACAAATCTGAGCGATAGTGCAAAATAATAGGAGGTGAACATACTTGTGTAGCCAGCACCCACATCAAGAAGTAAATCATTACCAGCACATCGAAGCCTTTGTTATGTCCCATTTCTGATCACTAACAACCCAAGAATAACCATTATGCTGACTACTAAATAACAATAGTTTTCTTGTTTGTAAGCTTGATACAAATGGAGTGCTAGAGATATAGTCTCTTATATATTCTTTCTCTCAACATTGTGAGACTCATCCATGCTTTTCCATAGCATTGTTGTTCATTCACTGTTACTGCTCTAGGTATTTCATTCAACACACAGTCCACAATTTAATTTTCCTTCATACTCTTTTTGGGCATTGGATAGCTATTCAAAGAATTTTGTTATTTTGAGTATTTCTGCTGTGAACATTCTTGAATGTGTCTTTTGGTGACCATCTAGATGTATTTCTGTAGAGTACATAACAGTGGAATTGCGGGTAATAGAGTATGCAGATACATCCATGGGGGGAATATAAATTGGTACAACAACTATTGAATAAACTGGTGGTTTCACAAAGATTTTTAAAAGATAACTATCATCCAGTCATTAAAAGCATTCATTTTACTGAAACTAATATTACCCTATGTGTTAACTAACTGGAATTTAAATAAAAACTTAAAAAAAAATAAAGAATTTCTTTTAGAGAGTATGTGCCAAATGGATTCACTAACAGAGATCTATTAGTGGTTTCTTATACCTACATGAACAGTTTTTCTATTGGTGGTTATCAAATTAGAGCCCATTAAGACCCAAAGCAGAAAGTAAAATATTGCATATACTTTTTCTAATCTAATTATGTAAAAAAATTTTTGAAGTACTTAAATATTCATTAAAGTCAGATTTATATCAGGCCTGGGCAGAGGTAACCTGAAAACATTATATTACTCTAATATAACGTATTCAACTACTAATAGAATTCACTTTGCAAGGGAATGGAACATTATTAAGGGAAATGTGAAATTATATCAGTGGAATAGATCTGAAAAGCAAGAAACTTGTAGTAACCGTTTGAACCCCATTAAGGAGTATATAAATAAGCAGCAGAATTCAAACTAGAGAAAAACACTAACCTAATTCTTTATAGACTGCAGAAGTCAAGACACAAAAAGAGCCACTCAGAGGAAGAATGCCATTATCAAAATGTTTTTTTTTTTTTTTTAAAGATTTTATTTATTCATGAGACACACACATACACACACACAGAGGCAGAGACAATGGCAGAGGAAGAAGCAGGCTCCATGCAGGGAGCCCAATGTGGGACTCGATTCTGGGTCTCCAGGATCACACCCTGAGCTGAAGATGGTACTAAACTGCTGAGCCACCTAGGCTGCCCTATTAAAATGTTTCTATTTCAGCTCAATTTTAACTTATTTAATCTTTTTAATATATAATATGACAGAGCTCAAGAACGTTTAACTGTAATTTGAAAACAGAGTAATCACTACTGTGTTCCCAAAGACAAGAAGAGATTAAGTATTATTGTTTCTGTTGGAGGGGAGTTAATCAGGAGTGCCAAAAAGTGCTGAAAAAAGCGAGGCTGAGTGATAAAGTATGAACCCTGTGAGAGAAAAGTCTTTAAACCTGTTGTGAAAACTGTAATTACTAAAGCACAGGTTGATGATACTACATTAAATGCTGTGAATTCACCATACCTGGTCAATAAAAATATACAACATGAACTTTGACTACCATGTAAAAAATTCCTCTTTACCTGTTGTTGCCTAAATTTTCAAGGCAGCCTTCAGTGAATCTCACTTGATGTGGTCTGTAAACCAACATATGAAGCAACAGAGAAGTTTCTCTGCTTCATTTTTTAATCCTTCACAAAGATTAATTGAATCATATCAATTAATGATATGAAGAACTGTATCCCACAATAAAGTGCTTCCTTCCTTGCAAACGTTATCCAAATTAATGTCTGTTAGAGCATCACTGTTGGATTGATGTTTATGAACTGCAGGTCCTTGACTAAGACATAAATGGGATGCTGAATTGGGAAGATGTTGATGGAGAAAAGATGTTAGTTTCTGCTTGTGAATGAATCGGAACTAGCTGCTTTTCACACCCAGGTTCTTCATCAGAGTCTGCCATATTTTTTTCTTATTTTGCACTGATCTGGGAGCTACTATGACTTCTATCAACTGCACTCAGTATATCATCAACAATATGCCTATCGTGGTGGTGACGGTGGTGGTGGTGACACTAGGGACCAATAAAATGTGGACAGTTAAATGATTCATTCCCAGAAGTCTCCCCAAGAAAGTCATCAGAGTGTGTAATATAAGATTCTTGAGATGCTTGTACTATATGAGCAGTGTTTAACTTCCCCTGAAATACCACGCTCTGGGTTTGGAGAATGAACAGGCATCTAGCATATGTATTTGATTATCTACTGTTGGCACTGACTCAGTGTTAAAAACTAGGTCCTTTCTGATTCTGTCACTTGTCCCCCTTTTTTTTTCTAATGGTCCTTGGGAATCGCCTAAGCGATTGATATTCTAACTTTCTGTTCTGAAGAGCTATACTTTTAGGAAGATTATGATCATGATTATCATCTTCATTTTCTTTAAGTGTTTTAATATTGCAGTGTCTTCTGACTGTACCTCACCCCTAGGGCTCCCAGTGGACTGGCTTGTGTAGCTAGAATTCACCTCATGTCTAGGTCCATCACTCTGCCCACTACTGCTACTGGGACCACTGCTTTCATCTTTATCACGGTTGGCAGTTTCATCAGAACTTTCTGCATGGATTCCTCTGCATCTGAAAGTTACTGTTCCACATGTTTGGGTCTATTATTAAGTTCATCCATTTCAAGTCACTGACTCCATTTTGATGGATAACACTATTATCAATACTTTAAGGACTAGCTGCAGGTGACTGAAGTGTTGGAGCTGCTCTTCTGAGCTTTTCTTCCTCTTTCTTATTTAACTTAATATTTAATAAAGATACAGAGGAACTCTGTTGTTTAGATAACTGAGCCTTAGCTGCTATTGCATTGTTCTATAATGCTTTTTAAAAATAATGCTTTAATTAACATTGATGCCAAGTATAATGTTTGTTCAGCATGAACATTTGGCTCAAGAGTTGAGACTGGATTAAAGAGATGTCTAAGTGGTACTAGATCCAAATTCTTAATAAATAAAGGAAATAAGTCACC
This sequence comes from Canis aureus, assembly GCF_053574225.1. Lineage (NCBI taxonomy): Eukaryota > Metazoa > Chordata > Mammalia > Carnivora > Canidae > Canis > Canis aureus. The sequence continues at coordinate 19,543,195 of NC_135626.1, forward strand.
TGTATACTGATTACAGTGTTTTGGCACTGCTGCAGCCCACATGCAGTCAATATGCTTGGTACTCAGTTGCCTTTCTGCTGCCAAAAAAAAAAAAAAATCCCGTGGCACTGTTTAATAATCTCGGTATGTAAATTTCGTCTAAATATATGCTCTACTACATTGCTGGTTATAAGCTAGCTTGCAAGTTCTTTTGCAATGGACATTTCTGTGTCTGATACCAAAAATTCCTTATTGCACAACTCATAGCAGGTGTGAAGTTGCTCTGTTATCTTAGTCCAGCCAACCTCACAAAGTAGGTGACACAAATAATAAATTGCAAGGTCTAGGCTCTCTTTGTCAGAGCAAGCCTTTTTATCCAGTGGTTCTTTCACTTGTTCCACATTAAGTCATCATGTTGCAAGCTGCATTCTGTCTCTACTCTTGTTCAGAGAACTTGCATAAAAATACAGGTCCTAAAAAGGATAATGTGCTGCAGGACAGTAGGGATAATAGCCATATTCTGATTCTGATATTAGCTACAACTGTAATAAAAGCCTGTTCCATAAGAAAATGGTAGTTTTAGGAGTTCTGTATTCAAAGCAGTCCTTCATGGGAGAAAGGCTATTTTTCCAATAAAACAAACATACATAAGGAGGCAAATGCAGTGGTACTTCTACATCATTTATATCACAGAATGCCCCTAATATGTTTCTTTCTTGGGTTGATATGTTCTCAGTAATAGGATGAGTATTAGCTTGTAAGCAGTGAGTAAGGAGAATTGAATTTGAAAAATCTTTGCCATATGTAGTAAGAGTTTTTCTTTCTTGTCTGTACTCCACAAACAGGATCAGATTTTTTCAAGATTCCTTCTCAGATTCTTACAGAGTTTGATTTTTTTTCTATTGTTTCTTGTCTTTCTGCGCTTCCTTCATTACAGCTACTTTCTGTGCTGTGGTTCTTTTGCTTGATTACTACCATCTTGCCGCATGGAATTTGTGTTTTAATAGTAGTACGATGTTTGCACAGCTGGTCCTAGAGCACTTGAACTTGGACTATCACTAATAAGCGCACATACTACTTGGTTGAAAATTTCCTGCTTATATTCCTTGAAGCAGAATAGACATTGCCTCTCTGTCCAGGAATTGATATAAACAAATACTTGGAGTATATGTTCCCTTTTTTTTTTTTTTTAAAGATTTTATTTATTTGAGAGAGAGGGAGTGAGAATAAACAGGGAGAGCAGCAGAGGGAGAAGAAGAAGCAGACTCCCTGCTAAGCAGGGAGCCTAATTGGGCTCAATCCCAGGATGCTGGGATCATGACCTGAGTGGAAGGCATACAGACACTTCACTGACTAAGCCATCCAGGTGTCCTAGTATATGGCCCTTTCTGAGCTGCATCTGATTTGCATGTGTGTTCGTTGCTACCTCCACTCTGTAAGTCTCATCTGACAATGAAATACCTGGATGTGACTAGAAATGGTGAAGTCTTGGCTTTTTTAAATGTAAAAATGTTCTTTTGTCATGGAAAAAATGTTGGATAAAGTGATTTTATCATGTCTCTCAACCAATTGAAGTTGAATTCATGCTTTCCATAAAAAATTTGTGTTTAGGCTGCTGAAAGCCTTCACAAGACCATTGTTAAGAGGCGAATGTCTCATGTCAGTGGAGGAGGATCCATAGATTTGTCTGACACGGACTCCCTACAGGAATGGATCAACATGACTGGCTTCCTCTGTGCCCTTGGGGGAGTGTGCCTGCAGCAGAGAAGCAATTCTGGCTTGGCAACCTATAGCCCACCCATGGGCCCAGTCAGTGAACGTAAGGGTTCCATGATTTCAGTGATGTCTTCAGAGGGAAATGCAGATACACCTGTCAGCAAATTTATGGATCGGCTGTTATCCTTAATGGTGTGTAACCATGAGAAAGTGGGACTTCAAATACGGACCAATGTTAAGGATCTGGTGGGTCTAGAATTGAGTCCTGCTCTTTATCCAATGCTATTTAACAAATTGAAGAATACCATCAGCAAGTTTTTTGACTCCCAAGGACAGGTAAAGTGTTCTCTGCTTTATTTTTCACCCTTCCCCATGAATAGAGTGATTTGTTTGATAATGAAGCCTTTTTCTTTTTGATTAACTTGATACTGGCATGAATATCATACAATTTTTAAAAAATAGGCGAAAAATTGCAGAAAAAAGAATCCTCTGATGTAGGAATCAGTTTTAGTTTTTGGGAACTGTAATGTGTGAGTGTGCCAAGGGTTATAAATATCTTGGGTATGGGTATGAGTGTCTCTGCGTGTCTATTTGGATATATGCCTGTGGGTACATTTTTGCATGTATATGACATTTAGGTCAGACATTTGCATCACTCTATGTATAGTCTGTCTGCATTTTGATGCCAAAATGTATTTTGTTCTTTGTGTAGGTTTTATTGACTGACACCAATACTCAGTTTGTAGAGCAAACCATAGCTATAATGAAGAACTTACTAGATAATCATACTGAAGGCAGCTCTGAACACCTGGGGCAAGCTAGCATTGAAACAATGATGTTAAATCTAGTCAGGTAAGCATTCTACTGAAATGTAACAGAAACACATCAGTATTGGTAATTACTAGTGAAATAATTTGCCATTCTTTATTGTACCCAAATTGGAGTATGACAATAAGGTAACCAGAAGTTATGTATGTATTCCTATAATAAACATAAAAATACTACAACTTTAATAGTTACATTTAATCATTTCACTTAAAGATCAAAACATTTAGAGAACCTTCTCTTTTGCTTATATCTGATATTTTTTTTCTCCTGAATGTTTCTGTGTCTAAATAGATATGTTCGTGTGCTTGGGAATATGGTCCATGCAATTCAAATAAAAACGAAACTCTGTCAGTTAGTCGAGGTGATGATGGCGAGGAGAGATGACCTCTCATTTTGTCAAGAGATGAAATTTAGGTGAGTTCTGAAGAGAGCAAAGTGGAGTCTTGTAAATCTTCTGCTAAATGAAGTATAGAAAAATAATAGGTACTTGATTATCATGAGGGGGGGTAGAAAAGCAGCCTTTTACATTTCAGTTTTTCTCCTCCTGTATTTTCAAATTTCCCAAAGCTTTGTGCCCATGCCAGTGCTCCCTTTTTCTAAATAATACTGGAGCTAAGAATTGCTTCCAAACTGATACCCTGGCTAAGGGAATCAGTATCAATGGAAGATCAGTATCCTGATTGCCTGTCAGAGCCCTTCCAATGCTTGGAGTGGTGGTATCTCTTTTATAAAACTCTCATGTCACCTGAGTGATTTGGCAAATTATTTGCATTATTAAAAAATATTTGTATGACAAAAAGTGTATCTGTGACTTAAAGAATTGTTGCTGTTTTCCTTTCCCCTGCCATTCTGCAGGAATAAGATGGTAGAATACCTGACAGACTGGGTTATGGGAACATCCAACCAGGCAGCAGATGATGATGTAAAATGTCTTACAAGGTAAAAAAAAAAAACAAAGAGAGAGAAGGACTTCTAATTAAGTATTCACAGGTTTACTTGGGATGTTGATAAGTACTTCACCATGCCTATTATAATATGTGTTTTTTGGATATCAAGCTTTTGCATTTGAATTATATAGATTAGTCTTTATTTTCTGTTTTTAACTGAAAGTTTTACTTGGAAAGTTAGTCGTCTATTTAGAAAGGATAATCTATAGTTGTTGGGAAATAAAAAGTATAAAGCCTTAGGCTTTGTTTATTTTGTAATTTGATAAAGGTAATATTTAAGGAACTTACTTGGCTTGAGTCTTTCTAAAAAGTAATTTCCTGCATTTACTCTAATGGTAAATACTTATTGTCACATGTCAGAAAATAATTAAACAACAAACTACATAATAATCATTCATGTGTATTTCTTTTGTGAGGCTTGATTTTGTGAAAGTTATTATCATCATCTCCCTAACTTGAAATATTTTTGCATTCTGGTTGTGCATGTTAACTGAAATTATTTAGGTTGTACTGATAAACAGTTAAATGAAATAGGTTGTTTCTAAATTCCTAAAGTTCTCTTAGGAAGGTGTTTATTTGAGGGGAAGGTGGAGTGGAAGAACCTGAAAAATTTATATGGTCTTTAAATTTTCTTTCTTCAGAGACTTGGACCAGGCAAGCATGGAAGCAGTAGTTTCACTCCTGGCTGGTCTTCCACTGCAGCCGGAGGAAGGAGATGGTGTGGAATTGATGGAAGCCAAGTCACAGTTATTTCTTAAGTAAATTTCAGTCCCCAGAAAGGCAAAGCAAAAAACAAAGCCCACATACAACAAAACAAAATCTAACCAAAGTGGCAAATGTGATAATATTTAGAAAATGGATCTCATTTCTTTGGTATTAAGGCCATCAGCAGCTGCCTATAAAATATAACCCATGCATGAAGCAATATTCCCTATGATAGGACTGAGTTAGGAAAACAGCTGTGTTTTGTGTTTCTAAGACAATAATCCAAGCAGTGAATTATTGGCAGTAAAACCCAGATCACCTCACTAAGTCCTTTAAAATAGCATTCTTAAAAAAAAAAAAAAAAATAGCATTCTCTAAACTCTTTGGACCACTAGTTTTGTATGGTAAACACTAAAAGTGATGCATTGACCAGGAAAGATTGCATCTGTTTCATGCCTATGTTATGAAATATGTACTGGCTTTGTCAGGATAAAATCATATTCAGCATAGCACACTTCATCATGAGCCACCCTGGCTGATTCCCCCAAGACTGAGAAGCAGATATCGAAGACCGCTCATATGATGTACATGTCATGATTCCAAAATATCTGATTAGCTTTCTGGTGATGTGGCCTTCACCGTGTAAGAGTCAGTCTTTTTATTTCTCAGGTATTTCACATTGTTCATGAACCTATTGAATGACTGTAGTGAAGTTGAAGATGAAAATGCACAAACAGGTGGCAGGAAACGTGGCATGTCTCGGAGGCTGGCATCACTGAGGCACTGTACAGTCCTTGCAATGTCAAACTTACTCAATGCTAATGTGGACAGTGGCCTCATGCATTCCATAGGTGAGATCAAATGAAAGCTTCATATAGAAATTGCTGGTCTCACATGCCAATTCTCTAGGTTTTCAAAATTACTTCAACAGGCCATGTTAGTAAATATACATTTATCTGTCTATATCAGGTTTAGGTTATCACAAAGATCTTCAGACAAGAGCTACATTTATGGAAGTTCTGACAAAAATCCTCCAACAAGGCACAGAATTTGACACACTTGCGGAAACAGTGCTGGCCGACCGGTTTGAGAGGCTGGTGGAGTTGGTGACGATGATGGGAGACCAGGGAGAGCTCCCAATAGCCATGGCTCTGGCCAACGTGGTCCCGTGTTCCCAGTGGGTAAGTTCATTGAGGAAGTGTGGAACCAGGACTGGGCACATATAGTAGGTCCTTCCAAATTTATTCATTCCAGGAATGTTTATTGCGTGAATTGCTAAAACTTTAGAGCCAGAAGAAACTTCAGATATTATTTGAGTGGTTTTCAGCTTTGGGAAAGTAGTTGGAACCTCAGAGTAGTGTTCTTACAGTATGAGGATCTTATTCCTCATACTGATGGTGAAACTCAGATTCCTTCCCTGTCCCGCTGAAAAATTCCATTTAAACACTGATCCCTCCATATATATATCTTTTAAAAAATTTTATTTATTTAAGAGAGTGAGAGAGTGCACACATGCAGGAGTGGGGGGAGGGGCAGAGGCAGAGGGAGAAGGGGCTCAATCCCAGGATCCTGGGGTCATGACCTGAGTCAAGGCAAATGCTTAACCCACTGAGCACCCAGTTGTCCCCCCCCCAGATATATGTATCTATATATAATATATAAATATATAATAAAAATATATAACCTATATTAATAAGATATAATAAAATATATAACCTATATTAATAAGTTATATATTATAATATTATATATATATAAACCCTGATCAAAAGAAAATTAAAACCCCTGACATGGTGTGGTACTTTTCATGTACTAAATGAGATAATTAGGGTTAATTGTTGTATGTAGTTGTCATAATGCTAGAGCTAGAATTAAAGGCTTGTGTGTCCAGGTCACAACTCTTTTCTATAATGAATTGCATGATTTTTTAAAAAATGTAGGCATATTTTTGCATTTGAAAATTATGATGCTTGTTTTAAACATTGAAGATACTGACTGTTTGGCTTCTCAATAAAAAATTGTCTTAAAACCATACTATTTTTAATAACATGCTAAAAATTTGAGAAGGGTTGTCCTTTTCCATGTTAAAATGCTATTCAGTTTATATTATACCAAAAGTCATTTAAGCCTTGTAAATTATAACTAATGAGGTAATTTGTCATTGCCTGTAGATTTGTTTCTGCTTAAAAGTTGTACGATCTTATTCCTTATACTTAAAGTAAAATTCAAATTCCTTACTCTGGCTTACAAGGGCTCTGCTTCATTGTTGGCATTGTCTCATGCCACTCTCCTTCTTGTTCACCAAACTTAAACCATGCTGATGGTGAAACTCAGATTCCTTCTGAATCTTTTCACATAGGACTTCCACCTTAGAGAGCACCCTTGCTGTTGCTGCCACCACCACCACAGCTGCCTGGAATGCTTCTTCCCTCATCTCTTATGTGGCCAACTTCTTGGCCATTACTCAAGTTTCAGTACAGGTGTCTCTGTTTTAATGAGGTCTTCTTGGCCATCCAGCAAGAACCACACTTATAGTCATTCTATCACATTATCTTGTTTAGTTTTCTTCTTAGCACTTATTCACTATGTAATATTATCTTGTTTATTGTTGCACCAGAATGTGAGCCCTGTGAAAGCAGAGACCTTGTCTGTCTTGTTCACTGCTGTAGTGCTTGAAGTAGAACCTGGCACATAACAAGGACACTGTAAATAATTGTTTAATGCACAAAGGTGGAATCCCTGTTGGAACTCTAAGGAGTTAGGACAAGGAATCTATTGAAACTCTCTTGTAACCTCACATTACAGAAATCTTCATGTTTTTTGAAAATGGATATTCTTCTGAATTACCTTTTTACCACATACCTGTAATTAGCACTAAAAATTATCAGTAATTCTCTTAATAAAAAGGAATCACTTAAATCTAAGAAGCTTTAATTCATTCTGTTTTTTGGTAGATCATTTCTAATGAATTGTATATGACTTTTTGAGAGAGACTTATAGTAGGCCAGTTATATTAGAGCTGTATCTAAATGAGAACAAAATACAAGATAACTTTTTAAAAAACTTTAATTCTCTTTTGCAAATTTTAAATTCTGTTGCTTAACATTTTCAGAATTTTGCAGAAAAGGGATTAGATTGAGAAAAAAATTTAGCGTAATACTTTGGAAACCTATTTTGTGACTGAATTATCTCTCATAGTTATACTTGATTTTAAAATGGAGGAAAGCTTTTTTTTTTTTTTAAAGATTTTATTTATTTATTCATGAGAGACAGAGGCAGAGACACAGGCAGAGGGAGAAGCAGGCTCCATGCAGGGAGCCCAATGCAGGACCTGATCCGGAACCCCAGGATTATCACGCCCTGAGTCAAAGGCAGCGGCTCAACCTCTGAGCCACCCAGAAGTCCCATAAAATGGAGGAAAGTTTTATATCTAGTCAAATATGTATAACATAACTGTATAGTGTAGAGCAGGATATTTGTGTCTTCTTTGGCTTCTAGATTCTATGGTTAGGATTGTGAAATTTTTTCCTTTACTCAGATATCAGAGTTGACAAAAATTAAAAGAGCTATGGTCACCGATCCTGGCTTTTATTGTCACTTCTTGAAGGGTGGGGCCTCTCTTCTACCCCTGTTCTCTTTAAATCTCTTTGTAGCATGTGTGGTTAAATAGTGATTGACTACCGCATCATTTTTGTTGAGTGTACCAAAAAATACTATGGGGAATTACGAGCCTTAGCATTTAGGGAGTAGGTGGGAATTAGCTGCCAACCCTGGCTTTGTACATAAATCTTGCTGATCACTTGATTCTAAATGCTCAGCCCAAATCTTTTTCCTGACTTACTACAAATCTTGTTTAGTTTTCTTCTTAGCACTTATTCACTATGTAATATTATCTTGTTTATTGTTGCACCATAATGTGAGCCCTGTGAAAGCAGAGACCTTGTCTGTCTTGTTCACTGCTGTAGTCTTTCCATTTTTGTTATTTCTGTAACAAAATATTGTGTTATTGCTGTAGACTACTGCTGTAGTCTTTCCATTTTTGTTATTTCTCTGCTAAGCCCATTTTCAGTGTGCTGAATTTCCCTGACCAGCTGAGAATAGAGGTCTTGTGATCACCAGAGTCTTATTCCTGCTCACCGATTTCCTAAGAAAATGATTTGGGCATATCAAACTAAATTCTGTGCCATCATGTTCTATTTCTACTCTCTTTGGTTTTGTCATAATTTGAACTGAATCCTGGATTTTTTTTTCTGTCTCCTGGTAAAGCCTAGGCCTCTTTTACTTTTCATCAGTTAATTCTTAGAATTAATAGCTGCCAAGGTGCCTGGCTGGCTCTGTGGGAAGAATATGCAACTTTTGATCTTGGGGTCATGAGTTCAAGCCCCACACTGGGTGTAGAGATTGCTTAAATAAATAAATTGCTTTAAACAAAAGGGGGGTGGGGCCAGCCCTGGTGGCCCAGCCATTTAGCGCCACCTTCGGCCCAGGGTGTGATTCTGGAGACCCGGAATTGAGTCCCACGTCAAGCTCCCTGTGTGGAGCCTGCTTCTCCCTCTGCCTGTGTCTCTGCCTCTCTCTCTGTCATGAATAAATAAATCTTTTTTAAAAAAACCAATAGATCTGAAACAGCTGCTGTAGGCATGAAGAAATAGACACATGCACACAGAGAAACACCAGGGGGAAAATTAGTCACCATTGAACTAAAGCCATTTAGCAGGTAGTTGACGGTTTTGGATTTACCTTACAGTTTCCTGCTTAAGAAAAAACAGGATTATTCACACTAACACAATTTTATTTTGTTCTCAGGATGAACTAGCTCGAGTTTTGGTGACTCTGTTTGATTCTCGGCATTTACTCTACCAATTGCTCTGGAACATGTTTTCTAAGGAAGTAGAATTGGCAGACTCCATGCAGACTCTTTTCCGAGGAAACAGCTTAGCCAGTAAAATAATGACCTTCTGTTTCAAGGTTTGTATCCATTTATCTTTTTTTTGTGCCAAGGTATAGCAAACTGATTATGTGCAGAATATACAGAACAGAATTTCTTTAATGCAAGACATTTGGAGAAGGCATAATAAATTCCTGCTTTTGTATTTCTTTAGGTATATGGTGCTACCTACCTACAAAAACTCTTGGATCCGTTATTACGAATTGTGATCACATCCTCTGATTGGCAGCATGTTAGCTTTGAAGTGGATCCTACCAGGTTTGTCATTCTTTCATCTACAGCTTGTCTTCACTTTTCCACTACCCTGGATGTGAACAGGCTCTCACAATTCCTCCTCTTGATTCTTAAAATTAGTCTGTAATTATAAAAGTTGCACACAAATTTTTCTCTAAAAATTTACAGGTATCTTTGACAGCCACCTCTAGGGACATAGCACTGTTACTAATGTAGTCTATTCTTTGCCTTTTTTTGGTGCATTTGCATATGCAAATTATAATATAGCCACACTTATGAAATATTACATAGCAGGTAAAAGGAATAAGATTAATCTTTCTATGTCAACATAGATCTATGACATAGAGCTAAGTTATAAAAACTATAGATATAATGTAAATGCTTAATATAAATGTAAACATTGTATACATGGTTTTGCAACTTTATGCATTTTTATTTTTATTCAACTTAATATACAGTATATTATTAGTTTCAGAGGTAGAATTTAATGATTCATCAGTTGCATACAACATCAGGTGCTCATTACTTCAAGTGCCCTCCTTAATGCCCATCACCCAATTGCCCTATCCCCCATCCATCTCCCCCTCCAGCAACCCTAAGTTTGTTTCCTGCAGTTAAATCTCTTATGGTTTGCCCTCCTGTTTTTGTCTTATTTTATTTTCCTTACCTTCCTCTATGTGCATCTGTTTTGTTTGTTTTTTTTTAAAGATTTTATTTATTCCTGAGAGAGACAGAGAGAGAGGCAGAGACATAGGCAGAGAAAGAAGCAGGCTCCCTGCAGGGAGCCCAATGCAGGACTCCATCCCAGGACCCCAGGATCATGCCCTGGGCTGAAGGCAGACACTCAACCACTGAGCACCCAAGGCGTCCCTCATCTGTTTTGTTTCTTGAATTCCACAAAGGAGTGAAATCATACGGTATTTGTCTTTCTCTGACTGACATATTTTGCTCAGCATAATACTTTCTAGTTCCATCCATGTCATTATAAATGGCAAGATTTCATTCTTTTTGATGGCTGAGTAATATTCCATTGTGTTTATCACATACCCATACATACCACATCTTCTTTATCCATTCATCAAGACATCTGGGTGCTTTCCATATTTTGGCTATTGTGGATATTGCTCTTGTAAACATTGGGGGTACATATGTTCCTTCAAATCATGTTGTTTGTATCCTTCGAATAATACCTGGTTTTACAACTTAATTTTCTTAACTTCGCTCTATGTCATAGATCTTTCTATGTCAATATAGAAAGATTAATCTTATTTTTTTACCTGCTGTGTAATATTTCATAAATTTGGCTGTATCATTATTCAGTCAGTACTGTGTTGATCAGATTGACTTTGTTTTCTCAATAAGTTTTTAAAATTATTAAGTAATAATTGACATATTATTTTCAGGTGTACAGTAATTTGGTTTCACAATTCTGTATATTACTCAGTGCTCTTCATAAGTGAAATCATCACCTGTTACCATGCAACGTTGTTAGAACATTATTGACTATATCCCCTATGCTGTACTTTCCATTTTCATTTCCATGATTTATTTATTTTGTAACTGGAAGTTTGTACCATTTAATCCTGATCTTCACCTGTGTCACCCATCCTCTCAGCCACCTCTCCTCTGGCAACCACCAGTTTCTAATCTGTATTTAAAAATGTGATTTTTTTTTTTTGGTTCATTTGTTTTCTTAAAGATTTATTTGAGAGAAAAAGCGGGCACGAGCAAAAGGGGCAGAGGGGGAGAGAGAGAATATGAAGCAGACTCAGCTGAGCATGATCCTGACATGTGGCTTGATCTAATGACCCTGAGATCATGACCTGAATTGAAACCAAGAGTTGATTGCTTAACCAACTGCACCACCCATGCACACCGCTATTTTACTTTTTAGATTCGATATATGAGTGATGTCATAGAGTATTTGCCTTTTACTGACTTATTTCACTTAGCATAATAACTTCTGGGTCCATGCATGTTGTTGCAGATGGCAAGATTTCATTCTTTTTTAATAGATGAGTAATATTGCTGTGTGTATGTATGTGTGTGTGAAACACATCTTCTTTACCTGTTCATCTGTCAGTGGACATTTGAGTTGCTTCCATATCTTGGCTACGTAGTGAACATAGGGGTGCGTGTATCTTTTCAATTAGTGTTTTCATTTTCTTTGGTAAATACCAACTAATAGAATTACTGGATCATATGGTATTTCTATTTTTAATTTTTTGAGGAACCTCCATAATGTTTTCCACAATAATTGCACCAATTTACATTCCCACCGACAGTGCATAAGTGTTCTAAGTGTTCCTTTTCTCCACATCCTCACCAATACTTATTTTTTATTTTTATTTTTGATATTAACCATTCTGACTAGCTTACGGTCATACCTCATTTTGGTTTTGATTTGCATTTCCCTGATGATTAGTGATGTTCAGCATTTTTTCCTGTGTCTTTTGACCACCTTTATTTCTTCTTTGGAAAAATGTCTTTTCAGGTCCTCTGCCCATTTTTAAATCAGATTATTTGGGTATTTTGGTATTGAGTTGTATGACTTGCTTATATATTTTGGATAGTAACCCTTTATCAGACATATCATTTGCAAATATCCTCTCCAATTCAGTAGGTTGCTATTTTGTTTTTATTGTTTTATTGTTTTATTGGTGATTTCCTTGCTGTGCAAAAGCTTTTTGTTTTGGTGTAGTCTTGATAGTTTATTTTTGCTTTTGTTTCCCTTGCCTGTAGAGACATATCCATAAATAAGTTTTAAGGCTGATGTCCAAGAGATCACTGGCTATGTTTTCTTTTAGGAATTTTATGGTTTCAGGTTTCATATTTAGGTGTTTAATCTGTTTGGAATTTGTTTTTGCATATGCTATAAGAAAGGGTCCAGTTTTCATTGTTTTGGCATGTAGATGTCCAATTACTCAACATCATTTATTGAAAAGACAGTCTTTTCCTTGTTGTATACTCTTGCCTACTTTGTCATAGGTTGACAATATAGGTATAGGTTTATTTCTGGGCTCTTTTTGCTGTTGCACTGATCTGTGTGACTGTTTTTTTGCCTGTACCATACTGGGGTGATTTACTATGGTTTTGTATATCTTCATATCCAGGATTGTGATACTTCTGGTTTTTTTCTTCTTTCTCAAGATCGTTTAGTCTCTTTGAGGTCTTTTGTGGTTCCATATAAATTTTAGAATTACTTGTTCCAGTTTGGTGAAAAACACTTGGTATTTTGACAGGGACTGCATTGAATCTGTAGATTGCTTTGGGTAGTATACACATTTTAATAATAATCTTCTAATCCATGAGAATGGTATATCTTTCTTTTAGTTTGTGTTGGCTTCAGTTTCTTTCATCAGTGTCTTATCATTTTAGGAGTGTATAGGTCTTTCACGACTTTGGCTAAGTATTTTTCTAGGTATTTTATTCTTTTTGGTAATAGTTGTAAATGGTGATCCCATTGACTTTTGCTGCAACTTCCCAGTAATTGCCCCAACATTGTCTTTTCCATTTTTCAGGTCATTTGCTGTTGGAATTATTGTGAAACCCAAGTCTTTTTGTTACTTTCCTTCTTAGAACATCAGTTGTTCTCTGACTACAAGATAAAGTACAGAGTTTTCTAACTATAAGCCATTACTACCTGTCATTCTTTCATGTGTTCTCTGTGCATTAGATCCAATGAAATATGCACATGTTGTATATTTTTAAAGTGGCTTGACACATGGGTTTTTTGGGGGCAGGGATGCCTAATAAATAATATTGACTACAAGATAAAGTACAGAGTTTTCTAACTATACTGACTACAAGATAAAGTACAGAGTTTTCTAACTATAAGTCTTTACCACCTGTCATTCTTTTATGTGTTCTCTGTGCATTAGATCCAATGAAATATGCACATGCATATTTTTTAAAGTGGCTTGACACGTGGGTTTTTTGGGGGCAAGGATGCCTAATAAATAATATTCCTCTTCCTTGCGCAATTCTAAACCAAAAGAATGAAAGGAGAAGGGGTGGGAGAGAAGCACTCAGGAATCAGCTATCACTTTTTTTTCTGATAACAATGCTTCGAGTATGTGGCTTTTGATCCTGTGGGCAAATACGCTTGCTAATACTTCACCTTGAATTAGACCCCAGCCCTTGCACAACTGGATGACTACAGACTTGCCTCATGGGAAGCTTTCTACCATGGAGGTGGAGAGAGCAAACCAGAATACATCTTTTCTGCAGGCAGACATATCCAGAATGGAGAAGATGGTACTGAGCTGAGTATATACATATACCAGATTTGTGAGAATATAAGGGGATAAGAATTCTTAGACACAGCTCTCAGAATTGCCTTTTTGCAGTTGTTTTATTCAAATCAAGATCCCAGCAAAGTCAAAACATTGCATTTGGCTGAAAGTCTCTTTTAAAGAGTACTTTTGTCTGTTTATTTTAAATGGATTTTACCTTCTCTCTCTTTTCTCTCTCTCTCTCTCTCTCTTTTTAAAAATTTTTTTGCAGATTAGAACAGTCAGAGAGCCTTGAGGAAAACCAACGGAACCTTCTTCAGATGACTGAAAAGTTCTTCCATGCCATCATCAGTTCCTCCTCAGAATTCCCCCCTCAGCTTCGAAGTGTGTGCCACTGTTTATACCAGGTATGTTTAAGGTTAGAGAGTACCGTTATTAATCCAAAGCTGAAGTAAAAATGCTTTACCGAGGAGGGATTTAGCTGCTGATAGTGGGTGGTTAAAAATACTGAGTCAATACATTCAAAATTTTTGGAATTGGCTTTGAAAAAACTTAAATATTGTTTAGGAGACAGATTGAAGTATTTTTAGGGAGTACTAAAAATATTTAATTTTCCTTGCATTGGGAGTGAGTTTAAAATGCAAAGAATCTATTGGGTATAATTGACATGGTTGAAATTAGATATATTATGGAATTTTTTTGTTATCTTTTGCCTAAACTACGCACAGAGTTTTTCACATATGAGGCAGGTCTACTGGTCCTTGCTTTTTATACTATTGAAATGCTTGATCTATAATTTTGATGTCTTCTTAAAGATGTAATTTTTTTGGTCAGGTTTTTCTAGGACAAACTAATCTGTTTATTTTATATAGAATGCTACTTCTAAAATATATGCATCATCATTCAGATAAAATTATTAGAATTTTTAGCACTAGCACTGCAAGTAATGCTTCTGAGTTCAGATGTCCACAGTCATCCCCTACTTACTGAAGAAATTTGGTCTGTGTTCTTTTTATGGTTCACTGTGATTTTGAATTGCATATGTAGTTCAGGGATGATTTAATCATTCCAGGGGGAATTAGTGTAGATCTATATTAGCCTGTTTAAAATAGATTTTGTAAGAAACATTAGTGGCTCTGAGTCTGGAGTTTGGGACAGGGGTGGGTACAGGGGAAAGAATTTATGCTTTCACCAAAACCCTTGCCTTTGTGTCTTTTTCTTTGCAGAGTCATCCCCAGCCATTTGTTTTTTTAGCACAGGGCTTCAGTTGCTTAGAGACATTAGCAAGATCGGTGAAATCACCATTTTAGCTGTTTCAGGCTGCTCTATGTGAATTGTTCCCCCCATTGCTATTTATAAAAATGTTTCTGCTCTATTAAAAAAAAACCCAAAAACTTACAACCTGAAAACAGTTAACAAAACAGCAATAGTAAATCCTTTACTATCAAATGATTACTGTAAATGTAAGTGGATTAAGTTTTCCCAGTTGAAAGACATAGAATGGCTGAATGGATTAAAAAAAAAAAAAAAACAACCAAGATCCAATAATATGCTGCCTACAAAAGATTCATGGTAGCCTTAAAGACACATATAGAGTGGAAGTGAAGGGATGAAAAAAGTCATTTTAAGCAAATAACCCCCCCCCCAAAAAAAAGCAAGAGTAACTACTCTTATACTTATACTTATTTCAGACCAAATAGACTTTAAACTAAAAATGGTGAAAAGAGACAAAGAAGGTCATAATATAACAATAAAGGAGGTTAATACACCAAGAAGATATAATAGTTCTAAGTATTTATGTGCCCAACATTGGAGTACCTAAATATACAAAGCAAAAACTAACAGATCTAAAAGGAGAAGTAAATAGTAATATAGAATTAATTGGGGACTTTAATACCCCACTGTCAACAATGGATAGATAATCCAGACAACCGAAACAGCAGATTTGAACAGATACAGACCAGATGGACCTAACAGACAGATATAGAACTTTCTGCTCAACAACAGCAGAATATACATTCTTCTCAAGCACACAATATGTTTTCTAGGATAGGCTGTATCTTAGGCCACAAAATAAGTCTTAACAAATTCAAGAAGATTGAAATCATACCAAGTGTCTTCTCTGACCACAGTGGTGATTACATGAGGAAATCAATTATATGAGGAAAACTGGAAAAGAAGTGAACACATGGAGATGAATTACTACCCTGAACAATTAATGGATCAAAGAAGAAATTAAAGGGGAAATAAAAAAGTTTCTTGATAAATGAAAATGGGAACACAACATCCAGAACATGTAGGATGCAGCAAAAAGCAGTTAAGAGGGAAGTTCATACCAATAAACAACTCTGTTAAGGAGTGGGAAAGATCCAAATAAGCAGCCTCTTTGCCTTAAGGAATTAGAAAAAGAACAAACTGAGCTCAAAGTTAGCAGAAGAAAGGAAGTTATAAAGATTAGAGCAGAAATAAATGAAATAGAAATAACTACAGAGTAACAGTAGAAAAGATTAACCAAGCTAAGAGTTGGTTCTTTGAAAAATAAATAAAATTAACAAACCTTTAGCTAGACTAACCAAAGAGAGGAAGGACCTAAATCAACAAAATTAGAAATGAAAAAGGAGATCTCACAACTGATACCACAGAAATTTAAAGGGTTATAAGAGGCTAGTATGAACAACTATGTGTGTCAACAAACTAGACAACCTAGAAGAAATGGGAAAATTCTTAGAAACATAGACAACTTACCAAGATTGAGGAAGAAGTAGAAACTCTGAATAGACCAATTATTACAAAATTCTCCCAACAAAAAAAAAGCCCAGGACCAGTTGGCTTAACTGGTGATGTTTACCAAACATTTACAGAAGAATGAGCACCAGTCCTTCTCAAAGTCTTAACAAAAAGCTGAAGAGAAAAGAATGCTCTAAACTCATTTTATGAGGCCAGCATTAACCCGATACCAAAACCAGAAAAGGACATTGCTAGAAAAGAAAACTACAGGCCAATATCATTGATGATTATAGCTGTAAAAATTATCAATAAATTACTAGCATACTGAATTCAGCAGTATATTAAAATGATCATGCACCATGGTCAAGTGGGATTTATCCTTTGGTGCAAGGATGGTTGAACATATGCAACATATGCAAACCAATCAATGTGATACATCACATTAATACAATGAAGAAAAGAATCATATGATCATCTCAATGCAGAAAAAGCACTTAACAAAATTTAATATCCATTCATGATAAAAATTCTTAATAAATTAGGCATGGAAATAATATGTCAACATAAAGGCCATAAATGACAACCACACAGTGGTGAAAGGTTGAAAGCATTCCTCTAAGATCAAGAACAAGACAAGGAAATCTACTCTTACCACTCCTATTCAGCATAATACTAGAAGTGCTAGCTAGAGCAGTCAGGAGAGAAAAAGTATCAGAATTGGAAAGGAATAAGTAAAATTGTCTCTACTTGCAGATGACATAATTTTGTATATAGGAAGTCTCAAAGACAAACAAAAAACAGAACTAATCAGTGAACTCAGTAAAGTTGTAGTCTACATAGTTAACATACAAAAATCAGTAGCATTTCTATATACTAACAGTGAAATTTGTAAAAAAAAATCAATCTCATTTATAATAGCATCAAAACAATAAAAGGCTTAGGAATAAATTAAGGAGGTGAAAGATCTTTATGCTGGAAACTATGACAATGATGAAAAAATTGAAGAAAACAGATAAATGGAAAAGGTATCCTGTGTTCATGGATTGGAAGAACTAATTATTTAGATATAATACTACCAAAGTAATCTATAGATTCAGTGCAGTCCCTATTAAGTTTCCAATGGCATTTTTTACACAAATAGAAAAAATACTCCTAACATTTTAATGGAACCACAAAAGACCTTACATAGCCAAAGCAGTCCTAAGAAGAATGAAGGAGGCACCACACTTCCTGATTTAAAGCTGTAGCCATCAGAACAGTATGTACTGGCATAAAAATAGATTCACCAGTGGAACAGAATCAAGAGCCCAGAAGTAAAGCTAAGCATATATAGTCAACTAATATTTGACAAGCGATCCAAGAATACTCAATGGAGAAAAGATAGTCTTTTCAATAAATGGTGCTTAGATCACTGAATATTCACATGTAAAAAACCGTCATATACCACTCATACAAATTAACTAAAAATGGATTAAAGATTTAAATGTAGAATTTGAAAACATGAAACTACTAGAAGAAAGCATAGGAATAAAGCTTCTTGGCATGAGGCTTGGTAATGGTTTTTTGGAGGTGACACCTAGAGTACAACAAACTAAAAAATAAGCAGATGGGACTACATTAAACTAGAAAGCTTCTGTACAGCAGGCACATCATATAATGTGAAGAGACAATCTATGGAGTGGGAAAAAAATATTTGTGAATTATATATCTAATAAGGAATATTTAAAATATATTAAAAACACAATTTTCAATAGCAAAAATAAATTAAAAATGAGCAGCAGATACTTTTGAATAGATATTTTTCCAAAGAAGTTACATAACAGGCCAAAAGGTACATGGAAAGATGTTCAATATCACTAGTCATTGGGGAAATGCAGATTAAAACCTCAGTGAGGGGCAGCCCCGGTGGCCCAGTGGTTTAGCGCTGCCTTCAGCCCAGGGTGTGATCCTGGAGACCCAGGATTGAGTCCCACGTCGGACTCCTTGCATGGAGCCTGCTTCTCCCTCTGCCTGCCTGTCTGTCTCTCTCTGTCATGAATAAATAAATAAAATCTTAAAAAAAAAATAATTAAAAAAAATAAAACCACAGTGAGATAGCACCTCAATACCTGTTAGAATGACCATCATCGAAAAGACTAGAGATAACAAATTCATGGATAGAGAAAAATGGGAACCCTTATGCACTATTGGTACAATTGTAAGTTGGTATAGCTAATATGGAAAACAGTATGGAAAATTCTCAAAAAATTCAAAATTAAACTACCATATCATTCAGCAATTCCACTTCCAGGAATATATCCAAAGGAAATGAAAATACTAACTTGAAAAGATAATCTTCACCCTCATGTTCATAACAGTATTACTTAGAATAGCCAAGACATGGAAACAACCCGAGTATCCATCAACAGATGAATGGATTAAAAGAACTGTGGGTATATGCACAATGGAATATTATTCAGCCATACAAAATGAGGAAATTTACCATTTTTTGACAGTGCACATGGCCCTCGGAGGCATTATGCTAAGTAAAATTAAGTCAGAGACAATAACTATATGGTGTCACTTATATGTAGAATCTTAAAGAGACAGACAAAACTGAAGTCATGGAAAAAAGAGATCAGACTTGAGGTTACTGGAGGTGGAGATTGGAGGCAGAGGAAATTGAAGGAAGGTGGTCAAGTGGATTTCTGAAATGGCAGTGGCTTTGACTTGATTTAAAAGTGAATGGTTACTGACTGCCTGATTACATGACTTAGTAGATTTTAGTAGAAATTCATGTGACTTTGTCTTGATTTAAAAGTGAATGGTTACTGACTGCCTGATTACATGACTTAGTAGATTTTAGTAGAAATTCATGTGGTTGTCATCTTAAAGGGAAAAAAAAATTATTTTTGTATCATCAGCAAACTTGGAGTTCATTTTGAGACCATGATTCTAATAAGGTAAATGGAACAGGGCTTGGCATTTATTTGTATTTAGGAAATATTTAATGAAGGAATAGAATTCTCCCATCCACTCCTCCCAAGTAAAACAAGATTCTTGCCAGTTTTCATAGGAAGGGAGGGATGTAGTTAAAATAAATCAGAAAATTGAGTAATAAGATGGTCATTTGTGGCTTATTAAACACTATGTGTTATGCTTTTTTAAAGCACTCTATAATAAAATATCCTGTGTTATAACAGACCTTAATTATGATTATTAAATATTTTACATAAAATTATTTTCTTTAAGAATATATCTAAATGTGTGTCTGCATTATTTTGAAGTATTGGGGAAACGTTGGGATGTAGAGTACTATAGAGCAAAATTGTGCAATATTATTTACAAATATGATTTTGTTTTTTAATAAGTGACTGATAACAGGGATTTTACATTTCCTAATTAAAAGAAAGAAAAAAAGCTTTGGTCTCAAGTTACTCTTTGAGTCTCCTACCAAATGTAGTTTTCTCCTTAGTTTGCTCTTTTATTCATCTTTCTTCTGGCTTTTTCTTGCTCTTTTGACTTTGGCAATAACATAATGGTACCTTTGTACTTCTGTGTTCTGCTGGGAGGGATAAGTAGTTGATTGTTTCCTCGAGTAAATATGGCTCCTGCTTTGGGACTTGGAAAATTTTGAAAGCTGAGTGAGGATATTGCTAGCTAATAAACTTCTCTGAGTGTTAGCTCCTTTTTCTTGAGTTCATGTTTTTGACTGTTAAGCCTTTTTTGAATCATGCTTTAGCCAGATCTCTTACTTTGTATGCCCCCTTACATAGTGGACTAGGTTTAGATTATATAGGGATAGCCAACTGTGAACATGTGTCAGATTTATAATTAAGACATTTTTTTCATGTATTTATTTCTACTTTTCCTCCCCATTGGAGGAAAAGAATACAGGTTTTCTCTACTATCCCAAAGTAGAGTGTTCCTGTGAAAGCTTTTGTAAGCCAAAGTGTCATAAAGAGAAGCAGTTACCATTAATTTATATGGAAAAATTTTTTAGTGTTCCCAGACCCCCAGAATAACCAACCACATCATACCAAATGACACATAAAACCTAAAATAACATTAACATATAGTAAAAACAAGAATAATATGACAAATACACAGCTGTGTAAAGTACAAATAATTTATGTATGGGGTCGCTTCACTTACCAGAATTGGGATGACAGCAAGCACACCAGAAGGGGTGTGTTAGGCTGGGATGTTGGAGGTTGGGGTGGTGGGAGGTGCAGAAGTATAGCGTGTAGGATTGAGAGAAAGAGTGTCCTCTATTAATGTCTCATCATTGTCTAAATCCATCCATGCAGACAGGTCACTCATGTCTCTACACCTTCTGCCTGCCTTGATGTCAAAGATCAAGGTTCATCATCTGCTGTGGCTAATGTGGCTGATGTGGAAGGCTTGAAGTATGACATTATGCTCAACTGCTTAGCCTCTTGCATTTTTCTATACTACAGATTTTTGTAGGCACTCAAAACATTCTATAAACCTGTCCCTAAACCTGTATACCCTTTTAAAATTAAAGCCATACTTTTCTGCAATCACTGTAGCACCGTACATCTTAGCAAAAATCTCACTCAGGTGCTTCACATTCAGTTTCTGGAAAACTTCACTTTCAGGCCGTTCACTGTTGTGTTCAGTGTTGATTGTTCTTTTCTCTTGCAATTGCATCAGCTCTTTACCTGTCAGTTCTTGGCCATGGGATGCCAAAACCATCAACATCATCTTCATCAGGTTTTACAAACTGAGCCTCCTTAGCCAAACCATATTTACTGTTGTTGGTTTAAAGCCTTTAAAATTGTTCTCTGCTTCGAGACAGTCCTCTAAGCACCATTTCTCATCCAGACTGTTTGTTACCCTATCAAGAGCATCTCCAACGTTGGCAGCTGCCAATTTTGTATTGTAGTGTTTCCAGATCCCTTGTAAAGATGTTTTGGAGTTGGCTTCTCTGTCAATGGCACTCACAGAAAGATGCATAACATTTTGCAGTATAGTAAGCCTTAATGGTAGCTATTAGGCCTAGGACACATGGTTGTATCAACAACATCATATTTGGCAGGAAGAACACAATAAGAATGTTATTGCTGTGCTCAGTAATGCCAGGTTGAAGAACAGCACAGTTTCAGCAATCAG
Source organism: Canis aureus (assembly GCF_053574225.1). Taxonomy (NCBI): domain Eukaryota; kingdom Metazoa; phylum Chordata; class Mammalia; order Carnivora; family Canidae; genus Canis; species Canis aureus. The sequence continues at coordinate 19,564,629 of NC_135626.1, forward strand.
AAGATACCTGTTATCAAGATTATTTTCTTTACAGTATTGTCAACAAAAGGACTAATGTACTCAGAAAAAAAAATCATTTGGATATCCAGCTGCTTGGATGCAAATGAAACACAAGAAGTATATTCTTATCAATGCCTTTAAGTGCCCTTGGATTTTCTGAATGGTGCACTAGTAGAAGCTTAAGGACAGCATCACCAAAAAAATAAATAAATAAATAAATAAAATAAAATAAAAAAAAGGACAGCATCACCAGTAGTGTTTTTAATTTTTTTATTTTTATTTATTTATGATAGTCACAGAGAGAGAAAGAGAGAGAGGCGGAGACATAGGCAGAGGGAGAAGCAGGCTCCATGCACCGGGAGCCCGATGTGGGATTCGATCCCGGATCTCCAGGATCGCGCCCTGGGCCAAAGGCAGGTGCCAAACTGCTGCACCACCCAGGGATCCCCACCAGTAGTGTTAATGGTAGGCCTTAGGGTAAACTTGTCCTTTGATGCCTTGTGTCCCTTAGCCTACTTTAATTCTGTTGAAGTAAATGTCTTGCTCAGCAGTTTTTCTAATAAGAAATTGAAGTTTAACACTTGTTTGTTTGTTTTTTATACACTTGTTTAAATGAATAACTACCTACTATAATTATTTATTTTCACCAATTCTTCTGGGAACTTTTCAGCAGCTTCCATATCAGCTGAAACACTCTCTCCAATAACCATTGAGCTATGAAGCTGCCTTTGCCTCAACACCGATCAAACCACCCATGACTACCTTTAAATCATACTTTTGTAACACTTAGATAATCATTGTTCGGTACTTTCTGTTTCAGCTTACTAAAAAATTTGATTTCTCCTGAAGTGTAAGATAACTTAATGGAATACCATGCTTTGTTCACCCAGAAGTCCACTCAAGCAATAGACTTTTCATTGCATCCATAACTGGATGCTGACTAAAAGAGACCATTTTACTACTGGCAGAACCAGTTAGTAACTTCAGCAACTTTCAAGATTGTTCCTCTCTGTGAGTAAATGGTATGAAGGGTGGATGCAGGGAAGTTTAATGCACACACAGTGTCTGTTTTCATTCACCAGAGTTGAAATCCTTAATTACATCCAGTTTTACGCCAAGTGTAACACTCTTACAAACTCTTAGGCTTTTCTGATAACTTAGGGCACATCTTGCTAATGGATACACAAAATAAATTGAGATGAAGCACAGATGCTCATAGACAAGTTGAAAGCTGTGGCAACTTGGTGCTGAGTGCTGGCTCCTGGGGAAGGAAGTTGGCAGCCCCTCGCTGTTTGGGGGGTGTGCGCTGCCTCTGTAATGGCTCACTACAAAACAAACGCTGATTACAATATTCGCTTTTAGCTATTTTTCCTATAAAAGCCAAAGCCTCTTTGGATTCCTTTCAGTTAGCAGAAATAGGTACTAATTTAGGTCTTTTGTTGAAAGCGAACTTTTGAAAAGCAGGAGTTACCTATAATGAGAAAATAATTCCCAGAATGGATATTCTCTTAACTTATGGTGAGAGAATTCTGAGAAAAAGCTAAATATTATGATTCTAAGTAAATGTCATTTTTCCCAGTAAATCCTTCTCCAAGTGGAAGTAGTTTACACCAATTTTTAAGGCTATAAATGATAATTATATACCATAATTGGAAAAAGTTGCATGAAACTGCATTTTAGTGATCTATTTGGTTACTAGTACTTTTGTATATAGTCTAAAGTTTGAACCAAAGCCCCATGAGAAAAGAACTGTGTTGTCTTGTTTTGCTGCTAGTTTCTGATGCCTAGAATGGTATCTAGCATGTTAGATGTGCAACAATTCCTTGGATGGATGAATAAATGTCAGAGTAACTTAAGTTATGGTGTTGAATGCCCCAAATTCCTGGAATAAAATGCCATCTATGGTGGATTTAAATGGTTTTAAAGATATTAAAAAAAGTTGTTGGGCCTAGTCTACTCCAACCAAGAGTCTTAATTTTAAAAGAACTCTTTGGCCTAGGGGTGCCTGGGTGGCCCACTCGGTTAAGCGTTTGACTGGATCTCAACTTAGGTATTGATCTCAGGGTTGTGAGTTCAAGCCCCATGTTAAGTTCCATGCTGGATGTGGAGCCTAATTTTAAAATAAATAAATAAAAATAAAAGAATTCTTTGGCCTAGAAGGAGCCCTAAGAGATGAAGCCAATATATCTGTGTGGTTTTGTTTTTGTTTTTCCTTTTTGGTGCTTTGTTTTTTGATATATTCTGGTAGTCAGATATGTGAAAAAATGTTAAGTGGGCTTACAGTTTTATTCTATAATTTTCTCTGCAGTTTCTTCTTTAATATTAATGCTTATTTCTAGTTAAGCTGATAACATTCTCCTTCCAAATGTTGCAGAGCTTTTAACCTCTCTGATTAGAACTTTTTCAGGAAGTAGCCTGCAAACAGAGAAATAAGTGAAATTTTAAGAGAATCTTTCTTAAAGAGATTTTTAATTCAGAATCTCTAATGTGAATTTTACCATTTTATTTAGCCAATTAACGTTTATTTTTTAAATCATTAGGTCTAAATTAAATGCCGGCTATTGATAAAAGAACTTTAAGTCAATTGAAGGATACACAGAGAAGTATTTATCAAGAAAAATTATGTAGACACATAGAAGTGTGTTTAGTGTGTGATCTACTTGTAATGAAATATCTTATGAAATTTATCAAAAGCTAGGAATTAACTGAAATGTAAATATTAAATATCCTCAAATTTACTTGGGGAGAACTTTTCTGTGATTTATAGCCAGAAATAGTAGATATGATTGTCTCAACATTTCTTGCTGTTTATTTAGTGCTTTGGCTTGAAAATGTGATAAAAATTAAAATCCAGAAATAGATTCATCCCTCAAAATTCAGTTGATTTCTAATTTTTTGTTGATTCCATTTGTGTTACATTTGATCATGTAATTTTATGTACAAGCCAACATTGTTTTTGTTGCTGTATGTAGTTGGTGCTGTGACTTGTTTGTGCTCATCTCTGTTCTGTAGGCAACTTGCCACTCCCTACTGAATAAAGCTACAGTAAAAGAAAAAAAGGAAAACAAAAAATCAGTAAGTTTGGAGAACTTTTTATTAGCTGTTTCTTTCAAAGCAAAACAAAAATCTTTTGCTGTTTGTTAAGAACATCTTCACTTAAGCCTATTTGACCTTCACTGTAAAATCATTCTACTAATTCTGGCACAAAATAGCTTTCATTTCAATTAACCCTGGAATTAAGTTACATCAAAACATTCTCTGTGTTCCTTTGGTTTGATTTATCCCAAAGGCATTTTGGGGATATTTGTTGCATTGGACATCCCTGGTCTAATTTTATTATTGTTCTGTTTAAAATTACAAATGAATGCAAAAGAAACTTAATTTCAAGGCCTTAGGAAATGCTGACTCTCTTCATTCTTGCTTCTTGTTGCAGGTAATGTGAGTGGTTTCTTTTCATAGAGGTGAAAGTTTTTCCTTTAGTATTAGAAGTATATGAGGGAGAAAAAAGTATATGGTGGGAAAGTGTGTCACTTTCTAAATCTTACCTAAAAGTTTCATTTTTTACTCCTTATATTTTTATCTAGACAGTCTCAGCCAGAATCTAGATGTTTGTACTTAGATTATAAAAATCCTAACGGTAAACCTTTTACCTTAGAGAAAGTCATCATTAAACTATTGAGACTGAGAGTATAGTATTTTGAAATAAAGGAAAACTCAGTGAATCCATATTTTTAGAAAAACACCTCATTTTGCAAACATAGTAAGACTGTATTGCCTATTTCTGTGAACTTGCCCTAATTAAAAGGAAGAAAATTATGGTAGTCATAATTATTTTCTTCCCCATGAGTGGAATTTGGCCCAAATATGCATTCATTTTGAATTTGTCACTATCACTGTGACTTACCAGGCTGAGTATCATCTTTGTTCATATAATACAAATGATTTTAGAGAAAAATGTTAAAAAAAAAAAAGAAAAAAAAAAGACCTTTAGGAGTCATGGAGGTAGTTAACATACCAAGGTAAAACTTAGAATATAATATTCATTGGGTTTCATCTTTCATTTCTTGTCTAAGCTTTATACATAAGTTCTTGTTTAAATTCAGAACTAAATTAAAATTTAGATGCAATGTACATTCAAGATTTTGAGTATGTTAAATAAGTTTGGTCAGCTGTGAGCAAATGGACTGGATGGCTGTCTTGCTTAAAAACATTTCTTTCTAATGCTTTTAATTCTCAGCATATGTGGGTTTAACACATACACACCATCACTGTTGAAATTTACTATTTCTAACACTCTTGTTCAGTGTTTTACTAATGGCATTGTGTTAGTATATCACATAAATTAAAATTCCAGCTTTTTGTGTTTCTCTAAGCATGTTTTCTAGCCTCCTAACATTGCTTTATTTATTAAGATTTTGTCTAAAATTGTTCCTTGAAATGTTATTTTTACTAGTGTTATTTTCAGATTTTTTTTTCTTTTTTTTTTTTAAGTTTCTGGGTAACGCTGAGTTTTGGAATATATTTCTCAGCACAGGTGATATGAGGTCCTCCTGGAAACAAAGGGAAACTAATTGGTAATTTGAGCTATGTTTAGAACACATTCCAAAGTATGAAAACAATAGTCATCATAAATTTAAAACATTGGTTTATGGAGTTGTTGGCTTAAGAATCTAATGATCTTTTCTTTTAAAAAGCAAGCTCTTCATTGGAGTATATGTGTAATGGATTGGAATATGTAAAATGTAGAGAGAAGGTCCTGGCTCTTGGTATATTGGCTGTCTAGTCGTATTATAGATAATTCCATTTATTATACTCAACATATAATGTATAATTAGATCTTCTTTGAGAAGTTAGTTGTCTACCCAACTCAGGTAATCAAGCATATGTGGGGTAGTGATCCTCTTGCTGATGTAAAGTTTATGACTGCATTCATTTGACCATGTTGTTCAGATTTTACTAAGGGTTAACGAGTAGAGAGAACATTTGACTGATAACTGGTTTCAGCATACAGACTAGCCCAATTTTGACCTTTTATGCAGAATATGTTTGGGACCTAAATTAGATTTTTATAGATAAAAAAAAAACACTTGAGTATGTATACTATGAGGTAAAATTACATTGATGTTCATTAGTGGTGAAAGAAAAAGAACTTTTTATAAATTGTCTCATGAAACTTGTTATACAGCATTTTTATTGATACTCATTATATTTTATCAGGTTTTAGTTCCAAAAATATACTATCATCAGTGAGATACATTATTATATGATCCCATAAGCAGTGTTTCTGAGGTGTGGGTACTTTGAGTTTTGACAAGAATTAATTTTGAAGATGTGGAGAATAGTAAAGGGGTAATACTTTTCAGAAGTTTGACAGTATTCTCCCTTTGGGAAATAATTCACCCAGATTTTCATTAAATTCTGAGAATGAATTATACCTAATTAAGTTGGGTATAAATGTGAGTCACACTATAAAACTATTTTGTTCTAGACAAAACTAGTAAGTAGCACCTTTCAGAAATGTGGATATAAGTTACTGCTTTTTAGGACATACTTCCCAGGCAGGTTAGTATTTCCAAATGATTCTTTGAAACCAAATTATGTCTTTTAGTTTTTCAAAAACTGTTTCAAGATTTTAATGGGTTAAGCTGAACATATGCTTATTCTTTTAAAACCATCTATTTGAAATTAAATATAAAGCAATTTTTAGTCCTCTTCTTGCTAATTCCCGGAAAGCTTTAAAATTTTGTAGATTTGAAAAAAAATAAAATTTTATAGATTTGTTGATAAGTTTCTTCTGTTTTAAGATTAAAATTTGGGAATTCTAAAAGAACCACTCGGTAGCAATGGTGTTCCTGGAACATTCTGAAGTTGTATGAATTTTGCGTAAATGTATACATTTCATTTTTCTGTTCCTACTTCCTAAAAGGTTAAATACTGTACTACAGTGGTAAGAGACACTTGAATTTTCTTCTTAATTCTATTTCTAAAACTGTATTTCAGTTAAAAATAGTTCTCAAACACTATTTGGGTTTTAAAGCTATTCTAGTAAGGCTGCTATATTTAGCCAGCTTCCTCCTATTTAAGTGTAAGGTTGTCCTTCCTGCAGTAGCACTCAGAGGACTTTAAGACAAAGGAAGCTTCCTGAGCTGCGTATTATAAATGAAAGTAAGAATATATTAGTTACAACTCTGTCTGTTATCATCATTTACAAGGATATTCTTTGGCTTAAAAAATCATTCTCTGAAATCTTACATTTACTGATTCTCTATCAGGTACAGTAGAAAACTATTTAGAGTGAATGCAGTGAATGAGAAGACATTTAAAATGTATACCACATGAAACCCTAAAGGGGATAGAAAGAAATAAAATAATTCTTAATCTTCCCAGAGTTAATCTGGAGTCAGTGTGCCATGTGAATTCGTGACAAGAAGTATTACTTTATTAAAGCATTATAAAATAAACTAGAGTTATGTGAGATTCTGCACATGAATCCCATTTTCTCATTTTCCCCCAATATCCTCTGAAATGTGGTCTATCCCTAGAATCTTAGAATATTGCACGGAGCCCTGTGGCTTTGCTGCTGTGGCCATCAGTTGTAAGCAGCAGTTAGCTACACTAAGCAAGAGCAATTGTAGAGATTAAAATGTTATAAAAGTGTTCTTTAAAAATATATGTGTGTGTGTGTGTGTTATCTGTGAAAATATGTAAGTTTTAGAATAATCTAATTTTCATATGTTAACTTCAAACAGGAGTCACTGGAAAGAGCCGGTGGGAGCTGAGCCAGTGTCATAACATTTTTCCCAATCTAATGTGCCTATTACTTTACCTTCAAAGTAGAATGTTTATAAAAAGAGAGAAACAAAATCCATTTTAAATATTGGGCTCACATTGTTTTTCAGCGTGGGCAACCATTTCTTGTTTCCTTAACTTTTTTTATTTGACAGATTTATGCACTGAGGTACACAAAGGGGTTCTCTTTTCTGTTGGTGGGATCCTTTTTTCTTTTAGGTCCCTGAGAATTCCTGTTCCTCCATGATTTAAATAATAGGTCCTTATAAAGCATTCTGAGGAAGAAAAGAAACTGGCAATAATGTTACTTGTAAGTAAGTTTTTTCTCTTGATAGGAATCTAAAAAACTTACTTTTGTTTGTGGGTAGCAAACATTTTGCTCAAGATACTGGGTTGTACCAGGTATCCAACAAAATGTAAGTATTTACTATCAGAAATTGGATGTTGCTGGGTATGCTGTTGAAAACTTAGCTTTGCCTTGTGAGAGTTGACCACACTCTCATGTCTATTAATCTTAGTAAAATAGGATAATCTTTGTGTTAAAATTTGGTCTGCTTTTTAAATTAACAAACTTGCAATATAAACAACAATGATAAATTTAAGATCTTTTTTCAGGTCTCTCCTACACCAGTCATTCAGGAGATTTTTCTTTTTTTCTTAGATATCTTTATTGTGCTTTAAAAGGATGGAGGGCAGGAATTGAGGATAAATTTTATTTACCGATGTTTTGGGAGTAGGAAAAAATAGAAAGGTGTTGGTTACAAGAGTAATACTTCAGAGTTATTGTGCCAAAGTTTGACCCTTGAGCTTTTTCTTCCCATTTCCTTTTTAAATTCAAACTATATAGTCAATTTTGAACTCCTTGTTTTTAGGTGGTTAGCCAGCGTTTCCCTCAGAACAGCATCGGTGCAGTGGGAAGTGCCATGTTCCTCAGATTTATCAATCCTGCCATTGTCTCACCGTATGAAGCAGGGATTTTAGATAAAAAGCCACCACCTAGAATTGAAAGGGGCTTGAAGTTAATGTCAAAGGTGATCTACTTTTAAATTTCTCTTCCAACTAAATTTTCAGTTTTTTGTTTTTATTGTACTTCTTTTTGAATTGATTTTAAAAATTCCCCGTGGTTTTCACTTATATGTTTTATTTTACTTTTATTTGTTAAATTGCAAAGGAATTCATTAAACTGATACCTTATTATTATGGGAAAATAATCTTAGCGAAGATTATTTCTGAAGATAGATTTCTATGTGTTCATTCTGGAAATTCTGAAATGGCAACTATTTTTTTTTTATTAAAAGAGATGTTTAAAATGAAATTTTAGTATTTATCTTTATATGTGTAATACATGTATATGTATGTAATAGTTATATTTGGGAAAGAACAGCAACAACACCCAGTAGTTATAGAATGAATAATAATTTACTTTAATCACTAGTAGAAATTACATCAATGAGACAATTAGTACTTTTAAAGAGTATATGACTGTGTTCGTTTCATACAATGAATGATCTGGTTTATAACCCTTTTGTATTATTTAGATACTTCAGAGTATTGCCAATCATGTTCTTTTCACAAAAGAAGAGCATATGCGGCCTTTTAATGATTTTGTGAAGAGCAACTTTGATGCAGCACGGAGGTAGGATTGCTCTATTTGAATTAACTATTGTCAGTTTCATTTAAGTCTGCGTACTAGGTCTACATGAAGCTCTTGTGTAGGTTTTTACATCTTCCCTCTCTAGGTCAAGAGCAGAGTTAATCTTTATTTTCCTGTAGGAGGCTATGGCACAGTAAATCCATATTCTTTATAATTTGGTAGTGATTTCCATATTTGAAAACCAGTAGAGATTTTTGACACATCTACTAAAATAAAGGATTTGAGGTTGCTACAATATGGAGGAAAAGAAGAAAAAGGTTCTATCTAGTAAAACCTAAAACCCGAATGGTACACATAATGCATAATAGTGTATAATGACAATTTTTTTTATGTTGAGTTGTTGGTTTATCTGTAGGTAAGGACAATACTGTTTGCCTGTCTGAGTTGGCTTTAAGGAAACAAATGAGATAGTGTATGAGAAAGTGCTTTGAAAATGTAGGTTAAGGTCCAGAATTCTGCTTTTCATGTAGTGTGAAACTAATTGGTCTGACTCATAGTCTAAGCTAGACTTGTACATCTCTCTCTTCCAGTTTCTCATTATGGTTCATATCAACTTCTTTCTAGCTGGAGTTTAAAAGGTATATTGTTGGACTGTAAGCTGTTTTGAAGGAAAAAGTGAATATCAGCATAGGTTTCATGTTCTAGCAGATAGACTACCCATAGAAAGTTAAAAGAACAAAAAGTCTAACCCTGGCTCTGACCTAATAGGTTATATAGCTTTGGGGAGGTCTTTCTTTTGTTTCATCTTAGTCTCTGTTTCCTTATCTGTAAAGTACTGGCTTTGATCCAGAGTCTCATCCATCTAAATTTAGTTGTTGTCTGACTTCAAAACCTACTCTGAAACCAAAGCCAGGTATCTATCAGAAATGGAATGCCAAATTTCTTCTTGTCTCTTCTTGTTTTGTTTAATGACAGTCATGTGTGAATAATATCATAATCCTCCATACTTATAATCTCAGTTATTTTGCAAAGTTAGTTCATATAAATTTGTTTTTTTTTAATAAATTTGATTCAAACATAGATATGAGTGTATCTGGTTTTAAAAAATTCTAATGACTTTGTATTTTTAAAGGTTTTTCCTTGATATAGCATCTGATTGTCCTACAAGTGATACAGTAAATCATAGTCTTTCCTTCATCAGTGATGGCAATGTGCTTGCTTTACATCGTCTACTCTGGAACAATCAAGAGAAAATTGGCCAGTATCTTTCCAGCAACAGGTAGGATTTCCTGGTCATGGAAATTTTGAAAGCTCTTAATTTTAACTTATAAAAATTATTGGTCATGAGTAATGGTTGTGAATAATGCTTTTTTACTTTGCATCTGCTTAGAATAAGAATTATAGTTTGGAAAGAGAAATGTAGAATTCTAGACTCTTTTAAAAAATAAATAGGCAAAGATTGATTCATATTAAATGATCAACAAGCCTGCCTAGGTGCTACAGATTGTTTTTTAATGTTAAGCTGAAAAATCACAAATTAGCCATTCGGGTTTTTTTCTGGTTTGCATCCAACATGAACAACAAGATGTAGAGAAGTTTAAATTTACTAGAAGCTCAAGTGACTATTGGCATCTGAATCTGAAGAGCAGCTCATTCTTGGGAATTTAATAATTAAAATGTTGTCAGTGTCTGATTCTCATTGTAATACTATGAAGTATAAGCAAATAAAGCTTTATGTAGAAAACAGTAGGGCAGCCTCTGTGGCGCAGCGGTTTAGTGCCGCCTGCAGCCTGGGGTGTGATCCTGGAGGCCTGGGATTGAGTCCCACGTCGGGCTCCCTGCATGGAGCCTGCTTCTCCCTCTGCCTGTGTCTCTGCCTCTCTCTCTCTCTCTCTCTCTCTCTCTCTGTGTGTGTGTGTGTGTGTCTATGAATAAATAAATAAAAATCTTAAAAAAAAAAACAGTAATTAGGAAGTATTAACTTGGGTATTGTTTTATCAGCTGTTTTTAGTAAGTCTTTTGTAGCCTGAATCCCTTGCTGTCCTTTCTAGTTGTGTATGTTTTTTTTTTTTTTTTTTTTTTTTTTTTTGATAGTCTCACAGAGAGAGAGAGGCAGAGACACAGGCAGAGGGAGAAGCAGGCTCCATGCAGGGAGCCCGATGTGGGATTCGATCCCGGGTCTCCAGGATCGCGCCCTGGGCCAAAGGCAGGCGCCAAACCGCTGCGCCACCCAGGGATCCCCAGGTTTTATTTATTTTTTTTTATTTTTATTTTTTTATTTATCTAGTTGTGTATGTTTATAAAGGGTCTAAATTCCTGTGCATGAGGAGTTCTCTTACAAATGTGAAATGAGTCCAGAAAATCCTAAATGCTAATGAAAATTATTTGCTCATTCATGAGAATGGTAGAAGACCATGAATCTGAGACTAACTTATTAGGAGATGGTGGTTTAAGAGAGCATTTTAATCCTTCATGAATTGTTAATGGGTTAAAGTGACATGGGCATGGCTTATGGGTGCCCTGATGGAGAAAGATTGAAGATGCTTTATCTGTATCACACTAAAATAAATTGTGGAGCCTTTAAATGCAAGCATTCATTTCTCTTATGTAATTCACATACATATTCATGTAGTTTGAGGTTACAGGTTTTTTTTTAATTTCGTTGTTTTTTAAAAATATACATTCCAAACGTACAACAGAGTATAGACCATAATATAACATAGACCGTATCCATCATCTAGTTTTGACATTAGTATGCGGATTTCACTTCAGATCTCTATAACATTTTATTTATTTTTGGGAAAAGATATTACTTCCCTCTGTAACTGACTAAACAAGGAAATATGTATGTGTATACACACTCACACACACACAAATAACACAGTTTTGTGTGTTTTAAAATTTTACAGAATCTATATACTAAATATAATCTCTTCACACAGTATTCTGAGATTTATTATTTATTTAACTTATGTCAGTATTTTACTGGATGATTATATCAAAATTTATTTTCACATTTCCTAATTGATATTTGGTTTGTTTTTTGTTTTTCACTATTTTAAATAGTGATGTAATAAATATCCTTCATATTTGTTTCCTTGTGTATTACCTAAATATGTAATTGCTCGGTTTTGGGCTGCACACAATGCCAACTTTACTAGATACTGCCATATTACTTTTTAAAAAGTACATGCTGATTTACATTCTGATCAGCACTGTGTGAGAATACCACTGTGTACATATCCTCACCCAAGTTCGCATTAGTAAACTTCATACTTTTTGCCGGTTTGACATTTGTGAAATAGTATTTTGTTATTCTTATGTAGTTTTAAATGCTTAATAGTTATTGAGAAATCCATATTTACACTGGTTAAGCAGAGATCTGATATCAGGGACAAATATATCCCATTTTGTAAAGAGTAGTTTCTCAAGAAGGATTCTTTTCATCCTGTGAAAGAGTGGATCACAATGTTATTTTTACTTGTTTAATGGTAATGGGTTAAGAATACTAGAAAAAGAATTTTTTTAATGTAAATTTGGTAGTTTGGGAAGTGGTCATGTACACTCAACAACCCTTGAGGTCTTTTTGGTGCTGTTTACAAATCATCAAGAACCACCAGCTGACAGTAAGAAGAAAAGCAACCGGTGATAATCTAAAGCAATGTGTACTGCTAAATGTGAACTGCTACTTTTTTCTAACTAGTTTGCTGTATCTAGGGATCACAAAGCTGTTGGAAGACGACCTTTCGATAAGATGGCAACACTTCTTGCATACCTGGGTCCTCCAGAGCACAAACCTGTGGCAGATACACACTGGTCCAGCCTTAACCTTACCAGTTCAAAGTTTGAGGAATTTATGACTAGGTAAAGTACCATGTTAAAATAATAATTGCTTTCTTTTGGTTGAGGTGCAAGATTTACCACCAGGCCACTTGTTAGGTAGACTTGTATTTCTAATAGGAAAGATGTGCCTAATGACCTCATTGCCATATTTTGGGATCCCACTTTTTTTTTTTTACCTTATATATTGTTGACATGTGCTTTGTTTTATATTTGATTTACTTATAAAAATAATAGTATCTTATTGAATGGTAATTTGTCATGTTGCTTTGAGGTAGTTTTGCACTTAATACTTAGAAGGGACAATGGATAATTATAGTTAAAGGAGATGCTATAGGTCAAAGTGAGTGACTAATTTGCCCAAGATTCCACCCTAATTCATAGATCCTGTGGCTAAAGTTCTGAACTCTTTCTGCCACACTGTGACATTTTTCAGAACGCTCCCAAAAGTTAATGCTCTTAACTTCTTTCATATTGAGACTCAGAAAATTCAGTGTATTTCAGTATTGCTATAAAATTTCTGTGGACATTTGTTTTGAATCTCACTTAGAAGGATATAGTTTGTGGGATCCCTGGGTGGCGCAGCGGTTTGGCCCAGGGCGCGATCCTGGAGGCCCGGGATCGAGTCCCACGTCGCGCTCCCGGTGCATGGAGCCTGCTTCTCCCTCTGCCTCTCTCTCTCTCTCTCCCTCTCTCTCTCTCTCTCCCTCTCTCTCTTTGTGTGACTATCATAAATAAATAAAAATTAAAAAAAAAAAGAAGGATATAGTTTGTGAGGTAAAAGATCCTCATTGTTAGACATTCACTTTTATGATGTTACAGTGAAGGTAGTGTGCTGAATCCTTGAGTCTTTAAAGTACCTTTCCTCGTACTTTAAGCTTAGTTACTTAGTGAGTGCTTCATTAGCAATTGTGGATGAAATGTTTTGTTCATAATATGTGCTAGAAACAAATAATAAAGCAGAATATGACATTCAGAAATTAATTCACGTTAGAGATTTGCATATAATTGCCTTGCACTATAAGTGCCTATTATTGATCATATTACATATAGGCCATAGTTGTGTGCATGTGACTCCAACTCTTTGATACCATTAACAGAATGTGAACACCTGGGTGCCTCAGTCAGTTAAGCGGCCAACTCTTAGTTTCAACTCAGGTCATGATCTTGGAGTCCTGAGATCAGGGCTGCATATAGGGCCCTACTCAGCACAGAGTCTGCTTGAGTTTCTCTCTCTTTCCCTCCACTCCTCCTACTTGTGCTCTCGCACTCTGTCTCTCTCTCTCTCTCTCAAAAAAGAAAAAAAATGTGTGAGTACATAACAATCTCCTTTCTAGCTTAATTTTTATCTTTAGCTGTATTATATTCATTTCCATGTAACATGTTTATTCCTAAGTGATTAGAGAAATATTTTTCACGCAAAATTTTCATATTACCTCAATGAAAATTACATAGTACAAAAATATAAAACTATTTTTTATTTGACATTACTGAGGAGAGCCAAGCCATTTTTCCACTTTTCTAAGAAAATCTATTTATTGCTCCTTACCTAAGACCCTAACTTCCCTTATAAAATAACCTGTGCTTTTGAAGACTAAATGACCTAATGTGTGTGAGACACCTAAAACAGTAAATGGTATATAGTGTTTAATGTTAAGTGTTATTTTTGTTCTTAGCTCCCACTGATGCTCTTTGAGACTCATTTTTGTTTTAAAGAAATGAAGGTAGCTTTATACTTTTCTCAGCTATAAAAATAAAATTGTTGAATTATTCAAAACTGAGAAATCTAAAGAGGAGAGTTAAAAAATTCTCATTTACTCTTCTTAAAGATATTCACCTCTTAGAAATAATGCAGTTGACATCTGACAGATAGCCACATAGTCATTTATCTATACATATGTGTACCTATTTCTCTTATCAAATGATATGTAGGTTGTTTCCATTAATATTAAACAAATGGTGACCTGGTACCAGCAACACAGCAACATGATGGACTGAGATAATACAACCTATATACATATATATATATATATATATATATATATATATATATATATATATTTTAAGATTTTATTTAATTTTTTCATGAGAGACACACAGAAAGAGAGGCAGAGACATAGAGGGAGAAGCAGGCTCTTTGCAGGGAGCCTGATGGGGGACTCAGTCCCCAACCCAGGATCATGCCCTGAGCTAAAGGCAAATGCTCAACTGTTAAGCATCCAGGTGTCCCAGGAACTATATTTTTAAATACTTTATTTTTTAAAATGCATAGCTAGAAGATAATTTCTGAGTACATTACCAATATATAGTTAGTACAGAGAGATAAAGAAGTGAAAAATAGGAAAGAAGTTACAAGACGCATATGACAGAATGAGAAGGTCCAACATGCGAAATAGGTGTCTCAGAAATGGAGCTTAGAGAGAATAGTGAAGAGGTAATATTTGAAGAGACAACGATGAACATGTCCCAGGGTTGGTGAATGAGATGAATCTTCAAATTAATTACACACACTGAGTGTTCAGCAGAATACATAAAAATCAAATCATACTTTTTCAGAAATGTTTTAAAATACATACGGGAATTTAATACATGATAAAAAGTGGCATTCAGAACCAGGGAGACTAGAATGGACTTTTTTTAAGTTTTGGGATTTGCATTCATTCATTCATTCAAGTATAATTAACATATTACATCAGTTTCAGGTGTACAATGTAGTGATTCAGCAAATCTGTACATTACTCCGTGCTTATCACGATAAGTGTAGTCTTAATCCTCTTCACCTATTTTCTCCATTCCCCTACCCACCTCTCTTCCAGCAACCAGTTTGCTTTCTATATTTTTTTGTCCTTTTACTGTGTTCATTTGTTTTGTTTCTTAAATTCCACATATCAGTGAAATCATATGGTATTTGTCTTTCTCTGACTTATTTCCCTCTCTGGTTCTATCTGTGTGGTTCCAAATGGCAAGATTTCATTATTTTTTATGGCTGAGTAATAATACTCCATTCTGTGTATACACCAGTTCTTTTTTATCCATTCATCTATCAGTGGACGCTTGGGTTGCTTCCATACCTTGGCTATTGTAAATAATAAATAAACTAGGGGCACATATTATCTTTTCAAATTAGTGGTTGTTTTCTTTGGGTATCCAGTATTGGAATTATTGTATCATATGGTAATTCTATCTTTAATTTTTTGAGGAACTGCCATATTGTTTTCCACAGTAGCTACACCACTTTGCCCTCCCACCAATAGTGCACTAGGGTTCCGTTCTCTCCACATCCACGCCAACACTTGTTTCTTGTGCTTTTAATTTAATTTAATTATATTTTATTTTTTGTGTGTGTGCTTTTAATTTTAGCCATTGAATGGACTTTTAATAGATGGTGTTGGTACTACTGAGTGACCATCTGGAAAAAAGATGTTTATACCATTCATGAGGATAAATTCTCATGGAGAAGAAAACATGTACAAAGGAAGGCCTTTTTAATTATTCAAAATCATAAACCAATAAAAAAAGATTGATATATTGAACTCTTAAAAAACAAATAGATAAAAACCCAGTGGCTTCTAGAAAAAAATACCATGATAAAAAAAAAAATCCTATAGTTAATATTACTGCCCAGTACTTTTCTTAGCCTAGTTTTAAGAACTACTCATTGTGTTTCAAAGAGTAACACCTTTAAATTTTGGGTATTTGTTGTAAAATTTCCCTTCAGAAAGTATTTTGCTTTTTAAATATTTTGTCCTTTTATATATTTTATTACAGTTCTAATCATGGGTTTTTAGAAATACTCAGTGGACAGTATAAAGCCTAATGAGTTACTCTGTTTTTGTTTTTTCTTGCAGGCATCAAGTACATGAAAAAGAAGAGTTCAAGGCTTTGAAAACATTAAGTATTTTCTACCAAGCAGGGACTTCCAAAGCTGGGAATCCTATATTTTATTATGTTGCACGGAGGTAAGAAATACTATGTTTTAGTTTCTCTTAACAGAGTTTAAAAGTAATAGCAAAGGTAGAGAGACAGCAAGTTTGATTTTTTTTTCCCTTTTGACTATACTGGAATTGAAGACAAGTTTACCTGGAAGAATATAGCCAGATAAATAGCCATCCTGTCCCAAAGTGATGTGTGACATATTAGAAATTGCTTTTCAGGAGACCTGTTTCCTATTGGCTTTTCTTTCTTATGTCAGTTTTTTTTATACTTCCTACAATGGATTAATTACCAAGAATAAAAAATTACAAAATATCTTTTGTTTTTAGGTGTGTTCTGATTAAATAGTATCTACAACATGACAATCAGGAACATTTCTTTTTAAGCAGAAATAAAACTTTAATAAGAGTCTGTTTCTAAGAACTTTCAGTAATATGCTGTATATGACAACATCAGGGTGATTTAACAATTAATTCAGAGAAGTTGTGGGAAATTTCTAAAAAGGTGGCAGAGGTGTCAGCCTGGGAAAAAACATTTTTTCTTCATGGTGTCTTCAGTCCAGGCTAGTTCCTAGAAAACCTTTCTGAAAATGCTGTGAGCTCTTTCTTAATAATAGGTATGAGGCTTGCCTTGCTTTCTCTGCCATTGTCTTCTTTCTTGCCTCCCTACTACCTTCCTCTTGAGAACTTACCTGTGATATTAGTTGGTGAGTTTTACTTCTTCCTGATGGTAACATAAATTGGTGGTAGTTGACCCTTAGAGAATATGTGTGGTATTAACAAAGAGAACACTGGTTTTTAGAATTTCAGGACTATGTGTAATCTTAGTTTTGCTATTCAGTAGCTGTAGGAATTAATCTTTCCAAGCTTCCTGAATTTAACATAAATTGAAGAATTATGTCAGTAGACTGAATGGTCATGGGGGCAAAAGATTATCAGTGTGTAGGGAATAAATAGAGGCTGAGAAATAGTGGTGGAGGACTGAAGAAAGGAATGTGGAAGGTGGGAAACGCATTTAATCAAACAATTTATGTAGGGTTAAGATCAAGGAGTCCCAAGCACTGGGTGTTACAGAACTTGAATTTACCCTGAGAGCTTTCCTCTTGAACAACACTTGAATAACGTCTCTTCATTGGCCTTGAAAGTCTTCTCTCCCAACTTTTATGACAATTCTCGTTTCTAAATTGCCTAAAATAATTTTAATTTTCTTTTTCAATTGAGGTGAACCATATTTGTATTTCAACCCCAAGTTTTAATGCAACCAGTATATTTTGACCCTCCCTATTTTGTCAAAGTAATTAAAAGTGAAGTGTTAGTGAGAGAGGCAGATAGATGGGTGTGCTTCTCCCACTTTAAATTCTTGTTAGTTTATAAGTAGCAAGGATTTCTGGAAAACCTCAAAGCTAGATTTTTTTCTTCAGGATCAAAAACTGTAAAATTGTGTTCCTTCTCTGCAGGTTCTAGAAAAGGCCAAGAAAAGTAGGATGGGCCGAGGCAGGCAACCTCTGTTGTATTAAATCAGTGAGATTTCCAGGAAACCTGGAAATGGAAACCTAGAACATGTAACTTAAGAGTGCTAAGGATTCTCAATTCTGTTGCTTTATTAGCTGTGTAATTTTAGACAGTCTCGTTATATATCATCATCATCATCATCTCCTTATTTTTTAAATCTGTTTCTTCTATGCTAAAAGACTTACAAAAACTATCCTGTCTACCTCTCCCATAAAGTGTTTTGAGACTTTTAAGATTCTGTACAGGGGTGCCTCCGTGGCTTAGTGAGTTGAGCATCTGCCTTCGCCTCAGGTCATGATCCCAGGGTCCTGGAATCCAGTCCTGAGTCGGACTCCCTGCTCAGTGGGGAGCCTGCTTTTCCCTCCCCTGCCTGCCATTCTTCCTGCTTCTATTCTCTCTCTCTCTGTCAAATAAATAAAATCTTTAAAAAACAAAAAAAAGTTCTGTACAGAATATGTTTGGGGTTTTCTTTTCTTTTTTGTTTTTGTTTTAGATAAGACTCTTCCAATTTCAGATTTTCAGTACTTTGAGCTTTTCATTTAGACCTACTGGAGCTTCTCCTTCATTTTCACCTGGTGTGAAGTCTTAGCTCCAAGATGATTGAGCACATACTCGCTCAGAGCAGAGAGAGGCCCATTTCCTCCACTGTACAAGTCCAAAAGACAATATAGTAAAGGGCTTATTATCTCTACACAGCCAGCTTTGTCAAAGAGCACTTGGGTTTGGCTTCTCCTTTGATACTACTTTGTTTCTATGGCTTAGACTACTATGTATTAGTTTTTTTTGACCTGTAGATTCCATTCTCCTTATAGATAGTCGACAGACATTTCAGACTTGAAATGTACAGAACTTAACTCAGTATATATTCAAATCTTCTTCACACTATACTCTTTCTCAGTTACATCATTACTCTTTCTCATGCTAGAAACACTAATCATTTTAAATTCTTACTTTTTCTTTTATCTTCCTCATTATTAGTCACCTAGTCTTGATTTTAGCTATGGGATCCTGACCAATCAATTACATTGTTAGGCCTTTGTTATTGCAAAGAAGAGATTCTTCTTTTTTCAGGAAGATAGGCCTCAGGAAAAACATGAATTACACAGCAGAGCCTGCCCAGGTGTATACAGAACTATGTGGCTATCAGTTCTGGAACCATTTTACAATCTTTGACTCTCTGTTGTTTTTCATATACAACTCTGTTTTCCTACTTTTTCTTTCTGTGTCCTTTCAATTTTAGCCACAGCTATTAACTCTTTTAATACCTCAGCACTGCTTACTTCAAATTTCAAGAAGAGAATGTGGTTCAGCTAAAAAATAACTGTCTGGTGGGCAGCCCTGGTGGCTTAGTGGTTTAGCGCTGCCGTCAGACCAGGGTGTGATCCTAGAGACCTGGGATCGAGTCCCACATCGGTCTCCCTGCATGGAGCCTGCTTCTCCCTCTGCCTGTGTCTCTGCCTCTTTCTCTCTGTGGGTCTCTCATGAATAAATAAATAAATAAAATCTAAAAAAAAAAAAAGAAAAAAATAACTGGCAAAACTTTTCATGCTAGGTGCTGGTCAGCCAGTATATTTCTGGCTGCTGCGTAAGTCTAGTACATGCTTCTAGCTGGCCATTATGTGATTCAAAATGACCACCTACTGTGATTCTTTTATCAGGGGTTGTCCTTTGGTATATGTTATAATTTTTGTTTTTTAAAAACTGGATCTTGGGCAGCCCAGGTGGCCTAGCGGTTTAGCGCGGCCGTCGGCCTAGGATGTGATCCTGGAGACCTGGGATCGAGTCCCGCATCGGGCTCCCTGCATGGAGCCTGCTTCTCCCTCTGCCTATGTCTCTACCTCTCTCTCTGTGTCTCTCATGAATAAATAAATAAAATCTATTAAAAATAAATAAATAAAAACTGGATCTTAATGGTTTAGTATTTCTTTTAGGCACCTTGAAGATTGCTTTTGAGAGCATTTTTCTCCCACTGCCATTCCTGAGACTCTTATTAGCTTTTACCTGTACTAATGCAACATAATCCTCCTACTTTCTAATCCCCAGATAACTTCTTCCAGGTCATCCTAATACTGCTTCTGGAGGCAATTTCTAGTACAATTCTCCTCTTGTCTCTCTCAGGGACAGGTGTGTTACATAGCACCATTGATTCCTCATATAAAGTCCAGGTTCTATAGTCACCATGCAGGGTGCTCCATAATTTTGATTAATTTAGTTTATGATCTTTCCCTGCTATTCCCTCTTGTGTTTATGATGGCAAAAAAATGAAAACAATGTAACTATATTTCAAAAGGGGAACTATTGAATATATAATGATACCTTTATATTATGGGATACTATGCAACCTGTGAAGTTTATTTTGCTTGTTACAAGTGACAGAAATGAAATTCAAACTTGTGTAAACGAAAACGGACTCATTTAGTACATGTACCTTGGAAGACCAAGAGATGATCTGGCTTCTTGCATGACTGTGTGCAGAGCTTTAAACAGTGTCTTCGGAAAACATTGTCTTCTCTGTCTCTTGACTCCTCTTCCTTTGGGTTGATTTAATTCCTGGGAGGCTCTTCCTGTGGCCAGCAATATTTTATGTTCTCAGCTTACCAACTGAGGGAAAATGATGTCTTTCCCAGTAGGTACTGGGAAAGTTTTACTGCCTGGCTTGAGTCACATGCCAATTCCTGAGGCAATCACTGTGGCAGAGAGATGGAATGTCTTGATTGTCTAGGCCTGAATCATACACCCATCTCTAGAGCTCAGTGGTGAAACCAGCCCTACTTGAATTGCATGAACTGGAATAGAGGGCACCAGGGGCAGGGTTTCCCAATGAAAAATTGAAGATACTAGGATGAGGAAAAGTGGTTCTGAGCAGGTGAAAGTAACAGAAGTCCTCCATTGCAGCCTTATAAAGACCCAGAAGGAAGGCTGACACTTGTCATATAAGTATGTGTGCACAAGCACATACAGACTGAGCAGTGTGTGGAAATAGACACCGTTAAGCTGTTCACATTGCTTACTTACGAAGTATGATTGGAGGAGGTAGAGGTCAATTATAACATTTGTTATATACCTCTGTATTATTTGACTTGTTGCCAGGAACACAGGTTATTTTTGAAGAAAAATTAAAAGTATAAAAACCTAAAAGTTATAATGAAGAGTTTTCCTCTTAGGAATGTTGTGATACCTGGCAATTGTTTTTGGGGTGGTAGTAGTAATAATAATGGAAACAGCTAACATTTACCGTGTGCTTTCTTTGCATCAGGCAAATTGTGCATATGATAGAATTTTTCATTTAACACTAACAGTAATTTTCTGAGGCATTATTATTAACAATGATTAACTTGTGTATAAACTGAAACTTAAGAGAAGTTGTTAGATGTTCTCAGACCTAGCTGTCAGAATGACTTGGAGAATTAAAACAAGCAAACATCCCCAGGCCTTACCATGAGCTACCAAATCAGAACCTCTTGGAGAAGCCTAATCTATATATATTCAACAGGCATCCAAAGTGATTTGTTTGTAGTCAGTTTATTCCTGAAGTTTGGGGATCCCACTGGGTCATGTATTTAACTCATGGTGGCACAGTTCTTAAGAATCAGAGCTGGTTTTCAAACCTTAACAACTGTACTATTGATGTCATGGTTATTATCAGTGTTAAAATTAGGAATGAGGTTTTTGGGCTAAATCAACATTTGTAGACCAACATGAAACTCTCTAATAGTTATGAGATATATTTCTATAGGGAAGAATTTTGAATTCTAGGCATCTAATTTACAAATGACTTTTTCAAATACCAGACAAAGATTTACTCAGAGCAAGATAATCTTGTCATTGGACCAGCTATTTATGAATTACAATAGTTAGCAGAATTGGGGCACCTGGCTCACTCAGTTGGAAGAACATGTAACTCTTGATCTTGGGATTGTGAGTTTGAGCCCCAAGTTGGGTGTAGAGATTACTTAAATAAGTAAAAAGAAAAACCTAAAAAAAAAAGAAAATAACCAACAGAATTCACACTTTTTTTTTTTTTTTTTACTGTAACATTGCTTTTGATGAAATATGGTGACATAGATAGGTAACATCTTGTGTAGTACTGTAATATTTCCTTATAAGATTAGCACTTGTTGGGGTGTCTGGATGGTGTGCAGTTAGTTGAGTAGCTGATTCTTGGTTTTGGCTCAGGTCATGATTCAGTGTTGTGGGCTCAAACTCAGTGTGCAGTGTGCTTCTCTCTTCTCCCTCTGCCCCTCCCACTTGTGCTCTCTCTGTCTCTCTAAATCTTTTTTTTCTCTCTCTCTAAATCTTAAAAAAAAATAGATTAGCACATATTTGTTTAATAAAAAATAATACAAAAATAGCACACACCAGTCCTCATTACCTATTCCTAATCCCCCCCCCCGTCACACACATACACACACACACACACACACACACACGTACTTTGGTTAAACATCACCGAGATAATTTTTTCTCTGACATTTTTAATGTAAAAATCTGGGTTTTTGTTCAATTTTGCAAATATTTAAAAGGCAAACGTGTGGTATTTTGCTTGTTTTAGCATTTATAAGGAAAGAAATCATTATATTAAGGTGATAATTAAACTTCCACAATTAAAATCTACAACCTTATTAAGCTAGAATAATGATAATATCCTAAGAAGTAGTTGAAAGATACTTGATTTTCTTAGTGTGCTTGTAGTAATTCAGCAGATAGTAATGAACTGGACTAGGAATGCAGACACTTTAAGTCCACTTCAGCCTCAGCACACACAAAACAGCAAACATAGTATAGAAAGAAGAAAGTGAAGGTTGTCCATTGGGTTCACTGCTGTGCTACCACTTTTCATAGTCGTCCCTGTCGTTGGGCTCACTGCTGTTTTCGGAGTCGTCTTGATATTTGAGATCATCTTTGTATTCAACATTGTTTGAAAATATGAAGTTGTCTTGGATTTTGAAGTTGTCTTCGATGTTGAGGTTATATGGAGATTTGGAGTTATCTTGGAATTCGAGATGGTGTTGGCATTCAAGGTTGTCTTGGAATTTGGGGTTGTCATAGAATGCAGGTTCAACTTGAGAGTCAAGTCTGTCACAGACCCTGAAGTTATCAGTGTTGTATTTATCACCGAAGCATTAGTAACAAGCAGGAGGAACAGGCTGATGAATAATAGCTTAAACATTGTTTTCCTGTTTCAAAATAATTGTAGAAATTTATTGACACTTTGAACACAAATCTAAGAAGTAGCTTTTTTTTTTTTAAGAAAAGATTGTATTTATTTGAGATAGAGGGTGACGGGCACTGAGGAGGGCACTTGATGGGATGAGCACTAGGTGTTATACTATATGTTGGCAAATCGAACTTCAATAGAAACAAATTTTAAAAAGAGAGAGAGGGTGGCTCAGTGGTTGAGCACCTGCCTTTGGCTCAGGTGGTGATCCTGGGGTCCTGGAATCAAGTCCCATATCAGACTTCCATGAGCCTGCTTCTGCCTCTACCTATGTCTCTGCCTCTCTCTCTGTGTCTCTCATGAATAAATAAATAAAATATTTTAAAAATTAAAAAATAATAATAAAAAAATAAAAAAGAGAAAGAGCAGGGGCAAGGGGTTGAGGGAGAGGGAGAAGCAGACTTCCCACTGAGCAGAGAGCCTAACACAAGGCTCCATCCCAGGACCCTTAGATCATGACCTGAGCCAAAGGCAGATGCTTAACCGACTGAACTATCCAAGTACCCCAGAACTAGCTTTTTTAAAGAGGGAAAAACTGAAGGAAGCCTCATTTTAGCACTGGCGAAATGCCAGTCTTTGGTTTAACACCTTCATAGTTTTTGGGGTACCTAGGTGGCTTAGTCTATTAAGTGTCTGCTTTTGGCTCAGGTCATGATCCTGGGGTCCTGGGGTTGAGCCCCAAGTTGGGCGCTCTGCTTGGCAAGGAGCCTGCTTCTCCCTCTCCCACTCCACCTGCTTGTATTCTTTCTCTCAAATAACTAAATAAATAAAATTAAAAAAAAAAAACACAATTTCATAGTTTTTAGAATAGAGGAAAATTTAGAGTGATCAATATCAATTCCTTCGTTGTACAAATGAGTTCAGACAAAAGGCATAACTTGCCTGAGGATGCATATCTAAAAATGACCAGAATTAGAACTTGAGTCTGACTCTTAGTCCAGAATTTTTTAGTAGACATGGAGTGTAAAAGCATAATATAGATGTAGGCCAAAAGTTTAATAGTACACCATTTTTAAAGTAAGGCTAAATTTCTCTTACCTTACATTCAAATCTAAGGGTTTGCCACTTTTGAAATAATGCAGTTAGCTCATGTTGGTCATGGTTAAATAGTCTTTTACTTTTGTTAAACTTAAAGCTGAAACTTTAATTTTGGAAATCCTATATATCCTAAAATTTACATTTGATTCTAATACATAATTCAGAAAAATTTCAAATTGATATTACCTTTTGATGTTTTTTCTTTGAGGATTAAGAATTCAGGCTTTCTCTAGGGTCTTGTAGGGACTCTAATTACTGTATGCTATTTAAATATAATTAGTAAGGAAGTCACATGTTCTGAACTTGACCTGCCGTTTGCTCTTTGAAAATATCCTGTTGGGTGCTTTCCAAACAACTAGTATAAACAGACCTTGGCAGATATCAAGGAATTCAGATAAAGTCTTTCTGAAACCGACTTGCTTATATAAAGAACCCAGGGAATATATCCATTTATCTATATATTCATTAGTTAGTTTCTTCACTCGATTGACTAACTAGAGGAATATATTATTTTGCCTGCTGTGATTATCATGACTTAAAGTCAAGTACAGTAGAGATAGATGTCTTCATTTTTCTTAAAGCATCTTGTGTACATGTTTATAGGTGGTTTCTGACCATAGTTATTTTGAAGTATTAAAAATAATTTAGGAAGAAGAATAGGTTGCATATGAAAGTGATACTGTCATACTGCGTTAAAAAAGCTTTTTTTTTTTTTTTTCTTTTTTTTAAAGTAGGCTTCACACCATGGTGGGGCTTGAATCATGACCCTGAGATCAAGAGTCACATGCTGTATGGACTGGGCCAGCCCGGTGCCCCAACAAAGGGTTTTTTTTTGTTTAAGGTTTTCTAAGATTTATTTATTTATTTTAAAGAGAAAGAGAATGAGAAAAAGAGAGTGCTAAGCAGACTCCCTGCTGATCTCAGAGCCCTATGTGGGGCTCAGTCCCACCATTCTGTGATCACACTTGTGCCAAAATCAAGAAACAGTTGTCCAACTGATTGAACTACCCAGGTGCCTTTCCCAACAAAAATTTTTTTAAATACATCAAACACCCACATTGAAGCACATTTAAGTATATTCTTTAAAGGAATTTTGTCTTTTTTTTTTAATTTTGTCTTTTGATTACTTCTTTTCCTTAATAACTAGCATACAGGGAAGTTCAGTTGTATTGTGCTAATGTTTTCATCACATTGGCCAGCAGTCTTTAAAAATTGCAGGCCGTGAACCGTGGTGTTGACATACAAGGAAATTGCTACACAAATGGCAGAAGTACAAGTCAGTACATGTTCCTCACTTGTTTTGCGTTGCCATAAAGATTTATTTTTCTCCTGAATGAATAGAACCAGTGCTTGCTACATCTTATTTATATGGTACATGCAATAAAGTACCTCACTTCACTCGAGGTTAGCATGATTAGACTTAGAAGTCAACATAAAAAGCTTCTTAGCAACTGGAGTAGAAATTTATAAATCAGAGTACTCACATAATGCACAGGTAATTCCTTAGTGATGCTTCAGACACCTGAATCTCAACTTATTTAAAAATTTAAAA
The DNA here is from genome assembly GCF_053574225.1 of Canis aureus. Lineage (NCBI taxonomy): Eukaryota > Metazoa > Chordata > Mammalia > Carnivora > Canidae > Canis > Canis aureus. Next base: position 19,590,104 of record NC_135626.1, read on the forward strand.
ATTAGGGGATCCCTGGATGGCTCAGTGGTTTAAGTGCCTGCCTTTGGCCCAGGGCTTGATTCTGAAGTCCTGGGATCAAGTCCCACATCGGGCTCCCTGCATGGTAAAATCTTAAAAAAAAATTTTAAATTCCAAAATTCCCCTCACCTATTTTTAAACCCAAGTTCTTCTCCTAATCTCTTTCCCAGTTAATTCTATCATTACCTAGCTAAATGGCTCTCCAACCTTGGACTCCTCATTATCTTCTTTTTGTTATTAATCTTAAGCTGCCCAGGCCTCGTGATGATAATTAAGTAAAATTTAAAACTCTGAACTCCCTAGCACTCAGATGCTCCTAAACAAAAATCATTTGCCATTCGTTATTTAGCCCTTTAAACACCTCCAGTCTCTGTGCAGCCTTCCCTGTATGCCCAAAGTACATCTTCTCTTTCAAAATTTTGTGCTTATTCTAAATCTAATTCCAGTATCTTTTATGTGAGCCTTCCATAATTCTACACTTCAGAATCAGTCATTTTAAGACTTCATACTTTTAGAGTACTGGTCAAGTCTGCTTTTTACTCTAGATGTTTCCTAATCTTTCTTCCACCATATTCTGGCATTTCATGGTTCAGGTATTACCTCTAACTATCTATATCCCCTTTACCTGCTAGCACAATGAGTGCTGGTACAGAATAGGACAAAATAAACATTGGAATTTATGGCAATATCTCCTATTTCTTCATGTCCAAGGGCGGATATCATTAATGATATCAAAAGTAATAAGAGCCAGTTGGTCATTTGCAGTTTTCCCAAGTGTAACGTTGCCAGTCACAGGTCTCAGTTGAAGTCCCATCTCTATTTTCTAACTATTTGAGAGCTTTCTTCATTTGTATAATATGAATCATAATGCACATTCATAATTGCTTACCTGCAATTCTGAGATCCAAAATCCTCAGAAAACGTAAAGTTTTGTCCAAAAAAGTTTGGTTCCAAAACTTACTTGGTAGAAATACCTAACCTGCATTGGTGTGAGGCTTTTCATTATTGTTATTAGTACTATCTATATTTGTCCCAGTTTGTGCGGATGTTACAGAAGATATGATACAGCTAGTACTTATATTTATGTTTCTCCTGTTCCTTCCAGGCACATTACTGTACCACTCCAAGCACCTTTTCAGTTAGGTGGTACTGTGTGACTGTGTCCCGGTCAGCAAAGTGTAGATTCCCCTGGTGTAAGTCCCTTCCAGACCTCACCACTCTCCATCTTGTTCTTTCTGTCAGCACCCTCTAGAAACAGAGGGTTGACAAGGGGGTCTTAGACAGTGTTGAACTACTGGATGACCTGATACAAGTGAGAAATAAACTTTTGTTGTATTCTGTCAAGGGTTATTTCGACATTGTGGCATTGTAGGAGTTGATGCTGACTCCTACAACTGTGCTGGATAACTTGCCTTTGCCTCTCCAGCATGGTTCCCTGTACTTCTCCACTCTGTTGTTCCCTGAGAGCTGACCTGTGTGGAAGATAGCATGCAGCTTCTCTCCTCATTCACTTTCATTTGGCCTATGGGAAATAATGTATTCTTTTGGCTTGCTTCCTGGAAGGTCACTGTGGATTGACTGTATCCCTCCATGAAGATAGCAGTTTTTGCCGAGCAGCCCTGTGTATGTCTGGTTTCTGGTAACTGCTCCCTGCTCTCCTCCTTCAGGTCTACAATCTCACTGTCTTTTATAGTTTTCCTAGAGCTCTTAGAGTAAACCCTTCTCTCTCCTTTATATGTGTTCTCTAATATCCCAGCTTGTGTGCCACCTGTTTCCTGCTGGAACCCAAACTATCACAAACATTATATGCACTGTATTGTCTTCCTAAAAACCTGAACAGTTCTAAATTCTGAACTCTTTCTTGTCCCAGGGGTTTCAGATGAGGGATTGTGGGATCTGTGCCAAGTTCATAGATGTATTGTACTAATTGTGGTATTCAAATGGTATTCAGTACAGTGCCCAGCATATAGTAAGCATTGGGTAAATAGTAGCCAGGATTGACGTAAGAATAGCAACTGTGTTGTTAATTTTTTATCTGGGAAATCTAAATTTCTTGTATTTAATACTGGAACTTTGGAACTAGCAAGCAATTATAAGAGCAGTATCTTCCTTTACATACTTCTATTACCTTGAATTGGCCTCCCCCCTCCCCCCACTTTTTTGGTTTTCTAGAACTTTCTACCTTCACATATTATTTCAAAACTCATAAAAAATGGAGAAAAGTGGTCTTATTTATAAAATCATCTTAGTACTCATAGATTTTATGTTATGTAGCAATTTCTTGAGAATTTCCAGTTGCTATTTATTTATTTATTTAGTTAGTTTTTAAAAGATTTTATTTATTCATGAGAGCCACAGAGAGAGAGGCAGAGACACAAGTAGAGGGAGAAGCAGGCTCCATGCAGGGAGCCCGACGTGGGACTCGATTCTGGGTCTCCAGGATCATGCCCTGGGCTGAAGGCGGCACTAAACCACTGAGCCACCCGGGCTGCCCTCAAGTTGCAATTTTAATGTTACTCTAGAAACAGGCCCTATCTTTCTGTAACTTTTCTCTTTGGTTTTCGTCTCATGAATAGGACACTTCAATGTTTTCTTGAGTAGCAATTACACACTCTGTTGGCAGTGGAAGCACTTTTTGCTTTTTAAAAGATAATCCTCTGTAATATGCCATGTATGCTTATTGCACCTATGCCTCATATCTATTGAACTTTTAAACTTTGAAAGTTATGTATGTTTGGCTAGTTCTGAAAGCATTTAGGGTTTTCAGGATTGACATCTTTACCATGCTACTAATGTGCTTTTACCTGTATTTAAAAGTAGAACGTTTAAAACATTTCAAGAGTGTGTAGCACAAGTGGCTTTCATTGTGGACAATTGCTTGTAAAGAAACTATTTGGGGTACCCGAATGGCTTGGTCAATTGGGTGTCTGCCTTCATCTCAGGTCATGATCCCAGAGTCCCAGGATCGAACCCCACATCAGTCTCCCTGCTCAGCAGAGAGCCTGCTTCTCCCTCTCCTTCTGTTGCTCCCCCTGCTTTGTGCTCTCTTGCTTGCTGTCTCTGTCAAATAAATCTTAAAAAATAAAAAACTATTTGTAAGCTTCCTGAGAAAGTGGATATGCAAATATACATAAGCAGGCTGTTGTTATGTTAGACTGAAATGTGATACCTTTTAGAATTGTACTTAGCACTTTTCTATGGTAAAATATCAGCCTTTTCATTTTAGAAATCTAATATAGGGAAAATAACACATTTCTCCTTAGTTGCAAAATACATGTTTCAAGAGCAAATGTCTGTCTGAGCAAGTTTGTTTCCTAATTTTTTTTAAAGCATTTTTTGATGATTACATTTTTTTTAAAGATTTTATTTATTTATTCATGAGAGACACACAGAGAGAGAAAGGCGCAGAGACACAGGCAGAGGGAGAAGCAGGTTCCATGCAAGGAGCCCGATGTGGGACTTGATCCTGGGTCTCCAGGATCACACCCCGGGCTGCTGGCGGCGCTAAACCTCTGAGCCACAGGGGCTGCCCTGTTTCCTAATTTTTTAATACTGTAAGTCTGTTATCCAATTTTGGCTTATTGTCATTTATTCTCATTTTTTGTTGCCAATGAAAAAAATAAGTGATTTAGTTTTTGGGTTTTTTTTAAAGATTTTATTTATTCATGAGAGACACAGAGAGGCAGAGACACAGGCAGAGGGAGAAGCAGGCTTCACGCAGGGAGCCCAATGTGGGACTCAATCCCAGGACCCCAGGATCACGCCCTGAGCCAAAGGCAGGTGCTAAACCACTGAGCCACCCAGGGATCCCCGTGATTTAGTTTTTAAGAGAGACTCTGCTTCTGTTTCCTTCCCTTGGATAATTGTATCTCCATCTGCCTTGAGCTTTAAATGTAAGGCTTCATGTGACTAATCAGTTGAATGTGGTTAACATCAGTTTTCACATCTACCTGCTCTTAACCATATACAAGTCTTGTTGATGTTTCTTCAGAAATTTTTTCTGCTTTATCCTCATGTTACAATCCCAGTTTGCAGTTAAATCAGTTGTTGAAGCTGGGATTAGCAAACATTTTTGGTGAAGGAACAAGTAGTAAATATTTTAGGCTTTGCAAGCCAAAGTTTTTCTTGTTCTTTCTATTTTGTGGGGGAAAGGGTTGCTTTGTTTTGAACAGCTCTTTAAAAAAAAAAAAAAATGTAAGAATCATTCTTAGTTTTCAAGCCTTACAAAAACAGGCCACATGTGACATGCAGACAGTATATTGCCAGTGGACCATAGCTTGCTCACCTCTGGTCTAGGCTATTACAACTTCCTAATTGAATTATTTGTCACCAGGATATTACTCCATCCCCTCCATTTTCCACAATACTGCCAGAATTATCACTCTAAAATATGACCAATGTTATTTCCAGATAAAACCTTTTATGTGCTTCTGTTAGCTAAATTTTCATATGTAAGGCATTTATATACCACTTTTGGGATTTTGCCATTTCTTCAAAACTTCTATTATTGTCTCAGTATTTTTTTATTGGCTTCTTTTGGACTTTTTTTCTTAAAGTAAAATTTATATTATTCTATAAATAGGAAATGAGTATTGATTGCTATAACTAGAAAACCAGTAAACAAAAGATAACAGTAAAAAGAAATATAGAATTATTAAATGACTATTTCTTTCCTTTTTTAAAATTTATTCATGAGAGACACAGAGAGAGACACAGAGACATAGGCAGTGGAAGAAGCAGGCTTCCTGCAGGGAGCCTGATACTAGATTCAGTGCCAGGACCCCGGGATCACAACCTGAGCCAAAGGCAGACACTCAACCACTGGAGCCACCCAAGTGCCTCTAAATGCCTGTTTCTTATACCACCCCATCGTATGGTACCATGCTTCAACAAAACCACTGACTTGCAAGATAAAGCCTTTGTTCCTTAGCATCCCATATAAGTCTCTTCATAATCTTTTATACTGCTCATATTAGTTGCAAGGTTGCTGAACTAAAGCAGAAGGTTAAGTAAAAAGCAAGATGCTGGCCTTATTTTGGAAATCTGATGCTGCTGCAATCATTGATGTCATTTTAAGTAAGCCCCATTTTCTTCTGTGCTGTCCTTAGGAAAGGATATTCATGGTACATTGCTGAGGGTATCATCAGAGCTGTTGTCAAGAAGACTATAGGAGCAGGCAGAGACACAAGGTCTACTCAGAAAACTCAGAATGCCAAACGAGCACTCTCTATATTACTCTTACAGTGGTTAAAGAAGTCCTAAAACTATTTGTCTCAATTGGTCATTTAAATTTAATAATAGAAAACTAGCCATCACAAGTGTGTAGTAACATCTGTAGAAGGATGGTCCAGACTTTATATTATAGGCCTAGCCTTGTGCTTCAGCAATACTGGCCATCTTAATATTGACCTTGGATGCCCATCCTTTAAAATAGGGCCAACTCCTACCTTTGATTCAAGACCCATCTCAATAACCTGACCTTTGTCTCTTTAGGCAAGTTTAAAAAAATAATAATAATAGCTTTAGTGAGATAGAATTCATATATTTTAATTTTTACCTTTTTTTTTTTTAAGAGAGCATAAGCATGGGGAGCAGGGAGGAAGAGGGAGAAGCAGGCTCCCCACTGAGCGAGAAGCCCAATGTGGGATTCAATCCCAGGACCCTGGGATCATGACCTGAGCTGAAGGCAGACATTTAACCAACTGAGCCACCCAGGCACCCCTAAAATTTACTTTCTTAAAGTATACAATTCAGTGGTTTTTAGTATATTTACAGAGTTGTGCAGTTATGTCTAAGTTAGGCATTTACCCCCAAAAGAAACCCCATATTCATTAGTTATTCCCTGTTCTGACCACTACCCCCTAGTCCCTGGCATCCATATCCCTATGGATTTGCCTCTTCAAGACATTTCATGTAAGTGGAATCATACAATATATACTATTTTGTGACTGGCTTCTTTTACTTTATACAATTTTTCAAGATTCATGAAGTCGTAGCACATATCATTACTTCATTACTTTTTATAGCTGAGTAATATTCCATTGCACGGACATACCACATTTTGTTAATGTTAACATCTGTTAGTGGATATTGTTTCCCTTTTTTTTTTTTTTTTTTGCTATTATGAATACTACTACAAACATTCATAGCAACATGCCATGTGTAAATTTTTGTCTGGATATATATTTTTTACTTTCTTTGGTATATAAGGAGTAGAATTGCTGGATCATTTGGTAACTTAATGTTAACCTTTTGACGAATTACCGAACTATTTTCCAAAGCAGCATTATTATTTTACATTTCCACCAGCAGTGTACAAAAATTTAAATTTCTCCACAACTTCATCCAACATTTGTTCTCCTCTGCCTTTGTAGGCAAATTTTGGTTAAAATGCCTCCTTACTAAACCATTGCATATTCTATTACTATTTAACAATGACCATGTTAGAATATAATTTTTCCTTTTTTAAAAAATTGAGATATAATTGACATATAACATTATATTAGTTTCAGGTATACAACAAAATGATTTAGTATTTATATGTATATTGCAAAATGATTACCACAGTAAGTCCAGTTAAAATTTATCACTTTGCGGGATCCCTGGGTGGCGCAGCGGTTTAGCGCCTGCCTTTGGCCCAGGGCGCGATCCTGGAGACCCAGGATCGAATCCCACATCGGGCTCTCAGTGCATGGAGCCTGCTTCTCCCTCTGCCTATGTCTCTGCCTCTCTCTCTCTCTCTCTCTCTCTGTGACTATCATAAATAAATAAAAAAATTAAAAAAAAATTTATCACTTTGCATAGTGACAATTTTTTTCTTGTCATGAAAATTTTTAAGATCTACTCTTTTAGCAACTTTCAGATATTCAATACAGTATTATTAATTATGGTCAGCATGCTGTATATTACCTCCCAGAATTACTTATTTTATAACTGAAAATTTGTATCTTTTGATCACGTTCACCTATTTCACCCAACCCCCAGCACCTGCTTCTGGCAACCACTAATTTGTTCTCTGTATCTGTAAGTTTACTTTTTTGTTTTTTTTTAGATTCCACATGTAAATAAAATCATAAGATATTTGGCCTTCTCTTTCTGATTTATTTCTCTTAGCATAATGCCATCAAGGTCCATCCATGTTACAAATGGCAAGATTTACTTCTTTATTATGGCTGAATAATATTCCGTGTGTGTGTGTTTGTGTGTGTGTGTGTGAGAGAGAGACAGAGACAGAGAGAGAGACATTTTCTTAATCTGTTTGTCCATCAGTGGACACTTAGGTTGCTTCCATGTCTTGGCTATTTTATTTTTTAAGATTTATACAGATTAAGATTGAGAGAGAGAGAATATGTGTACATGCCCAGGGGGAGAAGGAGAGACAGAATCCTAAGCAGACTACTTGCTGAGCGTGAAGCCCAGTGTGGGGCTTAATCCCACAACCCTGCGATCATGACCCGAGCTGAAATCAAGAGTCAAACAGTTAATCGACTGAGACACTGGGGTGCCCCTTGGCTATTTTAAATAATGTTGCAGTGAAGCTAAAGGTGCATGGAATATAAATTTTCTGTTTACCTCTTAGACTTTTAGCTCCTAGGTTTCGAAGTCTTTGTCTAGATACAGAGAATCTAGCAGAGTATGTGGCAATTCATAGAACACTTAATAAATCAGCCCAGCTTTTAATTGTTATATATAAAATTCAGTGATAGGGATCCCTGGGTGGCGCAGCAGTTTGGCGCCTGCCTTTGGCCCAGGGCGTGATCCTGGAGACCCGGGATCGAATCCCATGTCTGGCTCCCGGTGCATGGAGCCTGCTTCTCCCTCTGCCTGTGTCTCTGCCTCTCTCTCTCTCTCTCTGTGACTATCATAAATAAATAAAAATTTTAAAAAAATAAATAAAAAAAAAATAAAATTCAGTGATAGAGTTAAGACCAATTGCCAGTTTAAATTATAGACACACATGACTGTAATTTGAAGGAAGACTTGATTTAATAATAGTGATTAGAATTGGAGTTCTGAATTGAGCCAAAAGATTTCTCTAGTGGTTTTGTTTTCTGTGATACTTTATTTATAGAAGTATAGTGACCTTGGATGTTAGTGAAACAAGGCTTTGGTTTACTCATCAAAGATGATTTAGTGATTGATTCTAATAATCTGGTAGTTGTGACTTGACATATACTACACAATAATACGGTCAGTGGCCACAGTCTTTTGCTATGAAAAAAATCAGGTTTTAAAAATTTCATTTGTTTTAGAGAGGGAGTAGAGATGAGTTGGGGGTTGGGGGGTAGAAGGAGATAGAATCTCCAGCCGACTCCATGGGGGAGGACAGAGCCTAATGCGGGGCTCGATCTCATGACCCTGAGATTGTGACCTGAGCTGAAATCAAAAGTAGAACAGTTAACTGTCTGAGCCACCCAGGCACCCCACCAGTTGTTGTTTTTAATGAATTGTGGTTCACCTCTTTTAGTGGAAGTATATGATCCTTGAAATAATCCTAAGATGTCTTAAAAAGGTTTGATTATATAAAACAACATAGAAAATTTCTAAAACAGCATCTAAGAATAAATAGATCCAAGTGACTATTATTCCTTTCAGAAGAGTCACTGTTAGAGGTGATGTATGTCAAATCCTGCTGCCTTTGAGCACAACATTTAAGGGAAACAATTTTTGGAAGGACTGTCAAAGTCTAAAGCATGTTCTATTTAGATACGGTAGGAAAATCTTCGTACTTGAAATTTTTTTGATAAACAAGACAAAATGTCAAGCTTAGTAATAATAGTTTTTGTTTAAAATGAATTTTTTCTTAGTGACTTACAAATGACTCTTAGTAATATTTGTATCATGTGTGATATTCATGTTAAAAATTAAAATTTGCTTATAGTCAACTCATAATTAATATATGAAGATGTTTTACTAGTTTCAGGTGACCCCTTGGTGCTTTGATTAATTTAAATGTGCTTAACAGAAACTTTACTGTGTCTCTTAAGTTCATACTTCATGTCCTACAGCTTTTATTGTTTTTTTAGAGTCAGGGCAAGAGACTTAAAGCACTTCATCCAAGTATATACTTTGTTAAAACAAGAAAGATTTCATGTAGTCATTGTAGAAAAGCCATACCATGAGGAAATACTAGAACTTACCAATAGATGACATTCTTTTGAAACATTGCTTATTTGTCATCTGCTTGAGGAGACATGGTGGAGTATCTGTTCGCTAAGTAATGGAACCGGTAAATGGATGTGGCTGTGCCCCAGTTACTCTTTCTTACATTGCAAAGTGCCTTACATGCACAAGCGGTCACTGAGGCTTTGTTTGGCAAATGAGGGCCTTCCCTGTAGTTATTGTAGTGATGGCATCTTTGTGTTCTTTTACTGTTTTGTTTTTTTCTATCTCAATGAAAAGCCATTAATCTTAGTTTTTTGTTGAGGCAAGGACCACCATTCTGTTGACAGCCATTTCAGTTCCTTCAGTTCCCAGAAGTGTTAAGTTTGTTTAAATGGTGACTATGGGCAACTAAGTAACAAAGTGAAAAACTACGTTTCCTGGTATTGAATATTTCATCAGATTTATGTGCTACTTGCCTTTGAGATACCTATGTGAATTATTCAGGTATCTGATTTTATTACTGCCAAATTGTACTTTCTATGGGACAAATAAGTGACAGACCTTGTAAACTAGTTATTTGAAGTGTAAATACATATATGGATTCAGTCATTTCCATTTTTGATCTTAGTAATTACCCAAGAATCTCTTAAACAAGGGAGAACAGTAATCTTTAAAATATTTATGTAGCTTTAATAAACATGATTTAATGTATTCCTAAAAATACCCATGTAGGATACATGGTCTTGACTAGATTTTTACCAGAAGATACATTGAATCACTTGCCCAAGATAACAACTTAGGCGGTAGGTGAGAAAACCTTCTCATGCTCTTCCTGTTAAACCACCATGTACACTTAGAACTGTTTTGTTCAGAAAAGAACTATGTAGTTTGTTCTTTTTACTGTGTGTGTATATGTGTTTAGTTTTTGTGCTTTGATCTCAACAGTAGCTACTACCAAATTCATAATACCAAGCCACAGTATTATGATTATTAAAATAAATGGATGTATTGAGCATATGTTTCCACTAGTTCCTAAACATGTTTAATGGAGTTGGGGCTTTGAGCCAAAATGGCTTTTTTTTTTTTTTTTAAGTTAAGCTTCTTTAAAACCTCACTTTGCACAACACTTTCCAAAGCGTGAAGCAAACTAATCTGCTTAATACATTAACATTGAGGTGGCATTTGTTTCTGTTTCCCTGACTGGTTTCCCTTAAGCAGTCTACTGGTACTAAGTTGTTCACAGGTATCAGAATTAACCTTTCTCTGAATTGTTCCATAAGTAACTCACACTGCCCAGAGCTAATTTCTAAGTAGCCGCCTAGCCAAATCTTCTTTTATTCTTTAAGAAAAAAAAAAAAGATTTTATTTATTTATTTTAGAGAGAGAGAGTGGAGTGTGGGGGGGTGGTTGCAGAGGGAGAGGGGAAAGCATCTCGAGCAGACTCCCCGCTGAGCCTGAAGTCCAGCATAAGGCTTGATCCCACAGCCCTGAGATCATGACCTAAGCGACAACCAGGAGTCAGGCTTACACAGACTGAGCCACCCAGGTGTCCCTTCTTTCATTTGTAACTTTTCTTAGATCTCTCCTTTTTGTGGACTCTGAAGCTATTACTTTGACCTAATGGAAGAAACAGACTGTAGAATAAGACTTTCAAAGGTTTGACTTGGTCTGTCTTAAGTAGGTCATTGGTAGCCTACCAGTTATATACCTTTGATCTGTGTTAATTCATTCTCTTATTTATAAATTCAGGTCAAATGGTCAAAAAAACTCCTAAAAGGGTGTAATATCGAAACTGAAATCAAAAAGGTTAATAAGAGTTTGCCAGGGGAAGAAGAGGGAAAGTAATATATCACAGAGGACATGCAGTATCTTTGAAAGCTGGGTGGCAAGAGAGAATATGGTCAACCAGAGGGACAGATATTTTGCTTGAACTATACAGTGATGGAGCTGGAAAATTTTGAAGATGCTACTTACTGTAAAGAGAGGCAAGGGCCTGACCATAAGTAAACCATATTAAGAGTTTAGATTGGGACGCCTGGGTGGCTCAGTGCTTAAGCATCTGCCTTCAGCTCAGGGTGTGATTCTGGAGTCCCGGGATCAAGTCCCACATTGGGCTCCCTGTGGGGAGTCTGCTTCTCCCTCTGCGTATGTCTCTGCCTCTCTCTGTGTGTCTCTCATAAATAAATAAATAAATAAATAAATAAATAAATAAATAAATAAATAAATAAATAAATAAAATCTTTAAAAAATAAAGTTTAGATTGTATTCTGAGATTTGGGAAATTATTGAATGTTTGGGGGGTTTTATTTGTTTAAAAGAGAGAAAAGAGCTTGTCTGGTTAGATTTGTTGGGGGAACAATCCTGATAGCAACTGACCACATGGAGCTAAAGTTAACTAATACAGTATGTTGGCCTACCAGCAAGCAGCCTACTTTGGAGATACTACAGGTTCAGTTCCAGACCACAGCAATGAAGCAGATATCACAGTAAAGTGAATCAAATGAATTTTTTAGTTTCCCAGTGAATGTAAAAGTTATGCTTACTCTGTACTGTAGTCTGTTAGTTGAGGAATAGCATATCTAAAATAAAAATGTACATACCTTTATTGAAGGTACTTGATGCTAAAAATGATTTGAGCTTTCATTATTTGAGCTTTCATTTGAGTTTTCAGCAAGTTGTAATCTTTTTGCTGGTGAAAGTCCCTGACTTGGTGTTGATGGCTGCTGACTGGTCAGGGTGCTGGTTGTTGAAGCTGAGGTGGCCTTGGCAATTTCTTAAAACAAGGCCACAATGAAGTTTGATGCATCAGTTGACTTTCTTTAAGGAATGATTTCTCCGTAGCCTGTGATGCTGTTCAGTAACATTTTACCCATGGTAGAATTTCTTTCAGAGTTGGAGTCAGTCCTCTGAAACCCTGCTGTTGGTTTATCAACTACGTGTATGTCATATTCTAAATTCTTTGTTGTTCAGCTGTTTTCTCAGCATCTTTACCAGGTAGAGATTCCAACTCAAGAAACCATTTTCTTTGTTCATCCATAAGAAGCAACTCCTCATCTGTTCAGGTTTTATCATAAGATTTCAGCAATTCAGTCACATCTTTAGGATTCACCTCTAGTCCAATCCTAATTTTCTTGTTATTTTGCCATATACAATACTTCTTTCACTTTAAAACCCCTAAAGTCATCCATGAAGGTTGAAATCACTTCTTCCAAAATTCCTGTTCCTCTTGATATTTTGACCTCTTTCCATGAATCACAAATGTTTTTAATGGCAGCGTCTAGAATGGTGTCTCCTTTCTCCAGAAGTTTTTAGTTCACTTTGTCCAGTTCCATTGGAGGAATCTGTGGCAGCTGTAGCCTTAAGAAATGTACGCGTTAAGTAAGATCTGAAGGCCACGATTACTTCTTGAGCCATAGGCTACAGAATGGATGTTGTATTGTCAGACATGAAAACAACATTACTCTCTTTGTCCATCTCCACCACAACTGTTGCGTTGTGACCAGGTGCGTTGTCAGCAAGCAGTCATATTTTGAAAGGAATCTATTTTTCTGAGTAGCAGGTCTCAACAGTGGGCTTAAAATATTCAGTAAAACTATGTTGTAAACAGATGTGCTGATATTCAGGCTTTGTTGTTCCATTTGTAGAGCACAGACAGAGTAGATTTAGCATAATTCTTAAATGCTTAAGATTCGGGATTATAAATGAGCATTGGCTTCAACTTAAAGTCACCAGCTGCATTAGCCCCTAACAAGAGAGTCAGCCTGTCCTTTGAAGCCAATCACTGACTTCTCTCTAGTTATGAAAGTCCTAGATGGCGGCATCTTCCAATAGGAGGCTATTGGGTGTAGCCACCTTCATGAATGATCTTAGCTAGATTTCCTGGAGAACTTGCTGCAGCTCCTGCCCCAGCACTTCCTGCTTTGCCTTGTACTTTTCTGTTAAGAAAATGTCTTCTTGGGACAGCCCCGGTGGCGTAGCAGTTTAGCGCCGCCTGCAGCCCAGGGCGTGATTCTGGAGACCCTGGATAGAGTCCCACGTCGGGCTCTCTGCATGGAGCCTGCTTCTCCTCTGCCTGTGTCTCTGCCTCTCTCTCTCTCTCTCTGCATCTTAAAATGCAGAATAAATGAATAAATGAATAAAATCTTTAAAAAAAAATGGCTTCTTTTCCTAAGCCTCATGAGCTAACCTCTGCCGGCTTCACACTTTTCTTCTGCAGCTTCCTTACCTCTCTCAACCTTCATAGAACTGAAGAGAGTTGGGGCCTTGCTTTAGATTAGGCTTCGGCTTAAGGGAATGTTGTGGCTCGTTTGGTCTTCTGCTCAGATCCCTAAACAGCAATAAGGCAGTTTTGCTCTCTTATAATTTGTGTGTTCACTGGAGTAGCTTCTAGAACTTTTCCTTTGCATTCACAATCTGGCTAGCTGTTTGGCACAAAAGGCCTATCTTTCGGCCTATCTTGGCTTTCCACACACCTTCCTCACTAAGCTTGGTCATTGCTAATTTTTGAATTTTTTTTTTTAAGATTTATTTCTTTATTTTAGAGCGAGAGTGAGAGAGCATGAGCAGGGGGAGGAGCAGAAGAAAAGTATGTCAAGCAGATTCCCCACTGAGCACAGAGCCCAGTGCTGGGCTTGATTTCACAGTCGTGAGATCTGACTTGAGCTGAAATCAAGTCAGTTGCTTAACTGACTGAGCCACACATGTGCCCCTAGCTTTTGATTTAAAGTGAGACCTCTCCCTCTCTCTCTCTCTCTCTCTCTCTCTGTGTGTGTGTGTGTCTCTCATGAATAAATAAATTAAAATCTTAAAAAAATAAAAAATAAAGTGAGAGGTATACAACTCTTCCTTTCACTTGGAAGCCATTGTATGGTCATTAATTGCCCTAATTTCAATATTATTGTGTCTCAGGGAGTAGAGAGGCTATAGGGGAGAAGGAGAGACATGCAGTGGGAGGTGGAGGACAGCTGGTTGGTAGAGGGGTCAGAACACACACGTTTATGTATTAGTTCACCATCTTGTATGGGTACAGTTGTTGGTACCTCCAATTACAGTAATAGTACGAAATGTCACTGATCACAGATCACCATAACAAATATAATAATAATGAAAACGTTTGAAATATTGGGAGAGTTACCTAAATGTGAGAGAGACGAAGTGAGCAAGCGCTGTAGGAAAAATGGCACAAATAGACTTAGTGCAGGGAGGCAACAAACCTTCAATTTGTAGAAAATGCTCCATCTACAAAGCACAGTAAAGGGAAACCCAATAAAATGAGGTATGCCTATATTTGTGCTTCCTAGAAGTTTGATATTTTTCCATCCCTGATCTTTACTTCATGATATCCTCTAGTTTGTTGACCACTTCTACCTATTCACCGTTCATTTTTCTTCATCTTTTCCTGCTCAATGTGGATCTCTTGGACAGCTATTTCAGTAGTTCTTAGATCTCTTGTATTTTTCAAGGACAAAGTAGGTAATAAAACATACTTGGTATACAGTATCAGCATTTTGTTTATTTCTCTTTTTTTTGTTTTTAATACATAGCTCTATATTTATATTTATATCCTATGATTTTCCCTTATTTTTCTAGTTTTTGCATTTCTCACATTTCAAACTTTAAAAAACTCTTCATAAAAATTTTTATTAGACACATGATATTCTGGTCAGTGGATCATGATTTACTTTACCTCATGTCCTAATGGTAGATACTTAGCATCGTTTACATTTTTTTGCTGTTAGAAAGAATTTACCTAGAGTTTACTAGGTTATAGGTTAAAGTACTTTAGGTTTTTGATCACTGCTGTGTTGGGAGGCCCATAGCAGGTATGTTAAGAATATGCATATTATACCATAATAGATATTTACTCAAAACAAAAACATTAACTTGAAAAGAAATATGCACCTCTATGTTTATTGTAGCATTATTTACAAAGCCTATGTGGAAGCAACCCAAGTGTCCATTGATAGATGAATGAATAAAGAAAATATGTGTGTGCATACACACACACACACACATACACACACAATGGAATATTACTCAGCCATTAAGAAGAATGAAATCTTGCTATTTCTGACAACCGGATGGACCTAGAGGGTATTATTTTAAGTGAAACAAACCAGACAGAGAAAGACAGATACCATATGATTTCATGATGTGGAATCTAAAAAATAGAATAAACATAGTAACAGACTCAGATACAGAGAACAAAACTGGTGGTTGCCAGAGGGGAGGTTAGTGAGGGGTAAGTAAGGTAGGTAAAAGGGATTAAGAGGTATAAACTTTCAGTTATAAAATAAGTCATGGAGATACAAAGTACAGCATAGGAGATAAAGTTAATAATATAATAACACTGTATGGTGTCTATACTTATTATGAGGAGTATTGAGTAATGTATAGAATTATTGAATCACTGTGTTATATACCTGAAACTAATATAACATTGTCAGCTATACTTCAGTCTATAAAGGTGGGAGAGTGGGATAGAAGGAAAAGAAAGAATATACAGATTATGACCTGCTGAACGAGGACGCACAAACCACCTACACAGAATTGGCAGGCAACTCTCTCGGCCTCTGAGCTTCCATTTTGGGGAAGTGAAAACCTTGGGGTGGTTTTGATTTGATTTGTTTCAGTACGCTCACTCAAAATAAAGTCACAAGATGTATTACTTATGGATTGCAGAACTGGGGGAGGGGTGCACAGTGAGCTGGAGGAAGGGCAGTCTTCTGTCCCAGGCTACCAGCAAGCAGAAGATAGAACACGAGATAGCAAGCATCTGTTACTTACAAGGTGGTTGAGGTAACAGTCACTAGTTTTTCATGGGTTCAACTCTAAGCAATTATTTAAAAATGTGCCCCAGGAAAAGCAAAGCAGGAATTCGTGATGGAAATCCTAAGCTCAGGTCCTAAATGTCCAGACTGTGGATTTGTGCAGGGTTATCATACTGCAAAATGCCTAGGTAGCAACTCAAAATAGCTAGTTTCTCATCACAATTGGGAATTGCTGTCCAAAGGAGTTGTACCGGTATGTGAATGTAACTATTTCATGATGTCTTTCCCAGCCTTAACTTTTATTTCTTAAAAATTGCTTGCCAAATTACTAATGAGAGTGGTATCATACTTTATTTTTATTTCTTGAGTATTATGTGGTAGGCCACATTCCCAGATACTTAATAATCACCAAACTTCCTGACTTTTAAGTGTTCTGTTGATGTCCTTTTGGACACTTATCCATTAGGAATCTAAATATTTTTCTTACCAATTTTGTGAGCTTTTGATTAACAATCTCCTATGTGGTATTCCTCTTTGAATATCTTTATTAAACTCATTGTTTCAATATAAAGAAATGTGGGAGTTTTGTATAGGCAAATCTGTTGTTTTCTTTGTGGTTTTTTAAATCTCTAATTAAAAAAAAAAGTCACCCAGAGATTTATAAATAAGTGTAAATTCTTCTGATGGTTTTAAGAGTTCCTTTTTTTAATGTTGTCTTTTTCAGTTCACTATGTAGGTGTATCATATGAAGTGAGTGTTAAATTGAGCTGTTTTCCAATTTCCCCAGCATTCTTTATTGAGTCTTAACTCTTGCCTTTTGATGTGTGATATTTTTATCCTTCTCAAGTTAATAACATTTGAGAATTTACTCTGTATGCACTGTTCTGAGCACATTGCATGAATTATCTCATTTGTCTTTACTCCTCACAGCCACCCTGTAAGGAAATGGAGGTACATAGAATGCTTCTGTGCACTGTGCTCTGATTGTACTTTCATTTCTATACCATGGCTATCTTTCTATGTTTATGTCTTAATTATTAGACCTGAGATATGTTTTCCTCTAGAGAAAGTGTAAGATACCTCTACTATTTCTTTTTTTTTCTATATATTTATTTCTTTTTCCAGATGAATTTAAGCACATCATGTCATGTTCCAAAAAGAATCTCATTGGAATATTTGTCAGAGGTGGTTTAATCCATGAATTATCTGGAAATAATCACATCTTTGCAGTCAGTATCAGTCAAGATGTGTCTCCTGTACTTAGTCTTGACACCTGGTGCATTCCAGGTGCTGAATATATGTCTATTGAGTGAAAGGATAGATGACTGGCAAAATCTTTGTTTATTGTCTCCATCAAGTCTCGGTTAATACCTCTCGCTAATGTTTTTTAGCATTTCCCCATCTGGTCCTGCACATTTCATGTAAGTGTTATTTCTTGGCATTGTATATTTTATTTGTTGTTGCTGCCATGAGCAGTATCTTTTTCCTGGAGTTTTCTAATTACCTGTTGCCAGCATATGAGAAAATAATTTGTGGTTCCATAATTTTCTCATTAGTTATTTAAGGTTATTCTTTTGAAGACATTCCTGAGGAATCCTTTGGATAGGCAGTTATTTCAGTGTGTTAATAATAATTTTGTTTTTTATTTCTGTATAATTGTATCTGTCATTCCTATTTTAGAATTTCCCAAATAATGTTGAAAAGATTGATGGTAATGGGCATTGTTGTTTTGATGCTGATTTTAATAGAAATATAACTTTTCACTTTTAACCATGATGTTGGCTGGTGGTTTGCAGTGCATGGTATCCTTGTTTATCTAGTCCTGAATATTATTCCTTGTGAAATACATTTTAACGAAAGATTTGGGGTTGACTTTCATCTGACGTTTTTGATGTCAGCTGTTTTTGTTGCTGCTCCAGAGCATTGTTATGGAAGATTATTGAGTAGCACAAACTTGTGATCTTTTAGTTGAGCTAAAGAAGACATCTTTTCATTCTGTTGTGATAATGAGTGTTTCTCTGCTTTCTTCTGGTTGGCTCCCTGTTCCACTAATATCTGAACCTGAATTCTGGAGGGTAGAAGAGCAGAGACTGCAGCACACACACCTGTTGCTGTTAGGGTGTAGAGCTTGAGAATTTCTACATGCATGAATTTCTCAAAGCATTGGGCTTGGATATATACACATGGTGATAATCGTAACAGCAGCAGCAGCAGCAGTGACATCACCCCATCTAGAAAGTGTGGGGCCACAACACTGTGTTAAGGCTCTCTGTGAATTATACCATTTGGTCCTCAAGAAAAACACTACAAGTAAGTTAGGCCAGCTCATTTTAGACTTGAGGGAACTGTGACCTAGAGAAGTGGTGGTTTGTTCAGCATTGTACAGCTGAGAAGTAACAGAGGCAGGATTTAGGCCTGGAACCTTAGACACCAGAGCATATACTTTTCACTGATACTTTATCCCTTGTTACTTTGTATTTGTGCTCTTATTTGGATCCTTTTGACTGGTGAGAAACAAAAGTTACTATAAAATAGAACCATCCACCCCCCAGCCTCCCCCCCCCCCCCCAAAAAAAATAGAACCAGGCCTTAGGGGTAGATGGATGGAGGATACAGAGCTTATGAGCTTGGGGGGACTAATGTATTTTGAAATGTATATGGAGCCCAAGAATACAGTTATTGTCTTAATGGTAAATAATGAATCTTCCTCCATTAATAATGATAAGAACACAATTTTCTTAGAAGGAGGTTTGTCTAATTACTTTAAGGCTAGGTAATAATTTATTTCTAAGGACTTAGAGTCTGTGTAGTTGACATGCTTTGTACTTGTAAATTTAGTGAGTTTTTTCCTCTCCATTTTGCAGACAAGTCGGTAAGATTGGCATAATCCGTAGGTGCTACTAATGCTATAATCCGTAATTTCCTCTTCTCGTCACTCTCTCCCATAGTATTCCTAAAACAGCATTGTATTTGTGGCACCCTCAGAGTGAAAGACACTTACTTGTTGTGAAACTCAGGATATGTGTTTTTTGAAACAAGACACAAGTTTGTGGTAGAGTAGGAAATATCTAAGCAATTAGCCTTCATCATCTCTGGTGAAGAAACTAGATCAGTGATTGAGAGGGAGCAGGAACAGCTTGCCCATTTGGAAAGGTACTGAATTTTAAAATCATAGGACTTTTTCAAATAACCCCATTTCTTCATGATTAAATTCCCTAACCCAGTGAGTTGGGTTTGCTGGGGCAGAGAAATGTTCAAGAGCCACTGTACTACTAGTCAGCACAGGCAAGGAATAGCTTTTTATCGAAGCTTAACAGTAATTTTTCTGTAACACTAGTCCTTTTAAAAAATAAAAATAAAAAGAGCACATTAGAAGGTTATTACTTTTCTCCCTCTCTGAATAGAAATGTTCCTAGCCTGGAAAGAAGTCTTATCTTATTTTAAAATTTCTTAGGAGGGAGCCTCAAAGTTTCTTTCTGGACTCTTTCCCAACTCAAGGAATTGCCTGAAATAGTCTTCCTTGTGTCTCACGAATTAAAAACCTCATTTTTGGCCCACCTGCTTCAGTTATGGTCTCTTGCATTTTAATCTAGCCTTGTATCAGGGCTTCTTTTTCTGACTCTTGGCTATTACTTATGTTTGTCTCTAATTCATAAAGTGGTGTACTTGTGTATTTGTAGAAATTCGCCATTTTCTTCTAATTGTGTCCCAGTGCAGTTTGATGTGGAGTATTAAGATCTGTCTTATACACCAGCCTTAGTCCTATTGTGTGTTTTACTGGGTTCCTCACCTGGTTGTAGCATCAGATGAATCCCATCCTTTTTTCCCTTTCTCTTTGCCTTTTCCTGTGCCCATGTTTCTTAGACCCTCAGGATTTTATCCTGAAACTAATCTTATTTTTAATTTAAGTAAAATCAGATTCTGACATCTGATGTGCAAAAGATAAATTTCCCTCTCTTGAATGTAGAAGACTTAATTTTGTAAATATTGAAATTTTCCATTAATAAGTGGTCTGTTAAATATGCACTAAAACTGTTCCTTTATATATCTTTAAAGCCAAACTTTTTATTGTTTTTAATACTTTTCTTAAATGCAAAAAGGAAAGCCATTAGACTTTCCTTATTAAAATGCAAAGCCTAGTGTCTTCTAGCTTTTTGAAGAGCTTTTGTCCATTATATAATCTGTAAAGTAGCCAAGAGTTCCTCAGAAGCAGGACATCATTCAGATTTGAAACAATTATGGCTTGTGTCTAAAATAATGATGTGGCATAACCATTCATAGGTGGCAACCACAGTTTTACTTTAATTGGCAAAATCCTTGGATACTTCCAACATTTCATTTACCATAAAGACTTTACCAAGGTACCCTAGAACAGAAATGGTTAGGTTGTTTTGGTTCTACTAAATAGATAAAGCTGGTATGACTAGAAAACCAAATGACACAGTTACGAGCATAGACCTTTTATTTATTTTTTTCCCCGGGTGTTTGACAGTGTAAACATACATAAAATACATATTAAAGTTTAGATGCTTTATATTTTGTGCAATAAATTGAAGCCTTAAAAAGAAAACATTTCATTAAAAAGAAAGAAACTCATTAGTTTTACTTAATTAAGACAATAAAATAGCAGCAAGTACCAAGACATTGTGCACTTCTTTTATTTAAGACAAGTTACTTCATTTACATCAGAGTCAGAAATGTAAGACTGACTTTCTTGAATACTTATATAGCTTGAATCACTGGTTAGATAGGGGCATATTTTCCCAACTATACATCAGGGAGGAGTTCTTTCATTAGTTTCAAAAAATGCAGACCCTCAAACAGCCAGCATGACCACAGCATTGAGCATTAAGAGAAATGAAGCATTTACTTTCCACGCACTTGCCACAGAAGGTAAGCGAGTCTTTACATTTGTGGTTGTCTCTTCCCTCCGTAAGTTAAGGGTTGTGCTTTGTTGAGGCATTTCAGAGAAGTTATTTGGCATGCCACTAGTAATACTTAGGGTCATGGGTGTTGGGGATGATTTTGTTGAGCTAGTGAGGCTTGTGTTTGTAACCATTCCATCTTGGAGATGAATAGTTAGAGTTGCAGCTGCTGCTTCGTGTGAATTGATGGTTTCTATGGATGTCTCTTCTGGGTAGGGCACAAAAGCCTTGTCAGTGCTAGCAAAGGTGGTGTCTTTGCTTAGAGTGGCACCAAACGTTGTTTCCTTTGTTCGATATTGTTTGGGTGTTTTGGTCACTTTGGGTTGAGTTACCATACTCAGAGAGTTAATGGTGTCCACTGTCTGCATCCCACTTACAGTGAACAAGCTTGAGGTAAATCCAGAAGGTGTGGGATATATGTTATGTTCCTTCAAAGATGATATTTGGCTAGAACAGGGAGTCCCTATCACATGGGCTTTTGTTTCCATCATCCACTTCAGTAAGTAAGTGATGTTTTGTTTGTGGTCACATGACCACCTGTTATTGTAAAGGGTTATCTCTTGCAACTGAAAGAGTTGGTCAAAAGCTTGATCTGGGATGAATGTGAACTTATTATTGTGCAGGTAAAGATGTGTGAGATTTGTCAGGTTTGTTAATGTTCCTGGAAGGATTTGTGTCAAGGAATTGTTAGACAGGTCCACGATATGTAGTTTGGAGGGCATATTGGTTGGAACTGTCCAAAGTTTGTTACTACTGAGGTTGAGAACCTCAAGACTTCTTAGTGTATTTTTAATGAGGACAACCTTTTCCAGCATATTCTTAGAAACATCCAGATATTTAAGGTTCCACTGATAAGCAGTATCAGATTTGTCAAGCAGTTTAATGTTGTTGTTAGCAGCAGACATGTTCCAGAGGGACCGAGGTAACTGAGCAGGCAGGCTTTCGAGCCTGTTGTTTGAAATGTCCAGGGTCCTCAGATTGGTGTATTGGGTTAACTGGTTATGAAGATCAGTAAAATGGTTATAAGACAGATTTAAATGAATAATATTCTCTTGCAGTCCAGATGGTAATGTAGTCAAGTTTCTGCCTGAACAGTCCACATGCCTGTGCCTCTCTGTGCATATACATTGGAGAGGACAAATGCATAAAATACCAGGTGTGAGAAACAGAAGGATGAACAAGCTGGGAGACATTTTCAATATCTGATATTCCATCAAAGCCTGGAAACAAACAGATACACCCTTCTTTTAATATGCAAACACAATTAGGCATCTGCCTGGGTCAGTTAGCATTAGGCAAAATTTTCAATAAACCTCCTTGTTGTTGAGTCTTTTTATAATTGTTCCAGTGATTAAACTAACAAAGCTCCCCTTCATTTAGAGTCCAAATGCTTAATCCTTCAATTGGGGCTATGTGGTAGAGAGAGACTCTCTCCCCCTACTTGTTTCTGAATTTTCTCCCTCCTCTTCTCCTTCTTTTACCATGGTCTTTCTTATTTATCTTCCCAGAACCTTAACATTACAAAATGGCATTCTCTGCAAATAAAGAATCCAAATCTTAAGCTATTACTATTTTTGATAATATCCTTTCTTACTCAGATAGGAAAAAATGGCTGTCGAGTCTGTTCTGTTGTTTCTTTTTTTTAATCTCTGCAGTAATGTTATAGTCAATATGTGTGTAGAGTAAGATTTTATTTAGATATTAAAACAATACTTTGAAATTCACCTCTGTCTTTTTAGGATAAATATATCCTTGCAAAGCATTTTAAGGCACTTGAAAAATTCAGACCAACAGCATACCCTTAAACCTCACAGTTTATAGTGATTTTTTTCTGTATATTTCAGTGCCGATGCTAAAAGAAAGCAATGTGGACATTCACAAAGTGAATGAATATTAAAAAGAAACCCCTTTACTGACACTGCAGCAAATTTCTGGTGCATGCACTTGCTTCTGAATATATATTCAGTCTTCACATTGACTTTTTCTTTTAAAAAAAGGGGGAAAAAATCCCAAAGTCAATCTTTTACTGATCTAAATAACAGCTTACCATAGTGTCGTCTTCAGCAGCATCTCATTTTCTCCGAAACTTAAGCTTAAAGGTCGCCTTGTTCTGGAGAGTGGGAACCGCTTCTGGCTGTGGGCTGTGCTTGCCTGCTCAGCTGCATTGTGTTGCTGTGAGCTGAAGCTCTGCAACCACCTGATCAGTACCACATAGGAGGACTGCAGAGCTGTCATTGGTGCTGACTCAAATTTATTGCAAGAGGTGCACACGCAACAAAATGGACCCCCCAATTTTTTTTTTTTTTTTTAGTTTACAGCATTGAGCATATCTATATATTTCCAATTTGTTATAGGATATAGTGCCTCATGCACGTTAGACCTGGCTGTCACTCATTTTTGTATGTTTGTCTGAGCTCATGTTCCACGTTCGAACATTGCCTCATGAAGAATTTGTGGTTCTTTTTAAAGCTTCTGCTCCTCATCCTTTTTACACATTGAAGAATGTTGAAAATGAATTTGACCTTCCCCGTGGATGGTTTTCTAAGATGTTAATGGAACTATTTTTAACTCCTGCCTTTTCATGTTCTTCTAAAATGGTTCGATTGTCATGTCACTTTTTAAAGTAACATAATACAGTCTGTCTCATTTCCATGTGTTCCCCCAACATGGTGATTATTATGTGTAATCAGCTTTTCAAACTTATCAACCACTTAAATCTTCATCTTCTTTTTCAGAAGTACTGAAGTACTTCCAAATGGTTTTTTGTCTTTATCTTTCCAATACAAAGGATCATTTAACCCAGACTACACACAAGCAAGGCTACAGTTTTAAATGAGCATCATATGCTTTTCATTAAATTCATGATGTCAAATATGATTTATGTTTTTTAGGTGAAGGATTATTTTTCTCCATGCAATTTACTTTGTTCAGTGAGTGGGTATACATATTTTCATCTTCTGAGACCTCTTTGATACTATAGGAGTGACCATTTACTTGATTTTATGTTTTAAAAATAATAGTATCAGGGGATCCCTGGGTGGCTCAGCGGTTTAGCACCTGCCTTTGGGCCAGGGCGCGATCCTGGAGTCCTGGGATCGAGTCCTGCGTCGGCTCTCGGCATGGAGCCTGCTTCTCCCTCCTGTGTCTCTGCCTCTCTCTCTCTCTCTCTCTATCATAAGTAAATAAATCTTAAAAAAAAAAAAATAGCATCAATTGTAGGTGATTTCTTCAGAGTGTTTCACAGTTTGTCTTATTGAGAAAGCAATTAAGGGACACCTGGATGGCTCAGCGGTTGAGCATCTGCCTTTGGCTCAGGTTATAAACCTGGAGTCCCAGGATCAAGTCCGGTATTGGGCTCCCTGCATGGAGCCTGCTTCTCCCTCTGCCTATGCCTTTGCCTCTCCTTCTCTGTGTCTCTCATAAATAAATAAAATATTTTTTTTAAAAATGCAGAGTTTTAAAATTGCATGAAATAATGTCATTGGCAAAATTTTGGTCATGAATTTTATAACGTGACCATATTTTGTAATAGCTTCTGCCTCACTTTCTGGTGGATTGATTGACTAACTAATCTGTTAAAACTCAAATCTAATTTCCAGAACAACCAGTTTACCTTAGAAAAACTAAGCAAATAAAGCCATGGCATTTTCATTACCAAATTTTTACTATTTAAAAAACTAGCAATTGTTAGTACATTCCATGTAAAGAAAATCTCCTTATGCTTTTTTGTTAATCCTTTGTTTTTCTCTAAATTATATTTGCCATTATTTTGCCCTAAGTTTTACCCTAAATAGAATTTATTGTATTAAAATTTCAAGTTTATTTTCTTAGAAAAGAAACTATACTTTAAGAGTCACCTTTTGTGACTAAAATTAATATTCCTCGAAAAATATCTACATTTTAAAAGTCTGCAGTGTTAGAAAATTATTATTGATTAGGTGCTTTATTCCCACTTTATTTTGAGAGGTCAGTCTTGGACTCTTAATAAGATTCTTTCTATGGATTTCAGAAACCAGTCATCAATCTTAGTGCTTAAAAGCAATGTGTTAAAAATACTACATTCAGCAATATTGTTGTAGAAATAGGGAATAATTGTTTGGACATTTAGATTTCTTATATTTTAGCTCCTGTTTATACTATTATATTCAGGGAATGTGAGTGAGGGTCAGCTTACCAAACAGTTAATTTAGGAAGTCTCATTACATCAGTGTGGAAATAGAGTTACCTAGTTCCATTATACTTACCAGGACTTTTTTTGAAACCAGGAACTGGTTATTTCAGCAGCTTAAGAATTCAAATGAATTTGGATTTAGGCTTTTTGAGATTAGATCTGCTGTATATAATAGAAAA
The DNA here is from genome assembly GCF_053574225.1 of Canis aureus. Lineage (NCBI taxonomy): Eukaryota > Metazoa > Chordata > Mammalia > Carnivora > Canidae > Canis > Canis aureus. Next base: position 19,615,272 of record NC_135626.1, read on the forward strand.
TTCCAATATGATAGTAGTGACAGGTGTCTTTCATTTCAAGTTTGGGGACATACCAATTGCTTCCTATTCAAAAATTGTTACAAAATTCTCAAAAAAAAATGTTTAAAAAATTGTTACAAAATTGTTACAAAATTTTCAAAACGAAAGGGGAAGCATTTTACTGTATTTGAGTTCTAAAGTTCTGTCCTTAGGCTTTTAGAAATTCTCATGAGATAGGCACCTGAAGGCATGAACCCACCTCAGTGAGTTAATAAGCCTTTGGCTCAGGTCAGGATCCCAGGGTCCTGGAATTAGACCACGTGGCCTCCCTAGCTTATACTCTCTCTCACTATCTCTATCTCTCTCTCAAATAAAATCTTAAAAAGAAATTCTCATGAAATAAGACTATATTAGTATTAGTCAAAAAATAAGAATTCTGTGTAGGCATAACTTTATTACAACTTATTTTAGATATTAGGTATTATTTCAGACACATTGCATTTTAGATGAGTCTGTCAAATCAGGAATTACAGCTATTTAGGCAACTATTGTATTCTAGACTAAGCAGTACATTCATTTACATATTCCATTGTGAAACACACTGTCCTAGGATATATTACCTCAAAATTGTGAAAGGCATAACATTGCCTGCTAGGGAACAACTGTCCTATGGTAATCAACAGTTTGAAAACCCAATCAGTTTGTTTTTTTTTAAATCTGATTCATATTTTTTTTCAAGATTTATTTATTTATTTTAGAGAGAGCACACACAAGCAGGGAGGAGGGGCAGAAGGAGAGAGGCTCCTCACTGAGCAGAGAGCCCGACATGGGGTTCAGTCCCAGGACCCTGAGATCATGACCTGAACCGAAAGCAGACACTTAACTGACTGAGCCACCCAGGTGCCCCCTGATTCCCATTTTATTTTATCTTTTCACTGAGCTTTTTTTTTTTTTAATTTTTTATTTATTTATGATAGTCACACAGAGAGAGAGAGAGAGAGGGGCAGAGACACAGGCAGAGGGAGAAGCAGGCTCCATGCACCAGGAGCCCGATGTGGGATTCGATCCCAGGTCTCCAGGATTGTGCCCTGGGCCAAAGGCAGGCGCCAAACTGCTGCGCCACCCAGGGATCCCTTCACTGAGCTTTTTTATTTTAATTCTGGCATAGTTAACATATATTGTTCTATTAGTTTCAGGTCTACCAAATAGTGATTCCACAATTCTATACATTACTCAGTACTTGTGATATTAAGTGTACAGTTTGTCTTTATTTCTTAAGTTCATAACATTTGTCATGCTTGAGAGTAAAAGTGTTATATTTTCTATTTTTAGTAATATAGTTGGCTATTCAGGCTGCATTTCCTGCTGAAAACAACTAAGCGTACTGAACAAAGTATTTAATAGCATGGACGAACTGGCAAGATATAGAAATTAACAGGTCAGAACCCATGTGGATGAGTTTCTTGTACCACCTCCCCACCCTTTTTTCCCCATACCACTGGCTTGTTGCCAAAACTCAGTTAACTGTTCATCTGGGTTTATCTGTTTGCTTCCTTGTGAACATTTAATTTGTTCCTCTATCCCCCATATTTCCTATAAATGGTTCCTAACAGCATTAACATAATTGTTTATTTGTATCATCATATAACAGTTTCAAAATAATGCCAGTATTGCTGGCAATTAAATTACAGACTACTGGATAAAATTTAAGATTTCTTTCTCTCTTTGTTCTTAGAATATATTTGTTCTAAGAATATAAGGATGTATAGTCAATTCTGTGCTCTAATGCAACTTGAAATAATGTTTTTTCTATATGTTTGTATCACGAATTTTATATGAAGTTAGATTCATTAGTTTCAATTAGTTACCAGTTTTAATAGGGACTGCTTAAGTCAAAACTATATAACAAGGTATACTCAGAGAAATCTTGGTTCTCTGTTCCCTTCACTCTATTCCACTCTTCTTCCTCCCATTGATAACTATTTGTATCAGCTTTTGGTTGTATTTTAACAATGTTCCTTTTCTTTTCTTTTGCAAATGTATAAAAATTAGGTATTTTATTATGTTCATATTCTCTTATATTAAGGGCTGCATACTAAATATACTGTTATACTTTTTTTTTTTTTTTTTAAGATTTTGTTTATTTGAGAAAGCACAAGTGGCAGAGAGGGAGGGAGAGGGACAAGCCAACTCCATGCTAAGTGCAGAGCCCATCACAGGCTCAACACAGAGTTCGATCCCATGACCCTGAGCTCATAACCCCAGCCAAATCCAAAAGTCAGACACTTACCTGACTGATCCACTCAGGTGCCCCTCCTGTTATGCATCTTGTTCTTCTTTTCCTAAATATATTTTGAAGATCATTCCACATCAGTATATAGTGATCTTTCACATTCATTTTGCAATGCATAGTACTCCATTTAGAAGAGTACCATGGTTTATTCAGCTGGTCCCTATTGATGGACGTCTCACTTGTTTCCAGACTTTTGCTATTACAAATAATGCCCATATTTACCCTTGCATCTAAGTAATTTCATATTTTGTCCAATGAATCTTTGAAAAAGATTTCTAAAAATAGGATTGCTGAGTAAAAGGGTAATGCATTTGGAACTTTTCTGGATATTACCAAATTCTTTTCTGTAGTCCATACCATTTTGCCATCCCATAAGCAGTGTATCAGGGTGTCAGTTCTGTATCACCCCACCATACACTTTGTTGTTGAACTTTTGGATTTATATCAATCTGATAGATAAGAGTAGCTCAGTGAAATTTTATTTTATTTATTTTTTCCTCAATGAAATTTTAAATACATTTCTCTTATTATGAAGAAGGTTGTATATCTTTCCTTTTAGGAATCATTTAAATTCTTTCTTCTTTAACTGTCTCTTATGTTTCTTTTCTTTTTTTTAAGATTTTATTTATTTATTCATGAGAGACAGAGAGAGAGAGATTGAGAGGCAGAGGCACAGAGGGAGAATCAGGCTTCTCGCAGGGAACCCAATGCGAGACTTGATCCCCGGACCCGGTATCACGCCCTGAGCCAAATGCAGACACTCAACCACTGAGCCACCCAGGTGTCCCAACTGTCTTATGTTTTGCAAATTTTTTCTATTCTGTAGTGGATCTTTCCCTCCCCCTAAATAGGATTTTTTTTTTTTTTAATTTAGAGATATTAGCCCTTTGCCTTAGAATTGCAGGTTTTTTTTTTTTCCAGTTTCTATTTATTTCCAGTTTATCTTTGACTTTATTGTGGTAGAGTTTGTTTTGTTTGACATTTAAAAGTTTTTTTACATAATTGAGTTTTCCTTTTTATTGTTCCTGGATTTTGAATCTCAACTGGGAATGTTTTTCTCATCTCTAGATCACAAAGGAATTCTTAGATTTTCTTCTAATATTTGTATAATTTTATGTTTATGTTTAGATCTCTGGTCTATTTGGTGTTTATTCTAATGTAGTGTGAAGTATGGATCCAATTTTATTTTTTTCCAAATGTCTATCCAATTGTCCCCATAGTTTTTTCCAGTGATTAGAGATTTGAGTCTGTTTCTGGACTTTCCATTCTATTTATCTAATCATATATCAGTATCACAGTACATGATTATTATAATGTTTTAATTCTAGGTACCTGATATTTTATACTTTACTTTTTGATTAGAACTAGGTAATAACAATTACAAGTCATGTCATTGTGTCCCCCACTACCGCGTCAAATGGAATACATATATGATAATCTGTCGCAGTGCACAAAGTAGGTGCTCTTTTGGTCCTATATTAGTGAAAAGAGTGCTGAACCAGGAGTCAGTGAACAAACTCAGTTTTTAATACCACTACTAAACAGTCATTCCTCTCTCCGGCGTATATTTTCAGCAGTTGACAAATAAAAGGAGTGGAACTAGATGGTCTTTAGAGTTGTTTCTGAATCTGGTTAATGCTGATGTGGTAGGAGCACCACTGCTATGTTGTCATTCAATCTACTTTTTATTCCTTTGTGCCTTGTCCTTTTGCCATATTCATGAAATAAACTTTCTCTTTTGCTCTGGATCCTGGTTCTTTGATCTTTTTTTGTAGGTTTTTCTTCGTTCCAGCATTTCCTTCTCTCCTGTATTTCTTTCATTAGCTTGCATTTCTTTCTGCTGATTAAGCAAGAGTTGCCACTGTTTGGCTGCTCGGCTTCCACTGACCTCAGTGGGGAAAAATTACATGCAGTAAATGGGAATTATTTTCTCCCCCGGCAGAGAATTAAAAACAACCCCAAAACTAGCTGCTGTTAGTCTGTTCCTTGGTTATACAAAGAACAGAAGGAAGAAAGTGGCATGTAGAATTTGAAGAATCAGATAAGACTGTGACCAGATAGATCATCAGCTCTTGGTTTATCTGTAAGAGTTGGCATTTTCCTATATGTCCCAGCATCTGTCCTTCAAGAGATCAGAAAAGAAGGTGATGAGAAAGAAGAGCAAAAGTGTGGAAAAGGCCTCTTAGGTAACCATCTTACATGTAAAATAAAGAATATTATGATGGCTTAAATACATCAAAGTCTTGACCAAATATTTTTTTTTTAATTTTTATTTATTTATGATAGTCACACAGAGATAGAGAAAGAGGCAGAGACACAGGCAGAGGGAGAAGCAGGCTCCACGCACTGGGAGCCCGACGTGGGATTCGATCCCAGGTCTCCAGGCTCGCGCCCTGGGCCAAAGGCAGGCGCCAAACCGCTGCGCCACCCAGGGATCCCCAGTCTTGACCAAATATAAAAACGTACCTTATTTAAGCTGACTAGAATACTTACAATTCTGAAGATTAATAGGGAATTCTTAAACTCCTGCTTGCTCCTGGGTAAATTAACCTTAAAAGTGCTAAGTTTGAAAGACAACATGAAAGAAATATTTTAATGTGGAAGACTGAGTACCCATCTAATATGATAATAAACATACTTCAGAAATAAACATCAGGAAAAATAAGTTCAAGGAAATGTTTCTGTAAATAAAAAGTTTTAATGGTCAGTAAGGGATGGTTTAAAAGATTTAAAGGGAAATACTGTATATAAAATTTCATTGTCCAAAAAGATGGAGCTTTGTGTTTTTGTGAACACTAGTGCTACAAATAAATACTATATTTTGTTTTGAAAAACCCCAGAACTATGAGGGGTTCTTCAAGGTTAAACTACCAGCAAGACCATCATATTTCATTTTGAGCGAGATTTCCCCCAGGGGTTAGGGTAGGGTAAGAAGGAAGACTGCGTGCTGCTCTTTTGCAGGCATAGGCTGGTACTGCCACAAGCATATAGCCATGGAATACTTGCCACCATGACTCTGACAAAGATTGGGTCCACCCCTACTCTGATAACTCAGATTCATTACTTATCAGTTTATGGAGGAAAGATGAAATTCTACATAGGAATGGTGGTTTAAGAGTTTAAGTGTATAAGGTCAGAAAGTGTTAAGTTTAGTGAAAGTTGAGAACCATCTGTATTTGATACAGTCTGTTTTTCTTGGAAAAATCATTCAAATTTGGAATGAAGCCATTGAGGTGTGGTTTAGTGTATGTGGTTTTATTTTCCTTTGTAAGATTTCTTTTGTTAGGGTGCTTGAGCCATAGGAAGAAGAAAATCTTTAAAGATGTTAGTTTTAGAAGCTGTGCTCTCCCAACAAGATAGGAAAAATGTCTACAGTTTATGGTGCATGTTCTTATTTTTTCAGAGTAGGTATCCCCAATCCAACACCCCCTTCCATTTGATGTTTTAACAGAATTGCTTTACTGCTTCCAATGAGAGCTAAAAAAAATTTTTGTATCCTCAACATGCATTTTAGTTTCTCATCCCCACAAACATGGAATAGTTATTTAATATTTGAGGTATTAATTTAAAATTTGGAGTTTTGTTTAAAACTTGGAGTATGTATTTAATTCCTCATGCCCCTCCCCCCACCTCAAACTTTGAAATGGAAAAACAAAATGTTATTTATTCAGGGTAACTTTATACACAGCTTTTCAGGAGGAAAAATATCTATTAGGTGATATTAAGTGTATGTAGAGTATTTGTTTTCAAAATGGTTATTTACATACATATATAAAATGTACTGTACATTTAAAGTTAAGTACTATAGCCGGTATATAGATCACTATTACATCATTTTTTAAAAGTAAGTTCTACTTATGCACATGGATTTTGAGCAGATTTCAGGTAGTTTCTGAATAAAAATAAAAATTGGCTACAGGTTGCCATCATCACATGAAGAAAAACAAGATGGAGTTCATAAGAAGGATGGAAAATCAGCTAAAAAGCAAGTTATACTATTTATAACAGTTCTTCAGGTGGGAGTGGCAAGGATTCACTGTGATCTTGATCAGAGTCCAGAGGAATAGAGAAATCCTGACACTGGATCTCATTTTTGGAATCTTCCTGGTTTTTCATGAAATCTCCTGGTGCCAGGGACAAGTTAAGTGAGTCAGGTGGAGGTGGAAATGTTTGTTTGAACTCAGAATTATGATCTTCACACACTTGATTAAGACAGTCCAGAGATGGTGGGAGGTTAGTGGAATCATTTGGAAGAGGAGATATAACTGTCATTGTGGGTTTGTCACATTGGTTACTCTCCTGTCCTTCTAAATCAAGAAGTAGAGGAGGTGGTGGAAGTGGATCTGCATCATCTGAAGAAGAAACAGCAGTGCCAATGGTTGATCCACCAGCACTCTCCTCTGATGTACCATTTGCTTGATCTTTTATTTTCTCTGTTTTGGGGTTGTTGGAATGTTCAATGTGTTCACTTGATTCAAACAACTTAATTTCCAAGTCATCAGCTAACAGTGTGCTTTTGCCTGCTTTCCAGGGCATAAGTGAAACAATTGATGTGCGTTTTGTGGGCACTTCATTTTCTCTAATGTTATCCATATATATGTCAGGGGTTTCACCATCAGCAAATGGAGACCTACCTGCCCAATTCTGATCATTTAAAACTGGTTTTCTCAAGCATTTCCATAGTAGAATTATGATTATAGATACCAACATAGAAGTCAGAATTACACCAAGTAATATGGCAGCTATTGAATTAGATGTAGTTTCATGTGAGATATTTTTGTTACTGGTAGTTTCTAGGATGAATCCTGGAGTATTCCTAGTTGAGCTTTTGACACTTGGTGTTGGTTGTATAGATGGATTATGAACAGTTGGTGATACTGGTTTTCTAGAAGAGGTATGGACAGATGATGGTTGTTGAGTGGAAGTATAGACAAATGGTGGCAGTTGTTTGGTAGAAGTAGGGGCAGATGGGGTTAGTTGTCCAGCAGAAGTAAACACCAGTAGTGCTGTTTGTCGGGAGGAGGTGTTGGCTGTTGGAATTGGTTGTTTGGTGGGGTTAGAGGCAAGTGGTTGCCCAGCAGAAGTGTGTGCTTCTGGTTTTTCAGAAGAAGCATAGGCAGCTGGTGTTGATTGTCCAGCAGCATCTTTGGTAGTTGGTATTGGTTGTGCAGGAGAAACATGGTTGAATTGTGTTGGTTGACTCATAAGATTCCCTGTTATGTTTTGGGAATTAGCTGAGGTATGTTGCCTTGATGAGCTCAATAAAGTAAACTGTGGTTGCTTCTCTGTTGTCGTTGCTTCTGTCTTTGAGAAAAATGTATCACTGAGGTGTCCACAAAACAAAACTAAGATGAAATATTTGGGATCCATTTCAGAATGTTTCTTCTTTACCAGTGGTTTTATAACGAAAGAAAGAAAGAAAGAAAGACAGATATTATTTGGTGTCTGGCACAAAGTATGTAGGTACTTAATAAGTATTTATTGTTTGTTATGTAGACTTGGGACACTATAGTATAAACAACTCTTTTTTTTTTTTAATTTTTATTTATTATGATAGTCAGAGAGAGAGAGAGAGAGAGAGGCAGAGACACAGGCAGAGGGAGAAGCAGGCTCCATGCACCGGGAGCCCGACGTGGGATTCGATCCCTGGTCTCCAGGATCGCGCCCTGGGCCAAAGGCAGGCATTAAACCGCTGCGCCACCCAGGGATCCCTAAACAACTCTTGAATATATTCTAACTTACTATAGTTGGACCTCATAGGCAATAATCTCTCTTAATTCTTTCATAGGATCTGTACTTGGCCCTGCTGCTCCCCTAGCTTCATTACATTACAATCCTTCATTTCACAGTCATAATTCTGAAATACATAGGCTCTGGCTGCTTGGTCCATGTGCTCTTTATTTTTCTCTTCCTTACTACTAGAAATAGTTGATCCTGTTGTTCTGAAGGACACCAGTGATCATCTGTTATCTAATTCAACAATCTTTTCTTTATTCTCTTTTCCCCCCTCCCTCTGTTGACCACATTTGATGCTATTGACTATGCCTTCAGCACTATTCAAGTAGCTCTTTGTGATAGTCTTCCTTTCATGGTAATCTCACCAGCTCCCATTTTTCTCTCTTTTTAAAGATTTTACTTATTTATTTGAGAGAGAGAGAGAGAGAGAGAGAGCATGAGTGGGGGGTGGGGTGGGCAGAGGGAGAGGGAGAGGGGAGAAGCAAGCTTCCCGCTCAGCAGGGAGCCAGACTTGGGGCTCAATCCTAGGACCCTGAAATCAGGACCTGAGCCAAAGGCTGACACTTAAACTGACTGAGCTACCCAGGTGCCCTTTTTTCTCCTTAAATATGGGTACTTCCTATTCAGTCCTCATTCTTAGCTAGTATTCTCTGATCCTGATTCTATAAAATTTCAACTCTCACCTGTATGCCTTTAACTCCCAAACCTGCACATCCAGCCTAAATCTCTTTAATTCTGTTCCATTTATATAACTTTTTGGTGGATATTTCCATGTATATATCCTGCCGTAGCAAATTTAGCATATTTATTTTTTTTTTAATTTTTATTTATTTATGATAGTCATACAGAGAGAGAGAGAGAGAGGCAGAGACACAGGCAGAGGGAGAAGCAGGCTCCATGCACCGGGAGCCCGATGTGGGATTCGATCCCGGGTCTCCAGGATCGCGCCCTGGGCCAAAGGCAGGCGCTAAACCGCTGCGCCACCCAGGGATCCCAAATTTAGCATATTTAAAACAATTCATCTTCATGTCAAAACTGACTCCTCTTCTATTTTTGTTTATGGTACTATCTTTGTTGAAGTTTTTTATGCAGAGTCTATCATGCTAGTAGTCTCTACAGCATCATCAGAGTCTAGCACTGTGTCTTTATGTTAGGATCTTGTACTCTTTTTTTTTTAAGATTAAAAAGAGAATGCACATGAGCCCATGAGTGGAGGGAGGGGCAGAAGGAGAGGGAGAGAATCTCAAGTAGACATGTGCTGAGCATGGAGCCCAATGAGGAACTCAACCTGGGGCTCCATCTCCTGACCCGGAGATCATGACCTGAGGTGATGTTAAGAGTCCAACACTTGGGGATCCCTGGGTGGCTCAGTGGTTTAGCGCCTGCCTTCGGCCCAGGGCGTGATTCTGGAGTCCCGGGATCGAGTCCCACATCAGGCTTCCTACATGGAGCCTGCTTCTCCCTCTGCTTCTCTCTCTGCCTCTCTCTCTGCCTCTCTGTGTATGTCTCTGCCTCTCTGTGTGTGTCTCTCATGAATAAATAAATAAAATCCTTAAAAAAAAAAAAAAAGAGTCCAACAGTTAACCAACTGAGCTACCCCCAGGTACTCTTAGGATCTTATTACTCTTAAAGGAGTCAGTTCAACTCAGAATCCTAAATGATCTTTGAATCTGGTTAAGTCAGTTCTGTCCAGTTGATAAAGTTGTCCCACTGCTGCTTTCATTCATTTATTGTGTCAGGCCTGTTCTAGGTTTAAGAGATAATGCCTCCCAAAAAAGTTTCTAGTGGTGGAAGCAAATAATAATTATGATAATTTAATAAGTTTTCTCATAAAGGTACACAAGAGATGCACAAAGAAACCAACATAGCCTGGGAGGCTTTCAGGGAAGGCTTCTCAGAGAAGTAAAACTTGAACTGAGTCTTGAAAGATCTGTAAGAAGGAATTAAGCAAATAAAATGTTTCAGGCAGGGGAACCAACATATGGACATGGGAAGAGAAGGCTTATGTGTAAGTTTGGCAGGCAGGGCTTTTTGTGGGATGTGGTAGGTGCTAAAACTTGGAGAGTAAGTTCCAGTTCTACTTCCAACATGTGGCTATGCATCTGACTAGTCACTCTGTCTCACTATGAGAACTAGTCACTTCATCTCTCCTGTTCTCAGTTGCCTTCTCTCTAAAGTGAGGAGTTAGACTAAGACGGTTTTCAGCTCTAGGTGTAAGAGACCATTTTGTACATCATTAAACACAATGAGAACCATTTCATTATTTCTTAACATTAGGGAAAGGAACATCTCAGGGTGTTAGATCTGGGAAAATATGATTAGAAACTAGTTTTTCTAGGATTCTTAAGCCAATGTGAGAGAGATTTGATGTTCTAGGCAAAGTATGATAACAGAAGAGGAACTCCTCAGGTTTTGCAAATAAATGGACTTTTCAGCATATTTGAGTAGTTTTCATTGCTTCCTCCTCTACCACTTGGTACACAATGATGGTACATTACCCTGTTTTAGTAGAGGGCATGTGATTTATTCCCCCTGTATGGTCTCTTCCTTTTAATTTTCTTTTTTTTTTTTTTATTTTTATTTATTTACAATAGTTACACAGAGAGAGAGCTAGAGAGAGGCAGAGACATAGGCAGAGTGAGAAGCAGGCTCCATGCACTGGGAGCCCGACGTGGGATTTGATCCTGGGTCTCCAGGATCGCGCCCTGAGCCAAAGGCAGGTGCTAAACTGCTGCGCCACCCAGGGATCCCCTTAATTTTCTTTCTAATACTCCAAGGCTAAATTTAAAATTTTTCTCCTTTAAATTTTCCTGCATAATGCTGAAGAATTAATATTCTGAAAAGCATTTATAGGCACTTTACTACTCCCTTATTAATAGGTTCCCCGTTGCTGTCAAGACAAAAATTCTAAACTGAATTTTCTTCCTTGTGCTTGAGTTTACCAGTCCTGACTTAGGTCTCAGGACTGAAACTTCTCATTCAGCCAAATGCACCTCTTCCCATCTTAAGGATTTTCCAGACACATGCTTTTTCCCCTATATAGACTTTTTTTAAAAAAAGATTTTATTTATTTATTCATGAGAGACACAGAGAAGCAGAGACACAGGCAGAGGGAAGAGAAGCAGGCTCCATGCAGGGAGCCCGATGTGGGACTTGATCCCGGACCTCTGGGATCACACCCTGAGCCAAAGGCAGACGCTCAATCACTGAGCCACCCAGGCATCCTTTAAATAGACATTTTTAATAACACTGTTTCTCACCCTCTTAGAGTGTCCCACACTCCCCTCCCCCAAACCCAGCCTCTTTTCCTATCTGAACCGGTCTTCATTGGTCAGACCTCAGTTTAAATTCCCCTTCTTAAATCAAGTTCTCTGTGACCGACCACAACCCAGAGAGATTAGCCATTCCCTGAATCTTCCTTCTTTTTTTTGTCTATATGATTCCTTAGATAATTATTCATGGTCCTCCTCACATCTTTATTCTCTTAAATAATTGTGTTATTTTTTATTACTCTTAACTTTGCACATTTTCTTTCTATTATCCCTACCCATTCAAACGAGAACCTTGAAGAAGGCATAAAAGAAATTAAAAAATTATGTAGAACATACTCTGTACTGTACTGAGATGTTTATATAACTTTACTTCATTTAACCTTTAAATGACTATGAGGAAAATGGAGAAATCCTTGACTTACAGATAAAGAGACAAATTCACATGCATTAAGAGTTTGCCCAGTGTTCTATCACTATTATGTATATTATATCACAGATTGGGAATTTGTACTCAGGACCATCTGATTCACAAGCATGTGCTCTTTTTACTCCCTAAACCACCGTATATTCCTTTACAGCTAAGTGTTATATGTTAGGAGCTCAGGAAACTTAACCTGTATTGGTTTCATGGTTCCTTTCCATTTCACTTTTCACTATTTATTAATACTTCTGCCAGAATGTAAGCAGAGAAGATGAAATCTAAGTTATTAAATTATGCTTTTTATCCATTTTGTAAAAGGTTTAATGGGAAAAATTGAAACTTTTGGCATAAATGTGGGGATTTGAATCATCATTGTGCAGATGATGATTATCATTGTGCAGTTCGCACTTGCTATTCTTCAGATTACCACCACCCCCGAAAAAACATTCTTCAGAGTTACACTTTAGTTTTTAAAAAATGCCATCTAAAGCAACAGAAAATATAGGCCATGAATTGTCTTCAGCCAAAAATATTTCCCTTTTTTGTGACTTAGCTTGAAATTTTTAAAAAACCCACACAGTTCCTCTTTCATTTAGCTAAGAAAGGCACTAGAGGAGGAAAGACTGAGACCAGGAACATAATTATAAACCATTTTAGTTTGTAAGATCAATTTTGGTAGGTTCATATCATAGCTTCTTTTTTCAATAGGAAGACCATAAACCTTCAATATATGAGATTTTTCTACTTGTCATTTAAGGGTTACAACAATATCAAAACCAAATTCTATTTTTTAACAATCTTATTATCTCTTCTCACTCATCAGTTAGCTTTCTACCCTCCTAAGGTCTGCTACATCAGAATGCTAGAATCTGTGTTAGAATTCTACTATAGCAAATCAGAACAGTCCAGAAAAGAAAGAGCAGAATTTAATAGCGGAATAAACATGGGGCATAATAGTGAGGAAATTGACTTCTTCTAACTCAGAATAGTAAGTCCAGTGTTATTACCAGTGCAGAAAGTTATTTAACATATGTATTTTTTTAAATATGTAAACATGTGTACCTGAAGTACCAACATTGCTTCTGCAGGGAGAGAAGGTAGAAACAATGAATCACATGGGGGAGGGGAGTAAAAGGGAGAAAATGTCAAATAAGATGAAATGAAAAAGGGAGTGCAAAGAAATAAAAACCCAAAGAGAAAAATAAATTTACTATAAATTATAGTAAGCAGCAAATATATGTGAAAAGGGAAGGTCAGTGGACTAGAGAAAGTATTGAAAAGTTAGTAAAAAACTGAAGAAAAAGTGGTAGTTATATAGTTAGCAAGAATTAGGGTAGATGATTAAAGTGGGCAAAATTAGAAGTTGGGGGAGAAGATTGAAATAGATGGAAGGAACAACCATGAAGTGCTGCTCTCTGTCACTGGACCGTATTTGTGGACACAGGGAAGTGGTAAGGAGGAGCGGTCTTCCCACAATGGAGAACTTGACTCCCCCGTCTTCTCAAATTCACTAGGCTTTCTTTTTTTTTTTTTTTTAAATTAATTAATTAATTAATTTATGATAGTCACAGAGAGAGAGAGAGAGAGAGGCAGAGACACAGGCAGAGGGAGAAGCAGGCTCCATGCACCGGGAGCCCGACGTGGGATTCGATCCCGGGTCTCCAGGATCGCGCCCTGGGCCAAAGGCAGGCGCCAAACCGCTGCGCCACCCAGGGATCCCTTTACTAGGCTTTCATTACAGGTTCTCATCCATTCTAAGTATTCTTGAGATTCTCTTTTTAAATTTTTTCTGGCACTATTCAAGACATAACTGCTAATTATTCTAAAGAACTCATGCACATTCTATATAGCACTTTTCTAGAAATCCCTTAGTCTGCTGAACAGGCAAATCCCAAATTTGCCTACCTTCATATTGGCAGTATTTTGCTCATCATTATGGGTTGGCACTTTGAGATCTAAATCTGTGATTTTGGGGACCCCTGGGTGGCTCAGTGCTTAAGCATCTGCCTTCAGCCCAGGGCGTGATCCTGGAGTCCTAGGATAGAGTCCCGCGTCAGGCTCCCTGCATGGAACCTGCTTCTCCGTCTGCCTGTGTCTCTGCCCCTCGCTCTCTCTCTCTCTCTCTCATGAATAAATGAATAAAATCTTTAAAAAATAAATAAATAAAATAAATCTGTGATTTTGGTCCTTTGTTTTTCCTGAATATTTAAAAATGTTTTAAGAGGAAGGAAAACATCAACTCATTTAACCAAACATCTTCCGCAGTTACCATGATGGTAGGAGTCCTCATGTATTAGACATGTTCCCATAAATATGATGTATAAGTACATAAAGAGTACAGTTAAAATTGATCCTGTTATGTTGGATATGGTAAGAAATGTCATTTAAAGAGAATCGAGATTTTTGGAGAGTCTCTTAGACAAAAAGGCAAGTATAGGAAGCAATATCAAAAATAATACCTGAATCAGTATGACTTTGATATTATTACTACTTTGATTTAATAAGTTACAATATAGATATAATAGATTGAAATTTACTAGTAGTATATCTCCAACTGGTTATTAAATCATAAAAGGAAGAAAACAGCAATTGTGTATCTTGAGACATAGAAAGGGAAATTAACCTTGAACTATAATAGGAAATATTTGGTGACTTTAATCAATAATAACTACCATTTACTGTGTACCCACTAAATGTTAGGTACTATCCTATTTTGTAGAGCAGGGTAGCCTTACTTTCATCTTCCAGATAAAGAAACTGAGACACAGAGTTGTGGAATAACTTGCCAGAATGTCACAGTTGTAAATAGAGGCAGTGATAAAGAAATCATGTCAGTGGTGTATCAGAGCCCTTCCTTCTATTACATGTCACTAAATAAGCTGCACTGCCTTTCATAGTAAAATTATGAAGCAGGAATGCTTTATGAGGGAGGGAGATGTGAGCTTTCTGGGAATAGATATATAAATAACTTTTGGAGGCAGTCTTGAGTAAGGAATAGAAAAAGAACTACCAGAAAACCATTTTGGTCTTCTGATTCTATGAAAACAGTTTTGAGAATTTTGAATGGTTAGCCTGTAAGCTTTCATATTTGAGGTGACTTTTAAAGATTGGACAATAAAAGGCATCAGATTTATATTTAACAAATTTGAACTTAGAATTCACAATTTCCTTCTAAGTAGAGTTATATAGGAATTAGTTGGAAAACTCATGTACTATTACACTCTAAATTTTGAACTGATCCTTTAAAAATATATAGAAACAAATCTTGTCTAAAAAAGAGATAAAAATATTTATTTTCTAGCTTGTAATAGTTACTTAGAAAAAATCCAAAGTGGACTTCTATAAGGGAAAGTGATAAATAGTTATGAAATGTTGAAAGAGTATCACCCACTGTGAATTTATTCTGTGATGTTACAAGTCTGTGTAAACTAAACTCTTTGCAGTTTTTATTTGGAGGATATTTACTTTGTAATTACCCTGTTTATTCACATAGTAGGCATGTTGTATGCATATTAGCAATTTTCTGTTATTTATCCTGTGTTTTTTCCTTATCTATTTTACAGTGTTTACCAACAGCTCAGATAATAAAGTATGGCATAAATATGTAGATGATACAAATGTATGTACATACATTTTATCATAACAGTTTTGTCATAGTGAGCTTTAAACAGCTACAATATTTTCCTATAACCATTATTACTTAAATATAGAAATTCTGTGTGTAAAAAAAAAAGCATATGTAATAACGGTAATTGAGTACCTCATCTAATCTCCCTTGATTTCTTTTTTAAATTAAGTGGAGGTGACCATTAAACTAATCCCATAGAAACTAAAGGGGATTTAAAAATAAATAAATCTGTGGATTATGTATAGGAAAATTTTATAGAAAGTAATTACAATTTTTAACAGTTGGTATTTGGGGATTGTAAATTTGGTCATTTCCCATGGATTCTAGTTTTACTTATAACCTTTAGCTTTATCTGCCATGGTTATAGTTTACTTTTTAATTACAGAACTAAGGCTAATCAACCATTGTGATTGAATAAACTTTAAAAGGGCTATGATATTACAAATCTAGCTGAAAATGTTTCTTCAAGGCAAACTCAACATTGGATATTTTTTCATTCCATGCAACAAAATTACAAAACCTGTTATAGACATCTTTAGACTAGCAGAGTTTAAGTTTGAAATACTTAACATTTTAGTTTTAAAAATAAATTTTATATAAAGCAAAGATAAACCAGATTGCCTGTGTGAAAATTTTCTTACCTCAACTGTTAACTTCTTTTTGCAGAATGCTAAGTTCTTGTTCTATCTGGACATTTTGGCGATTTGGCTAAGAAAGCAAAAGGGGTGGTTCAGTTCAGATTAAAAATGGTCCTGTAGCAAACTGAAATGCTTTCCGGAGAAAAAGAGGAAGTTTATTGATAGTTGGTTCCGGAAGTGCAATAAAGCCACAAAATGACTAAGAAGTGCACTACTTTAACAGAACTTATTTTGAAACACAATTTGCAGCTTTAAGATTTGAATGCTTTTAATTAATATTGGTAAGTCAATATTTGAGACTCTTTAGTTATGTGATTATATAATTTAAATATTTACAATACAGCTTTAGAGGGGAACTTACCTATTCTAAGGAAAAACCTCCTCTTGGGTTACTACCCAAAGTAAGATTTCTTTTCATAAGAAGTGAATGATGTGTTCTGTTTACTTGATCACCTTAGGCAAGTTGTTGTATTCTGAGTCATCATTTCCTCCTCTGGAGGGATGATATTTCTCTTACTGAGTTACTGTGAAGATTAAATAAGATAACATGTATAGATACCTCACACACAGTAGGAAGCCAGTAAATGTTAACATTATTTCCTCATCCATAATTTAGACAAAGCCCAGGTAAAAAGTATAATTAATTAAATTTTTTTGACCAGGTACTTTACTAAATGATTTTCAAGTTCCAGTGCATAGCTTTTGATTAGCCACAAAGTAGGTACTCCTCAGTGGAAAGTAAAATAAATTGGTAATCATGATTCCTTAAGTTAACTAATAAGCAAAAGTATATTGAAAAAAAGAATGAGTCAGTCTAAATAAAAATTTCTCTGGGCAAGTAACCTTCTAGCCTCTTTTTTCATCTGAGAAATGGAAGTCATAATTTCTAATTTGTAAATTTGTTATGGGATTAAATAAATGTAAAGTGCCTAGCATAACACCTGTTATAGTAGATAAGGTAAGTATTAAACCATGCCCTGTTTTACCCTGGTCACTGCAGAGAATCATGAACTGTTGAGACCTAGTTCTTAAGGTCAGGGTACTTATAACTTGTTACAAAAAGAATAGTTTTTGTTTTTAAGGGGTCTAATTATAAAGCAGATATAATAAAAACACTATAAACTTTTGACTCACTATTTTAAAATCCCTGAATTGAGTATGTGGACCATAACATCCAGGGATAGAAAACAAAAATGTTCTTTGTTCAAAAATAACTTTTAAAATTTGAACTCAAAATGTATCTTAATCTATCATGTTTAAACACTGTCAAGTTTGAAAAGGAACCATTTCTGTTTGTTCGTGAACTGTCCTTGGATAGCATTATTCTGAGGGTGTTAGTGAGTGATGAATTTTAAATATTCTTGCAATAGAAGCTTTCTGTTTTGTCAGAAAATGTTTGACCTACATATTGAATGTGAAAGTAGTTACCTAATTTGTTATTTTTTAAAAGGCACTAATTTTTAAGAATCTTTAAAAAATATTTTTATTTATTGTTTATTGGAGAGAGAGAAAGAGAATAAGCAGGGGGAATTGGAGAGGGAGAGAGACAAGCAGGCTCCCCACTAGACAGAGAACCTGAAGTGGAGCTCAGTCCCAGGACCCTGGGATCATGGCCTGAGCCAAAGGCAGATGCTTAACTGACTGAGCCACCCAGATGCCCCTAAAAGACAGTAATTTGTTTTAATTTCCTTGGACAAGTATATATGACACTTGACTCTCAAGGAGTACTTTGTCTTATCACTATTTGTTCTAGTACACAATCTCAAAATTTTAATTTTTTTTTAAAGATTTTATTTATTTATTCATGAGAGACACACACAGAGAGAGAGGCAGAGACACAGGCAGAGGGAGAAGCAGGCTCCATGCAGGAAGCCTGACGTGGGACTTGATCCCGGGTCTCCAGGATCACGCCCTGGGCTGCAGGCGGCATTAAACTGCTGAGCCACCCGGGCTGCCCTCAAATTTTTAATTTGTATAAGATGGGAGCTCTGCCCAGTTTCATTGCCAGTTTGGTCGCTTTTACCCCTCAAAAGATAACGAGGTCTGTCATAACGTGACTGGCATGAGAATTCTCTTGCTTACCTTTTTATTTTTTTGGCATTTAGCTTTATCTGGAATAATATGATTATAGTTTTTCTAACAAATGGGTGATAATCATAAAATTGATGCGCTTTTTCTTCCCTCTCATTTTAAGATGTAACCTAGTCTTTGAAGCCATGGTACCTGTAAGAAGTGATTTTCATGATCAAGAGCAGTATCACCTAGGGAATTAATGCAAAAATTACCAGAGCTTGGTTACCCCTTTCTAGCTGAATCAGAAAGAGAGGGTGCTAATTAGATATTGGCTAGTTTCAAAAACTCTTCACATGGTTCTGATACACAACCAGGATGGGAATCACTAACCTAAAATGGAGGGTAACATTGTGATCATATTTGGAAAAAAATATATGAAATCTTTTCTTAAATGGCTAGCATATTGCCCACAGTAAATGCTCAATAAGGAATGAAAATCTTTAAATGTAGCTTGGTCTTTAATTAGAATGCCCTGGATCAGTTTTAGAAGTTGAAATGTCTCTCAAACCAACTTTTGTAATATATTTAACTGAAGGTGGAAGTCTTAAGTGTAAGTCATTATTTTACTGAACCCAGTTTCTTGAAAGATTAAACAATTACCTGAAGTATCCTGTTTTCCAGATTAGAGCAAACATACACACATCTTTCCTTTGATCATGTCACATTAGATAGTAAAAGAAAATGAACAAAACTGATAATTTATTTTAGGCCATTTGGCATCCTTGAAGTCAGAAGATAATCCCTCTTTGGATATTTGCTATAAATATTCTAATAAGCAGTATTTATAGAATAGAGGTACATTGCATTTAAACAATAGTAAGATGTGCTTTACAATTACTCTTGGCCTTCTGTGGTGGCTAGTCTCACCTGTTTCAGTTAAGCTCTTTTTCTGATTGATCTTTACAGTGTGTTCCCTAAGATAATAAAATGAATACAAATATATATAGTCAGTTTTATTCTAAGGAGTCTTAATTTATTATACAAAATTAAAAGTTTTAATTCAATATTTATAGTAGAAAACCACCTTTTTCTGTGTGCCATACATAAAGATGAAAACATCTAGCATAAAATTAGCTGTGCTGGTATATGAGATGGTACAGATCTTGTCACGTGCAGCAGAGGTATCGTTAAACTGCAGTTCAACTCTCCGCATTAGGAATTTGGCTTCTGTTAGATGTCAAAGCGTAGATTTGCCTCTGAGGACACACTAAAACTTTTCAAAGTTTAATTATGTTCAGATGAAGATCATCTAACTACTGTTGCTGAACAGGAAATTATGTATTTAATTGTCCCTTTCTGCCTCCATTAGTCAGTTCCTTCAAGTCATCTTTAAAACCTGCCCCACATTCTTGGATTTTGTTATCTGCTTTTTAAAATATTCAGTGTCAGAACAAAAGTGCACAGTTTTAAATAATTGAGAGGGTGGGCAGACTTCTCCCCTTCTCACCTGCTTGCCTTTTTTTTTTTTTTTTCACCTGCTTGCTTTTAAATTGCAAGGCTGCCATGTCAACAAATTTTAGACCACCAAACCAACATGTTGGCATAAAATATCAAACTGATTTCATTTTTACTTCATACACTTTCCTCCTTGCTACTTTGCATTTTTCTTTACTAAAGTGCCTGTTAGTTAGTGAGTTTTTCAGTTCCTCCTTCATCTTTTCTTCCCCTTGTAGCTATAAGTGTTCCAGAAGATTGCATCATTAGGTTGGGCCCTGTGAGCTGGTGCGCTCTTTTCCAAGTGTCTGATTCAGCAGGCCAGAGACCACTGCTTGCCAGGAAATCACCATTGCTTCTAGGCTGACGCTTGCCTACTTGTTTTGATCGTCTGAGAGATGAGACTTTGTTTGCCAGAACTACAGTTGATAGAAATAGAAGGGTGCAGATAAGAAAAAGCACTGCAATTATAACGAAGCAAATTAGCATAGCCATTTTGTTGTTGTTTTCCTCACAGACCTCTTTTTTGAAAATTTCACGGTGATCTTTGGTTGTGTTTTCTGTGCTCTGTACTGTTGGAGAACTGTTCCTGATAACAGAAGGTATATAAAGCTCCAGTTCCGATTTAGGAGTTAGAGATGTGACCAGAGATGATGTTATTTCAGTCCTGTTTACAGAGTTACTGCTTTTATCTACTGCAGAAGTTGTAGGGTTTGTGTTAATGTTTTCATCTTGGTTTCTGCCCATCTGATTTTGAATATCTCGCTCCCAGACAGTAGTATTGTTAGCCCACAGTTGGGTATAGTTTGCGTTTGTTCCAGGAGACCAAGAAAAAACTATCGTCGTCAGAAGGGTGAGATGCAGGTAAAGCCATCTGTGCTCCATGTCCAGGAATATGCTGGAAATCTGTTGGGATAGCAGTGTCATTTGTTAATTTGGGAAAGAACAGTGGTTCCCAGTTGTTACGATTGTAGTTGAAAGATGGACAGCTGATATTTTACAAGTGAGCTACAAACCCATACCTAATATTTGCTATCCCGTTTGAATTCCTTTTTACCTGGCTTGTTTGTTTTCTGTTAGACTGTGTGTAAAGAAACAATTTAATTTCTGTTATTCTTTTAAATGCTAGAAGTTAGTATTAAAAATACTTGTGAATCATTTTAAACTGAATCCCATGGTTTTATAGTTTCCTCCGTTCCAAGCATGCTAAACTTGAGCTTTGAATCAGATACTTCTGCTTTACTTTTTTGATTCCTCCTTTTTTTTTTTTTTTGCCCCCAACCAGTTAAGGATCTTATTTAAAGAAACTCCCCACCCTCTAAAAAAATGTGTCACTGATCCTTATAGGAAAGGAGAAATGTGGCCTTGAGCATTTTGCTTCATGTATGAAAAGAAAATGCAAATTGGCTTTTTGGTTTTTGTTTTGGGATTGAGAAAGGGGAAGTGTAGCAACCAAAGGAAAATGGATTTCAAATAGGAATTCAAGATGTTCTTTTTTCTTGAGTGTTTATCTTGAAGCTTAGAATAAACCTGGTACTTAGAAATATACTCCTGGTATTTTGTTTTTTGTTTTTTTGTTGTTGTTGTTGTTGTTTTTGTTTTACTCCTGGTATTTGTGAAAGCAATTGTGGGGGTGGTTCTCTCCATTCACCTGTATATCCCCTAATTTATTGTGGCTTTGCTAAAAGCAAAGGCATGCCAGATTTCTCAACCTAAAAATCTGGCATTACAGTGAAAAAGCAGATTTCTTCTGAATAATCTCAAAAGTTAAACAAGTTACTTTTTTCATCATCATATATGCCTAGCATCTTTTCTATGACTATTTGACATAATTTTTTAAAGTTAATTATACAGTAAATTTACAGTAAATTATACAGAACATCCGGATCAGTGGAATTTAGACTGTGGGAAGTGGAAGTCAAGGCAGATCATAAGTTTCAACATATAAATAAAAAAGATGAATTTTAGTTTTAGCTTCAAGCTCTTTGAAAGCCAGTGCAAAAGGGGGACAAGTCTGTTCCTAATTCTCATTATTTACGATATGATTGAAGATTTAAATAGAACTGGCATATCTATTCTAGGTGCTGATAAACCAGCAGAAAAAATTTATCAGTTTTATATTGAGTTATCTCTTTCTCCTTTCCTTTCCTTTCCTTTCCTTTCCTTTCCTTTCCTTTCCTTTCCTTTCCTTTCCTTTCCTTTCCTTTCCTTTCCTTTCCTTTCCTTTCCTTTCCTCTTTTCCTTTCCTTTTTCTTTCTCTTTCCTTTCTTTTCTGCAGTAAAGCAAAGTTTATTGATAGTACAAGGCTCCCAAAGAGGGAGGGGATCCAAGAGTGTTGCTCTCGAGTTCTCTCTTTTTTTAATTAAAGATTTTATGTATTTATCCATGAGAGACACAGAGAGAGAGAGAGGCAGAGACACAGGCAGAGGGAGAAGCAGGCTCCATGCCGGGAGCCCAACATGGGACTTGATCCCGGGACTCCAGGATCATGCCCTGAGCTGAAGGTGACGCTCTACCGCTGAGCCATCCAGGCGTCCTGAGTTCTCTCTTTTATAGTAATATTCTGTTCATCCAAGTTACTTTTGTAGGAGTATTTTATTATTAACATTTGTTTGAGATAACTAGAAGCAAAAATTGATTATTCTCCTGAGATATATTCAGTGAAATTGCCTGTTTAAGACTTTATTTTATAGAAGTTCTTCTCAAACTTGAATGGTCATGGGAATCTTTTTTTGTTTATGTTTTTTAATGTGGATTCTGATTTTATAGGTCTAGGAGGGATCTGAGATCCTGCATTTCTAACTTCTTCCCAAGTAAGACAGATGCTGCTGGTAGTCATGCTTTTTTGAGTTTTGAGGTTTTATTAGAAATAGTTGTTAAATGTCATTGGATAAAATTTGTATGCTATTGATATATAGAAATTGAGAATAACAAGTATGTTGTTACAAACAAAAGTAACTTTTGTTACTTTTAACAAAAGTAACAAAAGTAATAAGCAATGCTAAATGGAAACTAGCCACTGAAGTAGTATTTCCTAAAGGAAAAAAAAACTTTATTATGTGTTCTAGAATGATTACTTTTTAGATTATGATCTTTAATAAAGATATTGTGCATTGACTTCTTATATAATAAGTGTTCAGCTTCCATTTGAATAACGAATCTTTATATACTTTATAAATCTTTCACAAAGAGAAATATTTTAAATTGGGTTAGCAAGTAGTTTTCATCCTTTTGTACTAAACTAGTTTTCTGCATTCAATGCTAAAATTATTTAAAGTGGGTTATTCTTATCACATTAGTTCATTAACAGTGTAGTATACATCATGATATTCATACACATTTTAGCAGTGCTTACCGCGGGGTGGATAATAGGCCTGCTGTTGATTGTCTTCTGCCAGATGTACTTTCATCCCCAAATAAACAAACTGTTAACAAAATGAGACTTTCTCTTGCCCTTACAAATGCCTGAGAATAGAGGACTGTCTCTGCATTCCTAATTTATGCCATGGAGGCCAGGTTATGTTATCAAAAGTTTTCTTTATCTCTGGTCATGAACTTTATTTTTTCAACTTTTTAAATTATAAAACTTTTCAATTCACCGTGGAATCTAAACTCACTTCCTAATCATGAAAAAACTGTTGATGATAAATCTTTCAATTTTTAACTTAAATGTTACTTAATAGGCCAGAAAAAACAGCATACATTTTCAATCACTTATGATTCTACTTTGTTAGTAAGATTCTTAGGTCTCATTTGAAAGCACTTCCTTGAACACTAATCCGTGCAAAGTTATGAGTGAAAAGGCATAAGAAAAGCCATATAGATGACCTACCTTATAAATTCTTGGTTAAAATCTGATTATAACCTGATTTTAATAGCCACTTCTTTTCTTGTCTTGAAGTACAGCTTCCAAGTAATTTAAAGCAGACAAGACTTGGAGAGCATGAACCTTAAAGTAAATCTGCAGTTACTGGAAAAAAAAAAAAAAAAGATTTTACAGCTAGCTTTCCACTTTTAAAACCAAACCACAGATGACACATTTCCTTTCTGCTGCAACTAAAGCACATGTCACAGAGAAGGAAAAAAAAAACAAAACAAAAAAAACCATAAAGTCCAACTTGTCCAGTTGGCTACTGGCGTGACAGGAGGCTTTTGTACAACAAATCTCCGCCTCCAGGGCAGGGAGGGTGTTCTACTCAGTGCCATTTGACCTTTTGCTCATTGTATATGCCTCCTTCTTTTGAATGAAGATGAAATGGTAATTTTCCTGCAGCACTAAAATCTCTAAAAATTTTATTTATGTACTGCAGTCTGATTCAATGTCATGTGTTTGGAGACCTGGGGTATTGGGCAGATAATAGAAACAATGATATACGTAATCAGCATCTCAAATTGTGGAACTATAACAATGACTTGAGAAAATACCGAGTAAATTTAGATTATATGCAGCAGAATATGCTTTTACGTTGATTTACTCTTTCCCCTCCAGTGTCCTGTCATCACTTCATTTTCAGTATGTCTGAAATGGACTTCATTTTCTCTCCCGAAGTTGGCTGCTCCTCATGATCTCTTTGTTTTTGTCCATGATAGCAGCATTTTTTGTGACCTCAGAGGGTTGGTATACAGCGAGTCCTTTTAATTCAAGCCCTTTCTGTCAGCCCTGATCAGACCTTGGATTGTGTTGATCCTTCCTTCAGATTCTTGAATTGGTTTCTTTCTTCTTTCTTTTCTTTTCTTTTCTTTTCTTTTCTTTTCTTTTCTTTTCTTTTCTTTTCTTTTTTCTTTTCTTTTCTTTTCTTTTCTTTTTTTTACCGTCACCATAGTGTTTAGATCCTCATTAGGCCATACCTAGACTATAGTATCTTTTTTTTTTTACCAGCCCTGACTCCTTCATATAGCTTGTATATATCACTTCCTTTGATCATCTTATCTCGTTAAGAAAATAAAGTTGAATAACTCTCTGACACCTAGAGCAGTGATTCAGAAATATTTGTGCACATAAGTATCAGGTAAGACGGTTGCTTAAAAACAATGAAAATTGCCAGGCCCCACTGCATAGGTTCATATGTAGTAGAAACAGACCACATTTCTATCAGTTACCACAGTTGATTCTGATGCTAGTGCTTCACAGAACATATTCTGAGAAATACTGGGCCCTTGAGAGAAAACCTGAACCTCTTAGATGACTAGTTTTAATCCCTTCACAATTTAACTGTTATGCGTTTTTCCAGCTTTATCTCTTTTTTTAAGTTAAACTTTCAATTGTATTTTATTTTTTAGTTAAATCCCAATTAGTTAACAATGTCCTATTAGTTTCAGGTGTACAGTTTAGTGATTCAACACTTATAACACCCAGTGCTCATCACAAGTGCCTGTCTTAATCCCTATCACTTATTTAACCCATTCCCCACTCACCTCCCTTCTGGTAACTATCAGTTCGTTCTCTATAGTTAAGAGTCTGTTTTCTGGTTTGCCTCTCTCTTTTTCCCCCCTGTGATTGATTGTTTTCTTTCTTAAATTCCACGTATGAGTGAAATCCTATGGCGTCTTTCTCTGACTTATTTCACTTAGCGTTATATTCTCTAGCTCCGTCATTGCAAATGGCAAGATTTCATTCTTCTTATGGCCAAATAATATTCCATTGTATATATATATCATCTTGGTCCTTCTTCAGATTCTTGAATTGACTCCTTTTACTGTCACCATAGTATTTAGATCCTTATTAGACCATACCTAGATTATCGTATCTTTTTTAACCAGCCCTTCTGGAACACCATATCTTCTTCATCCATTCATCAGTCGATGGATATTTGGGCTCATTCCATAATTTGGCTATTGTAGATAACGCTGCTGTAAACATCAGAGTGCATGTATTCCTTTCGAATTAGTGTTTTTGTAACCATTGGGTAAATACCTAGTAGTCCAATTGTCCAGCTTTATCTCTTAAAACTTCTCTATGTGAATCCTTCATTCCAGCTAAACTAGATGACTTACCTCAGCACATCTAGTTTTTCTTTTCTTCTTTATCTCTATGAGGCCTGCTAGTCCCTCCTCTTATTGAATTAAAAATTTCTTCTACCCACTTTAGTCACAGCGCTTTTAGTGACTGCTCAGTTTGTGCTCATCTCTCCCTGTCTTGAACTATTTTTCTCTGCAATTCATTTGGTAAGTGATAACATACTATGTTCTACCTTTCCTTTGATCTTAAAAGATTTTAAAATCATTTAATTTGATTTTTATCTTCTTTTCTCCCAACAAGATCTCCTGAGATACGGATATTTATCCGTATAATAAATAAATATTTATTTATTGAGCCTATTTTGTAATACTTTACCATAGTCAGCAAGTGTAGTACATTGGGCCAAGTTAATATAAGTTGTTATGATTTGAAGTTCTAATACTGTGTTCTTCAGGGCTTTCTGATGGTCCTTACCTTGGCTACTCACACTGGTCAGCATTCTTTTGAGTGTAAGCAATCTATGTATGACCTAATATGGCTTAATAAAAAAAAATAGAATTCATTGGCTCATCAACTGAATGGTCTGGGGATAAATTTGATCCCAGGAGAGGCTTTATCTAGGGCTCAGATGATATGACTGGGTCCTCAGTTTCTCTCTCCATTTCTCCAGTTTTTAGGCCAGCTTCTCCTTCATTTCTCAAGGTATGAGCTAACAACTCCCAAGACAATGTGTTCATTGTTCGTAAACACTGGGAAAGAAAAAGTCTCAATTCCCAACTAAAGCTAAAGTTTCTGAGTTGGTGGGCCTCTTTGGCCCTGGTTGTACTGATTTGAGTCATGTAATCATTGCTGAACCTCCTCTGGTCAAGGTGGTGGGGTAAGCAAATTGACTAAAGCCATTCAGATTACTCCAGTGCTCCAGGTGGGTCATTCCCACCCAAACAACTCACCTGGGACATTTAGTGGGCCTAGAGGCAATCAATCCATGTTAACTGCCTTCCTCTGCTTGTCTGTGACGTGCAGGTTGTTGCTCAAAAGTTTTTGAGTTGGAGACTTGTCTCTTCCATTTTACCTCAGTCTTTTTTTTTCAATGTCTAAAGAATAGTGATTTTTAAAAATTGATTTAGGTTTTATATAATTTTTTGATATTATAGTTTTTTCTAGAAGGCTCATAAGAAAATTAAAGGAGTGGAATAGATTTGTAGCATCTGTATATTTATTCAGAACTCTGTTAACGTCTGTGTCCTTTTTATGTCATCTTCCTTAGGTTTAAAACTGGTCAAATCAATGGCGATTTGCTGATATACCATGTCTTGCTGACTTTAAAGCCATATTATGCAAAGCCATATGAAATTGTAGTGGACCTTACGCATACTGGGCCGAGCAATCGCTTTAAAACAGACTTTCTCTCCAAGTGGTTTGTTGTTTTTCCTGGCTTCGCTTATGACAATGTCTCTGCAGTCTATATCTATAACTGTAACTCCTGGGTCAGAGAGTACACCAAGTATCACGAGCGGCTGCTGACTGGCCTCAAAGGCAGCAAAAGGCTCATCTTCATAGACTGTCCTGGGAAACTGGCTGAGCACATAGAGCATGAACAACAGAAACTGCCTGCTGCCACACTGGCTTTAGAAGAGGACCTGAAGGTATTCCACAATGCTCTCAAGCTAGCTCACAAAGACACCAAGGTTTCCATTAAAGTAAGTTTCACTCCATGTTAGGTAAATGATTTGTTATCCTTCTTGGCTAACCAGACTGCACTGGCCTCCCTAGGTGTGCCTATAGTAGTGGATCAAATGTGTAAAGTCAGTCCAAATGGAGGAAAACCAAGCTTTTTGTCTTCTTGGAGGTCCTGTGAAAGATAGGAGAGGTGAACACTTCATTATATTCTAGGTCGGATTAGAGGCAGGAGAGTGTTGTAGAGAGGGCAGTTTGCCATCAATTAGTCAAATGGAAGGAATGTGGGGAGGGTGGAAATTACCAATTGAGGATTCTTCTGATTATTGCATGCTTTTTGCAGAGTGGGAAACATGAACCAGGATAAAATCAGTAATTGTCTATGGGATTCTTGAACTTTAAAAAAAACAACTAACACTTTTATAATGTTTTCAGTCTCTTATGAGAGCATTTATTGCAGTTGAACCCATTTGAGCATACAATGGTGGTAACTCTTCCTTAAATGGCAAATATGGTATTTGCTCGGTTGGTCAATTGGTTTTTGATGTGGAATTTAACTCTTCTTCACTCCACCCTCTCACCATCACTTTCCAGGTTGGTTCTACTGCTGTTCAAGTAACCTCAGCAGAGCGAACAAAAGTCCTGGGGCAATCGGTCTTTCTAAATGATATTTATTATGCTTCGGAAATTGAAGAGATCTGCCTGGTAGATGAGAACCAGTTTACCTTAACCATTGCAAACCAGGGCACACCACTCACCTTCATGCACCAGGAGTGTGAAGCCATTGTTCAGTCTATCATCCATATCCGGACACGCTGGGAGCTGTCACAACCTGACTCCATCCCCCAACACACCAAGATTCGGCCAAAAGATGTCCCTGGGACGCTGCTCAATATTG
Source organism: Canis aureus (assembly GCF_053574225.1). Classification (NCBI taxonomy): domain Eukaryota; kingdom Metazoa; phylum Chordata; class Mammalia; order Carnivora; family Canidae; genus Canis; species Canis aureus. Next base: position 19,643,280 of record NC_135626.1, read on the forward strand.
CGTTACTTAATTTAGGCAGTTCAGACCCTAGTTTACGGTAGGTTTTTAAAAATTCACTTCCAACTTTTTTCAGGATTTGTTACTTTTAGAATGAGACCACTTAATAAGCTTTTAATATAGCCTCTACCTTAATACTCTAAATAGGAAGGTATGCTGTGTTGGTTAACCAGTGTGACCTCATCAGTTTGCGGGGTATTCACATGAACTGTGGAATTCTGAAAAGGGTGATTCACACTAAAGCAATATATGTTCTTTCTCCAGGAAACTTTCATCTGAAATAGCCTACGTAGCAGCTTTGTTGTTCTGTTTTGTCCCCTGCCCCAAAAAAGCCTTTAAAAAAAAAAAAAAAAAGTCTATTCCTAAGTTTCTCCTTCTGAGTCCTCTAATTATGTTTTCCCATGTTCAAAAGTATATCACTATTAAGTTTCCTCACAGTCAAATTACATGATCATTGTTTGACAACGGAGGGCTTAATGTGAAGTAACTCAAACAATAACATTGCATACTTTCCAGTTATGTGACTTTTTTTTTTAAGATTTTATTTTTTTATTTTTTCATGAGAGACACACAGAGAGAAAGAGAGAGGCAGAGACACAGGCAGAGGAAGAAGCAGGCTCCATGCAGGGAGCCCGATGTGGGACTCGATCCCGGGACTCCAGGATTATGCCCCGGGCCGAAGGCAGCCGCTCAACCACTGAGCCCCCCAGGGATCCCCCCCAACTATGTGACTTTAATGAAATTTTTGAAGGAAGTCTTAAGACAAATGTAGATATCATCTGATAGTATAATTGGTTCTGTTTAGGTTTAATACTCTGAACATGAATGAGGAACTAGCAAGGTGTGTAGGGTCAGTAGATTTGGTTTAAATCTAGGTCTGCTACTATGTATGACTTTGGGCGAGGTACTAAAGTTCTCTGAGCTCTAGTTCCCCATCTTCAAAATAAAGAAAACAGTGCCTTTCCTATATACCTCCAAAGGTTTAATAAATAGTATGTATAGTAGTGTATTTTAGCACCTAGCAGGCGGTTTGTGCTCAGTATTACCACCTCCCAACTCCCCTTCCCACCCCTCCTCTCTCTACCAGTGTCTCTTTGCACTCTTTCCCTCCTTTCTTTTTTTTTTTTTTGTTAAATTTTTTTTTTTTTTTATGATAGTCACAGAGAGAGAGAGAGGCAGAGACACAGGCAGAGGGAGAAGCAGGCTCCATGCATCGGGAGCCCGACATGGGATTCGATCCCGGGTCTCCAGGATCGCGCCCTGGGCCAAAGGCAGGCGCCAAACCGCTGCGCCACCCAGGGATCCCATTTCCCTCCTTTCTTCCCTCTGCTTTTCATGTTGGGTAATTCTTTGTCTCAGGTTCCTTGGGACTGTCAAGATATTTACCAATAAAATTTCTTAGCTCTAGAAAAATCTTCCCTAGGGTGTAATGTAGCCCTGGTTTTATAAATGGGCCCTTTAGAATTCCTGATTCTTAAATAAAGGGGAAAAAATATCAAGATTTCTTTACCTGGATGCGCCTCCTATAAATTATACATAAAATTTTGTGTATGCTAAAAAAAAAAAAAAAAAAAATTTGTGTATGCTTAGCTTTCTTTATCACTAAGGAACCTGTGACACTTACCCTAGTTTGAGCAGGCCCAGTTCTTTATAGCTGTTGAAATGTACAGAATAAAAGTCCGTGTCAAAATTGTGTAACTCCAAATTCCTAGGAGTTAGTAAAAGATACAAAAACTTAGAAACAATAGTATTAATGTTCTCATTTTAGGAAAATAGAGCTATGAAGCCTACGTTTAATTTCTAATTCAAAATTCCTCATAGAAGAATCTTCTAACAATTATTAGCTTGAATGAATCTGTATCCTTTTATGAATTGAACTGAACAAAAAGCAGCTTCTGCTTTTTGCTGAAGCATGTCATTCCAAAGAAAAAGCCTTTAGGATGCCTTAAATTTCAGAGGCTTTTTGCTCACATATCGTTGTTGCAAAAATATAGTAACATGGTAAAGGTTTGGAGGTCAACAAAACCTGAAATTTGCTGAGTAATCAAATTATTTCTCTTGCAGGATAGGGGCAGTAAAATGAAAATTTGAAAATCAAGTATGAGTTTTTTGACTTGTGTCCCGAAGTGCTTAAGTATATTTTCAGACATTTCTAAGGGAAGTTTGGTTCTAATGGAACCTGGATGTATATTATTGGTTTTGTTTTCAGTGCTTATGTAAATGAAAAATGGGGGAGGGGGACTTAATTATATTACATTTGTTTTTGACCTCCAGTTTGTAGGATGTCTTGTAGGACACCAAGAAAGAAAGTCAGTAGGTACTAATGAAAGATTTTTGCATTTTAATCTGATGAGGGACCATCTCATTTATCCTCTTATGATCCCCATTATAAATAGATCTGATGGGAAGGGGGAACCACAATTTGAGTTTTTGGCTTCACTGAAAATATGATGAGCCTTTATTCTAACTAACTTTCTATTGAACCACTTTAGGACCATAAACCTCCCATATTCTATATCCCAGTAAAATATCTTTTAGAAATGTATTATAGTTACCTGTCTTAGGAGCCTTACAGGGCTCTTCTGGTATTGTCAAGAACCTCCCCTGAATCCCTAAATGATGAAGAAAATCCCTAAATGATCAAGGGTGTTGTGTTTACCATAGAATCATAAGACTTTATCTCTAATTGATCATAAAATTTAAAAGTAGTTGATTATGCTTTGTAATAGAATCCTAAGTTGTGCTTTATGAAAAAAATTTGGAATTATAAGAAAAAAATGTTTTAAAACAACTTCATTTGTGTTTCCTCCTAGGTCAGCTGCCTATAATCTTCTGTGTGCCTTAACTTGTACCTTCAATTTAAAAATCGAGGGCCAATTACTAGAGACATCAGGTTTATGCATCCCTGCCAACAACACCCTCTTTATTGTCTCTATTAGTAAGACACTGGCAGCCAATGAGCCACATCTGACCTTAGAATTTTTGGAAGAGTGTATTTCTGGATTTAGCAAGTCTAGTAAGTAATAATAATTTTCTTTAATACTAACAATGATTCTAAGAAGATTCAAAGAAAATCATTTCATTTCAGAATTTGCCAGTGAAATCATAACTGATTATATTTTCAGTTCTTTATTACTTCTTATTTTTCCTCTCTGATACTCTGCAACTGAAGGAACTTCCTGGTAGACAACATTGAGAAAAATCCACCAAAATTCTGATAAAAGCAAGGTGGCAAGATTTTTGATACTTTACATGTCTCTGAGTCATTTACAAAGTATTTTTCATACTGTTTCAGTTTAAATAGCTTCAGGATTTCTCTTCTAGGCAGATTTTTCTAGATGAGTGAAATATTAACATTGTCTCCTTGATTTTAAGGAAGAAATAGTCCTTTTCTCTTTCCATCAGGTTAACTTTGAATTGTGATTTTATTTGTCATGTACAGTTCTTGGAGAATGTAGTGGCACATAATACAGGGCTCAGAGTCAACTCCTTATTTGACTTTTAATAAGTCTTACAAATTTAACATCCACACTTTCCATTTATTAATCTTCATACCCTATAGAAGTATAAATGTTACTCTTTCTCCAGCTTATTTCCTGACACTTTCTTCCCTCCTCTTTTTCTCTCCATAATACATAAAACTTTTTTTCTGCATTCAAACATGTTTCTCCTTTTTGTAAGACTTACTGATTTGAGAATAGTAAGACCACATAAAAGAGGTGCAAGCATGCTTACAAGTTGGGAAGAGAGGCAGAGGGAGAGAATCCTCAAGCAGACTCCCACTGAGTGCAGAGCCTGACTTGGGGCTCAGTCTCCGTGGCCTTATGAGATCATGACCTGAGCTAAAACCAAGATTTGAATGCTTAACTGACTGGGTCACCCAGGCACCCCTCAAACATATTTCTTGATTTTTCAGATAATGGAAAGCTTTGACAATTCATCAAGACCAGATCACTATATATATTTACTTATAATTAGAGATGTAGGGATATAACCCTAAAAAGAAAATGTGTTAAGACTAACAAAACAAGAAAAGGATAAAGCTTTATTGAGAAATATTTTTAAAGATTTGAGTGAAATAAACAGGCATATTGTGTTCCTGGATGAACAGTTCTTCTTGATTATTATAGATTCAGTGCTTTCCCATCAAAATAGCTACAGGATTTGAGGACTAAGAATGAGGTAGAACTGGGACACCTAGGTCGTTCAGTTGGTTAAGCGCCCCACCCTTGATCTCAGCTCAGGTTGTAATCTTAGGCTCCAGAGTTCCAGCTCCACACTGGGCTCCATGTTGGGTGTGGAGCCTACTTAAGAAAAAAAAAAAAAAAAAAAAGTGAGGTAGAACTTAAGATGATTATAAATTCCATTTGAAACAACAAGGATAGTTAAGAAAATGTTGAAAAGAAAGAAAACAGAGACACTTGTTGCAGACATCTGAACACATAACAGTATCATAATTAAAGCAGAGCTGTTTAAGAATCAGCAATCAGATCAGTTTAAGAGAAACAGATTGATAAAGAAGTGTCATGAACTGATGGGGGAAAGATTAAATCATTAAAATAATGAGGCTGGGAAGCAAATTAAGTTGGGTCTTCACTTCTCCCCAAACCACAAGATACCAAAATAAGTTCTAGCTATATTTAAGAGTTGAATATAAAAACTTGGAACCATTAAAAAAAGGAAGAGGAAGAAGAATATTTCATTGCTTTCTGGGTGTAAGGACTTTATGAAGCAAAAACGTGGTTGATGAAAATAAAGGAAACAGTGAGCATAAGTGACTACATTAAACTTCCAAACATCTCTATTTCAGGAACATAAACAAAAGTAAAAAGATGATAAAAAAAAAAAACTAGGAAATATGCTTGCAACAAATATTAGAAAAGATTAATATCTTTAATCATGAAGAGTTCGTATAGGTTGATCAAAAGAACAACAATAGCATGCAGGTCATAATAAAAAGGAATATATTTTAAGAAGTTCACTAATAAAAATCAAAGAAATAACTGAAAGAATAGCAAGATAACATTCAATTATCAAATTGGCAAAAGGGTTTTGTTTGTTTTTTTAAGATTTTACTTATTCATTCATGAGAGACGGAGAGAGGCAGAGACATAGGCAGAGGGAGAAGCAGGCTCCCCGCAGGAAGCCTGATGCTGGACTCTCTTCCAGGACCAGGGATCATGCCTTCATCCAAAGGCAGATGCTCAACCGCAAAGCCACCCAGGCGTCCCTGTTAGTTTGTTTATAATTCAGTGTTGATGGCCTATGGAATTGTGAACAGGGGCAATTTTTTGAGAAAGCGCTTTGGAAATGGGTATCAAGTGTTCATACCTTTTGGCCTCATGATCCCACCTTCTAGAGTTTATTGTAAGGAGTAAATGTTCAGATGTTTATTACAGCATTACTTTTTATTTAGATTTTTTAAGTTCAGGTATATCCTGTCAATAAGTACCCTCATCTTAAGTGAACAGCTTGATGAATTTTTATGTGTGAATCATCATAAAACCCTCTCCTAGATCAAGATACAGAACATCTCCAGCATCCAGAAGGCTCCTTTTAGTTCTATCCCCTCACCAAGAGTAATGACTACTGTGACCTCTGTTGCCACAGATTTATTTTGCCTGCTTTTGAGCTTCATATACCAGTATGTATAACAGCAAAAAACTGGAACAGTCTAAAGATGAAATAATAAAGAACTAATTAAATTATCAGATTTGTATGATGGAATAATATGAAACCATTAAAAATGTTTTAGGTACAGAATTTCAGTTTGGGAAGATGAAAAAGTTGTGGAGATGAATTCTGGTGATAGTTGCATAATGATGTGAACGTACTTAGGCCCACTGAACTGTATACTTAAAGATAGAAAATTTTACATTATGTGTATTTTACCACAATAAAAAAAGTGTTTTGGGGACTCTAGATAAAGTTATATAGAGGAATTTTTGTATTTTTTTCTAAGTCTGAATTTACTTCAAAATAAAAAGTTAAAACATGTTTTTAGAAAATTTTTAATGATGAGTAAATAATAGCAGTATAATGTGTGGTGAAGAAAATATTCAAAACATACTGCATATACAGCATAGTCCTATGGGGGACTTGGGGTAGGTTTATGTGTATACACACATACAAATATATGTTATCTCTATGTAGCTATGAAAGCCTGAGGAGAGATGAGGTATATTAATGTCAGTTTTATTCTTGTGGCAATGTTTTCCTTTCAAGTAACTTTCTGTGATTGCCATATATTCCTTTTACAGTTAGAATAAAACAATAACTTTTTTAACTAGAAGAGGAATGATTAAGAGGGAGAAAAAGTAGGTAAAACTTTTCAAAAATTGGCCAACTGGCTTTAAGTTTACTTTTTTCATGGCTTTTTTTCTTCATCTCTGTCTTTAATATATTGGCCAAATCTCTTTTCTCCACACCACATTCTATGTAATGACCTTTACCTTTTACCTTATTTTCCCCAATCCTCTATTTTTAGATAACTGTTGATGTAATTTTCATTGACCATCTATGCTAATAGTATATTTTTTCCCAGGTATTGAATTGAAACACCTTTGTTTGGAATACATGACTCCGTGGCTGTCAAATCTAGTCCGTTTTTGTAAGCACAATGATGATGCCAAAAGACAGAGAGTTACTGCTATTCTTGATAAGCTGATAACAATGACCATAAATGAGAAACAGATGTACCCATCTATCCAGGCCAAAATATGGGGGAGCCTTGGGCAGGTATTGAGTTTGCTCAAATATTTGTCTAGTACCTCTGTGATACAGATATTAATCTAATACCCCTTTGTAGAAAACATTGTGCTGGGCACTAGGGATATAGCTGTAGAAAAGATAGTCCCCTCTTTCAAAAAGCATGCAGATATTCCCCTAATTCTTGATTTGGTTCAGAATTGTAGTTTTCTCATGCATGTTTCAGAGCCAGAAAAACACTAATTATTTTAGCACTCTTTTCCATAGCATAATTACATAGAATTTAACTTTAAAAATCTGATGTTGTCTCTAGTAAATAGTGCCCTGTCTTATTTTTTTAGGGGGAGAGAGAGAGAGAGGGCATGAGTGGTGGGGGTAGAGGCAGAGAGAATCTCAAGCAGGCTCCATGCCTAGCTGAGAGCCCAGTGTAGGGCTTGATCTCATGACCCCAAGATCATGACCTGAGCTGAATTCAGTAATGGGAAACTAAACCGACTGAGCCACTTGACACCCCTGAATAGTGCTGTATAAAATATTCTAGTACTTATGTACCATAAATGTCAGTAGATGTTTGTTAGCAATATTATTTTAGATGCCTTTCATGTATGGTTCTAGCACAAGAATACCAGTATTAAGATATAGAACACAATGTAGTATTTTATTTTTGTTTGATAAAAATTGTCCACATCATTTCTTCAAAGTTATCGTTTAAGGCAGCAGTACCCTACTCAAACAATGCTGCAAATCCTTTAAATAATTTGAAATGACCTTGGAGCCAGTTCTACAGAACATCTCAATACTTGATGTCACTTCCTATGTTTTAAAATAATTATATTTTATGTTAAGCATACATTACTGTCTTAGAAGAGAACAGATGTGCTTTGCTAGTAGATGAAAATAGTATTTGTGGACATTTTAAATTTTTAAATATTGGTCCCTTAATCTCTGAAGTAATTGAGTGAATATCTTTATCCTTCTTTGGATATTTAATGAATTATATTTACTGACACGTCTCTAAATAAAACCTAGTATTTGGGGGGCTTTAGGTAAAATAGAATTTTCATGTTGATTGGGCTGCTGCTTTGAAATATTTTTAAATTAAAAAGTTGGTGGAGTGAATAGCTAAAACATATGTTATTTTTCCCTTTTCTACTAGATTACAGATCTCCTTGATGTTGTACTAGACAGTTTCATCAAAACCAGTGCAACAGGTGGCTTGGGATCAATAAAAGCTGAGGTGATGGCAGATACTGCTGTAGCTTTGGCTTCTGGAAACGTGAAATTGGTTTCAAGCAAGGTAATCAACTTTTCCTTTGCCTTCTGGGCTTTGGCATGATGTCTGTTTTTACTACCAGAAGTTGTTTATATTATAACTAGTCATTTTAAGGTTAAACTGAAATTTTTTGTGATAAAACTGTTTTAGCCCGTTTTTAAAAATTCTGTTTCTTTACAGGTTATTGGAAGGATGTGCAAAATAATTGACAAGACATGTTTATCTCCAACTCCTACCTTAGAGCAACATCTTATGTGGGACGATATTGCTATTCTAGCACGCTACATGCTGATGCTGTCCTTCAACAATTCCCTTGATGTGGCAGCTCATCTCCCCTACCTCTTCCATGTTGTTACTTTCTTAGTAGCTACAGGGCCACTCTCCCTTAGAGCTTCCACACATGGATTGGTCATTAATATCATTCACTCTCTGTGTACTTGTTCACAGCTTCATTTTAGTGGTAAGTTTCCAGAAAGTACTTTGTGGTTTGCAATTTGTGACTCCATTTTATACCACCTGATGGGCATAAATTATCTTACTCATTGGGGATCCCTGGGTGGCTCAGTGGCTTAGCATCTGCCTTTGGTCCAGGGTGTGATCCTGGGGTCCCGGGGTTAAGTCCCACGTCAGGCTCCCTGCATGGAGCCTGCTTCTCCCTCTGCCTGTGTCTCTGCCTGTGTCTCTGCCTGTCTCACGAATAAATCAATAAAATCTTTTTAAAAAATTATCTTACTCATTATTGCGATACCTTTAACATTAGTTGCTTATTGAAGCCTGTGATGATGACATGAAATATTATCAAAAAGGAAAAGAATAGATTAATTCCATTCTATTTCAAGCTATAGCAGAGCAGAGGTTTTTTGCTTTTTTTTAAGATTTATTTATTTATTTATTTTAGAGAGAGACAGAGTGAATGGGGGAGAAGAGGCAAAGGGAGAGAGAGAATCCTCAAGCAGACGTCCCACTAAGCATGGCACCTGACATGGGGCTCAATCCCACAACCCTGAGATAATGACCTGAGCCAAAATCAAGAGTCAAATGCTTAACTGACTGAGCCACCCAGGTGCTCTTATAGCAAAGATTTTCTATGTGCATTTGTTAGGTAGATTCTTAGAGTTATCACAGAAGCTAAAGACTCTACCAGTTAACAGTGTTGTGTTACTGTCATGAATTTATAGATAAATGGAGCAAAAGCAGTGAGCTTTGAGAATAATATATCTACAGAGTTGGTGTAGGAAGCATGGTTATATAATTTTGATATGACACTCAGATTTTCTAAATACAACGTGAAATTTGGCACTTTAGAATTTTAAAAAAGTTAATATCTTTAAAGTCTTTCCTTGTTACTTTTTTCTTTTACAGAAGAGACAAAGCAAGTTTTGAGACTCAGTTTGACAGAGTTCTCATTACCCAAGTTTTACCTGCTGTTTGGCATTAGTAAAGTCAAGTCAGCTGCCGTCATTGCCTTTCGCTCCAGTTACCGGGACAGGTCATTCTCTCCTGGCTCCTATGAAAGGGAGACTTTTGCTTTGACATCCTTGGAAACAGTCACAGAAGCTTTGTTGGAGATTATGGAGGTACATTAGGCAAAATGATAAGAAACAGAGATCTTTTTTTTAATTCACTAGTAGTGTAAAGAAGAAATAGTTTATTCTGTTCATGCATAATGCTTAAATAAAAACACTCCCATGGAACACGTTCATTGATACTCTATATGTCATTTATTTAATGACATTATAAAAAATGACATTATAATTCACATTATTTAAATGTTTCTAAAAACATTTATGAACATAAATATATTTAGAGTATCTTTTTTTTAAGGCATGTATGAGAGATATTCCAACATGCAAGTGGCTGGACCAGTGGACAGAACTAGCTCAAAGGTAGGTCCCAACTAAATTTAAGTTGTAAAAGTATGTGTATTATTGAAAAGATAAGTACTACTGCATAACCAGTATTTTAATTATTTAAAATAAAGGTTTTTCATAAACTCTTTGGATTTTTTAATTGCAGATTTGCATTCCAATATAATCCATCCCTGCAACCAAGAGCTCTTGTTGTCTTTGGCTGTATTAGCAAACGAGTGTCTCATGGGCAGATAAAACAGATTATCCGTATTCTTAGCAAGGTACCCCTCCCCCCTCCCAAATATTTGTGATTCTTAAGTTGTAAAGCGGATCTTGTGTTTTTCTAAGGGACATCTAAATTTGAATTTAATGAAATGTCTTGTATGTTGGTCATTAAACTTTTAAACAATGAACTGAATTATTTTCTTTATTGTAATTCTTTGAAATGAAGAAACCTCTAAAGAAGGTATCTTAAAATACATATTATCTCTTTTGCTAAGAAGGTACTCTTAGTATTTTATCAGTTTTCAAAGCATTCAACTATATGGTAAAACTAGCCTTACATAAAATTACATAATTTGTAATTAATATAATAATGCCTAATGTATTAGAATATAATCTAAAATATTTAAAAATGAAAACCCAAATGATCTGTTTACCAAGAATACCATAGCATTGAAAATGATTCTGTCACTTATTAAATAAGGAATTGTTCCTGAACTGATTGTGAGATTCAGTTTAGGAATTGATGTTTTATTTCAATGAAAGTAAAATAAAAAATTCTGTTTCCCTAAAAGGCACTTGAGAGTTGCTTAAAAGGACCTGATACTTACAACAGTCAAGTTCTGATAGAAGCTACAGTAATAGCACTAACCAAATTACAACCACTTCTTAATAAGGTAATTACTATATAGAAAATGAATGCGTTTATTTTGGGTATCAGTGTTAAATGTTACTTTATTTTGTTTCAAAGAGTTCAGAAAATGAACCGAGAAGAAGTTATAAAGAAAAAGCTGTAAAGTAGAACTTCTTGTCTTTAAATTTAGTTGTTTGAAGAATTTATATTAAAGGGAGGGAGAATAAGTATGGGGAGTATGTTCTCAAGAGCTTATAAGTATTTGTCTCATCAGTGCTAAAAGAAAAAGAGGTATATATTCTTAATTCTTTTATCCAGTAAGTATTCACTGAGCATCTGCTATGTGCCAAGTACCATTTTAGGTGCTAGAGATGTAGTACCTAAAGAAAACTAATAAAACTCCTTTCCTCATGGAGCTTATATTCTGGGGATGAGTGTGGGAGTTGGGAAGTGAATAGGTAATAAAGTAAGTAAAATATGTAGTGTGCTAGTTCATGATCATTATTGTGGAGAAATATAAAGCTGGGGCAAGTATACCTGTACATCAAGAGAGTTTAGGTGCTAAATGAAGGCAATATTTAAAAGGAATAAAATGATGTGGCCACTGTTTCAGGATGGTTTGAGCTTATCTCAGCTTTGTGATATGGAACAGGTCATTTAATATATCTGAACATCATGTTTCCACATTGATAAAATGAGTAAACTAGCCTAGAGGATGGCAGACTATTATTTTCTGACTCTGAAGTTGTATAATTATGTGAATTGAGTACAAAGATATGCCAGATTTGAGGGAGATTACAGAGAAATAAACACCTGTATGTTATATGTTCTATGTTCTACAGACATATCTTTTAAACCTAAATTGCACAAAATTGTTTTCTCATCCTTATCTTAGAAGTTAAAATGAGGCTCAGAAGGGCTAAGTGACTTGCCCAAGTTCATATACCTAATAAGACAGAGCCATGATTCTCTTCCATGGCTGTCTGACCCTAAAGTCCTTATATTTTCCCATATACCACACTCTTAAATAAAGGTTCCCCAAAATACGTATCTTTAATTCAGAACAGCAAGAAATTACTATACTGGTAAAGGTGACAAAATTAAAAGGATAGAGTCTAAGGTTAAAGAGATAGGTACGATTTAGTGTAGAGAAAGGGAGAAAGCCTTGCCCGGCAAACATACAGCAGGAGAATTATACAGGAATGCTGGGACAATGAAGGGATCGTAGGTAGACCATTCTAGTAGTGTGGAGAAACTTTGCAGGAGAATAGTGAGATGGAAGGTTGTAAAGATTGGATAGAACCAATCTAACATCCAAGATTCTTCAGAAGGGAGTTTGGAAATGTACCTGTTTGTTTTTAAGCAAATGAGTAGTAGACTAAAGGAAGACTAAAGGAAGGGTCCTTCTGGCAGTAGCGTGCACAGGAGATTGGAGTAGGGGGATACTGGAGGCAGAAGGAATCCACATTTAGAAGAAAGAAGGTTGGCATAGGATAGTGTTATTAGCAATAAGCAAATACAAAAGAGACTACTTTGGAAGAATTAGCAAGACTTGGTGACTGGAGTTTGGAATCAAAGAACAGGGAGAAATCCAAGGAGGCGGCTGAGGTTCTCCGTCTGGCTAACAGTATCTTTAGTTACACACAGGGAATGGATAAAGAGCTTACCCTTATATTTACTTTCCCCCAAAAAGAAAACCTGCATAATTCGGGGGATAATGTGCTTTGTTTTATACTGCAATGTGTTTTGGATGAGACTGTTTATAGTTCATCTCACTAATCTGGAATGCGTGGCCCTTGCCAGGACTCCCCTCTGCACAAAGCCCTCTTTTGGGTGGCTGTGGCTGTGCTACAGCTCGATGAGGTCAACCTGTATTCAGCAGGCAGTGCGCTTCTGGAACAAAACCTGCACACCTTAGACAGTCTGCGGGTATTCAATGACAAGGTAAGCTGACTTTCAGTGAGCATCCTAGAGGATGCACAAGTATAATGCCTCCTCTTTTATTGTTGTTGTCCTTTGAAAATCAGAAGAGGTCCATAACTTTAGTATGCAGTTCTGTAATGCAGCTTATCGTGAGTATAGTTCCCTAACAGCTTATAAAAAATTCTTTAAACTTTTTTATATAAAAATAGCAGAAAACAGTACTCACCCAATACTGGTAAACAGAATAGGGATAAAAAATACTGAGTAGTAATAGTAGCTACTATGCTAAAAGCTGTGCTGTGCTATGCTGTACTATGCACTGTACAATCATTATTTGTGTTTTCATAATCCAAAAGTAAAAGTTATTAGCATTCTCTACTCTGCACTTCACACATGAAAAAATAATCTAAATATAAGCTTATTTTTATTGAATAGTGGTACTTAATGAAAAAAGTAGGTTGGAGAGTCTGAAGGAAACTTTTAGGTACTTAATTATACTAGTTTTTTGTTTTGCCTAATCCCACTTTGAAACATACCATTAGCATCCTTCTGAACATTTATCAACCTTGACTGAGGTTGAATTCTGGTTTACAGAGTGTAGAGAAAGAGACGTAACAGTATGAAATGATGTTCCTTTTTTGTCTTTGGAGAAAAAAGGGAAGAGTCTAGGAAAGAAGAGAGGAATTTTTTTAAAGATATGTGTTTATAACAAGAGATTTACTTGAAGTGAATTTGAACAAAGCTGTGGGTAGGGAAAAAAGAATAGGAGCATGGTTTTAAGTGTGAGGACGGCTGAGCTAAACACTCTGATTAGTCTGCCAAATGTGGTGTAGGCTTAATAGCTACCTTGAAATTTATCCATCAGACTTCCATTTTACAAAATAGAAAAGAACAAAGAAGTTAAATAACTTGTCCATATTTGTATATCTGATTTGTGACAAGAGCCCCTCTTTCCTAATCCCCTTTGCTCTTTTCTGGGGTTGTCTTAGGACAGTGGTGGTCAGAAAGATAGCTAGATATTGGCCGTTTGTTTGGATATAAAAATATTTGTAAATAAAATGTTTCTCTAGGAGTATCTGCCTTGGGATTTTCATTGCCAGAACAGCCCATAACAGGAGCTAATACTGACCTCAGTGCCCCCAGGATACTAGGGATCAGAGTTAATAAAGCTTATTAAAAGTCGCCAGGATATAAGGTGATTAAGGTCTGAGGATCTGATGTATAACATGGTGACTATAGTTGATAACATTGTAGTGTATAATTGAAATTTGCTAAGAGAGTAGAACTTTAAGTTCTATATTTAATGATTTAATGTTCTCACCAAAAGCAGGGGTAGGTGTGATTAAATATGTGAGGTGTGGTGTACACTTTCAATATCTTAGAATTTTATTTGTCAATTATACCTCAATAAAGCTAGAAAAAATTGTACATATAGCAGGCTAATAGGTAATCATACTTTATATAGTATTCTGCACTTTGCATTTTATTTAATATAAAGTGAACATCTTTCTAAACACATATTCATGCACACACACATATATATATACACACACACATAAATACACATGCACTTGTGCATGTAATTCTTTGTAATGGCTACAGTGTTTTACAATATGCATGAGCCGCAGTTTTTTTCAACCATTTGCCCATTAATGAACGATTGATTTGTTTCTGTCTTTTCTTCTTTCTTTTATAAACAGTGCTGCTCTAAACATTTCTCTACATTTATTTTAAATGCTCATGTTTTTCTTTCTTTAAGATAGAAATCTAGATAACCCAAGCTGAGGCTCTAAACACCTTCAGTTTGCTTTTAAAAATCGCTGTTGTGGGCTTTTGGGTTTTTTTTTAAAATGCAAATTCCTGGGCTTTGCCCAGTGACTTTATTTTTTTTTTTAATTTTTTTTATTGGTGTTCAATTTACCAACATACAGAATAACCCCCAGTGCCCGTCACCCATTCACTCCCACCCCCTGCCCTCCTCCCCTTCTACCACCCCTAGTTCGTTTCCCAGAGTTAGCAGTCTTTACGTTCTGTCTCCCTTTCTGATATTTCCCACACATTTCTTCTCCCTTCCCTTATATTCCCTTTCACTATTATTTATATTCCCCAAATGAATGAGACCATATAATGTTTGTCCTTCTCCGACTGACTTACTTCACTCAGCATAATACCCTCCAGTTCCATCCACGTTGAAGCAAATGGTGGGTATTTGTCATTTCTAATAGCTGAGTAATATTCCATTGTATACATAAACCACATCTTCTTTATCCATTCATCTTTCGATGGACACCGAGGCTCCTTCCACAGTTTGGCTATTGTGGCCATTGCTGCTATAAACATCGGGGTGCAGGTGTCCCTGCGTTTCATTGCATCTGTATCTTTGGGGTAAATCCCCAGCAGTGCAATTGCTGGGTCGTAGGGCAGGTCTATTTTTAACTCTTTGAGGAACCTCCACACAGTTTTCCAGAGTGGCTGCACCAGTTCACATTCCCACCAACAGTGTAAGAGGGTTCCCTTTTCTCCGCATCCTCTCCAACATTTGTGGTTTCCTGCCTTGTTAATTTTCCCCATTCTCACTGGTGTGAGGTGGTATCTCATTGTGGTTTTGATTTGTATTTCCCTGATGGCAAGTGATGCAGAGCATTTTCTCATGTGCATGTTGGCCATGTCTATGTCTTCCTCTGTGAGATTTCTGTTCATGTCTTTTGCCCATTTCATGATTGGATTGTTTGTTTCTTTGGTGTTGAGTTTAAGAAGTTCTTTATAGATCTTGGAAACTAGCCCTTTATCTGATACGTCATTTGCAAATATCTTCTCCCATTCCGTAGGTTGTCTTTTAGTTTTGTTAACTGTATCCTTTGCTGTGCAAAAGCTTCTTATCTTGATGAAGTCCCAATAGTTCATTTTTGCTTTTGTTTCTTTTGCCTTCATGGATGTATCTTGCAAGAAGTTACTGTGGCTGAGTTCAAAAAGGGTGTTGCCTGTGTTCTTCCCTAGGATTTTGATGGAATCTTGTCTCACATTTAGATCTTTCATCCATTTTGAGTTTATCTTTGTGTATGGTGAAAGAGAGTGGTCTAGTTTCATTCTTCTGCATGTGGATGTCCAATTTTCCCAGCACCATTTATTGAAGAGACTGTCTTTCTTCCAATGGATATTCTTTCCTCCTTTATCGAATATTAGTTGACCATAAAGTTCAGGGTCCACTTCTGGGTTCTCTATTCTGTTCCATTGATCTATGTGTCTGTTTTTGTGCCAGTACCACACTGTCTTGATGACCACAGCTTTGTAGTACAACCTGAAATCTGGCATTGTGATGCCCCCAGATATGGTTTTCTTTTTTGGCTATTCGGTGTCTTTTCTGATTCCACACAAATCTTAAAATAATTTGTTCTAACTCTCTGAAGAAAGTCCATGGTATTTTGATAGGGATTGCATTAAACGTGTATATTGCCCTGGGTAACATTGACATTTTCACAATATTAATTCTGCCAATCCATGAGCATGGAATATTTTTCCATCTCTTTGTGTCTTCCTCAATTTCTTTCAGAAGTGTTCTATAGTTTTGAGGGTATAGATCCTTTACATCTTTGGTTAGGTTTATTCCTAGGTATCTTATGCTTTTGGGTGCAATTGTAAATGGGATTGACTCCTTAATTTCTCTTTCTTCAGTCTCATTGTCAGTGTATAGAAATGCCACTGATTTCTGGGTATTGATTTTGTATCCTGCCACGCTACCAAATTGCTGTATGAGTTCTAGCAATCTTGGGGTGGAGACTTTTGGGTTTTCTATGTAGAGTATCATGTCATCGGCAAAAAGGGAGAGTTTGACTTCTTCTTTGCCAATTTGAATGCCTTTAATGTCTTTTTGTTGTCTGATTGCTGAGGCTAGGACTTCCAGTACTATGTTGAATAGCAGTGGTGAGAGTGGACATCCCTGTCTTGTTCCTGATCTTAGGGGAAAGGCTCCCAGTGCTTCCCCATTGAGAATGATATTTGCTGTGGGCTTTTTGTAGATGGCTTTTAAGATGTTGAAGAATGTTCCCTCTATCCCTACACTCTGAAGAGTTTTGATCAGGAATGGATGCTGTATTTTGTCAAATGCTTTCTCTGCATCTAATGAGAGGATCATATGGTTCTTGGTTTTTCTCTTGCTGATATGATGAATCACATTGATTGTTTTACGGGTGTTGAACCAGCCATGTGTCCCAGGGATAAATCCTACTTGGCCATGGTGAATAATTTTCTTAATGTGTTGTTGGATCCTATTGGCCAGTATCTTGTTGAGAATTTTTGCATCCATGTTCATCAGGGATATTGGTCTGTAATTCTCCTTTTTGGTTGGGTCTTTGTCTGGTTTTGGAATTAAGGTGATGCTGGCCTCATAGAACGAATTTGGAAGTACTCCATCTCTTTCTATCTTTCCAAACAGCTTTAGAAGAATAGGTATGGTTTCTTCTTTAAACGTTTGATAGAATTCCCCTGGGAAGCCATCTGGCCCTGGACTCTTGTGTCTTGGGAGGTTTTTGATGACTGCTTCAATTTCCTCCCTGGTTATTGGCCTGTTCAGGTTTTCTATTTCTTCCTGTTCCAGTTTTGGTAGTTTGTGGCTTTCCAGGAATGCGTCCATTTCTTCTAGATTGCCTAATTTATTGGCGTGTAGCTGTTCATAATATGTTTTTAAAATCGTTTGTATTTCCTTGGTGTTGGTAGTGATCTCTCCTTTCTCATTCATGATATTATTAATTTGAGTCTTCTCTCTCTTCTTTTTAATAAGGCTGGCTAATGGTTTATCTATCTTATTAATTCTTTCAAACAACCAACTCCTGGTTCTGTTGATCTGTTCCACCACAGTTCTTCTGGTCTCAATTTCATTGACTTCTGCTCGAATCTTTATTAACTCTCTTCTTCTCCTGGGTGTAGGATCTATTTGCTGTTTTTTCTCTAGCTCCTTTATGTGTAAGGTTAGCTTTTGTATTTGAGTTCTTTCCAGTTTTTGAGTGGATGCTTGTATTGCAATGTATTTCCCCCTTAGGACTGCTTTTGCTGCATCCCAAAGATTTTGAACGGTTATATCTTCATTCTCATTAGTTTCCATGAATCTTTTTAATTCTTCCTTAATTTCCTGGTTGACCCTTTCATCTTTTAGCAGGATGGTCCTTAACCTCCACGTGTTTGAGGTCCTTCCAAACTTCTTGTTGTGATTTAGTTCTAATTTCAAGGCATTATGGTCTGAGAATATGCAGGGGACGATCCCAATCTTTTGGTATCGGTTCAGACCCGATTTGTGACC
Organism: Canis aureus; assembly: GCF_053574225.1. NCBI lineage: Eukaryota > Metazoa > Chordata > Mammalia > Carnivora > Canidae > Canis > Canis aureus. The sequence goes on from NC_135626.1 coordinate 19,661,180, forward strand.
CAGTATGTGGTCTATCCTGGAGAAAGTTCCATGTGCACTTGAGAAGAATGTGTATTCAGTTGAGTTTGGATGTAAAGTTCTGTAGATATCTGTGAAATCCATCTGGTCCAGTGTATCATTTAAAGCTCTCGTTTCTTTGGAGATGTTGTGTTTAGAAGACCTATCGAGTATAGAAAGAGCTAGATTGAAGTCACCAAGTATAAGTGTATTATTATCTAAGTATTTCTTCACTTTGGTTATTAATTGATATATTTGGCAGCTCCCACATTCGGGGCATATATATTGAGGATTGTTAGTCCTCTTGTTGGATAGATCCTTTAAGTATGATATAGTGTCCCTCTTCATCTCTCACTACAGTCTTCAGGGTAAATTTTAGTTTATCTGATGTAAGGATGGCTACCCCTGCTTTCTTTTGAGGACCATTCGAATGGTAAATGGTTCTCCAACCTTTTATTTTCAGGCTGTAGGTGTCCTGTCTAAAATGAGTCTCTTGTAGACAGCAAATAGATGGGTCCTGCTTTTTTATCCAGTCTGAAACCCTGCGCCTTTTGATGGGGTCATTAAGTCCATTCACGTTCAGAGTTACTATTGAGAGATATGAGTTTAGTGTCATCATGGTATCTATTCAGTCCTTGTTTTTGTGGATTGTTCCACTGAACTTCTTCTTAAAGGGGAATTTTAAGAGTCCCCCTTAAAATTTCTTGCAGAGCTGGTTTGGAGGTCACATATTCTTTCAGTTCCTGCCTGTCTTTGAAGCTCTTTATCTCTTCTTCCATTTTGAATGAGAGCCTTGCTGGATAAAGTATTCTTGGTTGCATGTTCTTCTCATTTAGGACCCTGAATATATCCTGCCAGCCCTTTCTGGCCTGCCAGGTCTTTGTGGAGAGGTCTGCTGTACCCTAATACTCCTCCCCATAAAAGTCAGGGATTTCTTGTCTCTTGCTGCTTTAAGAATCTTCTTTTTATCTTTGGAATTTGCAAGCTTCACTATTAAATGTCGAGGTGTTGAATGGTTTTTATTGATTTTAGGGGGGGATCTCTCTATTACCTGGATCTGAATGCCTGTTTCCCTTCCCAGATTAGGAAAGTTTTCAGCTAGAATTTGTTCAAATACATATTCTGGCCCTCTGTCCCTTTTGGCGCCCTCGGGAACACCAATTAAACGTAGGTTTTTCTTCCTCAGGCTGTCGTTTATTTCCCTTAATCTATCTTCATGGTCTTTTAATTGTTTGCCTCTTTTTTCCTCAGTTTCCCTCTTTGCCATCAACTTGTCTTCTATGCCACTCACTCGTTCTTCCACCTCATTAACCCTCGTCGTTAGGACTTCTAGTTTGGATTGCATCTCATTCAATTGATTTTTAATTTCTGCCTGATTAGCTCTAAATTCTGCAGTCATGAAGTCTCTTGAGTCCTTTATGCCTTTTTCTAGAGCCACCAGTAGCTGTATAAATAGTGCTTCTGAATTGGCTTTCTGACATTGAATTGTAATCCAGATTTTGTAACTCTGTGGGAGAGAGGACTGTTTCTGATTCTTTCTTTTGAGGTGAGGTTTTCCTTCTAGTCATTTTGCTCAGTGTAGAGTGGCCAAAACCAAATTGTATTGGGAAAACGAGAAAAAGAGAGGAGAGAAAGAAGGAAAGAAAAGAGAAAGAAAAAAAAAAGGAAGAAAAAAAGAAAAAGAGAAAGAAAAAGAAAGAAAGGGGAAAAAAGGGCGGGAGAAGGAAACAAATCAAAAAGCAAAACAAAACAAAACAAAAAACCACTGCGGAGTATCTTCTGATTCTGTGTACTTTAAGTCCCTTGACTTCCCCTGGAACTTGTCCGTCTAGCTGGTCTTCTGGGGGAGGGGCCTGTTGTGCTGATTTTCAGGTGTTAGCACTTGGGGGAGCTGCTCTGCCCCCTGCCTGGTGCAGGGCTCAGTGGGGGTTGTTTACCCCGTGAGGCCCCAGGAGGAACAACCGCAGTGGCGGGGCCAGCTCTGGAGCCCTGGATTCAGCTCCTGCAGTAGCTCCGGAGCTCTCTGTCTACAGGGCCTGGAGGCTCCGGGGTGGGGCCGCTGATCTGCTCAGCTCCGGGCAGGAGCGTCCTTGCGGTCCTGGGCCCTCCCGGCCTCCGCCTGTCCCGGGGGGAAGCCGGATCCTGGGCTGTGTCCGGGCGCCCTGTGCCCCCGGCCTGCGCTGTTGGATTCGCGCTCCCGGTGGCGCAGCCGCTTCCGCGGAGCCGCCGCCCGAGCCCCCCTAGCTGCTCCCGAATCAGCGCAGCCCCCTCCGCATGAAGCCTCTTCCTCCACCCGAGCCCCTCCGAGCTGCTCCGGCCGCGCATCCCCATCCGCGGAGCCGCCGCCCGAGCCCCTCCGAGCTGCTCTGGGTCCCGCGGGGCGTGCTGCAGCCCTTAGGGAGATGGGCGCACTCTCCTGGGGGCGCAGTTGCTCTGTTACTGTCCCAGGGAGCCCGAGGGCATCCCTGCCCTCCTGGGTCCTGCTCCAACTCCCTGCGAGCCCCTTTCCGTTAGGGAAGGTTGGTGCAGCTCCTGCGTCTCCGGGACGGGGCTCTCCTGTCCTGGGGATACTCGCCCCGGCCTCAGCCCGGCTCCTCGCGGGGCCCCTCCCCCTTGGAGGTCTTTTGTTTCTTTATTTCTTTTTTCCCCGTCTTCCTACCTTGACAGAAGCGCGAACTCTTCTCACTATAGCATTCCAGGTGTTCTCTCTTTAATTCTCAGGCCGAATTCATAGATTTTCAGGATAATTTGAAGGTTTTATAGGTAATTTGGTGGGGACTGGTGATTTGGAGACCCTACTCTTCCGCCATCCTGCCCCTCCTGCCCGCCCAGTGACTTTAAAGCAGGTATTCATCTTCAGTGACTTTAAGGCAGATATTCCTGGAGCCACACTTTAGAAACACTGTTAAAGTCTTAATTATCTTAGGCAAGTGGGCATGGCATTTTTAAGTTTTAGTTTCCTTGTTCTCCCACAGTAGAATGTAAAATCCACTTGGGTGAGTAGATTTTATCTATTTAAGTTCACTGATTTATTTGTAGGGCCTATTTGCAGGGCCTAGAACCATGCCTGGCACATCAAAAACACATAATAAGTACTTGATAAGTAAAAGAATGAGTGAATAAATCTGTAAAATGGTGCTAATATTGACTACAATAGAATTGCTTTAAGATTCCAGTACAGTAATGCATCTAACATTATACTGTGGCACTCAGTAAATATGAACTCTTTGTTTTCTCAAATTTTCAGTCACCATACACAAAATGCCCACTACCATTCAATATATGGGTCTTATTTAAAACAACAGTAATTACAATTTTTAAAAAGTCACCAGGATTTAAATTGATAGTCATTTATTTTGCATCATAAATCAAAGCTATTTCGTCTTCTATCATCTTATTATTTATATATGCTTGATTGTCTCACTAATTTATAGTATCTTAAATGTTCTATGGTTTTCTATAGTCACCTGAAAATAGTTTCTCTCAACTTGAATGGATTACTTATCTTGTCATAGCTATTGAACACAATAAAAAAACCCAGTAAGTGATCCTTTAAGGAAAGTTCTTGTGTGAACACTATCAACCATATTCTGATTATCTTTAATAGAGTCCAGAGGAAGTATTTATGGCAATCCGGAATCCTCTGGAATGGCACTGCAAACAAATGGATCATTTTGTTGGACTCAATTTCAACTCTAACTTTAACTTCGCACTGGTTGGACACCTCTTAAAAGGTAGAGGCCTCAGAATATTTTTTATGAAATGATATCAAGAAGCCAGAAGTAACTAAAATAATTTGTTATTTGAAATAAATTGAAATAATTTGGCTCATATGTCTTTATTTATTTGTTTGTTATAAAGATTATTTGAGAGGGAGCGTGTGAGGGGAGAGGGTAAGCAGGGAGGGGCAGAGCAAGAGAGAATCTCAGTCAGACTCTTCACTGAGCATGGAACCGGATACAGGGCTCGATCCCACGACCCTGAGATCATGACCCCAGCCAAAACCAAGAATTGGATGCTCAACCAACTCAGCTATCAAGGCGCCCCTCATATGTCTTACTTTAAATACCGATACATGTTTTATTGAGCTATGCTTTGTTCAGTATATTTTTTAATAGAGCCTAATTTATGCATCAAATACAGATTTCCTTTAAAAGGCAAAAGATTTGATTCTTGAAATAATCATAAGTAGTGGACTTTCTAACTTAGTTAACACTAAGTATTTTTGATTATTTGAAATAAGGCAGACTGTAAATCAATAAATGTTACTTTGAGTAATTTATGTTCTCTTAGAGATTTGATCACAGATTTTCTTCAAATTGTTTCTAATGTATTGCTGATCAGTCACATTGTTATATACCATACCATCTCATCTTTCTGGTCCCCCACCCCAAATTTCTGAGTTACTGATAGCAGTGGTCTCCAGCTAGTCCTCAGAGCCAGCTCATTCAGTGCCTATCCTGGCTTTACTCCCCACTGCTGACTTCGCTATGTGTTAGCTTTGGCTTCTTAACATGGAACAGTCTTGGCCAGAGACTACACAATTAATAGGAACAGCACAGGGTGGTAAGTCAGAGGCAAAGGCAATACGAAGGAAGGCTTGGGATGAGGAGCTGGTGTAAACCAGCTTTGGCCACAATTAGAGACTTAAGCTCTATCTTGAGTCTGCAGTTTTGTAAATCAATTTAAATGATTCTTAGGCTTGAGGGATCATGGAGGTTCCCTCCAGTTTTTACCTAACATATGTACATACACCTACTACTGTGAATGTGAACATTTGATTTCATTACCTTATGAAACTTCTGCAAAAAATTAATAATTTTAATCTCTAAAGTGAACATCAGTTGCTCAAAAGATACCAAAAAGATACTGCAGAATGCCAAAAAGAAGGATTGCACTAGGCTGATAAAGCGCTTGCTTATTCTCTCCTTTTAAAGGTACCAGATATTTTCAGTGCACAAATTCCCGTCTTTAAATGGAATAGCACTAATAGTATCTTAAGGTGATCTCCAGTACCTAAATTTTTATTTTATTTTATTTTATTTTATTTTATTTTATTTTATTTTATTTTATTTTATTATTATTATTATTATTATTATTATTATTATTATTATTTTACCTAGTTTTTTTTAATTGCCTGCACTGCTTTAGGGATTGGAATATCTGAAACCACATCCATCTTTCCTTATTTTCTTCTCCCTGAGGTGCCTTAGAGTTCTTCTACAGGTTTGGTACTTAATCTTTTATGTAACTAACTATTCACGTACATATGTTTTACCTTCCCAGATGGCTATTTTCAGAAGGCAGGAGGTATCCCTTATGTTTCCTTTCCTTGCAGAGTTGCTAGTCAATAAGAACTCAAGAAATACTTGTTGAAAGAGTGAATTAACTTCTTGTTTTTATTCTTTGTAGGGTACAGGCATCCTTCACCTGCCATTGTGGCAAGAACAGTCAGAATTTTGCATACACTACTAACTCTGGTGAACAAACATAGAAACTGTGACAAATTTGAGGTGAACACACAGAGCGTGGCTTATTTAGCAGGTAAAAACACAAAGTAGACCAAATTAATCTTACTGCATATATACCTAAGGACTGCCAAGATGATACAGAAACCCATTGGTCCTTCAGCTAGTTGCTTGGTGGGGTAAAGAGTTCACCGGCTAGTCCTGTGGTGGTGGTTAAAATTTTGAAAGTTTTGCCAAAACCTTTTTCCTTATAGAAGAATTTGCACTAATGTCTCAATGTGTTCCCTTTGTCATCTTTGGTTCAAGGCACTGCATGGTTCCCTGTTGTCTTTCGTAAAATCTGAAAGCTTCAGCCTAGCACCTGGGCCCTTCAGCAGCTCTTGAGTCTGACGTCTTTTCCTAAATTTCATAAGCCCCATTTTTATTACCTCTCCAGATGGATGGGCTGGTTTAAGCTCATCTACTTGCCATGTCCTGGAATTGCCCTTTTGCCTCTTTAATATGCATTGCTGATGCCATTTGCTTTACCTAGAATGTCCATTCCCACCATCCCATTAAACCTTCCTATTTGCTCTTACCCGGTTTGTGTTTCTCACTCACCAACAATTAGCACTTACGTATAATACTTCTTGAATGTAGTTGTTCAGTGGAGAGTGCTGATTCCCAGTTTGCAGATTTTAGTTTGTGGCAATTTTTTTTTGTTTGAATCATTTGACTTTGGGCAAATCATCTAACATCTCAGATTGGACCTTATAGGATCTGTCCTGCCTACTTTTGTGTTTGTTGAGACCAAATGTGCATTAAAGCACTTGACAAATATAAGGTTCTTATTAAATCTCTGTATATTTTATGTTTACATCGTCTTCCAAAACAGACCATAAACTCTTAAGGTAAGAAAGTCTGTCCTAAGTGGTTTATACCCTTCACACTCTTGGGCTCTTTATCTGCATATCTAAGAGCTATTATCCTCTTCAGGAGGCTGTAAGAAATATATCTTGTTTTAAGTCACACTTGTATTTTGTTAAATAACCTTCCTTCTTTTTCCTTTTAGCCTTACTCACAGTGTCTGAGGAGGTTCGAAGTCGCTGTAGCCTAAAACATAGAAAATCTCTTCTTCTTACTGATATTTCAATGGAAAATGTTCCTATGGATACGTATCCCATCCATCATGGCGACCCTAGCTATAGGTCAGTGGCCTTCTCCTATGATTATGTAATTATAATCAGGTTTCTGTTTTCCATGCTAGGAGGCAAGCAGCAAGAGTAATCCAGAGGTAATATATAGAGGAAAAGATAATCTAGGAAGAATATATAAATCAAAACCCCTTTTATAAATGTACAGTGTTCTATGTGGATTAGTAGGACAGTTCCTCTAAGCTAATCATGCTCACGTTAACATTAGTTTGCCTCATTTAAGCACAAACCAGTTGGGTAATGAAAGGAGATGATCTTGAAATCACTGGATTGCAAGAAAGGGCCTAGGAAAAACTACCATGGAATATGAACAACATCACATGCTTGATGATGGAAAGCTAAGCTGTGCACGTTTGCACAAAGATACACATGCCACCACATTTATTTCATTTACTTTTTTTTAAATTTAAATTCAGTTAGCCAGCGTATAGTACATCATTAGTTTTAGATGTAGTGCTCAATAATTCATCAGTTGCATGTAACACCCAGTGCTTTTATCACATCATGTGCCCTCCTTAAATGCCTATCACCCAGTTACCCCATCTCTCCCTCACCTGTTGCATTTCCTTTTATTACACTAAGTTATTTAAAAGTTTTCTAGAGTACAGATTTAGATGATAAGATAATTACATTATGTCCACTGCTATATGTAGTTTTGAGTAGTATATTTTTCACTACAACACAGAGAAATTACATGAGAATAGCATTATTTTGGAGGCTTCCTATTAAACAAAAGTAAATTTTCGGTCACATATCATTCAATTTAGCAATGTTGGGGATCCCTGGGTGGCGCAGCGGTTTAGCGTCTGCCTTTGGCTCAAGGCGCGATCCTGGAGACCCGGGATCGAATCCCACGTTGGGCTCCCGGTGCATGGATCCTGCTTCTCCCTCTGCCTATGTCTCTGCCACTCTCTCTCTCTCTCTCTCTCTCTCTGTGACTATCATAAATAAATAAAAATTTAAAAAAAAAAAAACTTAGCAATGTCCCACTTTTTGATTAAAAAGCCCTCCACAACTTCCCACTGAGATTTTAACAAAGTATGCAGAAGTTTTCCAGGTTTACTTGGTTTTCAGTAGTCTTATTCTTCAGTTATTCCTTTGATTATATTTCTTTGAGATATGCCTTTCTTATAGGAAAAGGAAAAAATGAGTTTGCTTGTGTTCCCTTGTCAAAAGTATAGTTGATTTTCTTGGTTTAACCAAGAATATACTTGTCTGCTTAGACTTAGTTTTGCTGGTTAAAAAAATCAGTGCAGTACAGTTCTGTGCATTGGTGAATGCCTACTGTGGACAAGACATCATAGGAAGAAAGTAGGTGCTAAGGAGAAAAGTGCTAAAAGAGAATAGTGCTAATTTTTAAGAAGGTTTCCCGAATGAATGAAAGAAGGAAGGGAAGATATTTCTTGGATAACACTAAGAGTTTATACCCTGAAGCCTTTTCAAATGCAGTTTTAAAATTAAGTGATTACTGCCATTGGGAAATAGGACAACCAACTGAGAGGGGCGTACAGTGGTTGTCTTTGTTACCATGTTACTTACTTCTTCTCAATTGTTTTAAATCTCTCAGGACGCTAAAGGAGAACCAGCCGTGGTCATCTCCCAAAGGTTCTGAAGGGTACCTTGCAGCCTCCTATCCAGCCGTGGGCCAGACCAGTCCCCGAGCCAGGAAATCCATGAGTTTGGACATGGGGCAGCCTTCTCAGGCCAATACGAAGAAGTTGCTGGGTTAGTTTATCTAAATCATATAGAATTTTTTATACTTATTTTTTTAATGGTCAGATACTTTCTTTCTTGGAAGATTATTTGAAGCTGTTCAAAATTATCAAAATTCCCATTTTGATATAACAAAATTGTTGATAGTTCAGTTAAGCCATCTCAGTTAAGACAGAGGAATAAGAATGGGATCTTAAAACAGTTTTGTTTTTGTTTTTGTTTTTCTGATTCTTAGACTAAATACTGTGGTTGTCCTTGTTTTGTTCTGCCTTGGCCAAGCAACAGGGAAATGAGAATAGGAGAGATATTAGCTACTCACAAGATAGGAGGCATCTTGTTCCACTCAGATGCAGGACTTTAACGATGTATTTTCTCAAAAGTATCATCTGAGAGCAGTCTACATCAATATGTTATGAAGCTATAATAATACTGTTTGCCATCTTTTCTTTAGAAAGACAACTAAGATTTTTTATTACTGTATTTTTTTATTTCTATAAGATATGATTCTTGAAAGTTAAGATTGCTCAGTTACATCAACTTTTGTCAATAAGTACACCTAAAATTCTGTGAGACCCTTTCCCTTTATAAAAACTGAAAGAAAATGAGAGAGATCACTGATCCACCTCACTACAGAGGAAGTGGAAAGGTGCTCTTATATAACTTCGGCTGAAGTTTTCATTGTTTTTAGAGTACACCAAGATCCATATGTCAGTAACCAGCACTATGAATGGCTCAGTGGGTTTCAGTTATCCCTACAAGCATATTTTTAAGTATCTTTAGGTATTGGGAAAATGTTTCTGTTGGTAAGGAAAGCAATGAGCAATGAAGTGTGAAATAAATAACCTGCCAGTGAGCCATGAAAGAAATTGAAACCATGAATGTTAATCACTGTTATTAGTCACATAGGGTTGCTACCTTTAGTTTGAGTTTCTTTCTGTTTATGCTTTGTCACAAAAATAGTCTTCCAGGAGTTTCCTGGTTACTTTGTGTTTGGTAGTTCTGGATTATCATGCCAAGGAAGTTGTAAATGAAAAGCCAGCTTCAGAGAAAATGTACTATTGAGTTCATTCAGCTCATGTGCTAGATAAAAAGTTATAGTCTCTGCCCTGAAGAGCTCATAGTTTGGTGGCTAAGACTTAAAATCAGCTGATCACAACAGCATCCCCAGGTGCCATTAAAATAACATATCTTGCCAAGGAGAAACTGGGGACCTGGGAAATTAGGAAAGGCTGCAGAGAGGAGCTAATATTTGAACTGGGTCTTGAAGATTTAATACATGCTTGTCTGACAGACAAGCTAAGGAAGGCAAGCATGAGTAAAGAAAAGTAAGGAAAAGCACCTGTAGGAAACCAGGCTAGCAAAGAGTTGGAACTAAACTGTGGCAGACTTTGTTGAGAGATTGAGCCACATTTCCAGCAGGGATCTTTAAGTAGAGAAGGAACATTACCAAATTTCGTTTTTAGGCAAGTTTTTCTGGCTCCAGCATGGAGGAAGAAATGTTTGGGAAGGGGATCAGGTAATAGATGGATAGAGCATCCGAACAAGAGATGATGTGGACCTCCACTAAGGCGGGAGCAATGGGAGAATGGAGAAGAGGAATTAGGTTTAGGGTGATATGTGAAGTAGAGTGGACAAGATTTAGTGCAAGTCCCAATAATCCATTTTCAGTACTTTAAATAGAGAAAAGGATTTCACATAGTGCAATACATGCTAGAGGGACTCAAAGCCAAGTGGAGATGGTACTGTACTACTTGCCATTTTTGAAGCATCTCCCAGTAGATGTATTATTTAGTACTTTTAGGTATGCAGATATTGTTTTCAAAGATTGCAGAATTAAAATCAAACTTTGATCTTGCCTACATTTGGAAAGTTTTCATATGTTAATGACTAATTCTTGCCATGAGCAGAATTTCTTAAATTGAAAAAAGGCTGTTCAGATTTAATTGATTTTTGCTACTGAACAGTGCATACCCCTATATTCATCATCAAATATTGTACTTGTTGGTGGAGCTTGGTTTACCTCCAGTGTAGTGGATGTAATCTCAGTTTAATTTGGACCAATAAGATACATCGTGTCCTGAGATGCAAAGCCATGGGGCCAAATTTCTTGACAAGATGGAGATCAAAGGAGAGAAACTCTGCCCCAGGGATATATTTGAGCTTTCTTTGGGTCCTTAAGTGAAAACTTAAACACTTGATGTCCAAACATTTTCTTTTTAGTATAATCCTATTCACAGACATTGTGGTTAATGAACTGCCATATTCTGTAACTTTTGTTTATAGGAACAAGGAAAAGTTTTGATCACTTGATATCAGACACAAAGGCTCCTAAAAGGCAAGAAATGGAATCAGGGATCACAACACCCCCCAAAATGAGGAGAGTAGCAGAAACTGATTATGAAATGGGTGAGAAACAGAGTTAATAATTGATCTAGATCATTGAAAATAAGATGGGAGAGCCATATTTGCTTTCCAGCCATTTCTTAGAATCTTTAGGATGAAATGTAGATGCATTTGCGCTTTTTCAGAAGATAAGCTATACAGTCCTTAAAATGAAAGTTATCCTGAAACCTGTATAAAAAGTAATCATATATATAAATACACAGCATTTTGAACAGCCAGCCAGAACTTTTGTATAGGTGACTATTAATTCTGTATGATGTTTATCTTGCTGTTAAGTGCCTACTAAAAAGCTATTGAATTTTAGAAGTAACATTAAAATATGTTAGGTGAAGTGGTATCTAGTGTGTATGTTCTGTTAATACAGCTGATCACGTTAATCCATATATTATTGCAGAAACTCAGAGGATTTCCTCATCACAGCAACACCCACATTTACGCAAAGTTTCAGTGTCTGAATCAAATGTTCTCTTGGATGAAGAAGTACTTACTGATCCGAAGATCCAAGCACTTCTTCTTACTGTTCTGGTAAAGTTTTTGCCTTTTTTTTTTTTCCTTTTGCTCTCAAGTTTTTTTATTCCAGTCTACTCTTAGGAGGCCCTTAAATATCAAAAACATGAAAGAAAGATTGTCTTATGCTTCTCACCAGAACATACAACACTTCAGCCACAAAGTAAAATGTGTTTTGTTGACTTTTTTGCCTTTGGCAGGCTACACTGGTAAAATACACCACAGATGAGTTTGATCAGCGAATTCTTTATGAATACTTAGCAGAAGCCAGTGTTGTTTTCCCCAAGGTTTTTCCTGTTGTGTAAGTATCTCTTGTGTTTAACTTCTGTACCTGTCTTGGAAGTCATATGTCTCATAAAAATTTAGGAAAAGTATCATTCAATAATGTTCACTGGTTGTGGAGAGGGGAATGTGAGACTGTATGATAGAGGTTTAGCTTAGAGAGTTTAGTAGGGGCTAAGACTAAGTTTTGGCCTATTAGGGAAAACATTTTTTTATCTTGTTAATTTTCTTAAGTGGTCCTTCGTGATGAGCATTGTTCATTTCCTCACTTAAAAGCAAACCATTAGATGCTCTATGTACCTGTTTGGTTTCTTTTTTGGTAGAGCTTTTGTATTTATCCACAGCTGAGTGAAAACAAAATTAACCCTCTATATAGGAGATGAATGAATTTTACTTTCTCTTAAGAATTAAGGTTGTATTAGCCTCAAAGTATTCAAATCTCAGTAACCTAAAGAAACTTGGGAAATCCTATTCCTGATCCAGGCCTTATTTTTGTTTAATCTCATTTTAGAATTTGGGAATCTCATATAGTTGGCTCTGGATTATTTCTATTAATGGAGTGCAGCCAAGTTAGACATAGTTAATTTCCTCTTAATTTTGAATTAGATCAGATATTCTACCGCTCCACATTAATATTGCTTTCCTTAATCAATCTGATTCAGCATTTATTAAACATTGATTGTTATTAAATTTAGTTTTAACTCCCTTGGTACATACCAACAGTCAGCAGAAAGAAATAGTTCTAAAACATATCAAGTGACAGAAACCAACCTTGTCTTGAGCAGTAACCATACATAAATATGGTTATGTGACAATACTAGTTTGTTGTTTTTGCCGTATTTTTGTAATGATTAAAAGCAACAAAAAAGAGGTACCTAGGTGGCTCAGTTGGTTAAGCATTGGGCTCTTGATTTCAGCTCAGGTCATGATCTCAGGGTTGTGAGATCAAGCCCTGTGCTCAGTGTGGAATCTGCTTGTCCCTCTCTCTCTCTGCTCCTCCCCTGTGCATTCATATTATCTCTCTCTGTCTGTCTCTCAATAAATAAATAAATAAAATCTTTTAAAAGCAAGTAAATAAAAATTTGAAAATAAAAAAATATAAGAGCAACAACAAAGGACAGACCAAAAAAGTATATTTTGTTTATTTATATATTTATTTATACAAAATTTAGAAAAGCATCAGATGGTAAAAAATATTCCTTTCCCTTCATTTTTATCACATTGTTCTGGGTGTTATATAATGTTTTCCAGTGTATATTTTTTATTGAATTTTCCTTTAAAATGTTCCTGTGTTTACTTTTTTTTTTAGGCACAATTTGTTGGACTCTAAGATCAACACCTTGTTGTCATTGTGCCAAGATCCAAATTTGTTAAATCCAATCCATGGAATCGTGCAGAGTGTGGTATACCATGAAGAATCCCCACCTCAGTACCAAACATCTTATCTGCAAAGTAAATAAATGTCTCTGGAGGAGGATGGTTAATAAACTTGCTGCCATGTGCACTGTTACAGAATGCACTAAATAAGGAATTCTTTATAAGGGATAGGCTTGTTCATACTTCTCTCTCCATATACCATTTTGTACTCTTCTCATTGTATGTTCAATGAGTAACCAGTTTACAGCTTCTTAAGATTAAAATATGGTTTTATACTGAGTGTGTTTTAAGTGAGTTTTAGCCTACTCTGACATTCATTCTGAAAAAAATGTTCTCATTGTGTACACAGGCTTTAAATGTCATCAACTATATAACATTTCATTTCTGTTAGGGATTAGAAGAGTGTCATGCTTATTATAAGAGTACCATTTGGTTTGTTGCAGGTTTTGGTTTTAATGGCTTATGGCGGTTTGCAGGACCCTTTTCAAAGGTAAGAAAATCTGTTTTTCTCCATTGACAAAACTAAAGTTTTTATTCATATTAGTGTGCCTGCTTAAAGAACATAGTATGCTGAAAACCAGAATGATGATAACATGATAATAACATGATAAACACATGTTATTTTTATAAAATGTTTTCCACCACAAGATTCTAAGAGGCAGCACCTTTAATAGGTTTATATGTTAGTTTTTACAAAAAACAACTCAGTTCAATTTATGCTTGACTTTTCAGAAGGTTGTGAAAGAAACCTCTGTAAGTTTTCTGCTTTTGGTCACTTGGGTGTTTGTTGATCATAATGCATACACTTAAGTATCTTGTAATTAGGAAGGAGTGTGACCTAGGGTTTAAACCTACCTCATGACCCAAATATAATGTTATATGTCAATTAAATCTCAAGCTGTTTTTTAATTACATAATGAAAAAAAATTTCTTCATGAAAACATTTTTCCTTCCAACCTATTGGATTAGATTCATTCTTTCCTGAATATATCTTTATTTGTTCCTGTTCATTTTTTTATTTGATTGGCATTAATTGATATAGTATTAAATGTGTTTTTAATTATTCTCTCTATATATGGTCCCTCCAGATGGGTTGAGATTCCTTGAAGGCAGGACTTCTGTTTCTTCCCTGGACAGTTCCTAGTGCAGTGTTCTAGACTCAGGGGTGCTAAATCAAGCTGAATTATCTAAATCTTATTCTAGTTTTAAGAATCAGATATTTCGTTTTTTATTTTGTTCAGTTATTACTGAATATCTCTTGATATGCAAAAGCTGTCATTTAAAAAATGGGCCTGAATTCCTAGAAATAATATATCCTGCAGGTCTGTTTGTAGTTTGATTGCCAGTAACCCTCTGCCCTTCACAGTGTTCAGTTAGTGGAGTATCTGAATGGCGGCTGGCATGATGATCCTCTGCTCATTTTCTTTGTTTTGAAAAATTGATTAGACATCATTGCTGATGGTTTTACTGTCTCAGGATTAATTCAGTCTTTGCCTCTGCATGGCTTTCAATAATTGTAGGTTCATCTGGAAGCTGTAGGTGTAAGCTGAAGAGTTCCCAGTTGTAAATCCCATGGTAGTCTAGAAATAGTATGCCACCCCCTTTCTTTAATGCTCTCTAGTATAAAAGAAGAAAATTAGTAAATTAAGCCCAAAACAAAAATTGAGTTAATCTTTTTTGGCTTCAAAGGGGATTTATAGAAAAAAAAAAAGAATGGAGCTAAAATAATTTCCTATTTTCCATTACAGCAAACACAAATCCCAGACTATGCTGAGCTTATTGTTAAGTTTCTTGATGCCTTGATTGACACGTATTTGCCTGGAATTGATGAAGAAACCAGTGAGGAGTCCCTCCTGACACCCACTTCTCCTTATCCTCCTGCAGTGCAGAGCCAGCTTAGTATTACTGCTAATCTTAACCTTTCTAATTCCATGACCTCACTTGCAACTTCCCAGCATTCCCCAGGTTAGTAAATGTAATCTTTATATAAATTTGAGCAATAATATTAATATACCAACATCAGGAATTCCCTTGTTATCAGGTTATAGTAGATTTTGCTCCTTTTTATCATGAGGTTCATCTTACATTTTTTCTTTACCTTATAGCTAACTTGAATTTTGTTATTCTATAAAGCTTTCTGCTTTTAAACAGATATTCATAAGATAGTGAAATGTTTAGAATGTTCACATAGTGTTCTAAGGTTGATAAGTTTTTAGAATTTGGGAGGAAGAGCATCCTTTAAGGTACCTTAGCTTGTAAGTGAAGAGAATTACAATTTCCTTACTAGATATACTAGCCTAGCCCTAGGGCTTCTATGTCTCTGATACAGCATACTGTATGCAAAAAATACACAAAATATGGTAGTACCCCACTTCCCTGTTGCCAGCAACAACTCAACCATCCAGAGGCTAACCTGAAAATCTAGGAAAATCAACAATTAGAAAAATGTCATCTCAGGAAAATAATATCTTGAAGCACATAAGCATATTCCTTGCCATGGAGTCACACTTAGGTCCACATGGGGAAAGTATGTCAATGCAACATGCTGCTAGAGGTGGATACACTGAAAATAATAGCTAATAGCTTGAACAGGGCTGAGATACACAAAGTGACAGAAATGGCAAACCTATAGTCTTCTGGGCTCATTCCAGTGTCAGAGTGAACAGTTTCCTAAAACTCTGGTTGACCCTAGAAGTGTTATTCATTACAGAACTGATGCTATTGTGTGTGATGATGACAGTGGGTAGTCAGGGAAAACTTCCATGTGGTCATGTTTTCCACTCGAAGTGATACCCTTCTAAAATGGTGAAAATTTTAAAAAGGTTTTGTGTTGAAAGTTCCATTATCTGAAAATTTTACACAGGAAGCACCGATGTATAGTTACTATACATTATTCTCTTTAAGGTGTTGGCATGGATTTTTTTTTAAAGGCTTAGTGATGTATTACAACTATTTGTGATGTTCAAGACACATAAATAGAATCCCCAGTTTATAATCCCAATTTTGCATGAATAAACATACATAGTTTTGAAGGCCTGGAGAACATGGCACATATAATATCCAATCACAAATCATTGTATTAAAATAACTGTATTAAGTTTTGGTCAGCAACAAAGCTTTGGTCAGCAGAGGAAACAAGTTATTTAGTCCAGCATTTATTTATCAATCCCCTTACTGCACCTAGTCAGCTGCTTTTCTTCCTCCAAAAAATAAGAGAAATCTGACCAACTTTTCTTCCGCATATAACCATGTTCATTTGCCCTCAGTCCCTTACTCCCTAGGACAATGTTTCTCCAGCAACAATCCCAGACCAGCATCAGCATCATTTGGGAACTCGATAGTATATCGATAGTATATCTGCAGGGCTCCATCCCATGACCTGCAGATACTAAGCCCCACCCTAGACTTCCTGCATAAGAAACTCCACAAGCGGGGCCCAGCAGTCTGTTTTAATAAAACACTCCAGGTGATTCTTACACTAGGGTGTGAGAAGCACTGCCCTAGGGTATGCCTGTGGTCTTGCCTCATCATCCGCATTTCAACCATTATAACCAGGGAAAAACTTAAAATATACTTGCTTCTAGATATTGCAGCCACTGAACTCTTTTTCCCCACCTCCGTGCCCCCACACCCTCCAAATCTTAGCATTTTGGAGCTAAAGAGGACTACAGAGATCATATAGTTCTAGGCTCACAATGTCTGGTGTGATGGGGAAACTGAGGACTAGAAGAGCTAAGGTAATTGCTTTATCACATAGTTCTTATCCAGAACCAGGGCCAGTGCTCTTTCTACCATAGTCACTGTCTTCCATATCTATGACCTGTCCATCAGCTTTCTTCCTTCCCTTTGTTTCCCTGTTTCTTTATTTGTTTATTTATTGCTCTCATTACTTCCACCTGCCTTACCCTAAGTCCACACTGCTTTTTTCTGTAGAGCTCTCTGTTTTCTGCATTACTTGTTTTTTATAAGGTTAATGACAATGAGAAAATTCATAGACTCTGTCTATAAAGGTAGCAGTACAGGTTCCTCTGCTAGTTGATTAATTGCTTATATCCTATGTCGGTTGTTTAAAAAATAGTCCTACCTTGCATCCTCTTATTTAAAATTGTTTATAAAAATCAGAAAATAGCATATGTGGTTTTGGTTACAGTTTTAAACTAATAATATCACTTCTAGTAGTTTTTAGATGGCTGCTTGAATAGATGACCACAGCCTGGAAGCCTTTGACTATTCTCAGAGGAAACTGAAGCTTTAAAAACAATAGAATTAAGTAAAATCGTGGTGTTCAGCATTCCCTAGTTCTGAATTGCAAATTGTAGGTCCTCGGTTTGCCAGATTATTTTACTACATGTTTTTGGAAAAAGAGTTTATCTTTTCAATAGTAATTTCACTCTCCTATGAAACAAACCCATTTTTATCTCTGAGTTGTGAGCTCATCTCCATGAAAGGATCCTGATTTATCTATATAACTAATTACTGTGCTTTTGTCATTTGCTATTATAGAATACCTCTTTAAGAGTTAATACTTCATTTATAATGAGATATACTGCTTTGTATCTTTAGCTACATGTAATCTATATTCCTGTCTCCTCAATGGAGCTGAGTTTGCTGATATCAAACAGCTAAAAGAAGTGATGAATCTTACCCAGATTCCTAACTCAGCCTAGCATTTCAACTTTGCTGTTTGGTTGTATAAAAATCAGAATAATTCTGTGTCTCCACTCCCATCAGCCAAGTCCCAAGCTGAAATATTTATTTATTTACTGATTTATTTTTAAAGATTTTACTTATTTAGAGAGCATGTGAGTGGGGAAAGGGGCAGAAGGAAAAAGGAGAAAGCAGACTCTGAGCTGAATGCAGAGCCCAATGCAGGGCTCCATCCCATGACCTCAAAACCACAACTCAAGCCAAAACCAGGAGTCAGATGTCCAACTGAGCCACCCAGGTGCCCTCCAAGCAGATATTTAAAGAAATTTCATGTCACTCCCTGAAAATGGAGCACAAATGTGGCTTGCTATCAAGTTACCCAACATTAATCTGCACCCAGTCTCCTGAGCTTTAAGCTTGTGAAAGAAAAAAAAAAAAAAAAAAAGCTTGTGAAAGCTCTGTTGCCCTATTGTGAAAAAGCAAAAGTCATTGAGCTGCTTAAAGCTCAACTGTTAGCTGCAGACTTTCCTTTTCAATGCAAGACTCTGCTTTCTAGATCTTTGGTACTTAGCAGGATCAGCCACTAAGCTGTATTTTCTTTTTGGTCAACAACCAACATCCTCTGCTGTCAAATCAGCTAGATAAGAGATTCATGAACTCCCCACTCCCAAGCATTAAACCTGACTTAAAGTATTACTTTATTTAGGGGGTGGAGGTGGGGGTAATTCATCAGCCACCAGCTTTTGAGAAAGTATTGGTTACTTACTTACATAAAGCAATTGTCTCTGAAAATGCATTCTTCTTGACAGATTATCATAGCCCACTTGTCTATCCCCTTAGCACAAGGAAGATTATTTTCTAAATCTATATTTTCAAATGTGTAAATGTCTTCTGACTGCCTCCCTAGTTGAAATTGAACTTGGCATGGTTGGAGCCATCAGTAGAGTTCAGTGCATGTAAAATCATAGTAACCTTTCAGCCAAATGGACATAAAACTTTGCCTTGTCAGATTTTCCCAAATGTCACTAAGAGAACCCTGAAGAGAATCTATAAAATTAACTCTGATATATAAGAGTATTCCAAATTGGTTTTTCAGTCCCCTGTTAGGTTCAGAGTAGCTGAGCTGGACATGAATGGAAGAACCAGGATCAGAGCTAGAAAACCAAGCTATCCACTTAAAAATGCTGTGTGAATGGAGCTCCCTTGCTTAAGGCCAAGTCATTAGTGGCACTCTTAGGTGATGAGCAAGGAAGCCTTTTTAAAGCCATAGTTTTGAATGCTTTATAACCTTTTCAAGTGCAGTGTTCCTGCATCCTCTTCACATGTTAAAGAGGAAGGATACTAGAAATAAAAACCCAGATGGAATTATATGGATTTAGTACTCATTAGAAAATTTAAGTAGATCCACTTCCAATGTATTAAATTTTATTTTATATTCTGCCAAGGTTCTCCTAATATTTTTCACACTGTAATTTAATTCAGTAAACATTTGAACACCCATTTTGTAGGTATATACTAGGTTATCTAGGACATTTAAAGATGAGAGAGACCCTGGTCAAGGCTTGACAGTTTCTGCTTATGGATTGCAGTATTGGGTTTTGAACTAAAGTCTTTACTTCCTTCTAACAAATTCTATATGTACACAAGATCTTTGATTTTAAGTGCAAGATTAAAATGCTCTGTAGAAAATAACCAGAATTCCAGATACTTATCCTATAGAGATTCATTGTAACATTTTTGACCTCAAGAAAATGTGAGATGTGTGTTATAGTTTTTTTAAAGATTTATTTATTTATTCATGATAGAGAGAGAGAGAGAAAGAGAGGCAGAGACACAGGCAGAGGGAGAAGCAGGCTCCATGCGGGAGCCCAAAGCGGGACTCGATCCCAGGTCTCCTTGATCATGCCCTGGGCCAAAGGCAGGCGCCAAACCGCTGAGCCACCCAGGGATCCCCTGTGTTATAATTTTTTGAACAAAACAACCATGTGATCTATTTTAACTGTTTTTTACTAGGAAAAAAAACTTTTTTTCTTTCCCCTTTGATCAGCTTTATCTTACTGTTAGTATTGGAGGAAGAATTTTTTAGAGCCAAAACCTGTTCAGTTGAGGTTTTGTTTCTCTTTTTAATTCACCTTTTCCAGTTTATTTTGGGACTGTGTCCAAGCCTGTCAGTTATTCACTCACTTTGCTTTTTTTTTTTATATAAATATTTATTTATTTATTCATGAGAGACCAGAGAGAGAGGCAGAGACACAGGCTCCCTGCAAGGAACCCAATGTGGGACTCAGTCCCAGGACCCCGGGATCACAGCCTGAGCCAAAGGCCGATGCTCAACCACTGAGCCACCCAACGTCCCTCACTTTGCTTCTTAATTGTAGATCTTCCCTTTAGGAAGCTGGGTGGATCAACTAAGCATTACAGGCATTCCTAAACCAGGAGTGCTGACAGCTGTGTGCACAGTGATAGTGCATCGGAACCCTTTCTGTGTGTGTGCACTTATTCTGAGTCCATAACACTCCTAAGATGTTCACCAGGTTTCAAATGTCTTCCTCTTAGAAGAAACTTAAAGGCCTCTCTTAAGACTACTTAAAATCTCTGAAATGATTTTAATGTTTTGGGAACTGCATATGGTATCCCTAGACTTGTATTTGGTATTTTCTTAATTTTTTCCATCTTTTTCTGTTATTGTTATTATTTTTTAAAGATTTTATTTATTTATTCATAGAGACACAGAGAGAGAGGGGGGCAGAGGCACAGACAGAGGGAGAAGCAGGCTCCATGCAGGGAGCCTGACGTGGGACTCGATCCAGGGTCCCCAGGATCACACCCGGGCTGCAGGCGGCACTAAACCGCTGTGCCACTGGGGCTGCCCTTTTTCTGTTATTATTATCATCCTGTATTTAAGGGAGAAAAGTAATTTTTTTTTTAATTTTATTTATTTATGATAGTCACAGAGAGAGAGAGAGGCGCAGAGACACAGGCAGAGGGAGAAGCAGGCTCCATGCACCGGGAGCCCGATGTGGGATTCGATCCCGGGTCTCCAGGATCGCGCCCTGGGCCAAAGGCAGGCGCCAAACCGCTGCGCCACCCAGGGATCCCGAAAAGTAATTTTATACTGGGCAATTGCTTAGTGTAATTTCTGCTAATTTTTCATTTCATTTTTTAATTCTTGACTTTAAATTCTTAATTCTAAAGAAAATGTAAAAACACATCTATCTGTAAAATCGTAAGTTCTAACATTTATTTATAGAGTGTAATATTTAGGAAATTAATGGTCAGAGTTCAATAATTCAAAAAGATTTCTTCTGAAAACCAGGGATCATAATTGTCCAATATCTACTCATATTTCACCCTTTAAAAAAATCTTGTGGACATCACTCACTTTTGTTTTTCCTTCCATTCTGTGTCTGTGAAGCTTCTCTGCCTTGCTCTAAGTCAGCAGTTTTCATGCAGCTGTTTCCTCATCAAGGTACTCTTTCCTTCTGTCATCTCTGCATGAAATGCCGCTTACCCTGCGCTCATCCTGGGCACATGGCATGAGACTTCATTTACCAACTCCTGTAAGCACAGTTCGGCTTAGCACCTGAGGCACTTGTAAAACCACTGCTTTAAGGTCTGGTGCTCGTTGGCCCTGCAGGTCCAGGCATCCTGTCTCTGTGAACAAGCTGTTGACACTCCCCCCTGAACCCTGAACACACAGTCCCAGCCCTGGGCAAACACAACGCATTTAACAGGAAACTCCGGGGAGAGTTATAAATTTAAAAAAAAAAAAAAAAAAGGCAGGGTATGTGGTTTGAGGAAGACTTTTTAAAGCCTAGGAAATACTTGTCTTTCCCCAATATAAATCCAATCCCAGTATTTCTTTAGAAATTAAAGCTGACTATGTACTCTATCACCTATGTTTAGAAAAAGGAATATGGTCTTAGGTAACTCTGAGGACTGAAAAGGAAAAAATGCCTTACACTTATATTTAATTTACAAAAGCTACCTTGTCTTCTTTTATTCTTCTATAACTATTATACAGAAAGATTAGACCAAATACAAAAAGTATTGGCAAGTCATGAAAGTACATTAAAAGTCTTGTTAATTCTTATAGTTAAAATTTTGTATATGTAGCTTCAAATACAAATATTTCTAAATGCATATTTAACGTGTCTCCATGAAAGTATTTACTATACCATAAGAATAAACTATAGTTATGTTACATTCTAAGAAGATTTATTATATTTTGTGCTTAAGTACACATTATCACATTAGCTTAAGTACACATTCTAGAATACACATTCTCATGTAAAATTCAAGTACTATGCATTTGTTCTACTACTACTTTCCGTACGTCACCTGGTCTTTTTTATTTCAGGCATTAGGAGCATCTTGATTTTGTAGTAATTATTTTATCTATGTGCAGAAAGCCTTCACGTGGACCATCTTATCTGATTGTTCTAACAACCCTTTGAAATAGGCACATCTACTCTTATCCTTAATTGATGGATTAAGAACTAGAACCAAATTAGGTTCTGATCCAACGAAGACTCAAACCCGGGTCTTCTGACATGTTTGCATCGTTGGATGTAACAAATGAGCCCTCTGATATGTTTGCCTTCTCATGTATATCATAAGACTTTGCTGACCAGTTTGCCATAGTATATGTGTAATCACCTAAGCAATGCAGTCAGGTAACTTACCAGTGCTCCCATGCAGGTGGTGTGAAATTTGAGTTACTTGTCTTTCACTTCTGTTGTGTGACTTTTCACAAATTACCTAACCCATTTTTCTTCAGCTTTTCAGTAACTGAAAGGGATTCCATCCTTTTACTACTTTATGAATGTATTAGGTTCCAGTTTGGGGATACCATTTTGGTACTTAAAAATTAGGTGAATTTTTAAAATGAAGTGTTTTATTCTTCATCAGGCTGGATCTATCCCTAGTTGTCAGAATAAATAAACCCTGATACCTGCCTTCAAGGAACTCATGTTCGAGCAGAGGAGGTAGACATACAACTTCAATAAGTATCATGCACTCTAATCATTTTTCCCACTTGATTTACTAAATTCTGGCCAATAACACCTTTTATTTAGGAGTTCATCTTTATCTGGAACCACCACAATTCATTGAAGCATAGTGCTTATTAATACACTGCTGTAGAGAATTTCAGCTTCTTCTGTCCTGCATGTTTGTAACTGGCTGCATGTTTGACCACAGACTATCTGTGGGAGAATTTAAAATAGGAAATCGGACCACAGAAGTTTTTATCTTTGTTCGTTTAGGTGGTGGCCTCTGGGTTTCCATCATCTCATGGGTTTTTTGGGTTTTTTTGCTTTTGTGCCCACTGAGGGTCAGAGGGGTGAGTGGTATTTAGGGGCCTACTACAGTAGACCAGAGTACAAAACTTCAGTGGAGCAGCACCAGGGTCTGCTCTCTAATTTAAGATACAGCGTGTATCAATGCAGGGTGGATTCTGTCTGCGTTTCAGTAGTCTGGCTGACCATCTGAGAGTTCTTCCTACGAAATGCCATCCAAGAGTTCTTCCTACGGAATGTTAAGACCAGATCCTTCACCAGCATCTTAGAGAGGTTTCTAGATTTCACTGTGGAAGGCAAAAAGAAGGACTGCTGCCAAAATTCTCAAACATGCAAATTATGCTTGGGAACTGAAATGTCAGAACTGGACACCATGATCACTGCTTCTAACTAACTTGACTTCTCCAAGATGCTGTACCTTGGTATAAATATAATGCATTTCAATTGATTTTTTTTTTTTTCTTAAAAATGACCCTTCAAGATGTTTATGTCAGCTTCTTTGATCTTTAAAGTAAAACAGCTTTGCTGTGAGGTTGGGAATCAGTTATACCACATTTACCTCTGTGTGGTTTATAGAGTTGGGTCACTGAATAGGAAGAAAATACACATATGAAAACAAGAATTAAGATGAAAACTAAGCTTTTGGCTATGAGTGTTGGGACTAAGTTGGTGATACTTTAACATTTTTTACTGAAGGAACACATGTTCATTAGGAAACAAAATTAGAAAACTCAGAATAGAATAAAAAAACCACCCATGATCCCACTGCTTTAAGAGAACACTGTTTATTAACAGTTTAGTACATATACTACTTTCTTTTCTTGACATAGTAGAGGTCCTAGTATGTGTAAACCTTTTATTTTTTTTTTTCAAATATTTTTATTTATTTATGATAGTCAAAGAGAGGGGGGCGGGCAGAGACACAGGCAGAGGGAGAAGCAGGCTCCATGCACCGGGAGCCTGACGTGGGATTTGATCCCAGGTCTCCAGGATCGCACCCTGGGCTAAAGGCAGGCGCTAAACCGCTGCGCCACCCAGGGATCCCTGTGTAAACCTTTTATACCTTGCTTTCTACCCTTAACGTTTAGCAAGAACTAAATAAGACTTTTAACATTTTATTTAGAGGTCTAAAGGTTACTTGCTTAACAGAAAATAGAATATCCTTAGTATTTCTTCAAAGAAATCTTCACCCTAGTGACTTAATCTGTGTGGCCACAATTTCTATAACTTAAATTCTGAAGAATATCAGTGACCAGCAGGCCCTTATCCTCAAAAGAAAGCATTGCCACCTTGCAGAGTAATGACAAGCTCCTCCCCAGAGCGAGCTAAATCTAGTAATGGCAAGGCTGTGTCAAAGATGGGCACGCAGGAACAAACCCCAGGGTGGCAGATTGCATGCAGAAAGCCACAGTCTCTCTTGGTAGTTGTCCACTCTGGGCTTCTCCTGATGGCTGTCTCCTGGTTGTTTTAAACCCCTGTCTTTTTAAATCCTAGCTTTACCTGAATTTTATTTTCTATTGAGAATATGAACCCACATAAGGAACTTTGGACTTGAACTTGTAGGTCACGTGCAGATTTAAGGAAATAGAAAGATGCACTATAAGTTCATGATAATTTCAGATAAAGGAAATTAAATTTTTTTCTTTTCCACTCAAAATATGCACCACACCCATGCTTTTGGGTTCTGAATTACAATGATCACATTTAAAAATGGAAGCATTCAGTTCAACCAATATTTATTGAAAAAGATACCAATTAAATAGATCTCACCGGAAAATGAATGATCTTTGCTTTTCTAGGTGTTTTTACTCTCATAGAGGAAATAAGATATATACACAAGTTGTGGTAGCAGAGACAGAGTGTAAGAAATGTAAATGCCTTATAGAAGCAGGGAGAGAAAGAGGGAGACAGTAGCTCTGGCAAGAAACAGCAGAATGCATCGTGAAGGAAATGGAGTTGAGGAAAAAATGGTTCGAATTTCTCTTGTGGAGACAGGCAAGGCAACAGAAACAGCCTGCACAAACACACATCCCAAAGTTCAGGGCACCCTGGAGATGATGAGCAGCATTCTTTCAGTTTTGTTACTTAAAAAAAAAAAAAAAAAAAATTCACTCTGGAGAAGATGTAAATACACAGGTAGAAGAGAACAAAAATCACTCAGAATTCTGTTAGCCAGAGAAAACTCTGTGAATGTTGTAGTATCTTCCATTAATCTTTCTGCACGTATGATTGAAAAAGAACAGATTGGAGATGCCGGTCCATTGTACTTGGCTCCTGCAGAGGTGTGGTAGACATTGTTCAGCTGCACCCAGACTCCTAGCTTTTTCATAAAAAAGCACTAACAAATGCCCAGTGTTCCTTTGAGAAGTTGAGGACAGCAAACTTTTATTGAGCCTATGGAAATCTGAATTGAATGCAAGGCTGAATCTAAATGATGTGTGGCTTCTAGAAGATCATCACAAATCAATTTCCTGTTCATGAGCCAATAAGTAGATGTGTGGGTCTATGTCCATTTTCTATAGCAGCAATACTTTGAAATGGTGCTTTGTCCAAAAATGAGTATTTTTCCTTTCTCAAATTTCCTGTTTATTTTAAAATTCAAATGATATAGTAAGAATAAAGTAAAAATTACTTGAATTAACACCACCCAGAAGTAACAAATTTGGCAAATGTTTTCCTGTCCTTTTTTTTTTTTTCCTGTATTTGAGATTTTTTTCCCCCTACTTCAAAATTAGTCATCTTTCTTTATCAGTAAATATCAACCAGTACTTTATATTTTGATACAAATTGCTAAGATGCTCTCCAGCTTTCTGCTTTCCCACCAAGTCATGCCACAGGTGGGTATAATCAGTAATTATTTGGGTAAATTTTATTGAAGTGTAACAGAAAAGGACACAGATCAAGTTTACAATCTAGTGACCTTTTAAGAAGTAAACATTAAAAAATCCAACATCTAGATTAAGAAATAAAACATCACCAGCACTCCAAGGAACCACCCACCTCTTCCAGTCATATTTCCCCAGGGTAACCACTATTCTGTTACCTATCTTATTTGTAAACTCTACTAATCTGGTGGGCAGAAAGTATCTTGTTTTTTACTTCTGGTTACTTTTATGAAAGTATTGCTTGGACTATTTCTAAAATTCACTGTAGGGCCCAGTTTTTGGAGGTTAAATCTCCTCCATGAAAGAAATGAATGGCATCTGTTTTAGGTGCAGAACATGAAGGGATTTTTCATAGTTGAAAACGCTAAAGCAAAGATTCTACAGGATAACCTTTGTCATGTATTATTTTCTCAGTAAATATTTGAGTTCCTTTGGGACAGGCACTATGATTTTAAAATATATATATATATATATATATCTTCCTTTCTTTGAAGTGACAGATTTCAGTACCTTCTACAACTGGGAGAGTATATTCTGTGTGTAACAGTAAGGGTATGTGGCTAGAAGCTGACCTCTGCTGCAAGCTTCTGATACGATGTTGGAGGAAGGAGCTCTAGTCTTCCCTGGTGGCTGCCAGCCTTTCATTCAGCTCAAGCCTGCCTGCCTCTAGCTTTCCCTTGCAACTTCTCAGTTGTTTTTATTTTTTTCTTATGCTGTTTTTCTGCTGTGATAGCAAATTTTGCTTAACAAAATATGATGTTTTCTGTGTGACAGGGTCTTTGTAAATATCCTAGCAGTTGACTGTTGAAATATGCAAAAAACAATTTACCAGGTTGTATCTCATATGCACATCATGAGACTCAGTCCTGGAGCTTAACTCCTGAGGACAGAGAGTAACCAGCCGATCTGCTTCTCTCCAGGAATCGACAAGGAGAACGTTGAACTCTCCCCAACCACTGGGCACTGTAACAGTGGACGGACTCGCCATGGATCCGCAAGCCAAGTGCAGAAGCAAAGAAGCGCTGGCAGTTTCAAACGTAATAGCATTAAGAAGATCGTGTGAAACTTTCTTTCTTTCCTTTTTCAAACAGACTTAACTTACACGGGCTCTCCACTAGTGACCCCTTCACCACCGTGCTGTGATGCTGCACTTCATGTTTTATAATGAGCCCATCCAAGTCTGCCATGTTGCCAGATGATCAACTCTTGGAAGCATTGCCTAAATTTAATGCTGCTTTTTCTTTAACTTTTTTTTTTCTTCTACTTTTGGTGTTTCTAGTTTAAGCAGGTGTTCAGAACAACTGCAAAGAAAGCGGGAGGTCAGGACGCTTGAACTGAGAACATCCCAATTGTGAGAGAGGATGAATTCTCAAATACTGCTACCACTGGCCAGCTATGAAAGCCATTTGCACAGAGCTCTCTGCCTTCTATGTTTTCCCCTTCTTCATCATACAAAGTAAAGTGTTAGTCTTATTTACACACTTTTCAAGATAGAAGTGTATGGGAGAAATAATACTGTAACCCCAGTATGTTTAATCTGACTTTTAGCTGTGGACTTTTTTTTACCTTACAAAACTGAAGGAACCATAGAGGTCAAGCCTCAGCGACTTCACACCATAAAGCCACAGGCAAGGTACTTTGGGGGGTGGAGGGATTTAGTATTTTGTAATGAGTTCTTAAGAAGTACTAACACTTGAGTATTAGCAATAATTACAGGAAAATAAGCATAACCACATATATCTTAATGTCACTGAATTAAAGCGATGGGTTCCGAGGCCTTATCCAAGCTCAGTCATCCAAACTAGTTTATTTTTTTCTCCAGTTGATTATCTTTTAATCTTTATGCTAAAAGTTTTTTTTTTTTTTGTTTTTATAAGCCAAAACTATACTAAGTATAGTAATTATGTGTTTTCCCCCTCCTTCTCTTCTTTCCTAAATAATCCTGAGCAGGGTAATCAGTGAACAAAGTGTTGAAAATTGTTCCTCGAAGGTAATTTTCATAGATGTTTGCATTAGCTCCATAGCAAAATGGAATGGTACGTGACTTTTAGAGTAGCTGATGCTGTTATTTTGTTTAATAATTTTCCCAGAAACACAGAGTATGGTGTATATTATCAAAAATTTCTTTGATGACATGTATTTTAAGTGTCTTGTAATCTTCCCCTCCCCTCCAAAAAAAAAATCAGGAATCTCTTTAGCAAAACATTGGGGTTCTATATGATAGAATTGCATTTAATCACTGTGAAAGGACTTGTCAGCCTGCGTTAGGATGACAATAGGGGACCTTAAGAGTTGCTGCTATATTGAACGGTATGGATTTATCATGGTGTTGGAATTTCCATAGTAATGCAGATCCAAGTTTTTTGTGGTACCTGCAGTATGCAAATTGATTTGACTTCCGTGAACATAATAGTAGTATCTGGATGTTCCAATTTAGATCTAAACCATATTTATTACAGAAAAGATACTATCCCCCTACTCCCAGGTTCCCTTTATTTGTTACGATGTAATGGCTTTGGGAGGGGAAAAGAAACCTAGGGGAGGGGGAGCTTCCTGTAGTGCTGTTTCATGAGTGGATTTCAGTAAATTAAATTCCACAGCTAAATCAATAAATAATGGTACATTGAAGTGTTCTGATTTTAATAATATAACACATTTCACATTTATCCACACAGTAACAATGTAATATGTTAATGTAAATAAAATTGCTTTTGATATTCAGAAATAACAAGAATTTAATTTTCTTAATTTGTTTACAGTCTGGGAAAAGTAAGAACCATTTGCCAAAATAAAAGGAGAAAAACTTTAGTATTAATAGTTTTTTTGACATAGAATTGTTGGAAAATATTGAAGACAGGTGCAATTAACTAAACTTTGGTTTTTAATGATTGTAGAGGCTGTATTAGAGTAGAAAGTTCTGTAACAGAACAGCTAGGACTAAGGATGCTAAGACGAGAACAGAGTTCACAAATAGATCCTTAACATCCCAATGCCAAGCTGCCCATTGGGTCTTGGATGCCTGCAGCCCAGTGCTTCTGGGAAGGGACCACAGCTTCTTGCATCCTGGAATAAAAGGCAGATATGAGCCTGTAATCATCGTGGTTCCATGTTTTTCTTCTTTGTTGGTTGGCTTGGTGCATGTTGGTGGGTGTTGTTATGCTGTTTTGCTTCTCCCATTGAAATAAAGAAACTGCCAGAGGTTTTCTGTTTAAAAAAAAAAAAAAAAAAAGTGGTATTTCCATAACAAGTTTTCCAAGGTATGCTATTTCTTAAATTTATTCACTATTTCCCTCTAGTGGAATGAATGGAATGAATTCACTTGAAGTACCTCATGAAATGATCAGCGTTGCACAAATCAAAATTGAGCTTTCTTTGAACTGCAGAAATATTTTTGATCAGTACATCCTAGAAATTGGAAAACTTCCTAAGGTTTAAAATATACCTTGTTTAGAAAACTTCAGATTTTTTTAGGAAAATCTAGATTTCTAAGTAACTAAAGTGAACATGAGTTAAGTCTCATCACTGTGCTTCCCCTGTGAAATAAAACACTCTTTTAGGCCTCATACCATGACCTACGCAAGAAATCGGAAGCTCAGAGCAAGTTTCCCATTTTGCATAATCTGATGTAAGTTCTGTAAAGAACGTAGAAGTAATTTGGGGTTTGTGGATGTTACCCCCTGATTTTCTAAAGAGGCAAACGTAATTAACTCATTACGTTTTCGTTGTGCATAACTCACCTGGTTTTATCACTGCTCCGGTCCCAGGGATGTGCCCTGTTTGCCAGCATGGAGAACACAGTTCAATGGCTTTGGGGGAGAACTGTGAGGCTCTGTCCCTCATCCACACGACCAACACCTGCCCATTACTGAGTGCCAGCCCCACACGGGTCCTGAGCCCAGCGCTGAGGACACCACGGTGTGCAGTCAGCTGCCACCCCCACAGGATGGAAGCTGGCAGCCCTCCCTCCCTGCTTAGTGGGTTCTAGAGATTTTCAGTTTGTTTTGACTTTCTGTTTGTTCTCATTTTGTTTTACACCCCTCCCAACCCTCCAGGCATAAAGAGGCATGTCTTAATGTTATGCAATGGACTTACACAAAAATTCACTCTTCGTGTCAGCCACACAGTTTTTTTTAAAGCAGTATATTCACCTGTAAATAGTTTGTGTAAAATTTGACAGAAAAGTATATTTACTACACTGTAAATACATGTGATGATATATTGTATTATTTTGCTTTTTTGTAAAGCAGTTAGTTGCTGTACATGGATAACAAAAATTTGATTATTCTCGTGTTAGTATTGTTAACTTCTTCCTGCAACTGCGTCACCTCATTTAAAGAAAATGCTGTGTATTGTAAACTTACATTGTATATGGTAACTTCCTCCCCTTTCCATCTGGGCCTAGACTCTGGCAGTTCCCTCGTCTATGACCTTGTTAATATTGTACGCCAGCAGGAGAGATACTGCCCAACAGTCAGAACCGATCATTGTAGGGGAAAACTGTAGAACTCCATTTCAGATCACTGTTGTTCCCCACCCCATCTTCCTCCCTGTGTATGTACTCCCCCCCCCCTTTTTTTAAGTAAAATGTAAATTCAATCTGCTCTAAGATGTGGGGAGTGGTTTAATTTCTTCACATGCCTCAGCTCTGTGTTCTCACTCCCCCCGCCCCCACTTCTCCCTAACCTTTTGAAACATCCAGGCCATTCCCTTTCTTTTAAGGACCCCTTGGGTTCTCCTCCCTCCCCCAACCCCTCCATGGGAAAGATCCTTCTATTTCCAGAACCTTTCTAAACTAAAAGTAATTTTGGTGAAAGGTGTAGGGGAGGAAAAAGCTTTCCTTGAGCCTTTTAGGGTCCCTGGCTGGGTCTGAAAATCAGACTGACAAGGACAGCCCAACAGAAAAGCACACAGCACAGATTGATTCAGTACAAGTTTGACGTGACAAGGAGCCTTCCTAAGAAAATGAAGACCCGGACGAACCATTCAAACACTGAGAGCTGCTGTGCTAGGTGTGATGAAGAGTGGGCAATCGTGGAGGAACATGATAGGTCCAAGAGTATGAGGTAAGTGTAGTCAACCCTGGGAAACTTAGCGAGGCCCCAATGTCTCCTTTGTCTTATCTTTGGAGATAAGGACGCTCCTTTTTTCTGGGCTCAGGGAGGACACCTCTCACAGGAGGGTTTTCTGCCCTGTTTTCGGGGCAGAAGGGCAGGGTCAATGTCAGAATGCATGCCTTCCCCCATTTTCTCAGACTCCTTCAGTTTAAAATCTTCAATATGCCAAGGTGCCGTATTTTGGGGTTGTATGTTCTGAACTCCATCAAATGCTTTCTCAGCACCTGCCGAGCTGAGGGTGACTCTCTTCTCTGGGATAAGCTGTCTTGACTTCTTTTAACCTGAGCACTTAATCAGAAATGCCAAGATACCCCAAGGTCGAGCAGTCAGAGGGCCTATGTTAAGACCTCACAGTTTCTCCAATATTTCAGCTCTCCGTCGACGGACTCTTCCATGACATTACGTGTGTAAACACTGGAAAACACTTTCCCTGGCGCCACTGCTATGAGCTTTACTATTTACCCCCTTATGTCGGCTACTCCCACCTGGAGAAAGAATCCAGTCTAAGCTCCATAGGCAGGACAGAGCTGGCCCTAAGGAGGACAAGAGTGTCTGGCATTAAATAAAAGACTAAAACACCATGAAACAGATTCCTGCAGGTCTGAGGCAAGTGCTGATCTGTTAACGGGAAGACTGAGAGCAGGTGTACCTCGCCTGAAGAGCTTGCTAATACTTTTTAGGCCCATCTCAAAACTCTGAGGCAAGGGCAGACTCCAAGTATACTGGGAGGGACAGAGTTTAAAGCTTCTGAGGTGATTGCGCTGGGTGCCCAGGCATAGTGCAGATAGCTGTCTTCCCTGGGGTCTGAAGCCTGGTAGTCAAAACTAGGGATGCTGTTAGGGTAATAACCCTTTGGGCCACACATCCCCATCCCTTGACAAAAAGCTCCTTGAGGACATGGACCATATTACTTATCTTTTGTGGGACCCCATGCCCATGTTTTGTCTGCAGACTCTTACTCTCTGGGACACCCTCAGGGATTTGAGAATGATCAAGAATTCTGTGTGTCCTGGTAGGGTTATGTCTGGTGAGCAGCTGAAAGTAAGGTTACATTGAGAAGGCAACAGAGGTTGGGAATGACCTGGCCCAGGGAGCACAGGCAGCAGAACAGCATCTAGGCAGGAAGCAGCACACTAGAAAAGGGATTCACTCAATTTCATTTGTTCCACTTCAGGGAATGCACCCTAACTTTCTACACTTTAACTCCATAAAAACATGCCTTAGCTCCAGAACAGCAAAAATAGGGGTTCTCTGTATCTTTTGTTGTTGTTGTTGTTTAAGATTTATTTATTCATGAAAGAGGAGAGAGGCAGAGACACAGAGGGAGAAGCAGGCTCCAAGCAGGGAGCCTGATGTGGGACTTGATCCCAAGACTAGGATCACGCCCTGGGCCAAAGGCAGGTGCTAAACCACTGAGCCACCCAGGGATTCTCTTCTTTGTATCTTTAAGTCTGGCCCAAAGTCCGAGTACAATGAGAAATTGATGACAAGGGATCCTGCTCCCTTACCAATCAAATAATCTGTGGATGGAAGGCAGAAAGTATTAGGCAATCTGTGCTTCAAGCAAAAACACCACTACCACCCCCAATACTTATATCTAGGATTCTATAGGAGACAAAAAGTTGTTTTTTTCTATTAACAAAATAGTTATTTTTTGAGTTTGCAGCATCATTCATTTATGGAGGAAACATTTATTGGACCCCTTGTTTTCACAAATGAACTCCAACATCAGCATCTCCTGGAAAGAGCTCTGTTCAGGCCCTTCTTTGTCTTGGTTGTAACAGCTTATGGTTAACAGTACTGTGACCAACCGTTCCTACTCCCCTGGACTCTGAGCCTCCAGTTACGTGCTTGCTTGAAGATACTCAGCACGTGGTTGCTGAATAACGCTTAAGGCTCTATGTTATCAGGGAACTATAGAGATAGATGTAATTGACAGAAAGATCCCATTCACAGTAGCTATCCTAATGCAAAACTCCTTACCAAAATGGAGATGACCTATGTCTGTAATAAAGTCCTGTTGAGAACTGTTACCAGATTTTTCAGATTTCATCTATCAAGGAAATTTCCAAAGTATATTTTGTCAACTCATGCATTTAGAAAAAAGCAAAAATTTAAAAAAAAAAGGGTTTTATGAAAATGGAAAAGCCATTTCAATCCCAAAAGGGTAGGGAGAGGGGGAATTCTTTGAGAGGAATTATTTTTGCTTTATAAGGAAATCACTGTGTTGTCCTTATTTTCCTCTCTGCTGTTGATTCAGTCTGCCACAGCCTCGCTCAGCAGGCAGACATGTGAGGGGCCGGGTCTGAAAGATGAGCTGAGTAAATGGAGAGACAAACCACAGTCTTGGGTGGGAAAATTGAATATTATATGGAGTGCCAATTCTTCCCAAGTTATTGGTTTAATGCACTTCCAATCAAGATTCAAACAAACGATTCTAGGATGCATCTCAGAGAGTAAACAAGAAAGCATGGCTTAGGGGAAAAAATAAATATGTATGTGTGTGTATATATATATATATATATATATATATATACACACACACACACGTATACATATAGTTAGAAACTTCCTAGGTGATACAGCGATTTTTAAGTATTTTAGACTGGTAATTAAATTAGATAGAATGTAACAAGTATAAAGGTCCTAATTATGTTATAGTTTAAAAAGTACATCAAAAAAGCTCCGGTAATCCCTCAAATTTCATTGACGTAAAAGCCACAAAAGCCTGTTTCCCACCCCGCTACACGTCCACTACTGGTCGGTAGGGGGCGCTGCTCATCCAATTTCTAGGGCTTCCGAGCGCCGGGCGCCCACCCCCCCCCCCCCCACCCCGCAAAGGTCTGGTCAGACAGCAGAGGGAGAGAGAGCTCAGGCAGTCCCACCCAGTCTCTCCCTCGGATGATGGAAATGTCCTATATACACACTGTCTAATATGGTGGCCACAGCCACATGGGGCCGTTGAACTCTTGAAATGTGGCTGAGACTGAGGAACTCCCCTACTTTGTTTAAATAGTTACATGTAGCTACTGGACTGGACAGCCCAGCATCTGAAGGGTCTCACCAATTCTATGCCCAAGGCCAGATGTGCCATCACTTCTGCTCACAGTCACTGCCAGATCTTGTCACACAACTCCACAAAAATAAATCACACAGGTCAGAAAAGCTATTCTCCACTGTCTGGAAGGGCAGCTAGAAATGTTAGCCAGGAACACCAATTACTCTCACAATAGGGAAACCTAAAAGCAGTGGAAGAAATCTTAAAGATTATGCTTAAAATGTCCTCATGTCCAAAGAACTCACGCCCGAAATTTAAAGGCCAGGAAACCAGGAAATTGCTCTCATTAGAAAGCGTTCATTAAAATCAACTTTAAGAAGAGGCCCACGTGGGGGGGGGGGGGGGGGGATGTGCAAAGAACATGAATGGCTGATCCATAGAAAGGAAATACTGTACCTTGCTAATTACTATACAGTGAAAAAGCTCTTAGTAAACAAAACAAAAAATGCCAATCGAAACTGAAATATTTTCACATGTCAAATTAGCAAAGATCTATCTAATACTTGGTGGTGGTCAGGAGAGAAGCGTGATGGACTCTTGTACTTCATCTTTCTGTACCACTAGCCCTAAAGACGTTCACACTGTTTGCCCCAGTTATATTGCATCTGGGAACCTAGCCTGAAGGAATAAGTGATCACAGTGCAAAGACTTCCATCAAAGGGTCACTTATCAAAACATCTGGAGACAACCAAAATGTTGGCTAAATTATCTACGTTCATCCAGCACTTTCTGAAAGCTGATGGAACCTCCTTGCGCAGCCTTTTTAAATGGGCTAAAAGGGGGCACTTGGGTGAGTCAGCTGAGAGGCCAGATCTTGATTTTGGCTCGGGTCATGATCTTGGGATCCTGGGATGGAGCCCCCCACCTCCACGCTCAGCGGGGAGTCTGCTTGAGTATTCTCTCCGCCAGCTCGTGTTTGCTCTCTCTCTCAGATAGATAAATCTGTTTTTAAAAATAGGTTTGAAGATGGGGTGGTTCAGCGGTTGAGCATCTGCCTTTGGCTCAGGATGTGATCCCGGGGTCCCGGGATGGAGTCCCACATCAGTTTCCCTGCAGGGAGCCTGCTTCTCCCTCTGCCTGTGTCTCTGCCTCTCTCTCTGTGTCTCTCAGAATGAATGAATAAAATCTTAAAAAAAAAAAAAAAGAAGAGTTAAAAAGCCTCATACGAGGGCTGATCCCAAATTATGTTTATATATTTATACATAAATTTATAAATTTATAAATTTATTTGTAATTTATTTATAAATTTATAAATTTATATTTATACATATACATGTCCCTAAATCTCAGTGATCTCGGCTGGCCCAGCCCAGCTCCCAGCCCCCACACCTCTCCCAAATCTGTGTTCAGCAAAACACGGACACCTTTGATTTATGTTTTTTTGGTCTTTAAGCTAATCTTTTTTTTTTTTTTAAGATTTTAAAAATTTTATTCATGAGAGACACAGAGAAAGAGAGAGAAAGGCAGAGACACAGGCAGAGGGAGAAGCAGGCTCCATGCAGGGAGCCCGACTTGGGACAACCCCGGGGCCACGCCCTGGTGGAAGGCAGGTGCTCAACCACTGAGCCACCGGAGCGCCCCAAGTCTTTAAGCTTCTCGGGCAAGGGTGGCAGAATCAGTAGCTGGGGCTTTAGCCTAACACCCAAGATTCTACATCAGGCGCTGCAGGATCACCTGCCCCACCTCCTGCCCCAACACATCCGTGTGGAAAGGAGCACCAATGGGGGCCGGGAGGCCACCTACACCGTGGTCCCGTCTCTGCCGCCAAAAAGGTTTGTGATCTTGGGCACTTGCTTTCCCTCTTGACACTTTGGGTTTCCCAATGATCAAGGAGTGAGCTTGGATCAAAGGAGTTGGCAGGAGAGTGTCTCCCATCCTGACAGTCTCTGGCTCTCTGGTCATCGGGACTTTGGGATAACCAGGATCCCTCCTTCTATGTCATTCAGGGTGGGCCAGTTAGCCTTCAGTAACAAATGGCCCTACCTCACCCCCATCTCACCTTTACCCCATGATAAAGGCTGACAAGCAGCATCTATCCAGGACATTGCCAATCCCAAGGCAGGAGCAAGGAGACATGGAGAACCATGCTTTGGCCCGTAAGTCTATCCATGAGTAACACTTCTTCCACATTTCACTGGCTGAAGCTCATCACACATGACTACTTTTGAGTTCCACAGGGCAGAATGTATGATACCCTAGAGGGAGGGGTTTGGGGGGGGGACTAATAATTAGCACAGTAACACTGCCTGCTATTTACCCATTTATTGAGTCCTTGTAAATATCCCAGGCATCTTGTGGGGTGCCTAGGTGGTGCAGTCGATTGGGCTACTGACTCTTGGTTCCTGTTCAGGCTGTGATCTCGGGGTTGTGGGATTGTGCCTCATGTCTGGCTCCACGCTCAGTGAGGAATCTGCCTGGGACTATCTATCCATCTCTCTCTGCCCCTCCCCTCCCTAAATCAATAATTAAATCTTTAAAAAATATATAATTGAGGTATCTTGTGACGTGAGTCCCAACTCCAAGATGAATAACTATAGAGTCAACCGATGGAAAGCACTATGTGCACCAAACATTAGTCTGTGTTTACACCAGTATTTTGTGAGAATGTTGAGGTGGGAAGGTACACATGATCTTATTTTGTCTTTACAACTCTGTGAGGCAGATAGGATTATCCCTGTTTTACAGATAAGAACACTGAGGTTAAGTCACTTGGGTCAAGGTCACATGGCTTCTTAAGTGGCGGAGCCAGATGAGGATCCCAAGCCCTCTGATTCTGAAACCTATACTCTTAGCCTTTCTATCACACACCTCCCACAAAAAGCAGCAGAAGCCCAGGATGGGCCAGCCAGGCTCCCAACAGTACAGAAGACAGGCCAGCCTACTGGGAGTCAGAGGAGGTCCGCAGGTGGCGGCCACTGGCGCTGGCCAGGCTGTGATGCCCGACTGGACCAAGGAGCCTGTGTGTTCTGCGAGACGAAGGGCCCTGGGACTCATGGGCTCTGTATAATTCCTCAGCAAAGACACATAGACACTCGAGCACACCTTGCTGGGGGGGCAGTGAAGACAGAGACGGGTGCTGTCAGAAGATGAAGCCGGGGGGAAAGCCAGGCCTCACAGAGAGAGGGCTCCTGGAGCCAGACAGCTCGGATTCAAGCTCTGTGACTTTGAGCAAATTATATCACCCCTCTGTGCCTCACTTCCCTCACCCAAAGATGGAGCTGTTGGAGACAACAGAGTTGGTTTGCAGAGAGGCCCTGGCATAGTGCCTGGCCTGTGGTAGGCCTCAGTAAGGGGTTGCTGGTGTTACAGAGGCCAGAGAAAGGGGCTTGCTGAGGAAGAATAAAGTAGATCCAAAGGTACCCCTGTCAGTGTCAGCAAGGTCACCAAGGAAGATAGCTTCCGAAGATAGCTTTACTTCCAGTAAAACGTATTCATCTGGATTTTATTTTTTTTTATTTATGATAATCATACAGAGAGAGAGAGAGAGAGAGGCAGAGACACAGGCAGAGGGAGAAGCAGGCTCCATGCACCGGGAGCCCGACGTGGGATTCGATCCCGGGTCTCCAGGATCGCGCCCTGGGCCAAAGGCAGGCGCCAAAGCACTACGCCACCCAGGGATCCCCTTCATCTGGATTTTAAAGGTATGTGTATGTGTGTGCATACACAGGTACACTGGACCCCGGAATGGACATGCGCACAATCACGCTGGATGAGAGCAGGGCCCTGACGTTGATGCCCACTCTCCTTTCTTGGTCTTGGAATGATACCTTGGGTCTTGAAGTCCCGAAGAGCACAGACACAGAGGGCCTGGTGTCCTGGCCGGGGAAAGCGCAGTATGTGGGCAGGGCATCACCAAGCACCACGAAAACACTCTAGGGGAATCTGCATGGAATTCTGTAAGAGCAGAGCAGTGAGGGCAACTCACTCAGGGAAGACTTCTTGGAGGAGGTGGCATCTGAGGGATGGCTGCGGAGACGAGAAGAGGAAGGACAATCCAGACAGAGGGAACAGCATGCTCAAGACAAGCCAGGCATTTCATCGATTGACTCATCGATGTTGAGTTGACGTCTTGGAGTCAAGGCCCATGCTCGATAAGTGGACAGTGTGGGAGATGGCATGACTGTCCAGCCACCTTACAGAACAGAGTGTCCCACTGGGGTCAGACTGTCAAGGCCATGGGCCTGTTTGGCACCCACTCTGAGGACCTGGGAGTTTCTTCTGCAGAAGGGGGCAGCAGAGAGCGCTGGAAGCCGGCAATGTGCGGCTCTGTGGGGAGTGGATTTCTGGAAGGTGAGACCTGCTGATGGAGACACTGCCCAACCCCAGAGGATCCCGGAGCTGCTGCCCTGGCTGGAAGCCACTTCTAGGAGCCATTTCTGCCGCTGGTGACAGGACTGGGAACTCAGCAGGGAGGAATAAGTAAGGTTTGGCACTCTTCCTAGAATCCTAGAAGGAAGGTTAGCAATCGGTTGGGCCTGCTCCCTTCTGAGGATCAGAGAAGGTTCTCTGTGGGCACCCCCGTGAGAGAAACCACCAGCCTCCTGGGCACCTCTCTCAACTAGGAAAGACAAGGTCTGTAGATGCCCTGCTCACCCGGATGCCCCATCCTTGGCATCCAGGCAGTGCCGGCTGCTTCTGCAAGCACGTGGGTGCCCTGTCTCTGCTGACCAAGCATATTTTAGGACAGGTGAAGAAAGCACATGAGTTCACACCACTTTCCTCATCTCCAAAGGGATAATCATTCATGGTTAAAAAACAAAACAGCAGGTTGTGAGCAAGAAGAAACTGGACCCTGCCCCATTTCCATGCAACACGGACGATGAAGTCCAGGCCCCCTACATGAAAATCAGAAATGCCTCCCCCTTTCGGATTGGTTCCAAACCTCTCCATGCTGACACACGTACCCGCCTGCACAGACCAGCCACTACACTGGGCACCGCACACACGGGCCTGCTACGTTCATTTTCTCATTACAAACGTGCAGGACCTCTGCGAGGTAGGGACTGCTCTCCCTACTCCACAGACAGGGACACTGAGGCTCAGAGAAGCGAAGTTGGGTGGAATCATAGGGCTAAAAGAGCAGAACTTGCTGTCCAGCTCAGCTCTTCGGGAATCCCACCTGGCTCTTCATCATTTTTAATAACTTCCCCGTGATATTCGTACATGTATGAGGTCCCTGTGATGACTGTAACAAACTGTCACAAGTTGGAGGGCTTAAAACAATAGAAATGTATTCTTTTACAGTTCTAGAGGCCAGAAATCTGAAAATCAAGGGCCATGTTCACCCTGGAGGCTCTAGGGAAGATTTTCTTCTTCTCTTCAGCTTCCAGTGGCTGCTGGCATTCCTTGGCTTCTGGCTGCTGCCTCACTCTGATCTCTGCCCCATGTGGTCATGTTGTCTCCTCCTCCGTTTCTGTCAGATTTCTCTCTGCCTTTTTTTTTTTTTAGATTTTTTTTTTTATTCACTTGAGAGTGCAACCTAAGCAAAAACCAAGAGTGGGATGCCTCTTTCTTATAGTATATGTGTGACTGTTTTTATTTTTTTAAGATTTTATTTATTTATTCATGAGAGACAGAGACACTAGCAGAGGGAGAAGCAGGCTCCATGCAGGGAGCCTGACATGGGACTTGATCCCAGGTCTCCAGGATCACGTCCTGGGCTGAAGGCGGGTGCTAAACCGCTGAGCCACCGGGGCTACCCTGTGACTGTTTTTAGAGCTCACCTAGATAACTCAGGATAATCTCCCTATGTTCAGATCCTTAACTTAATCACACGTGCAAAGACTCTTGTTTCACTAGGGGAACATTCACAGGTCCCGGGATTAGGACACAAATATCCTCAGGAGGCATTTCCAGCCTACCACATTTGCCCATTCCTTCCTTAATTCCTTCATAGACCTGGATTGTGTGTGTTGGGCACTGTGCTAGGAGCTGGGAGCTAGAGAATCGAGAAAGGACACAATCCCTGCCCTCGAGGACCTTTCATACCCATTCCCAACTGCTCTTGTGGTAACAGGAGAAGAAGACACAAGGACAGTCACAATAGCTAGCACTTACTACCTGGGCACTGACATTTACATATATTAACCCACCTGACCCTCATGACAGCCTTATCCCCATTGACAGGGTGGCTCCACAGTCTGTATGTGTCACCTGTCTGTACAGAATGCTACAGGAGCAGAGGGGAGAAGCGGTCAAGATGAGGGAGGGTATAGTCAGGGAAGGCTTCCTGCAGGAGGTACCATGCCACTTCCAGGGAATCTGGAAGAACAGGAGTTGGCTAAAGGAAGTGGCTTGGGGGAGGAGTAGGATTGAGGAGGTACCCCAAGCAGAGGGAGGCAGGAGGAAGCTGGGATGCTCCAGGACAGGGGTGAGAAGAGACTGGAGATGGGAGAGGCTAAAGCCTGTTGAGGCTTCTCCCTAGAGAATGGGCTGGAATCCCATTGTTCCTTCCATGTGTATTTCCCAGATGCGCTTGGTGAGGCAGCTGTTGAAAATCACCTGGGGAATTGGGTCACCCGGAAGAAGGGGAGGACAGGAGAGAGGCTCTGAGTCTTCTTGCTCACTGCTCCCCCAAAGGGGCCTCATGCTCCCCTGGGGCAAGCCCCTCCACTCTGAGGTTCCAGCTCTGGCACAGCTCCTCTCTTGCCGGAGCTGCTGGGGCTGCACTTGGAGCTCTTTGACCAAGGACTTGGGAGCTCTGGGACTCTGGTCCCAGGTCTGCCTCCAGCCACCCGGGGTCTCCGAGTCTGGGCCCTCAGTGCAGGTTACATGTGTCATGACTGCCCAGTTATCAATTCGGCAAGGACAGGACTGTAGCTGCTCCTTTTTCTCTGTCCCCCCAGCATGCCCATACAACATAGGCACTTGACAGAAGGAATGTGACAACACAGGGGGCATGCCTGCAACGTCTTGCTGGCCCCAGTGACAGTGCTGAGCCACAGACCCAGTCCTCAGGTGGGGGAGGCAGGCGTCCATCAAACCATCACCCAACCGAGGTAAAGCTGCAGACGGGGACTGGTTGAGGAGAGTCAAGGGTCAGGGAGGGCTCCCCTGAGAAAAGGAGCTTTTGAATTTGGTGTGACCTTGTCTTTGAGGAGAAGAACCACAAATCTGACTGTGGGCTTTGGGCTTGGTTCACCTGGGATTTGTTCATGCTCAGATCTGAGCCCCCCACCCCTGCACCCCAGCTGAACTGGGTGAGGTGTCTGCATTTCCTGGTCCCCCAGTTAGGGGATGTGATGCCAGAGAGGGCTCTGACAGCCATTTCTGCAGCTTCCCACAGACAATAGCCCCAGCTCCTGTTCATCTCCTTTCTGGGTGAGCCTCTTTGGTGAGAGAAAATGGGCAGGCGGACTTGGACGAACACACAAGAAGGTTCCAGGGGCAGGCGGCAGCCCCAGCTGCTACAAGCCCACCTCCCTGCCCGCAGGCTCACTGGACCTCCTGCAGCTAATATGCACACGTTAGTGCTAATGTTTGGCCTGCAGCAGGTACTGTATTACCCCCATTGTACAGACGTGGAAACTGAGACTCAAAGTATCTTGCTGAGGAGCATCCAGCTGGCACAGAAGCCCACACTCTTCCCAGAACCAGCACCACCCCCAACCTCTAACCCTACCCCATGACCTCCCAGTTTGGACTTTCACTGCATCTTGAACTCTCCAATCCTCAAACTCCCAAGCCTCTCTTCTCAGGAGGGGCTTGCAGAGGAATTCAAGTATCTAGGGGGTGGGGAGGGCAGATAAAGGCCACACCCACCCCTGGAACTGGGGCTGCACAGAGGAAGAATGTGGCCCAGTATTCCAGAAGCCACATGTAGCCCCATTCAAAGCTGAGCAGGAAGACCAGGGGCCAGGGAAGAGAGGTTCCTCACCGCCCACTCCAGACCCCCTGCCTGGGTCTCCAACCCGCTCTTGGCTCCCCTAGGTACGGGGCTGGGGCTTCCTCGGGACCCACCCTTGGCTGGAGATGAGGGACAAGAAGATGCTGAAGACACATCCTGTCCTGATAGGTTTTCCAGCATGCTGGGGGAGATGGGCACCCCTCCCCCCCAGAATTATACAACCAACTCTGCATCTGGACGAAGGCAACTGAACTCAGTACTTCAGACTAACAGGCAAGATGGTGTGCCATCAGGGAGGGCTTCCTGGATGAGCTCTCTTGACCCCCTTGACCCAGCGAGCCGGAAAGCTAAGCGGGAGTGGACTCAGCCGAGGCCTGCATTTGGGCTGGGGACAACCGGAGCCGCAGGGGCCCGGCATGCCCAAACAGCAAGGCGGCGGGGAGAGGAGACAGGCGGGATCCTGCAGGGCCCCGGCCCTCGCCCTCGGGGTCAGCATAGGAGCCCCCGTGGAGGCTCGGCTGAGTGCTGGCTGGGGGAGGCTCAGGTCCGGGTGTGCAGGTGCTGTGGGCCCTCGGGGACGAGGCTGGGGCCTCCGGGGCTGCCACGCAGGGTGGGAGTGGACGCCTTCCTAAGTGAGCTGTTGGGTGTCCCTGGGCCCTGCAATAAGCACACCGAGTTGCCTTGTTTTCCCTTCCTCCGCCCGCCCCGGGCCTCCTCTCCACCTCCTCGGTCCGAGTGCCCTTGGGGGCTGGAGCTGTTTCCTGCCCCGAGTCTCCGTGTCCTTCCCCAGCAGCGACCTGGCCCCAAAGTGCTGTTGGGGGACCTGCGGCCCGGAGCCTGGCGCTGGTTATTTCCAGCCAGAGGTCAGGAGGCGGGAGTCTAGAAGCGTCCAGGTGTGCCTGGCCCCGAGTCTCTCACGCTCGCGTCGGAGGCTCGCAGCAGCGCCTGGGGGCGCGGGGGGGGGGGTGGGGGGGGCCCGGGAGGGGCGCGGGGGGGGCTGGGCTGCCGAGGGCCGCGGGAGGGGGCGCGGGGCGGGGCGCGGGGGGGCGGGGCGCCGAGGGCCGCGGGGGGGTCGCTGGGGGCGCAGGGCGCCGAGGGCCGCGGGGTGTCGCGGGGGCGGCGCAGGGGGGGCGGGGCGCCGAGGGCCGCGGGGGGGCGGCGGGGGGGTCGCGAGGGGGGCGCGGGGGGGGCGGGGCGCCGAGGGCCGCGGGGGGGTCGCGGGGGGGGGCCGCGGGGGGGCGGGGCGCCGAGGGCCGCGGGGGGGTCGCGAGGGGGGGCCGCGGGGGGGCGGGGCGCCGAGGGCCGCGGGGTGTCGCGGGGGGCGCAGGGGGGGCGGGGCGCCGAGGGCCGCGAGGGGGTCGCGGGGGGTCGCGGGGGGTGCGGCGGGCCCCGCGCCGCGCGTCTGCCTTCCCGAGAGGGCGGGGCGTCCGTGCGGGGGGGTTTCCGGGCGCCGGCCGCGCGCCCACTCGGGTTTCGGGGGCCGGCGGGAGAGCGAGGCGGCTGGGCGGGGTCGGCCCGGCCCGGGGGAGCGCGGCTGCTTTTGTCTGCAGCCTCCGCGCCGCGGCCCCTCCCCGCCCGCCCGCCCGCCCGCCCGCCGGGAGCGCGGGGCTGCGGCGCGGCTGACACGGCTCGGCCGCCGGCGGGCGGAGGCTGCGCGTGGCGGCGGCGCGCGGGCGGCGGGCGGCGGGCGGCGGGCGG
Organism: Canis aureus; assembly: GCF_053574225.1. NCBI lineage: Eukaryota > Metazoa > Chordata > Mammalia > Carnivora > Canidae > Canis > Canis aureus. Next base: position 19,704,668 of record NC_135626.1, read on the forward strand.
GCGGCGGGCGGCGATGGCGGCGGCGGCGCGGGGCGGGCTGCGGCGGGCGCGGCGGGCGGCGCGGGGCTCGGGCTAGCCGCGGGGCCGGCCGGATGGCGGGCGGCGCGGGCTGGGCGGGCGCCCCCGCGGCTCTGCTGCGCTCCGTGCGCCGCCTGCGCGAGGTGTTCGAGGTGTGCGGCCGCGACCCCGACGGCTTCCTGCGCGTGGAGCGCGTCGCGGCGCTGGGGCTGCGCTTCGGCCAGGGCGAGGAGGTAAGGGCGCCGCGCGCCGTCCCCGGGCTGGGACCCGCCGCCCCCAGCCCACCTCCCCTCCCCCGCCCCGCACTGCGGGCCGCCGGCAGGGGTGACAGCGCCGGCTGCTGGGTTGGGAGCCCGCCCTGCGGAGCCCGGCGCCCGGGTTGTGGGAACCGAATTCCAGGACGCGGGGGGGGGGGGGGGGCGCCCCGCTGGGCCCAGCCAGGGTGGGGGCCAACGAGGAGCGCTCTGCGGCCTGGCAGCGCCCACCCTGCACACGGCAGGGGGTGACCCGTGCTGGCCCCTCACGCCCCGCGGGCGGCTGCGGCAGGCCCCCAGAGCCCAGCAGTGTCTCCTGTGCTAGGTCCGCGTCTGTCTGGGGAAAGCAGTTCCGGGGGTTGTTAGCAGGGCAAGCCTCCGAGGGTGGGTGTTGCCAGTGGGGTGGGCAGAGGAATAGCAGTAAATGCCCCCTCGACCATGGCCATGGGCACGGGGACTGGTGACTGAGCCTGGGAGGAAAGGCAGGGGACCACCTGGCAGGAGAGCATCCACCCCCAGCCTCCTGTCACTGCCCACTCCCACCCGCCCAGGGTTTTCTCCTGGGAATAGAAGTCCCGCCTAGTGAGTTAGGCCACGTAAGGCCTCAGGCTCCGCAAGGGAAGCAGGGGGGCTGAGGGCCTCAGGTGGGCCAGTGGTTCACATTCTGTCCCTGGGGACCCCAGGCCTAGCATTCTGGATTGTGGGAGAAACCTTGACGTGGTTAGGTTGGACCCTTGCCTCTCTGTCACCTGGCAGGGGGGAGATGATAGATGATCCTCTCTCCATAGCACTTGGGCATGGCGAGGATTTGGGAGCAGTAGGTGGAAGAGGTTGAGGCAGGTATCAAGTTTAAGAACCCAGATTCCCCATCCCAGGAAACTCAGTGCTGTGGTTCCTGTTGGAGCCCACATTTCCTGCAGCCATCATGATCCTTCTCCTTCCCCTGAGGCCAGCCAAGCCCCTCACCCTCACCAGTGGCTCCCTGTGAGACCAGCTGAGCAGCCCCTTAGCATAGGGAGAGCCCCAGCACACGGGACACAAGGCACAGCACCTGCCTCGCTCTGCTAGAACCTGGAGTTCCAGAACAGCAAAGCAGTTCTTCCAGCAATCTGGGCAGGAAACCACCTGAGCCCCCAGCAAGTGTCGTCACTTTACTCCTGAGCTGGATAGCTGCTGTTGTTAGAACCTTCTCCCTCCCGCACTCTCAGAGCCAAACCTGTTTGTTACGTAGTCGGTGCGGTTCTGCAAAGGGACTCTCCTGGGTCTCTCTTCTATGTGACAGGCTATAAATATTTGAAAAGAGCGCTCCTGCCCCCTTTGCTGCTTCCCATCCACTCCTTCCCATCTTTACTTCTCTGGGTCGAATACCCTCTATTCCTGAAGCACCAGCCATTTCCATATGACCTGACAGAGGGGCCAAATCTGTGGCTTATGGCCGTGGAGCCGCCCTAGTAATAACACAGAGGCCCTGAGTCAGGAGCACCCCCCCACCCAGGGATGGCTCCAACCCCAGCAGCTGACACACACGCAGGTGATTCAAGGTGAGGCTGCCTTTTGCGTGGTGTACCACACTTTTCTTTCATATGACTTTATGGCCACCAAAACCCCCAAGGATCTTTCTTAGAAACCTCTGCCAAACCAGGATTCCCCTCAATCCTGGAGAAAGGTCAGTGATTTCTTTCCTTTGACAGCATCATCTTATTTTTTTTTTGACAGCATCATCTTATATTATTACAGAAGCAGTTTATAATCACTGTAGGAAGTTAGAAATATGGGCAAGCAAAAATAAAAGTATTATGTTCCATCTCCCAGGCAGATCTGCTGTAACACCTTGGTCACATCCTTCCAGAACTATTTCTATGCTTATATGTAGATCTCCCTCATAAAATGAGATCATGCTGTGCATACTGTTTTGTAACCTGATTTTTTTCCAGTAAATGATCATCACTTTCTGCTTCAGTAAATTTTCATCTCATTTAATATGCAGACCGTATTCACATTTCCCTGTTTGGCCCCAAAATGTCGATTTTAACTGTTTTGTTTAAACCAGTTTCCTTTCTAGAACTGTGCAGTGCGTCAGTTGTCATGACCCATAGGTCTCTCTGTTCTAATGCAGTTCCTTTTTAAGAAAAACAAAATTTTAATGATCCTGACTTGTTGAGATCAGGCCTTTTATCTGTGTCAGTGATTTCTTGAATCAAAATCTGTTACTTGGCCCTTATTCCTATTAAATTTCATCTTGTCCATTTTGCCTCCTGGTAATAGACGATAGAGAAAATTTAAGATCCCATCTCTAGCACTCTCAGCCACTATCCTGCCTGCAGGTTGGAAAAGCAGGTGTTTAGTCTGAATCCACAGGCTGATTACAAACACAGGGCAGGACCACGGACAGGGCCTAGTAGAGGCGGCTCTATTCACGCTGTATTGTTGATCGAGACCCACAGACAAACATTTTGCTTCCCTACTCACTATACATTACAATGGAGGAAAGTCATTTCTCTACAGGTAGGGATCCCTTCAAAACTACGTGCTTGGACAATTTCTATTTTATTTGTTCAGAAATCAGGTGGAGACCTAGATTTCCCAACCCACTAGTGCTCGAGGCTGGATAACTGTTGTTTGTTAGATATGGGGTTCAGCAAACTTCTCAGGGCTGGTTACCCACATTTTACCAACTACCCTCAACACCAAGGATGCCAGAATCCTTTGCAGAAATCAAAATTTGCTACTAGATTGCAAAGTATAAAATAACCATGAGGCCATACTAATATAAATAAATGATTGAATGAATGAATGAACAAATGTATACTAGGAGCATTTCCCATACAGAAGTAATTTATAATTAATAATAAATGATTTCCTCTTCAAGGACGTAGAGCATAACTCCTGACCCCTTAAGCGAAGTGTCAGATGTGCGTAGTGACTGCCTTCTAAAGGGGAAGGAGTGAGTTTCCAGCAGAGAAGCCTGAGAAGCACTGCCTCAGCCACATGATCAAGGTCAACATCAACAGTGATAAGTCAGATCATGTGTACCCTTGATGTGATGTCATAAGAGGCACTTTACCTCACTGGTCTTCCTCCTTGAGCCCATAACCCCAGTCTAGTCATGAGAAAAATATCAGACAAACCCCAACTAAGGGATCTTCTGCAAAACACCTAATTGGTATTCCTCAAATTTGTCAAGGTCATCAAAACCAGGGGAAGTCTGAGAAACTGTCACAGCTAAGCACAGCCTACGGAGACACGGCAGCTAAATAATGTAGACAGGATCCTGGAACAAGAACAGGACATTAGGTAAAAACTAAGGAAGTCTGAATAAAGTATGCACCTGAATTAGTAATGATATTATGTATATATAAGGTTAGCCTCTGACACCCCCACGATTTATTATTGGCTTAGGAATCATAGTAGAAAAGAGAAGAGAGAAAATTTGATGAAAATATGAGTACCTGAAATTGCAACACAAAGGCTGACCTTTTGAAGAATGCGAAGATGGGGGGGAAACACCCCTGTCCAAACCCTGAAAGTCATTAGTATGTGGGAGCAGACAATGACAAGACCATGTTGACTTCTTATGTCTTTTTTTTTTTTTTTCTAACCTTTCTCAGCCTCTGTTTGCTCATCCATAGAGTGGCGATGATAATAGTCCCCATTCCACTGGGTCATCATGGGGCTTGAACCAGCTCCTATATGTGACATACATAGTCCAGGGTCGCCGAGTAGGCACACTGTCAGGACTGCTCCTGCACTTGTTATGATTGTCTTCTAAAACCTGCAAGCACCTTTGTGAGGCTGTTCTGGGCCAGGGGTTTTCTGGGGTTGAGGTCAAGGTCTGTGACTTGCTCTTGCACCACAAGGTCTGTGGTGCTCTCAGCTGAGAGCTGTCAGCCTCTCTTGCAACCTTTCAGCAGTCTGGGGATGGAAGACTGTCAGAGCAGCCAGAGGCGGGCCACATGCTTGTCCTCTTTCCAGTTTGAAGACCATCCTTCCTGCTAGGAAAATTGCAAACAAAAGTAGTTGAGTGTCATCTCTGCCATCTGTTAACAGAGCACCAGCTCCCCTGAGCAGGGGGCCTGTCCTTCCCACTGGGAATGAGGCATTCATGTCCCCCACAGGTGCGGCTGGAGCTTGGGAGGTAGGGAAGTGATAGCAAGATCAGGAAAGCCTCAGCCATTCTCTGTAGAAGATTGGATGTGTGTTTGGGAACAGAGGCTGGCTCTAGCAGGAGACTATGACATACAGTCAGAGAGGAGGAGGGTCTGGACTTGGGCAGCACTGGCGGATGGAATCAGCAGGGGCCCAAAACGCCTGCAAAGCCCAACAAGTCACTCCTAGACAATGCAGTTCAAGGCATTATTGGTGAACAGGTGGCCTCTATGTGTCCCAGCCTAATGGGGACATGCTAGAGATGACTGAGCTGACAAAACAAAGGGGAAAGGCCTAGGTCCTGAGCTTTGAAGACAAGGTCGGGGTGCCTGTGGCCCACGAAGGGGGAACAGAACAAGAGTGAAAGACCTCTTTCCTGCACTTCTGCTCCTGCTGGGTGCTCCCTAGAGGGTGCAGTCCCTCAAGCGTAGGGGTGAGTGCAAGGTACCACGCTCCAGGGCTGGGGGTGGGTGGTGCAAGTCCTAGCTGGGATGCAACACCCTCTGGCCTCTGACCTGCCCGCACCACAACCTTGGCTGTGCTGGGAGGAGGGCTGTGTGATGAAAGCCCATGGGGTCTGGTCCATCTTGTTGGACATTCTTGAAGTGGCCTGAATCCATATGGCACACCTCTCTAGGTTATAGCTTTCTTCCCAAGATACTGGGTTCTAGAAAAGATGAAAGCTCCAGGGAGTGTAAGACTTGGTTGCAGGCAGATGCCTGGTGCCTCCCTGTTGAGATCTGAATGAGGGAATAGAATCAGGCCTTCCAAACAGCAAGACACGCCCCCAAAGCAGTTCCTGTGGCTGGAGGAGGATCTGAGCTACCAGTGGGTGCTGGGCTGTCCCCCTGTGAAGTAGGACTTGCCCCCCCTTTCACAGGTGGGTGCCCCAGGGCTCAGAATTACCAGCCTGGGTGAGCAGAGTGGATATTATACCTGGCCCCAACTCCAAGGCCCAGGAATGTTCCCTGGCTTCAGGAAGAGAACCAAAGAGGCAAAGAAGGCAAAAGGAGGTGGGGTGGTGGAAGCCGGGACAGAGGGAGCAGCGTTTGGCCTGTGGCTGAGGATCTCCCTCATGCCTCCCCGGAGTGGTGGGCCTAGAGGGTGAATGCAGGAACCTGGTGGGTGGGGGGCAGATAGCTGAGAAACCAGTCCTCCTCCCGTGGCCTGGGTGGCTCCTCCACTGTCTGCACTGGTCAACAACCCTGTCCGGGGGCCCCTTCCGTGGACTTGGGGAGGGAGGTTCCTCACCTGACCCTGGGGTAAGTGTGTGAAGCCACGGGGCTCCTATGCCTCCTGCTGCGGTGGGCTCTGTGGCCCTTGCAGCCATAAGTCAGTCCCAGCCCCAGCCCTCAGCAGTCCCACCAGTGCAGAAGGAGAGGCTGCCAGTCCCAAGTGACGGTTAGAGCTGGGCCAGCTGGTGGAGGGAGGGATAGGGGACATGCCTGCTGACCTGGAAACAGAATGAATGTCATGAGTGCGTTAACTGCTGTCTACACACACATACACACACACACACACACACACACACACACACACGATTGGGTGAAGGCCCTGAAATTTTTATAAGTGTAGCCTTAATGGAAATGCCTTTTCATGTAAGCGTTGTCTTTAGATGTTTTCAGGATTAAAAATTTTATTTTTCTCTCCATTAACACCTTGCATGCCTGCTGTATGCCAAAACTCTCCCTGGCACTGGGAGACCAGGGTGGCCTGGAGTTGGAAAGGAGACAGGCAAAGGAATAAAAATTGCTATCAGTTGGTGTTAGGTACAAAGAAGACACTAGGTACGAGACGAAACCAAAGGAAGACTTTTGCCCCTTAGAAAGACTGGGAGGAGGCCTCTTCTGTCCTGGGGCACATTTGTGTGGAATGAAGTCGGGAACTGGTTGCACCTGCAGATATCTGCAGGTGGCTGACCCTTGCAGAGACAGGAGCAGGCCTGGAGGTTAGAGATGTGCCAGGCGGCCTGTGGTGTGAAGGGAGATGGGCAGGGAGGGAGATCTCTCCAGGCAAGAGATGCTGGAAGCCCGAACAGAGCAGCCGTGGAGGAGGAGGAGTGGCTGAGTTTGGATACTAGAGCCCATGGGAAGTAGAGTGTGAGAGGAGAGAATTTGGAGAATTTGCTGGATGGGGAAGACTGAGGTGGGAGGCGGGTTGGGCAAGAAGTCAGGAGATGCACCTGACATCCACGTAGAGATGTGTGCCAGCACTGGGTGGATGAGCCCAAGGAATGCGCCTCGGGCCTGCTTCTGCTGGCAGACCCTTGACTGACCTTCTTCCACACTGGCCCTTCTGTCTCACGGCCCCACAACAGAGGAGTTGTTTTGAGGGAAAAACAGAGAACCTGATTAAGGTGTGATTCAGCCCCCTTTAAAAGCCAGGCACAGGTTAGGGCCCCAGGGACTCAGCTGGGCTGGCTTGGGACATCTCAAGCCTTGTGTCTTCCATCCATGATGCTGACTGCTTGTCTGTCAGCTTGTCCATCTCAGAGCTACTCCTTGCCCCCTCCCTGCACAGAGTAGGAACTGGCCAGGGCCATAGTTCGTTGCTTGAATATGCTGTTGACATGACTACTGGCCTTCTCCAGTGGACTCTGACTGAAGCCATCCCCCAATTAGACTGGGGCTCTTTGTACCCTTCTGCTCTATGCTGTTCCCCAACCCCACCCACAGCACCCTCTGATCCTTGGACCCCCCCCCCCCCACTGAGGCATACCTTAAGGCCACCAACCTGCCACCCCTGGGGTCACTGCTGAGGGCTCCATTGTTCATAGTTGCACACTCTTGGGGATGGAGGAACAAAGCAGCTCAGAATGTAGAAATTTGCATACAAGTGATGCAAGAGTAGAGTAAGCCTCCAGGTCGCCAAGTTCCCTTTAGACCTAAGACCCTGAGTCTCACCTATGTCTCACTTGCTGTAGCACAAAACTCAAAGAAGATGTCCAGCTTCCTCCAAAAGCCAGTGTTGATTGCGCATTAGCCTATAGTGGCCATTGTCTCCAGGAAGATCCCAATCTAAGACCAATAAATACCTGGACAGGGTAGACAGGTAAATCAGAGGGCTGATCTATACCAAAAAACAAAAACAAAAGAGGGGAGTAGGGGTACATTCAGTGCTTGTGTGACTCTGGAACAGCCCTGCCAAGAGCTGAGGACTCACTGCCTCCCTAGGCCAGCCCATTCTGTCCTAACAAGGCTCTGGCTGAGTTCTTTTTCATATAAGTGAGCTAAGATCTGTCCCACGAAGCTCCATCTTTTGCTCATTCTTCCCTCTCCCGATCCATCCAGCCATCTACCTGCATATTTGACAGTGCATCCACTTAAACATCCACGTAGCCAGCCAGCCAGCCATCTATCTGCTCATCCATCCATCTGAACATCTGCCTCCCTGTTGACCCATCTACTCATGCATTTGTTACACATCCATCCATTTGTCCATCCATCTGTTCACTCACCTTTCCACCAGCCTCCCCTGCCCATCCATTCACCATACAAACAGCATTTACCAGTCTCTTCTAGGCCTGAGGCCTAAGCACAGATCCAGGGCTGGGGACTAGAATTTTCAGGGAGTGACATGTGGCTGTTTGTGGAGAAGGTAGAGGAAGGACAGGGAAAGTGAGGGTGAGGGCTGGCATAGGGGCCAGACGGTGACCTCATGGAGGGCTCAGGAGCTGAGGCTAGCTGGCTGGCTGGCTCCAATGAGTCGTGGATGGGCAGCAGCACCCCAGCACGTGCCTCCCTGCCTTGGAGTTAGCTGGTTTTGATTCCTCACTTTCCACACTGGCCATTGTGTCTGGAGAGGGCTGAGCCCTTACCGTAAGAAGCGAAGGCCTAGATTTTTTCAAAGCTGCTTATTAGGATGGATGTATCTGTTTCCTTATCTGGAAAATGGGGGTCATCACCCCATTTGTGGGACCGTCTTGGGAACTGGAGCATGGTGCCTCTTTCTTCAGGCCACCTATTCCATGATCCTTGTTGGCATCCCCGCTGGTCTCAGTCCTATTGGTGTGCCTCTGACCCCTTTCTGCCTGGTACTCTTCTAGACCTAGACCTCCCTTGTCCAGTGGCTCAGCCTCTAATGACTTTCCTGTGGATGGGGGGGGGGGTGTGTGTGTGTGAAGAAATGATTTGTGCTATCTTCATAGTTCTCATTCTCTTTCATCCTGGAAACAACCCTGAGAAGCAGAAAGATAAAGTGAGTCATCCAGGGTCCCCCAGTAAGTGGAGGAGCTGGGATATGAACCCAGGCCTGTCTGGCTCTAAAGCGGCCTCCTTGGGACACCTGGGTTCAGCAGTTGAGGGTTTGCCTTTAGCTCAGGGCGTGATCCCAGGTCCAGGGATTGAGTCCCACATCAGGCTTCCTGCAAGGAACCTGCTTCTCTCTCTGCCCATGTTTCTCCCTCTCTCTCATGAATAAATAAATAAATCTTAAAATAAATAAATAAATGAAGCGGTCTCCTTAGTGCCTCCAGGTTTTTCCAGGCGAGGGGGAGAGAGAGGGGGAGGATGATCAGGTCTGAGTTTCAGAAATTTGACGTTGGAGAAGCCTCAAATATGAGGCTTTGTCTGGCTTTCTAGATCTGGGGTGGCCCCAGTTCAGGAGGTGGAGCAGCACCTAGCTGGAGCCATAATTAGAAATAGGTTTATAATCTGCAGGGTGGCGGGGGGGGGGGGGGGGCCCTCCAGGTGCCCGGGATGGGCCCCACAGCCCTGGCTGCCCTGGCTGTGATGGAAAGGCAGGTGGCAACAGGAGCTGAGGTTTTAGGGCGGAGAGAGGCTGCCAGCAACCTCACTGCAAATTGTGTATCTCCACTGTTTCATGTGGGTTTCCTGCCAGGCACTCCATCATCCTCCATGGTCTCCAGGCGTGTAGGGCAGGGGCAGGGGGCCAACTCCCAAACAGGACACCCGACAGCGCCCTGTCCCCATTCTCTGGGCTCCTTCGTCATCTTGGCCCATGCTGCAAGCCCTTCCCGGCCACGAAGGCCCTGCAGCCTCAGCCAGCCTTGACCTCCTTTTGCTCCCCGTGCCTCCACCTCCCCCAGCATCTCAGTTCAGGCCAGGCCACAGTAATACTTTGTCAGGGCGCTGGCTTCAGGCACACTTGGTCTGAGAAGGTGGCTCTGCCACCTTCTAGCTGTGTGAATCAAAGTTACATAACCTCTCAGGTGGCTCAGCCTCACCTGTAAGGCAGGGATAATATTAGCAAGCTCTTAACGCCACGTGTGACACAGATTAAGTGTCATAGATATTTGTTAATATCACTATGTCAGGTTTGGGGCTAGAGGGCATACAGCTGGTTAGGACAGGGCTCCTTCCCTGAGGGGCTCACCCTGGGAGTGGGTATAGCGGGGATGTTCCAAGAGGGAAGTCGGGGCTCACCTCTGTGCCCCGGGCAGCACTGGAGACTTGTCCAGGTGGCTTGGGTGCCAAGACAGGAGACTCACTCTGCCTGGGGAGGGAAACGCCTCCCAGGGCTGACGGTGGAGTCTTTTTTTTTTTTTTTTAATTTTTACTTATTTATGATAGTCACAGAGAGAGAGAGAGAGAGAGAGAGAGAGAGAGGCAGAGACACAGGCAGAGGGAGAAGCAGGCTCCATGCACCGGGAGCCCGACGTGGGATTCGATCCCGGGTCTCCAGGATCGCGCCCTGGGCCAAAGGCAGGCACCAAACCGCTGCGCCACCCAGGGATCCCACTGACAGTAGAGTCTTAAACAGGGTCGACCAGGGCAGAGGGAAAGGATGGCTATACCAGAAGAGAGACCCGCAGGGCAGGAGGGATGGCAGGTAGGAGAGGGAGCGAGCTGCCAGGCAGGTGGAGGACAGATGGGGAGGTGGCTGGATAAGACATCGAAAGGGTTGAAGCAAATGATAATGTGGCTCCGCTGTGTTTTAGACAAACCCGCCTGGCAGTCCCGTGGGGCTGGGGGAAAAGAGGCTGACATGGAGACCACTGACCTGGTGCAGGGGGCAGAAAGAAGTGGGTGAGGCGACAGAGGAGTGGAGGGTCAGAGGGTGGCTTCCAGGCCATCCACTGGACTTCACAGCACTGTGCCCGATGAGTAGGAGAGGGCATCATGTCACAAGTGTCCTGTGCTCCCCACTTAGGTGGCTGGGTGATAGGGCCTGAGCCCAGCTCGAGGATGTCTACCCACCTGCACAGCTCACGAGGCCTGCCCTCATGCTCAAGGATCTCTCCCGGGACAGCTGCTTTTTATTTCAAAAACAAGAAAGTTCCAAATATTATCAATTTATAACAACTCTATAGAACAAGAAAGCTAACCAGCACCAAATGGTATTTTTATGCCTTAATATCCACACTGTGTCTTTGGCAGTGACCCACATGTGGTTATGACCAGAGTGTATGCGCTGTATGGCCTCTAGAGGTACCTGGGCTGGCTGGTCAGCCCCTGGCCCCTGAGCTGGTAGGGGGAGGGTAGAGCCCAAAAAAAGCTTTGTTCCTGGATGATGCCCCAAGAGAGTGGAGTTGGGGGTGCTTGGGGGAAGAGTCCCGGGCCCTCCCCATAAGCCTTCTACCTGCACTGCACACTGGGCTGGCCTCCCTCAGTAACACTCAATATCGCCAAGGTCCCAGCCTGCCTGAGCTCTGTTCCTAGCCTGCTGCCTGGCTGCCAACTAGAGGACTGGCCTCTGCTGTGGGCTTCTCAAAACCCTGACCCCGAGTGGGTAGTGCCCGGAGATATCTGCTGCCATGTCCTAGACACTGAGTGGGTGAAGTCAAGAGCCTATCTGACCATTCATCTGAGCAGAAGTATTGGGCTTCTGGCTGCCCTTGGTGGGGCCATCCAATGGTCTGGTCGTCGGCTTCTTCCTATCTGTCCCCTCCTCACCCCTCCCCTGCATCTGATATGATTTGCCCGAGGCATGAGGGTGCCTCTTTCTCCACATCTCCAACAACACTGAGTATTATTTTAAATTTGTTTCTGCCAGCTTGATAGATGTATAATATGTAATAGTATCTCAAACTTGGTTACGTTTTCATTTTTGATCACTGATGAGAGTTTGCATTTTTCCCCTGTTGCTATTTGTTCTTGGTATTTCTGCATAAACTGTTGTATCCATCCCTTCTGAGCACTAATCAAGAGGAACTTTTGTTTTGATCTTTATATTTTTTAATTGGTTCTTTATATTTTTTCAGAACTGCTTGTCATTTTCTATTCTTATACTTGCCTCCCTTTTGTATTTGTTGATCACATTTTATTACTTGAAAATTTTCCTACATTTGAATATTTCTTTTTTCAATGATATCATGTCTGCTTTATTTCTAATTATATGTATCATTTTCATAGTAGTGTAGGGGCCGAGGGCAGGCCACCCCAGAATGGACCACTTTGGAGTGAAGGTTATTTTGAGTAAAAAAAAAAAAAAAAAAAATCAAAACCCAGCAGATTCAGGAAAAACTCTTTACCTCCCCCTGACTGCCTAAAATAAATTGAGATAGAGGACCTGCTCTGTCACCTAGTTAACTACATTATGATATGAACTGGATATGGTAGACAGGGAGGAACCTGGCAAGGCCTGTTTAATCAAAGTCCTCTGAGTCTCATTGGTTCTAAGTGGCCCCAACATTTGTTTACCAAACATGTATTCTTTTTCATCTTCCTGTGGTTTTCATTCCTTCCCTCTGAAGCCCCAGACTCCTACCCCCTTCTGCGCAGTTCAGGATGACCATATACCTCATTTTGCCTGACTGTCTTTGGAATTTCCACATCTGTGTGGGCTCCCCATAAATATGAAATGAAATCTGATTTTCTCCTGTTAATCTGTCATGTCAATTTGATTCTTAGTCCAGCCAGAAGGACCTCGAAGGGCAAAGGAAATTCTTCCTCCCCAATGGTAGTTAGGAACTTATTTCCCATCTCTAGCAAGAATAAATGAGCTGCTTTCTTTCCAAAGCATCCCCCCCTCCATTTGTAAAAATATTTAACTTTAACCCACTTGGATTTTTTTTTTTTAAGATTTTATTTATTTGAGAGAAAGGGAAAGCATGAGAAGAGAGAGGGGCAGAGGGAGAAGCAGGCTCCCTGCTGAGCAGGCTCCATCCCAGGATCCCTGAGATCATGGCCCAAGCCAAAGGCAGAAGCTTAACTGACTGAGCCACCCAGGCACCGCCTCCCAAGTTGGAATTTATTTTGAAGTTCATCCAACATTCAGTTCTATTAATATTTTAAATTTATTTCTAAACTAGAACTGAATTCCATTAGTTTTTTCCTTTTCTGTTTTTCTCTCACCCTTTATATTCAAAAGGAAAAGTTAAAGAATATGATGAACACCCAGATATACCCTTCCTAGATTCATCAGCTCTTACCATTTGGCCACATACACTTTCTTTTACTCTACCGGTAATTATCCATCTATAACTTATCTTCTTCGGTGTTGTTTTGTTTCACAGAAGCATTTTAAGTAAGTGATGACATCTTGACAGTTCCCCCATAAACACTTTGGAGTGTAAGAACAGGGACAGTCTCCCACCTAAACAAGTGTCATCATCGTAACTAAGAATTATGTTAATTCAACAGTATCATCTAAGATTCAATCCGTATTCCAGTTTCCACAGTTGTTCTCAAACTGTCCTTCCTAGCTTCTTTCTCTCTCGTTTTTTTTTTTTTTTTTTTTTTTTTTGCTTTCTCTTTTGATCCGGGATCCAACCAGGGATCACATATCATATCTGGTTTGTCACATGCCTCTTTCATCTCCTTGAAATTAGAAGTATCTCTGATTTATTTATCTAAGTTCTTGGCTTTCACTACATTGACATTTTCTTTCAAGTCCAGGCCGTTGTCCCATAGGCTGCCCCATAATCTGGATATGTCTGATTGTTTCTTTGCATTTTTGTCAAGGAGAGGTGACAGTGTGGACTTTCAGAGCATCACATAAGAAGACACGTGACACCAGTTTGTCCCTTTTTTGAGTTTAATCACTTGGTTAAGGCTCTCCCTGCCTGACCCCTTCAATATAATGTACCTCTTCCCCTTTATAATTAATGAACATTCTAGGGGGCAGTGCTTTGAGACACTGTAAATATTTGATTCCCCAGCAGCTTTTCACGCACTGGCTTTAGCATCCACTGATGTTCCTTGCTGCGTAAATTACATTGGTGGCAGCAAAATGGTGATTTTTTCCAATTCTATCATTTCTTCTAGAGAGGGCATGTTGTTCAGCGAAGATCTTTCCTTCACCCCGTTTTCTGAATGTCACTATGGACTCACGCATGCTTTTCTTTCCAGGGTGTTGTTATAATCCATTACCATCATTCCTATTTTTGATGCTCAGAGATATTTTTGTTTTGTTTTTAAAGCAACATAAAATTTTGCTCATTAGTCAGCATAAAACATTTTAAAATTGAGACATCAATCATCATTACCTTTAGAAAAAACTCTCTGAAAAAAAAAACCTCTCTGACACTCTTTACCACTTATGGATTTATAAAGCATATAACACGTTTTCAAGGTCTTCATTTGGTATTGTTTTTAAATTTATTGTTAGCCATCTTTACTATATGTTTAATTTTCCCAATAGGAGCAAAATATTAACATAAAAATAAATGCCTTACAATTAAGCTAAATTAATGTTTAATATTTAATGTGTCTTGTTACTACTGAAGATGAAATACTTTTTTCCCATTGATTTTTTTCCTAGCTGCATGTCACTAGCACATAGAATACAATAGATTGATTTTTCTAAATTTATCTCATAACTCACCACTGGTATTTACTCATGTATTACTTTTAGTAATTTTCTGGGTGATTTCTTTGGATTTTCTAAGTAAGCAATCATGTCCTCTTCAGAAAGCAATAATTTTATTATGTCTTCCTTCCCTGTATTTATGACTTCAATTACTTTTGCTTCTAGAAGTAGTTGGAACAGGGGTGGGTACCGGAATTGCTCTAACTCAGGAGGGCCTGGGAATGAGGCGTGCTGGGATGTTGACTACATGACCTAGCTGCAAGTTAGGAAAATAGGCTGATAGGTGCCTGGGCTGCAGTTACCCTGGTGGTCTCGCAAGCAGTGCTGCCCAGGCTCCTGTTGCTGTGGGAGGTGGTCTACCTTAGAGGGAAGGGGCTGGCAAGAGGCAGTCAGGTGTTCTTGGCTGTGGATTGGTGGGGGACTCCAGCCTTGAGATGCAGGCAAACCCAGGCAGAAGCAGCACAGCAGGGGGGATGGACAGGCTGAAACTAACTTGCTGCCCACAGAGCACCAAAGAGCTGGCTTTGGGCAGCCAGAAGCAGCAGGTAGGGCTGAGATTGTTCTTTGTGCCCTGCTCTGGTCTTGGACGAGTTGGTGGAGCCAGTGAGAATAAGGGTTGGTGGGGCTGGCAGAGGCAAGACCCCACTATCCCTTTCTTACTACTCTTTTAACTGGATTGACTGTCCATTACTGCCATTAAGTAGGGTGTTAGCCCTGGGGTTTAGGCTTGTAATCTTTAGCATGTTAATAAAGACCACCCTCTCCTTGTCCCATTTTCCTTTCTCTGTTAAATGTGTTCGTGATGTTTACTATTTTCCCAGTTGATGCAAAGAATAGGCCTGGAAGGGGGAATCTTATAGGCCAGTCCTGGTCAGGAGGCCATCCCCAGAGACTGACCCCAAGCTGCCTGGACCAGGAGGGTACAGTTCCCCAAAGGAAAGTCAAAGCACGCTCACCTGGTGAGGGGCAAGTGAGGATGTTGGACAGAGAGAGGACAGACTGCAGGGCAACCCAGCCTGCCCAGTGCTCTCCATCCCCAGCCTGCCTGGGAGGAGCAGGAGGGGAGTTTGCTTCTGTATCTCCCCGGGGAAACAGGCTGTAAGGACAGCAGCTGGCTTTTTGCCCTGTTCTGCCCCCAGCACCCAGCCTGGCCGGGGCACACAGCAAGGACACAGTGAGTGTTACTTACACACCTGAGTGAGTAAATAAATAAATTGCAAGGGGACCAGCCCAGAACCCAGGCACCTGGCTCCTACTAGTAGAGCTCCACCCTACAGCTGTTGATTGGTAAGCAAATCCCTCTCTACCTCTGGGGGCTGCGTGATGGTTTGGGGGCCGAAGGCTTTGTGGTCAAAGACTCAGCCTCTGGGGCTGGACAGGTCAAAGGTCAAGTCCCAGGGACTTGCTGGCTCTGTGACCTGGGCTGAGTCTCTGAGCCTCACCTGTGAAATGGGGATATGATGCCATTCTCCTTGACAGTGGATTGAGAGAATGAGGTGAAGCACTTAGCGCCATGCCTGGTGCACCCTAAGCCCTCTATAGGGGGGAGTTATTTTTGTGAACCCTCTAGAGCTGAAGGGACATTTAGAAGAGGAAGTACAGCACTGGGCATGGCCGGCTGCGGAGGTGCTGGCTGCTGCCCCCATCCCTCGTTGTGTGTGGCCCCAGGTTGTGGATGATGATGATGACGATGGAAAAACATGTGAGCACAGCTCTGTGATGGGCACTGTGCCTGCCACAGTGGATACAAGGGGGAACTGAACAGCAGGAAGGAGTACAGGCTCTTGAAGTTTGAAATCTGACTCCATCCTTTCCTAGCAAGCAAGCCCTTATTCCCTGTGCCTCAGTGGCCTCACCTGTAAAGTGGGGATAATAATAGAAACTCCTCCATCAGCTTGTGACGTGTACATGGGTTATTGCATGTACACCTGCCTAATAGTAGCTAATAGTACCCCCCACCATGTCATTGTCTCATTGTCAGATTATATCATTGTCATCATTATTATTGCTGTTATTCAGCGAACACTCAGCCCAGCCAGGGAGCCAGCCAGAGAGCCAGCCAGGACCTGTCACTCCTCTGGAGAGGTTGTACCATGTGATCTGAGTCTGTGCAGGCTTTGCTGTCACCCCCACTGTGGCTGGAACATTCTCACCACAGCCACCCAAGCACCCTCTTGCCAGCCTCAGAGGGCATGTGCCAGGCTCAAAGCCCAAAGGCCCCAGGCCTGCTGTCCCTGGCTGTGTGAGGTCACTAGTCACTCAATCTGGATTTCCCTCCCAGGTCTCGTCATCAGACACTCCAGGAAGGCCTTTGAAAATGTAGGAACCACCAGACGCTGCAGGCCTGTGCTGGAAATGTCCCCCAGGCTTCCACCCAGAGGCTGCACAGGCTCCAGATCATAATGCTGGGGTCCCCTCCTGGCCCCTGGTGCTGCTGAGCCTGCTTCCTGGTCTAGTAACAGAGGGCACGAACTCTCCCTTCAAGGGCCCATATGAGGGTAAACGAGGTGTCCCAGGGGCTCCCAGAATGGTGCCAGGAACCCTCTTAAATTGCTTGCTTCCTTTCAGCCCACAGCTCCAGTCCACTTAGTTTGGGGGACAGGTATACATTTTTTTTAAAGGATTTATTTATTTATTTGAGAGAGAAAACATGCGTGAGCAGTAGGAGGGGCAGAGGGAGAGAATCTTTCAAGCAACCCCCTGCTGAGCCAGAGCCCCACACAGGGCTCAATCCCACGACCCTGAGATCATGACCTGAGTGGAAGCCAGGAGTGAGACGCTTAACCGACTGAGTCCCCGGGCACCCCAAGAGGTATACATTACGAACAAGGGTACAAATCATGTATGAACCCTCCTGCCTCTGCTTTTTGCTGCTCTGCTGCCTGGAAAAGAAATTTGCCTCTGCAAAGCGCTCCCTCAAAGCAAAGGATTCAACCCGCTGGCCCTAAGGAACTTCCCCCAGTGTGGTGTGCTGCTCTGCATGGGACCAGCCACTGGGAATGCAGGGCCTCCTGCAGAGAAAGAGGGATGGGTGCAGCTGAGAGGACAAGAGGACGAGAGGGCATGTGGAAGAAAGTCCAGACGTGGCAGCCCCTGGTGCCTTTATGCCCCCTGGCACTCAGGGTTGGGGCCCCAGAGCTTCTCCTCCACCCAGGGAACTGCTTGGTTCTGGCAGGACCCACGGAGATACCTAGTGGGTGGGTGCAGGCAGCCTGGGAGCTGCACCCCAAAAACCACCTGGCCACGGGGAATAGGGCAAATGGACTACACAAGTCACATACCTCCTCTCTCAGATTCCATTTTACTGGGGAAATGGCCCATTTAACATCCTGTGCAAAAACCGAGAAGCTGCCAGTGGCAGTGGCCAGAGCAGGGGTTCCACCTTGAGTTTGAGAGGTCAAGCAGATTTGGAAAGGGGCTTACATATCCCTCACCTTAGTCTAGCGTGCCCTGACGCCTTGACCTCAGAACCCCCTTCTCACAGGACGCCTCAGTGCTCCCTAAGAAGTACCTTCCTGTGACCTTGGGCAAAGGCTCAGCCTCTTGAGGGTCCCCTTGGCTTCCTTTGTGAGGCTGCCCCCCCCCCCACCTCACAGGACAAGGGACCGGCAGGACGGGGCCACATTAGTCTCTGCTGTCCCCACTGGCACAGCAACCCGACCACAGTTGGCCCTCTTGGTGAGAGACACGGGGATCTGAGGTCATGGAGTCTGGCTATGGACCCGAGCTTGATCCAAGCTGTCTTAACCATCACCTCTGAGATCCTTGTGAGGTTTCTTCAAGGGGAACTGCTGGGAGGCGGGACATCACATCTTCCTCTGCAGTCACCACAGGCGTCTGGCTGACCTCTTCCGCAGCAGGAAGGGAGCCTGAGTCACGCAGGGGAGTGAGGCTGGCGGGGGTGTCATTAGACAAAGGCCTGCTTGGCCTGGCGCTCTCAAATCCATGATCTCTTTTGGCCCCCTGGGCACACGGTATGAGGTGGGTGGGTTGCCCACCCCATTTCACAGATGGAAACACTGAGGCTCAGAGAGTCAGGGTTCACCCAGCATCTCATGGTAGGTTTACAGCAAGGCTTTCTTCTCTCCTTCATTTAGAAATTCCCTAATGAGGTTTCCAGAACTAGTGAGCTTTCTATTGTGCCGTCTTCTGGTGTGTTGACAGCAACAACATTGGAATTTCTGGCTGGAGCCACCACATTTTGCTTTGTTTCAAGTAGCTAAACCTCAGCTCACGGGAAGGCTGTGAGATGCTCCGGTGACCTCCACTCTCGGGGTAAAGGGGTAACGGAGGGCAGGCAGGAAGGCATTTCTGTTGAGTTTAGTTGACGTGTCAGTGTCTGAGGGAGGGCAGCCTGGGGCTGAGGCCTGGTGCAGAGGGCGGGGGCTTAGAACCAGGAGCTGGGTCAGCTGGGAGGGCAGCAGAGTGGGATAGATGGGAGAGGTGGGGTCCTGGGACCACAGCCTGGGAGGGAGCACTGGTGAGGGGCAGTGTTCCCAGCTCCAGCAGGCCCACACTCCCCTTCAGTGAGCAGATACTCCCATTGCACGTTAAATAAAGGGCCCCAAACCAACCAGAGCTCTAGAGGGGGTGACCTATCGGCCTACCCCAAGGATCAAAGATGCCAACCATGGGCCTGACGCTGAGGTCAGAGCCAGTGGTGGATGCAAGCCGCACCTTCCCGCAGTGCCTCCTTTGAGCACGGTGCCTCCCCCGAACCCCGGAGCAGTGTCCCAGGACAGACGCCCTTCCCTTTGCACAGTGAGCTCCCTGCCTTCGTGGCAGGAAACCACCTGGGGTGATGACACCTGCATTAGGGATAGCCTGTCTATCCTGGAGCCCACCCTCAATTTCCCTTCCTACTCTGCGACCCCAGAGTTCCAGCTGGTGTACACAGATTAGACTCCCTCTTGTGGTCCTGCTTCAGAATCCCAGGAGGGTCCTTGAAGGTCACGTAGAACATCACGATCCAGAGTGCTCCAGGGACCAGCAGCTTGTTAGACATGCAGGACCCGCCCCAGCCCTGATGAATCCGAATCTGCATCTCTACAAAATGCTCAGGTGTCTCACAGGCACGCTGAGGTTGGAAGTGCTCAGGACAGGCCAAGGGGGCATTCATCCCATGGAGTAAACAGGGCCTTGTTTCTTCCTCCTTTTCTTCCTAGCACGGCTGGTTCCTGGACCTGGCGACATGGGCGGGCACTGGGGTACTGGGCTGGCTGGGCCACTGAGCAAGGGGACCCCTGGGGGACTTAGTCCAGACCTGCAGCCTTCTTGAAGTCCTGGTCCCTTGAAGCCCTCAAGCCACAACCTTCTGGCGCTGAGCCAGGTGGCCACTCTCGTCCCCCATGTCAGAGGCACTCCCTGCATCTGCCCCCATGGGGAGGAGTCAGAGCTGCCACTGCCACCCTTGGAGACAAGTTGATGTCATTAGTAAGAAGAAATGGAAGGGAACCTTTCTCGGCAGCCACCAGGCCTAGCCAGGGAGGTACCTGTCTGAGAGCCTGGGAGACCTGGATGGGTGGTCAGGAAAAGACCCTGGAGTCTCACCCCCTTCCAACCAAAATCTCCTCCTCAACCTGAAGTTGGACTCCCTCACCCTGCACTTCCCCTCCTCCTGGGTGTCTGCCCAGGGATGGCCTTCACTGTCCCTACAATGGGCCTCATCTCCCTCCCTGTACCTCATCCCCACCTCAAATCAAGCCAGTCCTGCCATACATAGGCTGTTAAGTTTTCCCTGGCCCCTCTTTCCTTCTCCCTCGAAGTCCTGGGTCCTCACAGCCTCCTCCTCTGGACTGCCATGTCCTTGTCCCCAGTCTCCCATCTCTGCCCACCATGTGCTCTGGGCTCAGGCAATTCCCAGACCTGATTCACGAGGCCCCTCCTAAAACCCCCACCCACCAGAGGGGAAAGTCCACCGGGCCCCCCACATTTAGTGTCCCCCTGCCCTCCAGCCACATGCGGCAACTGGCGGTTCCCAAGCCCTTCAGCCTCGGCCAGGGCCTGGCCTTGGCTGCTCTGTCCCTCTGCCCCCCAGCCCATGCCCCCATGGCTGTGTTCAGTCCTGTGGTCTTGTAGAGTCCCATAAAACTACCACCCCTTTCCAGGGCCCCATGGCATCCCCCACACCTTCTAGGCCCTCTGTCTTCTTCTCAGGGCTCCCTCCCACTGGGGGTTTGGATGGCACCTTCTAGGGGGTTGTTAATTATCTATCCTCACAATCCTGGGAGTAATTTTTTTAAGAATAAAAGATTTCACTGGCTTTTTCCCCACTGATTTAAAAGTGATCCAACCCATTTTGTAAATTTACCCAATTAGAAATGTAAAAAGAAGCGGTAGAAGGACTGGCCTTACAGGCACGCAGAGATCACCTGTCCCAACAGGTTCGTGCCCGGCTCCCAGGTACAGTCTGCCTCCCAAATCGCTGACTTTATCTAGAGTTTGCTCTGAGCCAGGTTCCAGGCTAAGTCCCCACATCTTTCCCTTTAAATCTTAACACTCCAAGAGGCAGAGGCTATGGATCAGAGAAGTTGAGTACAAGGATCCCGGGTCACACAACTGGGAAGTGGAGGAAGTGGGATTCCAGCCCAGCTCCACCTGCAGAGTCTAGGAGTGACATTTTCCTGCCCCTGAGCATGTGGCAGTGTTGACAGCCATCCACACCCTTTTATGCTGTTCCCTAGGCTATTTTTACTTCACTCAAAAATACAGCGAGACATCTGTCCTCTCCCTATGAGCTTCCTGGGAACTTGTGTGGCTCCCCACGGGGCAGAGTCTGGCTAAGAAGCGCAGGAAATGTTTGCTGCAGGAATGGACATGGAGGGGATCCCTGGGTGGCCCAGTGGTTTGGCCCCTGCCTTCCACCCAGGGTGTGATCCTGGAGCCCCGGGATGGAGTCCCACGTCGGGCTCCCTGCATGGGGCCTGCTTCTCCCTCTGCCTGTGTCTCTGCCTCTCTGCGTGTGTCTCTCATGAATGAATAAATAAAAAATCTTAAAAAAAAAAAAAAAAAAAAGGAATGGACCTGGAGAAATGGATGGATAGGCCAGTCTACCTCACAGACCACCCAGGCTTCTGTCCCTTTCATTCCTATTGAGGCATCAGACAAAGCCCTCTTGGGTAGCCTAAGGGATTCTGGTCGGCAGCAATGCAGGCTGTGAGTGAGGGGCCTGCGTGGTGACACTGGGACATGCTGGGGGGCTCTCATGAAGGAAGGCTTTTCCAGCCCAGGACAGTGGCCTGGGTACCATGTGACTGGCCCTGCGTGATGCCTGGCCACCCCGGCCGGAGATGCCCTGATGGGCACAGCCCTCTGTTGTGCACTGCACGCCTTGGCTCTCAAAACCAGGCTCCCACCACCGTTTACACCTGCAGCCCCTTGAGGAGGCTTTGAGACCAGGAACCAAGGGAAAATGGCTTAAAGGTTTTCTTTCTCCTAACGCGCCAGCCCAAGGTAGGGCAGCTCCACAACTGCAGGCCCCAGCCCGCTCCCCTCCAGCTTCCCGCGCAAACCCGCAGGGCAGGGGGGCCCCCCCAGTGCCCCCCCAGAGCGCTGCCGAGGGCGGCCCTCCCTCCCCACCCTACCAGCGGGGAGCAACTCTCAGAAGCCCCTTGCGGATGTCTCCTCACGCCTCATTGGCCAGAAATGTGCAACACGCTTTAGCCTGAGCCAATCACGGGCCAGGGGCACGAGTCACCTGACTGGCTTGGTCCAATCAGGACTCGCGCCCTGGGGTAGAGGCGGCCCGAGGCCCCTGGCCCAGCAGGAGGTGGGCGTCTCAGCTACCAGGGTGGCCCCCGCGGAGGGAGGGGCGGGGCAGCGTAGGGTGACCAGCGGCCTCCCTTCCGTCCTTGTCCTTCTTCCTTGACTTCGTAGAAGCGAGGAAGTGGAAGGCTCAGAGGGGTCGAGTAATTCTCCAGGGTCCCCAAGTCGTTTATTTACCTGGTCCTTGGTGAAGCCGGGCTGGACGGGGACACTTGCCCCCCAGCTCTCTACTCGCATCTCTCGCTCTGTGGGGTTTTCTTCTCTCCCTCCACAGACGTCCTTGGGGAAACATTGCAATCATACAGGCTCCAGAGCTGGAAGAGACCTCCACTATTAATGTCATTTAATGCCTTCATTTCCCATTTGCAGAAACTGAGGCCCGGAGAGGGAAGGGTCTTCCCAGGACTCCCCAGTGAGGTCACTGATGGTGGAACCGGATTGGGCTGAGGCTAGGGAAGCACAGCGTCCCTGAGACTCACGAAGGGGCTGAGAGCCTGCTGCACTTTACCACCTTGGTTCCTGCGGCAAGGCAGCCCCTGCAGCCCCCCTGCAGGCTGGGAGGCTCATCCCCACCTTTCTCTTTATGCACTTTTTTCATGGAACGCTTCATAACACTCTACAATCTAGTGTCCTCTACTCAGCCATAGTCCCATTTGATTGTCACAACAGTCCTGTGAGCTGGCCCAGAATGCATTATAATGGGGGAAACTGAAGCCCAGAGAGGTAGCATGACTTACCCAGGGTCACACTGTGAGTGCCGCAGGAGCCCAGGCAGAGCCGGCTTTGTTGGCATGCCGTGCACTCACACGGCATTTGATGTTCTGTGGTCACCACCTGGAAATTGGGAATAATTTTTGAACAAGGGGTCCAGCTTTTCCATTTTGCACTGGGTGCCACTGGGCTGACCCTGAGCCCCAGCACCTTCCTGTGCACCTGTGGCCAGTCTGATGATGCCATGGGACTGCTCCTCACAGGCCACAGGTGGTCCAGGCTGCAGGGAGTGGCGGCACCCACTCTGGAACCCCTCATTCACACTTGTCTCCAGCTGGTTGTGCAGAAGCTCCCACCTGGCTTCCCTCCCCTCTCCTCTTGAGAATTAATGGAGAAGGCCAGTGGCTGCCTCCCCTCCACCTCGGTGCCCTTGGTCCCTCGGGGCTGGGGGCGGGGGCTCCAGAATACAGGGCTGCATTGTGTGCCCTGACGTCAGGCAGCTGGGCTGCCTAGGAAAGTGGATAAACAAGCAGCTCAGAGCACATAGCCCGGAGGCCCCAGGGGAGGGCCGGAGCCCCTGGGCTGGCAGTGGAGGGGCTGGGGAGCCAGCAGGGTGTTGGGTGCCACCCTTACCTGCTGCAGCCTCTGGATCTTCTGCTGTAATACGGAATGGGCCAGCTTTTTCACAGCACCTGGGTAGATGGGGAAGAGTGAGACTGTGAAGTGCTCGGCACAGCACCTGCCACCTAGTCAGTGCTCAGCTGTGAGCTCTACTGCGGCTGGTACTGCTCCCTTTCCTGCCCTCGCATCTGCTATCCCAGCCTCGGGCAGCCGCCTCTTCTTCAGACCCTGTCCCTTGTCTCTCCGACTTCCTGACTTGCTGACATCTCCCCTTCCTACATGTCCTCCCCACCTTGCTTCCAGCCACCCAGACCACTCCTCTCCCCTGGGATCCTTCTCTCCTTCCCCTGCCTCTGCTGCCTGCCATGCCCTCCCCACCATCCCCCTTCCAGCACCAGACTGTGCTCCCATTCCATGTTCCATACTCCAGTGTCCCCCACGCATCCTTGTGACTAAGCTTAGGGCCTCCTGCCTGACCACCTGTGCAAGGCTCCCAGCTC
Source organism: Canis aureus (assembly GCF_053574225.1). Taxonomy (NCBI): domain Eukaryota; kingdom Metazoa; phylum Chordata; class Mammalia; order Carnivora; family Canidae; genus Canis; species Canis aureus. Next base: position 19,728,393 of record NC_135626.1, read on the forward strand.
CAGTGCCTGCCTCATCCCTTCCAGGGGGACCCCACCCTAGAGCACTCAGAAGGCAGTCTAGGCTTGAGCTCCGGGTGGAACTTTCATTAGTGGTTGGGGGGCAGCGGAGGACAGCACAGCACTGAACAGCTCCCACCAGCACTGAGCGCTGCCCTTCTGGAAAGCACTCCCAGCCCTGTTGAGGGAGCCTGGAGAACCTGTGGCTCTAGCTTGTAGGTGCCCCCTCCCTCTGTTCTTCTATTGCTGCTGCTGTTTTTATGCTGGGGAATTTCAACTCCTCCCTTCCCTGGGCCAGCCCTGGTGCCCCCTTTGCAGGTACAGAAACCTTCAGGAGCCCAGCCCAGCCCCATTTCTGCCCGGGGTAGCAGGACTTGGATGCCCGCAGGGTGGGGAAGCAAAGCTGCTTGGCTCGGGCAGGGGACGGGGGGGGGCAGGAGAATGTGGGGTTTGGGGTTACCGTGATGAACTGGAAAGCAGAGCACTTGTCTGTCTAAAAAGCATGCTCACCTTAGCTGCCGCGCATTGCGGTGGTGGGGGAGCATGGGACCAGGGGTGCCAAATCGGATTTTCCCAGAAAAGTCATCCCAGTTTGTGCCTAGTTTCCTCAAGTTAAAACTTTTTTGATCTTCCATACAGTAAAATTAACTTTTTAAACAAAACATTTGCCCAGATTCCTATAAGCACCACTACATCAGGGATCAGGGTACAGAACAGCTCAGCCCCAAATTCCCTCGGGCGGCCTCTGCCCGCACACTTCCCCTCCTTCCCGGTAACCTCTGATCTGTTCTCTGTGCTATAGCTTTGCCTTTTCCCCATCAGTCGAATCATAGCTGGTAACCTTTTGAGACCAGCTTCTTTGACGCAGCATCATGCGTGTGAGATCCACCCAGGTGGGCATATCAACAATTCTTTTTATTATAGAACAGTCAGTGTATCCATGCACCTGCTGGAGGACGTTTGAGAGGTTTCCAATTTTTGGCAATTCTGTATGATGCTGTTCCAGACATTTGTTTACAGTTTCTTTGTGTGAATATGCTTTTATTTCTCTAGGATAAGGAAGGATAAGGAAATTCTCTTCTATTCAATTTTACTGAGCATTTTTACCACAAATGGATGTTCAGTTTTGTATTACTGAAATGATTAGTGGGTTTTTTTTCTTAAGGTATAGTTGACACACAATGTAACATTAGTTTCAGGTGTACAACATAGTGATTCCACAAGTCTAGACATTATGCTGTGCTCACCACAAGTGTGGCTACTGCCTGTCACTATGCAACACTATTACAGTATCACTGACTATATTCCCTGTGCTGTGCCTTTCACCGCTGTGACTTATTCATTCCATAACTGGAAGCCTGTATCTTCCATTCCCCTTCACCTATTCTGCCCACACCCCCTTCCCGATCCCTTCTGGAAACTATTAGTTTGCTCTCTGCATTTATGGGTCTATTTCTGCTTTATGTTTTTTTGTTTTGTGTTTTAGATTCAACATATAAGTGAAATCATACAGTCTGTCTCTCTCTGTCTTATTTCACTTAGCACAATACCCTCTAGGTCTGTGTTGTCACAAATGGCAAGATCTCATTCTTTTTTATGGCTGAGTAATATTCCATTGTGTGTATATATAGCACATCTTCTTTGTCCATTCATCTATCAGTGGACACTTGGGTTGCTTGCATATCTTGGCTACTGTAAATAATGCTTCAGTAAACATAGATGCTTCAATAAACACTGCCTTTTCAGATTAGTGTTTTTGTTTTCTTTGGGTAAATACCCAGTAGTGGAATTACTGGATCATATGATAATTCCATTTTTAATTTTTTGAGCAACCTCCACACTGTTTTCCACAGTGGCTGCACCAATTTACATTCCCACCAGCAGTGTACAAGGGTTCCTTTTTCTCCACCTCCTCGCCAACACTCGTTATTTCCCGTCTTGTTTATTTTAGCCATTCTGACAGGTGTGAGGTGATAGCTCATTGTGGTATTGATTTGCTCATTTTCCCAATGATGAGTGATGTTGAGCATCTTTTCATGTGTTTGTTTGCCACTTGTCTTCTTTGGGGAAATGTCTATTCAGGTCCTCTGCCCATTTTAATTAGATTATTTGGTTTTGGGGTATTGCCTTGTATAAGTTCTTCAGATGTTTTGGATATTAACCCCTTATCAGATATATCACTTGTGAATACCTTCTCCCATTCAGTAGGTTTCCTTTTCGTTTTGTTAATGGTTTCCTTTGCTGCACAGAAGCTTTATATTTTGATGCAGTCCAAAAAGTTTATTTTTGCTTTTGTTTCCCTTGCCTCAGAGGCTGCCTTTTCCTCATTGCATATTCTTGCCTCCATATAGGCATGACTCACTATTCTGTTCCATTGATCTATGAGTCTTTTTGTGCCAGTACCATCCTGTTTTGAATACTACTGTTTTGTAGTACATCTTGAAATTTGGAATTCTGATACCTCCAGCTTTATTCTTCTTTCTCAAAAATCGCTTTGGCTATTTGGGGTCTTTTGTGGTTCCATATACATTCTAGTGTTATTTGTTCTAGTTCTGTGAAAATGCTGTTGGTATTTTGAAAGCGATTGCACTGAATCTGTAGAATGAGTAGTATGGACATTTTAATAATACCACTTCTTCTCATCTGTGAACATGGAATGTCTTTCCACTTGTGTCATCTTCAATATCTTTCATCAGTGTTTTATACTTTTCAGAGTATAGTTCTTTCACCTGCTTGGTTGAGTTTATTCCCAGATACTTTATTCTTTTTGGTGTAATTATAAATGGAATTGTTTTCCTAATTTCTCTTTCTGCTACTTTGGTGTTTGTTTAAATATTTGATTTATTTATTTGAAGGAGAGAAAGAGTGAGGAAGAGTGTGGGGCAGAGAGAGAGAGGGAGAAGCAGCTCCCCGCTGAGCCGGAAACTTGACGTGGGGCTCAATCCCAGGACCCCGAGAACATGACCTGAGCCCAAGGCAGACGCTTAAGCAACGGAGCCCCTGTTACTTTGTTATTAGTGTACAGAAATACTACTGATCTAGGTATTTTGTATCCTACAACTTTACTGAATTCATTTATTAGTTCTAATAGTTTTTCTGGTGGAATCTTTGGGGGTTTTTAATGGATAATATAATGTCATATGCAGATTGTGACAGTTTAACTTCTTTACCAATATAGATGCCTTTTATTTCATTTTCTTGGATGGTTGCTATGGCTAGGACTTCCAGTACTATGTTGAATAAGACTGGTGAGAGTGTGTGTGCATCCTTATCTTGTTCCTGATCTTAGAGGAAAAGCTCTCACTTTTTCACCATTGAGTGTGATGTTAGCTGTGGGTTTTTTCAATATATGCCCTTTATTATGTAGAAGTATGTTCCCTCTAATCTGTGGGGTTTTTTTCCTTCAGTCATCTTCAAATCACTCCAATTGGTTTTCAAGTGTTGAATGAGCTTTTGTGGCTAAACTCCACATGTGATGACTGTGTTGTATTATTCATGAATATATATATGTATACATATACCTATATTTGTTTCCCAATATTTTGTTTAGGATTATTGCATCTATGTTCATGCAGGATATTGGTCTGTAGTGTTCTTTTTTTTTTAAAGATTTTATTTATTTATTCATAAGAGACACACAGAGAGAGGCAGAGACAAAGGCAGAGGGAGAAGAAGGCTCCCTGCAGGGAGCCTGATGCAGAAATCTGTCCCAGAACCCTGTGATCTGACCCTGAGCCAAAGGCAGACGCTCAACCTCTGAGCCACCCAGGCATCCCTGTAGTGTTCTTTTCTTATCCAGGTATGTCCCACTATTTGAAATTGCACATTACAACACTTTACTTTTACAAAAGACCTACATCAGTACCCATTTTTCCTAACTGAAAGAAATCCAAAGAGGATTTCCACTTTCAAGAGAAAAAAGCAAGGGGAGCCTGGGTACCTCAGTTGGTTGAGTGTTGAACTCTTGGTTGCAGTTCAGGTCATGATCTCAGGGTCCTAAGATCGAGCACTGCATCAGGCTCCGTGCTCAGTGGGGAGTCTGCTTGAGATTCTCTTTCCCTCTCCCTCTGTCCCTCCCCTCCCCCTGCTCTCTCTTGCTCTCTCTCAAATAAATAAATACATCTTTAAAAAAGAGAGAGAGGGCAGCCTGGGTGGCTCAGCGGTTTAGCGCCGCCTTCGGTCCAGGTCGTGATCCTGGAGACCCGGGATCGAGTCCCACGTCGGGCTTCCTGCATGGAGCCTGCATCTCCCTCTGCCTGTGTCTCTGCCTCTCTGTCTCTCTGTCTCTCATAAATAAATAAATAAAAATCTTTAAAAAAATAAAAAAGAGAGAAAAAGCAAAATCCCATTCAGTTTGTTTTGCAGCAGACTGTTACAGAGGCAGCATGCACCCCAGGCGGCAAGAGTAACCCCACCAAGCTCCATTCTTAGGAACTATAGTCAGCATCTCAGCACGAGCTGCCAGAGCTTCGAACTGTGTCTTTGAGCACCTATTCTTTATCTTGATTTATTTTGCATATTGGTTAGCAGGATGTGTCCCTAAGGTATCAGAAAAGCTTAAGAGATTTTTTTTAAGGTCTGGGAATGCTCAAAAAAAAAAAAATTTTTCGGTATAAATTAATGGTAATTGCTGCTTCTTTACAGCATTTCAGCTTATCATAGGAATGCTCTATTTTTGGAAGGTGGGGAAAACCTGTACTGCTTTTGCCTGCTTTTAGTATCAGGGTGATGCTGGCCTCATTAAATGAGTTGAGAAGCATGCTCCCTCCTCTTCTCTTTTCTGGAAGCAATTGTGTAGAATTTATGTGTTTGTTCTTAAACATTTGGTGAAATTATTTGGATCTGAATTTTTCCTTTTTGGAACTATTTAAACTATGAAATTAATTTATTTAATAGTTAAGGCATTATTCAGATGATCTCATTCGTCTTCTGTGAATTTTGATAGTCTGTGTCTTTCAAAGCACTGAGCCATTTCATCGAGTTGTAGAAATTGTGTACAGCAATGTTCATAGTGTTTCTTTATTAACCTTTTCTGAAAAGACCTTTTAAAGCAGTTTTAAGTTGACAGCAAAATTGTGAGGGTGGTATAGGATTTCTCATATACTCCCTGCCCCCACACATGTGTAGCCTCCCCCATCATCAGGTTCACTTACTAGAATGGCACTTTTTTTTTTTAAACCAAGGGTGAATCTATACTGATACATCATAACCACCCAATGTCTATAGTTTACATTAGGCTTCACTCTCGGTGTATGTTCTGTGGGTTCGCACAAATATATAATGACATATGTTCCTTATTATAACATAGAGTGTTTTTAGTGCCCTAAAAATCCTCTGTGCATATTAACCTCTTAAGTCTGTAGGATTAGTGATATCTGCTTTCATTTCTGATATTTGTGATTTTTATCTTCTCCCCCCACTTTTTTTTTTTTTGTCAGTTTGGCTACAGATACATCAATTTAAGCTTTTCAAAGAACCAGATTTCGGTGTCATTGATTTTTCTCTGCTGTTTTTCTGTTTTCAATTTTCAAATTTCCGCTCTTAGTCATTTCTTTCCTTCCTCTTGCTTTGGGTTTGAATGTTATGTTGTATTTTTATTTCATTTGGTTTCAAATATTTTTAATTTCCTTTGAGACTTCCTCTTTGACTCATGGATTATTTAGACATGTCATTGAATTTCTAAGCATTTGGGAGGTTTTCAGATGTCTCTCTGTTATTGATTTTTAGTTTAATTCCAGTATGGTCAGAGCTCGTAGTTTGTGTGATTTCAGTTGTTTTGAATTTGTTTTGTTTAAAGGATATAACCTATCCTAGGATAGAATCCATATTGGTGAATGTTCTGTGTGCACAGAAAGAATGTGTGTTCTTCTGTAACTGAGTGTGAATTCTATAAATGTCAATTTATAGGTGAAGCTAATAGTGTTGCCCAAATATTTATACCCTTATTGTTTTTCCATCTAACTAGTTTTATCAATCACTGAAGAAAAGTGTTAAGGTCTCCAATGGTAATTGTCAATTTGTCTATTTCCCCTTTCTGTTTAAGTCTATTGTTAGGTATGTGCACATTTTGGATTGTTATATCTTCTTAGTGAGTCGAACTTTTATGCAATGTTCCTCTTCATCTTTGGTCACTTTCCTTGTTGAGATTAGAGCACTTTTATCATTCTATCTTAAGGCTACTAACCATTTTTTCTGTCATCTCCATTCTGCTATTGATCCTACCCAGTGAATTTGTAATGCTTCAGTTACCGTATTTTTCCATTCTAAAATTTCCATTCAGGGGGATCCCTGGGTGGCGCAGCGGTTTAGCGCCTGCCTTTGGCCCAGGGCGCGATCCTAGAAACCCGGGATCGAATCCCACGTCGGGCTCCCGGTGCATGGAGCCTGCTTCTCCCTCTGCCTAAGTCTCTGCCTCTCTCTCTCTCTCTCTCTCTCTCTCTCTGTGTGTGACTATCATAAATAAATAAAAATTTTTAAAAAATTAAAAAAAAATAAATAAAATTTCCATTCAGTTCTTTTTTATAGCTTCTACCTTTCTGCTGAGAATTCCTATATTTCTATTTATTCAAGAGTGTTCACCTTTCCTTTATGAAACATAGTTAACTGCTTTAAAGTCTTTGTCTCCTGGGGAGCCTGGGTGGCTCAGTCGGTTGAGCCTCCGACTCTTTTTTTTCTTTTAAAGGTTTTTTCCATTTATTTATTTATTTATTTGAGAGAAAGAGGGAGAGAGAGAGAGAGTGTGTGTGTGTTCAAATGAAGTGGGGGGGAGCGCAGAGGGAGAGGGAGAAGCAGACTCCCCGCTGAGCAAGGAGCCTGACCGTGGGGCTCAATCCCAAGCCCCTGGGATCACCACCTGAGCTGAAGTCAGTTGCTTAACCACCTGAGCTACCCAGGCACCCCAAGCCTCCAACTCTTGATTTTGGCTCATGTCATGATCTTGGGGTCATGGGATCAGGCCTGTGTTGGGCTCTGTGCTCAGTGGGGAAGTCTGCTTGAGATTTGAGATTCTCTCTCCCTCTGTCCCTCCCCCCACAATGCACTTCTCTCTCTCTCAAATAAATAAATATTTTTTAAAAATAGTCCTTGTCCTCTAATGATAGCATCTGCATCATTTGGGAGTTAATATTTATTGACTCTCTTTCTTCTTATGAGTTATTGGGCTTTTCCTATTTTTTTTTGGCATGTCAGGTAATCTGGAATTGTGTCCTGGATGTTTTGAATATTATATTATGAGACTCTGAGTCCTGTTAAAAGTATATAAATTTGAGGGGTTTTGTTTGTTTGTTTAAATCAGGAAACCAACCCTGTTCAGTTGAAATCTCTGATCCCAACCTGCCTTCTGTTCCACTGTCCAGTTTTCAAATCCTTTGAAAGACTATTCAGATCCACTTCAAGTATGTCCTCTCCTGGGGCCAGTCTGTCCACTGTCTACACTGTCGTTCAGTTCTCAAAGCCTTTGGTGTGCTTGTGGTTAGTTCCGGGTACGTGCAGCTCCTGAGTGGCTACGGGAATTCAAACACGGCTTTATGGGATCCTGTTCTTGAACTCCTTCCTTTCTGTGACTGCACCCCCTCCAGCTCTCAGGGGTCCCTTTTCTTGGTTCTTCGGCTAGAAATATGAGGCTTTGTCTTCCCTCTGTGCTTTCATCTCTCCTATGATTGATCTACCTCCAGGATAAAGTGGTAAGAAGAAAGAGAGAAAGAAGTAACAGGAATCCCCCCACCCTGGCTGCCGCCCCACTTTGACCCTTTTTCCTAGATGCTCATTCCGCAGAGAAAGATTTGTCTTCTCTTGGAGTTCTAGATGCCTGCCTGGCTGCTATTACTGCTGCGACCCACCCCTCCAACTTTGAGACTGGGGCTTGCCTCAGGGTAGGGCATTTCTTCTACTCTCTCTGTTCCCAAAGGGCCCCCTTCCCTGGCCTCTCATCAAGAAGGAAGAGCTTCATATGAAGTTTTCTCTGTTCACACCTACTGTGCGATTCTGGGGTTTGGGCTACCTGGGTCTCGGCTGGAAAATACACAAGGGAAAAATAAACCAGGAAATGTATTGCCATATTCATCTTCAAGCCTTTTGTTTGTTTGTTTGTATATTTTTGCTTCAAGTCTTAATTTCCCTCCCAAGTTGCCTGCTAGTAGTTACTCTTCAGAGTCCACATATAGTTGCTTTATGTATGCTGTCCAGCGTTTTTAGTTACAATCAGTGGAAATGATTTAGAGGATAGGGAACTGACTCCATCTTAGCTGAAACCAGAGGCCTTCCTTGGGTTTTAATCTTGGCATTTAATTTTTAAAATTTAAGTCTGGGGACCCCTGGGTGGCTCAGTGGTTGAGCGTTTGTCTTCAGCTCTGGTCGTGCTCCCGGGATACAGGATTGAGTCCCTGCAGGAGCCTGCTTCTCCCTCTGCCTGTGTTTGTCTCTGCTCTCTCTCTGTGTTTCTCATGAGTAAATAAATAAAATCTTAAAAAAAAATTGAGTCTGTCTCCAGGCTGCATCTGGGATAACAGTCGGAGACGTGCTTTAGCAACACAACACTTAAAATGATGCTTTTCCCTTTAAATATTCAAATTTAAGTAAAGGTTTCCTGCACCCATACCAGTTTTTCTAGGGGAAAAGAGACCAGGATAAAAATGTATTCATTCTCTGGTCCGAGCAAGCCCCCAAACTTGTGAGAAAAAAAATAATAGCAATTTGGTTAGTAGAAATAATAATAATTATTGGTAAAAACCATGGACTTTGGAGCCAAGCTGCCTGTGTTCACATCCCAATTCTGCCTCCCACTAGCTGTGCGGCCACAATCCTGAGTGACTCAGTTTCTCACCTGTACAATGGGAATAGTAATAGTTTCTGCTTCAGAGCTGGTTGTGAGGATTCAACACATTGATATGAATAGAGAGCTGGGAATGGGGCTGGCACAAGGGAACAGTCACCAAACATTTGCTTGATTGGGGACAGTAATTGCTACCACGTATTAGGCACCTCACCTGCAGACTGCCACTTATTTCCCATGTTTGGATGAGGCCGCTGAGGCCTCAGAGAGGCAAATGGCTTGCTTGAGCCCATCCGGCTGGCAGATTGCAAAATGAGGGAGGCGTGAGTGGCTGGGCACAGGCTCAGGGAGCATCTGGCTGGTGATCAATCAGACGGCAGCAACAGCGAGGCTCTGAACATCGCCTGGTTTGTGCTTCGAGAGATGTAACCCGGGGGAATGAGTGGGAGAAGAATCAGCCCAAAGAGAAAAGCAACAGAAATAGAAGGGGAAGCCTGGTAATTGAGTGGCCCCCAAATGGAAAGATCAATATTTTACTGCCAGTGAAAGGACCGTTTCCCTGGCAGCCAGCTTCATGACCCAGCTGTATGTGCTTTAGGGACAACACTGGTTCTGCAGGCCTGACAGGCCCCGGGTGCCCTCCTCCTCCAACGGAGAACCAAGTGGAACCCCCTGGTCAGCCCAGCCGCAAGTGGTGGGTACAGCATGGGGGTGGGGGCAGGGGAGGTCAAGTGCCTGCAGCCTGCCTTCACCATGAAGACCACATGTGGGGATTATTTGCTGTACTTGCCCTGTGACCTTGAGCAAGTCCTTCCTCTGCCTGGGACTTGGCTTCCCTATCTATAAAATGAAGAGCTGGGTCAGCTGAATGCACCTTTGGGGTGCACTGGCAAAAGGTTATTTGGTGTCCAGGAAGGTTGAGACTCTTGGTGATCAGGTGAGAGGCCCCCAGTTACAGCGGGGAAAGATGCTCTGATACACAGAGGCTGGGGGATTGAGACTACACCCCAGCAGGAAGCCCACAGAAGTGGATCCTCTGTGCCAGCAGAGGCCAGCAGGACCCAGGTTTAAGAGTTACCACTGCGGTGACTGTCTAAATGTCTAACCTCCGTGAGCCTCAGTCTTCTCAGCTGTGGAATGGGAGGTTATGATTGTAGCTACTGTTATCGTTGTTGGGAGGACTAGAGAGGACATTGAGACACCATGCTGTAGTTTCTGACAAGCTCTTCAGGAACCCAGCAGGACTTTTTATCTTTTAAATGATTTTATTTATTCATGAGAGACACAGAGAGAGGCAGAGACATAGGCAGAAGGAAAAGCAGGCTCCCTGCGGGGAGCCCGATGAGGGACTCCATCCCAGGACTCCAGGATCACACCCTGAGCTGAAGGCAGACGTCTGCTCAACCACTGAGCCACCCAGGTGCCCCCTCAGCAGGAATATTAATACCTTTCCACATAAGCTCTGCTATTGTTTATTTAGAGTTCTTGAGCCTACAGTGATGGTGTTTATTAATTTAATTGGTATTTCTGTTATAATAATTTTGCCATGGTCCCGTGCACCTTCTAAAGGGCTGCATGGCTGTTTACGTGGCCCTTCCACACACACGGGGTGGGGGTCTCTAATGAGCCCTGTGGGAGTCGCCTAATACATAGCTCAGGGGTGTTCAGGGACTTTGAAGTGGTCCGCAGGACCTCATCTATCTGCCTGTCATCAAACACCCCTGCATCTCTGCTCCGGGCTGGCTTTCCCTGGAGGTGGGGGGCCAGGCAGCCTGACCCCACCAGTGTCCGCTGGCCCCAGGGGGTGACAGACACCCTGGATTACAGAATCAGAATGCACAGCCTGCTGCCTCTTAGGTGGTCCTGAAGCTGGGGCTCTGCAGTCGGTAACGACTCCACTCTTGACTGCATCAGAGATAATTAAGGCACAGCCTCTGACCCTGGAGGGGAGTGTAGGGATGAGTGCCAGGAGGCTGGGAGGTCCTGAGGGCTCCAGCCCATCCATGCATTCAGAGTCCTCCTACCCATCCCTGGTGCTGGTGGTAAGAGGGCAGGAAGACAGGAGGGGGAACTTTGGCTGGGGGCGGGGGGCTCCCTGCAGCCCTGCGGATGACACCTGGGCATTGCTATTCTGAGAGGCCATGTCACTGCCTGGCAGTGTCAGGCTCTTTGCTGTGGGGGTGGAGGGGGGAACAGCTGCAGGACTGGGAGCCTCTGGCCTTGGTGGGAGCTGGCAGGGAGCCACCTTCTTCCTTCACTGGAATTCCAAGGTCCCGGTAGGTACTGGATTCAGGGGCTCACAGAGAGGTGGTTTATAGGCTCTGCCCACCTGTCATCCCCAGACTCACACCCGAGGGGAGGAAGCAGCATCAGCTGGAAGAGAGGTCCCAGCGTAGGGCCACCAAGCTCAGGGAGGGAGGGAGGAGAGATACCTATGTGGGGTCTCTTCTTGCTCACTGCTCATCTTCGAGAGCCAGCTGGGCACGCCCCATAACGCCAGGCCACAGCCCGTGACCAGGGCCTCAGAGCCCTGCTGCAGCTGCCACCATTGGACACATGGCCCGGGGGCATGCAGGAAACCTGGTCCTTAACGAGTAAATGAATCCCCAGCACAGCTTGGGCTTTGGAGCATGTGGTGGGCGGGGTGGGTGAGGGGATGTCTGCCAAGGCATTACAATACCGGTGCTAACAATACCGGTAGCAGTTACCCTTTTCCTGCATGCCGTGCCCTACAGTTTCCAGGGTGTTCTCATAGCCACCCCCTTCAACCCAGCCCAAAAGGAGTCTGAGAACGAGCTCTTCCTTGCCCTACAAGGCTTTAGACATTGATGGTGATTACTGGGAGGAGAGGGAAGGTGCCTGATGACGAGCGTGTGACAGTGTGTGCAAATGTGCGTGTGTGTGTCTGTGTATGTGTGTCTGTGTGACCACGTGTGTGCTCAGCCATCAGCCCCCGGCAGGGTGCCCGGCACACAGGAGATACCCAATGAGGGAATGAGTGCTTGCATGTGTGCTGTGGGGTGGGGGGATGCCACTAAGTTACAGGTTGATTTAGAAGCAGGCTTCTGGAAGGAATATCAGGAAGCTGACTTTCGGGTGCTGGAACTATGGGCGGGGTGAGGGGGCGCGGGGGGGATGGGAAATGGCACTAATTAATTAGAAAAGATACCTCTTACAGAATTGGTCATTGCCAAAAAGTAGGAAACTATACCCAGAGCTCGCAATTTTGAAGTCAGTGGCTCTGGTTGAAGACTAAATTAAGACATCTTTACAGAGAAAAATTTGGCAACTGTTATCAAAAGCCTTTAAAATTTAGGTGATTTGTAGAACCATTCATATTCAGTTATTCAACAAATACTTGTGAAGCTCCTACTATGTGCCAGTCATGGTGCGTGCTACCATATATAGAGTGGTGAGTAAAACAGACGTGATCCTTGCCCTCAGGGAGCTTACTTTCTGGAGGGGAAGATACAAAATAATACAATTATCACATAAAATATAATTACAAATTGCAGCAAATGGTTTAAAGGAAAAGTATAGGGTGCCAAGAGACAGGGTAATAGCAGGGTGGACCCTAATTAGATGGGAGTGGTCAGGACAGGCTTGTCTCAGGGAGAAGCCTTTAATACAGGTACAAACAACGACCTGAGGGATGAGTCCAAGTCAGGGGATGAATGGCGGGGTGAGGGGGAGTGGGAGGTGAGGATGAGCATTTGAGATTGAGTAAAGCATGTGCAAAGGCCCTGAGGCAGAGAAGAGTTTGGTTTGCTTGACGAGCTGACTGAAGGCCAGTAAGTTGGAATGCAGTGAGGGACAGAAAAAGGAGGTGGGGCTGGAGGGACCAGAGTTTTTATTTTATCCTGAGGGTAGTGGACAGTCACTGGAAGGTTTTTAAGAGGCGAGGTGGTGACATAAGCCAGTTGGAGTAGAGAATGAGGTGGAGGGCTAAAAGTGGGAAAGGGTGGATGAATCAGATACCGCAGCAGTGAAGAAGGGAGATGATGATGTCTCTGATTGGTGGGATCCCAGGGGCAGTGTGGAAAAGAAGGTGGCTTTAGGATGCGGTATCTGCATAGGGATTTTTAAAAATTATTTATTTATTCATGAGACAGAGAGAGAGAGAGAGAGAGAGGCAGAGGGAGAAGCAGGCTCCATGCAAGGAGCCCGACGTGGGACTCGATCCCAGGACTCCAGGATCACGCCCTGAGCCCCCCAGACTGCCCTTTGTGTAGGGATTAGAAGTGCATGAGAGGGAGCAGTCTGAGGGATGCTGAAGAACTTCCCGGAGGGCAGGAAGGGAGGGAGGATGTGGCCAGGGAGTGGGACATTTGAGTGAGTGGTACCGGAGGAAGGGCAAGCCCTCCGGGTGGCTGGGGTGGATGAGGGAGAAAGCCATGAGGAAGTCGGGGATCTGAGAGGCCAGGGGGCGACTGGTCATCCACACAGCTACAGAGATCCTCAAAATGAATTGTAATGACAAAAAGTAGGGAAAAACAAAAATGCCCAACTATTCGGGGTGGGTAAGTAGAGGAGGGTGTATCTGCTGGGCAGCGGATCTTATAACCACTAAAAATATGGGCAGCACCGCTGGGCACATGGAAAGGTCTCTGATAAATGGTTAAGCAGAGGAGAACACTCCAAACATCAAGAGTGGCTGACTCCTTTGGGCTAAAAAACTTAACTAACAAACTTTATTTATTTTTTAACATTTTTTAAAAGATCTTATTTATTTATTTATTTATTTATTTATTTATTTATTTGAGGAGGGGGGACACAGAGAGCATGAGTGGGGAGAAAGAGGGAGAAGCAGGCTCCCTGTCGAGCAGAGCCCGATGCGGGGCTCGATCCCACCCTGGGATAATGACCTGGGCCGAAGGCAGACACTGAAGCCACTGAGCCACCCAGATGCCCCCGCTTTTTTAAACATTTTAATTGAAGTATAAAGTACAAATTGAACAGAAAAGTGCATCAGCCACCAGCAGACAGCTCCACGGGCTTCGCTCTGCAACCAGCACCCGGATCGATAGATAGAAACGCCCTCGGTACCCAATTCCCCACATGAAGTTCTGCAAATGTAGCCAATGTGTTGACCATAAGTGGTTTTGCCTGAAGTCTTATTTGATTTGTATTTTTAAATTTTTAAAGAGTGTAACTATAACTATTTCCTCATTGTAGACAGAGGGGAATTTGACCAAGTGTCTCTCAGAACTACAAAAAAAAAAAAAGTGGTTAAAACTATGTGTTTTAAAGAAAAGTGGGAAGCAGCAGGGTTTCATTCTCCTTTCTGGAGTCTCTGCAGTGAGCTTGTGTTATTTTTGTGGGAAAGAAACCACTAGGTTAAAAAATCAGAGCACTCACTTTTCATGTGCCAGGCTTTGTTGGAAGGCTCCTCGTGCTGTCTGTGGACCTCAGCAGAATTGAGTGACCCTGCTGCTGTCTGGGGCTTGGTGCTGACCCCAGGGTGGGGCGTGGAGGCCTAGGAGGGGACCCCTGGTGTTCCCTTGGCTCAGGTGACAAGCCTCCCCAGCCAGCCTTATCCCAGCTCCATGAACCCCCTGGAGTGTCTCTGGGGACCTCACACCTGTCTCTCCTTCCCTCTCACAGGTGGAAAAACTTGTAAAATATTTGGATCCCAACGACCTTGGGAGAATCAACTTCAAAGACTTTTGCCGAGGGGTGTTCGCCATGAAAGGTGAGAGCTTCGAGGGCAGGGGGTCCCAAGAGTTTCTCAGGATCCTGTCCAGCTGCAGAGGCTGGCCTGCTTGGGGGTTTTAGCTGGGTTTCCTCCCGGCAGGGCTGAGGAGGATGATCTGGGGCTCCCGCAGCTCCCCAGCAGTGCAGGGCCTGTGGGGAGGGTCTCTGAACCTCTGCCGTGGAGTCCCACACCAGTGGGACGGTCATTTCCAGCCTTCCCATCCTCTGTCCCGCAGAGAAAGACTCCCAATTGCTTGCCTTCTCCTTGCGTCCTCCTCCAGGTCGCCTCCCTCCAGGATGATCAAACTCCCAAGCAGTTTCCCAGGACCTGGGACTCACATTTTTAAAACCAGGACAGCTGTGGGCAAATCCACAGGCTTGGGGGAATGTGTGCATCTGGAGTCTCTGTGAACCAGGCAGGGAGTATTGTCTTATATCCCTTCCTCCAGGAAGGCCTCCTTGATTCTCTTTGCCCCTGACCTGCCCTCTGCATTTGGGAGTCTCTCTTTTGTGTGTTCTCTGTTGGGGTTAGTCCTCATGGAAGAACGCCCGCCCGGAGGGCAAGGACCTGTCTCAGTTCCATCCCCAGAATCCTGGGCCAGCTCCTCCGTAGCCTGATGCTCCATCTCTGCCTTTGCAGGATCAGCTGGTCTCTTGGAGCCTTGGGCCATGTGCCTGCCCACGGCCCTTCCTCCCCAAGGCCCGTTAATCAGAAGCAAAGCTGCTGAGGCTCTGAGCCTGCACTGTCTGTCTGTCTGTCTGCAGGGTGCGAGGAGCTGCTGAAGGATGTGTTGTCTGTGGAGAGTGCAGGGACGCTGCCCTGCACGCCAGAGATCCCGGACTGTGTGGAGCAGGTAAGAAGGCACCTCCTCGTGTAGAAGGAACAGAGGAGCCTCCCAAGGCCCTGCCTTGACCTTCCTGATCTTGCCTTTGCTCTACCTTGTTAGTGTCTGGGAGGCCCCAGGACCTCCCCTTCAGAGGACCCTTTGGCTTCAAAGTCAATAAATGGTTTTGAGCAATGAAAGAGTGCAGGGACTGGGCAGGGGGTCCTCAGAGAGCACGTTTACTCCCCACCTTCTGGTTCCAAGGAGAAACTGAGTCTCAAACAGAGAAAGTGATAGACTTGAGGTCAACAGCAGGCAGGGCTGTGATTTTGTTCTTTTCTCCTGCGCCACAACCCCTGAGCCAACGGACCCCTGGCTGGGTTTTCCCGGACAGTTCCTCAGCCTGCCAGTTCTCCAGCACCGACCAGGTGTCTAGCAATTCACTCAGCTCAGCTCCAGACTTAGTGCAGACCCCAGGGCCAAGGACAGCCCCACGAGACCGCCCCACAGAGGGGCAGCCGCAGGTGGGGTGCCTAGGCTGCCTGTGCTTGTGCTGGCTGAACACAAACGTGGGGATTCCCACAACCCAGGTTCAATAATTCACTGAAACAACTCACAGAACTCGGGAACACGCTGTATTTGCGATCATCGGTTTCTTACGAAGGACGCAACTCAGGAATAGCCAGCTGGGAAGGATGCAAAGGGCAAAGCGGAGCCGGGGCTGACTCCCCACCAGCATCGCCAGGGCAGATCCTGTTCCTGCAGCCACGGGCTGCTCCCTTGGCCCCTACACGTGGCCATCCATGCTTCTGGAAGAAAAGGTAAGAGACAGGCACAGAAGCCCTGGGCTCCAGGAGGATGCTCTGCTTTTAGAACAACGCTTCCAGAAGACAAAGTCTGGAAGTTTGAGAAGAGCACGAAGAATAGGCCAGTGGAACCTCAAGTCACCCCAGTGGCCCTCCTTTTCTCTCTCAGGACCTTGCCTGCACAGGTGTTTTCATTTCTCTCTGTTTAAGCCCCTCCGGGGCGAGCCTTCATGCCCTCCATGTAGGTCTGGCTCTTTCAGGTGGCTCGGCTGGCCAGAGCCGGGGAGGTGACGACCAATCCCTAGATGCACTGGGCAGCTTCGTTCTGGGGCATCCAGCCGGGCAGCTTGGTTGCCCTGGGCACTGCTCCTTATGATGGGCGCCTGAGTGCTGGGAGTCGGTGGGGGCACAGGTCAGAGGCCAGGTGAGAGGCCTCCATGATGTGAATGAATCCCCTTCCTGCCTCAGCCCCTGGGATGTGCAGCTCTGGGCTCCGTTTGGCTAAAGGCCCACAGCTCCTCAGGTTGGGGGAGGAGAAGGCTAGCCTGGGGAAGGTGGTTTTGTTTTTTAAGATTTTATTCATTTATTCATAAATGATTCAGAGACACAGACAGAGGGAGAAGCAGGCTCCACGCAAGGAGCCTGATGCGGGACTCGATCCCAGGACCCCAGGATCACGACCTGAGCCGAAGGCAGGTGCTCAACCACTGAGCCACCCAGGCGTGCCACCTCCACCCCACCTCTGGCAGGTGTTAATCCTAAACACGGAGCCCTCAGCACCTGGCTGTGTCCCAGCTGTCCCCTAGGGGTCAGCTTGAGACTGGCAAGAACCTGGGCTGCTGGAGACAAAAATGTAAGGGGTGGTTTGGGGACCATGTGGGGATGACACACTGATGGGACAGCAGGAGCCTCCCCTCTCCTCAGCCCAGGGTGGGGACCTTTGACCTCACCACTCCATGAGGCTTATGGTACAGTGGGGAGATGCTTTAGGGCTGCTGCCTGCGGGGGGCACCCTGCACCGCAACCTCCAGCCCTGGCTGTCACAGCCGCCCTCTCAGCCTGCTGTCAGGGCCTACGTGAGTCCCTCCCCGGTGGGTGCCTGTGCTACATTGTTTCTTGAACTTACTGGATGTCACCCTGTACGCGTCCTCAGAGCCTGTGACACTGTGGCACCAGAAAGCGTCGCTGAGGACTGGGACAGCAGCGAGGTTCCTGCTGCAGGGGATTTGAATGCAGTCAGAGGGGATGCCGGGTGTCCCTCATGTCCATGGATGGGTGTCCCTCGGCTGGGGTCTTGGAAGCGCCGTGGGAGTCCCCCCAAGGCTGGCCTGCCTGCTCCGCGGGCTACCCCTTGTGCAGCGTATACAGCGTAGGGGGCTGGGTGGGGAGCGGGTGAGCCCCACCCTCGCGCCTGAATGGCAGGGGGGCGGTGAAATGCAAGCTGACCCCACAAAAGCTGTGAGATCCCGGGCGCCTAGTCATTCTCTCTCGTGGGCTGATTAATAGGGAACCCCATAAAATGAATAGGGCGTCAAGGCACCTGCTCCTCCTGTGAAACTCCCATGTCGGTGAATGATGTCACCAGCCAGTGGGGCCCCAAGCCAGAGAGTCATTCTTGACGCCCCCATAGCCAGCCAGCCTCGAGTCCCCTGGTCCCCACTCACCCCTCGTCCTTCTCCCTTGCTGCCTACCACTCTCCTCACTGCCCCCAGCCTTCCCCTCTCTAGACCCTTATTCCAGAGCCACATCTTCCTAAGGAGCTGCTGTGTCACTCCCTTCTGTCACCCAGCCTCACCTCTCACAACGCCAAGATTGGTGACATCTGACTGTTCCTCATTTTATAAGGTCAAGACTCTCAGACTTTTCGCAAGTTTTGTCTGTCTCCTGGGACGTCCTCCGACGCACTGTCCCTGGGCTAACTTCTGCTCATCACTAAGACTCACACCTCCTCTAGGAAGCCCCCACTCTGGTTTCCTCTGCCCTGGCCTGCCCCACCCCGCCACCCCCAGCCTGGAGGAGGACCTCCACTGAGCTTCCTTGAGGCTCTGGGCCTGAACCTCATCCTCCACAGTGGCTCCAAGTTCCCTCCCCAGTGACACCATTTCCATTCCTGCGGTGACAGGGCTCACTCGCACTGACCTTGTCTCCACATCCCGCACATCCTTTTGCGTGCTGCGTAGTGTTTCTTTAAGTATTTCTAGGATTAGAAATCTAAAAATGCTGTATTACTTTTTATTAGATGTGTCCAAAGTTTTCATGTAAAAAGGCGGTACTGATGTATCATCCGACAGTTTGTGAGAAAGCTCATGTCCCCTCCCTCCCTCCCCTCCCTCCTCCCTCACCAGCCTGATGGAAGGAAACTCACCTGCCCTTTCACAGCTTTGCCATCTACGGGCGAGGTAGGCCATGCTTCCTTACGTTCACTGGCCCTTTGGATTTCTTCTTTGGGGAGTTACCTCCTCATAGACTTTGCTCATTTTCTTTTGGGTAGTTTATCTTTTCCTTATTGATTTATAAGACATCTAAATATATATTCTGACCATCAATCTTTATGTATTTTAATCTTGTTTTTGGTCTCCTTCATTGCATACAATTTTTAAATTCTTAAGTAATTATTACCAGTCTTTTTAGGCCATTTACATTTCATGCTTCTTTATCTCAAGGCTATAGACATATCCCCCCTATATATTTTTTCCTAATACTTTTAGACAAAACATGTTATGCTTAGTGCTTTGATCACCTGCCACTTGGTTTTGGTAAGGATACACTCATCTGGCATTATTATTTTCCAAATGTTGCCAGCTGTTGAAGCTCCTCCTGTCAGATAGGCCCTGTTCCCCCACTCATTTAGAATTTCACCCTTTTCTCATATGCCGAATTTCCTTATAAACATGGTTTCTTTCTGGACTCTAGTCTGTTAGATTGCTCTATTTTTCTGTTTATTTTGAGCCAAAACCAGTCCCAGCCACACTTGCTATATTTATTTTATTTTATTCTCTTAAGATTTTATTTATTCATGAGAGACACAGAGGTAGGCAAAGACATAGGCAGAGGGAGAAGAAGGCTCCCTACGGGGAGTCCGATGTGGGACTTGATCCCCGAACCCGGGGATCATGCCCTGAGCCAAAGGCAAACGCTCAACTGCTGAGCCACCCAGGCATCCCATCCGTCTTTACTTAAAAACGTTTTTTGTCATGCTTACATATTTCTCTCCCAGAATACTCTTTTTTGTCAAAATCTGTTAAAAACCCTACTAGAGATTTTTTTTTGAAATTTGTACATGAAGGGAATCGGCTTCTTTACAATATGGAATTCTCTCATCCAGGAACATAGTATATCTCTGCATTTATTTGAGCTTTCTTTTATGCCCTTCAGAAAAAATTTATGATCTTCTCAAATAGGTTCTGCACATTTCTTCATGTGTATATTTTAGAGTCTCTATTGCTGTTACGTATAGAATCTTTGTACCATGATATTTCCCCATTGGTTATGGCTAGTGTGTAGGACAGCTTTTGAGTTTTGGTGTTGATCTTGTCATGACAGCCATACCAAACCCCCTTATTAGTTCTAATAGCTCACTTACATGCTATTTCCCAACCTCATGCTATGAAATAATGCAGCTATATTACTTTTCTGCATAAATTTAAATAGCTATGTAATGTTTCATCATATGAAGACAACCAAATTTATTTACCAGTTCCTTATTGGGCAAATTATATACATATATATATATAATTTGGGGGATTAATAAAAGCAGTGTAATCAAAATGGTTCCCCACAGCAGCAATCACTGCTTTAGAGTAAGTCTAAAGTTGGTAGACTGCAGTTCCTATGAGTCAAATCTAGCAGCCTGTTTATGTAAATAAAGTTTTATAGAAACACATTCATCCCCATTTGCTTACCTCTTGTCTGTGGCAGCTTTCATGTTACAGTGGCAGAGCTGAGTGACTGCCACAGAGCTGTATGGCCCACAAAGCCTAAATTATTTACTATCTGCCCTTTACAGAAAGGTCTGCCAACCGTTGGGGTAAAATGTGGTAAGTGGAAACTATTTTTTTTTAAGATTTATTTCTTTATTTCAGAGACAAAGAGTGTGAGCATGCACAAGGAGGGGGAAGGGCAGATGGAGAGGGAGAGGGAGTGGGAGAGAATTCTCAAGCATACTCCCAGCTGAGCAGAGAGCCCGATGTGGGGCTCAATCCCACGACCCCAAGATCATGACCTGAGCCGAAATCAAGAGGCAGACGCTTAACCAACTGAACCACACAGGCACCGCAGAGTAGAAACTATTTTATCAAAAGGGTGCTAATCTTAAAATTTCTAATACAACTGCCAATTCCTTTCCAGAGGAGTTGTCTCATGTACTCTCCCATCAGGATTGTGTCAGAGTTCAACTACCTTTTTTTTTTTCAACTACCTTTCTGATACTGTTGAGGGATATCTCACATCTTTCTAATTTGAGAACTAAAAAAGTTAGGGTTGCTTTTTAAAATTGAAATACAGTTGAACTTGGGATACCTGGCTGGTTCAGTCAGTGGAGCATGTGACTCTTGGTCTCAGGGTTGTGAGTTCGAGCCCCACATTGGGTGTAGAGATTACTTAAAAAATAAATGAATAGAATAGAATAGAATATGGTTGAACTTCTTAAATTCCATTTATTGGAGTTCTTTGTTCATTAATTGCCTGCCCACATTCTTCACTGTAGTTTTTATGCATGTATTAATTTTCATTGATTTATAAAGGCTAGAAATATTACATTTTTGGACATACGTTACAAATATTTTTTCAGCTTGTCATTAGTTTTTAACTTTGTTTATGACAACAGATTTACAATTCTTTTATAGCTAACTCACCCATCTTTTCTGTAATGGCTTTGGCTTTTGGTGTGATGCTTAGATAGGCTTTCTTATCCACGACTGTGGAAATATTCTATTTTCAAATATTTTTTTGAGAGAGAGAAAGAGAACAGGCTTGAAAGAGAAAGAAAATATGCTTGCTCATACACTTGTGTGAGGTGGAGGGGCAGAAGGAGAAAGAATCTCAAGCCGACTCTCCGTTCAACATGGAGCCTAATGTGGAGCTGGATCTCATGACCCTGAGATCGTGACCTGAGTTGAAATCAAGAGGCGGATGCCTAACCGACTGAGCCACCCAGGCGCCCCATTCTATTTTATTTTTATTTAATGTATTAGTTTTTATATTTAAAGTTTTGATCCATGGAATTAATTCTGATCTCTGGAGTGAGGTAAGGACCCAGTTTCCCTTGTTTCTTGTCAGCCCCTTACCCTCCCTCCTGCCCACCTCACCTCACGGGAACCAGAAGCCCTTGGCAAGGTTATGCTGCAATGGTCCCCTGGTGGCAAAACATATGGGGTTCACCTAGACTTTAAGCCCGGGCCCAGACTGGCTCTTTTGGTCATACTCAGGAGGAGCTTTGCCGAGCCCCAGTCTGCCAGGACAGCTGTTAAAAATCTGCCCTGTGCTTCTTTCTAGAACCAGCCTAATATCCAAGTGTATCCTTGCTTAATTTCCTCCAACCTAAAGCGTTTCTAAAACCACTTGTGACAATGGCACTTTTAAATTCTAAAAATATTTGTTCTGACAAACAGCACTCTGATTCAGCTGTGCTGGTGGAGGTGTGGGTGGTGGCGTCATGCTCGCGCTGATGTGGTGAGGCGGGAGGGTGTTTAAAGGCTCTGGGAGGGGGCCCTACGTGATCCTTTCTGCTTCATATGGCCACACTGTTTCTCTATGTTCCACTACCTTCCTCTTCTTAAAGAAAGGAATAATTTGCTCATCCCAAGCCTCACAGTTTCTATAAGAATAAAAGATCTTTGAGCCGTATCTCGGGGAAATAACTCTGATTAGAGCAGAAGTGGCTCTAGAAAGAAGCAGAGCAGATGCTGAAGGGCCTTTTGTTTGTCCTCTCACCCTGGTGCACCCTGGATCTCCTGTCCCTGACCTTCTGCCCCCAACCATCCCTGCCCTAGGAAGACTGGGCTGAGCCAAGCCACGAGCACTGGATTCCTGGAATACCTGTGGGTTCCACCTCCTGCCAACCCCTACCTTGCTGCTCAAGTTCACACTTCCCTTAAGAACCCAGACTCACACCAAGTTAGCACCTGAACAAACTTGGGAGAGTGGTCACTTACGTCTCATATTGGAAGTGTTTGGTTTGATTTTTACCCTGTAGGAGACAAACCAATTTTGCGTCTGACTTTGTGATTTAATTTCAGCGTTATTTCTTTCATTGACTAGACACACTTGGAATCTCTCCCATTCTCCTTTGAAGCAGCTGTCCCAACCTGCTGGTTCCCTCAGTCATGAGCTAGGTACATTTTTGACACAGGTAACTGTGGTAAGACACACATACATACAATTGCGTAAGGACAGAAGTTAGGGGGCACCTGGGTGGCTCATCTGCCTTTGGCTCGGTATGATCCTGTAGTTCTGGGATCAAGTCCCACATCAGGCTCCCTGTATGGAGCCTGCTTCTCCCTCTGCCTGTGTCTCTGCCTCTCTCTCTGCCTGTGTTTCTCATGAATGGATGAATAAAATCTTAAAAAAAAGGCAACCCAGTCTAAACTAGCAGTTTTCAACCCTGCTGGCCCACTGGATTCATGTAGGGGGCTTTCAAAAGACACTGATGCCAAGGACTCACCTTCCAGAGATCCTGATTTAATTCATCTGGAGAGGGGTCCATTTGTCTCTTTGTAAAAATTCCCCAAAGAATTCTAATGCCTCCCCTAAATTTGAAAACTGAGTGTCTAGACCAGAAGTTCTCAAACTTTGCTGCATATTATAATTTCCCAGGAGCTTTTAAGATTCTGGATGCCCAGGCTGTCCCTCAGGCCCGTCAACGCAGAACCTCTAGAATGTTGTCTTTTTTAAATCTCCTCTGACGATCCCATGATGCCTTGATCCTATGACATCCTGAAATCTGGTCAGTTCACATCCACACTTCTTTCCCCAAGGACACAACACAGAGGTGGAGTTAGAGGGAAGAGCATTTAGACTGTGACAGTGGATGGTGGGGCAGGACATGGGCTCGGCAAAGGCTGGCTGCCCTTTTCCAGGGGGCCGCCTCTGGGGAGACGGGTTTGGGATTGTGGGCCGCTGCTTCGGGGTGTCTGTCCTCCACAGAAATGGGCTGCCTGGGTGCTCAGGCGGAGAGGGAGCATTCTTGGAGTCCAGTGAGCCATGACTTTGCTTTTCCAGAGAGAGGCCCTGCAAGGGCCCGCAGGGACTCTGGGTTAGCTTCCACATGTCAGAGCCTAACCAGGAATCTGATTAGAGTTCCCCATTTGCCACCCAATGGAAAACTGGAGAGTTCGGGCTGCTGCTGTAGAACATAGTAGAATGGAGCCAAGATTTACTTAGCAAAGACCTAGCAAATTTACTTTTCCTCCAACTTTTTATCTCGAAAATCCTCAACGCCAGGAAAGTAGTGAGGGTAATGCAATTGAATACCCATCTATCCAGCTCCCTAAATTCACCAGTTGATACCACTTTGTTAACATTTGCTTTCCCCTGTGTCTGGGTGCCCGTAGATACTTTATTCATGTATTGCTGGGCCTTTTGAAATTTAGCAGCAGACGTCATGACACTTCATCTTTAAATACTTGATCATTCCTAAGAGCAAGTTTGGTCCTCGACCTAACCAAAGCACTGGTTATCACTTGTGGGAAATTTAACATGGTTGTGATATATTATCCAATATAAACTCCATGTTCAAGTTTTCCTAATATTTTTGTAGCTTTTCTTTCTGATCTCAGGTACAATCCAGAATCACACATTACATATAGTTGTCATGCCTCTTGAGTAACTGTTAATCTAGAATAGTCTACTAGCCTCTCTTTTTTCGACACCCTTAATGACTTTGACATTTTTGATGAATTCAAGCCAGTTGTTCCAGAGAATGCACTCAATTTGCATTTGCCCATATTGATTATTTAGCCCTTTGGGGTAGTGCAATTTAAATCCTAATTAAAATGGAGAGTGGGGGAGGACTTCTACTGGATTTCTCTGTCTGCTCCATATGCATTTAAAGTGCCTATCCTTGGGCACCTGGGTGGCTCAGTTGGTTAAGTGTCTGCCTTCGGCTCAGGTCGTGATCCCAGAGTCCTGGGATGGAGTCCTACATTGGACTCTACTCAGCAGGGAGCCTGCTTCTCCTTCTGCCCCTCCCCTCTGCTCATACTCTCTCTCTCTCAAAAAACAAATAAAATCTTAAAAAAAAAAGTGCCTACCCTTGCTGCCCATTCAACTGGCCTGTTCTCCTGGTTGTAAAGCAGTCAGCAAGCAGGGTGTAGAGAAAACGGGGAGCACCAGGGGGCAGAAGGGCTTGTCTGTGGGGCAGAGTGTTCACCCCTTGGCACCTGTCCCCCAAATCGGGAGGAGGCAGCAGGCCCTGGTGCTGCAGGAGCATGCTATGGGCCACGTAGCCATCTCTGCAGTGCCCACTGAACCCTGAAACCCAGCACCTGGGTGCTCAATGTACGGTGGTGGCCACGTCTCCATCTCTCTGGGCTGGTCTCCTCAATGGTGAGATGAGGCCATCAGAGCAGGCTCTGGTTTTTCCTGCAGAGCCAATCTCAAGAGAAAAACTGTAAAACAGGGCTGGTGAGAGAACGTCATTGTCTTTCTGGAGATTATCTGAGCTAATGTGGGAAGGAGGTGTGAGGCCCTAGGACATGGTGCATGGCATTTCTCAAGGTGCTCATGCCTGTGGGATCGATCTTAGCCGTGCTCCAACTGCACGGCGAAAATCAGAGAAAACCCTGTCAAACATTAAAACAGGCTCGGTAAACAATAACAGACATTTTAAAGATAAGAAGGAAGACTTTATTTTTTTTAAAGATTTTATTTATTTATTCATGAGAGATACAGAGAGCAAGAGAAGCAGAGACACAGGCAGAGGGAGAAGCAGGCTCCGTGCAGGGAGCCCGACGTGGGACTCCCACATAGGGAGGATCATGCCCTGGGCTGAAGGCGGTGCTCAACTGCTGAGGCACCCAGGGATCCCAAGAAAGAAGACTTTAAAGTACTTTTACTTTACAGGTTGCTCTTTTGAGTCCTGCTCCTGTAACAGGCGTATTCATGTCCACTCCCTCTGCAGTGTTGACACTTTATTTAAGATATTACTATTATTGCTGTTTTATTTTTTTAAGATTTTATTTATTTGACAGAGAGAGAGAGCAAGAAAGAGAGAGAGAGAGCAAGCACAAGCAGGGGGAGGGGCAGAGGGAGAAGCAGGCTCCCCACTGAACAGGAAGCCAACCTGGGGGTTGATTCCAAGACCCTGGGATCATGACCTGAGCTGAAGGCAGACATGTAACCAAGTGAGCCACCCAGGCGCCCCTTATTGCTGTTTTATTATAATAAAATAAAAACAACGTCCATTTTAATAAGAAAACTGGTCTTGGCCTAGGAGGAAGAGAAAAAGGGAAATTTGACCATGGGTGACCAGGACTAGGGAGGGGCTTCGTAGGTAGGATCTTGCCTCTTCTCTCTGCTGGCCTCAAGGAGACTTGGGTCAAGCCCCATTTGTCTGGGGGCTGCCCTAACTTACAAGAAGCCCTTTAGGCCAGACCCCACAGGCACTGCTAATTGTCACCCAGGCTGCTCCGAGCAATGAGATGATCTCAAGTTTGAGTCAGGAGGGCTGAATGCGAATTCCACTTGCCCACTTTCTCTGTGTGTCATTGGGTAGGTCGCTTCTCTTCTCTGAACTTTCTTCATTTCCACATCTATATCATCAGGGCAGTGATGCCTCACTTGCAGGGGTAGGGTGGAGATGACATGAAATAATGTTTCTAAAAGGTCCTGAAGAGCATGGGGCCCCCAGTAAGTGATAGCGCTTTTTTTTTCAAGGATTTTTTTTTTTATTCATTTGAGAGAAAGAATGAGCCAGCACACAAATGGAAGGGGCAGAAGGAGAGGGAGAGGCAGACTTTCCACTGAGCACAGACCCCACATGGGGTTCAATCCCAGGACCCCGGGATCATGAGCTGAGCCACCCAGGCGCCTATAAGTGGTAGTTTTGATTGTCTTCTCTGTATGGCTCAGATCCCCGAGGGGAATCCTTGAGAACACAGGTGACATGGAGAATTTCCTTCCTTTCCCTTTCCTTCCCTCTCCCAAAGCCACCAACTGCCTCCAGCTGCACCACACACAGTGCCCTCCTGGGATGATGGGTGACATGACCCTGCACTGACAAGGGCCACTCCTGTGCCAGAGCCCCAGGTCCCAGGCCCTCTTGCCTGCTCCAGGACAAGCCCCCACCCCCCCAACACCAGGGCCGCACCCTCTCCCAGATTATTTCCACTTGCTAGCTGTTGGTGTAATATAATAATACCCGTGGAGGGGGGTAGGCAGAGCCATCCTGACCCCATGTCCTCTTTTGCACAGCTCATCTGTACCCACTTTCTCATCTGGCTTTTTCTGCTACCCCTCCCAATCTTGTCTTGACCCCTTCCATGGTCACCAGGCACTTCTGTCTTGCTGAATCCAAGAGTCGGTTCTCATTCTTTTTATCGGAACTCACAGCCGGCCGACCTGGCACGGCCCACCTCCACCTTCTCAAGACTTGTCCTTCCCTCAGTTCCACTGACCGCCCGCCCCGCCACCTGTCAGTCTGCTCCTCAGCAGTCGCCTTGGCTGGCTTCATGTCCCTAGGGCTCCACCTAAGTGGTGGTGGGTCCTCAGCCCTCTCCACTTGCTCAGCTGCACCCACTCCTGGTCCCGGAGCTCTAAATGCACCGTCACCCACGGGTTCCGGCAGTGTCTCCGCACTGACTTTGCCTTAGGCTCCAGACTCCTGTGTGCAGCCGCGTCCGACCCTGAACCCGTCGTGCCTGCTCCATGCTCTCGGCGCCCAGAAAGCTCCAGGACCCCCGCCCCGTCAGGAAGTGGCACTGCCGTCCGCCCAGCTGCTCAGACCAAGGACTGGTTAATTTCTTACCACTTGTCATCTTAGAACAAAATCCTGAATCCTGGCGTTCCCTGCGACCTGCCAGCTATCCCTGTTGCCTGAATCACTGGTTTCGTCCTTCCCATCTTTCCTGTGATCCTTGCTGTTCCAGCCACACGGGCTGGTTTTGTTCCTTGAATGTCCTTGCCTGGTTTCTACCTTTGCTCTGCTGTTCCTTCCACCCAGGATCTTCGACCCTCACATCTTTGTGCAGCTGCCTCGCATCCTGTAAGTTCCAGCAAAATCATCACCTCCTCAGAGCCTTGCCTGACCTCTCATCTCAGGGAGCCCCCTCCTGTCCCCGTCGCTAGCCTAACGTCCCGTTCATTTCCTTCAGAGCGTGCACCACTGTTTGCCGCAGTCAGTTGTCCATGTGTGTCTTGTGTGTGTCCCCCACTAGGCTGTTCGCTCCGTGGGTGGGGGGGCTTGGCCTGGCTCTTCACTGCTGTGCCCGTCGTGCCAAGCACCGTGCCTGGCACGGGGAAGCTGGTGTGTGCGTTTGATGCGCAGGTGGCTGGATGGATCTCAGCTGTGCCAGGGAGGAGCGGGCCGGGTGTCCTCCTGCCTGGAGCAGAGGGTTGTCCCCTCCAGCTCAAAGGCTGTAAAATCACACTTGACCTCAGTGCTTCCAGGGGCTTAAGATGGGAGTCGTGTCCCCAGTTTCTCTGCCTCTACACCTGAGCCCTGATGCTTTACTGTGAGTAGGACTCACTTGGAGGCTTAACAAAATGCAACTACTGATTCAGGAGGTTGGGGGAACAATAATCATAGGGTTATTGTTGACGTGATTCTGCATTTCCTGCCAACAACCAGGTGGTGGTGACGCTGCTGGCCAGGGATCACACCTGCAGTGCCATGGGTAACTCGTGGGTCATCCCCGCACCCCAAGCCTTCCCCTTAAATACCCCAGGAAAGATGTAGAAAGAGCCCACGGGTCCCTCCATTGCCTCGCCTCTCCCCCTCCCCCCCCCCCCGCCTCCACTGGCAGCTGTTCTTGCTAGCTGGCACTGTCACCTGTCACCCCTGCACCTGCTAAGTCCCCTGGCTTTCTGTCTTCGCATTTCTGCTACCGTGACAGACAAGACAGATTCTCTGCCAGGAGATGTGCTCAGACGCTAGTTTCTGTCACGGCTCTGTTTTCTCTCTGCACTCCTCTCCTTGATGCAGCCGCCTTGGGGATGCTGAGTCTGCCAGAGGCCCCCAGTGCAGGACGAGGCCGGTGACCTGGTTGGGATTAGGGAGGCCTTTGCAGAGTGGTTTCTGAGCTCCGGTTTGGGGAACAGGAAGGTAGAGGCATACCTGACCAGTTCTGGAGGCCAAAGGTAATTTAAATTTGGAGAGAACATGAGCTTTGGGGTCTGAGGTCCTAGATTTGAATCCTGACCCTGTCACTTCGTCACTTTCACCACTTGTAACTGGTATCTTCTTCATAGGATTATTGTTAAACTGAGAAATGAGAATCCTTGGAAAACAATTCCGTGCCTAGAAAATGCTGGAATCTCTCAATTCACAGTGCATAGATAGTAAGTCATGTCTCATAGATTGAATACCTTTTGCCCCAGGGTTGCTGACAGGATGCTGACAAGCAATGTCAATGTCTCAGGCCTCCTTCACACCTGCATCCCATAATCAGGCTTCTACAGAACCAGGCAATTTAGCCCCTGGGGACATCCCCAAGAATTGGGCCCACCCTGTGTCAGATCCTTGTGCCAGGGAAGGGAGGGCCTGCTGCCATGAAAACCATGCCTGCCGAGCCTGAGGGTAAATGCTCATTTTATAAGAGAGAGAAATCACTGTTCCCATCCTGATCATTGCTGTGCTCCATTTCCTGACCAGGACAAAGACAATGACTGAAATTGATATGACACAGCATCGAGTATGATTCTTGAGATGGAAAGGCTCTGTGGGCTCTGTGGACGTATTGGGGGTCTCAGGCTAGCTGACAGTTTTCCCCAAACTTCTTTGATGAGCAGCACAGGGCGGATGATTAGGAGGAGCGCTGAACAAGTCCCAGCCTCAGTGCCTTGGCAAGCCCCCTGCCTTGTCCATGCTCATTGTATCTAGCTGGCCAGAGAGGGCTCCTTTGACCATAGGGCCCAGGAAGTTGAGCATCTTCTCAATCCTGAGGCTGTGGCCTTACATCCAGAACCCATTCCAGAGCAGCCACCTTTACCATGGCTGGTCCTCTTCCTATACTGTGCTAGAATATTCTTGCTCTCCTCAAGGGACTTTTTCATCCAGCCTGAAAGGATCCCTGGAGAGGGATGGGAGGGCTGACACCCAGGCCAGGCACGTTAGGACCTTTATCTACTGCAGCAAACATCAGCTGATGCCCGGCAGGTGACTGTCCTGCCCTGCCCTCCGGGAGAGTGCGATCCTGCAGTTACAGGCTCAGCTGAGAGATCCTAGAGGAAGTCGCCTGAGGACACATGAGTCCCCATTCCTTTACATGTTCCACACCTGGCGTGGAGTTCCACGTCAGAAAGCACGGCTGCAGCTCACCTTCTTGGAAAAACCTCTCCATGGATTTCGAGTTTGTTTTTATTCCATTGGCTCAGTGGAAGGTAACCCTTAAATAGAGTGTTTCTTCAGCCTTGTTCCAGTTGCTGTTAGGAACCCTATCCGGTCTGCTGTCTTCTTACTCCTTTAATCCAAAACATGCTTTTTAGGATTTTGCACCAGGAAAAAAAGTCTTCCCTGATGAGATGGTTTTCCTTGTCTCATCACATGATCGGAATTGTAGTGTAATTCCTTCCTTTCCCCTCTTTGTCTTGGTAGCTAGAAAATTTAGAGCTAATGGAGATTCGATGATTTTCAATTTAATTACTTACCTCCTTTTTCTGTATGGTTTATTTTTATTTTATTAGTTCAAATGGAATGTCGGAATGTCTTTTATTTTTTTATTTTTATTTTTTTAAAGATTTTATTTATTTATTCATAGAGACTGAGAGAGAGAGAGGCAGAGACACAGGCAGAGGGAGAAGCAGGCTCCATGCAGGGAGCCCGACGTGGGACTCGATCCAGGGTCTCCAGGATCACACCCTGGGCTGCAGGCGGCGCTAAACCGCTGCGCCACCAGGGCTGCCCTGGAATGTCTTTTATTATAAATAACTTCACAGACATCAATAAAAACAAGAAATAAGTTCAGGTTTAGTCAGAGCAACTTTGCTGTCCTGCCCCACTGCTCTCTTTCAGTGTGTTCAGTAAACTTCTATCTCTTTAAAAAAAAAAAAAAAAAGGCACCTTGGCTCAGTGGGTAAAGCATCCAACTCTTGATTTCTGCTCAGGTCATGATCTCAGGGTCATGAGATCGAGCCCCACATCTGGCTCTGCCCTGGACGTGAAGCCCACCTAAGATTCTCTCTCTGGGACCCCTGGATGGCTCAGCAGTGAGCATCTGCCTTTGGCTCAGGGCGTGTTCCTGGGGTTGGGATGGAGTCCCGCATCGGGCTCCCTGCATGGAGCCTGCTTCTCCCTCTGCCTGTGACTCTGCCCTCTCTTTCATGAATAAATAAATAAAATCTTAAAAAAAGACATTCTCAGGCAGCCCGGGTGGCTCAGCGGTTAAGTGTCTGCCCTCAGCCCAGGGCATGATCCTGGAGACCCGGGATCGAGTCCCACGTCGGGCTCCCTGCATGGAGCCTGCTTCTCCCTCTCCCTCTGCCTGTGTCTCTGCCTCTCTCTGTGTGTCTCATGAATAAATAAATAAAATCTTTTTTAAAAAAGAGGGAGAGAGAGAGAGAGAGAGAATCTGCTCCTCTGCTCTGCTCCTCACCTCTGCTCATGCTTGCTCTCTCTCTCTTTCTTAAAAAAATACTAAGGAGCAGCTATTTGAAACTATTATTCCAAGGAAGGGGTAGGAACTATTGAGACAGAAGGAGGGGCCCCTGCACCAGAGAGAAATCAGAGCATCTCAAGGGCGAGGCAGAAGAGGTTTTCTTTACAGGGAGGCGTAAACCAACCAACCTAGAGAGAACCAGTGTGCGGCAGTGTGAGGGGGGGGCAAGATCCTCACAGTAGGTGGGGGAATGTTCTAGCCTGAGGCCAGCTGGCCAGCTGTGCTAGGGAGGGCTGCTAAGAAGGGGCTGTACTATTGGCTCAGGCAAGGGCAGGCCAAAGGTCATGACCTGGTGGAAGAAGAGAAGCCAACTCTGCATTTGGTTAACAGGCATTTTGCTGTGGTTGATGGTAGAGACCAGCAGTTCCCCACAAACAATGCGACATGCTGGTTCCCGGGTTCCCCTAAGTCCAGACTGCACAGTCGTCCTGGGCAGGGCCCGGCCACATTGATGGCTCTGCTCTGCCCAGTGAGCGAGCCACTTGATTTTGTTTGTTGAATGGCTGAATGACAGCCTTCCTGAAATCAGGAGCTCGCCTCTCTGGGAGGTACAGGCCCAGCAGGCCTTGCTCCCACCCCTCCTGGGGGGGTTCCCAGCTCTGGGCCACAACCCCACACCCCGCTCCTCCCCATTCTGCCCCCCGCCCACCCCAGTCCCCTTGCTGGTGCGGTAAGGTGGACGAGGGACCACCCTGCAGTCCCTAGGTAGACCACAGATGCCGAGGGACCGTGAGGGGACCATGAGGGCAGCAGCCCCGAGGCAGGAGGTGGGCAGGGCAGGGCCCCTTTCCGCCCCCTTTCTGCCTGTTCCAGGGCCTGGCCTTCCCCAGGAGACCACACTCCACCTGCTGCCTGGACCCTCTCGACTTGTCTTCTCCTATTTCTATGCCTGTGCCCTCCTCGCTCCCTCTTCTTCTCTATGTGCATGTCTCTTCCCGACTCTGTCCCTCTGTCTCCCTTTGTCTCTGTTTCTCTCTGACTCCACCTCTGCCCCCTTCTATCCAATCTCCCTGTCCCTCTCTCCCCGTCCCCTACTCTCCCGGCCCTCTGCTATCTCCAGTCCAGCCCAGGAGGCCTTCCAGGTGGACCCGGGTCCCAGCAGGGTGGGAGAGGGACAGATGGAGTGTCAATCAAGCACAGGCACTTGACCCGTGTCATCTCTAAGCAGCCCCCCACACCACTCCGCCACTTAGACTACCCCTGCCTACCAGGTAGGTGCTCTTAGACCCACTTTACAGATGAGGAAGCTGAGGCTCACACAGCAGTGAAGCCACTTGCCCAGAGTCTCAGGCCATTAGGGTGCAGAGCCAGGGTTTCAGTATGCACCTAGCACACCTCAGATAGCCAGCTCTGGGCCCACTTTTCCTGAAGCTTCTCAGGTCTCTCCTCACTGCCCCTCCCCCAGCCTGGGAGAAAGGACCAGAAGGTCTCATCTGCCCTGAGGGGTTTACATGGTTTCAGAGGCAACTCATTGGGAGTACCCATGTTGCCGGAAGACTATCTTTTATCCAAATGAACAAAACTCCGTATTCCTGGGGCAGGAGTGAGGCTAGGCGGGGAGAGAGGAAGTGTAAGAATTATCCAGCCCGTTCCTCCTAGCTTCCGGAGCCTACGCATGGCCTCTGATCTGGGTGTAGAG
Organism: Canis aureus; assembly: GCF_053574225.1. Lineage (NCBI taxonomy): Eukaryota > Metazoa > Chordata > Mammalia > Carnivora > Canidae > Canis > Canis aureus. The sequence goes on from NC_135626.1 coordinate 19,760,933, forward strand.
GGGCCGAAAACCACTTTTTGGTTGGGTGCAGGAGGCCAGGGGCGCAGAGCCTCCCAGGGTGGGATGTGGCTGGGGGCATTCCCAGGTGTTCCTCAGAAAGGGGCTTCTCTGCAAGGGAGTCTGGGAAGTGCTTCCAGGAAGATGAACTGGCTTCTTGGCTGCAGGACTCCTGGGAGCCTATATTGTTGTTGTTGTTGTTGTTGTTTTAAGATTTTATTTATTTATTCATGAGAAATACAGAGAGAGAGAGAGAGAGAGAGGCAGAGACACAGGCAGAGGGAGAAGCAGGCTCCATGCTGGGAGCCCGACGTGGGACTCGATCCCAGGACTCCAGGGTCACGAGCCACCCAGGGATCCCTCCTGGGTGCCTTTTAAATGCTCCTGAGCACCTCTGAGACCCCAGCAGGGAGGTGCGGGCCATTTGCCAAACTTCTTTGCTCTTTGAGCCCTTCATGCATCAACATCTTTGTTACAGAAACGTGGAACTGCCTGGCTCTGTGGGTAGCCCAGGGTGTGGTGTGAAACATCTTTGTGGGGTAGCTGCCACTCGGTCCCCAGAGGAAGCAGAATGTGGCTGTGTGATAACAGCATACGGTTTGATCAGCAACTATTACACAGGGGCCGAAAAGCTTGTGGCCACATACGCAGTCATGTGTGAATCTGGTCCCTCTATCTACCAGCCGGGGTCATTGTGCTACATGATTTCAATGGGCACTCTTCTTATCATAGTCCACGGGAATGGCGATCTGGGAGTTGTGCAGTGCACAACCTGTGCAGCTGAACGTGACAGTACTAATCCTATCTTACAACACGATTGTCTAACAGTTGCAACAGCCTCTTTGTTGACTTCCTGTCCCCTATCTGCCACCTCTGGTATCCCCTGCATCCTTCCTGTGTGTCATCTCTCCAGTCCTATCCTCCAGCTTCCTTTTCCCCTCAGCCAGCTGCCAACAGTAGTACCCTCCAGCTGTGCAGGGGCCCTAGAAGTGGAGTCCTGCCTCTGAGATGGTGGGCTGTATCATCTTGGGCAAATCACTTAACCTCTCTGGGCCAACATCCCCATCTGTAAAATGAGAATAAAATACCTGTGAGTTATTATTTCCTTTATCACTAGATTTGAGCTTCAGGAGGCCAGAAGCCATCTCTCATTCACCTCTGACCTCAGTGGCTGGCACGTATTAGTCCTGCGAATGTTTGTTGACTAAGTGAATGCTTGTCACTTTGACCAAGACCCCTCTGCAGCTTCTCCTCTCATGTTTGATTGGCTTACCCAGGATTTCCTGAACATGCCTGCCCTTCCCGGCTCTAGGCCTCTGCCTCTGCTGCCTCTCCGCGGGGACCTCCGTCTGCTCTATCTGTAACACCAGCCGTTTGAGGGACGGCTCAGCTGCCATCCGGGCCCTCTACCCCCCGCTGGGAGCAGCCGCCTCCTTCCATATCAGCCCCTCCGCCATGGCCCTGACACATACGTTTGCCTGACAGGGGGCTTATTTATGTCCCAGTGGGCTGCCTCTGTTGTCCTAGGCAGAGGAGACATTGGCTCTTCACTGGACCCTCTTGGGGTTCCCAGAGCCTGCATGGCACTGGGTACAGGGCAGGGCGTAGGACAGAAGGGCACAGAGTAGACTGGAAATTGGCGGCAGCTGTGGTGCTCTTTTTTGCTTCCCAGTGTCTCCCAGCCCTCTCAGGGGCTCTTCACGAAGGGAAGAAATCCTGGGTGGGCTGGTGGACCCTGCTTCCTCTCCAGGCACAGGCTGGGCTGGTACAGGCTGGTTTACCAACGCCTGACTTGTGGTGTGGGGGTAGAGCCTTTCAAGTTCATGTTTGGGGCCTGTTGAAAAATCAGCTTTTGGATCTGGTGGAGAAATAAGCCCAGTGGAGACATTTAAAATGCTTAACTGAGGGACCCAGCCGGTGGCAAGTGGTCAGTGTCTACTGTCCTTGGGAGGAAGCAGCCGTGCTTCACTTTGACAGCATGGACGTCAGAGTCAGCAAGACCTCAGTCTGAATCAAGGCCCCATCCTTTGGGCAAAGTCATATACTTCTCAGGGCCTCAGTTTCCTTGTCTGTGTGATGGGCAGGATCCGGGGACCCTCCTCAGGCTCATCGTGAGGATTCAAGGAGATGGAGCAGAAGCCGTTGGCATTAGTTAGGATGTGTTGGAGCCTGACAGCGAGTCAGAGCACTAGAAACATCGGTGGTTATAAATATTACTACTTCACTTCTATTTTCTGGCAAAGAACCATCCATTTCTTGGAACTTCATTTCCTCTTGCCTTCAGTGACTGGCAGGGTGGCAGGTGGCTTTCTCCCTGGGACTGTTTTTTTCACAGAAACAAAATTGCATGTGTCTGTTTTTGTTTTTTTTCTTTTTTTAATCACTTCACAGGAGTTCTCACACACAACTAGTAAAGAACAACACTGCTAGGAACGCTGGCTGGCTGGGTCACACGCTGGGCCCCCAGCCCCTCCCCCACAGCCCCTCTCCCCGGACCCCCGATAGACTCCCACTGCCCGCAGCCCCATGGCTTCTCCCTGCACCCCCCGTCTGATCAATACTTTTAAGGCCATTGGCCACAGAGGAGCAGGTGAAGCAAAAAAGCACCTTCCCTGCATAGAGCCCTGGCCTTTGACTCAGATCATCCGTTGTCCACACCTCCAGCCACCCCACAGACTCCTCAGCCAGTCCCTAAAGTACACAGAAAGTAAGGACTTACCAGCAGTGGGGCAAACGCTGTTGTAAACCAAATACATGATCAAACACAGATGAACAGGTGCAGGACTGTTTATATGCTAACATCCCTGAGGACTATCAAAGAGGACACTAGGACTCAGCCAGGGAACTCTCTCTTCCCCTTGGGAGTGTACTGTGGGAACTGCTGTTAGCCACGTTCTAGATCCTTCTTACTTGGAGTATGGTCCATGGATATCACCTGGGAGCTTATTAGAACTATGGCATCTGGAGCTGAAGCCAGACCTCCTGAACCCGGAACTTGCATTTCAGCAAGATCCCAGGTGACTCATCCACATGCTCAAGAGATTTTGGGCCACAGTCTTGCAAACTTGCATTTCAGCAAGATCCCAGGTGACTCATCCACATGCTCAAGAGATTTTGGGCCCAGTCTTACTGGGCCTTGATGGAGGCTGCACATTGAACTCAGCTGGGAAACTTTCAAAATCACCCATGCTGGGACCCAGATTTCATCGGTCTGAAGTTTGGCCCGGACGTGGGGAGTCTGAAGAGCTCCTCTGGTGGTCTTACCTGCAGAGAGGTTTGGGAATCATGGCTCTTGGTCTTACTGCTGGCCCAGTAAGCTATTTTCTTGCTTGTGTTTGTGAGCAACGATGGGTGAGAAGAAGGGCTAAGGTTAGGGTGGCTGCTGGCAGCTCACGGATGGATGAACGTCAGAAAGGGTCAGGAGTGTCTGCTTGGAATGTGCAGGGAAGCCTTTGAGCCTTGGAACCGGCCCAGCGAGGCCCAGGGAGAGCAAGGCACTGCCCCAAGGTCCAGGAGCTGGCTGGTGGCAAAGCCAGACCCAGGATTCCACTCCCTGACATCGCAACCGCCGGCCGGTTGTCTGGGCTCTTCGAGTCGCCTCCTCCACCTCATCTTGAAAATTCCCCTTCCCAATCCTCCATGGCAGCCTTGGTCCTCACAGCAACACGGCAGCTGCGTCCTGATCAGTAGGCCGCCTCTGCTGGCTCTGCTCTTACTTTGCTGGCCGCTGGCCCAGGACTCCAGCAAACTGTCCCCGAAGCCAGTAAAGCTCAATCCACCAAAGCCAGGAGGCATTAACGCGTTGTAACCGGCCGAGCTCCAGTCCATTCTGTAATCAACACCGGCCGGGAGGCAGCTCGGCTCAATGGAGAGGGAGGGATCCCGCAGGCTGGGTGTGAGCCTCAGTCCTGCCACTTGTCCGCTGTGCTGCCCCACACTGAGCCTTTGGCCTCGCTGGGCCTCTGTGGCCCGATCTGTAAACTGGGCACAGCAGCACTCCCCTGCCTCAGGCCAGGGAGCGGACTGAGTAGATGAAGAAGGTGCCAGAGCCCAGGGCAGTGCCTGGCATGTGGTGGGTGCTAGGTCAGAGATCATTGCGGTTGCAGAGGATTCAAAGCCTCATGGGACGTGGGCTCCCAGCTGGACCAGGTATGGCACCCTCCCACCCTCAGCAGGACCATCTGGGTCCCCCCCACATTCCCCAGGATCAGAGGGTCCAGACAGGCAGAGGTGTACCTGCCGGGTGCACAGGCTCCGTCGTTATCCAGTTTATTTGGTGACTTTGAGGAGACCTGCTCTGTCATTAGGGGGATTCCCAGCCTTCCTGGGTTGCTTAAGCAACAGAAGTTGGCTACGCTGGCCACAGTGGGTGGCACTCTTCCCACTGCGTGGGGCCACTCATGACAGAGAGCCGTTATTGTCATGGTTATTTTTACTCCTCCCTCTGGGAGCCCCAAATCAAAGGGAAATATCAGCTCCACTGCCTCCTTACAGAGAGCAGAGAAATGGGGTGTGGGGTGAGTTGGATTTTCTCAGCCAGCCCCCCACACACACCCCGCCACCCTCTGCCTCATAGTTGCAGTGGCAGAGGGCGCAGCCCGTGGAGACTGTCTGGCGCAACACCTTCATCTTACAGATCAGGAAACAGAGGCCACAGTGGGTCAAGGCCTTGTCCAAGGGTGAGTCAGGGCCAGGCTGGCACCTGCTTCCCCTGCCTCCTATGACTACTGTCGCCAGGAAGGACTTGAGGGCAGCTTAGAGTCATCACCCTCAACCAGTGTTTCTGTGTGAAATGCAGATCCCTGGGCCCCAAGGACCAACTCTATATCTGGAACGGACCAGGGGATCTGACCAGAGTTCTGGTATCACAGCTGTGGACTCTCCACGTTGGTCCCAAAGCTCCAGACCTGTGCTCTCAGTGTCTCCTCTCCTCCCCTGCATCAAAACCCACCACTGGAACATCCCAGCCCCGGACAGATGGACTCCCATTAAAAGCATTGCTCATCTGACATTCACTTAACAGCAGTGGGTCCCCAGTGAAGGGGACAAGGGTGGTGTCCTGCATGGATAAGCACACGCACTCTGGATGCAGGCATCGGGGGATCAAATCCCACATCTGCCACTTCTGGCTGTGGGCCCCCTGCATGTTGCTTCACCTTTGGGATGAAGACGGTGCTGCCTCCGTCCTGAGCTCTGTGAGGACTGATAAAGCACTTAGGATAGTAGCTAGCACACAGCAGGGTCCATGTACATATTCTCTATTATTAGGTCCATTTTACAGCCTGAGAAGACTGTGTTTAGGGTAGCTGAAAGACTTTGCCGAGGTCACGCTGCCACTGTGTAGTGAGGTTGGTTGGGGCTTGTATCCTTGTCCCACTCAGTCCCTGCCTGAGTGACTAGGGCCTTCTGGCTCCTTCTGGCTCCTGGGGCCAGCCACCTAGCCCCCTGCAGCTCTGCTGATGGATTAGGGATGTGCAGGAGAGCCCCTCTCCACCCCCCCACCCCCCGCCCAGTCACTCAGGGGAGCACCCACACACTTTGGAGTTAGGATAAATTCCCAACTCCACAGTGGTGTGGAGCTGCAGCAGCTTTGCTTCCCTTTGCCCCAAAAGTCCCTAATGGGGGCAGAGGCTGCTGGGGACACTGCCACCCTCAAACTAGAAAACTCCATTCTTGTTATGCCAATGTCTCTTTGCTTTTTTTCTTAAAGATTTTATTTATTTATTTATTTGACAGAGGTAGAGCCAGAGAGCACAAGCAGGGAGAGTGGCAGAGGGGGAGGGAAAAGCAGACTCCCCACTGAGCAGGGACCCTGCCTCAGGGCTCAATTCCAGGACTCCAGGATCATGACCTGAGCCAAAGGCAGACACTTAACCGACTGAGCCACCCAGGTGCCCCTCAATGTCTGTTTATTTAAATGAAATGAAAAGCTTATTTTTATTTTCTGGAAGAAATTACACTTCTAGTCTCTGCACTTTCATCTAAGAGAATGTTTTCAGACATCAGCTCTCTAGGTCCTTGTGTTCACAAGGTCATTTCCTCATCTGTGGAAGAGAGTTGGGGCCAAGTGTCCTGAAATGGGCTGGCTGTTGGGGCTGTCTGGAAGCTGTGTTTCTTCCTGAATCCCCTCCCCCCCTTGCTCGTTCTCTCTCTGATTTGCATCTCTTCTCTGATGCTGTGGTTGTAAAGGAATTGGGAAGTGTTCCCAGCTGGGGCTGGTGTGCACCCTCCGGATGGGCTCCATACCACCTCTCATCGCCCTGAACTGAAAAATCCAGAAGGCCACGGAGCCGGCTCTGTTCTTCCTGCTGCCCCCACCCCCTCCCTCTCAGTGGCCTGGGAAAGGGAGCTGCATTACCGATCTTTTCTCTTCTTCCATCCCTGCTGTGATAGAATCTGCCCTGAGTGGTCAGAGCCAGGCCAGCTCTCGGGGCCCATTCTAATGAAAGTAACTGAATGCCAGGCAGCTGAAACCAGCCCTTTGCAAAACAGCAAGGGGAGGGCCGCCCTTGAGGGCAGAGTGTGCCAGCGCTTGTTTGCCCTAGCCTGGTATTAAAGCTGGGCTGGGCCCTGGCAGCCCGGGACGGAGGGGCCCAGGAAGGGGAAGGGGACAGAGAGTAGGTTTATTCGGGGTGAGCTGGGCTGGCTCATTGCAGTTTGCATTCGGTGGCTTCAGGAGTTGGAAAGGCAAACAGTGGTAGATTTGGGTCACGAGGGGGTGGGTGGAGGAAGAGATGGTCAGATTAACCAGGATTCTGATGCCAAGTAGCTCTGGGCTCTGGACTCTGGACTTGGGACCCTTCAGATCATAGCTTTTCTTTCCCTCCGCCCCTCCTCCTTCCCCACTCTGCCCAGAACACAGAGCTATAAAGCTGCCCTTGGGCAGACACCTGTCTCCACTGACCAGGGGGCTCCTTTCCCCAGACTTAGGAGGCCTGTGGCAGAGTTGGAACACAGGCCTGCATCCAAGTACTGACTCTGAATGTCTTTGGGCAGGTTTAATCTTTTTGAGGCTCAGCTTTCTCATCTGCGAAATGGGAAGGGTAGTACATACTTGGTGGCTCCAGATTCTGTGGGGCCTGAAACTTTTACAGTGTGTAAAGTCATCTTTAAAGTAAAAAATCTCAAGGTATCTTATTTCTGCAAGTTCTATGAAACACATGACTATGTGAACACACTGCAGGGCCCCTCCTGAGCACATAAGGTCCTAGAAGTTTAGGCCATCGGTTAATCACACAAAGAGGCATTTCCAAAGGGGATGGTGATGATGTGAGAGAGCTGGGAAATAATTTTTACTTGAGATATGAGGAAAGACCTCTCTTGAGCCATTGAGCAAAAGGAAAGAATTCTTATTATTCTAATTTCTGCACGTCCATCTACAAAGCCGCCTGGCAGAGTGGCATTGCTGACCGACTACCAGGTCCAACAAGAAACCAAACATACGTTGTGTCATTTGGTCCTCTGGACGATACTGAGAAGAGGCAGTGGCGACCAGGGGGGTGGTGGTGGTGGTGGTGGTATGTGCGGCTCCTGTCAATGATATACATGTGTAGGGACACCAAGAGGGCTTTCCAAGTGCAGGAAGCTGACTGCTCTAGGACTCTGATGCCCCCAGGGGTCAAAAACATTTTGGTAGTAGAGGTAGTGTGACCTTTGGGAAGGTCACAGGTCACAGGAGCCTGCAAGGGCATCTCTGCCTGTATCAGCCACGTGGTGTAGTTGAAAGAGCTTTAAGGCAGTCTGGTGAGGTTTGAATCCTGGCTCTCCCATTTAGTATACACGCCCACACACCCCACCCCACCCACCCCCACCCCCACCCCCAGCTGCAGACACCAGCCCCCACCTGGCTCTCTGGTCTACCCACTTGACTCACTCCTTTTTTTTTTTTTTTAACATTTTATTTATTCATTCATAGAGACACAGAATGAGAAAGAGGCAGAGACACAGGCAGAGGGAGAAGCAGGTTCCACGCAGGGAGCCTGACGTGGGACTCGATCCCGGGTCTCCAGGATCAGGCCCTGGACTGAAGGCGGTGCTAAACCGCTGAGCCACCCAGGGCTGCCCAACTTGACTCATTCCTAAAGGGCAAAATGCTGTGTTGCTTGATACCTTGGAGGTCTGGAGGGGCTCCCAGTGAGAGGCACAAGATGCACTCAACCATTAAGACAAACGTCAGAGTTCAGAAAACAAGTAGGAAAGCAGGAGGACCCAAGTATTGGACCCAGAAAACCTAGCGGGGGTATAAGCTTTTCCTTGTGCTTCCAGACAGGCCTGACAGAAGGAGAAATGGTGATACAAAGCTCTTATAATCTAACGGAGGGAATAAATTACATAGCGGAGGGGGCTCGAGTGGGGTAGGATGGGGGCTCGCGGTTTTTTTTTTTTTTGAAGATTTTATTTATTTATTTATTCATAAGAGACACACGGAAGCAGAGACACACGCAGAGGGAGAAGCAAGCTCCATGCTGGGAACCTGATGGGGGGCTCAATCCCAGGACCCCGGGATCATGACCTGAGCCAAAGGCAGACGCCCAATTACTGAGCCGCCCAGATGCCCCTACATTTCTTAAGCATCTACTATGTGCCACCCACTCTGCGAGGTACTTGGAACCTCTTATTATGTGGTCCTCATAACATAACACACTAGTGTGGTAGACAGCCTTTATGTCCATTTCAAAGATGTGAACACCGAGGCTCAGAGAATCAAATGAACTTATGAGGACACATCCCTGAACCTGATAGGAGTTTATGGGGAAAGTTATTACAGAGGAGACAACAGACTATATAGTAGAGTTTCCCATAGACATGTTATATTTAAAATCAATTTTATTGCTTTTAAATTCTCATAGTTCTCTTAGGCCTTGAAGCAATGTGTTGAAAGTATGTCTGCTGCAAAGGGGAGCTTTTGAGAAGTGTGCGGGACTTAATAATAATCTGCCAGAGTACAACAGCGTACAAATATGGAGGTCATGGGAACCCAGCACGTTAGAGACCTTACCCCCATTCAAGCCCCCCAAAAGAGATACTCGTGAGAAAGAGATACTCGTGAGAGAGATTCTCTTACTACCCCCAAGATCACTCAGCTGGCGAGGGGTGGAGCCTGGACTCGAAGTCAGAGAGGAGAGAGATGGCCATGCCCTCGGGCCCAAGCAGACTTTGGTAGGGAGCTGCCAAGCTGCTGGACGAAGTCTGGGGTTGACAGAAACGGCTGGCCGAGCTCTCGGTGCCAGGTGTGACAATGAAAGTCCCCACTTGTTGCTGACAAGCCCCTCACCCAGGGCTGAAGTTGGCAGCGGGCCTAGCAGGCTGGGCCAGGACTTGTGTCCAAAAGCAGGTGGCCCTGCCAGGTGGTGAGGTGCCTTGCCTGGAGCCCACAAATGCCAACTCATGAAGCAGGGAAGAGTTTGTTTACCTGGGGTCGATTCCCCAGACCTTGGCTCACTGCCATGCTGGGCCGGGGACAGGGCAAGTGGAGATATGACATGGTCCATCCTGGAGGTGCTCAGCCTTCTTGAGGAGACAGACCCACAAAGAACCACCGTGCAGTGCCACCTGTTGAATGTGTCAGCCAGCTGAGGTGCCCGGGAACGTGGTGGGAGCGGCTGGTTCTGCCCTGGGGGGGCCGAGCAGGGGCAGGGAGCTAGCAGAGCCAGACTGGGCCTTGAAAGCCGAGTTGTGGTGATCACCATGAGTGCGCCCCACGCTCTCCACCTCCAGTCCTCACGCCCAGCCCGGCACAAACTTCACTGTTGAGGCTCAGCCACACTCTCATTCCACAATCGTATATGTGGGGGGGGGGGGGGACCAGGGATCCAACAGAAAGAAAAGGTCCCGTCCCCTAAAGGACTTCTGTCCTAAGAGGAGAGTTAAGTAATGTTCATGCAGACAGAGAGAAAGTGCTCCAAAGGGAATAACACAGCTTGAAGCAGAAGGATGGGGTGCTCTCAGGAGGCCTGGGGGCCAGCCTGTCGGAAGTTAAGAGACAGAGGCACGTGGGGATGAGGCAAAAAGCAGCATGACAGGGCTTGGCTGTGTGGGAGCTGGCAAGCCAACCCGTGTAGGTGACGGTGACAAAGAGGGAAGGTGTGGCCCAGGAAGGGGCCTGAGGGCACAGGACAGAAGTTTGGGGCTTATCCTGAGTCAAGGCCAGATGAGGGTTGTCAGCTGGGAAGTGACAAGACCTTGGTGTTTTTAAGAGCTCATTGGGGTGTGTGTGTATAAAGACGGCCCCGGAATTGGGGCCACCAGTTAGGTGGCTGTGCATTTGTCCAGAGAAGAGGGGGTGGCAGCTTGGTTGAGGATGGTGACAGGCAGATGGTGAGAAGGTGGACGGGATGGAGCTGCCAGGAATTGCTGATGTGGGGCAGAGGGAAGAGAATCATCGAGGACTGGGCTGAGGTTCTCCCCGGAGCTCCCAGGTACTGTTGGTGCCATTTGCTGGGTAGGCGAAGAGGGGTGCCCCCTCTCCCCCCATGGAGGCTGGGGTGGAGGTGAGAGGAGTACTGAGGGAGGGAGAGAAATGCAGCAGTCCAGTTGTGGACATGTCACTTGAGATGCTACTAGGAGTTTCTGTTGAAGACATGCACACACTGTCGGGTGCGTCCAGACCCCTTCTAGGTTGGCAGCCCTCGTCCTCCCATCTGCCCTGATATTATACACCTTTCCTGGAGGCAGCCTGCACCCCAGACTGGTCCATGTGGGGATACAAGGATTTTGCCATCTTGCTTCTTTGGGGGGCCGTCCTGGCTCCAGAGTGCCTGTGGGATTGGCTGAGGCCTCCTCACATGGCATCTTGGTCCCTCTCTCCCCTCCTGCTCCCCTCACACCCTTGCAGAGCTGGTCCCTAAGACACTCCCAACAAACCTTCTCCGCAGGCAATTGGATACCACAGTTTGGAGGTCAGGTGAGTGGGCCAGGCTGGACATGGACATTTGGGGATCATTGGCGTTTGATGGGATTTAAAGCCACAAGTTAGGGAAACAAGGGGAGAGGGCTGAAGCACAGAGGGTGCAGCATTTGGGGCTGAGGAAGGGCATGGGAGCCAGCAACAGCAACTGAGTCACGACTGGCGAGCCTGGAGGAAGCCAGAAGGGTGGGCGTGCAAGAAGCTGTGCTGGGAAACTGGGTTCAGGGCTGCCTGAGAGTTCAGGTAGGATGAGGAGCCGGGGAGTGCACAGACCTGGTGGAGGAGCCGGGAGGCAGCTCTCTTCTGGTCCCTTCTGTCACACAGCTGCTCCCAGCTGGCACATGGCAGCAGTGTGGTTCAACCAGGCCCAAGGTGAGCCCAAAGCCTGGGCTCTGGGCTTCACTGGGTGCAAAAAGTGCCAGGAAAGACATTCCAGGCAGAAGGAACAGCAAAAGTGTCTAGGGTTGGTATGTTCCTCAGGTGATAAGGAGTAGTAACGATGCAAATGTGTTCTGAGCTGTTGCTGTGCCGATCCTCCTCAGGCACTGTTTCATTTATCACCCACTCCATGAGCCTCTAACGCAGACATGACTGACCCTCATTTCCCCCCCGATTCTGTATTTGCAAAGTTGCCCACTTGCTACAGTTTATTTGTAATCCCCCAATGGACACAGCAGTGTCTTTGTGACCATTTGCACGCGTACTCAGAGTGATGAAAATGTGGGTTGGCCACGCTCGGGTCGAAGAAGACATTGCCTTCTCATTTCAGCTCAGACTGTAAACAAGCTTCCTTGTAGCAGTCTTTATAGTGCCCTGTTTTGTATTTGGGGGAGAGGTTTTTTTTTTTTTTGGGTTGGTGATTACACTATTTAAAATGACCCCCACATGTGATCACATGCTGTTCGTTGTTCCCAAAGGCAAGAAAGCGGCCCTGTGCCTTTTGGAGAAAACACAGCGTTAGATGAGCTTTGTTCAGCATGCAGGACAATCCTGTCCTCCACAAGTTCATTGTTAATCAACGGCATATTTTAAAATAACGCGACTTTAAAGAAACCTGCATAAAACAAGCCTGTGCATGGCTTGGTGGATGGAATTGTCACAATCAGAGGTTCTCGGGAACTTGACCCCTGGGAGCAGCGGCTCAGCATTCACGGATTCAGCGTTCACAGGGCTACCTGCAAGTAGCGAGAATGCAAGCTGGGGAGCATGAGAAGCAAAGCTGGGGCTTGAACCTGGGTTGGCCACGCACCAGTGCACTTCAGTCTCATGAATGTAGCCTTGTGGTCTGGTGGGGATGGCAGGGGGCCTGGCCTGGAAGAAAGGTTTCTTTTTTAGGGCACCCTGGGAGCAGCCTCTCCCTCCCTTTCGTTGGCCTCCTCTGGGCCCAGCCTTCTCCAGTGTCTACCTGAACACAGCCCCTCCGCCTTCCCCGGGCTGTGGCCACAAGCTTTCGCAGGGTTGTGGTTTTCCTCTGAGTGAGAGGAACACACTGGCTCAGTGTCCTGGGGCCAGGCGTCTTTGGTTTCCCTCTGCCGAGCCCAGCCCTGCAAGGGGAGCCACAAGGGAGGTGTGTGTGCCCGAGCCCGGCTCCAGTCGTTCCGTCTGCTGCTGCGGCTGCTGTTTATTCCGGGCCCGCGCGGCCCATCCTGGGCAGGTCCAAGCGAGCTGCTGGCCCCGGGCCCTCCAGGAACCACCCCCAGGACGGGGCTGCCCACGCCCTCCCTTCTCATAGCGGGGAACCCACAGCCCTGCTTCTGTCATTTATGGGGCGGCTTGTTTTTTTGTGGGTTTTGGGTGGTTTTCATTCTAGCATCACCAAGATAATTTAGGAGATGATGGGGCTTGGAGGGGCGGGGGACTGTGTTTGTTTTTAATGTGGAATTACAAGCCCTACAGTGTTTGCCTTCCTGACCTGAAGAAAGAGGTGAAGTCGTCTTCATCCTCTGCCATCCTTGTCTAAGGGTTATTCTCCACCCAGGAGCAGGTCTGATTTCCTGAGATCAAGTACCGCCTGGCTGGAGGGTCCCTTGTGTGGGGGCCCGATGGCAGTCTGGGAGGAGGGAGGCAGAGCGCCCATGGGACGGTGAGGAGGGGCAGTGACCATGGTGGGGGCGCCCAGAGGGCCTCACGGGCCGCACCCTGCTGGGGAGCAGCTGAAGGTGGGGTGACCCAGCAGGGAATGTGGGGCTGTGGGGCCAAGGATGGAGCCTGAGCTGGACTTGAGAAGAGCTGGGTGTGGGACCATGTCCCCCCACCTCCCCCGACACCCCGAGCACTGTCTGGAGGCTGTCAGGACAGCCTGGGCAGCCTCTGGACCCCAGCATCTCAAGGGTAGGGCGTGTCTGGTGAGCTCACGCACCAGCACGCACATGTGTGCACACATGCCAAAGGCTGGAAGGGCAGCCCGCCGAGCACACGGCCTTCGGCGCCCATCGTGGCAGAGAGCAGAGCTGCGCTCTGGGGTCACAGAGGCCTGGACAGGCGGCCAGTAGCTCCAGGCGGGATTGCACCTTGTTCTTCTATCTCCAGGTGGCCGGCACGGTGCCTGGCCTGCAGCTTCTGCTCCGTACGTGCTGTTTGAGTAAATGAATAAACTAGCGAGTGAATGAATGGTTTCGGCCCCACTCTGGTTACTTCAGGAAGTTACCCTAGAGACCCGTGCCTCCCTTTCTTCATAGCGTCATGGTTAGGTGCACGGTCTCTGGAGCCAGCTGCCTGGGCTGGAATCCTGGCTTTTCACTTACTAGGTTTATGTCCTTGAGTCACTTCCTGGAGCCTCAGTTTCCCTGTCTATGACCTGGGGATAGTACTTGCCTCCTAGGGTTGCTGTGAGGATTGAATGAGTTAATATCATGTGAAGCACATGGAACAGAGCCTGGCACATAGTAAGTGCTATGTAGGCGTTTGCTATTAATAAAATGAAGATAGTAACATCTAGTTATTCTGTGCGGGTGTGCGCTGGGAGCCTGGTACATTGTTTTTCCAAGTGTATGCTTTGCAATGCGGAGTCCCTGGTGTTGGTAGGTGTAAAATGACAAGGGGTCTGTCCAAAGCTGGAGAGCCTGAAGGTTACAACAGAGCTGGGCAGGTTTCTCTAGTGCCAACAGGCTCTGTGACATCTCTGAGGAGGAGTGAAGAATGTCGCTGGTCCATTTGACCACAGAGCACTTTCTTGCTGTCAGGGTGGGGTAGAGACTCCACAAAACACATTTTTTGGAAGCAACAAATACCTCATCCCTCTGTCTCCCCAGAAGCCCTGGCCCATCCATCCTGCTCCTGCTCCTGTCATTTAGCAGCACCCTGGGGAAATGCCAGGGTGTCTTTCCCTGGGTTGGGAACTGGGGCAGGAAGCAGTGGCCAAGTCAGCAGCAGAAGGGTGCCCAGCCCTCCACCCTAATACACTCAGCGGGCCAGGCAGGCATCCCACCCTCATGGGCAGGCCACTCCCCAGGGGGTATCGCAGAGGTGCATGTTGGTGAATGGCAGAGGCCTGGTGTGGGCTGCAACTCATTAAAAGAATGTCCACCTGGGACGCCTGGGTGGCTCAGGGGTTGAGCGTCTGCTTTTGGCTCAGGGCGTGATCCCAGGGTCCCAGGATCGAGTCCCACATCGGGCTCCCTGCGTGGAGCCTGCTTCTCCCTCTGCCTGTGTCTCTGCCTCTCTCTCTCTGTGTCTCCCATGAATAGATAGATAAAATCTTTAAAAATAAAAATAAAATATAATAATGTCCAGCTGGATAGTGTACACCTCCCCAACGATGATGAAGGGAGGTGTGAGGCCCTTACTTGCTCACAGACTTTCGTCATCCTGATTAATTAATTTCTGCTGCCTTCCAGACGAGTCTAGTTGCTGTCATTAAGCTGGCTGCACAGTGAGAGAGGCGGCAGGGAGATCTGGACATGGGCCAGCAGATCTGAGTGCCAGTCCTGGCTCTGCCACTCTGGCCATGTCACTCAACCCTCCTGAGCCTCGGGTTTCCTCATCTGTTATATGGGTGCAGTAACATCTATCCACAGACAGTCAGACTAAGATAAATGAGAAGAAATGAAGTGACTGGTATACAATAGACCTTCAATAATTGGTAGCCGCTCTGGTCATAAGCTGTAGGGAAATGATCTCTCTTTGTTTTCAGGGCTTGCGTGAGGGAGAGGGATGTCTCCTCAGAGCTTAGATCGGATACGTTCTGGGAAGAGGGCAACTGGATCTTGATGATGGCCTTTCTTATTTCTTTGTTTCTCTCCTTTTAAATGCCCATCTCAGGAACATCAGAAAATATTCCTGCGAATTTGTGACTAATCAGGCCATCAGCTCTCTGCCGTTTATGTGTGAGTGATCCTTACTCCCACTCAGGGCCTCCAACATACCTCAAGTGCCTCCTATGTGCCAGATTTGTTAGCAGCTGGAGTCCAAAGACACTAGGGATGTGGACCCTGCTCTCAGGAATTAGTGTGGTGGGGGGTCTGATAGGAGGCCACTCCCAACAACACAGTGTGTCCCTCACGGTTGTGTTTGAGAGATGGAGATCATGAAGCCAAGGAGTAATTTATTCTCACTGGAAGAGATAGAGAAGGTGTCACTTGGCAGGTCACACCTGATTAGGGTTTTGAAGGATAAATAGGAGTTTGTCAAGGCAAGGTACTAAAACATCATCCCCAATCTCTTCCCAGACACCCCCCTTTCTAAGGTCAGTGTGGATCCTCTGCCATTAACAAGCTTTGAGACTATGGGCAAGTCATGTTGCCTCTCAAGGCCTGTTTCCTGGATCTCTACCAGCTTTACTGCATTGTGATTTTGTGTCTATAGAGGCTTAGATGATGAGAATTTCTAAAAAGTCCTCATATTTGCAGAACACTTTCCAGAAGTCTTTGACATTTTCTTTTTCTCCAAGTTTTGGCATCAATTTTTTAAATGAAATTTATATATTAGAGAAGCCATGATCACATCTTAATTTCTCAAATATTTATATGAGTAATTTTTGTGTTGTGATACTTCTTTTCTTGTTTGACCTTTTTTTTTAAAAAAAAGATTCTATTTATTTATTTGAGAGAAAGAGACAACATGAGTGAGAGGAAGGGGCAGAGGGAGAAGGAGAAGCAGATTCCCCACTAAGCACAGAACTCTCTGTGGGGCTCCACCCCAGGACCCTGAGATCATGACCTGAGCCAAAGGCAGATGCCTAACTGACTGAGCCACCCAGGCACTCCTTGACCTCTATTAATGCAGATCCCAGTCTTACAAAGTTGGTCACACTCTCCCCATTCGACTGAAGAGGAAACGGAGACTTGGCAAGGTGAATTGACGTCCCCTTTGCCAGAAAGTGGCAGAGCCAGGCCTTAACTCTAGGTCTTCTGGAAGTCTTCTAAAACTTAGTTTAGTGTTCCCTCCAGTTCCATGGACCTCTCAGACACCCCACAAGCCTAATATCCATCTTGTCGGCTGCTCATAAACAATACCTGGTGGATCCCTTGCCTTGGGCGGGCCCTGAGTCAGGTGTTGTTGCTCGCACAAGTTGGAGTCAGGAGCACTGGGTGCAGAGGATGCCAGGTGCTGCCCTGAAGACATTGCTTCAGGGAAAGAGCTGGGCAGAAGGCCCCTCGAGGAACAGGAGGGAGGACCTCAAGGATTGCCAAGCGAAAGTTCTTTTAGCCAGAGAGCAGGAGGAAGTCGGGGCAGTGAACAGGGGTGCAGCTACGTTTTCCTGAAACAAAGCCTGGTGCCTAAACCCAGGATGAAAGCAAACCCCAATCCCCAAGGTCTCTCTGATCTCTTACCCTGCTTTGGCTTTCTTCATAGCCCGGGCCATATGTATCGTTGATTCATTTATTTGTTGTCTGCCCCAGGGGAATGTGAGCTCCAGGAGAACTGAGGCTTTCTTATTCATAGCTGTATCTCCAAGACCTGGAACAGAGTCTGGCACAGAGAGATCGTCACTGAATATTTGTGGATGGATGGGTGGATGGATGGGTGGGTGGATAGATGGATGAACAAGTGATGCCTTCACCTGTGGCGGCCCTGGCTCCCACCGTGGTCAGCCCTGCCTTTCGCAAAGGAGTTGCTAAACTTGCTTATCTCAGAAATACCTGGGATCTTTAAACACTGCCTACACCTGGCTCCCACCCTAGGTATTTGGATTCAATTGTGACCTAGGCTTTGACCTTTTGTACGTTCTCCAAGTGAGTTGAGTGTGCATTTTGGGAACTACTGCTTTACCACCAACTTGTAAAAGCCAGAGCCACAGGTACCTGGGCCAGGAGGAGGCAAGGAGTGTAGAGGAGGCATCTATAGGAAAGGAGAGTTATTTGCGCTCTTGAGTTTGCAGCCACCTGATGTTACCAATGGTGAAAGAAGGGGAAGTTTTTCCTCCTTGCCCTCACCCAATCCAAGTCAAAGACAACCTGGTCTGACTTCCTCCTCCCCTGCCATCTCCTCCTCCTAGATGGTCAAATGAGTCAGAGGAAACGCGGGTTTTCTCACCATTTTCCCCTCCTGTTGGGTTTGCATGAGTAAGAAAACCCATTGTTCACATGTACACAGGTTGACAAAAATAGAGCTTGGCCTCTCTGCACACTGGGCTGGGGCAAGTCAGTAAGACCCAGTCCCACCCCGTCTGCAAAGTATCCAGCTAGACGTTATACGGAAAAACAGGCCTGGGGCCAAAGTCTGCAGGTGTCTTGGCCAAAGGACAGTCACCAACATCCATCTGTTTGCCAATGGAAAGGGGCTCCCATGTCCAAGACACATGCCTGGCTCCAGGATCTGCTCCTGGGCTAGCCCCAGGTTGTAGATTGGGAAGGGACCTTAGCGATGCACTGTCTAAACCACATCTTCTGGTCCCGGTGGCCCCTGGCCAGGCCCCTGCTGGAGTGAAGGGGCTTTGGGATTCAGGGCTTGCTCCTGTTGTTTCTAGATGACAGATGAGGGACAACTTTCCTTTGGGGTTGAGAGGCCTCTGCAATGCCAGGGTTTTGCCTGCTTCCTTAGTACCCACTTCTCTTTCCAAAGCCATTGCTTCTGACATCAAAGGTTGAATCTGTTCCCTGGAGTGGAAGCTGAGACTTAAAGGTGGGGCTGATGCTCTCTGATCCTATCAACGGCCATCTGAAAAGGAGGCGAGGGAAGACAGGTGTCTGTGGCAGAGTCTGAGCCGGCTACATGGAGGGCTTTACCACACCAAGAACAGTAGCTGGTGCAGCTGTTTGGGCAGCAGTAAAGTCCAGTGTGTGTGATGCTGACAGTTGTGGTTGGTGACTGATGACCATCTGATCACTAGACAGAGTTCTGAGAGCCAGCCCTAATCCCGGCTCTGCCGATGAGTGTGCCATGGTGAGAAGAGAAGCCATCTTCCGCCTCTGGGCTTGTTTCCCTATATGGGTAATGAGTGATTTTATTAGACTAGTGATTTGGAACTTTAAAGCCTTGTTTACATGAGATCTTATGTGGAAGTCTATATGTAAAGTGGATGGAAGTGGGGCCATTCTGGCTCACCTGGAGCACCCCTCCTTCTACAGGATCTCCGAAGAAACCTGCAGGTTCCAAGGAAGTGAATTTAGGAACCACTGGACCTAATGCTCAAATGCTTTTTTTCCAGCTGTGGTATCATTTGTGTAACTATTTCCATGTTCGTTCATTTGGCTAATGTCGATTGGCATCAGTTGCTTGGCTAATGTCAACACTGGGTAACGTTCAGGGAGCTCTTTTCCTATTGTAATTATGTCATATATATTTGGTGGGTCTTCTCTGTGGCCCCAAATATGTATAAAATGTTGCCCCTGTACACCATCTGATGTTGGGCTAACTCCTGCCTGGTGACAGCAAAAGTAGACAAAGGTAGCTAGATAGCTGTGATACAGAGAGAATTTACTAGACTCTCTTCCCTCACCTGGCTCACCCAGATGAACACGTGTTTTCCACCCCCATCAGTTTCTGGAGGCTAGTAACTCCTGCTTGTCAACATTCTATCTGCTTCTGTCTGGCTTTGGTATTCAACATCCTGGGAGTACTCTCATATCAATAATGGCAGAAGAAGTTTCATGACATAAAAAGAATTAATCAGAATGACTTGTCCTCTGAAAATTATTCTTGAGTACATTCTCTGGAAGACAGTTTCTGTTTTTAATGAGACTGTTCTTCTGAAACAGCAAGTCAGACCCCTTAAGAGACTCACAGCACCGGGTGAGCGCTATGAGGGCATCAGCGGCCCATTGCCCCCCATCCCCTGCTGTCATCGCCCTTAGTAAAGCATCCCAGCCAGAGCAGGAGCAGGCAGCCAGGAACACCACTCATATGGTACCTCCATGTGTGGTTTGGACAAATCCTAGCCTTCTCTGAGCCTCCATCTTCCCATCCATAAAATGGGGGAAGAGCACATTAGATGTTTATCCAGAGAGCCTTCCTAGCTTAAAATGGCTTGATTCTTTAACATCTAAAACACAACTATGCCAAGGAACCAGGGTAGCTAATGCAAGATCCTTCTTCTTGTCTCCAGTCCCATAGGTGGGGTTGTGCTCAGAGGCAGGACTATATTTCCCTACTAATTCTCTCCAGCCCAGCTGCCATTTGAACAAAAAACACTGAATCCTGGGCTGGAGCTCTCAGTTCTACATCCTATTTTAGAAGACAGTGAGCCTTCCTCCCCAACCCCAAATTGTCACTGCTTCCCTGAACCCTGTGGAAGATGTAGGGTCTTTCCCAAAAGTCAGGGTTCTTGGGGCGCCTGGGTGGCTCAGTTGAGTGGGCATCTGACTCTTGATTTCAACTCAGGTCGTGATCTCAAGATTTTGAGATTGAGCCCCACATTGGGCTCCGTGCTGCCTGGGATTCTCTCTCCCCCTCCCTCTGCTCCTCCCCTACCACTAAAAAAATTGTCAGCGTTCCGAATCTTTCCACAGGCTGCTTCAGGTTCTAATCCTCGCCTCAGTTCTCCCCAGCCTCTTGTCATATAATTGGAAGTGGCTGCTGTTCATTGAACACGTGTTATGTGCCAGACCTGTTCTTGAGTCTTATAAGCATGGGTCCTGATTATTTGGAGCCTCACAATAATCCTGAAATACATACTATTATTATCTCCAATTTGCAGATGAGGAAACTGAGACACCGGAAATTAAACTTGCCTAGACTTATCCAACTGACCTTTTACAAGGTGGTAATGCCAAGATAGGACGCATGGCTCTGGCCCTGCAACTCATATACTGAATCACTGCATCAGACTGGGGCTCCCTCATGCTGCTGGTAATAACGAAAAGCTACTGTTTATTGAGTGCCTCCAGCACAGAAGACATTGACCTAGATGCGTATTTTATCATTTCTCTCAAACCTCACAAATGGAAGAGGAAAGATCTTGTCGTTCCATAGAACGTTCCACAGAGGTGACACTCAGAATTAGTGAATGGCTTTGCCGTGGTAAGCTGTACAATGAGGCAGGCTTCAGACTCAGAAGTGTTCAGTGCTCACATCTTGTGACCCTCCTCTCTGTCACACCGCTTTTCGGGACAAATACCCGCAAATCCTGCTCTTTCCACCACACCTTTGGGAAAAATAGAGGGACCTCTAGCACCACTCCCTCCACAGAGCTCTTGAAAATGGTGATCAGGTTACCCTTAACGAGGACGGGGTGTGTGGGGGTGCTTGACAAGGCCTGCTTTTCTTCACTGACTTTTACCAGAACAAAGCTAGGACTTAGAAAAGTGGCGATCACCTGAGGCTTCTGCTTCCGTTGCCAGTTGTGGGTGGTCCTCTCACGTTCCCCATAGCCCTTAGGAGCAACATGAGACTCAGAGGGGAAGAGGGGAAATGGAGACAGAACCCCCTGGATTCAGCTACACCCTAAAACCTCACAGGAAGCGGCCAAGCCAAGGTCTCAGGGTGGAGCTACAAAGGCAGAGCAGGCCCAGGGCGCGTGCACCACG
Organism: Canis aureus; assembly: GCF_053574225.1. Taxonomy (NCBI): domain Eukaryota; kingdom Metazoa; phylum Chordata; class Mammalia; order Carnivora; family Canidae; genus Canis; species Canis aureus. The sequence goes on from NC_135626.1 coordinate 19,781,741, forward strand.
CCTTTGACAACTGCCTGGAATTAAGTGTACCCTCTGCCAGGGTGCACAATTCATGAGGTAGATTGTACCATTCCCATTTTACAGATGAGGACACTGAGTCTCAGAAGGCTTACATAACTCGTCCTAGGACTCAGAGTTAGCAAGGATTCAAACCCAAGTCTGTGTGATTCCGAAGCCAGTGTTCTTTATGATACACCACATTGCTTCTGCGTGTTAGGGACCGTGGGAGTGGACACAAACAAGGGTGAGAAATAGACTGTGCCCCCCCCCCCCCCATAGCTCTCTGAACTGCAAGGCATAAGCAGGGGGGCGAGGCCCAGCGGTGGTGGAGTTTCCACCTCACCCCCATTGCTCTAGCCTCCCCTGGCACAAAGCCTTTGCCAGGAGGCCCTCCTCTACCTAATGCCATCCTTTTTGGGGGGAACCCTGTAGATCTGAGAGCCTCAGTGAGATGCTTTGCCTCAGAGACAGGCCCCCGGTAGAGAGAGAGGCAGCTGGCAATGTATTTGCAGGAGAGATATGGGAGAGGAGGACGTTGAGCGCAAAGAGCCAGAGCGAAGGTGGCAGAAAAGTTGAAAAACCGTGTGTGTGCTTGTGTGTCTGTGTGTGTGTTGGTGCAAAGCGCCCAGCTCCCCAGAGGCCCTGCCTACGCTCAAGTGCCACCTTGTTGGTCAGTGAGGACTCAGGGAAGGCAAAGCGGCGTTCACGTTGGCCTTAGACAATTCGAAGATCAATCCCTCAGCCCCCATCCCCAGGTGCACGATGCAACATTGAATCAAAAGGAAACATCCGCATGATTTGTTGCTTCCCATGTTGGCCTTGAATCCAGGGCATCGAGAAGCGTTATTGGGAAGGGGAGGGGATACTTTCTACTTACATTACATTTACTAGGATTCAACACAGGGGTCCTTTCTTTCTTTATGTTTTTAGTTCTTGTTGCCACTTGGTTCTTTGTATTCCTGCGCTGGTTATAGACACAACTTTTGACTTAGGACGAAAAGATTGGGAAAGTTGTGGGTGGGATCCGGGATGAGAATTGATGGACCCGCCACACTCAGGCTGCTGGCGGTGGTGATGCGGGTGGGCGCGGGGGCTGCGGGCCTGGCAGGTCTTCCTTCGGGTCCGCAAGCGCTGGCGGGAATCTCGCAGGCGGGGCACGGCCAGCGGCGAAAGGAGCCTGGAGCGGGCAGGCGGCGAGCTCACAGAACCGGGGGCTTCTGGAATCCGGGCCCGGGCCGCGCAAACCCGGGCGACGGTCACCCCGCGGCGCGGCGCGGGCGCGGGCTCGGGCGGGCCCAGGCGAGCCCCACCTCCCGGGGCGCCCCTCGGGTGGGTAGCGCGGGCCCGCCCCCGGCCGCGCCGCCATTGGGCCGCGCCGCCGCCGCCACCTGCCCCTACCTTGGGGGCGGGGCTACCTGGGCCCCGCCCCCCGAGGCTCGGGTTCCCAGGCCCGGCTCCCTCCCGGCCCCGCCCCCGGCGCGAGGCCCCGCCCCCTCGATCCCGGAGCCGGGGCGCCTCGTGATGTCACGGCAGCTTTGATACAAAGAGCCCTTCGGCCCACGCGGGTCTCCCGGCAACGGGCGCGGGTGGGGGCGGGGCCGGCGCCTTCCACCGGTGCCGAGAGCAGCGAGCGGCCGCGGCGCGGCGGGGATCGGCTCTGCGCCCGCCTGCCCGCCGCGCCCCTGCCCGCCCCCCGCCCGCCCGCCGCGCCCCTCCGCGGCGCGCCCGCTCCCGCCCGACCTGGGATGCGCACCCCGCCCGCCCCCGGAGGCCAGGTAAGCGGCCACCGAGCGGCTCGGGCTCCCCGGGCTCCCCGGGCTCCGGCGACGCGCACCTGGCCGGGCCCGCGGCCCCGGGGCCAGGGAAGTTGCCAGAGCGCGGAACTTCACCCGCAGCCCGGCCGCCAGCTCCCGCCCCGGCAGGGGCCGCCTTCTCGGCCCTGGCCTGGGAGGTCGGGTTGCCCTCGCCCTCGCCCTCGCGCTCGCCCTCGCGCTCGCCCTCTGGGCCCCGGCAGGGAAGCGTCCGTCCCCGCTGCCCCCTCCGGGCCCTCCGCCGGCTCCCAGGTGCGGGGGTGCACAGGGCTAGCCCGGGGCTCCGGGAGACGGCGGCCGCTTCCCCGGCGCGGTTTCCCAGAGTCTTTAGGGGGATCTGGGGGTGGGCTGGGCAGGGGGCTGGTCCGCCAGGACGCCTTCCTCGCCCCCCCCCCGCCCCCCCGGCGCTCCTGCGTCCCGGGCTCCGGCACCCGCGTCGCCCAGCTGCCTGCGCTGGCTCCGCCGGGCCCTGGAGGGGGCTGTGCGCGGGCGAAGTTTTCCGTAGCGCTGGCGGCTGCGCCGAGCCTGTTCCCGGGTTCCCTCGCCCCCCTGAGGGGCTTTGCGGGGCGAGCAGGGCAGCCGGCCTCGTTCGAGCCCTGGGGACAGGGCCCGGCCCCTTCCCGGCCCGGACGTCGCCCAGGCCGAGGCGTTGGGACTGCCAGCTCTTTGCCCTCCAGCGCAGAGCCTGCGGGCCGTCCTGCGAGTCGCTGCTGTCGCCACGGCCGCTTCTCCGCGGGCGGCTGGCGTCCCTGAGGTCTCGGTGGAGCAGCCTCGGGAGAACCGACCGTGCCTGTGCTAGGGGAACCGGGTCTGGACTTGGCCCGGCCCGTTGTGCCTTCTCACCCGTGCACACCCTCCAGGGGACCTCTTTCGCCATCGAGCCCACTCCGCCCCTCTGCTTTCCCACAGATCACTCTCCCTGAGAGACAGGCCGCGTTCCTTGCCTTCTTGACAGGCCACCTCCTTGTCAAAGGACTGTGCGGGGGCTGGATTCCTGGACCCAGCCTACCCTTTGTGCCTTGGCAAACCTCTGGGCTGGTTTCTGATGGTCCACCAAACCCTGTCCTCCCTAATCCTGTGGGTTCCAAGGAAAGGGGTGGGACATCCCTGGGTCCTTCCCCTGGTGAAATGTGGCTGCCAGGCTAGAGAAAAGGGAATCTCAAAGGAGGGAAGGTTACCAACTGTGTGTAGATCAGACCTTTGCTTTAGGGCTCTCTGCCTCCCTCCCTGTAACTGTCCAACTCCGCCTTGGTGGAGTCCCTGGGTCCCTGCCATTGACTGGGGTCTTGCCACCTGCCAGGCGCGAGCTTACTAAGATAGTCTGGCCCAAACCCTGCTGAGCTGGCAATCCTGAAATGCTGCTTACATGCCCAGGTGCTAGTATACAGGGGCACTGCCCTGCCCCTAAAGTGTTTGCAGGCTGTAAGGAGACTGAAAACCTGGGTTACATTGTACCCTGCCCAGCTCCCCTGTACCCCCAGGCACATTAATCCCCCTGAGATCCCTGGGACTTCAGTGGAGGGATGTGGCCTGGAGGAAGGAGGGAAGCCAGGGAAGAACCTGGACTTGTAGCAGCCATCACAACTTGGGGAGTGCCTGCTGGGGAACAGCTTTGTCATTTGGGGGACCCCAGGCTTTGGTGGAGGGGGTGGGGCACATGACTAAAGCCAGCAGAGAGATAAGACCGTGCCTTGGGAGGGACTTGACTGGCCTGACCAGGTGAGCAGGCAGGAGGTGTGACCTTTGCCCCAAGGAAGACCAGTGGGAGAGACTACCTAGAGCCTGTCTGTAAAAAGGCCCTGTCATCAAGTAAGGAAAGAAAAAAAAAATCAGGAGGCTGGGAACACCTTGCCTTGGGGAGGCTCTGGGCTGCAGCATAAGAACTTTCTGGTGGATATCCCACTGGCCCCATACTTGCCCATCCTTCCTACTCTTCAGAGCACTGTGCCCCTCCCTCTCTCCCTCAGCACACTAGCCCCTTCGTGGACTACTAGCCCCCTTTCCTCCTGGTGGGACAAACTGTTTCCACATCTAGGGCTTTCTATGGCGCCCTCCTGGCTCTCACCTTCTTGCATTCTCCCCCTCCCCCTCCTGGTGGCTAGAAACTGCCTTTCCTAAGGGCTGGCAGTCCCCTCTTTTGAGGTGGCCTTTTATGCCAAGGGATGTTTCACAACTGGTCTTGCTCACAGTTCTACTTCAGTTTATATATTTGAGCTGTGGGTCAGGAGGAGGTAGAGGTGGAAAGAGTGGAAAAGGCTCCCAATAAAATATCAGTTGAGTGATTCCTGAAGACAGACCTCTCAGGACCTCGGTTGGAGGAGGGACAGCCTGGGCACAGGGTGCCCACTCTCTGGCTCTGTTCTCTGTCTCCTGCCACAGGGCTCATTGCATTTTGAAAAGGAGGCAACTTCTTCTGATCTGCCTGCTGCCTGGTGCTGGCAGTGGGGCACAGTGCCTTGGCTTTGCCGGGCATGTAGAATCCCTGGGGTTGTGCTCTTTTTTCCTCTGGGTCTGCTCTGTTGGCTCTTGACTCAGGAACAGGGCATTGATGGTATCAAATCACTGGCTTTCCAAGGAGGAGGACTGCTTGGGTCTTCCCCCTGCATGGTCTTCCAGCTGCATTAGGTAGTCCTGCCCCACGGTCAGCTGGGCACGACAAGATGAGCACATTGATTTGGCGGCCCACCTTGCGTCCCACTGGACACTGTGTGCTCACCTCCCAGATGTGGCATGGCAAGCTCCTCCCTCAGATGGCATTCCGGGGAGTAAGTAGACCTTTCCCCATTTCTTTTTTTTTTTTTTTTTTTTTTTTATGATAGTCACAGAGAGAGAGGCAGAGACACGGGCAGAGGGAGAAGCAGGCTCCATGCACCGGGAGCCCGACGTGGGATTCGATCCCAGGTCCCCAGGATCGGGCCCTGGGCCAAAGGCAGGCGCCAAACCGCTGCGCCACCCAGCCTTTCCCCATTTCTGTTTGCCCAGCCCCCACCCAGCACATGGCCCAGAACTGGCAGTTCCGCCCTCAAATACTTGGAGCATCTGATTGGTGCTAGATTCCGTTCTGGGCTGTGGCAGCAAACAGTAGCAATGGCCCCTGCCTTCATGGAGCTCGCGTGATTGATGGCCAGCAGGCAGGGAAGATGTGTGGTGCTCCAAGCAGCAGGAGGGCAAGCAGGGCAGTGGGTGTTGTGGACTTAAACAGAGTGGGCAGGGAAGTCCTCGCTGAGAAGGTGATGCCTTGAAAAAAGAGGTTCAGGCAGAGGGAGCAGCCACTGCAAAGGCCCTGTGGTCGGACTGATGAGCTGTGTCCACTGAAGTGCAGGGAGGCTGCTGGGGTCGGAGAGGGAGCCAGGCAGGGTCCAGGGTCATGCTCAGAGAGATTGGGGGTGTCCGGTGCTGCTGAGTGAGCGCCCTGACCCCAGGAGAACAGGAGGAGATGAAGAGCACACAGTTGAGATTAGGAGTCCACAGACACAAAACGCATTTCATTGCCCTGTCCTCTGCAAACCCTTGCTGTTGAGAGTTTGGGCAGAGGCATTTCTTGAGAAGAAGTGTCTGCGCGTGGTCATGGCTGCTGTGGACTTTCCTGCTCTCAGCCTGGGTCAGGTCGCATTAAGCCTGTCCCCGTGAGTGTGGAAACCACTCTTGCCGGTGTTATTTCTAGCACGCAGATCAGTCCCAGCAGAATCCGCCTGGGCCGTCTCCCTGTCCCCACTGGTCCGCACCAGCAGGGGCGCAACAGGTCCAGTATTCGGGACCCAGACTCCGGCTGGGCCCTCCATCATCATCTCCTTCTTGGACTCCCAGCCTCCCTGAGCCCCACGGTTGCTCAAGCTTCCTTTTGTTTCCACTTCTGTGCCCTGGTCTCCTGAGAAGCTTAGCAGAGGCACGCATCCACCTGGGCAGCAGCTTCGGGTCTGAGAGGTAGAGAATGTGTGTGTGTGTGTCTGCAGGGAGAAAGGGGACAACCAGAAATGTGTGCATCCTTGGGGGTTTGCCTGGAGGTCCAGAGCTGTGTGTCCGTGTGACCTCTGGCTCCTGCCCCATCTGGCAGGCTGGTACTAGTAATGCCAACGTTTCCAATCCTGCTTCTTGACTTCTTTCAAGAAATGGGAAATTTTCTGACTATTGGTCATATTCTCAATTGATTTAAACTGTTCTATCTTCCCAGACAAGTAGGTTCTTTCCAGCAATGTAAACATGATTCAAATAAAAACAAAGCTCTGTGGCTTATTGATAGCTGTGGCCCTGCTTCTGGGAGCCTTTCTTCCTTAAGGGACCAGAAAGAGGAAGGCCTGCACAGAACTCGAGTGTGGGAGAGTGGGTGGGAGCTCCTGCTCTCTTGAGTCATCTGCTATCACAGCAAGCCTCACAGTGTTGAAAAAGGGAACCTGTGCTTCCAGTAGCCAGTGTGGTCTGCAGCCAACTTGGGGTATGGGGTCGGCAGAGGGTGGCAGGTGGCAGAGTCTGGTGGCAGAGTCTCTTCTCACCAGACATCGGTCTCCCTCTTCAGAGAGGAGAGACAATAGGAATAGGTGTCTCCTTCCTGCTCCCTGGTTTTCCTGGGAGAAGTACCCGCCTCAAAACCCAGGTGCCTCCATCCTGTGCTCAGCTATCCAAGGCCTCTTTTCTTCAAGTAGTAAAAAATGTTTTGGAGTCTAGACCCTGGCCCTGCCACTTGCTCATTCTGGGACGTCAGGCAAGCCACCTCAGCTAGCTTGCTTTCTTTCTTTCTTTCTTTCTTTCTTTCTTTTTTTAAAATGTTGTTTATTTATTCATGAGGGACACAGAGACAGAGAGAGAGGCAGAGACACGGGGAAGAGGGAGAAGCAGGCTCCACGCAGGAAGCCCGATGTGGGACTCGACCCCAGGTCTTCAGGATCACACCCTGGGCTGAAGGCGGTGCTAAACCACTGCTAAACCGGAGCCACCCACCCTAGCTTTCTGAGCCTCTGTGGGGTAAGGGTGAGCATAAAATGAGCCCCTTCCACCTGCTGAGCCCAGGGTGGCTTCTGACATGTGCTCAGTTGCCGCCTGCTGGATGGTTAGACAGCCAGGGAGGCAGGATAGTGTGGTGGCCGGGAGGCTGGGCTCCTGAGTCAGGTGGCCCGTGTTCAAATTCTGCCTTGGCCAGTGGCCACTTGTGGAATCTTAGGCTATTTACCCTCTCTGCCTCACATTCCTCGGAGGTAAAACGAGGAGGATGCTTGTCCCTCCCTCTGAAGGTGGTTCTGTGGAGCACCATGTAAATGTATGAAAAGCACTTCAAACTCTGCCTGGCATATGAGTGAGCTGATATTTTTAGTTCCTGCAAGCTTCTAGTGGTTTGATTCTTGCTACTGATAACCTTAGCACTTAACAAAATTTCTTGCAGGAAGGATGTCTGAGCAGAAGCAGGAAAGTGGTAGAGGAGAAGCTCGACTACCTGAGGGCCTTTACAGGAAGAGCAAAACTCCCACTTCCTCAGCTTCTGTGTTTTTTAAATAAACCAACTCAGCCTCTGCAGATGCAGAATGTGGCGCTGGAGCAAAGTGACTGGCGCCCAGAGTGGCAATCTGGGAATGAGATGCAAACATAGTCTGAGGTGACAGGCGGCTCCCTGGGGCTTGGTGTGGGGCCGCCCCTGATCCTTCCTTCCTACCCTGCCAAAGGGAAGGGGCTGCACCCCTGCCCACCCTCCCTTCGCCTGCAGTCAGGGCCTGTCCACCTGTGCCAGCCGGAGATCCAGCTCGGAGCAGTGTGCCTGTCTGCCACTGCCAGCCTGCAGGGTCTGCCTTCTTAAAGCACTGCGACTCTGGCTGCCTGCAGGGTCCCAGGAGATCGGGGACCATGTTGTGTGACTGCCCTCGGCAGTGTTCCCAGGAATGAGCCTACCTGTTCATTTAACTTGGCAGCTCAGAGGTCTGTGGCTTCCTGGAGGCAAAGCTGGCCCAGCGGCTGGCAGGTGGGTGGTGGTCAGGACAGCCTCTGCTGCTGATACTAAGTAACCTTGGATTGAAAGCCTCCTGGTGAGCTGAGGTTCTTGTTGACAGGCTGGTCTGGCCAGCACATTTTTGTGTGATTATCTGCAAGATTGCTTTGGTTATTAGCAAAGAAGGATCTTGCAGCAGCCAGGTGTGCGTGTGTGTGTGCATGTGCGTGCATCGAATTGTCATCTACCCTCCAAGTCCCACACACAGTCACTGGGACTGAATCCTCACTCCTCACTTACACTCATGCTGTATTTTATAGATTCTAAGACATTTTTTTTCACGTTTTAACATCTCAAATTGGAATGTGTTGTACATTCACTGGTGTGCTTTAATTTAATCGGCAGTGCCGTTTCTTTCTTGGTGTACTTGGAATAATAGCATCTTAAAATCAAAGGCTTCTTGGATTTAATGAAACACTGAAACTAGGTAACCTCTAGAGAACTCGTGTAATTTGTCCAGTTTCTTCAAGGGAGGGAGCAGAGCCACCTTGCAGTGGTGGGAGGATTAGGTGAGGGAACACTCACTGTGATGTGATTCGAGGGAATGAGGTTGGACACTAGGCTGACCTGGGCTCCTATTCGGGCTTTGCTGCACATGAGCTGTGTGACCTTGGGCAAGTAGAGCAACCTCTCTGAGCCTCACATTCTTCCTTTGCCAGACGCAGATCCTTGTTCCACGGTTGTCACGACCGTGTGTGAGCATCTCTCCCTGTCTCTCTCTTGCTGGGTCTCATCTAAGCTCACACTGCCCCATTCCGGCTGGACTAAGAGGGATAGTGAGGGCAAAGGGCGGGTTACTGGCCTTCCCCAGGTAGCAGAGGGACAGGCATAGTATTTATTGGGGCTTCTTGACTCCATTTCTAATCCTTAAACATCATTGTTTCCTTCCTTCCTGCCTGCCCTCCTCCTCCCAGTGTGCCCAAGTTTTTATTTTCACATGTGTTTCCTTTTAGCAATTCTCCTTCCAATCTCTCTCCTCTCCCTTTCTGTAAAATGCCCCCCTCTCTTCCCCTGTGCAGCCTCTTTGAAGCTCCTCATGGTGGGCAAGGGGAGGGAGCCCTGCCTCGTGGCCAGGGTGGCACAGGCCCTAGGAGCCACTGCTGACAGTAGCCTGTGGTCTAGTGTGCTGTGGTCCCTGCACCCTTCAGCTTAAGCCCACGTTCTGGTGCCACCAGCCTTGCTGCCTCCTGTGCCTGTGGCCTCTGGGGCACAACCCTGCCTGTTGGACACCACTGTCACCAAGAGTGTTCAGTCCTTTCTCTACCCTTTTTGCTCCATTAAAATCAGACCTGTTCACATCCCAGCCCTGCTGGCTCTGTGACTTTTTGCAGGTTACTTAACCTCTCTGAGCCTGAGTTTTCTTCTCTGAATGGTGGTTGATGCACAAAAACACCTGGCTCGTGCTAGGTGCTTCATAGATGTTTTCTTCTCTGGACCACCTCAGATGTTTAAGAGTACTTTGTTTCTTTAGGGACCTGGGAGTAAAAGCTCCAAGTAGATGCCCTGAGACAGATGGAGGAGGTCAGGGCAGAGAACTGCAGGGGTGAAGGCACAGGGACCTGTGTGAGCAGGAGGTGTTGGGCAGCACGGCTAGCCTCGGGGAGGGAATCAGGTGAGCTGTTAGGACCTCTGCACCTGGGGGGGTGTGTGTGAGGTTGACAACGTGGACCACTCACAAAGAGAGCAGTGGGCTGGGTTTCAGATGCTGGATGACAGCCACATGGGGCTGAGAGCAGCTGAGAGCAGGCCAGTGAGATGCTGGCTGGCTGGAGGGAGGCTCTCAGCGCAGGGGGTTCTCATCAGAGGTCCCTCTGTCTCTCCCACTCTTGAGCTCCTGATGAAAGCAGTAGCACAGCTTCCAGTTTCGTTGATGGTGTCAGGTTTCCCAGCCCCCTCCTTGATGAGGTGTATTTGGGCTCTGGCACAAGGGTGGTCTTCTGTTTTTTTTCATGTGGCAAGGGGTATGACAAATTAGCCAGCCCTGAGAGAAACAGGGCTGGGGTTGGGGCACAATTTGCTTGGGAAGAGCCTGTACTGGCTGGTGTGACCCCTCTGGGCTCCCCCAGGAAGCCGGGCCACCACACATCTCCTTACTAGGGACAGGAGACCCCGTGGGTTAGTTGTGCCAAGGCTGGGTGGGAAATTCCACCACCCCCCCCCCCCCCCCGCTAATCCCTCTCCTCTTAAAGTGGTCTCTCGGGGGTGGGGAGGTGAGGAGAAGACGCCTCACCCAGTGTCCCAGGGAGAGCATCCCCGGAGCAGAGAAGGGGCTCACAGCGCTTGTGCCTGGAGATGGCTGTGGGATTCTCGGAACTCAATTCTGGCCTGAGGGAGGAATGTATGGAGGGGAAGGATTGGCCTCCCAGATACAGTGACTTTCTGGGGCTTTTCTAGGGACAGGCCTGTGTGGCCCGGGGAGACATTGTGTCCAGATGTAAGGAGCGGTGTGTGCCAAAGCGTGGGGGTGTTTGTGTTGAACACGAGCGTGGGGTACAAGGGACAGGGAGTGGCGGTACCCTGTCCCGAGGCTGAGAGCAGCTGCGCGGGGCTTATGTGTGCTGGTCTGAGGCAGGGCCTGGTTCTGTAGCCACAGGGGAGCCCATGGGCTCGCTGGCAGGGCCTTCGGCAGCCTTGTATGCCCACTGGGCACCTCCTCCCTCTGAGCCCCAAGCTAGGGCGTGGGGTCAGACCCAGAGCTCTTACCTGTTCCTCCCAGAGGAGAGCCTGGGAAGGGACCTGGGCCGGCTCCCCCTCCCCGGCTCAGGGCCCCTGAGCAGTGCCCTGGCCAGCCATGCTCCAGCGAGCCCCTGGGTGAGACGGCAGCCCCGGGATACCCAGCCTGAGCAGCTGGGCCTGGCAGAGGCCGAAGGACAGAAGGAAGTTGCTGAACGGAGCCTGCTGGGCTGGGGCTCTGGGACGATGGGAGGTGCCCGAAGGTGGGGGGGCTGTGGGGCAGGGGAGCAGAGGAGCTGCCTTCTCGGTGGCGCGCTGCTTGGCCTTCCAATCCCGAGGGTTTCTGTGCAGAGAAGCGGGGAGGTGGGCAGCTGTCCCCAGTTGGCGGGCTCCATGCAGGTGCGGCCTCCCCCGGGAAGCTCGCCCCCCTCACCTGCAGGGGCCCCACCTGCCTGCTGGGCCCCCGGAGGGGCGGAGCGGGCCAGGGCCACCGGCTGTGCTGCTCCTCTCCACGCCCTCCCTGGCGTGCTGGGAAAACACGGAGCCCCCAGAGCCAGCCCCGCAAACTCTTGACTGTGTGAGTAATTAAGCCCTCTCTTCAAACAGCCACATCTTTAAAAGCTGTAATTTGTAGCCCAAAATAGCTGCCTGTTCAAAAAGCCAAGAGAGGCCTTGTTGTGTGCCCCTAGCAGCCTGTGGCCTGCTAATTCGCCTTTGACATTTGCATTGCCCGACACCTGGCTGTGGTTTTCTGAGCCACGGACCCCACGGCGGGCGGGAACTGTAGCTTTCCGGCGTGTACTTGGGAAAGTTTTTGAGAATTTCAACACGGTGTTTGACGTCGGGAGTTCCTGGTTCGGGTTCATGTGGCTCTACCTCTTTGTGTGACCACAGGGCCATAGAGAAAAATCTCATCGTGACTTTGGGGCAAGGTGGATTCAACTCTCCGGACACCGGGTCCTTACCTGTCAGGAGGCAGTATTTACTTGCGGGGATTTGGGGGAAGAAAATGAGACCACCTTGGTAAAGCAGACACGGGCCCTGGGGGAGGTGCTGTCCTGTGTCACCTCCCCCCCCCCCCCCCCCCCCCCCCCCCCGCTTCTTGATGTAGACAGGTCTTGTGAATTTGGATAGGTGCTTTGTGGAAGCGACTTGGCTCACAGGAAACACCTCCCTTGACTTACAGCTTCTCCATCAGCTGACATGCCTGGAATTCTTGGGGCTGGCTGCTGGGCTCGGCTTCCAGATGTGGAAGCAATTTAAGTTCTGTTTTCCTAATCTCCAACGGTTTGCTTCTGAAGTCCACATTCTCACTTGAAAATCAAGACTGTTGGCTCTTTCTGGGGGCAGGGGTTAGGGTAGATGGCCTCCTTGGATCCTTTCTGTTCAGGACGTCGGTTCACTGGGGCACTCAGACCCAGGACCCGGGGCTTTGTTAGGATGGTCATAACTCGTCAAGGGCTTGGTCCCTACAGGAACAGAAGTTCACCCTGGGGCCACCTCCCCTGCGGTTTTCCCTTGGTCACTTAGCCAGATTCAGCTTCAGTGTCTGCCTGACCCTGGACAGCCAGCCTTGAAGGGGATGGGATGGGGGGGCTCCAGTTCTGGCCATGCCTGAGGGAGGCTGGTGTCTCAGCCGAGTGAGGTGCCCACGTGTCCCAGGAGTGGTAAGGGCCCTCCTTCCCAAACTGACCACAGCGAAGGGAAGAAATATGCACTGGATTTCAAGGAACCAGAAATACTGTCTGGCATGGAGAAACTGGTAATATCCTGCTCAATTACTGAGTGCTCCTGGCCACAGAGGTGGCCTGCCCCAGGACCAGACCATGGCATGGGCCTGTGGTTCCAGGGCTAACTGCCGATCTCTTCTCTTGTAAAGCATTCACTTTTTAGGTAAACTAACTTTTACATTTGTATTATAACTACACTAAGTACAGTCCTGGGCAAACAAAAATTGCCTTTGCAGTTTTAAATGTCTCTGGCTGAACTGCACATATGCTTTCCTTTAAAGTTAAAATATACCTATACTATTGAGAGAATACAAGAAATAGAAATAATCTACTTAGATTTATATACATGGTGTTTAGGAAACATCATCCTGATAATTATAGATGCACCAAGCTTCAGCAAAATAGTCTCCAGAAATAGCAGTATCTCAAAATGGTTATGAGAGAGAAGATACCATTTCTTTTGAGGAGAGACAAAAACAAACCCAAGTCTCTTGATGACATTCTAAGGTTCAGTAGTTCTCTCTGGAGGTTGAGTTGAATTGACCTAGAAGGAATTTGCCTTTATTATCAGGGTGGGAAGGTGGGTGACAAAGCCAGGTGGGGCCTAAGGTACTCTACACAGGCTTCTGAGTGGGGGAAGGAGAGGGTGGTAGTTGACGAGGGCTGCCAAAACAGCTAGTACCACAGACGAGCTGGCTTGAACAACTGGAATTAATTTTCTCAAAATTCTGGAGGCTTAAACACTCAAGATCAGGATGTCAACAGAGTTGGTTTCTTCTGAGGCCTCTCTCCTTGGCTTGCAATTGGCTGTCTTCTCCCTGTGTCTTCACATGGTCTGTGTGTGTTTCCCCCTGGGTATGTCCTAATCTACTCCTCATAGGATACCAGTCAGATTGAGTTAGGGCCCACCATGATGACCTCATTTTAGTGTAGTTGCCTTTTTAAAAAAATTTATTTATTTTTTAAAGATTTTATTTATTTATTCATGAGAGACATAGGCAAAGGGAGAAGCAGGCTCCATGCAGGAAGCCCGATGCAGAACTCGATCCCTGGTCTCCAGGATCACACCCTGAGCCGAAGGCAGCGCCAAAACTGCTGAGCCACCCGGGGTGCCCTGTAGTTGCCTTTTTAAAGACCCTGTCTCTAAATACAGTCAAACTCCAAGGTACTGAGGTTGGAACTTCGACATATGAATTTAGGGGGTGACAGGACCCAGGTTAGCCCATAACAGAAAGTTTTCTGGAACCATCCTCCAAGGGGTGGAGAAAGAGGAGTACGAGCAGAGCCTGGCATCCAGGGAGAGCCCTGAGTGGAGGGGATAGGAGCCAGCTCTGCCTGCAAGCAAAGGCCCAGGGTTGATGATAGGCCCATTGGGGTAGCTCTTGGCCAAGTGCTATATTCAGAAAAGGTTCCAATGTTCTGACTCGTGGTTCACCTTCTAGAGCCTGAACTACTATGGCTGCCTGATCTGATCCTTTGGAACCAAGGCTGCTCCTCATTGAACTTGTGGGGTTTTGACCCGTGGAGTCATGTGGGCCCACCAGGCTCCCTGTTTCTGCCTCTTCGGCCTCTGGGATATAGCATCCTTTAAGGAAGGCTTCGCTTTTGCACATTCCTTTTAAATGGAGCTAAACTTGTCAGAGATTTTACGCTTTTCCTTAACCAGTTCAGCAAGTTTGGGGCAAGCATCTTTCATGTTTTATGTATATATCTTTCTGCTAACATGCTGAAAAAAAATAAAAAAGACTTGTAAGAACCAATTAAGGGAAGCTATTGAGGGCAGGGCCACCAAAGCTGCGTGACTCCCCGAGGTTTTCCTGAAGCACTGCTTTACGGGGGGGTTCCCAGCCCCCATGGTTCCAGAGCCCACCATCTAGCCCCTTCAGTGAACATGACTCCATCAGCCACATGAGAGGACCCCCACAGTGTTTCACGTGGAACCCAAACCAGCCCCTGCAACTAGGATAGTCCATCGTGGAGCTGGCTGGGGAGGAAGACTGCCCCAGCAAGGATTTGCACACCCACAATTGCTCTTCAGTGCCACTACCATATTTGCTTTATCTCTGTAGCTTCTATCCCCCTAAACCATTTAAGAGAAAATTAGACAAGACATTATCAAAACTAACAGTTATTTTCCTTATAACTGTTAGCAAGCATAATTAGTAAGCATAATTCCCTAATATTATCCAATATCTAGCCCATATTCTAGCTTCCATTGAGACCTCAATAGGTCCTTTTAGCTAGGTGGTGGTTTACTTGTTTGTTTGAACTGGGATCTAACCAAGGTTAACATTTAGCTTTGGCGTTTCTTGATTAATCTAAAAGGGTTCTCACAGTGTGGTCCTGGGACCATTGACATCACCCAAGAACGTGTTAGAAATGCACCTTTAAAACAAAAAACCAGGGCAGCCCGGGTGGCTCAGCGGTTTAGCGCCACCTTCGGCCAGGGCGTGATCCTGGAGTCCTAGGATCCAGTCCCATGTCGGGCTCCCTGTATGGAGCCTGCTTCTCCCTCTGACTGTGTCTTTGCCTGCCTCTCTCATTCCCTCTCTCTCTCTCCGTCTCTGTCTCTCATGAATGAATAAAATCTTAAAACAAAACAAAAAACCAACCTATTTCAACCTATAGAAAGGAACCCCAGACCTACTGACTCAGAAGCTCTGATTCCATCTGAGCTCACAGTTCCCGTATGATTCTGATGTATGTTAAAGTCTCAGAACCACTGGTCTAGGAAGATCCTTTTCTCTCTTCTTTATGAGCTTCCCTTTTTGAGAAGCTCAGGCAGTGGTCTTGTAGAAGTCCCCACATACCCTCTGCCTGGTGATTTCTCTGTGGTGGTCGGTAACTCATTCCTCCTTCTTCCATGTTCCTGGGGGGTAGAGGTTAGATCTTAAGGCATGATTAGAATTGAGTATTCGGTTAAGATGACATGACAGGTGAGGCTGTGTCCTTCATCTTGAGTCCGGTCAGGAGGCCAGTGTCCAAGTGTTCCCAATTAGCGATTCTGGGCTTGATCACTGATTATAAAGCGACAATAGCCGATTTTTCTCCACGATAGAGATTTTGAGGGGTGGAGGGTGTTTAAAAGAGGGTGGAGGGTGGTTCTTTGGTACTGTGCCAGCATGCAGTTCCTCATCAACCTTCGCTCTGATGGTTTTATTCTACATGTGGGTACACTGTGCTATTTGTGTCTGGTCTCATTTGTGTAGTTCATACCTCCCATCTCCCTTCTAATTCTTTTGTCTGCTCCATCAGTTATCAAGAGAGATGAGTTAAATTATCCAACTTTAGGCATTCATTTATTTATTTGGGCACAGTAAGCTCTGTGCCCAATATGGGGCTTGAACTCCTGACCCTGAGATCAAGAGTCACATGCTCTACCCACTGAGCCAGCTGGGTGCCCTGTCATTCCTTTACTTTTGGCCTGTGTCCTAATGTTTAAACTATGTCGCTTGTAAATGGCACATAGTTGTTGTTTCTATCTAGTCTGATGGGGTTTGTTTTTTAATAGTAAATTTTATTTCATTTTCTTTTTATTTTTTTTAAGATTTTATTATTTATTTGAGAGAAAGAGTGAGTGAGAAAGAGACAGAGAGTATGAGTGAGTGTGCAAGCCACGGAAGATGCAGAGGGAGAGAGATCCTGATGCAGGCTTGATCCCGAGACCCTGTGATTGTGACCTGAGCTGAAGGCAGATGCTTAATCAACTGAGCTACTCAGGGATACTGGGTTTATTGCATTTTCATTTAATGCATTGCTACTATGGTTGAGTTATGATCTTTGGCCTTTTTTTCCTCCTTTTTTCATGTTTCCTTTTGGATGACTTAAGCATTTTTTATTCCATTTCTTTCTCCATTAGAATGTCAATAATTCATTTTTATTTTTAAGTGCTGACTTTTGACATGCTTCAAAGTGTTATTGGAATGGAAGTGGCATAGTGGGAAGAGGGGCTTGGAGGGTCTCCCGGTGCAGCGCCTGACCCCACTGTGATGGGCATTTCCAATGGGGTCCAGGATCTGGCCCAAAGCCTAATGGGCTTGAAAGCCAGATCTTGTTGGCCCTTACCTCATCCTGGGGCTTGAGTGCCACCCATTCCCACAGATTATCCCTAGATGGACACGAAGAGCCAGAAGGCCAGCTGATCCATTTATCATGAGAACTGTGCTCTGGCAGTGAGTTTGGGCAGCCCACCTCTCCCTGACGCCTGCACGTTCCTAGAAGCTTGCTGTGATCAGATGGGTAGTGGATGAACATGGACAAGGGGAGCCGGTTAGATCTGAATGGACATTGAATGATCTCCATCTCTGATGCCAGCTAAGTTGGACCCCACGGCCTTTGGGGCAGGCCTGACATGCAGATCAAGCAGACCAGACACCTCTGGCCAGTGCCTGGGTGGACACCACCAGGGTCTGCTTCAGACTCTTCTCTTCAGCCCCTTCCTGGGGAAATACTAGCCCCCTTAATACTCAGTCCCTCTACTCTGCCACCCTGCTGGAAATTTGCTGCCAGGGGGCTATCGGACATCCTCATGTCTGAGTTTTTCTGGGAGCTACATCAAGCCCTGTCTTTGTCTTGCACTCCTGTGACACTACCTTAACAGTAGCGTCTGTTGGGGGTCGGGGGAGGGGTGAGGAGTGTGAGATTGGGGAGAGAGACAGCTCAAGAGTTGCAATTAAAAACATCAAAAAAAAAAAAAAAACATCAAAAAGGCGGCGCCTGGGTGGCTCAGTGGTTGAGTGTCTGCCTTTGGTTCAGGTCTTGATCTTATGGGATCAGAGCCCCAGGCTCTCTGCTCAGCAGGGAGTTTGCCTCTCCCTCTCTCTCTCCCTCTGCCCCTCCCCCCTGCTCCTTCAAATCACTCTCTCTCTCTCTCTCTCTCTCTCTCTCTCTATCAAATAAATAAAATCTTTAAAAATAAATAAAATTTAAAAATAAAAACATCAAAAAGAAGAGCATGTGGGCTTCCCCGCCACTTCCACAGTGGTGGCGCGTGCACTAGCAGGGCCTCCTTATCTGAGTGCCTTTGCTCTTATGCAAATGGCATGGGAGTCGTTGAGAAACACCAGCGTTACTTTCTCTTTCTCTTCTGTTCAGTGCCAGCCTGAGGGGCCCATCCAGGACTAAACCACGTCTGCCCGAGGGCCTCCCTTCTCCCATCTGTAAAACTGGGTGACTAAGTACTTCCCTGCAGGGGCCAGGGAAGGAAGTTCACTGCAGAGCTCCCAGCCACTCTCTGATCTTGCCCCTGGGGATGAGAGCACAGCAGTCTGTTCTGTCTTCTTGAATCGGCCTCCTCAGTCAGAGTGGATGCTTGGGCTTTCATCTTACTGTAAGCCGTCCATCCCCAGGGCTGGCCAGGACAGGAGATAAATGAACTCTGATGGCTTGGTGACCTGGTGCTCCTGTGTCTACCCTTGACCCTGTTGGGGAGGAGCCGGGGCCTTGTATCTGAGCCATGGTTACTTTCTGTTCAGAAGTCGAGGCTTAGGCACCAGCCTCCTTGCGTGGAAACTTACCTCCCCCTTTCTTCCCACCCTCACCCCTTGACTGGCATCTGAGCAACCCTTTGTTGAACCAGAACCCTATCAGCCACCGATGAGCACCGACCTCCTGCCTGCAGAGCAAGGCCTGGCTTCGGTGCAGGAGTCGGCCGCCACAAACAGGAGGTGGGTACAGCCTGGATTGCTTACTGATCTCCGCTGCTGCCGTGCCTGGATGGGTGCTGGAGCTGCAGTGGCGGGTTGGGGGATCCCAGCCCCAGGTAAGCCCATCCTCTCTCTCTGGACCTGGGGGCACTGGCATCCACAAGTCAGCCCCTTAGTCTTCTGCTACCCGTGGGGAAGACCCAGCTAGGCCTTGAGCAGGCCTGTTGTCACTCTTCCTGAGCAGAGGGCTGGCTGGGCTTATGATGAGGGATTTCATCCCCAGCCCCACCACACACCCATCTCACCCCCTAGCCTGCTCAGCCTCACCCAGACAGCATCCTGGCTTCTCTCCTGCCCCAGGCTTGGTGTGTGCCCACCCCCCACCCCTCCCACCCAGTACCTTCCCTGCAGTGGGGTTCCACGTGTGCCTGCTGGTGCCTGGCTGCGAGGGAAGCTGGGATGTGCCCGTTCAAGCTATTTTTACCCAGCCCTGTCCCCACAGAGCTGTTCTTTGGCTCTGAGTTACTGCCTGGGAAGTGGAGCCACTGCCAGGCCTGGGGGTGGATGAGCCAGAGCCTCAGAGCCTGCTGGACTCCCTTGCCCAGGCAGTCTCATCCTAACACTTATTAGATGGCCCTGGTGGGGAGAAAAGAGGCACCTGCATCTCTGGAACTTGCAAACTTCAGGCTTCCAGAAGTTCAACCCACCCAACCTCCACCTGATGTGTCACTGGGGGTCAAAGGGATAGGGTCCCGGGGCCTGGATAGAGGCCACTGGGCCTAGAGACACCCCTGGTTGTCTTCTCTCAACAGTGAAGACAATAATAGCTCAGATTTATTGACCATTTTCTATGTGTGCTTAGAATGTGTACGAACTTGTTTCCTGATGACATTTAACTCCCTTCTGCAGATGGGGAAACTGAGGCATGGGGGATCCAGTAAACCTAAGGTTGCAAAGCTGAGTGGTGGAGCTGGGATTTGAACCCAGTCAGTCCATCTCCAGAGCTTGCTCTCAACACAGCTCTGCCCCACCTCCTCTCTGCCATGTTCCCAGCATCTGTGAGGTGTGAGGCCCTGTTCTATGTAGGTTCTCTGTGGCAGTCTTGCCAGTGGGTATTTCCATCCCTGTTTTTAGATGAAGCCTAGAAGTTGAACAACTCCTCCAGGGTTGCATGGTGGCCTGTGAGCAAGCCAGATGGGCACCTGGGCCTCGGGGTTGCCACAGTGGGCTCCTCCCAGCTCCCCGTTCTGCGGGGTAGTTTGCTTCCACAGATACCTGCCAATCACCTGCCATGTGCTCCCCACAGTGCCGACTGTTGGGGTTTCAGATGCAGACATCTCCAGCGTTACCCCTTTAGGGTGGTCCTCCTCCCCCTTCTCCTCCTCCTCCTCCTCCTCCTCCTCCTTCTTCTTCTTCTTTTTTGAGATTTTATTTATTTATTTATTTGAGACACAGAGAAAGAGACATAGGCAAAGGGAGAAGCAGGCTCCTCAAGGGGAGCCCAGTGCAGGACTTCATCCCTGGACCCGGGATCACGCCCTGAACCAAAGGCAGGTGCTCAACCACTGAGCCATCCAGGCGCCCCTAGGGTATTCCTTCTCTCAGGGAATGTGCAAGTGGGGTCCCTTGGAGTCCGTGCTCTCGCTGCCATGAAAATGAAATAGGTGGTATGTGTGACTTGGAGGTGGCATCCCACTAGGGCCAGGTGATGGGGAGGACCAAATAAAGTCATCGTGTCTGAACCCTGCCACACCCCCTCTGGGCATGTGGACAGAGGGACATGGTTGGCCCCTCTGATATTGGGATGCCCTCTCCTACCATGGGTATTGCTTTTTTTTTTTTAACCAGCTTTTGAATTCGGCTTGTGCCAGCTTCCTACAGAGGAAGGGTGACTGTGGAGCCCGCTGGTGGGTAAAGGCACTCTCACTGGAGAGGTGCTCCCACAGGCAGGCTGTGTGCCTCTGGGCTCCCTCTTCTAGCCAGGGCCAGCTGCATCCAGTCCAGCTGGAGACAGGGTAGGGGTGAGGAGAGGGGACACTGGTGATACAGGCCTGCCCTGCCAGAGTAGCTGGATAGGGCCTGTTTTCTCAGCCTCAGCCCTCGATCTCTCTAGAAAACCTTGGTCTTGGATACTTCCCCAGGCCCAGCCTCTTGAGTAGGGCATACTTCCTAGTCTCCAAACCAATGAATAGTAGCCTTCTAGCACCTTCCAGCAGCTGCTGTGCTTTGCCTCCCTTCCTGAGGTGTTTGGGATCAGAGCAGGCCATCCTCACTTCCACAGCACCCCTCCCAGGCCTGGTGCTATGCCCTTCCCTTTACCAGAGGGCCCAGAAGAATGGAGCAGGGATAGCAGGGCCACTTCTCTCCAGGACAAATGCCAAACCAGTACTGTCCCAGGCCAACCAGGGCATATAGTTACTTACAGCTGTTTTGATATTATTTGAATTTAGGGGGAAAACTACTAAAAATGGTTTTGAAGTTATAAAAATTTTAACTTGCTTTGGGTAAACAACAGTGTGTTGAATGGAAAGATGTTAATGTGGGAAGGCAGCTGATCTTAAGAGAAAAGGCTGTATGTTGAGAGTGAGTGAGTGTGTGTGTGTGTGTGTGTGTGTGTGTGTGTAGCAAGGGGGCGGTGCATGTCCAGAGCCTGGCTCTACGTGTGCGCAGGGCGCTGGGTAGCAGGGAAGTTCCAGGCCAGTCCCTGCCCACCCTGAGCCCCATCTTCCCCACATGTCAGACTAGGACTGTGACTCCTTCATCGCTGCCCCGTACACGTCTTCTGGCTCTCCCGGGGCTGGTGTCAGAGCTGGATGGGGATATGTGTGGGAGACAGACCGGCTGCTGTGACAATCATGAAGGACCAGGCACATGTGGACTCTGCTCAGTCAGAGCCATGGCTGAACCAGGCCATTCTTTTCTTTTGGTCCAGCTGTCAGAAGTGGGTATGTTGCTCTGGGGCATCAGGTGAGATGGGGTCATGGTCCCCACCTGCATATAGTGAGTTGGGTGTCTCTGGGCATCATGCCCGGCAAAAACTGGGCCTCTATGTCTCAGTCTCCAAGGAGACAAACATGAATCAGACACAGCCCAGGCCGGACACCCGGGGAGCATGGTTACTGGTCGCTCCTTGGTGCCCTGCTTGCCTCCTGCAAACTTGTAGGTGGGGGTGGGCAGCAGCCTCCTCAGGACCCCGTGCTGGCCAAGCTTTGAGGAGAGCATAGGAACTGGTGGCTCACGGTCCAGTCCCACCCTGCCACCAACTCCTGTGTAGCCCCAGGCAAGTCACCTCACCTACGGGGTGCGGGGGTGGGGGGAAGGAGACCCAACTGATGGGGCTTTGAGAACCCGAAGTGGCCAAGGACTCCTATAAGCCACAAGGCGGGCATTCCTAGCAAGTGCTAGCCCTGCCCTTGTGGCTGAGAAGGCAAAAAGCTTGCAGAGGAAGGAACAGAGCACATGCGTTGCCCGGCCAGGTGCCCTGCTCTCCTGGGTGGGCTGTCTCCCTCCTGCCTGGTTTCTCCAGGGTCCGCGCACTGGCCCGGGCAGCTTCCCGGCGCGGGTGGGAAGCGGGCAGCAGGGACAGAATGCCCAGGCTTCATACTTCCTAATATGTTCCTGTGATGCACAATCTTCTCGTTGTCACCATGAGATTGAAAATCCCATGAAGTGTGGGTCGCATCACTGATAAATGGAACCAAGCAGGGGGCGGGTGGAGGTAGGTGGCCCTCCGCCTGCTGGCCAGGCTTCTGGCGGGCTACTTTCTGAGCCTCGATTCCCTGGTTCATTAACTGGGGAGAAGGATCGCTGTTCTGAAGCGGTCGTAAGCCCGGAGAAGATTCTGCACGGACTCTCAGCTCTGTCTCCAGAACTGGGCTGCAGCTTCGGGCTTGCAGAGGAAGAGCTTGCCCAGGGTGCAGGGTCCTGTGAGGTTGGGAGCCATGTGGGGCGGATGAGCGGCCTCGAGGTGGAAAGCGCTGTGCGAACACTGGGAGTGGTTTTAATTACCCGGCCCCTGGGCCTCAAGTCGGGGCGCCTGGCTGCCTGGTGCCGACTTGCCAATCCAGCCAGCGCTCGGCCGAGTCGTGGCACGGCAGGAGCCAAGCCCACTAACTGCCAGGAAGTCTTGGTGGGGAGGGAGCCCCAGGAGGGCTGCCTGCCCCCCACCAGCAGCGGGGACTGCACCCTTCCAGGTGGGCCCAGCCAGGCCTGTCGCTGACCACCTTCCCTGGATGTCCCTGGTCCGGTCCTTGTCTGAGGCGCCTGGAGGCTCTTCACAGGCTTTGTTCTGTTGCCCGTCTTGCAGTCCTGGGGCTGCAGGAACCCCCTGTCGTGGAAGGCTCTACTAGCCCTCGCCAGGGAGCACCCCAAAGAGCCTGGGGAAAGGCTTCTCATCTTGGACAGGTGCAGGTGGAAGCCCCAAGAAGTGGTTTGTCAGGAGCTGCCTCTCAGACGAGGTAAACTCTGAATCAGGCCAGAGCCCTTAACCTGTCAGGTGGTCTCAGCAAAAAGGCCAAGCAAACATTTGTCCCGAACTGACGTGGTGGGCCGTGTGCTGGGCACTGGGGACCCACCCCAAGCTCAGAATCGAAGGACCTCGTGTCCTCCTCTCCAGCATGGCTGTGAGGGGCACAGCAGACTGTCCCTCCCGGGCTGGCACCGTGTCTTGTGGCCAGGATTGATTGGTTGAGGTCCTCCCCGGAGACTCCGTGATCCCGTTAGTCCATCGTCCCTCTCAACTTACCGAGGAGGGAACTGCGGTTCACAGAGGTTATTTGACAGGCCTCGAATCACGGAGGGAGATTCTGTGCTAGGGGATATCCCCATACCCTGCTGCATCCAGCTCTGCTCTGTCGGGGTCGTCATTCCTGGTGGCCATCTGTTACGGCTCTGCCCTTAGCTCAGTCACGGAGCCATTCGGCTGCCTGTGCAGACTGTGACGCAGACCCTGACAAGCTGTCCAGGTGCCTTGAGCGACATAGCTGGCCTGCCTGTGGCCCTTCTCCATGGATGGCTGTCCCAGGGTTCTGGCTATGTGAGGCTCTCATGAGACAGTCATTGTGAGAGATCCAAGACAGGTCACCTGCCAGGTATTGTTACCCTCAAGGTCCTGGGGTCTGGGTTCCCCTGCTCCCCAATCCCTGCTGACATCCTTGAAGTCTGATGAGATGTGCTAAGCCCCGGGGACCCAGCCCCACTCATAGGGTTCCTCTCTGTCTTTCCCAGGGAAGCGAGGTGCCAGGACTTACCTTCGCTGATGGCGAGCTCCTCCCCAGGGGCCCCGGCTTCTTCCCCGAGGACGAGGAGGAGGCTATGACACTGGCCCCCGCTGAAGGCCCCCCAGAGTCAGACACGGACAGCCCGATGGAGAGCACCCAGAGCCTGGAGGGATCGCTTGCCGAAGAGAAGGATGGAGGGCTCGGGGGCCTGTTCCTGCCAGAAGACAAGTGAGTTAAAACTAGTCTGGAGCGCCACATATCAGAAAGTGATGGTCATGGCCACCCCAGAGATTTGGAGAGGGTGGGAGAGGGGGTGTCAGTTTGACCATATGAAATTGTCAATTTTTAATCATTTTTTTGACCTTAAAAATATAATTTCCTATACATTTTCTCAGTGCAGGGCTTCTCAGACTCCAGGGCCTCTGGGAGTCCAGCTGTTCTCAGTGGGAGCAGTCTGTGAGTGATACTATGACCAGCCACCAAGGACAGCTGGTCAGGGACCACAGACCTGTTGACCCTCTGGCTCACCATTTTGCCACTTGGTCATTCACATTGTGTTTTGGGGACCCATCACCAAGAGGCACCCAGCAGGGCTGGCTTGTAGTAAAATGTGTAGGAGAAAGAGCTGAGGGGTATGATGAATTCTACCCAAGGCTCTAAGGAACTGAGGACAAATAAGTAAGTTTAAAAACGAAACAAAACACAGGGTGGAGGTACCAGGAGGGTCCTCTCTTGTGCCCTATCATCAACACTCTGATTTTCAGATAGAGACTGGGAACCCTCAAGGGCACAGTTTGAGAATTACTGCCTTAACTGGTTCCCTGCTTCTTGCCACCTGGCCCGGTGGCCCAGCTGGGAGTGTGGAGGCTTAGTAGTTCAGAAAAACCATCATTTATGAGTGACACCATGCAGACATGACCTCACGACAACTAAAGGGAAGATCTGTTTTGGCAGGTGATGAGCTATGCTTCCTTCTCAGGCTGCAGGCCGGGTCAGCCAGCCCCTGATACGGTCACAGGTCATACCGCAGGGGCCCCCGAGAGAGGCCTAGGCTCTCTGACCCACATTCTTTGTAGAGAGGCTTTTCTGGACTAGAAGTCCCCTCTGTAAATCAGGAGAAGCGCCTCCTCACCTGGCAGCTCGCTGTTATTTATTTTAAGACTTAATTTCTTGTTAGAGTCCCAGCCAATTAAACAGAATGTGAGAAAGGTAGAAAAGTGGGGAGGATGGAGGGGAATAACCAACGTACTGTAATCCCACCACCCAGACCCCAGCCCTGCCACCACGGAAATATTTTCATGCCCTACTTTTCTTATCCTGTAGACCCCTTTTACTTTCTATAACTTAAGTTTTCACATGTAACTTTTAATTCGTACTAATTTTCCCATAGGATTGCTAGTATTTTTTTTACAGACCTTTCAACATTTCGATAATCCATAATTTGATCATTTTATTTCCTAATCCATGTTATAATTTTGCAACTGTAATTTGATCACTCAATTTGCTAGTATTAGCAATGTAGAATATATAATCTTATATACATAAGTTATTATGATTTATGGTGAGTTAATGCAGGGAAACCATTAGGTGCTAAGCGGTGCTTTGCTGCTCTAGAGAATCATTGGTTTGGATATCTCTCGTGTAGGAACCGTTTCTGTGGCAAAAGGTTTCCCTTAGGATGAGGTCCCCAAAGTGTACTCACCAGGTCAGGAAGCACAAACTCAACTAGGCTTCTGATCTCTGGCACCGACTGACCTCCAGGAAGGCTGGCTGGTCTCGCCAGTACAAGCTGTGAACGAGGCTGCATTAACGGCCGCCTTCTCTCCTCCTCTGACACCCAGGTCCCTGGGCCACGCTCCATCCATGACCACGTCAGACCTCTCCACACACTCCACCACCTCGCTTATCAGCAACGAGGAGCAGTTTGAAGACTATGGGGAGGGGGACGATGTGGACTGTGCCCCCAGCAGCCCCTGCCCCGATGACGAGACCAGGACCAATGTCTACTCAGACCTGGGATCTTCAGTGTCTTCCAGGTGGCCCCGTGGTCTTGAATGGCATTTGGGGTACAAGGAAAAGTGGTGGAACCAACCGAAGCTCATCCTGGGGTGGGGGTTCAGAGGGCGGAGTCCTCAGCTACATGGGTTCTGCTCCAGGGGTTTGGGGGCGCTGCCTCGGCACTCTGGTCGGGGTCTAAAATTTTTTATCTCTCCTCCTATCTTGAGGAAGAATCAGAATTAACCCACGTGGGGGGCTGCAGACTCTGGGGTCTTCATTGTCTTGCTCCCTAGCACCTTGGTGTTGAAGGGTCCTTCCAGGTGACCTACAGACCTAGTCATGACTTACTCTGCCATTAGTTTTCAGCTGCTGTATCTGTGAAATGGGTACTGTTCATTGGCTTATTCTCTGAGGGTTTTGAGGGAGGGAAGATCTGTTGCTGTGTTTCTACTTCATCTGCCCCTAAATGCACGTACAAAAGGTTCACGTGTATTGCAGAATCTTGTAAAACAAGCTCAGCAGGATGGAGTAGGGCACCAGACTGGAGAGCAGGAGGTGATTTCTTTCTCTCTCCTCAATCAGTGCGGGGCAGACCCCAAGGAAAATGCGGCACACCTACAACAGTGAATTGCTGGATGTTTACTGCTCTCAGTGTTGCAAGAAAATCAACCTGCTGAATGACTTGGAAGCCCGGCTGAAAAACCTGAAGGCCAACAGGTGAGTCCCCAGGACCCAGCAGAGGGATGGGAGACCAGGGCTAGGTGGGGCAGGGGGTACCCAGAAGAGGAAGCTGCAGGCGAGGTGGCCCCACTCTGTCGTGGCAAGTGAGAGCACTGTCAGAGTGGGATTGATCCCGGGGAGCTTGCATTTTTCTGCATTGGGAAAATCAAGGTGCTTCTACTCAGGGCCAAGCTGATTACTTGGGGCTTCTACTCAGGGCCCACCTGCAGTGGGTGGGACAAAGCTCCATGGTGTACTCAGGTCTCTTGCAGCCACAGCAGAGTAAGGAGTGTACTGGAGCCCCCTCTGTTCAATGACTGTCCTCTCTCTCTCTCTCTCTCTCTCTCTCTCTCTAGCCCTAACCGGAAGATCTCTAGCACAGCCTTCGGACGGTAAGGCACCCCCTTGGGGGAATGAAGAATCCCACAAGTGCAGGCAGAGCAGCCAGATGAGGTCTACTTCTGAAAAAGAAGTGCCAGGAGCAGTTGGCCTCGCCCAAGCCCCTGGCTGTTTCAGCTTCAGGCAGGCACACCTGGGACACCCAGGGAGACACAGCCCATCTCATGGCTGTGGGGTGGCTCCCTGCTCTCTGGGACTAGCAGCTGTACCAGTGCCTCCCGGGGTTCCTGCTGACTGAGGTTGGGCACGAGGGTGCCCCATTAGAGCTGGTCACTTGGCTCCAGGTTATATCCTGCACAGCTCACTTCCAAGGATCCCACCCTGGATCTCAGGATCCAGCTTCTCCTGTAGGCTGGCCTAGGTCTATGCCCTGGGCCCTGGGAGCTGCTGGCAAGTGCCCAGGCCCTGGCTCAGGAGCAGAACTGGGACAGGACAGCCCGTTGGCAGACACATGGCTGCTGCCTGGCAGGGAGCAGGAAGTGGGAGCCTCTGGAGAATGGTAGCTGGGTTTTGCCTCTAGCAAGAGTTCCCTCGGCCAATGTTGGCCTGTTTGTAGACCCACCCAGCCGGCTGCCCTGCTGAGTCTGGGTGGGCCTCCTTCTCTCTGCCCCTTCCCAGGGTCCCCAGAGATGCAGGAGGAGCTGGTTTGCTGGAGGGGATTGAGTCTTGCTGGGAGGCCTCGAGAGGACCCTCTGCCAGCACTGTGGGGCCAGTCTGTCTTCACTGGGCAGGTTTACAGCTGGAGGGAGGTGGTCGGGGGGTTCATGTGCCCGCTCTGGTCACTGGGTAGTTACTGGCTAGAACACTGGCATGAAGAGGGGTACTGAGCAGCGAGGCAGAGCCGTGATGGATTTGCCATATCTGCCTGGAGGGGTATAGCAGCCCATCTACCATCCTGAACCAGATGATCTCTTAAGTTCAGAGGTCAGGCAACTCTCCTCCCCTGACTGGGTGAGGACAGCCTCCATGGCTGGGTTCCTAGTCCCCTGTCAGTGCATAGCCTGCTCTGGATCCCAATTCCCAGAGGCCGGCCTCTATAGCCCTCCACCCCCCTCAACCCCTTTCAGGCAGCTCATGCATAGCAGCAACTTCAGTAGCAGCGATGGTAGCACCGAGGACCTGTTCCGAGACAGCATTGACTCTTGTGACAATGACATCACCGAGAAGGTGGGTCCTGGCTGGGCAGAGGTGGGGCTTGATGAGTGCATGCCCCTGGGGGTGGTGGGGAGTGTTCCAGCAGCTGTCTGGGGACCTGGGAGACGGAGACCGTCTTTGTCCCAGGAAGTGGGGATGGGTGGCCCTTATAATGTGAGCACACACACCCCTGCCCTTACCACCCTTCATGCACAGACACTTGGAGGGCCTGGCCGTCCGTTCCACAGTTTCTGCTTCTCTGTCCTGTGAGCTCAGAGGCCCCTTGACCCCCACCCCCACCTCTGCCTCCTGCTTGCAGGTGAGCTTCCTGGAAAAAAAGGTGACTGAACTAGAGAATGACAGCCTGACCAACGGAGACCTGAAAAGCAAACTGAAGCAGGAGAACACGCAGCTGGTGCACAGGTTGGGGCTGGGGGGGCTGGCTCGGCGGGGGTGGGGTGGAAGTTGGGGGAGAGCCTGGCTGTGACTGGGGAACAGATGGCAGTCTCTGTTGTAAGGGCCCCTGAGAAAAGCAGGGCGTGGTCACCTACACGTCTTGCCCCTCCTCTCTAGATGCTGGGATGCATCAGCCCCTTGCTACATGGCCCTGCCCATGCAGGATGGCAGGGGGAACTGGTCTCTGGGAACTCAGAAATGGGTTGGAGCTTGACCTTGACCTCCAGGTCTGCAGCACCAGGGCAAGCCTAAAGGCAGGAGTCCCCTATTTCTCTGACTGACAATGATGATAGTCTGACCCCCCTTCTGGGGACAAGCTCTGTAGAGGGAGAGGCTGATGTGAGTCAGGGATTTGCACCTCTGCTAGTGAAAGGGTCCAGGCATTGCTGCCCCTCATTCTGACAGAGGCCCACTGACCACGACTGTGGTGAGGTAGTGTATGTAGAGTGTAGAGGTCCTCACGGGTTGGCATGAAACTCAGTAAACTGATCCCCACCCAGGGTCTGGTCCTCAACGTTATAGGGCCCAAGGATGGGTTCTGTTATGCACCCTAGAAAGTCAGCCTCCTGGAGGGACTATTACCTTGAAATGTGCCCTAGACTGATATGCCAGCTAGGCTGCTAGAAGGACCTGGCCCTTTCCTGGGTCTGGCACACTCTGGGTCACTATCCAAGGACTTGCCTGTTTCTGGAATCAAGGCTCCCATAGCTGAATTACTGGTCAGAGGGGTGGTGGCCAGGCAGGAGAGCAAAAGGAGAAGCCGAGGCCTGAGGACTGCTTCATGCAGCCATGGCAGGGCTTGCCATCCTTCCCTGTGCCTGGCCTGGGAATGCCACCTTCTCGGTGGAGCCCTGCTCCCCTCTGGACCAACCGCCAGGTCCTCCTGGCATGCTTGCCTGGTCCACCTCTCCTTCCATGCTGGGGTGTCCCTAATTCATCTGTTGGTGAAGCTGCTGACCTACAGGCCTGGCGAACATGCTGCCACTTCCCACAGCCCGGCTATTGCTGAGCCAGGGTCTCAGGGCTGAGGGGTCCCGTAGTTGCAGCCAGGGATAGGGCAGGAAGACACCACCCATGAGAGCTGGCCCTGGACTGGCGTGCGCACCCCTCTCCTCAGGGTGCATGAGCTGGAGGAGATGGTGAAAGATCAGGAGACCATGGCTGAGCAGGCCCTGGAGGAGGAGGCACGACGACACCGTGAAGCCTATAGCAAGCTGGAGAGAGAGAAGAGCACGGAGATCGAGCTGCTCAACACCAGGTGGGCCCCTGCCAGGGACGGCCTCCCCGCAGAGCCCTCTGCCCGCGGCTGCACCCTCCACTCCTGGTCCAGGCCTATGGGACAGGCACGGTCCCCATTGTATAGATGGAATGCTGAGCCCGGAGGAAAGCCCTCCGTTCTAACAGTTCTCCTCTTGATCCCTGAGCAGCTGAACACGTTTGCCAGGAAGTATATAACAGAATCATCGTAGTAGCATTGCTCATACTAGGTACACCTGGAAATAACACTCCTGTCTATCAACCAGAGAACAGGTGGAAGAACAGTGGGTCTAATGTCCAGGCTCGGGGCTCCCCCTGCTGTCAGATTCTCCCCAACCCTGAACACTTGGGTGTGTGGACCCTGGGTCCTCGGGACCAAGGTCAATGGAAAAGCAGGGCCTGGTTTCCTTTGGGCTTTTGGGCTGCAGGGATAGCTGTTGGAAGCTGAGGCTGGCAGAGAGAGGAGTATTGGCTTGGGAATCTGGGTTGGTCACCCTTCAGCTCCATGACTTTGGACCTACCGTGTCATTTCCTGGGCCCTACTTTCCCCATCTGTCATCCCTCCCTTCCTGCCCCATTGAGTGACTGTGAGGGCAGGTGAGATGCTGCATATCAGAGTAGTACACACACGTAAAGACCATGAAAAAGTCCCAGGACTGCCCTCACTACAGGCCAGGAAGGCCACCCACAAGCTACCTCTCCCTGGCAGAGAGGACGGCTACCCCTGTGCTCCTGGGGAGCCCAGAGGGCAGTGGAGGTCAGGAGGCCATCGCTCCAGGAAGAAAGTGTTAAGTGCAAAGGAGAGGGAATGTTCTGTAGGAGTCAGTGGAGAAATGACCCTACACTATTCTGGTGCCACTGACAGCCCAGCTCCCCTGCCGTCCCCTCGGGTCACTTAAGGCGACCTGGGTACCTGGGCTGTGTCTCCTCATGGAATCCGTTAGGACAGCATCCTGTGAACACTAACACAGAGGATTATGACCACCAGAACCAGTCCCCGTGGGTGTCAGAGGTGGCTGCCGGGAGAGCCAAGCAAAGAGCCTGGGGGGAGATGCCAGGGAGAGAAAGCAAATATTGTCATTGGTTTACCAGTGTGAGTTCTAATAGGAGGGCCCAGCCACAGGAGCCACAGGAAGACTCTATTTAGCAGGAAAACCTCCCCTCTGTTGTTTGAGGCTCTAAGGATACGTGCAAAAAGAATCCCATGTTCTTATTCACAAATGAATGTTTCCTTTTATCAAAAACATAAGGATGGTGATTCATTGTTTTTACCATTTTGCCTCGGATGACAGGAAGCTCAAAGCTGTGTTACCATCTGGAACAACTATTCATATTCTCTTGGTCTCTCGCTCTCTGTTGCTTTCTGGCATCTTTCCTCCTCCAGGCAGCAGAGGATCGCTGCAGATTGTCTGTCTATTGTAAGATCACCTCCATTGCTGACATTTTTGTCTTTCTCCTTCCCCCGCAGAGTGCAGCAGCTAGAGGAGGAAAATGTGGAGCTCAGAACAACAGTGACCCGGCTCAAGGCACAGACAGAGAAGCTGGATGAGGTGAGAGCAGGTCGCGGCATCTCTCAGACTTGGATCTGGAGCTGAATCCACAGAGAGGCAGTGTTGTCCACAGAGACCCTTAGTTGCTAGTTTCTGGAATTCTAATATTATTGCCCTAGGGGCGCCTTGGTGGCTCAGTAGGTTAAGCATCTGCCTTTAGCTCAGGTCATGATCTTGGGGTCCTGGGATCGAGTCCTGCATCCAGCTCCTTGCTCAGCAGGCAGTCTGCTTCTCCCTCTGCTCCTACAAGTTTTTTTCTCTCTCTCAAATAAATAAATGAAATCATTTAAAAATTGCCTTAAGAACAAAAAGCAATAAAATATGAATAGTAATTTGTCTTCCTAGATTTCTGATTTTCCAAATTTTTCTTATTGTGAATATATTTTCTTATATAATGGAGGAAAACAATAATAAACCAAAGAGAAGGAGGTTAGCTTTCGTTTGGCTGCACCTGATTCAGGTTTCATCTGGCACCGCTGGAGGACTTCAGAGGCCTCACATCTTTTAGCCGTTATTCCCTAGAATCACAAGGGACCTGGCAGCTTCCTTAAGCAGTGACTCAGAGGGCCCCGTCCAGGGGGCTGGCTGGATTCCCAGCCCCACACCGGTCCCGGGGCAGGGTGAGCCTCTCTGGGAGCTCTCCTCCCTGACTCGGTGCCCCCGGTGCCCCCGCCTCCAGGAGCGGCAGCGCATGTCCGACCGGCTGGAGGACACGAGCCTGCGGCTCAAGGATGAGACGGATCTGTACAAGCGCGTGATGGACAAGCTGCGGCAGAACCGCCTTGAGTTCCAGAAGGAGCGGGAGGCGACGCAGGAGGTGGGTCCCCGGGCTGGGCGGTCGGGGGTGGGGGCACCAGGGCTTCATCCCACAGCCCTGCTCCCCCAGCCGTCCCCCAGCCCGCCTCTCTCCCATGCAGCTCATCGAGGACCTGCGGAAGGAGCTGGAGCACCTGCAAATGTTCAAGCTGGACTGCGAGCGGCCGGGCAGGGGTCGCAGCTCGTCCTCTGGCCTGGGCGAGTTCAATACCAGGGCCCGCGAGGTGGAGCTGGAGCATGAGGTCAAGCGGCTCAAGCAGGTAGGCCTCGGAGCCTCGGGCCCCGCAGGACGGGTCTCTGAGGGGCCGGGGGCTGGAGCACCGCCCTCCCACACGCAGTCCCGTCTGCTCCCGTCTGCTCCCATCTGCTCCCGTCTGCTCCCGTCTGCTCCCCTTGACCGGCCTGACCATCGGGGCTGCTCGGCCCTACCTCCCTGCTTGGCAAGGTGGCCTGCCTGCCTCTAGGCCTCCAGGCCGTGTCTGCTGCGAGCCCCAGGGGCTCTCCTTGGAGGCCATGAGAAGAAATAGACACCACTCTGCTGTCCTAGGTGATGGGCTGGCGAATGAGACCCCACCCTGCCCAGCTGCACAGCGCTGTCTCGCTGTGTTGGGTTCTCCCAGAAGCAGATCCCGAGCCCAAGGTTCCATTTCAGATGGTTCCCAGGAGCACTTCCATGACTGGGGAGCAGGATCAGGAGGGGCAGAGACCAAGCGGGGCAGTGATGGCAAGTGGAGCCCCCACTCAGCCTAGCCTGACCCCGGGGGGGCAGGAAACTGCTGTATAGATTATACCCCCGAGCTGGCTTCACCAGCATCCCACAGCAGTCCTAAAACCCCGGCTCTTTCACATTCATGACAGGGCACCCAAAGTCCAAGGTTTGAGCAATTAGGAGACTTTGGGCAAAAGCTAGCCCATGGTGCTGGCACATGGGGTCTGGGCAGGGCACTGTGGGGCCACCCATACTCGGGGGCAAAACTGTCCCTGGAAAGAGTTCTCCCAGAGCAGGATCCTGAACCTAGGTACAGGAGGAGCCCAGAGCCAGCCTGCCAGCCCAGGGACCCCAGAGCATCACTTGTATGGAGCACTGGTGTTGGAAAAGGAGCCACCCAGTGGGTAGGGTCCCCACATGGGACTTCAGGAGCTCCTCTGCTGGCTCACCCACCCTCAAGGAGGAAGGGATGGCCAGGAGCCCTGCCCCTTCTGGAAAGTTAGTGCTCCTGAGTGGGCCTGTAACTCCTCCTCAGGTCCCCAGGACCTCCCGAGACCGAGGCCTTCCCCCTGAGCCTGGTAGAGGCCACATCATTTCTGGGTATCTTGAGCTAGCCAAGACTCACGCCTGAGGGGAGGGTCCTGGTTGGAGTCAGGAGACTGTGAATGCCAAGAAGTGGGTTCTGGTGGGTTCTGGACACTTCTTGGGGCTGACACTGCTTTTGTCCTGTTCCACAGGAGAATCATAAGCTGCGGGATCAGAATGATGACTTGAATGGACAGATCTTGAGCCTCAGCCTCTATGAAGCAAAGAACCTCTTTGCTACCCAGACCAAAGCCCAGTCTCTGGCTGCAGAAATAGACACAGCCTCTCGCGATGAGGTAACGTGCCCACCCGTTCTTGCTCTGGAGCTTGGCCCTTCCTCTGTGAGCCACTTCCTATCCCCATGTGCTGTGATGAGAAGCCCCAGGCTGCCCCAAGTGGAAAAAGCAGACCAGAGCCTGGTTCCTGAGAGTCCCCATCTGTAGCTCCCTGCAGCATGCTGAGCTGTGAGGGAACCTGGCTCTAGGTGGAGTTACATCAGCTCTGATTCCTTGCCTGTGCAGGGAGAAGCATGGGTTTGGGAACAGTGAAGTCTGAGTCTTAGCTCTGCCAGAAACATACCAAACGGCCAGTTGACCAATACGTTTCCATCAACCTCTCCTAGTATAGGAGAGGCTAGAACTCACCTTTCTCCAGCCCACAGGGGGAAAGGCACTAGCATTCTTGAGCACCTGCTTGTAGTATATCTTCTGACACCTCAAAGGCTTTCTGGACACTTCCATGTCACAGATTGGGAAACTAGGACACAGGTCACCCAGCCTGTGGAGAGAGGACCCAGGTCTCCAGAACCAAAGTCCATTCCTTCTTCCCCACCAGGGTGTGGTTATAAAAGATCAGGCCTCCAAAATACCCTGGTTACATTTTAACATGAATCCTAAGAAGTCCCCGAACCCCTTAGTCTGGGCTTGGGATGCAGAGCTAAGAGCTAATCCCTAGTCTCAAAGGGATCAAGCCTGGGGCCAGAGCCAGCTTTTTAGGGACATCCTAAAGGACACGTCAGGATGGACCTGTGCTGGGGGAGTGGCAGGGAGGGGTTAGGAAGGGGCCATTTCAGGTAGAAGAAACAGCTAGAGGTGGCCTGGAGTCCCAGCTTAAGGCCCTGGGACTTTGGATGTCATTTTTTTTTTTAAGATTTTATCTATCTATCTATCTATCTATCTATCTATCTATCTATCTATTTATTTATTTATGAGAGCCAGAGAGCCAGAGACACAGGCAGAGGGAGAAGCAGGCTCCCTGCAGGGAGCCCGATGCAGGACTCCATCCCAGGACCTGGGGATTATGGCCTGAGCCAAAGGCAGACACTCAACCACTGAGCCACCCAGGTGTCCCTGGAAGTCGTTCTTGACTGTAGATGTCTTTGGCCAGTGTTCTCAGCCTGTACCAAGTAATTGCTCACGCTTGGGTCACTCCACAGACCAATTCTGATCCCTGGGGGTGGGGCGTGGGCATCTGCAGAGGCCACACCTTTGGTGTGTATTCTTACTGCTTTTGCTTGTTTCTGGCCCCTGAGTGCTGAGGCTGGCCTTGGGGCTGCCTTGCCCAGAGTCTCCTTAGCCCCTCTGTCGTGGGGTACTGGGTCGCTGCTGAGTCTCTGACCTGCCTCTCCTGTTCCCTCCAGCTCATGGAAGCCCTAAAGGAACAGGAGGAGATCAACTTCCGGCTGAGGCAGTACATGGACAAGATTATCCTGGCCATCCTGGACCACAACCCCTCCATCCTTGAGATCAAACACTGAGATAAGGGCTGGCTGCGGCACGGCCTCAGGGACCCTCAGACCCCCAGACCTGCCTGAGGATGCGGCCCCAGCCGGGCCTCACACACACACCGGAAATGTATCTCTGGCCACCCTGTCCTGTGTGCCGGTGTGTATGCGGGGAAGCCGTGCACACAGCAAGGGCTGAACGTGGGGCCGTGGCCATGGAGGACCTCTGTGCGGTCGCTATCCGTGCATTCTGTGGTCCCTGCGCAAGGACAGACAGTACTGGTGGTGGGAAGGACAGGGTCTGCTATCAGGAGCTGCTGTGATCACGAGAACTGGAAGATTGTGTTTCAGATACTGGATAAAAATGATTCTACCTCTGGGGATAAGGATTAAATCACACGCTAGTGAGACAGGCTCTTTCACCCCACCGCTGTTCCCTCTGGGAGTGGGAGCAGATTGATGATTTTTTCTAGGAGCTGGAATGCCCAACAGCTGCATCCTCCCCAACCTCTTCGGCCACCTCTGAAGCCTAGGTGCTCAGGCTCTGAAAGGAGGAAGGGGCCCTCCCAGAGCCCCTCCCAGGCTGGCAGCCCCCCGTGATGCTTGTGCTCTGTGTGTCCAAAGGACTCGGGCCTACAGAGGAGCTGGCGTGGGGCGACCTTCGTTCTAAGGGTTCTTGGCATTTTGAGAGTTCCCCATACACTTCCCCATCCCTACTTCACCTACCTCTTTC
Source organism: Canis aureus (assembly GCF_053574225.1). Classification (NCBI taxonomy): domain Eukaryota; kingdom Metazoa; phylum Chordata; class Mammalia; order Carnivora; family Canidae; genus Canis; species Canis aureus. Next base: position 19,816,870 of record NC_135626.1, read on the forward strand.
TGTTTGATTTTTAAGACCGTGAAAAATAAGCAGCACTTCACTTGGGTGTACAATGAAGGGATTAAAAGGAAGGAGACAGGCTGGGGGCCAAGGGTGTCTCAAGCACGTATTGGCATTGGGCATCCAAAGACTTGCTTTTCAGGGAGGAGCGTGCTCCCATCCCTGTTCCGTCTCCTTCCCTCTGGCTGCATTTTCCCAGGAGCCCGCAGGTACTGGTGGGCTGGGAGTGGGCCCTGCTTTCCAACTCCCATTCTCCACGTGGCCTGGGGACAGCAGGCCTCAGCCTAGGATTTTTGGATTCTGAGCTCTGGGCTTGGCTCAGCTGGATAGCAAGGTCCCCGCGTTCCAGCACCGTTCAAAAACACTCTTGCATTCCGATCTCTGCCAGGAGAGGGGTGCTGGCGAGAGACACAGTTGGGGTCAGACATTTTAGGGAAACCTTAGTCTTCCATCCTCCTGACATGTGCTGGAAAGGCACACTCTGGATTTTTAATGTGATCTTTTGTTCTAGGCAGCTGGGAGTAGATATGGTACTTTGAGTTTTACTTTGAGTTTGTCTCAGTTGTATATGGCTTGTCATTCATTTCTTTAGTCCAAACATGTATGAACTACGTGTAGATAAATATGAATGGTCTTATATCTCCCCCCCACCCCCGCTGCAGTTTCGTGTTGTCTTCAGCAACTCTAGTGTAAAAAGGAAGGTTTAGGCATGTTGGGGAGGGGCATGGAAGGGTGTGCACAGAGAAGAGAGGACAGGAGAGGGTGAGAAGGGGCTTGGGGTCTTGGGTATGTATGTACCCTGTTCACAAAGGTAGGGATTGGCCAGGACCGATCTTCATTCCATTCCACTCAACCTCTGCTTTTGTTGGCTTGTGTGATTTCTGCTTAAGCATATGTTTGGGATTTGTTCCATGCTACAGATAATGGGGCTGCCTTGGTCTGATCCAGGACTTTGGGGCCACCTACCCCAGGAAGACTAGGGCAAGGGATCAGTCTTCTAAGAGTCTCTCAAGCCCCTAGGATGCTGGTCCCCTTGGGCTCTTCCAGGGGTCTGAGGAGCAGCAGTAGAAAGAAGGCCAAGAGGAGTGGATTTCTTGAGAATATGCTAATAGTAGAGAATGGTACCGAATTGAAGGGAAAGAAGGACCTATCATGACTTGGCTTTGGTCTGGATTTTACTTTGGAAGGAGTCCTACAGAGGCCAGCCAGATCAAGGTCCTCAAGGTCCATGGGGGACTCGCCCCAGGGGTGAACATTTTATACATAAAACTTTATACGTCCTTTAGCTGCACTGGTATGGAATTCCAGAGAAGGTCCCAGAGGCCTGGGTTGCACAGTCCCTATGTGGGAGGGAGTTTCTGCTTTGTTGCGGAAAAGGTGGGCTGACAATGTTTTGCTGCCTCCTTCCTGAAGGGGGCACCACAGGACCAGCCTCCCCGAGGAAGCCGGCATCTGAACCGCCCCAAGGGGACCTGGTGCTGTGCATGGGATCTCTGGAAGACCCCCGACTTTAAAATGAGGCCTGGGTTACATGGACTTTGTCTCAAGTTAAATCCAACTTTCTGGAGCCAAAATCATCTTCTAAAACCTAGGCTAACTGGCTTTTAAAGTGTCTTTAGCTGCCCTTCCATGCAGGAAAGCAAGCCCCAACGGAGGCACATGGCCCCAGGGCCCCAGCCCCATGGCCCCAGCGCCCCAGCCCCATGGCCCCAGCAGGGGTTCCAGAGCGCCCTAACTGGGGGCAGGTGGGGCCGACCCCCCCCCCCCAGTGCTTCCCCCTCCTCTGCATGTTGTCCACGTGAAAGTTCTGCACTTGCCCCTCGGCCCGGGAGCCGCTGGGTTGGACACACGACGCCCAGCTCCCTGTGCATTCCGGCAAACGGAAGCTAACTCCCAGTAGAAGTTACGTTCCACGCTCAAAATGGGGAGATTTTAAAATTCTGCCACCTGGGCCAAATCCCCAGAGGTTCTGATGCCAGGGGTGTGGGGGCGCGGCCCAGGTATTTGGAAAGGTTAAAGAGCTCCCCAGGTGATTATAATTTAACTGGGTGCCTGGGTAGGGGGGATGCGCTTTGTGTTTTGTTTTTGCTGAACCTGGCAACTCTACCAAGTAGGGATTCGTAGTGACTCTTCCGAGGTTTAGGGGGGTTTCGGGGGCACAGGAAGGGGGGTTCTGCAACAGACCCAATGTCTTACACAGCACTTGGCCATCCTTACATCCAACTGGAAGGCAGAGAAAATTTGCAGAATCAGTGAGTGAGCTTTGGTCAAGTCAGACAAATTATTTTTTGAGTTTTTCCCTTGTCAGAGGGAGATTGCTTTATTTTGACTTTATTTCTGACTTACTGCAAACCTCTTACAGAGCCCAAGAACCTCCCAAAGCACTTGGACCTGAAACAGTGGTTTTCAGCTTGGGCTGTGCATCGGGATAACCTGGGGAGGCTTGGGAACTGTGCTGACTGGGCCGAACCGCTGGCTGCCCGGCCCCAAGATTCCAATTTAATCAATGTGGGGGTAGCCCAGGCATCCAGATGTTCAGAGAGCTCCCCGGGTCATGCTGATGTGTAGCCCAAGGTTGAGACTGGAAGGTTGCTAGTCAGGGGTAGAGGAAATGGGTGGAACTGCCTGTCTGATTTGTAACCGAGGTTCTACCTTAACGGTGGGGTGTCAGTGGCTTTGAAGGGTAGTGAGAAGTGGGTGGATCCCTCACCCCGGATGGGAGGCCAGGTGCCTTCAGGAACTGGTGTATCCAGTTGTTCTCACCAGCCTGGGGGTTAGCCAACCTAAGTGGGCCTATACTGGAGCCGGAGTAGAACAGAGTCAAGGGTCAGGGAGGGGTTGTCCCCCTGAAAGCAGCCCCAGAAACATTTACTTGCACGGCTGAGCAGGAGGGGACACTGGCTTTTTGGGTTTTGTCTCTGACTGGTTTTCAGGCTGGGTGGATGAGTATCACCCCCCGCTCCTCCACTGTTAGTAGCCAAACCAGCATCCCCCTCCGTGTCCTGGAGGCTCCGGGCACTACTCTGCTGGCAAGTCTGGTTCCTGCCCCAGTCGGGTCCTGGTGGTCAGGAGGGCACAGTGTAGGTGTTTTTGTTTCAATGAGGAACTTAATAACCAGCAGGGGCCAGTGGGGCCTGGCGGCTCAGGAAGAAATTAAGCTCACTTTTTGTGCTCTTGGGTATGTGTGTTCAATGCATTAGCAGATTTAAACCCAAAAGCAGGGTAAGTTTCCTCAGCAGTTTCCATGCTGAGGAAAGGACTGTTCGGCTGGCAGATCCATAGCGACTCTTTTAAAAAGAGCTAAAGAGGGTTTTAGGTTGAGTGTCGGCATCCTCACTGGTGTTCCCCCTTTGGGACTAGGGCAGCCCTGTTAGGGTGATGCTTCAGGCTGATGGAGACAGATCGGCCTGCTGAGGGACCACGTACCCCCAGATGACAAGCAATTTCCTTCCCCCTGCTGACCTTAGGGACCTTCTGGGCCTGCCCTACCCACACAGCAGAACAGCTCTAAGGCCCTTCTGCCACTCTCTGCTGCCTACATGAGAAAATCAGCTGTCCTCTGGAAAGGTTTCTAAAAGTATAGACCCTGGTGAAGTGTGATGCTATAGGATGTCGGTACCCCTGTCTCATAGGCTCCTTCTCTGTCTCTGTGGCTGTAAGGGAGTGCTGTCTGCCCCGAGCAGGAGGGTGGCTGAGAATGGGATCCCAGGGCCACCCTGTGCAGGATGTGAGTGCTGTTGCCTGGGGTGGGGACTGGGCTTCCTGCCGGGCCCCTGGGTGGGGGTTGGGGGGACTGCACCTCCTGCCAGGCCCCTCTGCTTTGCTGTGCTGCACAGGCCGTGTTTTGTCCGCATGGTTTGGGGTCATTGTCCTTGTGCCTTTTTTCTTCCCTGTCTCCACTGTACAGGATTCTCCACGCCCCCCACTGCCCCTTTTCTATATCCTCTCGTTCACCCCGGTCCTCTTGGAGCCCCGTGAGTGTGTACATAGCGTCCCACTTGGTGTCCGCGTGCATCTAGCATGCCCTCCTCCACGCCGGGTGTGCTCCCAGGCCAGGCCTCCCAGCACGTTTATCCACTTGGAGAGGCTCTGCCTCCCGCTCCTCGCTCAGCCTCGCAGACTTGATAACTTTGTACAGAACTCTTTTCATTATGGTCTTAAGCTTGGAGGGCTCGGACCCACTTAGCCCCTCATCTAGCCTGCAGCTAGTTTAGAAGCCTTGCACACCAGAAAAGGGTAACTTTTGTGTCAAGCACCTTCTTCCACACACCTCTAACTGTATTGGGGTCAACATTTCTAGAAAGCAGAGTGCACCTTCCTAACCATGGGCCCCCGGGCCGGCCGTGCGGGGTCTGCAGCAGCGCCCCAGGCCCTAGAGCAGTGCGGCTCCCCGCACCTGGCACAGGGCTGCTTCAGGACCACCGCCATCCGGTGTCTCGAACAGCTTTGGACTCCAGGTGGGAAGAAAGAAGAGGCTGCTTGCTGCTCCCCCGGCCCATCCCATCGTTAACAACTGCCGAGCTCTTCCTCCTCCGCCCAAGGTGCTCAGACCCGAGTGCCATTAACTCCCGGACTGCTGACTGGCCTGCCCTGGGACCGGCGTTGTTGAGGACTCGCCTCGGCTCCCTTTGTCCCAGCTCTTCCTGCTGTCTTGGCTGGATCCCCCGGGGCCCAGATGGGATAAGCTGTGCGTGTGGCCTCCTGGCCAAGGGTTGGTGGTTTGGTTAGATGGCTTTGACTCCGTGGGATTCCACTTGAGTCTTCCCCTAGGAGCCTCCATCTGGAAGCAGGCTTAACTTTGGGGCTGGGGTGAGCCCTCCACCTCCAGGCCCTAGGGGAGGGAGGGAGGGGGGAGGCCCAAAGCTGTGTCCCAGGGCCTCAAGCGCTCTGCCTCCTACCTGCTTCTAGCCAAAAAGGAGCAGGCTCTCAGAGGCAGACTCCTTCAGGAACTCTAATGTACAGACCAAGGTGTAAATAAACAGTTTGCTTTTCTTGCCTGACTTGATGATGAATTTCTGTGGCTGGGGGAGGGAGGGTAGAAGAGATGAGACCTGGTTCCAGGGCTCCTGGGGGACAGACAGTTGTCTCAAGGGCCTGGGTGGCTGGTGCTGTCCTCCAGGTGCAGGGCACAGCAGGGGGTCACCCCACAGACCCTCTTTTTTAGCCGGCTGTCTCTAGGAGAGGAGCTGTGGGTCCCAGAAGCCCCCCTAACACCACCAGGTCACCCACAGGGCTATGACATTCAGAAACTTTGTCTTTGCTCCGATCATGTTCCCTTTCCCAGCAAGGGACCCCCAGGGGGTCTCAGCTTGTTCTGGTCACTGGTATGGGGATCCACTGCCATCTTCCTCCATGTCTGCCACCCTGACTCCCCTGGGTCCCACGCCCAAGTCCTCCCCCTCAAACTTGGTTTCAGATCCATTTGATGGCACAAGTCCTGCAAAGCCCTAGAGCATCAAGGTGACGCCAGGTTGAGTGGCCCAGACCCCCAGATTTCTGCCCTCTCTCTGGGAGTCCAGGTGTGGGGAAGGGATTCACAGCTTCCCCAGGCCCAGCACCTAGAGATGGCCCAGACCCTCAGGACAGGCAGGACCAGGTCCCCCCACCCCCCACCAACTCAGTGATTGGATGTGGCCTTGCCCGGACATCACTTCGATGCTGGGAACTTGCTGTCCTGGATGTCTGTTCCCTCCAGCTTTCTAATGTGCCTTTTTCCTTCCTGACTTGAGTTGCCAGATCATGTGAATGAAAATACAGGATGCGCAATTTAATTCTGACTTTCACGTAATTTTTCAGTGTAAATATGTCCCACGCAAAACTTAAAGATTATTCATTGCCTATCTGAAATTCAAATTTAACTGGGCATCTTGCATTTTATCTGGCAACCCTATTCTCAACCCTTTCCAGGACCCTCCTGCTGCCACAGGCAGGTTTCTCCAGGTCCGGAGCACTTGCCTTGTGCCCAGTTTCAGAAACAGATGTCTTCTTAGTTTGCCACTACTTTTTTTTTGAGCCTGGTTCTGCCTTCCCCACCCAGCCATCCACAAGCAACCACTGGCCTCTCCAGGAGCTGCTAGCCCCCTCGTGGCTTTGTCTTCACACAGCCATCTTCTCTCTGTGTATCTCTGTCCAAATGTCACTGTTATACAGACACCAGACCTTGGATTAGGGTCCACCCTGACCCAGGATGACCTCGTCTTAACTTGCTTATATCTGCAAACATCCTATTTCCTAACAAGGCTACATTCACAGGTACCAGGGCTTAAGACTTCCACATCTTTTAGGGGGACACGATTCAACTCAGTTTGCCATTCTGGAGAGAGGTGGAAGCAAGCACTGCTGTGTGTGTAGGTCTTGCCCTCTGTGCAGGTACATTCCCTGCTCACCTGTCTTGGAGAGCCATTCCTGAGTCTTCGCGGTTTCAGACAACATCGTCCCTACGCCCCCTAGAGGTCACACAGTTCCTGCAAAGGGTTCATTGCCAGATCCCAAACTCACTAGGCCCTTACATTTAGAGCCTTTTATTTCTTTTTTTGTTTATTTTTAAAGATTTTATTTATTCACCAGCGAGAGAGAGAGAGCAAGAGCATGAGCAGGGGGGAGGGGCAGAGGGAAGGGGAGAAGCAGACTCCCGGCTGGGAGCCCAACTGGGGCTCCATCCCAGGACCTAGAGATCATGACCTGAGCTGAAGGCAGACATCCAACCATCTGAGCCACCCAGGAACCCCCAATTAGAGCCTTTTAGAGTGGTCTGGGCCCAGGCCAAAGTCTCCTGAATAGGTAAAAAAAATGCCTGGGTCTGAAATCACTCAACCAACCAATTTAATCTACTGAGCGCCACTGTGTGTGCCAAGGTCTGTGTTAGGCACTGGGGTTGGTACAGAAAAGACAGCAGAGGCTTATGTCCTCCTCAGGGAAGGAGAGCCACAGCTGACTCCAGGTGATGAGCAGCATTGTGGGAAAGCTCTGGGGGGCTGGCGGACTGCAGGAGCGAGGTGCAAGGAAATTGAGGTCAGTTGGGGATCAGGGACAGCTTTCCCGAGGAGGGGTTATTTCAGGGGAACCCTGGAGGACTGGAGGACCTCCAGGGGGAGGCTGCTAGAAAGCACAGCCCTTTCAGGGTACTCTGGCTTGGAGGGGGGACTGGTGAGGTGATGCAAAGCCTGGCGGGCCAAGGGCAGATCTCGTGTTCATCCGTGAAGCAATGGTTTCATCAGCGCCTAATAGATGCATGGTGTAAGGCTAGGTGCGGAGTTTTGACACTGAGCAAAACAGATCAGCTCCTCCCCCTCGTGGCACAGGCTGCCTCTGGAATGTGAGAATGGGAGGTTCTCAATCCTGGCTGTATATTTGAATAACCTGGGGGGGGGGGGGTGTGTGTGAAAACCTCCAGGATATAGGCCCCAGCCCAGCAGTTTGGAATCAGGTGGTAAGGGGCGGGCTGGACACGCGGGTTTTTCCAAAGCCCCTCGGGTGATTCTAGAGTGTAGGCGGGTGTGACCGTCACTGGTGTGTAATCCTCGCAGAGATCATTTGAGGAGTCCACCGAAGCCAGCAGGAGGCGGAGGCCAGGTGAGGGAGGCCGGGAGGACCCAGGGAGGGAACAGCAGGTGAAGAGGCCTAGTGGGTGGAGAGCAGGGCTGGAAGGATCTTAAGCCAGGGAGCGGCGCCGGGCTAGGCCGCAGCCTGAGAGGAGGGGAGAGAAGGCAGCGGGACTCAGGGAGGATCTGCGGCGTTTGTGGCTTGTTTGCTGAGTGGGATGAGGATTTGGAACTGCCAGTGGTCAGGGGTCCTCTGGGCAAGGGAGCCGGGCTTCTCACAGCCTTGCGGGGAGGGTCTACTCCAGCCCGCCTGTCTCCTGGAAACGACTAAGCTATTGGCGAAGGCGGGCAAAGCTACCCCCGCAGGCAGCTCCTGGCTTTCAGGCCCGCGAGGGGGTCCCCTGGGGGAGGGCGGGGGCGGGGGGCCCCGCAGGTGCAGCACCAGCCACTGCCGCCGACCCGGAGACCCGTGGCCGGCAGGGGGCGCTCGCTGCAGGACGAGGCGCGTTCTCCTTGGGTCAGGCCCCTGGCTGTGAGTCCTCGGATTCTCCAGCCCTGGGGAGGCGGGATTTGGCACCATCCCTCCCCTGTCACTGTGCCTAAGGCAGTGCGTGGCCCGCAGGAGGCAACGGCGAGGTAGTTCCTGTTGGCTTCCATGTACGTAGGCCTTACCCTGTGCCGGAGCTTGGTGTGCCCTGGGTCATTTGATCCTCAACCACCGCGGGGTGGGCGGCAGTGTTATCCCCATTTTACAGATGAGGAAACTGAGCCACTACAGGTGACCCAACTCGCTACAAGTCACCCAGGGTTCACACCCAGGCAACTGGTTAGGGGTACAGTCATCCCAAAGCAGGAGTCAGGACTAGCCCGAGGAGGTAGTTGCTCAGAGCAGGGAGGCGTCTCTTCAGGGAGAGGCTTCAGGGACAAAGGAGGACACGTGTGGAGCCCTGGACCCTGAGCCAGCTCTCCGTGAGCGGAGCAGCTCTGAGGAGCACTGTGGGAGGAGTGTGTGGGGGTGGGAAACTTGTATGCCCTAGGATGGTTGTTTCCCTGCAGCTCAGCCTGGCTAGCCAGGCTCTACCTCACAGTAGGCTGAGGGTCACAGTTGCAAGCCCCCCCACCCTGGGGCAAGGTTATGGCCAGGAAGGCCAGAGCCAGCTTCAAACCAGTCCTTCCAAAAGATAACCAAATGGCTGGGCTGGGGCTGTAGGAAGTTCCCCTCACTCTCCTGCCATCCCCAGTTTGGCCCTGGCTTTCACTCCAAGCTCTTTGACATTGGGTTCTGATTTGGGCTCCATTGCATTGATGTGGTCTCTGGGTTTAAAAAAAGGAAAAATGCTAGAGCTCCTGAAAGGCCCAAACTTAGAGGGTGAGGGTGCTGAAGTCTGAGCATGCTTTCTCCAGCCTGTTTGACGGCACTAAGCCCGGGGGAACCTGTGATCCTCAACCCCTGCATTCTAGCCCACCTGGCCCCTCTGCCCCACTTGGCTTTCCCAGTTTATCCAGTCCAGTAGGTCATCCCCAGACCCAGTGCTGGCATCGGTTGATCCCTGGCATTGTCTGGGCCAGACCTCGGTACTCTGGCTTGCAGTTGTGAGTAGGAGCATGTTCTGGGGGGCCAGGGGGGAGGAGTGCTGTGAATGTCAACTCCAGAGGCAGTCAGGGCCAGAAGGAGATGGAGAGAGGATCTAGTCTAACCTGTCCCAGTAGGGAGCTCCCAAGAGGAGTCTGATTTTTGAAGTTGGGCTGGAGACAAAGGACATCCACCTCCTACCCTCTGGCATCCTCTGTCGTATCCAGCCCCAGGACTGAGCACCAATCAGTGTTTATACCCAGAGTCACAGTCAGTGAATGACAGGGGTGGTAAAGTCTCCAAAGATAGCCACCAAGGATTTACTCCCTCCCAGGTGCAGGCCTCTCCCCTGCTGAGGGGTGGAGCTCACTTCCCCTCCTCCTGACTTTGGGCTGGCCCCGTGACTACTTTGATCAATAGGTAGAAAAATGCATCATTTGTGGTGGAAGTGATATCCTGGGACTTCTCAGCTCTGGCCCTAAAAGGCCATGAGGAAACTTCTGTCTTCTTCCTCCCAAGATGCATGCTCCTGGAGGCCCAGCTGCCACACTGAGGAAGCCCAAGCCACCACATGGTAAACGGAGGGCCCAACCCAATAGCCCCAGTGAAGTGCCCATCTCATAAGGGAGGCCATCCCGACACCTTGAGCCAACTACAGACTACGCACAACTGCCTGGCCAACCCCCAGAACCTGAAAAGGATCTTGTTTTAAGCCTCTATGTTTTGAGGTGGATAGCTACACAGCAACAGATGCATGGAACAGCATGTCTTAGGGAGTTTGCTCTCCTGAGACCGCGCTCACAAGATCTGTCTTCCCCCAAAAGGAATCCACCCAAGCATCTTGAGGAATGACTTGGTCCGTAAGTCCTCTGACCTCACCCAGGTAGACATCTGACTCTGCAGGAGCCCCATGGAGAAGCCAGAGAGTCCGAGACCGTAGGCTCACGTTCCGGGAAAGAACAAGTCCCAAGGGCTGGAGGTGCAGAGTGGTGGTGCTAAGGCTCCTGCATGTTTGGGGGCTTCTGAGGTGGCTTGATTTTATTCAGCCCTTGATCCACCTGTGAGCCCTCCTGACTCCTTTAAAGTCCACAGCCACCTCGAAACATCTTGCTAAGAGTGAAAGCCCCACTGGGGTTCCTGGGTGGCTCAGTGAGTCAAGCATCTGCCGTCCGCTCGGGTCACGATCCCAGCCAGTATCTAGTCCCCCATCAGGCTTCCCTGCTCAGTGGGGAGTCTGCTTCTCCCTCTGCTCATGTGCAGTCTCTTTCTCAAATAAATAAAATCTTTAAAAAAAAAAAAAAAAGAGTGAACACTCCACCAACAAGTGGAGGAATCTCTTTCTTCCCCTAACCACTGAGAAGGGAGAAGAAAGAGATAAAGACCAAACTGCACCAACCCTAAGTATGAAAAGCAGCCTTAAATTTATTTATTATTTTATTTATTTATTCATGAGAGACCCAGAGAGAGGCAAAGGGAGAAGCAGGCTCCATGCAGGGAGTCCGACATGGGACTCAATCCAGGGTCTCCAGGATCACGCCCTGGGCTGAAGGCAGGAACTCAACCACTGAGCCACCCAGGCGTCCTGAAAAGCAGCCTTAAATTTAAACGTCTACAGGTGTGGCCTTCTACACTCTAAAAAGGTTGCAAGTTGTGTTGACTTTTTCTCCTGTTAGCAGCAGCCTTAAATTTAGAACTTTTGTGCAGGCAAAGGGACCTTGAAACCTGACCACGGGGAAGAGTGTCAGGTTGCTATGAAGGAAAAAAGGTCAAGTGGCATTTCACCTCCCTGCTAACTTTAGCAGTGAATAATGAAGAAGGTGTTCAAATTTTAATTAACGCAGGACTGTGGCTAATAGCTAACCAGCTCTCCCGTTTTGTAGCTAAAGAAATTGAGGTTAGCAGCCCACTGAAGGGACACTGGGCATGGCCCCTCCCACATTCATCCAGCACCAGTTTTTTTTTTTAACATTTTATTTATTTATTCATGAGAGACACTGAGGCAGAGACAATAGGCAGAGGGAGAAGCAGGCTCCCTGTGGGGAGCCTGATGTGGGACTCGATCCCAGAACCCCAGGATCCCAGGACCCCCAGGATCACGAGCTGAGCCAAAGGCAGATGCTTAACCACTGAGCCACCCAGGTGCCCACCACGCCACTTTTAACCCTGCCATGCAAATAACCCCCAGCCCACAAACCCAGAACCAAAGAGCATGGTAGTTGTGTGCAACCTGCTGTATCAGTGGACTCTTCTTGCTAGGTAACAAACCAGCCTCAAAACATAGTGGCTTGCAACAGAAGCCATTCATTATCTTCACATGGCAGGGTGGCAGTTCCCCTGAGGGGTCCCCTGAGCCTGGGCTCGCTCACGTAGCTGCATTCAGCTGGAGTGTCAGCTGGGCTAGAGGGCTCAAGATGGGGGCACCGATGTGTGTAGCAGGCGGTGCTGGCTTTCAGCTGGGAGACTCCTTATGGCCTCTCATCCTCCATCAACTACACTGCCTTCTTGATACAGGGTGGGGGTGGGGGTTCGGGACAAGGCTCTAAGATATCACAGGAAGAAGCTGCAAGGTCTCTTGAGACCCAAGCTTTGGGTATTTACTCAACATCACTTTGGCCACATTCTACTAGTCCAGGCAAGCCTGGACTGCTGTATGGTTTGCTTATTTAAGAATGGAAGCTCCAGCACATGACGAGATGAGCACTGGGTGTTATACTATATGTCGGCAAATTGAATTTAAATTAATAACAACAAAAAAAGAATGGAAGCTCCATGAGGGCTGGGAGCTGTGCTGCTCAGTTCACTGCTATAGCTCCAGCACTGAGAACAGGGTCTAGCACGTAGTAGGTGCTCAGTGAAGATTTGTGGAAGGAATGAATGACAGGATGCTCTTTCTACTGTGCTAGATGGAGGTAGGGATGGCCTGATTTTTGCGACTTAGGGAGCCCTGTGTTCTGGAACCAGCTCCCAACCTTTTGGCTAAGTTTCACAGCATGTTTGACAATACAAAAGCTCAATATTAAAAATGGTACCTAAGTTTAGAAAACAGAAGTTAGACCATGTACTTATAGCTGCTCACTCGTGGAGGGAGACAAAACCAGGCTCCTAAGCCTACCAGCTAAGAAGTGGACCTGAACAGACCCAGAATGACCCCACCAAGGAATAACCCCAGTGCAGTCCAGGATTGGCTGTGACTCACACAGTAGGGGGTCAGAGAGCAAAGAATGTATGAGTTATCCACTGTTCTCCTTTTAGGGTTTATTTTTTTAAGGTGCTTTTATAAAATAGACTACTTTTTAGAGCAGTTTCAAGTACACTGCTAAAGTGAGTGAGAATTCCCATGCTATTCCCTCCTCCATGCACAGCTTCCCTATCAGTATCCTGCACCAGAGTAGTACATTTTACAGTCAATGAAATGATCCACTTACAAGAATGTGGGAAATGCTCATCCTATGATGGTGAGAAAAATCAGGACACCATGAAATATACAAATGTGAAAATATGAGTCTGACTCTTAACTGTTATACATATGCGATTTCATCAAATTCACCAATTAAAAAGTTATTTCATGTGCCATCAAAAAGGGAAAAATACTAACAATTAATTATAAGACTCCAACTAATCAGTTGTCATTCTAATTTCTAATTTGTTAAAATATCAGAAATGGTGTTGGGAAAGCTGGACATCTAAAAGCAAAAGAATGAAGACAGATGCTTGCCTTATTCCACATACAAAAATTAACTCAAAATGGACAAAAGACTTAAACATAAGACCTGACTGTTATAGCTCTTAGAAAAAAAAAAAAAAATAGGGGAAAAACTCCATGACATTGAAGTTGGCAATGACTCCTCAGATAGGATACCAGAAGCACAGGCAACAAAAACAGACAAACGGGAATGACTACACCAAACTTAAAACTTCTGCACTGGGATCCCTGGGTGGCGCAGCGGTTTAGCGTCTGCCTTTGGCCCAGGGCGCGATCCTGGACACCCAGGATCGAATCCCACGTCAGGCTCCTGGTGCATGGAGCCTGCTTCTCCCTCTGCCTCTCTCTCTCTCTCTCTCTCTCTCTCTCTCTCTCTGTGACTATCATAAATAAAAAAAACAAATTAAAAAAAAAAAAAACTTCTGCACTGCAAAGGAAACAATCAATAGAGTGACAAATCAACCCACAGAATGGGAGAAACTATTAGTCAACCATATATCTGATAAGAGGTTAATATCTTAGAATATACAAAGAATATACAAAGAACTCTCACAACCCATCAAAAAATTTGGCAAAGGACTTGCTCGAATAAACATTTCTTCAAAGATACACAAATGGCCAAAAAGCATATGAAAATATGCTCAACATCACAACCAGGAAAATGCAAATCCAACCACAATGAGATATTATTGCATACTAAGATGATCACTATATAGAAAAAAAAATGATGAAATGAGCACTGGGTGTTATACTATATGCTGGCAAATTGAATTTAAATAAAATTTAAGAAAAAAGTACGGCACAGATGTGAGGAAGTTTGTTTTGTTTTTAAAGATTCTATTTATTTATTCATGAGAGACACAGAGAAAGGCAGAGACATAGGGAGGGAGAAGCAGGCTCTCTATGGAGAGCCTGATGTGGGACTTGATCCCAGGACCCCAGATCATGACCTGAGCCAAAGGCTCAACCACTGAGCCACCCAGAGCTGCTGAGCCACCAACGTGCTCCAGATTTGAGGAAATCTGAACCCTTACATACCGTTGGTGGGAATGTAATTTTGGTGTAACCACTATGGAAAATAATATGGAGGTTCCCCGAAAAAATTAAAAACAGAACAGCAATCCCTCTTCTGGGTTATGTATGTAAAAGAACTGAAGGCATATTTCCATACCCGTGTTCCCTGCAGTATAATTCACAATAGCAAAGAGGTCCAAGAAGGGAAATACGTGCTCATTGAGGAATGAATGGATTGAAAACCAGCGAGATCTTACTGAGTTTTAAAAAAATAGGAAATCACGTCATGTGACAACATGGGTGCACCTCGAGTACATTATGCAAAGTGAAATAAGCCAGTAACAAAAAGATAAATACTGTAGGACCCCCACCTATGAGAGTTCTCCTGAGCAGCCAAACTCTAAAGCAGTAAGTGGAATGGTGGTTGCCAGGGCCTGGGGAGCGGCTGAGGAAGGGGAGTCACTTCCTGTTCAGTGGGTAGAGTTTCAATAAAAGTTCCATGTGTTGCACAGCAATGTCCAGAGAGCGGACACTACGTTTCTAAATGTTCAAGATGGTAAATTTTATGTTTAGCACACGCAACAGCTTTCCTAGGTTTCCCCAAACCTCCACCAGCTATACTTTTTTAAAAGTGCTATAAAAAAGCAAGAATGACTTTGGCATTGGCGGGCTCTGTGACCCTCACCCCACGCCGGCGCTGGCCTGCAGGAGGGCTGGAGGCTGGCAGGTGGCCGCGCCCTGCCCCGGGAAGAGGCCTGTCTCCCACCTGCCTCTCCGGGAGCAGACCCCGTGGCCACAGGCCAAATGAGGTCAGAGGGACCTAATATCCTTTAAAAAAAAAATTTTTTTTTTTTAAACACAAGGTCTATAAAAACGTTCACAGCATCATAATAAGCACCCATATTCCCGGCCTTTCAGCTTCTTGCTTCTCATAGAATAGAAACCAAACTTTACCAACAAAGTCCCCTTTGCCCCTGTCCCGGGCCAGTCTCCTTTACGCGTTTCACCCCCTGCGCACGTCCTCGCCTCCAGCGGGCGGCCGGCCCCGGCCCCGGCCCCTGCCCCTGCCCCTGCCCCTGCCCCTGCCCCTGCCCCGGCCCCGCCCCCGCCGCTCTCCCCGCCGCGCCCTCCGGCTCGCAGCGCCCCTCCCTGGGCCCCGCCGCCCCGCCCCGCCCCGCCCCGCCGCGCCCCCCCTTCCTCCGCCGGGCAGCCCGGGGACCCGTCTCCGTGGGCGGCCGCGGAGCTTCCTCCCGGGCAGGGCCGCCTCGCCTACAGAGCGCCTCGGCGGAGTGTCCCGGGCCAGGGCGCGGCGCGAACGAGCCGGAAGGAGCCCGCAGGAGCCGAGGTCGCCTCCCCTCGCCCCGGAGCGCCGCCCGCTCCGCCCGCTCCGCCCGCCGCCCCCCGCGCCCCGCACGTTTCTGCGCGGCCCGGCCCGAGCCCCCGGCGCCGCCCGCCGAACCTGCGGCCGCACCGCACCGACCCGGCCCGGCTCGCGCGCGTTCGCGGCCTGGGCTCCCAGCGAAGCCCCGGCGGGCCTCTGCCCCGGTCTCCCCGGAAGGCGCGCCGCGAGTTCGGGTCCCGCTGCAGCCAGGAGGCCGGTGCCCGGCCCGCGCCCGCAGCCGCCCCAGAGCCGGGCAGAGCGGGTCCCATCGGGCGGCCCGGGGGGCGGGGCGGGGCGGGGGCGGGGGCGGCCCGGGGGGCGGGGCGGCCCGGGGGCGGGGCGGGGCGGCCCGGGAGCGGGGCGGGGCGGGGGCGGGGCGGGGCCTCGCCCTTCCCGCGCCTGCGCCGCCTACCCTCCACTGAGAGCTTCCACCGCTCGCTCGGCTGTCAGGCGCGGTGGCCAAGTGGTAAGGCGTCGGTCTCGTAAACCGAAGATCGCGGGTTCGAACCCCGTCCGTGCCTGGGGCTGGAGGTTGGGGTTTGGCGGTGGGGCGCTGCGGTCCCCACGTGCGCCGTCCCTTAACTGCGCGGTATGTTTTTACTTTTCAGCTTGTATTCGGGCGCCCTCGGTCCCTCTCCTCCCCGAGGCCGCGCAGTCGCTCGCGCAGAGCGGGCCAAGGCGCCCGGGCTCTCGGGGCCCCTCGTGTCCCCCCAGCCCCGCCCGCCCTGCCGCACCCCCCCCCCCCCCCCGGGATCCCTGTGGAGCCGCTGCGGGCCCGGGGAAGGCCCATGCTCTGATGTCTCCGGTGGGGGAGGGGGCGGCCTGGTGTCGCGGGGGTTGCGTGTCTTAGGGTGGCAGAACTTCCCAGAAAGCACGTTGGAATTTCTGGAGCGGTGTTTTCTGGTTTGCGTGTGTTCCTTGAAAGGCGAGTCCACCTGTGCCTACTGCCCGCACTGTTGCCTAGGAAGCCGGCCGCGTCGCTAGACTGACTGGTAGGCGCCTAGCCCTTCCCCGGCCCTCGTGAAATCACGGTGTGAGTCTGGTGCCTGCCTGTGTGATCCTTTCAGTCTGGCCCCCAGCTGGTTATGACACTCCCCAAGTCATCTCTAGGATAATCAGCCCAATTTAATATGACTCGATGTTGAGGGCCTCTCATTCCTGAATCATTCTAGTCTGTCCCCTTCTTTAATTGCGATCCTCAGCACTGAAGATACTTTACTCCAGAGAGAGTTTTGTGGATGGAACTTCGCCCCCCTCATTCCACATCCCATATTTCTGTTAATATGACCCCAAATCACGTTACCTTTCCAGAGGCCCCACTGCACCGTTAACGATGGGGAGCTTCAGGTGGATTGAATGTCAGCAGAGTCTCTGAGGTGATGCATGGAGTTATCAGAAGACAGGATGTGGGGCTCAGGGAGCAGGGAAATCTATTGATTTTTTTCCCTCAGGCTCCAGTAAATGGAAGAAATGCTCTTGGCTTTTGAAGGGAATGCTGAGCTAAGGATTCAGTGTTATCAGGGACTTGTTAGTAAATGCAAATTGAGACAGATTCCAGATATTCAGAAATAGGAAGAGGAAAGGTCCCAAACTATTGGATATTGCCTTGAATCTTATCCCTTCAGTTGGATTCCTGATGAGAAGAAACTGCAAGGTTAGGTATTGGGTTTCCTGTAGCAGCTGGAGCAGAGAATTTCACCCTTGCAGAGGCGGGGCGATGAACCAAGCTGAAATTAATAAAAGAGGGTTGAGGTACAGAAGATGTCAACATACAGATGTTGGAGGAAACGGGACTCCAGGGGTAAAGGACCAGAGACAAAGGTCAAGGATGCGACCCAGGTTAAGGTGGGCGAGGAAAGGAGGAGCAGTTTCAAGTACCAGGGTGAGCATGGGAGCAGAGTTCTTGTGGTTACCTTGAGAGCCCATGGGTATCTACACTCACCTGTGGTCGGTCACTGGCTTAAAGAGTGGGGTGCTGGGCAGCAAGAGATACCTGTGTTGGGTTTATGCCCTGACCTCTATTAAATCACTAACACACCCTGGACCTCAGCTTAGCTGCAACCTTCAAAAGTTGAAAGAGATGTTTCCTAAATACCTTGCGGCCTGAAATTCTGTTTCTCCCTCGGAGCCCAGACCTTGGAGAAGTCAGAGGACCTCAAGCTGTCCCGCCCATCTCTCTCATGGCTGCCAAGTGGTGACAAATAGTAGTCCCTTTCACGGTGGGGCCTGGTCATCCTGACCTCATGAGAAGGTCCATATGACCCTGGCTCCCCCACCCAGAGAGGGACAGTCAGTGCTCCCTGATGGGCAAGACGAGAGCGGCAAAGGCCCCCATTCCTATAGCCTGCCTCCTACTCTAGTTGTGACGTGCAGCCCTGAAGAGACTACTCCAGAAACGGTTCCCTTGACTGTCAGTTTTCCCTTGCTCAGACCTCCTCCCAGTTGCTCCCTCCCAGGATCTAGAACAGAACACAGGGCCTCTGGCCTTCTAGTTTGAGAGCCACGTCGGCAGGCATCCATTTGTGGGCAGCTGAAACCTCCAGGATATTTTTAAAAACATACACTACTTTAGGTCAGGCCTCTTCCTTCCTGTACATAAATATTATTATTTAACTTAAAAGCACAATTTGGCAAGTGTATCTATTTTGCCTCCTGCTGTCAGTTTGAATCCAATATTCCAGCCTAGAGAGAGGGATTTTTAAATCTTTCCTTGTACAATAAAACACAGATTCGAGAGCCACACATCAGGTTAGTGTCTTAATGAATTATAAGAAGAATACCACTCAGGTCAGAGAACTTGGCCAGGCACCCCAGAAATCTCTTTTATGTGCCCCCTGCTCTCAATCACAACCTGCCCCCACAGCCAGAAGTAATGATACTCCCTAGTTAGTGATTATTTTCTTGCATTTTTACGCATCAGCTAGTTGTACATCTTTATAGTCTATAATTTAACTTCGCTCATCTTTTTTTTTTTTTAAAGATTTTATTTTTTTACTCATGAGAGACACACAGAGAGAGGCAGAGACACAGGCAGAGGGAGAAGCAGGCTCCCTGCAGAGATCCTGATGCGGGATACGGGACTCGGGACTCGATCCCGGGACCTTGGGATCATGACCTGAGCCCCAGGCACATGCTCAACCACTGAGCCACCCAGGCATCCCCAACTTTGTTCATCTTTAAAACTGATCTTTTAAACTCTTTTTTCTTTTCAATCACTAGTATTATCTTCTTTCCCTTTCACTTCTTGCAATGTATCAGTTGAGGAATCTTGCCTGTTTGACCTGTCGGGTTTCCCATAGTCTGGGCTTTGCTAACTGGTAACGTTTGGTGCAGTTAAACAAGCTCCTCTGTCCTTGGTATGTCCTGCAGATCAACAGCGATATCCAGACACTGGATCAGAGTCAGGTTCCAGGTCTTTGGCAAAATGCAGGTATAACCCCGTGTGAGAAACCTCTGATTCCCGCAGGTAATAAGTGACTCAGCTTCTTGTCTAGGACCTCTCTGTAGTCTCACACCATGGCTGGGAGGCCCCTTAGGGCTGGGACAGTGTCTCACTTATGCCTGGGTTTTTAGCACCTGGTATAGAGGAGCCCTGGCATAAGTGGGGTCCCTGTTTGGAGGGTTGGGGACGTCTTCCCTGATGGTGATGTTGTGGCTGGGTTCTGGAGGATGAATAGGAATTCGCCAGACCACTGCAAGGTCTTGGGTATTTCTGCCCTCATTCACTCACCTTTGACACTCAAATACCATGAGCTAGGTTGAAGCTCATCAGGCAGGGGTAGGTTTTTCTTTACCTCCTGGCCCCTCTAACCTTGCACATAAAATGAAATTGCAAATTAAGAAACAAAAACAAAGTGAGAATTTATAATAAGCAAATACTAAAGGTCCACCCTCATTCTTGGGGGCAGAAGTTACAAATTTGGAATCATGGCCTGACAGGAATGAAAATGACCATCCAGTCCTCCTATTTTATAGCTATAGAAGCAGTTAAAGAGAGGGAAGTGATTCATTCAAGTTTATCCAGAAAGCTCTAGCTTTTATAATACAGACTAGGCTCTTCCACAGAATGAGCACAAATCTGTTTGGAAATGCCATCCCTGGGTGGCTCAGCGGTTTGGCGCCTGCCTTTGGCCCAGGGCGAGATCCTGGAGGCCTGGGATCGAGTCCCATGTTGGGCTCCTGGCATGGAGCCTGCTTCTCCCTCTGCCTGTGTCTCTGCCTCTCTCTCTCTCTCTGTGTCTTTCATGAATGAATAAATAAATAAAATCTTTAAAAAAAAAAAAAAAGAAATGCCATCTCCATTATTAATTGACATGTACCCAGGAGATGGCCCATCTCTTTGCCAGTCTGTGAGCCAAGCAGGTACCTTTTTTGTCTAATATTCACCCCCAGCAATAGGCAAAGCACATAGGGACAAAATAAGAGGCTTGACCAGACCACTCGGGTTATAGAGGGAGGAACACAGACAAACATGTCCAATGGTTGGAATCCACAGGAGAGTGACTAGTAGCTTTTCTAAACCAAGGGCTCTAACATGGTCCAGGCACTTACCTGCTCATGGAAAGCCTTTCAGAGAGCCCTGGCTGGGACGGCTGGGACCCTGGACCAGGAGGGCTCCTTGTGTGACCTTACTTCCCACCCTCTCCGCCTCACTCCTTAGGTCACATCCAGAGGGTATAACCCAAGCAGAGTGTCAGACCACCTGCCCCCGCCCTAACCCCCCTCATGCAGGAAAACCGAATCCAGCTTGAAGCACTGCTCTGGCATTACTGTGATATTACTACACCTGGAAAGAATTGACTCCTTTCCGGGGAATGTACTCCTCCGCTGCTGCTTGTGGGCAAGCGTTGTGCCTTCTTGAGTGACCTAGACAGATAAAGGGGCTCTTTATATGTTGGCTGGATGAATGAAAGTCAACGATTTTTTAAAAAGTCAACAACTTCTTTGGATTAGGCAAAGGAATAGGCAAGCCGGGAGAAACCACAGCGAAGATCCTGCTCCAGTTGTGTCAGTGATGACACAGAGGCCGAGAGGCAAAGAATAACTGATTGAAGGTGGCACAGGCACGAGAGACCCCAAATGTTGACAGGACCAAGTGATCCCCGGGATGGCTTCTCGGCAGTAAGGACTTTTGTGCCCAGCCTGTCTTTCTCCTGAGCCTTGGGACTCTCCCCTGTGTCCAAGCCATCTGGGCTGGGAAACAAAATGCATGTAGATTGCCATCTGAACAAACTATGCCGTGCCTTGTGTCAGAGCTCTTTCTGGCTGATGGCAGGAAGCTGGAAAGAAGCCAGCACAGTCGGGACTGGGACGTTGCATCTGATAGGCTGGATGGTCCGGAGGAGGAAGTTGAGCGGAAAGAATGCAGCACGGAGTGACCTTGGGTAAATCATTTCACCTCCGCAAGCCCAGTGTCTGTATCAGTAAATCAGTAAATATCAGTGTCTGTATCCTCTCCACCCCCACCTCCAGCCCCACCACCCCACAGCACTTTATGTGTTGTTAGGGACGTGGCAGGTGTTCATGTACAGGAGTGGAGAATCAATACCGCAACATGAAGTGATATGAAGGTATATGAAATACCTTGCGTGGTTTGGGCTTTGGAGACCACAGTCAATGTTGGCCCATCTGCCCTTGGGGGATGTGGTTCCCCTCTGAGAGTCGACTGGGGAAATCAGTAAGTATTGGAGAGAGTGCCTCTGCGGGGGCTCGGCCCTGGGGGCCCCTGCTGAGGGTTTAGGGTAGTCCAGCCCATCCAATAATAGCAAAGCTAGGTTCTCAGGGCAGTGTAGGCAGGCCTCAAAGGCATTCGGCAAATATTTACTGAGTGTGCATTATATGCCAGGCACTGGGACACAGTAACGTATGAAACAGACAGAAATTCCTACCCCTGTGGAGCCTACATTCTGGCAGGTGGAGGCAAAGATCAGCAAGGAGACACAACATGTACTTAGATGAGCAAAATATGTGGCACATCAGAGGGGAAAGGACTGAGTGAAGGGAAAAATGCTAAGTGATGGGGAAGGAGGCTGCTGTTTAAAATAGGTCAGCCAAGGAAGACCTAGGGAAGAATCTAGAACGGGGTGGGGGTGGGGAAACAAGGTCAATGTCTCCAGCTCTCTGGGATTTTGTCCTCAAGGCAGGTGGATCCCTGCCTTGGAGGGAGCCATGGAGATGGATGTGGGCAGGAGTGTCTGGGACCTTAAGAGTGTCCGTGTCACAGCACGCCCTCCCCTCCCCCACCTCCCTCAAGGGCTCCGGTTTGCTAAAGAGCCTAACTCCTAGGGGTCATTTGTGTGGAGGAGCATGCAAAAGGGGCAGAAGCCCGAGCAGGCTTGGAGAAGGCAAAGGCGACGTGAATGGCTCTGGATGTTGGGCTTCTCTGAGCTGTTTCCCTGGAGCAGCTGGTGGAAGGTACGCTGGACCCGGGAGGAACTGGGCAGAGAGGGGCTGGTCTCTGCAGTGACCCTGGCAAGTAATTTCACCTCTAGAATGTGGGCAATAATAATAATACCCACCGAGGGCCAGCGTCAGAACGTAAGGAGAAGCACAGGGTCTTGGCACCTAGAAATTTCTCACTGAGAGCTATCTCATCTTGGCACATTCTCTAAGGCGATATTTCTCAAATTGCAGGACGTCACCATGTGTGGAGCACGAAGGAAATGTTAATGGCTTGCGGGCAGCACGTTTTTTTTTAACGGAACAGAATAGGATAACAAAATTGTTTCAAGTGTGTAAAAATTGTTTCAATGAGACATTTTGTGTGTGGGTATAGATATCTCCTACCACGGGGCGTGACCGGAAATTTGGAAGCCACTGCCCTTAGATGGTGCTTCTGTAACTGGCATGCCACTGTCCCCGTTTTGGCCGTATCAGAATGCCACTTGTACTTGTATAGGCTGAGTCCTTGGCTGTGAGCTGGCTCACTTTATTTTTTGCCTCATCGTGACAACAACATTCATGACATTTACATTAAAAAAATACAGCACATTTTTTTCAACCTGAAACCATCTCACACATGAGGATAACGCTCAGGGACGCTGGTGGTCAGGAGTGTCACAGTGAAAGCACTTGTTCCAAGTACGGCTGGAGGAGCTGTGAGACTCAAGCCAGCCCCGGCCCACTGTCCAGCTTTCCCCGTCCTTGGGGTTAGCCTTCCCACCGTGCCCCCTCAAGGACAGCCCCTGTCTGCTTGTGGACTGGCTCTGGGTCTTTTTTGGGGATGGAACCCCCAGTGGAGGCCAGGGCCCAGTATCTAACTTTGTCTTGTGAGCTGTGCCAACTCCGCAGAATCTCCTTTCGAGTCTAGCTTTGATTCCATTGATGGGATTAGGTGCCCCCCATGGCCATGTGCTTTGATGTGGTCAGGGGGTAGCAGGGAGATTTCTAGCTCAGGGAGCAAATCTTAATCTTCTGCAGGCTTCTCTGGGATCAGCGCTGGGGTAAACCCATTACATCCCTGCCCTTTCATCCCCCCAGGGCACCGGCTCCTCCAGGCTCCTCCAAGCTCCGAGATCCAAGGGGTTTGTCAGATTTAGAGAGAGCAATAAAAGGGGAAGAAAAAACAGCATGAACCCCAGGCCCCCTCTAGCATGGGCAGCATCACCAGCAATGTCAGGGCATCTTCCTCTTTCTTCCCTTCTAATCCTAGGCTCCCACAAAATGAGGATTACAGACGCTTGGGGCCGGCTCAGGCTGCCCCAGCACTGGGTGCCTCTGCCAGTGCCTGGCCGCCATCTGCCCTCCGTCCTTCCTAGAGCCACTCTCTCCTGGGAGGACCTGCTCCCGCACATCTGTCTGCCTCGTCCTGGCATCTTCCCTGCGTGTGGGGGGGAGCCCGTTAATTGAGCAGATAAACCAGTCAACTTCCACCGCCGTGAGGTTTTAAGCCATGTTTTGGGTTGGTGAAGCCAGAAAGGAGAAGATAGGAACGTAGCCAATATCCATATCAGACCACAAACAGGTATGTCTTCTTATTTTCCTTAGATGAGACCCCAAGGCTCCATCTGAAGCGAGGCAGGGGCATTCAATCTCAGCAGTGATTTGGATCTCCAGCATCCCCTCTTACAGTCTCCTTCATGTTCCCTGGAACCCTGCCATTTTGAGGATGGGCATCTTGGAGAGGCCCGCGGACACTCCAGGCCGCTCTCAGACGGGAAACGCAGTTACTCCGCCGACGTCCTGGCGTGTCCAGAGGGAGTGGGCCAGCAGGTCCCCACAAAGGGGATCCCACTGACTTCCGACCTCTCCAATCTTGGGAACACTCTCTGGGCGTCTCAGCCTTTCTCTACCACCCTTTCTCCCCACAGACCCCCCAGAGGAGCTCAGGTTTTCGGAAAGCGCAGTTAAAAGCGGTTGTTTGCAGGAACCGGGGGGGATGGGGGGAGAAAACACAAAATTAACATCTCAACGGAGCGTGCGGCCGGTTCCCAGGCTGGGCGCCTGACGCTGATTATCTCGTCGGTTGTGGTCCCCGAAGGCGGCAAGACGCGCCCGGCCGGCTCCGGGTTCCAAAGCGGGAGGTCGAGGCAGGCCGCGGGAGCGCTCCGCCAGGGCGGGGCCGCGGCCCAGGAGCAGCGTGGCCGGCAGGGGGCTCTCCGCGCCGGCCTTCGCGCGAGGACGCGCCGGCAGCCGCTCGGACCGGTCAGAGGAGGAAGAGGGAAAATTACTGGAGCTCGGGGGCGGGAAGGGCTGCGTGCCTGGGAGGAAGGCACTCGAAACTGTCGAGTCGGTCGAGTCGGGCGGCTCGGGAGCCCGGCAGAGGGGCGCCCCGGCCCCGGCCCCCGCCCCCGCCCCCGCCCGCGCGTCTGCCCGCGGGTGCCTCAGCCCCGAGCGGGCGCCGCGGCCGGGGGCGGGGGCGGGGGCGGGGGCGGGGGCGGGGCCGCCGAGGGGCGGGCGGAGGGCGGGCGGGGCGGGGCGGGGCGCCGGCCGCTCGGCTCCGGGAGGCGGTGCGGGCGGGCGCTGGCCGCGTCCGCCCGCCGGGAGCCGCGGGGCGCAGCCTTCCTGATGTGTCACCAGCACGTGGAGCTGGCTAGGGCCGCGCGAGCGGGCGAGAGGAGCGCCCCCAACTTTCGAGGGGTCTCGCCGCCCCGCTCCCCTCCCCGCGGCGCCGGGCTCGCGCTCCTCGGGGAGGGGGCGGCGGCGGCGGCCCCCGGGGCCGGGCGGGCTGAGCGAGGCCCCCGCCCCGGGCCGGGCGCGCGCGGGGCCCCCGGGACGTCGGGGAGCAGGGCCCCGCTCGCAGCGGCTTCCCCGACCCCCCGCGGCGGCGACGCGGGCTCGGCGGTGCGGGAGGGCGCGGCCTGCGGTGGGAGGCGCCGCGCCCCGGCCCGGCCCGGCCCGGCCCGGCCCGGCCCGGCCCCGCGGATCCGAGCGCAGGTAACCGAGGCGGCGCGCGGCTGGGCCTCGCGGGCGCGGAGTGGGGTCGCGGCGAAGTTCCTCGGCGAGTGACTCGAGCGCTGTCGGCGGGGGAGCGGGGTCGGGGGAGGCTGGTCCCCCCCCGGCCCTCGGCCTGCACCGGGGGGGCCTGGAAGCCACGACGCCGCGTAGCGCCCCGGAGGCCGGCTTCGGAGCCCGCGGGCCGAGGTCGGGCGGGGCGGGGGCCGTCGCGGGCGGACGCCGCGGGGGCACCCAGCGCCGCGGAAGGCGGGCGGCGGGATCCGGCCGGAGGGAGCCCGTCGGGCCGGGCCCGCACCGCCAACTCGGAGACGCGCGGGAGCCGAGGGCTGGGTCTTTGCGGGCGAGATGAGGGTGTCGGTTCAACTGGCCTACAAAGTCCCAGTCCTCGGCCCCCAGGACCGGCGGCTTCTCCAAGCTCCAGGCCGGCAGGGCGGGAGCTCGGCGCCCAGCGGGAGCGGGGACCCTGCGGGGGCCGCACCGGAGAGGGTGGGCGCGGGGCGCTCGGCGCGGGCCGCGTGCACGTTCCGGGGATCCCCGTGCTTCGCAGCCACAGCGGGAATGTGCTCAGAACTTTAACTCGGCCACTGTGTGCAGGCGGTGTCAGGTCGGTGTCCTTCCCGCCGGGGCGGATGTGGACTGGGGGGCAGACAGGCCTCCTGACCCCCAGCCCCCGGGCGCCCCAGCTCCCCCGCTCCCCACGCGCATTCCCCCACTGGGGCTTGCCCTGCCGCGCCCCGGGGGGCGGCTGCCTTGAGCTTGGAAGTGGGGAGGATCACCGATTTCTGGACTTGTCCCTGGGCACATGGGACGGGGTGTGGAGGGTTAGCCCCTGCCGCTCCCTTCCACCACCGTTTGTTCAAAGATACATCTTTGTGGGACTGTTCTTTTGTTCCCCAATCTATGCAACTGGTGTTGACTGTGGCTGGAGTTCTCGGGTTTTATGCTGAGGTTCCCCCTTCTTCCACCCTCTACCCGAGCACTTTGTTCTAGGCCCCCTCCCCCAAAAGAATAACTCTACCAGCCCCGGAAACCTCGAGTTTTTTGGGCGTTGGGACTTTGTTTATTTTTGTTTATATTTTGTTTTGGCTATCTTGGCAGTGGGGACCTCGGAAAAACATTTGGGAACACGCGGTGAGGTGACCTGAACAGTCTGAAGGGCAAGCTGACAAAAACAGGGCACCTTGGGCCCCCTTCCGCCTGGCTTTGGAAACCCAGAGAGTTTTCTAGAAGCAGGAGGAGGGTGAGGGAGAAGTCACTCCAGCCAGGTTGGCCAACCCCCCCCCCCCCTGGAAGTTGTGCGCAGACCTCCATCTGGAAGGTTTTCCTACAGGCTTCTGTGGGCTTAGTATGGAGTGGACTTTGCAGGAACCCTATGTAGCCTCTGCCCTTGTTTTGGTGGTCATGTGGGGGCCTGAACGGAGGGGGTCAGGTATGTGGAGGGGAACCCCATGGGCTATGGGGTCACTGAGGCAAGGTTGGGCCTGTGAATCCAGGAGTGGACACAGCCTTGCCATGCAGCTGGCCTGCATGTTTTCAGTGTGAGGTTTGTCCTGCATGCCCTAGTTTGTGTAAGTGCAGATGCCACAATTATGTGTAAAAGTTTGTTTGGTCGGGTATCTAAGCGTACAGGTTATCTTAACAAATTCTCAGTGTCGAGGCAGAACTGTCTAAGAGTGGGCTAGGGAGCTTCAACTGGAGGCCTTACCCTATTTAAGAAAAATCGCTCTCAAAAAAAAAAAAAAAAAGAAAGAACGAAAAATCGCTCTCTTCTCTGGAGTACTGAACCAGGTTGGGAAAACAAAGTTCTCCCTTTGAACGCACGCCTCTCCCAGCCCTGGGGATGAGTATCTTAAAGTAAATGAAGTGGAAATCTCCAGAATGTTATGTGGTCATAAAAAAAAAAAAAACCCACAGAACTGGGCTGGAGGGATGGGATGTGGAAAAGCAGGCCCAGCTGGCTGATTCACACCCACCCTGGAAGGGACAGACGCTGGGATCATGGACAGAAGTCCTGGGAATCAAGCATAAGGAGCCGGGAGTGTTCCTGGACTGGTTCAGGTGGCTGGCAGTTTTCCCTTGGGCATAGCTGGGGCTGACCTGGGTTTTAGGGATTTTTAGGAAATGCCTTGGTGCTTCATTGCTTTGGGGGAAGTGAGTGATTACGTTTTTCCTTTTCGGGATTTTTCCTTTGCAGAATGTGACTGAATCAGCCACACAGTGGGCTGGGCTGGCCTGGCCCCCAGCAGCTGATTTGTGCTTTGATTTAAGCCATTGTATTTAGGAATTATGCTTTGGTTGAGAGCCTTTTGATTTTTCTGTCCCTTTTGAATTCTCATTAGTCCCTGAAACAGATGCCTCCCTCCCACCACCCCCGCAGCACCCCAAGTACCTGTTAGCCAGGTACCTCTTAGCTCCACAGGGAAAGAGGCTTACAAGGCAGACTTGTGTGCCCTGGAGCCGTCTTCTACTCTGGAAGCAGCTAAATGCTGGGTGGAAAGCTGGTGGGAGGGACGGGTTTCAACCAGACCCCCAGGGAGACCCATGGAAGACTTAAAATCCAGCTGGACACCTGGTCCTGCCTCCTGGGAGGAAACTTGTATTCCCTCAGTTCTTAAGTAGATTGCAGCTTGGTGAATAATTAACCTCGCCTTTGTAGCTTTTTTTTTTTTTTTTTTTTTTTTAAAGAAAAATCCCAACCTAGGAAAGATTAAAGATCCATTTTTGTTCAGCAGGATAGGATTGGCAAAGGAAGTGTTGGGAGAAGCCAGCCCTCTCATCTCATCCCCCATGTCCTAGCAACTTTGGAAGTTCTGATACTTAAAAGTATCTCCAGGGTCGCGTGCTGGTGGCTGTCCCTGAAAGTGGCCTCTGAGCTGCTTTGCCAGGTCTGCCTTTGCCCAAAAGCCAAGTTTTCTGAACCCTCAGCGAAGGTCAGGATTCTGGCCCCTGCTTTGCACTTTGGGTGACGCTCCCGCACCCAGTGGATTTTGCCACCGGGTGGTCACTGGCCCGTCTCGGCTCTTCTACACCGAAAGTGCAGTGCTCCTAATCTGTGACAGATCTGTGGAAGAGTTGTGCCAGGAGCAAGGGGTCAGCCTGAGTTCTGTGACGGGTTTTTCTTGAAGCAGCCTACTGTGAGGGCCATGAAGACAGACCTTAGGTCCAGACGAGCTCGAGTTGGAGTCCTGACTGCCACCTGCCAGCTGAGTGGCCTTGGGCAAGTAACTTCTCTGTGCCCATTCCTTCCCTTGTAAACGGGGGTATGTCATGTTGTGGTGAGGCTTATAGGAACAATGGAGGTTCGGTGCCTGGCACTCACCAGTGGACCTTTGACGTGCTCATCTCCTCGGCTCTCTTATTTGGGATCTGCGTGTGTATACGTGTTGGTTGAGAACAGTGTAGAGTGATTGTGACCTCAGGCTTGTGAGGGGCTGGCAGGTTGGAAGGTTGTCTCCCTTGCTGTCTAAATATGTAGCCTTGGGCAAGCTACTTAACCCACTGGGAACAGCAGCTTTGTAATCCTAAAGTGGAGATGATGCCTGGGAGCTTCTTCCCCTGGCTCCACCTTTCTTGTCTACCAGCCTGTGGAGGGGGCAGGCCCCGGCTGGGGTTAGTCCTCTCGTGGCTGGGGCTGAGGCCCAGAGGGGAGAGGCTCCCCCAGCATCTCCTGGCTGCCGTGCAGGAGACTCCTGGTGCAGTGGGGCTTCCCAGGTTGGGAGGCAGCAAATGTGAGCTGTGGAACAGGAGGTGGGTGGGGTTGGATGGGCCAGCACAGAGTACTTAAAGTACCCTGGATGTGCCCATGTGGCCACCTGGAACATCTGCTCTGCAATACATCCAGCCTGAAAGGCCCAAAGATTGGCGTTCTGACACCGAGCACATTTTGTGAAAGGGCCCCAGGAAAGGTGAATTGCCACAGCTGCTTTTGGCTTGCTACTTCATTGACCCAGTGGGGAGCTAACGTACTCTAGTGGGGTATCCGTCAAGCAGGGTACGAAATTAAAGTGGGGATGGTGGTAGAAAGAAATAAGTTGATACTCCAAAAAAAAAAAAAAAATACTGCAGAGTAATCAACACGGGAAACAAAAATCAGAATTTTGTTGGACTTCCTTATACTTTTTTTTTTATGGCTCAGTGATGTTTTTATTTTGAATTTCAACCCAGTGCTTAAGAGAGACCATCATCTTTTCAGTGCTTTAGAGACCTTCGTAGTCCTCCCTGGCCGTGGGCAGCAGGCTGGGCTCACAGCGGCCACGGAGCAGGTGACTTCTCACCCACTGCTCAGCTCTCTCCCTCCTCCCTTTGGCACGGTCTGGGGAATTTTGAAATCTGGGGAATTTTGAAATCGCCCTGTAGCCAGACCCCTTGTGTTTGCTGCCCAGGAGAACTAGGGAGGGAGGTGCTATGTGGAAAGAACCATCTCCTGATCTTAATCTCTGCTCTGCCACTCTGGGCTGGAGAGCCCCTTCTCGTTCAAGTGGAGGATTGGGCTTAATGTAGTGTACACACCCCTTGTAGCCTTAACTTTCTTCCATGATTCTGGGCCAGGAGGCACAGATGAGGGCACAAGGTTAGAACCTGGGGCTGTGGTTTGGAGGGGTGGGGAAGGGACTCCGAAATGTGTAGCTGGGAAATTTGGATCAGTCTGTGAAGACTTTGTGGTTCATTCTCATGAAACTCACTTCCTCTCACTGGATTTCTGCCCTCGGGTGTGTGGGGTTCAGGGGAAAAGCTAGCTTGTCCTTCTTGGTGACTGAGGCATTCATTCTGCTCTTCAGTTTTCTCTTTCCCTGTCCTTTGCGAGGTAGATCTCCCCCACTCTCCTAAAAACAAGTGCGTTGCATTGCTGCTTATCTGCTGTTGGCACCCGGCTTTCCAAAAGATTGGTGGAAGACAAAAATCCTTCCCTGCTGAAGGCAGGCATTGGCCAAAGGGTGTAGGCTTTGCAGTTGGAAACCAGGCTCTCCCATGGACTAGCTGAGTGACCTTGGACCAGTGACATGCCTTCCTGGGACTCAGTTTTCCTGGCTGTGATGATACACGCCTGCCTTGTATAGGACCAGAGGATCAAATGAGAATAGGCATGTGAAAGGCCAGGTGTGCTGGATGGGAGGGGAGTACGTGTAGCTGTTCTCGAGTGACACCAGTAGTTCATCCCAGGGCCTGTGGGGCCAGTGAAGAAACCCCAGTGAGGTCGAGGAAAGACAACCTGAGCCTGGCAAGCAGCTTGCTGGCTTAATATCCGAGGAGAAAATATTGGGAGAAAAGCAAGCCCTTGCTGGGGGATGGGAGCAGAAAAGTCATTGCTTCTTCAGGGAGACATGCTGGTTACAGCCTGGTATGTGGGGGTGGGGGGGTGGGGGGCGTGTTGCTGACTCTCCCGGGGGTGGGTTCATGCAGTCCCTCTCCTCTGCCCATGTGAAGACACAGGTTAGTAGGAGAGTCGAGATAACATTCCCTTGAATCCCTTCCCACAGAGCTTGCTGTTGTGAGCTTAAAAACATGGCGGGGAAAATGTATCTTTGCTCTGGGAACTTTGAGGGCGATTAAACAGATACTTGGAACCAGGACTTGCATATGAGCAAAATGTTAGTCTCCAACTTGCCTAGCCAGACCGCTGTCTATCTGAGAAAAGTCAACCAGACCACGTGCTCCCAGCTGGTCAGTGTGGGGGGTTCACCCTCCCCTGGCCTGGGTCTCCCTCTCTCTTCCCCTGCCTCTCCTGTGTCTGGTGAGAGCAAGCAGTCATTGTCACTCAGGTCTGGACGCACACTAACCTTGGCCAAGTCACTGAACGTTAAACCATCTGGCAATATATCACATTTCGTCGATGGGCCTTTTCTATATAGATGAGGATAGAGGGGCAGTGCTAGGTGCTGGAAAACCACTTAAGCACTGACAGTGGGAAGGGGCGCGGGGTCCAGGACCTTGACTTGAATGTGAGGGGTGGGGTGGAGCAGGGGGGCTGCTCCTTAAATAGAAGTGGGCTGGAGAACCAGCTCCCCCTCTTTCCAGCTCCCGAGTGGGGGGATGGGGCTGCTGCCAACCTACTTGGCATCCTCCCTTTCGTCCTTTTGGTGGATTTTGTTGTAATTAGACAAGTCGCGACAAATATTCCATTGCCCTTTGGGCTGGGGAGTTGTGAGGACTCCTGCCTGGAAACCGGGCCTCATTCACTGGGGAGCCATAATTAGGCAAGAGAACAGTTCTGGGGCCCTTGATTCAATAAAGACCCTTTTATGATGTTGGTTTTTCCCAGAAAAATAATACCACTTTGCCCCGTTTATTGCATTTAGATGTGTAATCATATTAGAGTTGAACAGCCCGGGGGACTGAAGTTACGCAGTTGGGGTTTTCACCAAAGCCTGTTACCGGGTCTTCAGAGGAAAACCGTGTCCTCAGAAAAAAAGCAAATGACAAGGAACATTTTTGAGGATTTTTCTCTCTTGGCATTCAAAGGCGATTTTCTTGCATCAGGGTGAGAGTTGGCCCAGGATGAAAGCCAGAAAGTGAAACTAACTGGAGTGGCCCGTGCCAGGGCCGGTGTCACTGCGGGCCCCTGGTGCTCTCCGCAGCCCGGCCTGCGGGCCTGTGGCCGGGCCATGCGTGCCCAGCGTGGTCCCTCCTGGTCGGGCAGACGGGCAGACTGGATTTGTCAGATGGGCAGCACGTGTGCCCCGCCAGGGCTGGAGGAAATGCCAGAGAGGATGCCTGTGCCCTCTCCACCAGGAGTCGTGGTGTCCCAGCACGTCGGCACCGCGGTGGCAGGGCGGCAGGCGCCGGGGCTCGCAGGTGGCCGCGCTGGGCGCCCCGCCCCGTGGAGGGCAGTCAGCCCTGACTAAATATAGTCCTGGAGGTCGCAGGCGGCTCTGGTTGGTTGAGGGCCTGGCTGGCCCCGCCCACGGCCGCTGGCCCCGCCCCCCAGGCGGTCGGCTCTGGGAGGGATGCCCTGCCCCAGGCCGGCGCTCTAGCGTGCAGGCCCCTTCGCAGCCAGCCAACATCCCCTCTCACCTTCTTACCCCAGGCGTTTTGTCAGGATCTACATGTTTCCCAATTCTGGAGTAAAATCCCTCCTAAAAATCTGCCCAGAGCCGGGTTAGGCAGAGCTCATCTGTGGAGTCCAGAACCTCTTTCCCAATTTGGGGTTTAGAAATCTCAGGCGATGAGGAAATTTCTGGGAGTCA
This sequence comes from Canis aureus, assembly GCF_053574225.1. Lineage (NCBI taxonomy): Eukaryota > Metazoa > Chordata > Mammalia > Carnivora > Canidae > Canis > Canis aureus. The sequence continues at coordinate 19,848,662 of NC_135626.1, forward strand.
TTTGTAGGAGTGCTCTATTAAGAAACAGAGGGTATGACATTTCAGAATGCTGAAACCCTGTTGCATCAAAGAGGGGTGGGAGGGGAGAAAGCCACTTACTTTCAGGACCGCTGATGGGAGGTATTGCTGAAATATTTTCAAGTTATCACCCTTTACTGCAGAAGCACTGCATTTTGTAGATGATTCCACTGTTTATAGATAATGGGTATTAAAAATACTCTTTCAGGATGACTGTCGTAAGGCTTGAGGTTTTTGGTTTTTTAAACTTATAATTTAAACTTTCTGGATGTTTTACACTCTTTGGTGGAAGAAATGCTATTAAATTATATGTACATAAAAATAATATGTAGTGGGTTTTTTGGTTTTGTTTTTTTTTTTTTTTCTTTTTTCTTCTCCAAAGGAATATAATTAGAACATCTGAAACCAGATTACCCAATTAGTACATTTTTCTAATTAGCTGTTAGGAATGTGTGATGAGATGAATTATTGTAGACTTCCAAATGGAACTTTGGCCACAGGGAGGTTCAGAGCAATTACACAAAGGGGAAAAAAAATCATGTGTTTTCAGTTCTGGTTACCATCCCCTCACCTGCTCCCAGTAAAACACCTCCTGTGCTGCCCACCAGGCAGCAACAGTGTCCAGACAAAAGTTTCATCTTCCTTAGCTCAAGTACATGGAGTTGAAAAAATTATTCATCATTTCTGCTTCTCTTTGCTCCTGACAGTGGAGCAGATCGATGAAGGCAGGTTTTAAATGCTGCTTTTTTTACATTTATCAGCAGTAATGTCAGTGGCTGTTCTTTGAGGAAAAAAGTCCTGGTGATAGTTCATTCAGTTCATCTTTTGGGCATGCCTCATGTGTACTTGCTTTGTGCCTGGTGGCCACGGGGAGAGTCTGCAGGGGTGGGGAACTACAGCCAAGACCAGGGAATGAAGCTGGGATCCAGCTTTTGTACTTTTTTTTTGTTGTCGTATATATTTTTATTGGAGTTCGATTTGCCAACATATAGTATAACACCCAGTGATCATCCCGTCAAGTGCCCCCCTCACTGCTCGTCACTCAGTCACCCCAACCCTCCATCCATCTCCCCTTCTACTACCCCTTGTTCGTTTCCCAGAGTTAGGAGTCTCTTATGTTTGGTCACCCTTTCTGATTTTTCCCACTCATTTTCTCTCCTTTCCCCTATAATCCCTTTCACTATTTCTTATATTCTCTGTATGAGTGAAACCATATGATTTTTCTTCTCTGATTGACTTACTTCACTCCGCATAATACCCTCAGGTTCCATCTACATCGAAGCAAATGGTGGGTATTCGTCATTTCTAATGGCTGAGTAATATTCCATTGTATTTATTTATTTGCTTATTTATTTTAAGATTTATTTATTTATTTATGATAGACAGAGAGAGAGAGAGGCAGAGACACAGGCAGAGGGAGAAGCAGGCTCCATGCCGGGACTTGATCCCAGGACTCCAGGATCACGCCCTGGGCCAAAGGCAGGCGCCAAACCGCCGAGCCACCCAGGGATCCCTATTCCATTGTATTTATAGACCACATCTTTATCCATTTGTACTTTTTAGCTCTTAATTGGTGCAGGCTCACGGTCCTTACCTGAAAACCAGAAGTTTGTTGTTATAAATGATTTCATGGGAAAACCTGCCCCAAAACTGACTTGAGACCATTAGAATCTGTATTTCTCTTAGGGGGTGTGAACATTCGTGGGTTTCATTGCAGAGATGTGAATGTGTTTAATTAGGGGTGCTGCCCTGCGGGAGTATTGCAAAATATGTGGTATGTGCATCTTTACCTTTTTAAACCCCTCAACAGTTCTGAAATACATATGGTCTGAGGGTTCTAGGTGAGAGATGGCAGCTCTGTGCCCCAGGCTGGGGGCCCAGAAGGAGCCTGTGGGCTGAGCCAGGGGCCAACTGACAGGTGGGCCAGATGCCCAAGAAGCAGGCCTCACAGTCCTCGGAGCTCTTCCCTCATCAGGCCTTAAGCCCCATAAAGGCTCAGAGATTTTGCTCACTGTTGTGTTCTGTGTCTGGAGCACACTAGGTACTGAGTGAATACTGCTCAGAAACAGGCGTGGGTGAAGTTTTTTCTAGGCCAAATAGGGTTTCTCTCTATTGGAACTCTTCTCTTTTGGTGTGCAAGCAGTCATAGATACTACGTGAAGGAGTCCACCTGTGTTGTAATAAAACTTTATATATAAAAACAAGAGGTGGTGTGGGTTTGGCCCATGGGCCTTCAGTCTGCCAACTCCTGTGAGAAGGATCAAAGCATCTTTTTTTTTAAAGATTTTATTTATTTATTTATGAGACACAGAGAGAGGCAGGCTACTCTCGGGGAGCCTGATGCAGAACTCGAGCCCAGGACCCCAGGATCACGCCCTGAACCCAAGGCAGACACTCAACTGAGCCACCCAGGCATCTCTCAATGCATCTTTAAACGTAGATTCTTCTTTCCCATACTGTTGGCTGAGCTGTCTGCGTGCCTTCTCTGCTTGTCTTGTTTCCCTCTCCTGTGGAGTCTCCCTTAAAGAGACCAAAGGTGTGGCTCTGGTGGCGGAACCCACTCCTGGCTCCGGCTGTGGACGAAAGGAGTGTGCTGCCTCCTTGGACCAGCCTTATTAGCAGGAGTGGGTATTTGTACAGACAGATGCATTCAGGCTCTGAGCCAAATTTGCCTAGGGGCACTTGGACCTCTACTCACTGATGAGTTCTTTTTGGGGGGCTGCGCCAACCCCAAGGCATGTTGGCCAGTCGCCATCAGGCCAGGCAGGGCTGGAGAGTTTGGGGGGGGGTGGGGGGGGGGAGCCGAAGGGGGTGAGTACAAGCATTTAGGAGCTGAGATGTTCTTAGCAAAAGAATTTCCGGCTGAGAGAGATTGGTTATTGTAAACCTGGGGACTCTAATAGAGAAGTTTCAGGTCTCCTGGCTTTGTTCATCCCAGCCTGTGAACAGCCAGCATGGGTGGATTGGGCCAGCGAGTTCAGGAAGGTTTTCTGGGGCAGCAGAGACTCCAGCCCAGCTGTCCTGGGGCTGACTAGGTAGGTGCCAGGGGAAGGGCCTGTAGAGCCCTCTCCCCTGGATTGGAGCACCAGCATCCCTCTAGCTGGCCTGACTCAGCTCCCTTTGCCAGGGGAGTTTGGCCCCTGACTCAAAGCATGCTGGGCCTCTGCAGGCCCCAGGGCCAGACCATGTCAGCCAGCCCCTGCTGCAGGCCCCAGCATCCCTGTCTGCCCAGGAGCTTCTCTGGAGGACGGGTTCCCCCAAGACATTTTGGGACTGTTGCCCACTGCCCAACCACTTCCTTCCCTAGTCCGGGTGGGACTGGCACATACTTTTCTTTTTCTAAAGCAAATTCCAAACAAGGGCTGATAACTCTGGTTGGCTTTTTTTTTTTTTTCCTTCCACCATGGTTTTGTGGGTTGCTGGCTATTTTAGGGACTCCAAATTCAGAGTGGAGCCTCCTTACTCTGCAGCTCCTCTGGAAACCTTGATGGCTTTTCACACACATTACCCTCCCCCCCCCCCCCCAGCAGCGGGGACAGGCCCTCGGTCATCAACATGTGATCAGCACTGGCCAGGCTCAGGAAAGGCCAGGGGACCTGCAATTGGGTGGGGGTGGAGTCTGCTGTCAGCCATGCCCAAGTCAGTCACTGTCACATGCCTAGCACGGCAGGGGGTCATCCTCTGGCCACTCCTTGGGCAGCATCCCACTCCTACCCCACCTCACCTCATTATCGAATATCTGGGTCATGGGACATTGCTTGTCCTAAGGTGAGTAGATGGCTTAGAGCGGTGCTTCTGAAGCTGGAAGCTGGGGGTGTCCCCAAGAATCATACAGGGAGCCTGTTTGCAATGCACACTGGGGCCCTGGAGCCAGCATTGCTAATAAGTGTGTGATTGGGATGTATGTGGTTTGAGGACTGGGCAGCTGGGAGGCCAGTAGGTAAAGCAGCTTCACAAGCATGGGGTCAGGGGGAGCAGGGAGAAAGAAGGGGCTGGGGTCAGGAAAGGTTACCCAGAAGAGGGAAGCTGAGTCCAGAAGAACACAGCAGGGGGTGCCAGTCATGATCGCTCACCCTGATAGAATGCTTTGTGCCAGGCAGAGTTCTAAGCCTTCGATGCGAATGAACTTAAATCCTCCCAAAGGCCCCCGAAACAGGTAGTTACCCTGATCTTGCAGAGGAGTGGACCAAAGTCCAGAGGGGTTGAATAGCCCACAGAAGGCCCTGTGGCCATGAAGCCGTGAGCTGGGTCTCATCCTCACTCTGTCCTGCTGTACTGGAGCCAGTGCACCCCAGGTGGCAGGACCAGTTCACATGGAAGTTGTGCAAACTGAGGGCTGGGGCTTCTGAGCAGGCGAAGCACGATCATGTTGTTGAGTGGTTCAGATGGCTTTGGTCCTGGTGTGTAGGGGACAGCTTGGGTTTTGCTGGAGGAGTGTATGGCCATGATCTTGGTTAGGGTAGAAGGCTGTGGGCGAGAGGACAGTTGTCATAACATAGTTGGGCAAGGGTAAGGCGGTAGCCAGGCTGCTAGGTTTCTGGGCATACTTCCTCTCAGTCTGGACAAGGAAGGTCCTGTGCTGTGGGGTGAAGGTGCTACCGTAGTGCTCAGGGAGCAGCAAGGCCTATGCCCAGAACCTTGTCCCAGTTGCTCTTCCAAGAGGGGAAGAATTCTCCGTGATATGAGTCTTTGGCAACTCCCAGGGGGTCCTGGCCTAGCCCCCGCCCTTGGGGTCGGAGGGGGAAGGGGAAACCACTTGGAGAGGGTGATAGACTTTTGTCAGGAACCTGCTAAGTGCTTGGTATATTTATTTCCCTTCAATCCTCCCACAGCCCTGCAAAGTGGGCTTCTTCTTTGTTCCTAGTTACAAATGTGAAAGCCAAGGCACAGAGAAGTGAGGTGACTTATACATGGTCACACAGCAAGTAAATAGAGAATGGCACCAGGTCTGTCTTCTGTGGGCTGTGCTTTCACCGCAGCAGGGCCGCCCATGTTCTGAGAGGCTACAGGTGGTACACACATAGCATGACTGGTGACAGGCCCCCAACGGGTAGTGCGGTGTCAAGGTAGGTGGGGTGTCAGGGTGGGTGGGGCATGTTCCCAGTGGCCAGTTGGGCAGGTCCTGGGCCTGGGGGCCTGGGTGGAATGGCCTGGCTTCAGGGCACAAGTGATCCACCAATGGGTGGCATTCTGCACCATGAGCTTCAGAGGAGTCAAAAGCCCAGGGCCTATAGAGGGGAGCCTTTGCTGCCCTGGAGGCCCGCTCAGATTGGGCTGTAGAAGGGATCACCCCAGAAAGAAGGCCCATAAACCAGGCTCTGGTTCTGGAAGCCCCTTTCATCCTCCTGTAAGTAAAGAAATCGATCACCATCCTCTTCCCTTTCTTCTTGGTCAGTTTCTGACCATTCTCTCACCCCATTCCTAGTTTATTCCCACCTATGCCTCCCAGCAGAGCCTGTCAGCTGGTTGTTTTGAACCTGAAGGCCACCCGAGACATACTAGCTGTCTTTGCCCATTATAGGCTATTTTTGTAGTGGTCGGGGACCTGCGTTCCTACTCAGGCCAGCCTAATGCTCTTGCCTCTTCCAGAGCCCACCTCTGATGAAGTGGGCAGGATGTGTTAGAGCCTGGGGAAGGCTGGACAGTGTGCTGTTTCTCGCATGTTGCACCCTCTTGCCTCCTACAAGGGACAGAGGGTCTGTGACTGTTGGCTTTTCAAGAGCTGAGCCTTTGTTCCTACGACAGCTGAAATTCTCTTAAGTCCTCTAAAAGGGAAGAGATGGTGGGTGCTTAGTTCCAACTGGACCCGTTTTAGAGACAGGGTAAAGCAAAGCCATGGGAACCAGAGCTCAGCCCCCATCCCCCCGACTCTTACTAAAGTCTTAGTTCTTTCAGTAGTTCTTCTCTTGGGCTTTAGGAGTCGAGCAGCTATGACCACCCCCCACCCCATATTCTCCTCTCTACCCTCACCCAGCTTGACCTCTGAGGAAGTCTGGGGCTGACTCTTGCATTCCTATGCCACAGTAGGCCTGTGACTTCACTTGGCTTGTCAGGTGCTCAGCCTCTACAAGATGGCTCTACACCCCACAGGTGAACACAAGGGCCAGATGACTGCTCGAGGGTCTTACTGCATTCCCTAGTTCTTGGGACTGTTCTCGTCCACTTGGGATTCCTTTACATTCCAGTCCATGGCTTGTTGTGGGCAGAAAGCACGGCATTTAGAAAATTGGCTCTGGGTGGAGCAAAGGCTGGTCATTCCTGGGCGTGCTGTGGGGGGCAGTGAGGCTGGCCACCTGCCAGGCCAAACATTGGCAAGAATTGTGCCACGGTGGAGACTTGGCAGCCCCCCTACCCACCACAGAGCTCTCTGGCTGTAGGGTGGTGGATCGGCGTCGGGTGAGGGTTTACCGTCTTCACCTCAGCCCCCCTGGGCCAGCTGGTTGACTGCTTACTTACCTGGAGAGTGTTCAAGGACAGCAAGAAAAATGAGGGACTTTCAGGGGCAGCTGTGTTTTCTGACTCAGTCATAATGCCCCTAAAAATCCTTATTGTTCTTGCAGTGTGCATCGGGCAGCAGCTGCCAACCCACCCCTTGCCTACCTGGCCACCCTGGGACAGGAAGTGCTTCCTGGGGTCACGTTGGGATGTCCTCCCCCATCCTCTTGAAACGAGAGTGAATTATTAAAACAATTCTGTTGGGCCAGTGCATTGATTTGCATATATGTTTACAATTTCTTTTCTTTTTTTTCTTTGGAGGAGGGTTAGGGAGGGCTGAGCATTGAGACAGTCCTGCGCAGATTGGAACTCAGGAGAACACAGGGCCTCCTCAGTTTGTGTGTGGTGAAGGTTTGCAGGAGGCCGGCTGCATGGGCAGGGCCCCAGGATGGGTGCCCTTGGGGCTGGTTATGTCAAGAGCAGCGGTGTTGGGCTGGCTAGGATGCCCACCGCTCCTGAGAAGTTGGAACTGTTTAAGGGCAGGAGGGGTGAAGGCACCCGGGCAGGAAACTGTACTGCGTTTTAAAACAGGGAGCCCAGCCCACTCCCCGAGAGCCAGTGGCCTGGCCATTTTGAAAACATGCTCCTGGTGGATTCAAGGGCTTCTCCCCGCCAATCCCTGCTGTACCCTTGGAGCTTGCTTTTTCTCAGCTGGGATAGAGAACACTCTATCCTGCTTTCACCTCCCGGGGCTCCTCCCTTCTCAGTAGGCACCCCCATCCCCACCTCTTCCAGCCCACCCCAGACATTTTGGCTGAGCCTTGTCTTGAGTGGATTTAGGGTTACTTGCTGGGGGACTGTCAAGAGGAAATACCAATTTGTGACACATCCCTCTCAACCCAGGAAAGCCAATTCACAAGAATGTTCCCAGGTCCCAAAGCAACAGTCCTTCCCCTCTAGCTGAGGCTGAGCAGGTGGCTTGCCCATGCGTGGACAGACAGGAAGGTGATCAAGCAGCAAGCAGGACTGTGCCTGCTGCTGTGCTCCACCCCAGGGCTCATCGACATCACAGGTCAGCAAGGGAAATTAATCCTCCAGCTATTTCTTAGGTTTCCAGGCGCAGACTTGCAACTCTGGTCACTGGAGAAGATGGCTGTCTGCAGGACCCTGACCGTGTGATCATCCTTCTGGCCAGCCTGGCCTCTTGCTCCTTAGGCTCTGGTCATCCCAGCTGGGCCTCCACACCAGCTCTCCCAGAGACAGTTTTTAAAGGGCTGGGTTTGCTCAGGAGCCTCAGCATTCTTCCACCCAGGAGAAAGGACAGCGTCAAGGTAAAGGTTAACAGGAGGTTAGGGGTGGGGTGGGGTGTGGAGTGATGTTTATCCCTTCTTGGGAAGAGGTGGATGGGGTTTTCATTAAGTGAGATTCTCACCACCTACAATAAGCATGGGGTGCTTTGTCATTCCTCATAGCTAAGCCTTTGCTAACTTTAAATCAGCTCTCTCTCCCTAAGGCCCCTTTGCCCTGCCCTGCCATCCCTCCCAAACCTCCTTATTCCTGAATTTGTTCCTCATTCTTTATAAACACTTGCAAAAAACAAACAAAAAAACCTCATCAATTTGTTGAAAAAGGTAATACATGAAAAATAAAGCTGAGTACTGTTTCCCCCCCAACTATAGAAGAACCGCCTTCCATTGTAGAGCATTTCAAAATTCAGAAGGAGGAAAAGGCTTATAAAAATGCTGTGCCTAGAGATAATGTCTGCTAATGAAATAGATCCTTCCAGCATTTTTCCCCTATGTGCATACACACCCCCACCCAGTTAGCAGGACTAGGGCTTTTAAAAGGCGTGAGGCTTATAACCCATTTGAGCAATGGTCCTGTGCCCTTGGGAGCCAGAGTCTCTCTCTTCTTTTTGCCAAGTGGGATGAGCCAAAGCTCGCCTGCAGCCAGGAACCTCAGAGCTCTCAGTGGTGGGTACTGGAGCTACACTAGTTCGCTCTTCTCCACGGAGATTGATGAAGTTGGGGAGGCTAAACCTGTAGGCTTTGTCCTGATTGATTTCCACGTGGGCTGCTACACTGCCTCTAGACTCCGGCTGCACTAAGATTCTGGGAAGCCTTCTACCCATGTCAGCCCCTGTTCCTCCTCCCCAGCCAGCAAGGCCAGTTGGATTTGGGCTGCCAGGAATGGGGGTAGAGGAGGGCACCCAGGGATGGGTATCTTTGTCTTCTGCTCCTCACTCAGGTGCTCCTATTAAGCAGCCGGAGAACTACTCTGGCTCCGTGGCCACAAGTTAGAGCTGAAGAGATTGTTGAGGCTCTGCCTTCAGAGCCCAGTCGAGAAGATGCGACCATCTGCAGCTGGCAGAATTTTACGTCCGATGCTTTTCCCTGCTGCTCAGAGTCATCTTTTGATCCTCATTTTACAGGATGGGCTGAGGCATGAGTGGTCCGGATACCCACCAGAAGACACAGCTAGGATGGGCAGAGCTGGGGCTGGCTCCCAGGGCCAGGGCTTTCAGTAATAATTACTTATAATTAGCATTCGGTTCTAACAAGCATATCCTGATGCTTACTAATACTTAAGCATTTGGTCAGCCAGTATCCGGAGGTGCGTGGGTGGGTGCTGCTGTCTCATGGAGGAGGTATCTGCACCACAGGGAGGCTGGGTTCCCACCCCTGGGTCTTCCTGATGTGACTGCGCACCTGGCCAGCCTGCATCCACAGCTGCCCCCATTCAGCCTGCCATGTGTCCCAGGATCCCAGTTCTGGGCCCGGTAAGATTTAACCCCATTTTCAGAACACACCAGAGGCGTGGCCTAGGTAACGCAGCTGTGGCTGGCAGAGGCCCCTGGTTCCCTGCTCCCTGCCTGCACAGAGGTGTCTAGGAAGGAGCACGGCCCGTGTGGGGCTTGCTCATCTAGGCCCCGCTCTGGGCTGGCAGCCCTAGGGGTCAGGACCCCTGCTGGAGGTGCCTAGGTCTCCAGAAGGCTGTCCCTCCCCCTCCCTCTTTCCTATGGAGCTAGCGTCCAGGAGCCTGGCCGGAGGGCCACCTGGGCAGGCTGCCAGTGCAGGGATCTCATGGGCGGGAGCATTGTGAACTCCAGGAAGCGGTCGGCTGTTCCTGGACCAGTCTGCAGAGCTGGAGGGCCAGCCTGCCTCACACATGCTGGGTGGAGCAAGGAGCTGAGAACCCTACTTTCCCAGAGCCCAGCAGCTCTGGGCCAGGCCCACAGGCTTTCTTGGGCAATGAGGGCCTGAGCCTTGGCCACGCCTTCCCTTGTTGGCCTTGGCTCTCTCTTTCTCAGTCTGGCTCTCCCCCTGCCCCCCTACCAGCTATTTTGCAGCGGACTGCACACTCTTGGCAATGACATCCTTTTAACCTGCTTCCCAGAAAACAGGATGGTTGGGCAGGCAGACTCAGCCAGCACGTTGGTGGGAAACAGGGCGGTTGACCTCAGCTCAGGCTTTCTTTGCCCATGCTCCTTGGGGGACCGGGTTGGGAGGTGGCCCTAAGCTGCCTTGGCTTACCTGGGTCAGAAATAACCTCAGCTCAACTTACAGCCTAGAGCAGTCGGGCTGAGGCCAGAGCTCTGAGCTTCTGGAGTTGGGGTGTGGGGAGGGACAGGGCTTTGCCCAGGAGTCTGGTCAGGGGCAACCACGTAGCTGGGGGCCTTGAGTAAATGCCCCCCACCTTGGAGTCTTGCCTCATTTGTCCGATGGGCATAATAGTGCCCTTTAGAGATGTGTCTGAATGTAAGGCTTCTGAATACAAATACGAAGCCGTTGCTCCCTTCGTGCCCCTTTGAGGAGGACACTTCAGCAGAGAATCCTGGGAGGTGTCTGGCATAGAGAAGATGCTCAATGCAGTTGCACTGCTCAGGAAGTGAGGTTTGGGTCTCAGTATGTTGGATGGTGCCTTCCATCCTTATCTCTACAAAGATGACCTTTCCTTCCTCTTCCTCTCTGGCCCTCCTGCCCTGGCGGGACCCTGTAGGAATGGTGCCTCTGGCTTCCAGTGCTGCATTCCTCTTGGGTTGGGCCCGCTGAGACCCACAGCCCATGGAGGCCTCCTTCCCCTCCTTGACGTTCGTCCTGCAAGTCCGGACGCCAGCTCCAAGGCGTTCCCTCTGGGCCTGGGCCAGTGTAGCTGCAGCAGAGCTCCTCCCTCCCCCACCAGCCTCCTTGGGTGCAGACAGCCCAGCACAGGCAGGAAGGGCCTTCTGTTTGCCTTGGCTGGTGGGGAAGAGATTAGTGCTCGCTTTCTGTTTTGACTTTGTATCTAACTCACAGACAGGCCTGTGACGTCACAAAAAAGCACACTTCAGCCTTCAATGAGTTTAGGTGTTCCTAATACTTGGAGATGGTTGGAGGTAGGGATGGGTGATAATACCACCCTCTGGGTGTGTAGAGAAATGTGATGGCCACTTGTCAGCTTTCCCTACCCAGCATCCACAGCCCTTTCTCCTGATAACGTCTCTTCTCCTTCAGAGGATCACCTCTCCGCCACCCTCACGTTAGAGGCAAACATGGATCAGGATGGACATGAAGACTCCCCCTTGGGGGTTTTGCAGCAACTACAGGGAAAGAGGCATTTGTTTTTCATGGAATTTGCCAGGTTGATGGAGCTGCTGGTGGCCATCCTGTTCTCTACTTGAGGTCGAAGTCAACAAAGGAAAGAGCTCAGAAATGGAGAGAATATCCTATCCAGACATCAGTAAGCCCCTGGATCCAGCCATTCCTGAAGCTAACGTAGCCATGGATTCACCTGATTATATGAGCCAAAGCATTTCTTTTTTGCTAAAATTATCCTGAGTTGGGTTTCTGTCATAGAGAGGGTCCTAATAAAGCAATATTTTTCTTTGGTTTTATTTAAAAAAAAAAATCATTTCTGAGGTATACTTTACATGCAATAAAATCTACCCATTTTAAGTGCCCAAGTCAAGTTTTATCAAACGGGTACACCCTTGTAACTACCACCATTGAGATATAGAACATTTCAAGCTCCAGGACAACCACTGACCTGCTTTGTTGTAGAGGTTGATTTTGCCTTTTCTAGAATTTCATAAGTATTATCATTTAGCGTATACTCTTTTGTGTCTGGCTTTATTCAGTATGTCTTTGAGATTCACCCATGCCGTGTGCCTCAGTAGTTCATGCCTTACTACTGAGAAGCGTTCCACTGTATGGATGTACCACTGTTTGCTCAGCCATATATCAGAGGGTGGTCATTTAGGCTATTTCTGGATTGTGACTGTTACAAATAAAGCTGCTTTGAACATGAGTCTTTGTGTGGGCATATGTTTCCATTTTTGCACCTAGACATCAGTCTCATTTTACAGTCGAGGAGACTAATGGTCAGAGAGGTAGAATGACTTGTCCAAGGTCACACGGCTGAGGGACCCTGCCGCTTGCACCAGAAACACAAGTGGGCCGTTATGTAGCACCGGGGCATGGGTGTTCCTTAATAACAACCTCAGACTGCTTGGGGGAGGTTGCTCATGGAATCCTTGTGCTCAAGAATGTCATTGCCAGGAGGGACAGTCAGGATGAGTTGTAGTCATGTTCTTCACCTTTTCATGCCATTTGTTTTTCCCTGTGGATTCAACCATTGGAGATTCTATCTACTAAACAGTATTCGTGAAGCCAGGCTCTACCTCCCTAAACACATAAAGATGCATCCAAAACTATCTGATCTGATAATCACTGAGCAAACTTGTATGAAGATTTGGCGTTGAAATCACTCCAGCCCCAATGGGGGACCTGCTTTTTCTTTTTTCGGGCTTGGGATCAACAAACCATGGACCCATCCCAGGAGTCAGAGGATGTCAAGTTGGTAAGCCCTGGTTTAGCCCAGCCTCTCCTCTCACAGGTGCTCCAGCCAGATCTCTCTCCCTCTAGGTCTTCTCTCTGCTGAGGTCAGCCCTTGAAGGTCAAGTGCATGTTGTGAACGCAACAGGGGTCAACTCCCATGAGACTCAGAATCATCCTTGGGTCCAGCTGTGCCAAAGCCAGGTGCACCTTTAGGCCGTCCTCTGCTTCATTTGAGCCACCTGCAACTGAGAGAGTCCTGGCTAAAACAGCTTAGCCAGGACTGCACTCTTCGGTGAAGCTTTCCTCAACTTCTGGCAAAGGCAATGAACAGCCAGTCCAGTTCACCTCGGGGGGCGTGGTGGTGGTGGTGCAAACACTGCTCATTGCTTTACATGCATTATCTCAAATCCTCTCAACAACCCTAGGGGAGGCAATGGTCATCCCCATTTTACTGCAGGGGAAACTGAGGCACAGAGATGTAGATGTAGCATACCCAGAGTGTGGCTGCATCGCATGCATCGTGTGTACCTCTACGGTTTCTATCTGCTCCCCTGGTTGGCTGCTCTGCCCCTCTCGTGGCTGTCCACAATTGAAGCTGGACCAGCTGCCTCTGCACAGGCTGACCCTTTCCAGGCTACATCCCAGCGTAAAGGGTCTGGCTCCGGCGTGGCCACCAAAGGGGCCAGAGAACACAACCCTTACACATGGAGGGAATTAGTTCTCAGGGGCGAACTTTGAGCAGTAGGAGACAAGGTGGAAGGACAATCCCTCTCCTCCCCCGTTTGGACCATTTCAGGCACATTTCCCATGTGTGGTCTGTTGTAAAGCAGTGACTGTGTTCTTAAGCATTGCTTCCCCTTCTTCCCTACACTCCCTGTCTTCTCCCTCCCCCTCGCTGCCCTGTGGTTCCACCTCTATGTTAGCAGCACTCATTCCCTAGCCAAAGGCTCCTTTTTCTGGGGAACACAAGCAGTCTGGCTCCTGGGTCTGCACTATACTGTTGCAGTGAACAGAACAAGAGAAGGCTGCATTGCATCATTGCCCTGGGGGTGGGGAATAGGTAGGAGACGGGGTCAGTGCCAAATTCATCAGCTCATTCTCCTTTATATCCGACCACCACCCACTCATTCACTACATTTAATCAGTCAAATCCTCTCTGACCCGCCGCTGTATTTCAGGCCCCACTCACCTCCATCCAGGAGGGAAGAGTCCATGCTGCTTGTAATGTGATGCTGCAAGGTACTCAGCCTTTCTCAGCCACTTTTCCCATCTGAAAAATGGGGAAAAGAATTGTCTTACCACATAGGACTGCTGACAGGCTTAATGAACACTTAGTTTTGTGCCTGGCAATAGGTATAGGAGCCTTTGTTGATGCTCCCTGTTCAAAGTCACCTCTTCCAAGTATGGCCCTGCTCTCTAGAAAATCCCCCTCCTCCATTATGAGTATATAGGGCTTCCCCCCACACCAGTCCCATGCCCATCACCAGACCCACGCTAATCCACGCATCCCAGTATTGACCTTGAATATTGGCTCAGGTCTGGGCATGAGACCCAAGTTGGAGTGGTCCTTGTAACAGTGTCCTGAAGTTTTTGGAATAAATGCATGCTTGTCTTTGCTGAGATCATTAGCTTGGAGCAATCAGAGGTCATTTTTACTATTTGGCCATTTGAGAATGATGTCAGGAGACCACAGAGCCAAGAGGTGGAGCAAGACACAGAATGCTGATGATGTCTTTGGAGCTCCTGGATCCAGTCATACCAGAAGCTAGTTAACCCCTGGGATTTTTTTAGGAATTAATACAAAAACCAAGTATCTCTTTTTATTTGTTTAAGCCAGTTTGGGTTGAGTTTCTATTACTTAAAACTGAAGCAATCTGTTTTTTTTATTTTTTATTTATTTATTTTTTTAAGATCTTATTCATTCATTTTAGAGAGAGAGAGTGCACGCGAGCAAGTGAGTGGCGGGTGTAACAGGGGAGGAGGGACCGAGAATTTCAAGCAGACTCCACACTGAGCGATGCGGGGCTCAATTCCATGATGGCAAGATCATGACCTGAGCTTAAACCAAGAGTCAGATGCTTAACTGACTGAGCCACCCAGGCGCCCCTGAAGTGGTCTTGACTAATCTAGTAATAGGTTCTCTTCATAATTGCTGCTGGTATTGCAATTCATATTATTATTATAAACACATTACTAGAAGATGCAGCCATGGGGATGCCTAGGCCAGGTTTCTCCAGAGGCTCTTGCCGCCCTCCACACATTATACCCTGGATATCAGCTGCCTGAGTGTGGGTGGTTTCATGTTTGCTGCTGATCTATCTCAGGTAACTCTGTGCCACAGGGTAGGTGGGCTAATAGACATGTTTCATGAACAAGGCCCATCATCCACTGCCTCCTCCATCATGCCCTGCCTTCCAACTCCCATGCCAGATACACATTTTGCTCTCTCTCTTGTCCTTGGCCACTGTCCGAAGCCACTGTGGTGTCTGCCGGGAGACCATCTTGGCAAACAGAGCTGTTTCCAGTGTCCTTTTGAGGGCCTCATTCAGCCCTTTACCTGTTCAGATAGGGTTTTAAAAATATATTTACTAAAAGTCTCCATTATAGGGGCACCTGGGTGGCTCAGTGATTGAACATCTGCCTGCCTTTGGCACAGGTCATGATCCCAGGGTCCTGGAATTGAATCCTGCATCAGATTCTGATGCTTCTCCCTCTGCCTATGGCTCTGCCTCTCTGTGTCTCTCATGAATAAATAAATAAAAATCTTGTTTAAAAAAGTCTCCATTATAGATCCCTATCTTACACCACCCACTAAAATGAAGTCAAAATTCTCTAAAGACTACTGTAATGCCAGAAGCTGTAAAAAACCAAGAAGAAAACATAGGGGAAAAGCTCCTTGACATGGGCCTTGGCAATGATTTTTGGGATATTATACCCAGAGCGCAAGGGACAAAATAAACAAGCAGGCCTACACCAAAGCAAAAAGCTCTTGCTGAGCAAGAGAAATTGACCACAAGGTGGAAAGACAACCTACAGAATGGGAAAAAAAAAATATTTGCAAATCATATCTGATAAGGGGTTAAGATCTAAAATGTATAAAAAAATGCATGCAACTCAAGAGTGAAAAAACAAGTAGTTTAATTTAAAAATGGGCAAAGGACTCAAGAAGATTTTTCCAGAGAAGATGTACACATGGTCCACACGTACATGAAAAGGTGCTCAACATCACTCATCATCAGGGAAATGCAAGTCAAAACCACTAAGAGATATCATCTCACACCTGTCAGATCAGCCAGCATCGAGAAAACAAGAGATAGCAGATGGTGAGGGTGTGGGAAAGGGGGGATTGTAACCTATGCAGCCGCTGTGGGGAAAAGGATGGGGGCTCCTCCAAGTACGAGAAAGAGGAACACCATAGGATCCGGTCATTCCACTCCTGGGCATTTACCCAAAGAAGACAAAAACACTAATTTGAAAAGATACATGCACCCCTATGTTCATTGCTGCATTACTTACAATAGCCAAGATACGGAAGCACCCAAGGATCCATTAACAGATGAAGGGATAAAGAAGATGTGGTGTATATAAAATTGGAATATTACTCAGCCGTCAAAAAGAATGAAATCTTGCCATTTGTGACAACATGGATGGGCCTACAGGATATTATGCAAAGTGAAGTAAGTCAGACAGGAAAAGACAAATGCCATATGATTTCAGTCATAGGTCAAATCTAAACACAAAACAAATGAACAAACACACCAAAAAACCCAGACTCTTAAATACAAAAAAAACAAGCTGGTGGTTGCCAAGGGGAGGTGGGGGGGGGGGCAGGTAAAATAGGTGAATGGGATTAAGAGGTACAAACTTCTAGTTATAAAATAAACCAGGACACCCAGGTGGCTCAGCGGATGAGCCTCTGCCTTTGGCTCAAGGTGTGATCCCAGGGTTTGAGGATCAAGTTCCATATCGGGCTCCCTGCGAGGAGCCTGCTTCTCCGTCTGTCTCTGTTCTCTCTCTGTGTCTCTCATGAATGAATAAATAAAATCTTAAAGAATAAAATAAAATAAATCATGGAGATGAAAAGTACGGCACAGGGAACGTAGTCAATAATATTGTAATAGCGTTGCACGGTGACAAGCGGTGACTACACCTATCATGGTGAGCTCTGAGTAATGTACAGAATTGTTAAATCACTATGTTGTACACCTGAAACTCATATAACATTGTGTGTCAACTATACTTTGATAATAATCAATCATAATACATTTTTAAAACTTTCAAATAGAATGGCCCTATGATCCAGCAATTCCATTTCCAGGAATATATCAAAAGGAATGAAAACACTATGTCAGGCAGCCTTGGTGGCTCAGTGGTTTAGCGCTGCCTTCAGCCCAGGGTGTGAAGAATGGAGACCCAGGATCGAGTCCTATGTCAGGCTCCCTGCATGGAGCCTGCTTCTCTCTGCCTATGTCTCTGCCTCTCTACCTCTCTCGGTCTCTCTGTGTGTCTCTCACGAATAAATAAATAAAATCTTTTTTAAAAAGAAAAGAAAACATTATGTCAAAGACACATCTGCAGCCCCATGTTCATAGCAGGATTATTTAAAATAACCAAGACATGGACATGACCTAGGTGTCCATCAACTGATGAATGGATAAAGAAAATGTTATACACACATGGGTGCATGCGTGTGTGCACACACGCACATGCTGGATTATCATTCGGCCATAAAAAGAAGGAAATCCTGCCATCTGTGACAACACGGATGCTAAGTGAAATAAGTCAGAGAAAGACAAATACTGTATGATCTCACTTAGACATAGAATCTAAAAAACAAAACTCATAGAAAAAGAAATCAGATTTGTGGTTACTAGAGACAGGGGAGGAGATGGGGGATTGGCTGAAGGTGCTCAAAAGGTATAAACTTCTGGTGATAAGATAATTAAGTTTCAGGGATGTAATGTATAGCATGATGACAATAGTTAACACTGCCTGTACGGTGTATCTGAAAGTTAAGAGCATAGAGCCTAAGAATTCTTGTCATCGCAAGAAAAAAAAAAAAAGTTTTCTTCTTTTTCCTTTCTTTTTGTATCCATAGAGAGGATGCATGTAAACTAAGATTATTTTGGCGATCATATCACAATGTATGGGAGTTAAGTCAGTATGCTACACACCTTCAACCTTCATAGTGCTTTGTGCTAATTATCTCTCCGTAAGAAGGGGGTGTGGGAGAAGTGTCCATTAGGCTGGGTACCAGGAAGAGATGCAGAAATGAATAATGCTGTGCCTGCCTTCAGGGAGCTTCTGTGTTAGTGGGGGGTATCCAAGCTGACAATTTTGGTACAATTATGTAATATTTGGCATTTGGATAATTATCTGGTATTCTTCTATAGACCAGATAGATCATGAAACAACTCTAAAGAGCATCTTTTGGTTTTAAGCTAAGCTGGAACTAATCAGTTTATCTAAGAAAACTTGGTGATGCGGGTAGGGGGGTAGAGAAGTGCCTCGTGGGTGTGAAGCTCTGTACTCAGCCTCCCAAAATCAATCTAATAGCTAAACTGGAATAATTGTCCCGTTCTGTTTGATGAAGAAACAAGCTCAGAGAGGTAAAATATGTCCCTGAGCAGAAATGGGATCTGGCCCCAAGTCGCTGTGCTGTACTGGGAGTACCTGGGTGGCCCTAGGGACTGAGTTCCGGATGCCAGCGGGCAGCACAGGCCGCTCGCCGGCTCCCTTGGAACCCCGTGGGAACACTGGCTCTTCCACATTCCGGCCCGAGTAACAACTACTGGTTTCCCCGTCTCCATCTCCCGCCCGCCCCCCCGTAGGCGTTGCAGGCTGTAGTTCCCCCCACGTCTTCCACATCCTGACCCTCTACCAGCCTCTGGCCCGTGGTAGGCTCAGTGTCGCGGGGGTATCTGCGGGGTTGGTCCTCGCCATCCTTTCTCCCTTTCTTCCCGGGACGTCCTCGTCCTTCCGGGGAGAACCTGCTCCTCTGCGGCTCTCTGGGGGGCCTGGGAAATTTCAATCCTCCCGGAAGCGGGGGCGTGCGTGTCACGTGACCCCGTGAGGCCAATCAGAGCGCAGCACGCCGTGGATTGGCCCAACGGGTGAGCGGGTAGCCAATCAGAGTCCTTCCCTGGCACAGGCCGCATTGCCCCCGGGCTCCGGAGCTCCGAGCCTCCGACCGCAGCGCCGCGGGGGCCGTGGGGGGGGGGGGGGGAGAGCGGGGCCCCGAGCAGTCCCACGCGCCCCGTAATATGTGCACATGGTGGCAAACAGCACAAAAGAGCTCCTAAAGGAAAGCGGCGGGCTCCGCCCTGTTCTTCCCGCTTCGCTCCAGGGACAAACTGTTTGACACGTTTCCTTTTGTATTTTTTCTGATGTTTACCTTCAAAATTTTTTTTTTTTTTTTTTTTTTATTTATGATAGTCACACAGAGAGAGAGAGGCAGAGACACAGGCAGAGGGAGAAGCAGGCTCCACGCACTGGGAGCCCGACGTGGGATTCGATCCCGGGTCTCCAGGATCGCGCCCTGGGCCAAAGGCAGGCGCCAAACCGCTGCGCCACCCAGGGATCCCTGATGTTTACCTTCAAAACTCAAGAGAATACACTCCTACTAGACCCATTTCTTGGCTTAGAACTTTAGACCAAATCCACTGCTGTCTCCATACGGTTTGTGAGAACTTAGCTCACTTGCACTCTTAACTGAATGTATAATACCTCTAGTCGGTGTCCACTGATTGCCTATATCCAAATGTCTATTTCTTTTTTCAACTTTAGGTAGTTTACCCTATCTTGCCAGCCCTTTTCAGAATAAGAATAAATATGGCTGTTCCTACCACTCCTCTGCCTATCCACGTGCCACCTTGGTCAGCAATACGTTTTTTTTACATTGTCTGCGGCATTCGTATTTTCTTCCGCCCCACAATCAAGATTTTACTGCTTTGTTCACAGTTGATCCAAAAGATTAAACCCGTGAAACTGCATTTATGTGACTATAATTGTTAAATACTGTTTACTATAAACACTCCCTCTTAGCCGGAGCTCACTGGATTGGAGTTTGTTTTGGTTAGGTCCTAACTCAAATTCGGATGGGATTGGATCAGATCCATCCACATGCCACTGAGACAGAGCTCTTCCAGGGCTTGCGACCTGCGCAGCACCAAGGGCCTGTGCCTAGAAGGGCTTTGCGCTTGGTTTGATGTTTTGCTCTGTCTTGAAATTCATGATCATTTTTGAACAAAAGTCCTCACAATTATACAGCCAATCCTGAGCTCATCGCCTTGCTGATAGAAGCCTGGGCCTCCTGAGAAACTCTCCTCAGGCAGGAAGGATAGGCAGGGTCCTTAGGCAGGGTCCTGAAGCAGCCACAGGAAACTAAAGTGGGACGCCATGGATCTGAGCACGGCTGCTGAATGTAGTCTACCTTGTGATATCCGGATGGTCTTCTCCAAGGTCCTTCTTACAAAGGGCTGAAAGATTGGCAAACTTGGGCTGCATGAGGGATGTGGGATTATCCACACATTACAGAGAGCATCAAGGCTAAATGGTCAGCCCAAGGTCCCATGCTTATAAATGGCAGGTCCCAGAATCAAATCCTGACCTGATTCCTGACCCCAACCTTTACTGCTCCACCATCTGCCTCCACAACAGTTCTGCATATGATGCAGCACCTGGATTTGATTTCCAGGACTGATCCTAATTTGCTGGCATCCTTTAGTGTGGGGCTTGCCCTCTCTGGACCACTCAACCCACTGGAGGGAGTAGATAAACTTTAAAAGTCTCATTCAAACAGAATAACTACATGCCCAGTAATAGAAAAGAGTATGTTTCTTCTATAGACAGTTCCAGCTAATAAATGCAGAAGGAATGAAACGTAATACCATTTTGTAGTCTCTAATAAATTAATTGCTTGAATGGCTGCTAACGTCACAAAAAAAGAGAATAAGACACCATGTGCCTCTTGATAGAAGACCTCAACACCATCTAATGAAGTAGTCTTGCCCCCCGCCCCCCAAAAAATCAAACTTGAATCTGATCAAGCCTCTGCTTCTAACTACCAAGTTCCAGGACAGAGGACAGAGAGACATATTCTATGACACCACAAGGCAGCAATAAGCAAAATGCCACAAGATGAACAGCTAGTTTCTTCCCATGAATCTATAAAAACAAAACAAAGCCCTAGACCCAAAGAAACTCATAATTGATTTACCAACCAATTATAATGTGTAGACCTGATTTGGTTAGAAATTTACACTCTAAAGAAGACAATTATGCAACAATGGGAAATTTGAGCACTGGCTGGGTCTTTGATAATATTAGGACTTAAATTTTTGGTGTAATAATGGTATTGTGATTATGGTTTAGTTTGTAAGGAAGAGTCCTTTTAGGGATACACGCTGACATATTTATGGATGAAATGATGTCATGGTTGGCATCCTGCTTCAAAATAATACAGGAGGAGGGGTGTGGATTGCAGGGAGGGTCAGGATGAGGAAGGATGGGCTGTAGGTCGATGATTGTCAGAACTGAGTGATAGGGATATGAAGATGGGTTATATTATTATCTCTGGCTTTACGTATAACCAATTATAGCTTTTTTTAAGTTTCTTTTCATTTTTTAAAAAGATTTAGAGAGAGCAAAAGAGAGAAAGAGAGAGAGAATGAATGGGAGAGGGAGAAGGGGCCGAGGCAGAGGGAGAGGGAGAAGCAGGCTCTCCTCTGAGCAGGGAGCCCAACGCAGAACTCAGTCCCAGGACCCTTGGATCATGACCTGAGCTGAAGGCAGACACTTTACCAACTGACCCACCTAGGCACCCTTCTTTTCATTTTTGAAAAAAGTTTCTTTTTAGTTTTTAAGAAGTTCCTTCAGCCCCTAGGGAGAATCCAAGGCAGCCCAGGCTGAGAGTGGGAGATGGGAGAGAAGAATAGCCACTCCTTTTCTGAGTAAGGCTGAGGGGCTGATTTAGGGAACACTGGTTCTTGCATCTCCCTTCCTGACACCCATGGCCAGGCTGGGCCCTGGAGTGTCATGGTCACTATGCCCAGACTCTAGTCTAAAGCGTGGCTTTCCTGGTGTTTAGATGAGCTCATGGAGCTGGACGCTGTAATTGTAGAACTCTGGCCTCAGCCCACAAGCCCAGCTCCCCACTCCCTGGGGGACAGTGGCTCCATATTCCAGGCACATCCTCAGCCACATCAAACCATCTGGCTGTCAGCACAGGGCAGGAGAAGGTGCAGCAGCTGGTGGGAGCTTTGGGGCATTCCCAGACATATTTCCCACAATACCCGTGGTGCTGGTGGTGTGGCCAGGGCTGGGCACTGAGGACCGAGAGGGTCAGAAGGCCATTCTCTGGCCCACCACCCAGGAGTGTGCCCCCAAGGGAGTGGGTACTGACCACCTTGGGGCCCAGTGTGCCTGTGTAACCCTGACAAGCTGCTTCCCCTCCCTAGGCCTTGGCTTCCCCATCAGTGAAGGTGGCTCAGCATTTCCCAGTAGGCTGCTAGTGATCTTTAGGATGGACAGTCCTTCTTAGTGAGCATTCCCAGTCCCCTGCCCATTAAATGCCATAAGCAGTCCCGGTCACTCTGGCCACCAAAAACTCCCTCCCACATTTCCATCCACTCCTGGGTTGCAACCTACTATGGGTCTCTGAGGACCTTGCCAAGCCCATAGTTCTGTGCATCAATGTTTCCGGAGAATTCAGGACAAATTGAGAAAGAGAGGGGCAGAAACTGTTAACGCGACTCATGGACTTACAGGGAGATGCTATTTGGATGGGTCTTGAAGTTCACTGAGAGTTTACAAGAGGAGCACGAAGGTGTGGGGACTGGGTGAAGGGAATTCAGGCTTCTTGGTGGAAAGATCAGCCTGTGCGGGGCCTGGAGGTATGAAAGAGCAGAATTTCCCTGTGGCGCCAAGCTTTGGCCTGTGCTGGAAATCCAGGCAATAGAGGTAGGACATTAACTGTGAACCACAGGGAACCAGCAAGGATGTTCAAATGGGGCAGGAGTGGGTTTTCCCATGACAGTCCCTCTGGACTGAGACATCACCGACACCTATGCCCAAACCAGGAGAATGTCTGTCTTTCTGGGAAGAACCCTGGGGGTCAGAACAGCAGAGAGTGCAGGTCCCCAGCTGGGATCTCTTGCCCTAATGACCCCTGGTGGCTGGGGGCAGGGTGTAGATTGGGAGGTGACACCGAAGGAGGGGCTGCTCAAATAATTGAAGACTCCTGCATGTATGAGCAAGAGTGTAAGTGTGTGAATGCGTGTGTGGGTAGATGTGTACGAGTATGTGAACAAGTATGTAAGCATGTGTGTGTGGACCCCCGAGGGTCCACACAGGCTGCTCATTCCTTCGTCTAACAAGTACGTGCCAGGTGCCCAGCGGTGAGCAACGCTGACCTGGCCCTTGCCCTCATGGAGCATGGAATCTAGTGGATCTAGTGCAGGGGAGAGGAATAAAGAGAAAACCAAACCAAACACGTTCCACAAATTCGATTGTGACCCGGCTCTGTAGGAGATGAGCCAAGTGGGGGCCCCTTTGGGTGGGCTGGCTGGGCAGACCTCTCAGAGCAGGTGGCATTCAAGCAGAGAATCTACAGTGGATGTTTGCTGAGCTCAAGCCATCCAAAGTACTCTCCTTCCTAGCAGTCCGTGGGGGAATTACCTCTTCCCCACCAAACAGAGCCTACCAAGTTCCCTCCACCCTCCTCTAGCCACAGGGTAGACACGGGACCCCAGTGCAGCCAGTGAGAACCTCCTTCTGACCCAGGTAGAGGGCAGAGGGTTGGAGACCCCAGCCACCTCCTGCCCTTCCAGCCACTTGGCCCTCTGGAGTGGTCTTGGTCCTTGCCCGTTCCCCAGGGCCTGGTTTCCAGCCTTTGAGCCCATTTTTCTGAGCTCGCATGGGTGTGTCCATATCTGTGGATTTGGTTTTTGGCTTTGGAAGGAGCAGAGCCAGAACAAGAATGCAAGGGAAACAGAGGAGGCTCACAGATGAGATTCCCTGGGAATCCCCACTCCTGTCAACGCTGTGGGAAGGGGGCGCAGAGCCCACGGTGCTTCCTGGAGCCGGCACCTCTACCTGGCACACACTTGTGCACACTCACTCCTGTGCCTCAGCAGGGCTTGTGGGGAGGAAATGCCAGCTGCATTGCTTTAAGCCTCTCTCAGCCTCCCCAGAGACTTTCCTCTGCTTCAACGCTTCCTCTGAGGCCGTGTCAGTGGTGCAGGCCTGGTTGCCTGGGCGGGCCTCCGGTGGGGGCCTGTGACTCAGAGCCCAGCCAGGCAGAGGCAGGATGTCAGCGCCATTCACTGGGCCACGAGGAATCTCACTCTTCTATTTATAGGCAGTGCAACTGCTGGCCCAGGCTGGTGGGGAAGAAGCGGCCTCTGCAGCACGGGTGTCAGGGGAATGGGAGCAGTGAGCCTGGGGTGAGGATGAAGCCAAGCTCTCCCCACCCCCTCTGCCTGCATCAGGGGGCTCCAGACTAGGAGTGAACTGGACCAGCTCTCCCACTCCAGAATAGTCAAGGCTGGGGCAGCCCAGGACAGGGAACACATAGCCTGTGTGACCCATGAAGTGAGCGAGGCTGAGGTGACAAACACCTGAGTGGCATGGCCTGTCACAGCCCCGGAAGGGTGGGCTCCAGGGAAAGGTAGCACCCAGAGGCAAGGCATCCTGAAGTTTGGCCCCAAAGAATTCACCCTACATGTCCCATATTGGGGTCCTAACTTGCTTCATCTGTCAAAGATTGCTGATCCCACCTACCACGGCCTTATGGCCAAGATGGCTCCTTATTTTTAAAAAACTCTGAGGTTGTGATACCTACTCTGAGCCAGGCCCTGCCACATATATTCCCTGGTTCAGTCCCCCAAAGCCTTATAATGTAGGTATCAATAAGCCCATTTAACAGAAGTCAAGACTGAGGTTCAGCATGGTTAAGTAGTTGCTTGGTTTGGGGCAGGTGCTTGTGCACAAATGTGCACCATGTGCACAAGTGTGCAAATAGAAGCTCCATTACCCGGTCACAGGGTGTTGGGAGAGTAAATGAGATCACACTGCCTATTATTGGTCACCATCTCTTTATAGAGCACCCATCTACCTGGCTTACATTGTCCTTGGCTGAGCTTGCATCTCCGATCACATTGGAATATCCGTGTGTCATGGGTTTGTCTGTCTCCCACACTGAGCAAGGTGAGCAAAGAGTCTTGTTCCCCCTATAACTGCGGCCCCCAGCCTAGAGACTGGAACTGAGCAGTTGCTCTTTGGCCGTCCCCACCTCAAGGACCTTCAGAGGCTCCCCCACCCTCAGACTCTGCTTCTGCTGGAGCAGCCCTGCTGGGTGCTCTGCTACACAGGATCTGTGACTTGGGGCAGATACTGAAAACGCCAGAAGGGCCACTGCTTCCAGAGGGGCTGGCTGTGGGACTTGGAACCAGGCTGCAAGCTCCAGACTCTCTTGTGGGAACCAATTTCTTGAACAGGAGGCCCTTCCAGTGGAGGCTCCTCACCGTTCCTTCCACCCCATGCACATGGCCTTCTAAATGATCAGCAAACCTCAGAGTCTTTTCTGAGTCTTGCAAACTTTGCAGCCTGACAGTATCTGAATGTCACTGCCTCTTCTATCCCCCACAGGACACGATGAGCATGCATAGGAGGGAATAGAGTTGGGGGTGGAGGAGAGAGGGTTAGTTCTGAGGCTCCCTAAGCTTAGGAGGAGTTCATATAAAGGGAAAAGGGGCCCTAAGGGGTAAGGATCTTGGGGAAGGGAGGTAAACCCTCAAGAATGTGGACAGAAGAATAGGGGCCCTGGATGGCTCCATTGGTTAAGCGTCTGACTCTCGGTTTTGGCTCAGGTCACAGATCCCAGAGTCCTGGGATTGAGCCCCATGTCAGGCTTCCCATAGGGAGCCTGCCTGCCTATGTCTCTGCTTCTCTCTCTTTATCTCTTATGAATGGATAAATAAAATCTTTAAAAAAAAAAAAAAAAAGAAAGAAAGAATAAGAAAGAAAGAAAACTTCTGGCTGTGGGGGTAATGGGGCTGGAGGGGACAAGCTGGTGCCAGGAGGACCAGTTAGGCACCATTGTGGCCTTCATGGTGAGAGATGAACTCCGGAGGGGTTAGAAAACATGGGGTGGGCGGGAGGGGAATACTGAGAAAGAGCTATGACGTGGTGTTGACCGGCCTCACTAAGGCCCAGCCCACACTGATGAAGTTTGGGGTGACCAGAGCTAGGGGAGGATGAGCCCCCAGGAACCCCAAAGAGACCCTGTCACCAGCGCCAGCTGGATGGGTGCAGAAATGACATCATTTTCATGTACTTAACACAAGGTAAACAGGGGCAGAAAAACCCAAGCCCTCATTATCTAACTTGGTAGCTGGCGGCTGGCTCCTTAACAACCGGTTTCCTGGGATTCTGCAGTCCTCAGGCGGTGGGGAGCCAGACGGAAGGGGCTTCCACTCCCCGTGCACAGTGAGCGTGACACTGGCCCCTTTGCCTGGGCCTCTTCCTTTGAGTCCTTTCCTACGTGTGCCTGGAGCTCAGGACCTGCTGAGGCCCAGGCACCAGGCTAGCCACTGGGGTATGGTGGAGAGCAAAAGCAAATGTGGTGGGGTAGGGGGATTTGATTTTAGCAACCAGGTGGGCTTGAGACCTCAAGAGTACAGGAAGGAAGTGGGGAGACCAAGTGGGGAGGTTGTTGTAAGCGTTCCAGCATAAGCTAGACAATCCTGAAGGCACCTTGGAGATCATCCAGTCTGACCCTTGATTCTACAGATGGGTAAACTGAGGCTCAGGAAAGTCAAACAATGCATCTAGAGTCATATACTGGGAGAGAAACAAGGGTAAGACTACAACTCAGGTGTTCTGATGGCTGTGCTTCTTTCTAGTGGATTTTCTACAAATCCACTAAGAACCAGCCAATTTAAGAATAGAAAGAAAGAAAGAAAAACAACAAAGCATATAGTCTGGCCTCCCCCTTAACACTCATCACCCAGGCATGCACACATGTGGGCTTTCCAGAGGGTCAAAGAAATGCCTTCTTGCTGGATGGGTCCCAAGTGCTTTCCCTTTGTCCCTGGAACCTACCCCACAATCCAATCTAATCCAATCCAGTGGGAGGAAGAGCTTCCTCCTGGCGGAAAGAGCCAAAGGATGACCAACGGTGGCCAGGCAGCCTCAGGGGAATGGCCCGTGAGCCACAGTTGCTGACGCGGTGGTGGGAGCACCTGGCCCCTCTCCACCCTCCCTTGATGGAAAGCCCCAGTGAGGGGACAATTTCCCAAGGAGGGCCGAGGCACAGCAAGCCTCTGAGGCTGCCCACCCTCTGGGGGCTCTGGGCTTTCCCTTGCAAAGCACACCACACCCACCCACTCCCTGCAAAAGTCTGGTAGACTTTATTCCCTGCCTTAAACAACAGCAACAAACTACAGCAACACTTCCTTTTTCTAAGGTCAGTTGAGTAAAACAAACAGCATGGAGAAAAGCTGGAGAACTAGCCGTGTGACTTTGGACAGGTTCCTAGTTTCCCTGGGCTCCAGCTTCCTCATCTGAATTGAACCCTAACTGTCCCTAAACTTCACTGACTTGTGAGTTTGAATAACTACTTAATATTAATGCCCAAAGCTACTAAATCCAAGCCCCCCCTTCTCTCAGCAGTGCTTTCCGGGGACCCCCAAGGGGGCCTCCTTGCCTGTCCTCTGGGGTTATGGGGGCCACACCCTATTCCTAGAACTTGGGAATGTTACCTTACATGGCAAAAGAGATTTTGCAGGTGTGATTAGATTAGAGGTCCTGAGATAGGGAGATTATCCAAGTGGGCCCAATGCAGTCACAGGGGCCCCTGTCGGAGGGGGGGCAGAAGCGTCAGAGTCAGAGAAGATGAAGCAGTGACAGAAGCAGAGGAGAAAAGGCCAAGGCAGGAGTCATTCAAGGGAGGGGCCGTGGGCCCAGAGGTGCCGGCAGCCTCTAGAAGCTGGAGAAGGCAAGTAAATGGATCCTCCTCAGAACCACCAGAAGAAATGCAGCCGTGCCCAAAACTTGATTTTAGGACTTCTGACCTCCAGCATGAGACAGAAGAATTCATATCATTGTAAGCTACTAGGTTTGTAGCTTGTTACAGCAGCAACAGGAAACTGACATGTGGGACCAAACTCCTGGGGACAGATGGCTGCTCACATTCCTCCTAGACCACCCTGCCTGTCCTTCTCTGCCTCTTTGACTGGGCCACTGCCACATCCTTGGTGGCTCCGAGACAGCCACCCCTGCTGGCAACAGTTTCTATGTGGGCTTCCCTCTGCTGTTTACCCCGACAGCAATCATCGGCAATCTTCAGGGAACAGCACTGGTTTGCTCCTCTCCTGGCTCGCACAGGTCACAACTGCTCCCTCTACCCAGACAGACCCACCCCAGGTTGATGTAACTGCCACATGACCAACGGGACCATCCTCACCAATCATACTTCAGTCGATCTCTAAGTGGAGCTCCCTGTACTGGAGGTCCCTCACTCATTCATGAATTCTTCTCAAGACCCTCCATTCTCCACCCAGCCCATCACCTCCAAGATAGTCATTTTCTATATGAATGCTTCCAGATGTGTATGTGTTTCAAGGTTCATGTGTTTCTTCCCCACCCACCGCCCAGAAAGCAGCTGACCCACATAGATACATAGTAGGAGACAGGAGGTATAGCAGGTGCCAAACCCCATATGTCATGAACCGACCAGAGACCAGGTTCAAGGGCATGACACAACCTGTCCATATAGCTTATAAGTTGGATCTATCTGTGAACTGGGTTCACCGTTGCTTATGAGTCCCTCCTTACCTCCTTGCTTGGGGTCTGGACCAATATTGATGACCCCCAGCCCCTTCCTGCCTCCAGGGCCCTTCCCTACCTCCTTCTCACTGGTGGCATTAATTATCTCCATCCCCATGACCCAGTTCAGCAGCATTTTTTTTTTTTTTTGAAGCAACCACTGACAAAGGTCAATTATGCAGGATCTTGAGAGCACTTTTCTTTCAAAGACTTTTACAAGTTTCATTTAGTTAGGCAAATGACAGGTGTTCCCTGAAGAAAACGGTTAAGCAAAAAACAAAAGGACAGAACAGTCTTAAGTGTCCAGCAATGAGTGTGGATAATGAATGGATAAAGAGATATACACAAAGGAATATTATTTGACCATAAAAAAGAAGGAAATCCTGCCATTTGCAACAGCATGAACAAATGGACCTTGAGGATATTATGCTAAGTAAATTTTTGACAAAGGCAAATACTGTATGCTGTCACTTACACGTGGAATCTTAAAAAAAAAAAAAAAAAAAAAAAAACAGAAACAAAACAAAACCTGCAAACACAAAAAAACAAACTCATAGAAAAAGAGATCAGATTTGTGGTGGCCAGAAACAGGGGTGAGGGGAGTGGTTGGATGAAGGTGGTCAAAAGGCACTGACTTTCAGTTCTGAGATGACTAGGTATTGGGGGAGTAATATACAACATGGTGACTCCAGCCAACACTGGTTCATGGTATATTTCAAAGGGAAGAAAATAAATCCTAAGGGTTCTCATCATGCAGAAAAAAAACATTTTTTTCTTTTTTCTTTTTGTATCATGAGATGAGGGATGTTAACTAAACCTAAATTTACTGTGGTCATCACGATATATGCAAGTCAAGTCATGTCGCTGTACACTTTCAACTTCTACAGTGCAATATGTCAATTCTATCTCAATAAACCTGGAAAAAATAGAGCAATATATATTCAGCACATTTGGGTAAATGGGGAAAAAAAAGAAGCAAATAAAAATGATCTCTAATCTGACTATATAAAGATAACAATCCAATAATCCATTGCTGACATTTTGGTGTATATCTGATATATATATATAATTATCACAATCATGCCACTCCAACACAGGCTTTTTTCTCACTCAGCAAATGTATGATAAACTGCTTTCTGGGTCAACAGACACACATCTACATCACTATTTTTCACGGGCATATGGTTTTTGCCTAAGTGAATGTGCTACATTATGTGAAGTCTACTGTTGGACAGTTACGTTTCCACTTTTCCAAAGCTGTAAACAATGTTGCCTTGTAAATACTTCTTGGCCTACTTTTTCAGCTATTTTGGGAGGATAAATTCCTAGAGGTGAAACTGCTGGGTCAGAGGGTGTGCGCATTTTTAAGGTTTTTGGTGCATATTTGTGGCCTGCTCTTAATTCCAGACTCATTTCTTTCCTGCTCTGGATTTGCCACCCAGTTTAGCATTAGCTCGAGGACAAGTAAGTTTAGGTGGTAAATCTGTTCTTTGTAATTCTCCAGGCTGCATCTCTCAATTAATATGTATGATTAGGGCGGGGGGGGGGGGGGCGGGGGATGGAGTCTGGTTTCCAAATGCTTGGCATTTTAATGCATCCTGATATTAAAGCATCCTGATGTTCTGGGATGTTTGGGTCTTCCTAGTAATAATGAGCATTGGATTAAATGGTACTTTTCCCTTCTAGACTGAGAAATTCCTAGTTAGGCCAAAGACAGTGTGATTTCTCTGAACCTCAATTTACTCATCTGTAAAGTGGAGATATTAACTGTACTTTGCAGAATTTTCATGGTGGGAGAGAAAGGAATCCTGATTGGTGTCTGACACATGGTGAACCCACACCACTGTGATTTTGTCCTACCCGTCTTGGGCCCCAGGTGGAATTCAGTGGGGTCTCTTGGCCCACATGTTGGCACTGGACACTTGGATCCTCATAGGCCCTGCTCCTGGCGATCCCAATCCATATTTCCAGCCAGCCTCCCTCAAGAGCAAACTCCAGATTTGCTCTACCTTAAAAAGCCCTTGAGCTCTCAGAAGGACAACCACATGAGAGAACAGAACATTAGAGAAAATTACTTGTCTAAAATAGACAAATAATTTTCATTTCATCCTTACCTCCGTGTTCTACTTTATCTGTCTTTGCTGTCCTTCTTTCTACATAAACCAGGCACGAGGGCGATATTATTCTTATAAATTCTTGAGATGAATTACATAATAATCTAGACTGGAAACTTCAAAAGAAAGGCAAATGCTTGGTAAATGGACAAAAGCCTTTGCAACTATTTAAAGAGACAAAGCCCAGATCACCCTTTGCCTCCTGACGCTCAATAGTGGCCTGGCCTCCTTCTTGGGCTTTCTAAAGACAGTCCTAGCTGAGTCTGTTCAGAGCTGTCTGGCCCAACTTCCCAGATGACCATAATCACCTGACAAGCTTATGAAAATGCAGATTCCTTGGCCCCAGGACAGATCTCTTGAGTCAGATTCTCCAGGGAAGAGACCTGCATATTTACAAACGTACATTATACATTTAACAAATGGCCCCGGGTAATTCTTAACACCATAAAAAATAATCAGCACACTATTAGAGAGGGAGAAAATATTCGTGGTTTTCAACCTAGGCTGCAAATTACATCTCCTGGGGACCTTTAAAAGCATGACACCCAGTTAAATCAGAATCCCGGTCATCTTGAGAACTGTGTATAGGGACCGGGGGAAGACTTCTGACTACATGTGAGCCGAGAGTCCTGGGTTCTAGCACTGGTTTCACCACTAACTCATTGGGTGGCATCCCTAGTCTATAGTGACCACATCTGCAAAATGAGGGACTAGGGCTAGCCCAGTGGGAAAATGCTTTCTTCCATGTGTCAGTCTGACTGACTGGAAGTGACTGGGTCCCAATGTAGAAGATTCTGGGGTTGGGTCCGGGCTAAACAGGAAAGTGCCTTAACTGATTAGTGACATCTGCCATGGATGCAGACAGAGGGCATTGGCCTCTGCACTGGTGCTTTCTATCCTGGACTAGGTCCCCTCTAAGCTTCAGTGGCATAATTGATAATGGCACCAGATTTGTTATGATAAAGAATCGAGATAATCTATACAAAAAACACCTTGCAACCTGTATAGTGCAGTACAGATGTTAGTTATTATAGAATAGTTATTACTTTAGTTCGAGGATGTTATTTCTTTGACACTTTTTAAGGCAGGTTGTGAGCAGCAAGTAGCCTGCCCGGGCCAAAGCAGGGTGAGGTGGCGTGTCTGGGTCAGAATGCACTCTTGAACTGGGAACCAGATGGGATTACAGTAATGGATAATTGAGCTTATCAGGGGTTTCAGAGCTAGAACTCTTCTTTTTTTCAACCTGAGAAGTGAAATGGTAGAGGGAAGACAAGAAAGGGGGTTCTGGATTCCAAAGAGTAGCTCTGCCCCAACTAGAGCCTACTGACCATATAGTCTTTCTACTTTCAGGAAGGGTTATATTTAAGGTCCCCAGCCACCCCATCTACCCATCTATTCAACCACCCATCCACTTGTGCATCAGTCCATTTATGGACCTACATTCATTGAGAATTTACCATGTAGCAGATATGTTCTAGATTCTGGGACACAGTTGGGCTGCTATGTTGCAAAAGTCCAGGGAGCAGCATTCACATAGGTGTTCACATAGACATCACACAGATAGATATTTGCATAGATCCATTTGGAGACAAACAAGACAGACAAGGTCTTTGCTGGCATGGATTTTTCATTCTAGAGGGAGGACAGACAATAAAGAAGAAAACAAAATTAATGAACAAGATCATGTCGCAGAATGATAAGTTCTATGAAGAAACCCAAACAGGGTGATGTGATAGACAGTGACAAGTATGGGACAGACTGGGTGCCTAATTTGGATATAGTGGCCAGGAAAAGTGATATTTCAATAAAGGCCTGAATGACAAGGAGCAGTTTGCCATGTGAAATCTAGAGCATATCAGACAGTCAGGACAGCAAGTGCAAAGGTCCTGAGATAATTGTTTCTGAACAATTCTAGAAATCAAAAGAATGCCCGTGTGGCTAGAGCTCAGTGTGTGAAGGGGAGAGTGGTAAGAGATAAGTGAACTTTTGGCTTAAGCAACTGGATGAATGGTTGATGCCATTTATTGGGACGGAGAAGACTGAGGGAGGAACAGATGGGCAGGGAAGTGAATCAAGAGATCTATTTGGACCATGTTACCATTGAGGTGCATATCAGAAGTATTGAGTGGACGGCTGGACTTCGGAACACAGAGGTCAAAATGGAGGTATGAATTTGGGAATTGTGGTAGACATGGGGGTTGCTTATTCAATATCCATACCCATTTTTCATGCCAGCTACCCTAATTTATGTTGCTGTGTCCACATCTCCTATGTACTTGAGACAATAGCACCACATCTGCACTAGGAATGACATGTAGAGCTCAAGTCCAAGCCAATGATACATCCTATCCTCTGGTCATCTAACTGGCTCAGGAGTGGGCATTTGAGTCCATCTGAGGCTGCAGACAAGTGTTAGTTTTCTAGCTCTTTCTAGAGCAATCTAGAAGAAACCTCCTCTTCCTCCTGAATATGAAGAATCTGGAAGTCATTGGCAGCCATCTTGCAACCATGAAGGGGAGCCAGGATTACTGTAAGGTTGATACAATGGAAAGCAGAGCATACGGACATAGGAAAAAGGAAATGTAAATCTTCTGACATCAAGTCACTGGAGCCCATCCTATCTCAGAGATTTATGAGACAAGAAATGTGCCCAATTATCTAAGCCAAATTGGGTTGAGGTCTCTGTTACTTGCAGCTGAACATAACCCAACTGATAATGGCCATGGGACTAGATGCCATCTGGGGAATGTGTGGGGGAGAATGTAGGTAAACTAGGAAGTGGGTGGACCCAGAGGTAGGCTACTGAAACTTTTCCAAAGAAGGAAGTGATCCCTGAATGCAGTAATCCTGGAAGTTTTCCTGTGTATTATCTAGATCTGTTTTATTAGAGAGGAAGTAAATGCACTAAAACAAAAAACAAAACCACAGCCCCTGTGCCACAGAAGCTAGATTTAAGCAACCTCTGCCATTTGCCGTCTGTGTAAGTCTGGACAATTCATTTACCCTCTGAGCCTCCATTCCGACCCCTGTGAGAAGGAGGTAACAATATCCACATTAAAGGGCTCTATGGGGATGGGGACAACAGAGTGGCTGAGCGGTTGAGTGGTTGAGCCGCTGCCCTCAGCCCAGGACGTGATCCTGGGGTCCTGGGATCGAGTTCCGCATCAGGCTCCCTGCAGGGAACCTGCTTCTCCCTCTGCCTATGTCTCTGCCTCTCTCTGTGTCTCTCATGAATAAATAAGTAAAATCTTTAAGAAAAAAAGGGGGCTCTATGAAGGTTATCGGTGTGAAGAATGTGTCAGGCCATGGCAGGTGACACTTTCTATCTCTTCCTTTTGCCTTCCCTTTGGTGGTATAAGACCCTCTCTCTCAAAACATTGTGAAGAATGCTGAGTCATTTTATCATAAAACCAAACATTTTAAGTGCCCCCTCAAATATTCTGACTCCAGAGAAAAAATTGATAACCAGACACATGTTCCTCCTTTTCATGCATCTACCACATTTTAGCATGAAAATAGATGCTCTAATTAGGGAAGAAAGAAGCATCCAGTCTGGTGGTCGCTAAGTGATGACTCATGTGGAATAGGGAGGAAAGGCTGCTTCTAACAGGGGTCACCCTGATAAGATGACCCATCCTCAGAGGTCCTGAGACTATAGCCCCAAGGGTGGAAAACTGGAATAGAACTACTGGAGTCTGAGGCATCACAGGAGGCCAGGATACTGATTAGGGACATGTTAAGCTCCCAAAAGGTGAGATAGAGAGATCCTCCCAAGCCACTGCCATATATCTTATCTAGTAGAGAAACATTTCTTGGCTGGGCCCAAGTCTCACCTCTGCTACTTAATAGCTGTATAGCCTGGGCAAGCCTATTCAATGCACCTATACTTCCATTCTTTCATCTGTAAAAGGTAAAATTGGTAGAGTAACGTTCTTCCTAATGTACTCATGTATCGCTGAAAGGAATGCAAAAAAGTATAACTCTTATTGAGGGGAATTTGGTAGTATCTGGTAAAATTACATAAGCAACTATACTTGGACCCAGCAGTTCCATTTTTTAAGGACTCTATTCCAAAACCACAATGGCAAAAATTCAAAAGATATATGCCCAAACCTATTTGTTGTGGCACAATTTATAGTAATAAGAGACTAGAAACAATGCAAATGTTCATCATTTCAGCACTGGTTGAATAAATTATGGTCTATCCATACAATGGAGTTCTATGCAGCTGCTAAAAGGAATGAGGAATACTTAGATATATTGCTTTGGGAGTGATCTCCCAGGTACAATGTTAAGTGAAAAAAAAGAAAAAAGTTAGTATAGCCATTTATCCAAGAAAGGAGGGAGAATGTGTGTATCTGGTGTAAGAAAGTGGTTTAGTTTCATTCTTTTGCATGTAGCTGTCCAGTTTTCCTAAGACCATTTATTGAAGAAACTGTTTTCTCTTCACAGTATATTTTTGCCTCCTTTCTTGCAGATTAATTGACATATAAGCATGGGTTTGTTTCTGGGTTCTCAGTTCTAATTCCATTGATTTATGTATCTATTCTTTTTTAAGATTTTTTATTTATTCATTTATGATAGACAGAGAGAGAGAGAGAGAGAGAGAGACAGGCAGAGGGAGAAGCAGGCTCCATGCCGGGAGCCCAACGTGGGACTCGATCCCGGGACTCCAGGATCGCGCCCTGGGCCAAAGGCAGGCGCCAAACCACTGAGCCATCCAGGGATCCCTATGTATCTATTTTTGTGCTAGCACTATACTGTTTTCATTACTATAGCTTTGTAGTAAATCTTGTGTGTAATGTTTGTTCCCAGTGTGCTCACATATCTCCAGCAGGAATGCAACACACACACACACACACACACACACACACACACAGTTTTTTAGATTGGGAGGATAACCAATAAGTTTCTTGAATGATTACCTATAAGGAGAGGAGGAGGAAGGGCAAAGAGTCTAGACTTCTCTAAAAGAGAATATCATTCCCTCTATTTTTGTGTATGTTGGGAATCTTCCATGATACAATATGTTTTTTAAATGCTTGTTCCCCTGATCTCACGCTAACCAATGGACTCCAAAGCATGGTTCAGAACCATCACCTACATACACAGTCTTATCTCAGCCTTTTATGTTAGAAGCAGTAAGCTCTCTTGATTAAGTGATTGACTAAATGCCTTGCATCTCTTTTTTCTGCAGCTGAGTCCACCCTACACAATACACAATTCTGCTATTTCTCTTCTAAGTCTTGGCTTGGCCTTTCCCTCCAGGCTTGAAAGGTCTGGATTCACCTCACAGAGAACCAACCTCTAGTCCTTTTCTTACCATATGTCCTCAAGGATATGGAAGCCAGAAGTCTGGGCCCTGCTCTTCCTTGGACATAGCCCCAGGTCCACAAAGCAGTCGGAAGGCATACTGGCAACTCTACATTATTAATGATCCCTTGCTCTATAAGCAAGGGACACTTGATTTGGCCTGGTGGTTTTGAATTATTCTTATTACTTTTAAAATACAGAGTTCTTGTATTCAAATCTTACAGTGAACGCAACTTTTTAAGCAGATTAAAAATGTAAGCTTCTCTGGTTAAAATAGAGAAGAGTTCGGAGCCCTAAGCTCTCAGCTACCACTGCAGCAGAGCCTACCAGGTGTCCACATCATCATGCTTTCACTCCTTCCTCCTTAGTCACCTAGAAGCTCTATTTTCAGCTGAGCTGAACATACTGTTACCTGGAATAAAAGACTAATTTCTAGCTACCCTTACAGCTAGATAGAGTCATGTGACCATATCCTGACATCAGAAGTAAAGGGAAATGATATATTCACTTTTGGTAAATCTTATTAAAAGAAGGGGGGGGGACCAAAAATTATTAGAACTAATAAATGAATTCGGTAAAATTTGCTGAATTCAAAGTCAATGTACAGAAATCCCTTGCATTTCTATACACTACTAACAAAACAACAGAAAGGGAAATTAAGAAAACACCCCATTTATAATTGCAACAAAAAGAATACAATACTTAGGAATAAATTTAACCAAAGAAGTGACAAAACTATATTCTGAAAACTGTTAACACACTAGTGAAAGAAATTGAAGATGATACAAATAAATGGAAAGATATACCATGCTCATGGATTGGAAGAATTAAAATTATTAAAATGTCCATACTACCCAAAGGAATTTACAAATCCAATGCAATCCTTATCAAAATACCAACAGTGGGGATCCCTGGGTGGCGCAGCGGTTTGGCACCTGCCTTTGACCCAGGGCGTGATCCTGAAGACCCGGGATTGAATCCCACGTCGGGCTCCCAGTGCATGGAGCCTGCTTCTCCTGCCTGTGTCTCTGCCTCTCTCTCTCTCTCTGTGACTATCATAAATAAAAAAATAAAAATAAATAAAAAATAAAATACCAACAGTATTTTTCACAGAACCAAAACAAAAACCCCTTAAAAGACCCCAATAGCCAAAGCACTCTTGCAGACGAAGGATAAAGCTGAAGGTATCAGAATCCCAGATTTCAGGACTTGCTACAAAGCTATAGTAATCAAAATGGTATGGCACTGGTACAAAAACAGACACATAGATCAATGGAATAGAATTGAGAGCCTAGAATTAAACCCACACTTCTTATATGGTCAATTAACCTTCAACAAAGGAGGCAAAAATATACAATGGTAAAAGTTTCTTCAATAAATGGTGCCGAGAAAGCTGGACAGCTACATGCAAAAGAAAAAAACTGGACCACTTTCTTACACCATGTACAAAAATAAACTCAAAATGAATTAAAGACCTAAATGTAAGACTTGAAATTATAAACTCCTAAAAGAAGACATAAGCAATACTCTCGTGGACATCACCCTTAGCAGCGTTTTTTCTGGATATGCCTCCCCAGGCAAGGGAAACGAAAGCAAAAGTAAACAATCGGGACTGAATCAAGATAAAGAGCTTTTTGCACAATGAAGGAAACCATCAACAAAACAAAAAGGTAACCTGAGTGGAAGAAGATATTTGCAAATGATATATCCTATAAGGGGTTAATATCCAAAATATATAAAGAACTTACACAACTCAACACCAACCCCCCCACACACAAATAACCCAATTAAAAATGGGCAGAGAACCTGAATAGATGTTTTTCCAAAGAAAATATGCAGATGGCCAATGGACGTATGAAAAGACGCTCAACATCACTCATCATCAGGAAAATGCAAATGAAAACGATAATGAGGTATATCGCCTTATACCAGTCAGAATGGCTAGTATCAAAAAGACAAAAAATAACAAGTGTTGTCAAGGATGTGGAGAAAAGGGAACACATATGCACTGTTGGTGGGAATGTTAATTGCTATGGCCACTGTGGAAAACAGTATGGAGGCTCCTCAAAAAACTAAAAATAGAAGTACCATATGATCCAGTAACTCCCTTTCTGGGTATTTACCCAAGGAAGATGAAAACACTAATTAAAAGGGATACATGTAACTCTGTGTATATTGCAGCATTATTTATAATAGCCAAGATATGGAAGCAACCTAAGCATCCATTGGTAGATGAATGATAAAGAACACATACACATGCACACACACAAAGGAATATTGCTTGGCCATAAAAATTAATAAAGTTTTGCCATTTGTTACATGGAAGAGGGTATT
Source organism: Canis aureus (assembly GCF_053574225.1). NCBI lineage: Eukaryota > Metazoa > Chordata > Mammalia > Carnivora > Canidae > Canis > Canis aureus. The sequence continues at coordinate 19,886,520 of NC_135626.1, forward strand.
ATGCTAAGTGAAACAAGTCAGACAGAAAAAGACAAATACCATATGATTTCATTTATCGTGGAATCTAAAAAACAAAACAAACAGCAAAAGAAGAAATAGGCTCATAAATATAAACTAGTGGCTCCAGAAGGGAGGGAAGCAGAGAGATAGGCAATATATGGAAGGGGAAAGAAAAGTATAAACTTCCAGTTGTAAGATAAAGAAGTCACAAGCATGGAGCATACAGCATAGTGAATCGAGTCAATAATATTGTAATCACTTTGTGTGGTGACAGATGGTAACTACACTTACTGTAGCGAGCATTTTGTAAAGTACATAATTGTTGAATCACAATGTTGTACACCTAAACCTAATCTAATATCGTATGTCAGATATGCTTCAACTTTAAAAAAAAAAAAGAATATGCTGTGTCACTATAATCTATTGTCCTTCATAGTGTTTTAAAATTTAAAAACTTCCTCATATGGGTCAAGTTTAGTCCCAGGCATTTTATTTTGTTGTTATTTTAAAAGAGGTCTTTTCTTTCTAATATAACTTTTTAAGAAAAAGAAAAGATATACACTTAACCTAGGACCCAACAATCTCTTATCTAGGTATCTATCCTACAGAAATAAAACCACCAACATATAAAGACATGTGTTTAAAGTTATTTGTTATACTAATGCTTATAATGACAAAGATTAAAAAGAATTTTTTATTTATTGGATAAAAATAAATTATGGCAGATCCACAATATGGAATAATATGTAGCTATATAAAAGCTGAATTAGATCTTCATTTAATGACTAACTTTAAAAAACGGTAATTGTATTTATGTGAATAAAGCAAGTTTCAGGGGATCCCTGGATGGCTCAGTGGTTTAATGTCTGCCTTTGGCTCAGGGTGAGATCCTGGAGTCCCGGGATCAAGTACCACATCAGATGAAATCCCCATATACATGTGTACATGTCTATATGAGCATGGAGAAAGATGAAGAAGGATCCATAGCAGACCATTAATATTAGTTATTTGAGGTGGGCTATGTATTTATGGAGAAAATGAAGATTATGACAACACTAGCATATAAAACAGACCAGAAGAAATTGAGCAAAAGTGTTCTAAAGTCCTTGTGTTGTCTGGGAAGCAAGAACAAGTGCTAGTTAATCATTGATTTTGATATATCAAGGATGCATATCGTTTATCTTTAGCATAACCTATAAAATAAGTGTAGGGATCCCTGGGTGGCGCAGCGGTTTGGCGCCTGCCTTTGGCCCAGGGCGCGATCCTGGAGACCCGGGATCGAATCCCACGTTGGGCTCCCTGCATGGAGCCTGCTTCTCCCTCTGCCTATGTCTCTGCCTCTCTCTCTCTCTCTGTGTGACTGTCATGAATAAATAAATAAAATCTTTAAAAATAAATAAATAAAATAAGTGTAAAGGGGTAAATAACTTCTGAGCAAATGAGGGATGGATAACAGGAAAATTGTTAATCCAAAAGTGGTCAGTGAAGGAGAGGTAAGAAACATGGAACAGGAGGAACAGACAGAAAACAGTAAAATGATAGCTTAAAAGCAAATATATCAGTAATTTCAAAAAATATATAGTAAATGCTCCAATAACTGTTAGAATAGAAAACACAACTCTCTGTTGTTTACAGGAAGCACATCTAAGAAACCAAGATACAGAAAGGTTGAAAGTAAAATATAGGGAAAAGCAATTCCATGATAGATTAACCAAAAGGAAGTTAGTGGTGCTATTATTAGTATCTTTTGATGTAGATTTTAAGGCAAAAAGAATTGCTAGAGATAAGTAGGGAATTTTGTGACTATAAAACATTCAATTCACTAAGAAGATAGAACAATTCCAATTTTGTATTCACCTAATAGTACAGCTTTAAGTATGTGAAAAGCAAACATTCAGAAGAAATAGAAAATTCCACAAAGAAGAAAATTTTAGAACACAACTCCCAGATACTGATTTTTTTAATCAGATAAAGATTTGAATACTATAATCAGTAAAATTGACGTAATGGAAATATATAAAACACTGCACCCAATGACTGCCAAAAATACACTCTTTGTAAGTATACCTTAAACATTTACAAAATTATATATATGCTGGGCCAGAAAGCAAATTTTAAAACCTTTGAAAAGCTGAAATTACACAGGGGCTATTTATTCTATGATCATAATGTAATTACACTGAAATCACCATAAAGAGATAATGTTTGGAAATTAGGAAATATACTTCTAAATAACCTATGAGTTAGAAATGAAATCATAACAGAAATTTTAAAATATTTTGAGCTGAATAATGCAAGGTACTATGTATCGACAGTTGCGGGATATACCTAAAGATATGCTTATAGAACTCTAACCACATGTATTAGAAAAGAAGAAAGACCTAAAAGCCAACAGGTTAAGCTTTCACTTCAAAATTTTAACCAAAGACTAACAAATCAAACTCAAAGAAAATAGAAGGAAGAAAATATTCAACGAAGAAATTAAATGAAATTTAGGAAATGCACACTAAAGAGTATTGAACAACATGAATAGTTGTGTCGGAAAAATGAATGCAACTGGTAAACCCCAAGCAAGACTGACATGAAAAAGAGACAGAAAGGCATACGTAATGAATGTCAGCAGTGAAAAGGGGAATCTTATAGATTCCACAGATATTGAAAGGACAAGAAGAAAATATGGTGAAGAACTATGCACCAATACATTCTAAACATCAGATGAAATAGACAAATTTCTTGTAAAATGTGACTTACAGAAAATGACACAAGAAAACAGAAAAATGGAATATTCTTAAGACATAGTCAATCAATAATTTAAAATATTCCCACAAAGAAAACTGTAGTTCTGGATAGCTTTACTGGCAAATTCTGCCAAATACATAAGGAATAAATAATTTCAAACTTGCAAACTCTTCTAGGGAATAAAATATATTAATCCCCTACTTATTTTGTGAAGATTTTGTAAGACTCTGACAACAGAATCGATCCAGAACATTTAGAGGAAAAAAAATTACAAGCCAGTCTCATGCCCGAACATAAATGTAAAAATTCTAAACAAAATATTTCTCAGCCTATTTATGAATAGATCAAGTTGGGTTTATTCTACATAAATGCAAAGTTGGATCAACATTTGAAAGTCAGTCAATATTGACAGAATAAAGGACAAAAACTATCTCAATAAATGCAGAAAAATATTTTGATAAAATTTAACATCAATTCATGATTCTTAGCAAACTTAGAATGGAAGGAAATTCCTAAACATGAGAAGTGCTATCTTGAAAACACCTATTGTAATCTTCATACATAATAGTGAAATGATGAAATATTTCCCTTTGAAATCAAGAACAAAATAAGGATGTTTGTTATCACTAATGTTATCATTGTATTAGTCTACTGCAGTAAGACAAGAAAGGATTGAAAGAACTACAACAGTCATAATTTGTATATAATATATGATGTGTGGAAAATCTAAAGGAGTTACAGATACATTTTGAAAATTAATGAATAAATTTAGTAATGCATTCGAAACAAGGTCAATATAGTAGAATTGTATTTCTATGTATCAGGAAAAACCAAATACAATGAAACAAAAATATACCATTTTCAATAGCATAAAAATAAACCTAAGAATAAATCTAATAAAATATGTTACAAAGTAAAACTCCAAACAGTATGAGAAATAGCAAAGATCAAAATGGAGGACTATACCATGTTCATGAATTGAAGATTCAATATTGTAAAGATGTCTACTGCACCCAAATTATTATATAAATTTAATGTAATCTCAACCAAAATCCCAACTTTTTTTGCAGAGCTTGACAAGCTGATTCAAAACTGCATATGAAAGAACAAAGGGTTAAGAACAGCCATATCATTCTTAAATGAGAAGAACAAGATGGGAGGACTTTTTCTATTTCACATCAAGAATTATTATAAAGGGCAGCCTGGGTGGCTCAGTGGTTTAGCACCACCTTCGGCTTGGGGCATGATCCTGGAGACCCTGGATGGAGTCCCTCATCGGGGTCCCTACATGGAGCCTGCTTCTCCCTCTGCCTGTGTCTCTGTGTCTCTCTATATATATCTCTCATGAATAAATAAATAAAATCTTTAAAAATACAGCATTTAATAGTGTAGTATAAAGACAAATTTGTCAATGGAACAGAATAAAAGCTCAGAAACAAACCGAGTGGTATATATACACACATGAGATTTATGACAAAGGCAGCCCTGAAGAACAGTAGGGAAATGACAGTCTTTTCAATAACTGGTGTTGGACAATATAATTATATGTCCTTTTGAGGCAAGAATACATTGTATAATTCCACAGGAAGTGAAAAACAGATACATATGAAAAGCAAAAGGTAGGAAAGAAGGAAGGAATCCTTCTAGATAACAGAGGTAAAGATTTTCAAGAACTGTCATAAAGGAAATAATTGCTAAATTTGACTACTTTAAGAACTTTTGATCATCAAAAGACATTCAGAGAATGAAAGAACAAGCCACAAGGTGGGAGAAGATATTTGCAACACAAATAACCACAAAAAACTCACAGTGATAATATATTTTTAAAATTCTTTCAAATCAACCAAAAAGAAAACTGGACCAGGGATTTGAAAAAGCACTTTACAAAAGAGATCGCCAATGGCTAATAAACAAATGAAAAGGCACTCAACCTGATTATTAATCAGGGAAATGCAAAATAAAACATGACCTGATACCACTAAACACCCACAAGAATGTCTAAAATTAAGCAGCGATAATAACAAGTGTTGGCAAGGATTTAGAGCAATGGCCCCTCTCACACACTGCTGATTGGAGTACAAATTAATACAATCACTTTGGAAAACCATTTGGCATTATCTACTAAAGCAGTACACCACATAGCATCGGACCCAAGCTCATCCCAATAGAAATGTTTGCATGTGTCACCAAGAAATACAATTAGAATGCTCATAGTGGCATCATTCACAAAACCCAAAAATCAAAAGCAATCCAAAAGGCCATCAAACATGAAATAGAGAAATACATTTGGTATGTTTAGACAGTGAATGAACTATAGTTCATATAGTTCATATAGTTGCCATATAGTATATTGGGGTGAATCCCACAAATGTAATATTGAATAAAATAAGCCAGCAAAGGAGCATGTATAGTTCGATTTATATAAAGTTCAAAAAATAGGCACAACTGAATTAGAGCTGAAGATTACAAGGACAGTGGGCAAAGCCATAAAGAGAAGCAAGAAAGACGTTAATATCAAGATTATGTTAATTATATGGAAAGGGAAAGGTAGTAATCCAAGAGGTAGGAACCAGGCTTCTGGGGTGCTAGAATGATCTATTTCTTTTCTTGACCTGAGGTGTACTGGCGTTTGCTCTAGGACAGTCCACTGAGATACCTTTGTTTTTTCCACTTTATGTATCTATGTTACACTTCAGAAAATTTTATTATTTTTTAAAGATTGTATTTATTTGAGAGAGAGGGAGAGAGCACAAGCAGGGGGAGGGGCAGGCAGAAAGAGAGAAGCAGGCTTTCTGCTGAGCAGGAAGCCTGTTGTGAGGCTTAACCCCAGAACCCTGATATCATGACCTGAGCAGAAGGCAGATGCCTTACTGACTAAGCCATCCAGGCGTTCCTACATTTCAGAAAATTTTAAGAGATTCTGATAGATAATATTGCGGTAACATTTTAAAATAAAATATGCATAAAGAATTAGAAAACATGGGGAAAATCCTTGGTTTGATTAGGTTACAAAATTTGAGCAATTTTAATCTTGGATATCTGTTGTTATTTTAGCATTAAAATAATTTATAATTTAATAAAGTAACTTCTAAATGAATATTTGGGAACAGGTAGTATTAGGAAAGATAAATTAATCCAGAATAATCTGAGCTTTAGGAAATGTGCTGAAGAACACACAAAGGGATTTTTAAAGATCTACTCAGAGAAATGACAAAAAGAAAGCCAAGGCGAGTCCAGGGCTTGGGGGCTTTGATGTCATGTAAACAGATGATGAAGAAAAATCAGAGCCACTCAGTTTTTATTTTGCTTCTGTCTTCATCCAGGAGAATAATCTTCAAACTGGAAAAGAAAGAACAGACACCACAAAGCCCAAGATGAATGAAGAAACCAAAATGTGATCACAGATTAGTCAACATAGCTTGTGGGTAATCAGAGGACTGGAGAGGAGGCAGAGGGCAGATAACAAAGAAATATAATCTTGTGGTTTCAACCACGAAGGATCTAGTCAATACATTTTCCTGCCCCAAATCCAGAGCAAGGTATAAACAGGTTGTTTGTGGACCTTTCTAAAGGCAGAGGTGCTCACTTGGAGCTTCCCGTGAATCAGCACGAACAAGTCCCACCAGATGGTTTCGTTTCATACATTCACAACATCAGATTGAACATACCAGACATAGTTTGTGTGGGTTGCAGATTGGGATTTTTATAAATCTTATATGGTTCAGAATTCTCTAGAAGAATGGGGAACCTATTGCAAGTGGGAAGTTACCCTAATTTGGGTTTTTAAATTTTGACTGGGAAGACACAGTATCAGTGAAGACAGGCTAGGTTGTGCTGCAATAACAAGATAACCCCAAATCTCAGTGGCTTCAGCAACGAGGCTCATTTCTCATCCATGCCGTAAATCCACAGCATATCAGCAGGACCCTCTGCCCTGCCTCCTCCTCTTCTGGGACCCAGGCTGAGGGGGCAGCCAGACCTGGAGCATTGCTGATCATTGCAGCAGAAGGAGAGAGCTGTGTTTTGGCTCTGAAGGCTATCACCCTGGAGAGGCGGTGCAAATCTCAAAGTGGGACAAGTTTCCTGTGTGCTGGAAAGATGAAGCGCCTGGAATACCTGGGGAGGAGCACTCCTGATCTCTGTAGACGGTCTTCAGCCCTCTCGTGTGGCAATGTGAACTGATCCAAGCAAGGAGGGCAAGAAGGAGTACCGGCAGCTGGGTAGGGATCCAGGCCTTGGCACATGAAGGCCTACGGTTTCCCCTCCTCTCCTGATTGTGGTTCCAGGAGTAGGAGTAAGTCAGAGCATGAACCAGACTAGCCCTGGCTGGGCATGAAGTGTGAGGGAACCAGATACCAGATGAAGGCAGTATTTCCTGATTCCGCTCTCCCTTCATGCCTGTGCCCCCTTGTCCCCAGTGCCCCTGCTTCTCTTCACTTCCAGTTCTTCTCTCTCCCAGCCCTCTTGGATGTAAGGTTCTGAAATGATGCATCGCTGTCTTTACTTAGTCTTGCCTTAATTAGCCTCTATACCTCAAAAGACACCATAAGCAAAAACTACCTAAAAATTCAAAAGTAGAAGGGTATTGAAATATTTGCCAGTATAATCATATGAATGGAATTTTACCACTTTTCCAAATGGCATTATAAATGAGCATTTATTGACAACAAATACATCATGACATATCTTTCAAAAGTTGTGACAAAACTCAACACCCTTCGAGATAAAAACTGTCCATACACTAGGAATAGAGGGGAACTTCCTCAGCCTGATAAAGAATACCTACAAAAGCCCGCAGCTTACATCATAGTTAATGGTGACAACTCTAAACCTTCCCTCTGAGATCGGGTACAAGGCAAGGATGTCCCCTCTCCCCACTCCTTATCATCATTGAACAGGAAAGCCTTGCTAATGCAATCAGACAAGAAAAGGAAATGGAAAGTATACAGACTGGGAAGGAAGAAATAAAAAGCAGTCGTAAGGTGGTGACGCAGCGCTAGGCAGACAGGGGGACTCTTGGTGATATCTGTAGCTGCCCCCTGGACAGGCAAGGGTGTTCAGGATGAATCTGGTGCAATAGTGAGAAGCCTGACAGACCAGCACCCAGAGAAGTGGCTCATATCAAGGACTGTAGCCAACAAAATGCATTCACAGCCAAGGTGGCACTGGCATTTCCCCCGGAGCTACTGATGACGCACTTTGTGTATAAATTAGTGCGAGCAAGTTCACCCCTGGTTGTCCTCTGGCTGGCATGCCAGGAAGCTCCTGCTTTCACAGAGCCCTTCTGGTTAGAGAGGCCAATAAACTTTATTGCTGGCTTTTTAAAGTCAAGGTCCAGTAAAGATAGTGGAGGTAAAAAGTACTAGCCAAGTATGGTGAATATATGAATATGAGCATTTTCTAGTTATGACCACTTTGTCTCCCTATTCCCCCAGACTTCCACTCCTATAGTGAAACCACACATTGTGGATTAACAGCACAGGCTGCTGGGGTTCAAATCCAAACCCAGTGTCACCTTGTGGGACCTCGAGTTAGCTATGTGGCTTTCCTGGCTTCAGTGTCCCTAACTGTAAAATAATATTTCAGAGACTTGTGTTGAGATTTAAATTACATTAAATATAAAGGATTTAGAATGCAGCTTGGTCTGGAGAAAGCACCCAGGAATTTTTTTTTTTTTAATTTATTCATGAGAGAGAGAGAGGCAGAGACACAAGCAGAGGGAGAAACAGGCTCCCTCTGGAGAGCTCAATGCGGGACTCGATCCCAGGACACTGGGATCACAATCTGAGCCAAAGGCAGATGCTGAGCCACCAGGTGCCCTGCATCCAATAAATATTACACATTGTTTTTATTATTACAAATATAGTCCAATAGTATTACAATACAGAACAATAATTTCAAGAAGAGTCTGCAAGTCAATTAGAGTATCTTTGTAGGCAAACAGAAAATGTGAGATTCCTAATAGTAAAACCATATGAAGTGAAGGGAGGTGGAACATCTGCAGAGAGGAGAGATTCAGGAATTGGTGTCACCTCCCATGATGAAGGAACTAGTGTCACCCTTTGAAGCAGGTATTTGGTGGTGTGCCCTTAAGTATTCAATTCAGAACATGAATAAGGTGATGCTTCAGATCAATAGGGAGAGAAAAAAAATACTCAATTTTGTTAACATTTTGGGGGAAAAAGTTAAGTTAGCCTTGCCACAGTGTCACATTCCGAAATGAATTCCTAACAGATTGAGTTACATGTGAAACATGAATAAAGATCTAGAAGAAGAAATATGTATGGAGACCATTTTAAGCAATGTGAAGGGTTTTGGATTCCTCCTCCACTCGGTGAACCACTGGAGCCAGGGACTGAAGATTAGGGACAGCTGTCTGGGTCTTTGGCTGCTCTCAGACCCCGAGTGACTGGCATCTTGTTGAGCTGAGTGTGACTCCTACATTAAAAAAAAATTTTTTTCAATTGAGGGACAGTTGACACACATTACACTCATTTTAGGTGTACAACATAGTGATTCAACAACTCAACACATTGTGCTAGGCACACAAGTGTGGCTGCCATCTGTCACCACACAATGCTACTACAGCACCATTGACTTTATCCCCTATACTATGCTTTTCATGTCCATCACTTATTCATTCCACAACAGGAAGCCTGTATCTCCCTCTTCCCCTATTTTACCCATCCCCCCATGATCCCTACATTTAAAGACAGATATATTCTCACAGTGTGGCCTCAATGCTGGCCAACCACTTCCTCCAGAACTCAACCAAAGAAACCGAAACCCTGATCCCCTCCTGTAATAGAAGAAGTCCTGACTGTTGTCCTAAATAAGAAACAATATGTCCAGTGGTTATAGGGCCCATTCTACATGTGCCTTCGCCTTACCCTCTGGTTTAAAAAGCCTAAAAGACATGATTCCCTGATCATGCCCTTACCCCGACCCCCTCCACCATTTCTCCCTCCTAGCCCTGCCCATGCTCCTTACCCTGCTCTACCTTTTTTTTTTTCATTATCATTCACCACTTTCTAACACATAATTCACTTACTAGGTTTATTGTTTATTACCCATCCCCCTGCCCCCACAACTATAAGCTCCAGGAGAACTGGGAATTTTATCTGTTTTCTTCATTGATGGATCAATGAATGGAATGGAATGGAATGGAGTGGAATGGAATGGAATGGAATGGAATGGAATGGAACCTGGCACTTCATTGGCACTTTATACATATTTGTTAACTTAATACATCACTGGACAGGGAAAGGTTTTCTAAGCTTGATATCAAAGAAAGTAAATGCAAAGAAGCATACTGATAGGTTTTTCCATGTCTTCCAAATTTTTCTGAGCCATAATCAATGATACAGAAACTGAAGTACCTAACAATAGGTGGTCTATAAAACAAATTCTTACATGTCTATACAGTAGAGGACCTCCAGCCACTCCAAATGGTGTTGTAGATCAAAATGTACTATCATGATGAAGAAAGACCATGATATCAGGAAGTAAAGAGAACCGGTTCTAACATGTTGACCCAAATCTTGCTTAAAGATGTATAGAGGGATCCCTGGGTGGCGCAGCGGTTTGGCGCCTGCCTTTGGCCCAGGGCGCAATCCTGGAGACCCGGGATCGAATCCCACGTCGGGCTCCCGGTGCATGGAGCCTGCTTCTCTCTCTGCCTGTGTCTCTGCCTCTCTCTCTCTCTCTCTCTCTCTCTCTGTGTGTGACTATCATAAATAAATTAAAAGAAAAAAAAAGATGTATAGAAAACCTGTAAGATGTTTTCCCCCAAGGGTCAGTAGCTCAATCATTAAAACAATAATTATTAGTACCATATTGATTGTTATTAATTTTGCCCTTAGGAGTTCCTGAGATAGTACAGAGGCCCTGTCTGCCCAATAATTCAGACATCTCTTCAAGTTCTCACTATTTTACATCATTACTGCTTTTTTGCTTTCCGTTATTATTATTTAAAATTTGTTGCCTAGGGATCCCTGGGTGGCTCAGTGGTTGAGTGTCGGCCTTAGGCTCTGGGCATGATCCCAGGGTCCTGGGATCAAGTCCCGCATTGGGCTCCTTATAGGGAGTCTGCTTCTCCCTCTGCCTATGTCTCTGCCTCTCTCTCTGGGTCTGTCATGAATAAATAAATGAAATCTTAAAAAAAAAAAATGTGTTTCCTATACTAGATGATCAGTTCCTGGAAAGCAAAGACAAATGATTAGGTTCGAGGTCTTAAACCTGAGGACTTTTACAGACTGTTCTCACTTAGCCCCCTGGGGTAACCAGGACATCCAAGGAGGAACTAATATCTGAAGGATACCAAAGAGTATCCTCCCAGGACAGGGCAGCTCAGTGGAGCAGGGGCTGTGTGGGGGCGCTGGGGGTGGTGGGCTTCCCCTCCCCCCCACTTCCTTGCACACCCTCCTGATCACCTAACATCCAGGAACCAGGACTAGTAGGCTGTGATGGTCCAAGGCCTACTAGGGGAGGGGTCCAAGGAGGAAGAAATTCTGATCCTTCCTATCAGTCTTTCAGAGATGGGATGGGTGGGCCACTGGCACTTTCATGTGCCCCACTGAGCCTCCTCCATCAAGACTGTGGGAGCTGCATTAAGAAACATAGGAAATGTCCAAAGAGGCCTATTTCCCATCTTCCCTTCCTCTACCCTTGGCCATGGCTATACCCAGCACGTCCTGCCCCTCCCAGGCAGTCAGCCCAGAATCTTCCCAAGTTCTTCGCAGCCTTTGGCTATGTTTGCTTCCAGATCAGCACAGTCATTGCCCCATTTTACCCAGAGGCTTGGGAGAGGTAACCTTGAAGGCCATAGAAAGGATGTAGACTCTGTAGTCTGGTTTGACCAGATTCACTTCTAGTGACTTAACCTCCCTGAGGCTCAGGGTCCAGATGGACAAAATGGTGGGAAGTGTCAACCTTCCCAACGAGGAACTGGAGGCTCAGATCTACCTCCCACTAGTGTTTCTCAGAACACTGTGGGCGGTTAGGGCAGGTTATGTCCTTGTTGCGAAGGCCTAGCCTGTGTGCTATGGGATATTGACCATCCCTGGCCCCAGTTCCTTAGAGTGCCCAGTCACTGGGACAACCCAGATGCCCCAGGCATTTCAAAGTGTCACCTAAGCCAGCATTCCAGTACGAGGACACTGTACTCCTTGAAGGCAAAGACCAAAGCCAGGTGGCCGATAGGGGTTCAGTATGACTCTGCTACTTTCATGGACTTTTCTTTTTAATTTAAGAAAAAATTGGGGTTCCTGGGTGGCTCAGTGGTTGAGCATCTGCCTTCAGCTCAGCGTGTGATCTCAGGGTCCTAGAATCAAGTCCCACCTTTGGCTCCCTACTGGGAGCCTGCTTCTCCCTCTGCTTATGTCTCTGCCTCTCTCTGTGTGTCTCTCATGAATAGATAGATGAAATCTTTAAAATTTTAAAAAAAATCACCTCTGGGGGCAGCTATGTGATTAGGGTAGCACTCATAGTATGGTACCCATGAGCCTCGCCCAGGTGGCTGCCAGGCTGAGGGCCAAAGAGACAGGCCCAGGCATGGCAGCAGCCTGGGATAGATCACACTCTGCCACCACCTTATAAGTTCTGGAGCTTAGCTCAGAAGGAGTTGGCCAACAGAGCCCTGTGGCAGGCTGAGGTGTCAAGAAGGGGGTGTCACAACCCAGGGTGATACCACAGAAGCTTCAGGGCAGAGGGACAGGACACTTGCATTCAAACAGTCCTGTCACCAGGCCCAAATATCCTGTCCTTCCCTGTTGCTTGGCCCACGTACCCTGGGCTCCTTGGCTCTGCCCAGAGATGAACGATGGTCACGTCTACCCTGTGACCTCCGTAGGGACATGCCAGCTTCTAGGAATACACTTAGCACAGGCCCCTGGGGGAGGGAGGAGGGCCTCACCTCACACCCCTGAGCCTGTTTCCTCAGCTATGAATAGCAATCCCCTCCCATCAGGCTGAAATCGCTTAGTATCCAGAGGCGCTGCATCTCTGTGTTCACTCTCCGCTCCTGTTACCAACAGCCAGCAGGTGCATAAAAAAATACTGACTCGCAGTCCTGGCTGCACTATTTTCTAGCCACGGGACTCTGGGTGGGTTGTTTCACCTTTTTGTACATACATTTAATTACCAAATAAACAGAATAACTACTGCTGACCTTCCGATCTCCCAGGAGCTGTTGTGACAATCAAATGAGCTAATGGCTGGAAATATTTTTGCAAACTCCCAAGCCAGCACACCCTCCCCTCTATGTGCACCGCACCCCTCTGGCCCAGAAGCCTAAGATGATGGTCCAGGAGGTGAGCAATGCCTTCCAGTCCATTCCTAGTCCCTCTGGGGAGACAGCTCACTGGCTTCCAGGGACTCTCAGGGAGTTTGCAATTGCACATGTATTCAATAATCTAATTTCTTTCAACAAGATGCTTTTTTTTCCTCAGTCAAGCACAAATTCAGATTTTTTTTTTCCTTTCACTTTGTCATTTTGGGCATTTTTCTCCCTTTTATTGTATGTGTTTTCTGTTCCTGTGGGTAGGAGACCCCTTGGCACAGCAAGAATTTGTCTTGGGTACTTCATCTCCCCCGCTCCCAACCCCACCAACCTCACTTCTTGCTCAGCAAGGATTCTAGGCAGGGCACAGTGCTGTACAAATGGGTTGCTTTGGTCCACAGTACAGGCCCCTGGCAAGCAGAGCTGGAGACCTTGGCCTGATAGGAACAAATGTCATTGGTAAGGGAGGGTCCATACCTCTACCACCAGGAAAGAAGATTTTCTTTTTCCAATTCACTTAATTAGGAACAAATCCCTAAGCCAATCGGGTAACAGAATAGCCCTGCTGAACTGGTGGCCCAAAGGTCCTGCCAATCTTTGAGTTCCTTCTTGCCCAGGGGCTATGGGTGGGGACTCCCCAGATAAAAGCCACTCCCTCCAAGGGGGATTTAAAACCAGAAGTATTTTTGCCTCCTGTCCTCTGAGAGAAAGGCTGTGCCCAAAACCAGGACAGCATTTTTTAATAAATGCTTTTTTTTTTTTTTTTAAGATTCTATTTATTTATAAGAGAGTAAGAGAAAGAGAGCACACATGTGCACATGCACACAGAGCAGAGGATGGGAAGCCAAGGGAGAGACAAGCAGACTATGCGCTGAGCCCTGAACCCCACATGGGGCTCTATCTCGGGACCCTGAGATCATTATCTGAGCCAAAACCAAGAATCAGACTTAATGTACTGAGCCTCTCAGGCTCCCCCAAAATCAGGACAGCTTTAACTGCTATGGTTTCACCCTTCTGTACCTGTCCTGATCATTCACTACTCCCCAGGAGCTGAACTCCAAAGGCCATCCCAAGATCTCTTCTTCTAGGAAGTCTGTCTCACCCACACCCTGCTTGACCCTCAGGTGCTGGTGGGCACTTTGTCCTCTGAAATCCTACGATCCCATGCTCTGTTGTCTACAGACTTTCTATGCTTCCAAATATTTACCTGGGCTCTTTCTCATCTGCGCTGCCCTCCTAGACCCGTGAGCTCCTACAAGATAGATAGTCCTGCTCTTTGCTGTAGACCCAACAATGCAAGTCAAGAGCTGTCCCCAGAGTGAATGATCTAAGAGTCAGGTTTTATCTCCCTTCTCTTCTACTTTGCCACCACCTTCCGGCTGTGCCAGGGCATGAGGTTCCTCTAAGACAAGGTTCACATCTCCCCTCCACCACTTCACTGCATGACAATGCATCTCCAGCACCTAGCACAGTGCTTGGCACAGAGTAGGTATCCAAACATTTCAGTGTTTGTGGGACTGATGTGCAGCAGGATTGGACACATATTCATACTACACTCATATTTGTGAAGAAAATGTCACTTCTTTCTCTATAACTGATGTGCATTTCTTAGGAACTGTCTAGGGAGGCAGGCCAGCTCCAACTTACCAGGGAAAGATAGTCCATCCTACAGACTTAAACACTGGACACATGGCCACTATACCTTGATGTTCTCAGGCTCCATCTACTTGCTCATTCTTATCCCAAACAAGGGACCCTGCATTCTTAACAAAATCCGTTGGGACTAGAAGGGGTAAAATATTCAGACTTGTTCCTTCCTCTGCAGTCTGCCCTCTGCCCCACAGCAGTGATCCTGGAGTCTCTGCCAGAGGAATTGAGAAAAACTTGCTCTCTGCAATGTCTTCTTTTAAGCTTATTGTCTTGTTATAGGTTCAAGTAAAAATCTAACTAGACAATGTTGCACAGTGACTGTTGTTCTAGCAGATATCCACTCTCCCAAGACAGGGACATCCTAAATGGGTGATACACCTTATCACAACAAGACGTACAGTTGTGGAAATACATATGGAAAAATTTGATATATTAAAAAAATTGTGTATTTTTTATATATATGTATATATAAAAGCAGTCCTTATTATTCACAGGTCCTATATTTTCAAATTTGCCTACTAGCTAACATTTCTTTAGAAGCCCCAAATCAATGTTCGCTATGAGTTATTCACAGACACATCAAAAGAGGCAAAAGAGACATGTCAAAAGCGCCTCAATGCCCACACTCCCAGGTGAAGTTAAACAAGGCTATGCTCTGCCTTGTGCTCTCAACTCTTACACTGTAAACAAGTGTCCTTTTTACGTTCTATTTAGTGACATGCTTTTTGACATGCTTTTTGAATTTTTGTGTTTTCTGGGGTGATTGCACTATATAAGGTGGTCCCTAAGGATGGTGTTCAAGTGCTGTCTAGCACTCCTAAGTGTAAGAAGGCTGGATGTGCTTACGGAGAAACTATGTGTGTTAGATAAGCACCATAATGGTGCTAGATGACCCATAATTGGTGCTACTGGCTGTGATTTCAATGTTAGTGAATCAACAATATATATTTAATAAAGTGTCTTACATATATACATACATACATACATACATACATACATATTGATCTCTTTACAAAAATGTGATTGGAGGCTTATTGGAACTTAATCTTGAATATCCCATAGGAGCAATGGCTCTGTATTCATTAATTTAGTATTTATAGTGACTTTATAGAACATAGCTACCATGAATAATGAGAATTTTTTTAAACACCCAAAATATATATTCTACATTTAGGAGGCATTTGTCATGATTTTGGCCACCTAGCATTTGAATCCCCTTCTATAATTTGGGGAATTCCTCCATATAGTTCTTGGCAAAGCAAGAGCCTACCCTCCACTTCAGAACCAGGGTATGACATGCGACCTAGGCTCTGCCAACTGGGTTCACTGACCCAGACTCTGAATCAGAGCTAGTGCCACAAGGAAGGGAGAAGATTGAGAAATAATCCAAAGCATTCCCATTGGTGGAGATGGCAGCAGTTCCAGGGGCATTGTGGAGGGGCCAGTGCTAGTAGGGTTGGCAATGCAAGCCATTGCAAGCCACTGTGCCCATAGCATCCTGCACCTGGCTCTGAGAATGCCACAGGGCACTGTTAGCGGCTGCAGAGCCTGGAGCCTAGTTTCCCATTCTGGGTCATCTGGAGATGACCCAATATCCTTTTAATAAAGTCCCTTTCTGTTTAAATTAGCCATAGTTAGTTTCTATTGTTTGCAACCAAGAATCGTGTGTGTTTGTGTATGTACATGCCCATATATATTGAGCTATTGTGTGTTTGCTTGTTTACAAGTGAATGAGTGAATGGGAATCAAGGAGTGTTGGTGAGGGAGGCTTCATGGAAGAAGAGATCACTAGGCGGATCTTGAGGGCTTGCCAGGGGAACAAAGAAGGGAAAAGTGTTCCAAGCAGTGTGGACTGCACGTGTGAAGGTATGAGGGGGAAATGAACAGCACGGCACATTTGGGACACCCTAAGGCTTTCAGCGAGGCTGGAGCATCGGGTCTGTGGAAGGTGACATTGGAAGTGGGGCAGTGAGGAGGGCCAGCTATAGGTGCTGGAGGAGAGGCAGGAATGAGGCTCTGGTCCTCTCTCTGTGGTCCCCTCAGACCCTGGAGGCATACTCTCATCCACACCCAGCACAACATGTTTTCACCTCTCAGGCCAACCAGACACACACACACACACATATGCCCACAAGGAATCAACCAAACAGATGCATTCTTGAGGGCGGAGAAAGCCAAATGGCTTCCCAGCAGTCCAGGGAAAAGGTATTGTTTATAAGAGTTCTCAGCACCATGTGAAGACATCCAGGTTCTTCTAGGGACACTGAATGAGCATGTGACTGGCTTGATGGTGGGCTTAGTCAGCTCAGGCGGCCATGGCAACATATCACAGACTGGATGGCTGAAGCAACAGAAATGTATTTCCTCATGGTCTGGAGGCTCAAGACCAAGGTGCCAGCATGGTCGGGTTCTGGTGAGGGCTCTCTTGCTGGCCTATAGACGGTGGCCTTCTCACTGTGGCCTCACATGGTAGGGAGAGAACTAGATCTCAATCTCTCTTTCTCATGTTATAGGGTCATAGTCCTGAGAGCTCAGGGTCCCAACCTTCTGACCTGACTTAACCTTAATTGCCTCCTAAGGACCCCATCTCCAGATACAATCACACTGGGAGGTTAGTGCTTCAAAATATAAGAGAGCCACTGCCCTTCGGGGAGCTTCCTTCAGGAGAACAGAGCTTGTGCTGGCTGCCCAGAGACCAGGCCCTCCTTCCAGAAACTGGCTGTGTGGCTTTGGGTGAGTCCTGTGCCCTCTCTGGAATTATCTAGAAAACGAGCAGCTCAGATTAAGCCTCAAAATTCTTTCTCTTGCTAAGATTCTGTGAGAGTCACAAGGCTCTTTGCTTTGGGTTTGGGGTGGGAAGACTTTCCCAGTCGACCGACTGAGTTCCCCCAGGAAAGGTCAGGTCAGGAAGAGTTTGGCTGTTTTCTTTCCAGCTCTTGTAATGAATGTGTTTGGCGCAGGGACTGTCTGTTGCCATGGTGAGAGCTTCCTGAGGTGCTGAGCCCCGGAGACCAGCCTCTGAGACAGCAGCAGCGGCTTGGGGGTGGGGGGCTGTTGGGAGCAGGGGAGGGGTGTCAGCAGATTCCAACTCAGGAAGAGGCCCAGAATCAACAGATTTTCTAGCAGCCCTGGCTAAAAGTAGAACTTGGGGATTTTGCAGTTCATCCAACCTCACCAACTCTATTGCTTTCTATTCATGACTTTAGTTCTCTGTTACTTGACCACAAGTACGGATCATTTCTTTTCTGCAAAAGCTGGCTCTCTTAGGCTGGAAGGTTATCAAAAATCAATCTGGGAGGAGAGATGAGTGGTGAGCAGTGTGGAGTAGAACCTCACGATGCAGGGGCACCTGGGTGGCTCAGTGGTTGAGCAATTGCCTTTGGCTCAGGTTGTGATCCTGGGGTCCTGGGATCCAGTCTTGAATCAGGCTCCCAACAGGGAGCCTGCTTCTTCCTCTGCCTATGTCTCTGCCTCTCTGTGTGTGTCTCTCGTGAATAAATAAATAAAATCTTAAAAAAAAAAAAAAAAAAGGAACCTCACAATGCAAAGCATTGTCTTGGACTAGCGGTGTTGTATCACCTGGGAGCTTGTTAGAATAGTCCTGGGCCCCATCTCAGAACCCACGAATTAGAATCTGAATGTTATCAAAGCTCCACAGGGATTTATGTGCATGTTAAAATTCCAGAAGCCCTGCTATAGTGCTAAGAATACCAGCTTAGAAGCCAGCAGACCTGGCCCTGGGGTCAGCTTTGTACTCTGCTGTGTGACTTTGGGAAAGATACCCTTGGTTCTCTGAGACCTAATTTCTGTAAATTGGAGAGGTGAAAAGAATTTTTTTCTAAGGTGCTATTACCTTCTGCTGGGAAGCTTTGCTTGGGACAGATTAGTGTTTCCTGGAGGTCTCATCTGGCTTTGAAAACCAACCATCCCAAATCATTTCCCCAGTCAACATGCAGGAATCTGGGGTATTCTGAGCTGCTAAGGAAGACAAAGACATCCAATGGTCTTCTGGAAACTGAGAAAGGATAAAAGTCCATAGGACCTTTGGTGTGATGAAACTGGAAAGTCTACACAACCAGTCAAAAGAAAACAGGCACTGATTTGGTGAGGTATGGGGGTGAGAAGGGGAGGCTGTTCCCTAAATACCAGACTCAATTCATGTCTTGCATCCCAGGACAGGTAGTTTAGCACAGTGCTTCCTAAACTGGAACATGTATCAGAATCACCTGGAAGCCCAATTAAAAGCATTGATTGCCAGACCCCACCTTGAGTTTCTGACTCAGGTGGAGCCAAGAATGTGAATGTCTAACCCAGGTGATACAGATGCTGCTGGTCCAGGGACCAAACTTTGAGGACTGTTAGCTTAGGACTTTTGAATCCACTGTCTCTGTGTAGGAGGGATTATTATCCTTACGCTCATTTTACGGATAAGGACCCTATGAATCTATAGTTGATTGGCAGGAAGACAGACTGTAGAGAAAGGTGAGGTAATTCTAGTACCAGTTTCAGTGTGTGGGGGGAGGGTAGGATGGTGAGGGGGGAGTGTTTCCCCACACCATCAAGCAATTCTTCAACACCAGCTACATATCCTACAATTCAACTCAGTTCTGACACTATCTACCTGGAGATAGAGTCAGATTCCACAGGTAACGTGCTCAGTCATAGAAGGCTGCCCACCTTACCTCTACACCGACCGACTGCGGATTGGAGGTTCCAACAACTCCTTCCTTGAGTTTGATTAATTTGCTAGCGTGGCTCACAGGACTCAGAGAACTATTTACGAACTAGAGATTACCAGTTTATTATGCAATGATGTAACTCAGGCACAGCCTTGTGGAATGGATGCATGAGGCAAGATCTGGGGAAGGTCTTGGGACTTCCTCTTTGAGCCCATGCTATTCTCCCTCAAACCTCCATGTACTCACCAACCCAGAAGCTCTCTGAACCCTGTCTTTTGAGGTTTTCATGGAGGTTTCATTGCATAGGCATGATTGATGAGATCATTGCCCATTGGAGATTGATTCAGCCTCCAGCCCCTTTCGCTTCCCCGGAGGTCAGGGGGATGGGACAGAAAGTTCCAACTCTCTAATCACATGATTGGTTCTCCTGGCAACCAGCCCCCATCCTTAGAGTAGGTCCAAAAGCCATCTCATTAACATAACAAAAGACACCTTCACCACTGTCATCACTTAGGAAATTCCAAGTGTTTTAAGAGCACTGTGCCAGAAATGAAGGCAAAGACCAAATATATGTTATAAATCACAATATGGCAGGAGGAAAAGGCAGAAACACAGCCAATGTTAGCATGCGAAGTTGGGTGGCTGTCCTTACTCAGAAGTCAATAAAGGAGCAGGGATCAGCCTAAGAATGGGCCAAGGACAGCTGTCCAGGCATGACAGCTGGAGTGCCCAGGGGCTCAGTCCCAGGAAGAAGGCAGATGCTGGGACACAGGGGTCTGGCAGCCAGGCTGAGCATGCTGGGAGCTCTCCAGCCCCAAGAAGGATGAGCCCTGGAAATCCCCCTCACTGGGCTGAGGATGCAGGTGGGAAGCACTGAGGAGCTTGGCAGCCCATGACTTCAAGTCTCTCCAAGTCAGGAGCAGTGGGTGGGGAGGGAACCAGAAATGATAAGACACAGTTGTGCTGAGCACAGACTGGGTTGGTGCTACTCCTAGGCTCAGTCACTGGGGAAAGCCACAAGTTAGCTCTGCTGCCCAGGAATAAGCTTCCCTTTGTTGTCTTCCCAGGGGTGGAAGCCTGTGAATCCTGCTAGCAGCTGACAACTGGGGTTACTCACCTGTCAAGGCCAGAAAACCTGCACTGTGCCAGGCTCATGGGGAAGTGAGGAGGGAGGTATTTCTGGAATCCAGATGGAGCTCCATACAGCAGGGCAGCTTTCTGAACCTCAGTCTTTTTGTTCACCAGAAGTGGGCACACAAACCCTTTAGAGGTAAAGGTACCTTACAGACCACTTAGTTTACTCCTTATTTTAAAGATGTGGTCAGTACATTTGGGACTGCCTCTCTGTCTGCAACTCCTGTTCCTTAGCTTCTGCTGAAAAGGGCAGCCCAAGGCAGCCATGTTTGTATCAGGTGATTCATCGTTCTTTCCTGGCCATCTCTGTTTGGATGAGAACTAGTCACCTGACCCAAGAGGAACCAATCTATTGGCTGGCCAATGACCAATCGATTCAATCTCTTGAAAATTTGAATTTAGAGAGTCAGTCATTCATTTTTGGGTCCTGGAATTGGAAAGGGCTGGAGTGGTTATGTTAGGCCATTCTGAGCAAACAGGAGGTGAGGGAAAGGAGAAGGCAGGCAGGGAAGGAAGGAGGAAAGGGAAAAATCCAACACCTCCAATTGGATGTTTCACAGGAGCCATAAAACCATTATGCGAAGAACCAAACTTCCTCCAACAGTCTGTTTCTCTTCCCACCGTCAATAGCTCAGTGAAAGGCACCACCACCCATCCAATTAAGCAAACCAGAAATGTTGGAGTCACTGCTGTCACCTCCTTCTCATTCACAACATTCAATCAATCATTGCATCTTGTTTTTACTTCCTTAATATCTCTCAAGCCTTGCTTCTCTCCCTCACTCCTAGTACTCCCCTAGACAGGACAGCATGATCACTTGCCTGGAGCTCTGCAATGGCCTCCCCACATTCCCTGGAATCTTTCCACTCTATATTCCCTGTATAGCCATCAATCTTTTAAACATGCAAATTTGATATCACTCTCCCACCAGAGAGGGCACAGGCCCCACATGATCTGCCCCTGACTCTCTTTCTAACTCTCTTGCCTCTCACTACACCATTCTCTGCACTCCAGCCACACTGGCATCCTTACAGTTCTCTAATCTAGAATACTCTTCCCTCCCTCTTCTACCTACTACCTGAAAATGGATCCTTTACAGAGTATAAGAGTGAAGATGGAGAGAGAATTTGAGCCCTTGATCACACTGTACCTGAAGCTAGCATGACACTTGCAAATTCCCCTTCTTTTAATCTAATGTGAATTGGAGTTTCAGTCATTCACAATGCAAAGAACCTTGACTTAGTTTGCCTCCTCTGCTCTGAGCTCCTAGACTTGAGGCTTCTGCCTTATTCTTCTTCATATCTCCAGTGTCTTAAAGAAGACCTGGCATTCAGCACTCAAATATTTCTTGAATGATGAACCTAAGTAGTGATGCTAAAGATTGTACTGTAGAAGAAGAACCAGATAGAAGCAGAGGGAGGCATAGAGAAGAGGACCCTCTGCCTGCTTTGAGTGAGCCAACCAAGGAGAGATATCCTTGTGATCAAAGATTCAAGACTCTACAGGGATCCAGCTTGACTTCTTCCCAGTTATCTCTCAGAGGTCACCCAGTCCCTCCTCTGGCTCCAAAGGGGACTATGTTCCCACCATCCATCTTCTTACAAATTGCCAGATCAAAGCCTAACCAGACAAGGTGAAAGCATCTCAGTTTAGTAGCTTCCAAAAAAACCGCTGAACTTAGAAAGCAAAAGAGAAAACCAGAGCCCAAGCCCAACTCTAACCCTTCCTAGGTGGGGCTCTTAGCTTCCCTATCAGTATATTCAGGGTAATGAGATCTGAATCACCCTCTGCCCAGGGTTGACCTGAGATGTATGTGAGTATGAGTTTTAGATGCTATTCTATTATTGCTGTTATCATGTCCTTATATGGTAATAATGCTAAGTTTTCTTAAAACACCACAAAATAGGATCTGCTGTTTACAATAATGAAAAGTGTGTCATTTCAAGACATTCAGAATGAACAGGTGACATACTGGGGTTGAATGATTGATAGAATCTTTTCCCTTAAAATCACTTAAGTAACTGCTTATTCATCAAGAGTACTCCTGCATTATGTTTTAGGACTTTAGGACCTTTATCAAGATTGCCTGAAAGTTCCTTTCAAAGTTTCATCTGAGCCTCACCAAGTTAGATAGTTCTCTTTACTGACTTGTACCCATAGTGCAGATAGAAAACTCAAGCTGGAACAGAGAAGGAAAAAAGAAACTTAAAAAATAAAATAAAATAAAATTATGTGAGCTGTGCAATGCCTTTCCCTTCCTTAACAGCCCATTGCATCCTTTTCAACACCACTGTGGGAAGCCAAAGAAAAAACTGTGCCCCCCCCCCCCCCCCTGCCAACCTACCCACCTGGCCAGACACAGACCTCCCCTGGAGAATCTCTCTGGTTGTTACTAGAGTCATTTCAATTTGTAGTCATACACCAAAAAGGGTAAGGGGGGTACAAGGCCAATCAGGGGAAGGTGAAGACTTGGTAGGATCATCTAGCAAGAGAATGAGATACCATTTTCATCTATCGAAGTGACACACTGAAAAAAAGCTATAATGCTTACTAGTGGTGACAAGGTGGTAAGATGTGCCACCCATGCTTTGGTGATGTCTACAAAGAGCCTAAAACTGTTCATAGTTTTTGACCCATTAATCCTGCACTTCAGAAATTTGTGAACACGAAGATATTCATGGCAGTATTATTTTATAATGGCTCACCTACATCTCTAGGTTTTGGGGGCTTCTTTCATGTTCATGGCTCTCATATGGACAAGGCTCACTACTGAGTGTTGGGCTCAAGAGCTGTGTCAGGCTAAGTCCTCTCCTCATTCTAGTGGAGGGGGCTGGGGTGGTCCCAGCTTCAGCCTGGGCTATGTTCCTGCTGCAGTGTAGACCTGCCTGGTGTCTGATATATGGATGGGACAGACCCACCCAGGACTCTACCCAAGTAGAGAATTCAACAAAACAGAAAAAGAGGCAAGCCCATCCAAGTCTGCTTAGGCATCAAACCTCAGGGGTCAGAGGGGAGGGGTGACTCTGAGTCTTGCTTGAATCCCAGGCAGAGACAGGACTGCAAATAAACACTGAAAGAGCTATCTGAAACCTCTGAATGACACTAGTCCAAAAAGCCACTCTTCTTAGATCTGTATCTTAAAATGTTCTACAAAATATGGAACAATGCATTGTCATTTCTATGCAGAACTCAGTGTGCTTCTGCCCTAGCAGGTGGCTTAGCAATGGATCCTAGGCCTCTCCATCCTTGAGCCATGAAGGCCTCAAGTGTCTGACACCGATATTGATGAACACCTTGAGGGATGCCACTGAGACTCCAAAAAAGAAAGACAGACTGGAGGTCCTGCAATTTTGCATGAAAACCAGGAAAATACTGCTAATTACAAACAAAGTGACAGTCACCCAGGGAAAACATGAATAAATATATCCCAAACTCTGGGAGTTTTACTGTCGCAAAGTACTTTTATGACCATCTTTTGATTCTTAAAATAAAGGGTTCTTCCTTTTACATAAGGAAATAAGCCTGAGACTACTTTCCTCACCCAAGATCATCTCATGGCTATTGGCACAGTCCAGCATCTCTGGTCCATTTTCCTATGACACAGAATTTACCCTGGACCCGGCCTTAGGGGAGAGGCTCCGGTAGACGCTGTGATCTTCAGCACAGGGTAACCCTCAATAAGCAAGGCTACCTACTATTTCCTCCCTTTATCTCCCAGTGCCTTCTCTTCTCCTTCCTTGGTAGGGCACCCCGGCCTGCATATCAGCACGAGTTTCCCTTCCCTGCTTCTGCCCTCAGGAGACACAGAGAGTAGAAAAGGGCCTGGACCTGGACCAGACCTCCCACAAACCATCCAGAGTATATTTCCAGGGCTTGATGATAAAGGAGTCACAACTTAACCTGGAACATGATCCCCAGACAAGCCTTAGATACTTCTTTGTTGCCTTGATTTGAAGAGCCTTGGATCGGCCAATTATCGTCCCCCAGAGGCTATGCCTCTGCTTTCTCTGGTGGGAGGGGAAAGGTGGGAATAGAATCCAGGCTCAGCTGACCAGGAATAGAAGTGGGTTGGGTAATGGACCTACTGTGTCCTGAATACAATGCTAGACATTTCACAGATATAACCCATGAGGTCAGTTTCATCACTATAAATTTCTAGATGAAGAAAGTGACCCTCATGAGTAATTCTTAGAGTTCTGTTTCTAGTAATGGCAGAGAAGCTCCCACTAGACCACAAATAACTATGAACTCTGGACAAAGATTTAAAACAAAACACTGGAAAATAATCAGAAGCACGCAAAAACCAGGAGTCTACTTTTACCAGTAGACTGGAGATGACAGAAGCAAATCAGAGACCCCAGAAATAGATCAATAGAAAAGATCCAATGCGAAGAATAAAATAGACCTAGGAAAAGAGAATAAAGCCTCAGGGACTTGTAGGGACAATCGTAAAAGGTCTACCATTTGTGTAATTTTAGTCCAAGAAGGAAAAGAGAGAGAGAATAGAAGCGGGGAAAAAAAAAAAAAAAAGATTTGAGGAATTAGTAGCTGAAATTTCCCCATTTTGGTGAAAGACATAAACTTCTAAACCCAAACATCTTTATGAATCCCAAGCAGAATAAGTACACAACACACACCTAGACATATAATTAAACTATCAAAAAACAAACACAAAGAGAAAAATTTGAAAACAACCAGAGAAAAAAATAATCTCATACAGAGGAAGAAATATAAATATCACTGACTTCTCATCAGAAAGAATGGAGGCGGGCAGCCTGGGTGGCTCAGTGGTTTCATGCCATCTCCAGCCCAGGACGTGATCCTGGAGACCCGGGATCGAGTCCCACATTGGGATCGTCGGGCTCCCTGCGTGGAGCCTGCTTCTCCCTCTGCCTGTGCCTCTGCCTCTCTGTCTCTCATGAATAAATAAACAAAATTAAAAGAAAGAAAGAAAGAAAGAAAGAAAGAAAGAAAGAAAGAAAGAAAGAAAGAAAGCCAGAAGATAGTGGGACACATCTTTATTTATTTTTTATTTGAGAGAGAGAGACAGAGCACAAGCAAGGGGACGGGGGCGGGGGTGCAGAGGGAAAGGAGAAGCAGACTCCTTACTGAGCAGGGAGCTCAATGTGGGGCTGGATCCCAGGATTCTGAGAACATGACCTGAGCCAAAGGCAGATGCTAAACTGACTGAGCCACCCAGGTATCCCAAGGATGATATCTGTAAAGTACTGGGTGGAAAAAACCTGTCAACTCAGAATTTTGTATCCATGAAAAATAACTTTCAAAATTGAAAATGAAACCAAAACATGTTCAGGCAAATGAAAACCAAGAAAATTCCTCACCAGTAGACCTGCCCAAGAGAAATTCTAAAGGCAGTTCTTCAGATGGAGGAGACATTCCACCAAACCAGATTATGAGGAAGAAACAAAGAATGTGAGAAATGGCAAAATTATGGTTGAATATAAAAGACCACTTTCCCTCTTTTTAAAGTGCATGTGACTATTTAAAGCAACAATTGTAAATTGTAGGGTTTGTAGTGTCTGTGGGGTGATATGTATACAACAATTACATGTCACATAAAGAATGGGGAGGTCGGGGATCCCTGGGTGGCGCAGCGGTTTGGCGCCTGCCTTTGAGCCAGGATCGAATCCCACGTCGGGCTCCCGGTGCATGGAGCCTGCTTCTCCCTCTGCCTGTGTCTCTGCCTCTTTCTCTTTCTCTCTCTGTGACTATCATAAATAAATAAAAATTAAAAAGTATATATATAAAGAATGGGGAGGTCGTGGCTAATGGACCCATCAAGTTGCAAGGTTTTTATATTTTAGGAGAACACAGGTAGCTTGCCACTGTCCTGCAGTCAGGAGGTAGCAGAGCAAAGGATGACTCATGTCCAAATCCCAACC
Source organism: Canis aureus (assembly GCF_053574225.1). NCBI lineage: Eukaryota > Metazoa > Chordata > Mammalia > Carnivora > Canidae > Canis > Canis aureus. The sequence continues at coordinate 19,912,904 of NC_135626.1, forward strand.
TGTTTCTTCTATATCAGACCCACTGAGTGGGTAAGGAGGAGGAAGCAACATAGGATAGAGTGTGACAGCCTCAAGTAGCCTCAGGGTTCAACAGCTGCTACACCCGGAGGATTCCCAGGCCCTGGAGTCTGACCCAGTGGATAACCGGGCCATATGTGCCAGGGCAGGGATGGGGTGGCAGGGATGGGGCCTCAGAGCGACGCCAGAGCAAAGCACCAGACTCTCATCAAGGCTTGAAGTCAGTTCTTGCGTGTGAGCAGATGCACCTGTGAAGAGGTGACCTCCAAGAGGTTAGGAAGGTGTCCACTGCCACAGTGAATCCTGACCCGACGCCCTGGCCAGGAAGTGGCTAATTCTCCCTGGACATCACCTTTCCAGCTATCCAGGCTCACCGAGGCCTCTGCAGAAGAGCTGGGACAAAGCAGGTCAGAATTTTCGTGGGGGGAATGGGGGCAGGCCAAGGGTGTCCCTCCAGCACTGCAGAGTCTGCCTCCTAGAGCCTGGGAAACCTGTCCCCTCCTTCCATTCATGCGGGGTACCTAGATAAAGCCATAAAACCTGGACTCCGGACCCAACACCCCAGAACCAGCCCCACGTGTCTGCTGCTCACCAGCGCTTACAGGGCTGGGAGGCACCCTGCTCCTCAGTGTCTGAGCTCTGGGTGCCCCTTTGAGCATCTAGATCCTGCCATGCCATCTTCTTCCCCTGTTGTCCCCACCACCCTAGAGGTGAGAGCTGCCTTCTACAGTTATTTTCTCTGGATTTTCCTCAGTGTCCCCTTGCTTCTTTTGTTGTGTGTAACCAATTCCTTCAATTTCCTCTGTTGGGGCGCCTGGGTGGCTCAGTTGGTTAAGCATCTGACTTAATTTTGGCTCAGATCATGAGATTGGGCCCTGCATCAGGCTCTGCACTCAGTGGGGCATCTGCTTGAGATTCTCTCCCTCTACCCCCCCCCCACTCACTTACTCTCTCTCTCTCAAAATAAATAAATCCTTAAAAAAAATGAATAAATAAATTTCCTCTGCTGAACTTCTGCATGATTTCTGTTTTCCTGGCAGGCTCCTGCTGCTATGGAAAGAAACAGAGGTGCTTCTCCCAGGAGCCTGCTATGGTTCACAGGAGACAGTGTGGGACAGAGGGAAGGACATGGGCTTGGGGCCATGATGGGCCTAAGTCCAAACTCCAGCTCTACTTACTCCCTGAGTGACTGGGGGCAAGCCTCAGTTTCTCCGAGTTTCTCTACACCTCAGTTTCTTCGCTTGAAATCGGGCCGATAACACAAACCTGATTAGAGACAAAAGCCACAATTTGAACTAAATCAGGCAAAAGGGTGAGATAATTTTGGAAAGTTTCCAGAAAAAGAGCTATCAATTGCAAAGGGTGAGAAAGCAGGGGAGAGCTTGCCTCATGTTTGACGGGAACCAGGACTCCCAGTATACGGGGGATCTCTCTCTGCTTCTGTTTGTGGACCTGATTCGTACCATGTAGGAGAGGAAAGTGGCCCCAAGTAGCTTCCAGACTCTCACCTTCACAGGTTTGCTCACATAAGAGAGGACTCCTCCTGCTAGGCCCTGCTCAGTAGTTCAGGTAAAAACCCCCACCTGTGCCACCTCTCAAATGCCTGAGGATGCTTCCCGATTTATTCCTTTGGTAGAGACATAGAAAGCCAGTGTTAAAACACCAAGTATAGGGGCACCTGGGTGGCTCAGTGGTTGAGCACCTGCCTTCAGCCCAAGGAGTGATCCTGGAGTCCTGGGATCGAGTCCCACATCAGGCTTCTTGCATGGAGCCTGCTTCTCCCTCTGCCTGTATCTCTGCCCCTCTCTGTGTCTCTCATGAACAAATAACATCTAAAAAAAACAAACTGCCAAGTATACAAGGTCATTATCAGCCAACAATAAGCAGCCTGGGCTTCGCCCCAGGTTTTCTGTGGGAACCTATTGAGTCACTTTCCCTTTCTGAGCCTCAGTCTCTCCCTCTGTCAAGTGGGTACACCAGCTCCATGATTGTGAGAGTCAAGAGTGGCAATGAAGACAGACTTTAACATCCATGTGACGCTCTGTTCATAAGAGGGGTGGACAGCTGGGGTTTATCCCAGGTGGAGAAACTAGTGCTACCAGCAGAGGGTGGGAGCCAGAGGAAAGGAAGCATAACAACAGGCTTAGAAAAGTAGCAGAGCTCATACAGCAGGTAAGCCGTACTGGCCCAGAGAAGAAGGACGTGCCCCCTGGAGAGAATATCTCAGTCTGGAGAACTCACCTCTACAGGATCAAAACGAGACCGTCCTTCTGACATGGTGACCTTGCTCTGGCACTTCTCTAGTCCTACCGCTGCTTGACCCTTCAGCCACGCTAAATTATTCACAGTCTCCTGAATATATCACTGTTTTACCTCAATGTCTTTGCAAAAACTGTTTCACTGTCCTCCTGGAAAACTCCTACACATCCCTCAAAGCCCATTTCAGACATTTCCTCTGTGAAGTCCTGTTTCTTAGAAGCAGACCCTCCTTGCCCCATTCACCAAGGTTGATTACCCCCCTCTTTCTTTGTACACCAGTGTGCCTAATACTTCCTGCAAGACAGATGTGGCTCTCAGCCCTCTTTTGTGGATCTGCTGCATCAGGATCACCTCAGAAGTGATCTCAAAATATTCAGGCCCAACCCACCCCCATCCTATGAGAATTTGACTCAGGGAGTCTAGGATGGGGCCAGGTATCAGAAGTTTAAGTTGGTTGTAATGCTCAGTCAGGAGTAGGGGGCTTGCTGGGGTGTGAACTTTGAAAGAAGAGTTTTCTGCTATATACCAGGGCCCAGCTCAGAAGAGTGCTGAGTGACTATGGAAGGAGGGAGGGAAAGAGGAAAAGTGAGTAGAGGAAGCAGTGGGAGGATGAACATGGGTATGATCAGGGATGGGCAGGCAGGAAGGGGCAGGAGGCAAGGGGTCTCACAGGCGAAACTTCTGGATGATTTCTGCCTCATGTCTTGCTGGATATTGGTAAAGACACCAGTTCTGGAGTCAGACGTGACAGTGTTTGAGGCCTGGTTCCGCCACTCACTAGCTGTGTGTGCCTCCACCCCTGTTTCTCTGCCTACCGGCAGTTGTGGCCATAACCTACCTGCCTCATGACAACGTTTGGAGAATCCAGAAGGGCCTTGGAGTCCTGTGTTCTTTAAGCGTTCCTGTGCATGCACCTCACCTGGAGATCTCGTGAAAATGTGGTTTCTGACTTGTTGATGTATGGTCTGGAGCCGGAGAGTCTTCAGTTCAATCTCCCAGATGGTGTTGGAGCTGAGGGTCTGTGGGCCAACTCTGAGCCGCAGGGCTACGGAACACACAAACCAGCTAGGCTCCCTCTCAGGCTACCGCCCTGTTCCTCTGCAACAGAATGGGCAGCAGGCCACGCGTGCCCCTGACCTGAGTGCTCTGTGTGTGCAGGCCCTGTGCTCCACACGGAGCAAAGGGAGGCTCCTGCCTGCTCAGCGCTGGACCAGCAGTGACCGAGCTACTAAAACCATCCTGTAGGGAGTCCTGCTGCTGCAGTAACCAATCGCCACAAACGCAGTGGCTTACAACAGGAATGTATTCTCTTAGGGTTCTGGAGGTCAGAATATGAAATGAGTCTTAAAGAACTCAAGGTGTTGGAAAGGGCCCCTTCCTTCCGGAGGCTCCAGGGGAGAATCTATTCCCTAACTCTCCCAGATTCTAGAGGCTTCTGGCATACCTGGGCTTGTGGCTGTGCCACTCCAAGCTTTGTTTCTACCATCCCATTGTCTTATCCTCTTTCTGACCCTCCCGTGTCCTTATAAGGACCCCTGTGGATACACTGGGCCCACCCACATAATCTGGGATAATCGTCCCAAGTCAAAACCTTTACATTTATCAGCACCTGCAAAATCCATTTTACCATGTCAAGTAACAAAGTCACATGTTCTGGAGAAGAGGATGTAGACACCTTTGGGGGGCGTTACCCTGCCTACCACAATGACTGGGTATATCATCAGAACTTCCTAAGTCAGACCCTGACAGCAGCTCCTAGGCTGTTCATCTCCAGAGATCAAGCCCCTCGTCACGGTCCCTTCAAGATCCGGGCTCTAGGCCAGAAGAGCGACTTCTTCCACTGGCCATTTCTTAGTCTGACCCTCCCTGTCCTGTGCATTGACTTCTCGAGTGTCAGAGGCTGAAGGGCCAGGGCCAAGATCATGCTATTTCCCCAAGCCCAGGGCACACAGCTCATAAGAGCCAGGGAAGAGGTAACCTCTTGGCAGCAAAGAAGAAAACTGGCAGGAGGGCCAGACAAAAGCAGTCAGAGCACTGGCCAAGGAGGAAGAGTGGATAGTCATTGGAAAGGAAAAGAAAACTAACAAATCCAGCGCTGCTTTTCCCTAAAACAGTGACTCCCTTGGCCCCACAGACCCTGCCACACTGGTGTGAACTGAGTGTGAATCACTTGATGGCCACATGTCCTGAGCCCATTAATGGCTCCTTGGAGCAAGTGGAGTGACAGGTGCCCGTTCCCACCAAGTAGTCAGAGAATGGGCCCACAGAGCAAACCGAGGCATGCTTTGGCCTGTCCACCATGTCCAAGAGTGCAAAGACTGTGCTTTGGACTTAGAGGTAGGAGGACCAACCATCCGGATTTTCCTGAAACGGAGGGCTTTCCTAGGAAGATGGGGGTAAGTTGGCCCCACAGACCCCAGCAGTGGGCTTGGCTCCTGTTCACCCTCCAACCCCATCAGCTGGCAGGTTTCGGAGCTGTTAAGAAAGACTATCTGCGCGAAGCAATGTCTGCAGGTCCAGACGGAACTAAGGGGCCCTTGCAATTGTGGCTGCTGAGTCACACCTGTTCCAGGCAGGGCTGATTCAAGAGCTTGGTTTTCCTTGTCACTAAGAAGATGGAGGGTGGGCTCAGGTTGGAAAGAGGAAGGGAGGAACAGGTCCCCAAATTTATTTTTTTTTAATTTTTATTTATTTATGATAGTCACAGAGAGAGAGAGGCGCAGAGACACAGGCAGAGGGAGAAGCAGGCTCCATGCACCGGGAGCCCGACGTGGGATTCGATCCCGGGTCTCCAGGATCGTGCCCTGGGCCAAAGGCAGGTGCCAAACCGCTGTGCCACCCAGGGATCCCAAGTCCCCAAATTTAATACTACTCCACTGCCTACTCAGAAGCCTGCAATAGAGGCATGCCTGTCCAAGGTCAAGGATACTCGTGTGGGGGCACAGGATGTGCTGCTGGAAGTGTGGGGTGCTGCATGCTGGGGTTAGACAGACCCTGGATACCCTGCTTCCCGGCCGAGCAATCCTGAGCTGAGCCCTGAGTGAGCCCCTGGCATCTCTGAGCCTGTTTTCTCACCAGGAAGAGATTAATGAGACCCCCTACACAGAGTTAAGATGAACAGTAAACAACCAACATGTGAATTTGCCTTCTACGCAGGAGGGGAGGTGGCTCCCATCCTGACCAAGGTCAGTAGGAAAACAAATTAGCAACCAGAGGCTGCCTGGTGAGCTGTGAATTAGAACAAAGGGAGCAGGACAAACCCAGGGCTTTCACCCAAGCTCAGGACCCAGGGCCGGTCCCTCCCTCCCAGCTGTTCCTTCTTCAGGATTTCTCACCCGTCCCTGGCACTCCCATCCTTCCAGCATTACCTCATATTGGCTGTGTTACAGATGATTTAGATCCTGGTTCCATTATATGACACACAAACACTCTGCTACATTTAAAAAAGAAAAAAATTTTTTAACATAAGTGATCTCATTTGACCGTCCCAGCAACCTTTTGGAAATAGGTGTTAATCTACCCATTTACCAATGTGGAAACCGAGGCCTGGGGAGGCTAAGAAAGTCAGACCCACCTCTCCAGACACTAAGTTCAATGCTTTCCCCACTGAATGAGACCCTGTGACATCAGACGTGTTGGCAGGGGAGGGTGTCCCCCTGCAGAGAATGCCCCCCAGCTGACAGCACCTGGAAGACACTCCTGTCCTTTGGGTAACTTCCTGGCAGTCCAAACTACTTGACAGGTAGAAAGTTCTTTCCAAAAGGATATGAGTCTCCTTCTCAGTCCCCACTTGACTGCTGAGAGATAACATCCTGGGTCTTATCTCTGACTCATCCTCCCATACCCCTTACCCCAGACACCCTGAGCCAACTTCCCTCAGCTGCTGAATATGGAAGGGACAACTCCAATGTACTTGTATGTGAGACAAGGAAATTTACTAGGCTGAGCAGAAAAGAATAATCTCAGTAGGAGGATAATCATGTAAACTACAATCAGGAAGGAGTCCCAGTCCCCTGGTGGGCTGTGCTGGCCTAAATCACAGAGCCCAGCTCTGCTCTCATGGTGTCTCCACCTGACCTCAAGAAAGACCTGACACCCTCAGGAATCCAGCCAGAGAAGGGGTCAGGAACAAAGCGCTGGACCTTGTCCCCTGACAGAGGGCTACAAAACTACTTACTGACTTTTGTAGAGTGGGAGATTTTGAAGACCAGAATCGACCAGAACGTTTATCTACGAAGGAAGCACCAAAGCACTTGTCACCAGATATGGCTGCCAATTTGACCAGCCTCACAGCCCGTGCAGGAAGGGGAGGAAGGTGCAGGTAGAAGGCAATCTTACAAACTCAAAGAGGTGAATCCAGCGATGCTCGCTGCAGCATCCTTGTGATCTGGTGGCCCTGGAAACAGCCTATGTGCCCACCAGTAAAGGAATCAGTAAGTGGACTATAATACCCTCACCTATATCATAGAATTTTTTGCAGTATTAAAAAAGAATGAGAACACTATGAACCTCAAAAACAAAAAAAAAAAGCTACCATATGATCCAGCAATTCCACTTCTGGGTATTTATCAGAAGGAAACAAAAACACCAACCCAAAGAGCTATCTGCACCACCATGTTCAGTGCAGCATTATTTACAATAGCCAGGACATTGAAACAACCTAACTGCTCAGCAATGGATGGATGGATGGATCGATGGATCGGTGGATAAAGGAAATGTGGTATCTATATAAAATGGAATATGATTTGGCCCTAAAAAAGAAGGAAATCTTGTCAATTGTGACAACATGGTTGGAACTTGAGGGTTTTACACTAAGTGAAAAAAAGACAAAGACAAATACCATATGATCTTATTTGTATGGAAAATCTAAAAACAAATTCATTCCTAGATACAGAGAACAGATTGGTGGTTGCCAGAGGAGGGCAGTGTATGTGGAGAAAATGGGTGAAGGGGCTCAAACCGCTGAGCTACCCAGGCATCCCTACACTGATTTTTTTTAAAGCAAACTGCATGGGACGCCTGGTGTCTCAGCAATTGAGCATCTGCCTTTGGCTCAGGGCATGGATTCTGGAGTCCCGGGATCAAGTCCCACATCAGGCTCCCTACATGGAGCCTGCTTCTCCCTCTGCCTATGTCTCTGACTCTCTGTGTCTCTCATGAATAAATAAATAAAGTCTTTAAAAAAAAAAAAAAAGCAAACTGCAAAGGGTGCCTGCCTGGGTGGCTTAGTTGGTTAAGTGTCTGACTCTTGATATCAGCTCAGGTCTTGATCTCAGGGTTGTGAGTTCAAGCCCTGCATTGGGGCCCATGCTGGGCATGGAGTCTACTTAAAAAAATTAAAAAATAGGGACACCTGGGTGGCTCAGTGGTTGAGTGTCTGCCTTCAGTTTAGGGCGTGATCCCAGGCTCCTGGGATCAAGTCTTGCACTGGGGTCCCTGCATGGAGCCTGCTTCTCCCTCTGCCTATGTCTCTGCCTCTTTCTGTGTCTCTCATGAATAAATAAACAAAATCTTAAAAAAAAAAAAACCAGACTGCAAAAAAATAGTACAGTATATCATTTATATTTAACAAACTAGACAAGGCATTTATATATGCATATTCATGTATATAAAGTCATAGAAAAGGATTTGGGTATATATCAAACTGCTCATAGAACCCCTGTTATCTCTGGAGAAGAAAGTAAAATTAGAGGGGTGCTCAAGGGGAAATTTATTTATAATATTAGGATTTGTATTCCTGTTTTAAGTAATTAAAATTAATGACTTAACAAAGCAACAATTTAGAAAAGAAAGCAAGTGTGGTCCTGCTGGCTAAGGTGTATTCCAAAACAGAAAAGAGATGAGATACTTGATGGGACGAGCACTGAATGTTATATTATACATTGGCAAATTGAATTTAAATATTAAAAATAAGTAAAAAAACTTAAAAAAAGAAAGAAAAGAGATGGGGTTGACTTTCCATGTGAGGTTGGGGAGGAGCCTTGGGATGGATGTGAGGAGCTGACTTCATTCTGTCCTTGGTACTAGGGCTGGACACTCTTCCCAAGCACTTCCTGAGCACTGAGGTTTTGCCTGTTCACTGGTCAAGCGGCAAGTGCATCGTTCATGGGGGCATAAGAGGAGAACAAGCTTCCTTCAACTAATATACTCACCTTGGCCCCATCTGATTCTAGTACACAGAGGGCTGGTTAGCTTTTCTCCCATACCTGGGAAGAATGGAGTCTAGGAGGACAAACTGAGCTGCTTTGAGTTCCTTTATGCCGTGAATTCCTACATTATAGGACATAGAGGGTGCCTTATCCATTCTCTGCTGAAGCCAGCTTGGCCTGTTAGTATTATACCCCAGGAGCAGCTTGGAGGAAGGGGGCCTTGGGAGAAGAGAATAGAGGATCAAGGTGGCTATCCTACTTTGCAACCTTGCATTTCGAGCTCAGCAAGAGACAGAAGCTCTCAGGAGAGACCATCACTTGGAGTCATTTCCCCAGTTAAAGAGTGGAAACCCACAGCAGTGGGCAGGGGCAGAACTACAGGTACTCGAGTGCTGGCCTGACAAGCAGCAGAGGCTAGATTCCAATGTCCATGGGCGAACAGGTGGGGCAGAGACCCAAGACCAGACTCCCTGTGTGATGAGGAAACTGGGTGCAGTGGGGGAGCTCAAGACAGAGACAGAAAATTCTCTCCCTGGGACACCTGGGTGGCTTAGTGGTTGAGCATCTGCCTTTGGCTCAGGTCATGATCCCTAGGGTCCTGGGATCAAGTCCTGCACTGGGATCGCTGGAGGGAGCCTGCTTCTCCCTCTACCTTATGTCTCTGTCTCTGTCTCTCTCTCTCTCTCTCTGGTGAATAAATAAATATTTTTTAAAAAGAAATATCTCTAAGACTTCTGGTGTCTAGAAATGACAAACTAAGTTTTTGGACCATCACTTACAACATGACAGTAAGGAACCTGTAGACCCCAACAAGAAAATCACCAGGAATCCCAATAGAAAAGCAAAGCATCAAAGCTAGCTGAGCATCTCTGCTGAGCTGTGGTCACCGTGACTTCCACACTGACAACTGCATGAACACCAGAGACAGGAGATAAAGACTCAGGCCCACCTAGGTGGGAGATCTACTAGATCACCCCACATAAATCTGGGGCCCAGCAGAAAGGATGAATAAGAAAAATACTCTGTTGTCTGACACCTTGGCACTGGGTAGAGGTAACAGGGGGAAATTCCCCTGGAGATTCATAACCACGAGCGCGCCCACATGGAGGCTTGCAGTCTGAACTCATGCACCTGAGAAATTAAAGAAAACACAAAAGCAACCTCAAGCAGAGACTTGTCTGAAGTGTCCCGATTTGGTAGCATCTCCTCTTTCTGTGTAGAACAAACCATTTTAATTCAGGCCTCAGAGTATTACCACAGATAAAATTCCCAGGAAAATGAGCAACTTGGAGGCCACACACACACACACACACACACACACACAAAGTCCTCGGAGCATGGCCCTGCTAACACCTTGACTGATTTCAGACATCTGGCCTCCAAATCTGAGAGAATAAATCTCTTTTGTTATTCTTGTGCAGGGGCCATGCTAATCTTCTCTGTATCATTCCAACCTTAGCATACATACTGCCGAATCAAACACAAATCTCTGTTGTTTTAAGCCTCCAAGTTTGTGGTGATTGGTGATGGCAGCCTTGGGAAACTGAGGTAGGGGCAGAGGTTATAGCCTAAGGAATAATGACTGAGACATTTCCTAAACTGTTGTAAATCATCAATACTCAGATCCAGTGATCCCAGTTAATCCCAAGCACAGAAGTTAAGAGGGAATTCATGCCTAGACACACTAGTGAAACTGGAGAACACCAAAGACAAAAAGAAGATTTTAAAAGTAGCCAAAGATGGGCAGCCTGGGTGGCTCAGCAGTTTAGTGCCACCTTCAGCCCAGGGCGTGATCCTGGAGACCCGAGATCGAGTCCCACGTCAGGCTCCCTGCATGGAGCCTGCTTCTCCCTCTGCCTGTGTCTCTGAGCCTCTCTCTCTCTCTCTCATGAATAAATAAATAAAATCTTAAACAAATAAAAATAAATAAAAGTAGCCAAAGAGAAAACATATAGTCTGAGAGCTGGTTTCTCAATGGCCATAGTGGAAGCTGGAAGATGGTGGAATGATACCTTCAATGAGCCAAAAGTAATGGCTTACTTTTGGCTTATCTTACAGTAAGTAAGATGTCTGGGAATGTGCTGGATATTACCAGTTATTAATTTTATTCTTGCCTCGTATTGCAGAGATAGAAGCCTAGCAGCTACACCTTTCAGATTCCCATGCCGGAGGGACTCTAGTATGGCTTCCGACAATGAGAAGCATCCACACGAAAGGAGAGATGGCAGAGATGTAGAAGCCATCCTTCTGGCTCTGGTGGTAGTGGCAGAGCAAACTAGAACACCAGGTGGCACAACCCAGTATCCTGATCCCTGTAGTGAACATAGCAATTTCCTGTCATTTCCAACCCTGGATAATGTTTCCTTCTATCTCCAGTCTTGCTCTCCTTCAGGCTTTCCCACAATCTGGTGACCAAATCTCCCAGTTAAAATTTTTTTAAGTTTGTTTCTTAGGGGGGGGGGGGGAGAGAGTGCCCAAGTGAGGGGTGAAGGGCAGAGGGAGAGAGAAAGAGAGAGAGAGAGAGAAACCTTAAGCAGGCTCTACACTCAGCATGGGGCTGACTCGGGGCTCCATCTCTCCGAGATCGTGACCTGAGTCAAAAATCAAGTCAAACACTTAACTACTGAGCCCACCCAATGCCCCTTTAAGATTTTGTTTTTAAGTAATCTCTACACCAAACATGGGGCTTGAACTCATAACCTCGTGATCAAGAGTTGCATCTCTATCAACTGAGTCAGCCAGATGTCTCTCAATTAAATTTTCTACTTGACATACCTAGAAAAATTTGTTTTTCTGGCTAGACTTTTACTGTTACAACAGATAAACACACACACAAATAATATAGAATTAAAATATGTGGAAACAATAGCATCTACACTGAAGGGGTTAATGGAGTCAAAGTGACTTAAGAATCTTGTATTATTTGGGAGGAAGGGAAAGCTTTTAATTAACTTTTGACTTTGATAGGTTAAGAATGCAGGGAGGCACCTCTGTGGCTCAGTCAGTTAATGGTTAAGCGTCTGCTTTCCCCTCAGGTCATGATCCCAGGGTCCCAAGATCACTCCCTGCTTCATGCTCCCTGTCCAGCAGGGAGCCTACTTCTCCCTCTCCATCTGCTGCTCCCCCTACTTGTGCTCTCTCATGGGTTCTCTCTCTCTCCCTCAAATAAATAAATATTTTTTAAAAAATTAAAAATCAATCAATCAATCAATAAAATACACTATTTATGGGGCACCTGAGTGGCTCAGTTGGTTAAGCATCTGACTCTTGATTTTGGCTCAGGTTGTGATGTCAGGGTCATAAGATCAAACCCCACATCAGTCTCTGCACTGGGCATGGAGCCTGCTTAAGATTCTCTCTCTCCCTCTCCCTTTGCCCCTCCCTCACCCTGCTTGCATGCTTGTGCTCTGTCTCTAAAAAAAAAAAAGTGGGATCCCTGGGTGGCGCAGCGGTTTGGCGCCTGCCTTTGGCCCAGGGCGCGATCCTGGAGACCCGGGATCGAATCCCACGTCAGGCTCCCAGTGCATGGAGCCTGCTTCTCCCTCTGCCTGTGTCTCTGCCTCTCTCTCTCTCTGTGACTATCATAAAAAATAAATTAAAAAAATAAATTAAAAAAAAAAAAAGTATCTACAAGAGTATCAAAGAAACAGTAAATTATTGAAAATAACAAAAGGAATGCAGTCTCTTTATGGCATAATTATAAACCTGCATTGAGAGACATTTTTTTAAAAACTTCAATAAAATTAGAATTACATCATGTTTGTTTGACCCATAACTTGCATCATGAAAAAAAAGTTAATTCAAAATGGATCATAGACCTGAACGTAAATCTTAAAACTACGGGGAGAAAGCCTTTGCAACCTTGGGTTAGGCAAAGATCTCTTAGCTATGACAACAAAAGCACAATCCATAAAAGAACAAATCAATAAATGGTACTTCATCAACATTAAGACTTTTGCTCTTCAAAAGATACTCTTAAGAGAATGAAAAGACAAACCATGACCTGAGGGAAAAGAAATTTGCAAAGCAAAACTCTGATGAAGTAGTCGTATCCAGGATATAAAGATTTCTCAAAACTCAATAAGAAACAACCCAGTTAAAATGAACAAAAGATTTGAACAGACACCTCACCAAAGAATATATACAGATGGAAGATAAGCACATGAACAGCAGCTCAGCATCGTAGAGGGAAGGGTGGGATATCTGGGGAGGAAGGATAGCAATAGCAAGGAAGAAATCCTTGGGGCTCATGGATTTGTTCATTATCTTGTGTGTAGTGTTGGTTTCATGGGTATATACAGGTGTCAAAACTTACCTAATTATACATTTTAAATATGTGTAGTTTATTGCACTGTCAATCATACTTCAATAAAGCTCTGTTTTAAAAGACTTATAAAAGCAGAAATATACCATGTTGGTGGGCTGGCAAACTCAACAGTCTCCCCAATTTGAGTTTAAATTCAATGAAATCCCAATTAAAATATATCCCAGCTGCTTTTTTTTTTCTTTTGTGGAATTTGATGAGCTAATTCTACGCTTTATATGGAAATGCAAAGGGCCAAGAATAATCAAGACACTCCTAACATTTTTCCCACAATGTGAAAGAATTTGGTTGATAAAATATAAAGATTATTATAAATCTATAGTAACTAAGATAGTATGGTATTGGCTCAGGAACAGACCAATGGAACAGGAGAGAGAGCCCAGAAATAGGCTCGTGTTTATCCGGACCCTTGAGATGGGCTGTAGAGGAGAAAAAGGGGCAGACTTTGCAATAAATGGCTCGAACAGCTGGGCATTTTTTATGAAGGTGGGAGGGTGAAAACCAGACCCCTATCTCACACCATACAAAAAGGTCAATTCTAGATGGAGGAAAAACCAAAACGCCAGACACAATAATTGTAGAAGATAACACAAGTGAGTATCTTCAAGATGTCAGTGTAGAGAAAAAAAAAAAAATTTAAACACATGAAAAGCACAAATTCTAGAGGAAAATATTAATAATCTCAACTATTTTAAAATTCAGGATTTATGTCTTCAAAAGGAAAAAGTTTACACAGTGAGAGAAGGTATTTGCAACATAAAAACCAAACCAAAAAATTGATATCAAAACTATATAAATAACTGGTTGCCAGGGCCTAGGGAGAGCAGAGATTGGGGAGTTATTGTTTAACAGGGATAGAGATTCAGATTTATAAGACTGGAAAGAATTACAGGAATGGGTGGTGGTGCTGGCTGCACATCAGTGCAACTGTACTTAACATTACTGAACTCAAGATGGTCAAGAGGGTAAATTTTATGCAACATGCATTTTAACACAAGAAAAAAAAAAGATGACCATTAAAAAGCTATATAAATAAAAAAAAAAGCTATATAAATAGCCCTATTGGCAAAAATTGGCAAATATTTTTCTAGGCATTTCACAAAAGAAGAAATCCAAGCAGCTAATAAAATACGAAAAGATGCTCAATTTCATTAATAAATCAGGAAAATGAACACTGAAACCACAAAGAGATTATTGCATACATATTATCAGCACAATCAAATTCCAAGACTACCAAGTGTTTAGTGAGGCTGTGAGTCACAGGAGCTCTCATGCACTGCTTAGAAGACATATAAATTGGTGCAACCACTTTGGCGAACAATTTAGCATCTTCTGATGAAGTTGAGTAAAAACATACCTAGAGAAACTCATGTGTATCTGTACCAAGAGTCATGAACAATTCTTTATCCACAGCAGGTTTCTTATTAAACCAGAATATTAGAAACAGCTCAAATTTCCATAGAGCGGATTGGATAAAGGAATGGTAGCATATTAATAAAGGGAGTACTATACAGCTATGGAAATGGATGAACCACAACACAGACGAAGCTTACAAATATTATGTTGTGCAATGACTACAAAAGGATACATTTAATGTAACTCAGTTTCTTTAAAAATTTATATATACATTGGGACACCTGGGTGGCTCAGTGATTGAGCATCCACCTTTGACTCAGGGCATGATCTCAGCCCAGGGATTGAGTCCCACATGGGGCTCCTGCAGAAAGCCTGCTTCTCCCTCTACCTATGTCTTTGGCTCCCTCTGTGTGTCTCTCATAAACAAAATCTTTAATTAAAAAATTTATATATATGTCAAAAATATGCAAAATATAGATACTGCCTATGGATTAATACATAGGTGTTAAAATCGAATAAAAAGCAAGAAATATCATCTTGAAGGTCAGGAGATAGTTATTTCTGGGAAAAGGAGGACATGGTCAATGGGGAAGGCATACACACAGGTTTCTTGGAGTGCTGGCAGTATTCCATGTGTTCAAGTCCAATAGGCCTCTTCCCTAACATGGAATGAAAATTCAGGCTGATTGATCCAGCCTAAGTCATGTGCCTAGCCCTGACCAATGAATGCCTGGAGCTGACTGGCTTATGTCCGGAGTTCTGAACCAATCCCTGGCAAGAGAGAAAAGATTTCTTAAATCAGGTCCACTCCTAAAGCTGGGGTGGGATCAACTTTCCCCAAGGCACCTGGACCACTTGGGGAAGGCAGGGATAGCTAACTAAAATCATGGTTCTTTTAAGAAGTAAGGAGGAGGATATGAATACTGAAAAGGTACCTAGCCATGTTGTGTGTCCATCCATCATTGGTGCCGCTGTGATTTAGCACTCACAGATGCCATTCCTGACCCCACCAGCACTGGACTCCAGAACCCTCTTCTGGTGGCACTGTATTAGAAGTCTCTAAATCTCACTGGCAGGACAAAGCGTTTTTGTATCACTCACTGGGGACTCGAGGACCCAGGAAAGAGCACAGAGTTGAGTCTAGGTCATTGGCACTCCCTAGGCACCATCTTTCCCTTTGGTTCTCTTAGTGAGAGGGTGCCCACTTCCCATCTATTCTGAGATTCCTCTAAAATAGGAGAGGCACTTGTTCTTATGCTGAGTAGCCAGGGGCAAAGGGGAAAGACACCCTTTGATGAACAAACCATGTTCTGACCCATTCTTCCCTTTAGCCCTCTGGCAACCTTATATGGCAGATAGGGCTATTACTAGTTCCACTGGCAGACGAGGAAACTGAGTCTCAAAGAATTTAATTGCCTTGCTCAAGTTCACACAGCTAAGTGGCAGAAGAGGGGTTTGCATCCATCTCTCTGACTCTGAGGCTGGATCTCTTCCCACAGCCTCAGACTGTCTCCTATTAATGAGCTTCAGATCATGAATAACCGAAGCAGGTTTGATTGGAAAAGCAAATGGCTTCTCAAGAAATAATGCAGAAATGGGAGGCTAGGGCAAATTCTACCCAGGACCTTGCTAGAAATCTCAATCCTTCCAAGGCTGGTCACACTGGAGTTATAGCTGGCTATTTTGTTTTTTTGTTTGTTTCTTTGTTTTTAAATATTATTTATTTATTTATTTATTTATTTATTTATTTATTTATTTGAGAGAAAGCGAGAGAAAGCATGAATGGGGGTGGAAGGATGGGCATAGGGAAAGGAAGAAGCAAGACTCCCCACTGAGCAAGGAGCCCAATACAGGACCTTGAGATTGTGACCCAAGCCAAAGGCAGTTGCTTAACCAACTGAGCTACCCAGCCACCCCGTAGTTGGCTATTTTGGTTCTGTTCCTGACAGTGTCTAAATCTCAATCCATCCATCAACCCCACTCCTACTCATAACTTAAATTTCCAGATTAAGACTGGGAGGGATGATATTCCAGAGATCAGAATGAGGATTCCCTGGGAGGGTCAGAATTAAAGAATCTTTCTCCAGCTCAACTCCCTAGCCAATGCAGAAATCCTCTAGTACCATGAACCCATGACTAGACACCTCCAGGGTCAGGGAGCCCACCTCCACCACCAGGCAGATCCCTGACTTGCACTGAGTCAAGAGTCCTCGCCAGGTAATGACCATCTCATGGTGAAGTTCTAATTATCTGCAACAGCATGGGAGGTAAGTGTCTCCATGACCCTCCTTTGGGGAGAATAAGGGGGCGGGGGGAAAGAGAAGATAAGAGAGAGAAAATGGTAAGCACAAGGTAGAGGAAAAGATATTTTTCCCCGAGGCTAAATATTCCCAGTCCTGCAGTCCAGCACGCCATTTCCAGAAAGATGCTCCCCTACCAGAATCAAATTTAATGGGGCGGGGGGGAGTACATAGGTTTGCATATGACACACACAAATAAATAAATACACTGACACACACCTGAGATCCGGCCCTTGGCCCTGGCACGGCACAGCCTCAGCCCCAAACATCTGCCCTCAAACTGACACCTCTCAGGCCCCCAAGAAATGCTTGAACACTGCTACTGTCCTGTGTTCCACCCTCACGTACCACAAAGATTTGTGGATTCCACCACTAGCAAGGTTGCACACAGTGCAGAGAGGCTGGAAGGAGCAGAACTGCCTGGGTAAAAGACAAACCAAATAACTTGTGGAATCTTTCTTCACGGAGGGCAGGAATGCATCCTGGCATTCCATGTATCATTTAGGAGGGGCGCTGAGTATTTTCTGGCTTCTTTCTGTGTCCCTGTGAGCGGTGCGAGAGCTATTCATGAATGACTATGGTATTTCCAAGAGTTGTCTGAGAGTGACTGAGAAACTTTGCAATAAATGATTTGTATTAATCTGAAATTCGAGTATCTCTAGGTCCAGACATAGTATGCATAAACCACGATGCCAATTTTTTTTATACTGTCAGCTAGATAGATGCTAAACTTCAGGTTTGCAGAAAGTTCATAATACAAATATTTAACAATTTTAATTCTTAAAAAGGTACAAGTAGTTGGAACGCCTGGGTGGCTCAATGGTTTAGTGCCTGCCTTTGGCTCAGGGTGTGATCCTGGGGTCCTGGGATGGAGTCCCACATCAGGCTCCCTGCATGGATCCTGCTTCTCCCTCTGCCTGTGTCCCTGCCTGTCTCTCTGTGTGTCTCGAATGAATGAATGAATGAATGAATGAATGAATGAATGAATCTATCTATCTTAAAAAAAAAAAGGTACAAGTAGTCTCAGCTTTATTTAAATAATCATATTGAATACTCCTGCCTGTCGCTTCTGCTTGCCCTGGGACCCACCCTTGGACCCTCAGCTCCAGCCTTGCCACAACCTGCTCGGAACCTTTAGGTCTGGCCTATCAGCTTGTGCTCTGCACCCAGCTAGGCCCTCCTGGCCCCCGGGGGCCTCTCAGGGACAGATGTTAGAAGAAAAGAAGAGCGACTCCTTTGAGCCACTAAGCTCAGAGTTTGAGGGAAGATAGCTGTTAGGGACAGACTTGTGATCCCTTTTCACAGCTTATGACAGAAATGCCTAGTAGAGGAAAAGGTTACATCTATGTTGGAAGCTGACAAGAATAATCCACATGCAAAAAATGACAAGGACTTTATGCTAAATACAGAGCATGTAGGAATAAATTACAGAAGGACTTTTGGGACCACCCCAAGCCACCTCGCCTAGGAGAGGCCTGGCCTCACAAAATTAACAGCTTTCCAGAAGGGGGAAGAATAATCAGATTGAATCCTTGGGAAGCAGGGTGTAAAAACACAGAACGTAGCCAAGGAGTGAGTCCCTGCTCCCCCCGCCCAGCATTCTGAAGCACACTGCGAATCTAAGAGAATCATTTTCAAACATCATTACCTGGCAGCAGTCCCAACAGTGCTCATAAATATTTTTGTATTGACTTTTGTTTTAGTCTTTAACAGTATCCTATGAACTTTTTCAATAAACAGTGCAAGGCAAAGGAAGAGAAGTTTCAGAGAGCAGAATAAATCTCTGAAATGTTAACATAAACTCCCAGCCAACACTGCCTTGGACTGCCAAGGAGGAGCACGGGGCATTGAGGGAGATTCAGGCACAGACCAGGCATAGATGTGGCCACCTGGGCTCTGCCAGCGTCTCCAGCAGTGTCGCCAAGCAGAGAGGGAAGGAAGATTCCAGAACAAGAGAAGGAGGTCAGCTGGAATAAGAGAATGGGAAGGGAGTCTCAGCCAATCACAGAGGTGTAAGGTGTCTCTGAGACCCTCTGATCCTCCTGCCCTGTGCTATGGGCTTAAGCGCTCAGGCTGTGGAACCAGAGTTCAAATCCTGGCTACACCACTAACTAGCCATGCACCCTCAGACTCAGTTTCTTTATATTTAACTTGAGGGTAAAAACAGCATCTGCCACCCAAGGCCAATTGTCAGCATTAAATGAGACAATCCATTTGAAGTCACCTAGCACAGCGGGTAATGTGCTTAATAAATTGTGCCTGATGTGATTTTTGCAGGCAGGGCTTTGGGGGTTCTAGAAAGTCCCAAGGATATCCCACAGGTCAGTATCTCTCATTCTAAAGTATCTCTCAGTTCTCCCAGGGACAACCCAGGGACAACCAAGTTCTGGGAAACAGGTTGTCGCGAAACACTAATTTGTTTACAGCTATTTACTGTGGAAGACGGGCGATGAATACCTGGCCAGAGACGGTTAATACAGCTCCTGGGAGGCAGGTATGTTCAGGAAGCCAAAGCACGGATCAGCTGGTAGCTGGTGAATGCCAGGACCAAGTGGCGTGTCCTGGTGGGAGGAGCACAGCTCCGGGACAGAACCTGTTTCCTGCTACCGCCTGTGTGGTCCCTGACCACATCACTTCACCTCTCCAGGTCTTGATTTTCTAGTTAATAAAATGGACATGGTGGTGCCATCACCAGGATCACTACAGAAAGCAAAGAGTTAGATAGAGTCTGGCTTGAACAGGTACAGCTTCAACCTTAGGGGACTGAGTGACTGGTGCTCCCATTGACGTCAGAAGATCCAGTGGGATTTCTAGCTCAGCTGAAACCTCAGCAAATCACTTCTGTGTCAGGATCCAACTGGATAGTGTCCCTAAAAGTGCTTTAGTTGTGACAGTAATTTGCCAAGCATACTATTTGCCAAGCAGTCTTATATACTGGGCCTCA
The DNA here is from genome assembly GCF_053574225.1 of Canis aureus. Lineage (NCBI taxonomy): Eukaryota > Metazoa > Chordata > Mammalia > Carnivora > Canidae > Canis > Canis aureus. The sequence goes on from NC_135626.1 coordinate 19,932,254, forward strand.
TTGAAACCTGAGGTTCAGAGAGGTAAAGTGATTTGCCCAGGGTCACACAGCAAGTAAGTGGAGAAGCAGATCAGATGCTAGTTTTGCAACCCTGAATCCGCAGCCCTTTATCTCTGTGCCCGCCCCAGAGCTTGGGGCTCTACGTCTTGATGAGCAGCCCAGCCCCACACCATCCCCAGGCCCTGGCCTACCTGCCTCTGCCTGGTCCCACCTATCAGCTCCTTCCCCACTGGTGAGAGGACCCAGGGACTATCTGCTGCCACCACCCCAGCATCTGATGTGGCAGGGCTGGGATTTGAGCCCTGGTCCATCTGACACCTTCTACAAATGCCAAGTGGGATAATACATAGAAGCACTAAGCACGGCACAAGCCCCTATGGGTTCTCAATGTCTGTTAGCAGAGCATTGTCAGATTAGAAGCTCCTGTGGGCAGAGACTGTGTTTTCTGTACCTGTAAACTCTGGTGATTCCAGACTGAGAAGAACACACAGTGTTTTAGCACTGGGTGAAAGAGCAGAAAGCCCAGAAATTAAGAGAGGAGAGCTATTAGGGAAGCATAGGTCATGATGCCTAATGCTGGAACCTACAAATATTAGAATGGACAGCCCCACACTAGAGCATCCCTAAAGGGTTAGGATCGAGAGGCCTTTGGATTCTGCAGTTGGGAAGTCAGGAGGCCATCCTGAGAGCAGGGCCTGTCTGTAAGAGATCAGATGCCAGAGGTCTGAGTGGCTGAAGAGGATGCTCCTTCCTGCCCAACAGGAGTAGCTAATGTTTATGGAGCAATTGTCACATGCCACCCACTGTTGAGCATATTTTTGTTCATTATTTCAGTAATTCTTCTCAATAATCCTTATCAGATGTGCTATTGTACTCATTTACTCATTTTAGACATGGTAAGATCAAATTAAATAATTAAATTAAACAATTTCTCCAAAGTCTCACAGCTAGGAAGGATGAGATTCAGGAGTTGAATGTAGTTCTCTTTGATTTCTTAACCAAAATCTTAATCGATGCAGGGGAGTAGGGCAGAGGAGAGCCAGCCAAGGTGATAGGGACCCAAGATCCAGGCCACAGTGAGTAGAATACATCCCTTTCTTCTGGTTTCTGCCCACATGAGCCATTTAGTTTGAACCAAGAATTACTTTGAGTGCCCACACATAGTTTTACAGGCTGGGGTACATCTGGACTCTAATTCTGTTAGCCCTTTTGGCCTTGTGGGCCAGTAAAGAAGCTTCTGGAAGAAAATGGAGTCCAGAATCTGTTCCTCTCCCCACACACATATACTCTTTCAGGAGTAGAGTGCTCAAGCTTTCATTATCTCAGTTGGTCCTCCAACCAGCTTGGGGGAGATACACATGGATGGAATCATCCCCATTTGCCAGATATAAAACCTGAAGCTTGAGGATTCTTGTCAGAAGCCAAAGTATCAGAGTGCTAAACAGCTCTGCTGAGAGGAGGTTTTAATCTTGTTCTCACTGATCAACTCTGCCAAGAGACCAAGACTGAGATCAGAGGGAAAGTCCAGGATGAGTCATTGGTGCTACATTCATGCACTGACCACCTACTACGAGCAGATCCTTTCCAGGCAGAGCCTTAGAGACAGAAAGACAACAATCTCTGCCTTTAACCCAGGGAGACAGACGAGGGCACGGTTGGTGACTCGTGACCGGTAAGAGCCAGGGACACCTGGACCCTTAAAGTAAAGATGCTGGGACGAGAGGGGCTAACTGTCAGGGAGGGAAGGCTGCGGCTGTCCGGGACTCAGGGAGCCACCCCTCAACCCATCCTGGTGCTCTCCGCATGCAGGGCAACCAGACACCTAACACCCCAGATGGCCCAGGTCAGCAGCCCCTACGCGGTCTCCTTGCTCCCCAACAACCTCAATGGCAGCACCTGGCCATTCGCTGCTTCGGGGAACAACCTGGCCCCAGCATGAGTCCCATTCAAGACAGTCCCATCCCTGCGACGAACTCTGTGTGACCCAGAGCCACTTGATCACACCCCTGAACCTTGGTTTCCTCATCTGTCCATGCGCCCCACAAAGCTGCCAGGAGAATGAGACGGATCCATGGTCCACAGAAGTGCTTTTTAGGCTGTAAATGTCTTTACAAAGAGCAGGGGCTTTTTTAGGGCTCCTGATGGATCCCCACAGTTGAGGTTCAAGGCTGTGGTTCTCCTGGCTCCGAAGGTAGCAGACGAGTTAATTCTCAAGTTCGTAAGCCCTTGGGGAGCAAAGACAGAGCAAAGGGCAGGTCTGGAGGCCTCTTTTGGAAATGACAAGATCCATTTAGCAATCAATTAGCACCGTCCCCAGGCTCCGGGCCTGCACGCTCAGCAGAAAGAATGCGCCACACGGCGCTGATTAGAAACAGATGCCCTGGCGAACGGAGCTGGCCGGCGGGGCCGGAATTCCTGGGCACCCAGCTCCTGGCTGGGGACTGCGTTCTGGGCCCCGGTGTGGGGGGGAGGCCCGGAGACCAAGCTAGGGGAGCAGCCGCCCCGAGAATGCATACCTGCAAGGGGATTCAGAGGGGGAGGGAGGAAAGTTGACTGTCGGGAATAACCAGGAATATGATTAGTTCAACCGAATACAGAATATGACTTTTGACCAACAGATACTGATTCCACTTGTGATACAGCTGATATGCGAGGAAGTAAGACTCTCTGGTGCCTTGGAAGATAACCTATAGCCACCAATCTCCTTGATTGAGCTCTGCAAATAAGCCCCTTTCATACTATCCCCTTTATTTATCATAGGTCACAGCCACCCTGCTGTTATGCCCATTTTGCAGATGAGCAAACTCAGGTACAAGACGTTTCATAACTTACCCAGGATGGACAGCTGATAGTGAATTCAGCATTTGAACCCAGCTGAGAGGCTCCTCTCCTGACCATGGTAATGACTTCTCTACTCCCCACTTTTTCCTTCTCCTTTAACAATCAGAAGGGAAATTTTGAGCTCCTTTCCTCCAGCCTTGCAGCCCCACAAGGAAGCTCACTGCGGTGTCCCTGTCAAACCATCCCCATGATGGAGGGCTCACTGCCTCCCCAGGCTGCTTATCCTCAGCTTGGACAGTTTACCAGGCTGGCTATCCTTTCTTCTATTCAGCCAAAAGTTGGTCCCTGCAAATTGTGGCTTCCCCCAGCAGCGCTGCTTCTGTCCTCTGAATCCACTCAGGTGTCAAATTCCTTTTCCCTGGGACCGATTCAGGGCATGATCATGAACCCACCCTTATTTGTCTAAGTTGTGCAGCTTCTGTGACAGCTGCTCCCCACACCATCAGCTGTGCAGCTCCCATACCACCCCCACACTCTCCCCCAGACACCTGTCAGCCCATTCACCCCCCTGGGGGTCCCCCAATGTGGACATGGCTCCTCCCCTTCTTCCCACAGCACAAGAGTGAATATTCTTTAAAATAGTTCATTTGCCATTATAAGAGTGATACATGCTCACTATAGAAAATATAAAAAATGCAGTGAGCAGAGAAAAACACTTTCCCAGAAAGAAAAATCACTCATGGTTCCACTCCAGCCTTCTCTGCTATGCTTACTTTTTACCTAGCTTCCTTTACTGTAGATCTGCAAATGTGTTTTCTGCGGTTTCACTTACCATCGTGGCATCAGCAATTCGCTGCGTTATTAGAAAGTATACGAAAATGTCATTTGTAATGATCACATAATAGTCTGTAAAATATTTGCTATTTCTCTTATTTGGGGCATTGCTATAAATGCACACCTCCAGTTATTCCTTACCACAGAACCTCAGTTTTGTTCAAGGTCTCCACAAGATGTCACCTACGTACTAGGGCATAGGGGCCTTGATTCTAAATTCCCTGTAATGATGTCAAGCCTCCTACACCCCCATGTTTGCATCATCAGGGCTGAGCAGAGAACGCCACTAATGCACAGGCAAGGGTTCAAGTGCTGTTCCCTTCTTAGTGCCTTGCTGAATTTTAGAACCTCATGTCACAGCCAGATAGGACATTTAAAGATCAACCTCTCAAGTTTCGGATGTTAAAACTAAGTTCAGAGAGGGTAAGTGAGTTGCCCAAGGTCACACAGGGGCCCTTGGCTCTCAGCTCAGGGCTCTCTCCACAGCCCCCACCTCCAGCCTATCTGGAGTAAATGAATGCAGCTCCCAGATAGCCAAGGAGGGCTCAAGTTAGGGCAAGGTTTGTTATTATTAGGTCTTAAAGAGAATAAATCAAGCAAGACATTTTTAGCTAAAGCCACTGGCCTCTTACCAAGAATTTGAATTTAACCAGGGGGAAGAAAGAGAGAGAAGAGAAATCAACAATGGCGTGTATCCACAGATGAGGTGACTTGGAAGCACACAGGCATTTCCATTTTCCTCTCCATCTCCTCTTCCTCTCCCCCACAATCTCAGCCACCACCAAGAACCCTGTTGGGATAATCAGACTTGGAGTTCTCAGGCTGAGATACTGAGGTCCTGAATCCTGGAGAACTGAATGAGAGGGAAGGACCACAGCCACCAACAAAATAAGATCCAGAGCACAGGACTAAGGGACTTGGTATGTCTTCTCAGAATGGCAGGGATGGATTAATTTGTGGGAAACATCAATGTGCGAATGATAACAACTAGAAATCACCTTTGCCAGCACTGAGCTTCCAGAGACGTGTTAAGTCACTTCACATCTCTGGTCTCCAAGTCCTCATCTGTAAAATTTATCATTCCAATCCATTCTGCAAACATTTCTGTAGTGTCTACTCTATGCCAGGCTATGTGCTAGGCACCAAGGAAGGCCATAAGGATCTCAATTACCAGGATAAATAAAGAAAGAATAAAAGAAGAGGACATTTATTTACCAGGATAAATAAAGAATAAAAGAAGAGGACATTTAATCCCCCAGGCATTAGGATAGGCAAAATGGACACAATGATCAACAAAATGCATAGTGAGGCTTATGGTTTTAGATATATGATTTACCAGACAACCTGAAAACCCTCCCACTAATAAACACTTGGACATTCTGAATAAAATATAATAGACATCCTTTTTAAAAGCAGAACTAAGTTCTCAAGTAAGTAAGGAAATCCAGGGCCAGAAATTAAGATGGAACTAAATATCAGAGGGGTAAGCTTTTGAGTTAATGCTGTAGTTGTAAACGGGGGAACCCTACACCTGTGCCCCCCAAACTCCCAAACTGGAAAATAACACAGTTAGGTAGCAACGTTCTCAGGACAGTGATACTCCCAGGATTCTGGAAAGTGCACTGTCAGCCACGGCTTCACATGATTCCTACAGGCTGGGTGCTGCTGTAGATGAGACCATTGTCCAAAGTTCCAAGATGGGTGAGCAAGAATCAAACAAATAAGCAACTGGATTTATTCCATCCCTCAGGATTTCGTACATCAGAACGAATAGCACATCAACTACAAAATAAATATATCCTTTTTTTCCTCATTGGAACACCTGATGAATTTGCACATCATCCTTGCCTTCCAATTTTAGTATTTGTGCTGCCCAAAGCGAGCACCAAAATAAGTATATCTTAATTAACAACATAAAGGGTGTTTTAAAAAGGAAAAAGATATTTTCTAAAACAAACATATTTGGAAAATATCCAACTTGAACTATTAGGAAAATCTAGAAAGTCATTGAAATTAAAAACCCAGTGGATGAGTTAAAGAGCAGATTAAATGCAGCTGAAGGAAGACTGGTACACAGGAAGATATAGGCCTATTCATAACTTGCCTTCTTGCTTCTTAGGCAATACTTATACTCTCTAAAGCATGACGTTATAAGTTGTAGTGTCATTTTGAGATGAATCATTCAAAGGATAAACAAAGAGAAATTGATTATTTTAAACATAGATGTGATAAGCTTTTTAACTATCAAACATGCCTTATTTTACTTTTGAACAGACTAGTTTCTGACATCATACATTTCTTTATTTCTTCTTCAATAACCATATACTTCCAAAGCCGAACATCATATGACCTGTTATCATAGCATGCCCTCTGCACGTGAGGCCACAATCCCAAGCAAACTGAAACAGTTGGCAGGAGTTGTATTCCTAGAAATCATTTCCAAACCCAGGATAGCTAGCGATACCTATACATGGTAATCACCAAAAACAACATAAATGTATACCATCGGGTTGGACAGCCTGCTATTGATTTATAAACACCACTTCTTTTAAGTCAGAGAATTATTTTTCCCAGCATGGATCCAGTTTACCGGGGAGAGAAATAAGGTTGGAAGAGGGAAGAGAAGTTGAAATAACAATTTTTTTCCAGAAGGTTGTGGCAGTCAGACGCGGCTTCAGAATTTCTCCATAAGCTACCACTTGGAGGCTGAGCAGAAATAGTAGTTCGCAGCCTTTCTACAAACTCACTTCACAGTTATAATGGCAGGACATAGCAGTTTCCCAGATAGTCCCACAATCAGTAGCTTCTCCTAGCCTCTCCCACCTGTCCTTCTTGCAGCAGGCCAGAGGTATAGCTATTACACCAATTCATAGACAAAGGCTAAGAGTTTGGCTGGATCGACAGGGATTTTGGAAAAATGAGATTGGACAGTTGGTGACAAAGATATAGAGGTGTGAGGATAGAGCTCTCCAAATGAGCATATTTAGTGTGGGGTTGCTCAGCAGAAGAGGGTTCCAACAACCAGTGGGGAAGATAATCCACTCTATGGATGTCAGTCAGCCATCCCTCCAACCACTTCTGTCCTTCTTCAAAGTTCTCATCAATGAAATGGCCATGGTAAAAGAGATGGAGGTTGTGCATGGGTTCAGCAACAGGGGCCCCTACTCACCAAGGTCAATCTGGCTAAAATTCCTGCCGAGTGTCCAACCTCCGATCACAAAGACTAACACTGAGCCCTGAAAATGGCACTGTTTTCCAGAGGGACACACCAGGCCATTTAATGGAATGTTGATGACATTGAACTAATTTCATCATTGAGAAGACAGTTCATGCAAACTGACAAACTCACTCTAAAATCTGTATCGAAGGGCAGCCCGGGTGGCTCAGTGGTTTAGCGCCGCCTTCAGCCCTGGGCATGATCCTGGAGACCCGGGATCGAGTCCTACACATCGGGCTCCCTGCATGGAGCCTGCTTCTCCCTCTGCCTGTGTCTCTGCCTCTCTCGCTCTCTCTCTCATGAATAAATAAATTTAAAAAATAAAATAAAATAAAATCTGTATGCAAGAGTATAAGACCCATGGAAACCTATCATGCTTAAAGAATAAGAAGGGAGGATTTGTTCTAGCAGATACCAAGGTAAAGCTACAATAATTAAAATAGTCTAGTATTGGTATAGGAATAGACAAAGACATTGATGAAATAGATAAGAATGCCCAGAAACCAATGCAAGCATATATGGAAGCTGGACATATAGTCATTACAGATTAGTAAACAAAACAAAACAAAAAGGATGGACCATAACAAATAAGACTGTCATGCCTGGACACCCATATGGAAAAAAATTAACATTAATTCCTCTGACATGTCCTACATAAAACTAAATTCAAAGTAGATTTATGGGCACCTGGGTGGCTCAGTCAGTTAAGTGTCTGTCTCTGGATTTCAGCTCAGGTCATGATCTCAGGGTAGGAAGATTGAGCCCCACATCAGGCTCTGCACTCAGCAGGGAGTCTGCTTGAGATTTTCTCCCTCTGCCCTTCCCCTCTGCTCATACACTCTCTCTCTCTAAAAAAGACAAACAACAACAACAACAACAAAAAGTAGGCTTAAATACAAATGTGAAAGATAAAATTATAATAAAAAGTAGAACATATTTATAGGATCATCATTTTAGGTCCTCAGGATAGAGAGGGACTTCTTAAGGTACATAAAAGCACTTATCTTAAAAAAGCAACAACAACTACCAAAGTAGGTAAATTAAGGACTTATGGTTTCCCAAAGACTTCATAAAGAATGAGAAACAACAAGCCACAAACTTGGAGATGACAACTGCAATATATATTACAAAGGAGTCACTTCCAGAACATGTAAAGAATGCCTATAAATCAATTAGAAAAAAATAACCTCAAAGAAAATAGATAAAGGGCAAAAACATTATTATTATACTGAATACTGAGAAGACAAATGCCGAAAAAATATGAGAACACGCGCAACATAATTGAGAATAGACAAAATGCAAATTAAAAGCAGAATGCTAAAATTAAAAGTTTAAACACACATAGACACACACACATGCAGAATGCCATGCCATTCCACACTCACCAGTTTGGCAAAAATTAAAGCACTGACAATACCAAGTGTTAGTGATCATGTAAAGCAAAAGAAACTCATATACTGGGGTGCCTGGGTGGCTCAGTGTTTGGATGTCTGCCTTCAGCTCAGGTCGTGATCCCAGGATCCTGGGACTGAGTCACACATCACACACCCTGGGGGAAGCCTGCTTCTCCCTCTGCCTGTGTCTCTGCCTCTCTGTGTCTCTCATGAATAAATAAATAAAATCCTTAAAAAAAAGAAAAGAAACTCATATACGGAGAGCAGGAATGTAAATTGGTACCACCACTAATTGTTGGGTAATAGTAAAGTTGAACATGCCCTATGAACCCTATGACCCAGAAGTCCCAAAGTCCCAATGATAGGTGTATAATCACCAAACATTGAAAACATCACAAGTGTCCGTGATGAGATTAGGTTTATATATTGGGATAAAGTCAAACAATGAGTCCACTGTTTGTACTGTTAGTGAAATGGGTGAACTCCAGTGCTGCTCAGCAATGTCAATTAACTTCAAACACATAAATCTGAAGGGAAAAATAACAAATCACAGAAGACTATATATAGTAGGATTCCATTTGCATACACTTTAAAAACAGGCAAGATGAAATAATAGATCCTTTAAAATTCATATACATGTGGAAAAACTACATAGACAAGTAATGGAATAATGAACATTACATTCAGAATAGCGATTATGTGGGGAGCAGGGCAGAATGCACTTGAGCAGAAGCACAAAGGGAGCATATTAGGTATTAGATAATTTTCTAATTGTCATCCTGACTGTTCAGTACATCATTCTTCAATATGTGTTTTATATATGTTTTATGTATGATGCACAATGAAAGCAAACACACAGAGGGTTGAACCAAGTACCAGAATTGAGCCCATAAAAATGGTCCATTACACATAATATCTGGTGTGTTGTAATAGTAGCCATTGGTAGCTTTAAAGGGTACTGAGAGGTCAAACAATTTGAGGAGAAAAAGAACATAATTTAATAGCATATTTATTAACTTATTTCTTAAGATACAATTTTATTTTTACTTACTTATTTACTTTTAAGTAGACTCCATACCCAGTGTGGAGCCCAACACAGGACTTGAACACATGACCCTGAAATCAAGATCTAAGCTGAGATCAAGAGTCAGAAGCTTAACCAACTGAGCCACCCAGGTACTTGAAGACATGATTTTAATTCAAAGGTTTTTAATGTAGATTTTTTTTAAAAGAGAAAAATAGTCAAACATTCTCTAGAATGATGAATCTTCAGAAAGAGGAAGCATAATGAATGAATCCTCAAAAAGATAAGTAAAACTGAAACCATATGTATATACATTATAGTTAGGGGACCACATAAATTATCATTCTACCAAAGATACCGTTGAGAATGAGAGAGGCACTAGTAATAATTATGCAAAGATAACGACTATTACCATGACTGGCCAGGGCAAACTGAAACATATTCTCATCCTGGGGACACTACAACCAAACAAATTGCTTAAAAAGGGAATACAATTAATTGGCAGGAGACTTTCCAACAACAATAACAGACACCAGGAGACAATGTGAAAATACCTTCAAATTACTCAGAGAAAATAAAGGTCAACCTAGAATTCTATGCCCAGCGAGATGTTAGAGGGGAAAAAACCTACTTTTGCTCAAACTAAGACTAAAAAAGTTTATCCAACATATCTGTGCTAAAAGAAGGAGTGAAAGGTAATAAACAGTGGTGAGCAAATGAATTGGTAAAGTTGCAGATAAATCTCTAAAAACCATGGCAAATAACATTAATTATTATAATGAATAATGTAAGGATATTAGAATAAGTTATCACCAAAAAAACTATAAAACAGTATAGGAAGCTAGGACAGAAGTGATTATACTAAAGGATCAAATGGTTTGGGAAGAATACAGAGATATTGATTGTTACCTGTTAGGTCAAGTATATATATTAAATTTTAAGTGTAACCTCTGAAAAAACAGAAACAGAATGCATAACTTCCAAACTAGTAAAGAAAAAAGTGAAAAGAGTCAACTAGATTGATTCAATTGAGATATGAAGTGGAAAAAAAGACAAGAAAAGCCAAGAACCTAAAAGGAACAAAATAAAGCAATATAAATAAGTCCATCTATCATACATGTTAACCAAAATATGAAAATCATTACAAAAATATCAGTAATCACAGTACATTTTATTTTATTTTATTTTATTTTTTTTATTTATGATAGTCGCACAGAGAGAGAGAGAGAGAGAGGCAGAGACACAGGCAGAGGGAGAAGCAGGCTCCATGCACCGGGAGCCCGACGTGGGATTCGATCCCGGGTCTCCAGGATCGCGCCCTGGGCCAAAGGCAGGCGCTAAACCGCTGCGCCACCCAGGGATCCCCACAGTACATTTTAATATACTAGATTATTCACTCGGGAGATAGAGGTTCTCTGACTAGATTAAGAACAAAAGCTGGAAATATGCTGTTTACAAAAGACACTTAAAACGCAAGGACTCTGAAAAGTTGGAAAGTTTTTTAAATTGATAAACAATGAAAGAGGCAAATATTAATCAAAAGAAAGCTGGTGTAGTCAACCAATATCTGACAAACTATACTTTAACGCCAAAGCATTATTAGAAATAAAGACAGTTACTATATAATAATTATAAAGTTCATCAGAAAAGTAGAAGATTTCTGAACATATGTGCATCTACATAATACAGTCTCAGAATATATAAAGCAAAAATTGACAGAATTACAAGAGCAAATTTAAAGTCTAAAAATCATAGGAGAGTTTATCATATCTCTTAGAAATTGAAATATCAAGGAGGAAAAAAACAACTTGGGCTTTAGAAGATTTTAACAACACACTAAGTTTAATCTAATGACATAAGTAGAATTCTACAACCAGCAGCAAGAGAATATATATTATTAAAGCTTCTGTGAAGATTTTCAAAATTGATCATGTACTATACTATAAAGAAAATGAATAATCTATCATACAGACTACATTCTCTGATCACAACTCAATTGAATTCAAAATCAGTAACATAATACAGCTTTGAAAGTCTACTTCAAAGCTGTGTTTGGGAAATGTAAAAACCGTTCTATCTAACAAAAGGATCAAACACAAAAACAAAATGCAAAATAAAAAAATATTTACAAGGGGGCGCCTGGGTGGTCCAGTCAGTTAAGCAACTGACTCTTGAGTTCAGCTCAGGTCAGGATCTCAGGGTCATGAGATTGGGCCTCTCCTCGAGCCCTGAGCATGGAGTTTGCTTGTGATTCTCTCCTTCCTTCTTCCTCTGCCCCTCTCCCCTTTCTCTCTCTCTCTCCAAAAAAAGGAATTTACAAAGTGACATACTGTTCCTAAAGTTTATGTGGAAGAACAAGGACAATAAACACACAAGCAGATTTTGGAGAGAAAAGTATGATACCTTATCCTACCAGATAGCCAGACATTTTATGAATTATAGTAATAGTACAGTATGGTATTGGCATAGAGATAGAAAAATAAAACCAATGGCACAAAATGGAGCCAAGAAACAAGTCTAGGTCCAGGTGGAAACCTTATATATGACAGAACATTACAATGGGGCAAGAAGGTGATGCTCTAGTCAATAGAAGTGTTGGCAATATTAGTTACCCAAATGGGAAATAGGGGGAAAAATAGATTCTTACACAGTTGATAAAAGTCAATTTCAGTTGAATTGAAACTCCAAATGTGAAATGCAAAGTTTAAAACCTTCCAACAGGAAATGAAAAAAATCTGCATGACCTCAGAAAAGGATTTCTTAAAGCAAGCAGAAGCCATAAAGAAAAATATTATTAAATCTGATAACAGATAATGCCCTTAACAGAATTAAAAGATGAAACACAGTATTAATTATAAAGTCAAACACAAACTTTCCCTATCGCTCCACCAATTCCACTCTGAGGTATTCACTCAAGAGAAATGAAAACATATATGCACAAAAAAAACAGGTATAAGAATGTTAGCCATTTTATTCATAGTAGCCAAAAACTGAAACCATCTTAGTGTACATCAGTGGGACACTGGGTAAAACTATTATAGTACATTCATACAATGGAATCTCTTCAGCAATAAAGAAATCTATGCAACGTGGATGAATCTCAAGAACATTATGCTAAGCAAAAGAAACCAGATACACAGTATGATTTCATTTGTATTAAGTTCTAAATCAGACTAAATTAATACATGGTAAAAGAAATGCAAACAGTGGTTGCCTTCCTTGAAAAGAGCATAAAGGATCTTACTGGGGAGACAGAAGTACTCTATACCATGACAGAGGAGTGGGTTACATGGCTATATGCATTTGTCAAAGTCTATCAAACTGTCCCATTTACAATCACATCAAAAATAATAAAATACCTAGGAATAAACTTAACCAAGGAGGTGAAAGACCTGTACTCTGAAAACTTATGAAACACTGATAAAAGGAATTGAAGATGACAAAAACAAATGGAAAGATAGTCCATGCTCATGGATTGGGAGAACAAATATTATTAAAATATCTACACTACCCAAAACAATCTACAGATTTAATATAATCCCTACAAAAATGCCAAAAGCACTTTTCACAGAACTCGAATAAACAATCCTAAAATTTGTACAGAACCACAAAAGATCCAGAATATCAAAAGCAACCTTGAAAAAGAACAGGTTTTCAGAGAGATGGGTGGAGTGGGAAGACACCGTGCTGACCTCATCCTATAGGTACACCTTCGTAATACCCACATTAGCATAAATAATGCAGCTAATGACCCAAACACTGGCAGAACAGACTCCTACAGCTAAACATCTAGAATAGGCCCCATGGAAGAGGGTAGGAAGGGCAGAATCGAGGTGGGGTGCTAAATGAACTCACAGGGGATCAGGGAGGGAGGGAGCCATAGGCATGAAGAGGGGAGAGAAACAGACCTTCACATTAGGGGAGCCCGCGTGGGGAAGATGAATCCCTATGACACTAGGCTTTGAAAACCAGAGGGGCTGAATTTTTGAAGTTCTTACAACCAGTGGGACTTAAAACCTGGAATTTTAAAAATCATTGGGTTGGTCTGGGGAGAGCCAGGAGCCGGAGAGGAAGACAACCAGCAGTTTGGAAAATGCCTGGGGCACCTGAGAGGGATAGTTGTTTACTCATCTCATTGTGTCCCAAAGAGAGGAGATTGGTGGGGGACTCCTCCAGGACAAAGGAGCTGGCAGGCATCATTATTCTCTCTTGCCCCACAGCCTAGACACCTGGCCACCTGTGGGAATCAGTGTGGCAATGATACTGGCTACCTAATTTGCTTGCACTGCTGCCTCACTCCCACTACCCTCCCAATCCCCTCTGGCTGTGCTTCCATGGATCCACCCCTCCAGACTGGCCTGCCTCAGTCTGATGCTACAGGGCCCTCCCACAAGGGACCAAAAGCACACAAACCTTGCTAACCCTGCCCCTCTGGCCCCTGTGCACACCCCTGTCAATACCCTCTTGGGCAGAACCCATCCAAAGAAGTACCACAAGCCTGGCAGTGTGCTAGCAGCCCAGACAGGGGCCAGAACCACTCCAAAGTGACTCCTTCTCCTGGGAAGAGGGAAGATAACTACACACACCCATCCGACTGCAGCCCCAGCAGTAAGCTAAGGGCAGACAGAGGTTCTGACTGCAGGACCTGCCCACTAACAAAAGCTTCTCAGAGACAGCATAGGAAAAACTGCCACACAGTTTGGTGTTACTTCATCTCTGGGGATCTCCTGGTCTGACTCAACTCAAGCCCTAGGCAGCCCCAGATGGGCCCACTAACCATACAGGGATCAGATCCTGTCCATGACAGGCAAAGAGAGATATTGCAGATGACTTAACTGAAGGCAAACAGCTCAGCCACGACCGTAGGGTTCATGCAATACACATAGGGGACACCTCTGAAGTGCCGTTTTCTTGGAAAAGGAGACATTGCACTGAGGAGCTCTATAAGACCTCTTCATAAGGCCACTACTTTCAAGAGCAGGATATATAGCTGACTTTCTTAACACATAGAAACAGTCACAGAGTTAGACAAAATGAGGAGACAGATGAATATGTCCCAAATGAAAGAACAGAACAAAATCATAGCAAGACACTTAAGCAAAACAGAGATAATATGCCTAATAGAGAACTTAAAGTAATGATTGTAAAGATACTCACTGGACTTGAGAAAAGAGTGGAGGACATCAGTGGGACCCTTAACAAAGAGATAAAAAAAGAACTTATCAGAGATGACCACCACAATGAATGAAATAAAAAATACACTAGATGAAGTATATAGTAGACACGAGGAAGCAGAAGACTAGATCAGCAAGCTGGAGTCCAGAGTAATGGAAAGTTTAATCAAGCTGAGTCAGTGAGAAAGGAAAAGGAGAAAAAGGGGAGAGGGGAAAAAATTATGCAAAATGAGAACAGGTTTAGGGTTCTCAGTGACTCCATCAAGCCTAATAACATTCACATTATGAGGATCCCAGAAGAAGAGAGAGAAAAGGGCACAGAAAATGTATTTAAAGAAAAAATTACTGAAAACTTCTTGAATCTGGAGAAGGAAACAAAAATCCACATCTAGGAGGGACAAAGGTCCAATAAAATCACTTCAAGGAGATCCACACCAAGACACATAGTAATGAAAATGATAAAATGTAGTGATAAAGAGAGAATTCCCTTTTCCCCCTTCCACTACACCAGGAGCAAATCCGGCCACTCCCCATACACATAGTGCCGTTGGCCTGTTGGTCCCAAATCTACAACCCAGCTGTCCTCCTGCCTTGGTCAATGGGCACTGCCTGCTGTCTGCTGAATGCCAAGTGAACACACCTTCACCTCATATCAACAGGACTCAAACTGAGACTCTCTTACTCCAATTTCAGCCCCATATCAAATTTGTGCACAAAAGTGTGCATAATTATAATAGCAGAATGAAGCAACACAAATGACAACACTAATTCTGTGGAATATGTAGTGGATAAAAGGAGTGTACTGAGTTGGGAACATCTCCAACAAGCACATCAAAGAACAATACATACAGCATGATTCCAGTTACTAAAAGAATCAAGCCCCCTCTCCACCCAAATAAAAGAAAAAAAGAAGAACAAAGCTGGAGGTATCACAATCCCAGATTTCAAGGTATACTAATAATCAAAATAGCATAGTATTGGCACAAAAATAGACACATAGATCAGTGGAACAAAATAGAGAGCAAGAAATAACCCCATGATTATATATGTTAATGTTTGACAAAGGAGGCAAGAAATATGCAATGGGAAAAAAAGTCTCTTCAACATATGAGACTAGGAAAACTGGACAGCTAAATGCAAAAAAAATGAAACTGGACCACTTTCTCGTACCATACACAAAAACAAACTCAATAAAAGTGGATTAAAGATCTAAATGTAAGACCTGAAACCTAAAAATCCTAGGCAAGAATACAAACAGTAATTTCTCTAACATCAGCCATAGCAACATTTTTCTAGATATAATCTCCTGAGGCAAGGGAAACAAACTATCGGGACTACATCAAAATAAAGTATTCTGCATATTAAAGGGAAAAAATCCACAAAACTAAAAGGCAACCTATAACGGGTGAAGATATTTACAAATGACATATCCAATAAAGGCTTAGTATCCAAAATATATAAAGAACTTATAAAACTCAACACTCAGGCAGCCCCGGTGGCCCAGCGGTTTAGCGCCGCCTGCAGCCCGGGGCGTGATCCTGGAGACCCTGGATCGAGTCCCACGTCAGGCTCTCTGTATGATGCCTGCTTCTCCCTGTGCCTGTGTCTCTGCCTCTCTCTCTCTCTGTCTCAATAAATAAATAAAATCTTAAAAAAAAAAAAAAAACAACTCAACACTCAAATAACAAGTAATACAATTTAAAAATGAGTCTGGGTAGCTCAGTAGGTTAAGTGTTTGAATCTTAATTTCAGCTCAAGTCATGATTTTAAGGTTGTGAGATTGAGCCCCACATCAGGTTCTGCTCTGGGCATGGAGCCTGGTTATAAATAATTATTTATATTATTCCTCTCTATTAATTATTCCTCTTCCTCTCTATTAATTATTTATTTATTTAACTAAAATAAAAATAAAAATGGGCAGGAGACATGAATAGACTTTTCTCCAAAGAAGACATCCAGATGGCCAACAGACACATGAAAAGATGCTCAACATCACTTATCATCAGGGAAATACAAATCAAAACCACAATGAGATTATCACCTCACAGCTGTCAGAATGGCTAAAATCAGCAACACAAGAAACAAGTGCTGGCAAGGATGTGGTTATAAGTGCACTATTGGTAGGAGTCAAACTGGTACAGCCAGTGTGGAAAACAATATGGAGTTACATCAAAAAGTTAAAAATAGGGACACCTGGGTGGGTCAGTAGTTGAGCATCTGCCTTTGGCTCAGGGCGTGATCATAGAGTCCCGGGATCAAGTCCCACATTGGGCTTCCTGCATGGAGCCTGCTTCTCCCTCTGCCTGTGTCTCTGCCTCTGTGTGTGTGTGTGTGTCTCTCATGAATAAATAAATAAAATCATTTTTTTAAAAGTTAAACACTAATTCAAAAGGATATATGTATCCTTATGTTTATTTTTATTTATTTATTTATTTTATATATCAACATTTTATTTTATTTATTTTATTTTTTTTAATTTATTTTTTATTGGTGTTCAATTTACTAACATACAGAATAACCCCCAGTGCCCGTCACCCATTCACTCCCACCCCCCCGCCCTCCTCCCCTTCTACCACCCCTAGTTCGTTTCCCAGAGTTAGCAGTCTTTACGTTCTGTCTCCCTTTCTGATATTTCCCACACATTTCTTCCTCCTTCCCTTATATTCCCTTTCACTATTATTTATCTTCCCCAAATGAATGAGAACATATAATGTTTGACCTTCTCCGACTGGCTTACTTCACTCAGCATAATACCCTCCAGTTCCTGTATCCTTATGTTTATTGCAGCATTATTTACAATAGCCAAATTATGGAAAGAGTCCAAGTGTCCACCAATGGATGAATGGATAAAGAAGATATGGTATATGTATACAACAGAATATTATTCATCCATAAAAGAGAATGAAATCTTGCTATTAGCAACAAGATGAATGGATCTGTGGGTATAATGACAAGCAAATTAAGTCAATCAGAGAAAGACAAATTCCATATGATTTCACTCATATGTGAAATTTAAGAAACAAAACAAAGGAACAAAGGGGGGGAAAAAAAGACAAACCAAGACATAGACTCTTAGCTATAGAAAACAACCTGATGGTTACCAGAGAGGATGTGGATGGGGGATGTGTGAAATAGGTGATAGGGATTAAGAGTCACTTAGGATGAGCACGAATATATAGAGTTGTTAACTCACTATAGTGTACACCTGAAACTAATATAACACTGTACATTAATTATACTGGAATTAAAATTTTTTTAAAAAGTTAAATCTTGCCATTTGCAATGACATGGATAGAGCTAAAGCGTATAATGCTAAGTGAAATAAATGAGTCAGAGAAAGCCAAATACCATATGAAATCACTCACATGTGAAATATAAGAAACAAACAAACAAAGGAAAAAAGAGACCAAAGGAGACTCTTAACTGTAGAGAATAAACTGATGTTGTTTACTGGAGGGGAGGTGGGGGAGGATGGGTGAAATAGGTGAAGGGGATTAAGAGTACACTTAAAAGAATTGGATGTTTAACCGACTGAGCCACCCAGGCACCCCAAGAGTACACTTCTCTTGATGAGCACCAAGTAATGTATAGGATTGTTGAGTCATTACATTGTGTACCCAAAACCACTATATATTAATTCTACTGGAATTAAAACTCTAAAAAAATAAGACAAAACAAAAATCTATCAAACTGTAGCAATTAAGATTTGTGTATTTCACTGTATTTGAAAAACAAAAACAAAATCCCCAACTCCCATTTCCTCCAAAAAAGACAAACTACAGCTTGGGAGAAGACATTTGCCTGCCAACAGATTCATGTTCAAAATCTATAAAAAACAAAAAACAAACAAACAAAAAAAACCTGCAAATCAATTCTGGAGGAAAACCACCAAATATACTAGGCAAAAGACATGCACAGGCAATTCACTGAAGGGAAAACATTTGAAAATATGCTTGACCTCAACAGCAGTCAGGAAAATAACAAGATATCACGTCATAGCCATGGGAGGCACAGTTTCTGAAGTCTGAGTCTCCTAAGCTCTGATGAGATTCTGGAGCAGCTGACATTTGGATGCCCTGCTGGGGGAGCTGGGCGGGGTGACGGGGGGGCACACTTCAGGAGATGAAATGAGACCTGTTGCAGTAAGTGCCCCTCCTACTTTAGAGTGGGCGCACTGCACAAGGGTCATCTGTGGCTGCCACACTGGTAACATTGGGGTCCTGAGAGAGAAGCTGGAGAAAAGCAGCCTTGGGCCAAGGGTGGGGGCCCAGGGCTCTCTGCCAGATTCATCCACTCCCTGCCCCCATCCCAACCTGAGCTCATTCACAAGCAAACAACATGAAAACAAAGGGAAATCATCCAGCAGAGCCTTCCCATCTGCATAGCAAGGAAGTCTTGGTCTCAAGGTTAATGATGAAGAGGAACTTGCCTGGCTGTGGTGGGTCATGGGGTCAGCAGGATCCTTGATAAACAAGAGGGGACGGTGGCACCAGGCGGCATGGGGGTGGGAGATCGCTAAGTGATCTGACCACAGGGTCAAGAGGAGGCCAAGGATGCACAATCTCAGGGAAATGAAATGGTGATCATTTATAAGTGCAAATTTTTTTACATTCCAGGAGAGTTGGCTCCTAAGCCACTCTTCCTGCAGAAGTTTAGGTGGTGGGTGAGTCATTGTTATAAATAGACCAGCAATCAGAAGAATATCATCAGAAAGGACACAGTCCCGTAGGCATAACCTTGGAGGGAGTGGAAGGCACTGCATGAATAGAACCGGCTTCTAAGGGGAGTGCAGAGGGAGGGCTTTGGGGGCTGTCAGGGCAGAGGAAGCAGCCACCAGAGAAGGGGCCTCCAGCTGAGCAGGAGGAAGAGAACATTAGACACTGGCCAGGGACAGCCCCCTGAATGGCTGAGCAGAGCCCTGATCACAGCCCGCAAGTCCCTGGACCGACTGAGCCAACTTGCCTTCTAGTAATTCTTCCAAAGAATTCAAACTCTTCTAGGGTCCCAAGATAGCCCATCAACCAAGACACGAGAGAATGGAATTCCTCAACTGGCATGAGCTCAGTCATGCATCCACCCACAGACTAATGAGCCCTGGGGACACAGAGGTGCCCTGCCCTCAAATTCACAAAGACTCTGAAACTGGTGGTCAGAGCTTTAAACTTGCAGAAATGGAGATCATCATGGAAATCAAGCACTACCCCCTGAGGGAATCTGAGTCCAGCCGTTCCTGGCAGAAGGGGGTAGCCCAGGAGACTTTCCCAACCCCTTTGGCCAGGCTGGGTGGTGTCCTCTTCATTTCCACAAGCCCCTGTACTTATCTTACCATAGGTCACATCCCAAAACTGAGCTCCAGCCCATAGCTAAGTACCAAAGGACCTAAGAACCTAGAGCATTCCCACACCCCAAAGAGGAGGCCTGGGTCTGCCCAGCCACCATAAACTACCACCCTCAGAAAAGACCAGGAAGCTGTGGAATCCACCCAGATGTCAAGGGACAGGAAAGGGGGAGGGCTTTCAACCTAGCGTAATGGAAAGCAATGTGAAAAAATAAAAACACGTCCTGTTTAGACACCCATGAATTGACATTCCCCAATAAACCACAAATCATGGGATTACCGTATCTGTTTCCACAATAGGATCATGAATTCCTTTCCAGGGAAAGATGTCATCGTCTTTGTTCCCAGCACCTGCCCTGCTCACACAGTAGCTGCTTGGTAGACGACCGGAACCCCCAGGCCCCTCTATTCTCAGGGTAGGGGTTACCTGGGATCGTCACACTACAGGTCTTGTCTGTTGGACAGAACCAACCGCCACCCCATCGCACTTGCTCGGGGTTCTCCCCCATCCAGGGGCCCCTGCTGTGGGCCGCAGAGCAAAACCTGCTTTTTGAGAGACTTGGCAGCCTGGCTTGGAGCTTCTGACTTCACTTAGGTCTCACCCTTCTTTCCTCTTCTGCTGTGAGGTCCAGGGTTCAGCTCTGTGGAGCAGATATTCCAGTGGGAAGGAGTCCCCCCCCCATTTAATACCCACCAGCCGCAGATCAATAGGAAGTGGCCAAGAGGCTCCAGCCAAGCCAGTGGGGGACCCTCTCCCTCCCAGCAGTGCAGGTGAAGCCCAAGCATATCTCTTTTGGCAGGAGGAGAAAAGAACAGGTAGCAATCCCTGTGAGCAGACAGCGCCATCCTTAATACAAGCTGCTGGCTTCCCCACAGACACCCAGGGCTTTCCCCCTACTTCCTCTGACTTTGCCCCAAGGACCATAGGGGAGGGAGATCCTGGGCCACCAGCCCCTCAGACACCCCAGTCAGCAGGAACCACAGACCCAGCACCCACTCACATCTCAGGACATCCAGGGGAGGCCGCAGGGTCTAAGCATACAGCCTCCAGAAAGGCCTCAAATGTCACCTAGGCTAACACGGCGTATTCACAGTGCCCCCAGGAACCCCCAGCACACAGCAGGAAGGCAGCATAGCCAAGACCTGGGGTCTCCACCCCTGTGGGAGCTTGGTTTTGATCTGTTTTCCATATGAGTATGAAAGGGAGGTGACCCTGGCACTCTCATTCCGCAACTGGGGAACTTGGGGCCAGAGAGAGGGAAGGATGGACCCAGCCTGATACAGAATCTGTGCTGGGCTCAGGAGTCTGTGTTAAGTATGGCAGGCATGGGGAGCCATGGGAGGTTTCAGAGGGAGTAATAGGTCTGAAGTAGGCAGGATTTTGATGGATTCTTGTCTCACATTTAGATCTTTCATCCATTTTTTGAGTGTATCTTTGTGTATGGTGTAAGAGAATGGTCCAGTTTCATTCTTCTGCACATGGCTGTCCAATTTTCCCAGCACCATTTATTGAAGAGATTGTCTTTTTTCCAGTGGATAGTCTTTCCTGCTTTGTTGAATGGTCTAGTTGACCATAGAGTAGAGGGTCCATTTCTGGGTTCTCTATTCTATTCCATTGATCTATGTGTCTGTTTCTGTGCCAGTACCATACTGTCTTGGTGATCACAGCTTTGTAGTACAACCTGAAATCTGACATTATGATGCCCCCGGCTCTGGTTTTCCTTTTCAATATTCCCCTGGCTATTCAGGATCTTTTCTGATTCCACATAAATCTTAAGATTATTTGTTCCAACTCTCTGAAGAGAGTCTACGGTATTTTGATAGGGATTGCACTGCACCTACAGAATGGGAGAAGATATTTGCAAATGACATCAGATAAAGGGCTAGTATCCAAGATCTATAAAGAACTTATTAAACTCAACAGCAAAGAAACAAACAATCCAATCATGAAATGGGCAAAAGACATGAACAGAAATTTCACCAAAGAAGACATAGACATGGCCAAGAAGCACATGAGAAAATGCTCCGCATCCCTTGCATCAGGGAAATACAAATCAAAACCACAATGAGATACCACCTCACACGAGTGAGAATGGGGAAAAGTAACAAGACAGGAAATAACATATGTTGGAGAGCATGTGGAGAAGGGGGAACCCTCTTGCACTGTTGGTGGGAATGTGAACTGGTGCAGCCACTCTGGAAAACTGTGTGGAGGTTCCTCAAAGAGTTAAAAATAGACCTGCCCTACGACCCAGCAATTGCACTACTGGGTGTTTACCCCCAAAATACAGATGCAGTGAAAAGCCGGACACCTGCACCCCAATGTTTATAGCAGCAATGTCCACAATAGCCAAACTGTGGAAGGAGCCTCAGTGTCCACTGAAAGATAAATGGATAAAGAAGATGTGGTTTATGTATACAATGGAATATTACTCAGCTATTAGAAACGACAAATACCCACCATTTGCTTCGATGTGCATGGAACTGGAGGGTATTATGCTGAGTGAAGTAAGTCAATCAGAGAAGGACAATCATATGGTTTCGCTCATACAGGGAATATAAAAAATATTAAAAGGTTTATAGGGGAAAGGAGAGAAAATGAGTGGGAAAAATTAGGGTGACAAAGCATGAGAGACTCCTAACTCTGGGAAACGACCAAGGGATAGGGGAAGAGGAAGTGGCGGGGGGGGGGGGGGGGGCGGATTGGGTGACCGGGTGACGGGCACTGCGGGGGGTACTTGACAGAGTAAGCACTGGGTGTTATACTATATGTTGGCAAATTGAACTCCAATAAAAAATATACATAAAAAAATAAAAATAAAAAATAAACCCCGATCCTTCTAGCCTAAAGCACAAACTCTCCAGCATTGGATTGGATTGTACCTCAACTGGCTTCCTGGGGCCACAGGGCTGTCTCCCACTTCCAGGAAGGAAAGCCAAGAGGCTCAGAGGATAAATGGTATAAGCGGTAGGTGTCAGCCCCTAAGACCTGAGCCCAGAATCATCTGGACATGGTTTGGACAATTTTATTTGTCTCCAAGAGACCTGATGACATTTTTCCTTCTTTATTCCCTTCCCTAATTTTTCTTCTCTAGTCAATGAGACTGTACTCTCCATTCCAGTGAGTCACCGGAAAATGTAAATTAAAAAAAAAAATTAAGAGGAACATTGCTCCTACGTAAGCCCTTGCCATCTGTGAATCATTCAAGACAGGTATAATGGACATAATTACAGCTCGCCCACAAGCTAGACCCAAAATCAGTCTTTAAGTCTGATTTCAGAGTCCAGTGGTTTCCCCAGCAGAGCCTGGGGCAGCAGGAGCCAGCCCAGAGAACTCTGACCTGAACCAGTGCTCACCGGGGGGCCCAGGGTGGGAGGAAGGCCCTGACACTGGAGACCCAGCAATTTCAGAACACCCCTCCTGCCCCATCCCCCTTCTGGCTGCCACCTCATGCTCTCAAGGCCCCTCCCTCCATTTGAACTCCTCCACCTTTTACGACCTCACTTTTTACAGGAGCCACAACTTTATTCCTCCATCACTGTGTGAAGCCCTCCAACCTAACAAAACATGTAGGAATAGTCAATTCATACTACAAATAGGATAGGCTTATGTGTGTATAGATAGCCAGAAGCTTGAGTAACCATTTTCTGCTTCTATTTCTTCATCTATAAAATGGGACAATAGTAGCCTCTTCCCCATAGGCAGCTAAGCCTGTGTTCAGTAAACACCAGGTATTATCAACACCATTGCACTCTTCATCATCTCGGGAGATGGGAGTGTCAGTAGTTCCCATGTAAGAGGGCAACCTCTTCCCATGGCCTTGGGGGTCCCACATTCTAGAAGCCAGTATTAGGAATCACAAAGGCACAGTAATTAGAATGTTAGAACTTGAAGATCATCTAGCTCCAGGAGGGAAATGGTCCCAAGAAAGGCAGAGACTAGCCCCAAGCCTCTTAGTTGGTCAGTGGCAGAGTCAGGACAGGAATGCAGGCCCCCTGCATCCAGGCCACTTCTCATTCCACTCCAGCACAGAGTCCCTCAGAGTCCCAGAGGTCAAGGTGCAAGCATAACACATCTCTGTAATCTGGGGAGATGAGTTGGGCTCCTGGGAAATGGGAATCATTACGCACTCAGCTAAGTCATTCCAAATTTCTCAAGTTCAAGGCCAAGTGTGGGGACTTGTGGTCAGTGGGCGGCCCACTCCTGCATGTCAATGCCAACACCAAAAGGAAAGGAGAATATTCCTAGGCTTCTCAGGGAAAATACATTAACCCTGGAAATGCCCCCAAAATGTCATCAGGAAGCATGGTTTGAAGATTGTCCTTTCCAACCTGTCCTTCCAGACACCCCCAGACACAGCAGCTTACTGCCTCCCCTTGGCCTGAAGATACCCACTCCTGCTCCTCTTCCTTTCTCCCAGCAGTGATGCAGCAAATACACTAGGCTACAGAGATAAAGGGAGCATCTCTACTCTCCCAGAGCTCACAGGCTGTGTGGCCAGGAGATAGGCAAATGCAAAGGAAGCAGGTCTGTAGGCAAAAGACAGTCCCAGCCAGAAATCACACAAGACAAAGGAAGATGTCACATTGACGGCCTTTTTGTCCTCCCTGCTGCTGTCCTCTCCTCCCCCAAGGAATTAGGCACATCCTTCAAGCCCTTGACCAAGACCCTCTCCTCCTAGAAGCCTTCTTTAATAAAAAGGTTGTAATTGCAGTCCTTTGAAATTCTGTCCTAATTGGTCTCTGAGCAGTCCATATCCCTGCCCCTACTCCCCACCAACTAGGGCCCTTGACCTGACCTACAGGTCTTCCCTGCCCTAAGCAAGAGCCACTGTTGACCAGAGGCAGGAATTAACAGAGCTGAGAGCCAATCCCAGACCTTCTGACTGTGACCAGTGCTTTTCCCACTTTCCCAGGCTGTCTTTGTCTGTTGCCTTCCACCAGTGATCCAAGGCAGTAAGAGGCCTATAAATGGTTTCCCCACCCCTAAGTACTGTGGGCTCCTGGGTCAAGGTGGAGGCCAAGGTTCTATGTCTATGGGAAAATGAGTATCAAAAGGATCCTGACCCAACCTGCCCCCATTACTAGGAAGGAAGTAGCCTTCCCCATCAGTCAGGATTTCATTCAATTGGCTTTAAGTACCAAAAACCTTAGTTACTGTGGGCTTCGACACCTACAGATTCATTTTTCTCACATACAATGCCCAGAAACAAATAGCTGTTCAGCTTGTCACCAAGGATCTAGACTCAGTCTATGTTCCAATCTGTCATTCTTAGAGTCTGAGTTCCATTCTCACAAGATACCTGCCTTGTACCCACATTGCGTGCCAGCCACAGCTGTCCCTCAGGGACTCCTCAACACCAGCAGCCTCCTGGACATGTAACAGGACAGAAGACTTAAAAGGGACAGGGTAGACTCCTGGACTTCCTGCTGCTGCAGCCAGGAGGCGGAGCATGGACGTTCTGGGGGTGGCCTGGCCCAAAGGGTGAAGAAGGAAGCCCAACCCAATGCTAGGCAGCCAAAGTCACTCCTTCTACAACCCAGCATGGCTAGGAATTAACAGAGCCAGGACTCTAGCCTATGGCTCCTAACGTCAAACCAGAGCCATTCTCACTTTCCCCTCTGGCTCTCCCCTTCAGCCAGCCATTCCAAGCAGCCAGACTCCAGAGCCAGAGGAGGGAGCTTGGGCTCTGAAACCTGGTGGGGCCAATCCCAGCCTGGGCTCTCCAGGGCTTTCCAGAACTTCTTTGTTCTTTTCCAGAACAGCTGCCAAAGAGCCACCTGACAGGAGAGTAGGCTGTGGACACCAGGGCAGCCTAGGAGGGCCTGGCACCTGCTACAGCTCTTCAGGCAGGGCTCTGAGACGTGAGTGCAAGGAGGAAAAACAATTCAAGGGAAATTCTGTGGCCAAGACAAAGCAGCAGTATTTGACTTGCCTTGAAACTGCCCTCAAGAAGTTCTACCCAGGGGCATCTGGGTGGTTCAGTGGTTGAGCATCTGCCTTTAGCTCAGGGCATGATCCCAGGATCCTGGGATCGAGTCCCACATCAGGCTCCCACTCTGCCTCTCTCTGTATGTCTCTCATGAATAAATGGATAAAATCTCAAAAAAAAAAAAAAAAATCTACCCATCGGGGAAATGGAATCAGCTGAGGGAGTTGGCTGGGTAGAGCTGGACTAAGGGAGATGTGGTCCAGTTGACCCGCACCCAGAGCAGCCAGAGCAGTCAAGTCTCTAATTTCCCCCACAACTTCCCCCTTCCTCAGCTCCTCACCCCACATTTGTGCCTGCACTGTGGTACCTGAAGCCCCCCACCCCCACCGTCGTACCAGCGGCATGGGATGCACAAAAGAAAAAAAGAAACTACGCCATGCAATTGAAAAAGTCACGTTTCTGATTCACATAAAGTCTTTAGGCTGACATCACAGTGCATGCCCCATAGGCAGCATAGTGTTATGCAGGGTGATTACACCTTGCCCCAACCTGCAGGTAATTGGTCAAGAGAAAAGCACGTGATTCAGATCAGTGACTCCGTAGACTGGCAACTACACAGCCTGGGATTGAAATGTGAGCTAGACCAAACTCTTCCTCTGAAAATTGGCACTAGGCTCACCAGAAAGCCTGAGATGAGGAATCCGCAGGGCTCCACAGGGTGAGTCTGCCCTCACAGCTTCTAGGTCATCTACCCTGGTGAAACCTGGCCAGAGGCCCTGACAATCTCTGAATCGCCTCAGGGGTCTTCTTCCTATTCATAAAGCATAGAACATATTCAAAACCTTCCTCTGTCCTCTCCTATTTTCTTTTTCTTTAGTCCCACAGTGGTATTTCTGCTGGTATAATCTCACCTCTATTCCTGGTTCTGTTGAGATAGCTGATTAAATCCATGGTTCACACCCACACTGATCTCTTTATTGAATACTCCCTCTGCCACACCCTCAGTGTTCTCTTCCAAACATACTTTCTCATTTTTTATGATTATAGACAGGCTGAGACTCTTCCAGATCTTTAAGTTCTCACTCTTTTTTGCTTAAACAATTTCATCTTCAATTCTTTTCTCTCTTGCATTTTACTGTAACTAGCAAGGAGGAACTAGACTTTTCCTTGAATACTTTGCTTAGAAATCTCCTCAGCAAGGGGCACCTGGGTGGCTCAGTCAGCTAAGAGCCTGACTCTTGGCTTTGGCTCAGGTTATGATCTCAGGGTCATGAGAGTGAGACAGGGTTCCAGGGCTGAGCTGAGCATGGAGGCTGCTTAAGATTCTCTCTGCCGGGATCCCTGGGTGGCTCAGCGGTTTAGTGCCTGCCTTTGGCCTGGGGCACGACCCTGGGGTCCCGGGATCGAGTCCTACATCAGGCTCCCGGCATAGAGCCTGCTTCTCCCTCCTCCTGTGTCTCTGCCTCTCTCTCTCTCTCATTCTGTGTCTATCATAAATAAATAAATCTTAAAAAAGAAAAAGATTCTCTCTGCCCCTCCCCACCCTCATGCTCTACCTGCATGCTTGCCCAAGCTCAGGCAACCACCCAGTTTCATGGCTCCCAGGTTCTACCTCTTGCAAAACACTAAAACATGAACACAATTCAGTCAAGTTCTTTGCCACTTTTTAACAAGGATTACCTTTTTTCCACTGTCCAGTAGCATAGAAGTCTTAAGTATCTTGGAGTGTAGCACACCTTCTCATGGGTCACACTTTGTACCTCACCTTTACACACCTTTTGGGACTTGAGTCTAGTCATACATCTAGAAGAAAAGAGGAGTGGTCCAGGTGAATACTGAACAGAACCAGCATTGTCTTTCATGGCAACTGCCTCAGAGGAGGCCATTATAGTTTCCTCTGGCAATGCAGGGTTAATCCCCTGAAAAGGTGTGGAAGGATGGCTGCTACCACTGAAGATGGGGAGATCTCTCCCACTGCCAAAGAAGACTCATCAAAGATTAGGGGTTCAATGTCCCCAGCTTCATTGGAGTCTTCCCACATATCCCCATCCCAGTGTACAGGATCCCATTCTTTCCCAGTCAATGCCCCCATTTTATCAGATACCTTGCGAGGCTGGGGAGCCAATTTGTATTGTAATTTAGCCACTCACAGGATGAAATTCTGTTTGACTTTCAGCACTCTCAGCCCTGCAGCTACTAGCCCTGTCTCATCAGGACACACATAGAAGCCTTCAGGTCATTTATACTGAGTTTGAGCTGGAAATTTGAATCCTTGAGCTCATCTCACTTTGTCCAGCAACATTGTGACTTTGTCCACAAGCCAACATTATTACATTCATTCATTTTCCAAAAATGTTCCAAAGTATCATATTCACAATTATCCAACCCTTGCTTCTTATAAGAGGTTGATTAGGACTATCTAATGCGGATATTGTGTGTATTTTTATTGCCAGATCACACCATGGACTACCAGTACTCTCTTTACTACTGGAAATAGAGTCTTAGCATCCTTAACCTTAATCAGATCAGAGACCCACTTCTAGAATCCCTAGAACCAATTCAGAAAACTCATCCTCAAAATTCTGTTCTTCTAGTACCACTCCTGGTACCAAAACCTGTATTAGTCAAGGTTCACCAGAGGAAAAGAACCAGGTGTGTGTGTGTGTGTGTATGACTTATAATAAGGTATTGTCTTGTGATAATGGAAGGCTGAGAATTCCCACATTCTGCTGTCTGCAAGCTGGAGGCCCAGAAAGTCAGTGGCATAGTTCAAAGGCTGGAGACCCATGGTATAGATTCCAGTCTGAATCTTAAGTTCTGCAAACTAGGGGCACTGAGGGCAGAAGATGGATGTCCCAGCTCACTGAGTCAGGCAGAGTGCAAATTCAACCATCTTCCACTTTTTTGTTCTATTTAGACCCTGAACAGATTGGGTAATGCCCACTAACACTGAGGAGAGCCATCTGCTTTACTCAGTTTACCAATTCAAATGCCAGTTTCTTCCAGAAACACCCTCACAGACACTCCCAGAAATAAAATTTAACCAGATACGTGGGCATCTAGTGGCCCAGTCAAGTTGACAAATAAAACAAACCATCACACAGCCCTAGAAAATCTGATTCAGAGGAGTGGCCAGGAATTTGATTTAAACCAGCACGCCAGGAGAGTTTGATGCAGATGCTTTTGGGTCCACTGAAGTAGATAGAGGGCAAGAGGGCCAGCTAATAGTGATATATGGAGGAGCAGACACATGATGAATAGCTGGTGGCATAGGTCCCCAGAAATCCTACAGCTGAATTCCTAGAGTCACCTTGGTTAGGAAACCCCTCCAGCCCTGTTCTGAGGCCTGGTGTGAAGAGCTCAAGGCCCCTGCATGTATATCCCACAGTACCTCCTCTACTGCATGAAATGACCAGAACATGACTCAGCTTCATCACCCAAAGAGCTCAGTTAGGACCAAGTATCACCTCCTCAGTGGTAGTTCTAGGGAAAAGCATCTTAGAACCTCTCACTTCCCCTACCAAAGTCATTGTGTGTAGTAGTCCAGCCTTTGGAGCCGGGAATACGTGGATCCAAATCCCAAATTCCACAGCTTGCTTCTGTGCCCTGCTGGCCACATTAATTCACCCTATGGAGCCTCAGCTTCCCCTTAAAATACCAGGTGTGGAATATCTGCCTCACAAAGTTGTCATGAGAGGTTATTGACCTTCAGTATATACTGGCTTTCTCTTTTCAATCTCATCTAAAACTATTGTCAAGATCAGACACAAATTGGATATATGCCATAGCCCCAATCTTCCCTGTATGGAACTTGTCTTGACAGCTACTATTGTCATCCTCCTGGAGCTACACAGAGCAGAAGCATCAGTGCATCAATGGTTCTTTTTCTATAGAGACATTTTTAAAAAATTATATATATTTAATATATATTTTAATAATTTATTAATATTTAATATATTAAAATATATAAATATAACAAAATATTAACTTTTAAAATATAAAAATAAATATAAAATGCTATTTATATATATTATTTTTTGAGAGAGAGAGAAAGGAAGAGCGAGAGTGCATGCAGACACAAGCAAGGAGGAGGGGACAGAGGGGGACAGAGGGAGACAGAGGGGTAGAAAGAGAGAGAGAGAGAGAATCTTAAATAGGCTCCACACTCAGAGTGGAGCCTGACATGGGGCCTGAATCCACAACCCTGAGATCATGACCTGAGCTGAAATCAAGAGTCAGATGCTTAATGACTGAGTCACCCAGGTGTCC
The DNA here is from genome assembly GCF_053574225.1 of Canis aureus. Taxonomy (NCBI): domain Eukaryota; kingdom Metazoa; phylum Chordata; class Mammalia; order Carnivora; family Canidae; genus Canis; species Canis aureus. The sequence goes on from NC_135626.1 coordinate 19,962,218, forward strand.
CAATATGAATTTATTTATCAAGGAAAAGGTAAGAAGAGGGACACAGGCAAGATAGGATGGTATTTTTTTCATCCATAACCAGTTGCTAAAACAGGATTTTTTTTTTTCAAAATAGAAATTTTTTTACTATTTTATCTGATTACAAAAGTATCACTTGTTCATTAAGAAAAAAAACCGGGATCCCTGGGTGGCGCAGCAGTTTGGTGCCTGCCTTTGGCCCAGGGCGCGATCCTGTAGACCCGGGATCGAATCCCACATCGGGCTCCCGGTGCATGGAGCCTGCTTCTCCCTCTGCCTGTGTCTCTGCCTCTCTCTCTCTCTCTCTCTCTCTCTCTCTCTGTGACTATCATAAATAAATAAAAAATTAAAAAAAAAAGAAAAAGAAAAAAAAACCATTACAAACTCTGTATGGTAAAAGTGTCAAATTCCCATAGAACACTAAGCCACAGAGAAAACCATGGTATATGCTGTGTCTTTCCAGATGCCTTTTATTTTTTTTTAAGATTTTATTTATTTAAGAGAGAGAGAGAGTGAGCACACATGAGTGGGGAGAAGAAGGAGAAGCAGGCTCCCTGCAAGCAGGAAGCCCAACACAGGGCTTGATTCCAGGATCCTGGGATCATGACCTAAGCTAAAGGCAGGTGCTAACTCGACTGAACCACCCAGGAGCCCAGCCAGATGCCTTTTAAAATGTATATTTGCCTTTTTTTTTTTTTAAAGATTTGTTTATTCATGAGAGACAGAGAGAGAGAGAGAGAGAGAGAGAGAAGCAGAGACATAGGCAGGGGGCGAAGCAGACTACCCCCACAGGGAGCCCGATGCGGGACTCGATCCCAGATCCCGAAATCACGCCCTGAGTCGAAGGCAGATGCTCAACCACCTAGCCACCCAGGTGTCCCTATATATGACTTTTAAAAAACATAATGGAATTATACTGTTCTGTATTCTCCCTTTTCCCAATTACTTTATATCATCCTAGTGGTTTCAAGTGCACTCTCCTTGCCTTGCTCCTAGAGGGAAAGCAGCCAGGAGCCAAGCAAGACCTTGTGAATGACTCAGTAGAGACTGCCCTGATGTAGTACATTATGCAACGTACATATTTTTCAGTAAATGCTGAAACAAGAAAGCTCTTAGACACTGGAATAATTGCCCCTATTTTAAAGCCTGCTTCTATCAAAGAGGTGCTAACTGCATAGAGAGTAATTTTACCAAAAGGGGATTTGCATCAAAAAAGGAGTACAAATGCAAATTAAATAACAAAGAGATACCATTTTTCACTTACCAAATTAGCCAAAAACTTTTTTATTTTATATATTATATACCTGGTGTGGCAAGGAGTATAGCAGCCTCTTTTGTGTGCTCCTGGTGGGCATAGTAATTAGAATATACTTTCTTGGAGCACCTGGGTGACTCATTCAGTTAACCATCTGATTCTTGACTTCAGCTCAGGTCATGATCTCAGGGTCATGAGATTGGATTCCATGCTGAGTGTAGGAACCTGCTTAGGATTCTCTCTCTTTCCCCCTCTCCCTCTGCCCCTTCCCCACCCCACCCCCTTGCATTCTCTCCCTCTATTTTTTTGTATGTTTGTTTGTAGTTTTATTTATTTATTTTTTTAAAAGATTTTATTTATTTATTCATAGAGACACAGAGAGAGAGAGGCAGAGACACAGGCAGAGGGAGAAGCAGGCTCCATGCAGAGAGCCGACATGGGACTTGACCCAGGGTCTCCAGAATCACGCCCTGGGCTGCAGGCGGCGCTAAACCGCTGCGCCACTGGGGCTGCCATAGATTTTATTTATTTATTTGACAGAGGGAGCGAGTGAGAGAACATAAGCAGGGGGAACAGCAGAAGGAGAGTAAGAAGCAGGTTCCCCACTGAGCAGGAAGCCTGACACGGAGCTCAAGCCCAGGATCATGACTTGAGCCTACAGCAGATGCTTACATAACCCCTGACTGAGGCACCCCTCTCTCCCAATCTCTAAAAAAAAAAAAAAAAAAAAAAAAAAAAAAAAAAAGAACATACTTTCTAGAAAGTAAGTTGACAATATATATATATATATATAAAAACCTGACAGATGCTCATATCTTTTGATCCATTGTTAGGAAACCACCCACAAAGAAAGACTTCAAAATGCTTGCAAAGAGGTAGGCACAAAAATGTTCATTGTAAATATTTTGCAATAATGGGAAAATGTAAATAGCCTAACAGGAGAATGATCAAATAAATTATGGTCCATTCAAAGTATTACATATTATCTGGCTATTTAAAGTCCTCATTAATGTAGGGAAGATAAAAATCAAGTGATTGGGACACCTGGGTGGCTCTGTGGTTAAGCATCTGCCTTTGGCTCAGGGCATGATCCTGGAGTCCCAGGACCGAGTCCCACATCGGGCTCTCTCCATGGAGCCTGCTTCTCCCTCTCCCTGTGTCTCTGCCTCTCCCTCTGAGTCTTTCATGAATAAGTAAATAAAATCTTTAAAAAAACAAAAAACAAAAACAAAAAAAATCAAGTGATTAAATAGTGATATCTGCTACTTGAAGGAATTTGTGGGTAATATAAGGGAGGAGACTTAGGCCATTTGTAGAGGTAATTTGGTGGAGTCCTTGAGGTCACCTAGTGGAAGCAGAGGCCTCAAGCTCTGTGGTTTTTGTTCTGGGTTCAAGCAAATATGGGCCTCCCTTAGCATCTTTGCCATCTTCAGACAACTGCTAATCTACCACATTATCTACTGACACTCAGGTAACTGGGATAGCCTCTGTAATTGGGTACTTTGACATGTAGAAATCCAGAGACTGATCTCTCATTTTAATTTTTGTGCTTGCATGATTATTTGTTCTCATTTAAAATTATATCCTATTGTTTACCCAAAATGAAAACACTAATTTAAAAAATATATGTGCACCCCTATGTTATTGCAGCATAATTTACAATAGCCAAAGTAGGGGAGCAATCTAACTATTCATCGATAGTGAATGGATAAAGAAGGTGTGGTATACATATATATTATCAGCCATAAAAAAAAAAATAAGATCTTGCCTTTTGAGACAACACTGGATGCACCTGGAGGGTGTGATCCAAGGAAGAGAAAGACAAACACTATATGATTCCACCTGTATGTGGAATTTTAAAAATAAAAAAAATGAACAAATAGAAACAGACCCATAAATACACAGAATAATGATGGTTGCCAGAGGGGAGACAGTGGAGGGTGGTGGGTGAAGGGAGATGGGTGAAGGGAGAGGGAAGTACAGGCTTCCAGTTATAGAATGAGTAAGTCACAGGGATGACAGGTACAGCATAGGGAATATAGTCAACAGTGCTGTTAATAGCACTGTAGGGTAACAGATGGCAGCCTCATTTGTGGTGAGCACTACATAGTGTATAGAGTATATTATGTACACTATGTTATACATGGGAAACTAAAAGTGCATGTCAACTATAAATCATAAATACGTAATAAATAAAACAATGCTCTATGATCACTATATAGAAATCTTAGAAAGCATGGGGCAGGGAAACAAAAAAAAAAAAAAAAAATCACCAAGTCCACAGGATTGCATTCCCTGGTTAAGGGTGGACTACCAGTAAAGCAGCTCTTGCAAGGACTGCCAACTGCTTCAAGACATTTGAGGAGCCCAGGAGCCTTAGCCCCAAACTTAGATTAAGTTTATATTAGATTTAGAGCGCCCAGGCACCTGCAAGAAAAATTTGAAATCCTTTTTAGAGGGACACAAAGTCATACAAGGCTTCAAATTATTTTTACTAATAATTTTTTCAAACATAGTATCCTACACTCAAAGATAACCAAGTTCACAGGGGACAAGACACCATGAGTAAAAACTGACAGGAAAAGGGGCACCTGGGTGGTTCAGTGGTTGAGCATATGCCTTTGGCTCAGGTCATGATCCCAGAGCCCTGGGATTGAGTCCCACATCAGGTTCCCTGCATGGATTCTGCTTCTCCCTCTGCCTATGTCTCTGCCTCTCTCTCTGTGTATCTCTCATGAATAAATAAAATATTTTAAAAAAAGAAACTGGCAGAAAAAAACGAGACAAGAGATATACATCTTGCTAGATCCTGGTATTATCAGATAGACATTGATCCTGGTATCTGGCAAAGGGTCTCATCAGTATGCTGTGTTCACTGAGGCAGGGAAGGATGGAATATATTTTAGATAGACTTCCTTCAAAATGTTTTCAAATTTGCTTTAAATTGATCAGGAAAAAAAAATTATCAGGAAATTTCATCTGTAGACCAAGCACAGCCTCTCTCTTTGTCAACTTTCCTGAAGGGGGAAGCCTGTTTGCAGGGTTCACACCAATGTTACTTATAATAGAAGTGATGGAAGTACACAGCCATAGCAAAATGGTTACATTAACAAAGATACAATATCAATGAACCATTCATAATTGTCCGGCTGCTGCTCAAAGCTGCTGGGGAAAGAGAAGAGGCCAGAGCTTCAAGCCTGTGCCCTCCAGACAACCTGCAGACATCCATGGCTCCCTACTCCAGACTTGAGAGAAAAGATAAGGAACACTAACAAGTGAAACAACCCCAGGACAAACCCTCCAGAGAGGTCTGTAAGGGAGGTGGACTTTGATCTTCGGGTCTTCTGACCTTTTCTTGACTTGCTGAGATTGGCCAAAACCCAGAGTCCAGCTGCCAACAGAACAATGTGGTTGTTCTGAGTCTCTGGAGCCAAAGGTTTCAGACTTGATTTCCAGGTGTCCAAGGGGAAATCATCTGTTCTCTATCAAGAGAGCTGGCGTCCCATCCCAGCCAACATACACTCTCCAAAACATGTTTTAACCCAGCATTGAATGTCACAAGAAAAGCGCCTTAAGACTCTCCAAGGTCTCTGAGACAGGAACCCAAATAGGCAGGGCTGAAATATTGAGTTCCCAGGAGATACCAGGCATCAACTCTTACACAGTCCACATGAAAACCTGGCCCAGTGCGGATGGTCATTCACCCACCACAGTTGAGGATAGTGGAGCCAGAACACAGCAGGGCTACAATTTTAAACCAGGTCTCTTGCCAACAACCCTCCCCTTTTCATAGAACCCGCTAGAGCGCTTGGGATCCGACCACACTGCTGTCTCCCACACTCCAGAGCTGATCCATGGGACCTTCCTAAGAGTCTTAAGAGAGAAAGAAGAGGCAATATGGTTGCTTTGCCCAATAAGATGTGGAAATTTACCCAAACCTACTCAACCACATGGAAAAGACTGGCTGATTTTATAAAATCCTTCCTCAAACACATCATCTGTACTTCTTCTTCCACACACTCAGAACTTAGGAAAAAAATTTCTCATAAAAAAATAAGCAAACAAGCAAGGCGATGGATGTGTTAATAAATGGCGAGAACCCTTTCACAATATATACATAATCAAATCACCACGATGTGCTCTTTAAATGTCTTACAACTTCGTCACTAATACCCCAATAAAGCTAAAAAAAAAAAACCAAACAAACCCAAAAACAAAAAACAAAAAAAAACCTAATGATTACCAAGAAGGAAAAAAGAAAGAAAAATCTGCATTCTTTTTCCCCAGAAGGAAGAGACTTAAGCTTCGTTAGACGATTACTCTGCGCCAGATGCCCTTAGCCCTGGCAAAGTTGCATGGCGCGTGTCAGAGCCAGTCCTCATCAGCCAGAGCTCCTTTTAGAAGGCATCTCCCTTCACTTACCAGCTAGCCATCAGAGTGACCGATGCATCCTGGTTTACATGGGACTGCCCAGGATTTAGCACTGAACATGTCATGAGAGCTGCTGCTTGTCACACCATTTTGGCTTGAACAGAACATTTTTCTTCTTGGTACATTTAATAGTAAAGCACAGAATAGTGTCAAAACACCCTGATTTCCCTATTTCTGTATTTTCTCTCTTCTCCTTTTTTAATAGCACTGAAGACACAGACCTCATCCTCAAGTCAATTGAACTCTACCCATGATGGAGGAAGACTTGAAAATTATACAGGGATCCTCAGTGGCCCCATATTTCCTTCCCAGAGAAAAATGAAGCTTCTAGGAAGGCAAAGTGTTTTCCCAGGAACCAGAACCCCTGAGCTGGTACGGCTTGTTAAATAGCTGTGTGTCCTTTGGTAAGTTCCTGGCCATCTCTGAGCCTAAGTTTGAAATACAGGCAATTTAAATGATCTCCTTCCCTTAGGGAGTACAAAGGCCTTGATGCTCAGCCCCCTCATTCTACAGATGAAGTCATGAAGGCTAGAGAAATAGGGAGGTTTGGCCAATGTCACCCGGCAAGCCAAAGTAGTACAAGACATGCAGTACTCTCTAGAGGTCTTTTGTCCCCGCCCCCAACACCCACTAGAGAAAAAGCAGAGTATGCTGAGAAACAGAATCTGTTTAATGTTGCTTTCTAAGCCTGTAAGGAAAATGAGCCAAATGCTGAAAGATTAAGAATTCTGATCTTAAAAAAAAAAAAAGAAGAAGAAGAAGAATTCTGATCTTTCAAAACAAATCAGGGTTTAATTTGGGTTTTCTTCAAGCCTCATAAAAAAGGGGAGCTGAATCCTTGACCAAATACTCAGCATTCCAAACTGGGAAGATGAGACAGATTTTAATCCCCTGCGTGAGGAGCAGGCTGATGGGAGGATGTGTGTTTCCATTGGCTGCATATTTCTCAGATGTGTAAATGGCAGGCAGCCTGGAAAGAGGAGGCCCGGCCCCAAAGGGGCATGCAGGGCAGGTGGGGGCTCCAAGGAGAGAATGTCCGAGCAAAGCCAGAAGGAAAGCCAACTGGGCTGAATGCTGGTAGCTCAGTGAGGTTAAGTAATTTGCTTAAAGTCATTCAGCTAAGAAGGGTCAGAGTCAGGAACTGAATATGCATCTACATTCAAGCCCAAGTGCTCACAGGCTATGCTACATCACCTTGAGAATAGGAATATAAATAGATCAGGGCACCCTTCAGTGAACCAGGGAGTCTGCTGTAGACTCTCCAGGCCCCCTGTGGGTGTCTCCTACTATACTCTTGCAGCCTGTTTCTTTAGGGTCCCTGATTGGATTGGGATTCATTCATTCATTCAGCAAACATTTAAGAGTCTACTGTGTGCTGACTGACACTCCCCATCAGGAAAATAAACCAATTAAACTAACATGGAGATGTGTCCAAGTGCTGTAAGATGAAGGAAGGCTTCCTGAAGGAAGCCTAACCCAGAACTAGGGTAGCCATTCAACGTGAGTCTTGGATTGGGATACATCAACTGTCATGTCAAGATGAAATGTGGCTGAATTATTCAGTCATTTACTAGCAGGTTAGGTCCCCTTTGGTAGGGAGGACCCTGGTACCATTGACTAAAACAAACTTGGGGATTGTCTAGGAAGGCTGATTATCCTCAAATATTCCAAAAGTCAATATATCATGCTCTCAATTATCTCTATATCCCACTTGTGTGACATCTGCCCCCACCAGTATTGGCAAGGCAAAGAAGAGGACTTCTATATCCCTAGCACCTCTGATCCAGTAACTTCAACAAATAGAGACCTGTTTGAGAAGTAATGTAGTCTTGTGTTATATGTGAGAAAACACAAGCTGAGAGAGCTTGGGTGGCTTACTCAAGGCCACGCAGCTGTATAGGACAGCACCAGGATTGAAATCTAAAGCCCATGCTGTTTTCATGACCCCACCCACCTCCTGTGTTCTAGATAATGCTTCAGAAACAAGATCTCTGTAAAGAACAGTCCCATAAAGATACCAAACAAAAAGCGATTTTGACCCCTCTGGAGTGCTCAGCCCCATGCTAGTCACCAGGGGCTCAGGGAGGCCTAACCTCAAGGAAACTCTATTCAGACATGAAAAGACCTAAAAGGTCTACTTGAAATCACAGAGGCCCACATATAACCAGGATCTGAGTTATATGGCATCCCTGGTGTCAGAGATCAGTGCCCCAAAGGAGGCAAATTTGTGCTGGCCTAACAAGTCAGGAAGTGTGTTGACAAAGCTGGAGAGAAACTGGAACCCTTGTGCATTGTTAGTTGGAATGTAAAATGGTGAGTCTGCCATGGAAAACATGACAACTCTTCAAAAAATTAAAAATTAGGGACACCTGGGGGCTCAGCGGTTGAGCGTCTACCTTTGGCTCAGGGCGTGATCCTGGAGTCCCAGGATGGAGTCCCGCATTGGGCTCCCTGCATGGAGCCTGCTTCTCCCTCTGCCTGTGTCTCTGCCTCTCTCTCTCTGTATTTCTCATGAATAAATAAATAAAATCTTTTTTAAAAATTAAAAATTAAATCTCATATGATCCAGCAATTCTACTTCTGGGTATACACCTCCCCCACCAAAGAATTGAAAGCAGGATCTCTTTTTTTTTTTTTTTAATTTTTATTTATTTATGATAGAGAGAGAGAGAGAGAGAGGCAGAGACACAGGCAGAGGGAGAAGCAGGCTCCATGCACCGGGAGCCTGATGTGGGATTCGATCCCGGGTCTCCAGGATCGCGCCCTGGGCCAAAGGCAGGCGCCAAACTGCTGCGCCACCCAGGGATCCCGAAAGCAGGATCTCAAAAAGATATTTGCACACCTGTGCTCATAGCAGCATCTTTCACAATAACCTAATGGTGGAAACAACTCAAAAGTCCATTGACAGATGAACAATGTGGCACACACATACAGCAAAATAGTATTCAGCCTTGAAAAGGAAAGGAATTCTGACTCATGTTACAAGATGGATGAATCTTGAAGGAATTATACTAAGTGAAAGACAGCCAGACACAAAGGACACATAGTATATGATTCCACTTGTAGAGGGTAGAAGATGCTAGAGTAGCTGAACTCAGGGACAGAATGTTGCCAGGGGCTGGGGAGACAGGGAAGTGGAGGAAATGGGGAATTATTCAATGGATGTAGAGTTTCAGATTTGCAAGATGAAAAAGCCCCAAGACGGACTACACAACAGTGTAAACGTTGGTCTTCCACACTAGCACTCAACATGTTTTCTTTTCCCCAGCTCACCTCTACTCCCTCAGGCTGGTTCATTTTCAGGCCTGACCCCTCGAGCTCAAGCTGCTGCAACCATATCTTCCAGATTCACATTCTGCCAAAAGAAAGCAAACATCTATGTCCCAGCATTCCCAGAAGTCCCAAGATCCATTTTGGTTGGACCAGTGTGTCACTTGCCCATGAGGCAATCAGGGAGCACGGAGGCTTATGATGCATTTAGCTTCAGACTGGATCATGGGTTCTACTCCTGAAGCTGGGAGCATAACCAACTCTACCCAGAGATCCATGGACCAAAAGTGGACCAAGAATTTTCCCAGAGGAAAATTGGGATATGCCCACCAAAGAGATAGTATGGGTGAAAATGGATGCAGAGCCTCCAGACTTCAGTTAACATCCCCTAGTTCTATTTGCCTAAAGAGAACAGGAGGTTCAGAATGGCTACGTGTATCCGAGATCATGGAGCTGAAGGAGTAAATAGGGACCTCAAGTTCAGATCTGCTCCGATCCAATGAAGCAGAGTGAGTGTGTGTGTGTGTGTGTGTGTGTGTGTGTGTGTTGGGAAGGTAAAAGAACTAATGGTAAGAGTTGCATTGGGTGGGGTAGCCATGCTAGGTATTCCTGGTAGGGTGACCCTTGTTATGGGGAATTCTGAAAGTCAGGAGGAGGAGGTTGAATTTCATGGAGAAGGAAATAGAAACTTCTATGGGTTTTAACAGAGATATGACACGATAGGATCTAAGCCCCACTAGAGGCTGCCATGGGTGGGGGGGTCTGCTCTCTTACCGATTCCGATTAACACTCCCTTTTATGACTTGAGGATATTTTCAAGGGATGGGCTCCATGAGGCGTGACCCATCCCCCCAGCTTCCTGGCTCCAGCCTGTCCTCTGAGATTCTGAGTGCCCCTCCTCTCCCCTCTCCTACCCTCTGGCCCCCCCAGTGCTGTGGCTTTGGCAGCCACTTTGGAAACTGCAAGTTTTAAATGAATTTCCACCCCAGAGGAAGTTAAGAAGCAGGCATGTTCCACCAGCCACTTCTGAGCCCCAACATTTCTCCTACCCCTTCCGAAAAGGGATCAAATACTCTTTCACAATAGGAGGAGGAGAAGGGAGGAAGACAGGAGGGGCAGCAATGAGGGGGGAAAAAAGAACAAATACGAGAACCTCGTTTGATCTTAATCAGACAAAGTTTATGTCTGAATTTTTCTCTTCCATGCTGAGAAAACCAATACATAAGGGAAAACAAATCACATGTTATTTACTTCCCTCGAATTTTCTCTGATTGATTCCAAAAGGGTTTAGGAGGCTCCTAAGCCTAAACACAACAGGAACCGTGATAATTAGGGGCAAGAAAGGAATGAACACCATAAATGGAACAGAGGAAGGAGATGCCAGCAGGATACCAGCAGGCACCTGAGGAACAGCAGTTTATACCTTGGACACTCTCGTGGCCCCATATGGAAACACACGTTAGCTTTATATTCGTTTTGTCTGCTGATGATAGAAAAGCATTCAAGTGCATCTCTGGCCACAAACTTCTTTCTGGGACTAAACTCAAGCAGAAATATATCACATGGGGCAGACAAATTATATTGGAGTCGCAGAGAATAACAAGAACAGTAAGCCCAAAGGGCTTTGGAAGGAGGCACAGCCCTGACTGGCAATGAATGTTCTAAACAGCGTTTGTATTGCCCAAGGGAAAGCATGATGCTTGAGTGCATCTTGTGGGAAAAGATGGGGACCTCACCCTGGACCTGGAAGAGTTAAGCACAGCAAGGTGGGCAGGCCAGGAGATTCTGAGAGAAGAAACTGGCTAACCCAGAACTAGGTCTGCAAAGTGAGCTGGAACAGCCACCACCCGCCTGCTCCTGGCCCTTCCAGCCAGCCTTACCCAGTCACACATCGCACCTCTGGAAGTCGAAGCATCCCTTCCTCTCCATCCCTCAATCCTTGCATGCTTCCTTCTGATTTTAAGATCCTGGCTGTCACCTTAAGCCTCTAACTATGACTGCCAAGGTCAATGTCCAGTTAGATAAACATTTGCAGATGACCTCCCTGCGTCCACCCCTGCCTGGTCCCCCCAGCAGTGCTCCCTGAGGACCCCCTGGAAAGCACTCTAGCTCTATTTCAGCCACGTGGTTTGGGTGGGATTGATTCTGCTCCCAATTCTAGGGTTGAATTCCAGGACAAAGCATTAACCCATCAGAGCATCACATCCCTCCGACCTTGATGGCTGCTTTCATGGAAGGACAACAACCCATATCAGGCTAACAAACCTCAGTTCTAAGACTTTTGTTTTGTACTCTCAGGAAAGTGAATTTTCTCCTTCTCATCTAGAAAGAAAGTGGAAAGGATGCAGCCCCCAGAGCTGCTGGCAGCCATCCTGTGACCACGAGGGCAGTGCCAGCTGAAGAAGTGAACCCAGAGGAAACCAAATTGTTAGATGGGAACATCCGGATTCTAGAGATACCACTTGAACACATGCAATGAGCCGGACCCCTGGACTTCCCAATTAGCTCTTTCATTTAAACCAGTTTGGGTCCTCATAGGTAAGCCACTTTTGAAGCCCTTCAGAGTTAGGGCTTCAAAATGCTCTTCCTCATTCTCCCCTGCACTGAGACGCTGCCTTAGCCTGTTCCTCTGGGCCCGTGGTATTCCCTCGGGTCTGAGGTGGGAACTTCTACTCTCAATTCCCACTCCAGATGGAGCAGGTTGAGCCAGCCCTGGCCTTCCAAGGAAGGCTGCAAATAATTCAAACACCAGTTATCAAAGATAAGAGAAAGTTGAGTCAACAAGCAAAAATGTAGCAGCCTACCCGATCCCAGCAAGCCTTCAGAGGCTTGGGTCCACTGTTCCCCAAGGCCGTGGCAGCCAGGCTGAGGGAGGTCTCTGGGTATCCAGGCGAAACGGTGCTCGGGATGCCTGTCAACAGGTAGTGAGGCTTTCTAGCACTGGACTAGAATCAGGAGTTAGGGCTCTGACTAGAAGAAGATGGGCAGAAGCAAGCAGGGTTCCCAGCTTAGATCCAGGCTAATTACTTAGCCAGGAATTCAGACAAGAAAGCATCCAAATACCAGAACAGGAGACGAGTCCAGCCTTTTATCAGACACAAGGCAGAAATCCAATTACTTCAGTGAAGCCAAAATCAGATCCAGCCTAGAGGCCAAGCTAACCTGACTCTGGGTCCTTTGGACATCCTGATAGAGCACAGGTCACAGGGCCCCCAGCTGAGGGTCCAAGGGCTTGAAACTATCCACTTTGCCACCCAATGCAGGAAAGCTCTTAAGACAGAGACTATCTCCCACCTCAAATCCACCCTCTCTTCTTACTAGATGTTTGCTTAAAAGCTTTGGTCAAAAAAAAAAAAAAAAAGCTTTGGTCAAAGGGGCAACATACACAGATGATTAAAAGGAAGCTTTTTGTCATCTTCTTCCCCTTTCTTCCGGCTTGGAATGATGTGTAAGTAAGAATCACCCGGAGCTCTGGCAGCCATCTTGCAGTCCAGAGGAAAAGGCCAGTAGACAGCAAAGACATGGCCTCGACCTTGATAACACTGAGCTGCTAAACCAACTCTGGGACCACCTTCTTCTGGATTGTTTTGGTTCTCTGAGGCAATTTAATATCTCAATTGTTTAAGCCAGAGTTTCTCAAAGTGTGGCTCCAGGCCTGCAGCATCAGTACCATCTGGGAATGTGTTTGAAATCATATTCTCAGGCCCCGCCCCAGACCTACAGAACTGGAAATTCTATGGGCGAGGGGGGTGCTGCAATCTGAGTTTTACCAAGCTCCCCAGGTGATGCTGATATGAGCTAAAATTCAAGAACCACTGGCTTAAACCACTGTTGGCCTGAGTTTCTGTGAGTTTCAGCTGATAATATTTATACTGACGCATTTCTCCATGGCATCCCTGAACTGTTTATGGGATATCAGGGGGCTGAGAGCAAAGCAGGAGAATGAATATTCACAAAGCCAAAAGGGAAAGTTTCAAAGGGGCAATGGAACTCACAAAGGAAAAGATAAATAAAAATTAAGCACTTCTGGCTATCAGAATAACTGTAAACACAATTAAAGGCAAAAGAAAACATTGGGGAAAATAATTGCAACAAATGTGACAACACTTAAAATCTTTTCTGTCAAAAAGTCATGCAAAATAAGATCCCAAATAAAAAACACAAAGAACACACACACAAAGAAAACATTTACAGAATCGGAAATACAAATGGATAATTAAAAGGAAAAATACTCAACCTATTAGGAATCAAAACAATGTGAATTAAAATGAGATCTTCTCATCTATTGAATTAGCAAAGATTGAGTAAAAGAAACTTCTTGCTCTGGGGAGGGTAAGACAGGATGGACACCTGCCTGCACTGCCGATGGGGGTGGAAACTGGAACCACCACCATTCTGGAAAGCAATCAGGTCGCATTCATCAAGAGATTTTTTAGTGTTCATACTCTTTGAATCAGGAACTCAACTTCTTTTTATCTAATCCAGAGGTCAACAAAGTTTGGTTTTTGTATGGTCTGTAAGCTAAGAATGTTTTACGTTCTTAAAAGGTTGGAGGGAGAATAAGAAGAAAAAGAAGAAAAAGAAGAAAAAAAGGAGGAGGAAGGAAGAGGAGGAGGAGGAGAGATGGGGGAAGGGGGCAGGAAAAGGAGAAGAGGGAGGGGAAGGAGAGAAGAAAAGGGGGAGAAGGAATAGCAGCAACAGAAACTGTACCAGGTACAACTAAATATATGTTCCAGGGTCACCGGGGTGGCTCAGTTAGTTAAGTGTTGCCTTTGGCTCAGTTCATGATCCCGGGGTCCTGGGATCGAGTCCCACATCGAGCTCTCTGCTCAGAGCCTGGTTCTCCCTCTCCCTCTGTCTGCCACTCTGCCTACTTGTGCTCTCTCTGTGTTAAATAAGTCTTTAAAAGATAAAAATTTTTTAAAAATACATTTTTCTATCTGCCTTCTATTGACAAATGTTGCTAACTGACTGTAGGCTAAGTAGGGGTTGGCAAACTATAGCCCATGGACCAAATCCAACCAGCCACCTGCTTTTGTAAATAAAGTTTTGGGTTTGTTTTGTTTTTGTTTTTAATTTTTTTATTTATTTATGATAGTCACAGAGAGAGAGAGAGAGAGGCAGAGACATAGGCAGAGGGAGAAGCAGGCTCCATGCACCGGGAGCCCGATGTGGGATTCGATCCTGGGTCTCCAGAATCGCGCCCTGGGCCAAAGGCAGGCACCAAACTGCTGCGCAACCCAGGGATCCCTAAAGTTTTGGTTTTTGTTAAAGATTTTATTTATTTACTCATTAGAGACACAGAGAGAGGCAGAGACATAGGCAGAGGGTGAAGCAAGCTCCCTGCAAGGAGCCTGATGCAGGACTCGATCCCAGGACCCTGGGATCATGACCTGAGCTGAAGGCAGAGCAGATGCTTAACCACTGAGCCACCCAGGTGCCTCTCATGCAGCCTTATGGCATGGATGAACTTGAAAGACATGCCAAGAGAAAGAAACCATATACAAAAAGATAAATATTGTATCATCCCACTGATACCAAGTATCTACAAGAGGAAAACTCACCAAGGCAGAAAGTAGAACGAACAGTGGTTATGAAAGGTGGGGGATGAGCGGGGAGGGAGTCACAGTCAAGTGGGTACAGTGTCCATCTGAGATGATGAAAAAGTTCTGGACATGGATGCGGGTGCTGGCTGCACAATCACATGAATGTACTTGATGCCACTGAACTGTATTCTTTAAAATGGTTACATGGTGAATTTCATGTTCTGTATATTTTGCCACAATTAGAAGAAGAAGAAGAAGAAGAAGAAGAAGAAGAAGAAGAAGAAGAAGAAGAAGAAGAAGAAGAAGAAGAGAGGAGGAGGAGGAGGAGGAGGAGGAGGAGGAGGAGGAGGAGGAGGAGGAGGAGGAGGAGGAGGAGGAGGAGGAAGAAGAGGAGGAAGAGGAAGAGGAAGAGGAAGAGGAAGAGGGGGAGGAAGAGGAGGGAGAGACAGAAGAAAAGAAAGCACCTCGGGCCCTGGGAAGAGGAGAAGGGAATTAAGTAAGTAGGGGCTGCTGTTATCCAGCCGAGGTTCAGGGAGCACCTTGTCCAGGGGGCCCAACCGGACAGTAGCAGATAGCGACTCATAGCCAGGCCTGTGGCCTCCAGGGCACCAGCCATTCAAACACTTTCACAGACAGGACACCTCTGAAAGACCCAGTGCCCATCACTGCTCACACAGTGTCACCAAGCACCTCCCCTGCACTGGACAGAGGATATGGCAACAAAGCGGACAAGCCCTAAGACACAGGACAGCTGGAGGCTGTGGGATCTCACACAGCCATCCCCTCCCACTCCCCCCACCCCCATTTTGCTACTCCACAGAATCTTCACACAGACATGGCCCAAGGGACATTCTGCCTCTGACATCACGCCCAATTTCTACACAGATGGAGGCTGCAGCAAGCTGGGGTGAAGACAGTTAGGACTGGGGTCAAGGGGAGACCAGAATTTAACTCTGAATGTCTCAGGAAATGGTCACCAGACATCCCACAAGAGCAGAGGGACACGGGATCAAATCTTGCCCTGGGTTGGGAAGCAGCTTGATGGAACAGGAAACCCATGGGCTTTGGAATCAGATGATCCTGGGTTTGAGTTCAGCCTCAGTTTTCCATCTGTCAAAGGGGTATGATGGTACCTGCTCTGATAGTCATCCCAGGTGGAGCCAGACTACCCGGGTTCAAATCCAGTTTCCCCACCACTTATTAGATACATGACCTCTAATAAGTTAATTTCTCTGTGCCTCAGTTTTTCTCATCTATAAAATGGGGAGTTCTTTCCTCAGTGGGTTGTTATAAGAATTAAAAGAGTTAAGACAGAGAACATGCTGAGCACCGTGGTGCCTCGCACACCAAAAAGTGTGTGTGTGTGTATAAAATACTATACACTATGCAAGAGGGGCTCTGGGAGAGAAGAGGAAGCCATGGCCGTGTCCTCCAGAAAGGAGGCAAAAACAGAGCCATTCCAGACACACTCCTTCTCTTGGCTGCCTGTGCCAATCCCTCCCCACCAATCCTCAGCATAGGTTCTAAGGTCCTGAGGTGGCTCTCAGCACTTAGGGAGCCTCCTGCTTTCCCTCAGAAGGTGTAAGGAGGAGTCTAAACAGGAAGAGACCCTTCTTCCAAATGAGCATTGAATGCTCACCTCCAAGCCACCCTAAGGAGTATTGTTTTCTCTGTTTCACTGATGAGGATACGCAGGTACAGAGAGGTTAAGACACTTGGCCAAAATTCCCCAACAAGTCATCACGAGGGTGAAATTTAAACCCAGGCCTTTCTCGATGAAAGTGGAGGAGTTTCTCATGGTCACATTCTCTTCCCATCGAACTCAGCCTCAACATCAGCTCTGCCACGTCCTGGTTTGCTGAATTTGGGTAAGTCTCTCCCCCTCTCTGAACCCCAATATCCACAGTTGTAAATGGGGAGACTAGGTGTTTGTTCATTCAATAATCATCAACTCAGCCCAGGACCATGTTTACAGGGAAGCTGTTGAAGATAAAGTTTTGTGGCCTCCCTCTTGCACAGGCTCCTTCTGAGATCCTGGGGAGTCTATTATATACTTTTCTTAAAGAAGTTCCCAGGCCCCCAAAACCTGGGCTCCCCCCTGCCACCCAGCGTGCCAACACCATGCCAAACCCTGGATGTCGGGTAGGACAGGTGTAAAAAGGACACTAGAAAAAGCCATGTTTAGAGTCTCCAGCTAAGAGCCTGACCCACAGGAGGTGCTGAACAAAGGGTAGCTGGCAGTATAGTGCTTACTACATATTATTTGTCTCTCCTCTATTAAAATGTTAGCTCCCCAAGGAAAGGGAACTGTTGGTCAGTTTTGTCATCGATGCACCCCAAGAGCCCCATAAGTATTCTCTGGCCCTAGAAATGGTGTGTTTCAACTTCCCAACCCACCAATGAGAAAGGTGGTCCCACCTTTAATCAGAGCCAGGCCCCAGGGCCCCACAAACCCCAGCAGAGGGTTCTGACTTCCAGCCTCCCACCCCTTCCCTCCCTGGGGTCACTCTGGAGCCAGAGAGATACTTTTAGAATAAAAATCTAGGGCTGAACCGTCTAAGAAAAACAAGGAACATGGCAGAGGGGGGCGTAAAGTGCATAGAGCATAGTAAGATTGCCAGATTTAACGATAATATAGGACAACTAGTTAATAAAGTTCGACCAAAGAGAAATCATATTTTAGTATGACTGTCCCAGGCAATAATTTGGGGGCATACTTACACCATAACATTAAGATGCATTGAAACTGAGATTCAAACTTAGCTGAGCATCTCGTATTTCATCTGGCCACTCTGCTATGTACTGTGTCTTCTTGCGCAAGTATCTCAACCACTCCAAGCCCTCCCTTCCCGGTAGAATTGCTGTGAGGTGGAGGAAAAGAGGGACTCACATAAGGGCACAAGGAGATGCTTGTGCGCTCCGGGTTAGCTCCTCCTCCCCTGCTGCAGACACACCTAGGGAAGCCCTGGCTTGCCCGCCGTAAGAGAACATGGTAACTACAGTGTGGAAGGTCTCCAGCACTGTGCATAGATGGAGTGGGAGGGTATAGGTCCTGCCTTCAGAAGGCAAATGTCTAACCTGGTATTTCTCCGCCCTAATGGACCAGCACTCCCTTTTCACAAACATTTTTATGCCTCCTTTACCTTTGCTCAAAAGAAACTCAGTGATAAAGTAATGCATTTATATGCAAACTCCCTGCTCAGCAGGGAGTCTGCTTCTCCCTTTCCCTCCCCCGCCTCCCCCTGCTCTCTCTCAAAAGGATAAATAAAATCTTTAAAGAAAAAAAAGAATAGAATGCTTTACTTGCAATGTAATAAAATAACATTTCAGTATGTGAATGCTTGAGCATGCGGTGGGGAGACGCATAAACTAACAGGGAGTAGGGTTGGAAATCAAGACACTCTTCAATACTAACTTGAACCATATGAAATTACTGATATGGAATGGTTTCTAGTCTATGAAAATTTCATGTGATTCGACCTAATATTTGACATTCAGAACACAAGTAAACTAAATCTACCTATTGTGTGCGTGTTGCACCATGAATCAACAGCTACAAATGCAGTTATAGATCTGTTGGCGAGTCAAAAATTATAAGCATCATTGCCATCGAGGCTGTGATTTTCCAGAATGATGGTCCATCTTGTTAAAGTTGCAAACAACACAAAGTATAATCTTTTTTTGTGTTGCTCACTAGTTGCACTTTGGAAAAGTTTGTATTTTGTTTTTTTAAGTTTTTATTTTCATTCCAGTTAGTTAAAATACAGTATGATAGTAGTTTCAGGTGTACAATGTAGTGATTCCTGCTTCCATACATCACCCAGTGCTCATCACAGCAAGTGTGCTCCTTTATCCCCATCACCTATTTTCCCCATCCCACGAGCCCCCACTCTGGTAACCATCAGTTTGTTCTCTATAATTAAGAGTCTGTTTCTTGGTTTGTTTCTTTTTTCCCCCCTTTGCTTGTTTTGTTTCTTAAATTCCACATACAGGTGAAATCTTATGGTGTTATCTTTCTCTGACTGACTTATTTCACTTAACATAATACTCCCTACCTCCACCAGGTCATTGCAAATGGCAAGATTTCATTCTTTCTATGGCTGAATAATATTCCATTTTATATATATGGCATATATATATATATATATGACTATATATGTGTGTATACACACACACACACACACATACACACCGCCATCCTCTTTATTTATTCCCCTACCGATGGACATTTAGATTGCTTCCAAATCTTGGCTACTGTAAATAATGCTGCAATAAACACAGGGGTACATGTATGCCTCTGAATTAGTGTTCTTGCATTCTTTGGGTAAATATCCAGTAATGGGGTTACTGGATCACAGGGTAGTTCTATTTTTAACTTTTTGAAAAATCTCCATATTGTTTTCCATAGTGGCCACACCAGTTTGCATTCCCACCAACAGTGCAAGAGGGTTCCTTTCTCACCACATCCTTGCCAACACCTGTTGTTGATTTTAGCTGTTCTGACAGGTGTGAGGTGATATCTCATTGTAGTCTTGATTTGTATTTTCCTGATGATAAATGAAGATGAACATCTTTTCATGTGGCTGTTGGCCACCTGGATCTCTTCTTTGGAGAAATGTCCATCCAGGTCTTCTGCCTATTTTTTAATTGGATTATTTGTTTTTTTGGTGTAAATTCTTTATATATTCTAGATACTAAAATATTAAGTTTATATTTTAAAAATGAAAAAAATTGCATTTGTATGTAAAACAGTTTTAGGTTCCAGGCACAGAAAATTATAAACAGGTTTTTGTTTTGTTTTTTTCCTGCATGATCTTCTTACAGGATATTCAAAATTTGGGAAGAGGCAAGAAAGGTTCTTGTTGCATGGGTCTGTCCCACACACTGTAGGACTTGCCCTCTAAATGGACATGTTTCATCACCAAATCATTAGGGCAACCAAAATTAATCCCCCCCACACTTCCAAAATGACCAGAAAAGAGATGATGACAATGCCCCCTCTGAGAACCAGTCTAATAACCTCTGCTTGAATAGTTTCAGTGATAAGAAACCGATTAACTCCACAGGGCCTGGTATCACCGTTCTCATTGACTCATCTTTCAGGAGGTTATACTTGTTCCTTATGCCTCTGGTTGGGGCAGATGGTGGTACAACTCTTCTTCAAAAACCTTGACCCAGTCAGTACTTCTACTTCTAGGAAGGAGCCTCTTCTAAGAATTCTACTTCTAAGAATATATGTAAGTAAACAATCCAAATAGCCATTAAAATCCCTGTGCACAGAAAGCACCATATGTAGTGGTAGAACTAATAGCCATTTCCCTACTGTTGATATTTCAAGTAAATTACTATACCACCTCTCTCTGGACTAGGGAGTCACGATCAGAAATAACATGTTGACAGCTATTGGGCGGCATGGGTGCTTCTGGATTTTCTTCTTTTTTGCTCTTCCTGTTTCTATAACGATTTTTATCCTTACTGTAACTGGAAGAAAATAAACTCCATGGAAAGGAAAAACAAAAAGTCAAATAAACTCCATGGAAAGGAAAAACAAAAAGTCATGAAGCCATGGTTAGAATCCTTTCCTGTGGAGATGAAGAAGCCGAGGAGAAGTGGCATAGGAGAGCGGGCCACTCAGGCCATCAGGGATCCCCCATCTCTTGCCACCATTTGAGACTCAATCAGTATATGGGTCCCCAGTACCACTCCAGGGGCTCCCAGGAACAAGATCTAGAGACACACAGACCACCCAGCCTGTGGCCTGCAGAGTCACCATGTGGGTGTCCCAAAGAAGTTGTCTTCTTGGGGCACCTGGGTGGTGGATCAGTGGTTGAGCATCTGCCTTTGGCTCAGGTCGTGATCCCGGGGTCCTGGGATCGAGTCCCACCCACATCAAGCTCCCTGTGAGGAGCCTGCTTCTTCCTTTGCCTGTGTCTCTGCCTCTCTGTGTGTCTCTCAAGAATGAATAAATAAATAAATAAATAAATAAATAAATAAATAAATAAATAAAAGCTTTTTTTTTTTTTTCTTTCTTTTTTTTTTTTTTTTAAAGGCTGTCCTCTATAGCTTCCCGTAGTGACTCATGCTCTAAGTTGTGGGGCTGGCAGGGGGCGGGGGCTGTGGCACCGGGAGGCCTGGGAGGCCCCATCCAGATGGGGTCAGGCTGAGATATGATCTATTTTGCTCTCTTGCCCCTTCTCAAAGTGAGTTAGTGGGGAAAAGCAGGCAATAAAACAGCATATGTAGTATTTCAGTATGGCAAAAATGTGCATGCTTCTGTGCAGGTGATAGAGATGGAGACTGGTGGAGAGAGACAGGGGACATGTGTGTGAGAGAGACAGAGAGTGTGCGAGCACACATGTGAGATTGTACACAGGCTGCCCAGAAAGGCACACACCAAAATGCCACTGTTGGTCATATGCAGGAGGAGAGAAAGGCCACACTTGCATGGTTACAAGTGCAGACAGTTCTGGGCTCAAGTCCCAGCTCTGTCACCTACTAAGGTACAACGCTGGAGAAAACAACTACTCTGTGACTCAGTTTCTCAGTCTGGAAGGTGAGAATAGCAACAGCACCTACTTTATAAGAGTGAATAGAAACATTGCTTCAGGGATGCTCGACAGAATGCTTGGCACCCAACACATGTTGGCTTCCATGACTTTCACTATCAAGGGATATAATGATACATTTTGCTGGGTCAAAACCCACATAAACACAAACTACAAAATGAGCCCTCTGGTCCCACCGGTCCCACCTGGTTGGCTGAACACAAGCTAAGCAGAAGTCCCTTCAGTGACCTCGGGCTGTGAGACAGACTGTCCCCTTCAATCTGGAGGCGATCACGCTGAGAAGTCTGTAGAGAAAGGCCCTGCAGGCAAGATTCAGCCCAGGTTCAGCCCACTGTTGCGCAAAGGACCCAGAGCTCACTGATGCAGCATTTTAGTGAAACCAAGTGAAATACAAGGAATCAGAAGGGAAGATAAGTGGAAGCTATAAACAAAATAAAAGGACAACAATCAGCCAAGAAAGAAACACTGGAAAAGGCAGGGGACAGCAAATCAATTGAAGCAGGGCTTTATCAGACGTACTGGAGCTGAAATTTAACCATAAAATATGCCTCCCCATCCTTCCCAGAACGCCTCTGCTGGACCAGTTACTACACAGCAGACCCCAGAAGGCAGCTGTCTGCTCACCAGAGTATACTTGGGGGAAGATTAAATAAATACCTTCATACAAGGAACAAGGAGGGAAGAACTATCAAACTACATCAAAAAAACAAAAATGATGTTATGGAATACTGATGTATTTCCCTAGCATTCTTTGCTCTCTATCTCTGACAAACACATCCATTATGTCCTATTTCAGGAATTTTGAATTTTTAGGTATTCAATTTAATAAATAGACTGCATGTCTATTTTCTCAAGTTATTGTCTTTACAGTTTTTTTATTCTCCAATTTTCATAAGACCTTGTTTAAATTATTACCTGGGTAGCTCTAAAACTCTAAGCTTCCATAAATCAAAAAATTACTGTATTTGTTTATAGTAAGTTAATTTGGATTTCCGTTCTTATATTTTGGAGATCCAGCTATCCAAAGCCTCTACACACAGAACTCTTATCCTTCATGTCAGCATTCCAAGTTCTTGATGGCTAGGAATCCTAGTTTCTTGGTCTGCACTTGTTCCCTTGGTACTGGCCATGAGGATGCTTTCCTATACGAATGAGACCACTCCATTCTTTCCTTTTTCATCAGACAGTGACTAGAATCCTACTGGGAGTCTGGGAAAACGTTCTTACCAGTTACAACTTGTATTCCTTCAAATAGCCATCTACTTATGTACAGATTCCAGACTGTACTCAGACGAATATTCCCTGGTTGTCCTTTGTCAATTCCCTCATGGCTACAGTCTCCTGGTTCTATTGTCACAAGCTTACTATAAGAGACATCATGTGCCCTATGGAGCCACTTGTCAGCTGGAAATGCTGTTTCATTCCACTTATAATCCGTAATCTCGAACAAACCGGAAAACCCACATTAGGAAGTCATGAGTACATCACCACGTTAAAATTAATTAAAACCTACAATTCGAGTAAAAAAAAAAAACTTCACAAATAAAAAGGATAGCTCAAACCATATGCAAGTGCTTAGTTAAGGTGAATGGATTGGGAATCCATATAGCCCAGTGGTGATTGTGAGCTGCTTCTTAAAGATTTTAAGGACTAGATACAAGCTGAGATTTCTCCCCACTTTTTACCTTTTCAGGATGTGTTTTTTGGAGACTAGGATATTATTTAAGAAGAAAGAAGAAGAAAAGAAGAAGAACATTGCTTACAGTTATTTGAGAGAGAGAGCATGCATGTGAGTGCGGGGAGGAGGAGAGGGAGAGAATCTCAAGCAGACTCCTTGCCCGGCACAGAGCCCTACAAAGGGGCTCAACCGCACCACCCTGAGATCATGACCTGAGCCGAAATTAAGAGCCACCCAGGCAGCCCTGTCAAGCAATGTTTTCTTAAACACACACACACACACACACACACACAATTTCCACTATGGTTCAGAAATGCTGTGCCTTACAAACAGAAATTTGTTTTTAATATGGAAGTGAAAGGAGGCTGATTCTTGAACAAGTTAACATTTGTGTTAACCAAAATAAGTACTGAATACAAAGTATATATATAAATCTCGAGATGTACTGCCAACCTTTAAAAATGAACTTTAAGAATATTTTTTTAATCAAGTGTTAAATCAGCTCATTTTTTGTAAGAATTAATCCATACCTATATACATACAGAACGTCTAGAAGAAAATATTCCCACTGTTAATACCAGATAAGTCTTGATTATATGACTGTGGAGGACATTGTCTTCTTTTTTACACTTTCCTGTAAGATCTGAATTTTTATAGTGATCACAACAGTTATATTGCTTTTAGTAATCAGAGGGGGAAAAAAACAAAAAAATCCTATTTTTCCAAAAATGACAAAAGAGGAAAAACATCTAATGAAATCAAAGTGGGTCAAGGTTGCTCACGGGCCAGGGAGCTGGAACAGACCAGAATGCCTGGTTGGGAAATGGCCCAGGCTAAGCCACACCAATGTGACTCCACAAACTGTCCCCGATGAAAAAAGGCCAACCAGGCACATGAGCAACTTGAGGTCAGATGGTTCTGAAAAAGCCAGACATGAACACCAGGGGCTGCTGGTCCTAAGAGGGGGACTCTAGACACAAAGGTCACTTGGCCTCAGTCCTTGGAGAAGCTTCCAGCCTCAATGAGCCAAAGAAAAGCATGGTGACATCAATGAAGAACCACAACTGGTTTAACAAACCACTCGTAAAATTTTCAACATCTCTAGAAATGAAAGGAATACACAATAAGACAATAAGTCATCACTCTTCACCTAACAAAAGAATGAAGAATTTTTAAATGCTGGTAGGGGTGCATGGAGACTGCCAGTCACTCACTGCTACAGGGAATAGCTGCTAATGTGTGTTCTGAAAGCAATGCAGCAGTACCAGTCGTTTTAGATATTCATACCCTTTAGGGATGCCTGGGTGACTCAGTCGGTTAAATTGTCTGTCTTTGGCTCAGGTCACGATCCCAGTCATGACCCCACATCGGGCTCACTGCTCAGTGGGGAGCCTGATTCCCCCTCTCCCTCTATCACCACCCCTGCTTGTGCTTTTTCTCTTTCTCTTCCTAATAAATACATTAAAAATCTTTAAAAAAAAAAAGATATTCATACCCTTTCAATTCCATTTCTAGAAATCTACCAGAAGACAAGCAAACAAAATGCTTCATTATCAAAGATATTCATTGCAGTGTGCTTTATCATTTTTTTTTAAAGGAAATAACCTGAATACTGCCCAACCATGGTTATAATGGTTAATTTTGATACAACCTCTCAGTGGGGCATTATGTGGCCATTAAATACAATGTTTATGGAGCACTTATAATAACACACAGGAGGAAATGTTTGTGTTGCCATTTTAAATGATACAGTAGGATATAAAATTGTATATAGAACACAATTTTAACTACATAAAAATTCACATTAAAAAATGGAGAGAAAAAAAATGGAAAGAAATGCACTAAAGTGTTTTACAGTTCCCGGTGGGTTGGTCAGGCTATGAGTGGGTTTTTTTTTATTATTAATCTTTTAAAAAATAATTTTGTAAGGATTTACAGGAAAGTTGTATGAAAAATACAGAACACACTCCTCTTACCCAAATTCCCCAACTGTTAACATCCTTCCACATCTGCTTCCTTGCACGTGTGCACGCTCATTAGTCTTCTGAACCATTGGAGAGCAAGCTGCACATAGGATATCCCACTTCCCCTAAATACTCCAGGGTAAATGTCCTAAAAACAAAGACACTCTAGCATAAGTACCATATAACCTTGCAAATCAGGAAGTCAACATTGACACACATCACTATCATCCACGCCCTATTCAAATTTCACCAACTGTCCCAACAATATCCTTTCCATTTCCCGTCCAGACTCCAATCTAGGAACACACCTGGCATTTAGCTGTGGCTTTCCAGACTCCTTCACACTGCAACATTTTCTCCCATTTCAAGTCTTTCCTCAACAACTATGCATTTTTTTTTAAGAGTACAAGCCTTTCAGGGCACCTGGGTGGCTCAGTCAGTTAAGCATCTGCCTTCAGCTCAGGTCATGATCCCAGAGTTCTGGGATAGAGCCCCAAGTTCTGGGATAGATCCCAGGGTTCTGGGATAGAGCCCCAAGTTTGGCTCCCTGCTCAGCAGGGAGCCTGCTTCTCCCTCTTCCTCTGCCTGTCATGCCCCTTGCTTGTGCTCTGTTAAATAAATGAATATAATCTTTTAAAAAAAAGGAGTACGAATCTTTCACTTTATAGAGCGACCCTCATCCCAATGCCTACTGTTTCCTTAAGCCATACATTCTTGGCAGGAAGAACAACAGAAAAGAGGCTACCTTCACATCAGGTGTGATGACAACATGTCCAGTGCTAGCAGGGTTCATTCTGATAACCTGCTTAAACTGGCATCTGCCCTGTTTTTCTCCCAGAAAAATCATCATTTTTGCCCTTGTAACTGATTCTGGGGACACATTCCAGTATTACACCTATATCCTAGTCCTCAAATATTCACCTGCCAGTCTTAGGATCACAGACAGCTCCAGCCTGAATCAGCCACCACCGGATTATTGCCTAACGTTGGCTTTTCTTATTTCCAACATTCCTTCTGCATATGTATGAATTGGTGATCTCTTGCAAGAAAAAGCTTTCCCTTCTTTAATTTATATATCAATATGGACTTGTGGATTCTTGCTTTATTCAATGAGTTTTATTCCATACAATCACAATTTATATTGATGCACAGACTATCCAGATTTGATCCATAGGAGCCCCTTCTTTCTGATCCTTCTTGTATGTTTCTCCTGATTCTTTGAGCACTTCCTTACTTTCTGGCACAAGACATTTCAGACTCATCTTTCTCTGCTACATCTCTGAAATCAGCACTTCTCCAAGAAGCCCTGGTTCACTTTAGTGGAGAATGATGTTCGGAAGCCAAGACCTGGGAACTTGGTGTGTTCATCGCTACTACGAATGTTTTTGCTTCTAGGCCCTCTGGTAACTAAGAGATATGGGTACATATATAAGTAGATGCGCAAACCTCTGTAACTATAATATTTACATATAATCTGCATATCTGCAGATTTGTATACATTAAACTCATGGTTTCAACGTGTGTATAAATATGTGTACATCAAGGAGGTCATACCTAACCAGCACTCACAGGTCTTTCTAACCTTCCCTCTTCTCATGTTTACAAATCACCTCTCAAATAATAGAACCTTAGTTCCCATTTGTCTCAATTTATTCTATTCACTCAATATAACCAGTCTCCCAACCATACTAGCTGCCATTTCTGCCCACACTCCCTGCACGTGCCCCACTCCTCAGCTGCCAGGCACACCAATGCCCCTGTGAAGCCCCCCCCAGTGCCTCGCTTCTTCAAACACCTGCAATGACAATAACTCCGCAAAATATTATCTTCATATATTGCTACTTCCTACATTTTTCCTGCTTTCAATTTTTTAATGTGACAAAGGTTTAAGAATAAGCCCTACTCCCCTGAGGTGGCTACGTGCCAAGGTCTCCCATGGTTCTTGCACATACCCCTAGCAGATACAGAGATGCCATCAGCATACAGTGTTAGAATGACCTCTCCCTGCAGACTTCCTTATCTCCTTCATGCTCTCTCTGCGCCCACCCCCAGCCCAGGCTGTAGCTTCCAAGGGTGTGGCTTTCCCAGGGACCCCTTGCCTCCCTGGAGGCCAGCCAGCCCCCTCCCAGGGACCCCAAGGCTCATCTCCCATAGGGCTTCTCAGCCACAACAACACCTTCCATCTGAAGGGGGAGCCCCACCACCCACTCCTCTTCCTTCCCATCCTCACAGACTCAGCACTGAAAACAAAAACAAAAACAAAAACAAATTATGTCAAACCCAATGAGAGACAGTGTGGGAACAAGCATAAAAGACACACAAGACTGCTTTGACAAAAGAACTTTTTTCTTAAAAAGCTTGAATGTCAGAGTGCCTGGGTGGATCAGTAAGTTAAGCCTCCAGTTCTTGATTTCTGTTCAGGTCATTATCTCAGGGTCCTGGGACTGAGCCCTGCATTGGGCTCTGCACTGGGCATGGAGCCTGCTTAGGATTTTCTCTCTCTCTCTCTCTACCCCCCCACACCTGCCCCCGTCCCCTCTTAAAAAAAAAAAAAAAAAAAAAGAGCTTGAATGCCAACATGCTGCTTACAGATGAGCAGGAAAACCACAGAAAGATGGTAGCAGCAAGAAACAAGATGGCATCAGAACACAGATGGCTGGGGGAGCAGTGGGCAAATTGGGATACCCTACATAGAAGTAGACAGATGGATCCTTAATCCACCCTATAAGCCACCCTGGACAGCCAAGGTCACCTTCCAGACAATGAATGAGCAGGACCAGAGGCACCCTCTAGGCCTCCAGACACACTAGGCTCTGGTCAACTGCTCCTGGCTGGAGCCTCCTGCAGCAGAGTTAGGGCCCATGAGCAGAGTGAGACCCTCCTCTGGCCAGGAAGCTCTGCTGGCAGATTTAGGCCTGACTCCAAGCTGTCTCCCAGCCACGATCACCCAGGAAAGGAAGCTGGGAGCAAGAAGCCAAGATCACTTAACTCCCAGGCTGGCCAACGTTGTCTGGGCCTCATTCCACTCCTGTCCTTCAGAGTCAAGTGGAAAAATCAGCTCTCCCTGGATCTCAAGTCTGCTGGCCTTCTGAAGGAAACTACGCCACTGGCTCTCCTGGTTACCCAGCTTTCAGGCTCAGACTGGAACTGTACCATCAGCTCTCCTGGGTCTGCAGCTTGCCCTCACTCCAGGCCCTAGGACCTGCCAGCCTCCGTAGTCACATGAGCCAATTCCTTACAATAAATCTCTATACGTATACACACACACTTATTGGTTCTGTTTCTCTGGAGATCCCCGGCTAATACAGCGGCCCAGAGAGAAGCAGTGACCTAGCCTGGGTCCCTCAGCACTGCCAGATGAGGGCGCAGGTACTCAGACTCCAAGCACAGCCTCCTCCTCCTCTTTCCCATTTCACAAGGACTGGGACTCTCACTTATGGAAAAGCAGCCCATAGTGGTTTTGGCCAAGGTGAGACCGCCCACATGGAATAGGCAATTGTTCAGGATACCAGGCCATCCGGCAGTGGGCAGGAAGGAGCAGGTGTTTGCAGAGTCATAGAGCCCTGGGTTCAAAATCCAGAGCCTCTCCAAACTATCTGTTTGCCTTGGCTGTTTGCTGAACCTCTCCAGGCCCTGCAGAGTGCCTCCATAAAACAAGGATGATACACCACAAAGCGGTTGGAGACTAAACCAGCATGGGGCCTGGCCCACAAACAAAGTTAGGAAAATATTCATTCTCTCCCTTACCCTTAAATTTCTCACCTCCAATGGAAAACTGGTGCCAGGGAAAGTGGGCTTCCACTCACTCATGGATCTCTGGGAACATCTGCCACACCTCCTCCTTTCCTTCTCCTCCAGAGCACTCAAAGGACTGGCAGAGTTTGCCTTGTTCATCCCTCCGTGCCCCCCTCCCACCAACCCTCAAGGCACTCCAGCTCTTTGCATTCTACCAAAACTGAAGCGTTTGAGGGCCACAGCCTCAACAAAGAACTTAAGAGGCACTTGAGCAGCACTTTTGTCCAAGACTCAGAGAAGGATGTGACCAGTCCAGGATCAGGTAGTGGCAGACCCAGAACCAGATGCTTGAGCCACAAGTCCAAGATCCGAGTCTGGAAGGGACCCAGAGCCTGGACTCACTCCAATTAGCTTTCAGGGAGACCTGGGCTAAACCGGTGATTCTTGGTGCATGCCCAGGACCAGTAGCAGCACCTGGGCTCTCTCTGAGAAATGAACTTTCAGACTCCACCCCAGACTCTAATTAGTCCAAGAGTGTGGGATGAGGCCCAGCAACCTGTAGTTTAACAAGCTCACCAGATGATTGGGAACCACTGCTCTTAGCCAATGGCTCTTAAGGCTTATGTCCATTAAAATGAAACCTGAAGAGGCTTTGCAACATGTTTGGGCCCCTGCCTCAAAATGCTAATTTAATTTGTCTGTGCTGGCCCAGACAGCTAGAGCTTTGAAAGCGTCGCAGGTGATTCTAGTGTGCAGCCAGGCTGAGAATCCCCCAGGCCAACCCCACTCACCTGAATTTCTCACCCTTCATGCTCTCAGAAGGCTAAGCTGGAAGGACCCAGAAGGGCACCCAGGAACTGAGTATGTGCCTGGTCAAAGCTAGCTCCTTGCTGCTTCATTGCCATGCCTACTGGCTCTGTGGCTGCCTAGGCAAACCTCTCCTCTGCATTCCCAGAGGGGCTTAGCCTCATGACCTGAGTGGCTCTCTTGGCAGGGACACTAACATGCAAATCTTCCGTCTCAGTAAGCCCCAGTTCCTTCATCGGTGGTACGGGGCATCATAAAATCATGGGAGAAAAATGCCAGCACAGCAGCCAGCTCCAGGACCACATCTAAGTTACTGAGGATGATGCTTAGTCATCCAGCCTTCGGGCACCTAGCCTGGCATCATCCAGCTACCCTCCACATGGCCAGTCTCCTGCCTAGTGCCTTCCCACCACATTCAACTTCTCACCTGCATATGTGCTGTCCGTTCTGCCTAGAACATGCTTCTCTGCCTACAAACTTCTACTTATCCTTCAAAGCCCTACTCAGTTGTCGCCTCCTCTTTGCAGTCTTCCATGACTGTTAGGCTTTTGTGAATTACAACTCTAAGAGCTCCTGACCCCCAACTCAAGCTAGTTTAGGCAGAAAAGGGACATTTTGGCTTTCAGAACCAAAAATGGGCTTCAGGCCTGGTACCTGGTCACCACTCTCCTACTCTTGATACTGGTGTCCTCCAACTTTGTCTTTGTTCTCTAGCAGGCTGGCCTCATGGGTGACCAGACAACCCCTAGCATCTCCAGGTTCACATCCTACCAGGGAGCTGCCCCAGCAGGTAAGAGCTTCTCTGATCCAGTAGTTCCAGACAAGGCCCAAGGTTTTTCAGTGGCCAGGATTGAGTCCCTTGCCTATCCCTGAACCAGTCACTGTTGTCAGGAATGCTCTGATGGGCCAGACAGCCCTGGAGCCTGGGGATGGGGTCAGCCCAAACCAAACCAAATGGAGTGAAAGCAGAGGAGGTATGATTCCCAAAGGAAATCAGGGAGCAAGTGCCAGATGGAAGAATGGGAACTTGGCAACAACCTGTGGCATACGGCCTCAATGGGTTAGGACCCCTCCTCTCGGCTCTGGAAGGCTCAGAGCTCCTACTGATCAGAGCGTGGCAGCCACTGCACGGCACTTGTCTTTGCATCTACACTGGCTGCAGAACATGAGCTCTGAGAGTAAAGACGATAGCCTAGCCAAGTCTCAAGCAGCCAGATGACAAACCTCTGACAGCAGGGCAGGCTGATCCCAGGAGGAGGATATGGCACGATAATCGCTCTTGGGGAAAGGTGGTCTTTGTAGAGAGAATATCTGTTAACGGTGAAAAGTCCGGGATAGTAGGAATGAACTAGGGGAGGAGGAGAAAGGGGAAGATTGCTGTGTATGATAAAGTTGAGAGTGTGGCCCCTGCTGAGGAGCTGGCTAGAAAGCCTGAGAAGCAGAAGAGGAGTTAAAGCTCTGGAAAACCTGAGGAGCAGACTCAAGGCCAAGAGGTAACCAGTGTCTCCCAGAGGCTGGAAGAAGAGAGAGCATTAGAGGTGATGCTGGGCAGGCTATACCCCTCTGACTCCTTCAGAAGTTCGGCAAACATCTGCTACACTCAACAGCCTGTGTTTGCAGCTGACCGGAGAGTTCAGGGTAACACACTAGATTCTTCTGTAGACTCCACACAGGGTAGAGAAAAGAAACAATGCACAGATGGAGATGTGGCGAAAGCAAGAATTCAGTGGAGATCTACTAAAAACCACTGAATTTTAAATGGTTAGAATGGTAAACTCTCTGTATATTTTACCACCATTTTTTCTAAAAAGGAGTAAAGGGGCACTTGGGTGGCTCAGTTGGTTAAGTATCTGCCTTTAGCTCAGCTCATGATCCCAGGGTCCTGAGATTGAGTCCCAGGTCAGGCTCCTTGCTCACTGGGGAGTCGGCTTCTCCCTCTCCTGCTCTCCCAGCTTGTGCTATCAAACAAATGAATAAAATCTTAAAAAAAAAAAAGTGAAAACGGGGCACCTGGCTGGCTCAGTCAATGAAGCATGTCCTCGATCTCAGAGTCAGAAGTTCAAACCCCACGTTGGGTGTAGAGATTATGTTTTAAAAAATTGTTAAAGAAGTAAAAGTTATCTGCATGGCAGGGACAAGAGGAGAATTCCTTGGAAGTAGGAAACTGGTGCCCCAGTAATTCCCAGATGTTGGAAGGGAGACCTTACTAGATTTCCCACTGCAAGTATACTTGACTTGGGACCAGTTTTTCTTAACTGTTAAGGAGAAGGGTGACACTACAGGGCTTAAGTCAAGTTACTGTGAATACATTATAAATAATTAATACATAAATCACTACCATTGTCCTGATGATTATTTATCCTACGGCTCCATTTCCCTAGTATCAAGCTGACCATAAACCTACTACCACATCTCATCAACTTGAAGATTCTCACCTTTTCAGTGTAACCATCCTGACATCAGGTGCACCTTACAATCAAGAGTACGGCACAGTTGGCACCCTGTTAGCTTTTCCATCAGTAAGTGAAATAGCGATGCTTCTTCCAATCCTTATTCTTGGTCTGTTTCTCCGTGGACCTTTCTCAGGGAAGTCAAGCTGGGCATGCTCTCAGGTCCGTATCCTCAGGAGGCACAGAGACACCTTGGTTGTGAATCGCAATACTGGGAAGCACTGACTCCCCGAAAGCCAGCTGCCCTGACCGCTTCTATCTCATCAAGTCCGACCCCGGTCTGTCACGGACCTGCACAGCTGGGAAAGACGTGTGTGTGGAAAAGGAGATTAGTTTCTCAGATGTGCAGTGTTTGCAGAGGAAGTGCAACGTGGTGTTTACTCTATGAGCCCCATGTCCCACATCTATGAGTTGCCTGTGAGCCTCGGAGGGCCACACAGAGACTCAAGACAGCCTATATCTATGTGACAGTAAAGGACAGCGATCACCTAGGAAATGCTCTGCCCTGCCTTTGAGGAAGTGTTGTTTGGGGGCACCTGATCAAGCCATAGCTTAAACCACTGGGTGGCTCAGTGGTTGAGCATCTGCCTTCAGCCCAGGGCAGGATCCTGGGGTCCTGGGATCAAGTCCTGCATCGGGCTCCCTGCATGGAGCCTGCTTCTCCCTCTGCCTGTGTCTCTGCCTCTCTCTCTCTCTCTCTCTCATGAATAAATAAATAAAATCCTTTATTAAAAATGTTTTTTAAAAGAGGAAGTGTTTTACTTCAGACCAGTAGACACAGGCCTTGTCCTGAGCCACCTTGGAACTCTGCCTCTGCTGCCTTTGAAACTCCAGTGCTAGCCTGCCCACCCCCATGCTTAAGGGAAGGATGAGAGTCTCCCCAAGGCCCAGAAGGCTAAGGCTGAGCACAGCCCTTGGAGGAAGGCAGCATGGTGTGGCAGCAAGAATCAGGGACAGGGTAGCCAGATAAAATATCTGGGTATCCTATACTTTTATTTGCCAGATCTGGTGACCCCAGTCAGGGGCAACCCAAAAGCCACCAGTCTCTCAACCACTGTGGCCACTGCACACAGCCTTCTCCTGCCGTGGCCAGCATGGAGGCTCCATCCAGGCTTGGTGTTTACCCAGGGAGACACCATCTCCCCTACTCCCTCACACTTCTGGGGGCCCAGGCGACCTGCAGACCACTCACCTTCCACTGTGAGCCTCAAAGCCTGTCTCTTTCAAATCAGGGGGTCCAGCTCTGAGCTTGACAGGACCAGCTTCAAGGGCCTGTGTGGTCAGAAGAAAAATGACCCCCAAAGACATCCAGGTCCAAATCCTAGGACCTGTGAATATTACCCTATAAGGTAAACAGGATTTTGCAGATGTGATGAAGAATTTTGAGACTGGCCTGGATGATCCAGAGTAGAGCCCTAAATGCAGTCTTATAGGACAGAGGCAGAAGAGAGGTGGCAGCAGAAACAAGAGGAAGGGGAGGCACAAGCCAAAGCCTGCAGGCAGCTCCAGAAGCTGGAAGAGGCCAGGAAACAATTCTCCCCTCGAGCCTCTAGAGGAAGCACAGTCCTGCCCATGACTGGATTTTAACCCAGAGAGACATCATTCCAGGTTCTACCCTCTAGAACTGTGAGAAAATAAGTTTATATCATTTTAAGCCACTTGGTTTGTGGTAATTTGTTACAGCCACACAGGGCCTGTACTCTGCCGGTGCTGCCTTAAAATTGTGATTTTTTAAAAACACATTTTCATTTTGCACTGGGACCAGCTACTGCTGGGTTCCAGTATACCTGCAGCTCTTACTCTTCCCCCTACTAAATCCTGCACATTATCTAGAGCATCAGTGTTACTCAAAAATGGGGCAGAAAGAAGGCCTTGTTTTTGTATTAAAGCAATCACATTTCTTACAGGAGAACATGTAAATTTCACATAAATGTAAACAGCACAAGAAGAGATTTCCTTTTTTTTTTAAACATCAGGCCCAGGCTTTCAAGGGGATACACTAAGTCTCCTTTGCCCTCAGGGATAGCCACCCTGAAATGGCCGTAGGATTTCTCTCTCCATCCAGTGCACTCTACAGCATCACCACCGCCAGGAAGCTTCCAAGGATCTCTCTCTCTCTCACACACACACACACACATACACACATACACACACAAGGATTGATCACACAGGGTTGGTAGTCTCTTCTTCAGCCTCCCCTCTGTAGATCAAAAACTCCCTGGGCTCTCCAACTTCATGCACTGCTCCTGCCCCTGATACAGGGTATAGGGGCACAGACCCTGTCTGGGATTCATTGGTCAGCAAATCCAGCCTGGGCTCCTGGGTCAAGATCATAGCTTATTCAGCTTGTCTTTGAATGGGACTGCATGGTTTTTGGAGTCAGAGAGTTGAGGGTTTAAGTCTTGCCCCACCAAGGACTGGGGGCATATTCTTTCAATCATTCAACTACTGTCTGAGTGCCTGCCATGTGTCAAGCACTGTTCTAGACACAGGTGATATAGCAGCACATTGCGTTGTATATTTTCAATTTGGCATCATTGCTACCTCTTTAGAATCTCCTCTACAGTAGGAAAGCCAGAATCATATTTCCCAAAATCTCCTCCCCGAATGTTTCTGGGTGAGAGGCCATTAACGAGAGTTATTCAAAGGAGCTTTGAAAGTCAAAAGAGGAGGGCCTGGGTGGCTCAGCGTTTGAGCGTCTGCCTTCAGCTCAGGTTGGGATTCCAGGCTTCCTTTAGGGAGCCTGCTTCTCCCTCTGCTTATGTCTCTGCCTCTCTCTCTGTGTTTCTCATGAATAAATAAATAAAATCATTTTTAAAAAAGAGGAAGTCAAAGAGAAGTCATTTTTCTTTCTGGAGTGGTTGCAGGCACGTGGTGGACATCAAGTTTGCAACTTCCAGGGAAATGTGTACAAGTTACTTGGAGGTAAGTAAGCTGGCCACAAGCAGATTTCTGAAAAGTTATTCACAGCAGCTTCCGGGGGCAGGCTCTTGAGAATTTTTTCCTTCTCACAACAGACTGAGACAGCTGACAACCAATTCCAGCATTTCTCAAAATTCAGGCAAGCTCTGAGTAAGCTCTTGAGAACCGCCCACTATCCTGTGGCCAGCTGAGACCACCAATGCCTCCACTGACTTTAACTTCCCAAAGTCCTCCCAGCAACTGCGTGAGCTTCTAATTCCATGGATTAAAACCTTTCACATATGGAATCTACAGAAAGGCTTCTGTTTTCCTGATCAAGCCATAGCTTAAACCAACAGCCCACAAATCAAAGTGTCCTCAGAAGAGCTTGGATTTCTAGTGGGCTGAGGCAGATCAGAAACAATCAAAGGAATAAACAAAAGTTACTTTGATTAAGGTGGTAAAGGGGCCCTCTCTGAAAAGGTAACTTTTGAGTGGAGACCTAAACGATCCAAAGGAGGCAGCCATGGGAAAGGCCAGAACTTTCCAAATGGAACAGCAAGTCAAAAGGTTGCCATGAGAGAATGAAGATGGTATATTCAAGAAATAGCAAGAGGCTTTCACTACTAGACAGACTGGAAAAGCACCACCCCTACATTCAAGCTACCACTAGCATCTTACCTCTGCTTTGAGAACCTGTTACTGTCTGCAGTGATCTTTCCCAGCTTTTTGTTTGCTGGACTATTGTCCATCTATCCTCATTATTATATAAGCCCATGTAATCAGGGCCTTGTCTGGTTTGACACTCTGTCCCCGGAGCCTGATACCATACCTGACAGCCAGATGTTTAGTGTTTGGCCAATGAACCAGGAAGTAAATTGAACTGTGACAAAGGCCACAATGGAGACAGGTTCAGTAAATGGCCAGGCAGGAATGTTAACTGTGCAGGGCCTGAGAGGTGGCCTCTGAAGGTATTTCTTACTGACAATATTTGTATGCCACTCTGATAAAAGAGAAGTGGCCCAGGTGAGCACAAAAGAGGCCTTTGATGTTGTACTTCTGGCTGTTTGTCCAAGGCCCATACTCAATTTGGCTCAGTCTGACACAGACATTCTCTGGGGCATTAAGTGGGAAAGGAGTTTCAAGGTCGCTTGCCCTCATACAACGTAGGTCCCTTATAAAGAGAAACCAGCTAAGCTTCAAAACTAGGGACGTCTCCAGGTGTGTGGAGAGAAGAGGTTTCATGAGGAAGCCATTTGTTTTTGCATTGACATGGATCTGCATGACTGACAGCTAATACATAGACATTTTGTTAAAGCCTGAAATGTTTGTCCAGTTAGGTTGCCATGGTGACATCCAAACTCCAGAACAAGATCCAAAGATGAAGCACCTGAAATCAATTGGCCATAGGCCAGTTGCCAAGGCCTCTTCTTCCCTCCTGGTCCTTCCCTGCCCCTCTCTGCTCCTCCAACCTTGGACTCCCATGATAACTGGGGGCACAGAGGAAGTGGTTGGGAACCAAAGTGACCTTGATATTTTTTATTTTTTAAAGATTTTATTTATTTATTCATGAGACACAGAGAGAGAGAGAGGCAGAGACATAGGCAGAGGGAGAAGCAGGCACCTCACAGGGAGCCCAATGCAGGACTCCATCCCAGGACCCTGGGATCATGACCTGAGCCAAAGGCAGACACTCAACCACTGAGCCACCCAAGCACCCCTAAATGACCTTTTTTTTAAATTAGTTTATTTATTTATTCATGAGAGACACACAGAGAGAGAGGCAGAGACACAGGCAGAGGGAGAAGCAGGCTCCATGCACCGGGAGCCCGACATGGGACTCGATCCGGGGTCTCCAGGATCGCGCCCTGGGCCAAAGGCAGGCACCAAACCGCTGCGCCACCCAGGGATCCCCTTAAATGACCTTTTTAAAACACAATCTGATCATGTCAGTCCCCTGCTCTAAACCAGTCAGGGCTCCTCTGCTTTCCACTTAAATAAAATCCAAACTACAATACTGTGGTCCGTGAGGCTCTGCACAAGCTTCCCTGCTAATCAGGACCCTTCACTGTCCCTTGGGCCTCTGCCAGGGATTTCAACAAGCCAGGGGCTTTCCTTCCTCAATACCTTGGTACATGCTGCTGCCCAGCTGCTTGGCCATTCTAGGTATCTGTCACCTCCTAGAGGCCGCCCTGACTACCCCTAGATAAAGTAGCTCATCTAAATATTCCCTCCCGGAACTCAATAGTTTTCCTTTCTAGCTCTACCTTCAGTCCATAATTGTACATTATACATTTGTCCAACAGATAGACCACCTGCCTCGTTCACCTAGTTATAAACTCTTTAATGGCAAAGTCTTTCTATTTATTAACTCCTCTAATCCATTGCCTAGCACAATGCCTGGCATGCAGTAGGTACTCAAACATTTGCATTGAATTATTTAGCTCCCATCTCCACTCTAAGGGAAGGAAGGAGATCAAGCAGCACCATATCCTAACCCAGGAGTGGAGAGAGGGAATAGTGAAGTGAGGGTACCCAAGGACCTACATGAAGTCCCAGCTCAGCCTAGCTCAGCCCATGCTGAGGAGATAAAGGAAGGCTCCCAGCATGTGGTCCCAGTCCCCAAAGAGGCTCCTGTTGCCACAGTCTGCAACAGACCTCTCCATGTTGCTCTCTAGAATTGGGGAGAAGCTGTCTATAGTTGGGACCAAGCTGAACTCACTTCCAAGTTAAATTACCTGGTACTTGGGAAGCTTAGTCATTCCTCAGTGCATCTTTTTCACCTTAATGATAATAGTAACTAGCTTTTAGTAACTGGATAATAAATAGTGTCTGGATACTAGTAACTAGCACATCCTCTATGCCAGAAATTGTGCTGAGAGCACCTTACAAGGATCATCTTATGTCACCCTCACAATGGCCCTATGGAATTAAGGTTACTACTATCCCTGTCTTTCAGATGAGGATGCTAAGTCTTGGAGACAGTAGGAAAATTTTCCAAAGTCACACGGCGGGATCCCTGAGTGGCTAAGCGGTTTAGCGCCTGCCTTTGGCCCAGGGCTTGATCCTGGAGACCCAGGATCAAATTCCACATCGGGCTCCCTGAATGGAGCCTGCTTCTCCCTCTGCCTCTCTCCCTGTCTCTGTCTCTCATGAATAAATAAATAAAATCTTAAAAAAAAAAAAGTCACACAGCTACTAAACTTGAAGGGTTTGGGCTCTTAACCACTAAGTAAGATCATTTCCCCTTAAATATCACCCATTTGAGGCACCTGGGTAGCTCAGTGATTGAGCATCTGCCTTTGGCTCAGGTCATGATCCTGGGGGCCTGGGAATGAGTCCTGCATTAGGCTCCCTATAGGGAGCCTGCTTCTCCCTCTCCCAAAGTCTCTGCCTCTGTGTGTGTGTGTGTGTGTGTCTCATGAATAAATAAATAAAATCTTTAAAAATTCACCCATTTCTCCTTCAAGCAGCCTTCTGCACCCCCATCAAGCACAGAACGAGGTCCCATCACTAGGCATGATGATTAGTTAGGGGCACAGGGTGGAGAGCACACTTGAAGAGGCTAGGTGTCTGGCCCTACTGAGGGAAGGTCTAAAATACTGTAGGAGAGTGTGGATGAATTGGGATGATTAGAAGCATATTAAGCAAACTAGAGAATAATTTTTTGTGTGCTGAAAGTATTAGGCTGAAAGTATTAGGTATTAACAGTAGCTGCCACAACAGACAGATCTTGAAATCTCAGCGGCTTAACACAGAACGGTTTATATCTCATCCACATCACAGGCTGATGCTGGTTATCAGCTTACCTCCAAGAACCTGGGCTGCTTCCGTCTTGAAGCCCACCGTTGGAGTCCTTCAAACCGGCTGCCTGGAGGTGGAGAGCCACAGTGTGCATTTCCATTGGCCAGAACTAGTCACTCATCTCTGCTAAACTACAAAGGAGGCTGGGAAATGTAATCCCCTATGTTCCCAGGGAATAGAAAACAGTGGGATGAACACAACATGGTATCTACCATATTGCATAAAGAAGTAAAATGTAATCCTTGCAAATAATCCAGTTAAAAAAATGGGTAGAAGACATGAATAGACATTTTTCTAAAGAAGACATAGGATGGCCAAAAGACACATGAAAAAATGCTCAACATCACTCATCATCAGGAAAATGCAAACCAGAACCACAAGGAGATACCACCTGTCAGGATGGCTAAAATTAACAACACAGGAAGCAACAGGTGTTGGTGAGGATGTGGAGAAAGGGGAACCCTCTTGCACTGTTGGTGGGAATGCAAACTGGTGCAGCCACTCTGGGAAACAGTATGGAGTTTCCCCAAAAAGTTAAAAATAGAACTTACCCTACGATCCAGCAATTGCACTACTAGGTATTTACCCAAAGGACATAAAAATACTGATTTGAAGGGATACATGCATTCTGGTGTTTATAGCAGCGTTATCAACAGTAGCCAAACTATGGAAAGATGGAAGGAGCCCAAATGTCCATTGACTGATAAAGATGACAGATAGAAAGCTGAGTAATATTCCATATATATGTATTCCATATTCATATATATATGAAAATGAAATCTTGCCATTTACATCGACATGGATGGAGGTAGAGAGCATTATTCTAAGCAATATAAGTCCGAGAAAGGCAAATACCATATGATTTCACTTACACGTGAAATTTAAGAAACAAAACAAACGAACCCAGGGGATAAAAAGAGAGGCAAACCAAGAAACAGACTCAAAGTTTAGAGAACAAACTGGAGGGAAGAGAGTTGCTGGGTTAAATCAGTGATGGGGTTGAAGGAAGGCATTTGTTGTGATAAGCACCAGGTGTTGTATATTAAGTGTTGAATCACTAAATTCTACACCTGAAACTAGTATTACACTGTATGTTAACTGGTATTTAAATAAAAACCTGAGGAAAAAAAAAACTAAAAAAAAAAAAAAATGTGACCGTTGTACTGCTTGCAATCCTGCCATGGACAATATTTACATAGGCATATACAGGCAAACATTGGATATTGGCTCAACCAAAAGTCACAATATAACCATATTAGGAACAGGAAGAGAAGAAAAGTGAATGCATGGGGAGTTTCCAGGGTTGGGGAAAGAGCTAAAATTTTTTACTAGGCCAATAAAATCTT
The DNA here is from genome assembly GCF_053574225.1 of Canis aureus. Lineage (NCBI taxonomy): Eukaryota > Metazoa > Chordata > Mammalia > Carnivora > Canidae > Canis > Canis aureus. The sequence continues at coordinate 20,001,989 of NC_135626.1, forward strand.
TAGGGGCACCTGGGTGGCTCAGTCAGTAAAGCATCCAGCTCTTTATTTCAGCCCAAGTCATGATCTCAGGGTTGTGAGATTGAGTCCTGTGTATCAGGGTCCACACTCAGCAGGGAGTCTGCTTGAGATTCTCTCTCTTCTTCTGAGCAGTCTCCTCCAGCCCACATGCACTCACTCTCATGCAAGCACTCACTCTCTTTCTCAAATAAATAAATCTTTAAATAAATAAAGACTTATTAAATTTAATTTTAATTTAATATATAATTATATATAATATATATTAGTGGAAATATAATATATTATTTATTTATTAAGATTTATTAAATTTAGGGGATCCCTGGGTGGCACAGTGGTTTGGCACCTGCCTTTGGCCCAGGGCACAATCCTGGAGACCTGGGATAGAGTCCCACGTCGGGCTCCCGGTGCATGGAGCCTGCTTCTCCCTCTGCCTGTGTCTCTGCCTCTCTCTGTCTCTGTGTGACTATCATAAATAAATAAAATTTTAAAAAAAGATTTATTAAATTTAATTTTAATTTAATATATAATTATATATAATTATATATATATATATATATATATATATATATATATATATGGAAAATGCAAAAGGAAGCCTTAAAGAGTTTAAAGAGTTTGACTCCAGGAAGTTGGCATCAGAGGTAGGGTATAACAACACTGTATTATCTTAATTTTTTTTAAACAGGTACTCATTTTGCCTTGATAAAAATTAAAATTAATTTTTAAAAATAGAAACAAAGCAAGGTAACATCATTGTTCTCCTAGTGAGCAAAAGGCCAGGACAAACACCAGATAGGACACATGGTGGAGGCACAGAGCAAAATCCAGGAGCACGAGTCTAGCAAAATGCACATTATCTCCCGACTCCTGCCACCCCTTAGAGAGGCAAGCATGGGCAGGGCTCAAGTCACACCTTAGGTCATGCTCCAGGGGAGGGACCCCAGAATGATTAGGCTAGCTAGGTTATGCTGTAGAAACCCCCAAATCTCAGTGGCTTCACACACCACAAGTTTCTTTCTCACTCCTTTTCCTGTCCGGTGAGAGCTAGGGGAGTAGCAGCGCTCTGTGCAACTCAGGCCCTCAGGGACCAGATGAAAGGAGGCTGTTCTCTCTCTGAGCTGCACCACAGGTAACACACAGTCTCCTCAGGTGCCTTCTCCGTGAAAGAAGCTGGAGGGTGGTTCACTCGTCCCTGAATACTTCAGCCCAGAAGTTACACACATCCTTTCCTCTCACAACCCATTGGCCAGAGCCCACCCAGCTGAAAGATAGCCCTCTACACACCCAGAGGAAAGACAACCAGAGCTGGTGCACCTGATACCATCCACAGAGATCCTAATTTCCTGTCACCTGAGAAATTTTAGGAGAGTTGGAGGAGGCAGGGACTCCATAACTGGGTTGGAAAACTCAGGGCTGTGCAATCAGGGTTACAGACTTCTACCAAGGGTCAAGCTATGGACATACCGGGGACATCCCTCCCCTCCACAATAGAGTCAACCAGAGTCAGTGCCTGCCATCTGCACCTACTACAATATGAAATGGGTTATTTTTCTGAAGCATTAGGAAAATGGGGGAGAAAGACCACTGAGCTCATATGCCCTATCCACTCCCTACCTCTAAATAGAACTAATCAAGCCAACCATAAAGAACACAAACCATGGGCAAATGAAAATCCAAAAAAAATTTTTTTTCTGACAAAATTTTCAACCACAGCAGAGTTTCCTCTCAAGACCCACCAGGTCCCTTCAAGTCTGACTTCCCTTTCATTTCTTCCAGGGTTGACATGAGGCCTATGTGACCTAATCCCCTTATCATCAAACACCCTCATCTCACCACTGTGCTGCTCCAGAAGTCATCATTGGCCTAGATAAAGAGAATCTCCACTGTCCTGTGGGGGGGATTTTATTCTAGATATCTCTCCACATTTGGAATATGCAAAGGTTGTTTTTAATCAAATTGGCTTAAAGATTTTAAGACAAGGAAACCTTTTTGTTTTTGTTTTTTAGTAGGGAAGGGGCAGGGGTGAGAAAGAATCCCAAACAGTCTCCACGCTCAATGTGGAGCTGGAGCCAAGGTGTGGCTTGATCTCACAACTGTGAGATCATGACCTGAATCAAAATCAGGAGTTGGAGCTTAACCAACTGAGCACCCAAGACCCCAGGAAACCTTTAATACCTGTCCATTTCCATCAATGTAAAGATTATCTCTACAGCCACGTAAGTGTCTCAGAGAAGTGAGTAGTAGTAATAACAACAATATAACAATATATAACAATAGCCAATATTTATTGAGTGTGCCAGGCCCATAGTGGTTTACTTGGTTTAACTCCTTTGGTTCTCCCAACAGCCCAGAGAGGCAGGAATTATCACTCCTATTTTACAAAGGATGAAAGAAACAATACTTTCCCTAGATACACACAACTAATAAGTAGAAGAGCCAAGATATGAACCCGTGCAGTCTGGCATGGAGCCCAGGCTTTGGAAGTTTGCAAAATTTAAGTTCAAATTTGGCCCTGCTACCTCACGTACATGTGACCTTAAGAAAATAATTTCTTGGGGCAGCCCTGGCAGCGCAGCAGTTTAGTGCCGCCTGCAGCCCAGGGCACGATCCTGGAGACTCGGGATCGAGTCCCACGTCAGGCTCCCTGCATGGAGCCTGCTTCTCCCTCTGCCTGTGTCTCTGCCTCTCTCTCTCTCTCTCTCTGTGTCTCTCATGAATAAATAAATAAAATCTTTAAAAAAAGAAAAAAGAAAAAAAAATAATTTCTTATCTTTGAGCCTCAGTTTCTAATAAAATGCAGGTGCTAATATCAACTCCTCTAGAAGTTATTGAAGATTAAATGGAATACCCTCTGTAAATTTCTATGAGGCTGGCACAGGAAAACACCAGGGTGAGCCCATTTTGCTGTGCATTCTAGCCAAAGCTGCCCTTGACTAGAGTTCTGGTCTTCTTTTAGGGACCCTCCCCCAGGCCCCAACCCCCCCGACCCCCCGCACCACCACCACCACGGTTTTCATCCATAATTTAAGAGATCAGTACGATTACACACAGTAAGGCAGAGAAAGTAAGGGAACACGTTCATCCTCCCTCTCTGCTCTGACTACCGGGCATCTGGGTCACATCCAGTTTCACACTGTTGTAAACACTCAGCCTCACATGTTTTGCCCAGGCCTGTGCCTGGCTCCACCTCTGGCATTCCTCCCCACTTTCTGAGTCAGACCTTTGGAGGTGCCCAAGGGGGGCCGGCCCAGAAGTGTCTCCTGGCACAGCCCTCACCCTGTACTGGAAAAAGCAGAGAAGACACAGCTGTCTGCCACTGCCCGGCACTAACTGGGGCCCTGCCTGCCTGTGAGTGGGGAATATCACCCTGAACGAGAAGCTGCCTGATAAAAATGGGTCCAAGCAAAATTCATTTTTATTTTCCTACATCCACTTTTAGTTTAGGTATTGCTCAGCTTTCACACCCCACAGCCATCACTCCCTCAGAGCCACAGGCCAGAGCAAAAGCACACCACTTCTAGATGCCCAAGTGGGCCACATTGCCTTGCTGGCTTTTAACTTAATACTCGTGACGAACCAGAGGCTCCCAGGGCCAAGGATTCAAACTGAACTCTGAACCCTCAACTGGAAAGAACCAAGCTGACTCTCTGAACCCTGAAATGAAAATCCAAAGACAAATTTTCTCCTGAACCAGGAATCAAATCCAAGTTTTTCCGCAGGAAGCATCCAATGAAAATTTTTGACCTAGATCACAGGCTTTGGAGTAAAACTGAACTTCAGTCTCCCTATCTATAACAAAACTACCATAAACTAAGTGGCTGAAACAACAGAAGGGTATTTCCCTAGTACTGGAAGCTGGGAAGTCTAAGACCAAAGTGCTCACAGATTCTATGTCTGGTGAGATCTTCCTAGTTCATAGCTGGCAACTTTCTGCTGTGTTCTCTTGTGGTGGAAGGGGTAAGAAAGGGGTGAGGAGGCAAAGGAGCTCTCAGGGGTCTTTTAAATAAGGACACTAATCCCATTCATGAGGGCTCCAGCCTCATGACCTAATCACCTCCCAAGGGCCCCACCTCCTAACACCATGACTTTATGGTTAGGATCTCAACAAATGAACTGGGGAACAGGGGTACCCATAACACTTCAGAGGTGGTTGCAGAAGTTAAGAGGAGCGACATCTGGGCAGTCCCTTGCAGGTCCCTGATACAGACTCAGCCCATGAGCTTTCTCTCCCAAAACATTCTCCCTATGAGTGGGAGGAAGTATTAGAGTGAGAGGAATGTGGCTTTGCATTGAAAGAAACTTCACTTACTGACTCTTCCTTCTCTTGGACCTCTGTTCTCTCACATGGAAGGTAGAATAATAACTTTCTCAGAGGGTATTCGTGAGAATAAAGTAAGATAGGTTCTGTACTTCTCTGCCCTCTTCAAGGAGCTTGAGTCCCAGAGGGTTGTCCCAGATGTGCTCACTAACACGTGGGACCAAGGTCTGGTTGGTGTGGGAGGGCTTCTCCCTTTCCCCGGCTGGAGGGTTGGCCCATGATAACATTGCACTTGGAGAAAGCCAGCCCTCCCCCTACCCTGCTCACCCAGTCCTACCAAGGGGCTGGCAGAGAGGGCCACCTTGCTCCCCGCCTCAGGGTCCCACTCTGCTACAGGAATACCAACTCTAGTTGGCTCATGTCCCCAAACATCTTAAGAATTTGGAGGGGAGGGCAGCCCCAGTGGCTCAGCGGTTTAGCGCCGCCTGCGGCCCAGGGCGTGATCCTGGAGACCCTGGATCGAGTCCTGTGTCGGGCTCTCTGCGTGGAGCCTGCTTCTCCCTCTGCCTGTGTCTCTGCCTCTCTCTCTCTCTCTATGAATAAATAAATAAAATCTTAAAAAAAAAAAAAAGAATTTGGAGGGGAGGAGTGCCTGGGTGGCTCAGTGGTTGAGCATCTGCCTTGGCTTAGGGCGTGATCCCAGGGTCCTGGGATCAAGTCCCCTATCAGGATCTCTGCAGGGAGCCTGCTTCTCCCTCTGCCTATGTCTCTGCCTCTCTCTCTGCATCTCTCTTGAATACATTCAAAAAAAGAAATTTGGAGGGGAATCTTCCCTCCCAGTTTTCACTCAAGAGGAGACAAATCCAAGGGACAGTAGTCACACAGCGCTCAAAATTGCTCCTTGCTCCCCTTCTAAGAATCCACATGACCACATTAAGCTGTCAAGGCTGGTTCCTAATGTTTCTTTGGGATGGACTCTTTCTCCACAGAACTTTCTACCAGTTCACCAGATGCATTTGAAACCAATGGTACAAGATAGGAGCATACAACACATCTGGTTCCCTGCACCACTACCAAAGAGACTTCCAAATTGAGTGACCTAAAACACGACTGGAATACCTAAATATTCTTTAAGCTAAACTTGAACTAGTCTCTAGATGGACATAAGGATTTTGAGACAGGAAAAGGAATCCTTTGTTGTTGTTGTTTTTTTCTTAAGATTTTATTTATGTATTCACAAGAGACACACAGAGAGGGGCAGAGACACAGGCAGAGGAGGAAGCAGCCTCCCTGTGGGGAGCCCCATGTGGGACTCAATTCCGGGATCATGGCCTGAGCCAAAGACAGATGCTCAACCACTGAGCCACCCAGGTGCCCAGTTTTGACTGTTTTAAAGCAAACTTTGTATTTAAAAAATCATTAGGATTATAAGAGCTATGAACATCTACTAGAGATGTGATGATATTAAAGAATCATGTCCACTTCTTCTAGGTGTGATAATAGTGCTGCGATTAAGTTTTTTAAAAAGGTCATTGTTGAACAAACTGATGGTTGCCAACAGGAGGGGGTGGGGGGATAGGCAAAATGAGGGAAGGGGAGTGTGAAATACAGGCTTCCGGAAGGGAGCAAGTCATGGGAATAAAAGACACAGCATAAGGAATATAGTCAATGAGATTGTAAGAGTATTGCATAGTGACAGGTAGTAGCTACACTTGTGGTGACTATAGCTTAATATATTGGCTTACAGAATCAGCATGCTGTATTCCTGAAACTAACGTAAGTAATACAATCAGGGTTATACACTTTTACCAGGGTCAACTATACTCAAACTTTTTAAAGAAAACCATAAGGGGGATCCCTGGGTGGTGCAGCAGTTTAGTGCCTGCCTTTGGCCCCAGGCGTGATCCTGGAGACCCCGGATCGAATCCCACGTTGGGCTCCTGGTGCATGGAGCCTGCTTCTCCCTCTGCCTATGTCTCTTCCTATCTCTCTCTGTGACTATCATAAATAAATAAAAATTTAAAAAAAAGAAAACCATAAGGAAGAGAATATTCTGCACTATACTGTATTTATCAGAAAAAACCTGCATATAAGTGGACTCATGCCATTCAATCCCTTGTTATTCAAGGATCAATTGTACGTCTACTATACCTCAAACCCCATACCCCAAAAATAAGGCATGTCTTCTTTAAATTCAAACCACATATTAAGCCTCAAATTAGGCCTTTTTAAATCTGAATAAATAGAAATACAAAATATTTTCTAGTCACAAAATAATAGTAATTAAGATAAAAACAAAACAAAATTTCATACAGAAATATTTTAACTTTTTAAAATAATTCTTAGATAAAAAATGAAACTGGACTTTTATTTTCAGTCAAGATGGCCAAATAGAGAGTGGATTTACCTCCTGCCTGAAACAACTACAACATGAGAGTCTCAAGACACTGGACATCACAAAGGACACTGTTCCCTGAGTGGCAGCATTTGGGCCACAGGGCCAGAGGCGCACCCAAGCAGGGCCAGGCAGACTTCCAGAGTCGAGGAGACCAAGGTAGCTAGATTTCACAGGACAGAGTACCAGAGACAGAAGCACAAAGAGAGAACTCCAAAGATACTAAATAGCTCTAGACATCACCTGACTCTCCCCATCTTCCTTGGCACTACCTGAGCTCAGCCCATTCTCATGAAGATTCCTGAAGCACTCCTGCAAGCTCATCACACCACCCGGACACACCTGATAAGACACACCCTTCCATGGCTCCTCTCTGCCATCAGGATGAAGTATGCCTCCATACCTCAGCTAAGAAGGCTTCCTGTGACCTGGCCCCTGACTGTTCTTTCCCCTTGTCCCTCTCCCACACATTTCACACTACAGCCAGAGTGAGTACCTGGAATGCCCTCCATGTGCCATACTTACTCTGGCCTCCAGGCTTTGGCACACGCAGTTTCTTCTACTTACATTTCCATCCCTCTTCCACTTTGCCTGGCCAATTCTTCCAGCTATCTCCTTAATACTACTTCCTCTGGGGGGATCCCTGGGTGGCTCAGCAGTTTGGCACTTGCCTTCAGCCCAGGGCATAATCCTTGATTCCCAGGATCAGGCTCCCTGCATGGAGCCTGCTTCTCCCTCTGCCTGTGTCTCTGCCTCTCTCTCCCTCAGTCTTTCATGAATGAATGAATAAAATCTTAAAAAAAAAAAAAAAAACACAAGACTACTTCCTCCAGAAAACGTTCCCCTAGCCCCATAAGGCTACACTAGGTACCCCTCCCGTGGGCTCCCCCCAGCTCCTAACACTGCATTAAAAATGTGTGTCTGTCCAGGTGCCTGGGTGGCTCAGCTGGATGAGCGTCTGACTTGATTTCAGCTCATGTCACGATCTCAGGGTGGTGAGATTGAGCCCCATGTCCAGCTCCAGCTCCATGCTCGGTGGGGGGGGGGTGTCTGCTTGAAATTCTCTCTCCCCTTCTCCCTCTGCCCCTCCCTCCTGTTTTCACACATGCTTTTTCAAAAAAAATTTTTTTAAAGATTTATTTATTCATGAGAGACACAGAGAGAGGCAGAGACAGGCAGAGGAAGAAGCAAGTGCTCCACAGGGAGCTTGATGCAGGACTCGATCCTAGGACCTCAGGATCACAACCTGAGCCAAAGGCAGACGCTCAATCACTGAGCCACCCAGGTGCACCTCTCTCTCTCTTTCAAAACTTAAAAAAAAAAAGAAAGAAAGAAAGAAAGAAAGAAAGAAAGAAAAAGGTCCATCTTCCCCAGGGAGCTCCCTGAAAAACTTGACTTTATCTACTGCTGGACTCCCAACACCTAGCACATAGTAGGCACTCAATAAATACTTGTCCAAGACTCAATCGCTTGAATAATGGACAGCAGTCCCACAGCTACCTTACAGCAGTTAGCACATAATTGATCTGCCTCCAAAGGCCCCACTGTTTCATTTCTCTGGAAAACTCGGGAAGGCTGGAGAGAAGTTTATGGGCTGACAGCCTCTCGAAGGTAACCCTCAGTCTATGTTAACTTTTGCTTAGAATTTTAAGGTGGCCTCTCCTTCCATTCCCCTATACATGGTTTCCAATCTTGGCTGCACTCTAGAATCATCTGAGGAGCTTTAAAAAAAATACAGATGCCTGGGCCCCACATCCAGAAGTTCTTATTTGAGGGTCTGAGTATCAATCACCCGGGCTCCCCCATTGATTCTATCAGCTGGCAAGGTTGATAACTGCCAAAGGATATGTTCTCTTTTCAGCTCGGCTCCTATTTACTCTTCAAAACCTAGGGCCAACGACACTGCCCAGGGTCCAGCCCACTGAGAAGGTCCTCAACAGAGATTCATTGAACCAACAAATGCATGGATGAGAGAATTTCTAAATTGGACATTCTGCTGGAGGTAGAAAAATCCTAGGTGGATTGGCATGCAGGAAGTGACAGCCCCCGACAATCATGGTCCCTCTAAACCAACTAGAAGGACACGGCACTCAGAGGAAGAGCAGCAAGATGTGAGGCAATTGTTGTTCCCCCAGAAATCATGGTAACAGCGCCAAAGAGATTCACAATCATTAAAGTTTTCTCCTTGGCACTTTCACAGTTGGATCAGTTATGAAAATACTGAATAAATAATGAAACGATGGCCTGGAGAGAGCCTCTGACAAGGAGGGCTCCTGCAGCCGTTTGCAAAAGTGGAAGTACAGGTTTATTGGACCTGGCAGGTACACTAAATCCTGACTCTCAGAGAGGAGGCTGGGAGAAAGGCTGTCCTTCCGCGTGTCGCCAGAGGTTTATGACCACTTCAGCACTGCCCGCTCACCTGCCCACACACAGACACATTCCAGGGGTCTCCCCTCTGGCTCTTCTTAAGTAACCAGGCCCAGCCTCTGCAGCCCCTCACCCCTTGTGGGTTCTGATTGAATTGATCTTGGTGGGGGCCTAGTCACTGGAAGTTTAAAAGCTGCCCCCCATTACCTTGCTGGATGGTCCCAATGCACACATAAATATAAGAAATATTAATGTACATGATGCAACCAGAAAGATACTGAACCCCCACCCCCAGGGCCCTGGGCTAACATAACTGTTAAGCACCAGAAGGACTATTATCAGAGGTCTTCACAGCAGTTCTCAGCCCAAAGTACATACCAGAACCATCTAGGACACCTTTAAGGAAAACAAATAATGGATCCCACCTCCAGAGCATTTTATAGCTCCCAGGTGATTCTAAGGAAAAGCCAGGGTCAAGACCCACTGGGCAAAATTGAGGCAATCCCCCAACTTATGCAACAGTGAGATGTATGGGGGGGTGGGGCTTATTAAACATACCAGATCCTGCCCCTCAAGAGTCCACAACAGGTCTGCTTGGGCTCCAGGACGATGCCCTTTTAACAAGCACCAACAGGTATTTTAGCAAATACCTTCCTGCAAGTAGCAGGCTCCAAACTTGCAGGACCACAAGGATTTCCTAGAACACGTGAAACAGATGCCAGATCCCATGCCAGACTCACTGATTGTGAATCTCCAGGAGAGGGACCCAAGAAACCTCATGTATAACAAGCAGCTCAGGTGATTCTAGGACCAGACCTCTATGGAAAAATCAAGCTCAGGCCCTGCAAACCTTGAGATGTCACCTAAAAGCAATGAAGAGGTAAATGAGCCATTATGGCTCCCCCCCACCCCCCAAAGAGTTCTGAGTTCATTCAGTCATTTCAGAGAGTCAGCCAATAAATCTTTTCTACACCTCTGCTAAAAGCTGGATTACAGGTTGAGCTCCAAGCCTCCACCTTTTCTCCACCTACATGGGCAGAGCCACCTCACTCCGCAGATGGTCTCTAGTTTCTCCCCCAAGACCCCAAGCATCCCACAATTCTCCTCATCCTTCAAGACCTGCTCTGAATGAATTCAGCTAAGAAACAGGACTGACCTTGCCCTTTGTCCCCTTCCCACCATCCCTGGACACATGTCTGCTGGCCCATTTATGATAATGTTAGCAATTATCGTCTGCACCACTAGTCTGAGCTCTCCAGGAGGACTGGGTCTGTGGCTGGCTTATTTTTGTAGGCCCAGAAGCTTGTACCTGGTAGGCATTCAATGGAGGCTAAAGTTTATCCAGGCAGAAAGACACATATACAGGGGAACTGGGTGGCTCAGTGGTTGAGCGGCTGCCTTCAGCTCAGGTCATGACCCCTGGGTCCTGGGATAGAGTCCCGCATCAGGCTCCCTGCAGAGAGCCTACTTCTCCCTCTGCCTATGTTGCTGCCTCTCTCTGTGTGTTTCTCTCATGAATAAATAAATAAAATCTAAGAAGAAAAAAGATACATATACAGCTACACAGCAAGAAATGCTCTGATCAAGGTAAATATTTATGATGAAAATGCAGGTATCAGGACCAGATACTATTCTTGGCCCTACAGGAGACACAGAGAGGTATAAAACACAATCGTGTCCCAAGAGCCCCCTAGTCTAAGAGAAGAGGTAGTGAGTGACAAACATGATGTAAGATTACCCATATTACTTGCTACAAAGGTAAGCAGAGACAAGGTATCCCCAAAAGAGACACATCATTTCTGGTTATTATCAGAGAGTGCTTCAAAGAGAAACAGTATTTGTGCTTAGGCTGAAAGGGAGGATTTGTATATGTGAGTGAGGAGACATAGGACAGCAAGGCATCCCAGGAAGAGGGAAGAATGGGAACAAAAGTGTGGAGGCTGGAACAAGAAGGCACGTTTAGAAGGGTCTCAAGGTGAAAGAGAGCATGACCCAGAGCCTAAGAGCAGGGTGTTGGGTGTTGGAAAGCCACAGACAGGGGAGACTGGAAGGATCCCAGGCTTCTCTCATCCTCATGGCTCCCAAGAGTGGACACCAAATGAGTCTGGCTTCCCTTTGTCTGCTATTTCTACATTTTCTAGATTTACACTTCTTAATTAATTCAATTTGCTCAATTCACACATTCCCAGTACTTGCAACATTTTTCCCAGGGCCTCAGAAATGTATCCCATGAAAGCTGAGTTATCTGTGTTCAACAGCAGCTTGGCAGAGGTTCATATGCAAGGTCAGGAGGTGGCTAAGAAGAGGCTAGTTGGGGAGGCTGGACCCTGCATTGGTGTGTCCATGGCATGAGTTCAAAATAAATCACAGCTTCCCTCAAGGAAGGGGGCTTCTTTTCCTGGCCCTCTCTCCTGGTCCCAAGGGTTGTATCCTGAACAATGAACACACCATCAAGGAGCGCCAGGTGAGCTGGGTGGTCCTGGGTGAACTCTAGTAGGGGTGAACAGGGAGGGTCATGAGTGTGTTGGTTGGCTCTGGGCCCAAGGAGATCCTGGGAAGAAGGATCCAGAAGTCTGTTTTTGGGCTCACTGGGCCACGGGAAAAAGGAGCAAGAGCAGTAACCAGCTATGGAGCAGGGGTCAGAGGTCTGAGAGGAGAGTAGTTAATGATCACAGCAGCGTGAAAAGGACAAAAGTGTAAAGGGTAGGGGTTGGTGTCATCATTAAGTGAGGATAAGATAGATACAAGCTGGACATTTACCAGTGCATTCCTCCAATATGGGCAGGGGCCAAATCTAATCCTTACTCTATGCCCTACATACATTGTAACTGCCTCTAAAACATTGGAGAGTTGGCTTGTGGCTGAGTGATGGGGCTCATGCCCTCTTTAGATCAGCACTGTCCACCACAGACACAATGAAAGTTTCCTGCATGATTTTAAATTTTCTAGTAGCCACATTAAAAAGTAAAAAGCAGGTGAAATTAATTTTATAGCTATATTTACCCCATTCTATCCAAAATACATTTCAATATATAATCTATATAAAAGCTATTAGTAAAATTTTTGCCTTTTTTTCAACCAAGTCTTTATGTATTTATATACAGTACACCTCAATTCAGAGAAACCACATTTCAAGAGTATCTGATTTGGTGGCCTGTCCTACACATGGGAAAGAGATGAATGGCTTTGCCTCATCCATGGCCAAGAGTGGAAGTGGCTAGAATAGTGTCCCCTTCTGTCCTCAGTGCCTGTCCATGTCCCTCCTGGAGTTACACATTTGACAAAGATGCCCTTGCAGACAGGGAATGGGTGCAAATGTGTTCCCCTCCAGACTGCCCAGTCCAATCCTCAAGACCCATCTGCTGGGGAGTATGCGGCAGGTCCTCAGGCTTGCATGGTATTAAAAAAGGAAAGGCTTCTTGCAAAGACTGCCAAAGGCCATGGATTAGTCAGCTCTGGCTGCCATAACAAAGCACTACAGGCTGGGTGACTCAAACAACAGAAATTTGTTTTCTCACTATTCTGGAGGCTGGAAGCCCAAGACAAGGACTTGGCAGGATTGCATCCTTCTGTGGCCTCTCTCCTTGACTTGTAGATGGCTATCCTCTTCACATGGTTTTCCCTCTGTGCAGGTTTGTGTCCTAATCTCCTCTTCTGAAAAGGACTCCAGTCATATAGGATGAGGCACCACCCCATTTACCTCATTTTAACTTACCTCTTTACAAACCCTACCTATCTCCAAATACAGTCACATTCTGAGGTTTTGGGAATTGGAGCTTCAAAACATTTATCTGGGGAGACACAATTCAACCCATAACAGAAGTGAAAAAGAGGATACTCTGAGGTTAAATGCTGGCCCCAAACTCCCAAGGCCCTTGAGGTCCTTGAGGCAGACACTGGCAGATACAATGCTTCAAACAAGTCTATCCAGAGAAAATAGCCTTTTTTTTTTTTTTCTGGATAGCCTTTTATTTTAGGACAAATCCACTCCATGTGTCTCATGGTTGTAAGGATATAAGGCAAATGCTCCACAGATATGAAGACAGTCCAAACAGCCATGGCTCCCAGGAGACAAATGAGTCTGTGAGATGCTGAGAAAGCAGAGGAGTACCGTGCGTGTCCTTAGGCAGGGAACACACAGGAGGTGAGAAACTGAGGCAGGCCTGATCTCCACCTAGAGCTGGAGAAGAGATGACAAAAAGTACCTGGGCTGGACCACTAACATCCCCCTCTTGATGCCATTCAAGACTAAAGCTGCCCTGGCTGAGTGAAACTGGATCACTAGCTAGTGAGGTACAGCCATGTTGTACTCTCAATGCAAAAATGTTCTTCTCCTTCAAGGAGTGGACATCCCCACTGTCAGTCATCCTGGGAAGAGGTCATCCTGTAGTATAAAGACTGAGGCTGCAGGCATTCACCTAAAAGGGAAAGGAACTCATCCTCATAAATCTGCAGGAATATAGGATTAGACCAGCTAAGCAGAAGATCCCCAGGCTCTGTGACATGTCCACTGAGCCATGTCCTGTCCAGGATGGCTGGGGTGGCAAGTGACAACCAGGACAGAAACAGTTGAACACAGAAGCACCCACACACCCACCCAACACAGAGAGTCAAGAAAAATCAAGAGAAGACAAGCAAGATAAGGCTTAAGTGACAATAATATAGATAGTAAATGATGAAGGAAATTATTTCAGTAACTACTGGTCGAGGCTTGGACCTGTTTGCCCACTTCCACTGGGCTGTAAGTTCCTGAAGGCCTAACCTCTTACTCATCCTTGTTTCTCTAGAATGATCCTAGCACAGAGAAGGGCCTCAATAATCATGCAATGCAGGACATGGGAAGCCAAATCCAATCCTTCAGAGAAGAAAGTGAAACACCGGGTACCAGGTCATCATGGGTATGACAACAATCCTGGGGAATCTTAAATGACGGATTTGCTTGGATTTCCTAAAGAAAGAGGTGGCCTGTCTCCCATCCTTGATGTCTCTCAACAGAATATGCCTTCCAGAGAAACAATGTTGAAAAGCCAGCAAAAAAAAAAAAAAAAAAAAAAAAAAAAAAAAATTAGCAGAAAAGAAAGGGGAATGGTTAGAGGTAAGCTTGGGTCCAGTACACATTCTGTGAGGAAGAAGAAAAATAATCAAGAGCAAACTCTAGGACAGGACCAAACTACCAGGGCCTTCCTTTGTTGGCAGCGACCAATTGCTGAAATGATTTATCTCCCAGGGACCCTAACAATATGGAGGAGCTATTGCAACCCAGACCCCTCCTGGCCTGGATTAAAGTCCAGGAGAGACAAGGAAGGAGCTGGAGTCTGACCACCTCACCACCCAAGAGCAAGACCACTTTGCCAACCGCATCCATAAGCAAAACAATCTGGGGAACCTTGGTCTCACCATTCTCTGCAGTCCTGATGAAGACGATTCAGTTCTTTTTTTTTTTTTAAGATTTTATTTATTTATTCATGAGAGACACACAGAGAAAGGCAGAGGCACAGGCAGAGGGAGAAGCAGGCTCCATGCAGGGAACCTGATGTGGGACTCAACTCTGGGTCTCCAGGATCACGCCCTGGGCTGAAGGCAGCACCAAACCGCAGAGCCACCTGGGCTGCCCAGAGGATTTGGTTCTAATGCCCAGCTGATTAAGGAGGGAGAGGGGAAGGGAAGGGAAGGGAAGGGAAGGGAAGGGAAGGGAAGGGAAGGGAGGGGAGGGGAGAGAGGGAGGGGGAGGGAGGGGAAGGGAGGGGAAGGGAGGGGGAGGGAGGGGAAGGGAGGGGAAGGGAGGGGGAGGGAGGGGAAGGGAAGGGAAGGAAAGGAAATTGAGGGGAAGGGAAGGGAAGGGAGGGGAAGGGAAGGGAAGGGAGGGGAAGGGAGAAGAGAAAGAAAGGAAAGAAAGAAGAAAGAAAGGAAAGAAAGAAAGAAAGAAAGAAAGAAAGAAAGAAAGAAAGAAAGAAAGAAAGAATTTTTTACTCAAAAATTCAAAAGTAGACCTGAGATAAAACATTCAGCAGTAACAGCCCAAATCATTGCCTGATAAGCAAACTATCACCAGTACGGCCCTATTGCAATCAATGCTACAGCCAGTACTGTTTTCACTCCTGCATCAGAAACTTGACCTTGGGGATCCCTGGGTGGCTCAGCGGTTGAGCACCTGCCTTTGGCCCAGAGTGGGATCCTGGAGTCCTGGGATCGAGTCCCACATCGGGCTCCCTGCATGGAGCCTGCTTCTCCCTCTGCCTGTGCCTCCTCTCTCTCTCTGTCTCTCATGAATAAATAAAATGAAAGAAAGAAAGAAAGAAAGAAAGAAAGAAAGAAAGAAAGAAAGAAAGAAAGAAAGAAAGAAAGAAAGAAACTTGACCTTGATACTTCCGGGAACCACAGCCGCCGCCACCACAAGCTGGACACGGGGTGGCCATGCACACCGCAAACACGGCGGCTTCACCCACAGCCCGTCTCTTCGCTGGCTGCCCTCTGAATCAAGGTGTGCATGGTGGCTCTGATTGGTGGGGCCTGGTGACAGGCCTGTGTCCCAGTCCCAAGACAGGTGGAATGTGAGTTCTGACTTCCTCACTGGGAGGACAGAAGCAGCATTTCTCCAGACACAGAAAGACAATTCAAAAGACACTGTGCATTGCAAGATGAAGGAAATTCTGTGGATGGACAGTGATGCTGGCTGCACAGCAATGTGAATGTACTTTTTTTTTTAAGATTTTATTTATTTATCCATAAGAGACAAAGAGGGAGAGAGAGACAGAGACAGAGACACAGGCAGAGGGAGAAGCAGGCTCCCTGCAAGGAGCCTAGTGAGGGACTTGATCCCTGGACCCCGGGACCACGACCTGAGCCGAAGGCAGGCACTCAACCACTGAGCCACCCAGGCATCCCAATGTGAACATCCTTACCACTGTTATGTGTATGTGTATTTTACTACCATTTAAAAAAATTTTTTATGGGGACATTTTTTATCTGTACTGTTACTCAGTAGTTTAGCATCTCCCCTCAGTTCAGGTCATGATCCCAGTGTCCTGGGATCAAGTCCCCCATCTGGCTCCTCACTGGAAGCCTGCTTCTCTCTCTATGTCTCTGCCTCTCTCTGTCTCTCATGAATAAATAAATAAAAATCTTTAAGTAAAATAAAATCATGCTATTTTAATAAATAAAAATAAATTTTAAAAATTTGTTAACCAAAAAAAAAAGAATTAAAAAAAAATTTTTTTTAATTTTTATTTATTTATGATAGTCATCACACAGAGAGAGAGAGAGAGAGAGAGGCAGAGACACAGGCAGAGAGAGAAGCAGGCTCCATGCACCAGGAGCCCAACGTGGGATTTGATCCCGAGTCTCCAGGATCACGCCCTGGACCAAAGGCAGGTGCTAAACCGCTGCACCACCCAGGGATCCCCCCAAAAATTAATAAAGACACCAGGCAGCTGCAAATGTGACAAATGGCCACAGCTGATCTCATAAATGTTTGGTAAATAAGTAAATAACGAATTAGGTGGGGATGCTGGGCTCCCAGGCACACAGTAGTTATAATCAGTCACTGTTTAACACTTCTCAGGTTACTGGGCTTTTTTAGTGTACTTTGTGCTTCCTGCTATCATAGCTCTTGCTACCCAGGATGACTGTTGTTTATGTCATTATAGCTAATTTGTAGAAGTATCTACAGTGTACCTGGTGCTTCCCCACATTATCTCAATTACTCCTCACACTAGCTCAGAGCAAGTAGTTCATTATACTGGAGGCAGGAGGATCTCAGGATAAGTCAACAGAGACCTAAAGTGAAGTCAGTGGATTCAGGAAAAGGTAAAGATCCAGGAGAAGCTGTGGAAGAATGAAGGAAGTAAGATGAGAGAAATGTCTGCGTGTTTATGCCTTTGTGATCATGACTGGGAGAAGCCTACAAGAGTCTGGAACAGAGGGGAAATTTATCCAAATACGGTCAGGTCACTCAACACTAAAACAGCATCTGCCCTACATCCAGCACCCCCGGCAACAACCCGCCCCTCCCCCACCATATGGTAGGATGTTATCTTAAGGAGAATCACCTGCAAATGATGTAAACAATTGCTCCCAAGGAAGCCGATTGGAGTCCAGCTAGCTTAGCTCTGCCCTAGGGAGGAACTGAGAGGGTATTGGTCAAGGTCATGGGAGATATCCTCTGGTTAATAAAGGATTCTTTTGAACCTGAATACTCAAGGGAACAGGTGGGTTCAGCCCATACCTGTTGCTTCTGCCACTGAGGCTGATCAGAAAGTCTAGGTGACTAGTCCAGTGTTTGCTCGCTCATCCACATGGACTCACATGTTCTCCTTCCTGGCATCTCTGCCTGCAGGAAGCCCCAAACTGGAAAATCGTAGTTCTCCCCTAGTTTGGGATTGGGCAGCTGCCACAGCCTGCTGCTTACACTGCTTTCCCAACCCCTACTCCTGCCCAGCCAGAGTCTGCCCGTGAAAGGTTTAGGGAGTAAACAGAGAATTCTTAGGGTTACAATGGAAATTGAAGATTAGAGAGGGTGAGTAAATACCATGCCCCAGGTTGCCTGGCTAGCAAGAGGTGCCTGGGGATTTGAACCTGGCCCATTGTCAGAGCCCAGCCCCTTAATCACCAAGAGCAGATGCAGAATCCTGTTCAGACAGTAACTCATTATGTGACTGTAGCAAGTGAGTTCAGTTCATCGAGTCTATTTTGCCATCAGTAAAAAGATAACAAAAAGATCTACCTAACAGGAATCCCTGGGTGGCACAGCGGTTTAGCACCTGCCTTTGGCCCAGGGCGCGATCCTGGAGACCCGGGATTGAATCCCACGTCGGGCTCCCTGCATGGAGCCTGCTTGTGTCTCTGCCTCTCTCTCTCTCTCTCTCTCTCTGTGACTATTATGAATAAATAAAAAAAATCTTTAAAAAAAATGATCTACTTAACAGTGCTGATGAGAGGATTAGACACGATATGTGCCAAGTCTTCACTCAGCATCAGCCTCCCAACCAAGCAGGATCAATGAACAAAAGTACTATATTCCCATCTTCAGACGGAAAGTAGCATCAGAGGAGTTAAGGAACACAGCCAGGGTAATACGTCCGTTTGCTATCAAAACAGACCTCAGGCGGCCTGGGTGCTGCAGTTGGTTGAGAGTCCCAACTCTTGGTTTTGGCTCAGGTCCTGATCTAAGGGTCGTGAGATTGAGCCCTGCATCAAGACCTCCATGCTCAGCACAGAGCCTGCTCAGGATTTGCTCTTCCTATCCTCTGCTCCTCCCCTCTGCGTGCTCACTCTCTCTCTCTCTCTCTCTCATAAATGAATGAATGAATGAATGAATGAATGAATGAATGAATAAATCTTAAAAAAAAAAGATCTCAGTCCTGGGTTTTTTTACTCCAAATTCCATTTGTCTGGCTTATTTGAATGTTGGATGTGAGTGTAGGGAGACTACATCTAAGGGCCCTCCATAAAAAATTCAGTTTTATTTCACTGAGGACAAGACTGCACACCTACTCCATGTAAAGGATGATGATGGACACTGCAGAATAGGACACAGTGACGATGACCCGGCTCCATCCTCAAGGGAAGTGATGTGGCCAGTGAAATGGACCTGGTGCAAAGTTGTAACAGAAGCACCTTTCCTTTCTCCTTCCATCAGGGAAATGGCTTTAGCCAAGCCAGGAATTCTTAACCTTGGCTGCCCATTGTTGTCACCTGGGGAGCTTTGAAAAAGCTGCCCTGGTTCCACCCCTGGAGGTGCTGAGGTAAGTGGTCAGGTGCACAGCCTAGACATTAGTGAATGGGCAGCCAGGCAAAGAGGAAATTCTAGGGCCAAGTTGGGGGGGGGGGGTGCCGCAGGAGGTGGAGGGAGCACGAGTAGGGAATTTTCCATCAGGGAAGTGAATGACCAGTGAGGAGATTGCCCAGGTCTGTGGTCTTTATGGTCCTAGATGCAAGACCTAGGCACCCTTGACAGGATCAGGAGGGAGCCCCTGCTTCCCCATGAGCAGCTGCAGACACCACAGGCAAGACCTCAGACATGCAGTCAGGATGGAAATGCCTCCATCAGCCTGAGATGGCAAGACACTTTTATGGCAAGAGCTGCCCACAAGGCTGCATGGAAAGGAAGCTGAGAACTGGCCTTCCTGACTATGAGAGGCAAGACTGCCAAGAGACAGTCTGTTGAATTTAAAACACGAAGTCAGATAAATAAAATGCGTTATTTTATTAGCAGCCCTTAAAAGCTCCTGCAGTGGTGTGAGTTACACCAGACACAGCTAGTTTCATATATTTATTTTATGTGTTTAGCACTTCATTCACTCTAGCTTGCCCAGTGAAACACTCCACCTTAACACATTTTTACTGTTATGTTCTTCCACATTGATCAGACTTTGTTGATTACTCACAACCAGTACCTCTAGAGAGCAGCATCTTGCTTCCAATGTTTCAATGTTATCTGTCCAGCACTGTTACTGGGGAGCTTGGTTTCCATACTGCATTCTGAGCATCTCCCATCTTGCATTAATTTGTCCTCTATGGCTTCTCAGAGTTCTTGCCTGCTATTCTACCATTTTGTACTTCGTAAAATGTCAAGACAGAAGGTTGAATCAGGAAAATATGCAAAAAACACAATTCTTATAAATACTCTTATGTTCTGTATTAAGTCCAAGATTTGGTGCTATGTTGAACATTACTTGCCAGAGAAATTCAAAGCTTAGCTTTTCAAGGACTAAATAAAAGCTGAGAAACATGCACAGAGCTTCCCCTCAGTGATCACCACCAGTATCAGTCTGGGTCCTCCAGGAAGGAGTTAGGAGTGATAGACCGAGGGAGAGCAGGAACTATGGAAGATAAAGGGGGAGGAGGTGAGACTGGGCAGGAAAAGCCTTCAGAGTGCCATGCAGCCCCGAGCCTGTCAAAGGAAAGAGGGAGGGAAAAAATAGGACAAGGAGAATCTCAGGCCACAATGTAGATCATGCGAAGTCTTGGCAATCCAGTGGGCAGTGAAGCAAAGTTGCCCATTCCCATTGGGGAATGGTAGATGCTGGTGCCTCCACCCTGCTGTTATGGGCTTGGAAGCTGCCTGGGAAGAGCAGGAAGCTGCCTCAAAGGCTGCTGCTGGAGGCTCTCTGCTAATCCTATTCTTCCTGGCAAATTTTTTCTGGAAGGGGAATCAGAGCCATATTCCTCCATGACTACTGCACCCCCTCCCAGCTCCTGGTGATGTACACTTTTTTTTTTTTTTTTTTAAGATTTGATTTGATTTTAGAGGGAGAGAAACAATCTCAAGCAGACTACATGCCCAGTGCACAGGCCAACAGGGGGTCCATCTCACAACTCTGAGACCATGACCTAAGCCAAAATTTAGAGTCAGACACTTAACCAACTGAGTCACCCAGACACCCCTAAAGACTTTATATTTTTTAAATTTATTCATTTGGGAGAGAGTGAGAAAACATGAGCAGGGAGAGGGGCTGTGAGAGAGGGACAAGTAAATTTTCCACTGAGGGGGGAGCCCAATTTGGGGCTCAATCCCAAGACCTCAAGATCATGACTGAGATCATGACTGATACCTAACCGATGAAGCCACCCAGGCATTTTTTTTTAAGTAATCTCTTAAAGAGATTATTTTATTTTCAAGTAATCTCTACACCCAACATGGGGCTCAAACTCACAACCCCGAGACCAAGAGTCACATGTTCCACCAACTGAGCTAGCCAGGTGATCCAATGTAAAACTTTCAAGTGAGGGATCCCTGGGTGGCACAGCGGTTTGGCACCTGCCTTTGGCCCAGGGTGCGATCCTGGAGACCCGGGACTGAATCCCACATCGGGCTCCCGGTGCATGGAGCCTGCTTCTCCCTCTGCCTGTGTCTCTGCCTCTCTCTCTTTCTCTCTCTGTGACTATCATAAATAAATAAATAAATAAATAAATAAATAAATAAATAAATGTAAATCTTTCAAATGAAAAGATATAGCCTCCTTGAGGTTATTGCTTACTTGTCTCTTCTTAGCCTGGGGTGATCAAGTGAACACCATGCCCAGCTAAACTGTGGAGGAAATGCAATTAAACATTTTATAGGGAGACACAATTGACTGACCATCAGTGGTAGAACCATGAGCAAACTTTTTGTTTTTCTCTATATTTCAACTATTAGTGGTAATTTACTTTGTTTTTGATTGGAAAACACTTCTAATAAGCATTTTAAAATCAATTCCAGGGATCCCTGGGTGGCGCAGCGGTTTGGCATCTGCCTTTGGCCCAGGGTGCGATCCTGGAGACCCGGGATCGAATCTCACATCGGGCTCCCTGCATGGAGCCTGCTTCTCCCTCTGCCTATGTCTCTGCCTCTCTCTCTCTCTGTGTGACTATCATGAATAAATAAATAAAATCTTTAAAAATAAAATAAAATAAAAATAAAATCAATTCCATAATCACATTTTTTTGATCCAAAATGCTATTCCCCAATTTGGTAACTCAGCAATAGCTTCAAAGTAAGAGACGAAGCAAGCATGGGCTTTGAGTTCAAACTACTACTCTGTACACTGGGCAAGCCCTTGCCCCCTCTCTACTGCAGTCTCCTGATCCAAAAAGGAAGACACGTGTCCTTACTTCTCAGCATCACTTTATTAGATAATATAGTGTATGCAAACCCTCTAGCACCATGCCTACATATAGTAAGAAACCAGCTAATTTTGATGCCTCCCGCAAACTGCTGGAAGTTTCCAAAATCCACATTCAAAAGACAAAGATTGGTTATAGCTGAGGAAATTCAAAATAATGTCCTAGAAAGTCCCAAAAATTAGTTCTAATAACCTTAGCAGCAAGTCTACTTTTCAGTGTATAATCAAGAAAAGTGAAAGCAGAGACTCAAACAGTTAACTGTACATCCATGCTCAGAGCAGCACTATTCACAGTAGCCCACTTGCCCCTCAACCGATGAATGGATAAACAAAATATGGCACATATATAGATGGAATATTATTCAGCATTTAAAAAGAAGGAAATTCCAACACACTACAGCACAGAAGAACCTTGAGGACATTAAGCTAAATGAAATAAACCAAACACAAAGGACACATGTTGTATGATTCCACTTATATGCAGTACCGAGAGCCATCAAATCCATAGAGACAGAACACAGAACAGAGGTTACCAAAGGCTGGGGGAGGAAAGGATGAGGACTTAGTGTTTAATGGGTACAGAGCTTTGGTTTGGTATGATAAAATTCTGAAAGTAAATGGTGATGATAATCACAAAACTAAGCTGAGCTACTGGTAAGTTATTTCTCAAATAGAGAAGAAACATATAGCTTGTGCAATTCATTGCATTTTTTAATCACTTTTAACTATAAAAATAAGAAAACCACATTACAGAAATTTTTGAAAATAAAAAAAATCTCATAATCCCATTTCTTTTTTTTACAGGATTTTAAAAAAGATTTTATTTATTTATTTGAGAGAGTAAGAGCATGAAGGGGGAAGAGCAGAGGGAGAAGAAGAAGGAGATTCTCCGCTGAGTACGGAGCCTGATGCAGATCCTGGGACTCCAGGATCATGACCTGAGCCCAAGGCAGACAACTCAACCAACTAAGCCATCCAGGCTCCCCTTACAGAATTTTTTTAAAATTTAATTGTAACCATAGTGTTTGGACACCATGGGCTCTGAAATAGGTCCCAAAAATGACTTCTAGAAACCTTGGCAATACACAGGCTCAAGATGAACACTATTATGTCTCTTGGGACTCTTAGCCTTGCTTCCTTCAGGGTAGGAAGTATCCATACCTCTGGTGTATGGGAAGGTAGGACCACGGGTTGGTTGGCAGAGGGGGAGGAGAGCAGGAAGAAAGACGACTTATGGCTGTCAACATTTCCTTTATGTCAGTACAAGGTCATTGGCACACACATGGGCACACAGGCACATGCACACAGGTCCTCTCCATGCTGCATTCTATTACTTATGGCTCTGTTTCAGGCCAAAGTCTGAAGAGTTAAAAAAAAAAAAAAAAAAAGGAACTGGTTGTTGAGGCAGCCCCAGGCCATGGACCTAAGAACAATCTGGTTGATGGCTGAGACCCATTGTAGGGAACCCAGGACCAAGTACTCTAGGGAAAATAAAATAGAACTATGGCCTTCTATTCAGTTTGACTCCCACCAGGACAGCAGTGTGCAAGTCTGGGACTGGACACACCCAGAGCTGAGCCTTAATGCAAACTTAAGCAAGTGACTTTCTTCCTCTGAGCTCCAATTTCCTTAGCTTTAAAATGGGAATGATGGGGCACCTGGATGGCTCGCTGGTTGAGCATCTGCCTTCAGTTCAGGTCCTGCATCAGGCTTCCCTCAGGGAATCTGCTTCTCCCTCTGCCTATGTTTCTGCCTCTCTCTGTGTGTCTCTCATGACTCTCACGAATAAATAAATAAAATATTTTTTTTTAAAAAGTGGGAATGATATTCCCTACCTCCTGATGGTATTTTCAGGACTAAGAAAGACTGAATAGAAAGTAGCTGGCTCACAGGACACCTGGGTGGCTCAGCGGTTTAGCGCCTGCCTTCGGCTCACGGCGTGATCCTGGGGTCCCAGGATCAAGTCCCACATTGGGCTCCGGGCATGGAGCCTGCTTCTCCCTCTGCCTATGTCTCTGCCTCTCATCTCTGTGTGGATAATAATAAATAAATAAATAAATAAATAAATAAATAAATAAATAAAATTTATGAATAAATAAAATAAATGAATAATGAATAAATAAAATGAATAAATAAATAAAACTAATGAATAATAAATGAATAATATGAATTATTCATGAATAAATAAATAAAATCTTTTTAAAAATAAAATAAAAATAAAGTAGCTGGTTCACTAAATGGAAGCCATATCAGACTCGACCCTCCTAATGCCTCAGAAACAACTCCATTGATCTGACCAACAAACAAACACTGAAAACCTTTCCACTGGTGGACCTGGTTGTGAACTCTTGCAAATAACTCACCAAATTATCTTAACATTATAAAGAAACACTTGAAAGACTTAATAAAAAGGTTTACATAAGTATTTTTCCCAAGCCAGATTATCAGTCATTCCTTAACAATTGAACTGACCTGGTTAAAAGACTGGATTCTGAAAATAGCTTTAAAATTTGTTGAAGAGAAATCTCCTATGTCATTTTGATTATAAATTCTTTTTTAGTCTCCAACCATACCAAAGAAGGTAGGTGTATTACATGAGTTAGGAGAACACTAATTACTGTTGTTGTTTTTTTTTTTTTTTTAAAGATTGTATTTATTTATTCATAGAGATGCAGAGAGAGAGAGAGAGAGAGGCAGAGACACAGGCAGAGGGAGAAGCAGGCTCCATGCAGACAGCTGGAAGCGGGACTTGATTCCGGGACTCCAGGATCATGCCCTGGGCTGCAGGCGGCGCTAAACCGCTGCGCCACCGGAGCTGCCCACTAATTACTGTTACATATGAACTTCAGAATGTCAATGACTAAACTGGATAGAAATTTATTTCTCGTTACAGTTAACTTCAGTGTTCTAGTGGACAGGCAGCTTTTTCTCCATATGGTGACTCAGGGACCCAAGCTTCCTCCACTCTGTGGCTATACTGCCCCCTGGGATCTCTTTACAGTTGGTGGAAAATTAAAAAAAAAAAAAAAAGTAAAAGAAAAAAAAGCAGAGAAGTTCTTGACCCATGAACAGCACACATCATTTCCACTCACATATCATTGATGAGAAATAGTCACATGGCCACAAGGGCAGCAAACTAGCAGAAAATACTTGCAAAAAATATATAATTGAGAGGTATGTGACTGGCTCAGTCAGAGGAGTGTGTGACTCTTGTTCTCAAAGTTACAGATTCAGGCCCCATGTTGGGTGTAGAAATTACTTAAAAATGAAATATTTTTTTAAATGTTGTTTTTAATTTTAAAAATATATATATTTGACAAAGTTCTACAGAATTCTTATGTTTAGAATATATAAATAAGGTACATAAAAACAAATAAATAAATAAGGCACATATAGTAAGAATGTATTATATACAGAATATTATCTGGAATTTATACACAGAATATATAAAGAACCCTTATAACTCAATAATAAAAAGATAATTCAGTTGGAAAATTGGGAAAAGATTTGAAGAGACACTTCACCAAAGAAAATATATAGATGGTAAATAAGTACATGAAAAGATACTAAACATCATTGGTCATTAGGGAAGTTCAAATTAAAACCACAATTAGATACCACTACACACCACTAGAATGGCTAAACTTAAGTGCCCCAAGTGTTGACATGATGTAGAGCAACTGAGACTCACATCCAAAGCTGGTGAGAATGTAAAACGGTATAATCTCTCTGGAAAACAGTTTAGAAATTTTTCTATATATAAAATGTTTACGTTTTTAAAGTTATATATTGTCAAACTCAATTATTTTAGAATATGTTTTTTTCCAGAAATACATGGAACATTTAAGAAATTTGATTACATTCAGGTATCAACAAATTTCAAAAGATTGGTATCTTATAGGTCACTTTTTCTAGTCACAATACAATTAAATTTGAAGTCAATTACAGATAGAAAACTAGAAAAAAGTGTTTGGAAATAAACCATATATTTTTTAAATGGGCTAAATAATAAATCAGTGGAGGGGTGCCTGGGTGGCTCAGTCAGTTAAGCATCTATCTACCTTCAGGTCCTGATCTCAGGGTTTTGGGATCAAGCTGTTTGTCAGGCTTCCTGCTCAGCAAGGAGTCTGCTTCTTCCTCTTCCTCTGTCCCTCCCCCCTCCCCTCTTGTGTGCTCTCTCTCTCCTAAAAAAAAAAAAAGAAAGAAAAAAAATCTTTTAAAAAAATCAGTGGAAATGGTTTAATTTTTATTATTTTTTAAAATAAGAATAGTACTATATGTTAAAACATATAGAGTACCTAAAGCATTACTGTGCTAGTGGGAAATGTATACTTTTATATGGTTATATTATATATTAAGAAAAAAAACACACTAGAAAAACTAATAGTACAACAAACCCAAAGAAAGTGGTAAAGAAGAAAATAATAAAAATAAAAGCACAGAATAATGAAATAGAAAATAAACACACATACACAAAACCATTATTTAATTATTTTAACATGTTAATAATACTAACAAACCATTGACAATATTGATGAAGAAAAAAATGATAGAAGACATAATATATATTGAAAAAATACAGAACATTATAAGCCACTTTATGTTAATAAATTTGAAAACTTAGAAAACAGGACAGCCCGGGTGGCTCAACAATTTAGTGCCGCATTTAGCCTAGGGCCTGATCCTGGAGACCCAGGATCGAGTTGCACGGCAGGCTCCCTGCATGGAACCTGCTTCTCCCTCTGCCTCTGTGTGTGTGTGTCTCTCATGAATAAATAAATAAAATAAAAAAAAAAAAAAGAAAAAGAAAGAAAGAAGAAGAAAGAAAGAAAGAAAGAAAGAAAGAAAGAAAGAAAGAAAGAAAGAAAAGAATGAAATTGAATCAGCAGTTAAAATTTTTGCCACAAGGAAAACACCAGTTTAACTAATAACTTCTACTAATCATTCAACAAATAACTCCAATATCACACAAACTGTTTCAAATTATAGCAAAGGAAAAAATACTCCCGAATTCATGTTATGAGGCTAGCATAAAATTAATACCCAAACTGACAAGGACAAAACTGATTAATCCCAAAACACACAAAAGAAAAATTACAAGACAATTTCACTAATGAACATAGATGCAAAATGCTTTTTTAAAAATTAGCAGGACCCTGGGATGCCTGGGTGGCTCAGCAGTTGTGTATCTGTCTTTGGTTCAGCCTGTGATCATGAGATCCAGGATCAAGTCCCACATCAGGCTACCTGCATGGAGCCTGCTTCTCCTTCTGGCTATGTCTCTTCTCTCTGTGTGTCTCCCATGAATAAATAAATAAAATCTTAAAGATTTATTCATGGGAGACACACAGAGAGAGAGGCAGAGACATAGGCAGAGGGAGAAGCAGGCTCCTCACAGGGAGCCTGATGCAGAACTCGATCCCAGGACCCCGGGATCACGACCTGAGCTGAAGGCAGATGCTCAACCACTGAGCCACCCAGGCGCCCCTAAAATCTTTAAAAAAAATTACACACATGTAAAAATTACAACTCTATGGTCAACTAATCTTCAACAAAGCAGGAAACTATGTAAGAGGGAAAAAAAGTCTCTTCAACAAATGCTGTTGGAAAAACTGGACAGCAACATGCAAAAGAATGAAACTGGACCACTTTCTTACACCATACACAAAAATAAATTCAAAATGGATAAAAGAGCTAAATGTGAGACAGGAAATCATCACAATCCTAGAGGAGAACACAGGCAGTGAGCTCTTTCACATCATCCATAGCAGCTTCTTACTAGGTACATCTCCAAAGGCAAAGGAAACAAAAATGAAAATAAACTATTGGAACTTCATCAAGATAAAAACCTCAGCACAGCCAAAACAAAGAACAAAAAAACAAAAAACAAACAAACAACAACAACAAAAAAAAACAACAACAAAACTAAAGGCCACCTTTGGAATGGGAGAAGATATTTGTAAATGACATGTCTGATAAAGGGTTAGTATTGAAAATATATATAAAGAACTTATAAAAATCAATTGGCTCAGTTGGTTAAGAGTCCAACTCTTAACCGTGGCTCAGAGTATGAGAGAGCTTGATCAGTCCTGCATCAGGCTCTGCGCTGAGTGGACAGTTTACTTGAGATTCTCTCTCCCTCACCCTCTGCGTCCCCTTGCTCACACACTCTAAATAAATAAATAAATAAATAAATAAATAAATAAATTATTTTTAAAGATCTCAACACCCAAAAAACAAATAATCCTGTTTAAAAAAGGACAAAAGACCTGGGTAGACATTTTTCCAAAAAAGACATACAGATGGCTACTAGACACTGAAAAGATGCTCAACATCACTCATCATCAGGGAAACACAAATGTGAACCACAATGAGATATCACCTCATGACTGTCAGAATGGCTAAAATTAACAACTAAGGAAACAACAGATGTGGCAAAAATGCAGTGAAAGGAGGACTTACACTGTTGCTGGGATTGCAAACTGGTGCAGCCACTCTGGAAAACAGTATGGAGGTTCCCCAAAAAGTTAAAAATAGAACTACCCTACAACCTAGCAATTGTACTACTAGGTATTTACCCAAAGGACACAAAAATACAGGTTCAAAGGGGTCCATCCACCCTTATGTTTATATTTATAGCAGCATTACCAACAATAGCCAAATTATGGAAAGAGTCCAGATGTCTATCAACTGATGAATGGATAAAGATGTGGTATATAAATATCCAATTGAATATCACTCAGCGAAAAATAAAGAATGAAATCTTGCCATTTGTAAGGACTGGATGGATCTAGAGTATATTATGCTACATGAAATAAGTCAGAAAATGAAAAATATCATATGGTTTAACTCATACGTGGAATTCAAAAAACAAAACAGATGAACACGGGAAGAAAAGAGAAGAAAACCATAAAGCCAACTCTTAACAGTGAATGGGGAACATGTTAAATCAGTGATGGGGGGATCCCTGGGTGGTGCAGCGGTTTGGCACCTGCCTTTGACCTGGGGCGTGATCCTGGAGACCCGGGATCGAATCCCACGTCGGGCTCCCTGCATGGAGCCTGCTTCTCCCTCTGCCTGTGTCTCTGCCTCTCTGTCTCTCTCTGTGTGACTATCATGAATAAATAAATAAAATCTTTAAAAAAAATAAATAAATCAGTGATGGGGATTAAGGAGGGCACTGTGATAAGCACTGGGTGTTGTATGTAAGAGATGAATCAGTAAATCCTACACCTGAAACTAATATACTGTATGTTAACTAATTGGAATTTAAATAAAAACTTGGAAGAAAAAGTAAATAAGTAGTAAAAATAAATATTAACTAATTCCAGCAATGCATAAAACAGTGGTGACCAAGTTGTACTTGTTGCAGGAATACAAAATTGTTTTAATGTTAGAAAACCAATTCCTGTAAGTCACATAGATTAAGGGAGAAAAATCACATAATCATCTCATTAATCAAAACATTTTTGATAAATTTAAATATCCATTCATGAGAAAATAAATGTAAAAATAAATCCTTACAAAGCTAGAAGCAAAATTTCCTTAGCCTCCTACCACATATCTCACTGAAAACTGACAGCAAAAATGGTGAAACATTGAGTGTTTTCCCTTTGAGACCAAAAACAGAGTAACTGCTTATATTTTCATTCAACATTGTATTGGAGGAAGAGAAGAGAAATAAAGGCATAAGACTGAAAAAAAAAGGAAATAAACCTTTTGTTATTCATATATATAATCTCATACACGGAAAACACAAAAATCTATAGAGAAATTACTAGCTTTAGTAAGAGAGCTTAGCAAGGTTGCTGAATAAAAAAAAATCAATATACAAAAGTCAATGAATTTCTACAATCAGCAGCAAATAAAAAAGTAATTTTTGAAAAGATAATAGTGCCAAAAATATAAACTGAAAATAAATAAATCTAACAAATGCTATGTAAGTGCTTTATGGAGAAAAATATAAACACTTTTGAAACACATTAAAGATCTAAAAAATGGGGAGTTTCATGGATATCTTTAAGATTTATTTATTTATTTATTTATTTAAGAGAGAGAGAGACTGTGCACAGGGTGGGGAGGAGCAGAGGGAGAGAGAGAAAGAATCTCAATCAGACCCCTCACTCAGCAAGGAGTCTGACGCGGGCTTGATTTCATAACCCTGAGATCACAATCTGAGCCAGAACCAAGAGTTGGATGCTTAACCATCTGAGCCACCCAGGTGCCCAATGAATATCTTTTAATTTTAATATAGTTTTCCTCTAAAATGTTCAAAGGTAACTCTTTGAAAACATACATAAAAATAATTTTAATTTGTAATGTTTTTGTTAATTAATTCCAACATTGCTGAAATGAATTGCTGGAATTGCCTACTACAGAGCACCCAGACAAAAACTATTACAGCTAAATTTGGTCACAGTTACAGTTGTACCACTCTCAGTATGACATAGCTGTGTACATATTTTTACACATATTTACACATATATTTTAATCATGTCATTATGAGGGTACATTTGTCAAGGTAGAAAGATGGAACAAATTTAACACCCTGTTAATTTGATTCATAATTTCTAAATATTTGGGCAGATTACCATCTGTGGGCCTCCTTCTGGGTTCTCATCATGGGCCCCTCGGGCATTAGGGGCAGGCCCAATGAGAGGTGCAGGGGACCTGGCTGTGGGCAGGAAGCCCATCGCTGGCTCTTGCAGACTCTCAGGTGAGTCGGGATGTCCTACTTAGAAAGGTCAGTCAAACCCCATGAAGCTGGTTCCTGAGAAGAAGCTGTGGGTCCCTGAGGGCAAACCAACTCAAGCTAGAGAAACTTAACATTTGAGGCTTGTTAGTCTGTTGAGTCAGGGCTGGATGGTGGGCATGTTTGCCAGAAGATTCTTTTTATTTTTTTTTTTAAGATTTTATTTATTCATTTGAGAGACAGAGAGAGAGGTTGTGAGGGAGAGAGAGAAAGCATGAGCAGGGAGGAGGGGCAGAGGGAGAGGGAAGAGCAGACTCCCCACTGAGCAGGGAGCCCAATGCAGGGCTCAGCCCCAGGACCCCAAGATCATGACCTGAGCCAAAGGCAGACACTTAACCCACTGAGCAACTCAGGTGCCCTGCCAGAAGGTTCTAGAGAGGAGGCCAGGGATCACAAAAAAGAGAGGGTATTGCTCCCTTCTGTCCATGCAGAAGCAAAGTCTGAAATTCATTCAACAAATATTTCCTGAGTGCTAATCAGCATCTGCATGAAAACCAGTAAGACTTATTAAGCATTGAGGTCCCTAATCCCTATGAAGTAACTTTTACATATAACCATACACAATGCACGTTATGTATAATAGCCACATGAATTAGGTGCTATTATTTTCCCAGTTTTACAGATGAGAAAACTGAGGATTGATATTAAGTGATTTGTCCAGGGTCATACAGTGTGTACATGACAGAGCCAGGATTTGAGTCTGGATAACCTTCAGTGTGTCTGGGTCTGCACACTGGGCTGTGTGCCAGCATGTAAATTATAGAAATATATGTCATAGTCCTTACCTTCAAGAACATCATGGTCTAGTGGGAAAGTCAAACATGCACGTAAATATGTTTTGATAAACCAACCTGAATAAAGCTAGGACATCTAGATGAAACAAAGTAAACAACTGGGGGGATCCCTGGGTGGCGCAGCGGTTTGGCGCCTGCCTTTGGCCCAGGGCGCGATCCTGGAGACCCGGGATCGAATCCCACGTCAGGCTCCCGGTGCATGGAGCCTGCTTCTCCCTCTGCCTGTGTCTCTGCCTCATTCTCTCTCTCTCTCTCTGTGACTGTCACAAATAAATAAAAATTAAAAAAAAAAAAAAAAAAAACAACAACTGGGAATGATAGAATAAGTCGGGTTGACTGTGGGTGCCTATCAGACTCTAGAAAAAGTTCATACAGAAACATAGTGGGGGAGTGGTAACAAAGTTAGGTTAATATTAGACTGTGCAAGACTTCTAATACCAAAGAGTTTGGACTTTATCATCCAGTTAATGTTAAGGTAGAGGAGTGACTGAAAAGCATAGCCTTAAGATTCCTTTGTGTCTTCTGTGTTGGGTTGGTGGGGTGGTCACATCTAAGAGCAGGATGACCCATGGACCAGGGGAAGCCCCGGCATGCAATAATCCAGCCTTAAGGCAGTGTCTTGGCCATCAGGAAGAAAGGAATGGAGACAAGGAACTTGATAAAGGAAAGACAGACTGGGCTTGCTGTTGGTTGGCTAGCCAAGGGAAATGAGTTAAGATAAAGACAAGGAATAATAATAGGGTGCCACCAAGAATGCAATGTAGCCTTCAAAAATGATGTTCATGAGCACTATATAGCAATACAGGAAAATGCTTATGATATTACAAGTGAAAATAACAGAATTTTTTTTAAAGATTGATTAATTGATTGATTGATTTGAGAGAGAGACAAAGAGAGTGCAGGGGCAGGGAGAGAGGCAGAGAGAGGAGAGAGAGAATCCTCAGGCAGACTCCCTACTGAGCATGGAGCCTGATGTGGTGCTCCATCCCAGGGCCCCGAGATCATGACCTGAGCTGAAATCAAGAGTCGGCTGTTTAACCCACTGAGCCACCCAGATGCCCCAAGAACAAAATTTTTTAGATCACATGTACCTGTGATTACAAATATCTTTTCAAAGCACAAGAAAGAATAAACCAAACAAATTAGTCATCCTACTCCGAAAACTTATTTCTACTTGGTTTGTGTCTTGGACTGAGTTGTCCTAACCTCCAGTGTAACTGTATTTGGAGATACAACCTTTAAAAGAGATAAAGTTAATAAGGGTGAGGCCCTGATCTGAAGGACCCACATCCATATGAGAAGAGGAGGAGGTACCAGAGCTCTTTCTCTCTCCACACATGCCCAAAGAAAGGCCAAATGAGCACACAGCAAGAAGGCACCATATTCAAGCTGAGGAGAAAGGCCTCACCAGGACCCAACATTGCTGGTACCTTGATTTTGGACTTCTGCTGTTGGAATCCTGTTGTTTCAACAGCCCTGTCTGTGGTATTTTGTTATGGCAGCCCGAGCTGACTAATACTGTCTGCCAGTCAGTTGCCAAGTCCTGCCAATTCTTTCTTTGCAATTCTTATGATCTCGCCTTCCTTCCTTGTCATTCCCACTGCAAACATGGCTCACGGCCATCTTGTGCCCAGATGAATGCAACTGATTCTTTCATTGTTCTGGCTTTGTGCTTCCTGACTGACTTGCTTCTCAGACTCCCAGCCACCAATTTCTTACCTTGTTCCATCCTGTCAGTTCAAACAGCTGAGATGTTTGAATCTGACAACTGATATCTTCCTCAAGTACCAACCCTCAGCTCCTTCCTCAAACTCTCTGCTCAGGGGCAGCCCTGACGGCTCAGCGGTTTAGCGCCAGCCCAGGGTGTGATCCTGGAGACCCGGGATCGAGTCCCAGAGTCCCACATCGGGCTCCCTGCATGGAGCCTGCTTCTCCCTCTGCCTGTGTCTCTGCCTCTCTCTCTCTCTCTCTCTCTCTCTCTCTGTGTGTCTCTCATGAATAAATAAATAAAATCTTAAAAAAAAAAAAAAGAAAAAAGAAAAAACTCTGCTCACCTCTCAGATGCAAGTTCTCTGGCCTTTCCAGGTGAACTGTAGTTTTTCGTCTGTACGTGCAAAAAGAAACCCAGTTCAGATAAGTACTCAAATGGCTAGTGTAAATGAAGATAGTCTCTTTCCACCTGTTCCTCCTCACCTCTGTGTGTGTCTCCTTAGCTCCATACTCCCAGGCTCCTACTGCAGACAGTATTTTCCACATGGAGGGGAAGAGAAGCACCAGCAGCCTAAAGGCAGCCCAGATGACCAAACTTCCTGGGAAAACAAAGGTTTTTTCTCCTCACATCCATACATGTCAAAATTCCAGAGGGACTCTGGTCTTTCTTGGATCCAGGGCAAGAGGAAGGGGGATTCTAACAGGCCCGGGCTGTGTCATAATACAGTGGTTTGCAAGAGTGAGAGAAGTCCCTATTGCCAAAAGAGGAAAAAGTTGTTGAGCAGATAAAAGCAAATGCCTATTTTTCTAGGCGACACCTGCTCGATGCAGTGCAGCACACAGGACACCTCGCCCAGGGTCATCCTCACTGGCTTTGCCACACCCACAAGAGGCAATCAAACAGGGAGGGCCTCCCTGGGCAGAACCTGACATCCTGCACCGCCCCACACCTCCTGGGCCATAGGTAATCTATTCCAATTGGTAATCCAGTAAGGAAGCATTTGAGCACTTCTTGGAACAATGGCCATGTTTTTCTTCCACAATGATTCATACGAGCTTGGCTGTGGGGTTTTACAAAGAAAGGAAAATAGACACTGACATCTCTGATGGCAGAACTCTGAGTTCTTCCAGAGCAAAGCTGGGCCCCAGTTTGACAAAGAAGGATTTGGTTTGTGATACAGAAGGTGGGGAGGTCTCCTGGCTTTAAAGTCAGACTAACGCTGGATGAAAACACAAAATGTATCTTCAGAAGCTGCATCCTGAGAGATCCTTTAAATATGGTAAGCTGATGCTGGCTCTGGGAAAGTGAATTGGCACACGTGTCCATTGTCAGGGGGGTTGCAAACTAGTATAAGCCTTTCCAGGAGCAATGTCTTTATATGCCAATACCCTTTGACCTACAAATTTCATTTCCAGGAATTCATTCTAAGAAAACAATACAGAATGCTAAAGAAACTTAATGGAAAAAAAAATAAAAAAGAACGAAAACAAAAAACTGTTCACCATGGTATTGTTTATAACAGTGAAAACTTAAGAACAATGTGAACGAATGATTAAGATGCATTACAGTGTATCCTTTCCATGGGATATTTTTCAGCAATTAAAAGCAGTATCTAAGTCAGTACAGAAAACAAAATATAAGCAACTTTGAAAGGTTATTTAGCCTTTCTTTTAAGAAAAAACTTATATTGAGGTAAAACTGAAATACTATTTTTGACATTCAGTTTGTCAAAGATCAAAGACATTGTTAATACCGTGATGGCAATTATATGGGGAAACACATACTATTATATGTTATTGGGTAGAGTTTTAATTGGTACAGCTCCTATGAAAGGTAATCTGATGGTTATCTATCAAAATTTAAAGTGTACGTTTGATTTTTTTTAAGATTTTATTTTTAAGTAATCTCTACACCCAATGTGGGCTCAAACTCACAACCCTGAGATCAAGAGTCACATGCTCTTTCGACTGAGCCAGCCAGGAGCCCCTAAAGGTATATTTTAAAACAAAGCTGCTGAACTGGCAAAATTTTACTGCCAGGAATTTAGCCTACAGATATTACTGACACACGTGCATGAAGAGCAAGTCTGTTGTTTGAAACATTGTCTATAAGAAAAAAGAAATAACTAATCTTCAAAAGGAGACTGGATAGGGACGCCTGGGTGGCTCAGCGGTTGGGCATCTGCCCTCGGCTCAGTGTGTGATCCCGGAGTTTCGGGATCGAGTCCCACGTCGGGCTCCCTGCATGGAGCCTGCTTCTCCCTCTGCCTATGTCTCTGCCTCTCTCTCTGTGTCTCTCATGAATAAATAAATAAAATCTTTAAAAAAAAAAAAAGGAGACTGGATAATACGTTATGGTACAACCATGCAATATATATACTAGTAGCTGTTAAAAAGAAAGACCATGTCAAAACCATATGTGCTTTTGTAGGATGATTGTCAAGATATATTCAGTAAAAAACAATCAAGAAAGCAAGGTACAGGGATCCCTGGGTGGCGCAGTGGTTTGGCGCGGGCCTTTGACCCAGGGCGCGATCCTGGAGACCCGGGATCGAATCCCACATCGGGCTCCCGGTGCATGGAGCCTGCTTCTCCCTCTGCCTGTGTCTCTGATTCTCTCTCTCTCTCTCTGTGACTATCATAAATAATAAAAATTATAAAAAAAAAAAAAAAAGAAAGCAAGGTACAAAACAATATGTCTGGTATTCTATTTTCATAGGGAAAAAAAGATCATTTATGTTTGAATAGGTATAGATTTTCTCAGGATACACAAGCAAGCAATGACAATGATTCCTCTGGAGAGGGTGACTGAGGTAGCAAAGAGACTTTTCAAAGCACACGTGGCACTGTGTAATTTTTTTAATCATGAGTATGTATTTCCTTTTTTAAAAAAAGACAAGGGGCACCTGGGTGGCTCAGTTGGCTACTCCAACTTTTGGTTTCAGCTCAGATCGTGATCTCACAGTGATGAGATCAAGCCCCATGTGGGGCTCTGTGCTCTGCATGGGGCCTCCTAGGAATTGTCTGCCTCTCTCTCTCTCTCTGCTCCTTCCTCTGCTCATGTGTGTGCTCTCTCTCTCTCTCGCTCTCTCTCTTTCTCAAATAAATAAAATATTTTTTAAAAATTAAAAAATAAAAATAAAGACAAAATTAAAATACACGAGCTATAAAAAGGATGTCTATATATGTTTATAGTTACATAGATAAATACCTATATTATACTGTTACATAAGAAAGGTAAGTTAAAAATTGTACATACAGTATATTCACAGTTATATAAAAGGAGAAAAAATGTTTGGAGAAAAAAGACTGGGAGCAAATGAGGAAATGTACCAAAGTATTAACCTAGGGACTAAGAATGATTTATCTTCCAATTTTTTTTCTGTAGTTTCCAAAATGTCTTTAATAATCACATTTTACTTAGGGCATCTGGGTGGCTCAATCAGCTTAGCATCTGGCTCTTGGATTGCCTCAAGTCTTGATCTCAGGGTCGTGAGATCAAGCCCTCATGTCAGGCTCCATGCTCAGTGTAGAGTTTGCTTGAGACTCCCTCGCCCTCTGGCCTTCCTGCTCATGCTGTCTCTCTCTCTCTCAAATAAATAAATCTTTTTTTTAAAAAATCACATTTTACTCTTAAAATAGAAAAAATAAACTTTAAAATAATTACATTGGGGTGCCTTGATGGCTCAGTCGGTTAAGCATCTGCCCTCGGCTCAGGTCATGATCCGAGGGTCCTGAGATCGAGCCCCACATCAGGCTCCCTCATCAGCAGGGAGTCTGCTTCTCCCTCTCCCTCTGCCACTCCCCCTGCTTGTGCTCATTCTCTCTATCTCAAATAAATTTTTAAAAATCTTTTTTAAAATTATGTTAAATTAAAATATAGTATCCATCCCTCTTTGCAGTCTAAATGCAGAGGGTAAAATCAGAGAGACAAGAATATACCACTCAAGCTCTTTTTGACTCCATGATTCTGCATTAATGAAGTTTGTTGTGTTTTCTTAAGTTCTTTTTACTTTTTCCAGCTTGGCAACTGCTGCCAATAAAGACAAGACATAGTTCTTAAATCAGCCAAAAGAAAGCTGTATTTATAATACCCAATACCAATGACTATGCAGTTGGATGAGCTTTATCAGACATTATTGCACTGCAAATTGAAACCATCTTTTTGGAAAGCAATTTGGCTATATGAATCTGAAGTCATAAAAGGTGACCCAGTGATTTGACTTCTGGAACCCTTAGGGAAAAACCTGAAATAGTAGAGAAGTATGCTAAAAGATCTTATTTAAGAGTAGTATGCAACCATAAAAAAATTATAATTATGAATAGCTTGTAGCAACATGGGAAAATGTTTATGATACAGTATTTGCACCTGAAAGGAAATAGAACACAGACATGAATGTATGTGACAATTACAACTACTTCATTAAATGCATATGAAAAAGCCTTGGAAAGAAGTACACCACATGGTCACAATACTTGTGTTCAGGTGGTGGGATCTTGGCGGGAGTTCTGGGGGCTTTTCTCCTGTTCTCTTTTCCAAATTGTTTATATTCTTTTTAAATAATATATTAATAAATACTAAAAAGTTCTATATCCAGGGTGTTCCACAGGAAACGATTACTCTCAGTGTCACTGAGTCTCTATATCCCATTAGTGAAAACAAAGGCCCTATATCTCATGTAATAAATCACTGATATTTATTAAGCAACCACCTTCTGCAAAGTAGTGGTTACATATTTTAGTTCAATTAATCCAATGAAGTAGAAATTCTTTTTTTTCTTTTTAAAGATTTTATTTATTTATATATTTGAGAGGGAAATAGAGAGAGACCAAGGGCACAAGAGCAGGGGGAGGGAAAAGCACTCTCCACTGAGCAGGGAGCCCAATGCCGGGCTTGATCCCATCATGACCTGAGCCAAAGACAGATGCTTAACTGACTGAGCCACCTTGGTGTCCCAAGGTAGAAATCCTTATTACCATTTTGCAGATGGGGAAAACTGAGTCTCAGATAGGCTAAATGACACAATGAAGAGGTGACAGCATCAGGTCCTTCTAGCTTCAAACCCAGTTCTTCTCACCATGTCACAATAACAACCCCAAACAGTTCTTAGGGTCTAGGGTGTGCCAGGAAGAATGCTAATGTTTTACATACTCTTCTCATTTAAGAACTCTTTAGATATAGGTGGTGTTCTCATTTTATAAATCAGGAAACAGCAGCTGAGGGATGGTTAAGTCACCAGCACAAGATACTACAGTTGATAAGTTAGAACCAGGATTCTAACCCAAGTTGGCCTATGTTGGTAACCGTGACACACCTGTTGTGCCTTCCCATGACAAGGAAAATGCAGACACTCTGAACCCGGAACAAAGGGCACCATCCTCAGCACAGCCACTATCAAAAAAGAAGAATGTGGCAGGGAGGTGAATGCAATAGGAGGTGGGCTCTGGGGCTGTCCCGGCCGGGCAGGGCCCACTCTGTGCACACTCACACACCTTATGCCCGAGGCTGGATGAGCTGGCGCTGTGCACAGAGATGTCCATGTGGCCTGGCCTAAGGCCAGCACAGATGTCATGTCCTCCTGCCAAGACTGATAATGCTTGGGCTAACCTGCCAAAAAGGCCTCAAGAAAAGCCGTGAGAGCTCTCTTTAAGGATTCCTGGTTCCTGGGTGTGTGGAGAGACAACACTGATGGAATATTCCAGTGCCACCTGGCTTGGCACGAGAAAGTAAGTCTCTCCTCCTTGACCCCCAGGAGCCATAAGACCCCACTGGGACCTGGAATCCAGGGGCTCTGTGCCTGGACCCAGAGGCTGAACAAACAAAATGTTAAAGACTTGACCTCTCAGGGGAAACAGGAAGCCCAGGTCAGCAGCTTTAGAGCGACCAATCCAAAACTCCTCAGGCTAGAGGCCAAGTGAGACCTGAATATGGTCAAAGGGCATCTGAGCTGTGGCCATGGCTGAGTGGGCAGTTCAGCACCCAAGAGAACTCCAAGGATATAGAGTATGGGGAACCCTCATACACTGCTGATAGGAGTGACAATAGACCCAAGCCTTTGAAAGATGGTTTGGCATTATCTGGTATGTATTCTATGACACAGTAACTCTGCTCATCATAATATACTTAGATAAACTCTCCCACCACGTGGGCTCCAGAATGTGCATAGCAGCATTGTTCATAAAAACAGAAACTGCAAACAGCTGAAACATCCACAGATATGAGAATGTATTAAATATATATATATACACTCTATTCATATACTGAAATAGTATATAGTCATGAAAATGAATAAACCACAACTTCATGAGTGAATCCCATCAACACAATGTTAAACATCACACTGTAAACCACGTTGCAGTTTTTTAAAAGATTCATTTATCTATTTAGAGGGAGAGAGAGCACATGCGCACACACCAATGGGGGAGGGGCAGAGGGAGGAGAGAGAGAATCCCAAGCAGACCCTGAGCTGGGGGTAGAGTCTGATGCAAGCTTGATCTCATGCCCCTGAGACTATGATCTGAGCCAAAATCAAGAGTCAGTTGCCCAACCAACTGAGCCACCCAGGCACCCCACACATAGTAAAAAAAAAAAAAAAAAAAAGTAAAATAAAGCAACTCATAATATATCCAGTGAGATTTCATTTAATAGAAATCCAAAAACTCTCCAGACTAAACAATATATTGATTAGGGACACAGGCTTATGTGACAAAATCAGACAACTGAGGGAATGACAAATACAACCTTCAGGATGGTGATCTGAGTAGAAAGGGTTGGAATGTGGAGCATATAGGGCACTTAGAAAGTACTGGAAATACTGTCTTTGCTAAGTTAGGTGCTGGGCACCTGGGTATTTATTTTTACTATTTTTCTTTAAACTCACCCCATGCATTATATACACTCATGTATGTATCTAACGTATTTCAAATTCAAAAAGAAAACCTTCAGAAAAAAATCTCAATGGCAAACTGTTGCTGGTTAAGAGGAGGTGGTCCCGCACCTGGCAGCCTGCCCAGCTCTGACCCACCCTGCTGCCTCTGAACACCCCAGGAAGGTGGGAGGGGTGCAGACACTGGCTGGCCTAGGGAAAGGGAGCTACAAGGAGGAAGTGCAGGTCTGAAGTCACAAGGATGAGCTCAAATGCCATCTTTGCCATTGATTGCATGACTCTGGGCAAGTAATTAAAATTCTCTGAGACTAAGTGTCATTTGTCAAAAGAGCATAAGCTAAGACCCTAGGCTTCTATCTCTGATATTTTAGTGCAATAGCATCTTGTTTGGCATAGAATAATAAACACACTTCAAGGGATCCCTGGGTGGCGCAGCGGTTTGGTGCCTGCCTTTGGCCCAGGGCGTGATCCTGGAGACCCAGGATCGAATCCCACGTCGGGCTCCCGGTGCATGGAGCCTGCTTCTCCCTCTGCCTATGTCTCTGCCTCTCTCTCTCTGTGTGTGACTATCATAAATAAATAAAATTTTTTAAAAATAAATAAATAAATAAATAAAAAATAAACACACTTCAAATACCCAGACTCCTCATGAGAAAAACATCTGACCAGTTCCAACAGTGAGCCCTCCTGCAAAATACCTGACCAGTTCTCCAGGAGACTGTCAAGGTCAACAAAAGCAGGAAGTCACAAAGGACAAATGCTGTATGATGCTGCTTATATGAGGCACCTAGAATAGTAAGATTCATCAAGACAACAGTACAAGGGGCACCTGGCTGGCTAAGTTGGAAGAGCCTGCAACTTGAGCTCAGGGTTGTTAGCTCAAGCCCCAGTCAGTGTAAAGATTACTGAACAAATAAATAAATAAACATTTTTTTTAAAAAAAGAAAGTAGTATAGAGATTACCAAGGGCTGGGAGAAGGGGAAGTGGAGAATTATTGCTTAATGGGTATGGAGTTTCATCTGCAGTGATGACAAAGTTTGGAAGTTGGACTGTGTGATGACTGTATGACAGTGTGAATGTACTTAACCTGAACACCATACTTAATCTAAACACAGAAAAATGGTTAAATTGTATGTTTTGTGTGTTTTACCGCAATTTTTAAAAAAATAGACCAAATAAAAAATGAGACACTGCCACAAGAGCAGCCAGGCAGAGTCTAAAAAGACCTGACAATTAAATGTAATGTGGTTTCCTGGATGGGATCCTGGAACAGAAAAAGACATTAGGTGAAACCTAGGAAAATCAAAATAAACTATAGACTTTAGTTCATCACAATGCATCCACATGGCTTCATTCATTATAACAAAGATCTCATATTAAGGTAAGATGTTAGTAAAGAGGGAAACCAGGTGTGGGGTATATGGGAACTCTGAGCTTTCTTCTCCATTTTTCTGAAAATCTAAAACTAAAGTCTGTAATTAAAGTTATATATAAATAAGGGTATTGTGCAAATCTGTATAATTATATATAAAATTACAAAATATAAAATGTTATATATACTCACATATATAGAAGACAAAGGAAAAGAGGGACCAAGGGATTGAGGGAAGGAGTCTCCTGACATTGGATACAATGAATGTAAGGTATCAAAAGGGAAAGGGGATGGAGGGGATGTGGATCAGGTCCTAAGCCTGTTTTCAGGACCTTCCTCTCCGTGGGGGGCAAGTTACCAGCACAATGGCAAATCCTCACCCACAGACATACTGAGTCCATACTCTTGTAGCTCTTGTCCTGCCCACCAGCCCAGAAACGGTGGCCCTGACTACAAACTGATCTCTCCTCTGCTCTCCCAAATCCTCCTCACCAATCTTTGAGGAATTGATTATTCTTCCTTTCATATTTCTCACCACTGACATTCTACATTTGTCATCTCTTCTTCAAAACCAGACCCAGGACCCTGGCAGATCACTGAAAGAACACAGAAAGGCCACCTGAACTAGGTGTTTCTGCTACCCACACTCCCCAGACCCCCCACAAAACCCTCACGCTCTCACACCTCACCTCTACCCCATGAGCTCCATCAAAACAGAGACAGTCTCTCAGTAACATAGTGTCACAGAATCGATGAGGCCACCCACTCCTTAGCCCTTATTTTTCTAAGTAAAATAGAAAGAGGCCCAGAGGGTCCATGTGACTTATCTAAAATCATAGCTACTTGAAGGCAGGGCTGGGCTTGGGATCTGGACCAAGGATTCCTGAACCCCAGTCTTTTCTCCTATAACATGCTGCCTTCCTGAATCTGACATTTAATGAACTTCTGGTTCTGGCAATAGAGCAGACTAGACACTCTGAACTACTTCCTGCCGAAACATTAAAAGTGCTGGATAAAATGTTTCACTCCTTTAAAGGCACCAAGTGAGCTGGCAAAAAGGGTCAGAGGCCAAAAAAAGAAGGGAAAGCAGGAACCCGGACAGGATGTGGAAACTGGCTTTCTCCCCAAGGAAACATGCCAAAGCCAAGCAACCTTGAGCTTTGGTTTTTAAGGCCTAGTAAGAGCGTATGAGAGGGGAGACAAAGCCTTGCCCCAGCCAAGGTGGAGAATCTGATGGAGAACCTCCTGCAGGGCTGGGCCACATCTCTGAGACAGGAGTGGGCTAGAAATAAGCTCATGAAATAAACTCTCCACAGGGGAGCAAGGAAAACTGCCCATGTTAAATAAACATTGGAAGTGGGTAGAAAGAGAAAAAAAAAGTTTACCCTGAGAATTCTTTAACCACAAGCCAGCTCTCATATTTAAATTCATATAGTGGGCAAAATTCCTCGAGCCAATTGAGTAAAGCTTTAAGGGAGCAGGAGAGTTAGTCATATGAAATATTTAGGGGCAGAGCATTCCAGGCAGGCAGAGGCAATCCCCAACTCAAAGGTCCTGAGGCAGGGACCATGCCTGGCTTGTTCCAGGAACCCAAGCAGGCCTCAAGGCCTGGAGTGGAGAGAGCCAAGGAGAAGGAGAAGATGATGAAGTTACAGAAGTAGCAGGAGACCAGAATGGATAGACCACAAGGGTGCTCTGCCACTGTAAAACTGTAAAACCATGGACTCTTTGAAATGCTGAGCCCCTGGAAGAGTTTGAGTAGAGGGGTAAGGTGATCTAATTTACGTATCAAAAGGATCTTCCCGTGGTGATACCATACAACAGAGTGAATGTATTTAATGCTGCTGCACTGTTTACGTTTAAAATGGTAAATTTTATGTTCTTTTTTTTTTTTTAAAGGTTTTATTCATTTATTCATGAGAGACACAAAGAGAGAGGCAGAGACATAGGCAGAGGGAGAAACAGGCTCCCCACAGGGATCCCAATGCAAGACTTGATCCCAGGACTCCAGGACCATGACCTGAGCCAAAGGCAGACGGTTCAACCACTGAGCCACCCAGACACTCAGGTAAATTTTATGTTCTGTGTATTTTACCACAATTTCTAAAAAAGTGATCACCCTGACTGCTGTGCTCAGCATATGTGGAATGGAAACTTGGAGACCAAATAGAAAGGTATTCCCAGTAATCTAGACAAAAAACAGCAGTGGTTCGAACAAGGCTGATAGCAGGATAGGAGATAAGATCATATTTCAATATGTCTGGAAGCCAGATAGGTTCCTGACATTGGTTGTAAGGTATCAAAAAAAAAAAAAAAAAAAAAAAAAAAAGGAAGCTTACAATGACTCCAAGCTTTCTGGAAGGACAACGTTGCCGGCAACTGGATTGATAGGACACAATAAGAGGTTACATTTGGGACTTCCTGGGTTTGCGATGTCTACTAAACATTCAAGTAGAAATGTCAAGTGTTGGTGAAAATGTCAGAGCAACAGGAACTTTCAAAGGCTCCTCGGGGAGTGAAAACTGGAACTACCTTGGAAAACCCTTTGTTAGTTATCTACTAAGGCTAACATGCATGCCATCTGTGACCCAGCCACTCCAACCCTGGGCAGGTCTGATAGCAAACTGTACATGTGCCCAGTAAAAGACAGGACCTGAGAACACTCACAGCAACAGTCCTCATAATAACCCCAAACTGGACAAAATCCATCAACAGTAGATTCAATAAATGGGGATATAGTCACATAATGATATATATATATATATATATATTTTTTTTTTTTAAGATTTTATATATTCATGAGAGACACAGAGAGAGAGGCAGAGACATAGGCAGAGGGAGAAGCAGGCTCCCTGCAGGGAACCCAATTCAGGACTCGATCCCAGGACCCCAAGATCACACCCTAAGCCAAAGGCAGACGTTCAA
The DNA here is from genome assembly GCF_053574225.1 of Canis aureus. NCBI lineage: Eukaryota > Metazoa > Chordata > Mammalia > Carnivora > Canidae > Canis > Canis aureus. Next base: position 20,046,070 of record NC_135626.1, read on the forward strand.
CCACTGAGCCCTCACATAATAATATATTACCCGGCAATGCAAATAAGCAAGCTACTGCTTTACAATAATGTGAATGAATCTCAGGTCACAGAATATAATCTTTGCAGAATATAAAGTCAGACAGAAAAAGAACATAAAGAATGTGGCCAATTTATTCAACAACAGATGAGAAGTCTTCACACAAAAACATGCACATGAACACTCACAGCAGCACTGCTCACGATCGCCCAAAGAAAGGAGCCAAGTGGCTATAAACTGATGAATGAAGAAATGTGGTATTGTGATGTAATAGAACATTATTTTGCCATAATAAAGGACTAAATTCTGGTCCCTGCTACTACCTGGATAAACCTTGACATTGTGCTAAGTAAAATAAACCAGATACAAAAGGCCATTTACTGTGTGATTCCATTGATATGAAATGCCCAGAACAGGCCAGTCCATAGAGACAGTGGTTGCCAGGGGCTGAGGAAAACAGAATGGAGGGGTGGGGAGTAACTGCTAATGGCTGTGAGATTTCCTTCTGAAGTGATGAAGATGTTCTGGGCCCAAGGAATAGGGATGGTTGCATATAACATTGTGAGTGGACTGAATGGCACTGAACTGTATGCTTTAAAATGGTTAAAATGTGTGTTTTGGGGGGGGGGGCGCACCTGGCTGGCTCAATCAGATAAGCATGCAACTCTTGATCTCAGGGTCATGAGTTCAAGCCCCATGTAGGACATTGAGATTACTTTTTTTAAAGACTAAAATGGGACGCCTGGGTGGCTCAGTGGTTGAGCATCTGCCTTCTGCTCAGGGCATGATCTCAGGGTCCTGGGATTGAGTTCCATATCAGACTCCCCATAGGGAGCCTGCTTCTCCCTCTGCCTATGTCTCTGCCTCTCTCTGTGTGTCTCTCATGAATAAATAAAATATTTTTAAATGGCTAAAATGGTAAATATTATATGTATTTTACCACCATAAGCTAAAAAAGATAAAACTAATCTATGGTGTTGTAAATCAGAACAGTGGTTTCCTTGGAATGTAGAGAGGGCTAAATGGGAAGAGGGCAGAGTGCCTGAGGGTGCTGGTAATATTCCTTTTTTTTTTTTTTTAACCTGTATGGAAGTTACATGAGTGTATCCATCCTGCAAAGATTCCTTGAGCAAAAGAGACAAGTATAGACAATTCTTTCAAGGAGTTTTGCTGCCAAGTAGGGCTGAGAAAGTGGGCAGGAGCTAAAGAGGAAATGGGATGGAAGGATGGTTGTTTTCAGATGCAAGAGACAATCAGGGTTTTTGTGCATGTAAGAATAATCTAGGAAGGGGGCAATGGACGCCGAGGAAGGGTAGGAGAGAATTGCTTTTGTGGACCTTGAGCAAGGTAGAGGAGCCGAGATCTCGGAGCCAAGGTCTCAAGCATGAGTGAGGTTCTGCAGTCAGCCAATCTGCAAGAACAGGCAGGAAGCTGATCGCAGATGTGTCAGAGCAGGGGAGATGGATAGCAGTGGGTACTGCCCCCAATTTACCAATGAGCAATCCAAGACTTGGGGGAGAAAAGCAGTTTGCTCCCACTCGCACAGCTGAAACCAGGAGTGGAAGCCAGGCTTGCCTGACTACAGGTGCATGACATCAGAGATGCCCCAGAGCTTCAAGTTCACCTCCCAACCATGAAAAGGAGCACTTTGTATTGTCTGCCCTGAAACAGCTTCTCAAATGTTTAGGAGTGGCGCCCTAGGCTTCTAAGGATTCTGGGATGTAATGAACAAGTCTGTTCTACCTTGTCGATGTGCCTTATCCTATAAAGGATTGGGATTAAGCTTCCTCCTCAGCCTCCCATCTTTCAAGGCCAAAGAAGTCTAACCATGGAACGTGCCCTGATGGTAAAAGCCCTTCATCACTCCATCGTCTGGCTCCCTTCCAGTTCTATTACATCTTTCTTGGAATGCAGAGGCCATAACAACAGAAACCACAGTGGCTTCCATTTTCAAGGGCCTTTTGCAGGGACAAGGGCCCCATTTATGTATTCAGACCAATGGTCAGTGGAGCTGCAGTTTGCCCAAGGTCACAAGGAGTGTCCAACAATCAAGCCCAACAGAAGAGAATTCCACTTGCCATGATCTCTTCCTCACACCCAACTGCCTACACACAGGATTCCAGAGGGCCACATTCAGCACTGAGTTCCTGGGGTAAAGTTACATCAGATTGGCTGAAAGCAGTAAGAAGTTTTTACTGAATAACATAACTGGAAGTCCTGAAATAGGCAGGCTCCTGGGCTGCTTGATATGGGCTCAGTGATGTCATCATGGTCCCCGTTTCATTCTGTCTTGCCAGCCACAGAAGCTATATTGGGTTGAGTGGAAGCCTCCCCCATCCCCAAAAGATATGCCTTTCTCCTAATCCCCGGAACTTGTGAATGTGACCTTATTTGGGAAAAGGGTCTTTGTAGATGCAATGAAGCTAAGGACCCTACAATGAGATCATCCTGGACTACCAAGTGGGCCCTAAATCCTATAATGAATATCCTCATAAGAAACAGAAGAGGAGACAGACCCAGAGACAAAGGCCACGTGCAGACAAGGCCGTGACTGCAGTGAATAGCTATAAGCCAAGGAACACTGGCACCATGCAAACCTCAAAGAGTCAGAGAACCTCATCTCCCCTAGAGCCTCTGCAGGGAGCACAGCCCCGCTGACCAACTTGATTTTGAACTTCTGGACTCCAGAACTGTGAGAAAATAAATTTCTTTTGTCTTCAGCCACCAGGTTCATGGTAATTTGTTAGGCAGCCTAGGAGACTAATACAGAGGACAAGAGATTCGATCATGTGGGTTAACTTAGGCCTGAACCCCATGCCTGCCCCTATGTCCAGGGGTGGCGTTAGCTTTCCCCAAGGTCCACAGGCTGCACAAGGAAGGGGTAGTCTTCAAGAGGAGGGGGATGAATGCAGGAGAAGCACCCAGGATGTCTACCCCAGTAACATCTCCTGAGCACCCGAGGGATACTATCACATGTTGAAGGTACAGAGCCGCACAGCCTGAAGGTGTCCTCCGAACCCTGAAACAAAAGGAAACATCCAGAATACAGAGCACCTTCCTCTACAAACACTGGATGTGAAAATGCTCATGAACTGCAAGGAAGAGCCCACCACATCCACCTGTTTGCCCAAGCCAGGACCCCAGGGTCCTCCCAAGACTCCTTCTGTCCTCACCCTACCTTCAATCTGTCCCTCCTCCTGCCAGCTCCACCTTTCATAACTAGTTCCAATCTGTCAGTCTCCCTCCGTCCCCACAGCTATCACTCTAGTTGAGGTCACTATCTTCTCTCACCAGGTGACAGCCCCCAGGCACCTCCCTGCCTTCTGTCTTGGCCCCTACCACCATGCTCCCCCAGGAACTGGAAGGATCTTCTGAAAATGAAGGTCTGTCCATGTCTCATTCCTGCTGAAAACTTCTCAAGCCCCCCCCCCACACACACACAGGTTTCAGGGCCTGCTCACCTAACGTCACCTCCACCATGTCCCTCACCAACTCCGCAGATACGTGAGTCCTCTCCCAGCTGGGGCCTGTGCACATACAGTGCCTCTGCTTGGATAACTCCCACTACTACAAGTCCTCGAGGACTCAGCGCCAGGGGCCTCTCCCCTGAGGGGATCACCTGGAGTGCCCACCCCTTCTTCTGGGTTCCCACCATACCCTGGGCTGGTACACTCCTCCTGTGCTGCCCTAATGTTGTGTGCATGCACCACCACCCTCCCCCGAGGCTCTGAGCCGCCTGAAAGCAGGAACTGGGTCCCCTACCCCTTTGTCCTTGCCACACAGCATATAGCAGGTGTTCGAAATAGACTGGTGAGTAAAGATCAAACCTACATTGCATTCCCTTGCTTTTTCTGAAACAAAATGTGTCCTAGACAATTGCAAAATCTCAATGTTTCCCATGTTGGTAGAGCAACCACAGAAGCCCAGATAAGGGGTCAGATCCTATCTTTGTAACCTTTGGCCAGTTATTCCACCTCCCTGGGCCTCAACTTCTCCTTCTGTAAAATGAGTTTCATAAGCCTTACTTCATAAGGAAAACCACCTAACGTATCATCTGGCTGAGGGAGGCAGCCTGATGCATTTTACTTGCCTTCACAAATGTGCACACTTTGCCTGAAGACAGCAAGCATATACTAAGAACTCCCCAGGAGCCAGCCTCTGTGTGGAAGGTATTGAGGGGCAAATAACAACGTTGACTCTTTACCCCCTCACCCTAGATTTCACAGTAACCTTTTCTGAGAAATGTCATGTCTAAAATCAGGAGTAGGGATGTCTGAGTGGCTCAACAGTTGAGTGTCTGCCTTTGGCTCAGGGCCTGATCCAAGTCTGGGGATCAAGTCCCCCATCAGGCTCCCTGCATGGAGCCTGCTTCTCCCTCTGCCTGTGTCTCTGCCTCTGTGTGTCTCTCATGAATAAATAAATACAATATTTTTTAAAAAATAAAATAAAATCAGGAGTAAATCCTGCCTGTGAATTCATGGGTAAGTCTGCCAACCCACAGGAAGCCCACTAACAGGAAGGTAACCCTGAGCGCGCTCCTCATCTCCTCCAGGACCTCTCAACCCTCTGGGTCACACAGGAGACAGCACATCAATGGGTCTTTACTGCCACCTGCTGGATAAATAGAATAAGGCCACAGGCAGCCACCAGCAGAAATTCAGGTGTTTGCCCAGAATTGCCAAACACATGGCTCTAACTTACTATCTGCCACATTTGTTGAAAAGCTAAGGAGAAAAAGTCAGAGGAAATCGCGTTTGAAGTCAAAATTATCTTACCAGAAACACTGTTTTTAAAAAAGGAAAACCAAGTGCACCTTGCAGTGGTCAGAAATGGAAGTGTGCCTCCTGGGAGAAATTTCTCTCTCTGACTCAAAAGGGAGGACCAGAATATCCTGTAAGGTGGAGACAAATACCTTCTTCAGAAACCATGCCTATGTTTTACTCCACAGGCTGCTATCAAGTACAAATCCTGGAGAAATTCTGCAAACCTTGGTCCCCTGAAACCTAACTGAACCATCCTCCTGCCCATAAACACCTGCGAGTCTAGCTCGGTCCAGGAACCAGCTCAGTAGAAACTGCCAGAAGCAGGGAGGCCATTCTTTCCAAAGACCTTCGTTTTGCAGCCAGACTCACTAAGTCAACAAAGCAGGAGCCAGCCCTGCTGCTCGCCTTCCTGTTACACCCTTCAACTTCTTCTCCCTGGCCTGCCACGCTCACACACACGTGTACACATGCACAGACACAGTCCTCCAGATCCAGCATTCTTGGTTATTTGGGTGGGAGTCTGCTTGGGGAGAACTGGGAGACAGAATCCAGATAGGCTATAGCCAGGGTTTTGGTTTTTGTTTTTTTTCTCTCTCTCTCTCTTTCTCCCTATTCCAACCATCTGATGGTCCAAGAATGCAAACTCTGGAAAACCAAGGGCAGTGTAGCGCCAAGGTATTTACGAAGCCAGTGTGTGCTTCCATCTCCCTGGAAGGTAGTCTCAGATTTCCTCAGGGCAGAGAAGCTTTGCTGAGTTCAGCCAGTTACTCCTATACATAGAGGGGTCACCTGTAGCTTCTACAGTACCTATCCAGCCATGCAGGCATTTAAGAGCAAAGCTTGGGGGGCACCTGGCTGGCTCAGTTGTTGCAGCGTGCAACTCCTGATCTCAGGGTTGTGAGTTCAAGCCCCTGTTGGGTGTAGAGATTACTTAAAAATAAAATTTATTTATTTTTTTTATTTTTTATTTTTTTTTTTTATAATTTTTTTTAAAGATTTTATTCATTCATTTATGAGAGACACCGAGAGAGAGAGAGAGAGAGAGAGAGGCAGAGACACAGGCAGAGGGAGAAGCAGGCACCATGCAGGGAGCCCGACGTGGGACTCGATCCCAGATCTCCAGGATCACGCCCTGGGCTGGAGGCTGCGCTAAACCGCTGAGCCACCCAGGCTGCCCCATAAAATTTTTTTAAAAAAAGAGCAAAGCTTGGGGAAGCTCCACCCACCATACCATCCTGGGGTCTCATGATGATCAAACTGTCCCCACCTTAAACCAAACTAATTTAGGGGTGGAGTAAAAGGGTACACTGCCCCCATAATTTCCTAAAGGGAAGAAAGTCATAACAGGCAGAAATATACTGGAGTCATCAAAAAAACACAAAATGACTTCCACAAATTGTGAATGGCATGGTTCTGTTTGTTCTGCTACAGTACAAAAACTGAAAGGTTTTCATCCAGATGAAAATATAAAAAGAAAGAATTATCAGCACTCTGGTATTATCAACCCATGATGATACTTTAAATACATCATCTCTGCCTAGCTGATGACCTGTCCCCCAGCCCGAGCAGTAACTTTTTCTCATCTGCTAAGCTTCTGTTAATTTTGCATTTGGGGGATTCAAGAAGCAATTGCCATTGCCTCTCTGGCCATCTTACTTTCCCACCCTGAGCTTCCTTCCAGGCCTCTGGGGTTCTCCTTACTTTCCCATGCAATGCCAAGGCAAATGGGGGAGGTAGGCATCAGGTCATCCCATGTCCATCTTCAATGCTTTTCCCTGCCCTGTGGGTCCCTGGGTTTCTCTGCATGCTCAAAGCCTGGTCATCCTTCGCAAGATGGTCATGGCTGCCTAAAAGCACCAACGTCTACCACTCTCTGAGGACCTGACTTGCAAGAACACACCAGAAAGCAGGGCTCATGCTCCATCTGCTCTTAGCATCCCCAGATCTCTTTCTGTGCCTTCTCCCATCTTTCTTCTCACAACCCAGGGGATTGGGGAAGGGGAGCCAAGGATCATTCTTTCCCTCCAAATTTTTTTAAGACACATAGTCCTTTGGTCTAAAACCCCCTTGCCACTTTAGAAGGTGGGGTGCAGGGGACGAAAAAGAAACATTCAAAAAGAAATTAAGTCCTTTTTTGTAAAAATAAAAGAAAAATGCCTCCACTAGGCAATGAACAACATGCTTGCATAGAGAGAGGGCATCAGAGAAACAAAGGCATATCACAAATGTCAACCAATCACTTGAAAAACACATGTTTAGGGATCCCTGGGTGGCTCAGTGGTTTAGCGCCTGCCGCAGGGGGTGATGATCCTGGAGTCCGGGGATCAAGTCCCACATCGGGCGCTCCCCGCAGGAAGCCTGCTTCTCCCTCTGCCTGTGTCTCTGCCTCTTGCTGTGTGTCTCTCATGAATAAATAAATAAAATCTTTAAAAAAGAAAAGAAAAGAAAAGAAAAACACATGTTTACTCTCCTTTCCCTCACTCAGGACTTGTGCTGTGGTCAGTTCTGATTCTTTCTTGGCAAATGATATTGCTTGCAAGAAATGTCAAAATAAAAGCTTCTCTTCTGTTCCTCCTCACAGTCCCTTTGCACCTACATTTCCCCAGCAGCTTCTGTCCACTTCTGTGGACTCTTCCCAGGCTGGTTCATGCATCCTGAGAGAAGCTGGCTTAAAGTCACCTTTGCCTTCCCTGCCACACGTCCCCCAGTCAAGAAAAACAAAAGTATCAAAGGCAGCAGGTCAAGTGGCCCCATGCATCCTCCAGAATGTCTTAGCCTGAAATGCCCCTGCCCCTGCGCCTACCCCAAGTAGGTACATTATATGAACACTTTCTAATTCCCACATCCCAGGGCACCTGGGTGGCTCAGGGCATGATTCTAGAGTCCTAGGATTGAGTCCCACATTGGGCTCCCCACAGGGAGACTGCTTCTTCCTCTGCCTATGTCTCTCCCTCTCTTTGTCTCTCATGAATAAGTAAAATCTTTAAAAATAATAATTCTCACATCCCAAAATGTCCTTTTTAGCCTTCATCTTACTTGCTTTTCTCTATATACAGAAGATGACCATTCCCCCTCCTTAAAACTCTCTTCTTAGATTTGACTTGCGTGGCACTTATGCCCTCCTAGTTTTTCCTCCTCCTCCCCTACCACAGCCTGGCTCTGGAATCCAACCCTTCCATCTGCCCTTTCATTGCTAATTTGCTGCAATGTCCTGTCCTTGACCCTCTCCTTACTAACTACATGCCCTCAAAGAACAATCTCAACTGCTGCCAGTGCTACAACACCTACCAAAACCTCAAAAAAACCCCACCACATTCTCTCTCCTCCCTCCCTCCTCCTCTCCCTTTCTGATTCCAGACACATATATGCAATCACTTGTTGACTGTTTTGCTAGAACACAAAAAGTCAGGGGAGCCTGCTAATTTCCTATATTTGAAAGTCAGGACCAGCAGACCAAGACTAAAGGGGTGGATTCCAACTCAACACAAGGGAGAATTTTCTAACAAAGAGCACTAGCCAGCAGTGAACAGGCCCCTTCTGAGGTAGTGAGCTCCCCATGACTAGAAGTGAGCAGAGAGGACTCCTACACATAGTACGAGGCCAAACTAAGCAACATCCATGTTCACAGCTCCCCATGAAACTGATATTTCTCAGCTTGGCATTCAGAGATTTGAATAGATAGAAGTTTGTTGGTGGTGTTTCTTTTTCTTTTTTTTTTTTTTTTTCATTTTGTTGAGTACCTAATATTGCAATTCTTCACTGTAGGACACTGGTTAGAAACCATGGCAATATTACCTTTTATTCAATTATTTTTTTAAATAACCACAATTTTGCCCATCCAATAATTTATCTTACAAACTCATGAGTCATACACACTCCAGTTTTGCAAGAACAAAATTTACTTGGTCATTGATTGAAGGCTCTCAGATTAAAGCAGATTTGGAAAACTCACTGCTTCTGGACATTTCTCTCTGTTCTATTCCTACATGCTACTTTTATTTATTTTTATTTTTATTTTTTTTAAGAGTGGCATGATCATGTCTGTATTCTTTTTTTTTTTTTAAGATTTTTATTTATTTATTTATTCATAGAGACAGAGAGAGAGGCAGAGACACAGGCAGAGGGAGAAGCAGGCATCATATAGAGAGCCTGATGTGGGACTCGATCCAGGGTCTCCAGGATCACGCCCTGGGCTACAGGCGGTGCTAAACCTCTGCGCCACTGGGGCTGCCCCCTACATGCTACTTTTAAAAACAAGCAAATAGAAAAGGAATGGTATTTAAATCCTAATCTAATTTAACACAAAGACTTTTTAAAAGTTCTTCAAAGGGTGCCTGGGTGGTTTAGTCGGTTAAGCATTCGGCTCTTAGGCTTCAGCTCAGGTTGTGATCTCAGGGTTGTGAGATTGAGGCCCATGTTGGGCTCCATGATCAGCAAAGAGTCTGCTTGGGATTCTTTCTCTCTCTCCCTCTGCCCCTCCCCCTACTCTCTAATAAATAAATAAAACCTTTAAAAAAATAAAAAAAGAAAGCAAACTGCCTGCAACTCCATCACGTAATCAAATTGTTTCCATTTATTCCTGTTACTCCTTATCACTTGCATATACAACTGTTTCATCTTTACAGTACTATCAGAACAGTTTCCTAGTCTGTATTTTCACTTATTGTACTTACTGTATCATTAGCATTTTTCCATTTCATTACTTTTTTCCCCTTACTTCCCTCCCCCCCTCACCTTCAAGATACCCAACGCTTGCAGCCCAGAGAGAGTTATCCTTCTACATCTTTCCCAGTGCTTGGATTAAGTTGGGGGGAGGGGCACACCAGAACACCATTTAAACCAGAACAATTGACTAAGCTCCCTCTTTTTCTTATTTTCCGGACATCCCTCAGCTTCCGACATCCTTCCTCCAGGAGACCCTGTTGCCCTCCTACCCATTGTTGGAATTAACCAGAAAGAGGAACTGCAAAGATTGATTTTTAAAAAACAAGAGTGCCCTCGATTTTCAACTGCTTCTGGGAGCACAGCAGCAGAAGCCAGTGAGTGTCCTTTGCTCAGCTTCTCACACAAGGTCTCGTCCTGTGTCCTTGCTCTCTCCCTCCAACATCCATATACTCCACCCACCTGGTGACTTGTGCTTTTATTAAGGTTCCACTGCCTCACTGCTCCCACTTACACAGTCCTAAGACAGCACAACCTTGCCATCCTCCTCGAGCCCCCGTTTCTTGGTTCAATTTCTGTTTCACCTTTTTACAGCCGAGATGCTCATTTTCACAGCGGTCTAATTAGCACCAGCACTGGGACGAGGTGGCAGAGGAGGAGGAGAGGAGGAAGGGGGGAAGAGAAGGAGGATGAAAGGAGATGAGAGGAAGAGTGGAGGAGGGGAGAGGAGGAGGAAGAGGGGGAGGAGGAGGAAGAACCACAGAACCATGTGGTCATATGGTCTACGACTGTCCGTTTAGCAAGGACAGCCAAGAGGATATTTTTTTCTCCCTGGGACAGTTTTGGTCATGAGACCCCTTGCAGGGAAAGCCACTGCTTTCCCCTCAGAAGGTCGTGCCTTGCTCCCACACTTTGTGGGGACCCTGAAAAAATCATTTAAATGGTTAAATGTTCATTTCACTGCTATGGAGTTGAAGCAGATTTCAGATCTGAAGCTTGTTTCTGATTCAACTTCAGTTGGGAAGCGGGGAGGTAAGAAGTGATCCCCAAGTCAGCCACAGAGGCAAAGGTGACTTACTCTGCTGCATCACAGACTACCAAGGCATGGCTCCCCCAGAATCTGCCTCTAGGCTTGTACTTACAAGGGGGTGGGCAGCCGAGAGCAGAGTTCAGGGTCACATGTGGGATTAGGGCATGGTTCTGCCATTTCCTGGCTCTGGGATCCTCCATAAATGAAAACATTTTGAGTCTTTGTTTCTTCATTTCTAAAATGATGTGATTTAGGGACACCTGGCTCAGTCAGGGGTGGCAGGCAACTATTGATTGTGGGGTTGTGAGTTCAAGTTCCCTGTTCAATGTAGAGATTACTTACAAATAAAATCTTTTAAAAAATAAAATAAGGTGATTTAAAAACCCAGTGACTTCATATATAAGGAACTGTAAAGACTAAATGATTAAATAGAAAATAAAAGTCTGGGCAGCCTGGGTGGCTCAGTGGTTTAGCGCCGCCTTCAGTCCAGGGTGTGATCCTGGAGACCTGGGATTGGGTCCCGCATCGGGCTCCCTACATGGAACCTGCTTCTCCCTTTGACTGTGTCTCTGCCTATCTCTCTCTCTGGGATAATTCTTTCATGAATAAATAAATAAAATCTTTAATAAATAAATAAATAAATAAATAAATAAATAAATAAATAAATAAAAATAGTTCAAAAATCCTTTCATACCAGCTGAGGGCTACATAACTGCTGGTTTAATCTATTTGCCATTCAGTGTTACGGCCTGCAGAAAGTTCTTGTTAACTAAGTAAATGGTCAATTTTTCATCAACAGGAATAGAAGAAATCAGCCACCAAGTCATCAATGTTTCTTGGATTCTAATCCTTGCCCCAAAAATTATTTTCTTTCACAGAGTAGTTTTAAGTGTCCAAGTATTCCAATCCTTAAAATGTAAGCCATTTTACAAAGCCATTACTCCTTAACTGAAGGAGTAAGGCTTTGCTGGTAAGTAAATATCCAGTTAGAAGGGGGGAGGGGAGTAAACAAAAGCAGATCAAATTTTTTCTACCTTTATTTATAAAGAACACGACTCCTCCTGACACAGACGCAAACACTCACATGTCCCAAGGAGAAGCTCATTAAAAACAACAACAGCATAACTGGAGGACATTGGGACCTTATCTAATGCCAGTCTGTGTGCTCGACTTGGGGATCGCTGGGAATGTGTCATCAAATGTGACCTCCACCTCTATGAAAGGAAGAGAGACCTTCATTTGGAAAGGCATGCCCACCCACCAGGCCAGAAGCTGCACACTCAATCTTCAGCATCATCAAACTGTCCTGTTTCGAAGACCATCTTGGAATAATGGGGTATCAGTGGAGGTGGATGGTGCCAACTAGGGTCATAGATCATGTCTCCTTGTGGGGCACAGCACACCCAAGGTTTGACCTCTTGAGAGATGCAACCCTGGATGTCATCAGCATCTGCAAGCAGTTAAAAAACAAACAAACAAACAAACAGATTAAAGGTGGGGGGGGGAGGCAGGGACCGAGAGCCAAAAATACCTAGGGGACAGACACCTGAACTTTGTTTAAAAGCACAGAGTGCTCCCTGGATTGCAAATGTGTTCATTCTGAGGAAGCCACCTGAGCAGAGCTTCTCAAAGGGGGGTCCTTTGCAGTGCAGAGGCTGCAACTGCAGAAGACAGCACTTCTGTCTGCAGAAGCTAGATTCACAACGATATTTTAAGAGAACAACACTGTTTCAATGTTAAAACTGATACATTATAAAGTCAACTACAAAATTTGTATTTTTTTCCAATATGAAAGAGAGGCTGTCACAGAAATTTCAGCCCTGTAACAGGTGTCAGGCTAAGGTCACAGACTGGGTCCGTCTTTCAAACGGTCTGCCTGTGGGGTAATTTGGTAAGAGGATCTCCGAACCTTGGACCCCCCAGAAATGCCACACCTACCATATGGATTGCCTTGATCTGCTTTCAACTCCAAATCCCAGTCCTCGTTAAAAATATCAGCAGCCGATTCCTTGGGCGGACAGTTGGACACCCCTTCTGACAGCTCCCAGGTATTCAGGTCCCCATCAGAATCCTCATCATCCACAGCAAAGCCTTCCTCTTCCGAGTGGGCGCCCTCATCATGGGTAGGACTACCATTAGGGACACTCTGTGCTCCACTGGCTAAGAAACCAACAGAAGGGAGAAGGTCTTAAAACCACCAGCATCTGCACAAGGCCTACTCATCATGTGCTTGGAAAATGTTTGCCAGATTTACTGTGAGGGCAAGAAGTGAAACAAGTGTACAGAGTTCTTTAGCCATCTGAGCACTTTATTATTGTTTTTTGAAAGATTTTATTTATTTATTCATGAGAGACAGAGAGAAAGAGAGATAGAGAGGCGGAGACAGAAGCAGAGGGAGAAAGCAGGCTCTATCCAGGGAGCCCGACATGGGACTCGATCCTGGGACTCCAGGATCACACCCCGGGGTGAAGGTGGCGCTAAACCGCTGAGCCACCCGGGCTGCCCCACCTGAGCACTTTAAAACAAAAATGTTGGGCAGCCCAGGTGGCTCAGCGGTATAGGGCCACCTTCAACCCAGGGCTATGATCCTGGAGACCCGGAATCGAGTCCCACATCAGGCTCCCTGCATGGAGCCTGCTTCTCTCTCTGCCTGTGTCTCTGCCTCTCTCTCTGTGTCTCTCATGAATAAATAAATAAAACCTTTTAAAAATAAATAAATAAAAAATAAAACAAAAATGTTGTTCTGTTTACCTTTTACAAAGTATGGTTGATCTTTTTTTTCAATAAAACTTTTTGCCTTAAATGAGGCCATTAATTGCAAGCTCTTGTAATTTGCACAGGGAATCAAGCAAATCAAGCACAGTTTATATTTTTAGGTAGTTTATGGGTAATTGAGGCAAAGGGCATCTGGCAAATGATAAGCTTTCATGACACGAACTTGAATTGAATTTTTACTATTCTATTTCTCTCTTCATCCTCAAGGAGCACAGGACAAGGTGCAGCAGGAGGAAAGCAGATGGAAGAGCAGAACCCATCTAATCACAGTAGACAGCCACCACGTCTCCTCCTCCCAATACTGGAGAGGGCTGGATGGTCTATTTTCAAAAAGTCTCAAAATAATGGAAGAAAGTCTGGGAGAGGATAAGAGACCTCCAAGTGTATCGTGCTATGGTAATGCCAGGTAGAGCTGGGAAAAGAATCAGCCTAAAAACAGCCATGTTACGAGTACTGCATAAGAATGACCAACAGCTATAAGCAAAAAAGTAATAGTTCAGGGCATGGGTTCTGGGGCTAGACTACCCCAGTCCCAATGCTGGTTCTGCCAATCTGCAATTGTGTGACTAAGCTGAAACATACTTAACCAAGTCTTCAAGAACTTCAACACACAGCCCAGCCATTCCACTCCTACATGGACCAAAGAATGGAAAACAGGTATTTTAACAAGATCTGTACAAAAATGTCCATGACAGTACCGCTCACAATCACCAGAAGGTGGAAACAAGTCAAATCAATGCCCATCAACAGAATGAATAACCAAGCAAGATGTGGTGTAACCATATGATGAAGGGATTCAGCTATAAAAAGGAATGTACTGATTCATTGTACATGAATGAATCTTGAAAATATTATGCTGAGTAAAGGAAGCCAGACATATAAGGCCATATAGGGTATCCCTCCATTTACATGCAATTCACATTTGCCTAACCAGCATAGGGGAAACCCAGAGACATAAGGCAGATCAGTGGTCGCCAGGGACTTAAGGAAGGGTAGATGGGGTGTGGCTACTTATCGGGCACAGACTTTCCTCATGGGATGCTGAAAATGTTCTGGAACTAAACAGCCGTGGTGGTTACACAACACTGTAACTGTATGAAGTGGCACTGAGCTGTACTCTTTAAAACTGGTAAATGATAAATTTTATGTGTTTTACCACATTTTTTTTTTCATTTTTACTCTGTGCCTCAGTTTTCACATCTGTAACTATGAAGATAGGATTGTTGTGGGTGTTGTTTTTAAAAGGGGGCAATGGGAAAAGAAACACTTAGAATTGTACCTTGCACTTACTCAGTGTCAGCTGTTATGACTATTATCTCCGTGTGTGCATGGTGCTTTTTCTGGACCAGCACTCTCTAACAGGACTTTCAGTGATGATGGTAATATTCTCTCATCTGTGCTCCAAAAGGCTAGCTAGCATGAGCCACATGTGACTGCTGAGCACTTTAAACGTGGCTAATGTGAATAGAGAAGTGAAGTGTTCGTTGTACTTAATTCTATTTAGCTTAGATTAAAAGAGCACCAGTAGCTGGTGGCTACTACAGCTCTATATCTTCCCACCTGATCCTCAGAACCACCCCCTGAGGTAAGCATTATTATCCCCATCATAAAGAAGAAAGGATAAATGACTTATCTAAAGCCACAAAATTCAAGCCCCAGACTCTTGAGCCAGAGCTGCAAGTGAAAACAACATGGCCAGGCTTCAAAGCCTATATACTCCTGCCACTGCCCTAAGCTGTCTTTTCTCAGTAGAAGGGATGGATTTGGACACAGGGGCAGGACTTCACTAAAGAAAGCTCCAACAGGACTTCCAAATGAGGGCACTGTGGAAACACTAAGCAGAAAACACAACTCAGGGACGCCTGGGTGGCTCAGTGGTTAAGCGCCTGCCTTTGGCTCAGAGCATGATCCCAGAGTCCCGGGATTGAGTCCCACATCGGGCTCCCTGCACGGAGCCTGCTTCTCTCTCTGCCTACGTCTCTCTGAGTGTCTCTCATCAACGAATAAACAAAATAAGGAAGAAAGGGAAGGAAGGAAGGAAGGAAGGAAGGCAGGCAGGAAGGAAGAAAAGGCAACTCAGCAGCAAAGAAAACTGGCTGGAAAGAGGTCAACAAGACATAGGGATGATCCCTCTCATCGCTTCCTTGGTCTCTCCCCACATTCACCTCCTTCTCCACCATCTACTTGCCTAGCCGATCCATGGTCTTCTCAGTCTCTCTCTCCTGCCCAGAGCAGTCAGCAGGGGCAAAGCTGGCCTGCAGGAAGAAGAAACAGTTACCCAGGACTTGGATGTGTGGGGTACCCCCAGTATTAAGCTACCGTTTCATGGCCTCAAACCCCACTCTTCCATCCTCACCTTTCTGAGGGTGGGGCTGGGACTCTGCAATCCCTATTTCTGTTTTGCCGTATTAGATGCATCAAGGCTGGAGGTAGAAGGGCCTCTCTCCTTCCTATTCCTGCAGATACCACCCCAGCGACACTTCATCCCTGGCAGCAGCAGCAGTGCCTTCCTATAGCAGCTGCTCGATCCAGTTTAGTTTGCCAACATTGGCAGAGCCAACTTCATCACTGGGCCCTCTCTTCAGGGGTCTCCATCCTAGGCCCTCAGGACCCCTCCTCCAAGCTCTGAGACCCCAGCAGTAGCTGCAGGCAGCACCTCTTCCTGAGAAGTTGGGATTCCAGCTCTGTGAATCTCTTCTCCTCTGAGCCTGTAAATTTTAATCATTTCAACCTCATTCCCTCTAACTTCCTACCAAATTCTGTCTCCTGATACATAGGGGCAACATGTAGCTGTACTTCCTAAGTAATGCTCAAGGGAAATCTTCTTCTACAGCCAACCATATGCTTCTCTGCTCTCATCACTTAAAGACCATTTTGTAAAAGGAACAAGAAATGTTCACAGCCTGCCTAAGAAGACCTGGTTTCAATTCAGGCTCTGCCATTCATTCAGAGTGTGACCTTGGATAGCTTGCTTCAACCACCATGCCTGGGCTTCCTTCTCTGGACACTGGAGAGGACTATTCTGACCTTGCAAGGAGCTTACAATGGAGAGAACACTTCTGAAAACACCACGGACATAACAGGAATGTAACATTAGTTGAACTGAAACCCCCTTTCTTTGCCCTCACACCTAAACTGCACTTGGCACCGGCCTCAGTTGGCTCATGACCTAGTCATCCTTAGATTTAATGAATAAATTCCACCTTGGGAATGGTTGAATGACAACCCTCCGGACTACTGCAGGTCAGCTGATAGGCTCCCTCACGTGCACCACTGCCATAGCCACCTGTCCTCCCATTCACCCACCCTGCCCAACCTTAACAGGATTAATCATCACTCTGCTCAAAAATTTTCAACAGCCCTCCACAGAGGAGCATAACATTGGCCATGGCATTCACACTTCCCCATCACCACCTATCAACCTGTGGAGCATCGTTCTCTCCCCTGGCTCTGAGGCTCTATGACCCCAGCTCCCAGCCATCTGCCCTGTACCTCCTCACCTCCAGGCCTCTGCAGGCACCACCACCCTGTCCCCTTGGAGAGAAGCGTACATCCCTTCCTGTACGTCCTGAAGTCTCATCCCATCTGCATTCCAAAGTAATTTTATACCTATCACTACATTTTTCATATCTTACTCCGGTTTAGTACCCTCTTTGATGCTTAAACCAGCATTCCATTCCTCCCTCAGATTTAGGAGCTGTGTCTCTCGGTACTACGCCAGGCGCCGGGTTTACAGCACTCAACAGAGGGTTCCTCCCCTCGCGGAGCTCACCATCCAGAACTTACTGACCGTAAACAAGGACAGGTGAGGACGGTAAAAACGGTCTTTGAAAAACCAGAAGCTGTCTGGCGCGCAAATGAAAACAAGTTTTTGGAAACCCTGCGTCAAGCTGGGCCTTTGGTTTCAGTAAACAGAAAAGGAGAGCGCAGGAGACCTCAGGCGGTGCCCAGGGCGCGCTGTGCGTAGCCACCCGTGGTCACAGGTCCCTCACCTGGCCGCGGCCCAGCCCCCCCCCCCCCCCCGCCCAGGGCCCCCGGCCCGGGCGGTCAGCATCACCTCCCCTCCAGCAAGCGCGCAGAGGCGCCGCGGCACCGCCAGCCCGCCGCGCTCGCCCACCCACGCTCTCGGGCCCGCGGCCCGGCAGTTTCCAGCGCGAGCGCGCGCCCAAACGGCGCTCCCCTGGCCCCGCGGCCCCCGCCCGCCCCGCCCCGCCCCGCCCGGCACGGCCCGCCCGGCCTGGCCCGCGAGCCCCGCAACTTCCCGCCCCGGGCCGCAGGTGGCGGCCGCGCTCACCCCCGGGCTGGGGGGCGCCCCGCGAGGCGGCTCGGCGGCCCCCAGCGCCCGGGCTCCGGCGGCCTGACGGTCCATGCCTGGCGGCCCGCGGCTCGGCGCCCTGGACGCTGCTCGGCCACGTGACGCGCCCGCCTGGCTGCCAGCCGGAGCATACGCCGCGGAGGGGCCAATCAGCCGGGGGTGCTCCCGGCCGAGGGGGGCGGGGCACGGGTCACGAGGAAGCCGGGGGCGGGGCGGGAGGGGCGGGGCCGGCGGCAGCCCAAGCCCCTCACCTACGGGTCCCGGGATCGGATTTTTGTCGGTCCTGCCGGTGCATATCCCAGGGCTGGCGACTAGCTGGGTCTGCAGCGCCAGCTGTTATCTCTGTCTGCCGCACCAGGCTGGATGTGCTTCAGCCCTCAAACCTCGGATTCCTGTTAGAATATTCAGTTACCGGAGCCTACCTGACAGTCTCCGAAGCTCAGCTCTCAAAAGTTAAATTGAGCTCCAACCACATTGCACTCTTTTCGTCACAGGTGCTTGTAGAACTCAGGCTAGAATTGGGCCACCCACAAATGGATGTGCCCAGTGATCCTCCATCCTAAGTTAATGATAGTTCTTAAAGTTAATGCATCAGAAACCAGGACAGATGATGAAAACAATGTGCAGACACCATATGAGTCACACTGACCCTAAACATTGAGCTGCCACGGTAGCCTGGCCTGGGCTCCTGTTTTTTGATGCTTGTCAACAACTGGCCCTCTGCAGCCCCAGGGGAACAGCAGGCGGCCAGGGCAGGAGCTGGAGATAAACTCAACTCTAAAGTCAGCTTTCCCTGCCTTTCCCATACTGCCTAAACTGTTAATAACAAACCTACTTAGGGTGTAATAATCATTTTAACAATGAAGTAGAAGAAAAGCTAGAAGCTGGGATTCCTGCTCACTAGGCCACCTTATGACAATCTTTGGGGATATTAGACAGCTTACTTCATCTCCCTTGAAGAATGTGTTTATAAATCATAAAAGAGGGCACCTAGGTGGCTCAGTTCGTTAAACAGCTGCCTTCAGTTCAGATCATGATCCCAGGGTCCTGGGATTGAGTCTGGCATTGGGGTCCCTGCTCAGCAGGAAGTCTGCTTCTCCCACTCCCTCTGCCCATTCTCTCTCTCATAAAACCTTCAAAAAATAAAAAACCATAAAAGATATTTTTAAAAAAATTAGTATAATGGGAGTGTGGAAGGGATGGGCAAAACAGGTGAAGGGGAGTGAGAGACACAATCTTCTAATCATGGAATAATAAGTCATGAGGTAAAAGGTACAGTGAAGGGGAGTGAGAGACACAATCTTCTAATCATGGAATAAGTCATGGGGTAAAAGGTACAGTATAGGGAATATAACCAATGCTATTGTAGTGGACTTATATGGTGACAGATGGGAGCTACACTTGTAAGCACAGCCTAACATATGGAGTTGTTGAATCTGCTATGTTGTACACCTGAAACTAATGTTCACATTGTGTCAACTACAGTCAAATTTAAAATTTTAAATAAAAAATTTTACTACTCTAAAAAAATTTAGTATAACATTTGATACACACTATCTTTTCTTTCCTCTATGTAGACTTTTCCTGCAGAGAAAAGAATGTGACCAATTAAGGTGTGCTCTGTTCTGACCCATGAGTCAAGTTTTCCCAAATCTAATTGGATCTAGCTCAACACTCTCCCAACAGGATCCCTGGGTGGCGCAGCGGTTTGGCGCCTGCCTTTGGCCCAGGGCGCGATCCTGGAGACCCGGGATCGAATCCCACGTCGGGCTCCCGGTGCATGGAGCCTGCTTCTCCCTCTGCCTGTGTCTCTGCCTCTCTCTCTCTCACTGTGTGCCTATCATAAATAAATTAAAAAAAAATTTAAAAAAAAAAAAAAAAAAACACTCTCCCAACAGAACCTTTACTAGTGGAAATAAAAGCTCTATTAAAGTGTGCTGTCCAGTATGATAAACATGTGGTTATTGAGAATTTGAAATGTGGACAGTGTAAATGAGAAAATATTTAACTTCAATAGGTTTAAACTGCCACATATGGCTAGAAGCTACCATAATTAACAGTGCAACTCTAGGTGCACTAGCTAGGAGCATCTTGACAACCTGCTATGGTGAGCTCCATATACTGAGTTGTGATGACTGCAGGGTGATCCACCTTCATAGCCTTGCTTTAAGCAACCAAACACCAAGGGTCACTTGGGTGGCTTAGTTATTTAAGCAGAAGATTTTTGATTTAGGCTCAGGTCATGATCTCAGGTAGTGAAATGGAGCCCCACCCTGGGCTCTGCACTCAGCATGGAATCTACTTGAGATTCTCTCTCTGCCCCTCCATCTATGCATACGCTCACTTTCCCTCAATAAATAAATCTTAAAAAATAAAAATAAAAAATAAAAATAAAGGAGCCAACCACTACCCTCTTTGCTCTCATCTCTTATAAACAATATGTACCTCCTTCCTAAAACAAAAATGCCATGGAAGTATTCAGAATCTTAAACTTCCTTAATGGAAATGTGAAAGAGGACATTTTTCTTCTTTTTTTTTTTTAATTTTATTTATTTATTCATGAGAGACACAGAGAGAGAGAGACAGAGACACAGGCAGAGGGAGAAGCAGGCTCCATGCAGGGAGCTCGATGTGGGACTCGATCCCGGGTCTCCAGGATCACACCCTGGGCTGAAGGCACCGCCAAACCACCGAGCCACCCAGGCTGCCCACATTTTTCTTACTTTAAAACAAATGACAAAAAAATAAAATAAAATAAAAAATAAAACAAATGACAAAAACAAAACAAAACAAAACAATGACAAGCAAAAAACAATTTAAGAGTACAAAAGATCAAAGTAAAAATGTCCTAAGATTCTAGTATCATAGGACTTAATATGTAATAAAAGTCATACCACAGGGGCGCCTGGGTGGGGCAGAGTCAGTTAAGCATCTGACTCAACTGCAGCTTGACTTTGGCTCAGGTCATGATCTCGGGGTCCTAAGATCCTGCCCAGTGTCCAGCTCCACACTTCCCAGACTCTGCTTGAGATTCTTTCTCTCTGCCCCTCCCACTCATGCTCTTCCTCCCTCTCTAAAAATAAAACTTTTTTAAGAAGGGGAGGGGAGCCTGGGTGGCTCAGTTGGTTGGGCATCTGCCTTCCGCTCAAGTCATGATCCTGGGGTCCTGGGATCAAGCCCCTCATCAGGCTCCCTGCTCAGTGGGGAGTGCATCTCCCTCTCCCTTTGGCCCTCCCCCTGCTCATACACTCTCTCTCTCAAATAAATAAAATCCTTAAAAAAAAAAAAAGTACCACAAATCAATAGAGAAAAATGGCCACAAACAGTGGTTGTAGAAAATTTAGTTAACTGCTTGCGGAAAAAAAATGAGTTGCCTTCAGCAAGAGGAAGAGTTTTCAACAACAGAAATCATACACACACCAAAATATCCTCTGGGAATCAAATACCACCACCACAAAAAAAAAAAAAAAAAAAAAAAAAAAAAAAAAAAACACCTAGGGACAAATTATTTGCAATAAAGGAGAGACAAACTAAAAATTAATAATTTAAAAACTCTTTTAAATTAATAAGAAAGTTTTAAAAATAGTCAACCTGAAAAAATAAGAGAACATTAACTTCATTAATATAAAAAATGCACATTAAAACAATGACATCTTACTTTTCTTCTATTTAAATAATAAAAATTTAAAATATAATACCCACTACAGGTAAAGGTGTTGACATTTTCCTACATTGCTTCAAAGTATTCTCATACACTGCAAATTGGCAATACATGTCAATATTCTTTAAAATAGTTATATCCTTTAATTCAGTAATTCTACCATTGAACATCAATCTCCTAAAGAAATAATGAGGGATGTGAACAAAGATTTATAAGAATCTTCAACAGCATTTATAAGAAAAAACTTAGAGGTGACAATGTCCAACCACAAGAGATTAGTAAAATAAGTCATGTTCATCTATACAACGAAATGTTAAAAATTCATTAAATGTTTTTAAGGCTATTTAATGACATAGAAAATAACATAAGTGAAACATAATATTACATAAAACTACACTGAATGCTCTTCTCAGTGACATCAATGTTAAGTTATAGGATGTAAAATTCAAACAGTTGCTTCCCCTGCTCCCAGAATGCCCTCTCTGCTCCAAGCCATCCTCCAACTTGCCTCTGAAGGCCTTCTCTGCTGCTCTAATCTACTCCCTACCCACTGCCCTCCTTTTTGTTGTTGGGCCTCCCCACTGTAGACACTTCTCTAAAAATCAGTCCCTGAGACAGAAGACACCTTTATAATGTCTTTATCTTCTTAAAGGTCAACTTTTGCCCCCAGTACCCAGAATTCTCTTCTGTACCATCAATAAGCTCTCTCAGGATGTCCAGCTCTGTTCCTCCAACCCCCACTTCCATCCCAAAAAGCTTCTCTTCTATCCTAATAATGGACACTTAATGAATGAGAAGATCTAATAGTAAAAAAAAGGTAAAAAATAGCAAAAATCCTCATAAAGGAAATAAAGCTTAACTCCAGAGCATAAGGTTATGGGATGTTTTTATTTCCTTCTGCACATTATTCTGCTCCCTCCATTATTTCCTACAACAAATGCACACCATGTAGACTTTTTTAGTAAAAGGAGGACAAAAAAATGGAAATGTACTTTCTCCTCCACTTCCACTGGTCCCTAGGTCCAGATTAGAGATACTCATTCTTGACCAGGGTTAACGAAAGAAACTCAAGTTTATGATTTCCATATATTTTGGAAAACATTTAGGACTACAATAATAAGTCCAGCCTTAACAAGTAGCCTCTGGCCACTAAATACCAATTTTCTTTTCTGGAATTAAAGACTAACACATTAACAAAATTAAAGCACGTCTCAAAATCAGAAAGCCATCTTGTCTGCCACCTCTTAGCAAATTGCAGGTGAACTCACAATACAAAACTGGCCAGAGGGTTTACAATACTATTTCACAAAGTTAGCTGTGTTCTTCCTCTTCTCACAAATGGCCGGCTTGATGCATAGCATGTTTAGCTACAAACATCTCTGCTGACTCTCCCTGTAACATTTTTATGGCTCGCCAATAGATCTGTCCACAGTTCTCAGGTTTACCAAGGGGATGGTTCAATTCTTCTTTGATGTAATCCATCCAAAGATCTTTAAAGGGAAGCAAAAAATTGACAAGGCTTTATTACATAAACTACTTAATATTCAGTGTAAGACTTCTATGAAACTTAACTTGTTGCTGTTATTTCCCTAGAGCCCTGTGTGAAACATTACCTCTCTCACCTTTACATTAAGGCATATCAAACTTTTTTTTTAAGTAGAAAACTTCATTTTAAATCATGACAGTTTATGTATTTCATAAACGAAAATACTAAATATTTTAGAGGGAGGCTTTTGCTGAGTCTCTTTCAAGGTGAAACTGAGTTTCAATGAGTTCACTATAACTTTGTTACCATGCCTAATAAAACTTGCTTGGGCTATTAAATATGCTATTTTTATTCATTTCACCAGAAGGTCTGCTAAAACCTTGTAAAAGCTAATTTCTTTTTCAATCTAAGTTTAACAACTAGACATTGTTTTTGAGTTCATAAGTAAACATTTTATGACATACCCAGAAAGATGTTTTTACAAGTCCTATAAAAATGAGTACAATGTGGCAACAGCCAATGACAACTTATGTCAATAAGCATCCCACAACCCCTTTGCTATCACTCCCACTCTTTTACTCTGACCTACATTATTAACCTTTCCCTTACAAATATCACAATTTTTTAGTGAACAACCAAGCAAATCATCTTCTACTCCAGAGTTAACAGAAGACCCATGAACAATTGAACTTGTGAACTTGAAATTATAAGCCAAATTATGTCTACAAGTATTCATGCACAAAGTAATTAAGGGAGGAGGCAGGGGAAGGATGCAAGTTTTATTCTTAAAGACAGCCATGACCTAAAAAAGAGGTAAGCACTGTTCTAACCATACTGATGGGTTATAGACCACACCTGTAAACAGAACTGACTTACCAGAATCTACAGATCCGAACTCTCTCAAAGCCCTCTCATAATATTCTCTTAAGTTCGCCATCTTGCAGGATTCCTAACAAAAATAATCAGACAATCTTGCCTCAAAAGCTTAATTCATAATGTCACAAGTTCCTCTCAACCACATTGTTAAGCAGCTATCACCTATCAGATATCTGAAGGGGAGAAGGTTTGGGGTTTAGGATGAACACAGCCCGGCTCTCAACTTATCCAGAGAAAAGTCAAATGGCAGTAGTCACCAGAGTGAAGGCTATGTCAAACAGTGATAAAAGTATTCTGCTATGGTAACATGGAAAAAAGCCCAATTAATTCTCAGTTGGGGGAACATGGGCAGCTTCACAGGAAAATACATTTGAAAGCCCTGAAGGAAGAGTGGGATTTAAATAAATAAATGGGGAAGGTTTATTCCTTGTGGCTAAGGATTTCTTTCTTTTGTGTCTGGGTTCTGGCACTTTTTATATGAAGGCAAAGCATATGTAAATACTAATTATATAACCTTCTGCAAGTTTAAACTCTCTGACCTTAAAAGTTTTCTCACCCATAAAACAAGGATAATGATATCTCTTAGAGCAACCATAAGGATTCAATTAAAATGCTGACTAATTATGCACCTAGCACAGTAGCGGGTACTAACTTTACAATCAATAAATGTTCATTCTTTACCTCTATTTCCATTTAAATGTATTCTCCTTTGTTTCATTTTCAAAGGAGAATAACAGCTACGATTTAAAAATACATTCGTATAGTCAAATAAACCATTTCCTCATTCAAATTTCTCTTCACTAAGATTGTACTATTTTATAGAAAGTCACTTTAGGGTACATGGGTGGCTCAGTCAGTTAAGTATCTGCTTCTGGCTCAAGTCATGATCCCAGAATCCTGGGATCAAACCCCATCTCCCTGTTCAGTGGGGAGCCTCTTTCTCCCTCTCCCCTTTACTCCTTTCTGCTCATGCTCTAAGAAAAAAAAAAAGTCAATTTAACCCCATATCATACACATGCATGAAAAACAGAATCACACTCTGGGAAGGACTCATAACATGCACAGGACTATGCCAAGTCCTTTCTATGCAGTATCCCCTTCTGGTCTTTTTTTTTTTTTTTTTTTTTTAAATTTTTATTTTTATTTATGATAGTCACACAGAGAGAAAGAGAGAGAGGCAGAGACACAGGCAGAGGGAGAAGCAGGCTCCACGCACCAGGAGCCCGATGTGGGATTCGATCCCGGGTCTCCAGGATCGTGCCCTGGGCCAAAGGTAGGCGCCAAACCGCTGCGCCACCCAGGGATCCCCCCTTCTGGTCTTATAACCTGCACACCCCTAAATAGGTATTATTATGACCTCCCTTATGGAGAAGGATGACAAGGCTGAGAACTGCCCAACATACATACCTATTATGTTATTAATCCGAAGCCTAGTTATTATTATGCTATGTTACCCCTTGTACTATAAGGACGAGAACAGATAAATGACCCACACAATGATTAAAACTATAAAAATAAGAGTTCACAAGTATGTGGGTGGCTCAGTGAGTTAAGCATCTGCCTCTGCCTCAGGTCATGATCCCAAGGTCCTGGGATCGAGTCCCATGTCAGGCTCTCTGCTCAGTGGGAAGTCTGCTTCTCCCTCTCCTGTGTGCTCTCAAAAACACTCTCTCTCACCTCTCAAATAAATACTTAAATATATATATATATATCGGTGTTTAACCTCACTAGTAATTTTTCAAAATTCAAGTAAAAATAAAACACCAATCAAAACACCAAAATAAAGGAGAAAAAGCAATACTGCAGATTTAGAGAGCATGTAAGGAAATAAATATACTGATATATCTGCTGATTTATCACTATAAAGAAGTACATACACTTCTTTGGGAGGACCATCTTACAATATATAAAGAACCATAAAAAAAAAAACTTTCTCTCTAGTCCCAGAAATTTATCCCAAAAAAAGAATTCCAAAAAAGAAAAAAATACTGTATAAACAAAATGTTTATAGCATTCTTGTTTTCAGTATCAAAAATCTGGAAACAACCTACACCTAATGTACTAGTTAAGAAAACTGCAGGTTTAAGAATAACACCACAATTGTTAAAGATGATAACCATGGAAAAACACAGGAATGTGTTCACAAATTAATGTTAAGAAAAAAAAAAAAGGGACACCTGGGGGGCTCAGTGATTGAGAGTCTGCCTTAGGCTCAGGGCATCATCCCGGGATCCAGAATCGAGTCCCACATTGGGCTCCCTGCAAGGCTGTGCTTCTCCCTCTGCCTATGTCCCTGTCTCTCTCTCTCTCATTAATAAATAAATAAATCTTAAAAAAAAA
This sequence comes from Canis aureus, assembly GCF_053574225.1. Classification (NCBI taxonomy): domain Eukaryota; kingdom Metazoa; phylum Chordata; class Mammalia; order Carnivora; family Canidae; genus Canis; species Canis aureus. The sequence goes on from NC_135626.1 coordinate 20,071,996, forward strand.
ATTAAGTAAAAAAAGAGAACTTCCACATGGCGCATAAGTCAGTAATAAAACTTGTGCATATACACATAAACAGAAACCTAATAAAAATTAAAATTAATACGGTTGGCTATATTATTGTGATAGGATCAGAAACCACAGACACCTTTGGATTTTTATGTATTATTTTTTATATTACCCTTTTTTTTTTTTTTTTTTGAGAGGGAGAGAGGGGTGGGGAGGCACAGAAGAAGAGGGAGAAAAAATCTTAAGCAGGCTCCACACCCAGCACGGAAACTCAATTTAATGACCCTGAGATCATGACCTGAGCTGAAATCAAGAGCTGGACGTTTAACAGACTGAGCCACCCAAGTGACCCCTCGTATATTAGTTTTTAAATGGAGACCTCCCAATATTTTTCCTCACTCATAAGTTCAATTAAAAATACCAGAAACTGGGACACCTGGCTGGCTCAGTGGTTGAGCATCTGCCTTTGGCTCAGGGTGTAAAATCTAGGTGGAGGGATTGAGTCCCACATCAGGCTCCCATGGGGAGCCTGCTTCTCCCTCTGCCTATGTCTCTCTACCTTTCTGAGTCTCTCATGAATAAATAAAATCTTAAAAAAAAAAAAAAACGAAACAGGGATGCCTGGGTGGCACAGTGGTTAAATGCCTACCTTTGGCTCAGGTCATGATCCCAGAGTCCTGGGATCAAGTTCAACATCAGGCTCCTTGCAGGGAGCCCGCTTCTCTCTCTGCCTCTCTGTGTCTATCATGAATTAATAAAATTTAAAATATATATATATATGTGTGTGTGTATATGTATGTATGTGTGTGTGTATATATATGTATATATATATTTATCAGAAACATGGGGCACCTGTGTAATCTCAGTTAGCTAAGTTTCCAACGTCTTGGTTTGGTTTCAGCTCAGGTCATGATCTCATGGGTCATGAGATCGGGCTCTATGCTTGGAAGGGAGTTTGCTTGGGGATCCTTGCCCTCTGCCCCTCCCCCAACTCATGCACACATGCTCACTCTCTCTCTAAAACAAATTTAAAAAAACAAAAAACAAAAAATGACACACACCAGAAACAGTACTGAGTGCCTACTCTCTCTCTACCTCATAACCCAATTCAAAAGACAAACACAGTGCTTCAGAGACAGGGAAGCAGCACCTTGCCCAGCCTGGCAGGGAGGGTTTTCTATATGAGGTAACATGTAAGTTTTCTATTTTCCAGACGTGGGACTTTCTCTTCTTTGCTTATCATTCCTTAACCATCTCTATGAAAAAATGGTTAGATGAAGGGAACCAGAAATTCATACTATATATGAGACCTTTTTAAATGACAAAATGCTGCCATATATGAGTAACCACTAATTCATTTTCCCAAATAAGAAATGCAGACAGAACACTTACTTGCTCTTTTTCAAACTGGATTATTTTCCTGAAAAAATCAACTGAAAATGGACGGCTTTCCTGTAAACTAAAAAGAAAAAGAAAACTGTTAACTTCCATAGAGAAAGAAAGCCTCTTACATCCCATGAATCTAAATTCCTATGCCAGCACCTCCATAATGCATGGTTTAGTAAAGACCTGGCCACAATGCAATGCAAGGACTGCACTTGACCACCAGTAACTCTCAATGTTTTCAATGTTTGGTGTTTCAATGTTACTCTTCACCTCCACCAAACTTTCCTATCCAGTTTTCTTCCTGTTCTCCTTCTCTTCCTCATTTTTACAGTTTAAAGCTCCCTTTAAAATCTTTAAAAAAAAAATGGGATCCCTGGGTGGCTCAGCGGTTTAGCACCTGCATTCAGCCCGGGGCGTGATCCTGGAGTCCAGGAATCGAGTCCCGCATCAGGCTCCCTGCATGGAGCCTGCTTCTCCCTCTGCCAGTCTCTTTCTCTGTTTATCATGAATAAATAAATAAAATCTTTAAAATAAATAAATAAATAAAAATAAAGCTCCCTCTACGGGGCACCTGGGTGGCTCATTCAGTATCTGCCTTCAACTCAGGTCATGATCCCAGGGTTCCAGGACGAAGCCCTGGATCGGGCTCCCAGCTCATCAGGGAATCTGCTTCTACCTCTGCTCCTCACCCCGCTCATGCTCGCTCTCTCTCAAATAAATAAAATCTTAAAAAAATAAAGTTCCCTCTACTACATCTCAAGATCTTTCTGAAGGAAACCAGTAATTCTACTTCTAAGAATATATTTTAAGGAATTAATTTCTAGTATGGACAAATAATATTTGCGTAGAAATGTTCACCAAAGCAGTATTACTATGGCCAACTAAATCATGGCACATCCATAGAGCAGTGTACCATACAGCTATTTCTAGTGAATGATGTTCGTGAAGAACTGTTACTGACAGGGAAAAGGCCTGTGCGATATTCATCAACAAAAGCGGTATATAAAATGTGGTAATAGTAAAATCTCAAATATGAGAAAACAAAGTTGTTTTTTTTTTATTTTTTAGAAAACAAAGTTTTTAAATGAAACATTAAATGCTTTTTCCTCCTGTTAATAGGATTACAATGAGTTAATAGTTATCTAGTTATCTCCCCCCCCTTTTTAAATTTTCCACAATGGGTATAAACCATTTTTATTGTTCAAAGAAAGACTTCTTTAAAAAGTCTCTTGGGTTACTTCCTCAGGTACTATTTGTCATACATATAACCTGGGTATGAGGGGCTGAGTATGGAGTGGAGAAACAAATAACAGCAATCAAAGTTTGTAAGCACCTTTTAAACACAGCTCTGGCCTTTTTGTAGCCCCCACTTCGGTAAGCCCAATCCAGGTACTTATTCTTTAGAGTGACTGAGTCGGCACCTTTGACAGCTAAGAGAGCTTTCTACAAAAAAAAAAAAAAAAAAAAAAAAAAAAGCTGCGTGAGGAAATTTATAAATATCAAAACAAATTTTCCCAGAACCATCCCAGGCTGCCCAAATAACAGTGCTTTAGGAACACATGCTATAAAAATAACTCTAGGGGATCCCTGGGTGGCTCAGCAGTTTAGTGCCTGCCTTTGTCCCAGGACACGATCCTGGAGTCCCGGGATCAAGTCCCACATCGGGTTCCTGGCATGGAGCCTGCTTCTCCCTCTGCCTGTGTCTCTGCCTCTCTCTCATTCTCTCTCTCTCTCTCTCTCTATCATAAATAAATAAATCTTAAAAAAAAATAAAAAAAAATAAAAATAACTCTAAAAACCTAGCCAATCAGTAAACTTATTTGCTCATTCTCACCCACCACAAGACTCAGAACATGGGGTCTTGACCTTAAAAATGGCTTCAGTGTCTTCTTCTCTTTTGGTACCTTCACTCCACTCTGCCCAAGAAATCCACAATGGTAGACAGTCCTGATCACAGTAAGAAAGGGAAAAAAAAGTTAGAAAATGACCCAAGAAATCCACAATGGCAGACAGACTGGTCACAACGAGAAAGAAGAAAAAGCATAGAACAGCTTAACTCTCTGCTCTGAAAACTAGTCACTATAAAGACAGGCTCCTCCTACTAAGATACTTATTATGTAAAATACAAACTCACTCCCAGTCCGACCTCACTATGACCAAATGCTCAGTGCCCAGAAGGAATGGCATGCCAGTGCAGATCGACTTGTGACCAAGACCCCCAAGTAGCACTCTCCTGTCAGCCCCAGGTCCCTTCTATTGGAGTACTGCCTAGTTACTGCCATCAGGTATCTGTGAATTAAGCAATGAAGGGTTCATAGCTGGTCAGATCCCCAGTTATCCAGGTCACGACTCTGCGGTCTAGGACCCAAAACACTACCAAAGCCAGACTCAAGAATCTGATCTTCACTCTTATCCCAGAGGCACACATAAATAGAATAAAATAATTAAAAATTTTTCCCACTTTGAATACTATTTTCCTACTAATATAAAAGGAGGTCTCTGGCTGGCTCAGTCAGTGGAGCATGTGACTCTTAATCTTGGGGTTGTGAGTTTAAGCCATGTTGAGGGTAAAGATTTACTTAAAAATAAAATATTTTTTTAAAAAAAGATTCTGGAAGGCACCTTTGTGGCTCAGTCAGTTAAGTGTCCACCTCTTGATTTTGCTCAGGTCATGAGCTCAGGTTGTGGGACCAAGTCCCCTGTCAGGCCCCGCACTCAGCATGGAGTCTGCTAGAGATTCTTTCCTCCTCTCTCTGCTCTCTAAATACACAAACATCTTTTTAAAAAAAGATTCACTGCAAAGTTTTAGGATTTAGACATACATGTGTGTTTAAAACTCAGACTTAAGAGGGGCTTGGGAGGCTCAGCTGGTTAAGCATCCATCTCTTGATTTCAGCTCAGGTCATGATTTCAGCATCATGAGATCAAGCCCCACACTGGGCTTTGCGCTGAGCATGGAGTCGGCTTATCCCTCTCCCTCTGCTCCTCCCCGTTTTCTCTAATAAATAAATAAAATCTTAAAAAGAATAAAAAATATAACTCAGGCTTAAGTATAGCTTTGGAAGCAAGTGAGAACAATACTCTTAGTATTTCTCACTTGAGATATCAAAACAGAATTTCATACGATTTAGTCATTTTTCAAATAATAAATTAGAACTAGGCTACTAAATGGAAGTAAATTCTTCCACTACTGACCCTTGACCCATCAGCACAGATGCACTCTGGGGCCAGCCCTCATCAGACAAGCATACTTCATATGAGCTTTGGCTCAGTCTCAGTTTTCCCAAACAGAATGAAATACAAAAGACCCAACTTACAGACCTGGGCTTTCAGATGCACAAAAGCTTCTTCAAAACACATGGCTATGTCAGGGCTCTTGGAGTTAATCAGCACCTGCAGCTTCATCTGCCACATCGTTACAGAGTCTCTAAATGATGCAGTCCCAGCTACTGCCACCTCCAGAGCTTCCTTTAAGAAGTCATGATGCAGCAACAAGTCAATCTAGGTAAGACAAAAGATCACTGGAAAGTTAACTACTGAAAATTAACTACTGAAAGCTAGATCATCTATATTGGAGGGACAAAAAAAGATCTCATTTAAGGCAGTAATTTCCCCCACTTAACCTCTGGCAATGGCTGCCAAATAAGCACAAAGTAAGCAATCTGAAATTCTCTTCCGTTGCTGGCTCTTTTTTTTTTTTTTTTTTTTTTTTTAATTTTATTTATTTATGATAGGCACACAGTGAGAGAGAGAGAGGCAGAGACACAGGCAGAGGGAGAAGCAGGCTCCATGCACCGGGAGCCTGACGTGGGATTCGATCCTGGGTCTCCAGGATCGCGCCCTGGGCCAAAGGCAGGCGCTAAACCGCTGCGCCACACAGGGATCCCAGCCGTTGCTGGCTCTTATTTCTAAAGGCTACCAAAAAATAGAGGGCCTAAATGATTTAGATTGAAAGTTAAGTTTTTATTTTTATTTTTTTAAAGACTTTATTTATTTATTCATAGAGACACACACACACAGAGAGAGAGAGGCAGAGACACAGGCAGAGGGAGAAGCAGGCTCCATGCAGGGAGCCTGACGTGGGACTCGATCCAGGGTCTCTGGACTTGATCCAGGGTCTCCAGGATCACGCCCTGGGCTGCAGGCGGTGCTAAACCACTGCGCCACCGGGGCTGCCCTGAAAGTTAAGTTTTTAATAAAATAGTTTATTATAATAAAACCTAACCCCCCAAAGAAAATATAAAGAGCAGACAAAACCAATATTTGTGGGTTAATGAAACGTTTATTCATTCAAATGGAGTTGGGTGCACAATAAACTGGTACAACTTCTCTGAAATGTATTTGATGCTATGTAATGGATCATATCATCCAACAAGTAAATAAACAGAAGGAAATCTTATGTGTTCAAAATGCTTACAGCCACACCACTGTAACAAAGGGGGAAAAATAACCTAAAATCAGTTCAATTTTACAAAACTGTGAAAGAGCAAATAAATGGCAATATGTAATCTGCTCATTCAGCAAGTATTTTTATTGCACACTATATATGCTAGATTCAATAATGAGAAAATTGGGTATGTTCTCCACCCAAGAGCCTCTAGTCTAACAACAGACACAACCTGATACCTGCCACGACAGAAAAAGAATCATATGCTATATAAGATTACAGAACAGGAGCACCCAACAGGGTCTATGGCAGTGATGAGACAGGAAACATCATTTATGCTAATGTTTAAGACTAGGCATTAGTTAGAGAAGGCTCTCCCAAACAGCATATGTAAGAGGCTGAACTAAAGATGAGAAAGCCTGGATATAAAAGGAAATCCAAGTTCAATGTGGCTGAAGGGGTAGAATGTATACTGGAGAGGAATAGGTGAGGCCAAGGCCATATTAGGAAGAATGACCAGCTTTATCCAAAGCACAGTGAGAAGCCACAGAATAATCTGATCACCAATTTTAAAAGATCATTCTGTGAAGAATATAATTTGGAAAAATGATGGATGTAGATCAGTTATACGTTATAAGTTTAGAGACAGTATACTGAGCAACTCTCATTAAACGCAAAGGCACCAGAGTGATGAGGTAGTAGGCTTAGGAAGGGCAGCATTAGAGATTGGGGCAGCAGAGGATGTCTGAATAGCCAGAATGGTGAATGACCAAATAGTAATGACAGGCAGAGGACAGGCTGCCAATGTAATATTCAAAGCAAAGTCCACCTAAATTTATAGGGTGTGACTGTCTTGCCAATATTCAATTGCTCAAACCGGAGCAGCTGAACTCATCCACCCCTGGGATTTTTCCCAAATAGTTGCCATAATGGGAAAATGGTACCTCAGCTGTGGTATATAATAAAGCAGACTAGTATACTAGTATACAATGCCTTACCTAGCTACACGTAAAAAGTTTTTTTTTTTTTAAGATTTTATTTATTTATTCATGATAGACATAGAGAGAGGCAGAGAAATAGGCAGAGGGAGAAGCAGGTTCCATGCAGGGAGCCCGATGTGGGACTCGATCCTGGGTCTCTAGGATCAGGCCTCGGGCTGTAGGTGGTGCTAAACCGCTGAGCCACCAGGGCTGCCCAGTATTTTTTAAATGCTAACAAACATTTTCGTACATGTCAACAACTTTGTGAGCTGTCAAAAACAAGGATCACTAACACTATTTTAACATCAAGTAAACGGGCAGCCCAGGTGGCTCAGCGGTTTAGCACCACCTTCAGTCCAGGGCGTGATTCTGGAGACTTGGGACTGAGTCCCACATCAGGCTCCCAGCATGGAGCCTGCTTCTCCCTCTGCCTGTGTCTCTACCGATTCATTGATCTCTTTCGGTCTCTCATGAATAAATAAATAAAATCTTTAAAAAAATAATTTAAAAATTTAAAAATAAAAAATAAAATCAAGTTAACAAACTCAGAAAGGTTAAGTGGCTTGCCCAAGTTGCCTAGCTATGAAGTGACAAAACTCAATCTAGACTACATATTCCCTAAGCACATTAACCTGGTCTCCATAATAATCCTTACCCACTCAAGAGTTAGAATGGGTTAACAAGCTTTTTACTAGAATGTTCTGAAACACAGAAACACATCTAACTTGTCTTTGTTACCATACCAATGGTTACTCTGGGCTACGCATATATTCAGGAAAAGCATGTCGAGGAAAAGATGGATGAGTAGACACACAAAATAAACCCAACCTCTGACTCCTTGTTCTGAATGTTTTCCACTGTATGACATTCCTTCCTTTGCTGGTACAGATAACATTTTTGGCATACATCAAATACTGAGAAACAAACATAATGTCTATATATCTTCCCTACCAAACTTCCAAATGGGCTTAGTCATATAACTAGATATTAAAACACTTGACATCAGCACAAACCAACTAGAATTAAGTACATATTTTTGGCAGTGACTGTGTCCTTACCCACTGCTTGTACTGGAATTCTGGTAGAAGTCGGAGCTCATGTGCCTTCCTGAATGCCATCATGGTTCTTTCTAGTCTCTGAAATCAGAAAAATCTGTCGGTTTGTTACAAACATCCAAGTAGGGTATAGGAACAAGTGCAGTTTTGCATATTTCTGAAAACAGAGAAGGAACTTGAGGTGGCTTCACTCATGATCAGACCAGCCAAAAAGCCCACCAAGCACATCCATGATCAGACCAGCCAAAAAGCGCACCAAGCACAGCCAAGTAAGAGAGAGCCTCCTGACCAGGTGGCCCAAATAAGGATGCAGCAGACACAGAGCTTCAGAATGACAGGTCACCCGTAAGGAGAAAGAGCTCAGGTTAAGCATGAAGTCCTTGGAAGCTGTCCTAGGCCCCAAAGGAGCCATGTGTATGCCCTTCTTCCAGAAAACAGTCACTTTCTAGTCAGCCACGATAACCACGTAACTTACTTTCTCTCTGAGGAACTGACTGCTTGTCTTCTTAGTGAACCTTTCCAAGCAGAAGTTGATATAACACTTCCACATGGCCTCTGGAAAAGTCACAGAGATAACACTGATCAGGTCACAAGTCTCCCTGTTTAACAGTCACCTACATCTTTTCTTTGAAGGGAAAATTCTTCTAAAAAAAGAGTTTAAACTAGTCTTTAAAATTAAGAATCTTTCTGATTTCAGAGACTGGAAAGAACCATGACGGCATTCAGGAAGGCACATGAACTCCAACTTTTACCAGAATTCCAGTACAAACAGTGGGTAAGGAACCATTCACTGCCAAAAATATGTACTTAATTCTAGTTGGTTTGGTGAAAAAAACTTTAGTTATTCCGATTATAGCCAAACATCTCAAATACTGGAGGGGAGAACAACTGAGTGACCACTTAACTATAAAAAAGTAAAAACCTCACCCATGTTATAGATACCCTCTATCTTAATAAGCCAATATTACAAAATCCAAAAGTAAATCTGTGTCAAAAGATAATTAAGGAATGACAGACCATCTTCTGAATTACCATTTCCTAAGTATCATCTCTCCCAAATACATGAACATAAATATCACTACTATCAAGGAAGGTCATAAAAAACTTTTTTGGGCAGCCCAGGTGGCTCAGCGGTTTAGCGCCGCCTTTGGCCTAGTGCGTGATCCTGGAGACCCAGGATCAAGTCCCATGCCGGGCTCCCTGCAAGGAGTCTGCTTCTCCCTCTGCCTGTGTCTCTGCCTCTCTCTCTCTCTCTCTGTGTCTCTCATAAATAAATGAATAAATCTTAAAAAAAAAAAAAAAACAAAAAAAAAACTCTTTTATCCTTCACCACCAAAGAACAAGTTAGAATGTCAAGCATGGGGCAGCCCGGGTGGCTCAGCAGTTTAGTGCCGCCTTCAGTCCAGTCGTGATCCTGGAGACCCAGGATCAAGTCCCATGTCAGGCTTCCTCCATGAAGCCTGCTTCTCCCTCTCTCTGCCTGTGTCTCTCTGTCTCTGTCTCTCTTTCTCTGTGTTTCTCATGAATAAACAAATAAAATCTAAAAAAAAAGAAAAAAATGAATGTCAGGCATGCTGTGTATTACTACAGAGAAATTCCTGAAAATTGATTTTGGTAATGGGAACAAAAGCTTCAGTTCATGTTTCTGGATACTACCACCCCTACACCACACCGAGGTTTGGTGAAGGTCACCTGTAGGGAGAGTCTTTACTGCCTCTTCATATACAGCACAGCACCTCTCCTCTTTCCGGCCCAGCTCCACTGCTCTGGCTTGTTTTGTTGCAGGCTGCTCTCCTGCTGGCTGCGACTCTACCTCCAATTCTCGCCGTGCTACATAATCCCAAGTGAGAGGGTCATCTGTGTGCAGAGCCTGAAGGCTGAAAAGTAATTTACTGGCATTAGCCCTATGACACAAGACTAACTCAGAATATCAAACAGAGACCGTTCCCTACATCCTAAAAATGTACCCAGGACACCCTTTTAATAATTCTATTAACATGAGATAATTCCTCGATAGGGTCTCCAGATATCTTCACACTCACTGCACAAATTCTGTCAATCGATTAGAGTTGTGACACATTTATTAGGTTTCAGAATGTTTCAGATATCATTCGCAAATGTTAGTTTTCAAGTTAGCTCTCAAAGTCAAATCAACAGGTATGTGTGACAAAACAAATTCTCTTTGAGCCCTGAAGAACCTTATTATATCCAGGCTCTTGATTTTCTATAACAGAGGCAAAGGAAAAGCACAACCACATCCTCAACCAAAGCCCTGAAAAATCCAAAGAGCAAACTGATCCAAGTTTTATTTTATCTCCTGTGAAAGTAAGGGGTACTACCTAAAAGTGAAGTACCCACAAGGCAGGCTGCAGATAATGCTCAAACCATATGCCCAAAAATTAAAGAATAAAATTACCTGCAGCAATCAATTGTAAACATTCATGAGTACCATTCTCATTTTATGGACAAAAGACATAACAGTAAAGCAGGAATATACATTTTGATATAGCTCTAAGATATGTTATTGAATAAAGGCAAATTATTTCCAAAAGGAAGCCCATAAATGAATCAACTTCTCCAGAAATCAAAACTTTGCTTTCTTCCAAGGATTTAGTGTATTATCTTCTTTCCCCCTTTCTAAACAACCTCAAATTTTTACAAGACCAGAAACAGACATATTCACCTTTCCATGACTTTACTTACTCATCATAAATTTCTCTTTGCAGATCTGTGGCAAAGTCGAATAGCTGTGCAATTGAAAGGAGTGACACATGAAATTCTGCACCTAAAATTTAAAAAGTGGAGGAAGAGGGTAAAACTCTCAAGTATCACTTTACTCTAAAGTATCACTTTCTTCTACAAGAAAGTACTACTGTCTTGATGTGCTGGAATTCTTTTTTTTTTTTTTTTTTTTTTAATTGAGAAATAGGACAAAACAAAAACAAATTACCTACTGCACAAGCAAAACCATTATTGATATTCTGGAATATTCATAAGTACTTCCTTTCTTCTAAACTTCTTACTGGCATAAAGAAACGTTCTACATCATCTGTTTCTCTCCAACTCCTCACGTGAATAAAATACTCAGTATACTTACTGAAATGTTCAACTATATCCTGAGGGGCAATCAACTTTTTCTTAAAGAAACAGGACAACGGACACCTGGTTGCCACAGCAGTTGAGCGCCTACCTTCAGCCCAGGGCATGATCCTAGATTCCTGGGATCGAGTCCCACATCGGGCTCCCTGCATGGAGCCTGCTTCTCTCTCTGCCTGTGTCTCTGCCCCCCTCTCTCTCTCTCATGAATAAATAAATAAAATCTTAAAAAAAAAAAAAAAAAAAAAAAAGAAACAGGACACTATTTCTACAAAATTTTATGCACATTCTAACAGAACTTCTAATACGAATTTTTTAAATTAGCTAAAAGTCTTTTTACAAACAGAATGTTTCACTCCTCCATCATATATACATTTTCAAAACACACATACCTTTAATTATGCTAACAGAATTCTTGTAGATGATCCGTGCCAACTCGCCATTAAGAATTTCTTCAGGATAATCAAGATTTCCCTGAAATGTATTAAACATAACTTAATAGTGCCATTAACTAAAAAAAAGCACTAGGATGAAAATTAACAGTCCTAGGCTACCTGTGCCATATGACCTCTGGCAAATCACGTCTCTCACTGGGCCAGTTCCCTCACTTGTAAAATGTGCAGCTTGAACCAGACCACTGATCTTCCAATTGTGTTCTCTCAGGCTCCTAAAGTGATAGCAAGATCACATGGCTTAAGGCCTGACTCTCTACTTAACCTGAACAGGTCAGGTTTTACATGCCTGTTTACCCTTTTGTGTCAACTTTTATTTGAATAAAAAAATTTGCAGCTGGAAACCACAATAACAGATAGCAAAGTTCCTTTTTCAGCTCTAACATTCTAAAACTTCTTTAAAATTATTGTCACAGGGCAGCCCTGGTGGCGCAGCGGTTTAGCGCCGCCTGCAACCCAGGGTGTGATCCTGGTGATCCGGGATCGAGTCCCACGTCGGGCTCCCTGCATGGAGCCTGCTTCTCCCTCTGCCTGTGTCTCTCTGTCTTTCTCTCTCTCTCTCTCTCTGTCTCTCTTGAATAAATAAATAAAAAATCTTAAAAAAAATTATTGTAAGAAAAAATAAAAAAATAAAATTACTGTCACAAAAAAATTGTATAAAATGAAAAAGAAAGAAGGCTAGGAATCACACATTACACAACCCTCCTCAAGCTCCTTCAACTTACTCAACCTCAAGCTCCTTCAACTGTCATTTAATGAAACCATAAAGTATTGAAGAAAATCATTTACCATTCCATCAGCAATAAATAATTTTAAGGACTACTTCAATTAATCCAAATGTCTATTTTTAAAGCACAAAATTCCATTTTTATTACTAAGACCTTTCATTAAATCAACTCTAGACTCATCTTAAAGTTTCAAAATAGAACACTAAATTGGAACAAAAATACATTCCAAAAATTTTCTCTTACTCCTAAGCAGGCTTAAAACACTATAAATTATTAACATGTGACAACACATTCAGATCTTACCACATCCATTTTGGCTTTTTCAAATTCTTGTTTTTCTTTCCTCAGTTTCTCAGCATGCATCAACTCCATCCTAAAGTACTACACAAGGGAAATAATAAACTGAAAATCTTTGAAAATAATTTAATTAGAAATACAGAAGATGCCATTTTTCACACATAAGTATCAGATCTGGGAAATTCTGGGAGTAGTGTTAATGTTTTATTTTGTTATGAAACTAGCTGACAAGGAAGGAGATCTTTGTGGGTAGTAGAACAGCTCTGTATTTTGATTCTGGTAGTGGTAACATAAATCTACACATGTAAAAAAAAATGACATAGGACCATATGCACATGTTATATTGATATCAATTTCCCGATTTTCATATATTATAATTTTATAAAATGTAACCATCAGGAGAAATTGACTAGTGGTATGCAGGACTTCACTATACTATCTTAGTAATTTCCTGTGAATCTGTAATTATTTCAAAGTAAAAAGCAATGGCAAATATATACTATGAAGTTTTGTGAAGAAAAACTAATGCATAACATGTAAACTTGGACTTCACAGAATTTTTAATACTTTGAATTTACGTTACAAGACATATGAAAATCACAAGTTCTTAAAGTGTTTATGTCCTGGGGCACCTGGGTGGCTCAGTCGGTCGGACATCTGACTCTTGGTTTCAGCTTACATCACGGAAAGAAACTTTGCTCAGGTCATGATCTCAGGGTCAAGAGATCAAGGCCCAATTCTGGCTCTGCACTTAGCACAGAGCCTGCCTGAGATTCTCTCCCTCTCCCCCTCCTCCCTCTCACATGCATGCACACATGCTCTCTCTAAAATAAATCTTTTCTTTTTAAAGATTTTATTTATTTGACAGAGAGAGAGGGAGAGAGCAAGAGCAGGGGGGAACAATAGGCAGAGGGAGAAGGAGAACAAGCCTCCCCACTGAGCAGGAAGCCTGATATGGGGCTCAATCCCAAGACCCTGAGATCATGACCCAAGTTAAAGGCAGACTCTTAACTAACTGAGCCACCCAGGCACCCTTAAAGTAAATAAAATCTTAAAAAAAAAAAAAAAATTCTCTCTCTCTCTCCCTCTGCCCCTCCCCTGACTCTTTTTATTTATTTATTTTTTTAAGATTTCATTCATGTATTCATGACAGACACACAAAAACAGGCAGAGACACAGACAGGGGGAAAAGCAGGCTACCTGTGGGGAGCCTAATGTGGGACTCGATCCCAGGACCCCAGGATCCCATGACCCGAGCCAAAGGCAGACACTTAACCACTGAGCCATCCAGGCGCCCCCTGACTCCCTCTCTTAAAAAAACAAAATGCAGTACAAGACCAAAAGTCATTGCAGTTAGACAGAAAACTTACGAGCATAAAGACTTGTATCTTTTTCCTCGTATCAGATGAGGCTTAATTTTCAATTTATGACAAAACAGTAGTTTCTCTCTTATCCTAATACCTCAGAAAAGGGTAGCTTCTCATAATATAGCATTTCTAGCACTTGTTTTTTTCTTAATTGAAAGTCTGGTCATCACTGTTCTAGGGCCTCACTCCAAAAAAGATTAAGTCCAGCAAGAGGAAAAGGAATTATCTATCTCAAAAAAAAAAAAAAAAAAGACAATAAAAATGAGAAGCAGACAAAAAAAAAAAAAGAGAAGCCAAAAGAAGCAGAAAGAAAAAGAGAGAGAAAGGGAGGAAGGAAGGGAGGGAGGAAGGAAGGAAAGAAGAAAGAAGATGGGTAGGAGCAAGAAGAAAAAGGACAAAAGTATAAAGATGGCTGGCCCCACAACTGGAAAAGGTAGGTCCTGTTCCCTATCCCTCCCAATCATAATGGGCAGGTCAGAGTTCCCATCTCTCACCAAGAAAATGGAAGATGCACATGGTCAACACCTATACTGGCCAAGAAATATCTTCATTACCTTCTATCTACAGCAGCAATCCCTACTTATCCCTAGCCCCCATAAATCAGTATTTTTTAACTTAATAAAGAATGTATGTCCAGGGGCACCTGGTTGGCTCAGTCCGTTGGGTGTCTGCCTTCAGCTCAGTCATGATCCCAGAGTCCTGGGATGAAGCCCCACATTGGACTCCCTGCTCAGTGAGGAGTCTGCTTCTCCCTCTTACCTCTCTCTGCCTGCTACCCCTGCTTGTGTGTGCACACACTCACACTCTGCCAGGGAAATAAATAAAAATTTTTAAAAAAGAAAAAGAATGTATGTCCATGAAAGACCGAAACTGAGACATCACCCTCTCATCTTATAGATACACAACTCACTTCTTGATAAAGTTTCGGGCACTCTGGATGGAATCGCAGAGCTCGAAGAAATAGCTGTCTTGCACTTTCTGAAGACAAGCGATCTTCCATTTCCCATTTGGCTGCCATAATCCACAAAGCTATAAATGAAAAATATCAGACTTCATTTCAGTAACTCAACCGAGTCGGACCAAAAAGATCAATGTTTCAATTTTAATACTCAAAGAATTTTTTTTAATCTTACAAAAAAGGGGGGGATGTAGAGAGGGAGTTTCTAATGGTTATCTGTTAAGCATTATTGCTTTATTTAGAGTATTCTGAAGCAAAGACATAAATGGTAACATCTGTGGGTACTTATGTGCCTCATCCAATCTGAGGTCAACGTCATTATATGTCGTACAAATTTTAAAAGTGTTAAAATGCTGGAAAAAAATTACTCATTTTAGAATCGATGAAATAAAAATATTTCGTTCTTTTGTTTTAAATAACTCATGATTTTTTCTGAATGGCTCAATTTTAAAAATGTAAAGATAAATTTTTTTTACCACACCTGTTGGGAATAAAGGCTTTAGAAACAAAATTTTTGTCTTTCTATATAGGAAATCAACCCCACTAAATAAACTTAATAAAAGTCAGCTATGTCACCAGACAAGATTGCTTTTGGTAAAAATAACTCATGGTTGGTAACCACATCTGGATTAGAAGGATTGTGAATGGGAGAGAGCCATTGCTCTGGACTTTTTCAGCATTTGACTCAACCTGAGCACAGTCAACAGAGCATGCAACTCTTGATCTCTAGGTCATGAGTTCAAGCCCCACGCTGCACATAGAGCTTACTTTATTTTTTTCTTTTAAGTAGGTTCCACACCCAATATGGAACTCAATGCAAGGCTCAAACTCATGACCCTGAGATCAAGACCTGAACTGGAGAGAAAAAAAAAAAAAAAAAAGACCTGAACTGGGAAGAAGCAAAAACTTAACTGAGCCATTCAGGCACCCTGGGTATAGGGCTTCCTTTAAAAAAAAAAAAAAACATAACATAACATAACATAACATAACATAACATAAAAAATAAAATAAAATAAAATAAAATAAAATAAAATAAAATAAAATAAAATAAAATAAAATAAAAAAAATAAAAGATACTTTCAAAAAACTATAAATAAAATACTTTTATAAACAAAAAGAAACTTAGTCCTTCTTACCCACAAATACAGTACCTGATGTATTAAGTGGTATACAATATGTACAGATGAACTAAGAGGCAGCTATTCGGAAACCCAAAGTGCTAAGGCCAAGTACCCATGCTGAGTTCTCATAATTTCTTTTAGGGCAGCCCCAGTGGCTTAGCGGTTTAGCGCCACTTTCAGCCCGGGGCGTGATCCTGGAGACTCAGGATGGAGTCCCACGTCAGGCTCCCTACATGGAGCCTGCTTCTCCCTCTGCCTGTGTCTCTACCTCACTCTCCTTCTGTATCTCTCATGAATAAATAAATAAAAATTTAAATAATAATAATTTATTTTAGGTTTATTAAGCAAAATAAATTCCAAAATAGCTTGAGTCTACATAAAAAGTAGAAGAAAAAAATGACAAGGATCTCATCATACCTGGTTTGTTTGAATGAATAGCCAACATGGCAGAAAATACCTTGCTAAGTTGAGGTTTGGTAGCCTGTAAAAGAGAAAAAGTAATTCTACTTCCTATTCGGTGAAATCATTGTTACGAATCTCTAAGTAATCTGGTACTGTTTCTTACCAATTTAAAATCCAATGGGGCAAAAACCTGCCATTGCAAGGACATATAAAAAATAGATACATCCATAGTTTTCTTCTACCTAAACCACTACATGTACATTCTAAATATCTAAAAATTTTCAATTTTACTAAACAAATACATAAAGATCATTTTCTGGCTTAGAAGCCATTTATATAGTCATTCAGATAAACACAAATGTTACACTTAAGTTCAACTTTCTTTAGGTTCTTTTCCATTTGCTAATCCCACACCTTTGGAGAAAACATGGAGTTCAGTAACCCAAGTATGGGGCTTAAAAGGCAAAAATAACTGAAAGACGGAATAAGAAAGCAAGAGACAGCCGCCCAATACTCACCCATTTCTTACAAAAGACTACATAGGATAGCCAAAGTTGAACATCATCCTGCAAGAAAAGCAATGTAATAAGTTGTGTAAGCTGCCTGAATTTTAACTTTTTATATAATACAACTTTGCACTAATTTTAGAAACGGAAGATTTCAGAAAGACCAATGTGGTAACACATTGCTCAGACTACTAGGCTCTTCCTCACTGAGGCCTTAGATCTCTTAAATGTGGTAACTCCATCTGGCCACCACTCCCTACCGACCATGCTCCAAGATAAAATTTGTTGTCTACCCAATGTGTTCAATGCAGTTCTTAAATGGTCTCAATCAGGGGTAGCAACCCAAAATTTGTCATTCCCAAGATCCAGAGTACTCCCCATTTACTATATCCCAGTCCCAGAGCCCAACATGAAGAATATCAAGTGAGGTGCTGTACCTAATCTAACTATTCAGTTTCCACTTCTAAGTCTTTGGTATACTTCACTCAGAGATTTATCCAAACATATCCCAAATTTCTAATCCTTAATTATGTATCAAACTGAGCATTTTCAGTACTATCCTCAAAGAAGAACTATAAGGTAATGAGATCAATTTTATTAATGCTTTGATCAGTGGTTTCAAATATTGATATCATAATTAGGTTAAATTTTGACACATCCAAGAATAAACAATACATCTGAATATTGATATCATAGTATATACAATACATATTTTCACCTTTCTTATAATTAAAGATGTTCTGATCACTTACTTTCCATTTTGCTGAAGCTCGTCGGAAGACACCTTGTACCCGGTGTACAATAGAATTCTCAATCTCATCCTTCTTAAATGAATACCCAATGCGCTAAAAAGGGACATAAAAAAGGCTCAATTTAATCACATTTATCCACAGCAACATTCCTACTTGAGTGTAAATACTATTGGTAAGGAAAACAAATATTCACAAATATCTCAAATATCCATTATGAGCACATCAACACACAATTTATCAATGCCAACTGCTTCTCAAACCCAAGTTCTAATTAAAGAGCCACACTATTTAGTTCTAAATTCTTCCAACTTCCAGAATATCTACTTACAGTTCTTCTTCTCTGAATCAACTCCAAAAGATTAATTTCATACTATGGAAGAAAAACATACAAAAAAAAAAAGAAAACAATAAAATTTATAACCTTTTAAATACAGGAAATATATTTAGTTAAAATCATAAAGCAATTAAGAATCAAGAATATCAAACAAGAGATGCTTGGCTGCCTCAGTGGTTGAGTGTCTGCTTTTGGCTCAGGTCATGATCCCGTGTCCAGTAATCAAGTCCCACATCAGGTTCCCTGCGAGGAGGAGCCTGCTTCTCTCTGCCTGTGTCTCTGCATCTCTCTGTCTCTTATGAATGGATAAATAAATCTTAAAAACAAAAAAATTCTCTCTCCCTCTCCCCCATACTCCACCTTCTGCTAGTGCTCTCCCTCTCTAAAAATAAGTAAATAAATAAAACAAGATTGGTGCAGCTAGCTGGCTCAGTTGGTAGAGCACGCAATTCTTGATCTCCAGATCATAAGTTTAAGTCCCACTTTGGGCAAAGAGAAGGAAAGAAGGAAAGAAGGAAAGAAGGAAGGAAGGAAAGAAGGAAGGAAGGAAGGAAGGAAGGAAGGAAGGAAGGAAGGAAGGAAGGAAGGAAGGAAGGAGAAAAAAGGAAAAGAAAAAAGAAAAGAAAAAAGAAAAAAGAAAAAAAAGGATATAAAGCAAGATAATTTGCTATCACCCATAATTTGTAGTAAATGTCTTAGCAGTCACTGAAAACTCACCCTACATCTGTATAACTCACAAATCCATACATTAGCAAGGTTATAAACATCTTAGATACAAAGAAAGCATGTTACCAAAATTGTAACACTTAGAAGATTTGGGGTGCCAGGCTGGTTCAGTCAAAAGAGCACAAGACTCTTGATCTTGAAGTCATGAGTTCCAGCCCCAGGCTGGGTGTACGGATTATTTAAATAAATAAACTTAAACAAAAGAAAAGGAGAGGGGCATCTAGGTAGCACAGCCGGCTAAGCATCGCCTCTTGGTTTCAGCTCAGGTCACGATACCAGGGTTGTGGGATCAAGCCCCATGTCAGCCTCTGCAGTGGGCTTGGGACTCCCTACCTCTCCTTCTGCCCCTCCACACCACCCCATGCTCTCTCAATCTCTTTCAAATAACTAAATCTTTAAAAATAAAGAAAGTCAGTCCTTAAAATGTAGTCTCAGGGTCCCTGGCTAGCTCAGTCAGTTAAGCGTCCAACTCTTGATTTCAGCTTAGGTCATGATCTGAGAGTCATGAGATTGAACCCCATTTTGGATGGGCAGTCTGGGTGGCTCAGCAGTTTTGTGCCACCTTCAGCCCAGGACGTGATCCTGGAGACCCGGATGGAGTCCCACGTCAGGCTCCCTGCATGGAGCCTGCTTCTCCCTCTGCCTGTGTCTCTGCCTCTCTCTCTCTCTCTCTCTCTCTCTCTCTCTCTCTCTGTCTCTCTGTGTCTCTCATGAATAAATAAATAAAATCTTTAAAATAAATAAATAAATAAATAAACCCCATGTTGGGCTCCACATTCAGTGGGGAGTGCTCTGATTGTGCTCTCTCTCAAATAAATAAATCTTTAAAAAAAAAAAAAAAGTAGTCTCAAGCCTAACACAAAGCTCCAGACATGGTCTGTTAAGTGCAAGACACTATTTTTCAAACTAACGTCTGCTCAATGCCTACTGTTTGCAATGTCCTCAGCTACCTTGTCCAACACGCTTTAGTATAGTCAATTATTTTTTCCTTTTTCCTTTTTAAAATGTATTACTGAAGTACAGTTGACATACAGATTATATTTTATGATGTAATATGCTCTTGGCTAAGTTTGAGTTAGGGATCTTCTATGAGCTCTCAAATCTTCCAAATACAAGATTAGATTTGTAGCCAGGTCTCACTTGTTCACCTATTGTGTTTTTAAATCTAAGGTCAGAACAGACCTTCAGTCTTATAACATTCCATCTTAATATCAGGTTCTGAAGCTAGATTTTGTTATCCAACATATTAGCTATTCTTCCATTTGAAAATTGGTCCAGCATGTATACTTCATATTCACTCAAATCTTCCATCCACTTATAGTACTGAAGAATTCGCAGCATACCGCTTTCCAAGACAGCAGACTTATAGACATAAATATTAACTTTCCAATCACCTATTGTCATCAAACCCATTTTCCTTTTTCCCCCACAACAAAGAGGCTGTCAATTATCTTGCTGAAATGCCGATACACAATTTCTATGGCAGTACCTGATTTACTAACACTATAGAAGAAAAAAAAATTTCAGTTTGCCAAGTACTGAAGCCTTAGTGGAACAATGTTATTCCTAAATCACCTCTATTCCTGTTCAAAAATTACCATTTAATCATCAATTCTAGAATTTTGTAGAAAACTGAATCAAGCTCACCATTCTAGAACTGATTTAAAATTTGTGAAGGGGGCAGCCCCGGTGGCCCCACATTTTAGCGCCACCTTCAGCCCAGGGCATGATCCTGGAGACCCAGGATCAAGTCCCATGTCAGGCTCCCTGCATGGAGCCTGCTTCTCCCTCTGCCTGTGTCTCTCCCTCTTTCTCTGTCACTCATGAATAAATAAATAAAATATTTTTAAAAAAATGAAATAAAATAAAATAAAAATAAAATTTGTGAAGGGATTAGGGGCGCCTGGGTGGCTCAGTTGGTTAAGCATCTATCTGCCTTCGGCTCAGGTCATGGTCCCAGAGTCCTGGGATCAAGCCCCACGTTGGGATCCCTGCTTGGTGGGGAGCCTACTTCTCCCTCTCCCCCGGCCTCTCCCCATTGCTTTCCCCCCCTGTCTCAAATCAATAAAATCTTTAAAAAATAAAACTTATGAAGGGATTAAAAAGGAACTTATTTGCTTACTTGAACATAATTGATAAAGTCTTCCTTAAAAAGAACTCTTCGCTGTATTCTGTATTCCAGATCCGAAGCCTTCTTGATGATAGCCCTGAGGAGAAAGCCATTTAACATGGCTTGAAAAAGAGTACTTGAAAAGAGCATAAGTTAAATAACTTTGGGGTTTTTGGGCAGCCCGGGTGGCTCAGCGGTTTAGCGCCACCTTCAGCCCAGGGCCTGATCCTGGAGACCCAGGATCGAGTCCCACGTCTGGCTCCCTGCGTGGAGCCTGCTTCTCCCTCTGCCTGTGTCTCTGCCTCTCTTCTCTCTCTGTGTGTGTCTCTCATGAATGAATAAATAAAATCTTAAAAATAAAATAAAATAAAATAAAATAAATTAAAAAAAATAACTTTGGGGTTTTTTAAGTTTATTTTTAATATATTTAAAACACATTTTCCAAAACCTGAAATTCTCAAATAATTATCCTTCGTAAACAAGTATTGTCTTACGTGATTACTTCTGTGTGCTTAGGGGCATCAGGATGTATTTTAAAACTTTTATGAAAATCATCTTAATCGATTGCCAGGACCACTGACATTCCCACCAATAAAGTAAATAATGCTAAGTACATTATTTATACATGATACTAATATTTATTTTCCCCCAAATTCAGATCACTTAAGTTTTAATAATAACCAAGTATCTTTCCTAAAATCCTCTTACTTCTGAGTTTTCAACATGTGGTCTAAAAAACCTAGATTGTCTGTACTGTTTCTACCTAGGAAGGTTCATTAATACTACAAAGAACTCACAGGGAAGGATTCACTGTATTTAGCTAGAGAGAACATGTGTATATTAGGAGAATTTAATGCAAGATGTGCAAAGCCAATAATGGTCTCTAGTTAACAGTAGTAACATGTATTGAATACTCATTAAGAGTCCACATTGCTATGTTCCGTTTCACTAACAAATGTTTAAGGCTCCCACAGCCACATTACTACATTCACAGCCATTGTAAAATGCAGAAACAATCACAGAAAACCATTAAACAAATATTAAATTTAATTCTAACAAATTACTGAATGCCAACTACATGCCAGACATTGTTGGCCAAGCCCTGGCGTAGAACACGAGATTAAACGGTCCCCATCTCCAAGTCTTATTAGAAAGATTTATCTATGGGGCGCCCGAGCGCCTCGGTGGTTAGGTCCCCTTGGCTCAGGTCGTGATCGCGGAGTCTGGGATGGGTTCTCCCGGCGGGCTGCCCTCAGGGAGCCTGCTTTTCCTTCTGCCTAGGTCTCTGCCTCTCTCTGTGTGTCAATAAATAAATAAAATCTAAAAAACAAATTTTTTTTAAAGACTGATTCATCTACTCATCCTGGGCTCCGCACAGCACTCTATAGCTTTAGGGCAGGCAGTACACTCTAGTACAACTTACAGTATGCCGCACTGTACGCAAAACGTTTGTCTCCCCCAACACACACAAGGCAGGTAGGTCCTGATGGGTAGGTAGGTATCCTGGTTTTACCACCTTTAGAGCCCCAAGCACGGGCTCCATGAAGAGCCACGGACGTTTGGTGGGTGAATGGATAGACCACCTTTCAACAGGCGAGAAGTTCTGGGCATCAACAAAATCTGAAAATGGGCTCCTGCCAGATCAGGAAAAATAAGCCCAAGTAAAGGCCCCCGCATCCCTGCCCCCCCGCCACAGACTCCTTCCTCTCCCCCCTCAGCCGCCCCAGCCCCTCCACTTCCCCAGCTCTCTCTCACTTAATCTCCGCATGACTGAACAGTCCAATGCGCTCCAGCTGTTCCAATTCGGGGAGTCGATCTTCTATGCGTTCCTGAATTATCTCAGCCATGAGGTCCAACCCCGCAACCCACCGAGAGCCTCTCAGCTGCCACCACGCGCAGAAAGCGCCCACTTTCGACTCCGAGACCCAGCCCTAGCGCTCGCGCGTGCCGACGTAACGTGCGCCCTAGGTCCCGCCTTTTCCGCTTCCGCCGCCTCCGCTGTCGGACAGAGCCCTAGAGCCCTTGCGGCGGCTGTCACCTCTCTGTGGCCGATTGTGGGGTTGCCGCGAGGGCCCCTCCGGCGCAGGACTCACGTGGACGCGAGTGGATGGGGCGGGGCGGGGCCAGCGGGGCGGGGCGGGGCTAAGGCACGCCGGGGCAGACGTGGGCGGGAACTCGCGAAGGCACATCACCTCCCGGGTTCGGGGCGGGGGTGTTACCTGAGAGGGACGTGCAGAGCGTTTCCTGCGGAGTATTGTCTCCTTTTATTCCGCTGTCGTCCTATGTCCTTCCTTTCCAGTAGCAAACGTTTGAAAATGCCGGTGATGAAAATCGTGAAGGACGCGAAACTGGCCCGACTCTCCGTAACACTATGGCTTTGCTTTCGACTACACTTAGTTACCCGTGTGACAACGCCGGCTTTTCAAGGTGCCCACTAGAATCTCTGGCCGATTAATCTTTGAATGGGAAGGCCTTTTCATTATTTAAATATTCTGCCTCGGTAGACAAAATCTTTCAAAACACATGGCCCGAGTAGGTATCAGAAAATACATATATATATATATGTGTATATATATATATATATATTTTTTTTAGAAGAGGAGAGCTTGGTATTGAAAAGTTTGGGAGTTACCAAAATAAACCAGTAAGGTGGGACACCTGGGTGGCTCAGTGGTTAAGCGCCTGCCTTAGGCTCAGGGCCTGATCCTGGGGTCTCGGGATCGAATCCCACGTCGGGCTCCCTGCATGGAGCCTGCTTCTCCCTATGCTTATGTCTCTGCCTCTCTCTATATATATATCTCTCAAGAATAAATAAATAAAATCCTTTAAAAAAATAAATAAACCAATAAGGTATAGTCCCTCCTTAAACCATTGCCCAAGCAAGTTAGCATTTCTAAGGGGAATCAGCAGACAATTCAGCTTGGAAGCGACCTTGTTGGTATAATTACTAAACCTGAAATAATAACCTGAATTCTTTTTAAAGTTCTGGCGGAAGATAAAAAAACAAAGCAGGAGTTCTTGCTAGACCTGTTTATTTCAACATTGCCATTAGCACCTTGTGATTTATGAAAGGGGAAAAGGTTTAGCAATTAACCATGTTCCACCTCTGTGCCTTTCCTTTTTTGTTTTTTTCCCCCTCTTTTGCATTTTACTACACTCGTCTCAGAATTGAGGCAAAGGTTGGCTTCAGCTTCATTTCTTGATCCCTGGCTGTAAGACATGAGAAAGGGAAGAAACTAGTGGATATAAAACAAAGATGAAATTTCTTTGTCATAGGAAAATCCCCAGCCTGTGTTAACAGTAAGAGAGTGGGGATGCCGCTAGATAGTAAGCTCCAAATGGGTGAGGAATATTTTTGTTCACTAGCTATCTGGTCACTTAGAACAGAGCCTAGAAAATAATAAGCACTCAATAAATAAATACATGACAGAATAACAAAAGGCACTTACTAAATTTCTTTAGGTCCAAAGGGCTCAGCAAGCTGAGAGATTTTAATCTCTTTTCAAGGCAAATTTGATAGATAACTATGATTTTTATATCAACCCAACTCTAAATACTCTCCTCACTTATTTTCAAATTTATCATCTAAGGTTATCCTGCTCGAAGAATTATTATAAGAATAATGTCAAGGGCAGCCCAGGTGGCTCAGCGGTTTAGTGCCACCTTCAGCCCTGGGTATAATCCTAGAGACCCAGGATCGAGTCCCACGTCAGGCTCCCTGCATGGAGCCTGCTTCTCCCTCTGCCTGTCTCTGCCTCTCTCTCTATGTCCCTCATGAATAAATAAATAAAATCTAAAAAAAAAAAAAAAAAAGAATAATGTCGGCCACGTGGGTGGCTCACTTGGTTAAGTGTCTGCTTTTGGCTCAGGTCATGACCTCCAGGTCCTGGGATGGAGCCCAGCATCAGGCTTCCTGCTCAGTGGGGAGTCTGCGTCTCTCTCTTCCTCTCTCTCTCTGCCTCAGCCACCTGTGCACCTGTGCGTGCATGCATGTGCACAGCTGCTCTCTCTCAAATAAAATCTTTAAATAAATTAATTAAATAATAATGATGTCAAAGCCTTTTTGTTTCCTCTGCATCTCAGTATAACTATCTCTTATCTAGGGCTTCTAGGTTCCCAGCTACTGTGTGCACTGTTTTATGTTCCTTATATATTAACTCACCTACTCTGATCACAAATATTTTTAAATATCAACTTAAGGAGCACTTGAAGAGGGGAAAAAAAACTGCTAGAGAGAGCCCAATACAGCAGAAGAAATTGTGTTTAAATAATGCCCACTGTGTCTCAGAATCCTTAGATGAGCACACCTAGTTAAGGAACTGCAGGGTCAAAGAAAAAGTGCTCTTGAGTCGAGCTCTAAGGTGCACCTCAGAAAACCTGATATTTCTTATAGTATTTAATTGAATCTTCAAAACCCACCATGAATGATTGGTAAACAAGTACTACCTGGGAGAGAGTACCAGGGAGCCCTCTGAATGTTGGTAATGTTCTATACCTACTTGATCTGGGTGATCACTATACATATATATGGGTATATGCACATGTAGAAATCCATCCATTGAAGTATATACTTAAGATTTGTGCACTTTATGGGGGCCCCTCATTGGTTTAGTCGATTAAGCATCTGCCTTCAGTTCAGGTCATGATCCCAGGGTTCTGAGATGTACCCCTGTGTCAGGCTACCTGCTCAGCAGAGAGCCTACTTTTCTCTCTCTCCCTCTCTCTCTCTCTCTCTCTTCTTCCCTCCCTCCCTCTACCTCTCCCCCAGCTTGTGCTTCCTCTTCCTCCTCTCTCTCAAATAAATAAATAAAATCCAAAAAAAAAAATAAAATCCTCTTTAAAAATTGTGCACTTATGAAAATTACACTTTATTTAAAAAAAACATTTTAAGAGGGATGCCAGGGTGACTCAGTAGTTGAGTGTGTCTGCCTTCAGCTGAGGGCGTGATCCTGGAGTGCCAGGATTGAGTCCCCAGTCGGGCTCCCTGTACGGAGCCTGCTTCTCCCACTCCCTCTGCCTGTATCTCTGCTCCTCTCATGAATAAATAAATAAAATGTTTTAAAACATTATTTTAAGGTTATTTATTTGAGAGGGAGAGAGAACACAAGCAGAGAGGAGGGGCAGAGGGAGAGGGGAAAACAGACCCCTTGCTGAGCACAGAGCCCAATGCAAGGCTCCATTCCAGGACCTCAGGATCATGATCTGAGCTGACGGCAGACGCTTAATCGACTGAACCAACCAGGCACCCAAATGAGCCACCCAGGCACCCCTGAAAGTTACACTTTAAAAGAAAACAGTAATGACCAGACCCTCTCTTTGAAGATATCATTCTCTTCAAGAGCTTCAACTATCATTTTTATATATGTGGCAGGGTCAAAATATGGAAACACAAATGACCAGAGCCTTCTCCCTTTGCAAAAGAGTTCACACAAATTCTACATTCTAGCCCACAATATATTAGATTTCATTTTAATTTTTTAAAAATTTTTTGTTTACAATTTCTTTTTTTTAAGATTTTTTTTTTACATAATCTCCACACCTAATGTGGGACTCAAATACACAACCCTGATACCAAGAGTCATATGCTTTACTGAGCCAACCAGGAGCCCCTAGTATTCATTTTATTTATTATTTTTTAAAGATTTTATTTATTTATTTATGAGCGACAGAGAGAGAGAGAGGGCAGAGACACAGGCAGAGGGACAAGCAGGCTCCATGCAGAGAGCCCGACATGGGACTGGATCCTGGGTCTCCAGGATCACGCCCTGGGCTGCAGGCGGCGCTAAACCGCTGCACCATCGGGGCTGCCCTCATTTTAATATAAATTTTTTAGATTTTTTTCCCCAGATTATCACGTAAGATTAATCCTAGAAAGGTGTATGCTGCTCCCCCCATGTTGTAGAAACACTTGGCACCATGGTGTATGAGCCAATTTGGAAAATAGAGAAGAGAGGGTCTCAAAGTCCCAAGACAATCTGTTAAGAACTCTGACAGATAGATGAACAGTAGCCAGATATTGTCACCAAAGTATGTAAACTTCATGATAAACTTGAACAATTCCTTAGGATATTCCTTGTCATATCTGAAGACTAATTTCATGGACAGCTCAATGCTTAAAAACAACAAACACTCTCTTTTTTCCATTTTTTAATTTTATTTATTTATTCATGAGAGACAGAGAGAGAGACAGAGACACAGGCAGAGGGAGAAGCAGGCTCCACGCAGGGAGCCTGATGCGGGACTTGAGCCCAGGACTCTGAGATCACGACCTGAGCCAAAGGCAGATGCTCAACCATTGAGCCATCCAGGCATCCCTCTCTTTTTTCCATTATTATTATTATTGTTGTTGTTGTTGTTGTTATCATTAGGTAAAGAGAAATACCTAATTTCAGTGATAATGAGAGGTGAGACACCTGGAATCCCCTCCCCCTACCTTGTTCCTGAGTCCCCTGCCTGCTTCTCCCACAGAGCTCTGGGAGACTTCAAAGTCAAACAGAAGTGATAGACCCAGACTGCTCTTTGATGCCTAAGAATATCAGAGCTCTTAGTTTGATGTGAATGCAAAGCATCTGTACTTTTCAAACCTTTCATGTTATCTCACATTGCTAACAACAAAAGCTGAAAAGTTTGAGGTGACACACATTACACACATTAAAATATTTGGAACCAGGAACTTTTCATTTCTTTTTCTATTATATATAGCTTCTTTTACTTTACAAACCACACTGGATAGTAAATTACTTCTGGCACGCAGCCTTGTCAACTTGCCAAATTTCAACTGGAGCAAGTTTTTACAGCAGGGCTAATAAGCCCTGAAAATTAGGAGGTAAGTATAATGGAAATAATGACATAGTCTTTAACTGCAGGAGCACAGAATGACAACGTGAGATTCTAATAGATTCTACTTTTAAAAGTTTTTTTATTCTAACGAAATCTTTTTTTTAAAAAATTTTAGTTTATTCTACTTCAAAACATGTAAATGGAAAGGGTTTCTTTTAATTGGTGAAAAGCATTTTTGTGGTTTTTTTCTTGTGGCTTAAGTTATTGCTTTTTGCAAATTTGAAAAAAAGAAAAACAAAAAGAAAACCAAGAATATGGTAGTTTGGGGGTAGCAACCTACTATTAAAACAAACTGACATCCTGAAAAAACATGTTCTGAAATGATTGGCTTCCAGAATGGGGCTTGGCGATTGTGTATGAATATATTTCTTCAAAGCTGTAGCTGATTAGGTACATCAACTTTGTTTCAGTTTGTCCCTATTTCAGATAGAAACCCAGTTCCTGCTGAAGCAAATTTCAGGTCTTTATCAAACAAAGCTTCAAAAAATTGAAAGTAAATACCACATTTAATTTTTATCACTGAACAAAACAGGAGGGATCTGCTATGTGGTAAATATCCATTTCTCTAAATTTAATTATTACATCCATTTTTATTCACATTTACAAGTTGATGAGGAAAATTTTTTTCCCTTCTCATTTTGCCCTCCAATTAGACCTGGACTGATTAGTCTCAGCCCCACATGCTTGCTCAATCCCAAACTGTTTTAAGGTTTAGAGTTTGTGTGTATCTATTTAACTATACTAAAATAAAATGGCCTTGCTCCAGAAATGCCAGCTTTCTTATAGTTCCCCCACCATACCATGCATGTTATTTTATACTTCTATTAACACACACTATTCCCTTATGCCTGGAATATCTTGTGTCCTAGTATCCATTTATTCATGGGAAAAAAAAAGGGGGGAAGCTTATCCTTAACACCCCACCATCCCACTATCACCACCAATTAGTGTACTTACATACATATATATAAAGGGCTCAGTCTTTGAATCTTTTTTCTCCCTCTCACTGATTCTCTAGGTGTCTTCATCCAGGCCCATTATACTAAATATCATCTTCAGTGCAGTCCAATAGAACTTTCTGGAATGATGGAAATATTCTTTATCTTCACTATCCAACCATCCAACAGTAGCCATGAGCCCCATGTAGCTACTGAGTACTTGAAATGTGGCTAGAGCAACTGAGAAACTGGACTTTTTATCTCATTTAATTAATAAAAATTTAAATTGCCACATGTAGCTAGTGGCTGCCACATTGAAAGCCAATTTTATTTTTATTTTTATTTTTTAAAGAATTTATTTATTCATGAGAGACACAAAGAGAGACAGAGACAGGCAGAGAGAGAAGCAGGATCCCCACAGGGAGCCCAATATGGGACTCAATCCCAGGACCCCTGGAATCAGGCTGAGCCAAATGCAGACATTCAACTATTCAGCCACCCAGGCACCCTGGACAGCCAATTTTATAGCACCGATCATAACTGTCCCCTGGGGGTGCCTGGATGGCTCAACCAGTTTAGTGTCTAACTCTTGGTTTCAGCTCAGGTCATGATCTCATGGGATATGGATCGAGCCCCAATTCAGAATCTGCACTCAGTGGGGAGTCTGCTTAAAGATTTTCTCCCTAAGGGATCCCTGGGTGGTTCAGTGGTTTAGCGCCTGTCTTTGGCCCAGGGTGTGATCCTGGAGTCCCAGGATCGAATCCCACGTCGGGCTCCCTGGGATCAAGTCCTGCACTGGGGTCCCTACAGGGAGCCAGCTTCTCCCTCTGCCTGTGTCTCTGCCTCTCTCTCTCTCTCTCTCTCTCTCTGTGTCTGTCATGAATAAATATATAAAATCTTTACCACAAAAAAAAAAAAAAGGTTTTCTCCCTCTACCCCTCCCCTTTAAAGCGTGTACTTTCTCTCGAATAAATAATCTTTAAAAAATAAATAAAAATAACGTAACTGTCGGGATCCCTGGGTGGCGCAGCGGTTTGGCGCCTGCCTTTGGCCCAGGGCGCGATCCTGGGGACCCGGGATCAAATCCCACATCGGGCTCCCTGCATGGAGCCCGCTTCTCCCTCTGCCTGTGTCTCTGCCTCTCTCTCTCTCTCTCTGTGACTATCATGAATAAATAAATAAAATCTTTAAAAAAAAAAAATAACGTAACTGTCCCCTGAACTCCAGACCCATGCCAGTATATCCAACTGCCTACTCAACACCTCCACTTGGAGATCTTACAGGCATTCCAAAGTTAGTATGTCCAAAACCAAGCTCTTATGTGTTCCCCAAAACCTGCTCTTACTACCATCTTCTCCATCTTGGTTAATGGCAATTCCATTCTTCTGGTTTCTCAGACCAAAGCCTGGGAGCTGTCCCTGACTTCACATCTAAATTTATCAGCAATCCTCTCTGTTGTATAAAATATAGCCAGACTAGGACTTCTACCCGTCATTGCTACCACTGTCATCCGAGTGCAAGTCACCATTACTTTTCACCCAGATTATTGTGGTAGCCTCCAACCGGCCTCCCTGCACTCTTGAGTCCATTCTTAATAGTAATCTATTCTTGACAGCAGCCAAAGTTAAAATATAAGTCAGACCATGTCACTGTTCTGCTCAAAGCCCTGCATGGCTTCTTGACTCAGAATAAAAACTAAAATCCTTGCAGTTGCCTACAAAGTGTCATGTGGTTTGGTTCTCTGCCCTTTCCTTTCCTCTCTGTCCTTATTTCCTACTCTTCTCTAGTCTCCTCCACTCCTCCACTCCAGATACATTAGCCTGCTTGGTATCTCCACAACATGGCAATAAAGGGCCTTTGCACTGGCTAGAATTCCCTCAGCCTGCAATCCTCGTCCCCAAATAAATTCATGGCTCATTCCCTCACCTCCTTCAGATCTTTCTCAAATGTGTCACTCTCTCAAGGATGCCATTAATATTTTGTTTTTTATTTTTTTTAAGATTTCATTTATTAGAGAGAGAGAGAGAAAGAGAAAGCACGAGCAGGGGAAGGGGCAGAGGCAGAGGGAGAGGTTGACTCTCTGCTGAGCAGAGAGTCTACCATGTGGGGCTTGATCTCAGCACCCTGGGATCATGACCCAGGAGGCAGATGTTTAACATTTAACCAACTGAGCCACTCAGGGGCCCCAAGGATGCTATTCATATTTTAAATTGCACTTCCTGGGGCAGCTGGGTGGCTCAGTTAGTTGAACACATCAGATTCTTGATTTCGGTTCAGGGGATGATCTCAGAGTCCTGGAATCAAGCCTCATGTAGGGCTTCATGCTGAGCATGGAGTCTGCTGGAGATTCACCCCCTCTCCCTCTGCCCCTCCCCACTGCTCTAACTCTCTCTAAATAAATAAAATCTTTTTAGAAAATTGTACTTCCTACCTTCAACGACTTACTCTACATGCTTTTTCCTCCTCTGCATCACTGATCACCATCTAAAATATGGTGTTTAGGGGCACCTGGGTGGCTCAGTGGTTTAGCATCTGCCTTTGGCTCAGGTTGTGATCCTGGGGTCCTGGGATGGGGTCCTGCATCGGGCCCCCTGTAGGGAGCCTGCTTCTCCCTTTACCTATGTCTCTGCCTCTCTCTGTGTCTCTCATGAATAAATAAATAAAATATTTTAAATAAAATAAAATAAAATATGGTGTTTATTATTTATCTCTCCTCACATACACTGAAACATAAACTCTCTGGAGCTGAAATTGTCTGCTGCTCAATCTCCAGAGTTAGGCATGTAGTATGTGCTCATTACATATTCATTGAATAAATAAATGAGTATTTGTATAGTGCCATTACTTAGTTTGTGTTGTAACTTATGTTTTCATTTGCCTACCCTTCATAATACTGTGACTTCCATGGGAGAGAACTAGTATTTGATTTATGATTGAAGTCCCTAGAACCTAACAATGGAAAACCTTACTCAATAAACATTCACTGAAAGGAAACAACTCTACATTATGCATAATACCTGTTATAAAAGTCACTCACAGTGTTTAATTTGCCCAAAACCGTTCCTAAAGGACACTGAGCTACCCACAGCTACTTTTTTCTTACCACCTGACTCTGGGCAATTTGTCACTACTGATCAGACCACAAGGAAGCTCCTGACTCAAGACAACCAGTCTATTGACTGGCCACAAACCTGGCATGAAAAGATGAACTGGAATAACTTAACTCTCACTCTCTGGACTCTGAATTAGAAGAAAAAAGAGAATTACATGATGGGAACATAGGAGTTAAAACATAGGAGTTAGAGATAGAAGCTTGAGGAGTTTGAGGAGGCAAAGCTGTAAGGAAGCAGAAACTATGGGTAAGTAGAACTAGGAAATATGGAAAAGGTATACAGAATGAAGAGGGGAGTGAGACAGGAGCATGGTACCTAAAAGAAAATGGAGAGTCACTGAATTATATTAATTATATTAACAAGAGCATGGGACGCCTGAGTGGCTCAGCGGTTTAGCGCTGCCTTCAGCCCAGGGCGTGATCCTGGGGACCCAGGTTCAAGTTCCACATAGCACTCCTTGCATGGAGCCTGCTTCTCTCTCTGCCTGTGTCTCTATCTCTCTCTCCCTGTGTCTCTCACGAATAAATAAAATTTTAAAAATATATATAATATATAAATATATATGAACAAGAGCACCCTGGAAAGACAAATTACTCATGTAATTGAGGTCCTATTTTGAGATGTTTTGAATATAGCTCTTTCAGAGCTCCTTCTTGCTCTCTGTGTCAGCTTACAATAAAACCCAATTGCTTGAGGTGCCTTAAGGGATTGTCTGTTCTTTACAACCCTTAACCCCACTAGATACCAATACTCAGTTCATACAGTTGCTGGCACATGTAGAAGTATGAGGGGATTGTCATTTAACCGACATTTCTACCAAATGACAGATAGATTTGAGATGTTCTTCAAAGCCTTTGGCAATCAACCCTTGAAGCTTTGAGCATTTATTAAGAAGCATGGGGGGTGGGGGTCATACTCTCTATCGGCAAGCTAGCATCCACTTACAGTGTGAATGTACTTTGCTTTAAACAAATTTGAAACTCTGGATTTACAGCAACAGATTATTATTTGATCACTTTTAACAATCTTTTATTTGTCAGTTTTATTACAAAAGTAATATACTTTAGAAATTCAAATGCCACTTTCTTTTAAATGGTGAGGATTTATGGACCAAAAGAGAGCTACAAACCTCAAGTTCCCCTGCTACGTTTCAGTGAATACCACTGGCTTGGGAAAACACAAAGCACCTAAGGAAAAGGCTTTCTGCTTCAAAGACTTGGTCACAATCTTTCTCTCTTTCCTTCTCCATTAGTAGCCCTCCCCTATGGGTCCACACAGCTGCCACTACCACAGAGAAAGCCAGCTATTTCAAAATGTAGTTGCTACTTTGCTCCAAGGGCAGTGGGGCATAACAGTTAAGACCACCAGCTTTATTTGGAGTACATTTTGGCAAGTTCTACCAACATTTTACACATACATGTCTTAAGGCTCAGCATTTCCGACGTCTACAAATCTATGCTACAGAAATACTAACAAAAGTGCACAACCATACATATAAAGAAGGCAACTGAGCAATATTTGTAACAGCAAAACATTGGAAAGATCCTAAATTGTCCATCAGGCACATGGTTCAATAAATTATAGTACATCCACACACAGGTACACTATGCAACTATTAAAGAGAATGAGGAGTATGTGTGTATGAAATACAATAAGTTATATGTTATTAAATCTAAAATGGGAAGTTGCAAGACAGCAGTTATCGTAAAATTCATTTTAAATGTGTAGGTGTATTGTGAGAAAAAAAAAATTGGAGGATTGCCTGCTAAATCATTCACACATTGGTTACCTTTAAGCAGTGGAATAGGAAATGTCTACCTTGGTATATTATTGAGTAATATAACAAAGGCATATCTTTGTAAAATTTCTATTTAAATAAAATATTTTAACAGGAAAGATAAATGAAAAAGGCTTCAGAATCAAATTGTTTCAAATTCCAGCTCCATCGTCTTTTTAGAGTTGTTTTGGATATTAAAATGAAAATTTGCTTTATCTTAACTTCAGATTGACACTTCACAGCAATTGCTTGAAATACCTCAGCTTTTGTTCATACATTACAGCTTTTAAATACCAGAGAAGATTCTGCCTTGAGGAACTTGTGATCTGTTTTACGTGTCAGGAACACTTTTTGTAAGGTGAGTAATTTCACTCCCTCACTTATCTGTTTGCTAATAAGATACCCATAATAAATAGGGCATATTCTGTCTCTTTTGCAAATCCTGCTCCCTTTTCTCCCCATTTCACCCCAAGCCTCCACAACCTGGGAGCTGTCCAGGTACAAATTAACATTTAAAAAGACTTCAAGTTGTTCACACAAGCAGCTCTATTATTGCTTTCTCTTTTTACAGCCTTGGTCTGCTCAAAAACCCACACTCAAATTGGATCACATCCACTCCAGCCAGCACCCAGGTATTGTGGGCGAGAGGCCGCTTTTGGCTACAAACTCCTTTATTCATTCTAAAATAACTTCATTCATAAGGTTCATCGAACAACTAGTTTGTGCCCACCACGGGCCCTGACAAAGCACTTTTGCCTACCTTGTCACTAATCTTCACCGCAGCTCTGTGGGTGGGTGAAGTGTCACTTACCAGGGGAGCAAACCAGAGTCCCGAAGGTAAAGTGACTCGCGCAGGATCCCACGGCTAGTCCGACGGGGAGCCTGCGGGGAAATCCGGGCTTTGAGGTCACTAAAGGACACCAACGGTTCTTTTGTACTTTTTTTAGTTAACAAGTAAAACAAACAAACAAAAACCAGTGCTCTAAAACTTGTCAAGAAAAACAGCGCTCGTCCGCCACCCCGCTGTCCTCTCCCTCCTGCCGGGACCCTCAGGTGCCCGCGCACGCGCAGGGGAGGAGCGTTCCGAGCCAGGTCTCCCCGCCTACCGCGCTGCATTCCTAAAGTTGCACAGACGTAGCCACGCTACACCCCGACGGCGCTCCGCCGTCAACCCCTCGGTGCTGCGTGCTTCCCCCTGGGGACCCCTCCTCGGTGGGTCCGGCGCCGCCGCCGCCGCGGGGGCTAGCCTGGCCCGGGCTGAGAAGCCACCGTCCCCCGGCCCGGTTCCCCGGCCTCCCCTCCCACCCTCCTCTGGCTGCGGGGCGAGGGCCGGGCCGCACGCCAGGGTCGGAGTCCAGGGGGTGACCCCGGCGCTCGGGGCGTGAGGAGGGTCTGGGGCGAGGGTCCTCGGGGCAGGCCAGGGCTTGGGTCTGAGGCGGAGGGCAGGCCGGGGGCGGGCTCCGCGTTCGAGGTCAGGGGTCAGAATGGTGGCGAGCCCCGGGAGCGGGGATGACGGTCAGAGCTGGGGGCCCGTGGGGGTGGGGAGCGAGGGCCGAGGCGGGGTCAGGGCTGAGGGCCGGGGTCAGGACGGCGATGGCCGGACTTGCGGGCGGGCGAGGGCCAGGGCCTGAGGCGAAGGTCGAGGTGGTGCGGCGAGGGCCGAGGGGCGAGGGGCGGCGTCATGCGGCGGGAAGCGGGTCCCCGCGAGGAACAGGGTCCGGGGGCGCGGCGGGGGCTGCGGGGCGTCGGGCCGTCCGGGCTTAGCGGAGCGCGGGGCGCTGGGGGGCGGGCAGCGGACGGGCGCCGGCGCTCCCCAGCCGCGGCCCTTTGAGGCTCGCCGGGGCCCCCGACAGGGCGGCCGCGCTCGCGGGAGAGCGCGCCCACCTCCGCTCCGGCCTCGGCCCCGCAGCCCACCTCGACAGCCGCCCGAGGAGAGCGGTGGGCCCTTCCCGGCCACCCAGTCCCCGGGGGAGGCGGGCAGGTCCCGGGCGCCTCCGGCCTTCGGCGTGGGGAGGCGCGGCGGCCTCAGGCTTCGCGGCCCCCGCGGCCCCCGCTGCTCGACCGAGGCCCCTCCCGGGCCCGAGCGCCCAGGGAGCCCCCCTGCCCCTTCCTGCAGGCTGGGGGCGGGGTCCGAAGAAACCCCTCCAACTTTCCCTCGGATTCCCCCCCTTTAAGTCCTTTATCGGGCCGAGAGGGTCCAAGGCTGGAGCAGTTTCGGAGGGAAATTTCCTTTATGGGGGGTGGGGAGGTGTCTGTTTCGAGCGTATGGTTCATTTTCACTGGCCTTTCGTCGACTGTGCCCCCCCACCCCACACACTCATCCTCCTCCATCCTCCCCAAACCGTCATCACGAGTGGGAGTCAATTTTTTTTTTGGGGGGAGTCAAATTTTTAATTTACGTTACTACGAATCTGAAAATAGTTTTCACAGTGAGTCTGAGTAATATATTACGATTATATCTCCTTTCCCATCAGGCTTTTAAAAATTCTTTTCCGTGCTGTTAATCAGTCTCGATTCTTTGTTTTCTATGTATCTATCATTAAATTTTCCCAGTGGGCTACCCAAACTGTAAATTGCCATTCATTCAATCTCATCAGGTAATATGTCTGTTGTTTTCTTGGAACTATGCCTCCCGTTCCAATCACGTGTTGCTCAGTAGGCCAACTGCACAGCTGTTGTTCGGGGATTTCCCTTCACCATCATCCTGGGAATATTCTGCTTCATTTTGGGAGTCCCTGTGTCCTTGGATTCTGTATCTTGCTTTTCTCCGTCATTTTGATACAGCACATCTACCAGTAGCTTCCTGAGAAAAGATATCAAAGAGGTTGGGGGTTTGGGGTTTTTTGTTTTTGTTTTTTTGAGACTTTGCAAGTCTGAAAATATCTTTTTTTAAGTTTATTTTTTAGTAATCTCTACACCAATGGTGGGGCTCGAACTCACAACCCTGAGATCAAGAGTTATGTGCTCCTCTGATTGAACCAACCAAGCGGCCCTGAAAATATTTTTCACCTCCTCACTTAACTGATGTGATCATTTGTTTGGGTATATAATACTAGGATGGAATTCATTTTTTCTTAGAACTGTGAATTGTCTACCTTCCAATTCTACTGGTGAAATTCTTCTTCCTTTTTTTTTTTGGTGAAATTCTTCTATACATGACCCATAAGGCTATGTGTATTACCCTATTGTTATTACTATTTTTGGAAGCTTTGATAATCTACTATGTTTGATATTTTGAAAATACACAATGATATGCCTTGATATGCATATTTTCATTCTTTGTGCTAGATATTCAGGGTCCAGGGATGGAGTCCTGCAGGGAGCCTGCTTCTCCCTCTTCCTATGTCTCTGCCAAACTCTCTGTGTCTTTCATGTCTTTCATGTCTTCCTATGTCTCTGCCAAACTCTCTGTGTCTTTCTCTGTGTCTTTTAAAGATTTCATAAAATCTTTAAAATCGTTAAAAAAAAAAATTAACTGAGGGTTGCCTCGGTGGGTGGCTCAGTCAGTTAAGCGTCTGCCTACAGCTTGGGCCATGATCCTAGGATCCTGTAATCGAGCCCCACATCTCATCAGGCTTCCTGCTCAGTGGGGAGTCTTCTCCTTTTTCTTCTGCCCCTACCCCTTGCTTATGCTCTGTCTCTCTCAAATAAATAAATAAAAATCTTTAAAAAAAAAGATGTAAGTGAACTATAAGCTTCCCAGAAATCATATATATATATATATATATAATATATGTATATATGATATCATAAGATTGGTAATTAGCAGAAGATCACAAAGTTTTCTGACCCAAAATATTTTAGGTTATGATCCCATTCCAGAGTGAGAATACATGATCTAGCAGAATTTTTTAATTGTGTAGAGAAAATAGCCCCAAAAAGTTTCTTTCTTTCTTTCTTTCTTTTTTTTTAAGATATTTATTCGTGAGAGACACAGAGAGAGAGGGAGAGACAGAGGCAGAGGAAGAAGCAGGCTCTCGGGGCAGCTCCGGTGGGGCAGCAGTTTAACGCCGCCTGCAGCCTGGGGTGTGATCCTGGGGACCCTGGATTGAGTCCCACTTCAGGCTCCCTACATGGAGCCTGCTCTTCCCTCTGCCTGTTCCTCTGACCCTCTCTCTCTCTGTGTCTCTATGAATAAATAAATAAAATCTTTAAAAAAACAAACAAACAAAAAAGAAGCAGGCTCCCCACTGGGAGCCTGATGTGGGACTTGATCCCAGGACCTGGGGATCATGCCCTGAGCCAAAGGCAGATGCTCAACCACTGAGCCACCCAGGTGCCCCTGAAGTGATTTTTCTAAGGCTACATAGATATTGGCTGAGCTAGGATTAGAGGACCGAGGTGTCCTGACTCACACTTCAGTGTGTCTTTCCTCACAATACCTTCTATATTTACCTAGAGACAAGCTCTGATGTCCGCCAAGCAGTAGAGAAACAACTTTATGTTCTTATGTTCCTTTTTTTTTTATTGAGTAGTTCAACAAACATTTATTGGGTGCTGGTCCTACAATAAGCCATAGATAGATGCATAGATGAATTAGACATAAACTAATAGGGTAGACAAGCACATATGCAGTGTGGGTAATTTATTCTATCAAGGAATATTGAGGGATGTTTTTATGCCAGAAATAACATCTGAATTAAAGTGATAAATGTGTAGAATTTTGGCAAGGGAATGGGGGAAGACATTCCAAGCATATTAAGAAGGTGTAGAAATAAATGTTTATGGAATAATGCTGAACCTAGGATGACAGAGAGTAAGCAGTATGGCCAGGAAGAGAAAGAAATGAGATAAGAGGATAGGAAGGACTCTGATTTGCAAGGCTTTTCCCTGAGAAATTAAGGGTATTGATTAACTTTGCAAAAGGCTCTATCACAGTTTTGTTTGAGTCAGGAATCAGTAGCTTAGGCATTTAAAAAAGTGTTCAAACTTATGGCTTTCTAAACCACTTGTTATACGCTATACCTCCCTCTGAAATACTTCTGAATTCACAGTGTCAGGAAACATTTAGCCCAGTATAAAACAAATTCCCCAATCCTGTTTGGCAGTTTTATGGTGAACTCATTCTCTCTGTTCATGTTATATTGTTATTCCTTCTTCTGCTCAGACACTTCAGTAAAATTTTAAGATTTCTAAGCAATTAAAAGTAGCTTCTAATGAGAAAAAAAAGGAACTCTGCCTTAATGGAGTATATACGCAACATAATTACAACCATACAAATATAGTTGATAATAATACAATTTTCTAGGGGCCAGTAAAGTGAGAAACCTGAAACATGCCCCTTATGGTGGGGACTTATGTTTAACTAAAAAAGAAGCTCCCAGTCTAGAGAGTGAGCTCTGCCAGTAAGGAGGAGGCATCACTGTTAAATGAACTTTAACTGGGGGATCCCTGGGTGGCTCAGTGGTTTAGCGCCTGCCTTTGGCCCAGGGCGCAATCCTGGAGTCCTGGGATCGAGTCCCATGTCGGGCTCCTGGCATGGAGCCTGCTTCTCTCTCCTCCTGTGTCTCTGCCTCTCTCTCTCTCTAGGTCTATCATAAATAAATAAATAAATCTTAAAAAAAAAATGAACTTCAACTCATTTGCTACCCCCATTGCTTCTCCCTCACCAGTGATTGCTGGGAAGGGCCAGAAGCAGTGCTGTGTATGCTTTAACTTAAGAATTTGGTTGTCATATACCTCCTCCCTGACATTTCAAAGTTCCTGGGAAAATGAAATCAGCTCTTTCTCTTTTTATTGTTTTTTAAGATTTTATTCATTTATTCATGAGAGACACACACAGAGAGAGAGGCAGAGACAGAAGCAGGTTCCATGTAGGAAGCACGATGTGGGGACTCGATCCTGGGACTCTGGGATCATGCCCTGAGCCAAAGGCAGATGCTCAACCGC
The DNA here is from genome assembly GCF_053574225.1 of Canis aureus. NCBI lineage: Eukaryota > Metazoa > Chordata > Mammalia > Carnivora > Canidae > Canis > Canis aureus. The sequence goes on from NC_135626.1 coordinate 20,111,213, forward strand.
TAAGTCACTAAGGCATCTCTCTCTCTCTCTCTTTTTTTTTAAGATTTTGTTTATTTATGCATGAGAGACAGAGAGAGAGAGAGAGAGAGGCAGCGACACAGGCAGAGGGAGAAGCAGGCTCCGTGCAGGGAGCCTCATGTGGGATTCGATCCCAGATCCCAGGATGATGCCCTGAGCCAAAGGCAGACCTCAACCGCTGAGCCACCCAGGCTTCCCCACATCTTGGTTTCTTTAGCATTTTATCATAACAAAAGGAACCAGGATTACTTAGAGAAATGGGTGATGTAGAACTGGGGTAAAGAATATATTAAGATGAGACTGGTACTTCTCAGTACAAAAAAGTAAGGAATTGCTAAAAGAAAAAAAAAAACAATGATGGGGCTATGCAAAGGGACAAAGGAACCATTTAAAAGATCTCAAAATAAAATAAAATAAAATAAAAGATCTCTTGAAGGCCGAAGAAGGAATAATTTGAACAAAATAATGTAGTATTAGATATAGCCCAAAGTGTCAAATAAACATCCAATAATTCATACTGATACAGATAAATTATTGAATTATAAAACAAAAATGAGGGAAAAGAGAAAAATCTTCTGTATGAAAGAATTGGAAATAATTTACACAGATACTCCCCAATTAGGAAGGTGGAGCTTAATTCACCACCACAATCACTATCACCACACTTGAATATGGGCTACAACTTGGGGACTTGCTTCTAGAATACAATACAGTAAGGGGAGAAAAAGTAACTTTACAGTGGAGGAGCCTGTCAAATACTAAGTTGGTCTAGTGATTAAGATTAATAGCATTAATGACAATCATGTCGATAGGATGTGCCCTAGATATGATGTGATGGGAATGGATCAGAACTTTACATCTCTGATCTTTTGCCCCAAAATCTATAACCCAACTCTTACTATGAGAAAAAACATCAGAAAGGGGTTCCTGGGTGGCTCAGTCGGTTAAGTATCTACCTTCGGCTCAGATCATGATCCCAGTGTCCTGGAATCTAACCCTGAATTGGGCTCCCTGCTCAGCGAGGAGCCTTCTCCCTCTCCCTCTACCACTCCCCTCTGCTTGTGCGCGCGTTCTCTCCCTCTATCTCTCTCTCTCTCTCTCTCTCTCTCGCTCGGTTAAATAAATACATAAGTAAATAAAATGTTTAAAAAAAAAAAAAGGAAAGAAAAACATCAGACAAACCTAAATTGACGAACATTCTACAAGATACCTGACCAGGACTCTTTAAAGCTGTCAAGGTCACCAAAAACAAGGTAAGTATGAGAAACTGTCACAGGTCACAGACCACAGGAGACCAAGGAGACATGAGGACTAAAAGTAATGTGGTATCCTGGATGATAGATGGGTAGATATAGGTAGCCTATATAGATATAGGTAGATATAGGTAGTTGGGTAGGTAGATATAGATATAGATATAGGTAGATAGACATAAATGGTAACCTTTTACCCAGCAGATAATATACATATTATTTAAACATTCAGGGCAGCCCCCGTGGCCCAGTGGTTTAGTGCCGCCTTTGGCCCAGGGCGTGATCCTGGAGACCTGGGATCGAGTCCCACGTCAGGCTCCCTGCTGGGAGCCTGCTTCTCCCTCTGCCTGTGTCTCTGCCTCTCTGTGTCTGTCATGAATAAATAAATAAAATTTTTTCTCTTAAAAAAATAAATAAACATTCACTAAACATTTAAAGTAATCTACCATTTTAGGCCCTGATAAAAATTCAGTGAATTCTCAAAAACAGAAATTATACAGGCCTTTTTTCCCCTATGACAGCAGAACATGAGATTAAGAAGAGATTGGTTGAGGAAATTATGGAACACAAAAAAAGGAAACAAGAAAAAGAGGCCTAACTAATTTTTTGATGCATCTGGGTAGCAGAAAGCTCATATCTTTTTGTATTCTCAGTATTTTTCAGATATTTTTGTCTTAATTTGTGAAAGATGATTTTTAAATTCTTGCATAAGTGCAATATTAGCTTTCCTTCTTATTTCTCATTCTAAATATTGTGCAGTTCACCTTCTCACTGGGTATTCTGACATCATTTGACATGTTTTGAACTGAATTTGTAATCCCTTTCTGTTCTATTGGAGGAGAGGTAATGCTATTTGCCTTTTGTTTATTCATCATTCAGGAACCAAAAATGGAACCCAAGCTATATACTTTTACAGAAAAGGAATATTAGTATACATTTTTAAAAATTAGTATAAATTTAACTTTGGTACAGCACAACGAGATTTCTGTGACTTTCTTAGAATTAAAGAACTGTGATAACTTGAACCATAAGCTATATAATTGTTTCTTGATTTTTTTCTCAATGTCTAATTTGATTATGTATGTATGTATGTATTTAAGTAGGCTCCCTACTGGGAGCCTACTTAAAATGCAGGGCTTGCACTCAGAACCCTAAGATCAAGACCTGAGCTGAAATCAAGTCAGATGCTCAAACTACTGAGCCACCCGGGCACCCCTAATTTGATTTTTAAAAAGTTCTTATTCCCCTACCTCTGAAATTTATGTCTATCTCTCTAGAAGGATGTGTCTTAAGAACACTGTCTATCCGAACATCCACTAATGAAGAACTTTGTTTTCAGTGATTATAGTGTAAAAACAATAGATGATTTTGTTTTTGCTTCCCAAAAATAAAATTATAATGTTGGATATGATTTTCCAAATTATACATGACCCATCCTCAACTTCCAGGGATTCTAATATGGGCAAAATCAGTGATCTAAATCAAACCTTCATTTTAGATTTGAGAAAACTGAGGTCAGAGAAGTTAAATAACTTTCTCAAACTCACTATGAATTAGTGATTAAGTCAACTCTTGATTCGTAGTACAATATAATGTTCTTTCTCCTAAGTTTGTTGCAAAGTGGAACTTGAGGAAAAACTTGATTTTAAAAATAGAAATAGAGGCAGACTAATTTTTCTCGTACTAAGAGAAATCTCTTCAAAGAAAGCCCAACCAAATAAAAATTCCTTTGGTTTCTCTGTGTTAATTTGATCCTGACTCTGCAAGTTAATTTAGAAAATTAATTTATCTTGATAGAAAGTAGAAGTTGGGATCCCTGGGTGGCGCAGCATTTTGGTGCCCGCCTTTGGCCCAGGGCGCGATCCTGGAGACCCGGGATCGAGTCCCACGTCAGGCTCCCGGTGCATGGAGCCTGCTTCTCCCTCTGCCTGTGTCTCTCTGCCTCTCTCTCTCTCTCTCTCTCTGTATGACTATCATAAATAAATAATAATAATAAAAAAAAGAAAGTAGAAGTTCTACTCCTCCAATCCCTCTTTCTCTTTACAGTGCCTCAGTGATAGAAAATGGTTACAGAATTCTGAGTTCTATTGTTGAATGATTTTATAATCTCAAGGAATTTCTTCCAGGCACATAGAGTACAAACTATCCTAGTGACAACATATAACCCGTTGTCCTTCTATCAAAAATAGTTAGTAAATCATCCTGCGGTCTCTTCTGTACACCTCTTATTCAGCTCAGTCATGAAGGTGGAAACTTTCTAAAACTAGTTACATGAATAAGATGTTAGAACCTCCCATGCTAAAAATTAGGTTCAAGTGCTAATAAGCTCAGGCAATATGGAATGACAATGCGTTTTAAGGATTCACAGCAAAAAAATAAAAATAAAAAAATAAAATAAATAAAATAAAGGATTCACAGCAAATTTCAAATCGCTACAGGGTCTAAGGAAAAATCTTCCTACAGATTACAATTAAGAGATAGGAAGCCATGAGTATAAAGAAAAAATAGTTTACCAGTAATAACAGCCAACATTTCCCCAGAACTAGTTCCACTGAATAGCGTGTAAGCAGTAATACAATCCTGAATAGAGTAAGGTGCCTGAAGGTGTTTTTTGTATGAAGCACATGAAACATCTCAAAGAACATTGGATTTCTAAGCTAGGACACAACTCTTCCACAAACAGATTCTCTTTCAACATGTACTTTTTTTTTTTTTAAGATTTTATTTATTTATTCATGAGAGGCAGAGAGAGACAGAGAGAGAGAGGCAGAGACACAGGCCGAGGGAGAAGCAGACTCCCTGCAAGGAGCCTGATGTGGATCATGCCCTGGGCCAAAGGCAGATGCTCAACCCCTGAGCCACCCAGGCACCCCTCTTTCAACATGTATTTAACCTCTGGTATGATCTTGGCAAATTACTTTAAATTCTGGGATTTCTTTCTTCAAGTGTATGGAGGCTTAAACTAGATACTATCTAGCCAGAAGCATTTCAAATATAAGAAATTAATTTTTAAACAGTAATTGCTAAATATATCCTTCAAACAAAAATCACATCATGGAAATAACATATTTGTAGTAATAACTAGCTAAAAATAAAGGTCCCTCTCATCTCTGAAGTTGTTCTGACTAGCAGTAGTAATTATAATAGTGAAATGAAAATGAATTTATACTTTAAATGGAAATGCAGACTCCAGCAGTATTATAGAAGTGATTATAAGACTGAGTTATACTGACATGATTTATGGAGGACACCTATATAGTAATGCTTTTTTCCTCAGAAAAATTTTTAAAAAACCATTTATTTTGGAAACAATAAGCTTATACAAAGATTAGAGGTAATAATAGCAAGACATTTTTTTTTTTTTTCTGGGCAGAGCATGCATAAGATATTCACAGACTGATTTTTTTTCATCTATATTTAATTACTATGAAATGAAGTAATCGCCATTACTCTTATCATAGGTTTGTTTTAATGCTGTTAATTTTTGAAGTGAATATAGCCCAGAAATACATTATCAGTGCCACTTTAACTTATTGTTTCTTTTTACCAGACTTGGAAAGACAGCATAGTATAATGTGATGTTTTAAAAAAAATTTTTTTTTAAACAACCGCAACCATTTTTTTCAATTAAATTATAAAACAGATAAAAGCAGAATAGCTGGCTTGGGTGCAGAGCCTGCGATGCTGCAGTCTTGTCTTTTCCCTGGGGTAGCATCTTGAAACTCTGGGGTTTTATTGTACTAGAAAACACATGGGTTTTTGAGTCCCCTGTAACTGCGTTCAAATATCAGCTGACTGCCTTACAAACTGTGGGATGATGAGTTAATCTTTTTGAGATCCAGTTACTTGTATGTGAGGTCGAAGATAGCAACTAACGTTACTGCTTATGAGTGCTATAAGGGTAAGATGCTCAATAAATATCAGTTCACTTCTGCTTTTGTCTGAAATTAAACAAACAACAACTTATTCCACCATTTAAAAAAATGGAAATAGCTGTCTCCAGATTCAGCTATCCCAAAATTCAGATTTAGATATTTACAATTTGTCTCAGGCGGATTTTCCTCCCTCGGGTTATTAGTGTCAGGTTTCTTCTTGTCCCAGGGGTTCTAACTATGGCCTACTACCATCCTTATTGTACCTAGTTAACTCCTAGATAAACACACACATTCAAATCAGCAGTTTGCTACAAAAACTCAATAGTACACAGTGAGCACTCCATGGTTCTCATGTTTTCCTTTTCTACACAAAGGAAACAAAAATTAACTTTTGATTTTTGACTTTAAATTTCAAGTAGAACTGTTAAAATTATTCCTTTACACTAACTTTTATTAGGAAGGCTATTGCCCCATTTGCAACAACATGGATGGAACCTGAATGTGTTATGCTAAGCAAAATAAGTTAGAGAAAGACAAACACATGATTTCACTCATATGTGGAATTTAAGAAAACAGATGAATATAGGGGTAAGGAAAGGAAAAATAAAAGTGGAGAGGGAGGGGGGATCCCTGGGTGGCGCAGCGGTTTGGCGCCTGCCTTTGGCCCAGGGCGCGATCCTGGCGACCCGGGATCGAATCCCACATCGGGCTCCCGGTGCATGGAGCCTGCTTCTCCCTCTGCCTGTGTCTCTGCCTCTCTCTCTCTCTCTCTCTCTCTCTGTGACTATCATAAATAAATAAATTAAAAAAAAAAAAAAAGAATTGCTAAAAAAAAAAGTGGAGAGGGAGGTAAACCATAAGACTCTTAAACACAGAGAACAAACAGTGTTGCTGGAGGGGAGGTCGGTGGAGGAATGGGCTAAATGAGTGATGGGGATTGAGGGCACTCGTTGGGATGAGCATTGGCTATTACATGTAAGTGATGAATCACTAAATTCTGCTCCTGAAACCAATACTACACTATATGTTAACTAACTTGAATTTAATTTTTTCTTTTTTAAAAAATATTTTATTTATTTGAGAGACAGAAAGAGAGAGTATGAGCAGGGGGAGGGGCAGAGGGAGAGGGAGAAGCAGACCCCCACTGAGCATGGAGCCCTACAAGAGGCTGGATCCCAGAACTCCGAGATTATGATCTGAGCAAAGGCAGATGCTTAACCATCTGAGCCACCAAGGCACCCCTTTCTCTAAGAACTTATCAGCAAATACAACTTTTTAGTTTCCTTAAAGCAGGATTTAAACATTTTTTTCTGATACAGTATTTATTGGCTTATCTTAATAGTCTCAACACTCAACCTTAAGATGATGGGAATGGATTGAGGATAGAAAGATACTGTACAATTTAAAAAGGAAAGCTGATATCTAGGTTATTTTTCAGCAAATGCATTCAATACTGATGATTATCTCAGCAGATCAGAGGTAATATTTACTGATCTTTCTTGACCTAGAAATGACATGTGCAGTGTATCTCTAAAACTCTAGTTTCATGGCATGATGGTCAAGAGGGAGGGCTCTGGAGATAGGCTCTGGAGATTCTGGGTTAGAATACTAGCTCCATTACTTACTTTGGGCAAGTTATTTAACAAATCTTGCCCTCTTCCCCATCTATAAAATGGAGATAATAATAATTGCCTACCTCAGAGAGTTGTGTGAGGATTGAATGTGTTAAGAATGTTAAAGACGGGCAGCCCGGGTGGCTCAGCGGTTTAGTGCCGCCTTCCACCCAGGGCATGATCCTGGAGACCCTGGATCGAGTCCCATGTTGGGCTCTCTGCATGGAGCCAGCTTCTCCCTCTGCCTGTGTCTCTGCCTCTCTTTCTCTCTGTGTCTCTCATGAATGAATAAATAAAATCTTTATTAAAAAAATGTTAAAGACTTAAAATACTGGGGCGCCTAGCTGATTCAGTCAGAAGTGCCTGTAACTCTTGATCTTGGAGTTGTAGGTTCAGGCCCTATGCTGGATGTAGAGATTACTTAAAAATAAAATCTTAAAAAGAAAAAAACTTAAAATATTGTCTCACACATGATAAGCACTCAATAAGTATTAGTTATTTATATTGTGCACTATCTATATTTGTGCATTTGTCTATCTTCATTCATCAAAACTCATTGGATGAACCCCTATTTAATGCCAGGCACAGTGATAGACACTTCAGTTATTAAGACAAATCACTCATCATCCCTACACCTGAGAGCTCACAGCAAAGCAGAAAGAAAAAGACTTGGTGCTTAAACACAGGGGTTAACTTGAATCAGATTCAAGGAGTCTCTAACTGAAGATAGTATTTCCTTCAACTACTAATATCAATGACAAATTGCAGTAGTGTTAGCAGTGCCTGTGGCTTTGTTTCCAAGGAAATTACAGATATTTCCATATCAACTTACAGTTCTTGCAGGTATCTCAAAATATTATTTGCCCTCATTACTTTGAATAATGGCAGTTATTAGATTGATCTGCTGCTAGATTTTAGCTAGTGCCTTCAAAAAGAAGCACCTACAGGGGCACCTGGCTGGCTCAGCTGGTGGAACATGAGATTTTTGATCTCCAGGTTGTGGGTTTGAGCCCCACATTGACCATAATGCTTACTTAAAAGAAAAAAAAAAGCACCTACATCACAACTTTATTACTATTTTGGTAATGGTGTTTGTAATTGACCTTCTTTATAATCTGATAGATATTTGTGCATTTTTATTTTTATTTTTTGCATTTTTATTTTTTAAAAGTTTTATTTATATTAGAGAGAGCACAAGAGTGGGGGGAGGGGCAGAAGCCTAATGCGGGGCTTGATTCAGGGCTCAATCCCAGGACCCCAAGATCATGACCTGAGCCAAAGGCAGACACTTAACCTACTGAGCCACACAGGCACCCCATATTTGTACATACTTAAAAAAAGAGGCCCATAGGCTTCATCAGACTGCCAAAGGGTCCATGGCAAAAGAGGTTAAAAATCCCAGCACAGAAGTCTGTGTACTGAGAAAGTGAGAGCACTAATGAAAGAGTACACAATAGGGAGGAATACAAAACAATTTTTTTTTTAAGATTTTATTTACTTACTCATGAGAGACACAGAGAGGCAGAAACAAAAGCAGAGGGAGAAGCAGGCTCCATGTAGGGAGCCTGATGTGGGACTCGATCCTGTGTCTTCAAGATCACACTCTGGGCCGAAGGCAGGTGACAAACCACTGAGCCAACCAGGCATCCCACCAATTCTGTTTTGTAAGAGAAGCTAGGTGGCCCTCATTTTTAAAACAAACTTCAACAAAACCCAGTCAACTTTTGAGGTACTAAGAATAACTTTCTTTTGATTTCGAAGGTACACAGAAATTAGAGTTTAAAAACCTGCATTCAAGTCACAGCCCTGCCACTAAATGAACATGTTATTTCTCTGAGCCTATTTTCTCATCTGTAAAATGAAAATAATGCCAGCTTCATAGGATCGTTATGAAAAAATGAGATAATATATGTAAAAGCATGGAGTTCCATGGTGGCTCAGCAGTTGGGCACCTGTCTTCCGCTCAGGCCATGATCCTGGGATCTGGGATCAAGTCCCGTATCAGGCTCCCTGCCAGGAGCCTGCTTCTCCGTCTGCCTATGTCTCTGCCTCTCTCTCTCTCTCTCAGTCCATATCTCTCCTGAATAAATAAATAAAAATCTTTTAAAAATACATATAAAAGCATATAGAAAACTATAAAGGCTAAAACACTTGCTATTCTTCTTTCCTTGCCCACATATCTAATCCTGTGCTAGAAAATATATAGACATATATATAAAATATATATATCACACATATAAAGGACGATGGCCTTTGCTTTTTAGGATTTTACAGTTCAATTCCAGATATGGCATGAAGGCAAAAAAGAAAACCCTGGAAAGCAAGTTCAGTATGAGGTAGGGGACTATATATATATATAGTACATATAAACATATATATAGAGGGAGGTACAGATATATATATACATACACATATGTTTTTATATATGTCATTTATATAACACCACAAAACAAATTAGCTGGCCACAAAAACAACTGTGTGATGACCTCTAAACATTTTACCTATGGAACAAAATGTAAGTGGGCTATAAAAGATAACTCATCAATTAACTCTACCTTGTCTGAGGTAATAGGATATTTTCAGTATCCTACATATATTCAAGACAAAGAAAACCAAAAATTAAAATTTGTTACTATGCCTCTTCCACAGATGGTTGGCTTGGATTCTCATGACCAGTACTGGTTAACTACTGTACACCCAAACCGTGCCCATGCCGAAACCAAGAATGCTAACATGCAGTTCTTATGTGAAATACCCTTTAAGAACATCCCAACTGCCTTAGCTCCATTTCTCTGTTTATCAAAGACCAATGATGACCTGTGACTTGCTTTTTCTTGAACTGTACTTGTCCCCCACACTCTCCTCCAAAGGGAAAACCCTGTATAAGTGATGGATCATTGGCTGGGTATATTTATTGTTAATAACTTAGCATTCTGCTTTATAACTTGATTTTTTTGTGATTTGTCTAGTGTGATTTAATTCTCCAGAACCAAATGATGAAACCTCATTTTCTAATCCTGCAGTGCTTAGCTTGAGTTTACCAAGATCTAAAACTCCACAAACCTCTGTGGGGTGGCATTAATCAGGAAAGGCTTACTTCAGAAATCTAAAAGAGAAAAAAAAAAACAAAAAAAAAAAAAACACTTTTTTGGGGGAAGGATGCAAATTTTTTTTTTTTTTTTAAGTGGAGAGTACAGAATAGTACAACAAATGAGAGCATTCTGGACTTTTTAATCTGACTGAAAATATAGATTATACTTAAAAATCAGCAACAGGTATACCTTATTTCGGTATTCCTGAAATGGCAAATTTTATCTTAAACCCATTATTTGTAGAGCTCATTTTCTTAAGTAGCAAATGCCTGGATTAAAAGCAGTACCTCAGATGTTTGACTAACTGTCCCAGAATCACTGGTTTTGTAAACAGCGTTTGCAGTTCACGTTTATAAAGGTCCCAAAGCAGACGTTAGAAACATGTTAAAGTATGAAATGGTTGTGTTTATAGATTGGGATTTTTGAAGATAATGTTTCATTTTAATGCAATATAAGATCACAGTATTTGAACTGTAGGAACATCTTAGAGATCACCTCGTCCAACCTGAAATTCAAATCTTTAGTAGGAGTGTTAGCTCAACTCCAAACCTGTCTGTTACGAGGAGACAAAACCGGGCCTAGGCATCTATCTTATTGAGCAGGACCGGCAAAACAACGGATTCCCTCTTAACTTTCGGAGCGCAAAATGAATAGGTTGTCAAGGTTATACGTACTTTAAAGAAATCGTCCACTTTTCCCCTCTGACCACTCCTACGGTGCCCGGCGGGCTGAAGGGGGTGGGGATCAGATATCTAGGTTTTGCTTCCAGCACGTTGAGAAGCCACGACTTTCTCAGTAACGATCCTGAAGCTTCCAATCACCCACCAAAGTTAGTCTTCCTCGTTTTACAGGCGATTCCTGTGACATGGAAATCGCTCCCCTTGGTGGAGCCCGGTGGCGTCCGAGAGCAGCAGCCGCAGCTCCCCGGCGGCCGCCCTGTCCTCTCAGGGGCTTTGCGGGCTGGGATCGGGCCAGGGGTGGCTTGGGGCACGTGGTGGCGAGGGGACCGGAGATGGGTCCCCGCCCCGGGATCCCCTCTGCCGAGAATCGACCCATCCAACTCCCGGCCTGGCCCCTTCCTGCGAAGTTAGAGACTCGATGGTCGGTAATGGATCTGAGTTCATTGAACAGGCCCCGCGCCCCCAGTTCCTCCGAGGCCCGCCTCTCTTCAGAGGTCCTGTACCCCCTTGGGGGCGGCGACTGACGACGCTCAGAAGGCGAGAAACGGCTCTCCAAGCCGCTCGCTGGGTCCCTCTATCCCCACAATGCACCGGGGCCAGCAGGAAGGCCGCTCCGACCCCTAATTTTCCCGCGAATTCAGTTCAAAGAGGCGGCCGGGCCCGCGATCGGCAGCGCGCACGGGCCAACCAAGCCGCGCCTCCGCGAGAAGCGCCTCCGCGTGACTGACGGGAGAATCCGCGGGCCAACGGGCTGGGCGGCCGGGCGGCGCGCGCTCCCGCCGGCCAATCAGGACGCCGGGCGGGGGAAGTGGGCGGAGCGAGGCCAGGCTAGGGTGAGCGGCCTCCGGAGCGGAGCGGGGCTCTCAGGAGGAGACACTTTTTTTTTCCTCCCTCCTTCCCTCCTCTCCTCCTCCCTTCCCTTCCCCTCTCCTCCCCTCTCTCCTCCTTCCCCCCTCGGTCCGCCGGAGCCTGCTGGGGCGAGCGGTTGGTATTGCAGGCGCTTACTCTCCGGGGCCGCCCGGCGGGTAGCTGGCGGGGGGAGGAGGCAGGAACCGCGATGGCGCCTCAGAAGCACGGCGGTGGGGGAGGGGGCGGCTCGGGGCCCAGCGCGGGGTCCGGGGGAGGCGGCTTCGGGGGTTCGGCGGCTGTGGCGGCGGCTACGGCGTCGGGCGGCAAATCCGGCGGCGGGGGCTGTGGAGGCGGCGGCAGTTACTCGGCCTCCTCCTCCTCCTCCGCGGCGGCAGCGGCTGGGGCCGCGGTGTTACCGGTGAAGAAGCCGAAAATGGAGCACGTCCAGGCTGACCACGAGCTTTTCCTCCAGGCCTTTGAGAGTGAGTGTGTTTGAGGCTTCGAGGGCAGGAATACCCCGTCTTCCAGCATTAGGGGGCCGGGACACTCGTACTGGGCCCCCTTCCTCGCCGGGACCCGACTTGATTGGGGAGTGGAGGGAGGAATTGAGGGTGCCGGTCCCGCTCGAGGGATTACGGTCAGGGGGGCCCCAAGTCGAGGTAGGGCCTCTGGGGTGCAGGTGAGGTTCTTGACTCCCCGAAGATTAGCGCACGAGCTTGGGCAGTGGGGCCCCACGTTAAGAGCAGCCTCCTTTTAGATGAGAAGGTTACAGTTGGACTGAGGATGCCGTCAGATCCCAAGACTAGTTCTTGATTTCTTTCATGTCTCTTCTTACTCTGGAAGTACAAGTGTTTCGGTTGTAGGTTTCGAGGGGCAGAATTAAGCCTGTGAAGTGATGAGTGCAGTAAAACCGACCAAATTGTCATTTGTCTGAAATGCTTTCGCACTAACTTGGTGCTGCATGTTAATATGGCACCTTTTGATGCTTCAGAACCTTTCAGATCTATCCGCCCATTCCATGAGTACATAAACTGAGTCCGGTTGTGCTTAAGCACCTTATCTTGAGACGACCTCGGAAATCTGCCCGTTGTACTTGTCTTAATTACGGGACGTTTTCTTGTGTCAGTTTTGGCTTTTAAGGTCTTGTTTAAGGGGCGAAACTATGACTTGATTTGGAAAGGAAGCCAAGGTGTCTGGAAACAAACAATAGAATTTATTAAAATCAGCATGACTGTAAATAATTTCAGCTGTCCTTTAATGAGTATTATACCCTGATTGTTTTCCTTTTTGCTTTTGTGTACGTTTTATAATTTGAATGATCGCTAATAGCTAAATAACAAACTTGGAGAAACTCGGCTTTACCGCCGAATGTCTTTATTTACAATTTTATTGTGGCATATGTTTAAGGCATGGTATCAGCTGTGCTTGAAAAGACGTATTACATTGTTTAATACCCTTCTTTCATTCTCTCTGATTAGTGCTTCATGAAATTCTAATTGGAATTCAATACAAGGAATTTCAGTTTTTATTGAAACGAATATTGAACCTGCTTGAGAGAGATTCACAGTCTTTCTTTTGCTTAATCTACTTTGAAAAATCTGGAGTGCTTTAAATTGGAAAAATGGTGGAGAACTGAAGGCAGTGATGACAATAAACATACATGTTTGTACCCCTTCTAAGTTATCTTCTCCTTTTCGTTTGACAGTAAAAACTAACTGAAGATTAAGTGGAAATTTAAACATTTCTTTCTGTTATGAGAAGACAAATCTGCCAAGAAAGTTTAAGCTATTTTGCTTTCTGATGAGTCTACCTTAGAGGAGTAAGCTGTCCTTAAGTGCTAGATTTTGTCAACAAAACAACTTGATTCTTCTCTAATATTAATCTTAATTTCTGGGAAATTAAAATGCTGTTTACTGATATAGTCAGTTATCTTTAGTTCATTTTGATACTTCTTTATTTAGAGAAATGTAATACTGCTAAATCATTAAGGGAACTGGTATTGTATTTGTATATAAAATATATTTTTTATGTATAAAGGCAGAGGAACTTTAAACAACATTAAAAAGCCTAGGAATCTGTCAATTAATTAAAAAATACATGTTCAGGTAGTGTTTACGTATTGGAATATATGTAATATATTCAATATAAGTATTGAGCAAAATAGATAAAAACTTCAAGTATAACTAAATATTCATTGGAAATTTAAGCTACAGTTTGCATCGCAGTTCTTTCAGTATGGATTCACAATCATATCTGCATTAGGACATCTAGGAAACTGTTTTATTCTGTTTTGGCTTACTACAAATTTTTTAAAAGACCAGTTAAAAATCGAAAATATCATTTTGTTGTTTAGCATCAATAAGTTCTTTTGCTGAATCCGGCTACCTTGTTTCGGCTACTTTTTGGGAGAAGATGAGTAACAGTTTAAATTAGCTAAATAATCAGTGTAATTACTCTTCAGTTCTGCATACAGACTAGTTTAAAAAGTTAGCTACCTTAGAAGTGCAAGGCCTAAGCACAAGATTGAGGGAAACCTTTAATTTAAAATAAATGTAGATGAGTTTTGTGAATATAAGACATAGATTGAATGTTTTTTGATCTTACTGTGCGTACCAATTTTCTTGATGTCAATATTTAGTACATGATTTTCATACAGGTGATTGGTTTACATTGGTTATAACACTGACTGGACTGGTTATTTTCTTGAGAACTTAAGTAATCCTTTTGTTTCCTGTTACCTAGAACCAACGCAGATCTATAGATTTCTTCGAACTCGAAATCTTATAGCTGTAAGTAGTCAATAAAATTAATGAATATTTTTTTCATAAAATTTCATGCATTTAATTTTAACATTTCTAAAACTTTTTTTATAGCCAATATTTTTGCACAGGACTCTTACTTACATGTCTCATCGAAACTCCAGAACAAACATCAAAAGGTACATTTTGTGAATCTTATTTTGAGTTGATCAAATGATATTAAAGTTGTGTTTTAAAGTACTGTTTCTAATTAAAGATTAAATATGAAGACTGAGGTGAAAAAGTGGTTGAATTGGTTGCCAGGTGATTTTTTTTCTAATAGTATCATTTTTATAAATCCCAGTTTATTACCATTTTTTTTTTCCTAATAGGAATGATTTAGTAGTGGAGTGAATGAAGTAATTTTACTGAATAATGTTTTTACTTTGTGCTATGAGTTACTTTCAAGTTTGGTAGAAGTTGGGGGTTTAAATATTGAGGGGCTCAGGGAAATATCTTGAATAAGTAAATTTAGGTTAATTTTTAAACATTTCCTATATGTTCTAACAATAAAGAATTTGCTTCTATAATGATAGGTTCAGAAAGTTTCATTTTATGTCTTCGGTGGTGATCTTTCTAGGAAAGGAAATATTTCTGAAGTTAGTAAGTTGTGAGTGTCCTTAAAAAACAAGATAGTCTTAATTATCTAGTCTTCAAGTGGAGTCTGGAAGTGTCGATCAGAGCTTATTTTTGTTTGTACATGTAATATGTAACCATATATAATTATGGAATGCTGGTTTCTTACCCTACATGAAAGATTATTGAGTATATCAAATGAACAATTTTAAGTTTAAAGGAGAGAACTTGTATTAAGCATTTGGTATTGTTAGTCTTGATTCACTAAAACCATTAAGCTATCCTGATAGACTTCGAAACCAAACTCCTTTGGAGACTCCTACTGATTACTAAGCATCATGTTTCCATAGCAAGACTTGGCTTAGCTTTATAAATATACCTAGGTGTATTTTGAAGGATTAAAATGGTAAAACCATTTGTCTTCTGGTAATCTTTCTGAACAGGGAGAGTGTGTGCGAGCGATTGCGTGCTTGTGTGCATTACATTTAATAGATGAAGCTTGCCAAGAGCCTAAATAACTAGGAATAAGGTGATGGATTAGGCAAAAGAATTAAATTTGTCAGCTTTTTGCCTGTCTGTGCCATTATTTGATCAATGCCAGGGTTTAGCAGACTTTTTCTGTGAAGGACCAGATAGTAAAGGACCTTGTGATCCAGGAGGCAGAATTCAGTTTATTAATTAGAATGTAGGTAGGTACTTATGCAAAAAAAGAGAAAACAAGTGTCTACAAATTTTTTATTGATGAAATTCAAAATATAATAATTGAGTACAGTATTTTGTAAGATCTGCCCACTAGTGAGAAGTGTGAGATTCTTATTTTTGTAGAATGGGAGGAAATGACATTTACCTTACTTGGGGTTTAGAGTTAGTGTTCTCTATCAAATCAATTGCAAATATTTATCCATAAAAATGATTCTTAGCTCACGGCTATGCAGAAACAGACAGTAGGCCAGATTTGGCCTATGGTCCATAGTGTGCTGATTTATTCTATAAAACTAGGAGAATTTTATTAAGAGGTAGTTAACTCTTTTCTCTAGTATTTTTAATAGGGAAGATCAGTTATTTAGGATGCCGCCTGATTTCAGTTTAAAAGTGATTAAGTTTTTTGGGGGGTGGCTGGCTGTCCGTAGAGCATGCGATTTTTTATCTCAGCGTTGTAAATTCAAGCCCTATATTGGGTGTAGAGATTAAACATTTTTTTTTTTAATGATTAAGTTTTTTTCAAAGTAAGTTTGAGTTAATCCATAAATTAAAAAAATACATTTAATGTATTAAATTAACATAAGTTCATTATTTTCCTGTCATGTTTGTTTATGGGGCTATTTGTCTCATTGGATACATTTCCGTTGTCTGCTCATATAGGTGGAGACAGTTTTAAAAGCTTGGTAGCAGAGATTACTTTTCTTAATTTATTGCTCCTTAGGGAAAAAATTGTCTTCTGCAGAAATTTTGCAGCAGTTTACCAGACAAGAAACCTGTGAATCCCATAGTTTATTTCCATGCAAAAATGCATTAGGAGTCACTTAATACTTTTGTTATATACTTGGCTTATAAAAGACATTAGAACTAATTTTTAACAATTACACAGCTTGCATCCTCAAATGAATGCTGTTCTTTTCAAAGTAGTTGGTGACTTCGGAAGGTGGTGAATTTAGCCTAGTGATTGTGGTCTTCGTTAAACATGTTTTTGGGACTCCTTTTATAAAGTTGCTTTTAATACGATCCTTTTGCTCAAAATGATTTTTGGAACTCCGTTTTTACTGTTATAACAGCATAATACCCGTTGTTGGAATAAATATAGCATTCCCTTTGAAATCATCCACTCAGTTGTGATATTAATTCTGGTATGTTTATTAAACTCTCCTTGTACTTTAGTTTCGCTTTATAGAGGTATTCAAATTCTATAGACTAACACAACATTGATACAGTGGAAATATTTGTGAGGAGAAGGCCATCTTTTATTGAATCCATTTTACTAGATTTCATGTAAACTGTTCCTGAATCCTCCGAAGAAAATTTCCTGGAATTTCTTGGATTTTAAACGTATTCTCCTTTTTTGATTATCTTTTAATAATCATTTCCCTTATTAAATCTGGGACTGTTGCAATACCTTTCTAAAAAACAGACATACTTGGTGCTGAGAGTGAGGCTGCTTTTGTATAGTTGCTTATGTGGTTTTGGTTTTTTCCTAAGGAAGACTGGATTGCCTTTATGATCTTACCTATTTCACATGGTTGTTAATATTCAACTTTCCTGTGAACTTCTCCTATGCACACCTCCATAATTTTGGAAGAGATGAACCTTGTGACTTAGAGTCTTAACTTTTCTTTCTACAGGCAGGATTTCTTCTTAATCATTACATAAACATAAACATATTATTCTTAAAAGTTTCCAGTGACTTCACAACCTTCCTTAATAGTACATTTTCAGTATTTATAATGTAACGTTCTTTGCAACTAGCCTAAAATAATTCTACATTTTCCTTCTTTCTTCTCTCTTATCTGTGGAGAATGAAAAATGTATTGCCATCCTTCCTAAAAAGTACTACTTACTATGCTCTATTGGATGAAACTTTAATATTGAAGTTTTCAGTAACTCTAAAGGTAAAGAGAGAAGCTTTTTTAAAAAAAAGATCCTTTGTTAATGGAGGCTGATTTTTCATCTGAACTGTAGATTGCATCTATTCTGCTCTTCCTATTAGTATTCTACTGTAGTTTATTTACATTAACATTTCTCTGTGGGTGATGAACATAAGGAGGGCATGTGATGTAATGAGCACTGGGTATTCTATAAGACTGGTGACTCACTGACCTCTACCTCTGAAACCAATAATACATTATCTGTTAATTAATTGATTTTAAATAAACTTCAAAAGAACATTTCTCTACTGATAATTTTTTATAATAGTAGTTGAGTACAATAGTTGTTATTGAGGAATGAGCATATTAGTAATTTCTAGTATCTGAATTCAAGCTTTATAAAGTAATTTATGTGCAATACATTAAGCTATTCATGTCTTAAGTTTGAAGAAAATAAGTATAAAAAAATACTCGTTTCCAATTAACAAATGTGGGTCTAGATTTCTAGCCTCTGTCTATAGGACAAGTATAATAGACCACCGTAAGAACTAAGATAAGGCTTGTTTTAGAGTCAATTCATTCTGAAATTGCTTGGGAGCATGTGGAGGTTATTAATTTAAGTTTCTATTTTGTGGAAAATGTACTTTTTTCCTCTTAAACTTGTAAAGTTAAAAGCCAATAATCGTATGATTTGATGAGTATTACCCCTAAACTTCAAAATTTTTCCATGATGGTTGTTGATATAGCCATCTCTTTAATATGACATATCATTTAATTTTAGCCATTGCTAGTAATCTTTGGCGATTTCTGTTAACTTCAGATATTTTTAATAAAATATCTTTTTTATGTAATCGTGCAACCACATATTTTTGTCAGCTTACTTAATAGAAATAGATGAATGTTTCAAAATATATATGGTTTGCATTTGTTTGGTTCAGTCCAACAGATGCTTGAATACTGTTCAAATGTAAGGTACTGATGCAAGCACTATGTGGCTTTCCTTGAAGAAAAGCAATCTCTGCCCTTCAGGAACTTAGAGTCTAGGAGGAGAAATACTATATTTATGCAAATTAACATTAATGAGACTAAATGTCAAAATAAATATAAGCCAGGTGTCATAGGTAAGGGGAAATCACTCTGGTTTGGGAATAATTACAAAAGGTTTTATGGAAAAGATAGCATTTGAGATGGGACTTGAAGGCTTGTCTACTGTATTATAACATATACTGTCTCAATGTAGTATTCATTGTTATGGCTAATCATCCACAATTTATCTTATTAAAAATAATCAAAATCAGATTTCCAACTTGCCTATTATGGTGACAATGAAGTGTAATCTTTTTTTTTTTTTTTTCCCAGTTGAGAAGTGATTATTTTGTTTATCTGTTTCTTTCAGGAAAACATTTAAAGTTGATGATATGTTATCAAAAGTAGAGAAAATGAAAGGAGAGCAAGAATCTCATAGGTAAGATAACCTATCAGTTTACATTTAAGTGACATACTTGAGGAAAGAGGAAAAAATTATAGTGATCATTTCTCTAGTGATCACCCCAATATTGTAAGGAGTTAGAAGAAACCTTAGAGGTCAGTTGGTCCAAACTCATACATAAATCAGGAATTAATAGTTCTCTAGCATATATGGCAGAGATCCTTAAGCCTCATCTTGAATACCTCCAGCTCTGGGGACTCACTTTTCTTAGGCAGTTGTGTTCATTATTGTTTATCTCTATTACCAGATTCTTGCATTTTGACTCAAAATTTCTATAACTTATGCAGTTGGTATTAATCCTACTACCTCATGTAAGGAGGGATGGAGACTCATATTTATGGTACACTTACTCTATGCTAGATGGTATGCCAGATGCTTCACAACATGACATTTCTTCTAAATAATTGTCTTCAAATCTGAAAGAGCCTCTCATTCCATCTTGTCCTTCCCCATATTTATACCTTTCAGTCAAAATATTCCTAACTTAATATTTGAAATATGTTCATCACATAAGTTTCAGAAACTTGACCCTTTGGACAGAATCTATTTATTGTATGTTTTCAAATGTAATAACTCAGAACTAATCCCTAAAAGTTCTGACTAGCCTACTATCTGCCTAAGCTAGATAGTGTGCTTCCATTTTTTCTTTGATAAGTAAACTGAAGAAAGTTGAGTATCATTCTAAAGAGATACAGGAACTTGGGTGGTATTTGTTTATTCATTGACAACTTTCAGGGAGAATACAAAACTAAAAGTACTAGATTTTTTAAAAATGAAGCTGGTAAAATTGCCGTAATAGATTTTTGTCTCTTGAAAATTTAAATCATACTTTACCAATTTAGACAGGATGTACGCTGACTTGATACTTCATTTATGGTTTCTTATTTTAGTAACTGGTATAAGATGTCATTTTTGCAGTTGCTTATATTTTAAGTTTGGCTTTTGAATTCAGTTATTTTGTTACTTGAATTGAAAAATCGCATTTTTAATTACGTGTCTTGCATTCTTGTAGGACTGAACTGTAATTTATATTTCCATATCTAGGCAGTCTTGACTTGTAAATAAGCTATGATGGTCCATTCTAGAAGCTGAGATCCCAAATCTTTACCTAATCTATTACTGCTCAAGGAGTACCTTACAACATAGGACTGAGAATGTTGTCAGTATGTGTACACTCTGTTGCTTGAATTTCTGTTCCAGATTCCTTGTCTGATCACCTACCCTAGACAGATCTCTTGGGATCCTCGGGGCCTTTTTTACTAAAGTATAAGCTGTAGTCAGAACCTGATCTCTGAGCTTTCCTAATTCTTTTCTCCTGAACATTTTAATAGTTTGACCTGTAGGTCTTTCAGGGTTTGTGTAGGAAGGAAAAATAAACCAAGAAGAAAACTTAGCCCTTTTCTTGATCTTCCCCATCAAGGTTCTATCATTATCACTGCTAAATCTACTACTATCTCAGTGGGACGTTGGCTTTAATAAATACTACTTTGCTTTCCTTAGAATGTGTGTTGTGAGGGAAACACGTAATACTGGTCAGTTCTCTGTGAATAATCACTCACTAAATAATTTTGTTCCTTTTGACCCGGTGCGTTCAACAGCTAGGCCAGTATTGTAACAGGTATTTTTAACTCAGAAGTTTCAGAGGGTTGCAAGAATTCTTTCCTGTAATTTTGAAAAACAACTTTTTCAGTCTTCAGGATCCAGTTGAGATTAGTGAATTGGTCATTTCAACCCCCTAAGATTGATCTCTTTCTCTCTGTCTCTTTCTCTTAAAAAAAATAAATAAATAAAATAACAGCCCTAACTATGTTGGAGCTGACCATGCTTAATGCCCAAGAAGGCACTTTAGGCTCCAGAGGTGTTGAGTTATTGTGCTAAGTGCTTCAGCATCCCCCCACAAGATCTTTTATGAATTTCTCGGTGTCACTCCCAGAGTCACTAAAATGAATTGGGAGATTGCTTCATTTTAAGTTTACCCTTAAGGCTCTGTATTATTAAATTACTTCAATGTATTTTTCATCTCCAATTAGGCATAATCCTGTTGTTCCATTAAACTTATCACATAGGATTGTAAGAAGTTCCCTAGACACCCAATATGTCATTCTGGCACTATAAAACTTTAAAAAAAAAACTGTGGTCAAATTCTCTTACAAGAGGACAAAATTAATCTTTGTTTTTCCTGACATCAATTAGTAGAAGTTAAATCATGCACAGAACATATCTGTCTTCCATGTATATTTTTTATTCTGTACCATCTCCGATCTTAATTCAATTTAGTTGGATCCTAGATTTGTTCAACAGCAATAGTCTGGGAGTCTTCCATTGGAACTCATATTCTTTGAGCACTTCCAAATTTGTAATATCTTTACTCCTAGATCCCATGTATTTCATTCTCCAGAGTTCAGGGAAGTATCGAGATATACAAATGTAGTACTATAGCCCCAAAGTTAGAACAATCAACAGCCTGACCTATTTATGTCATTTGTAGTAACTTAAAAACCAGATCAAATTCCCAGCATTATCTGTGCAAAATGAAGTTGGTGTTCAAGGATCTTTTATTATTTTATATTCTAGAGCTACTATTGTCTTTGCTCATCACAGAAATGGGCAGAACTTATTAGGAGAAGCAACTGATGGAGAAAAAGGGACATTTCATAGTTTTTATTTCCTTAAGATGTCAGTCAATTTGTGGCAATAAGCCATATTTGACATTTGTAACCCTACCATCTATGAAGATTATTTCGTTTCTTGAAGAATGGCTTTCTGAAAACTTCATACCCAGTTAGATTTTAGAAATTCATAGTGGTTGTACCTTTAGTCTCAAATTTTTCCTGCTGTTTCTTGCTTTTTGGTGTGATAGGGTATATTTCAAATGTCTTTATTTTCTTTTTAGAATGTTTGGTGTAATTCCTCTTCAGTTCTTATTTCTGGCATTCCAATTTATTGTGGGTTTCAAATTTATTGTGGGTCTTGACCAAGTACTATGGCTTGCTGGAATAAATCACTGGTCTGTCTGTAATTTTTTATCCTAGCAGGATCCCAGGAGTCTTTTGTGCTATTAGTACTACCAGTTTTAGAATTCTGTAGTCATAACTCCTTTAACTTCAAAGTGCATGAGCACTGGTTGAAAGGTAGCATGAAGAGATTTCCAAATTGGAGTTGCTTCCAGAAAGTATTTCCTGGGGCCAAGTGAGAAGCAAAATGTCTTCTCTCTTCGCCTTAATCATCATCCATTCCTGGTCCTCTGTTAGCAGCTAGAAAAATCCCCTCAAAAAATACCAGCACTAGAGCTTTTACTAGGGACATTTTCAAGCCAGTATTTTAGTAGATAACATAAATTGCCTTTCATCACTTCTTATTGTTACCACCAAAGCTTTTGAATTAATAATCTTTATTTTCTAAGCATCTTTTGTATAAAGAAGTCCAGTTTGTTTTTTTTTCCCCCTAAGAGTCCAGTTTTTTTTAGTGTACCAGGTCCAAAACTCTGTTAAGTGCTGGGGATATAATAGCAAAACTCATGAAGACTTTGCCTTTCTGGAGGAAAAAGATAAATTTCATAATATGTACAATTGTAAAATAATTGCTAGGAAAGAAAAATATAGGGAAACAATGTATGAAGCAGGTGCACCAGCTCTTGTTTGAGATGTTGGATTTGGGAATAGTGATGGTCAAGAGCGCTTCCTTAAAAAAAGGAGCTGAGATATGAAGATGAATATAGGAGTAAAATGGGGACCAAGAGGGTGAACAGATAGGTGATTCTAAATAGAATATTTCAGGTACGACATTTGAGGCCAGAGTAGCCGAGTAGAAAGAATAAGGAGAGTGGCATTAGATAAGGCTAGAGCAGATGGCCATGGCCAGATAATGCAGAGCCTTGTAGGCTATTTAAGCATATTTGTCTTTATCCCAAGAAAGTCATAAATTACTTTAAATAGATATATTGAATTAATGGCATTTCCCTACCATTCTCTTTTGTAGATTTAGCTGCATTTTTTAAATTTAAGGCTGCTTCTTAATTGTATGTCTTTTCTACCATTCATAAGATCTGAGATGTTTCTCCCCTTTCTTTTTTTTTTTAACAATCTTGTATTGGACACAGGTTTTGAAACTATTTTAAAATCAGCATCTTTGGGCAGCCCTGGTGGCTCAGTGGTTTAGCGCCGCCTTCAGTCCAGGGCGTGATCCTGGAGACCCGGGATCAAGTCCCACATCAGGCTCCCTGCATGGAACCTGCTCCTCCCTCTGCCTGCATCTCTGCGCCCCCCCCCCCCATCTGTCTCTCATGAATAAATAAATAAAATCTTTTTTTAAAAAATCAGCATCTTTTCATGTTTGAGTTTTAGTTGTTTCTCTTTCAGAACCTGAGCTATGGATTCTTTTTACATACTTATTCCTAAAGGTGCCTTATCAGTTGCTACTGAGCATGTCTGATTCTTAAAATCTTAAGTGTTTAAAAACAGGTTTTTATGATGTTTCTGTTTATATAATCTTTGGGTTTACAATAATTCCTTTATGTTTTGTCTTATTATACTTCTAGAAAGGGATTTATTTATTTGTAAAGGACTCCCTCCCCTCATTCAACTTTATCTTCTCATTACAAAATGTTTCCCTTTCTTGTGTCTGAATCTTGGAAGAGAGGCTGGATTCCCAGAATAATGGGATTGAGGTAGTCACCAATTTCTCCGTTTATTTATTTATTTACTTATTATTTTTTTAAGATTTTATTTATTCATGAGAGAGAGAGAGAGAGAGGCAGAGACACAGGCGGAGGGAGAAGCAGGCTCCACTCAGGGAGCCCAATGTGGGACTTGATCCCGGGACTCCAGGACCACTCCCTGAGCCAAAGGCAGGCACTAAACCGCTGAGCCACCCAGGCATCCCAGTTTCTCAGTTTTATGCATGATAGCATTAAATGTATAAGAAAAGTTAGGTAACTAACTTCTAAGAGTGTAGACGCCAAATAGCTTATCCTATTTTGAAGTAATAGAGCCATAACTCTAGAAATGAAGCCTTAGATTAATGTGTATAAATTAGAGGCACTAGTCTTGGTCTCTTTCCAGCCTGAAAACTTGGTCTTTCAGTGAGATCTGGCTATTCTTAAAATTTGAGTTTCCTCCATGGGTGTCATCTCAAAATATTAGTCCCTTATGAGTTTAAATTTACTTAACCTCATTCTGCAGACAGCTTTAGAGTTGTTAGAAGTTTATGCTTGGAATCTTACCTCAAAAGTTTAGATTCCTCGCCTAGTTTCCTGTTGCCCCATTGCTTGCTTTCTCAGAAGATATGGATAGGGAATATATCACAAAGATGAACCAAATCCTTATCTGGTATCTGATCTTGATGAAGTTAGATCACGTGCAGCCTAAAACCAAATAGGCCTGACCAGTCTTACGTGTTTCTTTGCCTTCCATTCTAATTCAGCTTTAACAATTAAGATGTGAATATGGTGGCCACATGAGAGGGAAGATGGTAAATCAGAAAGGGAAAGAAAATTGCCCTTTTTTCTTGAATGAAGCCACCCTGGAAGAGAGCAGCTAGGCCTCATTGTTAGATTTTATTCTAGGTACTTTTAGGAAGGGGAGTTAGAGGGAAAATTGTGCATAGTAAATCACATTCACAAAGTTGTTTTTTAAGTTAGTTAATTGAAGTAGGAATTAAATATATATATTTATACATGAGAGACACATTGAAAGGTCTGGAGACATAGGCAGAGGGAGAAGCAGGCTCCCTGCGGGGAGCCCCATGCAGGACTCAGTCCTGGGACCAAGGCAGAGAGACGTTCAACCACTGAGCCACCAGGTGTCCCTGGAATTCCTTTCCTTTTTTTTTTCTTTTCTTTTCTTTTCTCTTTTCTTTTCTTTTCTCTTTTCTTTTCTTTCTTTTCTTTCTTTCTTTTCTTTCTTTTTCTTTCTTTTCTTTTCTTTTCTTTTCTTTTCTTTTCTTTTCTTTTCTTTTCTTTTCTTTTCTTTTCTTTTCTTTTCTTTTCTTTTCTTTTCTTTTCTTTTCTTTTCTTTTCTTTTCTTTTCTTTTCTTTTCTTTTCTTTTCTTTTCTTTTCTTTCTTGACAGAGAGAGAGACAGAGACACAGGCAGACAGAGAAGCAGGCTCCATGCAGGGAACCTGACATGGGACTCGATCCCGGGTCTCCAGGATCATGCCCTGGGCAGAAGTCGGCACCAAACTGCTGAACCACCCGCCTGCCCAAAGAATTCCTTTTCTTAAAGAAAGTGTTAGAATGATAGCCTAATGTGCTTTTATCTCTTTTAACTTAGAACATACCATGTAAAACTGTGTCTCAAACCACCTGTGGTGAAGGACCTTTGTGTTTAATTTTCCGTCTTTCATAGATCGGTATTTTTGTAAATATACTTACTGATCACAAGCTTGGATGTTATGGGAATGTTAAATTTCTATAAACTGTTTAAGTCTTACTCTTAGCTTCTTACCTTGTTGTGGAGTGGTAACACGTTCCCCTAGAGACCTCAGTTTGCTGACCACATGTTGAGTGGCACTACTTTAAATTATTTTCTGTGGTAGATCAATCTAAAATGCTTCTGGCATTTTAGAGTTGGAGCTTAGAACCACATTTTCTATAAAAACAATGTAAATAATACTATAAGCCCTACAGTGTAATGGCTCATGATCCCTGACCTTAAAAATCTGTTACTCTAAGAGCACCTGCCTGGCACAGTCGGTAGAGCATATGACTCTTGATCTCTGGGTCATGAGTTTGAGTCCCACATTGGACATAGAGTTTAATTTAAAAAAAAAAAAAAAAATCTTACTCTGGGAGGACATCGCTATTCTTATGAAAAGTATTTGTTGAGTGCCTTTGTGTAAAACACTGCTAGGTATAGGGACACTGATGTAATAAAAAGATTGTCAAAAGGGAATATGTGTAAAAAAGTGGTAAATACAAGTACTTGAGATTAAGCTGTGATCATTAAGCTCTGAAATGTTTGGGGATGGGGCCATTATAGAAGAGGGAGAGAGTACTTTGATGGATACTTTATTATTTTATGCAAGCCTGATAATCTTAAGAGAGGTCATTTTCTCATTTTATAGATAGAGGTCACAGCTACTAACTGGAGCCAGAACTTAAACTGGGATTTTTCTGTTTTACCATTCTGTCCTGTTTTCCTCTGTAGGGCTTTAGGAGCCATATTATAGATACCAATTAAAAGATTTGGCAGTTGGGGACTCACTGGAAAATTTGAAGAGAGGAGTAATACATACAGAATGGGGTTTTAAGAAAACCTGGCTGCGGTATATAGGTTTAACTCAAGCAATTAAGAATAGGATAGATTGGTTGTGACTAATGGATTGTCTTCTAATATGTGGAAAATACAGAATGTTCCTCTTTGCCTTCAGTTATGTTTTGGAGTTTTGCTAATTCTGCTTTGTAAGATGACATTTATGGAACTATTTTTATAGGAGAACGCTAGTCATCTTTTAGTAAATGGCATGTAGATTTTGTAGATGGCAGATATACTTTTTATTTATTTTTATTTATTTTTTAATTTTTTTTATTTATTTATGATAGTCATACAGAGAGAGAGAGAGGCAGAGACACAGGCAGAGGGAGAAGCAGGCTCCATGCACCGAGAGCCCGATGTGGGACTCGATCCCGGGTCTCCAGGATCGCGCCCTGGGCCAAAGGCAGGCGCCAAACCACTGTGCCACCCAGCAATCCCCCAGATACACTTTTTAAAAGCAGCTTTGGGTATAACTAACATTCAGTAAAATACACCCACCTTAAGTATATAGTTAGTGGGCTTTTTTTTTTTTTTAAAGATTTTATTTATTTATTCATGAGACACAGAGAGAGGGGCAGAAACATAGGCAGAGGGAAAAGCAGGCACCATGCAGGGAGCCCGACTTGAGACTTGAGACACAGTCCCGTGCCAGAGGCGGGGCTAAACCACTGAGCCACCCAGATTCCCCTATAGTTACTGTTTGGACAAATGTATACACTTATATAACCATAACCAGAATCAAGATATAGAAATGTTTCCATCATTTTGAAAAATTCCTTTGGGCCTCTACAGTCTGTCCGCTTGATATACTTTTTGAGGTATGAGTTATATGCGTTTAGATTCAGTCTCTTTGGTTCTGAGTTTTGACAACTGCACACAGGTAACAACCACCACAATCAAGATAAAGATTTCTAAAAATTTCCTCATGCCTCCTTTTATGGTCAACTCTCCTCTTCCCCACTTTTTTTTTTTTTTTTTTTTTAAAGATTTTACTTATTCATTTGAGAGACAGAGCAGGAGCAAGAGGAGGGGCAGAAGGAGGGAGAGGAGAAGGAGAAGCAGACTCCCCGCTGAGCAGGGAGGCTGACAATGGAGCTTGATTCCAGGACCCGTGGATCCTGACCTTAGCTGAAAGCAAACCCTTAACCATCTGAGCTACCCAGGTGCTCCCCTTCCCACTCCTTATGTTTTTAAAAAATATATCTGATTCATGTCAAAAAGTAATATATATGAATTTCCTGTTTTTAAGAATCCCATTGTGTGGGCAGCCCCGGTGGCGCAGCGGTTTAGCGCCGCCTGCAGCCCAGGGCGTGATCCTGGAGACCCAGGATCAAGTCCCACGTCAGGCTCTCTGCGTGGAGCCTGCTTCTCCCTCTGCCTGTGTCTCTGCCTCTCTTTCTCTCCCTGCATCTCTATGAATAAACAAAATCTTTAAAAAAAAAAAGAATCCCATTCTGTACCATTTTTATTTTGTTGATGTTTAAGTTCCAGTTATTCTTCATTTTCCCTCATACTTACGCTTTCAAAACCCTGCTTAGCCCTTTCCATTTCCACCCTCCCATAGTCATTTTGTCCTCTGCTAATATCCTAGTGTGCGTTTCTTAGTACTGTTCTGGAAATGCCCTTTGAGACCCCCTATCCTGTAGTTTTTTTAGCGTGCAGTTCTTAGCTTACCTGAGTAAGAAGATAGAGGCACCGTCACATCTTCTGTTGAAGGATCATTGTCTTCTCTAAGAAAGAGAAGGATCTTGGACAGAGTTAGAAAGCTAACTTCTTTATAATATATTCTTATTTTCAATCATTACTTGCTCCTTAAAACTCTCTTGCCTCAATGTCTTTACATAACTCTTCCTCTCTGATTATAAGAATGACTAGATTGTCACTATCATTTTAAAAAGTACAGAACCGTACCCTTATTGATCCTTACTGCCTTTTACACTAGTACATGTTTTAAGTGAGAAATCAGTATTGCTTCCATTTCCCCAACATCTGTTCTCTCTAGACCTCTATAATCTGACATCTGTCTGTATCACACAGCAAAAACTATGTTCTGGAAATTTATGAATGGTTCTTGATCAACTAATAGATTGCTCTCTTTTGCAGTTTAAAGATACTACAGAAGCCTGTGGATGTTTCTGCTTATTTTGTCTCATCTTAATAGTTTTTCCATTGTTAGTTGATAATTTTCAAAGCAAAAGGATCCATGTAATTTATGCTTCATTTTCCATTGCTTCTAAAACTTAGTGAAAATGACATGTTGAAACAATAGATCACAAATCTATAGCAGATCTCGAATTGTATATTTCACCCTTAATGGAAGAAGAAAGTGTTGATTCCTGCATCATTTGCTAGAGGATTGAATTTTCATAGCTTTAAAATATTTAAACACTTTTCCTGAATTCAGCTACCTTTACCAAAATTTTCTTTTGAGATGTGAGAAGGGAAATGTTTCCACTTTTTATATGTAGAGTACTAAAGCACAGTAAATTATCTTGCCTCTCATTTGGTGATCTCTTTTTTTCTGACTGACTTCTTTGGTTTTTTTTGTGTGTTGTAATGTTTTGTTTTTGTTTTTGTCTGTAGACTACATGGAGTCATAGGCTTGCACAGAGTTGAGAATAAAAAGATGAAGCATTTATAAATTAGCTGAAGTAACTTAGATTTAAAGTTTAGGGCTATTTTTATTATAGAACATTAAAGTGATAACTGTTTTGTTTGTTTTTTTAGCTTGTCAGCCCATCTGCAGCTTACATTTACTGGTTTCTTCCACAAAAATGGTATGTACTTAAAAGTAAATATATTGGCATTTTAACAGCAAAATGCCTTTGCGAATATAAAAAAGGAAATTATTTTTTTGTGTGTAAATTTATAAAATTATACTTAGTGGGAAAAAATACTGATTCTGATAATTCAGTTTCTCTTTAGTTGACTTCAACAATTCCAGTTATTGCTTTATATAGTCAGCGATGAGATGTGGAAGATGTAACTTTCACCTCTTTCAACTTTTAAAGTAGTGTTCTTAAATTTTAGTGTGTGTAGAAACATTCTGGCAGTTTGTTTAAAATACTATACCTGGACACAGATTCGGATCTAGTAGGGTTTTGGTGAACCTTAGGAGTCTGCATTTTAATAAAGCACCAGGATAATTCAGAAGTAGTTGTCTGTGGAACAAATTTTTAAAAACTGTCTTTAAAGGTTTTTGTAGCTGGACCTTATACATAAAATCTTGATATAGCCCGGATTCCTTATTGCTTTCCTGCTATTTAAATTTTAAGTACATTTTGAAATTGTTAAAATTATTCGGTGTTGTGTGTGATCATTCTTGAAGGTAATTGTTTGCTGCATGTGGCTTATATCTAAAATGAAATTCCAACTCTTATCTCTAAACCAATACTTTTTATTTTTGAGGACACTAACTTGCTTAAAAAAAAAAAAAAAAAAGGCAGCTACATAACATTATGTTACCCAACTCAAAGTCCTTCCAGAGTTTATAACTTAGAAACTATGGGAAAATCTTTTCAGTACCATTTCTTAGATTTTGCAATTTTTTATTTCCAATATTTTTAAACTTTAAATTAATTGTCTTAGAACCTGAAATAGGTGAATTCTCCGCTGAGTAGAATCCTTTCTGTATGAACATTTTTAGTTGATGGTATTGCATCATATATATATTTTTTAATACAGTAATAAAACAATACAAATAACCACTGCTACCAATGGGATATATCAATATGTTAGATATTTCACAAAGAAAAGTTGATACTTAACTAAAAGAGGTAAAACCATGCTAAAATCAGTTGGTTTCAGAATGGAGAGAAATGCTACCTAATCCATCTTTAGTTATCATTTAATGGAATGAAATCTTTTAAGAAAACATGTCAAGGTGATCATCCTTAGTATTTAGTAAGAAACAAAGTTTAGTAATAATATGGTTATATTAGAACAATTTAATAACTAGTCAGGTTTTTTATGTAAGAAGTTTGAAATCTGGTTATCTCTTAGCAGCTAATGTAATGTAACTTCTAGTTTTGCCTTAGATTTGATCCATTTTTATATAGAAATAAATTGAACAGCATTTTTATGTCTTTTTCTAAATTACAGTCGTTTTATAGAGTCCTTATTTCTAATCATTTCTTATACTTACTTAGTTTTCTGTGGTACTTTTAAAGTACATGGACTCTAATACTTTGAAGCTTATAGTTTGAATATTATAGGTTCATTAGCCTTTTGTTCCCAGGGATGTACATAAAACATATGTAAGTTATCCATAACTGAAATTGATGATGGATATTTATTGAATATTTACTAATTAATATTTATTGTTACTTGATTAATATTTAAGTTGAATTAATTTTAGTTGAAGTAGTTGAAATTAATTGGAGAGTAGTCTGATCAATTTTTTTCCGTCTACATGACAAAATATAGAGTTCAAAATTGCTCAAATTCACTTGAAGTTCTTATTTTTTCTTGATGTTACTGAAGTAAATGAGAAAGTAAACTCTGTTGATACTTCTGTTTCCAGAAAATAATTTCCCATTATAACTTTGAAAATTAGTGGAAGTTGGGAAGAAGCAGCTATATTGACTCTCTTGTCTAATCAAGGTATATTTGTAGTTTTTTTTTTAAGAAATAATATTTTTAAGAAATCAAGATAGAAAACCAACATCAAGACCCCTAAAATCTGATTATTTTTCCTTTTATTTTTAAATGAAGACCTTTGTTTAGCTATTACTACTTGAAACTGCTTAGAAATAATACACAAAGATTATTAGGGTACTATTTTTGTGGTGAGTATGGTTTGGAGAGTATTTTTGTTACTGCATTTTATTTTTTTATTTTATTTTTTGTTACTGCATTTTAAATACTGAATTTTTTTTCCCCTGTATTAAAGTTCTTTTTAATCCTGAATACAACTTTCAAAGAGACTGATTCAAATGTATTTTATGCACACACCTTGATACAAAGAATGGTTTTAAGTAGAAAAAAGCATCCAAAATCTCAGAACAAAAATTATTTTATTTTTATGTTAGTGGATTTATCTACTGTAGTAGTTTTATATATTATTGAAACCTAGTGATGATCAATTAAATAGTTTGAACTATTAATAATACCTTTGGGATTAAAAGCAAGTTATAGAGAAGTACTCTAGAACTTAATTTGCAAAAGCTTTTGTCAGTAAATTGATAATTAAAATTAAAATCCATAAACTTTGTAAATCGAGAGATTCCCCTAGGTAGTAAATAATATCCTAAGCTTAGCTGTCCTGCTTATTAGGCTTTAGAGAAATTCTAGGGAAAAGATAAAAAATTAGCTACCTTTCTTATGAAATGATAATATAATTGTTTATGTAACTTTTGCATGAAATCCATATTTTAATCCCTTTGATCACAAGTCCTAGTCAAATCAAATAACTTTTTGGTTTGATACCAGTGTGCGTTCAAAATGAAACATACATAATAGTGTAACTAGTTCAATTTACGTGTATCTTAAACTAAGTAATTTTTCTAATAGATTTTGGGACAAGGAAAAAAATATAAATGTTTATTTTGTGTATGGTTGTCTTTCTTGAATATTTCATTTGTGTTTTCTGCCAAGAAGCTTTAACTGTATTTGTCAAAAATACTTTTGACTGGCAGTTTATTATAGTCTTATTATCATAAATGTTAAATCTTTATAGCCATGTAATCAGTAAATGTTTTTAGTGTTAATTAAAATAATTGGACATCTTATTTGATCAAAAGAAAATCACAGTATTGTAGGAAGGTAATTATAGTTGTATCGTGAAAGGTTTATTTAAATGACTTTATATATAAGGACTTAAAGAGTTTGCTGCAAATTTGGAACTGATTTGGGAGGGAAAAATGAGTAAACTTCTGAGAAGTCATCATAGGAATAGGAAGTCTTTTTGTTTTCCCAGACTTCTTAGGAAAATGAATACAACGTTTATATTTTTAAACAAAAACATTTTAAAGTATTGATTTTCTATTTAGATAAGCCATCACAAAACTCAGAAAATGAACAAAATTCTGTTACCCTGGAAGTCCTGCTTGTGAAAGTTTGCCACAAAAAAAGAAAGGTAACATATACAATATTGGTAGATTATGTGGAATAATTTTTAAATTATGTTCATGCATATATATTGTGATTTTAAATCTTGAAAGCCTTTTTTTAAAAAACAAATTTTTTTTTTTTTTTAAGATTTTATTTATTCATGAGAGAGACGGAGAGAGAGAGGCAGAGACACAGGCAGAGGGAGAAGCAGGCTCCATGCAGGGAATGCGATGCGGGACTCAATCCCGGGTCTCCAGGATCACACCCTGGGCTGCAGGCGGCACTAAACCGCTGAGCCACCGGGGCTGCCCTAATTTATGTATTTATTAGAGAAAGCATTTTGGGGGTGAGGACAGAGGGAGAGGGTGAGAAAGAGTCCCAAGCAGACTGAAACGAGCACGGAGCCCAAGGCGGGGCTTGATGGCACAGCCCTGAGATCACAACCTGAACCGAAACGAAGAGTTGGACACCCAGCCAACCAGCTGTGCACCTGGGTACTCCAAACCTTGAAAACTTTTAAATATGTTGATGGCTGAAATTTTAAAACTGATAGTCTTAGTGCTCCAAACCTTGAAAGCTTTTAAATATGTTGATGGCTGAAATTATAAAACTGATAGTCTTTTTTGTCAACCTCCCAGATCTTCGTGTTTTTTCTGGACTGGCTGAGGTATCTGCATAAAACTTTGTCCTATAGGAGTTTGATGATGAAGGGAAGAAGGTATCTTTTAGCATATTAAAACATAAATTCAGTTGCATCCCTGTCACTTCAGTCTCTTAGCTTATGTTTTAGCAATTTGTACCAATTAAAATGTAAATAAGGGCTGAGAGTTTTTCCCAAAAGGATTACCTTTTGTAACATTACTCTCGGGCAGAGAAATTCTGTTGCCATTATTATCAGCCATTGACCTATTAATACATTGCCTCAGATTTTTACTTATAAGGTGAAATCATTTCACCATAGAAACACATGTTAGGGTAGTTAAATTTCCTCACCAACCCACTAAACCCCACAGATCTACTTTTAGTAGCCTCATGATCTTGGGTATTTTAAGATTAGGAATGACCTGTATAGGGGCACTTGGATGGGTCAGTTGGTTAAGTGTCTGCCTTTGGCTCAAGTCATGATCCCGGGGTCCTGGGATTGAGTCCTGCGTCAGGCTCCCTGCTCAGTGGGGAGTCTGCTTCTCCTTCTGCCTTATGTGTCTGCCTTTCTATGTTTCTTATGAATAAATAAGTAAAATATTTAAAAAAAAAAAAAAAAAGGAATGACCTGTATAGAGGTTCCTGTTGCTGATGTTCTTCCAAAATCATAGTAAAGTAGCACAGGGCTTGAGCACTTTTAGAGCACTGGTATAGAGTAGACTAAGGTGATGATAGACAACAGCGTAAGTATATATTTAAAATTTCAAAGTTAAGAAATACCATTCCCGACTCCCATGCAATCCCCATACAGATGATAAGCAATGATGGTGAACATTCTTGAAGATGCAGGCAAAATAAGTGAATAAAACTATAATGTCCTTTTTGTGTTTCAAAAAATAGGTGTAAACATTTGCTTGGAAGGATATATACAACCAGCTGCTAATATTAGTCATCTTTGGAGTATAGGACCTAAGGGAACTGGGGGAAACTTTAAATATTTCTCGTTTTATACTCTTGTAAAGTAGATTTTTTTTTTTAGATAATAAGAATGTATTCTGTTTTCAAAAAGAAGCTACCATTTGTTATAAAGGTCTTCACATCTTCCAGTTTTTCAGCTCTTTAAGCATAACTACAGTTCTGTAATTACAAAACATTCATAAGATGAACATAATTGCTTCTATTAAACATTTAAATATATGGATTTACCGTTTTATAACATTGATAGTAGTATTATTATAATGCTTTTCATTTCTAATGGTCCTATCAGTTATTTTGTTAAAATAGAAAATTTAAGGCAAAATATTATTAATTTATATGATCTTAACATTTTAAGCTTGGTGTTAATTCCATATTTCTTTTTTTTTTTTTTTTTCTTCTAATTCCATATTTCTAATTTAAAATATTTCAAATGGACCATCAGCTAAATATTAGATACACTGTATCATTATTTTCATTATGTTGGAGAAATCTTCAATTGTTAATATTTGAGATATAGCTATTCCAAATTTTCTTTTTGCTTTGTCACAACTTTCAGAACTGTAGTTAGGATTTTATTTTATTTTTTTAAGTTTTATTTTTTAAAGATTTTATTTATTCATGAGAGACACAGAGAGAGAGAGGCAGAGTCACAGGCAAAGGGAGAAGCAGGCTCCATGCAGGGAGCCCGACGTGGGACTTGATCCCAGGTCTCCAGGATCAGGCCCTGGGTCGAAGGCAGACGCTAAACTGCTGAGCCACCTGGGCTGCCCTATGGTTAGGATTTTAGCATACTATTTGGTTAATGATGTTTCCTATATCTGTGATTAGAAGTTTTATTATAATTCTTATAATAATTGCATATGCACAAATATAATTTCGTAATCTTTGCCTTGCAGGATGTAAGTTGTCCAATAAGGCAAGTTCCTACAGGTAAAAAGCAGGTGCCTTTGAATCCTGATCTCAATCAAACAAAACCTGGAAATTTCCCGTCCCTTGCAGTTTCCAGTAATGAATTTGAACCTAGTAACAGCCATATGGTGAAGTCTTACTCATTGCTATTTAGAGTGACTCGTCCGGGAAGAAGAGAGTTTAATGGAATGATTAATGGAGAAACCAATGAAAATATTGGTAATTTTTATTTTAATAGTTTTATTTTAAATTTTGCTTTTCTAAGGAAGAAATTGGTGCAGAGCTAGAGGTAAATTGCATGCATTCTGAAGTCATGAAATGACCTTTATTTGCAAATCCTTTAAAGTCTGATGAGTTAATTAATTTTAGGGTAGATTACTCTGAATCTTAAACAGTTGGCTGTTGTGCTGTACTAAGTATTTAATCTGTAAATTTCTCATTGTTACATGATGAAACCTATTTCATGTGGTAAAAAAAATATCTTGAACACTGGATGGAGAAGACTAGTATTTCAAATTAGTCTCTCAGCAAAACAATGAATTCATTTCCACACACACACAACATTTATTGTGAAAAAATTTGTGTGTATATGGCTGTCAGAAGAGTTTTATATAGTGAACATCTGTCTACCCTACCACTTAGATTCAGTAATTAAGATTTTATTATATTTACATGTCATATATCTATCCCTCTCTCTTCCCAGCAGTTCTGAATCGACCTTTGACATAATCATTCAACTAGCATATAAGTGCTAGGAATACAAAGATCATTAATACATCCAGTCCTATCCTCCAGAAGCTCACAAAGCCGACCTAGAGTGTAGAGATAAATATAAATAATTAAAGAAAAATGATGAGTAGTATAATAGAGTTATATGTGAAATTCAGTGGAGAGGCACGTGGTGGAAATAACGTTTGAGCCTTGAAGTATCCATTGAAGTTCTAGAAAAGTAACTATAAATATGGATTGTTTTTTTCTTCTTTGCCTAGTAAGGACATACACTTATGATAAAACATAAAATTGAAGAGTGTAAGTCTGGACATTGTATCACAACTTAATTGTATTTTGTACCTAATTTGGGATAAGAGACCATGTCATAAATAAGACCTTTTTGTCTGAATATTTGACTGATGAGAAATGTTTGTGAAATTCAGATGTCAATGAAGAACTTCCAGCTAGAAGAAAACGAAATCGTGAAGATGGGGAAAAGACATTTGTTGCACAAATGACAGTATTTGATAAAAACAGGTAATGTTGGACAAGTGAGGTTCCCATAACATTCTAGAAATGTTTTTGTTCTGATGTGTAATATAGTGGTGATACCTCTTTGCCTTTGTTTCTTTTTATGCTTTAAAATGAAAAAAACAAGTTTGTAAATACTGAATTCTTCTGTCACATAGAAAGCAATAAACATAGATGAGTTGCTATTTGAATGGCTCAGTTAAGATTGTTTATTAGGCATGTATTTTCTCAGTGTCTACTCTCTGTCAGACACTGTTCTAGGCAATGATAAGGCAACAAGATCCCTGCCTTCATGGAGCTTAATTTCTAGTGGAAGAAACAGACCACCATCCGAAAATTGTATCAACTAATGTCACTCATTGGTGAATGCTCTGAAGAAAAATAAAGAGAACAAATGGTTGTTGTATAGAAAGGTCTAGGAGAAGATAGTATTTCAAAGAGACCTGAATGAAGTGGGCCCTGTGCAAATCTTGAGGTTATGTATTATAAAATTAAGGTAGAAATCTGTGTCGTCACAGAGGAGCAAAGAACACCTGAATTTGTTCTCATCTCTCCCACATCCTAGGTTTCACTGGGAGTGAAGCATCTTAGTGACAGTAAAAGGTCTAGGAGGCAAAGGCAGCATTCTTTTTTGAG
Source organism: Canis aureus (assembly GCF_053574225.1). Lineage (NCBI taxonomy): Eukaryota > Metazoa > Chordata > Mammalia > Carnivora > Canidae > Canis > Canis aureus. The sequence goes on from NC_135626.1 coordinate 20,147,745, forward strand.
GAGATCAGAGAATGGATCCTGTAATGTGCCATGAGTTCTTGTTTCAGGCTACTTGCTGGTAGTTAACACAGTTCATTGATAGGTATAGGAGAAAGAGGCAAGTAAAGCAATTAGTACATTCCTCCTACTTTTTAAAAAGTATGAGATGTTGCTTATTAGCTACTAGATAAAGTTACAAGGCTTTTAATAGGAAAGCAAAGATGGTTAGGAATAATGCCATAAATTCTGGCTACGTATTGCTGTATTGTCTTAGAATAAATCCTTTAACATTACTGTTAGAATATATGACTTAATATTGAACCAGTATAGTGTCTTTTAAAGTCAGAAATTTATAGGTCAGAGATTTATTTATTTTTTTAAGATTTTTAAATTAAATTTATTTATTTGAGAGAGTGACAGAGCAAGCATGAACAAGGTTTTGAGGGGATAGGCAGAGGGAGAGGGAGAAGCAGACTCCCCTCTGAGCAGGGAGCTGATGCGGGGCTTGATATCAGGACCCTGGGATCATGACCTGAACCAAAGGCAGATGCTTAACCACCTGAGCCACCCAGGCGCCCCAGGACAGAGGTTTAAATGGAGAACAACGGAGACATGTTCTAGGAGATTGTAGTTAATGTCTATGGGAGAAGCAACTAGGATGTGACACAGTGAGCTTCATTGTGTTCATCAGTGTTCTATTTTAGGCAGCATGAGGGGGAGTGTTGTGTTCTTTTTTTTTTTTTTTTTTTAAGATTTTTATTTATTCATTCATGAGAGACATAGGCAGAGGGAGAAGCAGGCTCCATGTAGAGAGTCTGAGGTGGGACTCCAAGACCACGCCCCTGGCTGAAGGCAGGCACTAAACCGCTGAGCCACCCAGGGATCTGCGTGTTGTGTTCTTTTTAAAATTCTTTCTACCTTACATGTATTAGCATATTCCTTATACCTATAAAATATTGGTTTCTAATTAATGAATAAATGTGCCAAGAAGAAACCGTAGTAGAATTTTTCTCCAATGATTTTGAAAATTTCTAAACTATGAAAAAGTCAAACAGTATAGATCATTGATACCCACATGCCCTTCACCTAGATTCATCAGTCATTAACATTTTACCACATTTGCTTTATTTGTGTGTATTTTATTTTTGTGCTTAACTGTTTCATTGTGACGGTCTACTTCATTCCTCCTAAACACTTCAGTATGTATCTCCTAAAAACTAGGAATTTCCTTCATAACCACAATACACCTGTCATACTCACGAACTTGAACGTAATGCAACAAAGACTATCCCCGGTTGACCACAGTAATGCCCCTTACAGATGCTCCTCTCCACCCCACCCCAAAGGTTATGATCTGTAGCAAGTCGCCCTATCTATTCAGTCTTCTTCAGTTCTCCAAAATTGGGATAGTTCTCCATTCTTTTATTTCTCTCTACCTTTTGTGACGCTTTTTATTGTTGTTAATTCATATATTGCCTTTATTTTTTTTTACATTGAAGTATAGTTGACACAATATTACTTTCAGGTGTACAACATTGTAATTTCAAACATTCCATATGTTGTGCATTGCTTACCAGGATAAGTGTAGTCACCATAGAAACTTATTACAATATTATTGACTATGTTCTCAATGTTTGTACTTCTCACCCCTGTGATTTATTTATTTTATAAGTTTTTACCTCTTAATACCCTTCACCTGTGGTGTTTTTTTTGTTGTTGTTTTGGGCTTTTTTTTTTTTTTTTTTTAGGATTTTATTTATTTATTTGACACAGAGCGTGTGAGAGCACAAGGAGGGAGAGCACAGAGGGAGAGGGAGAAGTAGGCTCTCCGTTGAGCAGGGATCCTGACCCGGGGCTCCATCCCAGTACCCTAGGGTCATGACCTGAGCCGAAGGCAGACTGTTAAATTGACTGAGCCATCCACATATACCCCTCTTTCATCTATTATGTTTAACCCCCCACACTCTCCTCTGGCAACCACTTGTTTGTTTTTGTATGTATGAGTGTGTATCTTTCTCTTTTTGTTATTTGTGGCACTTTTTAAAAGTACAGGACTATAGTTTTACAAAATGTCTCTTAGTTAAGGAGTAGATTTAGGTTAAATATTTTGGGCAGGATACACTGAAGGGTGATGTGTTCTTTGTGTACATCACAGACACAGGTAAAATTGGGTTTGATCACTTACTTGGTTAAGGTGGTGGTCATATTTCTCTATTATAACAGTATCTTTTCCCTTTAATACATAATCTCTGTGGTAATCTCAGTTTCAACTGGGTCCATTTTCTCCCCAACAACATTTCACCCGGTAGTTTAGCATCCATCAGTGACTCTTGCTTGAAAAAATTATTCGTATGGCAATTGCCAGAATGTTAACATTCTATCATTTCTTCTATTTTTATTGACATTTTTTTCTGTATATTAGAAGAGCATTCCTTTCCTCCACTTATTTATCAGTAATTTAATTAGTATTTTTTCTTAATCAGTAACAAATTCCATTTTTATCCATTTTTCTTTAATCTGCTCATGTTGTTACTCATTTTAATGTTCAAATTGTTCCAAATTTAATCAGGAGATGCCCCTCTAAACAGGGTCCTTTATGTCTTTTTTTTTTACTTTTATTTACTTTTTGTTTGTTTTTCCTTATTTTCTGAATAGTAAGATATTCCAGGCTTACATTCTCTCTCTCCTACTTCTGCTCTAGAATTGGCCATTTCTTTTAGTCTTGATTTCTTTTTTTCTTTTTTTTTTTTTTTCTACTAAGATTTTACTTACTTGAGAGCATGTGAGTGCATTGAGGGAAGAGCCAAAGGGGGAGGGGGAGAGAGAATCTCAAGCAGGCTTTGTTCAATGTGGTCCCTGACATGGGGGTTGGGCTTGATCTCTGAACTCTGAAATCACGACCTGAGCCAAAACCAACAGTCAGATGCCTAACTGAACTACCCAGGCACCACAGCCCCTCAACCCCCATCTTTTTTTTTTTTTTTAAGGTAGGCTCTATACCTAGTGTGGATTTATTTTTTTAAGTAATCTCTACACCCAGCATGGGGCTTGAACTCACAACCCCACAATCAAGAGTCACATGCTCTTCTGACTGAGCCAGTGAGGTGTTCCTAGCTTGATTCCTTTTAATGGAGGAAAAGTATTTACAACCCAAGATCTGAGGAGTTAGATGTGTAAAAAGTTCTTTTTATAATCTCAAAGAAGTTAAAGTCTCCTTAAAGAATGACCACAATTCAAATGCCATATAGAAAAAGTATGAAAAAAATGAGCAAAATTAAAAACGTATTCTGAAAACAATGGAAGTCCTCATAAGCTAAGTAAAAAATAAAATGACAAGGGAGAACTAACTTCAATTCATACTATAGATTGATGTCTCATTTCTTTAATATAATAAGATCATCCTCATTAAGAAAACTACCACAGCCCAATAGAAGAATGAGCAAGAGATAAAAATGGTTACAAAAAAGGAAAATATATGTGATTTTTAAACATTTAAAAGATAAGACATCTAAAACATTTAAAAGTACACTGAGATGTCATTTTTTCACTTACCAGTTTGGCAGAGATCAAAAAACTGATAAAGCACTGTTGATGAGGCTGTGGGGAAAAAAGGGCCTCCTCATGCATTACAGGTAGGAGAGTAAATTGGATTGTAGCTATCAAATGTTCGACTGTAAAATAGTATATTACGTAGCCATGTAAATGCATGAGGGAAGCATCGTTTCAGCTTAGAAATATATGGATGTGTTATTACCTATACAAATACATAAAAATAGCTTTTTAAAATGTTAAGTTGAATAGCTTTACTGCTGTACTGTTGAAGTAGAATAAATTCAAGGTGCACAGCATAGAGACAAAAATTCTTAAGTCTCAAAATCATTTGGTGTTACAATCAGACTCAGAGACATACTACCCAGATTCAGTTGCTAGCACTATTTACTATGTCATCTTAAGGCAAGCTGCTTAATCTCTCTGCCTCAGTTTCTTCTTCTGAAAAGTAGAATACTCTATTTCATCGGTTGGAAAGATTAAATGAAAAGTGAAGTCTTTCAAATAATGCCTGGCACATAGTAAGCACTCAATAAATGTGAGCTGTTATCACCAAACAGAACTGTTCCAAGACTGATGGAGAGAAGCCAGATTCTTGCAACATACAATTAATTGTTGAGCATGGTTGAAGAATGGTGTTTAGGGTAGTAGTGTTACCAGTATTTAAAGGAATGAAAAAAATAATAAGCTGTATGTAAACACACATATATGTACACATACATTAAAACTATATTGTGAAAAAAAAAACTATATTCGTGAGTATGGGCATAATTCTTTGATTCAACTGGTATTTCATTCATTTATTCATCCATGAAATGTTTATTGAGCACCTATATGTGCCAGGTGCCCCTGGGATCTTATTACCAGAATCATAATCATCAAGTTTACTGGTCATGAATGAAACTCAAGAATTCTAGTTCAAGTGTTTTCAATAGTTAGAAATGACAGAGGCATAATTCTTTGTGGTTACCTAAGCCAAGTATTCGAACACTTTTTATCCCATTTTTTTTTAAAGTATAAAGCTTACACTTGTGCTTTATACTTAATGTTTAAAATTTACCAAGTTTTAAAAAAATAAAAAAAATTAAAAAAAAAATAAAATTTACCAAGTTTTGAGGATTTAGGCATCTATTATACTTTAGTATGATAAATTACATCTGAGTATCTACAATAATGAAATAATTCTTTAGTAATAATAGTTCTTAGTGCAGATCATTAAAATTGCTTTTGTCAGGAATGGAGAGTAGGTATATTTCAAAATTCTGTTGGGTATGTAAGCTAGTTTATAAATTTAATTAACTGCTTTTTAGTATAAATCTAAAGATGTAGAATTTAATGTACTTACAGTAATACACAGGTTACTTTAAAGTGTATGTGTTTGTCTAACAGGCGCTTACAGCTTTTAGATGGGGAATATGAAGTAGCCATGCAGGAAATGGAAGAATGTCCAATAAGCAAGAAAAGAGCAACATGGGAGACTATTCTTGATGGGAAGGTATGGACTGCTTAGAAGGTGGAGCACGTTATAGTCATGAACTCCCATTTTTGATTGATGTTTTCTTTCCCAAATGCAAATTTATGTTGGAAGTAAAAGAGTCCTTTGTTTATATACTTTGAAATACACAAGTAAAAATTACCTAGTCAGAGTATTCAATGGAAAGCACTGTCCTTGGATCCAGACTGCCAGGTTCAAATCTCCACTCCTAGCTATGTGGCATTCTGGCAAGTTTTTTAAGCTTTTGTGTGTCAGTTTTCTCATCTGGAAAACGAGGCATAGAATTGATGGATTAAATGAAATAATGAAATATGCTTACCACCGTGCCTGGCATAAAATAAGTGCTCAATAAATGTTAACTACTATTGTACCTGAAACCAGTACTACACTATGTATTAACTAACTTGAATTAAAAAACAACAACAAACTAAATCCTCTTGATGGTAATAGCAGGCAACATGCAATGACTAGTAATACATTTGTCAAGAAATCTTCAGAAGTTGGATGAATCATAATTAAAGTAACTTTTTAAAGAGACTTGGTAAAGAATAAATACATTTCTTGTCTTAGGTAGGCCGACTCAACAGAATCATGATGTCATTTATTTCCAGATATGTGCCATCACAAGCAAAATCCTAGGAGTTTTTTAAGCCTTAAAATTAGTCTCAAATTCATGTAGGCATATAATAGTATGTAATTAATAGTAAAGAATATTGTAGAAGTTTTCTAAGAATGTTTACTTAACAGTAAACAATACTGTAAAGATAAATAGAACTTAAATTGTATGGTATAATAAACATAGGAATAGAGGAAGCATTGTTTTTAAAATAGTTTCATGTACATTTGGATTTTAGTCTGTGATAAAATTGGTATTAGATCTGTGTGGGAAAGACTTCTTATTCATTGTGAAAGAACTGGTCTCTAGCCATCTGGAAATAAACTTAGACCTTATAAATCCCAAAAGACTCATACATGAAATGTAAATATTAACATTACATAACTTCAGAAAAAAATGTAGGTGAATATTAATATAATCTTAGTGTGCAGAAAGCCCTTATAAGTATAATGCAAAACAAGAAAGTGTAAGATAACTTACGAAAGTGAGTCATTTCTCCACTACAAAAATCTAAACATTAAAAGCAAATGATAAGCTGGGGAAAAATTAACATACAAAAAGCTAATACAATGTATCGTTTTATAAACCAACAAGAAAAATAATCTAATTAGAAAAATGGTTAAAGAGCAATCAGACAATTCTTGAGGCAATAATTGTAGATTACTAGCAAGCTTTTAAAAAGATATTCAACCTTATTAGTATTCAAAGATGTGTAAACAAAATCAAAGATAGTACTTTACTGGTTTGACAAAAAGTTTGGCAGTTTCTAGTTGGAGATGTGAGGATACATAGTCTCACGTAATGCTTCAATGTGAGAATAACTGGGGACAGCCTTACTGGAGGGCAGACTGGCAACATGGATGACATTTTAAATTGTGTGTATAGGCATTAGCAGTTAAGACCATTTCCTCAGTATTGTCATGAGGTGTAGTAACTGAAAAGATGTGGGTAACAGGTCTTGTCAAAAATAGTGAGAAACCAGAAATACCTTAAATCTAAAACAATAGTCTTTAAAAAAGAATAATACTTTGACACGAAGATTTCCATGGTATTTAGTTTTTAGTAAAATAAATTAGTAAAAAAAACTAAAACAATTAGTTTTACTTTAATAATATACATATTTCTACTTTTCTAAAATTAATGGTGGTTTCCTCTAGGTGGTGGAATTTTAAATTTATTTTTTTATATACTTATCAATAGTGTTTGAATTTCATGCGGGTGTTCATTGTTTTAAATTTTTTTTTTTTAAGATTTTATTTATTTATTCATGAGAGACATAGAGAGAGAGAGGCAGAGACACAGGCAGAGGGAGAAGCAGGCTCCCTTCGGGGAGCCCGACATGGGACACGATCCTAGGTCCCCAGGATCAGGCCCTGGGCTGAAGGCAGCACCAAACTGATGAGCCACCCGGTCTGGCCTTAAATTTCTTATTTAAAGTTTAAGGTGTGTGTGGTTTTTTTTTTTTTTTTTTGGTTTTTGGTTTTGGTTTTTGTTTTTGTTTTTGTTTTTTGCTGTTGTTTTTTAAAGATTTTATTTATTCATGAGAGAGACAGAGAGAGAGAGAGAGAGAGAGGCAGAGTCACAGGCAGAGGGAGAAGCAGGTTCCATGCAGGGAGCCTGACATGGGACTTGATCCCGAGACTCCAGGATCACGCTCTGGGCTGAAGGCAGCACTAAACCGCTGAGCCAGGGATCCCTGGGTGGCGCAGCGGTTTGGCGCCCGCCTTTGGCCCAGGGTGCGATCCTGGAGACCCGGGATCGAGTCCCACATCGGGCTCCCGGTGCATGGAGCCTGCTTCTCCCTCTGCCTATGTCTCTGCCTCTCTCTCTTTCTCTCTCTGTGACTATCATAAATAAATAAAAATTTAAAAAAAAATTTAAAAAAAATAAATAAATAAAAAAAATAAACCACTGAGCCACCCGGGCTGCCCTAAAGTTTAAGTTTTTATTCACAAGAAAATAAGTATTCTATAATGTGAGTTACTGGTTTTTCCCAAGAAATTGAAGGAATATGAAATGGATATCCTTTTAAAGTTAGAGCATTTAGATTTTTTTTAAGAAGCTTTGTGGTATTCTTCTAAATAAATGTCCCATAATTTACTAAGTAACTAATGCTATTTTAATGGATAATTCAATTATATTAATTTTTTTACATTTTCACAAATGTAAATATACTAGTACATGTATCTTTATGCATTGTATTTTTTTCAAAACTAATTTATAAAAACACACTTTTATTTCATCCCTGTCCAAAATTATAGTTTAAAAAGAATGATTTGTAATAAAGTTGTAGGAATTTAGGCTTGTATGGCAGTAAAATAAACAGGTTTCTGTGGAATAGCATGAATGCAGACTTTCAGAAGATTATTGGATTATTGAAGATTTATTCTGTATGAATTGAGAAGTAAAAATAGAAGGAGGAGAGCTGCTGAGATACTTTAGTAATAAGGTAGTAGAGTCTACCTTATCTATACTTAGTGATTATATAAGAGAAACAAATAGAAAAATAGGGGCCAGATGTAATTCTGAAGTTTTTAGGTTAGAGTCAATAATAGGAATGATAATATGAACAAAATTAATTATACCTCGGAAGGAAAGAAAATAGATTCATGTCTAAACATATTTTAGTTCAAGGCAACATTAATGTCACTCAAGTGGCAATGTCCAAGAGGTAGTTGAGGTACAAAGTTTTAAAGCTTAAGAAAAAAAAAAAGTTTTATAGCTTAGGTATAAAAGAATGGAGGATCAATTTGGAATCATCAGCCTAATAAGGTACATCCATGGATAGGTGACCAATTAGGGTAGATGGCTAAATGTTAGCTAGGAATTAAGGAGACCATGAGTAGAGTCTTATCATAAGTGATTAGAGGTTGAGGTGGAAAGCCAAAATAGCTGAGTCCCAGAACCCAAACAGGAAGAACAGGGGAAGTTGTCATTGAAGCTGAAGAAGTCAGGGAAAATTACTAATTGCTCTTAGTGTTCAATTTACAAAAACAAAGTAGTCATCTAACTGGCAGGCTTTGGTTACCACAGGTTTTTTTTTTTTTTTTTTTTTTTTTTTTTTTCTTTTTAAAACCATTTCTCATTGATTACCAACATGTAAGAATAGGAAGGTCTCCCATGTGAACTTGGATTCCTGACTTCTTTTGAAAAAAATTCTGAAAATCTGGCTATGCTGGCACTGTTTGCACATGGCGACAATTAATCCCTGCTGTTAAGTGTCTGCCACTTTAGGCAACCTGAGCTCTCCAGTACTTCAGTCTGTCTTGAGCCCATATATGTGCTTTCCTTCCCTGGCCATATCTGTAGGCATTGTAGGCTTTCAAATCCACCTTAATTTATCATAATAGATATCAGGAGGTTTCTTTTGTTCTGTAATTTCTTTCAATTCATTATGTGAAACCTTCACTCTTTTCATGTTTTCTTTTTTAGAGGCTGCCTCCATTTGAAACATTTTCTCAGGGACCTACATTGCAGTTCACTCTTCGTTGGACAGGAGAGACCAATGATAAATCTACAGCTCCTATTGCCAAGCCTCTCGCCACTAGAAATTCAGAGAGTCTTCATCAAGAAAACAAGCCTGGTTCAGTTAAACCTACTCAGACTATAGGTAAGAAAACATTGCTATCAAAATAATGCTTTGCAGGGGCACCAGCTGGCTCAGTTGAAAGAGCATGAGACTCTTGATCTTGAGATTGTGAGTTTGAGTCCCACATTGGGTGTAGAGGCTACCAAAAAAATAAACAAACTTTATGATAATAATAATAGTAGTGCTTTGCAGAATTAGGACTTGGCTTCAGATTCATTTGTTTTCCTTTTGTTCTAATAATTATTCTTAGGGAAATATAAGCAGTTCTTTATGTTTTGTGCAGATGTGTCTGGGAATTTTTTTAACTTTAAAACCATGATGAAATGCATAGTGTATATATATAGTATGTTACGTGTCATGTGTTATATAACCCCTCCAAATGAAGTCTATAGATAGCTTCATGTCAATTTAGGACAAGTTTTTTTCCACCAAATTTCTCTTAAGCTCATGAGAAAAACAGTTGGTTTTCATACCTTTTTAGATTTTGGAACTGCAGATATATAAAGAGTTTTAGAACTGTATGCTTTTTTATAATTCATATAAAGATTTGTATATGTTTTAGAACTGAATTAAGTATTTCAGAGTGTTTTTTTACAGTTTTAGGGCTAGAAAAGTATCATCATAACTTGAATTTTACCAGGTTAAATTTTGCAGTAAATTTTTAGAGGAAAAACACTTATAAATGGAGATAATTCTGCTGAGTTAAGGCCCAGGTGAGCTGTAGTGTTGTTTGTCATGTTGTATCTGCCTCATAAGAACACTGCCTTCAAGTGAGAGCATCTGTATGTTTTTATCCAACTCTATTTAAAGAAGACAAAGTTTAAGACCACTGTCTTGGCCTGGGTGGGTCAGCGGTTGAGTGTCTGCCTTTGGCTCAGGGTGTGATCCCGCAGTCCCAGGATCAAGTCCCACATCGGGCTCCCCTCAAGGAGCCTGCTTCTCCCTTTGCCTGTGTCTCTGCCTCTCTCTCTGTGTCTCTCATGAATAAATAAATAAAATCTTAAAAAAAAAAATACAAAAAACACCCAAGATGTGGGTGCTGAGTGTACTCATTGCCTCTGGGGTGCCACTGCTTTAAAGATTTTATTTATTTGAGAGACAGATAGGGAGAGATAGAGTGAGTGTTAGCATGCATGAGGGGAGGGGCAGAAAGAGAGAAGCAGACTCTGCTGAGCAGGGAGCCTGACTTGGGGCTTGATCCCAGGGCCCTGAGATCATGACCTGAGCCTCCCAGGCTCCCCTATTTGTTTTTAATGAAAGTAGTCATATTTATTGTTTTCACACTCTCTTCCCTGAGCACATATTCCAAGGGGCCCTAGTTGTTGGGGGTGTAATACGTATGTGTTTAATAAGCTTCACCATATTTTAGTGAGAAAACTGATTTCCGGATGCATGGGTGGCTTAGCAGTTGGGCGTCTACCTTTGGCTCAGGGATTAGCCTAGTGTCCTGGGATCAAGTCCCACATTGGGCTCCCTGCATGGAGCCTGCTTCTCCCTCTGCCTGTGTCTCTGCCTCTCTGTCTCTCTCTTTCATGAATAAATAAATAAAATTTTGTTTTTAAAAGAGGGATTCCTGGGTGGCTCAGCGGTTGAGCATCTGCCTTTGGCTCAGGGCATGATCCCAGAGTCCCAGGATTGAGCCCTACATTGTGCTTCCTGCATGGAACCTGCTTCTTCCTCTGCCTGTGTCTCTTCCCCTCTGTCTGTCTCTCTCTCTCTCTCTCTCTCTCATAAATAAATAAAATCCTTAAAAAAAAAGACAACTGTCTTTGACATTGACCACTCATGTCCATTCATTGTGTGCAATTTTCTGTTATGTCAAAGAGACTTAAGAAATGATCAGAGGCACACCTGAGTGCCTCCGTGGTTAAGCAGCTGCCTTCAGCTCAGGGCATGATCCCACAGTCCCAGGATCAAGTTCCACATCGGGTTCCCCTCAAGGAGCCTGCTTCTCCCTCTGCCTGTGTTTCTGCCTCTCTGTGTCTCTCGTGAATAAATAAATAAAATCTTTAAAAAAAAAAAAAATGGGCAAAGATTCCCAAGTAAATTGTGGTCTGGGTACTTCTTAAAATACTCTGTGGCCAAATAGGTAAGTGTTTTGAAACTGAGAAAGAAATTTCATACAAAACTGTACATATGAAATGGTTACTTATGTCAGGGAAAATATAAACATTTTATTTTTAAGTCTGTAATGAAATATACCAAAATTATTAATAGCCATCTTTTGGATTTGGAGTGATACTAATACAATCATTATTTTTTAAGATTTTATTTATTTATTTATGAGAGACACAGAGAGAGAGAGGCAGAGGAAGAAGCAGGCTCATGCAGGGAGCCCAATGTGGGACTCGATCCCAGGACCCCAGGATCACACCCTGGGCTGAAGGCAGTGCTAAACCGCTGAGCCACCCGGACTGCCCAGAGATGGTTTCTTAAAAAGAAAACATGGCTCCTGCCAGTAAGACCTTAATGACTTGAGGATGAGAACAAAAATTGTGTTAAGTAGGGCACCTGGGTGGCTCAGTCAGTGAAGTGTCTGACTCTTGGTTTGAGCTCTGGTCATGATTAGAGTCATGAGACTGAGACCTGCATAGGGCTCCGCAATGAATGTGAAGTCTGCTTTGGATTCTCTCCCCCTCCAACTTGTGGCACATGTGTGCCCGTGCTCTCTGATTTTCTCTCTCAAATAAATAAATCTTTAAAAATTTAAATTTAAAAAATTGTGTTAAGTACCATAAATAGAATTCTTTAAAAGCTTTAATGTTTAATTAGTTTTATAAGATAAATTATTTCACTTTTTATAAGCAGGTATGTGCATTAAATATAAAAGTATATATTTTCAGCTGTTAAAGAATCCTTGAATACAGACCTGCAAACAAGAAAAGAAAAAGATACTTCAAATGAAAACCGGCAAAAATTAAGAATATTTTATCAGGTAATATAGCTGGCCTTACTTTTTTAAGTAATCATGAAATACCTTTGTTATTGCATGTTGCATCTGAAATACTTTGGCATATTTAAATGAAAAGAATGTCTCTAATTTGGTTTTCTCTTTTTAAATTGTTTTAACTATTTCTAAAGGTGATACTGAAATAAAATATCTTGAGATGTTTAAATTGGATATTTGCTGTTTTCTGTTTTTTGTTAAAGTTCCTTTATAACAACAATACAAGACAGCAAACTGAAGCAAGAGATGACCTACATTGCCCGTGGTGTACTCTGAACTGCCGCAAACTTTATAGTTTACTCAAGCATCTTAAACTCTGCCACAGCAGATTTATCTTCAATTATGTTGTGAGTAACCTTTCTTATTTTTCTTACTAATAATATATGACAATCTGAATTTCAGAAACTGCTTCTTGGGACGCCTGGGTGGCTCAGTTAGTTAAGCATCTGCCTTTGGCTCAAGGTTATGAGACTGAGCCCCAAGTTGGTTTCCTTGCTCAGTGGGGAGTCTGCTTTTCACTCCCCCTCTGCCCCTTCCCCTCACTCTTGCTCTCTGTCTCTAGCTCTCAAATAAATAAAATGTTTAAAAAAAAAAAAAATCTAAAAAAAAAACCCTATGTTAAGAGTACGCTTACTATGATGAGCACCAAGTAATGTATAGAAGTGTTGAATCACTGTGTTGTACACCTGAAACTAATACAGTACTGTATGTTAACTATACTGGAATTTCTGTATGTTAACTATACTGGAATTTAAAAATAACAAACTGTGCTTCTGCACAAAATGCCAAAATCTTTGCATTTGATAGATTGCTATTTGCATTTGATAGAATGCTAAATGCATGAATTATAGTGATATATTTTACACATATTTGCATAGTGCACCTGTACTGACTTACATAATCCTCACGCCAGCTCTTTGAATTAAGTAGTAGTTTCTTCTTACTCAAAACAAGAATAATTTGTATAAAGTCACCAAGCCAATAAATGTCATAGCCAGGATTTTATTTTATTTTATTTATTTATTTTTTTTAATTTTTATTTATTTATGATAGAGAGAGAGAGAGAGAGGCAGAGACACAGGCAGAGGGAGAAGCAGGCTCCATGCACCGGGAGCCCGACGTGGGATTTGATCCCGGGTCTCCAGGATCGCGCCCTGGGCCAAAGGCAGGCGCCAAACCGCTGCGCCACCCAGGGATCCCCCATAGCCAGGATTTTAACACAAATATTCTTGACTCCAGATCTTATTCTAACTTCCCTTTCACCATTCCAGTGTGTGTGGCTTATTTTAGTTTTCAAAACATTAAGAGCCACAAATACTTTTTAATTAATTAATTAGAGTGATAGGTATTTAGGGTAGGGATAATTAATATTTCCTTATTCTAAGCATCTTGCCATTTTTGTTGCAGTATCATCCAAAAGGTGCTAGGATAGATGTTTCTATCAATGAGTGTTATGATGGCTCCTATGCAGGAAATCCTCAGGATATTCATCGCCAACCTGGATTTGCTTTTAGTCGTAATGGACCAGTAAAAAGAACACCTATTACACACATTCTTGTGTGCAGGTAGGTTAAAAGGTCATAGAAAAAAAAAACCTATTATCTGACTTTTATTGATGATGCTGGAGGCACAAAGGAGGGCTAGACAGAGCTGTTTAGGGTGGGAATCATTACTTCAAATTATTATTTAGCTAACTGTCTGGGATGGTATACTGCTTTATAACCCTCCGCAGTCTCTGTAGTGATTTTCTCAGTTCTTCTTTAGAACTTTTTCATGTTTTAAATATTAATGTCACCACTGCTACAGTGGCTAGAAGGATTAAAGAATTCTCCCAGTGGAAGTTACTGTGTGCATGCCTAGGTAGGAACCTGTGCCAGAAGAGGAATATACTCTGAGAGGTGTGAAAAAGAACCCTATCCCTGTCACTTAATGTTACATCAGCCTTTCTTTTCATCAGACCAAAACGAACAAAAGCAAGCATGTCTGAATTTCTTGAATCTGAAGATGGAGAAGTAGAACAGCAGCGAACATACAGTAGTGGACACAATCGTCTATATTTCCATAGTGATACTTGTTTACCTCTCCGTCCACAAGAAATGGAAGTAGATAGTGAAGATGAAAAAGATCCTGAATGGCTAAGAGAAAAAACCATTACAGTGAGTATTACTATTATCACCATTGACTGTGATTTTAGAATCTTAAAATGAAGTGATTCATGTTTAAAAACAATTAAAAAACAATTAGTTTAATACAAATTAAACTCTTGACTTAGTGTAAAGGAGCCTGTTCTAAATGAAGCAATTCAGGAATCCACAATGTTTGTAGTTGTGTCATTTAAACAGCGGAAGGACATAAAGATTTTCTTCTTGTGATTTTATATCATGTTTTTTGTTTTTTTGGAAGTAGGTAACTACTTCATAACTTAGAGATTCCCTTTAAGATTACTACTTAAGGGGCACCTAGGTATCTCAGTCGGTTAAATGTCTGCCTTTGTCCTAATCTTGGGGTCCTGGGATTGGGCCTTTCATCAGGCTCCCTGCTTGGCAGGGAGCTTGCTTTTCTCTCCCCAAATCCTCTTGCTTGTACTCTCTCTCTCTGTGTCAAGTAAATAACTAAAATCTTTTATTATTATTATTATTATTTTTATTCATGAGAGACAGAGAGAGAGAGGCAGAGACACAGGCAGAGGGAGAAGCAGGCTCTATGCAGGGAGCCCAATGTGGGACTCGATCCCGGGTCTCCAGGATCAGGCCCAGGGCTGAAGGTAGCGCTAAACCACTGAGGCACCCGGGCTGCCCAAATAATTAAAATCTTAAAAAAATAAAAAGAAAATTACTGTTTAAAAGTCGTTTGAGGGCAGCCCTGGTGGCTCAGTGGTTTAGTGCCACCTTCAGCCCAGAGAGTGATCCTGGAGACCCTGGATTGAGTCCCATGTTAGGCTCCCTGCTTGGGGCCTGCTTCTCCCTCTGCCTGTCTCTCATGCATAAATAAATAAAATCTTAAAAAATAATAATAATAATAAATAAAAGTTGTTTGATTTTGCCACTTTGTTGTATAAATAAGTTGTAATATTGTTATTTACAAAAATTCTGTTTTTGACATTCTGATAATTTTCTTAGAAATACCAATTTTGTTTATTCTATACTAATAGTTTTTTGTGTTTTTTTTTTTTTTTAAGCAAATTGAGGAGTTTTCTGATGTTAATGAAGGAGAGAAAGAAGTGATGAAACTGTGGAATCTCCATGTCATGAAACATGGGTAGGGTATTTCTAAATTTAAATACTCCATTTCCTTTATGCTCTTGTTGCCACTTCACATTCTATAAATCTATGTTTGAATCTTACTTAAAATTTCATTGGCTTAGGGCTGCCTGGGTGGCTCAGTCGGTTAAGTGTCCAACTCTTGATTTCAGTTTAGGTCATCATCTCAGGATAATGATACTGAGCCCAGTTGTGGGGCTCTGCACTCAGTGTGAAGCTTGCTTAAGATTCTCCTTCTCCCACCCCTAAAAAATAATAATAAAATAAAATTCCATTAGCTTAGATACAGTGTGCTGTAAATATTACCCTAATCCAGAGTATTGTAACTGCATAAAGAAAAAAAGTAAAAAAAGAGAAAGAAAAAAGGTGTCAGCTCTAACAATAGTTTCCATTTTTAATAGGAAAAATGAAATTTTAAAAAATAACCTAACCCTTTTTTTAATTACCTAATTTTGATTTCTTTTATTGCCAAAGATTAGACAAATATGTCCCTTGCTTCATGCCTGGAAATCCTGAAAATTACTTTTATCGCACTTTACCACAATTTTTGAAAATTGTATAATTCTGGAGAATAAAATATAATAAGTGCCTTCTGATTTCTTACTACTGTTGCACAGAGGTCATGGTAGAGCAAGTTCTTGTGCCATTGTGGCTATCTACCTTCCAAAACATTGTTTTTCCTACAGATCTGCCTCCTTCCCTGTGTAAACTATTTGCCTGTCAATACACAGATTTTTCTTCTATACCTTATTATTAGATATTCATTTAAGGCTTTCTTTTGTAGTGCAAGCAGCCAAGGTTTTTTTCATTTATAATGAAATAAATGAATAAAATAAATGGTAAGAAGCACTTTTGTTTCTTTACTCTTAGGGAGTATGTACCAATTCTTGGTGCATAATTTCCAACCCATCTGAGGTGCATGGGCCATCGCCTTTTTTTGTATACTGCCTCAAGCTAAGAATAGTCTTCACATTTTTAGGGGATCGGCAGGGAAAAAAGGAAGACCACAGATCGTATATGGTCTGCAAAGCCTAAAATGGTTACTTATCTAGCCTTTCACAGAAAATGTTTGCCTGACCCTGGTGTAGTCGTTAAAACTCAGTTAACTGAGTATGTATGTATGTGGAAGCTCAGGTTAAGTCTGTTTTTTCTTTTGTCCTGATATGTCAGCTTTAGATGGAATTTTAGTCCTACTATTATTTATTGAGTTCCATTTTCATTCCTTAATCTAACTCTGTTAGCATAACAATTATTTTGGGTTCATGATATACTACTAGCATAAAGTGGCAGGTAGTTGGGTAAACTTTGAATTTGAAAATATCTGTAGGCAGGCCTTAAAGACTTTATTGGACTCTCAGTTTCAGTAGGTAACTGAGCAGCCATTCTGTTTGGTTTAATTTGATTTTTTCAACTTTTATTCATTGTAGGTACACTATACTTGATTTCTAGCAACACAACCACACTGTACCACATTTGTTGTGACATCTTCAATTTTTTTTTAATGTAGCTTTTTTTTCTGTTTCATTGAAAAATCATTGGCATACATCACACATCACTGTGTAAGTTTAAGGCATGCCATATGATGGTTTGATTTACATCCATTGTGTGAAATGATTACAATAGATTCAGCTAACATTTTCTTTTTTTTTTATTTATTTATTTATTTACCCATGTGCAACACAGAGAGAGACAGAGACACAGGCAGAGGGAGAAGCAGGCTCCATGCAGGTAGCCCAATGTGGGACTCGATCCCGTGTCTCCAGGATCACGCCCCAGGCTGCAGGCGGCGCCAAACCGCTGTGCCACTTGGGCTGCCCTAGCTCACATTTTCTCATACAGATAAAATAAAAAGAATAAAGAAAAGACTTATTTTCTCCTTTCATTGAGAACTCTTAGTATTTACTTTCTTTACAACTTTCCTGTATATCATACAGAACAGTGTTAGCTATTATCCTCATGTTTTCTGTCCATTATATCCCTAGTACTTATTTATCTTATAACTGGAAGTTTGTACCTTTAGAACACCTTCCTCCAATCTCCCCTTTCCCCACTTTCTGCCTCTGGTACCCACAAATTCTCTTTTTCTATGAGTTTTGTTATTGTTTTTATTTTTTTTAAGTAATCTCTACACCCAGCATAGGGCTCAAACTCATGACCCAGAGATCAAGAGTCGCACACTCCAACCAAGTCACCTGTTTTCAGATTCTGCATATAAGTGAGACTTAGTATCCTTCTGTTAGATTTATTTGTATAATGCTTTTAAGATCCATCCATATTGTCACAAACGTGGCATCTTCGTTTCTTTAAAGGCTTTCCGTGAACTGAAAATGCAAAGAACACTGCTTCTGAAATAGGAAAATATGTCAGACTAAAGTGTGTGTGTAGAGAGTTAATGAGAGTGGTGCTGGCAGGAGAAAATGCTCTGTATTTTTAATACGGCTATATGCCATTTCATTAGGACAAACAGAAATGACATCTGTTTAAGTTCTGGTTAAATCTCTTTAGAGGTGCCTGGGTGGCTTAATCAGTTGAGTGTCTACCTTCGGCTCAGGTCATGATCCCCAACATCCTGGGATCAAATCCCACATTGGGCTCCCTGGTCAGCATAGAGTCTGCTTCTCCTTCTCCTTCTGCCTCTGCCCCTCCCCGCTGCTTGTTCTCTCCCTCAAGCTCTCTCTCTCTCTCTCTCAAATAAAATCTTTTTTTTTGTTAATATCTTTAAGTTTTTTAAATGGTAAGTCCATTCAAGTCATGGATGGAATTTCAGATTCACTAGTTTTACTAATTGTTAAATCATCACTTACTGGTCTATCATAGTACCATGTTGTATTTGACATGATGCTTTATATCACTATTGATGTTTGTGTTATTTTTATTAAATAGGTTTATTGCTGACAATCAAATGAATCATGCCTGTATGCTGTTTGTAGAAAACTATGGACAGAAAATAATTAAGAAGAATTTATGTCGAAACTTCATGCTTCATCTAGTCAGCATGCATGACTTTAATCTTATTAGCATAATGTCAATAGATAAAGCTGTTACCAAGCTCCGTGAAATGCAACAAAAATTAGAAAAAGGAGAATCTGCTTCCCCTGCAAATGAAGAAGTGACTGAAGAACAAAATGGGACAGCAAATGGATTTAGTGAAATTAACTCAAAAGAGAAAGCTTTGGAAGCAGATGGTGTCTCAGGGGTTTCAAAACAGAGCAAAAAACAAAAACTCTGAAAAGAAAAAACCCAACCCCATGTTATGGACAAACACTGAAATTGCGTTCTAGGGAATTCAGCCTCTAGGAAAAGTTTTGTTTTTGTTTGTAATCATAGGTTTCAAACAGGCACTGTTAGATGAAGTAAATGATTTCAACAAGGGTATTTGTGTCAGGGCTCGACTTCACTTCATCATGCAGCATTATTTGTATGTCCATTTCATTGATGTCATTACAACACACTCTGAGCATGAAAAGCAATACTTCAAAGAAAGTATTTTTAACTTCAGCAATTGTCTTATGAAATATATTGAATTGAACTAGGAATTATTTCATATATTTAAATTATAATGTTTTTTGCATTTGTGACTGGCCATTTTTCTACTTTGTAATTGTGAACCTTTTCTTGGGGAGGGAAAATTGGAGTGTGATTCCTTTTTTAGAAATTGAAGATATTTTGAAATTATGTTGCATTATTATTTGCAATCAAACCTTGATCCTTGAGTTTGAAATCATTTATCAATTTGGAATGAGAAATTACAACATTAAATTCTTTACAAAGGTTCATTTACAATTTTAAAATAGCACTTCTTCATCTTATGCCTGTTTGAGAAAATGTCAGTTTTTCATATTGTTGACAGTGAAATGTCATGTTGGCTTACAAGGTTACTGACCATTTTGTTTTTATGTGGATACTTTTACTGCATTGCTCACCCAGTATATTGTTTTAAACTTGAACATTTGCTGTTTTGGGGTGGTTTTTGTTTGTTTGTTTGTTTTTTGGGTTTTTTTCCTTTTTCAGTATGGTAATCACATTGAAATTTCAGCTGTCCACATCTTTTCATTATAAACCAAGGGAAGAATGAGTTTGGGATTTTTAAGATGCCACTTTTGAGGAAGGAAATATTTTATAAAAATGAACCAGAAAATGTTGTAACTTTTTTTTCTTGCAAGGATGTCTTTGTAATGTATTTCATGATTAGAATATCCAATACAGATAAGCTGACTTGAATTGTTGTGAGCAATTTTGCCCTGTGATATATGTGTTTTATGCACATATTTGCAGTTGGATTTTCTCCAACAGAAAGTGGTTTCACTACTGGCACATTGACAAGCACCAATAGATTTTTATTCCAACTCCAAGCACTGTGGTTGAGTAACATCACCTCAATTTTTTATTATCCTTAAAGATAATTGCATTTTCATATTCTTTATTTATAAAGGATCAATGCTGCTGTAAATACAGGTATTTTTAATTTTTTAATTTCATTCCACCACCATCAGATGCAGTTCCCTATTTTGTTTAATGAAGGGATATATAAGCTTTCTAATGGTGTCTTCAGAAATTTATAAAATGTAAATACTGATTTGATTGGTCTTTTAAGATGTGTTTAACTGTGAGGCTATTTAACTAATAGTGTGGATGTGATTTGTCATCCAGTATTAAGTTCTTAGTCATTGATTTTTGTGTTAAGAAAAATAGGAAAGAGGGAAACTGCAGCTTTCATTACAGACTCCTTGATTGGTAAGCTCTCTAAATGATGAGTTACAGTAAACTCTGATCATGCCTCTGGATAGTGAATCTTGAGCATTTCTCTCGGGCTTTAATTTGCTAAAGCTGTGCACATATGTAAAAAAAAAAAAAATAGATTATTTTAGGGGAGATGTAGGTGTAGAATTATTGCTTATGTCATTTCTTAAGCAGTTATGCTCTTAATGCTTAAAAGAAGGCTAGCATTGTTTGCACAAAAAGTTGGTGATTCCCTCCCCCAAATAGTAATGAAATTACTTCTGTTGAGTAAACTTTTTATGTCATCTTATAATAAAAGCTGAAAAAATCCCTTTGTTTCTATTTATAAAAAAATGCTTTTCTATATGTACCCTTGATAAGAGATTTTGAAGAAATCATGTAAGATGATAAAGCATTTGAATGGTACAGTAGATGTAAAAAAAAAATTCAGTTTAAAAGAACGTTTGTTTTTACATTAAATGTTTATTTGAAATCAAATGATTTTGTACATAAAGTTCAATAATATAAAAGCTGTATTCTGTTTTGGTTTTGGTTTTTATTATTATGCATTGTTAATGTGTGTACTAAAATTTTAATTTGGCTAGGATAGTAAGGATCCAGAAAAAGCACACCCATTGGTCAGAGTTAATAAGAAATTAAAAAATCAATGCAAAAATCCTACTTTCAGTTCTAGTAACATCAGTTCAACTGCCATGTTATTTATGGTAATACTTAACCATTTTTATAGTTCAGAGTAATGTCAATGTTAACCTAACAGCTATCCATCTTTGGTTGTGGATTTTTTTCTTTTCTTTTTAATGAAAAAGATTTTATCTTGGCCTTCACAAAGCTCTTAGAGTGGGATATAAATGAGAATTATAAAGTAAAATGACATTGTATAATAAAGTTATATACAACATTCTGTGAGGTTAGTAGTTGCTGACGTTAACTCTGGAAGAGTTAGGGGAAACTTTACAGAGGAGCTGAAGACACTTGCTTTATTTACTAGTAATAGCATGTTGCCTGTCACATGCTTTTGTGTATTCTTTGAGCTGAGTGCCTCTGCTTCCAAAGCTCACTATATGTTTCTTGAAAGCCATCTCACTGACCTTAGTACTGCCCAATGGTTTTATTTTTATTTTTTGAAGATTTTATTTATTTAGTCATGACAGACACAGAGAGAGGCAGAGACACAGGCAGAGGGAGAAGCAGGCTCCATGCAGGGAGCCCCACGTGGGACTCGATCCTGGGTCTCCAGGATCACACCCTATGCTGAAGGCGGCATTAAACCACTGGGCCCCCGTGGCTGCCCACTGCCCATGGTTTTAGTTGGTGCTTAGGTATATGGTGACATGAACTGAGGGTTTTATTTTTATTTTTTTTAACTGAGAGCTTTTTTTTTTTTTTTTTTAAAGATTTTATTTATTCATGAGGATCACAGGCAGAGAGAGAAGCAGGCTCCATGCAGGGAGCCTGACCTGGGACTTGATCCCAGGACTCTAGGATCACACCCTTGGCCAAAGGCTGCGCTAAACTGGTGAGCCACCCAGGGATCCCCTAACTGAGGGCTTTAAAAGCTGTGCTAAGAGTTGTGATTTCAGGCAATAGGACACCAACCTGTGTTTTTGGCGAGCCATGGCTAAGAATTTGGGAGGGGAAAAGCTCTGCACAGGAAGAACCCATCACTAGGAGAGTGTTGTAGCCTAGGTGAAACCCCCAACTAGTAGGACACTACCTGCCATGAAGTAAATGCCTGAGCAGTCTTCGGTCAGTCGTGGTGCAGGACAAAGGAGCAACGAAGCCAGGAATAAAGTTTCAGAAAGGAAGTAGTACTCCTGCGGCATGGAAAAAGAGGAAGATGGCAGCTTCAGGGTGGTGAGAGGATAGGAAACGGGTATAAAGTGTTGAGTACACGGGAAATGAGTTGGAGAGGTTTATCATGAAGAGTGTGTGAAAAATGGACCCAAGGCACAGAGACCAGCAAGGTTAAGAATTCTGGGGAGAGGGCCACCCATATTGGGCTCCCTGCTCAGTGGGAAGTCTGCTTCTCCCTCTTCCTCTGGCCCTCCCCCTGCTCCTCTTTCAAACAAATGAATAAAAAAATTCTGAGGAGACTGCATGGGAGGATTGAGCATGATCTCAGACTAAGAAGCCAAAGTTATCAGAAAAAGGAATGAGCAAGAACACCCATGGATTCAGCTTGCTGTCAATAGAAAGAGGTTTCACTACTGGCATATTAACAAGCACTCAAAACCCTTCTGGTGGCAAAATTGGTACAATGTTTATTTTTATTTTTTTAATTATTTATGATAGACATAGAGGGGGGGTGCAGAGAGACAGGAGGAGGGAGAAGCAGGCTCCATGCCGGGAGCCCCACGCGGGACTCGATCCCAGGACTCCAGGATCGCGCCCTGGGCCAAAGGCAGGTGCCAAAACGCTGAGCCACCCAGGGATCCCCTGGTACAATGTTTAGAGAGCAATCTGGTACTTTCTATCAAAATCACAATGCATTCGGCCTTTGTCCTAACAATAACATCATTAGGTAGTTATCCTACAGAAAACCAGAACATATACCAAATGACAAATTGTCATCACTGTTGAAAACATTAGACACAAGTCATCGGTCGGGAATTGGATACATTTTTCATACAATCCATTTAAGTGGAATACTATGCAGCAATAAAGGATCAAGAAAGGTTTTGTTGTTTTGGTGAAACAATGTGGAGCAAATGCCAAGATAAAAGGTACACAATGGTTTCTAGTATGCTCCAAATTTAATTGAAAAATTAATATGTGCCTATATTTGCTTAAGTTACAGAGTATGTCTAAAGGATACAGAGCGCAGCTGGGTGGCTCAGCAGTTTAGCGCTGCCTTCGGCCCAGGGCCTGATCCTGGAGACCTGGGATTGAGTCCCATGTGGGGCTCCCTGCGTGGAGCCTGCTTCGCCCTCTGCCTGTGTCTCAACCTCTGTGTGTGTGTGTGTCTCTCATGAATAAATGAATGAATGAATAAAATAATACACAAAAACAGCTGATTTTAGGGAGAATATCTGGAGAAAACAGACGAGAGGTAGGCTTTTCACTTTGCCATTTTTGAGATCTCAATTTACTAACTATAAGAATTTTAAATTCTTAAAGTTTTTATATTTAAAAATTTAATATAAAAAATTAAAACAGGGCAGCCCCGGTGGTGCAACAGTTTAGCGCCGCCTGCAGCCCGGGGAGTGATCCTGGAGACCTGGGATCGAGTCCCACGTCAGGCTCCCTGCATGGAGCCTGTTTCTCCCTCTGCCTGTGTCTCTGCCTCTCAGTCTCTCAGTCTCTCTCTCTTTCTCTCTCTCTGAATAAATAAAAAATTTTTTAAAATAAATAAAAAATTAATCCAGAAAATAGAAAAGAGTTCAAGAAAGATGATGTCCGCACTGTGAAAAAGGCAAAAGGGATAAGTGCCTGGCACAGAGCTTGCAGCACAGTAAATTTCTATTAAGTAAAGCAGGAAGTTCATTGTCAAAAATAGTTTCTAAAAATTCAATTTATATAGTTAAGTAACATAACATTATGCCACTCCTAGAAAAGTGAAACACATGAGGTTCTATTGATTACACCAAGTACCATATTAAAGCAGAGATCTTACCATTAATGGCTTCTGGGTTGTTGTAAGAATAAAAAAAAATATTCTTGCTGACCTGATTTCGTTTATCTTTCCAACCTTATCTCATGTACACAGTAACCCCCTCCAACCAGGTGGAGTACCAGGTCACAGCGGAATTCAAGTACAACATATTCACTCTGGTGTCCTCAGTATGGAGCCTGTGGTCCAACTCCTGGACAGTCTTCTGTTCCTACATCCTAGCTCCTAAGAGGGTAAGGTCGAGTTTTAGGAATAAACATCCACTCAAGTACATTCTGAGACAAATAGGAAATTGTTACTTAAGTGTCACATGGGATCGCGCTATAAAGCTGATTCTAGAGAGCGGGGTTGATACTTCTCAGACTACTGCATTTTACCATCTTTTCCCATTTTGGACTGCCATCCTACCCACAGGCAGGTGCCCCATCTATTTGTTTTTTTGTTTGTTTGGTTTTATTTTTAAGATTTTATTTATTTATTCATGAGAGACACACAGAGAGAGAGAGGCAGAGGCACAGGCAGAGGGAGAAGCAGGCTCCATGCAGGGATCCCGACGTGGGACTCGATCCCAGGACTCCAGGATCATGCCCTGGGCCAAAGGCAGATGCTCAACCACCGAGCCATCCCAGGATCCCGCCCCATCTATTTGTGTCCAAGATACTCCGTCCTTTCTCAGGAGCCAAAGAGCTTCTATCTGCCCTTCCAGCATGCTGCCCCCTGCAGCCATTCTCCGTCTATTAAATGTATACCAACACTTTGTCCCAAGCACTGGGAATGAGGTGTTGAATAAAAAAGTCTCAGAACATGTTTCAAGAATTCTCCCAGGGCCTCATGGGGTCAAAACCAGGATCACTTTACTCCTTCCTTCTGTCTCTGAATGAACAGATATTTGCTTATAACTGCAGAGAATGGGTGAAGTTATAAAGGTGTCAGAAGGGATCCCTGGGTGGCGCAGCGGTTTAGCGCCTGCCTTTGGCCCAGGGCGCGATCCTGGAGACCCGGGATCAAATCCCACGTCGGGCTCCCGGTGCATGGAGCCTGCTTCTCCTTCTGCCTATGTCTCTGCCTCTCTCTCTCTCTCTCTCTCTGACTATCATAAATAAATAAAAATTTAAAAAAAAAAAGGTGTCAGAAGAAAACCTTTTTATATTTTAACACTTAAATTTATGAATCCCCTAGGTACACTCCCCAAACTACAGCAGGGATCCAATCAATCTTAGTGCAATCTTTCTGCGCTAATCCAACTAAAATTTTCTTTTAGGTGGATTCTGTCTATAATCCTTATTTCTCTTATTTGTGGGATTGGTTCTCCCGTGAGGCTTTGTAAGAGGACCACAGTTACCTAATTAGGTAATTAGGTAACCCTAATTAGGGTTATGGAGACTTATTTTTCATAAGGACTTCCTGAGGTCTTACTATCTTACTATGGCTTTTGCTTTAGCTAGGCATAAAGATGAATAAGCCAGACACTGTTCCTGTCCTCATGAATCTTAAATTCTAGAGAGGGAAACATTCAATTATTTTTCAATAAGCCTTGTTCCAAAGTATCTAATCTCCAGTTTGTGTCCTGGGGGACATGGGATGGTATGGATACTACCCTCTGAGTGGTGGAAGAAGAACTGAGACTTGACAGGCTTAGATGTGAATGCCAACTTTGGTGCTTTTGCAGATTCAAAATGCAGAAAGTTAAATACACGGAGTTGTTTTCCTCAACTGTAAAATGAGATTAAAATGCCTCCTTCATAAAGATACCTAGCGCAGTAAACTGCTCTTGGTTAACATCCCCATTTCCTTTCCTACAACCATACAGTGTTGCCAACTTCAAGTCTCTGTTCTCACCTCCAGAGAGAATCACATGCTGCATTGTATAAGCTTGCTTCTTCAGCTATTTTAAGAACACAGAAGAGAAAGTCTCCGGATATTATATAGACAGAGTCTAATTCTACAAAACAAGTTTTCTAACATTGCCTTATGTAAGATCAATGAATAGAAACGGCATAGAAAGGTCAATTTTGTTTTAATCAGTATTCAATTCCATGAGATTAAAAGCTTTTATGAGAGGTTTGTTTTATTTTACTGAATACAGTTTTTGTCTTTTAAAAAAGACTGGTCTTCGTTGAAAAGAGTTTATCAGGGGACCGCCTGGGTGGCTCTGTTGGTTGAGCGTCCAACTCTTGATTTTGGCTTAGGTCGTGACCATCAGAGATTGAGGCCCATGCTGGGCTCCATGCTGAGCGCAGAGTTGGTTTGTCTCTCTCCCTCTGCCCCCCTCGCACCCCACTCGCACACACGCGTACGTACACTCTTTCAAATAAAAATCTTAAAAAAAATTTTTTTTAATTTTTAAAAAGTATTTTTCAGATGGCCATATATCAGGCAATGTAGGTAGGGTGTTGAGTCGACCTAAGAGTTGTATACTTCACAGACCAGTAATACACATTTTTCACATTTCTGACTTTTTTGTTCTGTCTGGTAAGAGGATTTGCAAACAAAACAGTCAAACCTGATTGACATCTACTGGCATTCTCATTTTATGAAAGTACCAAAAAAAGCAAGAAAGTTTATTATTTCAGAATAAAGGACAGTCTTTTCAGTAGAACACATTTAGATTTGCAGAAAAATCATGGTGGGGGCTGACTCTGAGTTACTGTGGAGCAGTTACTCCCAAATCTGCTTTGGTAAAAAAAAAAAAAAAAAATCATTTTGTTTCTTAAAACACACACACACACTCCCAAAAAAGAGTGAGCTCCACCGATCCCAATTACATTAAAATTTTTGCTATTTTTAAAAGTTCTCAAAATAAAATAAAATAGGGGATCCCTGGGTGGCGCAGCGGTTTGGCGCCTGCCTTTGGCCCAGGGCACGATCCTGAGGACCCGGGATCGAATCCCACGTCGGGCTCCCGGTGCATGGAGCCTGCTTCTCCCTCTGCCTGTGTCTCTGCCTCCCTCTCTCTCTCTCTCTCTCTCTGCGTGACTATCATAAATAAATAAAAAATTTTTAAAAAAATTAAAAATTAAAAAATAATAAAATTTAAAAAATAAAATAAAATAAAATAAAATAAAATAAAATAATAAAATAAAATCTCTCCAGGCATTGGTAATGTGCAGCCAGGGCTGCGAACAACTGCCATGGAAGATACTGGACCTCAAGGAGCTTCTAACCTGGCGAGTTGAAAGCCGGGATCACAAACTGAGATACCCACAAGGTCAGCAGGGAAGTGGGTTACGCAGCTGAGTGTTACACCAGCTCGGGAAGACCGGGAATGGATGTTTTCCAGGGACAAAAAAATGTACAACATGCAAATGAAGAGGCCGCGGAATCGCGTCAGCCTCGGCCGCGCCGCAGCAGGACACGACAGGGCACTGGCTTCCAATCCTGAGGGACAGGGATCTCCCGCCCAGGGTTCTTAGCCAGTCACCACCAATCAAGGGGACAAAACAGTTAGAAGTTTCCAGGTCTCCACTTCTCAAAACTTTCACCCCTTGGGGACTGATTCCCAGGCAACGGAGGAAGCTGCACTGAAACGCTGGAATAAGCCAACAAAGCAGCCCTGGACTAGTTGGGACCGAGGGGTGCAGCCGGGGGCGCCGCCTGAGGTGTACCGTGTGGCTGCTGCAGCCTGAGGAGGAGACGCGTAAGTGACGGTGTTTCTGTCAGTCACAGTTGTCACAATAGCTAGCTGTTACCAATAACTGCTTGTGTTTCACTTCTTTTTGAAAAAAGAAGTTTTTATTTATTTGAGAAAGAGCCCAAGCAGGGGGAGCAGGAGAGGGAGAAGCAGGTTCCCCGCTGAGCAGGCCCAGGGCCCTGAGATCATGACCTGAGCCCAAGGCAGACGCTTAACCCACTGAGCCACCCCGGCGCCCGTGTTTTATTTCTTGATCTTGGACTAATCCTTCACATATAACAGAGGCCCTCGGATGCTTACTTTTTAACCTCTCTACAGAGAAACCCCTCACAAGGACTGTATTTACTGTTTGTCTCTACTTACTGTTCTATTTTTGTATTTTTGATATTAAAATCTGTGATATAGCTTCAAAATTTATGCTTCTCTGAGAAAATAGAGTACAACATGCTTTCTCTTTTCCTCCTGCTATGCATAACTAAAAACCCTGGAAAGGGGCGCATGGGTAGCTCAGTCAGTTGAGCATCCAACTCTTGGGTTTTGGCCCAGGTCATGATCTCAGGGTCCTGGGATCAAGCCCCACACTGGTGCTGTTTAAGTCACAAAGATTGTGGAAGTTTGTGTTGGAAGCCCTAGTAAACTGTAACAACTACAGAAAAGATTGTGTCCTTGGCCTGTCCCATTCTGGCAAGGGCCAAGTGGAGAGCCTAGACTTCTACACTCATGATGCTGTAATGAGACACCCCAACACCTCTGCCAGATAGTGTCAGCAAAGACCAAAGAGGCAAAAACTTTCACCCACTGGGCACCAATGAAACCAACCACTTCCATGGTGAGAGAGGAGCCTAGACCTCCACCCCCACCAGCAGTAATAAGGTTATCTCTCACTTTCTCTGATATGAAGGCCAGAAGAAACCTAGTGGAGAGTCCAGACTTTTACCGCTGCCTAGAGTAATGGGGCCACCCCACTGCATCGTCAGTGGAGATCACACAAGGAATTGAACTCTCAGGCTCATGCAACCAGTAACAAGACATCTCCTCTTGGCTGTCAATGGAGGCCAAGGGGAAGCTACCCTTCCAACTCCACATGGTAATAATGAGGCAGTGCCCTTCCTCCTCAATCTTTTCATGTCGGACAAGTGTCAGAAAGCCAGCTGAAAGATAATGTTTTGTTTTGCTTTTTTAAGATTTTATTTATTTATTCATGAGTGACACAGAGAGAGAGGCAAAGACACAGGCAGAGGGAGAAGCAGGCTCCATGCAGGGAGCCCGACGTGGGACTCGACCCCGGGTCTCCAGGATCATGCCCTGGGCTGCAGGCGGTGCCAAACCGCTGTGCCCACAGGGCTGCCCCAAAACAGAAGGTTTAAATACGATCCAAAGTCTTAGAACATTACACAGAATGTCCAAGCTTCAATAGAAAATCAATCACTTGCCATACCAAGAACCAGAAAAATCTCAAACCTAATAAAGACAGACAATAGATGCCAATACCAGGCTGACAAAGATATTTGAATTATCTGACAAAGATTTAAAAGCACTGCATTAGAGTTCTCCAGAAAAACAGGACAAATAAGTGAATATAGAAGTGGAGAAGTCCCAAGATCTGCTGTCTGTAAGCTGGGAACCCAGGAAAGCAGCTGATGTAGTTCAAAGGCCTGAGAGCCAATGGTATAGATTCCAGTCCAGATATGAAGGCCCTAGAACCAGGAGCACTAAGGGCAGAGATCCAAGTCCTGGCCTAATAGGCAGAGATCAAGGTCAACTTTCCTTCACCTTTTTGCTCTATTTAAGCCATAGCAGACTGGATGAGGCCCAACACATTGGGGAGAGCCACCTGCCTTACTAAGTCCATCAATTCAAATGCTAATCCTTTCCAGAAACACCCTCACAGAACACTCAGAATGATGTTTTAATTAGCTATCTAAACATCCCTTGGCCCAGTGGAACGGATGCATAAGACTAACCATCCCCAAAGTCATGATTACAATGTTTCAACAAGCAATTTATGCACAAGCTTGAAACAGATGAAAAAAGAACCGCCTCAGCAAAGAATATAAAAAGTCTAGCCCAGAAATAGAACATGCAAAGACAATCCAAATGAACATCTTAGAAGTGAAAAATACAATAACCAAAACAACAAAACAAAACAAAACAAAAAACCAATAACCAAAACAAATAACAAAATTTAACAAAAAATCGGTAGATGGGCCCAACAGTAGAATGAATGTGACAGAAGACAGACTCAATGGACTGGAAGTAGAACAGGAAGTAGAACAACAGGAATCACCTAATACAAACGAGAGAAAACCAACTTCAAACAAACAAACAAAACTTCAGGAATCAGTGGGAATATATAAGAGATGTAAAATTTGTGTCACTGGAATCCTAGAAGGAAAGAAAAAGAAGGACAGGGCTGAAAAAAGTACTTGAAATAATGGCTGAACACTTTCTAAATTTGGCAAGTTACATAAACCTAACAATTCAAGAAGTGGAAGAATCCAAACAGGATAACCTCAAAGAAACCCGTACAAAGATACATCATAATTAAACTTCTAAAAACTGAAGGCAAAAATATATATATTGAAAGCAATTACAGAAAAATGACACTTTATCTACAAGGAAAAACAAAATGACAGTGGATTTTCATCAGAGGACATGGGAGGTAGCATAGTATTTCTCAAGTATTGAGATAAAAGAATTGTTGGGGCACCTGGGTCGCTAAGTGTCTGACCCTTTTTTTTTTTTTAAGATTTTATTTATTTATTCATGAGACACACACACACACACACACACACACACACATACACAGAGGCAGAGACACAGGCAGAGGGAGAAGCAGGTTCCATGCAGGGAGCCTGACTTAGGACTCGGGAGGTCTCCAGGATCACACCCTGGGCTGAAGGCGGCACTAAACCGCTAAGGTCCCCCCAACCCCCCCACCCCCGCCTGCCCTGACTTGATTATCAGCTCAGGTCTGGATCTCATGGTCATGAGTTCAAGGCCCACCCCCACCCTTCACCCAAATAATTGTCAACCTTTGATCTCTACTCAGTGAAATATCCTCCAGGAATTAAGGAAAAATCAAGATATTCTCATATAAAGGAAATCTGAGGATTTTTCACCAGCTGACTTATAAAAGAATGGCTACAGGAAGTTCTTGAAAAAGAAAGGAAATGGAACAGAATGAAACTTGGAATATCATGAAGGAAGAAAGAACGCAGTGAGCAGAAATACATATATATACAATAGTCATTTCTTCTCTTGAGTTTTCTGAAATATGTTTTATGGTTAATGCAACATTGTCTGATATGGTTCTAAATGTATATAGAGAAAATATTCAAGAAAGAAAATTGTGCTGTAAACGGGGAAGGATAAAGAGTGTAAGGATCATTTCACCTGATCTGATAAAATGATGACACCAATCAACTGTTTTATAATCCCTGCTATCCAAAAGTGGACCATTCCTATGAAATTTTTCACAAGCTGAAAGGGTGTAAAGTTAACAATATCCCCTGCTTTCTGAAAGTTCACATTAGACCATTTCACTTTACAAAAGACCTACATTAGTACCTGTTTTCACAAATGCAAAGAAATCCAAAGAGGACTTCTGCATTTATGAAAAAAGCCATTAGTATACTAATGTAGATGTATGTATACCTACATATATATCTGTATAAATACACACACACAACATATATATGTAATATATAAAATACATATATATCCATTCATGAATATACATATGTGTATATATGGTATAATACCATATATTATTACCATAAGTAATAGGTAATACCTATTGTAATAGGTAATACCTATTACATATGTATATATGTATATTTTATATATTATAATACATGTGTATATTATATATGTGATATATATAATATATATATAATATGATTAAAAATACCTAGTATTTTTAATACCTACAATTACTAAAGAACCTACAAAAAGACACTCAAAACACTTCAGACAAATCAAAATGGAATTCCAAAATATGCTGAATCAACCCACAAGAATGCAGAAGAAAGAAAACCAGAGAACAGAAAACAAAAAAGAAAAATGGCAAACTTAAGCCCTAATATATCAAGAATAAAATTAAATGTAAATGGTCTAAGTAGACCAAACAAAACTCAGAGACTGACAGAGTAAATTAAAAAAAAAAAAAAAAATGACTCAGCTATTGGCTATCTATAAGAAACTAACTCCAAATATATTAATATAGAGAAGTTGAAAGCACAGTATGAAAAATATATATCATGCAAACCTTAATCAGAGGAAAAGAAAGGCTAGATTAATATCAAATAAAGTGGACTTTAGAGGAAAGAAAATTAACAGAGACAGAGAGGGATATTATGATAAAATGGTCAATCCACCAAAAAGATATAGCAATCCTAAGTGTATATTCATAAGACAAAAGAGCTACAAAAACTGATAGAACTAAAAGGAGAAAGACAAATCCACAATTACAATTGGTGACTTAAAAAAAAAAAATTGGTGACTTTAATAACACTCCCCTTTCAAGAACTGATAGAGCAACTAGATGGAAAATCAGCAAAGATATAGAACTCTACAAAATCAAAATATTTTACCCATTAACAGAATATGCAAGTCTTTTTAAGTGCCCACAGAACACATAACAAAACTGACCATCTTTTGGGACATAAATCAATAAATGTAAAAGAATGGAAATCATATAGACTGTTCTCCAAACACAATATAATCAAATGAGAAGTCAGTAACAGAAAGATAAGAGGAAAATTTCCCAACACTCAGAAACTAAATAGCACATTTCTAGGAAATCCATGGGTCAAACAAGAAATCTTGAGCGGGAAAACAGAGTTTAGTAATTCTGCAGGATACAAAATAAACATACACAGACACATTATATATTAGGAATGAGCATGTGGAAACCAAAATTAAAAATACAAGATCATTTACAGTCACTAAAACAAAACAAAACACTTATGTGTGAATGTAACAAAACGTGTAGAATTTGTATGCTGGAAACTACGAAATGCAGATAAATCAAAGACCTAAATTGATGGAGAGACATACTATGTTCATGGATTGAAAAGACTCAACATAATAAGGATGTTGACTCTTCCCAAATTGATAGACAGGTTTAATGCAATTCCTATCGAAATCCCAGCAAGATTTTTTAGAGATAGAAACATCATTCTGGGGCACCTGGGTGGCTCAGTGGTTGAGCGTCTGCCTTTGGCTCAGGTTGTGGTCCTGGGGTCCTAGGATTGAGTCCTGCATGAGATTCCCCGTGGAGCCTACTTCTCCCTCAGACTATGTATCTGCCTTTCTTTGTGTGTCTTCTCATGAATAATAAAATCAAGAAAGAAAGAAAAAGAAAGAAAGAAAGAAAGAAAGAAAGAAAGAAAGAAAGAAAGAAAGAAAGAAAGAAAGAAAGAAAGAAAGAAAGAAAAAGAAGGAAGGAAGGAAGGAAGGAAGGAAGGTAGGTTTTAAAATTTACGTGAGAAGGCAAATAAACTGGAATAGGTAAAACAATTTTTTTTACTATGCATTTATGTATATATGTATGATTTTCTAAGTAATTTCTACACTCAACATGGGGCTCAAACTCACAACCCCAAGATCAAGAGTTGGATACTCTACCAACTGAGCCAGCCAGGCATCTCATTAAAACAATTTTTAAAAGGATGAATAGGGAAGCCTGGGTGATTCGGTGGTTTGCTGCCTGCTTTCGGCCCAGGCTGTGATCCTGGACCCCCAGGATTGAGTCCCACATGGGGTTCCCTGCATGGAGCCTGCTTCTCCCTTGCCTGTGTCTCTGCCTCTCTCTCTCTCTCTGTCTCTCATGAATAAATAAATAAAATCTTAAAAAAAAAAAGAGATAATGAATAAAAGATCAGTCTACTGGATTTTAAAACCTTATGTGTCTCCAGTAATTATACTGTGTGGTACTGACAGAGGGGCAGACCCATAGATCAAAGTTAAAAACAGAGAACTTAGAAAAAGACTCACATAAATATGTCCAATTAATTTTTGACAAATGTGGGACAACAATGGAGGAAAGACAGCCTTCAAGGGTGTCTGGGTGGCTCGGTGGGTTAAGCATCTGCTTTCAGCTCAGGTCATGATCCCATGGTCCTGGGATCAAGCCTCGTATCAGGCTCCTGCATAGCATGGAGTCTGCTTCGCCCTCCCCCTGCTTGTGTTCTCTGTGTGTGTGTGTAAAATAAATAAATGAAATCTTAAAAAAAATGAACTATTAAAACTTAACAGTAAAAAACCAATCTAATTAGAAAAATGGGTAAAAGACATTTCCACTGGGATGCCTGGGTGGCTCAGTAGTTGAATGTCTGCCTTCAGCTCAGAGCAGGATCCCAGAGTCCTGGGATCAAATCCCACATCAGGCTCCTCGCAGGGGAGCCTGCACCTCCCTCTGCCTATGTCTCTGCCTCTTTCTCTGTGTATCTCATGAATAAATAAAATCTTTAAAAAAAAAAAAAGATATTTCCACCAAAGAGAATTTACAGATGGCAAATAAGCATGTGAAGAGATACTCAACATCATTAGCCATTAAAGAAATGTAAACTGAAACCACAGTGCAAGACCACCACACATTTAGCAGAATGGCTCAAATAAAAAGTGGTGACAACCAATCCAGGGAGGATTCAAAGAATATGTTGCTGGTGGGCATGTGAAAATGGCTTAGCCCCTCTGGAAATCAGTTTGTCAGTTTCAAAACACACAACATGCAGCTTTTCTGCAGCCCTCAGACCTTCACTGCAGCCACACATACCACTACCACCACCATGACACACTGTTCTTACCTCCATCAGACAAGTGCTTTGTCTTCTGCCTCAGAGGACTTAGCAAATTTCCACTCACCTTTTAAGGTTGACTTTGCTCCCTGATCTTCAGGCAGATATGGTCAGCCCCCTTCCTTTCTTGGTGCTACTCTAGCAATGGTAGCACCTTTCTTGGTGCTACCAATGATCCCGTGGTTGATTCTTACCTACACCTGAGGCTGTCCCCTTAGTGTCCACTCCTCCAGGAAGCAGGGGCTCCAGAGTGAATCAGGTCTAGGCTAGGATCTTGACTACACTAGTCACCAGTCATGACCTTACACAAATTAGTTCACATCTCTTGAGCCTAAGTTTTATTGTCTGAAAAGTAGAATAACAAAAACAGTAGGGGATCCCTGGGTGGCTCAGCGGTTGAGCATCTGCCTTCAGCCCAGGGCGTGATCCTGGACTCCGAGGATCAAGTCCCACATCGGGTTCCCTGCATGGAGCCTGCTTCTCCCTTTGTCTGTGTCTCTGCCTCTCTCTCTCTCTCTGTCTCTCATGAATAAATAAATAAAATCTTTTTAAAAAAATTTTTAAAAAAAATTTAGCATTGTGCCTGGCATATAATAGGGGCTCAATAAATGCCAATTCTTATAATTGCTATAATTCTCATCAGTCAAACACTCTCATCCCTCCAAGCACACAAGCCGATTTGGAATACTGGGCTCCTTTATCTGTTTAAACAAAATGAGTCAGCTGTGAACAAAATCTTAAGTTCACAGTCCAAGGGAAAGAAAGCAGGGGCGGCTGGCTGGCTCAGTTGGTGGAATGTGAGACTTGATCTCAGGGGTTGTGGGTTCAAGCCCCATGCTGGGTGTGGAGACTGTTTAAAAATCTTTTAAAAGAAAGCAATATTTAAATTAGCTTCAGAGGACAAATATTACAATCCATGAATATCTAGAATTAAGTTAGGTTTTAGTCATTTCTGTGAAAAGGCAGATTCTATAGGTATAGATTTAAGATGCAACTCTCCTACGGAGGATAAGAAATAAAGATGTTCAATAAATACTTGACAAATGAAAGGAATTAGATGAAGATGTTCTGGAGAAAATAATCTATTTGCATTCATTCAATGCAACATTTACTCTACACATGTTATGTATCAGGCACTATGCTTGGTATCAGATGCACAGAATATGAGAAAGTATAAGTAACTTGTCATGAGTTACAATGATATCTGCATTAAAATGACTGGAGACAAGGAGTGCCTGGGTGGCTCAGTTAGTTAAGCATCTGACTGAGGGTCATGATCTCAGTTCCTGGGTTCAAGCCCCACATCAGGTTCTGCGCTCATTGGGAAGTCTGGTTCTGCCTCTCTCTCTGCTCCTCCCCCAGTTTGTGTTCTCTCTCAAATCAATGAATAAAATCTAAAACAAAAAACAAAAAAACTAGAGACACAAGAAATCCTTTTCTCCCTCTACTTAAAAGATTAAAATTGGATTCATCAAATCTCACAGAAGAAAAAATACACACATTTAACTTTTAGTTTTTTATTTTGTTTCAGACAGCTGGACGAGGCATCTACATTCTAGCACATCTTCTTAACAATCACTAAACAAATGAAAGACGACTTACTTATATATAAAAAGGCAAGGGAAAAAGGTCATGATTGTCTAACAGGGAATTTGAATCCCCAAATAAATTATCTTACAAAAATATCAAACTTGCTTTTCCACATCTCTACTGTTAAAAATGAAGGGAAAAAAATTCACATTAAAAAAAGTCTGCAGGCTGGTATAGCAAGATAATCATTTTTACATACTAAGTAAGTCCTTCAAATAAATATTTTAAACAAATTTAAGTTTTTCAAAAAAATAGGTCAAGTATTTACCCTATATTTGTTTGGTCCACCAGAAGACCGTTTATAAAACTGACATTAAACTGGACTGTATGTAGCTCATACCCTATGAGTAGTAACATACATATCACTGAGGCTGGGTATGCACAAGTGCATATTACATATATGTGAATGGCTACTGCTGTACATACTACTTTCATAAGTAGTTTTACCCTGTAAAAATCCTATAGCCTATCACGAATCAAACTGCAAGGAAAGAAAAAAGAAAATACTTTGCCTATTGTAGACACTTGTTCAGTAATTGTTAATAACGCAAAAATTATCACACTTTTGGGACTTAAAGATTACTGAACATGAGATAAAATTCAATACTGCTGACAAATACTTGAATATGGAGAGCATATTCACCACTCAGGTGGAGAGCACACAAGTGAACGTATATTATAGAACTCTGGTGTCTCGCTGGTCTCTTCCTATTGCTTGATCCTAGAGTTTTACATGACCTTGGATCCTTAGAAGATATAAATTTAATCAGATAATGTTAAGTTTTTCTGTTCTAACAATCAACTTTCCAAGAAGTACACAGTGGAAGGATATAGGGCTTTCTGTATCTCCTCATACTTTAAAGGCCAATTTCATTTTTTATCGTGATGCTGTTAATTGAAATTAACACTATGCTACAAGGAAGGCTGACCATACTACAGTTTTGTCCATAATAGTCAAATCTCTTATTACTGATATATTCCAAAATAAATCCAGTAAACTATTTCCACTTCCAATGGCTTAACTACGAGATGAATCTAACAATTTTTTTAAAACCAATTACAATTAAACTGAGCTGGGGACAGTACGTTTAAAACCCTGTAAAACCACAGCCAATCACTCAAAAATCTAGAATACCAACACTTTCCATCCAGGATAGAAAAAAGAGCATCCAAAATAAAGAGAACAACAGGACTGCTCAAGTAACCAATCAAAAACCACTTCTCTGTTATTTGAGCTAATAGTTACTCGAAGCTTGAAGTTTCCTCCTTCGTTATTATTGGTGGATCCTAGAGTCACAGCTTCAATGTCAAATGTGACAGTGGACCCAGAGGTAACTGCTGGCAACTGATTAGTCATTTCTTTTCCATTTACAAAAACTGCACCTAAAATGTTAAGGTAAAGAGTCATTTACACATGAACAATAACAAAAAACTGAAACGGATTCAAGATGACTGATATCACAGGTCATTTCCCAACTCAGATCAAGAAAACATTTTAGAGTGCCAACTGGTCAAAAAGAATGCATTTCAATATGATAATTAAACCCCATCCCCAAGGCAGGAGAAAAAGTTAAAGCTTTAATCACTTCTTAGAGTTTGGTCCAGGGTTCTAATGTTTTAGAATAGAGTTTCCCCACATGGACAGCATCAAAAGAAACATAACTCAATTACAAGATTAGATCTTGTGGAATAGCAACATAGTTGAATATGAAATAAACAAGAATCTTGTTCTACTATTGATTGACCCATACCACAAAATATTAACACATCTCAAGAGGGGATTTTATTATTTTTTTTTTTTAAAGATTTTATTTATTTATTCATGAGAGACAGAGAGAGGCAGAGACACAGGCAGAGGGAGAAGCAGGCTCCATGCAGGGACCGCGATGCGGGACCCGATCCTGGGACTCCTGGATCATACCCTGGGCTGAAGGCAGGTGCTAAACCGCTGAGCCACCCAGGGATCCCTCAAGAGGGGATTTTAAACGTATAATTACTGTAGGTGTGACTGGGTGGCTCAGTCGGTTAAGTGTCTGCCTTTGGTTCAGGCCATGATCTCAGGGTCCTGGAAAGGAGCCCTGCTTCGGGCTCCCTGCTCAGGAAATCTGCTTCTCTCCTTCCCCACCCTTCTCATACTCTCTCAAGTAAATAAATAAAATCTTTAGAAAAATAAAATTAAATAAAAAATAAAAGTGTGATTACTATAGAGTAAGAGGTCAAAGAACTCTAGGGAGATAGAACAAATTAACTAAACCTTCGTTTCAGTTCATCAATCGATGTTGAATTTAGATGACCTACACACACAGAATCCAGAGACAGACTGCCTGGTCCAAATCTCAACTCAGTTACCTCTAAGCTATGGGAGTTTAAGCTGGTCACTCAACCTCTCTGTGGCTCAGTTTTCATCATCTATAAAATGAGTGTAATACTTCTCCCTACCTCAACAAGTTGTTAAAAGGATTAAATGATTTATTATTTGTAAAGGGAATAGAATAATGCCTGGTACACAGTAGCCATACAGATATATCATAAAGACTTAAACTTTCTCATCTCCTGCTACAAATGTGTGATGTTATGACAGGTTCATATCTTATTACTGTAATTCATGTATTTCAAAAATAACACCAGTTATTTATCTCTTACCATTTGTACTAATGCACACTGCTTGATCACGCTGCAGAGAGTCATATCCATTCTGTTTTTCTGCACACACTCCTATACTGTCTCTTCTGTCTGGCTGTCCCACAGTTTCAACTCTGTAAACATGGAAGAAAGGTCGTTAATTTTTTTTAAAACATGATATCTAACAGTTACTAAAGTTAAAAAGAGTAATCTCATCATAATTGCTCTTAATAATAGCTAACAATGATTCATTACTTCCTAAATTCCAGGCATTGATCTAAAAACTTGTATCAGTCATTTAACTGAATTCACCGAACAACCCATGAGGTAGGTGTTATTATTACCATACCTCTTTTATACATAAGAAAAAACACGATTAAAAAGAAGCTAAATAACCTGACCCTGAGCACCTAGCTGAATGCTGGACCCAAAATAGGAATTCAGGCATTCTCATTGTAGGCTCTGGAGTAACTACTTACAGCTATGACAATGCATTCCCATTTTATGTTCCAGCTCTAAACAATAGAAAATGTGTCATACTTGCCAATATAGAAACTGTTATAGTTTCTAGTGACTGTTAACTGCCATCACCATTCAATGTGAGAGTCTATGCAGTTGTTTGATTACTGTTATCAAATATTTAAAGTCTTTAAGAATAGACATTATAATTTGTATAAAATGGATAATACAATTATTAACATATTTTGCTTGGAGAACATCATATGTGGAAGGTTTAAACATTTCTTTGTGTTTTAGTCTCAAAATACATCATCACGCACTCTGGAAATAGGAAACTTACATATAGTCAACCTACATCTCTTCTACCAGATGCATCTTTCCCTCTGTTCCAGAAAGCCAGACTTCACAAGGACAGAAAAAGAAAAACTAGCAAGGAACAGAATGTAGCTTTACCCAAGGAAGATGGGATTATTTATACTTGGCATGGCTTCAAAATGTCTTTTGTTGCAAAGTGGCAAACATGCAGGATCAAAATAAATAGTCGGCGGGTTTCTGAAGTCATTTCACTTCTAAACCAGCAGTCTTAAGAAGTGTGCGGAAAAGGAGAGCCATGCCAGCAATCCTCAGTCCCAGTCCTCCTACCACAGAAACACTGCTGTTAACAATGAGATACAGACCACAATGGCTTTATGAGATTCCAGAACCCAGTTAAGAAGCTGCAGTACCCCAGGAGCACCTGGGTGGCTCAGTGGATGAGCATCTGCCTTCAGCTCAGGTTGTGATGTGGGGTCCTGAGATCGAGTCCCTCATCAGGCTTCCTACAGGGAGCCTGCTTCTCCCTCTGCCTATGTCTCTGCCTCTCTCTGTGTGTCTCTCTCATGAATAACTAAATAAAATCTAAAAAAAAGAGAGAGAGAGAGAAGAAGAAGCTGCAGGACCCCAAGGGAGCACAAGCTGAAAACAGTGGCATTGAAATGGGTAAAAAAAAAGATTTCACTTTCCCATGTCAGTCCCTGTCCCAAGCTACATAGCTCAGTGCCTGGTAAGAACTACCCCAGCTTCTGACTTTTCCTTTGGAATGGGGAGAGAGAAAGGAGTGGACCCTGCATCCAACGTTCCAACTCTTCAGAAGGTTGCCTGAAGGGCTGATTTCCGTTGTGTCTGAATGCTTTTAAGACCAAAGAAATGGAGGGGTGGAATCCAACAGCCAGTACGACTTGGTGTGATTAGAAACAGGTGCATAACTTAAGGCTTCTCTCCTTTGGAAGAAAAGAGAAGAGCTGCATGTGCTTCTGTATCAGCTTTTCACAGGGCTGCTCAAGGAAATGGTATCTGTCTGACTGCATGTAGGCACTGCTGGGGAGTTGGCAAGCTCTGGATGCCTGGTAGCCACTGAGTACAAGAGAACAAGGCTGCTTGCTGCTGTCACATCAGAGAACAGGCAGCGCCACACACAGGCACCAGAGGGAGCAAGAGATTACAAGCTCCTGAAAGACCCACAAACCCAGGGAAGTAACATCCTCCCAAAGAAGGTTGCAGAGGCCCCCCACATCTCTAGCTGAGTTCATTTGTAAGGCTCTTTTCCTGTACAAAATCAAGTCATAAAAACTGGGAGAGGGGGCTGTTTTCTCAGATGTATAGAGCCTAACACAAAACTATAAGATATATGGAGAAACAGGGAAACACGGCCCAAACAAAAAACCAAAATACACATAGGGGTGTCTGGGTGGCTCAGTCATTTAAGCATCTGCCTTTGGCTCAGGTCATGATCCCAGTGCCCTAAGATTGAGCCTCACATGGTACTCCCTGCTCAGCAGGAAGCCTGCTTCTCCCTCTGCCTCTGTCTCCCTCTGCTGCTCCCCTTACTTATGCTCTGTGAAATAAATAAAATCTTAAAAAAAAAATCAAAACCAACAACTAAAATAGATCTCAAAAAAATTATCCTAATGGGGGTGCATGGATGGCTCTGTCAGTTGAGTGTCCAACTCTTGATTTTGGCTCAGGTCATGATCTAGGGGTTGTGAGATCAAGTCCCATGTTGGGCTCTGTGCTCAGCTCGGAGTCTACTGGAAATTGTTCCCCCTTCCTCTCTCTCCCCACACTTGAGCTCACATGCACTCTCTCTCTCTCTCTCTCTCAAATAAATAAAATCTTTTAAAAAATTATCCTAATGAAATAGAGACATTTGAATTACCTGACAAGCTATTCAAAACAACTCTCAAAGATGCTCTACAAGCTCAAGAAAATAAAACATGTGTAAAATAAGAATACCAACAAAGAGATGCAAAAACAACAACAACAACAACACAGAACAACTAAACAGGTATTTTGGACCGGAAGAATAGTAACTAAAAAATTCACAGGAGGAGTGCAACATCACACAATCAAGTAGGAGAAAGAAACATCAAATTAGAAGACAGGTCATTTAAAATTATCCAAGAAAGGCTGCCTGGGTGGGTCAGTTGGTTAAGCATCTGTCTTCAGCTCAGGTCATGATCCCAGGGTCTGGGATCGAGCCCCGCATAGGGCTCCCTGGTACGTGGGGAGCCTGCTTCTCCCTCTCCCTCTGCCTGCTCTTCCCCCTGCTTGTTCTCTTGCTTTCTCCCTCCCTGTCAAACAAATAAAATCTTAAAAAAAAAAGAAGTTACCCAATGACAGGGACAAGAGAAAAAAAATGAAAAAGAATGAAGAAAAGTCTAAGGAACTTATGGAGAAGAGAGAAAGGGGCAGAATATTCATTTAAGGAAATAATGGTTGAAAATTTCCAAAATATGGAGTAGGCAATGGACATCTAGATTCAAGAAGCCTAATGGAGCAATGCTTGGGTGGCTCAGTGGTTGAGTGTCTACCTTCGAATCAGGACATGATCCCAGAGTTCTGGGATAGTCTTGCATTAGGCTCCCTGCAAGGGGTCTGCTTCTCCCTTTGCCTGTGTCTCCGCCTCTGTCTGTGTCTCTCCTGAATAAATACATAAAAATCTTTTTTTTTAAATTTTTATTTATTTATGATAGTCACACACAGAGAGAGAGAGGCAGAGACATAGGCAGAGGGAGAAGCAGGCTCCATGCACCGGGAGCCCGACGTGGGATTTGATCCCAGGTCTCCAGGATCGCGCCCTGGGCCAAAGGCAGGTGCTAAACTGCTGCGCCACCCAGGGATCCCAAAAATCTTTTTTAAAAAAAAAAAAAAACATTTTATTTATTTATTCAGGAGAGAGAGAAAGAGAGAGAGAAGAGAGGCAGAGACACAGGCAGAGGGAAAAGCAGGCTCCACGCAAGAAGCTGGATGCGGGACTCCATCCCGGGACTCTAGGACCATGCCCTGGGCCGAAGGCAGGTGCTAAACCGCTGAGCCACCCAGGGATCCCCCAATACATAAAAATCTTAAAAAAGAAGAAGAAGCCTAATGGACACCAACTAGGATGAACTCAAGAAATCACATTGAAACACATTATAATCAAATTGCCCAAAGTCAAAGACAGAATTTTTACACCATCAAGAGAAAAACGATTCATCATATACAAGGAAGTTCACATAAGACTATCAGTGAGGGCTTCTGGGTGGCTCAGCTGGTTAAGTGCCTAATTCTTGACTGATTCTGGCTCAGGTCATGATCTCTGGGTCATGAGATCGAGGCCCCGTGTCCATCTCATGACCCTGAGATCCCTGCACTCAATGGGGACTCTGCCTGTTCCTCTCCCTTTCCCTCTGTCCCTCCCCGTTCTCTCTTTCTCTCTCAAATCAATCAATCAACCGATCGATCAATCAAATCTTTTTTTAAAAGGCTATCAGTGGACATCCCAGGTGGCTCAGAGGTTTAGTGCCGCCTTCAGCCCAGGGCGTGATCCTGGAGTCCAGGATTGAATCCCTCATGGGGT
This sequence comes from Canis aureus, assembly GCF_053574225.1. Taxonomy (NCBI): domain Eukaryota; kingdom Metazoa; phylum Chordata; class Mammalia; order Carnivora; family Canidae; genus Canis; species Canis aureus. The sequence continues at coordinate 20,190,512 of NC_135626.1, forward strand.
TTCCTGCATGAAGCCTGCTTCTTCCTCTGCCTGTGTCTCTGCCTCTCTCTGTGTCTCTCATGAATAAATAAATAAAATCCTAAAGAAAAAAGACTATCAGTATATTTCTAAGTAGAAACTTTGTAGTCAAGAAAGGAGTGGAGTGATATATTCAAAGTGCTTAAAAGGGAAAAAAAACTCTGCCAACCAAGAATACAATATCAGGCAAACTGTCCTTAAAAAAGAGGAATAGGGAACCCTGGGTGGCGCAGCGGTTTGGCGCCTGCCTTTGGTCCAGGGCGCGATCCTGGAGACCCGGGATCGAATCCCACGTCGGGCTCCCGGTGCATGGAGCCTGCTTCTCCCTCCGCCTGTGTCTCTGCCTCTCTCTCTCTCTCTCTCTCTCTCTCTCTGTGTGTGACTATCATAAATAAATAAAATAAAAATTAAAAAAAAAAAAAAAAGAGGAATAAATAGACATTCCTACAAAAGCTGAGGGAGTTCATCAACACCAGACCTGCTTCACAAGAAAAGCTAGAAGGTAAATACACAGATAAATATAGAACACCGTAATACTATAATAATAGTAGTGGGTAAATCAGCCTAAAATACATTGTTATAGGGATTCCTGGGTGGCGCAGCGGTTTGGCGCCTGCCTTTGGCCCAGGGCGCGATCCTGGAGACCCAGGATCGAATCCCACGTCGGGCTCCCGGTGCATGGAGCCTGCTTCTCCCTCTGCCTGTGTCTCTGCCTCTCTCTCTCTATGTGACTATCATAAATAAATAAAAATTAAAAAAAAATACATTGTTATAACTATAAGATGTTTTATGTAAGCTCTACGGTAATCACAAGTAAAATACTTACAGAAGACACACTACAGAAAATGAAAAAGGAATAAAAACATGTCACTACAAAAAAAAATCAATGAAACACAAAAGATGGCAATGAGAGAGGAAAAGAGAAACCAAAAAGCTACAAGATAGCAAATAATGACAAAATGACAATAGTAATACCTTAGCTATCAATAATCTTTAAATCTAAATGGATTAAATTCCATCTATGTATTAAGCTCTATCTATGAAAGTTAGAATAACTGATAAGTATAAATATTCAATTATATTTTGTCTAAAACAGGCTCACTTGAGATTTAAGGAGAGGGTGGGAAAAGATATTCCAACAAATGGTAACCAAAAGAGAACAGAGATGGCTATACTTAAATCAGACAAAATAGATTTTTATGTCACAAAATAACAAAAGAAGCAAAGACATTATATAATGATAAAAGGTTCAACTTACCTATAAGATACAACAATTATTAATACATATGCACCTAATATCAGATCACTCAAATATATAAAGCAAATATTGACAGAACTAAAAGGAAAAATAGTTACACAATAATAAGATATTTCAATATCCCACTTTTGTTTTGTTTTTGTTTTTGTTTTAAAGATTTATTTATTTATTTATGATAGGCATAGAGAGAAAGAGAGGCAGAGATTCAGGAGGAGGGAGAAGCAGGCTCCATGCCAGAAGCCCGACACGGGACTCGATCCCGGGACTCCAGGATCACGCCCTGGGCCAAAGGCAGGCGCCAAACCGCCGAGCCACCCAGGGATCCCTCAATATCCCACTTTTGATAATAGAACATACAGATAGAGAATCAGTAAGGGCAGCTTGGGTGGCTCAGCGGTTTAGCGCCGCCTTTGGCCCAGGGTGTGACCCTGGAGACCCAGGATCGAGTCCCATGTCAGGCTTCCTGCATGGAGCCTGCTTCTCCTTCTGCCTGTGTCTTTGCCTCTCTCTCTCTATCTGTGTCTCTCATAAAAAAATAAAATAAAATATAAAATAAAAGAAAAGAAAAAGAAAAGAAAAGAAAAGAAAAGAAAAGAAAAGAAAAAAGAAAATCCGTAAGAACAGAAGATTTGAACAACACCATAAACCAAATGAACATAACAACACCAACAGAACATTTTACCCAGCAGAAGTAGAATACACATTCTTCACAAGCACACGTAGAACACTGTCCTAGACGCATCACGTTAGGTCAAAAATCGTAACAAATTTAAAAATGTTAAAAATCACACTATGTATATTTTCTTTTTTTTTTTTTTATGCTTTGACTCGCTCTTCATCTTTTTTTTTTAATTTTTTTAATTTTTATTTATTTGTGATAGTCACAGAGAGAGAGAGAGAATGAGGCAGAGACACAGGCAGAGGGAGAAGCAGGCTCCATGCACCGGGAGCCCGACGTGGGATTCGATCCCGGGTCTCCAGGATCGCGCCCTGGGCCAAAGGCAGGCGCCAAACCGCTGCGCCACCCAGGGATCCCATGTATTTTTTCTGACAATAGAATAAAACTAGAAATTAATGGCAGAAGGAAAACTAGAAAATTTCAGTATTGTCACGCTAGATGGCCATATATCTCTCAGAACAATGGGAGCATCATGTTTGGAACTCCCCCAGATCTTGCCCTTTGGTGGGTTATGATTTATACCCTTTTGCTATAACAAAACTATAATCATAAATGTATACTTTCTTAAGTTCTGTGAGTCATTCTAAAATATTATAGTGTTTGAGGGTGGTCGTGGGAACCCTGGAATTTGTAGCTATCTCTGTAGTTAGAAGTGAGGGTAGGCCCTGGGGACCCCTGAACTTGCAGCTGGTAGCTGAAGTGAGGGCAGTCTTTTGGTGGACTATGCTTTTCTTATCCTTGAGTTTGGCCAACTTGTTGCAAGTACACTTTTTCAGTAAAGATTTATTTATTTACTTATTTAAAGATTTATTTATTTGGGAAGGGGGAAGGGCAGAGGGAGAGGGAGAGAATCTCAAGCAGACTCCCAGCTAAATAGCAGGGCTCAATCTCACGCCCCTGAGATCATGACATGAGCTGAAACCAAGAGTCAGATACTTAACTGACTGAGCCACCCACATGTCCCATCAGTAAACTTTTTACATCAATAATTCAAACAAAATTTCATTAAATCAATTACAAATTGTAAAACAGAAAAGACCTTCAATACAGTGGGAAAAAAAATCCTGGAAAGAAGGAAAAAACCCTCCTAATTTGAATAAATTACAAAGTAATTCCTAAAAGCATCTTTCACCAAAACAGCATGTAATAAATAAGTTGCTCTGAACATGGAATGAACCAGGTAAGTAAATGCTAATATACCTGAGACACAGAAAATTATATTCATAGTTGACTAAGAAATAGAATGGAATTTTAAAATCACTGAATTTTTAAGTTGCAAGACAAGTAGTCAGGACATTATATCCTAAAACTACTGTAGTTGTTCTCTCACATAAAACAAGTTTTGTAAGAAACTACATAACAGGGCAGCCCTGGTGGCACAGTGGTTTAGCGCCGCCTGCAGCCTAGGGTGTGATCCTGGAGACCGGGGATCAAGTCCCACATCAGGTTCCCTGCATGGAGCCTGCTTCTCCCTCTGCCTGTGACTCTGCCTCTCTCTCTCTCTCTGTCTCTGTCTCTATGAATAAATAAAATATTTAAAAAAAAAAAAAAAAGAAACTACATAACAAAGAAAAATGCTATACAAAATAATTTATGGCAAGGTAGAGTGACTTCCTCTAATGCAAGTAAGTACAACTGAAATGTAATTAATAGAAAACTGACTTATGGGCAAGTTACTACAAATACATCCACTGCATTAAAGCAAAGGAGTAGAATGTCCTTCGTAATAATTTTTCTCAAAGTAAAATATTCTGAGAGAGAACATGGCCCAAAACAGGAGCAAATCTAAGGCAACAAGAGGTCTAACCTATTATTCCTATTACTCTGCACTTTGGCTAATTTTGATTAGATTTAAGTGACACAACCTCTTTCCTATACAATCTCAAACTTTTACATCACAGCGAATGCTTGCAGCAAAATAAAAAAATTCAGTTGCTTAGCTAATTAAATCTATGAAAAACATCCAACTTTATAATAAATATAATAAAATGAAATTTTTATTTTAGCCTAGCAGCTACAGATTTATTAAAAAACAGCAATATTTAATACTGACAAGGATTCAGTGATATCAGTATCCTCACACGCTGCTGGGAAGAGTCTAAAGTGCTTCCAGGAACACAGCCAATTAGACCATGTGTCACTAACAGGAAAACTAGCCCAAGGAATAGAAAATGACCATGTATCAACAAAGAGGGTCATGGCACAGCTTGATATATCAGAAGTAAGAGACAGAAGTACCTTGTCAACTAATGGCAAAGAAGGATTTCCGAAATATATTTGAAATAGAAATACATTGCTTACTATACAAATCCTAAAATAGCTTTTATCCTTTCTCAAAACAAAACAGATAACCTAAATTAGTCCTATATCTACTACAGAAATTGGAAATCTTCCAACAAAGAAAATTCTAGGATGGCAAATTGATTGGTGAATTCTACCAAACATTTAAGGAAGAAAAAATACCAATTTTACACAAACAGTTCTGGAAAGAAAAGAGGAAGAAACACTTCGCACCTCATTTTATAAGGCTGGTCAAAACCAAAAACATCATAAGAAAAAAAAAGAAATATCTCTCTCATGAAGAGTTATAAAAATCCCCAACAAAATATTAAAAACCAAATTTTGCAATATACATAAATAATAATATATGACAAAGTGAAGTTTCTCTGGGGAATGCAAAACTGGTTCAATGTTCAAAAATCTATCATTGCAATTCACCGTATTAACAGAAGAAAAATGGTATGATTACCTTAACAGATGTATAAAAATAGACAAAATTAAATATTCGCTTATAGATAAAACTCTCAGCAAAGCACAATTAGAAGGAAACTTTTTTTTTAAATTTTTATTTACTTATGATAGTCACACAGAGAGAGAGAGAGGCAGAGACACAGACAGAGGGAGAAGCAGGCTCCATGCACTGGGAGCCCGATGTGGGATTCGATCCCCGGTCTCCAGGATCGCGCCCTGGGGCCAAAGGCAGACACTAAACCGCTTCGCCACCCAGGGATCCCAGAAGGAAACTTTCTTAACCTGATAGAAGGTATCTACAAAAAACTTACAGCTGAGGCAGCTGGTTGGCTCTGTCAGTAGAGAATGCTACTCTTGATCTCAGGATCCCTGGGTGGTGCAGCGGTTTAGCGCCTGCTTTTGGCCCAGGGCGCGATCCTGGAGACCCGGGATCGAGTCCCACGTCGGGCTCCCGGTGCATGGACCCTGCTTCTCCCTCTGCCTATGTCTCTGCCTCTCTCTCTCTCTCTCTCTCTCTCTGTGACTATCATAAATAATAAATAAAAATTTAAAAAAAACAACCTGCTATTCAGAGTCATACTTTATTTTTTTTTTTAACATTTTATTTATTTATTCATGAGAGACACAGAGAAAGAGAGAGAGGCAGAGACATAGGCAGAGAGAGAAGCAGGCCATGCAGGAAGCCCGACATGGGACACGATTCCGGACGCCAGGATCACACCCTGGGCTGAAGGCAGGCACTAAACCGCTGAGTCACCCAGGCGTCCCTAGAGTCATACTTCTTAGCCAGTGTAATAAAGACAATAGAAAGAAATAACAAAACACTGATGAAAAACATTTTTTTAAAAAACTAAATTAAGGGGATCCCTGGGTGGTGCAGCAGTTTGGCGCCTGCCTTTGGCCCAGGGCGTGATCCTGGAGACCGGGGATCAAATCCCACGTTGGGCTCCTGGTGCATGGAGCCTACTTCTCCCTCTGCCTATGTCTTTGCCCCTCTCTCTCTCTCTGTGACTATCATAAATAAATAAAAAAATTAAAAAAAAAATAATTAAAAAAAACTAAATTAAGAAATATACAATATCCATAGATTGGAACAATAAAAATATTAAAATGACAATTACTTCCAAACTGATCTATAGATTCAAGTCAATCTCAATCAAAATCCTAGTGAAAGAATTTTTCTTAGAAATGGGCAAGCTAGGGATCCCTGGGTGGCGCAGCGGTTTGGCGCCTGCCTTTGGCCCAGGGCGCGATCCTGGAGACCCGGGATCGAATCCCACATTGGCCTCCCGGTGCATGGAGCCTGCTTCTTCCTCTGCCTATGTCTCTGCCTCTCTCTCTCTCTCTCTCTGTGACTATCATAAATAAATTAAAAAAAAAAAAAAAAAATTAAAAAAAAAAAAAAAAAGAAATGGGCAAGCTAAATCTAAAGTTAAATAGAAAGAAGAACTAGAATAGTTAAAAAGAGAATAAAGTTGGAATAATTCTACTTGATATCAAGACAATATAAATCTACAGTAATCAAGATTATAGTTCTAAGAAACAAGAAACACACAGATCAATGAAATAGAGTCCAGGAACAGATCCCACACATACAGTCAATTCATTTTGACAAAGGTGAAAGGACAATTCAATGGAGAGAGGACAGTCTTTTCAACAAATAGTGCAGGAACTATCGAATCAGATACAAAGCAAAACTCAGGGATCCCTGGGTGGCACAGCGGTTTGGCGCCTGCCTTTGGCCCAGGGCGTGATCCTGAAGACCCAGGATCGAATCCCACGTCGGGCTCCCTGCATGGAGCCTGCTTCTCCCTCTGCCTGTGTCTCTGCCTCTCTCTCTCTGTGTGACTATCATAAATAAATAAAAAAAAAAAATAAAAAAAAAATAAAGCAAAACTCAATTCAATCCATATTTCACATATTATACTAAAAGTAATTCTAAATGGCTCATAGATCTGAATGTAAAATTTAAAAACATAAAGCGTCTAGAAGAAAAAAAAAATCTTTTGACCTTTCATTAGGGCAAAGATTTCTTAGATACAACTCCAAAATGCACTGGATGTATTTCATCAAAATTAACAACTTCTACTCCCCAAGAGATATTATTAAGAAAATGAAAAGACAGGGATGCCTGATGGCTCAGTAGTTCAGTGCTTGTCTTGGGCCCAGAGCATGATCCCAGAGTCCGGGGATGGAGTCCCACATCCGGCTCCCTGCATGGAGCCTGCTTCTCCCTCTGCCTGTGTCTCTGCCTCTCTCTCTGTGTGTCTCTCATGAATAAATAATAAAATCTTAAAAAAAAAAAAATGAAAGGACAAACCTTAGACTGGTAAAAAACAAAAAACAAAAAAACAACTAACATTTTAGAAACATGTAACAAAAGACTTATATTCATCAAATTTCAATAGCCTGGGTGGCTTAGTCAGTTAAGCATCTGCCTTTGGCTCAGGTCATGACCCCAGAGTCCTAAGACTGGCTCCCTGCTCAGTGGGGAGCCTGCTTCTCCCTCTCCCTCTGCCCCCTCTCCTGCTCCTGCTTTCTCTCTCTCTGCTCTCTCTCTCAAATAAAATCTTTTTTAAAAATTTTTTATAAATAGGCAATAGATTTGAAAAGATACTTCACCAATGAAGATATACAAATGGCCAATAAGTGAGCACATGAAAAGATACTATCTTTGGCTGCCAAAAAGAAAATTAGAACGACAATAAGGTACAACTATATGTATACAGAATAGCTGAAGTTAAAAGCAAAAACAAAGGCCTGGCTAGCTCCATAGGTGGAGCATGTGGCTCTTAATTTTGAGTTCTTAATCCTGAGTTCAAGCTGCACATTGGGTGTAAAGATTACTTAAAAAATAAAATATTATGGGACACCTGGGTGGCTCAGCGGTTGAGTGTCTGCCTTTGACTTAGGGTGTGATCTCGGGGTCCACGATCGAGTTCCACATTGGGTTCCTGCGGGGAGCCTGCTTCTTCCTCTGCCTGTGTCTCTGCCTCTCTCTCTCAGTCTCTCATGAATAAATAAAATCTTTAAAACTAATAATTAATAAAAAGCAAAAACTAAACAAGTGACAATATCAAATGCAGACAACTATGAAGGACAACTGAAAATCTCATATATGCTGCTGGGAATGTAAAATGGTGCAGCTATTCTGGAACAACACAGTTTGACATACAAACACAATGGGACCCAGCAATCACAATCTTAGATATTCATTTAATCTAAATTTTTTTTAAAGATTTTATTTATTTATTCATGAGAGACACGGAGAGAGAGAGGGAGAGGCAGAGACACAGGCAGAGGGAAAAACAGGCTCCATGCAGGAAGCCTGACGTGGGACTCGATTCCAGGTCTCCAGGATCACACCCTGGGCTGAAGGCGGTGCTAAACCACTGAGCCACCGGGGCTGCCCTAATCTAAATGGTTTAATCTAAAAACTCTCAAATTAGTAAATCCAGCCTGTTTTTCTCCACCGAACTCCTGATTTGTGTATCCAACTGTCTACTCCTCATCTTCACTTGTAGGTCTAACAAGAAACTCAAATCTACTTTGTGAAAGAACAAACTGATTCTTCACCCAGAAATATGCTCTTCCTACACTCTTACATACCTCGGTAAATGACAATTCTGGCCCAATAGTTATTTAGACCAAAAGTCCTGAAGTCACACTGGACTCTCTTCTTTCTTACCTATCACAAGCAATCCACCAGCAAATCCTGTCAGTCCTTTCTTTAAAATATATCCAGATTAAAAAAAAAAAAAAAAAATCCAGATTCAGGGGTGCCTGGGTGGCTTGGTTGGTTCGGCATCTGCCCTCAGCTCAGGTCACAATCTTGGGGTCCTAGGATTGAGCCCCATATTGGGGTCCCAAGCAGGGAATCTGCTTCTCCCTCTGCTCCTCTTCCTGCTCATTCTCTCTCTCTCTTTCTCTCAAATCGATAAATAAAATCTTTAATATATAGGTAGATAACTAGATCCATCCATCCAGATTCTGACCACTCATCATTACCTCCACTGCCACATCCTGGTCCAAGCCACCATTAGCTCTCACCAACATTATTGCTATAGGCTCCTACCTAATATCCTGGCCTGTACCCATACCACTTTATAGATTGTTTTCCACACAGCAGCCAATCGACTTGTAAAACATGTCAGGTGATATCACTGGTTTGCTCAATATTCTCCAAAGGCCTTTCACCTCACTAGTCACAGCAGAGTCCTACAGAGCTAGACTGTCAAGATTAGAATCTTGGCACGGATATTAATCTGCACAACTTCTGGCAAGTTGCTTAATCTTTTTAAGTAGGCTCCACCAGCGTGGAGCCCAATACAGGGCTCAAACTCACAACCCTGAGTTCAAGACCTGAGCTGAGATCAAGAATCAGGCACTTAACTGACTGAGCCACCCAGGTGCCCCAAATTGCTTAATATTTTTACATCTCAGTTTCCATATCTCCAAAATGTGTCTACCTCATGAGGATGTAATGAGGATTTACAGACATTTACTCATTAAGTACTTAAGAACTAACACACAGTAAGGTTCCACAAATGTTAGCCACCTATTAACATTTTGTCTGCTCAACTTGTGAATTCATGAAGTCAAAAGGAGAGCATGCCCCCCTTCCCAAAATAATGGAACATAAGCCTGACTTGGTGAGGCCTTTTCTGGGAGGGAAGGGTAGAGGTGGGTCTCTGTTTGCAGTGTCAAATATCCTTCCTGTAAATAGGCACAGGTGACCTCCAAAAGGGTATTTCTTTGAGTAATTAAAAAAGAAATATAGACAGCCTATTCAAAAGTATATCCTACTTTTCTGGGATCCTCTCTGACTATACTGCCTGTCTCCATTAATCCAATCCAGACTCACTACTTGCTGTTTGTATTTTTCTACTCCCTATCTTTGGTTCTTGCTTTGGTTCCCCACCTGAACTGTCCTTTCACCTTTAGCTGCACTAAGCCTTCAACAACCCCTCATCTAGAAGTAACTTTTCCTTCCTCTATATTGCAGAGCAGTCTAGATCTCTCTTTTAAGATTTTATTTATTTACTTAGTTGTGAGAGAAAGAGCAAGTGCATGACAAGTGGGGGAAGGAGCAGAGGGAGAGGGACAAGCAGACCCCGCACTGAGCTCAGACCTGACTTAGGGCTCTATCTCATGACCCTGAGATCAAGACCGGACACACCTTCATGATATCATGTAACCCTCCATCTATAGACAAACTAAAAGCTAAAAGCTAGGGTACAAAATCCTAAAGGAGATCTACTTAGGAAACCAGCAGACTTACCTTACCTAAGTCTATATAATCAAGAGTCTGTGGGGAAAACTTCTGTCTGGCATTCCCCACATCTATCATAATAGCCAAAATCTAACCTGAAAGGACTATACATCATATTTCTAGAGGGGACCACTTTGGCAAAATACAAAACCCAGCAAAGCTGTATTCTTCCCAGAACAATGTGTTCTGTCTCAATATAAGCATAAATCAACAAAATTTCAAAGACCCTAAATTACCTTTTTTAAAAAAATTTATTTATTTAAGTGATCCTTACAACTAATGTGGGGCTTGAATTTATAACCCCGAGATCAAGAGTCGCAAGCTCCTTTAACTGAACCAGACAGGCACCCCAAAACAAATTAACTTTTTTTTTTTTTAAGATTTTATTTATTAATGAGAAACACACACACACAGAGAGAGGCAGAGACACAGGCAGAGGGAGAAGCAGGCTCCATGCAGGGAGCCCGACATCGGACTCGATCCCAGGTCTCCAGGATCACACCCTGGGCTGAAGGCAGCGCTAAACCGCTGAGCCACCTGGGCTGCCCACAAATTAACTTTTTAATCCTAGTAGAGGCTATGCCTTATTCCTAAACTTCCCAAGAAAGATTAAATTAGTAAGATTTTTAAAATATGAGGCGCTAACAGAATTGAAGATATATCTAGTATCTGGTAATGACAGAGACCAGCCTTGTACAGAAAAAGAAAGATCTCCTCAAGCTTAAATTTATTCAGGGGGATCCCTGGATGGCTCAATGGTTTAACACCTGCCTTTGGCCCAGGGTGTGATCCTGAAGACCTGGGATCAAGTCCCACATCAGGCTCTCTGCATGGGGTCTGCTTCTCCCTCTCTCTCTGCCCCCCCGCCCCAACTCTCATTCTCTGTCTCTCATGAATTAATAAAATCTTAAAAAAAAAAAGCTTAAATTTATTCAGAAAAAGTAATGCTAACACTTAACCAAAGGTAAGCATTAAACCAAGTAACCCTTTTTAAAAGATTTTATTTATTTATTTGACAGAGAGCAAGCACACAAGCAGGGGAAGGAGCAAAAGAGGTAGGAGAAAAGGAGGGGAGGAGGAGCACAGGGAGAAGTAGGTTCCCCACTGAGCAGGGAGCCTGATGTAGGGCTTGATCTCAGGACCCCAGGATCATGACATGAGCCAAAGCCTAATGCTTAATCAACTGAGCCACACAATCACCCACCAAGTGATCTCTAACAATTATCAACCCTAGTACTTCTAAAATAAAGCCCCTAAATTCTTTGACACTTCTTACATCAAGAAGTGGGATCTATGTCTCTTCTCTGGAACTCAGCCACCACGCTGTGAAGAAGCCCAAGAAAGAAACACCCAGAACCAGAATCAATTTGCTAGCTATGTGAATGCGCCATCTTGAAAGTAGATCTACCATTTCTAACTAAATTACTTGCTACTAACACATAAAATCTATCCTTGCCAAGACATGCAAATTGTAGTTTCCTGAGCTAAATAAATGACTATTGTTTTAAGCTTCTAAGTTTTAGGGTGATTTGTTACACAGCAATTGGTAACTGTAACATTAGTTTTTAATGTTCTTTTATTTATTTATTTTTAAAGATTTTACTTATTCATTTGATACAGAGTGAGAGAAGGAGCATGAGGGAGAAACAGACTCCCCACTGAGTAGGCAGCCTGATGTAGGGCTCAATCCCAGGACCCTGGGATCATGTCCTGAGCCAAAGGCAGCTGCTTAACCTGAGACACCCAGGTGCCCCTTATGTTTTTTCATTTTATTTATTTATTTTTCTTCCTTATGTTTTTCTTTTTTTAAAGATTTTATTTATTCATGAGAGAGAGAGAGGCAGAGACACAAGCAAGGGAGAAGCATGCTCCATGCCAGGAGCCCGATGTGGGACTCGATCCCAGGACTCCAGGATCACACCCTGGGCCAAAGGCAGGCGCCAAACCACTGAGCCACCCAGGGATCCCCCTCCTTATGTTCTTTTAAAGAAAAAGTCTGTAACAAAAAACAGCTAGCCTATTGCCCCTTGATTTACCACCTCATGTGACTTGTGGGAGGCAGGTAGCACAGTGGTTAAGAGCACAGACTTGTAGGGCTAGACTGGCAGAATTTGAATAGGGGGAAATCACATGGTCCCTGTACTTTTGTTTCTTCATCTATAAAAGGAAGACAGGAACCTTCTAGGCTCTTAGGATTAAAGAAGGCTGTTGGAAAGGAAGCTATTTTAAAGAAAGGAGGTGGGGGATCCCTGGGTGGCTCAGTGGTTTAGCGTCTGTCTTTGGCCCAGGGTGCGATCCTGGGGTCCCGGGATTGAGTTCCACATCAGGCTCCTGGCATGGGCCTGCTTCTCCCTCCTCCTGTGTCTCTGCCTCTCTCTGTCTCTATGTCTATCATAAATAAATAAATCTTTAAAAAAAAAAAAAGAAAGAAAGAAAGAAAGGAGGTGGTAGCAAAGAGAAGCAAAAATATGGTTTAAAAAAATGGTAAGTAGTCAGAATGGCTGAAATTAACAAGTCAGGAAATGACAGATCTTGGAGAGGAAGTGGAGAAAGAGGAACCCTCTTAGACTGTTGGTCAGAATGCAAGCTGGTATGGCCACTCTAAAACAATATGGAGGATCCTCAGAAAGTTGAACACAGAGCTACCCTATGACCCAGCATTGCACTATTAGTGATTTATCCCAAACATATAAAGGTAGTGATCCAAAGGGGCACCTGCACCCCAATGTTTAGAGCAGCAATGTCCACAATACCCAGATTATGGAAAACAGCTCAGATTTCCATTATCAGATGAATGGATAACGAGGACGTAATACACACACACACACACACAATGGAATACAATTCAGCCACCAAAAAAATGGAATCTTGGCATTTGCAATGACATGGATAGAACTAGAGTATATTACGCTAAGCAAAATAAGTTAATCAGAGAAAGACAATTATCATATGATCTCACTAGTGTGGAATGTAAGAGACCAGAGGATCGGGATCCCTGGGTGGTGCAGCGGTTTAGCGCCTGCCTTTGGCCCAGGGCGCGATCCTGGAGACCCAGGATCGAATCCCACGTCAGGCTCCCAGTGCATGGAGCCTGCTTCTCCCTCTGCCTGTGTCTCTGCCTCTCTCTCTCTCTCTCTCTCTGTGTGACTATCATAAATAAATAAAAATTAAAAAAAAAAAAAAAAAGAGACCAGAGGATCATAGGGAAGGGAGGAAAAAAATTAAATGAGATGAAATCAGAGAGGGAGACAAACCATAGGAGACTCTTAATCATTGGAAACAAACTGAGGGTCACTGGAGGAGAAGAGGGTGGGGGGATGGGGTAATTGGGTGATGGCATTAAGGAGGCCATGTGATGTAATGAGCACTGAGTGTTATATAAGACTGATGAATCACTGACCTCTACCTCTGAAACCAATAATACATTATATCATTATACGTTAATTAACTGAGTTTAAATTTTTTTTTAAAACCCACAAAAATGGTAAGATCAGGAAATCTTGGAAGGAAAGGGAAAGTAGGAATGTTCAGAAAAAAATCAAGGAGAGGAATGCCTGGGTGACTCAGTGGTTGAGCATCTGCCTTTGGCTCAGATCATGATCCTGGGGTCCTGGGATCGAATCCCACAGGGAGCCTGCTTCTCCTTCTGCCTATGTCTCTGTCTCTGTGTCTCTCTTGAATAAATAAAATCTTAAAAAAAAAAGAAAAAAAAAAAAAAGGAAAATCAAGGAGAAGCCTACTAGGAGGGGGTTGCTTAGCAGACCTGGCCACCAAATGAGACTGGGCTCTAGAGACTGACAGAGCTGCCAGGAATGCATTCCAGCAACTACAGCAGGAATAGACTGGGCTGAGCAACAGGGCACTGCCTACAAGAATATAATCTCCCTTCTAACTGTGAGGCCTTCCAACATCCTCAAAAAACTGAATAGTTTACCTTTATTCAAGTAGACTCATCTGCCCCTCCCCCATTCAGCCCCTACCCGCACCATCATCTGACTTCATTGCTGATGCCTGCAGTTCCTTCCAACAAGGAGAGAAGACATTTTCATTCCACATTCAAAAGAAAAATGACAAAAATGCAAAGGTCTGGCTACAATAATAGTGAGCTGAATGAAGATTCAGTTAATCACCCTGCCAAGTGGGGCCCAAGTGGGGCCCAGTCAGACATCTTTGGAAGGAGAGGAAGGAACTAATGGTTTATTGAGGCCTACTAAATGTCAGGCCACGGTCCTTAGATAGCAAGTAGATTCACATCAATTTGGATAATTTCCAAGGTCTTAAATATTTATTGAATAACAGAAGAAACAAATCTAAGTATGCCATTTATCACGCTTGTGGTGACAGAGGAAGTATCTAAAAGCAGGAGAGTATCAGGTCACCATCACTGGGGGGAAAAGGTCATAGAATAGAGAAAAAGAAAAGATCTAAGGATATTGATGCAGAGAAACTATTGATTTCAACACTAACTAGAATCACATTTACTCTCCCATGAAGAAGACAAAAATGATAGAGACTAGCTTTGCCATTTACATGGCTTCGGGTAAGTGATTTAACTTCTGTGTGCTTCAGTATCCTCATCCCTAAAATGGGTAATTACACCTATTTCACTGGGTTATTGTAAGAATCAAATGAGCTAACATAAGTAAAGCACTTAAAATAGGACCTCGTGCGTAATTAATGCTATTTAATTATTGCTTGCAATTATTATTATTACTATGGTTACCATTCTTCTTGTCTGAGATATCTGACCCAAATATATCAACTCAGGAAGACCTATCATTACACAGAAGCACACTGTTCTCAGGAGATTCACTAGTGGCAGTAAAAGCAGAAAAAGGGTTTTTGTAAGCATATAAAACCCATGAATTCCTCTTTGGGGAATAACTAGGTAGACTTCAGGTATTAGACTCTTTTTTTTTTTTTTTTAAGATTTTATTTATTTATTCATGAGAGACACAGAGAGAGGGAAGCAGACATAAGCAGAGGGAGAAGCAGGTTCCCTGCAAGGACCCTGATGTGGGACCTGATCCAAGACCCCGGGATCACACCCTAAGCCAAAGGCAGACAGACGCTCAACCACTGGGCCACCCAGGTGTCCCAGGTATTAGACTCTTTATTTCTCCTTCTCTTCGTTGGTATTTTTCTGGTTATTAAGTCATTCTTCATAACATAAGGGGTGGGAGGAGATGTGAAAAATGAGACAAAGCATAAACGAAAAAAATGAATAAATAAAATGAATGCATAAAGTGCATTCTGAGAACTGCTGACAGTTCAAACAACTTCACTGGTGGAGAACATGGCCACATTAACTTACATAAATACTATCCATACTTCGTATGACAAGGGATTGAGAACGACAGGAACTAGGAACTAGCATTCACCATAAAATCTGATGATCTCAAGGCCTAAAAATGAGAGAAGAGTTTGCTCCCATGCTTTTCCTAATCAAAACTGGGCTTTGGTTTCTAAGAAGAGCTATTCAGAAACAAGACCATAGAGAATACATCTCAGATAACATGAAAACAGGAAATTATTCTAATACAAGAAGAAATGGATAGAGAAGTAGAAAAGAGACTAGTGGTAGGACACCTTGCTTTCAGTTTTATTTTATTTTTTTTTATTTTTTTATTTTTTTTAATTTTTTTAATTTATTTATGATAGTCACAGAGAGAGAGAGAGAGAGAGGCAGAGACATAGGCAGAGGGAGAAGCAGGCTCCATGCACTGGGAGCCCGATGTGGGACTCGATCCTGGGTCTCCAGGATCGCGCCCTGGGCCAAAGGCAGGCGCTAAACTGCTGCGCCACCCAGGGATCCCTCAGTTTTATTTTAAAGAGAAGTATACACATATGTCTATAACTATATATTTTACAGAGAATTATATATGTTATGTATGTAATTCTCAGTATGTTTACACTGAAAGGTTGTCTCTCAGAGACCTGCTCACACCGATTCACAAAGGAAAAAAACTCTTGGCCTCTGCTTTTTAAGAGTGACTTTTGAGAGGCAGACTACTTACCTCGATCTTCCAAGAAGAAAAGAGACATAAACATATTAAGTGCATGCTACGTATCAGGCATAAACAAGGCATCTTATATACTCTATCTCAGTTCATCTTCATGATAGCTCTATGAACACTTATGAGAAAACCAAAGCAAAGAGAAATGAGGAACTCTCCCCAACCAACATAACACTACCTATAAATGATGAAATAAACTCAGGTGTACTTTCAATCCAAAGCTCATGTATGTTCTATGGACTTCACTTTACTGCCTAAGGCATGACAGATACTATACTAAACAGATACTATAATATCTACTTGCCTGAATGTCAATGTCTGCCCACAGAAATAAGTTGGAGCACTGGAGTAGAGCACACCCGAGGACTCAGAATCATTCCGGAGGGCTATATTTCTTCGACTACTCAAGCTGTACCCCTCAAAGCCAGCTGTCCACTCTTTAAAAAACAAAGATATTGAAATTAATATCTTTTGAGGAGTATCTTCAACACTGACACATTAAATAAAAGTTGGAAGTGGGGGCAGCCCTGGTGGCGCAGCGGTTTAGCACCTCCTGCAGCCTGGGATATGATCCTGGAGATCCAGGATCGAGTCCCACGTCAGGTTCCCTGCATGGAGCCTGCTTCTCCCTCTGCCTGTGTCCCATTCTCTCTCTCTCTCTCTCTCTCGCTCAATGAATAAATAAATAAAATCTAAAAAAAAAAAAAAAAGGTTGGAAGTGGAAGAGGCTACTCTTAGGGGTCATGGGCAAGTTCCATAAAAGAAGAGATTCAGTGACAGGGGATCTTGGTTAATCCTAAAAAAAAATCACAAAAAATGTTAGTCTATTCCTGCACAATTCTGGCATGGAAGATCAAGCGAGTGTTAACTCCTAACTAATAAAATCAGAGTGTAGCATGAAAGTTTGAGCTGATTCAAACCTGATTAATAACTAACAAATGAGTCTGAATATTTTTTAAAAGACCAATTTCAAATCATAAGACTTCCATCCAGATACTCATTGAAAGTTTGGAAAATCAGTATCGTTCTCCCCCTTTTTTTAAAAATCAGTATCCTGATGCAACATTTAAAATCTTTGGATTTAGGGGATGCTGATAATCCTGCCTGGCAGTATTTCTGGACTCTGGAGATAAGAACTAATGGAAATTTCTCAAAATCCACATGAAGTAATTTGAATAGGACCTGTTCCATGTTGTTCTCACCAATTCAGGTTTTACTGTCAGAAAATATGGTTGTCAGTGCGCTGCCCTGAGCACAGGTACAAGCATTCTGAGACACAGTTATGCTTCAGGAGTGAGAGGACAACAGCATACCATGAGGCACCAATGTGGAGTGACCCATCTGGGGGACACTCCAAGGACTCCACTCCTGTCGGCCATCTCCTCGGGCGCAAACTCTGAACTGATAATCAACGTTGGGGTCTATGTGCAACACAATGAACTCAGTTTCAGAGCCTACGTATACGTCTTCAAAATGATTTGAAGTGCATTTGCGGAACTGGAGCCTGTAATCCTGGGCTGTAAAGTCGTCATCCACCTAAGGAGAAAGGCTTTGTTAGGTAAAAACCAGGAAATGAATGATTTCTCTCAGCATCATGGCTTAAGAACTCTGAGGCCAAGCAGAGAAGCCCATGTGCTGAATATGGGCTACTCTCAGGAAGGACAAAGGAAATATGCCATAACTATTTCCCTTTATTTCTTTACTGAACCATGTGTTCTATACTTCCTACTCTGGTTTGTAGAACTCTGTTTCCTTTGAAGAAATGCCATGTTTTCTTTTTCTTTCTTTCTTTCTTCCGTTTTTTTTTTTTTTTTTTAAGATTTGTTTATTCATTCTAAAAAGAGGAGAGAGATGGAGCAGGGAGGGCAAAGGGCGAGGGACAGAGGGAGAATCTCCAAACAGACTCAACAAACTGAGCCACCCAGGTGCTCTGATATGGCACATTTTCTACACAATAATGCCAAAGATAAAATATTCAAAATATAAAGATAGGAATCCCACAACTAACTACATCATTCACAAAACCAAGATAATTAATAAACAAAACATATAAAAGACTCCCCTAAAACTTAACAGGAGAGAAACCACCCAATAAGAGAATAAACAAAAGGCACAAATAAGCATCCTATAGAATTAGAGATATAAGCAACCAAAAATACATAGAAATAGTCAACCAAATTTGTAATATAGACAATGCAACCTGAAACCAAAATGAGATACCGTATTGGCAGAAATGTAAAGTCTGACAATGCCCAATATTGGTCAGGATGCAGAGTACCAGAACTTATACACTGCTGGTACAAGGAAACACTGGTACAAAAAAAAAAGAATTTGGTATTTCTAGTAGAGTATAAATCCAATACTCTAAGACCTCATAATTTTACTGGGTATATACCTGAGAAAAAAAAAATCTTATATGTGTAAACAAGGGAACATGCATAATAATGTTTATAGCAAAAAAACTGGAACTCTAGGCCCACTGACAGTCAAAAGAATAAAAATGATAAGTCTTGGGCAGCCCCGGTGGCACAGCGGTTTGGTGCCGCCTGCAGCCTGGGGTATGATCCTGGAGACCCGGAATCGAGTCCCGCATCAGGCTTCCTGCGTGGGGCCTGCTTCTCCCTCTGTCTGTGTCTCTGCCTCTCTCTCATTCTCTCTGAATGAATAAATAAATAAATCTTTAAAAAAACAACAACAAAAAAATGATAAATCTTTGTTTTGAACCAACACAAACATCTCTACTTCTTTCTTCTATAACAAGCTTTCAGGGATCCCTGGGTGGCTCATTAGCACCTGCCTTCAGCCCAGGATGTGATCCTGGAGTCCCTGGATCGAATCCCATGTCAGGCTCCCTGCATGGAGCCTGCTTCTCTGCTTCTCTCTCTGCCTATGTCTCTGCCTCTCTCTCTCTGTGTCTCTCATGAATAAATAAATAAATAAAATCTTTAAAAAAAACAAAAACAAAAAACAAGCCTTCAGTGAAAACAATCCACTTAAGGGGTGCCTGGGTGGCTCAGTTAGTTAAGCATCCGACTTGGTTTCAGCTCAAGTCTGATCTCAGGGTCATGAGATCCAGCCCCATGTTGGCTTCCATGCTCGGCAGGGAGCCTGCTTGAGCTTCTCTTTCCTTCGCCCTCAGCCCCTCCCCTTTCTCTCTCTCTAAAATAAATAAGTAAATCTTTAAAAAGAAAATTCATTTAGGGGCACATGGGTGGCTCAGTCAGCTAAACATCTGCCTTTGGTTCAGGTCATGTTCCCAGAGTCCTGGAATCGAACTCTGCATGGGGCTCCCTGCTCAGTGAGGAGTCGGCTTCTCCCTCTCTCTATGCCCCTCTCCTCTGCTCATGCTCTTTCTCTCTCTCTCTTTTTTTTTAAATATTTTATTTATTTATTCATAGAGACACACAGAGAGAGAGGGGCAGAGGCACAGGCAGAGGGAGAAGCAGGCTCCATGCAGGGAGCCCGACGTGGGACTTGATCCAGGGTCCCCAGGATCAAACCCCGGGCTGCAGGCGGCGCTAAATCACTGAGCCACAGGGGCTGCCCTCATGCTCTTTCTCAAGCGCAGTCATGCTCCGTCTCAAATGAATAAATAAAATCTTTTTTTAAAAGTCCATTTAAAGGGATGCCTGGGTGGCTCGGTTGATGAGTGTCTGCCTTTGGCTCAGGGCATGATCCCAGCGTCCAGGATTGAGTCCCACATCAGGCTCCATGCAGGCAGCCTGCTTCTCCCTCTCCCTGTCTCTGCCTCTCTCTATATATATATCTCTCATGAATGAATAAATAACATATTTTTAAAAAGTCCATTTAAGAAAAATCAATCATTTCTGGAAGCTGAGCATCCACTCTGAATGATGTATTTGTCAATAGCCAAGACACTAATGACTCATTTGGATATGGTTTCTATCTATAATATGGTAACTTATTTACATAACATGATTTAATACAGAAAATTCTCAGCAATGCTGAGAATGTAAAGAAACCACAGTTTAGGATTTTATTTCAGAATTATCAGTTCAGTGTGAAACAGAAAATATCAGACACCCAGTATTTGCTATCATCTTTTGACTTTTGTAATAAACAGAAACGGAAGAGATCTTCAACTCACTAATAGTTAAGTCTGGGAAATCTGTGATGGGAAATACTGCTGTGATACAGATTTTTAAAGGTATTTTTTAGAATTATTTATATCTAACTGGAAGACCTACCTTCATTCAAGTTCCCTGTAACTTTAATCGTAAAGGAAGAGGGACTTTTGTTTGTGAAGAGAAGAAAACGTTCAAAGATAGTTAATAAGAAAGTCTAAAAGGCCCTCAGATCTCAAATGCATCATATTGAAGCCATTTCTACAATTCTTAATTACACACCTTACACCATCGAACAATGATGCCTCCAGGTTTCTCTATTAGTTCTTCTATCTGTACTGGTGGGCGAGATGCTACCGTTCCATGCTTGAAAATGTGGTCTTTCACTATGTTCAGAATTGAGTCATCCAACTGAGCAGACAAACAAGGCACATCAACCAGTAAAGGCACTTCTGGTAAGCTGAGGAAACAAAGTTCATGTGTTTATGAGACTTTTAATTGAGTGTTAAAAATATGAAGCATAGCTTAGATCAGTCACATACTATAATGATGCTGAAGCCCCCAGGAAATAATGCTAAGGCCAGTAGGGGCTTTGTAAAACATTACATAAAGATTCTCTTCCCAAATAAACATAAGTAAGAAAAGAGAAAATTGGTAGGATCACCACTGTCGAGTTTATACCAAAAGATCTGGTGTGCTCAGTTCCCGTATAGTCAGAATTTCTAAAATTAAACAATTCTTTTACATGTTAGAATTGAAGAAAATCTATAGTCATACTATACCAAAAAATATAAGCACAACTATTTCATACCACTAATACTGGTATTGGGCAGTGAACCTTGAAATATATATTCTCTATCTCATTAACTCAGAATCTTAAAGGGGGGGAGGGGAAGCAGGCAGTTTAAATGTTTAAAACTAAACCTGAAAGGTGCTAACTCCTTTACCTGTCCAACTGAATGTGTGAGGCCTTTTTGGTAAAGTTCCACAGTTTTTCATTCTGTTCTCCTATGCCACCAAGAATGGCAATCTCCCCTACAATCAGGAATGAGAGAACAAATACAGCAAAAATGGTCACATTATAAAGTAATCATTATAACCCATGTCTAGGTGGGTCACTGGTTTTCTTGCAAACAATTCTCAAGTGATTCCACAATCAAGTTCCCAAAAAGTAAAAGCAGAAACTATTTTAGAAGTGACTCTATTGTGAAGCTCACAAGGAAAGGGGGTACATAATGGTAACATTTTACCAGAGACAAAAGATTCTGCTCTATACAAAGAAATCTAGTTTGTTGACCAGTTTTATACAAAGAAGAAGATCCATGTACTTTTTTCCATCTTTCCTACAGAATCTTTATTTACAGAACAAACAATCTTTATTTACAGCTCCAACAGGAGCTTGTACAGATATTACCCTGACAGAAAAATAGGGCTTTTTTTTTTTTTTTTAAGATTTTAGATTTTATTTATTTATTTGAGAAAGAGAGAGAGAATGGGGGGAAGGAGAGAGAGAGAGAAGCAGACTCCCTCTGAGCAGGGAGCTCAATGTGGGGTTTGATCCCAGAACCCTGGGATCATGATCTGAGCCAAAGGCATCACTTAACTGACTAAGCCACCAAGGTACCCCACGGGCATGGGGTCTTATAAAGTCAAATGGTATAGCTGTCTTCAAAAAAAAAAAAAAAAAAAAAAAAAAAAAAAAAAAATCACTTATCAGGAATTATTCCACAGAAAAAGAAAAAGAAAAAGCTATATAAAGGCATTAAAAAAATTACGAACTTCTATGTCCTTTCACAGCCCCAAAGAAACACTACTAGAACTCTTTTCCATTTGATATGCCCTGGAGTAATTCAAGTTTTTGGGGACCACATAACATGATATTCTCTCTCACCAAAAGGAAAATAGGAATATTGAACACTGCCTCAAAGTCCTCAAAATTCCATAAGTAAGTTTTTATCCCTTGGGAAGTAGGAAAGAGACTGAAATTACAAAAAAAAAAAAAAAAAAGTATAAAAATTTTTAAGCATCAGATGCTGTAACAAACAAGTTTGTGCCTCAAAGGATTTATTTTCTAAAATAAAAACATTTCTCAGTCCTCGGGGTGATGGGTGTACACTCCTGACCTGTGAACTGTTTCTGGGTTTGTTTCCAAATGCAAAGCCTCTAGGGAAAGACATTCTGTGGTCCCACTAAAAAGAATTCTCTCAAAGGCACAGTTAGGGTCAGTGGCAAATAAGCAGTTCTCACTGAAGAGAAGACAAAATGTAATTAGAAGACAAAATGTAAAGATAACACCATACCACATTCTAAATGGGACTAAATAAAAGGGAATGAATTTCCAGTTAGAGCAACAGACTTGTGAGCCATGCACCCTTTTTATCCCATGCCACTCATAGTACTCAATGCAGAAGGGTAGTGGTATTTCAGTCTCCTTCTCTGGCTTTTTCCTTACTTGTCCTTTAAATGCTGGCATCCAGGGCACTTGGATGGCTCAGTGGTTGAGTGTCTGCCTTTGGCTCAGGGTGTGATCCCGGGGTCCTGGGATCGAGTCGCGCATTGGGCTCCCCAGAAGGAGCTTGCTTCTCCCTCTGTCTATGTCTCTCTCTCTCTCTCTCTCTCTCTCTGTTTCTCATGAATAAATAAATAAAATATTTAAAATAAATAAATAAATGCCAGCATCTTCTGCCACCCTCTCTTCTCGCATTAGCTTTGGAAGATTTCCTTACTCCCATGGATTCAGACATGATATGTACACCATCATTTGCCATACTGACATACTGATCTCTCTCCTAAGCCACATGCCACATTCCCAACTCCTTTGGGGCATCCTGAGCACCTCACACTCAACATGCCCCAAACTGAAGGCCTAACTACCCACTGAAGCCCATCCTTCTTTGTTTCCAATGTCAGTAAGACAGCACAACTCACCTGGTCATCCAAAATTAGGCTGGTTTTTGTCTTCCTAAATTCCTCCCTTTATTCTTCAACCTATCTCCAAGCAATGACCAATAACTAATACTCATTGGTAGGTAAAATCATCAATAATTTTACCTCTGAGAAGTCTTCAAATCAGCTCCACTTCATCTCCACCTGTCACTGCATTCATTATTTCCTGTCTGGATCAGTGCTAGAACTTCCTAATTGGCCTTTTTTTTTTTTTTTTTTTTTAAGATTTTATTTATTTATTCATGAGAGGCACAGAAAGAGAGAGGCAGAGACACAGGCAGAGGGAGAAGCAGGCTCCATGCAGGGAGCCCGATGTGGGACTCAATCCCAGGTCCCCAGGATCACACCCTGGACCAAAGATGGCGCTAAAACGCTGAGCCACAGGGGCTGCCCCCTAATTGGCCTTTTTTACCTCTAGTCTTATGACCTCAAATATAGTCTCCAAACTGCAGGCAACATCGTGTTTTTTTTTAATGCAAATCTGATTGTGTAACTCTGCTGCCTAAAATACTTCAATAGACCCTTGATAAGCCATTCACTTCACTCGTGATGTTACTTCTACTACTGCCTCAAATCATGCTGTTACTTTCTTTTCTTCTGTTTAATGAATTCCTTCAAGCCTCTGTGGAACTCCTCCTACAGAGAGCTATCCTACACTCTCCCACAGTTAAGTGCTTCTCCTTCTGTGCCCCTGTAGGTCTTAGATCTCTCTCAGCATGTATGCCTCTTACTGTGCTATGAACCCCAAAGGGCACAACCGTTACCTTTTTATTTAATGTACTTGACAAAGATCTATGTGAAGGGAGGAAGGTGGATGTGAAGACAGGAAGATAGCAAAGCAAGATCTGGGCATGCTTTAAGCACAATAATTGGCTGCAGACAGGTATATAACCACTACAATTTCAGAAGTAAACATCAACCAGTTTTTAAGCTTCTAAAACTAACAATGGAATTAAATTCTATGAACACTCGGAAAAATATTTGAAGAGACTCATAAGGACCTCGAAATCACTGTGTTACAAGTGAATTAAGATACTATCATAAAACCATTTGAGAAAAACCATTTACCGCTGGTTTTGTAAATCATTATAATTAACACTTTAATTGCACTCATCCTGAGATATCTCACTGTATATCTACTATCCTATCTATCCTGAGGTAGGAACTCTCTAAGCATTCCACAGATGCCAAGAAGACTGCCTGGTACCCTGAGAAATCAGCAAAGTGCCCATCTGAATGTGCCACACTTAATAGGCTCCTTGGACTCCCACCTTCTTGGACTAAGTCCTCTGCAGTATTAACTCCATGCTCTATGAGCTTCTGGCAGTCATCTAGAGGTTTAATGGTTTCCTGTTCAATGGTATCCACCTCTTGCAAAAGGGTTACCAATCGCTCATCCAGGAGCTTCCCAAGAGTTCCCTTTAAATCATTAAAATGCTGTTTGAGGACATCTCTTGTCTGTGATGCACTCTCTTTGATCTGAAAAGGAAGAACATAAAAACTCAGAATAAGAATCCTAGAAAAGGCTAATCCACGGGCATCACCTAAAATCTCAAGGCACTACACAACAATCATCTTCCATTTGTTGATAAATGGAATGAGATTCATTTGCACAAATTTGCAGAAATGCATAGTACTGGCCTTCAGATATACAGAATGGGTTCAAACCCTGGTTCCATCGCTCACAAACTACATCAATTTGGTCATGTTAAGTAAGCACTTCACACCTCAATTTCCTTACTTGTCATATGAATATGCTTACTTCATGGAGTTGCTGTGAAGATTAAATAATCTATGTATTATACTTGGTAAAATAAGTGGCACATTGTTGTTCCCAATTTAAAATGTCAGAAAGTATTATTATCTGCATAAAGTAGTTCTTGGCCAGGATGAGCACTGGGTGTTATGCTATATGTTGGCAAATTGAACTCCATTAAAAAAATGCACCAAAAAAAAAAAAAAAAAAAAGTAGTTCTTAGCAACAGGTTTCAGTACAAAAACATTTTTTAATTAAAATTAAGAGGGGATTAAAATTCATCTTGATAAAGGCAGTATATGGTAAATTAGAAAGCCATAATACAGGGGTGCCTGGTGGCTTAGTCGACTTGAGCATCTCATTCTTACTTTCAGCTTGGGTCATGATCTCAGGGTCATGATACTGAGCCCAGCCCTATGCTGGACTCATACTGAGTGTGAAGTCTGTTTGAGAGTCTATCTCTCCTTCTCCCTACCCCCTGCTACTCCGCACTTCTCTCTTAAAAAAAATCTTAGCCATAATACCAAAAAAAAAAAAAAAAAAGAATCACCTAGTGGATAAAATGCCCTCATTATGCTAAAAGAAAGCTAGGAATTTATTTAAAATTCAAAGAGGCTCATAGAAGGCATATGACTCTTTTTTGAGTCCTGTTCCTCTTTGCAAATCTCAATGAGAGACTTACAAACCCTCTCTTCCCAGTAAAACGAAAAATACATATCTTTAAAAAATTAATTTAATTTCAGAAGTTACAAATTCTTTCATATCTCAACCATGGTTTGCCTGCAGCAGTAATTCTGAAACTTGGTTTGCAGAAGAATCATGTAGGCTGCCTGATATAATTTAGATTGCAGGGCTCCATCAGACCTACTGATCTAGATCCTCTGAGGAGGGCTGGAGTGTATGGATGGAGTTCTCATGTTTCGCAAGAACACCGTGATTTTGTAGCCCATACTTTGAGAAACACTGCCCTCAGGTCCACAGAGCCCAGATTAACAGCTGCTGTTCTGTGAGATATGATAGAGAAATCTTTACAGGTCACACATATTTTGAAAACAAACCAGTTGTCTACACAGATACAACTTTTTTTTTTTTAAAGAATATAAACATATAATTCACTCTCACTTAACAGGAAAATTCTAACAAAAGCCAAAAAGTTGAATCAAAATAAACACATACTTTACTTTGTAGATATTGTCATATTAGTTTCATAATGACACATCACATTTACTACTCTAACCCTTTTGCTAACTTTATCTAAGAGTGCTTGAAGTCCAAGAGGATCCACAAAGCACAGAACTTTAACAGTTAACAGAGAAATTTAGAAATTTTTCTATTTATTCTCTAATACTAAATTTATTTTTTAAAGATATTATTTATTTATTCATGAGAAATACAGAGAGAGAGAGGCAGAGACATAGGCAGAGAGAGAAGCAGGCTCCTCACAGGGAGCCCAATGTGGGACTCGATCCCTGGGCCCAGGATCATGCTCTGAGCCAAAGGCAGATGCTCAACTGCTAAGCCATCCAGGATCCCTCTAATACTTTTTTTTTAAAGATGTAATTAATTAATTCATGAGAGAGAGAGAGAGAGAGGCAGAGACACAGGCAGAGGGAGAAGCAGGCTCCATGCAGGGCGCCTGACGTGGGACTCGATCTCAAGTCTCCAGGATCACACCCTGGGCTGAAGGCAGCACTAAACCACTGAGCCACCCGGGGCCGCCCCAGGATCCCTCTAATACTAAAGTTAAAAAGCAGAATACAAAATTGTTTTCCAGAAATGTTCACAATCATATAAAAACAAAAGAGGTCTATGCTCAAGGAGTACAAAGAAATACAGAGGGGAAAAAAAGGAAACAGTTTGGCTGAAGTGACAGGATCAGGTAGCATGGATGACTCAGTGGTTTAGTGCCACCTTTAGCCCGGGGCGTGATCCCTGGAGACCCAGGATCAAGTACCACATTGGGCTCCCTGCATGGAGCCTGCTTCTCCCTCTGCCTGTGTGCCCCTCCCCCCCCGGATAAATAAATAAAATCTTAAAAAAAAAAAAAAAAGAAGTGAGAGGATCATGGAAATAATTTTTTCTCCTTTTGACGATAAGTTATAATAGTGTGTGTGTAGTAAATGAAGGAATTCCTTAAATCAGAGAGAAAAAGAGAGACCCTAATATAAGTTTAATGAACTAGTCTCTATATAATTACTAGGGTACTTCCATGAAATAAACCCCAGACAAAATTTAAAAAGAAAAGGGTTGGGGGCTGTACTCAAAATGTTTAGGTTCATTACTCACCTATGGGGTCCTTAAAAATTAGGCCCTAACATACACAGCACCTGGCAAGTAAATGTTGTTGAATAAAAATGAAGTTAATTGTGTACGTTTTTAAAACCTTTTTTAAAAAACCAGGGAGAGGGCAGCCCGGGTGGCTCACCGTTTAGCACCGCTTTCAGCCCAGGGCCTGATCCTGGAGATCCGGGATCGAGTCCCATGTCGGGCTCCCACATGGAGCCTGCTTCTCCCCCTGCCTGTCTCTACCCCCCTCTCACTCTCTCTGTCTCATGAATAAATAAATAAAATCTTTGGGAAAAAAAAAAACAAACAAACAGAGAGAGGGCATCCCAGGTGGCTCAGTGGTTCAGCTCTGCCTTCAGCCCAGGGCATGATCCTGGAGACTCAGGATCAAGTCCCACGTCAGGCTCCCTGTATGGAGCCTGCTTCTCCCTGTGCCTATGTCTCTGCCTCTCTCTCTCTCCCTCTCTCTTTCTCTCTGTGTCTTTCATGAATAAATAAATAAAATCTTAAAAAAAAAAAAAAAAACAGGGAGAGAATGCTTTATGATTTTGATACATCACCCAGAATATTGTTAGAAATGCAGATTGTGGGGATCCCTGAGTGGCTTAGGGGATTGGCACCTGCTTTTGGCCCAGGGCGTAATCATGGAGTCCCGGGATCGAGTCCACATCGGGCTCCTTGCACAGAGCCTGCTTCTCCCTCTGCCTGTGTCTCTGCCTCTCTCTCTCTCTCTATCTCATGAATAAATAAATAAAATCTTAAAAAAAAAAAAAGAGAGAAATGCAGATTGTTAGGTTCACCCAGGACTACTGAATCAGAACCTACATATTATTTATTTTTTTAAAGATTTTTTTTAAGATTTTATTTATTTATTCATGAGAGACACGGGGGGGGGGGGAGCGGGAGACACAAGCAGAGGGAAAAGCAGGTTCCACGCAGGGAGCCTGATGTGGGACTTGATCCTGGGTCTCCAGGATCAGGCCCTGGGCTGAAGACTGCACTAAACCTCTGAGCCACCCAGGCTGCCCCTTTTTTAAAGATATTTATGTAAGTATGTGACAGAGCAAGAGAGCACAAGGAAGGGGAGCTACAGAGGGAGAGAGAGAAACGGGCTCCCTGCTCAGCGGGGGGCTCAATCCCAGGACCCTGGGTTCATGACCATAACTGAAGGCAGACGCTTAACCGACTGAGCCACTCAGGCACCCAGAACCTACATTTTAAACAAGACCCCCAGGTAAATTATGATAGACCTTACAGATACCAAAATAAATGAAGAGAACATGTCAAAGCACTGTAATACAGTTCACACTCCCACCACCAAGAGGAAATTCTGCAGTTGAGAAGTATACCAATGAGGTCGTGTCTCACTCTAACGGATACGGCACACACAGGAAGTGCATTGGTTAGGTAAAGTCAGTTTCCTCTTTAGAAAGAATTCAAAAGCTCCTTCAACAGTTTCAGAGATCAGCTATGTTTTGTTTTTGTTTCAGAACCTCAGGGAAAAAAAAAAAGGAAGTATGTGAACATAAAGCAGTGAGAGGGCCAGCGGAGGGGAGACTACATTTCCAAATCCACTTCCTACATTTCCAGTGTAAACGTAGTCCCTTTTGTTCATTGAATACCAACCACTGCTGTTTCATTTGCTTGGCTTTATGAAACTAAATCATGCGGACTTCAATGCTGAGTGGTTTCTTCTTATTTGATGTGGTACCATGGTCTATGTGTTCACTGTCAGCTCACTAACTTTACTATGACTCCTGGAGGTGGGTCTCTACTGTCTACATTGAAGAGGGTGAAACTTAAAAAAGTCAAATAACTTTCTCAAGGCTTCACAGTACCAGAAACAGTCTGATTCCACTTTTCCCATTTTCAGGAGTTCCCAGGCAAACCTATCAATTATGTACTGACTGCAAACACTTCCTGCTATAACTTATATTTCTTATCCTTGCATCAAGAATCCTGCAGTTGGGCAGCCCAGGTGGCTCAGCAGTTTAGCGACGCCTTCAGTCCAGGGCCTGATCCTGGAGACCTGGGATCCAGTCCTATGTCGGGCTCCCTGCAAGGAGCCTGCTTCTCCCTCTGCCTGTGTCTTTGCCTCTCCCTCTCTGTTTCTCATGAATAAATAAATAAAATCTTAAAAAAAAAAAAAAAAAAGAATCCTGCAGTAGACAACTGCACAGCCCTAATGCTACCTAGCCAATCTAGGGCAAAACAACTGCGATCATTAGTAACAAAGTAGATTTATGTAGAATACAAATGATATACAACTCAAGGTCTCAAAAAGGAAACTGTCATATACACTGCTTATGCTGATTAATAATATTCAAACCAGGGATCCCTGGGTGGCGCAGCGGTTTGGCGCCTGCCTTTGGCCCAGGGCGCAATCCTGGAGACCCAGGATCGAATCCCATGTTGGGCTCCCGGTGCATGGAGCCTGCTTCTCCCTCTGCCTGTGTCTCTGCCTCTCTCTCTCTCTCTCTGTGACTATCATAAATAAATAAAAGTTAAAAATAATAATAATAATATTCAAACCAGGGATCCCTGGGTGGTGCAGCGGTTTAGCGCCTGCCTTTGGCCCAGGGCGCGATCCTGGGGACCGGGGATCGAGTCCCGCGTCGGGCTTCCGGTGCATGGAGCCTGTTTCTCCCTCTGCCTGTGTCTCTGCCTCTCTCTCTCTCTCTCTCTCTGTGTGTGTGACTATCATAAATTAAAAACAAAATAATAATAATAATAATAATAATATTCAAACCAGTTTTCCACTAAAACCTCTATTGTAGTGAACTTTTAAAACTTACTTACTGGGGCACCTCAGTGGCACAGTCAGTTGGGCTTCTGACTCTTATTTCAGCTCAAGTCATGACCTCAGGATTGTGAGATTGAGCCCTGCATCAGGCTCCGCACTCAGTGCAGTCACCTGGGACTCTCTCTCTCTTTCTCTCTCCCCCTTTGCCCCTCCCCACTGCCCTCACTTGTGCTCTCCCTCTCGTTCTCTCAAATAAATAAATCTTAAAAAAAAAAAAAAAGACCTTACCTCTACTGCAGTTTAATCTAATCCCTAAGCAACTGTATTTTAAAAGTTGTAAAAGGAGAGTGAGTTCATAAAATGCCAAAAAGTAAACAAGTTTTACACATCAATACTAAGGCTTACAAAAAAAAGCCTAGTAAACATGTACTTCATACCCTTTCAAGACAACAGTGCCTGACATACTGTCCTCCAGAGTTAGCTACTAAAAAGAGTAGCTACTAAAAAAGTCATAAAGAGTTTAGCTACTAAAAAAGTCATAAAACCTATGTAGAATTTGACTTAAAACATCTGTAGTCTTCAGTGGCTAGACAGTTCCTATATCAATACAATATAATATAATAGCAAATTTTAGGAAATTAACCAGACTCTCCTCTATCTCCTGTAAAACATGCATTTTTTTGACTTTATAGAAGAAAATAATTTTTATCCTCCAAGTTTAAGAATTGATTTTCCCAATTGGTAATAAGAAACTAAAACTATTTTTTAAAATATTTTATTTATTTATTTGAGAGAGTGAGCAAGCACAAGCAGGGGGAGCAGCAGCAGGAGAGACAGTAGGCTCCCCACTGAGCAGAGAGCCCAACACAGGGCTCAAAACAGGACTCCAAGATCATGATCTGAGCAGAAGGCAGACGCTTAACCAACTGGAGTTACCCAGGCACCCCTATACACTGGCTTGTTCGTTCGTTCGTTCATTCATTCATTCATTCATTCATTCATTCGAGACACAGAGGGAGAAGCAGGCTCCCTGTGGGGAGCCTGATGTGGGACTCCATTCCAGGACCCCAGGATCAAGACCTGAGTCGAAGACAGACACTCAACCACTGAGCCACCCAGCCCCTAGACACTGGCTTTAAATGCTAACAAGAACACAATGATAAAAAATAAAAGACAAAGTAAATATACAAAGTAGTCAACTGAAATAGAAAAACCTAACTAAAATGTTTCTTCTCAGTTTGTGTGAAATGTACTGCATTAGCTACTTGTCTTCACACTGACACCAGGACATTGGTCACTGAAGATAATGATGATGATGATGGCAATAAAAATACAGCAATAGCTGTCATCTACCAAACACCTACTACCAAGCACCTACCAAACACGGGTGCCAGCTATTTACACCCGTGGTCTCATTTAAATGGCTACCACAACCCTATGAAGAAAGCATTTGTAGATGAGTAACATACTGGAGAGAGAGATAAACATGCCCACATCAGGAAGCTAGTAAAGTAACAGAAAATTTGAATTGTATGACTCATTTATGAACCTATAAGTGCTGCTACATTTGCTTCTTGCCTTTCTTACGGTTTTACGGTTAGGCTTTTTTTTTTTTTTTTTTTTTATAATGCCCATTTGAAGACATTCAGAAAGAAAATCTTTATTATATGATTTGGTAGTCTGATACATTAGTGGTCCCCAGTGAACCATGAACCACATGTCCTGATACTCTATCATTGTGCAGTCCTCTCCCAAGAATATAGTTGGGCTGTGAGGAGCACTTGCAGGCACAAGTGCATAGTTGCTAAGTGGAACAGATGCTGTGGCAGTTCGGGGTCTCAGCCTTCAGAAAACCTAGCAAGTACTGCTTTTACACTTTTGTAAAAAGTGTAAAAAAGTGTAAACATTTAACACTTTTTAATTTACACTTTTGAGGGTCCTGGCCCACCACGTAAGATGTCTGGCTACCTTTCTGGAGAGTGGAAGTAGGAGATGAGTGGGAAGGGTGTGAGGATGGGAGGGAATCTGGCATCCAGGCCCCGCCATGCCAGCATTCCAACTGAGTTCAGCTGTCACTAAGTCTCCAAACAGGTAAGTGAACATTCTTTCTTGAACATTCCAGCCTTAGCTGCCATCTGATTGCAATTACATGAGTGTTGCAAGCAAAATCAGAACTGCCTAACCAAGCCCCAGTCAAGGCCCAGAATAGTAAGCAAATAAGAGTGCTTTTTAGTAATAACGCTTTGGTACAGTTTATTATGTGGTAACAAATAATCAAACCATATGATAAAATGAAAGTTTAATTCTTGATTATCTGCATTAACGAATAGGGTGCATATAATCAAGACCACAAACAATCTAAAAAGAATGCCTACAAAGTTACACCCACAACATTCATAAGGGCACTTATTCTATATTTACTGAGGTCTAGTATATGCCAGTAGCTGGGGTTATAAAGATGAAGAAAGCTTGGGCCTAACCTCAAAAAACTGTCATTCTGGTAGAAGAGATAGTTGCCTGCAAACGTAACTACAATAAAATGTATTAAGTTCTTACATAAGTGGCATAGCCACAAACTGCCATCTGAGCTTAAAAAGGACATTCTTCTGGGAAAGACAGTAGGAGAAATTTAAAGAATAAGTTACCATTTGGAGAAGTAGATGTCATCCTGAATAACAGTAATAATTATTGGTTATATTATAATACAATAATATGTAATTATATATTATACTAATTATATAAAATTAATATTATTATGGCTAATATTTATTAAGTGCTTTGTATGTCAGGCATGGTACTAAGCATTTTGAATACATTTCTCATCCTATTATTTTTCTTTTTTGAAGATTGTATTTATTTGAAAGAGAAAACACAAGTGGGGGGAGGGGCAGAGGAAGAGGAGAAGCAAACTTCCCACTGAGCAGGGCCTAACTCAGCTTGACCCCAAGACTCCAGGATCATGACCTGAGAGGAAGGCAGACACAATAGACTGAGTCACCCAGGTGCCCCACATTTCTCATCTTAATTCTCACATTAGTCAAGCAAAGCAGATACTATCCTTACCTTTACCGTATAGATAA
The DNA here is from genome assembly GCF_053574225.1 of Canis aureus. Classification (NCBI taxonomy): domain Eukaryota; kingdom Metazoa; phylum Chordata; class Mammalia; order Carnivora; family Canidae; genus Canis; species Canis aureus. Next base: position 20,223,403 of record NC_135626.1, read on the forward strand.
GGCAAGAGAGGATCAAAAAAGAGAAGCTACTCAAGGTCTCATGGCTAATAAGAGCAAATGCTAACAAAGTAAAATAATTGCAAACATAAGTGGTTTGTTTGACGTTTTAGATGATAAATTTCCATATGATTCACCAAATTTATAGTAATAATAGTTTTTCTCTATCAAAATTATATGTATACTATAATTACATTGAAAAAAATATCTACACAGAGAAAACCTGGTACCTCTGTGACATCCACACACTTTTTAATTAACATCACTGATTTTGGGCAGCCCCGTGGCTCAGCAGTTTGGCGCCGCCTTCGGCCCAGTGAGTGATCCTGGAGACCCAGGGTTGGAGTCCCACATCGGGCTCCCTGCATGGAGCCTGCTTCTCCCTCTGCCTGTGTCTCTGCCTCTCTGTGTCTCTCATGAATAAATAAATAAAATCTAAAAAAAAAAAAAAAAAAACCACACGTCACTGATTTTCATATTACTGATTCAGAATGCATGTTTTAATTCTCATCTATATCTTTTATATTTCAAGTGAGTTTTGGACTCAACAGGCAGCTTTCAGAGCGCCATGTTTAAAGACATTTGTTAAAAGACTTGAGAAAAGATTATTGTAGAGCCAATGTAAACATGTGGTCCTCTGCACACAAATATTATGTGCAGCTTTTTCTTCCCCTTGTCTTGGCTATTGATTATTTAGTTTTGTTTCTAGAGCATTGCTTCCAGTATTTCGGCATACCTAAGTCAATATATCTCAGCTTACCACCAACAAATGCTCTGTAAGTTACTAAATGCTCCATATAATACTAAACAAAAGAAAAAATATGGTTATGACATTGCATATACAGTAGTCCCTCAGTTTTGCAAAATAATATGTCTGGAAGGATACACCAAATGTTAACAGTCGTTGTCAGTAAGTAGTAGAATTATAGGTTATTTTAAAATTATTTCATCTGTTCTTGGTTTTTCCCCAGCTCTAGATTTAACCTTTTCTTAGGACACTACAAAAAGTACTACTGCAGTAACATCATTTTCAGACAGATTTTTGGACTGTTTTGAAAATGGGTAACAGAAGGGGAAGTGGGAGATAAGAGAAGCAATAATAGCTCTTTTTTCTTTGCTGAGCTACTAAGACTTCCTGCCTGGCTTTCTGAAATAACTTTTTCCCCCCACTGACTACTAGATCTGTCCCAGTCTTTAACTAGTATGATATGTTTTCAAATCCTGTGGGAATAATGATCTATAGGATACATGATATCATATATTAAGAATATCAAGATTGCTAGTTAAATCTTCAAAAAATTGTCTGAAATCAACTATTAAAAAATTGAAAACAAAATACTATATAGACAAATGGTCACATTACAGATGTTATGATATGTTAGGATAAGCACTAGCTTGAGATTATCAATTAGTCATTTGTGTATCATATAATTATCTAACAAACATGATATTTCAAACTATTTTTTTGAGACTTTTTTTTTTTTTATTTATTCATGAGAGACACAGGCAGAGGGAGAAGCAGGCTCCACACAGGGAGCCCGACATGGGACTCCCCAGGATCAGGCCCTGGGCTGAAGGCGGCGCTCAACCACTGAGCCACCCGGGCTGCCCCTGTTTTTGTTTAAAGGAGGCTCTAGTTCTAACCCTGGGCTTAAACTCACAACCACAACATCAAGATTGCATGCTCTACCAACTGAACCAGCCTCTCAATGTTTTAATCTTGAGGATAAATGACAGCAATTTTTAGTAACACATTTATGGTTAAACTATAGAAATCAGTAGAGCTGACAAAATGGTAATGGTATACACTAAGGCAGTGTGCCTCAATTTTTAATGTGCATACGTATCACACTTGACTATCTTATTCAAGTACAGATTATGATTTAGTAGGTCTGGCCTGATTCTTACATTCTTCACAAGCTCTCAGGTCACAGACCACATTTGTGGTAGCAAGGATCAAAAGGACACCACTGGCCAGATGGAGGGAGGCTCCTCACCAAATAGTATCTTAATTAGGTAACAGGATCTGGCCCTTTACTCTGAAAGACAGGAGACTTGCTTGCTCTCATCAATGCCCCCAAGAGACACTGATTCACTCTAAAAGGCACATGAAGGCCAACACATTCATTTTCTGGTGTGAATTATAACTGTACACAGACTAGAACACTGGTATTTCTCACTTTAGGCACCTCCAGTACCTCAAACTAATCCCCCTTTGATAATGTACAAAATGGAGTTTCTGGATCTGCAAAATTTAAGGATTAGGCCCCAGGCAATGGCAATGTCATCAAGGTAATGTCACTCAGTGAGGCAAGTCTGACTGGCCAGTTGACATCACTATGTGACATCTTTATCAGCTATCTCTACTTAAAAAGAGCAGGAAAGCCAACCCTGTAAAAATAAACAAGTAATGAAAACACAATGGAAGTGAAATCTAAAAATGAATACACAAGATTTAGGTTTTTCCTATCTGTTTTGTTTTTAGGAGTAGTAGTAGCCAATGACCCACAAACAAAGGGAAGAATAAATCCATGAAAGCACTGGTCTATTTCCCTCACCATGGTATTTCTAAGACCTAGAAGTATCTCTGACCCATCCAGTAAACATTTATTGGATGAATAAACAAATGAGTATTTAAGGAGGGTGTTAATTTCCTTGGTATTTACATCTTAATACCAAGGATTCCCAGGAACTATAGAGAACTATTCTTAATTATTTCAACACCATTTAGGCCAGACTGGCTGTAAACATTATCTGATTTCCTGAAGACAATGAATGTATCTCTCTAGCCTTTAACTTATTTACACAGTAGGAGTTATAGACTACCCTTGCATTCCTACGCAGAACTTCCTTTTTTGTAAAGACAGAGGGCAGGGCCTAAACTTAACCACAAGAGAAGAAACTACTACATGCTGGCAGTTGTTTTTGACAGAATAACATAAAACATTTTTATTCTTCTTCCTTCTAGATTCCCATAGACATGGTTTAACATGAGACAAATTTCATGAGAGATTTTTCAAGGGTAAGAAACAAAAGCAAAGACAAGAAGTATGCTGAGTGCTCAAAAGGGTTAAACAATGAGTTACCATACAACCCTGCAAATCCTAAGTATATATACCAAAAGAACTGACAACATAGCCACATAAAAACTTGTACATGAATGTTCCCAGCAACACTATTCAAAATAGCCAAAAAGTGAAAGTAATCCAATTGGTTATCAATTGATGAATGTATAAATAAAATGTGGTTTATCCATGCAACAAATATTATTCAACCATAAAAAGGACTGAAGTACTGATACATGTCACCACATGGATGAACCTTGAAAAGATGCTAAGTCAAAGAAGCCAGTCTCAAGGGAGCCACATATTGTATGACTCCATGTATACAAAATGTTCAGAATTTAGGCAAATCCAAAGAGAGAAAGTCATTTAGTGGTTGTCAGGGGCAGAGGGAGTGATGGCTAATGTGTACGGGATTTCTTTTTGGGGTGATGAAAAACGTTCTGTAATTAGTAGTGAAGGTTGCACAATTTTGTAAATATGCTAAAAAATGCTGAATTGCACATTTTAAGGCATGAATTTTATGGTATGTAAATTATGTATGAATAAAAAAATCACATGCCAAAAGGAAATAAAATCAGCAAATAAAAAATATACACAAAGGGGAGCATCTCTCCTTTCTGCTCATCCTTCCCCCATGCAGTCTCTGACTATAAAGTCAAATCTTATGTAGCTATTCTGCAAATGACTGGAACCCTAAAAATATCCTAACCACTACACAAAAGCGGCTGCTTATTTTGATAACATTTTTGTAACACAGATCTTCCTTAAAATCCAAGTTGACAAAGGACTTATTCTACAAACCCAATCGTATACAATCCACTAGAATTAGCTTTGAGGGGAGGTGCCTTGTAACTGGCACTGGCACAAAACACATTTCAGTTCACAAAAGAAAACTACACTCACTATTAGTCTAGTCAGGAGGCAGTATCATCGGGGACCTAACTGTGATGGATGTTCTCTTGGTGTTTTCTGTCTCAAGCCTGAGACAATGGGCCTCAAAAACAAAACAAAACCCCATACTGAACTACACTAACTCATAGGAAAGTATGTCCTGTGTTTACATAAAGTGAATTCAAAATTACACAAGAAATTAGTAAGTACTACTCCCAGGTGCTAAACTCATTCATTTAGTGTCAACTTTACTGCTTCTTAGTTGCAGATGCAGTTAAATAAAAGTCCTGCTCATACACAAGATATCTTATCCGGCTGAAACATTAGTCATAGAATAAGAGATACTTTAATCTCTTCTGAAACAATGTCCTAGTTTAGAACCTCTATTTCAAAACAGCAGAAAGAATAATGCAGAGGTTTTCAAATGGAAATCAAGATGAATACACTGGAAGGCCATGAAAAGCATTCACCGAATTGGATTTTGCTCCCAGTTTGCTACTAAATAGTGCCTGGCCTAGAGGAGCTCTACAAGGTTTTCAAAATACATAAAACCTAGAACAACTACAACAACAACAACAACAAAAAACCCTAGAACATGCCAAGAATTCTTAATGATGAAAATATCCAAAGGCACTGTTTTCACAACACTATTCTATCAGTTCTACATTTTCAGATTCTGTGCAGCATGGGAGTTACTAGAATGACAATATAGACCAAGTGCCGGTGCCTGGCTGGCTTAGTTGGAAGAACATGCAATTTTTGATCTCGGGTTTGGAGTTCGAGCCCTACATGGGATGTAGAGACTATAAAGAGAAAATCAAAAAAAAAAAAAAAAAGGTTGTGATATATAGAAAAATCCCATTCACTCAAATGATGGATTCGTGCTCAAACGATTCCACTCAGGTGGAACCCTACTCAAAGAGACTTCATGAAGCCCCTGTATTAATAGTTGCTTGAGGATTATCTGTCTTATTGCACATCGGCAGTGGGTTCTATCTTCCCTCTGTATATGTTCCGTGTTCCTTTACCTTTGATAACCATGTCCCCATAGAACAGATAATGCTGTCACTTGAAAGTATAGTTAGCTTTATAACTTTATAGCACTCCTTTCTTTAAATCTGTTTTTCCATTTCCCTACACTTTTGTATTCTCAAATGTGCGCTCAAGAGTATTTCAATTTCCTTCTTTTGCCCTTCCGACACAGCTCCAACTTCAAATTCTAAAACATCTAGAATAGGGTTAAATGTTTTTTTTTTTTTTTTTTAATGCACTCAAGATTACATGGGACCACGAAGTACGACTTTCAAGCATTAATCCCATTCATTTGGTGTTAACTCTGCTGCTTCTCAATTGCCCTGCGTCTGCCTCTAGTCCTCCCCTTACAATATCCCATGCAGGCCCTCTAAGGGCAGGTCTCCGCGAAGAACCCCCACCTCCTCCACCTCCCCGCAGTGCTCAGCGCCCCGGGTGAGGCCCTGGCTGTTTGCTCTGCTCCCTCGCTCTCCCCACCTCCACCCCAGCCCCATCACCGCCCCGCGCGGTTTAGGGGGCGCCCCTCACCCTCTCCCTGGAGCCCCCAAACCTGTCTCTTCCCCTTGAGACTCCTCCCCCGCCCCGCCCGCTGGGTCCCCGGGCCCCTTCGGGTCCCCTCCCTCGTCCCTTGGGAAGCCCGGGCGCCCCGGCCCCTCGGAGCCCTCCGAGCCCTCCTAGCCCTCCGCCCCGCCGCCGGGCGCGGCCCTCCGACCTGCCTCCGCGCCTCCCGCAGCCCCTGCAGCCTCTGGCCCAGCTCCCGCCGGTAGCTCTGCGCCGCCTCCACGCTCTCCCGGGCCTCCTGCAGCAGCAGCTCGGGCTCCAGCTCCATCGCCCCCTCGTCCGGCCGCGCGGCCGGCGGCTGCGGGCGCGGCTTCCCCACTGCCCCGGGCGCCGGCGAGCGGGGCCGGCGCGACCATGCGCAGGCGGAAGCACCGCCCCACCCCGCCCCACGGCCGCCTGATTGACAGCCGCGCCCGCTCCTGGCGCGAGCCGCCTCCGGGTCCTAGCGCCGACCTCGCCGAGCCCGCGCGGCCGTGGCCTTGCTCCCGCGCAGCGCGTGAGTGCGGGGCTTCTCTTCCAGACACGCTCGGGGGCAGGGAAAGATCCGTAACTACGCCCCGCGGAGCGCTGCCCGCATCTTCTCTCGTTCAGGCCTCACTACCAGCCCCCCTTGCGTCTCCATTTCACGGAGCAGGAAACACAGAGCGGGGAGGTATTTAAACCGCAGGTATTTAAACTCAGATGGCTTTTTTTTTTTTTAAGATTTTGTTTATTTATTCATGAGAGACACAGAGAGAGAGGCAGAGACATAGGCAGAGGGAGAAGCAGGCTCCATGCAGGGAGCCCGATGTAGGACTCGATCCCAGGTCTCCAGGATCAGGCCCTGGACACCTAAGGCAGGTACCAAACTGCTGAGCCACCCGGGCGTCCCTCAGGTGTCTCTTAAACCGTCGCTGCCGTACCTCCCTAGCAAAGGAGGGTCCTTGAAGCGGCAGGCGTCTCAGAAGGTCACTGTGAACCAGGCACCCCGCTCGCAGGGTCAGGCAAGAGCTCACCACCCAGAAGGTCGCAGTCCAACGAGGGAGCCAGGACGATGACCAGCAGAGGTACAGCAATCTGGCCAGAAGAGCAAGCTGGGTGTTAGCAAGCTTTTCCTGTAAGGGGGCAAGTGGTAAAACTTGGGAGCTAGGTGGGCCTCCCGTCTCTCTTGCTTCGTCGGAGGTAAATGAGCGTGACCCTGTGCATATAAAACCTTATGGATACAGATGTGAACTTCACATAATTTTCCTGTGTCACAAAATATTCTTAGCACCTTTTTAAAGCTATTTAAAAATAAAAATACGGGGATCCCTGGGTGGCGTAGCGGTTTAGCGCCTGCCTTTGGACCAGGGCGCGATCCTGGAGACCCGGGATCGAATCCCACGTCGGGCTCCCGGTGCATGGAGCCTGCTTCTCCCTCTGCCTATGTCTCTGCCTCTCTCTCTCTCTCTGTGACTATTATAAATAAATAAAAAAATAAAAAATAAAAATAAATAAAAATAAAAATACGGGTTCCTGGGTGGACCAGTCAGTTAAGCAGCTGACTCTTGATTTTGCTCAGGTCCTGATCTCAGGATTTTGAGATAGAGCCCTGCAAAGGATGCTCAGAGGGAGTCGGCTTGAGATCCCCTCTATCACTCCCTCTCTCCTTCCCCCCACTTGGGCTCGCTCTCTCTCTCTCTCTCTCTCTCTCCCCCTCATAAATAAAATCTTTCAAATAAAAAAAGCAGTAGGTCAGATTTGGCCAGGGCTGTTGTTTCCTGACCCCTAGCCTAGGATGTTAGAGCTGAAAGTTGGCTTAGCCAGGAAACAGAGACAGAGCGTGTTTTGCTAATTTTACACAACAAATCTGTATTAAAAGCTAGATTGCAGTTTTCCTGGGCAGAATAAAGCTCTTTCTACAACACTGTTTTGTGCTAAGTAAATGACACTTGGAACTAGAGAAATTTTAAAAAGGGAAGCACTACTGGAAAAAATGGGAAATTAGCTTTATCTTGAAGGTAAGGTAGTTGAGCACTTAGTAAATACTCAACAAATGCCTGTAGAATAAATCAAGGTATTAGCTAAACAAAAGGGATGTGGAATGGTACTCTAGATAGGACAAAACTAAGGAAAGGTATAGGTCTTGGTAATAGTAATATAAGCGGATTCTTTAAGAAAGAAGGGACAGACCACTTTGGGGAGGTGAAACGGAATAACGTACTGGGAGATGAAGTTAAAGAGAATAAGGGCCATGGAGTTCAGGTTAAGAAGTTTTGACTTTAGGCGTTCCAGGTGGTTCAGCAGTTTAGCGTCTGCCTTCAGCCCAGGGCATGATCCTGGGGACCCGGGATCGAGTCCCACACCGGGCTCCTTGCATGAAGCCTTGCATGGAGCCTACTTCTCCCTCTGCCTGTGTCTGCCTCTCTGTCTTTTGTAAATAAATAAATAAAATCTTTAAAAAAAAGTTCTGACTTTAATGAATAGACATTAAATGTTTTTGCAAGTGCATTGACATTTACAAAGCAATGCTTTAGGAAGATAAATGATAGGGATGGCATTTGGGTGTATCTAAAGATAAAGTAGGGGAAGGGGTGCCTGGGTAGCTGTCAGTTAAGCATCCAACTCTTGGTTTTGACTTAGGTCATGATCTCAGGGTCGGGGCCCTGTGATGGCTCCATGCTCAGCAAGGAGTCTGCTTGTTCCTCTCTCTCTTCTCCCCTCCCCCAATCCCTCTCTCTCAAATAAAGAAATAAAAACTTAAAAGTAAAGATAAAGTGAGGTTAGCAATAGTAAATTCTCAATAAATACTTGTTCAGTGAAATGAAAATACATAGGAAAGATGGATGGAGTGGTAAACAAGGAGAGACCACAGGCATTAATTAGTCCAGCTATGATAGGATAGAGGCTTGAATTAGGATGTTGACCTTTACAGAGGTTTGACAGTAAAGCAGAGGAAAAGATAGTTAACTACTTCAAGGGAATAGGAGGGTTTAGGCAAAGAAACAGGATTTACTAAATGATCTTGAACACAGTATGTTCTGTGTGCTCTCTAAAGCTAACTGAATAGAATTGGATCCCACCCCGGAAGACTTTACTATGTGAAATTTTTTTTTTTATTTTTTTTTTAAGATTTTATTTATTTGTTCATGAGAGACAGAGAGAGAGAAGCAGAGACACAGGCAGAGGGAGAAGCAGGTTCCATGCAGGGAGCCTGATATGGGACTTGATCCTGGGACTCCAGGATCATGCCCTGGGCCAAAGGCAGGCACTAGACCGCTGAGCCACACAGGCATCCCCTATGTGAAATTTTAAAAAAAGAAAAAGAAAGAAAGAAAAATTGGGAGCCCCTGACTGGCTCAGTCAGAGGAGCCTGTGATACTTGATCTCAGGGTCAAGAGTTCAAGCTCCATGCTGGGTATAGAGATTACTTAAACAAACAAACAAACAAACCAACAGAGGTACCTAGGTGACTCAGTCAGTTAAGCTCCAACTCTTGATTTTGTCTCAGGTCATGATCTAGAGTCCTGGGATCGACCGCCGCATCAGGATGTACACTCAATGGGTAATCTTGAGGATTCTCTCCCTTTGACCCTACCTTCTTTGACTGTCCCGCTCTCCACTCAGACTCACATTCTATCTCTCAAAATAAAGTAATCTTTTTATTTTTTTATTTATTTATTTATTTATTTATTTATTTTTTTTATTTATTTATGATAGTCACAGAGAGAGAAAGAGAGAGAGGCAGAGACACAGGCAGAGGGAGAAGCAGGCTCCCTGCACCGGGAGCCCGACGTGGGATTCGATCCCGGGTCTCCAGGATCGCGCCCTGGGCCAAAGGCAGGCACCCAACCGCTGCGCCACCCAGGGATCCCTAAAGTAATCTTTTTAAAAATAAATAAATAAGCTTTTTTAAAAAAAGAAAAATTAAAAAGAAAACGTCTGTAAGGCCAAGACATGAATTTTGGTCTCATTCAACTTCATTTCCTTGACCTGATAGGAAACAAGAAATATGTATGTATATATGTATGTATGTATGTATTTAAGGTTTTATTTATTTATTCATGACAGTCACACAGAGTGGGAGAGAGAGAGGCAGAGACACAGGCAGAGGGAGAAGCAGGCTCTGTGCAAGGAGCCCGATGTGGAACTCAATCCCGGGTCTCCAGGATCCGGCCCTGGGGTGAAGGTGGTGCTAAGCTGCTGAGCCACCCCGGCTGCCCAAAAATATGTATTTAATATAGCCACATTATACAGAAAAATGATACAAAGAAAACTGAAGAAAATCTTGTGAAACCACTCCTCACGGGCTTAAAATTTTTGGATGTTTTGTTTTAGACTTTAGAGCAAAGTAAATAGTCTGGTCAGTAACTGGAGGATTGATCTAGAGGTGGCAATGATAGAAGCCAGCAGGCCAGCAGGCAGAGTTTTACATAGTTTTTTTTTTTTAATATTTTATTTATTTATTCATGAGAGACACAGAGAGAGAGAGGCAGAGACACAGGCAGAGAGAGAAGCAGGCTCCATGCAGGAGCCCAAAGTGGGACTCGATGTGGGACTCAATCCCAAGACTCCAGGACCACGCCCCAGGCCAAAGACAGGTACTAAACTGCTGAGCCATCCAAGGATCCCCAAGTTTTACATAGTTTTATCTCCTTTGCATCACACTGGTCTAGAATTGACTTTTCAAGTTTACCCAGAGGTGAGCAGGTTCAGGGCCACAAGCTTCTCCTGCTAATAAGACTTGTAAGAAACAAAGCAACTTGCTTAGTTATTTAGTTACAAGCATGATATAATTGCTTGGAAGATTACAACAGCTGGAAAATCAAGTTGTAACCAGAGAGTTGTTTGGTAAACATGGGTTCAGTCCAGAATACTTTGGTTATCTGGTCAGCCAAGCCTTCCTCTCCCCTCTCTCCAGCCTTTGCTCAGAAAGCTTCTAACTGTATTGGGCACACTGACATTTTTCTTAGTCTCTTAGCTCCCCTGTTTGCACACTTAAAACTATTAACACATTCTTTAGAATCAACTGGCTGTAATTTTTCTTTAATTTTTTTTTTAAATTTTTACAGTCACACAGAGATAGTCACACAGAGAGAAAGAGAGGCAGAGACACAGGCAGAGGGAGAAGCAGGCTCCATGCACCGGGAGCCCGATGTGGGATTCGATCCCGGATCTTCAGGATCGCGCCCTGGGCCAAAGGCAGGCGCTAAACCGCTGCACCACCCAGGGATCCCTCAACTGGCTATAATTAAGTAAGTCTTAGTACATAGTTTTTTTTGTTTTTTTTTTTTTAAGATTTTATTTATTTATTCACAAGAGATACACAGAGAGAGAGGCAGAGATACAGGCAGAAGGAGAAGCAGGCCCCATGCAGGGAGCCTGATGTGGGACTCCATCCTGGGAGTCCAGGATCACACCCTGGGCCAAAGGCAGGCTCTAAACCACTGAGCCACCCAGGGATCCCCAGTACATAGTTTTTGAATAGGGACTCATACAAAGAAATACTACTGTCCAATCAAAAATAATTAAGAGATAATTCTTTCTTTTTTTTTTTAAGATTTTATTTATTTATTATTAAGAGAGAGGCAGAGACACAGGCAGAGGGAGGAGCAGGCTCCCTGCATGGAGCCTGACAAGGGACTCGATCCTGGGTCTCCAGGATCAGGCCCTGGGCTGAAGGCAGGCACTAAACCGCTGAGCCGGGCTGCACCTTAAGAGATAATTCTTTTTTTTTTTTAATTTTTATTTATTTATGATAGTCACAGAGAGAGAGAGAGAGAGGGGCAGAGACATAGGCAGAGGGAGAAGCAGGCTCCATGCACTGGGAGCCCGACATGGAATTCGATCCCGGGTCTCCAGGATCGTGCCCTGGGCCAAAGGCAGACGCCAAACCGCTGCGCCACCCAGGGATCCCTTAAGAGATAATTCTAATCTTGATTGTAACTCGTAACATTTTAATTAATGCTGTATATTTTTAGTTTGGAGAACTCACATTTACAGAAAATCAGAAGTCAACAGAAAAATTGTAAATAGAATGCAAAATTTTTCCTCCTCAATAAACCATTTGAGAGTAAGTTACCAGATTCCTTCAGTATATTCTTCTATGAACCCACAGTGCAACATCAAAAGCAGGAATTTAGGGGTACCTGATGGCTCAGTTGGTTAAGTGTCTCCCTCAGCTCAGGTCATGATCTCAGGGTCTTGGGATTGAGCTCCATACTCAGCTCCCTGCACAGCAGGGAGTCTGCTTCTCCCTCTCCCTTTTCCTTTGCCCCTCCCCTTGCTCATGCATTTGCAAATGAACTCTCTCTCTCTCAAACAAGTTTTTAAAAACTTTTTTTTTTTTTAAGATTTTATTTATTTATTCATGAGAGACAGATAGAGGGAGAAGCAGGCTCCATGCAGGCAGCCCGATGTGGGACTCGATTCAGGGACTCCAGGATTACGACCTGAGCTGAAGGGAGGCACCAAACCACTGGGCCACCCAGGTATCCCAAATTTTTAAAAACTAAAAAAAAAAAAAAAAAAAAACAAGAACAAAAACAAAAAACACTGGAGGGGTGCCTGGGTGGTTTGGTTTGAATGTCTGGCTTCTGCTCAAGGCGTGATCCCTGGATCCTGGGATCAAGTCCTGCATCAGGCTCCCTACAGGGATCCTGCTTCTTCCTTTGCCTGTGTCTCTGCCTCTCTGAGTCTCTCATGAATAAATAAGTAAAATCTTAAAACAAAACAAAACACACACACACACACACACAGGAATTTAACATTGAAACCATATTTCTCAGACTCCCATTCAAGTCTAATCAACTGTCACAATGATGCCCTTTATAGCAAATGGATCCAGTCCAGAATCATGGGTTGCACTGATTTGTCATAGCTCCTGACAGTGAGTGTCTAATTCATATTGTTATAGGAATTCCTAATATCCTCTTCTCCACTCCCATTTTTTAATTCCCTATTAGTGCCCTGGAGTTTCTTCCTCAATCTCTTACTCCCTTCTTAATGGAAATCTGATACCCAGCTCCCTCCTTCCCACCTGCCTCATCAGTCATTTCTCTCAATTCTGTGGCACAGGAGCTTGGGAGCAGGTGGAAAACAAGCTGCAGGTAGAGAGATGAAGGCAAAATTCCCTCTGTGGATAGGCTGGGATGTCAGAGCCAAGGCTGAGAATATACACATGCTAATACATTTTGGTTTTGTCAGTATTTCCTGAGTTTACCTCAATGGCTTCTTGATTTATTCAGTTTCTAAAATATCTATCTATATATATATCTTTTACACCGGTCAGTTATACCTTGAGTCTCCCTAATATTCCTGTGACTTCTTTCATCTTGCATTCTTTCTTTTTTAAGAATTTATTTATTTATTCATTTGAAAGAGAGAGCATGCATGCCCAAATGGGGGAAGGAGCAGAGGGAAAGGGAAAGAATCTCAAGCAGACTCTGCAGTGAATGAAGAGCCCCACATAAGGCTCGATCCCACAACCCTGAGATCATGACCTAAGAGGAAACCAAGAGTAGATGATCAACTGACTGAGCCACCTACATGCTCCTCATCTTGCACTTTTTTTTTTTTAAGATCTTATTTATTTATTGGACAGAGCAAGAGCGTGAAGGAGCAGGGGTGAGGGCAGAGGGAGAGGGAAAAGCAGGCTTCCCAGTGAGCAAGAGCCCCATGTGGGGGACTCAATCCTCAGACTCACAATCTGAGCCAAATGCAGACCTTTAACCAGGTGAGCCCCCCAGGTGCCCCACTTTGCATTCTTTATAATACTTTCACTTACAAGTTATAGGAAACTCAAACTACTTTCAACAATAAAGGGGATTCATTTATTCACTAAAATATGGTATAACTGAAAAGGTTTTAGAGTCTTTTTATTTTTTTTATTTTTATTTCTTAATTTTTATTTTATTTATGATAGTCACAGAGAGAGAGAGAGAGGCAGAGACACAGGCAGAGGGAGAAGCAGGCTCCATGCACCGGGAGCCCGATGTGGGATTCGATCCCGGGTCTCCAGGATCGCGCCCTGGGCCAAAGGCAGGCGCCAAACCGCTGCGCCACCCAGGGATCCCCTTTTTTTTTTTTTTTTTTAATTTAGAGTCTTTTTAATTCAGAGGTCAGACTTCTTCCCAACTCTTTTCTCTGCCATTAAGTACCATTACTTTATTTTAAGGATGTTTAATCTTATCCACCTTCTGGAAAGAGTGCAAGGACCTCTTTCTGGAGCTAAATTAGTAATGCAAACATGCTTATCTCACAGGGGCACCCCGAGATCTCTTGGAATGTTACATTTCTGGGATGGCCTATACTAGGTCACATGCCCACCTTTGAACCCATAACTGTGGCCAGAAAGTGGAATTATACAGATTAGTTTCCAAGGATCCAGAACGGGGGATGGAATTGACCAAGTGGAGGAACTGTGTACATCAGAATAACAATAGTAATGGTTATCAAGAGAGGGGATATAATATTGGGGAGAAAATGACATCTTCCACTGCCTTTCCATGACTACAACATGTCACCTCAAAAAAGTGCTGAAATTGAAGTTAAGAGGCTTAGCTAAATGCTAACTTTGAAAACATCTCTGAGCTAGTTTCTCCTTTTTTTTTTAAAGTAACCTCTACCTCCAATATGGTGCTCAAACTCACAACTCTGAGATCAAGAATGCTATGCTCCTGACTGAGCCAGCCGGGCTCCCCTGTGAACTACAGTTTCTACTATAAATTGGCAATAACATAAATGTCTTCCTCACAGAGTTGGTGTAAAGTCTGAATAATGTGGCCATCGATGTAAAAGCACACATTCATTTACAAAACCTTTAAAGAGTACAAGGTATATGTTTGGCCCCATGCTAGGTACTGAGAATCAAAACAAGGGTAATACCTTGGAGGACACCTGGGTGGCTCAGCGGTTGAGCGTCTGCCTTCACTCAGGGCGTGATCTCGGAGTCCTGGGATCGAGTCCCACATCCGGCTCCCTGCATGGAGCCTGCTTCTCCCTCTGCCTACGTCTCTGCCTCTCTTTGTGTGTCTCTCATGAATAAATAAATAAAATCTGGGATCCCTGGGTGGCGCAGCGGTTTGGCGCCTGCCTTTGGCCCAGGGCGCGATCCTGGAGACCCGGGATCGAGTCCCACGTTGGGCTTCTGGTGCATGGAGCCTGCTTCTCCCTCTGCCTGTGTCTCTGCCTCTCTCTCTGTGACTATCATAAATAAATAAAAATTAAAAAAATAAAAAATAAATAAATAAAATCTTAAAAATATAGATAGATAGATAGATAGATAGATAGATAGAAATAAGTTTAAAAAAAAAAGAATAAGGGCAGCCCCGGTGGCGCGGCGGTTTAGCGCTGCTTGCAGCCCAGGGCGTGATCCTGGAGACCCTGGATCGAGTCCCACGTCAGGCTCTCTGCATGGTACCTGCTTCTGTCTCTGCCTCTCTCTCTCTCTGCGTCATTATGAATAAATAAATAAAATCTTTAAAAAAAAAAAAAAAGGTATCCCTGGGTGGCGCAGCGGTTTGGCGCCTGCCTTTGGCCCAGGGCGCGATCCTGGAGACCCGGGATCGAATCCCACGTCGGGCTCCCGGTGCATGGAGCCTGCTTCTCCCTCTGCCTGTATCTCTGCCTCTCTCTCTCTCTCTCTCTGTGTGACTATCATAAATAAATTTAAAAAATTAAAAAAAAAAATAAGACCTAGGACTTGCCTTCGTAGTCTGGAGGGTAGGGCGAGAGACATTGGTAGGGATTTATAATATAATGCATCGAATGCAATAAGTAGAAGTACAGAGACCTGCCACCTGATCCAGCTTAAGGCAAACTGAAAGGAAGAAGGTATCAAGGAAAGTTTCTTGGAGTAAGTAAACCCTGTACTGACTCAGAGCTTTTCTTGCTTTAGCCACATGTGGTTTTTTGTTTTGTTTTGTTTTTGTTTTTTTTTTGTTGTTGTTGTTGTTTTTTACTTTTTCCTTCAAAACTCCATCAAAACAGCAATTGAGGAACTTAAAACCAGAACAGGGACCAGCAGAACAGTAGAGGGCACAAAAAGCACTAGAGAGTTCCAGAAATTTTTAGAAGATGGAAAATGGATGGAGGGGTAGTAGGAATTACCCAGGCCAACTAGAGGAAGTTACATCTTAATCTTCAGATGGGGAACCATTTAGAATTGGGCTAACTCCCTGAAGATTCCTGAGAAAGTCAGGAATAGGAAAGTCAGCCTAGGAGACCACAGATACATACTTTTAAAGTTTTAGTCACTTTAGGGGCACCTGGCTGGCTCAGTCAGTGGAGTATGTGACTCTTGATCTTGGGGTTATGAGTTTGAGTCTCAGGTTGGGCATGGACCCTACTTAAAATTTTTTTTTGAGAGGTGCCTCAGTCAGTTAAGCCTCTGATTCTTGATTTCAGCTCAGGTCATAATCTCAGGGTTGTGAGATCAAGCCCCATGTCAGGGCTCCATGATCAGTGGGGAGTCGGCTTCAGATTATCTCTCTCCCTCTCCCTCCCTCCACCCCTCTCTATCTAATAAATAATCTTATTTTTAAAAAAGGTTTTATTTATTTATTCATCACACACACACACACAGACGCAGAGACACTGGCAGAGGGAGAAACAGGCTCTCTGTAAGGAGCCCAATGTGGGACTCGATCCCGGACCCCAGGATCACGTCCTGAGCCAAAGGCAGATGCTCTCTAATAAATAATCTTAAAAATTGTTTTAGTCACTTAAAAAAAACTGCAACCCCTATTCTGATATTCCTTTTCTTATCCTACTTCCTGCATTTTTTTCTCCTTAGTATTGATCCCTGTCTTACCATATATGTTACTTATTTATCATTTTTATTGCGTGTCTTTTCCAATTTGAATATAAACTCTAAAGGGAGTTTGTTTTGTTTATATCTGCTTCCTTTATAGCTGGCGTAAATCAGGCACTAAATAGCATTTATTGGATGGATGGATGGATGGATGGACGGATGAATGGATGGATGGGTGGATGGATAGCACAGCACATGACAGTGAGGTATGAGACCTAAGAAAAAGGGACATCAGTCAAAATTAGAGTTAGTTATTGCAGGTTCATTGCCCTATTCCATGCATTTAGGTGATGCCTCCCCACTGCTTCCACAATTGCAGGCGATACACCACTCCTGCCTCCAAAGAGATTGGAGGACAAAATGAATGCTCCCAGAGGAAAGCCCTTCACCTATTAACCTTGGGAAGTTCTCCAATGTAAATGCCAGCTCATCTGATCAATCCTATTGTAGGGAACTGCACCCCACTAATGAGTCTTACCCACGGTGAAAACCTTCAATTAGCTTTAACCATTAAAAAAAAAAAAAAAAAAACGGCTTTATTGAGTAAAAATGATTTGCAATAAACTGCAAATGAACATTTTCATGATACCTGTTAAACCATCACCAAGATAAACATTTTCGCCACTCCCCAGAGTTTCCATATAATCCATTCCTCCTTCAACTTCTAAACTCAGGTAAGGACGGATCTGCTTTCTGTCATTAGGGGTCAATTTGCGTTTTCTCAAATTTTAAATAAATGGAGTCATACAGTATGTATTCTTTTTTTCATCTGGCTTCTTTTACTCGGTATAAGGATATTGAGATTCATCTGGGTTTCATGTATTAATAGTTCATTTCTTTTTTATTGCTGATAGTATTCCATGATATGGAGGTATCACACTATGTCTATTCATATACCTTTTGATGCAGTATTTTACTATTACAAATAAAGCTGCTATGAACATTTGTTTACAGGTATACAATTCTTTATAATTATATTGGGAAGGTGGGAGGAGAGAAAGAGTAGAGGGTGGTGTTATAAGAGAACTAAATCCTTAACCAACATAAAAGGACATTAACGAGTACTTTTTAAAATTGTTAAATCAAGAAATAGCTGTATAAGCATATTGCTCTATTTAAACATAAGGAGGGACTCCTGGTTGGCTCAGTGGTTGAGCGTCTGCCTTTGGCTCAGGGCGTGATCCTGGAATTCTGGGATTGAGTCCCACATTGGGCTCCCTGCATGGAGCCTGCTTCTCCCTCTCCCTATGTCTCTGCCTCTCTCTGCGCGTCTCTCATTAATAAATAAATAAAATCTTAAAAAGATTAAAAATAAAATAAACATAAGGAGATGGGCGCCTGGGTGGCTCAGTTGGTTAAGCAGCCAGCTCTTGGTTTCTGCTCCGGTCATAATCTCAGGGTCCTGGGATCCAGGCCTGAGTCAGGTTCCACTCTCAGTGTGGAGTCGGCTTGGGTTTTTCTCACTCTCTCCCTTTGCCCCTCTCCCTGCTTGTGCTCACACACTCTCTCTAAAATAAATAAAAATCTTTTTAAAAAAACAAGGAGATAGGGATGGCTCAGCGGTTGAGTGTCTGCCTTTGGCTCAGGGCATGATCCTGAGGTCCTGGGATTGAGTACCGCATCCAGCTCCCCACAGGGAGCCTGCTTCTCCCTCTGCCTGTGTTTCTGCCTATCTCTCTGTGTCTCTCATGAATAAAAAAAATAAAATTAAACACACACACACACACACACAAGGAGATATTTATAGTGATAGAAGAGTTTTGAAAGTGACTGCCTCTGGAAAATTATACTATATGAGATAGAAATCAGCTCTTTTTGAGGCATGGGACTGGCTCAGTCAGTAGATCATGTGACTCTTGATCTCAGGGTGGCGAGTTCAAGCCCTACACTGAGCATAGAGCCTACTTTATTTTTTTTTATTTGTTTAAAAAATTATTTAT
The DNA here is from genome assembly GCF_053574225.1 of Canis aureus. Lineage (NCBI taxonomy): Eukaryota > Metazoa > Chordata > Mammalia > Carnivora > Canidae > Canis > Canis aureus. The sequence continues at coordinate 20,241,660 of NC_135626.1, forward strand.
TTGTTCATTTATGATAGACATAGAGAGAGAGAGGGGGGCAGAGACACAGGAGGACGGAGAAGCAGGCTCCATGCCGGGAGCCCGACGCGGGACTCGATACCGGGACTCCAGGATCGCGCCCCGGGCCAAAGGCAGGCGCTAAACCGCTGAGCCACCCAGGGATCCCATAGACCATACTTTAGAAAGAAAAAAGCAGGGATCCTGGGTGGCTCAGCAGTTTAGCACCTGCCTTTGGCCAAGGGTGTAATCCCAGATCGAGTCCCACATCAGGTTCCCTGCATGGAGCCTGCTTCTTGCTCTGCCTCTCTCTCTCTCTCTGTGTCTCTCATGAATAAATAAAATCTTTAAAAAATAAAAAAAAAGAGCAAGAAATGAGCTCTTTTTATTTTTAAGATTTATTGATTTATTTTTAAATATTTTATTTATTTATTTATTTATGAGAGACATAGAGAGAGAGAGGCAGAGACGCAGGCAGAGGAAGAAGCAGGCTCCATGCAGGAGCCTCATGCAGGACTTGATTCCGGGTCTCCAGGATCCCGCCCTGGGCTGAAGGCCGCGTTAAACTGCTGAGCTACTGGGGCTGCCCTATTGATTTATTTTAGAGAGAGAGTGAGTATGAGCAGGAGAAGGACAGGAGGAGAAGGAGAGGGCGAGGATCTCAGGCAGACTCCCCACTGATCATGGAGCTTGACCCTGAGATCATGACCTGAGCTGAGATCACGTTGGACACTTCACTGACTGGGCCACCTAGGTGCCCCAGCTCTTTTTTGATAGTAAGTTTTGTAATGCTCTTTGACATTTGTTAACTAAATGTAGGCATGACTTTGATAAATATAAAAGGGTTTTTTTTTTTTTAAGATTTTATTTATTTATTTGAGAGAGAGAGAGAGAGAGCACAAACGGGGGCAGAGGGAGAGGGAAAAGCAGACTCCCCACTGTGCAGGGAGCCCAACATGGGGCTCGATCCCAGGACCCTGGAACCATGACCCAAGCGGAAGGCAGATATTCAACAGACTGAGCCATCCAGGTGCCCCGATAAATATAAAAGTTAATAATTTTTATTTTTTTTTTTTTTTATTTTTATTTTTTTTTTTTTTTAAAGTTAATAATTTTTAAAAGTAGGGGTGGGGTGCTTGGGTGCTCAATTGGATAAGCCTGGGACTCTTGATTTCAGCTCAGTTCATGATATGCCTTGTGATGGGCTCTGCCCTCAGCGAGGAGTTTGCTTGTCTTTCTGCCTCTACTCCCCCTACCTTCTCTCTCTTAAATAAATAAATAAATCTTTAAAAGTAGGGGAAGATAATAAAAAAAAAAAAACCCCATGGACACATTGCAAATGCTAAATTGCTATACAAATATGAATATTTATTTAATTTAAAACTTCTAAGTGCCATGAGCTCCTACAGAAGAGTTGTGTAAAATACTAACTCAATGCAAATGCTTAACAAACCAGTACAAAAACAAAACAAAACAAACAAAAAAAAAACAAACAAACCCAGTACAGTTTAAATGCTTAGTAACTGAGAAGAATAAAAAGCACTAGAAATATACCCTGATCATCCAGCAATCCCACTTCTAGGTGTGTCTTCTGGTGAAACATTACATAGGTTTAAGGAGACATAGACCAGAGTTTTCACTGACTTGCAGAAACAGAAAATTGGAGACAGCTTAAATGTTCATCACTAAGGAAATGGATAAATAAAATGTGGCTAATTGGATGGAATGCTCAGGAATGAAAGAGTGAATCGGATCTACATGTATCATGGATAGCTTTTGAAAACAATGATGAATGAAAAAAGCAGATTGCTGAATGATATTTACAGTGTTACCTTTTCTGTAAATAAAGACAACATAAAGATATTTCTATGGATACATATATGTAGGTAAAAGTATAAATGTTTGCAGTGCTACCCACAAAATAGATAGTAATGGCCAGCAAGAAGACAAGTGAGTTTCGGGGTGGAAGTTAAGAGGACTTTCTATTTTCTCTGTAATCTTCTCATTTATTTCTCCTCCTTGTCCTCTTCCTCATCCATCTCCTTGGGCAATGTTCTTACTCTATGGTTAGTAATTAAAAAAAAAACAAACAAACCAGGGGACACCTGGGTGGCTCAGTGATTGAGCATCTCTGCGGTTGGCTCAGGTTGTGATCCTGGGGTCCTGGGATTAAGCCCCGAATCAGGTTCCCTGCCGGGAGCCTGCTTGTCCCTCTGCCTGTGTCTCTGCCTCTTTCTCTCTGTGTCTCTCATGAATAAATAAATAAAATCTTAAAAAAAAAACAAAAACAGAACAACAAAACAATATATATTTTAGAAGACTGAAGGTAGCCCTGAACAACCTTATCCTGGGCTAATAATTTTATTTAAAAAATATTTATTTATTTTTTAGAGAGCACAAGCAGGGGCAGACAGAGAAGCAGGCTCTGTTGAGCAGGGAGCTGGATCTGAGGGCCCCAAGATCATGACCTCAGTGGAAGACAGATGCTTAACCGACTGAGCCACCCAGGCATCCCCTGGGCTGATAATTTTAAAAGAAAACAATGATTATCTTCAGTTTCATTGGAGAAATTTGTATCCTTTATGTCGTCAAAACAACAGCAACACAATTGCCTCAGTAGTTACAAGCAGTATGCATAACCTGCCCTAACAGGGTGGCTTCCCCTTACTGCTTGATACATCCTTTTACCTGCCTTACTTTGCGGTTAATACCACATAGATAAAACTATGCACTCAAAATAAACAGACTCTATATGTCACTGCAACGAATGTTTAAAAAAAAAAAAAAAAAAGGTCATAGCTAAACCAATCCACGAAAACAATGCAAACAATGCAAATAACGTACAAGATTAGCATCACTACAAACCAGCAAAGCACTGGTAACTGCGACAGATGGAGAACACTCCCAACTAGCTGAGACCCCTGTTGGGCTCCTAACTGCCTGCGGGGGACGAAGTCCAAGAGAAGAAATGCCTCTTTAGCTCAACTAAGGGTTCAAAATCACAATCTCGGATCCCAAATGGGAGCATCTCGAGGTGGGGGACGCTTGCCTAAATAACATCCCGTCTGGGAGGAATGTAATGCATTATTTCCTTTTTCTGTATTTTTCGAATTTCCGTTTTTAAAAAGAGAAAAAGAGGCTAGCCCGGGGCGTCAAAAGTCTAGCGTTTTAACTCTGCCACCAACGGACTTGAGTGCAATCACGTCTTCACCCCCGACGCCGGGCGCGAGCAGTTCGAAGCTCCGACGGACCTGCTAGCGTTCGAAGTCCCGCTGGGAGACGGATCGCGCCCGCCGCAGCTTCGCCCCAGAAGCGTTTTGGCCCTCTCCGGGCGCCGTCCGCGCAGCCTCCAGAAGCAAGCCTAAGCTCCGCCCCCTGCGCTCCGGACGGCGCGAAAACCCAATTGACAAGAACTCCGTCCGGAGCCCGCGGGTCCGCTCCGCGTTCGGCCTGCTCTGCCGGCCGGGGTCGAAGTCCCGGGCGCTCAGCCTGGGGCCCCCCCGCGTCGAGGCGCCCCCGCGCCGGCCGGCCGCGCCCCGGGCTCCTCGCAGCCCGCGCTTTCTTGCCGCCGTTTCCCGCGTCCGACTCGGCGGAGCTGGTGAGCTGGGCCCGGCCTCCGCGACCGCTCCGGCCGGGTGGGCGCGGGGCAGAGGGAGACGGCCCCCGCGGCCCGGCTGCTCCCTGTGCGGGAGCCGGCCGCCTCCATGGCCCCCGGGCTGAGGGGGCCCGGCCGCGCAGCGCCCTAGGAGCCGGCGTTCCGGGAAGCTGGGAGCATGGTGGGGGTCCTGGCCATGGCGGCGGCAGCTGCTCCCCCTCCGGTGAAGGACTACGAGATTGAGGTGAGCTAGCGCGTCTCTGGCCGGAGGAGGCGGGTGGACGGTGATCCCGACCCCGGGTCCCGGAGGGGAGACGAGGGAGCTGGCTGTGACCTTGCGTGCCGCGACTGCTCGAGCCTGTCGCTTCCCGAGTCGCGAAGGGGCCGACAGCCGTGGAGACCGTGAGACGAGTGCGGGCCCGCGGAGTCAGGGCTTCGAAGGACACCGCGCGACCCCGTTCCCAGGTCCTAAAAAGTGTTGGCGGAACCTGGCGTTTTGGCCTTGTGAGAGGTCTCAGAGGCCCCCGGGATCAAGTCTGGGCTCATCGTAAGGAATCAGAACTTTAGCTTGAAGTTCAACTCGTCTGTCTGTTCTCATGGCCCTCGAGCCTAAGCTGCTGCGGTTAGGAGACCCAGCAGGGAACGCTGCTGTTCTTACGTATTCGCCGAGTTTCAGTGAAAGGCACTGAGCAGTCGGTGTGAGGATACTCCAAAGCCGTGAAGTGCTGGAGTAGCAGCAGCTCAAGGTGATGGCTGCTGTAGTTTTACACCTTTTCGTCTCAAGCTAGCATTCTAACTGAAAGACGCATACGGGTGCCCTTGAAAGGAGCCAAGATGTACGCTCATTTATTTAACTGGGACTCTTTTTTTTTTTTTTTTAATCATTGAATAACTTTTGTCAACTTGCCAATTGTTAGGCTGATACTTGTTTGCGAAATCAAGGCAGTTGCTCAGCTTTCCTGGGTGTGAAGAAGGACTTGATGGTACTTGAATTAGACAGTTCTTGATTTTTGTATGGTCAGTTTTTATCAAGCTTTCCTTACAGTTTCTCCTTTTGGTGCCCTGCTTGTCTTATTTCATAATAATGATGCTTACCTTTTAGTATTGCAAGGGTCGGAGTCTTGTACACATTATTTTGCTTAATATCAACCCTGTCATGAGTTCTCATTATCTGTATGATCCATATGAATGGATGAGGGAAGAAGGTTAAAAAATATTAAAAGTGGGGCACCTGGGTGGCTCAGTCAGTGAAGCATCTGCCTTTGGCCCAGGTCATGATCCCGGGGCCCTGGGATTGAGCCCCAAGTTGGGCTCTCTGCTCAGTGGAGAGTCTGCTTCTTCTTCTCCCTCTGTACCCCCATGCTCTCTCTCTCTCATATAAAAATTTTTTTAAAGTAATTAAAAGTAAGTTAAGTTAGAAAAATTAGAAAGTTAAAGAGGTTGCCTGGGTGACTCAGTTGTCCAAGTGTCTGACTCTTTATTTTAAAGATTTTATTTATTCATCAGGAACACACACACACACACACACCACACACACACACACACACAGAGACAGAGAGAGAGAGAGAGAGAGAGAGAGAGAGGGGCAGAGGGAGAAGCAGGTTCCACGCAGGAATCCTGATGTGGGACTCGATCCCGGGACTCCAGGATCAAGCCTTAAGCCAAAGGCAGGCACTAAGCCACTGAGTCACCCAGGGATCCCTTAAGTGTCTGATTCTTGAACTCAGCTGAGGTCTTGATCTCAGGGTTGTAAGTATAAGCCCTGTGTTGGGCTCCACACTATGGAGTCTACTTTAAAAACTTAAAAAAGTTGAGACGCCTGGGTGGCTCAGCGATTGAGTGTCTGCCTTCAGCCCAGGGAGTGATCCTGGAGTCCCGGGATCGAGTCCCACATTGGGCTCCCTGCATGGAGCTGCTTCTCTCTCTGCCTATGTCTCTGCCTCTCTCTCTCTCTGCGTGTCTCTCGTGAATAAATTTTAAAAAATCTTTTTTTAAAGATTTTTTATTTATTTATGATAGTCACGCAGAGAGAGAGAGAGAGAGAGAGAGGCAGAGACATAGGCAGAGGGAGAAGCAGGCTCCATGCACCGGGAGTCAACGTGGGATTCGATCCCGGGTCTCCAGGATTGCGCCCTGGGTCAAAGGCAGGCGCCAAACCGCTGCGCCACCCAGGGATCTCAAATTTTTAAAAATCTTAAGAAAAAAAAAAAAAAACTTAAAAAAGTCAAAAGTAAATGCTTAAGGTACCATGCTAGTAGACGTCAGAGCCAGCACTTAAATTGTATCTGCCTGACTCCAGAGCCTATGGTATCATGCCTTTGATACCATCTCAGGGTAATAATAATACTAATAGCTCATTAGCATTTTATTCTAATGCATTTACTATTTCATTTCAACATATAACATTTTAATCTCTAATTTATTTTGCCTCCTATTTATCCAGCTGGTTAGAAATTTGTCCCCCACCACCACAAAAAAAAAAGAAATTTGTCCCAATACCATTTATTAACTACTTACTTGCTCACTAACTTATTTGCTCCTGCTCTCATATACCAAGTTCTTAAATATATACTTATTTCTTTTTCTGGTTTTCTAACTCATTCCATTATGTTGGCTACCTTATGCTTTTTCTTTTTTTTAAAGTAATTTCTACACTCAGTGTGGGCCTCAAATTCATAACCCTAAGATCAAGAGTCGCACGCTCTCCTGACTGAGCTGGCCAGGTGCCTCCAGTATTTTGTTTTAAATGATGGTAGGTTTTTTTTTTTAATTTTTAAAAGATTTTATTTTCTTATTTATTCGAGAGAGAGAGAGAAAGAGAGAGAGAGTCAGAGACACAGGCAGAGGGAGAAGCAGGCTCCATGCAGGCAGCCCAATGTGGGACTCGATCCCGGGACTCCAGGATCACACCCTGGGCCGAAGGTGGCGCTAAACCGCTGAGCCACCGCTGAGCCACCCGGGCTGCCCGATTTCACATATTTTTATGCAGTGTATTTGTTACAAATGTTGTGGGGTGGGTGTTACGTGGGTATTACTACTCAAAGGTTGTAAACAGAGACCAACAGAAATGAACACCTTTGTGCATTTGTGTAGTAGCCTTGAAACTTTTTATTGAAGCATATATAAAGTAAAATACATGAGTTATAAGTGTATGACTTGATGTGATATTGAGATTTGAATGTAGGTTTAATTTTAAAGCTCTTTTTTCCTAATATATCAGGTTCATTACCTAAGGGAGCCTTCCTTTTTTAAATCAATTTAGGTAAAATATTAGATCCATGTTTACAATTTATGTTTTGTGTTACTTTGCTTGAAATAAGCGCTTTTTTTTTTCCTCTTAAACTGATAGGCATGCAAAAAACGAAGGAAAGATGATGAGAGATCTTCCTGCAAAACAATTACAAAATATTTATCACCAGTTGGGAAGACTGGAGAGAGTGTTTTCTCTCCACCAAAATCCAGCAATATTCTGGATTATTTTAGAAAGACTTCTCCCACAAATGAAAAGACACAATCAGCAAAAGAGTGCAAGAAAAAGTCCTCAGCACCATTGTCTGCTGACAGTGGCAAAGACTGTAAAACACCTTTGGAAATGTTTTCAAACATAGAATTTAAGAAGAGAGGAAAGAGAGTTAATTTATCTCATCAACTAAATAATATTAAAACTGAAAATGAATCTCCGGTTAAAATTAGTAGTGATGATAGCAAAGAAGATTCTAGTCTAAATAATGATTTTGTAGAAAGTAGTACTTCTGCTTTACTCTACAAGAAACTTGCACAAAGTATTCAAGATATCAAAAAGCAGTCAAGTACTATGACCTCCATAAAAAGCTCTAAGAAAGTGAATCCTAAACAAGGGATCACAAAAAATGATTGCAAAAAAATGAGAAAAAGGAAGCACAGAGATATAATAGATCTATCTGAAAGCTTACCATTGGCAGAGGAACTAAATCTTCAAAAAGATGGTAAAGATGGGAAACAGATCATGCCTTCCCTAACTAATGAGATCAAGAGTACTGCAAATGATGCAGACTCTAGAGGTGATATAACTAAAACAGCCCACTTAAATGATAATACAATTACTGTCTCATATGAGGAATTTCTAAAAAGTCACAAGGAAAACACAGTAGAACACATACCAGACTCTACAGTGTCAATTTGTATTCCTTCTGAAACTGTTGAAGAGATGGTCAAAAGTGGTTGTATAAGTGACCCAGAAACCTGTGAAATTTCCCAACATGTACGCTATAAGACAGTTACTGTTCTTGCACAGGTTCATCCTGTTCCCCCCAGAAAGACAAGGAAAATACCCTCAATTTTCTTGAAACAAAAGCAGTTGGAAATGGAAAATAGTCTGTCCGATCCTGAGAGTGAGCAGACTGTTCAGAAAAGAAAATCTAATGTTGTTATACAGGAAGAAGAATTAGAATTGGCGGTGTTGGAAACTGGAAATTCTGAAGCTGTGAAACCAAAATGCACTCTAGAGGAAAGACAGCAGTTTATGAAAGCATTTAGACAGCCAGCATCAGATGTTCTTAAAAATGGAGTCAGAAAGTCTTCTGATAAGCAGAAAGAGCTCAATGAAAAATCTGTAAATGAGGAAGGAAGAGACAATAATTCTAAAAAAATCATGGAAAATCCTAATATTCAAGTGGTTTCAAATTCACAGTCACATACTGATAAAGGAAGTTTTCCTAAGGAGAAAAGTAAAAAGCTGAAGAAAAGGGGTAAGAAAATGTTGGATACTGGTACTATTCCAGGTGAAAATAGACAGGGAAATACTCAGAAGAAAGCAACAACTTTTTCCTTAAAAGATAAACAGAATCAAAATAGGCTTAGAATGAGTTTAAGACAAAAGAAAACAGAAATTTTCAAAAACAGTATATTATTGAACTGTGAAAGTCTTACTTACAAAGATTTAGCAAATGATGACCATCTAAAGATTTCCTCTCTGTGTAACAAGAAGTCTTCAAGAAAAATCAGCATACCAGTTAAGGATATGGTTATACATTCTAAAGTTGAAGCTGAAGACAGTTTGGTAAATGTTTCCACACCCAAGTCAACCAGAAGATCTGTAAGAACCAGCAGTACACCTACAGCAATAGTCATTAGTGGTACTGATTCTGAAGATGGTAGTCCAGCAAAGACCTCCACTCCAAAAGCAGCCAACTTGCCAGAAAAGCATAGCTTATATACAGCAGAATTAATAACAGTACCATCTGACTCAGAGAGCCCTATTAGGTAAAGTTTTGTTTTTGTTCTGAAGTTCTCAGTATCTGCATACATTATTAGCTGGGAAGGAAAATACGTAAAGCATTGGAGAGTATTATTTTTTCTAGAACACAGCAGATTTATAAGAAACAAAACAGTTTAAAAAATGCTGTTTATTTTCCACATTTAATTTAAAGTCAAGCATGATTTCAGAAGAAATCTAGATGTATTTTACATGATTTCAAACTATTACAACAGTTACTAATTCCCTAGGGAAATATTTTTCAAAAAGGAATTTTGTGCATCTAACAAACTTAAGATTAAAAATAAGTCAGAGTTTTATTTCTTGGGTAAACTGAGCCGTGTACTATGAGGTATATACTTTCATGCTGGTTTTGGCCAGTGGAAGAATGATCTTAGGAGGTAATTTTCTGTAAAGTTTATGATTTCTAAAAGGAAACATTTTATATTTTAGCTTTGAGTTTAGCTTTGAGTTTGGCTTACTTTTCATTAGTACTCCTTATTAGAAACTAATAAGGAGTATTTTTGTTTTTAAGAAATGTTTTTAAGAAATGTCCAGAAATTTGAGCCCTAGTTGGTTCTTTTCTGTATTTAATTGAAATTCTGACACATAATCATGAGAATGTTTCCGAAAATCTTTTTTCCCCCAGAATGAAATTCACCAGAATTAGTACTCCCAAAAAATCTAAGAGAAAATCTAAGAAAAGATGCGAGAAATCTGAAGCAACTGATGGAGATTTTACTTCTCAGACTAGAAAGGTAATTGAAATATTAGAGGGTCCTGTAAGTGGTATTCTGTTTCCTAAAACGACTACTAGTAGAAGTAATATGCTCAAAGAAGAGTCACACATTTTATAGGTTGGTTATGTTGACTACAGCTGCATATTATTATTCACTATTTTTCTATTCCTTTGGCTAGTTTTTTAAGCAGTCAGCATATCTTATTGTGAGATGAAAACGGTTGATAAGGACAGTATAATTAGAAAAAGTTTTCTTGGAATGCCAAATGTCTAACCCTTAGCTTAGCTCAGGTCATGATCTCAGTATTATGATACTGAACCTTGAGTCAGGCTCTGAGTCCTGAGCCTGCTTGTCTCTCTCTTCCTGCCCCTCCCTGCACTTGTGCACTCTTTCACCCCCTCTCATTCTGTTTCTCTAAAATAAATAAGTAAAATCTTTAAAAAGTTTTCTTGGTAGAAATTACATCTAATAATTTTCCTTAAGACTGCTTATAGGTTGTGATTGAGTTTTTGTTTATTTCTATAGATCAAAGGCCAAAAAGTAGAGTCTGTAACTCTGGTACAGGTCTAAAAACCCTGGTACTGTTGACATTTTGGCTGGATAATTCTTTGTTACAGGGGACTGCTTGTGTATTGTAGGATGTTTAGCAATAATCCAGGCCTCTACCCATGAGATGCCAGTAGTTCTCCAGCTACCCTGGTTATGACAACCACACAATGTCACCACACATTACAAATATCCCCGAGAAGGAAACAAATCCACCCCCTGCCCCATTGAAAACCATTTCCCTAAAGGAAAAGGTAGGATATTTAAGAATAATTTAGCTGCTTTTACAGACTAATCTGCTTATTTCTACCATGAGAGAATTGGATTCTCTTTAGGGTAAGTAGGTACAGGTATGTGTGTGTTGAAAAGCTCCCAAGGTGATTGTGACATAATCCTTAGGTGAATACCACTGCTACAGAAGATTGGTGTCTCTTTTGTTGTTATTTAACAGCTATCATGTTTTTTGACTGCTTATCAAATTCCAGGCACTAGGCTTAGTACTCATCATTAATCTCATAAAGTAAATATTTAACCCTTTTTTGAAGTACAGTGGAGCCAAAAGAAGTGAGAACATTTTTAAGAGTAGTTGAAATGGTATACAGTGCAATCCAAGCTGGGTGGATGGAGTAGAGACTGACAAACAGGGAGAAGATAGTAAGTGCTATCAAGAGACAAGTTTCTGATGTAGTCAGGAGTAACCAAGTAAGGCTGGGAGAATGAATGGCTAGGTCAGAAATTAGGATGTTGGAAATGACTATTTTTGAGGTGATAGGATTATGGTTGGTTTTAATTTTCTTTATTTTTCTGTTTTCTGTTTATTTTTTTTAAGATTTTTATGTATTTATTCATGAGAGACACAGAGGCAGAGATACAGGCAGAGGGGAGAAGCAGGCTTCCCACAGGGAGCCTGATGTGGGACTCGATCCCAAGACCCTGGGATCACCACCTGAGCCGAAGGCAGACACTCAACCACTGAGCCACCCAGGTGCCCCTGTTTTCTGTTTTTTTTAATAAACATGAACTTTTAAAAACTTTTATCAGAAAAAAATAACTGGGACACCTGGGTGGCTCAGTCAGTTAAGCATCCAACTCTTGGTTTCTGCTCAGGTCATGATCTCAGGGTTGAGAGATTAAGCCCCAGGTGGGGCTCTGTGCTAAGTGAGAAGTCAGCTGGAAATTCTCTCTCCCTCTCCTTCCCCCCCCCCCACCTCAAATAAATAAATAAATAAAGCCTTTTTTAAAAAAGAAAAAAATAACTTAAAAAAGACTTTAAGCAGGATTACTTGCCAAATGCTTATGTGTGTTTTTTTCCTTCCACACATTCATTAAAACATCTTTTTGTGTAACAGTTTGTTTCAGTAGTTGAGTTGTTAATTTAAATTTAGGAAAATTATTTTGAATATGAATTTATAAGGTTTCATCAGGCTGCCAAAAATTTTGGTAGCAGAACAACAGAAATCTATTGCTCTACTGTACAGAAGTAAATCTTTGTTTTCCTAACCTTACATGTATTTTGAATATCCATCCCTGCGCTTTTCTGTGGTTTTTTAAAAACTTCTTAAGGTTTTAAAAAACAGCAAGCACTTGTATAAAATTAAAGGTGAAAATGTTTCATTTCCTACTCTGGGAGTAACCCACTTCTTTTTTTTTTTTTTTTTAAGATTTTATTTATGTATTTGAGAGAGAGAGAGAGAGTGAGCGGGGGGGGGGGGGGGGGGAAGAGGGACAAGCACAAACTCCAAGCTGATTGCAGAGCCTGACTCAGGACTCGATCTCAGGACCCTGAGATCATGATCTGAGCTGAAATCAAGAGTCCAATGCTTAACCTGCTGAGCCACCCAGGTGCCCCTGGATGTTTTTAACCTAAACAAAAAAGCCTGTAGAACTCAGAATATGGAAAGCACATTGTCCGGAAGATAATATTTAAATGCACAAAGTCACTTAGTACATCAGTGACAAAGTCAGTCGTAAAGGCTAGACTTTATTCTTGTCTAGTGTTGTTTTCCGTGCTCAATACCTTTTCAGCCTTTCTCCAATGGATTCACCTTAAAGGCGACTAAAAGAAAGATGTCATGAAGATGATGGGAAAATAACCAACAATTCTAATCCATACAGACATCTAATAACAGACATCTCTCTGGGTGTTTTCCACAAATGTAATTATATTTATCTGAATAAATTTCTAGTTAGAAATTAAGTCAAACTAAGTATAACTGGACACATTGTAATTTAACTTCCTTGCTAAGATTTGAGTAACTTTGTCTTTTATTTAATATGATTTGTGATTGTAGTTTTATATATATATATATATATATATATATATATATATATTTTAAATGGATTTTATTTTTTAGAACAATTTTAGGTTCACAGCAAAACTGAATGGAAGATACCAAGATTTCCCATATATCTCCTGTATCCACACTGCATAGCCTCCCACATTATTAATACCAGAATAATACATTTGTTACAATTGATAAACCTGCATTAGCAGATCATTGTTACCCAGAGTCTGTAGTTTACATTAGGGTTCACTCTTAGTGTTATATATTCTCTGGGATTAGATGTATCATGACGTGTATCCACCATTATAGTATCATATATATAGTATGATATCACTCCCTTAAAAATCCTCTATGCTTTGTCTGTTCATCCCTTTCTCCTCACTTTACTCCTGGCAACCACCGATCTTTTTTACTCTCCAAAGTTTTGCCTTTTAAAAAAATTTTTTATTGTTAAATCTAAAATATTTGCCACTGACCTAAACTAATATTTCAAATTTTTGTTTAGGTAAGCAGTGCTTCAAAAAATCTATCAAAAGCAAAACAATTGGTTGAAAAAGCAAAAGCTTTACACATTAGTAGGTCAAAAGCTACTGAAGAAATAGTGACACCCTTGAGACGTTCATCTAGACATCAGACACTTCCTGAAAGGACAGAATTGTCAGAAACAGAAGTAAGTATTAAAAATATTAATTGGTATGAATTCTGTTCTATTCTGCTTGGAGTGGGAGAAGGAAGTCATTATAAAGTTATAGGGTAGATTTGTAAGAAACCCTTGAGGTGGTAGAAAGAATATCATTTTCAGTTCTGTTTTAGAAGCTTTTGGCTCTTTGCCTGCAGAATACAGTCTGAATGCTTATCAAGTCATTCAAGATCCTTTATAGGCTGAATTAGCTCTTCCCTTTCCTCAAAACAACCCCCTTCCTCATATAAACAGTATTTGCTCTAGTCACACTAAATTATTCATTCCTCCCCAAATGGTGTAATTTTTTACTTTTTTCCATTTTGTAGTCTCAGCTTGAAATGCACATTCCAAATATTCTTTTCTACATAAAGCATTGCTACTCAAACATTAAGTCCTACTAAATGCTAACACCTCTTTTTTAAAAATCCAGCTTTATTATAGAGATATAAATCACATACCATACAATCCACTATTTAAAGTGTATAATTCATTGGCTTTTAATATATTTAGAGTAGTACATCCATTACCACAATTTTAGAACATTTTATTACCTCAAAAAGAGCCCTCATTCCTCTTAGCCGTCACTTTCCAATCTCTCTTCCCCCAGCTGTAGCCAATCAATCTACTTCCTATCTCTTTTTTTTTTTTTTTTTTTGTTAGATGCTTGGGACGCCTAGGTGGCTCCCTTTATTTTTTATTTTCTTTTAATTATTATTATTATTATTATTTTTTAAAGATTTTATTTATTTATTCATGATAGTCACACAGAGGGAGACAGAGAGGCAGAGACACAGGCAGAGGGAGAAGCAGGCTCCATGCACCGGGAGCCCGACGTGGGATTCGATCCCGGGTCTCCAGGATCATGCCCCGGGCCAAAGGCAGGCGCCAAACCGCTGTGCCACCCAGGGATCCCTTAATTATTTTTTTAACTTGTATTTATATATGATAGTCACACACACACACACACACACGCAGAGAGAGAGAGAGAGAGGCAGAGACATAGGCAGAGGGAGAAGCAGGCTCCATGCACTGGGAGCCCGACGTGGGATTCAATCCCGGGTCTCCAGGATCGCGCCCTGGGCCAAAGGCAGGCGCTAAACTGCTGCGCCACCCAGGGATCCCTCCACTTCCTATCTCTAGAGATTTGCCTACTCTGAACATTTCATATAAATGGTAACATACATACCATATATGGTCCTTTGTGTTTGGTTTCTTTCACTCATAATGTTCTCAAGGTTCATCCATGTTGTAGCATCAATGTTTCTTATTTATTTATTTATTTATTTATTTATTTATTTATTTATTTATATTGCCAAATAATACCCCATTGTATGGATATATTACATTTTATTTACTGATTCATCAGTTCATGGAGATTTGGGTTGCTTCCACTTTTTGGCTATTAATAATGACTCCTCTTGAAAGCTTTGCTGATGCCTACAAGACAGGTAGTTTCCTCCCCTATATATACTTCTATGTTTTTTTTGTATTTTGGTTAGTATTGCTCTCACCATACTGTTGCTTTTTTTTATTTTTTATTTTTTTATTTATGATAGTCACACAGAGAGAGGCAGAGACACAGGCAGAGGGAGAAGCAGGCTCCATGCACCGGGAGCCTGACGTGGGATTCGATCCCAGGTCTCCAGGATCGCGCTCTGGGCCAAAGGCAGGCGCCAAACCGCTGCGCCACCCAGGGATCCCTGGTTGCTTTTTTTAAAAAGAAGACCCATGATCATAATAAATCTACTCTTCAGTATGTGAATCTATGTGATGTCACTTGGGTTGATGTCACTTATATGTTCCCCGTATCAGTCAGGTAATGTCTGATGGAGAGGTATTTGCAGCTGCTGCTAATGTCATTGTCTTACCTATGGCTACTAGCACCATAATCCTTTTGAAATTTTTTTTTTTTTTTTTATGATAGTCACACAGAGAGAGAGAGAGGCAGAGACATAGGCAGAGGGAGAAGCAGGCTCCACGCACTGGGAGCCCGATGTGGGATTCGGTCCCGGGTCTCCAGGATTGCGCCCTGGGCCAAAGGCAGGCGCTAAACCGCTGCACCACCCAGGGATCCCCTCCTTTTGAAATTTTAAAACATCAAGTATATGACGTATTTTTAAAATGGTTTTCTTATTCTGTCCTAGGATTCTTTAATAATAATCGATTCAGATCATACTTCTTTAAAGCAACCTGAGAAAAATCAGAAGAAGCTTCAGTGTCTGAATGATGTGCTAGGAAAAAAACTAAACAAGATTCCTAAAAATGTACCTGGTAATCAAACTTGATAATGCTTATGATGAACATTAGAATGTTTCAGAGGGATTATATTGCTCTGAATGCTGTCATTTTAATTTAATTCCTTGTCTTATATGGTATAAACTTTATTAAGTATTTTTATTTAATAAGTAAAATTATAGTGTAGTGTAGAGTTTTATAAAGGTGATTTTGTACATTTAGGTTCTTGAATTTCTATTTAGCCTCATTAAGTTAGAGGTTCCTATATCTGACAGACCATCAAAATCATCAGAATAAATTAAAAAGTCCTTAAATCTTTAGGTCCTTCCCTAGGCATATTGACTGAGAATCTCTTTAGGTGGGTGTGGGAATCTGTAGTTAAAAAAAGATTTCCAGGAAATTCTGATAATGATATTGGGAGACCAGATCATTATATAGAAATTTTTAAAATTTAAAAGGTATTTTTTTAAGTTAAAAAAAGTAGAGTTATTTTTTTTATATAGAAATTTTTAAAATTAAAAAGTTTTTTAAGTTAAAAGTAAAGGGTTATTTATTTATTTATTTATTTTTTAAGTTTAAGAAAGTAGAGCTATAATTTGAAAGTAGCTGGAGGTAAGTAGAGATGATAAACATTGGCACTAACCTAAGTATTTATTTTTCTAAGGGAAAATGAAAGTTGCTCCGTTATTTCTTACCAGAAAGACTCAGAAAACAGCTGATCCTGTTATTGGTTTTGATGAAAACAGGTCAGTCCAATACAAATTTTTAAATGCTGAAATATCTTGCGGAATGTTTTCTGTATTTTTGCTTTACTTTGATGAGAAAGCGTGTACGTTCATTTTTATTTTTATTTATTTTTTCAAAAGATTTTTATTTATTCACGAGAGACACAGAGAGAGTGGCAGAGACATAGGCAGAGGGAGAAGCAGGTTCACCACAGGGAGCCCAATGTGGGACTCGATCCCGGACCTTGGGATCAGGCCCTGAGCCAAAGGTATACACAGTCAACCGCTGAGCCACCCAAGCATCTCTAACAAGTTCATTTTTAAAGGTGACAATATTGACAGTGCTGCAGCTACAACTTGAAGATCTAACATTTTGTGGCCATCTCTAGATGAAACACTGGGAAAATAAACCAAAAGCATCAGAGAGCTGATTATGAACTTATTCAATAAATATTTAAATACCTGGTACAGGGGTGCCTGGCTGGCTCAGTGGAAAGAGTGTGAAACTCTTGATGTCGAGGTCATGAGTTTGAGCCCCACACTAGGAATAGAGATTATATTTTTAAAAAAATAAAATCTTTAAATACATGCTATGTATGAAGCACTGTATTTGGTACAGGAATATTATGGAGAACAAAACAAGACACATTCTCTGTCCTCATGAGGTTTATACTCTGGAAGAAAGATAATCTATGATTAAACATCAGTTGGACCAACAAATGAAAAATTGCAGTTGTGCTAAGAAGGAGAGGTATCAAGTTCTTTTACGTTTCTATTAAGTGGATTTGGTCTGGTCAAGCAAGGAAGGCTTTGCTAAAGAAATGTCACCTGAACTGAAGTATTAGCAGGAGTTCATCAGGAGGAACAGTGTTTTAGCCAGAGGGAACAGTCTGCAGAGTCCCTGTAGCTGGAGAAAGCATGGAAAATAGTAAAGGTTGAAAGAATGCCAGTGTGGATTGAGCACAGAGAGCAGAAGTGAGAGGAATGTGGGATTAAGCTGGAGAGGTGGGTGCCAGTCCATGTAGCACCTTTAGACCATGTGAAAGAATTGTGTCATTATACCAAGGGCAATAAGAATTAGGTAATAGGAAGTGTCCATACTTAAACACAAGTATGAACATAACCATTTTGAATTTTGGAAAGTTTATTCTGACTACTGGATCAGTTTGCTGGATTAAAATCCATAATGATTAATTATATCTGGAGGTTAGGGGTAGGAGAAAGGAAGGTGTAAAGATGATAAGTTCTAGTATCCTGATGCAAGTGGATGGCATGATGAAAGAAGACCAGGTTTGGGACATCATGGTTCAGGTTATTTTTTCCTCTTTCACTTTTATTGAGGTATAATTACATATTATTAAATGCACAAATCTTTTTTGTATTTAAGTACAATTGACATACAATATCCTGTTAGTTTGAGATGTACATGATAGTGATTCAATATTTTTATACATTACAAAAAGATCCCCATAAGTCTAGTTACCATTTGTCATTGTATAGAAAGTTACTACCGTTGATTGATTATGCTCCCTATGCTGTACATTTCATCCCACAACTCAACTATTTTATGACTAGAAGTTTGTACCTGTTAATTCTCTTCCTCTATTTTATCTGCCTCCACCCCTTCCCTATTCTGGTAGCCAACACTTTGTTTCCTGTGTCATGAGTCCATTTCTGTTTTATTTGTTTGTTTTGTTAAATGCATAATCCTTAAACATAACAGTTTTGATAAGTACTTTAAATCAAGATTTAACATATTTCTTTTACTCCTGAAAGGTTATTCTTTTTCTATTATTGTCCCTACCACAACAAAAAGTTACCACTATTCTGATTTCATCACAGTTGATTAGTTTGATTTCTGTTACCATGGATTTGTTTTGCCAGTATCTAATTGCTTTTGCTCAGTACACATGCTTTTTAAAAATCAGCTTTATTCAGGTATAATGTACAATCATATGTACACAATGTCAAGTAAATAGTTCGAGTTTTTTTTTTTTTTGAAATTTTTATTTATTTATTCATGAGAGACACACACAGAGAGAGAGAGAGAGAGAGAGAGAGAGGCAGAGACACAGGCAGAGGGAGAAGCAGGCTCCATGCAGGTAGCCTGACGTAGGACTCGATCCAAGGTCTCCAAGATCACACCCTGGGCTGAAGGCAGCACTAAACAGCTGAGCCACCCGAGCTGCCCATAGTTTGAGTTTTAACAAATGTACACATCTGTGTAATCATCATAACAATAGAGAACATTTTCTTCACACTCAAAAAAGTTCCTTTATGCCCCTTTGCAGTTAATCCCTGCCCCCTGGTCCCAATCCCATGCAATTTCTGGTCTGTTTTCTGTTGATATAGATTGTTTTGCCTTTTCTAGAATTTCATAGAAATAAAATCATACAGGGTACACTTTTGTCTCTGGCTTCTTTCAGTCAATGTAATGTATCAGTAGCCTATTCTTTTTTATTGCTGAATAGTATTCCTTATATGAATAAGGATACACAGTTTGTTTATCCATTCTTTTATTGATGGCCATTTGGGTTGTTTCCAATATTTGGCGATTATTAATTAGGCTGCTGTGAACATTCCATACACATGTGTAGACAGTGTTCTCATTTCTCTTGAGTAAATACCTAGAAATGGAATTGTTCTGTCACTGGGTAGGTATACGTTTAACAGTATACAAATCTGCCAAACTTTTCCCAAGTGGTGGTTCTATTTTCCACTCCCACTGGCAATATAGGAGAGTTCCAGTTGCTAACACTTGGCATTATCAGACTTTTTAAATTTTAGCCATTTTAATAGGTTTCCAGTGATATATTACTATTTTTTATTCTTTTATGTATTATTTTTAATCAATTATTTTTTTAATTTTTAAAAATTATTTATTCATGAGAGACACAGAGAGAAAGGCAGAGACATAGGCAGAGGAGAAGCAGGCTTCCCCCAGGGAGTGTGATGTGGGACTTGATCCCAGGACCCCACAATCACGCCCTGAGCCAAAGGCAGATGCTCAACCACTGAGCCACCCAGGCATCCCAATTAGTTACATTTTAAACCTTGTTGAGGTATAATTTACAAATAGTCACCTGTATTTAAAGTGTATAACTTACTTGGTGACCTTTGTCAGTTGTGTGAAAGCACCATCACTGCCATACAGATACTGGTTTATATCCATTGTCCTCTAGAAGACTCCTTATGCCCTTCTGCAGTTCTTCTAGTCCCAGCTCAGACAAGTGCCAATCTTTTTCTATATGTTAATTTGCATTTTCTAGAAATCTTTACTAATGAAATCATATATACTTTTTTTTACCTGGCCTCTTTAAGTGTCCTGATTTTGAGATTTATTCATGTTATCAAACACAGTTGACTCCTGAACAACATGGCTTGAATTATGTAGGCCCGCTTACATGGATGTTTTACATTACGGTGCTGTAAAAATCTATTTTCCTTATGATTTTCTTAATATTTTTGTCTCTAGCTTTATTGTAAAGAATATAGCATATAATACAAACAACATAGACTATATGTTAATCACCTGTTAGTGTTAGTCACTAAGGCTTCCAGTCCACAATAAGCTTTTATTAGTAGGTAAGATTTTGGGGAGTCAAACATTACACATGCATTTTTGACTACACATGGGGTCAGCATTCATAACTCCCATATTGTTCAAGAGCCAATCAGTAGTTCATTATTATAATATTTTTGCTGAATAGTATTCCATTGTTTGGTACACCACTTTTTGTCTGTCTCCTCACCTGTTGGTGGACATTTGGGTTTCCAGTTTTAAGCTATTGTGAATAAAGATGTCGAAAACATTTGTGTAGAAGTCTGCTGGGATTTTGCTGATGATTGTATTAAATTGTGAGAGAATTGATTTAACAGTATTAAGTCTTCTGATCTAAGAACATGGTATATATTTCTATTTGAGTTTTTAATTTCTTTCATCAGTGTTCTGTGGTTCAGTGTAGGGGTTTTATACATGTGTTAAATTTATCTCTAGTTATTTCATGTATTTATTATTATTGTAAATGGTACTGTTTTCCAATTGCTGATTTCTAGTATATAGAAATAAAATTGATTTTTTTTTTTAATCTGTAGATCCCACAGTTACCATTTCACCTAATGCTATTATCTTAGATGCATTTGCTTTAGCCAGTAGAATTGTTTGAAGGAAGAAATTTGCTGGTTTTGGACTACTTAAATTTCTTAAAATTAATATGTTCCTTAATTGGTGCACTATGAAAGAATTTTAAAAATAATTGATGTTGAAATAACTTTAAGAAAAGTTACTAGAATACTATAAAGAACTCCATATCCCTTTACCAGGATTTTCCATTTCTGCAACTGTTTTTATTGAAGTGTGCAGACCATATGTGTTGTAGGATGACTCTCAACTCACCACTCAAAGATAGATAGCCTCTGTTAACATTTTGGTGGATGTCCTTCAAATCATTTTTCTTTATGTATTTATTTTTATGGAATTTCTTAAAACTGATAGTCCCTCATTATGAGACTCAAGTTCTACATTTCTGTCAGAATTACCACAGAAAACAGTTTCCACTTGGATTAACCACACTGTGATCATTGTCAGATGGTGATGAGCTGTTGCTCATTGTCCTTGGTCGTTCTTTTTCTATTTGTTGGCTGCTATGAGAAAGTGCTTTTACATCTCTCATTTACATATTTATTCATGGTTTCCTATTTTTTTCATGGAGTTTTAATCCATCAATTTTTATTTTGATATTTAGGTTATTTCTAATTAGCTAGTAGGAAGTTTTCAGCATGGTTTCTGTGTCCCTTTGACACATCCCTGTCATTTATTTGGCATTCCTTACTTTGTGGAACAGGAAGATATTCCAGGTTCATCTTTGATATGCCCTGCCCCAGCTCTGTGTATAGCCTTTTTTCCACAGAGCCTTGTTTCTTTTTATTGTAGGATGGTATTTAGAAGTCAAGATCTAAGTGCTTATTTTACTCATTGCTCCTGAGGTATCAGAGCTTCTGGGCTTCTTAGCAGATAAAGCTAGGAAATATGCACACACACAAATATATGCATACACATATACACACACATCCAAACTATTTATAATTGCATATAATACATATTGTATCACATATATATAACGTGTATATTTTACAGCACTACCTTGTACCCTTCTCCTGAAAGTTTACCTTCTGCTATAGGCAGGTACTCTTTTTTTTTTAATATTTTAAGTACTTTACACCCAACATGGGGCTCAAGCTTACAACCCTGAGATCAAGAGTTGCATGCTGAGCCAGCCAGGTACCCTGGGCACATACTCATTTAGCTACCACTTCACCCATCTTTTCCTCCATCCCTCCAACTAACACTAAAAAAAAGTATACCTCCACTTTTCTTTTTTTTTTTTTTTTAATTTTATTTATTTATGATAGTCACAGAGAGAGAGAGAGAGAGAGAGAGAGAGAGAGGCAGAGGGAGAAGCAGGCTCCATGCACCGGGAGCCCGATGTGGGATTCGATCCCGGGTCTCCAGGATCACGCCCTGAGCCAAAGGCAGGCGCCAAACCGCTGCACCACCCAGGGATCCCTACCTCCACTTTTCTAAGATTAATTCCTCCACACTGGCTTTGGATCTCATCTTTCCCTCATTTCTCTCAAAAAGTAAAGAAATGGAAGTTCTTGTTGCCTCTTTTTAATTACTGATCCAAATTTCTGTTTGTAGAGAATATGACAGTTCTCATTCTGTATGTAACAAGCTAGGAAGGGCAGATAAGCTGTGATACCAGTCTCCCCACTCCACTATTCCAGCATCCCATCCTCCTCTACCTCCTCATTTCCCTCCCAGGGAAGTCAAGACTCTTACATTTAGCAAGATGGAGATAACCCAGGTAAAACCCAGGTGTCAGTAATAAAGGCCCTAATGTTCTCGCTTATTATTTGGGAAACATTACCTTAGAAATTCCTAAATTAACTTTTTGAAATATAACACATTGTTTTCAGATTATAATATAAAGGCTTGCTTCTTAAAAAAGAAGACAGAAGACACAGGGAAAAAACTCACCATTCAAAGATAGCTTCTGTTAACATTTTGGTGGATGTCCTTCAAATCATTTTTCTCTATGTATTTTTACGTAATTTCTTAAAACTGATAGACTTTTTATGATAAGCAAAAATGAATTTGACCAGCTAACATCTCAAGTAGTTGATTTTTATCAATTAAAAAGTGTTCTATGGTTTATTTTTTTAAGTGTTTATAACCTTAGGTTTCCTTTTTCACTTCGTTTTCTTAAAAGTCAAGATACATGTGAAAAGTCTCAGGATTGCGATGTGCAGTTTAAAGCAAAGCGTGACTTTCTAATGAGTGGTTTGCCAGAATTGCTGAAACGACAGATTGCAAAGAAAGCTGCTGCATTAGATGTGTACAATGCATTGAGTACCAGTTTCCAGAGAGTTGTCCACGTACAACAAAAAGATGATGGTGAGTTTGTTATAATGAAATATTTTTAAATGATAGAAGGAATGTGAAACTGTAAGTTGACTTAAAATGAGGCAAAGGTTTAAAGATATTTCTTAAAGGGATTTTTAGTGGGAACTTGAAGAATGTGTTTCATTCTCTCTTCCTCAATCTTGGACTCACTTTACTGAGGATGGGGAGCTTGGGGCAGGAGAACCAGCAGCATCCTCAGCCCTCAACCCTCACTCCATGTGCTAATAGAGAGTAGGCACGTGGGTGGGTCCTTCAGTGCTTTTGTTCTGAGAGGCACTGTGTTCTAAAAAAGGCAGTGCTCTTCACACGTAGCCTATGTATAACAGGTCATCTTTAAGACTTTCTCAGAGGAGCTCCAGCTCTGTCCTTTCCAATGGGCTACTGAATGTTCAAGGGAAATCTGGTTGCCTCCTTTCCAGAACAGCTTTTTCTCTCTCATCCCATATAAATATCTGCTAGAATAGGTAACAAACAAGTAGCAGCGTTACGTGCTCCATCTCACCCTTTCCTCACACACACCATGCACATGGGTGAGTTGTTTGCACAAGCCACTTGCACAATTGTCTTAGCTTGATCAGAAGTGGATTCTATTTGGATTCAAATGCTATAGTAACCACAGTCTTATTTTACTTATATAGTTTTTAATTACCAAAAGTGTACAAAGCTTTATATCATCCTCGTCATTGTTCCTGCCTGTAGGTTTTTTTGTCAGTACAAAAGCAATTGTATTCTTCTCAGCTGGCTTTGTGGTTTGGTTTAATGCACTCCCTCTACTCAATGAAATATCTACATTCTTTTTCTTTCTCTTTTCCTTTTGTGTTTCTGACCTTAATAGTTTTTGAGTTTTGTTCAGCCTCCCATTTAGATTTGATTTTATTATTTTATTTTATTGAATTTTTTGAGAGGGAAAGAAGAGCACGAGCAGGGAGAGACAGAGAGGGACAGCACACTCCCCTGCTGACCAGGGAGCCCAACACAAGGCTGTATCCCAGGACCCTGAGATCATGACCTGAGCCTAAGTCAGATGCTCAACTGACAGCCACCCAGGTGCCCCTCAGCCTCCCATTTATACAGGGAAATTCCCAACCAGACTTCTTTCCCTTTCTTCCCTGGCTCTGCCATTCGCCATTCAGTTGATGAAACTTGTCTTGTTACTTTCACCAGTTAATTTTATACAGCATTTGTATTACTATATTCAACTATAGAAATTAATTACACTCTTCTTCCCTGGTATTGATAAACACATTTTCACCAGAGCGCTGCTGTCAAACTTAGCATATATATTTGTAAATGAGATGAGGGAAGCCCAGAGAGAATCTCTCTCTTAGAACCTTAAGAGTTATTACATACTGATTTGCTAGTATCTGGCATATGTGTGCATAAGTAGTTTAATCTCCATATCCACTCTAGGAGGTTTTGATTATTATAGTTGTCACCTCTGCTTTACAGATGAAAAAGCTAAGGTTTAGGATCTTGCTCATGCTCACCTAGCTAGCAAGTGGCACAGTTTGGATTTGAACCCAGGTCTGACTTCAGAGTTTAAACTTTAGAGCAGGATGCTAACTGCCCCTGAAATCTTTACCCTGAATAGCAAGGTTGATTAAAAAAGAAAAGAAAGTTTGCTATTACTTGGTTATTTTAAACAATTGGAACAGAAGATTCACTAATTTTTTATTAATTGTATTTATTGGAAGTGAGGATGGGTTCCCTGTGTAGTCATTTGAGTTTTGGTATCTTTGTGTTAACTGTGTAGTTGTCAGGTCTTTGCATGTTTGCATATTTGGCATTGAATGTATATGAAGGAAAGTAATTAAGATACTTATTTTCTGTTTTTCTTTAGGATGCCACTTGTGGCATTTGAAACCACCTACTTGCCCTCTCTTAACCAAACTTAAAGAACTGAATACTAGAGTAATAGATCTCTCAAAATGTGTTCTTGCTCTTGGTGAATTTTCAACATTGAATTCAAATTCCAAAATTACTAATTCTACGGTTGTGGTAAGTATAGAGAGCTCATCCTTTGTAGGGTGTTTCCTTCACATCTCTCAGAGGGGAAAAAAAAAATGGATATCGACTATTGTCATCTAAAGTTCATTTTTTTTCCCCTAGAGTCCAATTTAAAAAAATAAATCCCAGTTGAGGTAGACATCTCTTTTAAATATTCCTACAGCTTTGGAAACATTTTAAGAATTAATGGTAGCCAATTTCAAAAGAATATTAGGTTATATATAGCACATTTAGGTATTGTATATGTCAGCATTCTAATCTGATAAATGTATAACTTACAGTTAGTTGAAAAAGGAAACAATAAAAATATGAATGAAATCCTTCAAAAGCTATGCAAATGCAGCTTTGCTGTCAATGTTGTATTTAGTCACTAAAAGTACTCCTACATTAATACTGACTTATTAGAAAGTGGTTGGTGACTAATATTAATAGATCATGTAGGGGTCACCTGGCTGGCTCAGTCAGTGGAGCAGACAACTCTTGGTCTCAGGGTTGTGAGTTTGAGCCCCATATTGGGCATAGAGATTACTTTAAAAAAAAAAATCTTAAAACAGTTAATGTAGGTCTGTCGTTGAGCATTTTATTCTTTATTGCAGTTTGTGGACAGAAGGAAAGATATGACTGAAGAAATAAGAAATCTTTTGCTAGAGGAAATTAGGTGGTCAAATCCTGAGTTTTCTTTGAGGACATATTTTTCTTTGCTTCTAAAAAAACGAAGTGAGCACCAAGTACTTTCTGAATGTCATCGTAAACAAGGTTAGTGACAGTTATCATTTACGTTAACATTTTGCTTTTGAAAACATTAAGACTTGGTCATTGACTCTTGGAAGTCCAGAGAGAATATTGCTGATGATCAGCTGTTCAACTGGAATAAAGCATCTTGGTGAGTGCAGTGTTGGCCCCTACCATGCAAACCCAAAGACAGATTTTATTAGGTTAAAACATTAATAGTTCATTTAAGGAAAGCCTTAGGTGAGATCATTTGAATTTACATACTTTGTGTAAAAGGCAGTCTATAGAACAAGATGTCCTGATTGCATTCATTGTGCCACATTTGATCCTTACCTCTTTATCTTGGAGTAATAAAATTATTGGATATTTTGAAGTGATATATATAGATGACTGGATATTAAAATTGGTTTTTGGTTGAATAGTAAGCACATGCACTTCTGTAATTTCTGAAATAGAAAGTCCACAACTAGAGCCTGATGTCAATCAAAAGGAAACCAAAAGGAAACGAGTGGAAACAGACATTCATAAGTCAAAAAGAAAGAAACCAAATGAGTCTTCACCAAGTCCAAAAAAGATAAATGAGAAACCAGAAGAACTTGACAAGAGAAACAACTCCAATAGGATAAAGCAAGGCCTTTCTAAAACATCCAGGAAGAAACAAACTACTTTGAGTATAGCGTGTAAAGTAGAAACAGAAGCAGTTGAAGATCCTGATGTTCTGATAATAGATGATGGCAAAGAGTCTCCCTCAGAAAGATCTCCTATTCCTGGTAAATCAGACCTTCTTTCTCTGCTCCTACAACACTTTTGTTTATTTAACCCTTCATTTTCTCTTTTTAATACATGTTCATTGCAACATTCAAGCTATATATGTATATAAAACAAAAAGTGGAAGCCTTATTAATTACACACTGACACAGTGACACATTTAATAGATTGGTGTTTGGTCTTTGATTTTTCTGTGCTTTTGTAAATATGTGTTTTTTTAAAAACCTGGAATTGTACTATACAATTTTTATGTATTTATCATTATTATTTTTTAATGCTATACAATTTATAGCTATTTCACGTGTCTCTGACATGTTCCCGTTTGGGTTATCTAGCTTTTTCAAAAATTTTTTTTTTTTTTAATTTTTATTTATTTATGATAGTCACAGAGAGAGAGAGAGAGAGAGGCAGAGACACAGGCAGAGGGAGAAGCAGGCTCCATGCACCGGGAGCCCGATGTGGGATTCAATCCCGGGTCTCCAGGATCGCGCCCTGGGCCAAAGGCAGGCGCCAAACCGCTGCGCCACCCAGGGATCCCATCAAAATATTTTTTTAAATTAATTAAGTCATCCAGTTATATAGCTTTAAAGTGTGTTTTGATATTTATACAGCAAATTTCCTATCATTTTTTAAAACTATGTTTATGTAGCTGTACTGCTGAAAGACCTACAGATTCTCCTACCCCCACAAATCCCCTTAGGTTTTGATTTTGCATTAGTGTATAGATTAATTTGGAATGAATTGGCATCTTTACAACATTCCGTCTTCTCAAATGGGAGTAGCACATCTCCATTTACCCAAGTTGACTTAGTAGGTCGTTTTAATTTTTTTTTTCCAGGAGTCAAAGGAAATTGCACTAAAATTATACTGCCTTTGCTTTTTTTTTTTTTTTTTTTTTTAAGATTTTATTTATTTATTCATAGAGATGCAGAGAGAGAGAGAGGCAGAGACACAGGCAGAGGGAGAAGCAGGCTCCCTACAGAGAGCCTGACATGGGACTTGATCCAGGGTCTCCAGGATCATGCCCTGGGCTGCAGGCGGTGCTAAACCGCTGCGCCACCAGAGCTGCCCTGCCTTTCTTTGCTCTTTAGATTATTTCTTACAGTATACATTATTTTTCATGTTTCATTTTTAGTGATTATAAAGTTTTAAATATGTGCTAATATTTATCTTTTTAATATTAAAATTTTTTTAAGATTTTATTTATTTATTCATGAGAGACTCAGAGAGAGAGAGGCAGAAACACAGGCAGAGGGAGAAGGAGGCTCCATGCAGGGACCCCGACGTGGGATTCGATCCCGGGTCTCTAGGATCACACCCTGGGCCGAAGGCAGGCGCTAAACCGCTGAGCCACCCAGGGATCCCCTAAAAAAATTTTTTTAAGGAATCTCTACCCTCAACATGGGGCTTGAACTCATGATCCCAAGATCAAGAGTCACATGCTCTACCCACAGAGCCAGCCAAGCGCTTCTAAATGTGTACTTTTTTTTTCTTTTTTAAGATTTATTTATTTATTAATGAGAGACACAGAGAGAGAGAGAGCATGGCAGAGACACAGGCAGAGGAAGAAGCAGACTCCATGCAGGGAGCCCGACATGGGACTGGATCCAGGGTCTCCAGGATCATACCCTGGGCTGAAGGCGGTGCTAAACCGCAGCCACCGGGCTGCCCTACTTTTTTTTTTTTTTTTTTTTTTTAAGATTTTATTTATTTATTCATGAGTGACACAGAGAGAGAGAGAGAGGGGTAGAGATACAGGCAAAGGGAGAAGCAGGCTCCATGCAGGGAGCCTGACGTGGGACTTGATCCCAGGTATCCAGGATCACGCCCTGGGCTGAAGGCAGTGCTAAACCACTGAGCCACCTGGGCTGCCCTAAATATATACTTTACTGTCATGAGACTTTATGGTGGTTAGCTTTCTATTATTATTTTTTTTAATGATATATTTATTTGAAAGTGTGCACGGAAGGGGAGGATGGAGGTTCGGCAGAGGGCAAAGGGAGAGGAGCTGACTCTGCTGGGTGCAGAGCCAGACATCTTACAATCCTGAGATCAAGACCTGAGCCAAAATCAAAGAGTTGGCTGCTTAACTAACTGGAGCCACCTAGGTGCCCCTCCCCCCCCTTTTTAAGTAGGCTCCGTGTCCATCATGTAACCCATTGTGGGGCCCAGTGTGGGGCTTGAACTCACAACCCTGAAATCAAGACCTGACCTGAGATCAAGACTTGGACACTTACCTGACTGAGTCACCCACTTGGCCCAGTGGTGGTTAGCTTCTACGGGGGAAGGTTTTTTTTTTTTTCAGAGATTTTATTTATTTATTCATAGAGATGCAGAGAGAGAGAGAGAGAGAGAGGCAGAGACACAGGCAGAGGGAGAAGCAGGCTCCATGCAGAGAGCCTGACGTGGAACCCGATCCAGGGTCTCCAGGTCTTTAGCCCTGGGCCGCAGGCGGCGCTAAACCGCTGGGCCACCGGGGCTGCCCGGGGGAAGGGTTTTGATAACGAAGAATTTCAAATATGGGGTACCTGGGTGGCCCAGGCACTTAAGTGTCTGACTTCCCCTCAGGTCATGCTCTCAGGGTTCTGAGATCAAGCCCTGCGTTGGGCTCTATAGTCAGTGGCAAGTCTGCTTCTCTCTCTGTCCCTCCACCTACTCATGTTCTCTTTCCCTCTCCCTCTCCCTCTCTCTCTCCCTCAAATAAAAATATTAAAAATTAAAAAAAAAAACTTTTTTTTTTAATTTTAAAAAAAGAACTTTGCCCCTTTTGGCATTTTGTAGATATAAATACTTGTATAAATATGTATTATTTACATGAAACGATACTGTAAATGTCTAAGAATATATACTTATGTCAAGGAGCAATATTTTAATGCATATTTTTTGCTTTAGATTCTGAAACTGAAGACATGCTTTGGACAGAAAAGTATCAACCTCAGAACTCCAGTGAACTCATAGGCAATGAACTGGCTATAAAAAAGTTACATAGGTTGGTAAAACTTGTAAAAGAATTGAGAAATTGTTTATGAATCTAGTTTTACTACTTTATTTATACTAAAATCTAGAAATTATAAAGTAATACATTATATGATAAAATCTTTAAAAAAAAGATAATTAGGAAAAATGTGAAAAGTAAATATTCCTTTTTTCTTCCATTTCTACTCTCCAGAGGTCAACCATTAAAGATTTTTTGTAAAACCTTCCAGAAAAAAAATTTATGCATTTATTGGCTCCTTTCTTCCTAACAAATAGGATCATATTACTATTAATTCAGGTCCATAATCTTTTTTTTTAAGATTTTATTTATTTATTCAGAGAGAGAGGCAGAGACACAGGCAGAGGGAGAAGCAGGCTCCATGCAGGGAGCCCGATGAGGGACCCGATCCTGGGACTCCAGGATCACGCCTTGGGCCAAAGGCAGGCGCTAAACCGCTGAGCCACCCAGGGATCCCTCAGGTCCATAATCTTTTGTTTATGATTCCCATATCCAAGAAGTTCTGAAAACCGAAAGTTACTAATTTTATCATATATTATGAGTTTTAGGAATCTTACTTAATAGGAGTTCATGTATTTTTTATTTATTATTATTTTTTAAATCTTTCCAGGGATTTTTTTTTTTTTTTTTAAATTTATGATAGTCACACAGAGAGAGAGAGAGAGAGAGGCAGAGACACAGGCAGAGGGAGAAGCAGGCTCCATACACCGGGAGCCCGACGTGGGACTCGATCCTGGGTCTCTAGGATCGTGCCCTGGGCCAAAGGCAGGCGCCAAACCGCTGTGCCACCCAGGGATCCCCCAGGGATTTTTTTTTAAAGATTTTATTTATTTATTCATGATAGAGAGAGAGAGAGGCAGAGACACAGGCAGAGGGAGGAGCAGGCTCCATGCAGGGAGTCTGACGTGGGACTCGATCCTGGGACTCCAGGATTACGCCCTGGGCGGAAGGCAGGTGCTTAAACCACTGAGCCACCCAGGCTGCCCAGGAGTTCATATATTTTTTAAAATAGAAATATTAAGTAATTGTAGATGTAACGCTACAGACCCCATTAGAGGTATTGTGGTATATATGGTATATGTGCCAAATTACTTTTCTAATACCTGAAAATTTTTGAATTCTAAAACTCACTTGTCCAAATGATTTCATATAAGAAATAGGGGCCCATAATAATAGTTAACACTTTAGCTCAGTACTGTTCTAAATATTTTCATTGTTCTTAGCTCATTTAGTCCTTAAAACTGTACCATGAGGGTAGATACTATTGTCCTTATCTCATAGATGAGGAATGGGCCTACGGGGTTGAATTATTTGTCCAGAGTCACACAGCTCGAAAGTGCTGGAGCTGAAACTCAGACTTGGGCAGTCTAGAACTTAATCTTTCTACTTATGCTTAGTACCATGTATTAGGCATCTTTCATGTCATCACATGGTCTCCTCAGTTCTTTACGGTTGTTCTGTACTGGTTTCTTAGGTAACTCTACTGTATGTATCTTTTTTTCCTACTGAGATACTTAGGTTTTTCCCTTTGGAAGCTAGTATAAACAATGTTGCAGTGAATAACTTTGCACATAGAGTCTTGTGTATTTTGGTAAAATTACTTCATTTAAAAATATTCATGCCCATGTAAAGATATTTTACTATATATAGTTGGTTCAAAGAGATCTCTATTCTGTGAATTATTTTTATTAACATACATTTTCTCATGGCAGCTGGTTGAAAGACTGGAAGAAAAGAGCTGAATTGGAAGAAAGACAAAATTTGAAGGGAAAAAAAGATGAGAAACAGGAAGGTATTTTGAGTCATTTGATTATCTAGTTTTTATAAATTAATTTTCCAGCATTTATTGGCAAGAAGTTTGTAAGGTGTGATCATTGCATTTTGTGAGATAGAATTGCTGCCCAAGCAATTATCAATTCATAATTTGCATTTGAATAATTTTTCAGATCTGTTGGATAGCATAGATTTTAAAGGCAGTTCAGATGACGAAGAAGAGACTCGCCTTTGCAATACTGTTCTTATAACAGGGCCAACAGGAGTGGGGAAAACTGCTGCAGTGTATGCTTGTGCTCAGGAGCTTGGATTCAAGGTTAGTAAGAGCTACACTGGGAGAATGTTAATGTAGTAGTTACACTTGGATTAAAGGAAAACCAACCATTCTGCCTTGCTTTCGTATATTCTTCTTTTAGATATTTGAAGTCAATGCATCTTCTCAGCGCAGTGGTAGACAAATTCTATCTCAACTGAAGGAAGCTACTCAGTCCCATCAAGTGGACAAGCAAGGTGTAAACTCTCAAAAACCTTGTTTTTTTAATAGTTACAACCTAGGCAAGTCACCAAGTAAGTAAATTATTTTCCTTAGGTCATAACCTTTGAAAAAATAAAATCTACAAAAAGAATTTTAGTAATCAGCATTTTGCCATTCGTTTTTTTATATTTTCCTACACACACACACACGCACATACCTTTAAAATTATTATTTTTTCCTGGACAATTTTTTTTTTAAGATTTTATTTATTTATTCATGAGAAACACACACAGAGGGATCCCTGGGTGGCGCAGCGGTTTGGTGCCTGCCTTTGGCCCAGGGCGCGATCCTGGAGACCCGGGATCGAATCCCACGTCGGGCTCCCGGTGCATGGAGCCTGCTTCTCCTTCTGCCTATGTCTCTGCCTCTCTCTCTCTCTCTCTCTGTGTGACTATCATAAATAAATAAAAATTTAAAAAAAAAAAAAAAAAAAAAAAAGAAACACACACAGAGAGAGGCAGAGACACAGGGAGAAGGAGAAGCAGGCTCCATGCAGGGAGCCTGACGTGGGACTCAATCCCGAGACTCCAGGATCACACCCTGGGCCTAAGGCAGGCACTAAACCACTGAGCCACCCAAGGATCCTTTGATAAGGACTTTAAAAGAAAAAAAATTTTTTAAATATTTTATTTATTTATTCATGAGAGACACAGAGAGAGGCAGACACATAGGCAAAGGGGGAGAAGCAGGCTCCATGCAGGAGCCTAGTGCAGAACTCGATCCCAAAACTCCAGGGTCACGTCCTGAGCCAAAGACAGATGCTCAACCACTGAGCTACCCAGGCGGCCCTTAATAAGGACTTTATTTATTTATTATTATTATTATTTTAAGATTTTATTTATTTATTCATGAGAGACACAGAGAGAGACAGAGGCAGAGACACAGGTGGAGGGAAAAGCAGGCTCCATGCAGGGAGCCCCACGTGGGACTCGATTCCGGATCTCCAGGATCACACCCCCGGCTGACGGCAGCGCTAAATTGTCGGGCAACCAAGGGCTGCCCAATAAGGACTTTCTAAAAAGTAGTATAACCACAGTATCATAATTAGACCTTGAAATTAACTTTATACCTTAATTTGGTCTAATACATACTCTTATTTTAGCTTTCTGTTTCAAATGATTTGTGCAAACATGGTTTACATCTTTTTTTTTTTTTTTTAAGATTTTATTTATTCATGAAAGACCAGAAAGAGAGGAGAGACACAGGCAAAAGGGAGAAGCAGGCTCATCACAGGGAGCCTAATATCTCCAGACCTGGGATCACGCCCTGAGTGAAAGGCAGACGCTCAACTGCTGAGCCACACAGGCGTCCCCTACATCTTACATTTGATTGATGTCTTTTAAATTTCTTTCAGTCTCCCTAATAATTACCTCATCCTGGTGCGCCTGAGTGGTTTGGTTGAGTTCTGCCTTTGGTTCAGGTCATGATTCCGGGGTCCTGGGATCGAGCACACATCAGGCTCCCTGGTCAGCAGGGAGCCTGATTCTTCTTCTCCCTCTGCTGCTCCCCCTCCTTGTGCTCTCTCCCTCTCAAGTAAATAAATAAAATCTGGGATCCCTGGGTGGCACAGCGGTTTGGCGCCTGCCTTTGGCCCAGGGCCCGATCCTGGAGACCCGGGATCGAATCCCACGTCGGGCTCCCGGTACATGGAGCCTGCTTCTCCCTTTGCCTATGTCTCTGCCTCTCTCTCTCTCTCTCTGTGACTATCATAAATAAATAAAAATTTTAAAAAATTTTTTTAAATAAATAAAATCTTTAAAAATAATAATAATAATTACCTCATCCTTTATCATTTATTTGTTGAAGAACATAAGTCATTTTTCATAAAATTACTCATGTTTTTGATTTGGCTTATTGTATCTTCATGGTATCAGTTAATATATTCCTCTTCCCTTTTTTCTTATAAGCTGGAAGTTAGATCTGTGGGTTTGGTTAGATTCAGGTTCTGTTTCAGGGCCGGCATACATGCTTAGGCAATGCTGTATACTTCCTATGACATCAGAGCCAAAGATACAATTGTGGTATTAACATGGATTGGTGAGTTCAGTTTTCAGGTTGATCCACCCACTATAAAGTTCTGCCATCACTCTCTTAACTAAAAGTATTTTGTAGTCATCAATAATCTTTATCTCGCTTGATTATTTAATTAATTGATTAACTTGATTATTTAATTAAACTTGATTATTGATTATCTAACTTGATTATTAATTAAAATAATTAATCCTTAATTTTTAAATTAAGGATTTTTAAGATGAGTGATTTTATAATTCACTTAGCCTTTCTGAATTTATTAGTTATACATCTAAGAAGCACTTCTCTCATCCGTTTAGACACTGATACACAGTTTGTACAGGAAAGGCACAGGAAATGCTTCATTCTTCCCTTTTATTTATCAATTCTTAGCGTATTGGTGTCCTAATAATCTCTGAAGTTGTCCAATGACGTTTGGGGTAGTTTGTTTGTTTATTTTAGTATTATGATGAACTCATGGATTTGTATATATTTAATGTGTTTTAGTCCTTTGTATTCATTATTCTGGTTGCTTTTAAGATTTTCTCTTTGTCACTAGTTATAAGAGACTATGATTTTGATGTGCATGGGTATTTTCTTCATGTAGTTGGGTTTTACTGAGCTTCTTGTATGAATGAGTTTATATTTTCATCAAATTTGGAAGACTTGAGGGGGACCCTCTGCAAATTTCTGAAACACTCTGTGTAACTCTCTTCTCTTCACTCTTCTGCCCTATGACTTTCTACCCTGACATCTCCAGACTCCTGTTGAGTCTCCTCAGTTCAGGAAACCTCTGGACTGGCTTCCCCTTCTTTACAATGTGGCCTAGATACTGTCTCACAAGGCAGGAATCTAGGCAATTCCTGGGGTTCACCTTGTATATCACTGTCCTTTTTTGCATGATGTCCAAAGTCTTGAAAAGCATTGTTTCATCTATTACGTTTGGGGTTTTTTTGTGTTAATTCAGATATATGGGTAAATCCAATGTATGTCTTTGTCAGAAACAACCTTTTAGGGGCACCTGAGTGGCTCAGTGGTTGAGTGTGCCTTTGGCTCAGGTTGTGATCCCGGGGTCCTGGGATCAAGTCCCGCATCGGGTTCCAGAACCCTCAGGGAGCCTTCTTCTCCCTCTGCCTATGTCTCTGCCTCTCTGTGTCTCTCATGAATAAATAGATAAAATCTTTAAAAAAAAAAAAAAAAAGGGGGATCCCTGGGTGGCGCAGCGGTTTGGCGCTTGCCCTTGGCCCAGGGCGCAATCCTGGAGACCTGGGATTGAATCCCACATCGGGCTCCCGGTGCATGGAGCCTGCTTCTACCTCTGCCTGTGTCTCTGCCTCTCTCTCTCTGTGTGTATAACTATCATAACTAACTAACTAAATAAATAAATAAATAAATAAATAAGGCAGCAGAAACCTTTTTTCTTTTTGTGCTCATATAATCTGCTCTTTGACTAGTGGTAATGCAACTTAATTGGCTTGTATCCTTTTGATGTAGCCCCAGTAATCTTGATATTTATTTTTTTCTGGCTTATTAAGATGTCTTAGACCTAGAAGTAGTACTCTCTCCATGGAGCTGATTGCTTTTGTGGAAAATCCTTGAAAAAGAATATATCAATAAAATTTAGCCAAGCACTTACTAAGTATCTGTAAGTAAAAATTGGCATGTATTTTCTAATAACAGTTTGGAGTGATGCCAGTCCATGATCAAGCAATCCTTGTACTATGTCAAAATTAGAAAAATAAGGAAAAAATGGTAATTTTTTAGTAAATTGAAATCTATTCCATATAAAGGAATATTTTTTATTTTAAGATTATGTGCCTGTTACCTTGTGTTGAAATGCCCTATTTTTATAACATATATGTTATTTTTATAACATATAACATGATAGTGACATCTAGGATAATTTTTCAAACTCAAAATTTTCTTTTTTAAATTTAAATTGTAGGTAGTTAATATACAGTCAATATTGGTTTTTGGAATAAAATTCAGTGATTTATAACATGTAGCACCCAACACTTACCACAAAAATACCTTCCTTAATCCCCATCAGGCATCTAGTCATTCCCTACGCACATCACTCCATCAACTCTCAGTTTGTTCTTTATCCTTAAGAGTCTCTTACGGCTTGTTTCCCTCTCCTTTTTTTCTTTTTCCCCTTCCCATATAGTTCATCTGTTTTCTTAAATTCCACATATGAGTGAGATCATATGGAATTTATCTTTGTTTTTTTCACTTAAGCATAATATACTCTAGCTCTATCCATGTCATTGCACATAGTAAACTCAAAATTTTCAGTAAGTTTTCAAGCACCTATAATATGCAAAGGATATGAGAAGATCTGTGGAAGTGGGGTATATTAAAAAATAATTTGAATGTGTGAGGACTCAATCAGAGCACTTAGAGGGGAGAAAAGGACATGCTCCAGAATAAATGCTTGGCACCATAGGACTTCTAGAGGGTCGAGATCAGTCATTTATTTTTAAACTTTGTATCTATCCTCCACAGTATCACTAGAAAAACATATTGTTTTCTTTGCAGTATCCATTTACTACAGGGCTAAAGTGAAGTTGGATAACAATGTTCTGTAATGTGCTTAGAATGTACCATTATCACTTTTCCTCTAGCCTCTTCTGAACTCCAGCAGATGTAAAGAAAGTGAATGGAGGGATTATGAACATTCTTTGCCTCAAGGATATACATTTCTTTAGAAAAGAGTGTCTTCCAAATGACTGGTTTTACCTTCTCTGATGATAGAATAACTGTAATAATATAGTACTATTGGTACATAGTATTTGAATGTAAGAATGAAAGAAAATATATCAATTTTTAAGTGGTAAGAGGAGAAATATAGACTGTGGATAATTCAATCTTACCATCCGGTTAACTTTTAGAATACTTATCATTAGTTAAATTTGTTTTTGGCAGAAAAATTAAACTCCCCTAAGAAAGTTGTTACATCACCAAGGAAACTTCCTCCACCGTCACCACAAACTAGTGTACCTAAGCGAACACTTCCACCTAAAACTTTGGCAAATTATTTTAAAGTGTCTTCCAAGCCAAAAAATAATGAAGAAATAGTACTTCTGGAAAATAATAAAGGTAAGACATTAAATGGACATAATATATATGACATTTTTTAATACTAATGACCCTGATATATAAAAATATCATATTTCCTGAGTTCCTATTGCTATTTATTAAACCTCAGCTAGATTGACGGTCCTACATATAGGAGTTTTGATTTTTTGCTCAATTATTTTTTCTTCACCCCTTGTTTCACTTTTGATAGGGGGGTTTCTATTTGAGTTTATTCTGCAGAAACATCCAGTGTTCTATTAAAACTTGATTATATCTAAAATACTAATATTTTATTTATGCAGGAATAAAAACTTCTTGTGAACAAAAACCAGTTATTCAGACTAAATCTACAAACACAATTAAATCAAATGTCAAAGAATTTGGAGCTGAGGAACCCAGCAGGAAAAATGCAACATCTCTCATTCTTTTTGAGGAGGTAGGCTTATGGGCATATGTTCATGATATCTCATAGTAAGAACTTAACTGTAGAAGAGATGAATACCCACCATTTGCTTCAATATCGACGGAACCAGAGGGTATTATGCGGAGTGAAAGAAGTCATTCGGAGAAGGACAATCATCATATGGTTTCACTTATACGTGGAATATAAGAAATAGTGAAAGGGATTATAAGGGAAAGGAAGGGAACTGAGTGGGAAAAATTAGAGAGGGAGACAAACCGTGAGATAGTCCTAACTTTGAGAAACAAAGGGTTGTGAAAGGGGAGGTGTGTGGGGGGTTAGGGTAATTGGGTGATGGGCAATGAGGAGGGCAATTGATGGGATGAGCACTGGTGTTATAGGTTGGGAAATTGAATTTAAATTAAAAAAATGTAAAAAAAAATTTTTTAAGTTATTCTAAAAGGTTACTGTATGTGTTTCTATAAAGTATTATAAAACCACCAAGAAAGTCAGGAATACTTGTATCCTTGTATCCTTGTATTGTTTTGAATTTTTTTTTTTTTTAAGATTTGTATATTTAAAGAGAGTACGCGGGATCCCTGGGTGGCGGAACGGTTTAGCGCCTGCCTTTGGCCCAGGGCGCGATCCTGGAGACCCGGGATCGAATCCCACATCGGGCTCCCGGTGCATGGAGCCTGCTTCTCCCTCTGCCTGTGTCTCTGCCTCTCTCTCTCTCTCTCTGTGACTATCATAAATAAATAAAAATTTAAAAAAATTAAAAAAAAAAAAAAAAGAGAGTACGCATGTGTGCATGAGTCGGGAGAGGGGCAGAGGGAGAGAGAAAATCTTAAGCAGACTTCATGCTGAGTGTGGTGCCTGACGTGGGCTCGATCTCAGGACCTTGAGATCATGATGAGCTAAATCAAGAGTTGGATGCTTAACTAACTGAGCC
Source organism: Canis aureus (assembly GCF_053574225.1). Classification (NCBI taxonomy): domain Eukaryota; kingdom Metazoa; phylum Chordata; class Mammalia; order Carnivora; family Canidae; genus Canis; species Canis aureus. The sequence goes on from NC_135626.1 coordinate 20,279,414, forward strand.
ACCTGGGCACCCCATTGTATCTCTTTGAATTTAAAGTGAATGAAACTGTCAACTGTAGAAGAATTTTTCAGAAAGATGATTAATGCAGTTCAGGATTATTCATTATTGTTCAGTGATTATAGAAATTATTCTGACTCATACTTGTCCAGTTACAGGTAACTAGATTTTTTTGGTTTAATATTTGATAACTTTTTACTTTTATTTTATTTTTTAATTATTTATTTATTTATTAGAGTCACACAGAGAGAGAGAGAGAGGCAGAGACCTAGGCAGAGGGAGAAGCAGGCTCCATGCACCGGGAGCCCGACGTGGGATTCAATCCCAGGTCTCCAGGATCGCGCCCTGGGCCAAAGGCAGGCGCTAAACCGCTGCGCCACCCAGGCATCCCAGCTTTTTACTTTTAATAGTGTAAAACATTTTATGCTTTCAGTGTGGACTGAATTCATACTGTTCATAAATTCATAAATTTTATTTCTAACAGACATATAGTATATCTAGTATGTATACGTAACCTATCCAGTAAATGTTTTGTTACTCAATACAATATTATTCTCACAAATGGCTCTTAGGTTGATGTCATTTTTGAAGAAGATGCTGGGTTTCTGAATGCAATCAAAACATTCATGGCAACAACTAAAAGACCTGTAATCCTTACTACTAGTGGTAGGTAACAATGATTTTACAACTAATTACATTTGGTTAAAATATTTTGAGAAAGCATCTCATTTTAGTTAGAAATGTTCCTTTATAGTAAATTAAGTCATTTTTTTCTAAAATCTGGAGGCTCCTGGATCATTTTTTAAATGAAGAATTATTCAAATTTGCTATCAATTCACAGCCTTGAGTAATTATAAAATTCATATATTACCCTGCAAATTGCGGTGGTTTGGAAATTGGATACTACTTTGAATCATTGTGTTGAGTATTAGATATTGCAACAGCCTAGAATGCAGGTAAAGAGATTTATGGACTAGCCAGTAAATGGATTTTGATAGGGGCGATAATAGATCCTTCTTTTTGCCTCTTCCTGATACTTATAATTAGATCACTAAATGTCACTTGCTGGTCAGAATTGTTTATGAAGTCCAACTTTTCTGTAGTATCTTAATATCGAATTTAATCATTCCTTATCTCCTGAGAACACTTCCATGTGGATTATTGCATATTTTAGTTAAAGTAAGCCACCAGCCTAATGGAATTAGTCCACCTTCCTTTTTTTTTTCCACCTTCCTTTTTATTTGTTTGTTTGTTTGTTTATTTTTAAAGATTTATTTATTTATTTATTCATTCATTCATTCATTCATGAGAGAGAGGCAGAGACACAGACAGAGGGAGAAGCAGACCCTATGCAGGGAGCCCGATGTGAAACTCAATCCCTGGACCGGGATCATGTCCTGAGCCAAAGGCAGATGCTCTACCACTGAGCCACCCAGGTGTCCCACACTTCCCTTTTTTAAAAAAAGATTTTATTTTTAAATAATCTCTATACCACCCAATATAGGACTTAAACCCACAGCCCTGAGATCGAGAGTCACATGCTCCACTGATTGAGCCAGCTAGGTGCCCCTGGAATTGGTCCAACTTCCTAATAATTTGCATTCAGTGTTCAATTTTAAAACACAGTTGTTTTGGTTTTTTTCATTATAAACACTGAATTATAACATTGTTTTCTAATTATTTTTCATTGCACATATTCAGCAGCATATCTCTGCTATGGATTTCTATAGGAAAATGTGTTTAGATTCCACTTACAAATTAATGGTTCATTTGACCGTTAGTGATTGTACTCTAAAAATAGTGATAAAAATCATATTACTCAAAGGTTACATGAGATTTTTTTTTTAAGATTATTTATTTATTTATTCATGAGAGACAAAGAGAGAGGGGCAGAGACACAGGCAGAAGCAGGCTTCATGCAGGGAGCCCGATGTGGGACTCGATCCTAGGACTCCAGGATCACGCCCTGGGCTAAAGGCAGGTGCTACACCACTGAGCCACCCAGGTGTCCCGGTTACATGAGAATTTAATTAAAAGATCAAAAAATTACTTTAGGTCAAGAAAAACTCAGTTCCTTAATGATTTTTAATTTACATGATATTTTCATTTCCGATAAAATAGAGAATATTTTCATAGAAAAAGTAACTGGAAAAATTAATTTAATAGTCTTAATAGTTTTTAAAAATGTTTTTTTTCCTATAGATCCAACATTTAGTTTAATGTTTGATGGCTGCTTTGAAGAAATTAATTTCAGTACTCCTTCGCTTGTAAGTTTTAATTTTGATCATATGTCACAATTCTATAAAAGGTGATTTATTATGATAATGGCAGTGTATCTTCAGTATACTGTTGAGTAGGAATTGAGAGTGAACATCTCTGCCTGTTTCTGAATTTGGGGCTAAAGTAGACATTCTTTTACCATTAAGTGTGATCTCAGCTATATATTTTCATAAATGCACTTCATCAGTTACCTGTGTTTTTATTGTGAATGGTAGTTAAATTTTGTCACATACTTTCTATTTTTTGAGGCAATCATATGTTTATCTTTTTTAATTCTATTAATATGGTGAACGATGTTGGTTGATTTTTGAATGTCAGATCAGTCTTGTATATGATCATGATGTGTGTTACATCTTTTCTAAAGTTCTGGATTTGTTCATATATTATGGGCTTTCATGTCTACATTTATGAAGGATGATGGTGGATGGTTTCTAGGCCATTTGAAATAGATTAGGACATATATTTTAGTAGCTACTTTTTTTTTTTTTTTTAAGATTTTATTAACTTATTCATGTGAGACACACGGGCGGGGGCGGGGGGCAGAGACACAGGCAGAGGAACAAGCAGTCTCCATGCAGGGAGCCCGATGTGGGACTCGATCCCGGGTCTCCAGGATCAAGCCCTGGGCTAAAGGCAGCGCTAAATCACTGAGCCACCCGGGCTGCTCTAGTAGTTTCTTTAGAAATAGTATGCATTCTTAGTTTTCATAGTATGTGATATATATATATTTTTTTAAGATTTTATTTATTCATTTGAGCACGAGCGGTGGTGAGGACAGAGAGGCAGAGGGAGAAGGAGCAGCAGACCCCTCACTGAGCAGGGAGCCCAACGCAGGGCTCAATCCCAGGATCCTGAGATCGTGACCCGAGCCAAAGGCAGATACCCAACTGGCTAAGCCACCCAGGCACCCTAGTTTTTCAGTGTATTTAGTGTTAGTATTATACTAATTTATGGAGAATCTAACAACCTTGCAAAGATAGAAGTCCATTTACCATCCCTCTATCTTATATGTTTTCAAATGTTTTACGTTTACTTATTATAAACTTCCAATATAATGCTCAGCTTTTTTGCTTTAGCCAGCTGTGTATATTTGAAAGAAATTAGGAGGAGAATAAAGCATTGACTTTTATTTTTTAATTTTTATTTATTTATGATAGTCACACAGAGAGAGAGAGAGAGAGAGAGGCAGAGACATAGGCAGAGGGAGAAGCAGGCTCCATGTACCGGGAGCCTGACGTGGGATTCGATCCCGGGTCTCCAGGATCGCGCCCTGGGCCAAAGGCAGGCGCTAAACCGCTGCGCCACCCAGGGATCCCTAAAGCGTTGACTTTTATGTTCTCCTATATACTTGTAATTTCTAATATACTTCATTCCTTCCTGAAGATCTTTTTCTTTGATTTTTCTCTTCAGCCTATAGAATTTCATTAACAATTTTTATAGAGCTAGTCTGCCGGCAATGGATTATATTAGGTTTCATTTACTTGAAAATGTCTTTATTTTTACTTCATTCTCAAAGAATATTTTCCCTTGGTATAGAAATCTGGGTTCTCAGTTTTTCCCATCAGTACTTTTTTTTTTTTTAAGTAGGCTCCACACCCAATATGGGCCTTGAACTCACCACCCAGAAATTAAGAGTCACATACTCTACCAACTGAGCCAGCCAGGTCCCCCTGCATCAGTACCTTAAAGATATCATAGCATTGTCTTTTGGTCACTGCTATTTCTTTCTTTTTTTAATTAATTAATTAATTAATTTTATTGGTCACTGCTATTTCTGATTATAAGTCACTTTTTCCTTTTTGCCTCCTATGTAATATGTCATTTTTTTCTGGATGCCTTCAAGATATTCCTTTTTTTTTTTTTAAGTTTTTTTTAATGTATTTTTTTATTGGAGTTTGATTTGCCAATATATAGTGTAACACCCAGTGCTCATCCCATCAAGTGCTCCCCTCAGTACCTGTCACCCAGTCACCCCATCCCCCCACCTACCTCTCCTTCAATTACCCCTTGTTTGTTTCCCAGAGTTTGGAGTCTTTGAGATACTCTTTTTTTTATTTTCAACAATTTGCCTATGATGTGCCTAGGAGTTATTTTTCTTCATATCTATCATGCTTATGGTTCTTGGATATCTACAATCCATAAATATATGTCATTCCTCCAATGAAGGACTTTTTTCTTTTAATATTTTATTTATTTATTTGACAGAAAAACAGAGCACAGCAGGGGGAGGGCAGAGCGAGAGGGAGAAACAGGCTCCCAGCCGAGGAGGGTGCCTCATGCGGAGCTTGATCTCAGGGTCCTGGGATCATGACCTGAGAGGAAGGCAGATGCTTAACCAACTGAATCACCCAGGCGCCCCCTAAGGGACATACTTGAACTTATTTTTCAAATTTATTTCATGCCCATTTTCCTTTTCCTTCTTGGGAATTTAATTACAGGTATGTTAAACATTTTACATTGTCCACATGCCACTACAGTATGCTGTTCTCCTCCCCCTCCAACTTTTTTTTGTTTGTACTTTTGATCCTTTATATTGATTTGTCTTTAAATTTACTGACACTTTTTTTTTTTCTGTCATCTCCATTCTTCTGTGAGGCCCATCCAGTGAAATTTTTATTCTGATATTATGGTTTTTAGTTTTATAATTTGTTTGCTTTTTTTTATGGCTTCTATTTTTCTTCTGGGATTTCTTATGTTTGTTGATTATGAGCAGGTTTTCTTTAAGCATAGAATTTTGCTAGCTGTTTTAAAATTCTAATTCCAGCATCTTTATCATCTTGTGATTAAGTCTACTGATTGTCTTGCCTCTGAGGAATTACTGTTTCTTTGTGTAGTAGTTTTAGATTTTTATCTTGTACTTTGCAAGTGATATGTTGTAGATACTCTGGATTCTGTTATGTTCCTCTAAACAAATATTCTCCTGTAGTAGGTAGCAGCTAAAGTTTCTGTTCAGGTCTTTTATTTTTATTTTATTTTTATTTATTTTATTTTTTTTGTTCAGGTCTTTTAGTTTTAGCTGGGCTGCTTTGAGACCGGCCCACACATGTGAAGTTCAGGCATCAACCAGGGATTTGCATTCTTCTTTAGAATTTCTGTTTCACTACTTTCACAGACCTTCCCTCTCACTTTCCAGCTACTGCCATCATCCCAAACTCTGTCCTCTGATTCAAGCCAGTAACACTGTGAGTTTCTGTCTGAGTTTTAGCCACCACTGCTGCATTCTTTCCTCAGTCAGAAATCAATATAAAGGAGGGATTTCACCCAGGGCCTTTTTTTTTTTTTTTTTTTTGGTCCAAGTATTGATTTCCCTTCAGTAATCTTCTGCATTTAGTTACTCTCTTGTGCCTTCAAATAATGTGTTTTTTAATATTTATTTGTGTCTTTTTAAATTTATTATTTATTTATGATAGTCACACACAGAGAGAGAGAGAGGCAGAGACATAGGCAGAAGGAGAAGCAGGCTCCATGCACCGGGAGCCCGACATGGGATTCGATCCTGGGTCTCCAGGATCGTGTCCTGGGCCAAAGGCAGGCGCCAAACCGCTGCGCCACCCAGGGATCCCTATTTGTGTTTTTTTTTAAGAATTATTTATTTATTCATAGAGACAGAGAGAGAGAGAGAGGCAGAGGGAGAAGCAGGCATCATACAGAGAGCCTCACGTGGGACTCTATCCGGGTCTCCAGGATCATGCCCTGGGCTGCAGGTGGCGCTAAACCGCTGCGCCACCGGGGCTGCCCTTAATATTTATTTGTAGTTGATTATAGAGTTTATTGTTATTACTGATGGCAAGGTTTGTCTGAGAGTAGGTACTTCATTATTGAAAGCAGAATTCCTAGTTTGTGGGAAGCAGAAGTTCCAGAAGTGTGCAAGAGTAGTGTATGTGTATAGAATAAAGTCTCAGATTTAATAGGGGAAATCTTTTTGTTAATTCTCTTATTTATTTTAAGGTAAAATGCTAGTGGTCTTGTAAAGTCTGCAGAATGTAAATATAATTTTGTTTTTAGCTTCTCAAGGTAAAAAGCTTTCCATAAACAGGGGGAAGAGAATAGTATGTATTTTGTTTTATTATTATTATTTTTAAAGATTTTATTTATTTATTCATGAGAGACATAGAGAGAGAGAGGCAGAGACACAGGCAGAGGGAGAAGCAAGCTCCATGCAGGGAGCCTGACGTGGGACTCGATCCCGGGTCTCCAGGATCAGGCCCTGGGCCGAAGGCGGCGCTAAACCGCTGAGGCACCTGGGCTGCCCTATTTTGTTGTTTTACAAATAATATTATAGCAATATTGATGGATCACTAAATAAAATGAAAATTTTTATGTGGTCCATATTGTTTTTTAGATTTTATTTATTTATTTGTTTGTTTATTTATTTATTTGAGAGAGAGAGCATAAATGGTAGGGAAGGGCAGAGGGAGAGGGAGAAGCAGACTCTCCACTGAGAGCCTCCAATGCAGGGCTCAATCCCAGGACTCTGAGATCATGACCTAAGCCGAAGGCAGACATTTAACCAACTAAGCCACCCAGGCATCCCTTGGTCCATTTATTCTTAGGAAATCACATGGGGGAACACCTGGGCTCAGTGGTTGAGCATCTGCCTTCAGCTCAAGGCGTGATCTCAGAGTCCTGGGATCAAGTCCCACATCGGGCTCCCTGTATGGAGCCTGTTCTCTCTCTGCCTGTGTCTCTCCCTCTCTGTCTCTGTGTCTCTCAAGAATAAATACATAAAATCTTAAAAAAGAAAAAAATCACATGAGGTTTGGGTTTTGGTTTGGGGGGGGGGTTGGTTTTTTGTTTTTTTCATTTTAAAATTTATATAAGTATTTTTCAGTATTATTATAGTATTCATATTTATAGTTTTAATTGCTGTAAAATATTCCATCAAGTTGTATCATTTCTCAAACTTTAATAAAATTGCCTCCAGCATTTATGGAAAATCTATAAAATTTCCTTCCTGTTTTAGACCAAATACAGTTCCTAAAATAAGTATACATAAAACATTTTTAATTTGGACATATATTCCTTTATATTTTTCTAGATTAGTTTCATTCTCAAGAGCTAAAATAATGTGAATTTTAGTTAAATTTGTCTACTTTTAGATGTCTATTACTGATGTATTTCTGTTTAACTCTGCAATTCACCAATTTTCTTTTTCTTTCTGTTTCTCTTTTTCTCAGCGTAATGTGGCCAGCTACCTACAAATGATCTGCTTGGCTGAGAACTTTAGAACTGATGTGAAAGACTTTGTAACATTGTTAACTGCAAATACTTGTGATATCAGAAAAAGTATCCTTTACTTACAATTCTGGATTAGAAGTGGAGGTGGATTTTTAGAAGAAAGGCCATTATCCTTTTGTCGTAAGTTGATCTAAGAAAAATTTCTACAGTGAGGCCCTATGTTAAAGTACATGCTATACCAAATTATCTGAGATTTTTAAAAATTTTGAGCATCCATGTATCACGTTAATCTTGAAAATAAACATGTATGTCAACTTTGTTTATAAAAATTTTATAAACATTAAAAGTGGGTTAAATAGAGTTAAACTACATGGAACAAATTTTTATACATTTATAAGCATAGTTTCTTTCCCTTTTTTCCAAAGATTGATTGATAGATTTGATTGAATGATTGATTTTAGAAAGAGAGAGAGAACACGGGGTAGGTAAAGGGAGAGTCTCAAGCCAACTCTGTGCTGAGTGTGGAATCCAACCCAGGGCTCAATCTCAAGACCCTGAGATCATGAACTGAACTAAGTCAATAGTCAGACACTTAACCAACTGAGCCACTCAGGCGCCCCATAATCATAGTTTTTTATAAGCAAGTAGGATGATATTATTTAGCAATTAGCTTCCTTTTTTTACTCCTTAGAAAACATATTGGTGAATTTTCCATATATATAAGTTATTTTTATATGACTGTGAGTTCTCGGTTTCTTCCCTAGTCTATAATTCTGTTTTTCATAAGAACTTTATAATTTCAGAAATGTTTTATTTCTTATCAATCTTCAGTCATTGTTACCTAATTGAAGTCACAGACATTTATTGAGGACTTTCTCCATGCCAGGTCCTGTGTTTACATGAATAAGACATGGTTCCTTCCCTGAAGAAGTTCATAGTTTGTGGTTTTCATGCTCCATAGTCTGTTCTGTAGATACAGATCCTGCTCTGTGAAGTACACAAATATTTAAATAAAACCAAGGTGAAGTTCTGTAATATTAATCCCCTGTCAAGTTTTTTTTCTTTGATCAGTTCAAAATTTTAATGTATTAAAAAATTTTTTAATGTATTATTCTTTTTCATAATAGCAATTGTATATATTTAATTCAGTGTGAGCCTGTATCTTTAACTATTTCTTAGAAGTAAATATGATAAATAAGACAAGGAAAATATGCTCTTATAAAAAAACAAACTAGTAACTATTGCCATGCTATTGGATATAAAGTGTTATGTCAGGAATTTTAAAAGATGAAATCTTAGTATAGCATTATTTTTTTTCTTGAAGATTTTATATGCATTTTATTTGTCTTTCTTAAACACAGATACATACTCATTGGAAATTCAAACAGTGCAGAAATATATAAAGTAAAAAGTAGGGATCCCTGGGTGGCGCAGCGGTTTGGCGCCTGCCTTTGGCCCAGGGCACGATCCTGGAGACCCGGGATCGAATCCCATGTCGGGCTCCCTCTCTCTGCCTCTCTCTCTCTGTGTGACTATCATAAATAAATAAAAAGTAAAAAAAAAAAAAAAAAGTAAAAGATCTTCCCTACTTCTTAAAGTTAGTCACCATGAAAGCTTTATCTATGCATGTACAAATATTGCTGCCTACTTATTTAGCAAAGTTAACTAATACTATATATACGGTTAAACAATTTGCTGTTTTTTACTTGATAATTAGTTAGTACGTACAATTCTAGCCCTCTCTTTCACAGTTGCATCCTATTCCATAGTAGGGAATGGATATAACATAATTTAATTAACCATTATTTATTAAAGGAAATCGAAGTTATCTTCAGTTTGTTATTAAAATATGCAGTGAATATCTATACACCTCCTTGAGCTTATCTGTCAGTACTTCCGTTGGAGAGAACTCTAGAAGTATAGTTGCTGGCCCAAAGGCTAGAATACATTTTACATTCCAATAGGTATTGTCAGGTTGCCCTCCCAAATATAATTGTCCTGATTTATGTTCCCATGAATAGTTTATGATGGCTTTTTAATGTATACTTCTGAGAGAACTAGGTTACCAGTTGCTTTACTTTTGCCAGTTTAAAAGGTGAGAAGCAAATATCTTATTTTAATTTGCATTTCCATGATCAGTAGTGAAATTGCACATCTTTTTATGAGTTCATTAATTATTTGTATTTTTTCTGTGACTTGTCTGTTCATAGTCCTTGCACTTTTTTCTTTTGGATTGTTTTTAAGGCCACCACCACCACCCCTATTAACCTCCGTATGCTAGAAATGTTTGTATTATATTCTTTATGAATTAAATACATATGTGAAGAACAAAATGGGACTGTAAGTCCAAAAGGTGCCAAAAGATCTTAGATTTTAAATAATTGTTTGCTACAATTTATTAAAAATATAGATAGCTTAAGATTTTCTTTTATTAATTTTGTAGGAAATAGCAGAAACGCTCAACTTGTTTGCTCTGAGGATGGCCCTGATTCCAAAAATAAACCTAAAAGTACTAAGAGGAGTCCTACAGACCTTCCCAAATGTGACACCGGCTGTGTTGAGACCTTGTTTGGCCTTAAGAACATTTTTTCCTCATCTGAAGATTTATTTTCATTTCTAAAGGTATTTTCAATATCTAATGTGGGATATCAAATTTATATTCCTTTTCATCTTCATAACACTCATTCCCATCTTTTGAATCTTAAGGTTAATTTAAATTTACATATAATTTTTATAGGCTTTAGATTTCGGATTTTAACATACTATACCACTTTGATAAGTGTTGCATAGACAGATCTCTAAATACATATTATAGGATTTTTTTTCTAAGATTTTATTTATTCATGAGAGACATAGGCAGAGGGAGGAGAAGCAGGCTTCCATGCAGGAGCCCAGTGTGGGACTCAATCCAATAATTCCAGAGGCAAAGGCAGACGCTCAACTGCTGAGCCACACAGGCATCCCAATATTATAGGATTTAGACTAGAATTTAGAAAGATTTCAGATTAAAAAGACAGTTTCAGAAAGGTAGTTCTTAAATAAATGAGCTTCTGTTGAATTGGGGTATAAACTATTAGAAAATTTAATTCTGGGGCAGCCCAGGTGGCTCAGCGGTTTAGCACCAACTTCAGCCCAGGGTGTGATTCTGGAGTCCCAGGATCGAGTCCCACATCGGGCTCCTTGCAGGGAGCCTGCTTCTCACTCTGCCTATGACTCTCCCTCGCTCTCTGTCTCTGTGTTTCTCATGAATGAATAAATAAATATTAAAAAAAAAAGAAAATTTAATTCTTCAAATTTTAATAGTCTAAATTTAGTTTTTAGACTCAGAACTATTTTGATGAATTAAGGGAGCATACGTCAATAAAATTATGAGAGGGTAGCAACTCATTACTTTTAAGATAGAATAAGGATGCCACTATATTCATATAGGTAGGAAAACATTCAGACTATGTTCTAACACTTCTTCACTCAAAATTGTTTTTCAGCACAAAATCAGAACAAAGGAAGAATGTCATCAGTTCATCCAGCTTCTTACAGAATTCCGAATGCAGAATGTAGATTTCTTACATAGTAATCTTGAGTTCATTCTACCACTACCTGTTAATATCATTCCAGAAACAGAAAACTTCTATGGTTCATCAGTAAGTGTGGACAGCAGTACAGCAACAAAACATATGAAATGTCTTGCTAGGAAACATTCTGAAGGAGAGAAGCCATTGAAAAAGCCACAAAAAAAGAAACAAAAGAAAAAGATGGAAATTCTAGATGATAGCGACTTGTTTGACACCGAATTGGATTTCTCTAATGAATTTCTTAGCCGTTCTCCTGCATCTTCCTCAAATTCAGAAGACAGCAAAGCCAGAGACAAAGAAAGCAATCCAGATGCAAAGAAACTGAACAAATGTTTAGAGTCTAACACGGAATCTATTCCTTGTCCTAAAACACCAGCAGAAAAAAAATGTTCTGCCCTTGTTTCTCACTGTTTAAATTCTCTCACTGAGTTCATGGATAACATGTCCTTCTTAGATGCTCTTTCAGTTGATGTAAGAGAACAAAAGGAATTTGGTAAAAATGACTTTAGTTGGACAAATGTTAAAAGCGGACTTTGTGATGAATTTAGTCTCGAGACTAGTGATGGATGGACTTCTCAGAGCTCTGGAGAATTAAAGGCAGCTATAGAAGCACTCAGCTTTACTAAATGTTCATCTACTATTTCAAAAGCACTGGAAACCTCCTTGAATTCTTGCAAGAAATCAGGAAGAGATCCAACTAAAGAGCTTACTCTCTCCATTTCACAAAAGCGCAACAATGTATACTTTAGTCAGTCAGCAGCTAATTTAGAGTAAGTCATCCTTTAACTTTTGTTTTTTCAATAACAGATGATAAAGAGGAAATTATTCATTTCTTTTTACTAATTTTGAAATGCTGGGCTTTATTGATCCCAGGTTAAACATTTAATATTGGGGCGCCTGGGTGGCTCAGTGGTTGAGTGTATGCCTTTGGCTCAGGGCGTGATCCCAGGATTCCGGGATCAAGTCCCACATTAGGCTCCTATGGAGCCTGCTTCATCCTCTGCCTGTGTCTCCGCCTCTCTCTGTGTCTTGTGAATAAATAAATAAAATCTAAAAGAAACAAACACTTAATAATGTAGCTTCTAATAAGACAGGGAGACCAGCCTGATGGTTAGGAAGAAAAACGAGATATTAGAAGACTCTTGAATAACAGGGAATGGGGTTTGGATATGCTTGGGGCAGATGGTGGGTAGCCATTAAAGATTCTTTTGGTATGGGAGTGACTGTGTTGAAAATGATATAGGAAAAAAAAAATACGGGAAGTTAACCTGGAATCTGGTTAATCTAGTCTTAAGAAAGACTAGAAACTGGTTGTATTTGGGATTGCTGCATTTTTCTTGGGCATTAAAAATAAAAAGTAATGCATTACTTTTAATTTACAGCAGTGCCTGGAAGAGGATAGCAGTCATTAAAAGTGTATTTTCTAGCAGATCTCTTCTAAACCTGGGTAACAGACAAGCTAGTATAACTGAGTACTTGCCAACTCTTCGGAACATTTGTAGGACTGAGAAGCTAAAAGAACAAGGAAAAAATAAAAGAAGGTAAAGGCGCTATATAAATAACATTATATATAGCTATTTGAAGATTAATAAATATTCTCATCTGATTCTTAAAAATTGCATTTTTCCTTGTAATTTTTGACAGGTTCCTGCACTATCTTGAAGGGATTCATCTTAACATTTCGAAAGAGACTGTGAACACTCTGGCAGCTGGCTTCCCTTAACATCTACATTACCAATGCCTTGTACAGATTATTATGTGTTCCTCAAGATACATTTTTATATTGATCTTCATGGAAGAATTTATTTCTCTTAATGTACATTTAAAAAAGGACTATTTGTATATTATTAGTGTGCAAATATTTAAAGTGAAAAAATTTGAGTCACAAATTGTATTTATGATTGTGGTGATTTTTTTTTTTTTTTTTCTGAAACTTTTTGTATTGGTTTAGTGTTGTATTTTTGTGTGAGTGAGCTGTTCTGGAAGGTAGAATTCACTAAATATTTCTAAAGGTGTTGCACTGTTAATCTGTAATTTTTCTTTCCTGTTAATTTTAACCCACCTCTCTCCAGCCTGTCAGTACTCTGTCAAGTTGTATATATGAATCATCTAGGAGATAATCTAGTTTACACAATACAAAATTATGTAATACATAAAAACTTCCTAGGGAAGAAATTATGCATCATTTTTCAAAAAGTACCATCTTCCCAATAAGTTTATTTTTAGTGTATTCCTCCAGCATATTTTACCATTGAATCATTGAATATTGACAAAGTGAAAACAAGATTATGAATTGTCATTTTCATAAATCCTTTTTTAGCAACCATACATGTGATATCTTGTATATTTTGCCAACTCACATCATTTGCTTGTACATTTTTTGTATTTTTATATCAGTATTTTATTTCATAAAGATATTAATGGTGTTAATATATCTATTTTGGACAAACTGCTTATTCATTAAAATTGTAACAAAGGATTTTACTATATGAACTTTCTACATCATAGCCATTTCCACTTCAGGTTGGTTTTGGAGAAAGTGTGTTATTTTAATTACAAGATCTTTAAATCCCACATTTTACTTCAAATCATTTTTGCTATTGCATAATCAGGTATATCTGAAAATAGTTTCCTATTTTAAGTGTTTATATTTATTAGCCTAGAATTCAGTTACATTATCTGGTGAATTATATATTTACCTCAAAGGTAAGGATCCTAATTTTGTACAGATGGAAAATACTGATGTGTATACCTGTTTACAAATGTGTATGAAAGATATGTTTTACCTCTTATTTGTTCAGTCTACTTTTTCATTGATAGTATGTTGATTTAATTAAAGGTTACAGGTTTTGCTCTTGTACAAAAGAAGAGATCTGAAGTTTTGTGGGTTTTTAAGTACATGAATTTTTTTCTGTTGCATACTAGCATTCACTATTTGTAGAGGACTTACCTGTTAATTTGGTCTTACTAGAAAATTCTGGTAATTCTCAGTAACTGAGAAACAAAGTAAAAATCAAGAAATAATGGGAATATTTTTAATAGGGACACATAAGATTTTCTTTTAGGTTTGGGGGGGGAATTATGAATTTTTTTTTAAGATGTATATATTTATTTTAGAGGGAGAGAGAGCACAAGTAGGAGGAACAGGGAGAGGGAGAAAGAATTTCAAACAGACTCCACCCTTGTGGGATGCATGGGTGGCTCAGTTGGTTGGGTGTCTTATCTTTGGCTCAGGTCACGATCCCAGGGTTCTGGAATCGAGCCCCACATCAGGCTCCCTGGTCAGTAGGGAGCCTGCTCCTCCTTCTCCTTCTGCTGCTCCCCCTGCTTGTGCTCAATGTGCTCTGTCAAATAAATGTATAAAAACTTAAAAAAAAAAAAAAAAAAAAAGGCTCTACCCTGAGCAGAGTGTGGAGCCCAACATGGGGCTTGATCTCAGCATCCTGAGATCACAACCTGAGCTAAAACCAAGAATCCAACAGTTAACCAACTATACTACCCAGGCACCTTGAAAATTATGAATACTTAAAGGTGGTAAATTCCTTTAAGACTTAGATCCACTTTTGAGTTAAAGTAACTAAATTGATAGCTTTTTCAGTACTTAGCATCTTATCCTGTAAATGTCTAAAATGAACACATTTTCACTAAGCTATTTCCAGAAATATGTGGGAGGTAGAATGCCACATATCTGGCATGAACAACTGGATGGTTGGTGAAGCTATTTACCAAAGTACAGAATAATGACAAAGGAGAGGATTTGAAGGAAAAAAGGATTATTTGAGACATATAACTTGGGATACCTACAGCAGATCCAAGGTGATATTTGTATACAACCATATGTAAATGTAGAGATTTACAAGTGAATGACAAGTCCAGACTGTATCCCAGATTCCCTAGCGAGTTGGGAGATGCTAGAAGAGAGGACTTCTACTTATTTTACATGATTATTTGAATGTTCTTCTAACAAGCATTTTTCACTTTATAGATTAAAGGAGAAATGTGATGCTTTGACATTAGAGACTTGGGTTTAAGACTGGTAAGATATGAGGGCCTGAACTAATTCAAATGTAGTGGGAAATGTGAGTGAGGAAAAAAAATGCTACTCTTCTCAGATGGTTTATCTAGGAGTGCCTGAATGGTGTAGTCAGTTAAGCCCCTGACTCTTGGTTTTGACTCAGATTGTGATTTCAGAGTCCTAGGGTCAAGCCCCAAGTCAGGATCCATGCCTAACATGGAGTCTGGTTGGGATTCTCTCCCCTAATCTTTAAAAAAAAAAAAAAAAGTTGGTCTGTCCAAGTAAAATATTTCGAAGTGAAAAAAAAATGAACCTATTAGACAAAGCTTGTTTGTTCTGGGCCTGATAGAATTGATGAAAATCACCTTTTGGAAGTAGTACATAGAACCATATACTACTTAAGAATTAACAGAATTTCATAAATTGTGTTCCTGATTATATTTAGTGTTATTCCCATGATGAATTCCACCCAGAAAAGTCATTATTCCCTCCTTTAATGATGCGAATCCTTTAGTATAAGATGGAATTAGGTTTTCAGGGGGAATAACTTTCTTGTTTGGTCTGTTTAGGAGACCTCTTACTTTTAACACATAAACCCAAAAGGTTCAGAATCTCTTAAGGTATTTATTGACTTGGCTTATTCTGTGAACAATTCAACAGCCGGAAGTCTGACTTTAAACATCCAAATACAAACATGTTTTCTTCTCCATAAACATGGATGTTAAAAACAGTTGGCTTTATGGCTTTAGAGCTAATAAATATAAATTAATATAACATCAGAGTTCTTTATATTAACCTCAGCATTTTAAGGTTCGGTGTCAAAAACTGCTAATTCATAGAAGGCAACGGCTTGTAATAGGGAATCATATAACTCTTCTGCTCTCTTTTGCTCAGTAGATGAAAACATCTGTCTGTAGCGTACAATCTTCTCCTTAGGGAAGACGACCCGAGGGTCTTCCTTCAGAACAGACTCTGTGAGGAGCTGCTTCACCAGCTCTTTTCCACTAGTCCGTGTGTCCCCAATCATCAGTTCAAAGTGCTTCCCCACTCCATTTCGATTCATGCTCAGCACCCGATGCTGGCCATCCTGGGCAAACGTTTTGTTTAATAAGGCATACAGCATGGCTTCCATGATATGAAAATGTAACAGTAGGGGAAACCGAGATGTGTTCTGAATTGAAAGCCCTATTTTTTCCAGAACGTAGAAGTCAGCTGTAGGTATCTTTGAAATGACTGAAGAAATCTTTAAAAAAAAAAAAAAGAAATAAGTGAATAGAAATAATTAAGTTTTGTTGTTTGGGTTCCTTCTCCCATTTCTATTTTTAAAATACATAATGTACATTATACTATTACTGTTTTTGAAAACTGAAAAATAATTTTATGGAGAAGTCAGGACAGCCATGTTCTGCTCATGGTTCTATCTGGAATAAACTGAGCTAAGGCAAATCACTTAGTCCTCCCAAGTACTAGTTTCTTCATCTGTAAAATGGACTTCAAAATTTCTAAAATCTACTGACTTTAAGATTAGACAATTTAAAATGTTTATTAACCTTTTAAAAATATGTAGAGTAGAGCATAGGGTTAGAATAACTAGCCTCCATCAGAGGTGCCTGGGTAGCTCAGTGGGTTGAATGTTTGACTTGATCTCAGCTTGGGTCTTAACCTCAGGGTTGTGAGTTCAAGCCCTATGTTGGGTTCCACACTGGGTGTGGACCCTACTTAAGAAAAAAAATACCTAGCCTACAATCCTGTCAGATGCCCTGATTGATTATACCAGTTTTCATATATGTAATCAGGATGGTAATTACTGCCCATCTCACAAGGTTTTGAAGACTCCAATAAGACAATTAGTGAGCATTCTGAAAAATTAGCTTTGGGGCAGCTACGTGGTTCACTCAGCTAAGCGTCTTAACTCTTGATTTCAGCTCAGGTCACGATCTCAGGGTCCTGGAATTGAGCCCCACATTTGCTCTAGGATTCTCTCCCTACCCCCAACCTTGCTCTGTCTCTCTAAAGTAAATATATATTTTTTTTAAATGAAAAATAAGGGGTGCCTGGGTGGCTCAGTTGGTTGAGCATTTGCCTTCGGCTCAGGTCATGATCTCAGGGTCCTGGGATCAAGCTCCACATCGGGCTGGGCTCCCTACTCAGCAGGGGAGTCTGCTTCTCCCTCTCCCTCTGCCCTTCCTCCTGCACGCACATTCTCTCTCTCAAATGAATAAACAAAATATTTTTAAAAATTTAAAATAAGCTTTATAAATACAGTGATGAAGTCCTGTAATATTTAGGATAATGTACTTCACCACCAATTTTCTCAGTATCTGCCTTTGATATATTAAGGTATTTCATGAACTAAATGAAGAAGATTCAAATTTTAAAAATCATAGGTGACAGAAAACATGACAGGAATGGGTAATTTAAAAAAAGAAAAAAAGAATGGGTAATAATAACCCAAAGGAAATCTATCTGTAGTATTACATTAGATTCCCTTTAGGACTAGAAGGTTAAACCACACAAGGAGATATCCAGCAGGCAGAAATCTAGAGGGGCAGCTGCTTTACCTTTTGTAAATAGACAGATGATAAGTATGTTCCTTTCATCAATTGGCAACAGTCATTCTGCTGCCAGTCCAGCACTGCCAATTTACGATCCAGGTGAGCCCAAGCAATTCTTCGAGTTCCAAAAACAATGGATACTATACTAGTAACTGCCTAAAACAAAAAGGCTGGTTTAATTAAAAGTATAAACATTTTAAGAGATACAAAATTTAAACTATAAACTAATAATGCTCAATTAGGTTTTTTTTGTTTTGTTTTATTTTGTTTTAAGATTTTACTTATTTATTCATGAGAGACAGAGAGAGAGAGGCAGAGGGAGAAACAGGCTCCATGCAGGGAGCCCGACATGGGACTCGATCCTCGGTCTCCAGGATCACACCCTGGGCTGAAGGCGGCACTACACCGCTAAGCCACCGGGGCTGCCCAATGCTCAATTAGTTTATGTGATAGAAATATACTGGGGCACCTGGATGGATCAGTTGGTTCAGCATCTGACTCCTAATTTCATACTCAGGTCATGAGATCGAGCCCCTCATCAGGCTCCACATTCAGCAAGGAATATGCTGAAGACTTTTTCTCCCTCTGCCCCCCCACTCTCTTCCTAAAATAAATAAATCTTTAAAACAAAGAAAAATACTTCCAGTTTATGAACTGAATTGTTAAAGAAATGCAAGAATAACTATTATTAAAAGATAGCCAGTAGCTGTCGGTTTATAGACAAACTTTACCTAACCCAAAGCAGGCATTCAAATATTCAAATGTTCCTGGGGACTGTGCTAGATGCCAGGAAACAAGGAACATACGCATACATTATAAGAAATGCCACCACACAACAGTTAGGCTGTAGAGAGGAGACATGGTCCGGGAAGACTTCCTGAAGACTAGGAGGATGAGTAAATAGTAAACAGAAGTTATTTCACCACATGTCCACACAGATAGGCTATGTGACACCTCACACACTCAGACCCAGGCCCTGGAAATGTGCAGACGGGAAGGCAGATTTTTGCAAAAGTACCTTGCTTTATCCTGAGAGCTCCAGGAAGCCACCAAAGCATGCAACATTCAGGCACAGCATTTACATCAGAACCATCACAGACTGCTGTGTGGAAGATGGGCCATAGAAGGCTAGACTAGAGGTAGGTATCTGTAAGGTGCCTGTTATATGACAAAGCATTAAGAACAGAAGACAGTGGCCATGACAAGAAAGACCAGAGATGATGGGGGTAAATTGATATTTGGGATGGGGGAGCTTAAACCTACTTTTATTGCAGCGAATAAATGGCACCGTTAAGATGATAGGAAGCAGATCAACCTGGGTAGGTAGGGGAAGAGGAGTTTTTTGTTTTTTTTTTAAGAGGAGTTGGTTTTTAACGTACTGTATTCAGGTTGCCAGTAGGCTCAGTAGGGCTTCTAAGGGGAAATGTGTAATAGATCATTGGAAGCATGGATTTAACTCCGCCAAGTCTGGGCTGGAGTACAACGGCATCACTTCACCCGCACATAGTTCATTTAGTTATAGGGATAAATAAGTGTGTTCCACAGAAACAAAGGCAGAGAAGCGGGACCACTGTGTAATTCCATACCTATCTCCCTTTCACTGCTAAGGAATGAATATCCACTAAAGGCAGAATAGTCTGGATGCCCAGACATCTACAAAATATAGACCTTCTTTTGGTTCTTTAGCTCAATAATCCTCAAGCTTTATTTTTTTTTTTTTTAGGGGAAAGCGCGAACGCAGTCCCCCACTACCACAAATTATGCAGTCGAGTTTCCCACATTTGGGGAAATCGCAGGGGTCAGCACATCCGGAGTGCAATGGATAAGCCTCGCCCTGGGAAAACCACCTTCGTGATCATGGTATCTCCCCTGCCAGGTAAGTATCCTCAAGCTTTAGTGTACATAAGAATTACTGAACCAGGGCACCTGGTGGCTCAGTGGTTGAGCGTCTGCCTTCGGCTCAGGGCATGATCCCAGATTCCCACATGGTTCGAGTCCCACATCAGACTCCTTGCATGGAGCCTGCTTCTCCTCTTCTCTCTGCCTCTCTTTCTGTGTCTCTCGTGAATAAATAAATAAAAAGTCTTTAAAAAAAAAAAAAAAGGGTCCCACATCGGGCTCCCTGCATGGAGCCTGCTTCTCCCCCTGCCTGTGTCTCTGCCTCTGTGTCTCTCATGAATAAATAAATAAAATCTAAAAAAAAAAAAAAAAAAGTATTACTGAACCAGGTTGCACACAGCGCGTCACGGGCAACAGATTTTTTTTTTCAAGGACTACTGCATGAGGGACGCCTGGGTGGCTCAGCAGTTAAGTGCCTGCTTTAGGGTCAGGGCGTGATCCTGGAGTCCCGGGATCGGATCCCTCATCGGGCTCCCTGCATAGAGCCTACTTCTCCCTCTGCCTATGTCTCTGCCTCTCTCTGTCTCTCTCATGAATAAATTAACATCTTAAAAAAAAAAAAAAGACTACTGCATGACTTTCTCCATACAAAATGACTTTTTTGAGAAAAAAAAACTTTATTTGGAAGTCAGTACAATTTTTTGTATTAGATACAAAATGACTTTAGAACCTATCCAAGTAAGACTGCAATTCCACTATAATGAGTATAAATAGTATTTGTAGTCAAAACTCTGAAGGGAAATCCAAATCCTGAAAAATTTGGTTCAAATATGTTCTAGATCAACTGGAGGAGTTCTATCAGTGGCCCATGAATGGACTTCATGAAACCTACAAGTCCTCTGAAAGTATATGCAATATTCTACGTAAATGTGTTTTTTGTTTTCTGAAAAGAGGGTCCCTAGCTTTTATCAGGTTTTCAGAAAGTATCCATAAACTAAGACTGGTCCAGAAAAAATGTGCTTACTCTCAGTATGGGATGAGAGAATGTTTTATCACATATTGCTACACAGGACCTACGCTTCTCCTCCAAGATTTAATGTTTGACATGCCACATGATTCTAAGATTTGTTTTTTAAGAAACACTGAAAAGGATCTGCTTATAGAATGCTTTTTAAAAGGAGGAGGGAGGGACAGAAAATAAGTCAAGCTGAAAAGACCAGTATAATGTTCTGAAGTCATTCCCTGGCCATAACCCTCTTTGCATCTTAATTTCTCATTACTCTCGATATAACCCTCAGATGCAATCAGTTCCTCAATTCCTCTTAAATAAACCTCGCACAAACCTATTTCTCTACACATATTCTTTCTTCCTAGAATGCCGGCCTCCTCCAACAAGCCTCATTCTCTCTGAGATTCAGGTTTTGTTCTATCAGTCAACTTTGCCCACCAGGCACAGCCCGTGGTTTTCGGTTCTCCTCACTGCCCACTTACTCTCTCTACATCTCATTCTTCTGTACTGATCACATACCAAACTAAACTATAAGCTGTCCCACTGCCCAGAATAGTGCTTTACAAAGTAGGTTCTCAACCCATATGCCGTAGTGTAACAGACCTTAAGAAAACGATATACCAGAACGCCTGGGTGGCTCAGTGGTTGAGCATCTGCCTTCAGCTCAGGGCATAATCCTGGGGTTCCAGGATCCAGTCCTATATTGGGCTCCCCGTCAGAAGCCTGTTTCTCCCTCTGCTTATGTCTCTGCTTCTCTCTCCCTGTCTCTCATTAATGAATGAATGAATAAACAAATCCCTTAAAAAAAAAAAAGAAAAGAAAAATGATATACCTTAAGCCTCTCTCTTTCTATTTCTGGTTTGATGAGCTTTCTCAAGAGCCGGTTGTCCTGGAACTTTCTTTTTTTCCCTTCAGTCTCTGGACAAAGAATGGAGTTACAAACTTGAATAGCAGTTTTATACTGGAATAGGGGCACATTCATTAAACTCTCCAAATGCTGAAACGGCCCAAACTTCTCTCTGTGCTCGATAATATTGACGGATTTCCTTCCACGAAGCAATCTGAAAGCTTCGAGTTCTTTATTAGATGCTGTATTCAACACATGCAAGATGGAAGCCTGCTGCTCTGAAGAGAAGAGCTTGTCAAGTTCATTTCCAGAATCTTTTGTATCTTCATCACAAAAAGCAGCATTGGGAATGATCTTCTTAGGTGCAGTGCATTTCTTCCGACAGTAGGAATTAGGTATCACTTGGAACAAGGATGACCCTAACGGAACTGGAAAACATCGCCACCTTCCTAAAAGGGAAATTTAGCCAAATGTTAAGTTGGAATAACCTACTTCTTTTTGGTATTACTTGTGGCCTGACCAGAGCCTTTTCAAAGGGACAGAGACTCTCCTGTAATTTTATTTATTTATTTTTCTCCTGTAATTTTAGAACTATATACTACACTCAGAAGAGAGTTCTTGATTTCCCTGGATAAGCTCTTAAGTTTTACTACCTAGAAATCTTATTTTATACCCATCAAGAAGCATATATTTTTTTAAAACAATGACTTGGAACACCTGGGTGGCTCAGTGGATGAGCATCTGCTCAGGGTGTGATCCTGGGGTCCAGGGATCGAGTCCCACACCGGCCGCCCCGCATGGAGCCTGCTTCTCCCTCTGCCTGTGTCTCTGCCTCTCTGTGTCTCTTGTGAATAAATAAAAATATTAAAAAACAAAAACAATGACCTCAACTACTTAACCTGTTTGACATTAACTTTAGAAGGATCTTTTTGTAATTAATATCTCTTAGTATTTATTTCCACATCCATTTTCACTAGTTCCTTTCTCATGCGTTGGGACCAAATAAAATTAAATTGTATACGTTTATGAGAAATGTCTCAGCTGAGTGGCAGATGCAAGGGGCGGTTCTTATTTTCACCCGCACACTTTTCAAGATTTCTACTCGGACTGCTACCGCCAGCAGAAAAACACACCATAAAAGAAACCATCCTGGGGCAGCCCGGGTGGCCCAGCGGTTTAGCACCGCCTGCAGCCCAGGGCGTGACCCTGGAGACCCGGGATCGAGTCCCACGTGGGGCTCCCTGCATGGAGCCTGTTTTTCCCTCTGCCTGTGTCTCTGCCTCTCTCTGTCTCTCATGAATAAATAAATAAAATATTTAAGAAAGAAAGAAAAAAAGAAAGAATCCTGTAAAGTGGGGGTGGACACGGTCCCGCCCCCGGAGGTCGCCCCTGAGCCCCCGCCCCCCGTCCGCCCCCCGCTGGGGAAGGGGCCGCTCCAGAACCCCTCGCCGGGAAGCAGGGTCGGTCCGAGGCGCCGTCAGCTCAGCGAGGACACCCCGGGGCCTGCGGGAGGATCCACTCCAGGCCGAGCGGCCAAGGACAGGCGGGAACCCTACCTCCCGCCACGAGGAGACTACAGACGCTCATCCTCCCGCATCAAGCACTGCGTTCCCACGCTCCAGTCTTCCTCCACCGACTTCCGGCGCATGTCTGTGCTTCGCCCGGAAGTGCCCGGGCTCGCGGCAGAAAGGTTCCGGCCCGAGCGGCGTTCCGAGGCGGGCGGGGCGGGCGGGGCGGAAGCCGCTTTCCCGCTGCGAGGCTCCGGGGGCTGGGGTGGGGGTGGGGGAGCCCAGCCCCTGGGGGGTCCGCACCGTCCTTCCACAGCGTTCCAGAAACGTTCTCGGCCCGGCTGGCCGAATCTCTGGGAGGCAAACGCCTAGGCCCGTTTTAGTCCGTAGTTGGCAAGGTCCCTCCTCCAGGGAGCCTCCCTGGGTTTATTCCACGCGCGCGGCCCTGCCGTGGCAGCCCTGCCTGGGGAGCAGGGGGCGGAGTGTGGTGGGAGCGCGGGCCGCTGCACCAGTGACCCCCTCACTACGCGGAGAGGCAGGGGGTCAGGAAGGGCGGCCGAGGAGCCCGCGCCTCTGCCCCCGAGCCTTGCAAGTCGGAGCCGCCGTCCGCTCAGAATGGATGGGGTCGGGGTCGGGGGTGGGGGTGAGGGGTGGGGGGAATGAGTTGTTGTCAAATGAATGTTGAATAGGGTCAGACCAGAGGTGTGTTTCTGGAAAATGGGCCACCTGTACAAGTGTGAAGCCGGATTGGAGGTGAGCAGGGAAGCCAGGAGGAGGCAGGGCACTGGTGTATCTCCCCGAGGGACAGGCAACCATGAGGAATTGAACCTGGAAGGGGTACGGAGAGCGAAAAGGAAAAGATTCTTTCTGGAAGGTGGGGAGACAGACTTTAGCTAGTTACGTGAAAAGCAAGGACGTCAGGAGGCAGGTGGCCTTTGAAGGGAAAGGTGGTGGGTTTGTGCCTTTCTGAGGCGCCAGTGTCTTTGTGGATATTGTCCAGGAGGCAGTGGAGCTGTAGGGACTCCTAAGTATTCATAAGAATTACTCCTAGGAATTCTAGGAATCTTACCAAGTCCTGGAGAACTTAGGGCTATAAGAAGAAATAAACTGGGGTGCCTCAGTGGCTCAGTAGGTTAAGAATCCCCCTTCAGTTCAGGTCATGATCCTGGGGTCCTGGAATAGAGCCCAGTGTTGGGCTCCCTGCTCAGTGGGAAGCCTGCTTCTCCCTCTTCCATTCCCCCTGCTTGTGCTCTCTCTCTCAAATAAATAAAATCTTTAAAAATAATAATAATAAAATAAAATATCTTGCCTTAAAAAATGCTTTGACTATTATTTATTCGAGAGAAAGAGAGAGAAGCAGGCTCCATGCAGGGAGCCCGACGTGGGACTCCATCCCAGGTCTCTAGGATCAGGCCCTGGGCTTGAAGGCAGCGCTAAACCTCTGAGCCACCCAGGCTGCCCTTCTTCTGACTCTTGATTCCAACTCAGGTCATGATCTCAGGGTAGTGAGATCGAGCCCCAAGTCAGAACCTGTGCTCAGTGGGGATCTGCTTGAGATTCTCTCCCTCTGCTCCTCTCTCTCTTTCTCTCTTTCAAAAAAATAAAATAAATAAAATCTTAAAAGAAAAAAAAAAGATATGTTGAAGTCCTAGCCCTCAGTACCTAAGAATGGGACCTTATCTGGATACAGGGTCATTACAGATGTAATTAGGTAAAATGAGGTCATCCTGGAGTAGGGTCAAGTGACTAATTCAATATGACTGGTGCCCTTAAAAGAAGAGGGCCATACGAGAGCCATATGAGAACGGAGGCAGAAGTGGGAGTGATGTATCTATGAGCCAAAGAAGGCAAGGATCACCAGCAGGTCATCACAAACTAGGAGGAAAGTGTGCAACCGATTCACCTTTAGAAGGAACCAGCCCTGTTTACACTGTGATGCCATGCTTCTGTTCTCCAGAACTGTGAAAGGATAAATTTGTGTTGCTTTAATTGCCCAGTTCAGAGTAATGTGTTACAGGAGCTCTAGGATACTAACACAGGGGGCCATAAGGAGCCATGGTGGTTGATGCTTTCAGAGACGATGACATTCACTGGCGAGATCAAACAAATCACTCCCTAACTGCACCACCTGAGACAGTTTCTCATCCTCTCTGAACCTTGGCTTCCTCATTTGTGAAATAAAGAAAATGGCACTTGCCTCACACAAGCTGCTGAGAGGATTTCTGGTTAGAAACTGGATGCAGAGAGCCCAGCACACAATAAGGGTTCAGTAAATGTTAGTTCCCCCTTGAAAGCATTGCCACTTCCTGGGAGCTAATTATTAATGCCCTTCAGAGGAAACTCCCTCATTCCTCAGAGCATTCATTCAATATACGTTGACCTGGAGCTGGAAGTGGTAGGGAAAGAAGCAGCTCTGGTAGGTGCACGATTTACTGTAAACCAGACTCTGTTCAAAATGAAAGTTCTAACTTTCCGCAGAAACCAGCTCCTTCTCACTTCCCTGTCTGCATTGCAGAAATCCCTGGCTCCTCCCCCTCCCTTCATCATTATGTCTAGCTTGTTATCTGGTTTCTACGTGCGTTTTTTTTTTTTTTTCGATTTAATCTATTCATTTAAGAAAGAGGGAGAATGGGCAGAGGGGGAGGAAGAAGTAGACTCCCCAGTGAGCAGGGAGCCTGACATAGGGCTGATCCCAGGATCCTGAAATCATGACCCGGGCTGAAGGCAGATGCTTAACCAGTTGTGCCCCCATGTACCCCCTGGTTTCTGTTTTTAAAACTTTTTTGGCCATGACACAGGACACATAGATGTATGGTATGAAGCAAAAGCTTTATTAAAAAAACACTTGCATTATTCCGTATAATGCACCTTGATATTTTCTATTTTATTTCATTGAAAAAAAAACACTGATCCATTTTTAAGCCTGCAGGACATCAGGTGGAGATGTGTAGTAGACTGTTAGATATGTAAGTCTGCAGCTAAGGAAGAGGACTGTGTTGGGATATAGATTTAGAGGCTGTCAGCGTAGAGAGATGGCACTGTATCCACGAGAGTGCATGGGATGAGCCAGGGAGAGGGTAGTGTGAGAAACTGAGTCAAGGGAAAATGCTGGAAGCACCGGTACTGGGGGTGAGTATTCAGATTCCCACAAGGACTAAGAGGCAATGTTTAAAAAGATTTAAAAGGAAATAGGACAAAGTCAAGTTAAAGAGGCTAAAAACATACAGGATTTTGAGGAGGTAATATTTTTTTTTGAAAGCTGGGTTAGTTGGAACCACTAAGTCAATATTAATTGCATGACTCAGTACTGCATGGTAATGTGTAAATTTATAAAAACACAAATTCTATCAATGTGACCTGCAAAATGTCCTCTTTTACCTCTCCCTTGCTATGGCTACCCTAATGAGGGTCTCACTGTCTCTCATCTGGGCTCTTGCAATATCCTCCCCCCACCCCATCAATTTTCTGGCTGCCTATCAACCTAATCCCTTCCCTGTCCTTCAGACACACCCTACCTGTCCTGGCCAACAGCCCCAGGGCTGACCAAATCTCCCAATTCCTGCCCTGAGGCGGGGCCTCACCTAAATCTTCCAGCTCTTTCTCTGCTCGCCACCAGGCACATGCTGTGGCACCCAACACCCGCAGCATGGCCGCTCCTTTTGGAATCCCTGATTTTAGGTGGGAGGCAGTGTCTTCAGGGAAGGCGAACTGGTTATGGTAATCCCGTTTCCCTTTGCTAAAGATTAAGATTAAGAGTGGGTGTGGTTCAGTTTGGGAGCCTATCAGGGATAGATTTTATATCCTGATAAAGAGTGGGAGGAGCAGTGGCCCCCTTCCCTTTCTTCCTGAAGATCCAATGGGAGGCTGAGCTGAGAAGAGCAGGACAGGCAGTGCTGACAAAAACCTTGATGACATTGATCAGCTGCTGGATCATCCCTAAAACCATCCATCTGCAGACTTTTGGTTCAGTAAGGGAAAAACTGCCCTAATTGTTTCCAGCCACTTGGAGATCAGTGCTTTGTTACTTGAAGCTGATAACTTTCTGCTTCACACACCCAGTCAGGAGACAAAAGGGATAACTCAAAGACACACATCTCATGTTGTCTCACCTTTGTGCCTGCCAGTCCCTTTTGCTGAGATTCCCACCCCCTCTACAAAAAATGGTCTGAATTCTCACCTCACAAGTGCCAAGAAGGGTGCCCCCTGCCCTGCGAAGCTTCCCTGTGTGCCAAGCCAGAGCATTGTCCCTTTTGCCAACCACTGGACTTTTCTCTATCAGAATACAACCTGTGGGCTTTTTGTTTTGTTTCATTTCTGACCACACATCTTTGTCCCCTTCTTTGACTCTAGTCGGTTTCCCAAGGGGATCTGGACACTACCAACCAGAATATTTCAAAAATCCATTCCTCATGTCTCAGCATCCCTCCTGGAGACAGAGGAGCTCACTGGTTGTGCTCAGATTCTGGACTCAGTCAACCCCATGTTTTAATTCTGTGTTCCAATCCTAGCAGATCTAGCATGAACTAGGACAAGAGATGTCACCTCTCCAAGATCCTTCAAGAGTTCATGAGGAATGAAGGCCATAATTATATCTCCTGTAAAACCCAGTACATTGGCTGGCACGTATGAGGGTTCATTAATTCAGTGTTGGTTAAAAAAAAAATTAATGAATGTCACATACATAATATGTAAAAAGTTCATTTTGTTTTGGGGAAAAAAAACATAAAAAATTAATGCTCCATATAGCAATGGCCACAATTGCCAAACTATGGAAAGAACCCAAATGTCCATCAACAGATAAATGGATAAAGATGTGATACACACACACACACACACACACACACACACACAAATATTACTCAGCCAGGAAAAAGAATGAAATCTTGCCATTTGCAACAACATGGATGGAGCTAGAGGATATTATGTTAAGCAAAATAAGTCAGTCAGAGAAAGATAGTTATCATATGATTTCACTCATATGTGTAATCTAAGAAACAAAACAGATGAAAACAGGGGAAGTGGAGGAAAAATAAAATAAGAGGAAAACAGAAAGGGAGGCAAACCATAAGAGATTCTTAATTGTAGGAAACAAACTGAGGCTTGTTGGAGGGGAGGGAGGTTGTGGGGATGGGGTAACTGGGAAATGGGCAATAAG
The DNA here is from genome assembly GCF_053574225.1 of Canis aureus. NCBI lineage: Eukaryota > Metazoa > Chordata > Mammalia > Carnivora > Canidae > Canis > Canis aureus. The sequence goes on from NC_135626.1 coordinate 20,307,369, forward strand.
AAGGGCACATTAGGTGATGAGCACTGGGTATTATATGCAAGTGGTAAATCACTGAATTCTACTTCTGAAACTAATAATACAGTATATGTTAATTGAATTAAATTAAAGAATTTTTTTAAATTAGCGCTTAATAATTTCATGAGCTCAGTATAGGCAAACATTTCTGGAATAGGACATAAAAAGCATTAACCAGGGGCACCTGGGTGGCTCAGTCAGTTAAGTGTCTGCTTTCAGCTCTGGTCATGATCTCAGGGTCCTGGGATGAAGCTTATGCCAAGTTTCCTGCTCAGTGAGGAGCCTGCTTCTCCCTCTCCTCCCTGCTTGTCCTCTCTTGCTATCTCTGTCTCTCTCTCTCAAATAAATAAATAAAATCTTAAAAAACAAAACAAAACAAAAGTAAAAAATAAATTTAAAAACACAAAACATTAACCATAAAGGAAAAAAATAAATTGGACTTTGTTAAAGTTAAAAATATCTGTTCATTAAAAGATGCCAGGGAGAGGCTCCTGGGTAGCTCAGTAGGTTAAGCATCTGCCTTTGGCTCAAGTCGTGATCCCAGGGTCCTCGGGTTGAAGCCCCAAGTCCAGCTCCCTGCTCCACGGGGAGCCTGCTTCTGCAGCTCCATCTGCCGTTCCTCTGCTTGTGCTCTCTTTCTCTCTCTCTGTCAAATAAATAAATAAAATCTTAAAAAAAAAAAAAAAAAGACACCAGGGAAAAGGCAAGTCACAGAGTGAAAGCAGATATTTACAATACATATGACTAACAAAGAACTGGTATCCGGAATATATTTTAAAATTCCTACGGGGTGGCTGGGTGGCTCAGTTTGTTAAGTGGCCCACTCGATTTCATCTCAGGTCATGATCCCAGAGCCCTGAGATTGAGCCCCACATTGTGCTCTGTGCCCAGTGGGAAGTCTGCTTCTCCCTTTGTCTCTCCCCTTGCTTGCTCACTTTCTCTCTCTCTCAAATAAGTAAATTTTTAAATTCCTGCAAAATGAGAAAAAGGCAGGCAAACCACTGAAAAAATGGGCAGAAGACTTGAATAAGTACTTACCTAAAGAGGATGTTTAAATGACCAATTAGCAGAAAAAAGGTGTTCTTTTATTACTCATCAGGGAAATGAAAATTAAAACCCATGTTATGATACCACTACACATCCATGAGAATGGCTAAAGTGAAGAAGACAGATAATACTGATAGATCAGGGCAGCCCGGGTGGCTCAGCAGTTTAGCGCCGCCTTCAGCTCAGGGCATGATCCTGGAGACCTGGGATCAAGTCCCGCCTCAGGCTCCCTGTGTGGAGCCTGCCTCTCCCTCTACCTGTGTCTCTGCCTCTCTCTCTGTGTCTCTCATGAATAAATAAATAAAATCTTAAAAAAAATACTGATAGACCAGTAAGACCTGAGTGTTGGCAAGGGTGTGGACCTCTCTCAAACTTGCTGATGGAGCTGTGGATTGGTGGAATTACTTTGGAAAATCACTTGGCAGTATCTACAGAAGCTGAACATATGTATCTCTGATGAGCCAGTCATCCCACCCCTAGGTGTGTATTCAACAGAATACAGACATATGTGCACTAAAAGACATCGCATAGGTTGAGCTATAATATATTGCCAGTATCTGACAGTTGTTGATTTACAAAAATTGCAGTTTTCTATGGTTGAACCTAATACTGGAATGTGCTTTTTGTAGAAGCCCAAACCTGGGATACCTCAAGGGTCAAAAGATTATGTGTCTATTGAATACACTTCAACTATACCCAGCAACATGGAGGAATCTCACAAACATAATTTTTTTTTTTTAGGATTTTATTTATTTATTCATGAGAGACACAAACATAATGTTGAGTGAAAGAAGCCACACGGTTTATATAAAGTGCAAAAACAGGCAAAAGAATATATGGTGATAAAAATCAGACTACCTTTAGGGGCTAGTCACTGAAGGGGAATGGGAGCCTTTTGAAATCCTGATTTAGATGTTTTTTGTTTTTGTTCTTGTTTTTGTTTGTTTGTTTTAGCCCTGAGTACTGGTTAAACATATGCATGCACTTACTAAAAACTCATCAAATAATGCATTTATTATTTGTGCTTTTCTGTATATTTGTTACACTTCAATGAAAGTTTACTTAAAAAGTGTAATTCTCTAGCAGCCCTGGTGGCTCAGCGGTTTAGTGCCGCCTTCAGCCCAGGGCCTGACCCTGGAGACCTGGGATCGAGTTCCACGTCGGGCTCCCTGTGTGGAGCCTGCTTCTCCCTCTGCCTGTATCTCTGCCTCTCTTTGTATCTCTCATGAATAAATAAATAAAATCTTTTAAAAAAAATTTAATTCTCGGAGTGCCTGGGTGGCTCAGTCAATTAAGTGTCCAAGCCTTGATCTCAGCTCAGGTCTTGATCTCAGGGTGGTGAGTCCAAGCCCTGCATTGGGTTCTACTCTGGGTGTGGAGCCTACTTAAAAAACAAAAACAAAAATAGCAACAACAACAAAAAAACCCACAAAGTCTAATTCTCCAAGTCATTTGAAATAAGCATGCATCATATAAAGTTTATTTATTTAGTGATATGATCTACTTTATTTAGTCTTCAAAGTTGTTCCCCTCCTCAGACATAGCCAGGATTCCCATGAAAAGGCTGTTGATTCTTAGATAACTCTAGGCAAAGAGTACACAATATATCTCTTTGCTCCCCTTCCCCAGTGATATTTTATAGAGGAAAGATAATTGACCTTCCTAATCTTACTTTGGCAAAAGTTTTAGATTTCTTTTCTGCTTTTATGTTACACCGTCTTACTGTCTTTTATTTTTTTTTAATTTTTATTTATTTATGATAGTCACAGAGAGAGAGAGAGAGAGAGGCAGAGACACAGGCAGAGGGAGAAGCAGGCTCCATGCACCGGGAGCCCGACGTGGGATTCGATCCTGGGTCTCCAGGATCACGCCCCGGGGCCAAAGGCAGGCGCTAAACTGCTGCGCCACCCAGGGATCCCCCCTTACTGTCTTTTAAAAAAGTATTACACACATGGGTGCCTGGGTCACTTAGTCAATTAACTGTCTGGTCAGGTCATGATCCCAGGGTCTTAGAATCTAGCAGGGAGCCTGCTTCTCCCTCTCATTCTCCCTCTGTGTTCTCCCTCCCTCTCTTTCAAAAAAGTAAATAAAATCTTTAAAAATTAAAAAAAATTAAAAGTATCACACACAATTAAAATAATAAGGCAAATGATCAAAATAAAAAAAAAAAACAGCATTCACAATTTGAAATCCAGAATCGGAATACTTGGGCTCATGTTCCAACACTGCCTCATATATATATGTGTATTTCAGTTTACTCCTGTAAGAACAGTTTCTCTTTTGCAAAATAAAGTTCATGTACCACTCTCACAAGGTTGTTATGAAAATGAAATTATATAAATCATTGGGAAAATATAAAATGTTATACATTGGAAGCTATTTTTTTCACAATAGAAGATATTATTAATTGGACCATTGATTATATAGATTGAGATGAAAGATGTGATTGTCTAAGAAACCATCTCAAGAAGTACCTAGATGCTTTCCAAAGTAATCCTTGGGGACCCTGGCTGGCTCAGTCAGAAGAGCATGTGACTCCTGATCTTGGGATTGTGAGTTCAAGCCCCATGTTTGGTGTAGAGATCTCTTAAAAAAATAAACTCTTTTTTAAAAAATTGTATTTATTTGTTCATGAGAGACACACAGAGAGAGGCGGAGACATAGGAGAGGGAGAAGCAGGTTCCTTGCGGGGAGACCGATGCAGGACTCGATCCCAGGACCCTGGGATCACTACCTGAACCAAAGGCAGATGCTCAACCACTGAGTCACCCAGGTACCCTAAAAAATAACCTTAAAAAACTGCCTATGTGATTAATTTAGGTATAACTAAAGGTAATTGAAGTTTTAGATTTTCGAGCCCAATTTTAAAACTCTAGTTCAACAGAGTAGCACCTCAACGTTCAAATCACATTTCCAACAGATGTCACCCTAATCCCTTCAATTATAGTTGTGAGTAAAGCTCTGTGACTAACTTCTCACTCAGTGCTCCAGGTCACATTATAAAATGTAAACAATTATTGTGTGTTAATTCAGGACTTATTTTCTGGCTCTTTAGAGTTCACAACTGAGGATGCCTGGGTAGCTCAGTTGGTTAAGTGTATGCCTTGGGCTCATGTCACGTTTCTGGAGTCCTGGGGATGAGGCCCCATCCCTAACCAATGGGGAGCCTGCTTCTCCCTCTCCCTCTGCTTCTCCCCATCCCCTGTCCTTCTCATGCTCTCTGTCTCAAATAAATAAATAAAATCTTAAAAAAGGGATCCCTGGGTGGCGCAGCGGTTTGGCGCCTGCCTTTGGCCCAGGGCGCGATCCTGGAGACCAGGGATCGAATCCCACATCTGGCTCCCGGTGCATGGAGCCTGCTTCTCCCTCTGCCTGTGTCTCTGCTTCTCTCTCTCTCTCTCTGTGACTATCATAAATAAATTAAAAAAAAAATTAAATTTAAAAAAAAAATAAAATAAAATCTTAAAAAAAAAAAGCGGATTTCACAACTGGATGTTTCAACTTATTGTTGTATTTTATTCAGAATGCAAACCCACATGCTTGATTGCCTATAATAATAGGGCTCTCAACTTCACCCAATTCAACCAACATTTTTTAGGGTGTGTCTGGCAAAATTCACATAACATAAAATTCACCATTTTAACCATTTTTTCCCCTCGTAATCAAGACCTGAGCTGAGATTGAGTCAGACGCTTAACCCACTGAGCCACCCAGGCACCCCTCATTTTAACCATTTAAAGTGTACAATTCAGTGGTATTTAATACATTCACAGTGCTGTGCAGCCATCACCACTATCTAGCTCCAGAACATTTCCAACACCCTAAAAGGAAACCTTGTACATTTAGCAGTCACTCTCCTGCCTCCCTCCCCCAGTCCCTGGCAACCAGGAATCTGCTTCCTGTCTCTATGGATTCTCCTGTCCTGGACATTTCACATACATAGATCAACCAACATTTTTTGGGCCTGGTACTTGCTAGGCACCAAGAATATAAGATGAATAGGACAATCTGCTGTTAACAAGATCACTGACAACTGGGACAAGATAGATTTTAAAAAATCATAGTACAGTGTGATGATTATTATAACAGAAATATGAACATTGTGAGAAAATAGATGGAGACAGGGCAAACTGTAAGAGGTAAGATTTGAATTTGGGCAGAAGGGCAGGAGTTTGCTAGAACAGTGGGGGCTGGGTAAAAGAGGATGGGGTAGGGATCCCTGGGTGGCGCAGCAGTTTGGCGCCTGCCTTTGGCCCAGGGCACGATCCTGGAGACCGGGGATCGAATCCCACATCGGGCTCCCGGTGCATGGAGCCTGCTTCTCCCTCTGCCTCTCTCTCTCTCTCTCTCTCTCTCTGTGGCTATCATAAATAAATAAAAATTTAAAAAAATTAAAAAAAAAAGAGGATGGGGTAGAGGAGGAGGGGGCTGCAGTAATAGAGGGAAGCAGCTTGAGCAAGGCACAAGATCATAGAGTTGGGCAGCTGTGTGCTCAGAGGAGGTAGACAAAGCACATCGCAAGCATGTTGTCACCCCAGGGCCTTTGTACTTGCTGGCCCCTTTTCCTGGGACACGCTTTTCTTAGGTGCTAACTTAGCTCAAACCCTTCCTTCAGATCTTTGCTCCAGTATCACTTACTCAGAGAGGGTTTCCTTGACCTTCCTATCAAAATAGGATCTTCCATCCTTCCCTATCCTTACTTATTGTTATTTTACAGCATTTATCACCCTGATAACATATTGTATATAGGTATATTTGTTTCTCTGTTCATGTTCTGTCTCTCCCACTTGAAGGTAAGCTGAACAAAGGCAGGAACTTTTGCTTGTTTATAGCTATATATTCCCAGTGCCCATAACAGTGCCTGGCACATAGTGTATGCCCCACAAATATTTAATGAGTGAAGGAGCAAACACTTTAGTAGCATTGCAGTGGGGAGTCCTTCTGGGCTCTTAGCTGCTTCCTATAGAAGATAAAGTAATATTGAATATACAAAGAAATAGGTTAACTTGGTCAGATTCTTTGGCTTGGTTGCTTGATTTTCTGCTGTTTCATATGCCTGCCTGTAATTTCTTTCAAAGGGAAAACATGTTCATGATCCCAAGACCTCTCACTTTACTGTTTATTATTTTTTACCCACATTCATTTCTTTATTTTGCAAATATTTTTCGAATCTCCACTACACAGCAGGCAGGTACTGGGATACAGCAGAGGATACAACTGACCTGACCCTGCCCTTATGAAGCTTAGGTGAGTAAGGGAGACCAGGAAATCAATGAGCAATTACAGGAGATTCGGGTGCTTGAAAATACTAGCGTTAAAGAGGGGAGAGGTTTTGGGCACAAAGATACTCATTACAGCTAAACAGCCAGATGAAAATTTAGGAAAAGTTTAATAAGGTCTTAAGGTCTGCTGGTAAAAAAAAAAAAAAAAAAAAAAAAAAAGGGACTGCTGGTAGAGCCGCGCCTGGGTGGCTTAGTTGGTTAGGTGGTTGGTTCTTGATGTCTTGATTTTGGCTTAGGTCATGATCTCAGGATTCTAGGATCGAGCCCCATGTCAGGCTGCGCACTTTTGGTGGAGGATTCTTTCTCTCTCTTTCTCCTCTGCCCCTGCCTCTCCTTGCACATGTGCACTCTCTCTCTCAGAAATAAATAAAATAAATCTTTTTTAAAAAGACTGGTGGTAGAACAATTAAAAGATAATATTAGGTTGACCTGCATGACATTACTATTTTTGTAAGTCAGCTTCATACTATCAACCTAATATATTGATAAAAGGGGCCCAAAGCTCCAGATTATGTATCATCCAGTATACATCATATCAGTTGTGTAACCTGGGACAAATGTACTTAAATTCTCTTCCAGGGCCTCAGTTGCTTCATCTGTAAAATGGGCATAAAACTAGTTCTATGTAAGGATTGTATTTAAGATTAAATGGAATAATGCTTGACATACAACAATCCCTGAATATATGGTGGTCATAATTGTGGTATTTCTTCCTTCTTTATTGCATTTTCCAAATTTCTTGTAATTATAGTTTAAAAAAAAAAATCTAGGGATGCCTGGATGGCTCAGCAGTTGAGCTCAGGGTGTGATCCTGGAGTTCCAGGATCGAGTCCCACATCAGGCTCCCTATGAGGACCCTGCTTCTCCCTCTGCCTATGTCTCTACCTCTCTCTGTGTGTCTCTCATGAATAAATAAATAAAATCTTTTTAAAAATCTAGTAAACATAATTATTTAAAATTTCAAAGGACTCGTGATCTATTCCCCAAGGATCTTGAGCCAAGTCCAGGGCTGGGAATGTGGTTGAAAGCTTTCTTCCAGCCCCATGGTGGCTGGGCTCGGTTCAACAGACAGTGACCCTGAGAGCAGGGCTGGATGTTTGTGCTCTGAGGGATCCTGGGAGCTTTATTTACAGAGGACTCTCTGTCTAGGGCCTGAATTGCCCCCTCACCCCTGCAGCTGTTGCACTGATGGAGCCCATGAGAAGCCTGTCTCGGCCCACCCTGCCCCTCATAGCCTGGACCCTGATCCTGGTCACCATAGCCTTTGACCCAGTGCTTCTGCCTTAGGAACAGCCTCTGGTTCCTGAACACAGATCTGAACTGAATGCTGATTGTGTCCATTACCTATAAGTGGGCTATAGAGTTTCTGTTAGCGGCAATGAAAAGTTGTGCAAACGGGGCAGCTGGGCAGCTCAGGGGGTTAGGCCTCTACCTTCAGATCAGGTCAGGATTCCAGAGTCCCAGGATTGAGCCCCACATTGGCCTCCGGGCTTGGGGGTGTCTGCTTCTCCCTCTGTCCCTCCCCCTGCTCTTGCTCTCTGTCTCTCTGTCTCTCTCTCATAAATAAATAAAATCTTTTAAAAAGAAAAGAAAAAGTTGTGGAAACAGGTAGTGGTGATAGTGGCACAACATCATGCATGTAATTAATGCCACTGAATTGTACACTTAAAAATGGTTAAAAGTGCCAATTTCACATTACAGAGATTTTACCATAGTTTTTTTAAGAAGTGGGAAAAAAAAAACCCAGGAATGGGAGAGGATGAAAGAGAGGGCAGGCTTGTCCTATGGGATTTAGTGGCCACCAGGAGACCTGGATTTAGACCCTTGTTCTGCCCATTTGGCTCTTTGAACTTAGTGTAACTTAACTCCTCTGAGGATAACATGCTGCCCTCACAGAGCAGTCATGACACTCAAATGTGATCAAATGTTGTGAAACTCTCTGTAAAATAATCAATAATTTTTAATTAGCATTGTCACCCTCTCATTCCCCAGAGAAAGAAAGAAACTCATTACAAACAAAATACAATAGTATCTTTTATTTCTTAAATATTTATTTAGTCTCTGAGAATGCCTGAAATTCCACCTTGAGGCTTGGAATTCAGTAAATGGAAACCTCCAGAAATAAAACAGGAGGAGGACAAACTAAAGGAATCTCTCCATCTCTGGCTCCTCACCATGAAGGAGATCTAGTTTTGCTGGGGTTGGCTTTTGTGGGATCTCACAAAATGGTGAGACTCCTTGTGTCAGAGGAGAGCGGGACAAAAGTACATGAACTAGGAAGGCTGAGGGTTTCGCCCAGGCATTGGGCAGCAGCGAAATGATGTCCTTGCCCTGTCCCCTCATTGCCCCCTACGTCCTCCCTTCTTGCCTTCCTATCTTAAGTTGCCTTTCCCATCTGTCTCCTGGGAGATTTATTTCTGTCTCCTTTTTCATCTAAAACAGCGGAAATGAATCATCTTTCAGCCTATTTGGTAAACAAGCCCCATGCCCTCTGACCCCTCTGGGGCTCTCTCTGGTTCCTCTAGAGCTGCCTCTGGGCTAGGTCTCACCCCCCACAGTTGAGACTCTCCTGACTGATTATTTTTGGGAATGTCCCCCTCCTCCCAGGCCCAGAGGCTTAACCTCCTCCACCCTGTGGAAGATGGGAAATGACACACAGCATTCCAAATGATGATCCCACGAGCTGACCAGACGGGCAGGGAAAGGAAGGCAGCCCTGTGTTCTGAGGACTTTGTGTGCCATGCACGTCCTGGCACATCTCAACAACCCCATTAAATGGATCGTCCCTAATTCTCATTTTACAGGCGAGGAATATAAGGCTCAGAGAAGTGAAAGAATTTGCCCAAGGCCACGTAGCTAGTAAGTGGTGGAGTCAAGATTCAAAATCTGTATTCTTGGACTCATTCCATTATATCATGCTGCCCTATGTATTCACATGTACCTATGCATGCATGTTGAGTTGGGATACTGGTAGGTCAGCTTGAACTTCAACTGTAATCATCGGGATGGAAATCTAACATCCTTGTGCATAAAGCTATATGCATATGACAGATGGGTGTTTACCTACAGAGGGGAAGGCAAGTGTGTGCCATCTGTGCCTTACCAGACACCCGGAGATCCCAGAGAAAGGGGTCAAGGAGGGACAAGGATGGTGGGGGGAGACCCTAGATTCAAGACTATCAAAGCCCTGGCCACACCTGACAGTGATGGAACTTAACAGATAAAAGTGCCTGGTGAAGTCCACATTGGTGAAACGACACTTCCCCGTGAACAGTCATGCAACTGTTTATTGGACTTCTAAAAATGGGCAGGTGCTGGGTTTCTAGGGTTGTGTGGGATACAGAAATAAAGCTACTGATGTGAACTATTCAGCGTGGCCCTGTGTGTGCTGGAGGTGGGAGAGGAGTTAACATAAATATATAAATAACTGTGATGCAATGTAGATAGAAAGTGCTCGGGGCCGAAGGGAGGGACGGATCCCATAACAGGGTTCCAGCAGGACCAGAAGCCGGAGAGATTGCTCGAGGCTGGGTATCAAGGAGCGTTTCCTCGGAGTTAGCACTGGAATCTCTCTAAGTAGATGCAAGCGATACATCAGTAGAATGCTTTCACGGGTTAGAGCGTGTCTAATCTTCCAAGGAGCCCAGAGACACAGACATGTCCTTCTTCGCCTGTTACAGAGGTGGAAACCGAGGCTAGAGAAGCTGACTGGGTGGCCCGCAGTCCCGCAGCTGGCAGGTGCCTGGCAGGGGTCTGCTCCGGGCCCGGCGCTCGGCTCCCTCCCGGTGTGGCCGGCCTGGCCCGCCTGAGCCCGAGCGGAGAGGCTGGAGCCGCGGCACAGGGGCCGAGGGGGCGGGGCGGGAAGGCCGAGGGGGCGGGGCGGGAGGCCGAGGGGCGGGGCGGGAGGCCGAGGGGGCGGGGCGAGAAGGCCGAGGGGGCGGGGCGGGAGGCCGAGGGGGCGGGGCGGGAAGGCCGAGGGGGCGGGGCGTGAGGCCGAGGGGGCGGGGCGGGAGGCCCGAGGCCCGAGGGGCGGGGCTGGCAGCGGCGCGGGCGCGCGGGAGGCCGCGGAGCTGCTTCCCTCTCCACCTGCCGTGCGAGCTCCGCGCCATGGGCCGCTGCAGGCTGGGGGGCGGCGGAGCCGAGCCCCGCTGAGCCCGCCGGGCCGGCCATGGGCGACCGCGAGCGCAACAAGAAGCGGCTGCTGGAACTGCTGCAGGCGGCGGGCACCGGCAACGCGCACTGCGCCGACTGCGGAGCGGCGGGTAAGGGTGCGGCGTCCGGGAGCAGGACCCTCTGCCGGCCAACCCCCTCTCCTTCTAGACTCGGTCCCGTCCCGGGTGGCCGCTGGCTCCGGGCATGACCCCTCTGACACCTTCGCACCCGGGCCCCAGCCCACCCATACCACGAATCTCCGCCCCGCGCGCTCGGCTGCCGCGCCCCCCGCACCCAGGCCCGCTGACCTCCGCACTCTGGACCCCGACAGGGGCCCCGGACCCGGGTGCCCTGGCCATCGCGTTCACCTTCCCCGCCGGACACCCCACGCACTCGGTCCTCGGTCTCTGACATCTTTGCTCCGGACCCAGCCACCTCTCACGCCCATGTACCCAAACATCCCGCACACCCAGGGGTCCCGGACCCCGGGCGTCTGAAGGTCCAGTGGCCCCTTTCCTGCCCCCGGCGCCCCGGGGTCCTCCCAGGTTCCCGCTCCGCAGCGCGCGGACCCTGCCGCCGCCGCCGCCGCCGCCGCCCAGGGGCCCTACGGCCGACTTCTCCACCTGCCGCTCCCCGGCCGGCCGCCCCAGTGTCGGCCCCTTCCTCCGCACTCTCCTCTCGGTTCCCCGGAGTCCTGTCACTTCGCTTCGCCCTCGCCGCAGCCTCTCGGCCCCATCCCTAGACTCCTTCCAGGATCATCCCGGTGGGCTGACCATGCTGGTATCTTAGTTCACCCAAGGTGGGGGGGCCGAGAGGAAAGGGTTCCTAGCGTGGGCAGCGCTGGGCATGGCCCAGGAATCCTAAGGCCAAGCCCTGCTTCTCCCAGCACCACCACCACCACCCCCGCCCCGCAGCCAGCCCAGCCCTGGTCCCGGTGCCTAGCTCTCCATCCAACTACCCTTGCGCCCTCTCGCCCCGCAGATCCCGACTGGGCCTCCTACAAGCTGGGTATTTTCATCTGTCTCAACTGCTCCGGCGTCCACCGCAACTTCCCAGACATCAGCAAAGTTAAATCCGTGAGACTTGACTTCTGGGACGACAGTACTGTGGAGGTAGGAAGGGAGCGGGGGGGGGGGGGGTGGCGGAGGGAGGCACTGGTAGCCTTGGAACAGCAGAGCGGGGGGGTGGGGGGTGGGGTGGGGTGGGGGTGGAGTTGGGGGGTGGGATGGAGGTGGGGGGTGGAGGCGGTGGGCAGGCCCTAGGGTACCGGTGTGGGGGGGATGGAGCATTCTCCAGGGGAAGAAACAGTGAAACGGTTCCAGAGAGAAGCAGTAACTAGCAAGAGAAAGCACTGCCTTTTAGACCCCCTGCTTAGCCAGAGACGGTGAGTGCAAGGCCCTGAGCCGGTTATTTCCCTGTTTAAATGTCTGTGTTCTAAGGATACCAGTACCCCTTGACAGGGCTGCTCTAAGGATTAAATGTAAGCTCCTGCTTCCGGGTCTATAGTCCCGGTTCCAGCCCACCCCCTAGCCAGGAAGGGCACAGTTTTTCTTTCCTGACCTATAGAGATGGAGGACACTTTCAGCTTGGATGGTAATACCATTTTGGCCACAAAACCTTCAGAGAGCAAGCTGTTCTAAATTGTGCTGGTTGGCTGAGGATTTCGAGGACTATTGGAGAAGTAGACCCGTGTTTACTGAGTGCCCACTCTGTGCCTGGCACTGTGCTAGATGCTTATTTGTTGGACGCATTACTGTAAGCCTACTGTGTGCTGGGTATTAGGAAAGCACAATGAATAAGATACAGTCTCTGCCCATGTGGAGCTTACATTCTAGTGCAGGAGAAAGACAAGAAACCAGTAAACCAGCACATAGACCTGAAGATTGTAACCTTCCTTGTAACCCTCCTGTTATTATACTTTTTTCATTTTTGCAGTTCTAATCCCTGAACCTCAGGGGGTTAAGTAGTGCCCAAGGGTCACTGAGTAAGTGGCACAGCTGGAATGTCAAACCTGCTCTGTTGGGATCCAGAGCCCATTCAAATCCTGTGTCACAGTCTGGAGTCCCTGGGGATTGGGGGAGAATGGGGTTCACTCTGCTCAAAGGATGTATATTAAAAACCTGATGTTTCTTCCCACATGTGCCCTCACCCCAGATATGCCACCCGTTACTGAGTGCCAGCTGTTGGCCAAGGCCAACTTTGGCATATCTGCCTCTGGGTGTGTCAGGTGTCCCAGGGCCCCAGTGATCATCCTGACCTACCTACTCCATGGGGCCAGCTCCAACTTCTTCTGTCCTCCAGCTATGTCTATCTCCTGCACGTAGCTGCTGGTGGTCCTGGCCATCTGTGGAGAGAGAGGGTGGGAGAAAGAACATGAGCTTTGGAGTTAGGTCTGAGTTCAAGTCCCAGCTCCTCACTTGCTAGCTGTCACCTTGGGTAAGTCACCTAACCTCTCTGAGCCCATTTCCTTACCTCTAATATGGGGATGATAGTATTAAAATGGTCTAGGGAATCGAATGAATCCACTAGGGTAAAAACCATAGAGTGCTCTGCCCATGTGAGCCACGGTTGTAGTGCCTCATTGTTCCAGGCTGTGGCTTCCCAGCAGCATGTATGACCAAGCCCAATAGGATGCATCAAACTCCAGGAGCATTTCCTGACTCAGCCTAGGAGCCAATGGGAAGAGTGGCCTTCTGGGTAGACAGTGGTTTCATTTCACATTTTTTCAAGTTCTAATATTACCCCAAGTTGCTCTTGTCTTACAGTTTATGAGCCACAATGGGAACCTCCGTGTGAAGGCCAAGTATGAAGCCAGAGTCCCTGCTTTCTACTATGTCCCCCAAGCCAATGACTGCCTGTGAGTGGGTGATTTCTTGGTCTCACTTCCCTGATCCCTGCTCCATCTCTAGTACCTTTGTGTGTGGTGGTCTTTTCCATGGACCTGGTGGATCCAGGAAAACATTTGGTACTATTGTGGAGAACACAGAGACCTGGCCTCATTCCCTCTCTACCTTTATTGGTTGGTTTATCACTTCCCCTCTCTGTGACTCAGTTTCCACAGCTGTGAAATGGGGCATTTTCTCTATGATGGGCCCTTTGTCTCTGATGTTCTCATAGCCTACTCATAGTGGCTAATTTGATAGAGAAGAGGAACACTGTTTTTTGGGGGGGAGGGGGTTTGGTAGAATGGGTGTGTTTCGGCTACTTCCTACAGAATGTCTTGAACTCAGCATAGCTCCAAAGCAGCTATCTGGCCTCAGATGCCTACATAATCACCATAAAAATAATAGTAACCAGGGATCCCTGGGTGGTGCAGCGGTTTGGCGCCTGCCTTTGGCCCAGGGCGCAATCCTGGAGACCCAGGATCGAATCCCACATCGGGCTCCCGGTCCATGGAGCCTGCTTCTCCCTCTGCCTGTGTCTCTGCCTCTCTCTCTCTCTCTGTGTGTGACTATCACAAATAAATAAAAATTAAAAAAAAATAATAGTAACCACTAATATTTATTGAACTTTACCTATACACCAGGCTCTGTGCTAAATGCTTGTGTGCGGTAATTTGTTTAATTCTCTCAACGATTCTGAGATAGCACTGCCATGGTCTCTATAGTATAGTGACATACCTGAGGTTCATAGAGACAGAACTGGGACTGACTAGCCCATCTGACACCAGGGCCTGGTGTTGGGTACCAGGGCACTGGGGAAATCTAATATAAGGAGGGAAGCTGGGAAGCAGCAGGAGGTTTCATGTCCCCTGGATATGAGGGGTCAGTGTGACCCTGGTACCTAGTGACCCCAACTTTCTTAGGACTGTCTGAGCCTTAACCTTCCTCCTGGGGACTCAGCCTCACGGCCAGGGCTGTTAGATAGCATTCTGCCTCCACCCATACAAATGGGAAGAAGGTACCCTCTGGGCAGACACAGCCTCATAGCGGGTATGGCTTGCAGGAAGCAGGCTGCATTTCAGCCACCATTGTCTGCTAGCCTCAGCAGGAAGCTTTTGGACAGTGCACAAACTATACAACTCTACCTAGTACCCTGCCATTTCCCAGTAGTTAAACAACTGAGAGGCTACTGATACAGCATGGAGTAGCAGGGGAGCTGCAGCTTTCTACTCAGAAGACTCCAGTATTGTTTCCTGACTCTACCACTATTTACCTGTGAGAAGGTGGACAAGTTACCAAACTTCTCTGAATCGTGGCATCCTCATCTCTGGAAATGTAGGTAATGATGCCTATATCATGGCATGGTGGTAGAGATTAAATGAGATACTTTATGTAAAATGTCTTACAGGCCACCCAACAGGCTAGTTTTAAATCCATTTCTCAGTGTCACCTTCAGAATGCTGCCTGGTTCGTGGCCCAGGCGGAGGGATGTGCCAGGCTTAACTCGAGAGGGTCTGGCTCACCTTGCCTCACTGCTGCTACTCAGTGGTTGGCTGCAAGGAGAAAGGAATAGGAATTTGGTGAATATCTACTATGTGTTAGGCTTTCTGCCAGCACTACAGCCACTACTTGTCATGATTCCAACCACAGCCCTTATCCCCTTTTAGTGGAACACCAATGGTCTTCTCCCTATAATTCTGGAAGTCCTCTAAATTCCCCACCTCCAGGACCAGGACTGGGGCCTCAGTCTCCACTCCCTCTCCCAGCTCTGATCCTGTGGCTCAGGGTTTCACAGAAGGCTTGGTGACTCTCCGCAGTGAGCTGGGAGTGAGGGCTGTGAGAGTGAGAATTGCCTTAGGTAGGACTCCTGATTGTAAGTAACAGAAAACCAGTTTAAACCAGCTTAGGCAGGAGTGGGATTTTATTGATTCTGGGGATCAAACCGTAGGAGGGACAGAGATAGAGCCACCCTCAGGAAGGACAAGCCAGGGACTCAAATGCTATTTGGCCTCTCTCACTCTCTGTCTGGTTCTCATTCCTGCCCCTTTCTGTCGGCCAGGCTTCTTTCATACAGCTGGGAGCAAGGCTACTTCCAGGTCCCTGGCTCCAGATCACCAGCTCCAGCTCCCAGCTTGATGGTGAGAGGGCTTCCAATCCTTTGCCCTCTCAGCTTTACTCCTTTTACTCCACACAGCCTGGGGCAGAGCTCTGATTAGCGAGTTCAGGCCCAGTGCCCACTTCTGGGTCTTTCCCTGTGGGTCTGAAGTAAGGTCACGGAAATTTTGGAGCATTTACCTGGAAAAGGCAAGAGGGAACCAAACAATTGAAATAAGTTTTCTGGGCAGCCCCAGTGGCCCAGCGGTTTAGCGCCACTTGCAGCCCGGTTGTGATCCTGGAGACCCGGGATCTAGTCCCACATCAGACTCCCTACATGGAGCCTGCTTCTCCCTCTGCCTGTGTCTCTCTCTCTCTCTCTCTCTCTGTGTGTGTGTGTGTGTGTCTATGAGTAAATAAATAAAATGTTTTAAAAAAAAGAAAGAAGTTTTCTACACGGGGTCACGGATGACAATATTTGCTTCGTCTAACATTAAACTCCTACTATATGCTGATCGTGGTACTAGGCGCTTTTGTATATATTTAAACTCCACAACAACCCTGAGGGGAAGGTAGGTATAGTATTATTGAACTATTCCCCCAAGGTCAGAGGAGTTAAGGAACTTGTGTTGGTCACACAGTGGATAAATAGTAGAAGAGGACCAGGTCTCAGGTGGTTGGACCCCAAGATCATGGCTCTGTCCAGTGTAGCATGCCCAGAATTTATGGGCAAGCCACAGGAAGAGGCTCATGGACTCCCTTAGCTTCAACTTATGATCATGCAGTGGGAGGGGGACTGTAGATAGTCCAGAGGAGCTGGTTGACTTAGAGGGCTGGGCTGGGGTTGGAGTAGCCCAGTGTTTTTTATATAGCCCCTTGGGGGGAATATTTTCCCCAAGGACACCCTGGCAATATCTGAAGACATTTTGGGGTGTCATAACTAGGGAGGGGGTACTACTGGCATCTAGAGGATAGAGGCCAGAGATGCTGCTAAACATTCTTCAGAACACAGGATTCTTCCCCTCACCACAACAAAGAATTAGCCCCAGATGTAAGGTACTGAGGCTGAGCAGCCCTGGGTGGTCTGAGCAGGCAGCTGCTGTGATGTGCCACTCTGTGTGAAGAGGATGCATCAGACAGCAGTTGACCAAAGGTTCTTTCTTTTTTTTAGAGTGTTAAAGGAACAGTGGATTCGAGCTAAGTATGAAAGACAGGAATTTATGGCCGATGGGAAAACCATGTCATCCCCAGGTAAAGTTATTTCCATCATCTTGTGAAGTCTGTGTTCTAATGAATTCTAGACAATGAAGTGCCTGGCTACTGGAACAGGGCCCAGTTCAGACAGTATCTGCTGACCTCGCTCTGGCCACAGAGGCCAAGATGTGGGTTCCTCTGTGTCTGAAACAGCAACACGTCAGCTGGTAGAGTTTTATGGTCTGAGTGGTCAAAAAGCATTTTTATCTCAGGTCCCTGCAGGGCCACACATGCATGTAGAGTCTTAGTATAGAATTGCAGAAAGACTCACCCGCCAGGCAGAACCTTTAGAAAAGAGGCACCCCTGCTCTTGTAAGTATGGCTCCTGGTGTGCATAAGACTTGGCAAGGTGCATGGGGAGGATTTCAGCCTCCCTTCACACCTTTGTGTGGGGCACAAGCTCATTGCTGGCCCTTGACCTGGGGTCGTTTCTGCCCAGCTGCTCTGAGTCCAAGCTGACATTGACCCAGAGAACAAAGCATACAAAACCACCATGAGGACCAGCGGCAGCCAGAGCTCAGCGTTCTGAGCTACCCGTAGCTCACAGTATTCTTCAGCTAGCAGGTACCTAGAGGTCACTCATTAGGTCCACCCTCTGGAGAGTTTCATTAGGCTAATGTTGACATGATGTTGGGCAGACCATATGGGCATCTTTCAGAATCATCCAGTTTCTCAGGACTTAGCCTCCTTAAGAGTTTACTCTATCTTATGAAACAGCCAAAGAAGGAAGTTAGGGAGGGCCCAACTGAAATCATAAGACATTGCAAATTTGGCCCCAGACAAAGTCCGAACGTGCTGCAGCTGACATGGCAAAGTTATATTTTAGATATTTTAGCCCTGGGCGGAGCGTGCATTCTACCCTCAAGACCCTATGAGGTTTGAGAACTGCTTGTTCATATTAAGGATGTGAGTGTTCCCTCTGTCTCGTCCTTGGTGGCTAAGGTAACCGAGAAGGGTTCCTGTGGAAGCGAGGGAGGGACAATGCTCAGTTCCTGAGGAGGAAGTTTGTCCTGCTGGCAAGAGAAGGCCTCCTGAAGTACTATACGAAAGAAGAGGTAAGAGCCCCAACCAGCAAGGGGTCCCTCCCTGAGCACTGGCTCTCACCCAACTCAGGTCACATTTGAATCAGTGGTGCTGTGTCTTCTGGATAATCTTGGCCACTGAGCGTTCAGCACTGCATTGTTACTTTTCCATGGCTATGTGATCAGTCCAGTCCACAGAAAACACACCTTCTCTTCACCTAGAATCAGCTTGGATGTGTCCACAATAAAGTCTTGGATGACTCCTTGGGTTTACCGCATTTATGAATGCACTCAAGAAATTTATTCAGCACCTGCTGTATACTAGATATTCCCATAGGCACTGGAGCTACAGCAATAAATAAAACGAAGCTCCCATTCTCATGGGGCTTTCATTCTAGAGGAAGGAGACAGATGGTAACCAAAATGTACATCAAAATATGATATATGAGGTAGTAGTAAGTTCTGTGAAGAGAAATAAAAGTGGGTGAAGAGTGAGAGGATGATGGGGCTGATATCATTCAGGGCTTAGGGAAGGCCCCTCTGATGACATTGGAGCAGAGAAATGAATAAAAGTGAGCAAGTCAGGGTCACCTGCGCAGCTCAGTCGGTTAAGTGCATCTGGCTCTAGGTTTCTGCTCAGGTCATGATCTCGGGGTCATGAGATTGAGCCCCGTGTCAGGGTCCGTGCTCAGGGTGGGAGTCTGCTTGGGTTTTTCTCTCTCTCTCCCTCTGCCCCTCTCCACTTTCTCTCTTTTTTTATTATTTTTAAAATATTTTATTTATTTATTCATGAGAGACACAGAGAGAGGAAGATATATAGAGAGAAGCATCTCCCTGTGGGGAGTCCGATGTGGGACTCAATCTCAGGACCTCAGGATCACGACCTGAGCCAAAGGCAGCCACTCAACCATTGAGCCACCCAGGTGCCCTCTCTCTGTTTCTCAAATAAATAAATAAAATCTTAAAAAAAAAAAAAAGTGAGCAAGTTATGTGCGTATGTGAGGGCAGAGTAGAAGCAGTAGAGGGAACATGATGTGCATAAACCCTGAACATGGTCTTGGCACACCTGTGTGCCAGTTAGAAAATGACCCCTCTGAGATGGTGTAGCCCTGGGGCCCAGGTCAGATAAGCGGAAGCCTAGATTGCAGTTCTTGTCTCAGCCAGGGACTTTTTGTTAGTGCACAAACTATTTGCCCATAAGCCACAGCCCTGGCCTGAACTGGTTGGTGGGTCAAGGAAGCCAAAGTGACCTGTACAGAGGGAGCAAAGAAAAGGATGGAAGGAGATGAACTCACATGGGTAAGGACTTTGTAGGGCCTAAGAAGACTCAAGATTGTTGTTTTTTTTTTTAACAGTTTTATCAAGATATAAATTCACAGAGGTGCCTGGGTGGCTTAAGTGTGGGACTTGTGACCTCAGCTCAGGTCTTGATCTCAGGGTCATGGGACCAAGCCCTGTGTCCAGCCCATATTGCATCACATCAGGCTCCTCACACAATGGAAAGCCTGCTCCAGATTCTCTCCCCCTCTCTCCCTCTGTTCCTCTCCCACGTTTGCACTTTCTCTCTTTCTCTAAAATAAATAAATAAAAATTTTAAAAAAGATATAAATTCACATACCATACAATTCACCCATTTAAAGCATACAACTAATGGCTTTTAATATATTCACAGAATTGTGCAACTGTCAACACAATTTTAGAACATTTTCATAACCCCCAAAAGAAATCTCACACCCATTAGCCCTATCTTGGTGTACCCTATGGTGGGTACACCATAACCCCCAGCCCCAGGAGACCAATGATCTACTTTCTGTCTCTGTATTTATAGACACCTCAAGTATATATATGGACTATGTGGTGTTTAGTAACAGAACTCTTTCATTTCGCATGTGTGTTCAAGGTTCATTTATGTAGCATGTATTGTACTTATTTTTATTGCCAAGTATTGGTCCATTGTGTGGATATTTCATCTTTTCACTAGCTGATAGACATTTGAGTTATTTCCACTTTCTGGTAAGTATGAATAATGCTCCTATGAACATTGGTGCACAAGTTTTCATGTGGACATGTTTCCATTCTTCTTGGGGATATAGCTAGGAGTGGAATTGCTGGGTCGGGTGGTAACTGTCTTTACTCTGTCACACTTTTCCAAAGTCCCTGCACCATTTTATGTCTCCATCAGCAATGAGTGAAGGTTCCAATTGCTTCACATCTTCACCAACACTTGCTGTCATCTGTCTTTTTTTTTTAAGATTTTTATTTACTTTATTTGAGAGAGAGAGCGAGCATGAATGAGGAGAGGGGCAGAGGGAGAAGCAGACTTCCCACTGACCCCCCCCCCCCGCCCCGCCAACACAGGGGTCAATCCTAGGATCCCGGGATCATGACCTGAGCTGAAGGCAGATGCTCAACCGCTGAGCCACTCAGGCACCTCGTCATCTATCTTTTTGATTATAACCATTTAGGGGGATATGAGTTAATATCTGGTTGTGATTCTGGTTTGCATTTCCTTGATGGGTATTGATATTGAGCATTTTTTCATGTGCTTATTGGCCATTTATTTATCTTCTTTAGAAAAATGTCTGTTCAGATCCATTTCTAATGTTTTAATTAGTTTAGTTGGCTTTTTATTACTGAGTTTTTATAGTTCTTTATGTATTGTAGGTATAAGGCCATATTGGATACATGATTTACAAAAAAATGTAGGCTTTTTGGATTTTACTCTGAGGTGAGAAGCCACAGGACAGTATTGAGCAGAAAAATAATACAATTTGATTTAAGCTCTTTACATTTTGGGAATATAAGTCTTGTGATGGATGAACATTTCATGGGGACAGTTTCTTCTGTACTCTTATTCCTACTTGCATCAGGGACCATTATGATATGGCTCTTTTATTTATTTTAAAAAGATTTTACTTTTAAGTAATCTGTACACCCAACATGGGGCTCAAACCCACAAATCCAAGATCATGAGTCATGCTTTAGCAAAGCCCCGGTGGCTCAGCGGTTTAGTGCCGCCTTTGGCCCAGGGTGTGATCCTGGAGACCCAGGATCGGGTCCTGCGTCGGGCTCCCTGCATGGAGCCTGCTTCTCCCTCTGCCTGTGTGTGTCTCTCTCTCATTCTCTCTCTCTCACATGAATAAATAAATAAAATATTTTAAAAAAGAGTCATTCTTTACTGACTGAACTGGCCAAGTGTCCAATTTAAATTTTTTTTAATTTTTTTATTTTATTATTTATGATAGTCACAGAGAGAGAGAGAGAGAGAGAGAGAGGCAGAGACATAGGCAGAGGGAGAAGCAGGCTCCATGCACCAGGAACCCGATGTGGGATTCGATCCTGGGTCTCCAGGATCGTGCCCTGGGCCAAAGGCAGGCGCCAAACCGCTGCGCCACCCAGGATCCCTAAATTTTTTTTAAAGACGCACTCTGGCTGCTTCTGGGGTCAGGGTGGGGCAGAGAGGGAACAAGAGTGGAAGGAGAGAAAGCAGTTAGGAAGCCATTGCAATAATGTGAGGAATCAGGGTGCCTGAGTGGCTCAGTCAGTAGATCATATGACTCTTGATCTCAGTGTTGTGAGTTTGAACCCCACATTGGGCATAGAGTTACTTCAAAGAAATAAAAATAGTTAATTAAAAAAATAATCAATTGAGGAATAATGGTGGATTAGATGAAATGGTGGTGAAAGAGATAGTTAGAGGTGATCAGATTTTGGAAGTGGAACCCACAAGATTTACTGACAGATTGGCCATGGGATATGAGAGTAAGAAGCATCAAGGCTAGTTCCCAGCTTTTTGCCCTATGTAACTAGAAGGACAGATTTGCCATTTACTGAAAAGGCAAAAACTTAGCCCTCTGAAGGGATCAAGAGCCCTTTTTGGTTTGAGATGCTTATTAGTCATCTAGGTGGAGACACTGAGAAGGAAGTTGGATATATGAGCTTGGAGGTCTGGGGAGAGTTTGGAGGTGGAGTCCTCAGCATTGCAATGGGTTTAACGATGGGACTGGCTGGAATCGCCTGGGCAGGGAATGTGGGTAAATGAGAAAAGATTTTTTTGTTTTGTTTTGTTTGTATCCCACATGTGTTTATTGGTATAGTTTCCCACTCCTCTTTTTTCAGGGTGCTTTTAGTGATGCTTCTGTCAGAGGGAGCATCCTTCTATAAGCCTTGCCCTTCCTCCTGTAGACTGGCAAAGGACTGTGGTGCAGCCAACACACAAAACTACCTTTCGTGCATGGTTGGGATGGTGGTGATTTTTTTGTAGCATCCTGGGCACTTCTCGGCCACGAAGTAGGGGTTGGGACTCTGCACCAGGTGCTGCTTCTTGTGCTTCCTCTTCTGAGGATGGTTGGATGAGGTCCTTCACAAGGAGCATGTTCTTGTGGGGAGGTGGTCACCCAAAAAGGAGCGAAAGCAGAAATCCTAGGACTGTGTACTTTAGTTGCTTCTTGCTGAATGAGAAACCATCATAAAGCTTAGTGGCTTAAAACATCAGTTTATTATTTCTCTCAATCTTGAGGGTCAGGAATTTGGGCAGGCCTTGGCTGTTGCAATGTACTCCATGGGGCATCAGTCAGGTCATTCACCCTGCTGCATTGAGCTGGTGGTTGGGCTGGGCGAGAAGGCCCAGGAAGCTTTCATGTATATGTCTGGTGCCTTGGTTACTCCAGGTAGTCGCTGTTTGTCCACGTGGTTGTTCCTTATTCAGGAGTCTGCGTTGAGCTTCTTTGCAGTGTGGCAGTTGGCCTCCCCTAAGTAAAGGGGTAGGCTACTCAGCCTCTTAAACCCGAGGCCAGGAACTAACTTCTGTTGATCAAAGCAACTCAAGCAGCCAGCGCTGATTCAAGAGGAGGGCATATAGATGACCCTCT
This sequence comes from Canis aureus, assembly GCF_053574225.1. Lineage (NCBI taxonomy): Eukaryota > Metazoa > Chordata > Mammalia > Carnivora > Canidae > Canis > Canis aureus. The sequence goes on from NC_135626.1 coordinate 20,329,988, forward strand.
CCTCCCTTTGTGGGGTACAATGGTGTGTGTATACCGGGAGGGCCAGAATCAGTGAGGGCCATCTTTGGAGATTATTTACCACACTGAGTTCCAAGACATTGCAGTATTTAGAAGGCAGAAAAATGAGAAGTCTCCAGCAGAGAATGTGAAGGAGTAGCCAAAAAATCAGAAAAGGACAAGCTTTGAGCACATCAGCTATCACCTGACTCCATTTCCTATATGTAGACCTTTTTTTTTTTTTTTTTTTTTTTAATTTCCCCTGTTGGGCAATCTCCCTGACAGTCAGGAAAATGCAAATTAAAGCCATGTGAGATATACTACATACTCACCAGAATAACTGAAATTAAAAAGACTGACAATTCCATGTAAAGGGTGTGGAGAAACTGAAACTCTCATACGTTGCTGGTGGAATTGTAAAATGACACAACTACTTGGGAAAACCATTTTGCAGTTTTTAATAATGGTAGATATACACTTAACCATATAACCCAGCCATTCCACGCCTAGGTATTTACTGAAGAGGAACAAAGACAAATGTCCACAAAAATATTTGTATGCAAGTGTTCATATATGCTTTTTTAAAATTATTTATTTATTTATGATAGTCACACAGAGAGAGAGAGAGGCAGAGACACAGGCAGAGGGAGAAGCAGGCTCCATGCACCGGGAGCCCGATGTGGGATTCGATCCCGGGTCTCCAGGATCAGGCCCTGGGCCAAAGGCAGGCGCCAAACCGCTGAGCCACCCAGGGATCCCCCAAGCTGTACTTTTAAAATGAGTTTCATTTATTATTTATAAATTATACCTCAACAGGGATGCCTGGGTGGCTCAGCGGTTTGGCGCCTGCCTTTGGCCCAGGGCGCAATCCTGGAATCCCGGGATCCAGTCCCACGTTGGGCTCCCGGCATGGAGCCTGCTTCTCCCTCTGCCTGTGTCTCTGCCTCTCTCTCTCTCTCTCTCATGAATAAATAAAATCTTTAAAAAAAATTATACCTCAACAAAGTTGATTGAATGAAAATTAATAATGATATCCAATTTCATACCCATCATATTGGCAAAAAATTTAAATCTGCCAGTCAGATGTTGGTGAGGACATAGGGGAAGCGGAACTCCTCTATGATTGTGTTATTCACTTATGTTGTTTAGTATTTAGAATTGAAGTAAATATTGGTACAACCGATGTGGAGAGCCATAGAGCAGAATAATTTGCTGGCCCTCTATAGTTCTTTTTTAACCTAGGCCCCATGCCCACTGTGGGGCTTGAACTCATGACCCTAAGATTAAGAATCGCATGTTCTACCAACTGAGCCAGCCAGGCGTGCCCCAAGGAACTGAAGTTTTATTTTTATTTAATTTTAGTTTTAATTTAAAGAGCCACATGTGGTTAATGGCTGCCACAGGTCTAGAAGGTTTGTGCCATTTTTCTCTGTTATCAATTACAAAGAAAACACTCTTTTCCCTTCCTTGCTGAGTATTGGTTAGTGCTTAACCTGTGTTCCAGACCCCTGCCAACAGAAAAGAGTGCGGGAGGGAGCTCCCCAAGGGCCCCATACCTGCTTTTACCTGTTTTATTTTATTTGTTTGGCTTCCATAGATAATATACTTCAGAAAAAGTCCTGTGGCTTAAAGTTGGTTTTTTTTTTTTTTTGAAGATTTTTCTATTTTCATTCACTCATGAGAGGCACAAAGAGAGAGGCAGAGACATAGGCAGAGGGAGAAGCAGGCTCTCTGTGGGGAGCCTGATGCAGGACTTCATCCCAGGACCTCAGGATCTCACCCTGAGCCGAAGGCAGATGCTCAACCACTGAGCTACCCAGGTGCCCCTGTGGCTTAAAGTTTTGAAAAGTTCTCAGTTAAGGCCTTTCTAGGCCCCATCCCAGCTCCAAGAAGCCAATCCGCAGGAGAGCAGAATATCTGTGCATCTCGATATTACAACAGGGACGTATAAAAGCCCTGAAGAGTTAGCAGTTGGTTATTGGTTTGTATTAAGGCCTTGGTGAAGGTGGCGAGAAGTCACCTGCCTCCTCTCTTTCAGGGTAAAGGCCCCAAAGCTGTCATCAGCATCAAGGACTTGAATGCTACCTTCGAAACAGAGAAGATAGGGAACCCCCATGGTCTGCAGATCACCTACAGGAGAGAGGGCCACATCAGAAACCTCTTCGTGTACCATGAGAGTGGGAAGGTGAGATGACCAGCATGGCCACCCTGGCCCCCAGCCCGCACTCCGAGATTCTGCAGGCCTGGCTTGCTAGCTCCCTGGTTCAGCTGCTGCTTGGGATTTGCTGCTGCTGTTTGCCTCATCTCTCATCATTTTCCAATCTGAGAGAGCCATACAACATAGCAGCAGGGAGTGAGAGCAGGGAGAGAAACCTGGCAGGCACCATGGATGTGTCTGGATAGTGAGCAGCCACTAAGGGGACTCCAGTTAGCAGGAAGGGCCGTGCCCAGGGGTGACAAACCCAGGTAGGGCAGAGATTCTGAACATGGGAGCAGGGGAGAAGGGAAGATCCTGCAGCCCTGAACTCCAGGGCCTTGCTTCTCACATGTGGTCTTGTACCCACAGTATTAGGATCACCTGGGAGCTTGCTAGGAACAGTCTCAGTCAGACCCACCTGAACCTACTGAATTAGAGACTCCATTTTCACAGGATCTCCAGGTGACCATTAAGCACATTAAAGTTTAAGAAATTGGCTCTGCCAGAGAAGAGCAAGCCAATAGTATATGTCCAGGAGAATAAGCTTGGTCAGAATGTGTGGAATCTCATGACTGGACAAGGGGCATGGATGCCATGTGGAGGTGCAGAGAGGTAGAGGTGAGGGCAGACATTTAGTGAGTGCCTATTGATTCTGTGCCAGGCATTGTTCTTGGCAATCACCACACATCTTTTTTTTTTTTTTTTTTTTTTTTTTAAGATTTTATTTATTTGGGGGAGAGAGAGAGAACAAGTTGGGAAGAGGCAGAGGGAGAGGGACAAGCAGACTCCATGCTGAATGCAGAGCCCGATGTGGAGCTCAAACCCACAACCCTGGGATTATGACCTGAGCTGAAATCAGTAGTTAGATGCTTCATGGATTGAGCCACCCAGGAGCCCCATTCTATATCATTTCTTATTCCTCAAAACAGTCCAGGAGATGTTTTAACCCTATGTTACTGAGCCTTGGGCACATTACATAACTTGTTCAGGGTCACCCAGACTACGGTTCCTGAGTCCTACACCTATTTACCACCCCATGTGCCTCTGCTGGAGGGACAATCCTTGGCAGCAGGAGCCAGGAACCTGAGGCAGGGACTAGATCTTCCCAAGGGGTGCTAGCCCTGGGATGCTTTCCTCATAGTCTGGGCAGAGTTCCTGGTGGTGGAGTCTGAAGAATAGGGGTTTGGAGTCAGAAACTGGAGCCCTGGTTCTTCCACTCTGGGCTGAGTTACTTGGCCAAGTCCCTTCCCCTCCTCCATCTGCTTGGTTATGGATTTGAACACCTACCCCCCAGAGGGGTTTTGAGGGTTGAATGACCATGAACCATGAATGTCAAAGAATTTCATTACTGTGAAGTACATTTCTTTTTTTTTTTTCTTTAAGATTTTATTTATTTGAGAGAAAGATGGTGAGAAAGAGCACCACTAGGGGGGCAGAGAAGGGAGAAGCAGTATCGCCACTGAGCAGGGAGCTCGAGGCTTGGCTTGATCCCAGCACCATGGGATCATGACCTGAACTGAAGGCAGATGCTTAACCGAATGAGCCACCCACATGCCCCTACAGTGAAGTGCATTTCAAACATTAACCTCTGCTAATTATTTGCTCATGATTGTAGCAGTTGTAAAGGGTAAAATCTTATGGGCAATTTCACATCTGTATCACTTACTCATTCACTCTATTTTTTTTTTTTAAGATTTTATTTACTGGGGGGTGGGTGAGGGGCAGAGGGACAAACAGACCCACCTGTGGAATGCAGAGCCCGCCAGGGGCTGGATCACAGGACCCTGAGTTCGTGACCTGAGCTGAAATCAGACACTTAATCAACTGAGCCACGCAGGCACCCCATTCAGTGACTCTTTTGATTAATCCTTATTGTGCTTCTGCAATGTTCGAAGTACTGCCCTGAGTTCTAGAGAGTGTGATAATGAATAGTTAGAGCCATGGATGGGCCTCAAGCATCCCAGAGTCTGGGGAGGGAGTCAGAAATTGGGAAATGGGCATTGTTGATACTGTGTGATGGGGTGTCAGTCATGCTGGGGACACATAGGAGACATGTCAGTGGCCTAGTCTGGGCTGGCGTGGGTAGAGGGCAATCAGAGGAAAGACTTTCTATTTAAAAATTATGTGAATATGTTGAAAAAGTGGACACTCAAACCAGCTTAAAGGGGGTATGAATGGAAAATATACAAGTGTTTTTTTTTTTTTTTTTTTAAGAGCAACAGATATGACTGGGTCTCCTGAGAGATTAGTCAGGAACTCTGTGTGTCTGTGTGTGTGTGTATGTGTGTGAGAGAGAGAGAGAGAGAGAGAGAGAGCAGGAAAGGACTCTCACAGGAATACATTATCCTATAGCACCAGAAGTACAAGTAAATGTCATATTTATTTCTCTAAATTCAAGGACCCCCATTCCCCAAAGTGGCAAGAAATCTAATATCCATCATCTTTCTTGACTTCCTCACTTAGTTCCACCATAATCTTGGGACTGGGAGACACAGAGGAGATTCCCGGTTCTTTGTCCATGGTCCTTGGTCTTCGAACCATGGTCCATGGGTTCTCTGCTGTTGCCCTATGTCCACGTTGGATGCCAGTGGCCCCCCCCTCCATGCCAGTCGCTATATGAAGGCTTTTACTGAAGTGCCCAAGGTCTCTGATACTTAGGGTAACTGCCCCCACTTCCAGGTACCCCCCCCCCAGCTGTGGAGCATCTGACCACCTGGGTATGGCCATTCTCTTTCCCTCAATGCCCCAGCTTCTCTGTTAGATAGGCATAAACAGGGGCTGCAGACTCATGACTGCAGGGGCCAGGTAGGTCATTTGAACATGGAATGGGCAACTATAAGGCTATAAAGCAGGAAGACCTGTATGGAGGGACTGAAACAAACAAAACTTTGGAACGAAACAAATGTGTATGCAGGTTGGATTTGGCCCTAGGGTTACCAGTTAGTGACCGAAGTCTGGGTGGGTATTTTCTGGGACCTGCATAGGTTATTAATGCCCAGGACAAGAGAGCTCACAATTCTGGAATACTGGGCCAGCCTGCTTGGCTGCTGAGAAAGGGTCATTATGTTGCATTCCTGGGAAACTGTATTTGAATGAATTTTTCAATCACTGTATTACATCGAGGTGGAGCAGACCAGCTATTTGAACAAATCTTTCAGCATCCCAATTCCAAATTATTTGGGAGAAAGGCCCTGATAAGCCCAGGCTAGCCTCTTTATTGGTCCAGGCCTGACCTAGTTCCTGTGGCCAAGAAGGGGAAGATCCTAGCAGCAAATGTGGCTGCAGTTGTGGGTGAGTGGTGTGTGAGAATGGGTGGGGCGTTTCTTATAGAAGCAGGGCTTGGGATGAGCAAAAATCCACTCAAACAACTAAACTAAACTTCAGGATAAGAAGAATGTGGAGTGCCTGGGTGGCTCAGTCCGTTAAATGTCTGTCTGCATTTGGCTCAGGTCATGGTCCCAGGGTGGTGGGATCGAGCCCTGCATCAGCTCTCTGCTCAACGGGGAGCCTGCTTCTTCTGCCTGCTGCTCCCCCTGATTGCGTTCTCCCATTTTCTCACTAATAAATCAATAAAATCTTTCTTTTTATTTAAAAAAATTTTTTTAAAGATTTATTTTTATTTATTTATGATAGACATAGAGAGAGAGAGAGAGAGAGAGGCAGAGATACAGGCAGAGGGAGAAGCAGGCTCCATGTAGGGAGCCCGACGCAGGACTCAATCCCGGGACTCCAGGATCGCGTCCTGGGCCAAAGGCAGGCGCGAAACCGCTGAGCCACCCAGGGATCCTCTCCCCTTTTTTTTTTTTTAAAGGATACGTAGAATATTCTAGGTAAAAGCTATGTGTGGGGTGAGGGAAGAGAGGTGGATTAAGTAGAGTGTACAACATGAAAGGATTGCAAATGCTTTTGTGTGGAGGGAGCTCAGAGGGCGAAGTGGTCATACTAGAGACTTAGACTTTTCACCTGAGGGTAGCAAAGAGGACTCTGGGGGGGCCCTGGGTGGCTCAGTGGTTGAGCATCTGCCTTTGGCTCAGGTCATGATCCCAGGATCCTGGGATTGAGTCCCTCATCAGGCTCCTTGCAAGGAGTCTGCTTCTCCCTCTGCCTGTGTCTCTGCCTCTCTCTCTGTCTCTCATGAATAAATAAATGCAATCTTAAAAAAAAAAAAATCACTCTGGCTGCTGTGGGGAGGATCTATTGCAGAGCAGCAGAGCCAAGGCAGAGCCAGCTAGACAAGTGGTTCACCAGGTCCTTATAAGGTAACTCACACTGCTAAGGGCACACTCCCCCAGAGTGACACTAGCAAGTCCAAGCCAGCTTTGGCCCAAGTTGCACCCCAGGTGATGAGCATCCCCATTGAAGGGAATCCCCAGGTGTACTTGCCCCCACATGAGATCCAGTCTTTGACATCTGAGGGCCCTTCCTCCTCCAATTATATCCCACTGACCAGCATTGCATCACCAGAGAGCCGGTTAGGGATTCAGGATCTGAGGCCTCACCTACCTCAAACCCACTAGACCCAAATCTGCATTTTAAAGAGATCCTCAGGTGATTCTTACACACTTTGGAAAGGGCCAAGCATGGCTCAAGACCATTACCTAACTCTAGCATAGTTCTCCTTGGTCTTTCTTCATGGCTCTGGACCTCTCTGTCAGTGGCTTCCCATCTGCTCAGGTGAGCTCCCCAGGCTCTGGCATCATTCTCCCACATGCCTGTGATCAGGTCTCTAAGCAGAATTGGGGGTGTTGACACTGAAGACCCAGCTAACTTCCTGCCACCAGACTCAGCTCCCCACTACTCCATCTCACAGGATATCTATCCTCATTTTTTCTCCACAGGAGATAGTGGACTGGTTCAATGCCCTCCGTGCAGCCCGTCTGCAATACCTAAAAACGGCCTTTCCTGAGCTCCCAGAGTCTGAGGTGAGCTAAATGTGGACCCCAACTTCCTTTTTTTTAAAAAAAGATTTATTTTGAGGGAGGGAGAGAGAGAGAGAGAGAGAGAGAGAGAGAGAGAAAGCAGACTCCCTGCTGAGTGTAGAGCCTGATGCGGGGCTTGATCTCATGACCTAGGCTGAAACCAAGAATCAGATGCTTAACTGACTGAGCCACCTAGGTGCCCCATGAACCCCAGCTTCTGAGTCTCCTCTCTGCCACCTCCACTCCTTGCCTGCTGACCTCAAAAATACTCAGAGGCCCAACTAGCTTTGTTTGTGAACAAGACTTTGAGAGAAATGAAAGGCTTTCTTTAGGGGATTATGGCCTCACACATGGCATGGCAGCCTCCAAAATGTAGGTTGCCTTTTGGATGCAGAGCCACCATCCCCAGTGTCAAGGGGTTTGGGATTTGGGCATCTCTTTCTGATGCCTTCTCCCATTGAAATGTGCAAATGATCCCTCATGGGCCTTCATGCGCTTTTGAGCCCATTTTATCTTGTATTGTCTTTTATCTAGTAATCCCTTATAGCAGACAGCTAGGTGGGGTGATTGTTCCTATTTTACTGATGAAAACTGAGTCCCAGGAAGGTCAAGTGAATACCAGAGAGTGCTCTTCCCACTCTAATGTCCTCCCTTTGCCCTTTTGTGTTCTGGCCTCAGGAAGGCAATGGGATCTTCTCCATTACAGTTCTAATAGGGGCAGTCTGCCTTCTGTAGCCAAGATCACGGTGCTCCTGAGAACTTCATTTTGGTTGTCCTCAGACATGTGGGGCATCCATCTACATCTCTCAAGTGTGTGGGGCAGAGGATGCTGCCTTGAACCAGGAGGCTTGGGCTCTCATGGATGCTCTGTTGCTAACTCACTGTTTGTCACTAACATCACTTCTCGGAACATCTGCTTCGATGTCTGAAAGATGGCTGTTGGTCTGGATCATCCTCAGGGTCCCTTCCACCTCAGAGGTGCTATGGTCTGGGGTCTGCTTTAGGCTCTACTCTAGGAGGATTTTGTAAATGATGGGGGTGGAGACACTGTATTAATCCCAGGACTTTCTTGTTCCAAACTGTTACACCTTCCTTGAAAGCCTAAATGCTCCTTAATTCCAGAGTTTGCAGGGAGCTAAGTTTTGGAAACAGGCTACCCCTCCAGGCCTAGCAATGCACTGAGATGGCAGTTCTCTGCAAGTGACTCCAGCCAGGCCTGCGTCAGGACCCTCTGGTTCTGTGGAGTCAGCACCCAGTATGAGCGAGTGCACAATCCGTGGGCAGGGCTTGTGCATGCTGAGTGCTGACTGGAGACTTCGGAGGACAAAGTGCAGACTCTCAGCTTTAGCCATCTAGGCTGGCTCTTCAACTTTGTTGACCCGTGCAGAGGATATTGGTTTTTGGCCAACCCCTCAATGTCCTCTTGCCTCCCTTCATCACCATGAGTCTTCTCCCCCCATCCCCCATCTCTCTGCTGCCTTTCCTCCCCCTGTCACTAGGTATGGCCTGAGATTCTGGACTACCGCCTGGACCTCAGTTCAGGCTGAGGGATCCGGGGGCCAGACACCTGGGAGTTCCAGTGTGGGGGGTGGTCCCATACTAAGAAATGTGTGGCCTCTGAGGTCAGAGAAGCTGATGTGTTACCTGAGGCATGTCACCTCACCATTCTGAGCTTCAGTTTGCTCATCTGTCACCATGGGGACAATGCCCAGTCTCCAGGGCTATTGTGAGAATCGAACGGGCCACAGCTTCTAGGGTCCTAAAAGCAGCACTCCATCCATGTGCTCTTCCTTCTTCTGGTATCTCCTCAGGGCTAGACTAGCATTGCCCAGGCTCAGGTTCAGACTCTTGAGCAGTTTAGGACTCTTCTTTCCAAATGAAGAAATTAAGGCCTCCAGAAGGTATTTTAGGGAAAGGGGAGTGCTATACTTTCATTTTTGGCTCACAATTTTCTTCCTTTCGACTTCCCAGACTTCACTTCCCCTTTGCCCCAGGTCCGGGGCTCTGGAGCTCCAGAGGACGCCCTCTGCTCTCAGAGGCCTGAGCTGTCATTGGAAGCTCTAGACTTGTCAGTTTGACTCCCTAGAGCATAGGAGGCCACCATTAATTCCTGGAAGCTTCTCTGAGTAAGGGATGGCAAGCTGGAAGGGATCCGAGAGATCACATAATCCAGTCTCCATATTACTCGGAGGGAAGTGGGCCCAGAGAGGGACAGGGTCTTAGCAAGGTAAAACAGCTAGGTAGAGGTCAGAACAGCACCTGGAATCCAGGTCTCCTGACTCCTAGTCCAGAGCTTTCTCTATTTGCCCACCCTGCCACCATCTCCTGTGGGCCTATGTCAGAAACCCCAGCAAAGACCAGGTCTTGGCCAGGTGCCTGATCAGAGGGCTCTGGAATGTTTACACTGTAGTGTCATGGTGATAGGAATACCACTAGTGTCTGTCAGCCATAGGTGTGAATCCCACCCAGCTTTATAGCCTCCCAGCAACACGGCATAGAGAAAATTGCCAGCCACTTCTCTGAGGCCTGGTTTCTTCAGAAGTCCAATGAAGATGATAATGTCCACCTCACAGGGTGATTGAGAATTGCATCCAGAGCCTGACACATGTAGATCCTCAAAACATGCCCTCCTGGCACCAGGAGGGTTTCCTCAGAGCCCTGCCTGTCTGCCTCCTAGGGCTACTGAAGGAATTCGTAGACTAAGTCCTTAAATCACGATTCGGCTCTGCTGGTGAGCTCTGCAAGGATCTGAGATGCTGTCGTCTGACTGTTGAAATGGTAATATTGCATCCCTGCCACATTCCAAATATAACCCTGTGAACTGTGAACACACATCCTTCCCCATTCCAGACTTCCCCTTTGCTGGGGAGCCAAGTTCAGGAAGGAAACTTGAACCCTTGGCGTGTGAGTTGGTGTATGTCAGTGTATGTCTCTCTTTCCCCAGCTCGTGCCCCTCATCACCAGGAACTACCTCAAACAAGGCTTCATGGAAAAGACTGGTCCAAAGGTACATTTGGCCGCTCTCTGGGGGGGACTTACACGTGCCCCTGGTTCTAGTGGGCAGTAGGGCAGAATTTGGAAAGTGAGGAACCAGGGGTGAGAAGAGTGGGGGGAAGGGAAGTAACCCAATGTTTGTGCATTCCTGGGGCCAAAGACCAAGAGGAGACTGGTGAGCTGGTGTGTGGTCCAGCTGTGGGTGCTTCTCCTGATTCTCCTCCTCCTTTATCAACATCACCAGCAGCTTCTTTCCTCTTTTTTTTTTTTTAAGATTATATTTGTTTATCAGAGAGAGAGAGAGAATGCATGTGCATGCCAGTGCTGGAGAGGGCGAGGGGCAGAGAGAGAGCAGGGAACATACACAGCTGATCCCAGGACCCTAGGATCATGACTTGAGCCAAGGCAGACGCTTCCCTGACTGAGTCGTCCAGTTGCCCCAGCTTCCTTCCTCTTAACTCCAATCTCATTGACCCCACTCCTGTGAAAGCAGAGCTGAAAAGGGACTCTGCGTAACAGCTTTTACACTTTCCAGAACCCTTGTGTGCTCTGTGCTGGGGGCCTACCAGCACTGTCCAAGTGAGATGGGCTGGTGACTGGTCTGTGAACACACAGCTATACACGCCTGCCCGCCCGCCCGTGGGCACACCCCTTCCCAGCACACACATCCTCCCTCCAGCTGAGCCTCTGCTCTCCTTTGCTAAACCCGCCCCAACTGCCAGTGCTGCCCATTTCTACTTATCAGTGACAGAAGGGAAGACTGGCTGCTCTTGGGCCTCCCTTGGAGGTCCAGAGGGGTGGCGGCTCCTGCTGTGAGGGCATCTTGGGGGGACCCCAGCCTGAATGCGAAGAGGGGCACAGCTCCAAGTCAGAAGTCTGGCTGGAGAGGATCCTGATGATTGTGAGGGGAGGAGGTGGGGAAGGGAGGGTGAGAAGAGAAAGCAGAGGGAGCCTCCTGAAAAAACCAAAGCAGCAGCAATCCAATGCTGTTTTTTTTTTTTTTTTTTTTTTTTAACAGGATGGTTGTTAATTCTGCAGGGAAAGGTGTTAGGCAATCAGTGTGAAAGAAAGCCTCTGGGCAGCTTAAAAACTAGTCAAAGCCTTGCACATTTTTTCTGCAGATGGCACAGCCACTCCCCAGTGGTTTTTGCCAGGGGCTTTCTTTCCCCTGACCTTGGTTAGGGTTCCAGCCAGGCCAGCGCTTTCAGCATTGCTGAGCAGGAACTCTTTCTGATTTCCCCCACTTCCTTTTTCTGAGACTCCTTATCCCTAGCCTGAGAAAGAGGAGAGCCCCTCTTCCTACCCTACCCACAGCAGCACCCAGAGGCACAAGGTGCAGCTGGCAAGGTGTGAGCAGGTGGGCAGAGCCCCAGGGAGGAGCACTGGGGTGTGTGACGGCCAAGATACTGGCCAGCTCCCTCGACCCAGCCCAGCCCAGGCTGGCTCTCTGACCTCTGTGCCCCAACCCGCACCCCCGCACTCGAGTGACCCTAGTATGAGGTTCCCTCTTTTGCAGCAAAGAGAACCTTTCAAGAAAAGATGGTTTGCTCTGGATCCCCAGGAGCGGAGGCTGCTGTATTACAAGAACCCACTGGTAAGAGCCACTGCCGGCCCCTGTCCAGTGCACCCCCAGACAGGTGGGGTCTGTGCCAGCTGGGGACTGCAGGGGAATCAACAGTATTGGAACAACTTGGTGAGGGAAATGCCTCCATCTTTGCTCATCTCTCTAAATCATCTCCATGCACAGAGTTATTCTCTTCCACCGTCAGGACGTCCTCTGTGTATCCAAAATGCTGCCAATGTAGTTAAACGGGTGATTTTTCATCCTCCTGTCTCCAGGGCTCCAACCACTTGGGAGACTAGCGGTTAGCACTGTAGGCTCTAGAGCTTTCAGTCCTGCCATTTAGAGGTATGCCTTGGCCAGAGCACTTAACCCTCTGTGCCTTAGTTTCCTTCTCCAGAAGATAGTTTTAATAACAGCACCTTCCTCAGAGGCTGCCGTGAGGATTATATGAGCTACTTAAGGTAAAGCTCCCAAACAGTAAGCTGTCCATAAATGTTAAGCATCATTTTAACAGATCACGTGTGTGATTTCTTTTATGGCTTTTGTAGCCTTTCAAATTCTGGGTCTCACCAAGCAGAAATTCCCCGCAGAGACTCTCACTGCACACATATGACACCTCTTTCTAAAAGAGAGCCTAGGGGATGTCAGGGCTGCCGGCGTCCCTCTGCCCCAGCCGTGGCCTCTGGTGACCTCGTGTCCTCTGTTTCCAGGATGCCTTTGAACAGGGCCAGGTCTTCTTGGGGAGCAACGAGCAGGGGTATGGAGTCTATGAAGACCTGCCCAAGGGCATCCGGGGGAACCGCTGGAAAGCCGGCCTCACCATCATCACCCCGGAGCGGAGATTCGTCTTCACCTGCCCCAGCGAGAAAGAGCAGCGGGAGTGGCTGGAGAGTTTTCGGGATGTCCTCTCTCGCCCCTTGACGCCCCTCAACCTCCTCCGTAAGATGCACGGCCTGGGGGGGCTTATTCTTTTGGCCAAGGGCAGAAGGGGGCCTCACAAGGGGTCTCTGTGAGCCCTGAAATGGAGGTCATGGCCCCCAACTGTCCTCTTTCCATTTTTTTCTCTTCCTGCCAAAGGAAAGTACAGGTGGTACACATTACTGCCAGAAAGCCCTCGCTGTTCACGCACAGTCCTTCTGTCGTTGAGAGCTCTACGCTGTTAGCTCCCCACCCTCCACCAGTCCGTCTCATGAGAAACCCTGGCCTGTTATTATTAGCTCCAGTCTCACCCACTGGGCAACTCCCAGGGTCTCAGGTTCCTCTGAGACCCACTCAGGTTCCCACGAGGGAAGGCTATTTTTAATGCTCTTCTCCGGTCCTCCCTTCTGTCTGCTTCTCCCCTGCTCCTCCCTTTTGCCCCCGATGTTACAAGTAGGTTTCTGTCTACTGACAGTCCTGTGAAAAATAGGAAGACATTCTGAACTGGAGCAGGAAACTTCTGGCCCGGGGCCTGGTTTGAGGGTACCAGGAAGATGTTCTGTGTTTGGAAAAGAACAGAGTAGGTCACTGCCCCCGGCCCCTTAGGAGAGATGCCTGTGCCCTTAAGAGTCAGCTGATGATAAACACACACCCTTTTCACTTTCCAAAATCTTACAGCCAAAGAGCCTGAGAAGCAGAAGTTGTTAGCGAAGCATATCAGCTGCTACTTTCTTTCCCTGTGGGCCTGTATGTCTGAGTCTCTGTTTCTCGCCATGTACTCTGGTGTGTGTCCTCTCTGTCTCTCACCCCGCTTTGGTTGGTTTTTTGATTCTGGTTGTTTGTTATCATGCCCTTGTCCCCTTACTTTCCCTTCTCTCCAGTAGGATTGCATTGGCATGGTTATCACCTCAGCTCTCTTCTTGCTCCCCTGGCAGCTGCATCATCAGAGAGTGGCCACAGCAGCAGGTGACTCGTTGGCTGAGGAGCTGGCCACTGGTCACCTGGAGCTCATGGGAAGAAGGACAAGCTGTCACCTAGGCCTTCGGTGCCCAGCAGAAGTGCCCCGAGGTCAGCAGACATGGCTGGCCATGAACTCTGCCAAGACTGAAGCTTTGGCCTTTACTTACTGGCTCCCTGGGCCTTCCCACTGCCCTGAGGGTCTTGGGGATCTGGTACCTGTCATCAAGGCTCTGGAGATCTGAGATGAAGGCGCTGCAATGGAAAGCCACCCACCATGTCATGCAAGTGGCATGTTTGCTCAAAGAGAAAAAAAGGTTGATTCTGAATCTAACCATGAGGGAATAATCAGACAAATCCACATTAGGGACATTCTGTAAAACAGCTGGCCTGCACTCCTCAAGTGTCAGGATCATGAAAGATAAAGTCACGAGGAAACTTACCTAGATAAAAGAAGACGAAGGGAGGCAACAAGGTGCAATTCATGATTCTTGGTGGATCCTGGATTTTTACACTTTATTTTATTTTTTAAGATTTTTATTTTTAAGTAATCTCTACACCCAATGCAAGGCTTAAACTCATGACCCCAAGATCAAGGGTCACATGCTCCAGCAACTGAGCCAGCCAGGCAACCCTGGATTCTAGGTTTTTAAAAAACAGCTATAAAAGACCTAATTGAGATACCTGGGGCAGTTTGAATATGGATGTATATTAGCTAATCATGATGTGAGACTGATAATTATGTTATATTTGTGTAGGAGATTGCTCTTGTTCTTAATGAACACGTGCTAAAAAGTTCAGGGGTAAAATGTAATAATCTTTAGTCTACAACTGACTCTTACATGGGTCAGCAAAGAATAAGTGTGTTTGTACATGTATATATAGAAAATATATACATATATATAGTGTGTGTATGTGTATATATGGAAGACAGGAAGTATATATATATATATATATATATATATATATATATATACACACAGGGAGAGAGAGAAAGCAAGCCACAGTGCAAAATGTTAGCAACTGAAGAATCTACAGGAAGTATAGATGGGTCTTTATTGTCCTGTTGGTGCAAATTTTCTAGTGACTCAAAAGTGTTCAAACTAAAAAGTTGGAAGCTGGGGAAATTTTTAAAGAAACATCCACTCTCAGCCTTCAAAAGCAGTGTGTTTTCAATATGAATCAAGATAGTTCCTGACAGTTCATGTTAGAAGAAATGAAAACCTAGAGAATACAAAAAAAAAAACAATGTCTGAACTGATGATCGTCATACTCCGGAAAGAAAGAAGCAAGCCGAGGAGGTGGCTGTGCTGGACCCTAGGACACAGCTGTCCAATCTGCGTGTCAGCTGTGGCCCTGCCACTGACTTGAAATTGTTGAAAACCTCACTTTCCCACTGACATGCCTTGGCTTTTCTCTTTTACTTAAGGAAGTTGTGCTAACTATTGAAATTCAATGGAAGCAATAAGTATTTTTGAGCATCTCCTAGGTGCCAGGCTCTGGGCTAAGCCTTGGGAATAGGACAGGAATCACATGATCCCTGCTGTCACAGATCCCAGGCTGCTACAAGTCAACTCTTACACAGGGTGGGACGATGCCACGAGTGTTCAGAACAGGAAGTACAAGCTCCTTGGGGAGCATGCAACATAGGGTTTCCCCTAACTGAGGGTCGGGGGATAGGAAGGCCTCTGTCCTCTCCAGAAAGTGACGTTGAAATAGAAACCTTAAAGATATTTAGAGGTTACTCAAAGGGAAGAGGGTGAGGAAGACACTCGTCTCAGGGAAGTAAATGTTCAAAGGCCTTTGGATGGGAAAGAGGAACTGATAGAAATCGGGAAGGGCTGACGTGTTAGAGAAACAGATCACCGAGGTCTCTGCTCTGTGATTCTTTGTCTTTCATGTGATGTGCAGAGGAACATTTGGTGTTCTCTCTTCATTTTGGTGGAGACGGAAAGGGTTGGGAGGGTGTTTACTAGAGTTGCTGCTTTTTACAGTGTTTTCCTATGGATCCCCCCAGAGGACAAGCAATGTTATTGGAGTGTCTTTTCGGAGGCTTCTTGACAGCCCAGAGGAAGATGTGGGTGCTTCCTCTTTTGGCTCCTGAAGCACCTTGAAAATGTCTGTTTCAATACCTGCTGGGTTCAATACCTAAGGGTCAGTTGACTCACCTGCCTTTTTTACTACCCATGAGCGATGCCTAGAGAGGAAGAAAGAAGTAAACAGGCAGTAAGAAAGCTACTTGGTATTAAGAAGGAAAGTCACATGATCAGATTCCAAACTTAGGAAAAGAAGGCAGCAATGTAGAGTATGAGAAGGAAGCAGAGAGATCAGTTGGGAGGCCATTGCATAAATCACAAGCACCATCGTAATGCCTAGTTGTGGGCTTGTGTCTGAGGGCGCACACCAGCTCTATTTCCGTCTCTTCTTTCTTAAACATCCTCCTCTTGTTCAGACAGAAAAGCCATACCTCTTACCCACCTTCAACCTTACTAGAGTATATTGCTCCAAGGCATAAAAATCTTTATTTGGGATGCCAAATAAAGAGATCTTTTGAAATAAGAGTGACAAGCCTTCTTTTTAAATTTTATTTTTTATATCACTCTATAATTGACTTTTTTTTACTGTTCTGTAAGTCTTAATACAATAGGATTCATGTAATTATCACCACAATCAGAATAAAGAATGGTTACATCGCGTCAAACATTCCCTAGTGCTACCTCTTTATAGCCACACCCTTCCCCTGCTACCTGCCAATCACAAATCTGTTCTTCATCAGTCCAGATTTGTATTTTTGAAGATGTCTTATAAATGGAATCATTCAATATGTAATTTTTGAAACTGGCTTCTTTCAGTATAATGCCTTCGAGATTCATCCAAGCCACTGCATGTATCAATAATTCTTATTGCTGAGTAGTATTGCGTTATATGGATGTACCACAGTTTGTTTATCCCATGGAATAGTACTCAGCAATAAAAAGGAATGAATTATTAATACATGCAACAATATCCAGGAGTGGCACTGTTGAGTTATATGGTAGGTGTATGTTTAACTTTATAACAAACCATCAAACTGTTTTCCAGAGAGGCTGGACTATTTCGCATTTCCACTAATGATATATGAGAATCCTAGTTACTCTGCCCAGAAGTCCAGTGTACCATCCATTGTGCCACAGAGCCAGGAAGAGAGTTCCATTTACTCTGCATCATCACCAGCACTTGGTATTGTCAGTACTCTTAATTTTAACAGTCCTAATAAATGTGTAGTGGTTTTCCATGGTTTTCATTTGTATTTCTCTAGTGGCTGGTGATGCTGAACATTTTTTCATGTGCTTATCTTTGGAGAAGTGACTTTAGTTCCATGTCTCATTTTTTTAATTAATTTTTAAAAAAGATGTTATTTATTCATGTGTGAGAGAGAACACAAGCAGGAAGAAGAGCAGAGGAAAAGGGACAAGCAGACTTGCCACAATACGGGAGCACGACATGGGGCTCGATCCCAGGACTATGATATCTTGATGTGAGCTGAAGGCAGATGCTCAACTGACTAAGCCACTCAGGTGCCGGTCATTTTTTTAATTGCGTGGTTTCTTTTATTTATTGTTGAGTTTTGACAATTCTTTATATATTCTTGATATTAGTCCTTTGACAGACATGGAATGTGCAAATATTTTACCCCAATCTGTAGCTTTTTATTCTCTTAACAGTGCCAGGGAAGTTTTCTTACGGCATTGAGGTCAGGGTTTATGGCTTCCTTTGTTTTTTTGCAGATTTTTGTTGGTGATGAAGTTTGGCATGAAAAATAGGGTGTTTTGGCTTATGTTTGGATATTTTGAATTCATATAAAGTGGAGTAGGAATGAGGATGATGTTCATTTAATGTTCATTAATCATTTAATATTCATTTAATGATGTTCTTCCCCTGAAAAAAATATGCTTTGTCCCTGAAGGAATGCACTGGTAGATATTAATGGCAGTCATACCTTATTTCATCCCCCACACAAATTCAGGAATTTGTCCTTTCCCATCTAACATTAGAACCCAGTGTCACAGGGATGTGTATTGACACATTTTTAAAAAAGATTTTATTTACTTATTTTAGAGAAAGAGCATGCAAGGGGCAGGGAGGGAGGTAGAGGCAGAGGGAGAGAGAGAAACCAAAGCAGAATCCCCGCTGAGCAAGGAGCCCAAGGGAGGGCTTGCTCCCAGGACAGCAACATCATGACCTGAGCAGAAACTGAGCTGGACACTTAACCTGCTGAGCCACCCAGGTGCGCTTTAACACATCTATTTGAATTTAACAATGATGTCAGACTGACGGAAAATGAGTCTGATTTGCCTGACTGGTTTGATGTGAGAACTGGCCTTGCCAATTAGGTTATGTGGCAAGTATTTTGCATAAATTGGGTAAGCTAAATCTGCAGCCCCCAAATTTTAAAGAAAATATATTTCAAGCATATAAAAGTATCTTTCCAAAAAATATGAGATTGGCAAAGGTGTATTGAAATGATTAATATTCCAATTTTTCTAGGCCTGAGTATATCAAGTTAAACAAAGTGACTCTTGGGATCCCTGGGTGGCGCAGCGGTTTGGCGCCTGCCTTTGGCCCAGGGCCCGATCCTGGAGACCCGGGATCGAGTCCCACGTCGGGCTCCCAGGTACATGGAGCCTGCTTCTCCCTCTGCCTGTGTCTCTGCCTCTCTCTCTCTCTCTGTGACTATCATAAATAGATAAAAAACAAACAAACAAAAAAAAACAAAGTAACTCTTAAGTAATAGAGTGATTGGTTTAATTGATAGTAATTTGATAAGCCCGGGCAAAGTCTTGTTACCATACCTCCCAGAAAATGAGAAAGTGAATACTTCTTTTTTCTCTAAGTTTTTATTTATTTAATCTCTACAATCAACATGGGGCTCAGACTCATGGCCCTGAGATTGAGAGTTGCTTGCTCTTTCAACTGAGCCAGCCAGGCACCCCAAGAAAGTAAATACTTTTGACTTTTGCAACACAGGTAGCCTCAAATTCTTTGTTCTAATAAAGATTAAAGGAAAATCTGATCAAATTGTCAGCTGAGAGATTACTAAGTAATTTCTGTTGATGGATCACTGATTTTTTTTATCTCAAAGTATTCAGTAAAGTATGTGACATGGTTGTCATATATGTGAACGAGGTTTTTCAGAACTAACATAAAAACAAAAAATAGGAATATAATTTATTCCCGAATCTTGTTTAATTCTATTGCTAAGTAATGTTCATCTCTCATATAACTCAATAGCAAAAAAAAAATTAAAAACAGGCAGAAGACCTGGATACATATTTTCCAAAGAAGATGTACAAATGACCAGCAGGTACATGAAAAGGTGCTCAACAGCATAATCATCAGGGAAAAGCAAATCAAAACACCAATAAGATATCACCTTGCTGTAAGAGTAGCTATCAAAAAGACAGGAAATAACAAGTATCGGCCAGGATGTGGAGAAAAGGGAACCCCTGTGCACTGCTGGTGAGAATGTAAATTGGCGCAGCCACTGTGGAAAAGTTATGGAGGTTCCTTAAAAAATAATAATAGACCTACCATATAACCCAGTAATCTCATTTCTGGGTATATATCTGAAGGAAACAAAATCACTGTCTCAAAGAGTTATCTGCACCCAATGCAGCGTTATACACAATTGTCAAGTCATAGAAATAGCCTGTGTCTACATTAATAGATGAATGGATAAAGAAAATACACACACACCCCTTGAGGATATTATACTAAATGAAATAAATCAGAGAAAGACATTGTATGATCTCACATGTAGAATCTATAAAAGCTGAACTCAGAAACAGAGTAGAATAGTGGTTGCCAGGGACTGGGAAGTGGGAGGAAATGGGAAGATGTAGGGCAAAAAATACAAATTGCCATTTTTGGGATGAAGAAATTCTGGGAATCTATCATACAGCATGGTGACTATTGTTTACTATTTTGTATATTTTAAAGTTGCTAAGAGAGTAGATCTTAAATGTTCTCATCAGCCTCAAAAAAAGGTGAGATGATGGAGGCATTCACTAACCTTATTATGGTAATCATTTTGCAATATATATGTGCATTAAATAAATCATCTTATTGTTCATCTTAAACTTAGAGACAATGCTATGTGTCATTTGAGATAACTCAGTAAAGCTGGAGAAAAAAAGTAATATTCATCCACAGATAAATGCGTTTTTTAAATTAAAAAAAATTTTTTAAAAAGGATTTTATTTATTTATTCATGAGAGACACAGAGAGAGAGGCAGAGACAGGCAGAGGGAGAAGCAGGCTCCATACAGGGAGCCCCATGTGGGATTCTATCCTGGGACTCCAGGACCACGCCCTGGGCCAAAGGCAGTCGCTAAACCGCTGAGCCACCCAGGCGTCCCAATAAATGCATTTTTAAAAAGAAACCAGCCCATCCATCTCACTAAGAGCTGTAATTCCAATAAAATTTTGATTTTTTATTTAATACCTATTTATATAAATTTATATTTGTTTTGATTGACTGCTAATAATAATTTTTTAAAAATATTTGTTAGAGACAGAAGAGTATGAGCAGGGAGGGGTAAGGGAGAGGGAGAGAGAATCCCCAGCAGACTCCACACTGAGTGTGGAGCCTGACTCTGAGCTCAATCTCAGGACCTCGAGATCATGACCAGAGCAGAAATCAAGAGTCAGATGTTTAACTGACTGAGCCATCCAGGTGTCCTGACTGCTAATAATAACTTTTTTTATTAATTTTTTTTCTGATTTTATTTATTTATTCATGAGAGACACAGAGACATAGAGAGGCAGAGACATAAGCAGAGGGAGAAGCAGGCTCTATGCAGGGAGCCTGATGTGGGACTTGATCCCAGGACTCCAGGATCATGCCCTGAGCCGAAGGCAGAGGCTTAACTGCTGAGCCACCCAGGCATCCCTATAATTTTAATGATAAGTCAATCTAGCATAAAAATTTATTTTTTTTTTAAAGATTTAATTTATTTATTCATGAGAGACACGGAGAGAGCGAGAGGCAGAGACACAGGCAGAGGGAGAAGGAGGCTCCATGCAGGGAGCCTGATGTGGGACTCCATCTCAGGACTCCAGGATCATGCCCCAGGCCAAAGGCAGGCACTAAACCGCTGAACCACCTGGGGATCCCCCAGAAGAAAAATTTAATGAGCCTTTTTGTTATAGGAAGTAAAACAGACTTAAAATTTCAATAAATATGCATATTTCTATTGCAGAGAATTATTACAAGTTGATAAAAGTGATTACAAAGTGATAAAAGACTTTCATGCATAAAATAGATTGCTTTAGAATATCGTTCTGTGGAATTGGACAACTAAGAAGAAATGGATAAATTCCTAGAAACATATAAACTACCAAAACTGAAACAGGAAGAAATAGAAAATTTGAGCAGACATAACCAGCAAAGAAACTGAATCAGTACAAAAAAAAAAAAAAAAAAAACCCTCCCAACAAATGAAACTCCAGTGATGTGGGAAGCAAAGACAAAAGAAAAATCAAACGTCTTTACTACTTATAGGCCATTGACAAGTCCTTGAAACAGGCAGAATGACAGTCCTATAGGAACTCAGCTGCCTCGATGTTAGAGCTTTGCTAAGGGCAAAAGGCAATCTTAGCCCAACTCCAGAATCCTGTAAGTCTACTTTAACATGTAAAAATTCCTTTGAGGGGCATCTGAGTGATGTAGTCAATTAAGCGTCCAATTCTTGGGTTTAGCTCAGGTTGTGATCTCACAGTTTTGGGATTGAGCGCCAAGTCACACTCCGTGCTCAGCATGGAGTCTGCTGAGATTCTCTCTCCCTTTCCCTCTGCCCCTCCTGCTCATGCTCACCCTCTGTCTAAAATAAATAAATCTTTTAAAAAAATAAATAATTACTTTGGAAACTTCCTTTATCTTTATCCTCCCAAGATATGTGTTGGCAATCATCCTCCAAGCATATGATCCGCCAATATACATCTGGAGGGTCTCATGACTAAGGTTTTATTAGACAGCAATAAAGATTTTATTTATTTATTTATTTATTTATTTATTTATTCATTCATTCATTCATTCATTCATTCATGAGAGACAGAGAGAGAGAGGTAGAGTCACAGGCAGAGGGAGAAGCAGGCTTCCTGCAAGGAGCCCAATTCGGGCTCGATCCGGATTCTGGGATCACGCCCTGAGCCGAAGGCAGATGTTTAACTGCTGAGCCACCCAGGCGTCCCATCAGACAGTAATAAATGATCTTTTCCTAACAATAGCTAGCCCCCTCAAAGTCCTGGAAACCTTTGCTTCCAAAATTCTTTGGAGACTTATGCTCTCCCTAACCCCCTCCCAACTTGGAGGTATATAATGGGCCACTCCTCATGACCCCAGTGCAGCTCTTTCTGCCCACAGGTCCTGTCCCTGTGCTTTAATAAAAACACTTTTTTGGGCCCCTGGCTGGCTCAGTGGTTGGACATCTGCCTTTGGCTCAGGTTGTGATCCTGGCTCAGTGGTTGGACATCTGCCTTTGGCTCAAGTTGTGATCCTCTCTCTATGTATCTCATGAATAAATAAATAAAAATCTTTAAAAAATAAAAACACTTTTTTGCACTGAAGGCGTTTTAAGAATTCTTTCTTGGCTGTTGGCTCTGAACCCCAATATCTATCCTATATCACTAGGATCAAATGACTTCACAGGTGAATTTTACCAAATAGTTAAAGAAGAGTGAACATCTCTTCTTCTCAAACTATTCCAAAAAATAGAAATGGAAGAATATAGTTCTCTGGAGAAAATGGAATGGCAATACAAATTCAAAAAGATGAAACAAAGAGAAATTTTCCAATGTAAATGAAGAACTTGTTAATGTATTTTTACAGCTAGGGCTACTTCCACCCCTACCCTCTTTCTGGTAACCACTGCATGTTTTTGCATGAAACTTTCAGGAATTGTCCAAGAAAAAGTTTGCAGACCACTGGTTAATCCACTCCTTCAAGAAACTTGGGTGTCTAATAGAGAAGGGAAGGAGAGGTGGCTAGAGGGATGCTTCTATCAAAGGAGATTTTATTTTTCAAGATGGAAAGTTTGAGCATGTGTCTTTAGTATTGTGTCTATATTTCAAGAAAAGAGAGGTGTGAAGAAATAGGGTTTACCACCAATGAAGAGACTTCGGAACAAAATCCAGGTAACATATCAATCAGGATAGGCTAAATTATGCTGTAGCCACAAGCACCCACTAAGTCTCCATAAGCTTAACATGTCTTAAGTTTATTTTTCTCTTTTACTACAGGTTCCAGTGTGGGTCCCCAGGGGGTCTGCTCATCTTCACCACTCAGACACCAGGCCACCAGATGATGGCTTCATCTCCACAGTCAGGGCATTTGGCAGAAAGGGATACAATGACTTACTAGCTTTTTTAAGCTGGTGGAAAGGTGACAAGTATTCTGCATGTTTCAAGTGGGTCAGAGAAGTGCCAATCCTACCAGGTGCTGAAGAGAGCTGGAAACTTCACTGAGTAGCCTAATAGGTAGTTCTATTGACTACTACTTGTCATTTCCAGTATTGGAAATAGCCATAAATTTGTATTATCTGGTACTTACTTTGGGGCAAGGCAAGATGGGATGAAATAAAATATGAGATATTGTTAGTTCATTTCAACACATCAGAGAGATGGGGGTTCTGGTCTCTGCCACTCAATGGATGCTGTGTAAACCTGAAAGTTCCTTTGCGTCTTTGGGGCCTTCCAGCCCCAACATTTTCCTGCTGTGATGAGTCTGGGACTGGAATAAGGAGAGAGGAGGAAGCGAGCGAGCCCAACCAAGGCCAGGCTTGCTACCTCAAGAAAACAGACCTAGTGTTTTTGTCCGGTTGCCTGTTGGGTAATGTGCTTTCAGCCAGCAGAGAGCAGTACGGAGACAGTGGCATAGTTCTGCTTTGTAGTGTCGGTTTGAAACGTCTAGGGGTCCTTCAACTTTGGCCGCATATTAGAATCATCTCGAGGAGGCTTTTAAGAATATCCGTGCGGGGATCCACCCCGGAGGATGAAATCAGACTCTTTGGGAGTGAAGCCCCAGCATCATTCTTTTAAAAGAGCTATGTGCACTGGGAATTTTTTTTTTTTTAAGATTTTATTTATTTATTCATGAGAGACACAGAGAGAGGCCGAGACACAGGCACAGGGGGAAGCAGGCTACCCCCGGGGAGCCTGATGAGGACTGGATCGCTGGACCCTGGGATGAGGACCTCACCCTCTGGCTGAGGCTCAACCACTGAGCCCCCCAAGTGCCCTGCGCCGGGTTTTCTTTAATCTTTTACTACTTGTTGGAGGGGATGGATGACAGCTAGTGGGCGCAGTCTCGTAGAAAAGTTCTGGAACCGGACCGTCTCTTTCTTCTCGAGGGCTGTCGGGACCGCGTTTTAATGGGCCGGGGTCTGTGTGCAGAGGGAGGGCATCCGGCTCGCGGGTCCTTGGGACATCGGGGTGCTCCCGGCGCTGGGGCGAGCTGAGATCCCGCGCAGCTGTGACTGCGGCCCGCTCCGCCCTGGGGCGCGGCGTGCGGGGAGGGGAAGCGCAAAGGCCGCTCTCCCCGACACCGGAGACAGGAAGAAAGGCTGGGCCGAGGCGGGGAGAGGAAGGCCGAGGGAGGAGCTGGAGGCGCCGTCCGCGCCCAGGCGTCCCGTGGGGCGCCCCGTCACCATGGCGGGCCCGGACCCCGGCCCGGCCGTCCCCGTGTGGCTGGCCGAGGACGACCTGGGCTGCATCATCTGTCACGGGCTGCTCGCCTGGCCCGCCACGCTGCCCTGCGGCCACAGCTTCTGCCGCGACTGCCTCAAGGGCCTGTGGGCCGCCGGCTGCGCTGGGCCCCCGCGCTCCTGCCCCACCTGCCGCGCGAGCGCCGCGGAGCCGCGGCAGCTGCGCAAGAACACGATGCTGCAGGAGCTGGTGGACAAGTACAGCCGCGCGCTGCGCGAGGTAGGCGAGGGCCCGGCCGGCGCCGCGGGCACCTGCGCCCCCCGCCGCCCCGCGCCCCGCCCCGCGCCCCGCGCCCCCCGCCGCCGACCGCGCTTCCCGGGTGCCCTGCCTCCGCGCTTGCGCCCTTCGCCCCGCCGCCTGCCTGCCTGGCGATCTGCTCTCGCTCCGAGCACTCCCGCTCCTGGGGAAGTGGGGATGAGTGTGAGCACGCGGGGGAAAACCCAGTCCCCGACTTCCAATCAGACTGGGTGCTCTATCTACTCCTTGGCACATTTCCACTCTTGGCCAGTCTGTCTGCAGACTGTGGGCTCTTTTAACATTCTTCTATTGGGGTAACATATAGCATAGAGTCATACCAACCTTTTTTTTTTTTTTCTTTTAAAGATTCTATTTATTTATCCATGAGACACACACAGAGAGAGGCAGAGACACAGGCAGAGGGAGAAGCAGGCTCCGTGCAGGGAGCCTGACGTGGGACTCGATCCCTGGACCCCGGGATCAGGACCTGAGCTGAAGGCAGAGGCTCAACCATTAAGCCGCCTAGGTGTCCCTCCATACTTTTTTAAGTGTATAATTTAGTGGCATGAGTTATATTCACAGTGATGTGCAGCTATCACTAGTTTGTTTCCAAAAGGTCATCACCACAACAACTCTGCACCCTTTAAGCAATAACTTCTCATTCCAACGCTCTGCAGCACCCCCCCCCCTTTTTTTTTAAAGATTTTTATTTATTTATGAGAGACAGAAGGAGAAGGAGGCTCCATGCAGGAAGCCCGACGTGGGACCCAATCCCGGGGTCCAGGATCACGCCCTGGGCCAAAGGCAGGCGCTAAACCGCTGAGCCACCCAGGGATCCTATCTGCAGCCTCTTTTAACCTCTAATCTGTGTTCTGTCTTCATGACTTGCCTACTCTAGGTATTTCATCTCAGTGGAGTCGTGTAATATTTGTCTCTTTGTGTCTGGCTTCTTCCACCTACCATGTTTTCAGAGTTCATTCATGTTGTAGCATGCACCTGAATTTTATTCCTTTTTGTGGCTGAGTAATGTTCCATTGTATGTATGTACCAAATATCTGTTCATACACTAATGGAAGTTTGGATTGTTTCCACCTGCTGGTTACTGTGAGTAATGATGCAGTGAATATTGTTGTGCAAATAACCAAGTCCTTATTTTCAGTTCTTTTCGGTAAATTCTGCAGCAGCTACAACATTTTACATTCCACCAGCAAAGGAGGAGTTGCCGAATTTTCTTTTTTCTTTTTTTTTTTTCGAATTTTCCATATACTTGTCAGTACTTGTTATTCTCTCGTTTTATTTTCATTCCACCTTCTCACCACTTTGTTTTTAGTATAGCTTTCCCATTTAGGATTGAAGTGTTTTCTCACTGTGGGTTTGATCTGCATTTCCCTGACGATTGATGATGGTGACTGAACATCTTCTCATGTGTATGTGTTTTTTTAAGATTTTGTTTATTTATTTATTTATTTGAAAGAGAGAGAGATAGTAAGAGAGAGCACTAGCAGGGGGCAGAGGGAGAAGCAGGCTCCCCGCTGATCAGTGAGCCTCAATATGGGGCTCTATCCCAGGACTCTGGGATCATGACCTGAGCCAAAGGCAGACTCTTAAGGGACTGAGCCACCCAGGCACCCCTCTTTTCTTGTGCTTATTGCTCATGTATATATCTTCATTGGAGAAATGCTTATTCAGGTCCTTTGATTGTTTTAAAAGTTAGGTTCTTTTTTTTTTAGAGATTTAATTTGTTTATTTATGAGAGACACGGAGGCAGAGACATAGGAAGAGAGAGAAGCAGGCTCCCTGCAAGGAGCCCGATGTGGGACTCAATCCCAGATCCCAGATCCCAGGATCATGCCCAGAGCTGAAGGCAGACGCTCAATCGCTGAGCCACCCAGGCGTCCCTAAAAGTTAGGTTCTTTGTTTTTGTTGAGTTTTAGGAAATCTTTATAAATTGTGGATATTAAGCCCTTATCAGATAATACCACTTTCAAATATATCCCCCCCATCTTATGGGTTGTCATTTTACTTTCTTGATGGTGTCCTTTGATACACAAAAGTTTTATCTATTTCTTCTTCTCATGTCATATCTAAATGCATTGCTGAATTCTGAGTTCATGAAGATTTACCCTCATATTTTCTCCTAAGATTTTTATGGTAATAGGTCATATATTTAGGTTGCTGATCTATTTTGAGTTAATGTTTCTATGTGCATGAGGTAGGGGTCCAACTTTATTCTTTTACATGTGGAAATCTAGCTGTCCCAGCACTATCTGTCGAAGAGACTATTTTTCTCCATTGAGTGGAGTTAGCACCTTATAAAAAAATCAGTTAGGGGGTACCTTCACCTGAAACCATCTGTACAAGTGTTACTCTTGGGGCGCCTGTGTGGCTCAGTGGTTGAGCATCTGCCTTCAGCTCGGGTCTTGATCCCAGGATCCTGGGATCTAGTCCCATACTGTGCTCCCCATGGGGAGCCTGCCTATCTTTCTGTGTCTCTCATTAATAAATAAAATCTTTTAAAAAAATCAGTTGGCCTTAGATCAAGTCCCACGTCGGGCTCCCTGCATGGAGCCTGCTTCTCCCTCTGCCTCTCTCTCTGTCTGTCTGTCTATCATGAATAAATAAAATCTTAAAAAAACAAAACAAAACAAAACAATATTATGTCTTCTTGGGGCAGCCCTGGTTACCTAGCGGTTTAGCGCTGCCTTCAGCCCAGGGCCTGATACTGGAGAACCCAGATCAAGTCCCACATCGGGCTCCCTGCATGGAGCCTGCTTCTCCCTCTGCCAGTCTCTCTCTCTTTCTCTCTGTCATGAAAAAATAAATAAAATCTTTAAAAAATATATTATGTCTTCTTCCCAGAAATGTGAAATGTCTTTCCATTTATTTATTATTTATTATTTCCATTTATTTATTCCATTTATTTAGGTCTTTTTAACTATCTTTCAGTGATGTTCTGTAGGTTCCAAAAATATAAGTCCTTTCATTTCCTTAGTTAAATTTATTCCTAGGTATTTTATTCCTTTAGATGCTACTATAAATGGAATTGCTTCCTTAATTTCATTTTTGGATCATTCCCTGCAGGTGTATAAAAACACACTTCTTTTTGGGAGATGATCTTGTGCCCTGTGATTTTGCTGAATTCATTTACTAGCTTTCTTGTGGATTCTTTTTTTTTTTTTTAAGAGAGTTTTAAAAATGTATTTGACAGAAAGAGAGCAAAAGTAGGCAGAGTGGCAGGCAGAGGGAGAGGGAGAAGTAGGCTCCTTGCTGAGCAGAGAGCCCAACATGGGGCTCCATCCCAGGACCCTGATATCATGACCTGAGCCACCCAGGCCATCCTCTCTTGTGGATTCTTTAGGATAATATTTATATGGTCATATCCTATGTGAGTACAGATCATCGTACTTCTTTTCCAATTGGGATGCTTTTTATTTCTTGTCTAATTGCTCTGCCTAAATTTCCTGTACAATGTTTGGTAGCAGAGTTGAAACCAGGCATGCTTGTTTTGTTCCTGACTAGAAGCTTTTAGTCTTCTACCATGGAGTATGATGTTAGTTGTGGGTTTTTCGTAAATTTCCTTTATCATGTTGAGGAAATTCTTTTCTATTCTTGGTTTTCTCAGTATATATATATTTTTTGATCATGAAAGGGTGTTAGATTTTGTCAAATGCTTTTTCTGCATCGATTGAGATGATTGTATATCGTGTGTGTGTGTGTTTCCTTCATTCTATTAATGTGATGTATTATATTGGTTGTTTTTCTTAAGTTGAACCACCTCACATTTCTAGGATAAATTCTGCTTGGTTGTGGTGTATTATCCTCTTAATATTCTGTTGGATTTAGTTTGCTAGTTTTTGTTAAGAATTTCTACATCGATGTTCATAATAGATAATGGTCTGTAATTTTCTTGTGATGTGTTTATCTAGCTTTGGCATTAGGGTAATGCTGGTCTTACTGAGGAGTTAGGAAGTGTTTCACCATCTTCAATATTTTGGAAGAGTTTGGGAACTATTGATGTTAACTCTTTAAGTATTTGGTAGAGGGACGCCTGGGTGGCTCAGGAATTGAGTGTCTGCCTTCAGCTCAGGTCGTGTTCCTGGGATCCTGGGATCGAGTCCTGCATCGGGCTCCCTGAAGGGAGCTGCTTCTCCCTCTGCCTGTGTCTCTGCCTCTCTCTCTCTCTGTGTCTCTCATGAATAATTAAATAAAATCTTAAAAAATTTAGTGATTGATTTGAGATCTTTTTTCTTTTTAATGCAGGTCTTTCCAGTTATAAATTTCCCTCTGAGTCTTTTACAGAGTTCTGACACAATTGTTTCTGTCAGTTTCTGCTGGTTCTGTGAAGGGAACATGAGATCTTGGAGTTGCCTACTCCACCCTTTTGCTGTTCTCAGATATACATATATATAAATATATATTTATGTAAGATATATATTTATACATATATATTTAAGATTTTATTCTCAATTAATCTTTATACCCAATGTGGATGTGGGACTCAGACTCACTCCAAGATCAAGAGTCATACAGTCTACTGACCGAGCCAGCCAGGTACCCCTGTTCTCTGTAATATATATTTTTAAAGATTTATTTATTTATTTGAGGAGGGGAGGGGCTGAAGATGAGGGAGAGGGAGAATCTCAAGCTGATTCCCCACTGAGCACAGAGAATGAGGTGGGGCTCAATCTCAGGATCCATAAAATCATGACCTGAGCTGAAATAATGAGTTGGATGCTTAACCAACTGAGCCAACCAGGTGCCTCTGCAATATTTTTTAACAGAATTGAGGCCACATTGTATAACTAGGTTATATCCTCTTTTTTGAATTAATTAATAGCGTTTATTTTTTGAAGCAGTTCTATGTTTACAGAAAACTGAGCAGATATTGTGGCAAGTCCCCATATGTCCCTAATAATAGTTTGCCCTATTATTAACATCTTGCATTAGTGTGGTACATTTGTTGCAATTGATGAATCAATATTAATACATTATTTACTAAAATCCACAGTTGAGCTTGATGCAGTGGCAGTATTGTAGCCAATGAGGTTTATCCAAGGCATGATTTTGCCAATTGAAACTAAAATCCACAGTTGATATTAGGGTTCACTCTGTGTTGTACAGTTCTATTGGTTTTGACAAATGCATGATAATATGTAACTGCAGTTATGGTGTCATACAGTTTTACTGTTCTGAAAATCCCCTATACTCCACCTCTTTGTACCTTGATCCCAAACCCTGGCACTTCCTAATCTTTTTACTGTTTCTTTTTCCCAGGATGTCATATAATTAGAACCATACAATTTATATCCTTTCCAGATTGGCTTCTTTCACTAAGCAAAATGATGGTATGTGGCTTGATAGCTCATTTCTTTTTATTCCTGAATAATATTCTATTACATAGATGTACCACAATCTATCCATTCACCTTCTGATGGGAATGGTTGCTTCCTTTTTTTTCTTTTTTCTTTTGTGTGTGTGTGTGTGATTATGCTATTTTTTTTTTTTTTTTTAAGATTTTACTTATTTGGGCAGCCTGGGTGGCTCAGCGGTTTAACACTGCCTTTGGCCCCGGGCATGATCCTGGAGACCCGGGATTGAGTCCTACATCAAGCTCCATGCATGGAGCCTGCTTCTTCCTTTGCCTGTGTCTCTACCTCTTTCTCTCTGTGTCTCTCATGGATAAATAAAAATAAATAAATAAATAAATAAATAAATAAATAAATAAATATGTAGGATGTCAATAATCAAATGAAAGGAGCTGGCATCTGTGCATCACTTTAAAGTTTCCAAGATTGGGGCACCTGGATGTCTCAGTTGAGTAAACATTGAACTCTTGATTTCAGCTTAGGTCATGATCTCAGGGTCTTGAGATCAAGCCCCATGTTGAGCTCTGCATTCAATGCGGAGTCTGCTTGAGATTCTCTCTCTCTCCATTTGCCTCTCCCCCTGCTTGCACTCTCTCTCTCATTTTCTCTCTCTCTCAACTAAATAAATAAAATCTTTAAAAAAAAAAAAAAGTCGCTAAGATCCCTGCACAGTAAACAGGTAGAGTCTCTGCATTGTTGAAGAGGAGAAAGAGGGAGGGTCATTTTCACTTTGAAAGGAATGGTGAAGACACAAGATGACCCTGGTGAGTGTGGACCTTCAACCCCTCCAATTGAATGGCCTCCACAGTCCCATTCACCATGCCAGCTGCATGCACCCTGCCGGGCTCTCAGCATCTCTCTGACCTCCTCTGTTCACTTTCCTTTAGCCTCCCCTCTCATCTCTGCCCCCTGCCTGTGGATGGGCTCTGTTTCCCTGTTATGGCTATAGGATGATCAGTAGGCATGCCAAGGTATATGGGCTGTCTGCCTCCTTGTCCTCTGGACATTTTTGTCACTCTGTTGCCTGCTTCCTTTATGCAGTATTTACAGCTCCCTCTGTCTAGAGCTGCTGGGTCCTGGGTCCAGCTTTGTGTTCCACTTTGTTATTTTATTTTATTTTTTTAAAGATTCCATTTATTTATTTGACAGAAAGAGAAAATGAGCACAAGCAGGGGGAGCAGCAGAGGCAGAGGGAGAAGCAGACTCCCCACCAAGCAAGAAGCCTGATGTGGGGCTTCATCCCAGGACCCTGGGATCATGACCTGAGCCGAAGGCAGATGCTTAACTGACTGAGCCACCCAGGTGCTCCCCACCACCACCACTTTGTTCTTTTGTTCTTTTAAAGGCAGCAGCCCAGAAGAGCATCAAAGAAGTTGGACGTGAGCTGACAGAGTTGGTGGAACAGCTTGTAGGAATTGTCAGGAATCTTCAGAGTCAGAAACACCTCCCCGAATCTGGACCAGAAAATGAAAGGAGCACCCTGAGCATGGGCATGGTAGGCTCAGCGGGGAGGGGAAAGCATGTGCTGGGAGTAGGACTAGGGACAGTTTCCAGCTAGAGCCACAGAAGTACGTGAAAGATGCAAGGTCTTCATCTTTTACCACTTTCTTTTTTTTTTTTTTAATTTTTTAAAAATTTATGATAGTCACACACAGAGAGAGAGAGAGGCAGAGACATAGGCAGAGGGAGAAGCAGGCTCCATGCACTGGGAGCCCGACGTGGGATTCATTCCCGGGTCTCCAGGATTGTGCCCTGGGCCAAAGGCAGGCGCTAAACCGCTGCGCCACCCAGGGATCCCCTTTTACCACTTTCTTACTGTCACACATGGATGACTGGAAGTGCAGAATACTTGAGGTGAGGTAGGGGAGCTTCAGGTGGGCTAGGTTCCATCCTTATCTCTACACCTAACCAGCTCTGAGATACCCAGGAACCTCTATGCAAATCGTGCAGACAGTCTAGTCCTCATCTTCATTGACCTCTCAGCACCCTTTGACCACACTTCATTCTTGAAGCTTTCTTTTCCCTTACCTTCTGGGACAGGGGTCTTCTGAACTTCCCATTTCTCTGTAGCTGCTCCTTCTTTGTCTGTCTTGTGGGCTCACTCTCTTTTTCCCTCCTCAGCAGCAAAGTGCCCAAATTCCTCAAGGCTGAGGGTACATCCCTATCTTCCCCACTGCGTGGTCTTCCCCACACCATGGCTTTAATGACCACTCTGTGCACAAACATAACTCCATCCTGGACCCTTCTCTTAGCTATGGTCTGATGTCTTCCTTCTCACCTTTTCCTCTTGGATGTCTTCTTGGACATCCCACTTAAAATGTCCCAAACTGTTTCTCCTTTGGGAGTCCCCATCTCAATGACTGGCTCTGTTTTCCTAAGTGCATAAACCTGGGAATCATGTCACTCCCTCCCTTGCTGGCCTAAACATCCCTGGAACCTATTTACTACTCTTTTTTTAAAAAATATTTTTTTTATTTATTCATGAGACACACACACAGAGGCAGAGACACAGGCAGAGGGAGAAGCAGGCTCTATGCAGGGAGCTTGATGTGGGACTCGATCCTGGGACTCTAGGATCACACCCTGGGCTGAAGCCAGGTGCTAAACCGCTGAGCCAGGGACTCCCGCTATTTAGTACTCTTGAGCTCCTTGGAGACAACTCTGATCCAAGCCTCTGATCATTTCTTGCCTAGATTACTGCAAGAATGAATTACTCCACTCTATTCCCACTGGTCTGCTCTCCTCAGAGTGACCCTGTCAGACACAAATCTGATTTAAAACATCTCCAGTGACATCTACTTTTGTGGAATTAATACCTCAATCTTGGCAGTCCTCACAGAATGAACAGGGCCCTCCAGAACGCATTTCCTGTCTGCCCCTCTTGTGGCCTGCCACCCGGCCCCCCTCTTCCGCCTCTCCCCAGGTCTTTATGCTGCAGCCACTCTGGCCACTTTTGGTTCCTGCAGGGTGTCACACTTCTTCCCACCACAGGATGCACTCCATGGAATGTTCTTTCACCCTGTCACCTAGGTAACGTCTGCTCATCCTTCAGACCACAGCTAGATCTTCACTTTCCTGGAGAAACCTTCACTGATTTCCTCAAACAAGTGCCCCTGTTAGATTAGAGGCCCTTACAATTTCATGTAGCAGTTACCATAAGTTGCAACTTGACAATGATGGGTGCCATAATTTATTCATATCCATTCTCCTTCTTCCCTTGCCCTGGACTTGAAGCTTCATTATGGTAGAGACTTTGATGGCCTTTGTTCTTTTGTTCATTCTTGTAGCCCCAGGCCTAGCAAGATGCTTGCTGTACAGCAGGTGCTCAGCAAACACTCACTGAATGAGTGGAGACAGGGTCTTCAGGGCTGCAAGGTGTTGAGGGGGAGGAAAGCCTGAGAATCTGACTTTCACACTTGATCATTGCATTGGTTTGATGTGAGGATGAAAAAAAGCTCTGGTCTAAAAAAGTGCTCAGAAAAAGAAAAGTGCTCAAGTGGTAGGCAATTGCAGGACAAAAAAATTTACTGTGGTGACTGAGTTCACCATGAGTTGCAACTTCTTTGGTAAAAGGGAATAACCAACCTATGGTGGAAGGTTGTTCTACAAATTAGAAGTAAGCCAAAGAAAGTACTCCCTTTGCCTGTGTCTCTGCCTCTTTCTCTTTGTCTCTTGTGAATAAATAAATAAAATCTTAAAAAAATAGCTTATATATATATAAAAGAAATCCATATTTATTGTACAAAATACTAGAAAATACATAGCAGTTTAAAGAAATCAAACATCATCCACAACTCCACCACCCGTAAATAACCACTCTTTAATACTTTTGGCTGCACTATGTGTTCTTCCATATTGCTTTCATGTAGTTTGAGGGCCTAATTATGTTTTTAAAAATTTGTGAGGAGGCAAGTAGAAAAGTATAGATGGCAGAATTAGAATATACTAACTTGATGCATACCTTAGGAGACTTCAATTAATTAATTTATTTTTAATGATTCATCAATAGTCTTCTTCTGATGGGGCGGACCTTGCCTTGGCTTCTTCAAAGCCAGTGACTTCTGACACACCCGAGAGAAAAATGAAAGACATTCTGCATGACCTAGAAGAAATCCAGAAAAAATTACAAGAAAACTTCACATGGAAAGGGGCCCTTGAAGAACATCTGCAGGGTGAATTGATTTTATTTTGGGAAAGAGGATTAACTATGGAAGTTGGGGGAAATGACAAAGTGTTCCATGGCTTTGTTTTGGGGGCATGAGGATCCCAGAGCCCAGCTGTGGTGTTGTAAATGAGGAAGGAGTGGGCTGAGGTGTTTTTGTGGCTAGCTATGTGTTTTGGATGTAGTTGGAGGTGTGATGTAACATAAGCCTTTAAAAGATAGAAACTCATTTTCTGAGACCTATACATCCAGAATCTAGACCTGATTTTGCTGCTTGCCTGTGTTATCTACCTGGAGATTCAAAAATAGGCTGCTTTTTATGTTTAATTATTAAATGTCTTTGTTAACAAAGCATGCAACTTTGTAAATCATCCTTGATAAGTTCTATTAAACTGTCATCCCTGGTGAGTATACTAATAGTAAACAGTAACAATGCAGGAAAGAACCTCTCTGTCCTGACTTTGTAGGTTCTCTATTATAACCCTTGTCATGACTGAAGAACAATTCACACCTGCCCCTTAGACATTAGCCTGGACTCCTGCTCTGCCTCCTGCTCCACTGCCAGCTTTCTATACTTTAGAGACATGTCTCTTATAACTCTTTCTATGTTTAAATGATCTTACTCTGCTTAAAAAGTTATTTTTTATTTAGGTGGAGAAACATGATCCCTTGGGAAAAATTTCTCAAGGAAACAAGTTAGAACATACTTTATTAGCTGCTGCAAAAATTATCTGAGAAATAAGTGCCCTCTTGGCTCCTGTGTGCCCCTAAATTTAGATTGGGTTCCTTAGTGATCTTATTTACTGACACATATTTGAAATCAATATTTAGGGGCTCCTGGCTGGCTCAGTTGGTGGAGCATATGACTCTTGATCTTAGAGCTGTGAGTTCAAGCTCCATGTTGGGCCTAGGGATTACTAAAAAATAAAATCTAGAAAAAGGGAGAAAGAAATGTTTAGATTTTGAGGTTAAATTTAAAATTTTAAATTCAGAAATCAAAACAATATAACAGCATACAATGAAAATCTCTTTCCCACCCTTGTCCAATTTTCCTATTGCCCCTGTCTCAGTTAACCACTTGTATTAGTTTCTTGAGTTCCCATTCAGAATTTACTTGTGCGAGTGACAGTTTAAATCACAGACAGGGGGTCATGGGTATTCTGGGTGTTAGAATGCTGTGACCTGCTGGAACTGTAATTTATTTGATAGATATGCATCTGACACTTACTTCCTATGTAGCTGGCACTACGCTTGGTGCTTAGAACATAAAGGTGAACAAGGTCTCTACCAGCAAGAAGCTTCGAGGGAAGCTGTTACCAGGG
Source organism: Canis aureus (assembly GCF_053574225.1). Taxonomy (NCBI): domain Eukaryota; kingdom Metazoa; phylum Chordata; class Mammalia; order Carnivora; family Canidae; genus Canis; species Canis aureus. The sequence continues at coordinate 20,365,364 of NC_135626.1, forward strand.
AAACGGGCAGTAAAAAAAAAAGGTCCATGGTGAGAACATGGGGCTGAACATACCTGAGCTGGATGTTCTGCCTTGATCCAAGTCTGACACTAAAAAAATCCACTAAAGAAACGTGATGAAGCAGGGCAGCCCCGGTGGCGCAGCGGTTTAGTGCCGTCTGCAGCCTGGGGTGTGATCCTGGAGATCCAGGATCGAGTCCCACATTGAGCTTCCTGCATGGAGCCCGCTTCTCCCTCTGTCTGTGTCTCTGCCTCTCTCTTCACTCTCTCTGAATGAATAAATAAATAAATCTTTAAAAAAAAAAAAAGAAATGTGATGAAGCAGACAAGCCATATGCCCTGATCATGATGTTTGGATACCTTCTATTTGCCTTTTTTTTTTTTTTTAATGAGACTTTCTTTTCTTCCTCCCAATTTTTTGAAATCCTTAGTGGAACTCCAGGAAGCTCCATCTTCTTCTTCACACCCATTGCCTGACCACAGCTGCCTAGCCCCCAGGAGGGCCTTCCAGTTTGCTCAGTGTAAGTATGTGGTCTCCTTAACACCTGGGTTTGGCCTGCCACGTCCACCCTCTGCCGCTGAGTCTGTTCCTGGGCTCACAAGGCCGTCTGATTACAAAGGCAAAAGGGAGAGGCACCTGGGTGGCTCAGCTGTTGAGCATCTGTCTGCTTTTAGCTCAGGTTGTAATCCTGGGGTCCTGGGATCCAGTTTCACATCAGGCTCCCCGCAGGGAGCCTGCTTCTCCCTCTGCCTGTCTCTGCCTCTCTCTGTGTGTCTCTCATGAATAAATACATAAAATCTTAAAAAAAAAAAAAAACCCACAAAAGCAAAAGAGATTGAAGACTCTCAAATTCCAAGCTATGCTAGGTGGGATTCAGATACAGCTTCTGAAAGAGGCTTAATGGGGAAGTAAAAATTAAGATAGAAAAAGGGGTATTGTTATTAGAACAACACTGGGGATATGTACAGAAAACTGCAATTTGATAAACTAATTTTAATGCCAGTGTGAGTAAAACTTTATCACACCCAAAGACACAGAGATGCTTTCTGCCCTTACTTTTTTCCTCAGGGGCCATCAGCCCAACCTTTGACCTTCGCAGCCACTCCTGTAGCTTGGAGGTGTCCGAGGATTGCCGGGTGGTGACTGTATCTCACTGGCCACAGACCCATCTCTGGAATCATGAGAGGTTTGTGACCTGCCAGGTCTTATGTTCCCAGGCCTTCTCTTCTGGGCAGCAGTACTGGGAAGTGGACACTCAGCATTGCAGCCACTGGGCAGTTGGGGTAGCTTCCTGGGGGATGAGGCGTACCCAGATCCTGGGAAGGACCAAGGACTCTTACTGTGTAGAGTGGAAGGGGAATAGCCAACTCTCTGCATGGCACATGGTCCAGGAAACGGTCCTTGGCTCAGACAGACCTAAAGTGGTGGGCATCTGGCTGGACCTGGAGGAGGGAAAACTCGCCTTCTATTCAGTGGCTGACCAGGAGACGCTGCTGTATGAGTGCCCAGTCTCTGCCTCCTCTCCTCTGCACCCCGCCTTCTGGCTCTATGGCTTAAATCCTGGAAACTCTCTGACTATACGGCCAGTAAATGTGTAAAGGTTCCCTGGGTGTTAAAACATGGTGGTGGTGTCCTGGTCTCCCCCTCTGGTTCCAAGCCAGTGGCAACTTGACAAGAATCCTACTTCGAGTTAACGGGTGTGCAGTAAAGGGCTAACTGCAGGCTTGGGATGTTCAACGGCACATTCCGAGAGCATGGGTCCCTGACTGGCTCCTGGGAGGCAGCCTCTAAGTGCTTGGCATATCCTGCCTGATAAGAGTATTTTGGTTTACCTGAGGGCCTTGGGCCAGAAGGTATCAGCTTGACCTCTGGAGGGGCTGGAGACAAAGGCCTGCCTATGTGACCGACACCAGGGCACCAAGGCTTGGGTAAGCCACCCTGGTTGATAGTCCTCCTTGTATATTGTCACATGCTGTTGCATGGGGAATTAACATTGTCCTTGTGACTCTGTGGGGAAGGAGACTTGGGGTCTCTTAGCCTGTTTCCTATGTGCCTTTTTCTACTGCTGATTTTAATCTGTATCCTTCCACTGTTAATAAATTGTAACCAAGACTATAATCACTTCTTTGAGTTCTCTGAGTTCTTCTAGCGAATCACTGAATCTGAGAGAGGTTTAGGGACTCCCAAGCACAGGGGCAGGTTATCAATTGCTGTGTAATAATTGTAATAATTGCTGTATAATAATAACTACCATGAATGCAATGGTTTCGAACAATGCACAGTTATTATCTCAGTTTCTGTACACCAGGCTTCAGGGCACAGTTTGACAACGCCTCTGCTTCGTAGCATCACCAGGTGCAGTCAAGGGGTGATATGGAGCCATGATGGCATCTGAAGCTCAACTGGAGAAGGATCTCCTTCCAAACTCATGTGATCTTCAGCGCATTCAGTTCCCTGTGGGTTGTCAGACTAAGGGCTTTAGTTTCTTGCTGGCTATTGGCTATGGGCCACCCTCAGTTCCTTACCCCACAGGCCTCTGCACTGTAGCTACTTACATCCTCAAAGCCAATGAGGAAGAGGAGTTCTTCTAGCCAAATGGACATTAGATCTTATATAATGTAATCACACTAACATAATCACATACATCCTGTTGCCTTTGCCTTATTCTATTGTTTAGAAACAAGCCACAGATCTTGCCCAGGCTCGATGGGAAGGGATTATGCAAGAGCAGGAATACCAGGAGGTGGAAGGTCATGGGGGCCACCTGACAGTCTGGCCAGCATTGGATGTCATTTCATATTTGATTTCCCCTGTTTTTAAAAACCATTTTATTACATAATAAGACAGAAAACTCTATACAACATATTGGAATATAATGAATTATTACAGAGTAAACACCCTTAGTAACTACCCTTCCAGTCAAGAAAGAGAAGTTTCCTAACTGCCCCCCCCACCCCCACCCCCTGCCAGAAACTCCTTCATGTGCCTTATCTCAATCACAGGACCCTGCTTCTACCTGAAAGGAATCTGACTTTTACAGTAATCATTTCGTTGAATCTCTTTAGAGTTTTAGCACCAAATATGCACACCTAGTCACAAGAGGCTTACCCATGTAAAAAAAAAAAAAAAGGATATGTCTTTTTCTTAACTGCTTTGTTGAGATATAATTACATTTTATAAAATTCACCTATTTAAAGTATACAGATGGCGGGGTAGGGGGGCAGGGAGTGGGGTGCCTGGGTTGTTTAGTCATATGAGGGACTGACTCTTGGTTTTGGCACCAGGGTCCTGAGAGCCAGCCCCACATGGGGCTCCTTGCTCTGCAGAGAGTCTGCTTAAAGACCCTCTCTCTGGGGGATCCCTGGATGGCTCAGTGGTTTAGTGCCTGCCTTCGGCCCAGGGTGTGGTCCTGGAGTCCGGGATCGAGTCCCACATCAGGCTCCCTGCATGGAGCCTGCTTCTCCCTCTGCCTGTGTCTCTGCCTCTCTGCCTCTCTCTGTGTCTCTCGTGAATAAATAAATAAAATCTTTAAAAAAAAAAAAAAAAAAAGACCCTCTCTCCGAGAGGCACCTGGGTGGCTCAGTGGTTGAATGTCTGCCTTTGGTTCAGGTTGTGATCCCGGGGTCCTGGGATCGAGTGTTACATTGCGCTCCCGGAGTGAGCCTGCTTCTCCCTCTGCCTATGTCTCTGCCTCTCTCTGTGTCTCTCATGAATAAATAAATAAATCATCTTACAAAAAAAAAAAAAAAAAAGGGAAGCTTGGGTGGCCCAGCCGTTGAGCATCTGCCTTCGGCTCAGGGCATAATCCCAGAGTTCCAGGATCGAGTCCCAGGACCAAGTCCCAGATTGGGCTCCTTGTGTGGAGCCTGCTTCTCTCTCCGCCTGTGTCTCTGCCTCTCTGTGTCTGCCATGAATAAATATATCTTTTTAAAAAATAAAATAAAGTATACAGATTGGGCACCTGGCTGTCTCAATCTGTAGAACATGCAACTCGATCTTGGGGGGTCGTGGTTTGAGCTCCACAGTGGGTATAGAGATTACTTAAATAAATAAATTTTTAAAAAGATTTTATTTATTTATTCATGAGAGACACACACAGAGAGAGGCAGAGACACAGGCAGAGGGAGAAGCAGGCTCCCCTCAGGGAGCCCGATGTGGGACTCAATCCCTGAACTCCAGGATCACGCCCTGAGCGGAAAGCAGAGAGCAAACGCTGAGCCATCCAGGTGTCCCAATGAATAAATCTTTAAAAACATAAAAACTAAAGTATACAAATCAATGTTTAGTATGGAGTTATGAAACCGTCACAGTATTCTAATTTTAGAATATTTTCATCACCCCAGAAAGACCCTTCATACCTATTAGCTCCCAATGTGTCTTGTAGGTCACCCAGTCTACACATCTTCTTCTCCCTCTCCTTTCCTTGCAATTCAACTGTAGGACCCCAGGCTGTAGCACCCAGTTTGAAGATGTGGAAATTCACATTTGGGCTGTTGCATTGGTTTGAGCAGAAAGCCTTGCAACACAACCCAGCCAGGCAACCCTTGGCAGCACATTTCACCTCTTTGCCCTGTAAGATGGAAATAATTATTATTTGCCCTTCCTTACCTTCCTCAAGGGGTTGCTGAAAGAATTAAAGTAATAGGTCAGGAAACTGGGAAAATGCCATGGTGATTATAACCACAGCAACAATAACAGAGTTATGTCGGCCTCCAATGCACCTTGGCCTCTAACATCTTGAGATCCTGGATCTTGAGATCTTGAGATCCTTGAGATCTTGAGACTTGTGTCTCATTTACATATATATCCTTGAAAACAGGGCCAAGCCAATTCTTCCACATGTTCTACTAACTTGCTTTCTGGCCTCACAACCACTATATATGATGTTAACACACCAGAAAGTGGAGGCCCAGACAGCGTTGGTGGTTTGTCTGAGACTGGTTAGCTGATAGAGCAGTGACCAGGCCCAGTTCCTCTCTCTCAAGTCTCTAACTTTAATACCCTCTGTTAAGGTCCTGTGCTGAACCAGGACCTGGCCTTCCACTCTGATGGGACACAACTAGCCCTAGAGCCACAAGGTACTCTTTTTTTCTGGTTGTTGTTGGTGGTGGTGCTCAGTTAGTATAGTGGCCTTGGTTGAGCAAGGGCAGGCCCTCTCTTTGTGCTGGTTGACCGCTAAAGGGCTCTCTGTTTTCACTTCCTGCATTATGGAGCTTTTATCTTCTCACCCAGAGTCACCTTGATATTTGCCCTTTAAAAGTACCAAGATGGAGAATTCAGAGGCCAGGGTTTTTAGCATCTTGAGGTCCTTTGGTTAAATACCATCCTGCCTGGTGGTTTGGATAATGGGGCCTCTGTGAGCATGGATATTTTATTGCCTGGCCACATGATTTCCCCAAACTGAAGCTGAAGCATAAGAACCAAAAAGGTAGAGAATGGGGCACCTGGGTGGCTCAGTCAGTTAAGCGTCTACCTTCAGCTCAGGTCATGATCTCAGGGCCCAGGGGATCAAATCATTCATCAGGTTCCCTGCTACGTGGGGAGCCTGCTCTTCTCTCTCCCTTTGCCTGCTGCTCCCCCTGCTTGTGCTCTCTTTCTCCTTCTCTGTCAAATAAATAAAGAAAATCTTAAAAACAAAAACAAAAACAAAAACCTGAGACAATGAAGTTTAGCACTCTGCTTCTTTGCTTTTGTCTCAAGTTTTCTGTCAGCATCTGCTTTCCAGGACACTGTGAAAAGTGGTACCCTTTTCTGAAAACAAAACAAAACAAAACAAAAATCCTCCAGAACAGAAATAATGAAGCTGAAATGCCAGTGGCTGAAGGGCCTCTCACTGGGATCTACAGTGTGGGGGAAGGAATCATCCACCCACGCATCAAGCTGGAAAGACATCTCATGGGGGTGCAAAGGCTCATGGGGAGAGTGCCAGGGACTCCTGGGCTGCTTCTCACCCCCCACCCCCCGCAGATGTTTCTCTCAAAAATTTATATTTTCTTGTAGGCTTGTCTCTGTGAAATGCTTTTTTTCTGGGGGTCAGGAAAAAGGGAGTAATGTCAGTGACAATGGCCACTCCTCTCTCTCCCTCTCTCTTCCCCTCCGCCTCAGACACACTCTTCACCCGATGGGGAGGGTGCTCCCACTGGAAGGCATGGTTGTGCCATTATTGGGGCCCAGGGCTTTGTGTTCCTGGAAGAACCCTCTACCAAGCGGAAGCCACCATCTTCTTAGGCTCACGACAGTTATATCTGATACAATTTTATCTGTCCTCCCTCAAATACATTTTTTTTTCTGGAAAAGTTAATTTGAAGACTTTATTTCCCAGCTGATTGCAGAAACAAGCCACAAAATGCAACAATGCTGCTCTTTGGAGATACCTCAGGCCCCTGTGCTGTGGTTGAAGGAAAAATCCCTTCCCTAGCAGCATTTGGGGCTTTTGACAGGAAGGGAGAATTTTCTTTGGTATATGCTCTGTTCCATCATCCCCCATTCCTGCCTGAGCCCTCAGCCCCAAACCCAAATTCATCCTCATTGTAATTGTTGAGAACCCTAATCACTGCAAGGGGCACCTGGCTGGCTCAGTCAGTGGAGCATGTGACTCGATCTCGGGTTTGTGGGTTCGAGCCCCACGTGGGGTGTAGACATTGCTTAAAAATAAAATATTAAAAAAAAAAAACAACCCCAAACCCTAGTCCCTGCATGACTTTTTGTCCTTCCAGAGGAGTGCAGTCTTCTTTTTTAATTACAGTTAGGCTTATGTCAAAGATTTGTTTTGATTTGGGGTTTACGGGATCCCTGGGTGGCGCAGCAGTTTGGCGCCTGCCTTTGGCCCAGGGCGCGATCCTGGAGACCTGGGATCGAATCCCACATCAGGCTCCCGGTGCATGGAGCCTGCTTTTCCCTCTGCCTATGTCTCTGCCTCTCTCTCTCTCTCTCTCTCTCTGTGACTATCATAAATAAATAAAAATTAAAAAAAAAAAAAAAGAATCTTGGATTTGGGGTTTACCTTCCTAACTAGCCACAGGCTTTCTCAGGACATGGTTTCCCAAGCTTCAACCCTTTGTGTGCCACGATTCTTGTCACATTTGCACCATTTTTTACTTACCTAATATTTTTCCCTAAAAAAATAAAAAGTTTTTTCCTAAACCAACTCAATAACTCCCCGCAGGTATATTCATTTCAAAAGGAAACTTAGGGGACTTAAGGGAAACTTAAGGGTGGCTCAGTCAGTTGAGCATCTGCCTTGGCTAAGGTTGTGGTCCCAGGGTCCTGGGATTGAGCCCCACATCAGGCTTCCTGCTCAGTGGGGAGTCTGCTTTTCCTTCTCCCTTTACCCCTCCCCCTGCTCATACTCTCTGTCAAATAAATAGATAAAGTCCTTAAAAACTAATTTAGGGACGCCTGAGTGGCTCAGTGGTTGAACGCCTCCCTTCGGCCCAGGGTGTGATCCTGGAGTCCCCAGATAGACTCCCACATCGGGCTCCCTGCATGGAGCCTGCTTCTCCCTCTGCCTGTGTCTCTGCTTCTCTTTGTGTCTCTCATGAATAATAAATAAAATCTTAAAAAAATAACACTTAAAAAAGTAAAACTATGTAAATGGAAATCAGAATCACGTGTCTTAAATAACAAGGAAAACCCTAAATATGTTTCACGGAAAACACAATGTGACTAGCTTGGCTCTATCCTATAAGGCTCTGAACCCAAGGCTTGCTCTGGAGCTCGCTTGCTTGAGTTTTCTCTCTCTCAAAAGGAGATTATCAGGTGTTATAGATTTACTGAGGCTTTCACCTTGACTTAATTAGGATGGAAACATAATAGAAAAGGAAAGAACCTTCTGGCCACAGGGGTCACTATGTCCAATGTCCCCACACCATCTACAATTATCTTGTTCCATCACTTCCACTTAGGATAATTTGGCCTAAGATTTGGCCAAGATATAATTTGGCCAAGAGATTGGCCTGCTGCAGTATGGAAGACTGTGTCTTCCTTCTTGGCTCAGTGAAGTCTTTTCACCTTTATTTTTCAAAATTAATATGCCCTGGGAAGAAAGCCTTACACCTTTGCTCAGGACACAGTGTCTTGGAGTCACAGACAATCTTTTCTTCACCACTTTCTGCACAATTAGTTACCAAGTTGTGACACTGGATTTCTGCCTTCTCAAATCATCCCAACTACGGCTTCCCTCTGCACCTGTTCTGGTTTAGACTCTAATCACTTCTCTACTGGATTATTTTGACTTAAGCCCCTCTGTCTCTAGTCAGAACCCCCTTCCATCTGTTCCCGATTGCTCCTAGTATTAGTACGTCTTCTATTTTTTTTTTTTGGATTAAAAAAATGTTATTTATTTGAGAGAGAGAGAGAAAGAGTGACTGAGTGTGAGACAGAGCACACGAGCAGAGGGGAGGGGTCATAAAGGGAGGGGTCAAGGGAGAAGCAGACTCCCCACTGGGCAGGGAGCTGGATGGGAGACTCCATTCCAGGGCCCCAGGATCATGACCTGAGTGGAAGGCAGATTCTTAACCGACTGAGCCATTCAGTTTTCCCCCTTCCCATCTGTTCTCATTCTGTTAATGTGAGCTTCCCTGAACACAAATCAGGTATCACTCTTCCACTTAGAACTCCTCAATGTTCCTCAGTGCCTCCAGCAGAAGGTTCCACTTGCTACCTCTATCTTCCCTATCTCTAGCCCCATTTCCTGTCATCCTCCCACACATAGGTTCCACCCCAGCCACCTTGCTTTGTGTCATGTCATGTACTTTTGTGTATCCAGTCTACTTTGCCTGTAATATCCTCCCCCTTGTCTAGAGGGAAATCTCCGTTGAAAATGGTGCACAATGTGTTTAAATGGGATCAAAGCAGATGTACTAATACTAGGAACATTCAGGAAGGCCACTCAGGCTAAAACCATGGCATTTTTCCTAAGAGTTCTCTGGAGATATTGGCATTTTTGCTGGGTTAAGGCATGGCGTTGCCTGGGGGTCATCTGTTAACACAGCCCAGTAGGAAGAGGGGACTACCAGAGGAATGGGACACAGCCACATAGGTCTTGCTGGTTTGGGCTAGGGAAGGTAAAGATTTAGATTATGAGGTGCCACTTTTTATGGAAGGTTTTTGAAAGGTTTGGGTACATGGAGAATGATTGGGAGGATTCTGGTGAGAAGAAAGATGAATTGTTTTGTCCACAGCTTGCTTCCCATAACAAATCTGTGTTGTTCATTTCTGTGTCCCTAGCACCTAGCACAGAGCCTCACACATGGTGGAGACAATAAATACTTGTTAAATGACTTAATAAACATGATATTCTACATTAGTATCTCAAAGCATTGAGATACTATTCTTCTAAATATATTTTTTTAAAGATTTTATTTATTTGAGAGAGCAAGAGAGTGAACAAGCATATGCAGGGGGAGGGGCAGAGGGAGAAACAAACTCCCTGCTGAGCAGGGAACCTGATGCGGGGGGGCTTGATCCCAAGACCTTGAGATCACGACCTGAGCTGAAGGCAGACAGACGCTTAACCAAATGAGCCACCCAGGCACCCCTCTTCTAAATAGTTCTATTAATTTTATTTAAAAAATTAAATTAACTTGACATGTTACAAAAGACAGTTGTACTAAAAATTCACAATCTTTAATACATTTTTCCTTTCTTTATACTCTCATCTAATATTTATGTACATCCGTTAGTTTTTAATTACCCGATGAACACATGTGCATACTTGTAAAGCTTCAAAGCTACAAAAGTATAGAGGGTAAATGTTGCATAAATGTATATCATACTTGATTTTTATATAACTGTAATTATGTGGTTTTATATTTCTATTTTTTCACTTATTTTGTAAATACTTTTCCATATCTATTAAGATTTTATTTATTTGAGAGAGAGAGAGAGAGTGGTGGGAAGGGCTGAGGGAGAGGGACAAACAGACTCTCCACTGAGCTGAGCTCCACACATGGGGCTCTATCATTGGATCCTGAGATCATGCTCCAAGCTGAAGGCAGATGCTTAACTGACTAAGCCACCCAGGTGCCCCCTCCATATCTTTAATAGTCGTTAGTTTTAATGACTGCAAAGATTCTCCAATTTATTTATTTATTTTTAAAGTAATCTCTGCACCCAATGTGGGGCTTGAACTCATGACCCTGAGATCAAGAGTCATGTGTTCTACTGACTGAGCCTGTCAGGTGCCCCATAATGACTGCAAAAGTTGGCAGAGGCGGCCTTGGTGCTGGGTGAGCGGCCCGGACTATACAGCTGCCGCCGAAGGGCCATGGGCCCGCTGGGCCCGGGGCGCCCGCCTAGAGCCAGAATTGAAGCTGCAAGATGCCTGACCAGGACCCTGGGGCTATTAGCCCCCTCCAACAAACGGTGGCCTCAGGAACTGGGGCTGTGGTCACCTCCCTCTTCATGACACCCCTGGACGTGGTGAAAGTACGCCTGCAGTCTCAGCGCCCCTCGACGGCCAGTGAGCTGATGCCTCCCTCCAGACTCTGGAGCCTCCCCTACGCCAAATCGCCCTCCTCTCCGATCCACAGGGAAGTGCCTCCTATACTGCAGTGGTGTTCTGGAACCCCTGTACTTGTGTCCAAATGGTGCCCGCTGTGCCACCTGGTTTCAGGACCCTACCCGCTTCACGGGCACCATGGACGCTTTTGTGAAGATCGTGAGGCACGAGGGACCAGGACCCTGTGGAGTGGCCTCCCAGCCACCTTGGTGATGACTGTGCCGGCCACTGATGACCAACCCAGGACCTTCCTTTGTGGTCGAGCCCTGACTTCTGACCTCTACGCACCCATGGTGGCTGCTGCCCTAGCCCGCTTGGGCACCGTGACCGTGATCGGCCCCTCGGAGCTGGTGCGGACAAAGCTGCAGGCCCAGCATGTGTCCTACCGGGAGCTGGGCTGCGCGCCTGTGTCCGAGCAGCGGTGGCTCAGGGTGGCCGGCGCTCGCTATGGCTGGGCTGGGGCCCCACTGCCCTTCGGGGTGTGCCCTTTTCAGCCCTGTACTGGTTCAACTATGAGCTGGTGAAGAGCTGGTTGAGTGGGCTCAGGCCAAAAGGCAAAAGACCAGACATCCGTGGGCATGAGCTTTGTGGCTGGCGGCATCTCAGGGACGGTGGCGACCATCCTGACTCTACCCTTCGGCGTGGTGAAGACTCAATGCCAGGTCGCGCTGGGGGCGGTGGAGGCTGTGAGAGGGACGCCCCCACGAGCCGAGTCCACCTGGCTGCTGCTGCGGAGGATCAGGGCTGAGTCAGGCACCAGGGGCTCCTTGCAGGCTTTCTCCCAAGGATCATCAAGGCCGTCCCTTCCTGTGCCATCATGATCAGCACGTTTGAGTTCGGCAAAAGCTTCTTCCAGCGGCTCAACAGAGAACAGCCTCTGGGCCCTTAGAAGGAGATGGGACAAGGACTCCATCTTTTCCATGGATTGGGACGGGTGGTGGGCGGAAGGAGACTGAGCCAAGTGCCTTGTCTTCAGCACTGAGGGAAGGGGCCTCATTTCCCTTCCCCCTCAACTCTGAGCCCCAGGGGTAGGGGGCTCCCCCTCTAGGCCTGCTCAGGCCCCCCCAAAACAGCTTTCTTCCTGCCATTTTTCATTCCCAAGCCCCAAGGATAATCACTATTCCACCACCTCCCCCACCCCAAGTTGAAGACCAAATCTAACTGACCCCTCCCTCCCTTCCCACTGTTTTCCTGTGTGTTTGCTGTAGCTGGGTCTGCTCCCAGGAGCCACAAAGCCCTGGGCCTGGTGTAGTCTGCACCCATCCCAGTTAATTCCTGGAATCTAAATATGATGAACTTCTTTCCAGTAAAAAAAAAAAAAAAGACTGCAAAAGTTCTAATAATTTTATGTCATACTAATTTATTCCCTTATAATTGTATGCTTTTCCATTTTTAACTGTTGTGTAATGTTCCTCTAAATAGAATATGTATATGTATATATATTTTTCTTCTTTGAATTATTTTCTTGGACTATATTTAATTGTAATGACCTCTTTGCAGAAATAAACAGAAATTCTAAATTTACTGTTCTGTGGAATTTTTTGTTTTGCAGAAATAGCCTGTGGCCTAAAAATTTCTGAGAATAAGTGGTTGATATCTATAATAAGTCAGCAAAAGTTTAATGTCTTTACAGTGATTAAAAGTTATATTAAATGCATTTTTGCCTTTCAGAGTTTACAATTTGAGTGGGGAGGCTAATCAATTTGCCCTTGGAAAGATAATGTATGTCAGCAAAAGAATTCCAAATAAAAAAAATGCAGCAAATGGTGATAAAATGTATACTGATTATACATTAAGCAATGTGATAAATGTTTTATCTTGATTTTATTTAATTTTCAAAAGGGTCCTATGAGAGCTCCATTTTGCAGATGAGGTTTATGTTTTCAGAGAGGTTCTGTAACTTGCCCAATGTTGTACAGGTAGCAGAGTGTTGGAGATAAACTGTAGGCTCCAGCGCCCATGGTCTTACCCATTCCCTACGGGAATTCAGACCACTTGTGGGGAGGATGGATCTGAGAGGCTTCTCAATGTCAAGCATCTCTTAATTGAGGGTTCTTGTTTTACAACCTATATTTGAAAGGAGCTTAAGAAAATTAAAAAGAAAACTGGATGCAACCTCATCAATGTGAGGGTTTTTCTTTTTTGTTTTTTTTGTGGGTTTTTTTTTTTGTTGTTTTGTTTTTTTCTTTTTTGGACAAAAATCATCCTTTACTGTCGTGTTGAGTGTTATGAAAAGTATCTAGTACTTCAAGACCTAAAATGCCCATGCTTTTTTCAAAAACTAAAGAGAATTCATAAAATAAAGCATTTGTACCCTGCTGAGTGCATTTTCTTTCTTTCTTTCCTTCTTTCTTTCTTTCTTTCTTTCTTTCTTTCTTTCTTCCTTCCTTCCTTCCTTCCTTCCTTCCTTCCTTCCTTCCTTCCTTCCTTCCTTTCTTTCTTTCTCTCTCTCTCTCTTTCCTTCTTTCTTTCTTTCTTTCTTTCTTTCTTTCTTTCTTTCTTTCTTTCTTTTTTGAGTATAGTTGAGACACAATGTTACAAAAGTTTCAGGAATAGTGATTCCACAACTCTGTAAATTATGCTGTGTTAACAGATGAGGATCCGATGTGGAAAAATTTCCTTTCAACATGGTTAGTTATCAAATGCCTTTTAATAAGTAGTGCTGAGTAACATACCTTCCAGCCTAATCACGCAAACAGAATCCGTGTCCTCTAGGGACCCATCCATGTGACTATGTAGAAGACATGGATATTTGAACAGTTAACCAAGAATAAGTGCATTAAAAGGCAAGATAAAATATTCACTCTGTATCAAAGCATTGGACTTTTCTGCTCCACCAGAGCAGGCTTGACAGGAAAAGGAAGACGTCTTCCAGGAAGGAATGGGAGACAAAAGTGAAGAATGAGTGGATGATGAATGATACTTCGGGTTTAACTTGAAGACCAAAGATGAGGGCGCCTGGGTGGCTCAGTGGTTGAGTGTCTGCCTTCTGCTCCAGTAATGATCCCGGGGTCCAGTCCCCGCATCAGGCTCCCCATGGGGAGCCTGCTTCTCCCTCTGCCGGTGTCTCTGCCTCTCTCTCTCTCTCTCTGTGTGTGTCTCTCATGAATAAATAAATACAATCTTACAAAAGAAAGAAAGAAAGAAAAAGAAAGAAGAAGAAAGAAAGAAAGAAGGAAAGAAAGAAAGAAGGAAGGAAAGAAAGAAAGAGAAAGAAAGAAAGAAAGAAAGAAAGAAAGAAAGAAAGAAAGAAAGAAAGAAAAGAAAAGAAAGAAAGACCAAAGATAGAAGGATCTGAGGAGCAGGACCAATGCCAGCCCAAGTCTTACTTGGCCTCTTGCCCAGGACTGTGTCTAACTCACCAATCAGAGGCCAACCTCTTGTTCCATCCAATGTCAGTCATCTTCTACCCACTGGCCCTGGGTGTTCCACTATCCTGGGATGCAAAGAGAGGCTGTGTGGCAAGCTCCTCCTTTGACAGACATAAAAGATGGATCCTGTTATCTCCTGGCAGAAGTACTTTGTTTAGACCTCCCCATGTCTCCTGCAGAGTTGAAGAGGGAAGAAGTTTGTCTTGTGATAGTAGAGCTTCTTCTTAGCAATATTTTGGAGGAATATTCCATCAGTGCCTTCTAGATTCCAATCTGTCCTCTTGGCTTTATCCAATATACTTAATATACAGTAATCAATCTGTAATACCTCAATAGTAAACTCTACTGCCAACAACTCCATTCCCTGGCTTATTTTTGCTGCAGTGTGTCATCATGTGGCTCTATGCTTAGGCACAGAGAGATGTACAGAAGTCACTTTCTTCACAATTTACTTTATTTATTTAACATTAGTAATCACTGACCACGTACCATGCACTATTCTGTTTTCCTGGTCTATCAACTCACTTAATCTTCATTACAATTCCATGAGGTGTACTTACCATTTAGCAGAAGGGACACAGAGAAGTTAAACAATTTCCTTGATGGTGCACAGCTAGTAACTGGCAAAGCTGAGGTTCAGACCTAGGCAGGCAGACTCCAGAGTCCCTGCTCTTAACCCCTGAACTCTGCTGTCTCTAGAACTTCAGAGTGACCCTTGATGGGTGCCTGTTAAGATCATGAGAAGGGCATATCATGGGAGTGCGGGGGTCCGAAGCTCTAAAAGTATAGCTGACCAGGAGATGGAGAGGGGCTGTAAGAAGAAACTTACATTTTCCAGGAGGCCCAGACACTCTCTCCCACACTTTAACAACTGCTGGTCTCCATTAGTTGTTGCCTGTCGAAAGTGGTTGCTGGCTGTCCCTTTACTGCAGCCTTGAGTTTGGATTTTTAAGTAGGTTTTATTTACAAAGGAGTTCCCAGTATTAACTCTGTGATATTCCCCTACCAAATAAACTCTTCTGAGTCCCCTGCCTTCCAGATGTTTAAATTAATAGAAATGCCAAAGCTGTTGCCGAGCACACATGTACAACACTATGAAGATCTTATCTCTTCTCATGCTCCTGGAGAAGTCCCTCAGAATTAACACTGTCATCGGCTGACAGTGCTGTTGCAGGGCTCCTGGAGTCAAGATTCTTCACAAAGGGTTGCTTAGAACAGGCAGTGCCCTAAAGAATTTGCCCCCTCCCTCATAAAGGGCATTTGTTCTTTGTTTAATATTTGTGTAATTTATGTTTCTTTTTAAGAAAAGAGTTTTTTCACATATATTATTTCATGGGATCCTCCAAACAATTCCATGAGGTAGAGGAGTGGGAAGAGATGATAGTCTTCATCTGGTAGAGAGGAAACCGAGGCAACAGGTGATGTGACTTGTCCAGAGTCACATACTAAGGATGGCAGAGCCAGGCTCGGTCTCAGCTATATTGCCTTCGGCAAGTCATGGTACCTCTCTGGGTCTTGCTTTTTTTTACCTATAGAGTAATGAGATTGAAATAGGTGCTCTGTAGGGTCTTTTCAACTCAACCATTGTGTAATCCTAAAATTCAGAAGAATTCTTTTCCCTGAAAGATCTGGCTAGCAAGACTCCTGAATTTCACATTTCCATCCATCTTATTTGCATCCATCCTGGAATATGACTTCATTACGTTTCAGCAAGCAGGGAGTGTCTCTCACCTCTCTCCCTGCTTATATAATAGTGTTTTTTGGAAGCGCTTCCTCTCCTATGCTCTTTAGGGACATCTTTATTTTATTTTTTTATTTTTAAAAAATATTTTATTTTTTTATTCATGAGAGACACAGAGAGAGAGAGAGGAGACAGACAGAGACAGACAAACAGGCAGAGGAAGAAGCAGGCTCCATGCCGGGAGCCCGATGTGGGACTCGATTCCAGGTCTCCAGGATCAGGCCCTGGGCTGAAGGCGGCGCTAAACCAGAGCCACTCGGGCTGCTCCTAGGGACATCTTTATACTAAGAGGCAAAGATGATAGCTGAAATCAATAGAGTGGGATCCCTGGGTGGCGCAGTGGTTTAGCGCCTGCCTTTGGCCCAGGGCGCGATCCTGGAGACCTGGGATTGAATCCCACGTCGGGCTCCCAGTGCATGGAGCCTGCTTCTCTCTCGGCCTCCTCTCTCTCTCTCTCTCTGTGACTATCATAAATTAAAAAAAAAAAAAAATGAAATCAATAGAGCAAGTACCACGAGTCTGGCACTATACCAAATGTTTAACCTGTATTATTTTACTTATTCTTCAAAACTACCTGAAGAGGTAAGTGTTATTATCACTATCGCTCTGTTACTGAATGGACAGGTTGGAGACGTAAAAGAACTTACTTGGGACACCTGGGTGGCTCAGTGGCCGAGGGCCTACCTTTTTGCTCAGGGGGTGATCCTTGGATCCTGGAATCAAATCTTGCATCAGGCTCCCAACAGGGAGCCTGCTTCTCCCTCTGCCTGTGTCTCTGCCTCTCTCTCTGTATCCCTCATGAATAAATAAATAAAATCTTAAAAAAATATATAAAATAACTTACTCAGGGTTACATACTTAATTAGGTAATGGACTCTAGATTCAATCCCATGCAATTTGTCAGCAGCTCTTAACTAGTACACCAACACCCAGGGCTTCTCCTAGGAAAAAGGAGGGTTGTATTATGCCCACTTCATTTCTCTAAAAATGTATTATGTAATTTTTTAAAAAGATTTTATTTATTTATTCATGAGAGACACAGAGACAGGCAGAGACATAGGCAGAGGGAGAAACAGGCTCCCTGCGGGCAGCATGATGCGGGACTAGAGTCCAGGATCATGCCCTGAGGCTAAGGCAGACGCTCAACCACTCTGCCACCCAGGTGCCCTCTATTAAGTAATATTTAAGATGAAAAAAACCGCACATTATGTAGATTGTATTTCCTCATTAATTCTAAATATCCGTCTATTTACCTACTCTCTCTCCCACTGTGTGCCAAGCACTGTTCTAGCATTCGGGATGTAGCAACAAATTCCTCCAGATAGAGAGAGCCAGGAGGAAATAAGGCAATATTAGGAAAATCACTAATAGTTCACTATCGAGTGTCACCCATGTGTCCAGCGCTAGGCTCGGCAAGCTTAACTAAAGATAAGTATCAGAAGACCTAGCTCAAAGAAAACCGCAGAAAGTGACTTAATTTGGCTTAGAAACTAAGTTTGGCTTAGAGCAAAGTCATTTCGTTGGCTACAAAGAAATGAATCTGTTTACAAGGACAATGTTAAAAAGAATGTCATTATTATTATTTTTTTGAATGTCATTATTTTGATTTTTTTGTTGTTTTTGTTTTTGAATGTCATTATTTTGAACTGCTTTTTGTAAGCCTCACCGGCCAAAAGCAGCTGATGGTGGCTCTGGGTAGTGGAAAAGGCTGTATCCTGGCCGCCAGGGACCCTTTCAACAATCAAGCATTTTCCGAGGGCTTTGTCCAGTAAGGTATGGATGCTACTGAAAACCAGGTAGACTGGCTCCTGGAAACTACAGTCCGCTACGAATATTCCCGTCCTGAGTCACCGCCAACCTCTAGCTCTGTGACCTTGGATAAGTACCCTCGCCTGCCCCAATTCTGCAAAATGAACGGGGTCAGACTAGCGGATCTGCCCCTCCAAGTCGCAGGCGCATCCCGCCCGGAGAAGGGCATCCCGGAGAAGGGCGGGCGAGGCGTCCAGGCCCTGCGCTGCGGCTAGCCAGACGCGGGGGGCGCCGCTCGAGCCCGGGCAGCGTTCGCGTTCCGAACGCGCTTGTCCCTCGCGGCGCCCCGTCGGCCCCGCCGCCGCCGCCGCGCCCGCGGAGCCGGAGGAGGCGGAGCTGGAGCTGTCCCGGCTCCCGAGCGGGGAAGCAGCCGAAGGGGCGGCGCGGCGGCGGGGGAGGCTAGCAGGCGGTGCCTGCAGCGCCGGGAGAGCGGCGCCGTGGGGTGGGCGCTCCCGGCGAGAGGTGTCCGCTCCATGCGTGCTGGCCCAGCCCGGCCCCTGCGAGCCGCAGACATGAAGAAAGACGTGCGGATCCTGCTGGTGGGAGAACGTGAGTCCGCGCGCCGCGGCCGCCGCAGCCCGTGCTTCCCGGGCCTGCTCGCGCCTCTCCGCCCCCGCCAGCCGCAGGCGGGCCTCGGCCTCTCTCACCTGGGCCCCCCGCCCCTCCCGGCCCTGCCCCGGGCGTCCCCGTGAGCCTCTGGCCGCCGGCCTCAGCCCTCCCAAGGTCCTCTCTTCCTTTTCCGCCCGGAATCCTTCCTTTCTGGGCCTCAAAGCGTTTCCGAGGCCGCTTCCTTTTCAGACCCTCTTGTCTTGCGTGGAGATTCCCTTGTCACCGCCTGGCAGGTGCTTGGAACAGGCCGATTGACCAATTGGGATGGCGTGGACCGGCTCTGGGGAAGCTAGGGGGAGGGGTGCAGAATTGTTCGACTTGCGGCAAGGTCAGGGTTCTGCTGCCTTTTTTTTTTTTTTTTTTCTTTTTTTTTTTCCCTTTGGTGCTCGCAGTGCTCTCTAGACACTGATTCCAAGGTATGGAGCGTTTTTTGGCGATACTTCGCTTTGCATTGGAATAACTGCTGGTAGACTCGGTATTTCCTCAAAAATTCATTTTCCACTTCACGTTAGACAAGTTAATACAGGTGCTCGATGAATGAATAACCATCTGGGGAGGGTCCTTTAGTTGAAAGAATTATTGTCAACCAAAAGGCCTAACCCCCCCCCCCCCACATTATGTATTCCATAGCTACTTGGTAATTAATTTATAAATAACAGGCACACAGGAGATCCAAACAGACACATGCGCCTAAGACCCCCTAGAAATTCTTAGATTTCACCCTTTGAAGATATAATGAAGGAGAAATGCCTTCTGATCACCGACTTGTTATCACAGGGACTTCTTGATATCATTTGACTAGTTACATGACTCATTTGGTAGGACTAAAATAAGAAAGTGGGCTGGGAGGACTGAATTGTTTGTACATTAGTTAATGCTCTGCCATTGATGTTTCGAAGCATTCTGTTTCAAACTCCATTTCATCCTACTAGAGTAGCCCCTTCAGGTCACTGTGATGCACTCTCAACGAGGAAAGCTAACACATTTTTACCCTCTTCTGTAGTGTTCTTTGATATTCATTGAAATCTCTGTTCATCTGCTCTTTGGAGAAGTCTTTAGCATCAGAATTTGGAAGTAAGCCTGCCCTGACACAGTTTACCTTTTGTTTGCAGTTGTGAATTTTAGGCTTTATTTACAACAATATCTTAATCTGTATTTTGCATGGATTCCCTTGACAAAATTCAAGAAGGTGTTATTTAACATATATTTCATAGCTTATGCATCTGGAATCATGTAGAGAAAGTGAGTAGATAGCCATTTAAAAAGCTGATCCTGGGGCAGCCCGGGTGGTGGCTCAGCGGTTTAGTGCCGCCTTCAGCCCAGGGCATGATCCTGGGGTCCTGGGATGGAGTCCCATGTCAGGCTCCCTGCATGGAGCCTGCTTCTCCCTCCTGCCTGTGTCTCTGCCTCTCTGTGTCTCTCATAAATAAATAAATAAAGTCTTTAAAAAAAATAAAAAAATAAAAAGCTGATCCTTAACTGTCATAAAATAGTTTTATAGTACAGTAATTGTAATACTAATTTTCTAGAAGCAAAATTCCTATGTTTTGGTTTTGAATATAGGAAGCAATTACATATAATTAGTCTGTAAAACATCTAAATAGAAATGCTATACATATGTAAGATACGTTGTCAGCCTTAGGGCATTTAAATTAAAATGTTAACAGTGTTACTTAGAAGTACATAAAAGAACCCAAAATTTGTTAGAAAAATTGAAAGTCATTTTCTGCAGATATGAAAACAAATAGAGATGAGAAAAGTGTGCATGTATGAGTTTTTTGATCACAGGGAGAACCTGACATAAAAAAAGCCTTAATTTTTAAGGAAAACAGTTTTCTTGAAAAGGTTTGTACCAAAAGTTTTAGGCCAGTTACCATATATATCATTTTTTTTCACATTTAGAAATATTAGAATTATACTTAATGTGAAATATGTAATTTTATTTTATTATTTTTTAAAGATTTTTTTTTATTTATGAGAGACAGAAGGAGAGAGGCAGTGACACAGGCAGAAGGAGAAGCAGGCTTCCTATGGGTAGCCGGATGTGGTACTGGATCCTAGGACCCTGGGATCATGCCCTGAGCTGAAGGCAGGTGCTCAACCACTGAGCCACCCAGGCGTCCCAAAATATGTAATTTTAATTTGTTAAATTAAAAGCAGGTATTTTGGAGGGGAAATGTTTGAAGCATTATCTTTTGAGATTTAGTGTAAATATTTGACAGCTGTTAACCTAAGTGTACCATTTTACTTTTTTTTTTTTTTAAGATTTTATTTATTTATTTGACAGAGGGAGTGCGTACAAGTAGGGGGAACAGCAGGCAGAGGAAGAAGAGAAGCAGGCTCCCTGCTGAGCAGAGAGCCTTGTGGGTCTTGGTCCCAGGACTCTGGGATCACGACCTAAATGGAAGGCAGAAGCTTAATCCACTGACCCACCCAGGCATCCCTAGCTTTACCGCTTTAAATGCTGGGTAAACATAAATGTGACCAAACCTATTTTAATAAATAAAAAAATAAAAAACTGGCCTAACACATGGATTTATTAGGTAAACCACTTTTTTAGGTAAAAGTGGTGGTAATTTAGTTGTCATTTTAAGACAGTTAAGAGGAATGGGGAAAAAAAAAGCATCATCTTTGGTATTTTTAAAAAATATTTTAATTTATTCATGAGACTTCATTTAGCCTATATTTAGTATACTATATTTTATAAAAGATTTTATTTATTTATTCATGAGATACACAGAAAGAGAGAGAGAGAGAGGGGCAGAGACACAGGCAGAGGGAGAAGCAGGCCCCATGCAGGGAGCCCGATGTGGGACTCGATCCCAGGTCCCCAGGATCAGGCCCTGGGCTGAAGGCGGTACTAAACCGCTAAGCCACCCAGGCTGCACTCATCTCTGGTATTGTTGTAAAGTCTGTTCCTTCTCTATCACTTCAGTACAGTTTACTGCTGTTAGTGTCTGGCCCTGAACCACAGAGCAGCAGCTTCATTCACTGAAGCTCCCAAATAGTTGTGAATGGTTTCAACATTCTGTTGGCTAAACCTATGCTGTACTCTGGAGGTGGAATGGATCTTTTCTTGGCCCATCCAGAATCTGGATTCTGATCCATCCAGGCTTAAATGCTAACCAGTTGCTTATTGTCTATTAAGTTCTGAGATCGAAGAAGTTAGATTGTCTATAAATTTTAAAATATTTATTTGCAGAGAAAGCCAAAGTGTTTTAAGTATCATCTGCTCCTTAATAATATTGAACATAATGAGGACCATTCAGACCACGGTAAAAGTCAGTTGCCATTCTTTAAACGGAACGTATTTTTTTAGATTATTAAGAATGCAGCCACATAAAACTTAGTTCTTCAGGTTATTGTTTTTCATGGTCAGATTCTTTGGCCAGAATTTATATTTAAGTAGATTTGCATTACTATGCTTAACAAATGTCCTTGTTGCAATAAAATTAGCATGAACCTTACTGGCCTTTTATCTAAATCATGTAGCCATCGTTAATAGTACACAAGATTTAGTGAAGTCTTGTTTTTAAGTTGAGATATGTTTGTCCTTACTGGTCAAAATCATTAAGTGGAACTGCTAACCTCTTTTTATTTTTATTTTTTTAAGATTTTATTTATTTATTCATGAGAGACAGAGAGAGAAAGGCACAGGCACAGGCAGAGGGAGAAGCAGGCTCCATGCAGGGAGCCTGGTCTCCAGGATCACACCCTGGGCTGAAGGCAGTGCTAAACCGCTGAGCCACCCCGGCCACCCAGCTTCTTTTTAAATGAATCTGGTCGTTCTTACTCAATATGTCTGATTAGTTTTTCATTAAAAAAAATATTTTATTTATTTATTCATGAGAGACACAGAAAGAGAGAGGCAGAGACACAGGCAGAGGGAGAAGCAGGCTCCATGCTGGGAGCCCAATGCAGGACTCCATCCCGGGACCCCAGGATCACGCCCTGAGCCAAAGGCAGACACCCAACCGCCCAGCCACCCAGGCGTCCCTGATTAGTTTATCACTGAAACTCATTCAAGCCAAACTAGTTCAGGCTTCGATTGGCTCTGGCCTAGGCTTTTGTAATATCTCTCCTTAACTGGTCTTCCGGCTTCTAATTTTGTCTATTCTCTACGTAGCAGGTAGAGTCATCTTTAAAAAATATCTCAGATCCTGTTACCCATTTTTGAAATTCTTTCATGATTTCTCTTTTCATTTAGGATAAAGTCCAAACTTTTTAATGCAGACGTGTGAAGTCTATTAGAATCTGGTCCCTGCTTCGCTCTTATCCTGTTCTCTACTGCTTTCTCAACAAGAGGGCCCTGACTCAGGCAATTCTTCCATGTGTATTTGTTCACTTGTTTTTTGGGCTAGAAAGTAAGCTTCATGAGGGCAGAGGATTTATCTTGTTCATTGTTATATCCCCAGTGCCTGGAGTAGGCCTGGCACAAAGTAGGTGCTCAAATACAGTTGAGCTTTGAGCAACATGGGTCTGAACTATGTGGGTCCATTTATATGGGGATATTTTACAGTACAGTACTGTAAATGTATTTTCCTTATGATTTTTCTTAATAACGTCTTTCCTTTAGCTTACTTTATTGTAGAATATATATATAACATACAAAAATATGTGTTAATAGACTGCTTATGTTATTAGTAAGGCTTCCGGTCAACAATAATTATTAGCAGTAATGTTTTTGGGGAGTCAGAAGTTACCAGGGGATTTTGGACTGCTGGGGGTATGGGGAGTAGGTTGATGCCTCTATCCTCTGCATTGTTCAAAGATCATCTGTAGTTTTTGGTTTTTTTAGAGAGTATGCAAGCTAGCTGGGGGGAGGGGTGCAGAGGGAGAAGGAGAGAGAGAATCACAAGCAGTCTCCATGCTCAGCACAGAGCTGGACTTGGGGCTTGATCTCAAAACCCTGAGATCTTGACCTGAGACGAAATCCAGAGTGAGATGCTTAACCCACTGAGCCACTGGGGGTGGAGGGGGCAGGTCATCCGTAGTTTTTGAAAGAATGAATGAGTTCAAGTTCCATTTATTTAGCCTTTCTTTGTTTTCCAAACTAAACATAAACATTTATGTCTTAGTCATAAACATTTGACCATTGTCCTTTCTTAAATCCAGTCTGCTGTGTGGTTATTAGCATTTGAAGGCAACATTCCTCCAGTCTCCTGCTCCAGGTCCTTAGCTTTATTTTGCCTTGGAGATTCCTGTGTTCTGACAGTAAAACAGACCAGTGACTTTTAATGACAGTGTCATGTCTTGGCTGCCAACAGTTACTACATTCCTTGCCAAAAGAGGTCAGCTTCTCCTTGAAACACCAGAGGTCATTTTAGTAGGATTGGGGAAAAGACTCTTCAGGCATAAGATAGGTATAAGAATCAAAGAAACTTTAGTAATAAGCTAGCATTTATGTTAAGAAAAAAGCTTTCTACAATCCCTTTAAGCCATATTGCTTTCCATTCTGGTCTTTGTTAAATGATATTTGAAGATTAAACTGCTCCAGTTTCAATTATACTGTGTTTAGTACTTTGGGTGATAGGCTGTAGTCAGGTGTGATAGTCTGTGTTCAAGCATAGTCTAGTCTCTTCTGTTCATATAAGGTCTTTTCTCTGTCATTCTCATGTATATATTAAGATCTGTCTTTTTGTTCCTCTGGCACCAGTTGGGCACTACTGTTGATCTAGTTCAAAGGAGAGGGATAGACCATAACATTTGTTCTTCTGCAGTCCAAATAGTCTGCATATGGTCACTGAAATTTCCCTTTAGAACAGTACTCAGCTGTTGCCCCAGGTGCTAAAGCTTCCCAGTTAAAAATGAACACAGTCATCCTCCTCATCCCTGTATAATTACATAATTTAGTAAGAGCCAACAAGTCTTCGTAAGAAGAAGCAGATAAAAATGAGTAGATCCCTTTACTACTTGAAGCACAGGGTGTTTGTTGTCAAGAAAAATAGCCAATATGGCTGGTAGGATGGTAATTGGAACCAGAAAATGTTATTGCCACTTCATGAATATTAGGAATTTGCTGTCATTTAGAACTAGATGTTCAAAAGATGTGATGAAAAGACAAAGAAATTTTTAGCCTGGATAAATCTAGATAATTTGTTCTATAGTGATGAATTATGTTTCCCATGAATGACCTACTTAGAAGCATGGAGTCTCAGACAGCATTGTGGCATGTTGTGTTGAACTGATCAGAAAGCTTTCTGTCTTTGGGAATAATTGTGACCATGCCTTTTGTTTTTATACATCACTTCAGGGTTTCTCAGGCAAAATAGAGGAAGCAGAGACCATTAGATGACTGTCTAACAATAATGTTTTGTCCTCCATATTAATATTTTAAGTATTTTTTATGTATTTTATTTTTAAGTACTTAATTGTATTTTTACATATTCTATTTTATTAAATTCATTTATACTTATTTGTTATAGAATTATGTAATATTATATATTGTATTTTGTATTAAATATAAAATTTAATTGGTACAATAATTAGAGAAGTTTGTTCCTTTATGGAAATTATTTTTTGGAGCAGTTAAAAATATATTCCTGCCTGCCATTGTCGAGGGGCCTTTTGGATTGTAGGCTTATTTAAATAGTTTTTAAATTTAATATTTTAAAATGTTTTGTTTTTAAGATACTCATTTCTCAATTAAAAGGCTAAAATTAGTGACCTATTGTAATTTTAAACCTGCTGCTTCCCTATTTTGATAGTCTCACTCAGGGTTAGGTGAGTAGGCCTTAAGGGAAGCAAAAGCTCTAGTT
The DNA here is from genome assembly GCF_053574225.1 of Canis aureus. NCBI lineage: Eukaryota > Metazoa > Chordata > Mammalia > Carnivora > Canidae > Canis > Canis aureus. The sequence continues at coordinate 20,390,153 of NC_135626.1, forward strand.
TAGATTCACTGAAGCATTTCTTAACTAAATCCCCTTTGTCTAATCTTTTATTAAAGTAACTATCATCTTACTATTCTTCCAAAAGGAAACCCAAAATGATACCAATGAAAATGTACTCATTCTTTCCCAATAATAATCTGTATAATCTGTCTCTCTTGGTCTGATTTTGAACCTTTTTTTTTTAAGACTTTATCCACTTATTTGAGAGAGAGCACCAGTAGACTGGGTAGGGGGAGGAACAGAAGGAGAGGCAGAAGCAGACTCCCCATCGAGTGGGAGCTTTTCTTGGGGTGATGTGGGGCTCTCCCCGGATCATGACCTGAGCCAAAGGCAAATGCTTAACTGACTGAGCCACCAAGGCACCCTGAACTTTTTAAAAGACAAAATCAGGAACGCCTGGGTGGCTCAGCGGTTAAGTGTCCGCCTTCAGCCTAGGGTGTGATCCTGGAGTCCCGGGATCGAGTCCCACGTGGGGCTCCCTGCATGGAGCCTGCTTCTCTCTCTCTCTCATGAGTAAATAAATAAAATCTTTAAAAAAAAAAAGACAAAATCACTCTTGAAATTTTGCACAGAAGAGGTTCATTTTCTTTGATTTTTAAAAAGCCTACTATACTGATTACTTCAAAAACTAGATGGAATTGTTTTTATTGCAGTGAGTACTAAGCCACCTCAGCTTCTATAACAGCTGAGGCAGAATATGAGTGAATAAATAAATAGAAGTGCCACACTGTAAGTGATAGTATCCATATATATATAATTTAAATTGAATGCTTCCCACTTTTTGGTATCACTGTCTTTCTGTCTTGTATGATCAAGCATAAGTAAAACTCTTAAATTGTTGTGGTGCTTTCAGTGCCCTTTCTCCTGCTAAGGAGTTTCCTTCTGGGTCACCGAGGCCTGCCCTGTTGGAATAGACTTGGTGGCAAGTTTGTGCTTTGACAGGAGCCTGCTGCTGCAGCGGTGGCCAGAACTGCCATGTTGAGCTGAGTTGTGAAGAAATCTGGATTTCCTCAGAATGTTGGTCTTTCCCTTCGGAAAATATCACTGGGAACGTAGTAGAGGGTCCATGGGTCCATGGAAAAAGCAGAAAGGGACAATGGCCAGTAAAGGGGTGTTCTCATGAGGTTTTTTTTTTTTTCCCATGAGTTTTAAGCAGAGAGATAAGGAAGAATGGATGACGTTTAAGGGTTATGGTGAGGGAGGGGACTTTAGTGGTAACATGGAACACCTACCTGTTGAAGGCCTGAGTGGTTGTGATTAAGGAGCAGTAAGTCTTAACTAACTTACTTTCTTTCTTTCTTTCTTTCTTTCTTTCTTTCTTTCTTTCTTTCTTTCTTTCTTTTTTCTTCTTTCTTTCTCTCTTTTCTTTTCTTTTCTTTTCTTTTCTTTTCTTTTCTTTTCTTCTTTTCTTTTCTTTCAAGATTTTATTTATTTATTCATGAGAGACACAGGCAGAGGGAGAAGCAGGCTCCATGCAGGGAGCCCAATGCGGGACTCAATCCCAGGTCTCCAGGATCATGCCCTGGGCTGAAGGCGGCGCTAACCTGCTGAGCCACCCAGGCTGCTCGAAACTAATAAGTCTTTTAATGTTGGTGTTTGACTTAATTTTGATCATTTTTGTATGTTTCAAGGTGTGAACTAAAAGGTAGGTTTCTTCTGAAACTGGTGAGGGCTTTGGAGTGGTGGGATTCAAGAAAAATTTTAAAAAGGTAATCCTAAAAAGGGGTTATGAGAGAAATCAAGGTCTTAAGGGTATTAAGGCAGGCAAATTTCTCCAGGACCAAGCAAGAGTGAGACTTGTTTTCCTTTTGGGTACCAGGAGCATTTGAGTTATTGAGCATCTGATTCATTTTTCCCATTCTTAACATAGTTGGTCAAGGATAAGAATGTAGAGATGTGTAAGACATCCAGGAGAATTCTGCAGAAGTGAAACAGTTTCTGGGAACATATCTGCTGGTGGTAGTTGTGGAATTTTGGAGACACTAGGGGAAAAAAGACATGTCTAGTTGGGTGAGAAAGACCCAGAAGTTCAAAGGTCACAGGACTTGTACAAGCTTTGGATCTTCTCAAAGGTTTGTTGTTTTAAGCACCTGGGAGTCTTATTTAATTTTTTTTTTTTTTAGAGTTGACTTTTGTACTTCTTTTTTTTTTTTAAAAAGATTTTATTTATTTATTCATGAGAGACGCAGAGAGAGAGAGAGAGAGAGAGGCAGAGACACAGGAAGAGGGAGAAGCAGGCTCCATGCAGGGAGCCCAGTGTGGGACTCAATCCCAGGATTTCAGGATTCCAGAATCACACCCTGAGCTGAAGGCAAACGCTTAACCACTGAGCCGCCCAAGCACCTGGGGGTTTTACTGCTTACTAAAATAATGTATAGGGCAGCCCAGATGGCTCAGCGGTTTAGTGCCTGCCTTTGGCCCAGGGTGTGATCCTGGAGACCCGGGATCGAGTCCCATGTCAGGCTCCCTGCATGGAGCCTGCTTCTCCTTCTGCCTGTGTCTCTGCCTCTCTGTGTGTGTGTGTCTCTCATGAACAAATAAATAATAAAAATCTTAAAATACAATAATGTGTAGGAAAAGCCTATACAAGTCCTAGTGGACTTGGTTGGACTTCACAGCAGAGGCATCCTCCTGTCAGGTGACCCACAGGTAGCTCTGCTTTGTGTTGTCTTTAATCAGATACCACTCTTTGCAAGGAACTTTATTTGGGCTCTTTCCCAAATGCATTTTTCTTGATCTGCTGCAGCCTCAGTTGCCAAGAGTAAAAAATGGGCAGGAGGTCCAAGTTCTAGGTTTTCTGATGCTGAACTAAGAGAGCAGTGGCTTAATTTATTTTAAAATAACTATTTTGCCTCCATTTTGCGTAATCAGGTGGAATTAGAGTGGACTGCTGTGAATTTCGATATGAATACTACCTTGAGCTAGCTACCTTTGGGATTTCTGGGACCTTAAATAAGGCCATGATGGAAGGAATTATTTAAGGAAAAAAGTTATGAAATGCTCACTATAAGCCCACAAGTTCTAGAAATTTCTGGACCCCATATTGCCATGGTGAGACCCATTTTGTTCTTATAGATAGATGAATGTTCCTGACAAGTCACTTTCCCATACACATTTTAACATGTGTTAAAATAGTTAACACATCCAGTTTGGGGATCTGTCTACCATTGCTAGGGTGCTGTAAGGGACGTTACTGTACATTACATGTAATATGCACCTTTTCATCTGTTACAGGCCAATCTTTTAGGTGTACTACATGATAGTGTGCTTTAATCAGAGAGTATAAGCATTGATAACTCTAGCCCTTTTTTTTTTTTTTTTTTTTTTAACTGATGAGAAAATTGAGGCCCAGGGAGTCAGTGACAACTCAAGATTATACTGCTAATTAGAAAGCTGATTCCCAAATCCAAATTTTCTGGCCCATTTTAGTGCTCAATCAACTCCTTTATTTTTTTTTTTAAGATTTTATTTATTTATTCATAGACACACACACACAGAGAGGCAGAGAGAGAAGCAGGCTCCACGCAGAGAGTCTGATGTGGGACTCCATCCAGGGTCTCCGTGGGCTGCAGGCAGCGCTAAACCGCTGTGCCATCAGGGCTGCCCTCAATCAACTCCTTTATTTTTTAAATTTTTATTTATTTATGATAGTCACACACAGAAAAAGAGAGAGAGAGAGGCAGAGACACAGGTGGAGGGAGAAGCAGGCTCCATGCACCGGGAGCCCGACGTGGGATTCGATCCCAGGTCTCCAGGATCGCGCCCTGGGCCAAAGGCAGGCGCCAAACCGCTGCGCCGCCCAGGGATCCCTCAACTCCTTTAATTTAAACTGTGAGCATCATCATTACGACAACTACCATACGTGTACTTAATGTTTGCCAGGTATTGTGCTAGGCATTATGTATCTGCCATCTTAATTAATCCTCTTACTGATTTAATTTAGCTGCAGCTGTTCAGCATTCTGTAGATGAATAAACTGAGGCTTCATGACTTGCCTGAGGAAACACAGCTAGTAAGCACTGGGATTAAGATTTCAGTTCAGGGATCCCTGGGTGGCTCAGTGGTTGAGTGTCTGCCTTCAGCCCAGGGCATGATCCTGGAGCCCTGGGATAGAGTCCCACATCGGGCTCCCTGCATGGAGCCTGCTTCTCCCTCTGCCTATGTCTCTGCTTCTCTCTCTTTCTTTCTCTGTCTCTCATGAATAAACAAATAAAATCTAAAAAAAAAAAAAAAAAAAGATTTCAGTCCAATCTTAGTCTTGGCTTATTCCAAAGCCTGTATTATGCCCCTCGCTTTTTGGGAAATATTTATATCAAAGCTATAAAGAATAATATAACAAATACCCATCACCTAGGTTAATAAAACATTACTATCAGTTGAATGGTAATCACTTCCTTTTTTTTCCCTCAAAAGTAACCAACCACTTTCCTAAATTTCAAATGTATACTCTTAACCACTAAACCATAAGCTGCATTTACCAAGAGTATTTGCTAGGAACTCAATATTTCTAAAACTAGTATTTGCTAGGAATTCAATAGTGAGCAAGAAAGACACATTCTCTGCCCTTATGGAATTTCCTGTGGGTGATAATGAAATTCTTATTCCTTAGTGTTTCCAGAGACAATCAGTAGCTGGCAGGAAAAGTAAAGTTTTCATCAAGGAGGGGTAGGAAGTCCTTTAGGAGACCATTGGTAGTATGCTACATGTTTCCCTAGGTGTTACATATGCACAGTACTCTTTTTTTTTTTTAATTTATTTATGATAGTCACAGAGAGAGAGAGAGAGAGAGAGGCAGAGACATAGGCAGAGGGAGAAGCAGGCTCCATGCACCAGGAGCCCGACATGGGATTCGATCAGGGGTCTCCAGGATCGCGCCCTCGGCCAAAGGCAGGTGCTACACCACTGCGCCACCCAGGGATCCCTGCACAGTACTCTTAAGAGTTTTCTTGTCTTAACTGATTATTCAGTTTTTCTTCCTTGAAACCAAACTATAAGCTGCTTTTATGAACTTTTCAATTTTCTGCTATGTTTAGAGACTTCTGGGAAAAGTAAATGTCCCATTCTTTTCCCATCCTTCCTTGCCCCCTTTCCCTTTTTTGCAAGAGTGATTGAGCATAGCACTTAAGCCATACTTCTTTTGTAGCAATTTTATCTATTTTGTTTAATACATTTTCCATAGTATCCCCACAGAGTATGTAAGATAAAACTTTGTGCTTGGAAGACAATCAGGTAAATACTTAGCAAATGAATTAATAGTAGGAGTCTACACAAGAAAGATGAGTCATGTAAAAGCATACGTTAATACTCTCTGTGTGCTCTTCTAGTGTTTTCTCTATGTTGGTCTAGGCATGGGCAAATATGCCACAATGGAACTTATACTCTTGGATAGAAGGTCAGTTACAATGTTTCTCAGTTTTTTGAGCCATCATTACTTTTTTTTTTTTTTTAAGATTTTGTTTATTTATTTGAGAGAGAGATAGTGAGAGAGAGCACAAGCTGTGGAGAGGGAAAAGCAGGCTCCCTGCTGAGCAGGGAGCCCAACGCAGGGCTCCATTCCAGATGACCTGAGCCATAGACAGACACCTTAACCGACCAAGCCACCCAGGCACCCCATCACTACTTTTTATAAATACAAAACTGTTGTGCCCTCTTCATTCTGACAGTTTTCTGACACTGGGTGTTCTACAGTTCAGTTCAGTTTTGACACTAACAACCCTGAGTTAGCATCAGATCCTTCAAGTTAAAGTGTAAGGTCCCCAACAAGATTGCCCTTACTTTACACACCAACTGCAAATGGGGTCCCAGACTATCCATACTTCCTCCTGGCTAACTACAAGTTTGGGGCTTCCCACCACCCCCTTAGGTTTGATAATTTGCTAGAACAATTCACAGAACTCAGGAAAATGCTATACTTACGGATACACAAATGAACAACCAGATTAAGAGGTACTTAGGGCAAAGTCTTGAAGGGTCCTGAGCCTTGGAGTCAGGAGTGCCACATTCCTGGTTCATCATTATGTTCATCAGCCAGGAAGCTCCCCTGAGTTTTGATGTCCAGAGTTTTGCTGTGGAGCTTCATTATGTAGGCCCGATTGATTAAATCATTAACCATATGATTGAACTCAATCTGTGTGCTTGCTGTGGCCTTCTGCCTGCCAGCCACTAGGTTTTGAGGTGGGGGCTGAAAATTCCAATCTGCCAATACATGGTTAGTTTTTCTAGCAACCAGTCCCCATCCTGAAGCTATCTAGGCCCTCCCTTCTCCCTAATAGGTCATCTCATTAGGATAAACTCAAGTATGATTGAAAGAGACTATAACAAAAGACACTCCTAATCATACAGAACTTCTGAGGGATTTTTTTTTTTTTTTAAAGATTTTATTCATTTGAGAGAGAGTGCTCACAAGCAAAGGCTGAAGGAGAGGGAGAAGCAGGCTCCCTACTGAGCAGGGGGCCTGATGCAGGGCTCCATCCTAGGACATGATCTAAGCTGAAGGCAGAAACTTGCCCAACTGAGCCACTCATGCACTCTAATTCCAAGGGATTTTTAAACTCTGTGCTAGGAACTGGGTGGGGATGAAGACCAGATGGATTCTTTATTATATCACACCCTCCTTTAATATTATTGGAAATTCCAGCATTAATTATTTTCTATTAAAGACAAATTGAACGAGTAATTTTAGGATTTATTTTCCCCCTTAGAAGTTACCTACTGTTCACAGCTTTTCAGATGCCGTTAAGAAAAGCTTTGAATGGGATAGTTCCAGAAACTCTATGAGGTGGAACTTAATTTCCTAAGTGGCAGTGTGTGTGCATGGGAAAGGTGAAAGCAATTCAGTCTGTCTGATGTACTAGAGGTCTTTTTCCCACTCATAAAATTAGAAGATTCAGTTTATTAAATATTTGATTATTATGTTAATGTAGACGCATACATGTTAAGTATGCACCTTATATTCATAATAGTTTGATGTAAGTTATGTGGCACAGAGTAGTTCAAAGAAGGAAGGGGGGGAGCTGCAGTAGCCCTGGGCTATCTATAGGGATGAGGTAGATTTTGAGCTGTCCTTGAGAGATGGTTAACATTTGAAAAAGCAGAGGAGAGAGAATGAATGATGTTTCAGGTGAAGAAAACTATGTGAGGAGGCAAAATTCATCATAACTTGTTTGTGCTTACACAGAGCAGAACTGCCTTATTTGAGCAAATTGTGTATGTGGGTGTAGTGGGAAATGAGATTAGGTAGATGAGGTGGGGTCAAATTATGCATGGTTTTCAAAGGCCAGCAGAATGTTTCACCTTGATGTGGTAGGTAATTGAGAGTCAAGGCTTTTGATCAGATGAGTTAGAAAATGAAAAGATGTCTTAGAGAGATGGGTTGACATTTGTATTGCTGATGGATTTTAATAAGAGGAGAGATTAGAGGAGGGGGTAGAAAGTTGGGAGTGGGAAGTGTTTCAGTAAAAGTAATTACAGGAGTGCCTGGGTGGCTCAGTCAGTTTAGCGTCTGTCTTTGGCTCAGGTCCTGGGATCCAGCCCTGCATCTGACTCCCTGCTCAGCAGGGAGTCTGCCTCTCTCTCTCTCTCTCTCTCTCTCTTTCTCTTTCTCTTTCTCTCTCTGCTGCTACCCTTGCTTGTACTCTGGGGGAGTCTCTCTCTGTATTTCAAATCAATAAATAAAATCTTTTTTAAAAAGTACCATAATTACAGAAAGGTGGGAACATAAAGGAAGGAATGAATATTAAAAATTTCAAAGGAAGGGACACCTGGGTGGCTCGGTGATTGAGTGTCTGCCCCCGGATCAGGACATGATCCCACGGTCTGGGGATCGAATCCCACATTGGGCTCCCTGCATGGGGCCTGCTTCTCCCTCTGACTATGTCTCTGCCTCTCTCTCTTTTTGTGTCTCTCATGAATAAGTAAATAAAATCTTTAAAAAAATTTTTTTCAAAGGAAAATTTGGCAGAGCTTGAATGGTCATTTACAGAGAAAGGGTAAATCAAGGATGGCCAGTTTTTGAATTTTTCCTTTTTGTCCTGATGTGTAGAGTGTTCTTTATTGGTGAAAACCTCATAAATCTGTTGGAATATAATCTCTCTGAATGTAAAAATAGGGAAGACCAAGTGCCTTGATCAGCACATGGAATAGTGCCTGGTATATAGAAGTGCTCAAGAAATATTTGTTGAAAGGATGAAAGAATGCATTTAACATGTCAACCTTTAGGTAAATTTTAGTTGTCACCTGTAAAAAAAATTTTTTTTTTTAAGTAAGCTCCATGCCCATTGTGGAACCCAGTGTGGGCCTTGAACTTACCACTGTGAAATTAAGACCTGAACTGAGATCAAGAGTTGGACACTTATCCAGCTGAGCTACCCAGATACCCTTGCCATCTGTAAATTTAGAATATACCAATTTTTACTACCAAAACGTGACTTTTAAAATAATACTTGTTGGGATCCCTGGGTGGCTCAGCGGTTTAGCACCTGCCTTTGGCCCAGGGCACAATCCTGGAGACCCAGGATCGAGTGCCACGTTGGGCTCCCAGCATGGAGCCTGCTTCTCCCTCTGCCTGTGTCTCTGCCTCTCTCTCTCTCTAGGTCTATGATGAATAAATAAAATCTTTAAAAAAATGCTTGTTAACATTTTCCAGTAGCAAAAATTGTATATATTTGTTGTAGAAAATTGGGGAAATGTGCAAAAGTACAAAAGCATAAATAAAGTTACAGTTACATTTGCTTCAGAGATGACTGCTGTTGGTGTATAGATCCTTCTGGGTTTTTTTTTTTTTTCGCAGTTGAATACATATGTATTTATAAAATGGGATCATATAAGTAATGCTGATTTTTACCTACATAAATGTCATTTTTCAAGTAAAATGGAACAATTTGAGCTTCCAAGTAATGATAATAATGGGTTTAACATGTAGAATAATGTAGGAATCCGTGAGATCATGTTGATATGAATCAGAAATGAGTTTTTCCTTAAAGTAGAATGCAAAGTAATGTAGAAGGAGTGATAGAAATAGAAATATCATCATCACCATCTAGCAGCCAACTATAGCAACACAAGACAAATCATGAATGACTGCGAAAACCGGGAGGCAAAGGTTTGGTGAGAAACAGAGTGTTTGCATGGTCTGAACTTACTTTCTCACAAGATACTTACCAATTACAAAGGGAAAGAGAATAACTTGCAGACACCACCTTCCAGCTGATGATAGTTAACTTCACCAATAATGGGACAAATTGACATCATCTCCCTTCAGTTGTGATACACTGAGGGATACAGTATCATTTCTGGGGCATTCCTCTCAGAGTGCAAAACCTGAAATTAATCATGAGGTGATATCATACAAACCCAATTGAGAGAGAGTCTACAAATTAAATGACTTGTATTTTTTTCAAAAATGTTGAAGCTATGAAAGATAAAAACCACTAAAGAATTCTTCCAGACTAGAGACTAAAGAGATGTGATGACCAAATGCAATATTTGACCTGGCGAGAAAGATTTTTCTCTTCTATGAAAGATGGTAATGGGACAAATGATGAGATGTGAAGTCAGGTCAACAGTAGATAATAGCATTGTGTTAATTTCCTGATCTTGACACTACACCATGGTTATAGAAGAGAATGATCTTGTTTTTAGGAAATACATACAAGGCGCTTAAGGGTAAAGGGGCATCAGGTCTATAAGTTACTCTTAAGTGGTTTAAAAATACATGGAGTCGGGGGAGGGAGAGGAAAGGAATGATAATGCAGATATGGTATAATGTTAACATTTGAGGATTTTGGTTAAAGAATAGACATGACTCCTTTGTACTAGTTTTGCAATTTTTCTGTAAGTCTGATACTTTCTCACAGTGAGTTAAAAAACAAAAACAAAAAACTGGACCCAGAGCTCCTGGATTAGTCACTAGTGAATCATTGAATATTTCAATTAATTTATATAGAATTTGTGTATGTAGTGTTTGCTGACCATAGGGGCCATCATTCCCTCTCTGTATTATTGTTTTAACAATATTTTCTTAAAGTGTGTCATAAGAAAGAGAACACTGGCTTAGAAGATGGGTTTTCATCTTAAATCTGCAGCTAATCTTTAGTGAGATCTTGAGAAAATCACTGTTTCTGGATCCCAGGTTCTCCATCTGAAAATTTTTGCTGGATAAGCTGACATTGATAACCAGAGTCCAGCAGTTCTGTGATGATGGGCTCTGATTCACTGACATGGTCAGAATTCAGGGAAATGTTATCTTATAGTCAGCTACTTGAAAAGTAAGCTGAAAAGATCCCCAGAAACTGGAGCCAGAATCAGGTCATGATCTCAGGGTCCCAAGATCGAGTCCTGCAGGAAGCCTGCTTCTCCCTCAGTCTATGTCTCTGCCTCTCTCTGTGTCTTTCATGAATAATTAAATAAAATCTTTAAAAAAAAACTGGAACCAGGAGATACCTGTCAAACCATCCACTCTGTCCTTTTACTAGTGGCATTCTACTTGTTTGCAGCATACCCTCTAAGTTGTTTTGACCAGTACTCTTTTTTCCAGCCATTTGTTGTTTTTCCAGAGACTGACTTGTGTTTTTAGTCACTGCTTTCTTTCAGTCATTTAAAAAAAAAATGGATTTCTCTTTGCTATTTTTTAAATTGTGATAAAATATATAAGACATATGATTTGACATTTTAATCATTTTTAAGAGTATGGTTAAGGGACATTAAATACATTCACAGTGTTGTGTAATCAACAGCACTTTTTCTATCTAAAACTCTTTCATCATCCCCAATAAAAGGTTTGTGTCCATTACATAATAACTGTCCCTTTACCCTTCCCAGGAGATTTTTACATACAGACATGGAATACTGCCCAAGGACATAATTAAATGATAATGGAAGATTGTAAAGTAATATGAATACCAGGATTCTATTATTGAACTATGTGGTGAATTATTATAATATGTTAATATAAGTAAAAAAAATCTGGGAGACTACATGTATTAAACTGGTAAAGAGGAATTTGGGGGAAGATTTTTACTTTTATTTATTTTGGTAATTTTTTTTTGTTTTCAACAAGGAGCTTTAAGCAGAAAAGGATATACTTTAAGCATTGTGCTAAAACTTGGTGATTTGGATGCCTCTGATTTTGGCTAATGGGTGACAGACTCTGCTGTGTTGTTGCTGAATTTGAGCTTATGTAGTACCCAAACATTTTATTATTAAAATAATGATGTTTGTTTTCACAGCTAGAGTTGGGAAGACATCACTGATTATGTCTCTGGTCAGTGAAGAATTCCCAGAAGAGGTAAATATTTTTATTTCTTTTCTGTATCTAAAGTCTTTTAAATTTATCAAAAATGAGCCTAAAGTGAAATAAATTCTGCTTTTTTTTTTTTTAATTGGCATGTGTTTCCTTTCTGACAGTTGTGACTTTAAAAGGGCTCATACTAGTTTATACAAAACATCCCTGCAATGTACTGCAGGAGCTAGAATCAAACTAGATCTGAGTTTACCTAATTGTTTGCTCTTCCTCCTTTTGATCTTAGCTAGGACATTTGTCATCTCTGTGCCTTAGTTATCTCATTTGTAAAATGGGAGCTGGAAGGGATATTAGAGATCATGTAAGCTATTAATCCTTTCTTAAAAATAATATGTTATTCATAAGCCCAAAATATAAAACAGGTGAATATTCCTTTAGTTGAAATAAAGATGAAATATTTGGCTGGCTGCCCACCTGCCTTCCATCTGACACTCCCCAGTGTTTGAGACATCAGAACCTCTAGGATTTTAACTCACATATTTGAGAACCTTTAATTTTTGCATCATTTTACAGTCATTTTACATTTTATAAATGAAGAAACTAATTCACCCCACCTCTGTCTACCTCAAATGATTATAATGTGTCTCAAATGAGATAAGCTTCATAATAGTAGAGTAACACCAAAAGCAAGGTGGTTTTATGATTACTGGCAATCTATTTGTGTTCAAAATGAGGGAGCATTGGCTAAGGCCCTATGTAAAGTTAGAATTTTGTTTGGGGAATAGGATGGGTGCAAATGGGATGAACGTTGTTTCTCTTTATCCTATTCATAAAACTGGTATTATAGCCTCACAGTTTGCATTTCCCCTGTCTTTACTCTTGTTTAGTTAGAGTATCTGTATAATTTCATTGTGCAGACAGGAATTTGATATATTATATGGTAGTGTTTTCAACAATTACAAGTGCCACATGAACCATTCATTGTTTCTTTTGCTTTTTTTTTCCTCTTAAATAAGTAATTACTTAATTTGGGAAATGAAGTGTATCATCATGTGATCACTTGGAGTATAATACTTAAAAATTTTCTGTGATAGTTTGAGTTTAGATTTGTCATTTTAGCATAGACTTCTTGGGTGTGGATAAGAGGTTTTTAATTGGTTAAAAAAAATCATATAGTCTTTCTAGAAAATGCAGTCATTAAGCAAGGCTTATGTAGCCAATCAGTTATCTTCTAGAAGATAATAATTTTGATAATTTATTGTTTTATTTGAAGATTGCTTTGGATTAACTTCATTTGTCATTTGTAGAATATCTTTAGCATTCAACAAAATAGAATGAAAACAGCAGTTCAAAAATCAAATATTTGAAATACCAATTAATTTAAATATTATGGTAGGCTGTGTTAGATCTGAAGTATTCTTAATATATCCTATGCCCATGCAGGTAGAAATATGCATGCTTTTTAATTTTTTAATTTTTTTTATTTTTTATTTTTTATTTTATTTATTTATTTTTTTGTACATGCTTTTTTAAAAGAAGTGTTTATTGGGACACCTGCGTGGTTCAGTCGGTTGAGCTTTCAACTCTTGAGCTCAGCTCAGGTCTTGATCTCAGGCTCATGGGTTCAAGCACAAAAATAAGCATTGGCAAAAGTGTAAAAAATCTTGTAAGGACAGGTATGGGTGGAAGGGGCTAATATATAGACAAATTTACATGATCTGTTAACAAGTTTGATTCATAATATCCAAAGGTTTTTTTTTTTTTTTTTCTATATTTGTTTGCAAATGAAGGTTCCTCCCCGGGCAGAAGAAATTACCATTCCAGCTGATGTCACCCCTGAGAGAGTTCCAACACACATCGTAGATTACTCAGGTAATGAATATTCTCTTGTGGGTGAAGCTGTAGGATTAATTTAATAGTCCTCAAGAAAGGTATATATACTGAGCTTTAAAAAATATTCTAGGATAGGTGTTTTTTTCTTTGGCAGTAAATAATCATTTACTATTCTTGTTTCATTTATATCTCCCTGCCAACCCCTACCCGATACCCCCTATAAAGCCTCCATCTTGCAGTTCTCAGTCCCATATTTGCTAAGTTGGGTTCCATAATAATGAAAAGGAAAGAGAGATGATAAAAAACTAGTAGGGCAGCCCTGGTGGCATAGCGGTTTAGTGCTGCCTGCAGCCCAGGGTGTGATCTTGGAGTCCCGGGATTGAGTCCCACGTCAGGCTCCCTGCATGGAGCCTGCTTCTCCCTCTGCCTGTGTCTCTGCCTCTCTCTCTCTCTCTCTCTCTCTGTATGTCTCTCATGAATAAATAAATAAAATCTTAAAAAAAAAAAAAAAGACAAGTAGTAGATAAATCATTACCCTCCTTGACTTGGCATATTTGCAGAGATAAGTTTTGGATTAATTTTGTTACCAGGCATTCAGGAATGCTCTGATGATGCAGAAAGAGTTCTGAATTTCAGAATTTGTTGAGTTCTAAATTTGTTTTTTAATTTATCAGCCTTTGTCTCCTACCCAAATAATAGTTAAAACAGTTGTAAGCTTGCTTACATTATATGGTAACAGAAGCACATTTGTATTGCTTTTAATAATTTAAAATTTTTCTACCCACTAGTACTGACTTTTTAATCATTAAAGTATTTTGCTTTGTTCTGGGACTTCTTTTTTTTTTTTTTTTAAAGGAATGTCTGGCTGGATCATGCAACTCTTGATCTTGGGGTTGTGAGTTCGAGCCTCATGTTGGGAGTCAGTTGTAACAGATATTCCACTCTGATGAGGGATGTTCATAATGCAGGAGGCTATGTGGGGCAGGAATTATATGGGAAATCTCTGTACTTTCTACTCAGTTTTGCTGTGCATTTACAACTGCTTTAGAAAATAAAATCTGTAAGAAAGGTATAACTATATTGGTAATACTTTGTTTTCCTAAGTTGGTATTCCACATGTTCTAAAAGTGAAATTCCTACCTAGGACTGTAGGACTGCCCAGTCCAATACATTATGACTATTGCATGCTTAAAATGCTTAAAACTAGGCTAGTCTAAATTGAAATGTGCTGTAAGTATAAAATGCAGGTGGAATTAGAAGACTTGGTATGAGAAAAAGAATGTAAATCTCAATAATTCTTTCATTGAGTATATGTTGAAATTTTAATATTTTTGATATCTTAGGTAAAATAAAAATGTACTTTTACCTGTTCCTTTTTAATTTTTTAAAGGAGGAGGGGCAGAGGGAGAGGTGGAGAGATGGTCTTAAGCAGGCTCTATGCCCAGGTGGAACCCAACATGGGGCTCAGTCTCACAACCCTGAGATCATGACCTGAGCCGAAATCAAGAGTCAGATGCTTGAGCCACCCAGGCACCCCATCCTGTTAGTTTTTTTTTTTTTAATGTGACTAATAGAACATTAAAAATGACATACGTGGCTTGCATGTCTGGCTACTAGATTGCACTATACCCAAAGCTGAGGGGGTTGGATGCTCTCTGCTGCAGTTAGCCTTATAACCTGCTTCATTTACAGAATTATTCTTTTTCAGCATTGGAATTGGAGCCATAACCCATTGATTACTCAACATATGAAAAGATATTTAAGATATGGCCAGTTATTTAGCATAAATTAAAATTCTGTTGCATTCATTTATGGTATTAGTTTGTATGTCAGAAATAACAGGCATTTTTTGGGGAAAATATTTAACATAAGGTAATCCAAATTAATGTCAGTTATTGCTTTCCTCTTCATTTGTATGCTTTTTTCTTTTTTTTAAAGATTGATTGATTGATTGATTGATTGATTGATTTATTAGAGAGAGTGCAAGCACAAGCTGGAGAGGCAGAGGGAAAGGGAGAGAATCTCAAGCAGACTCTCCACTGAGTGCAGAGCCCGATGCAGGGCTTGATCTCCTGACCCTGAGATCATGACCTGAGCCAAAATCAAGACTATTCATTTGTATGCTTTTTCATCATAGCTGTGATCATGCATATCTCCTGCACTGTAGGGTTATATGCACATCTACCATTTGAGACCCATTCCAGCCAGAGATAAGCGCTAGCAAGGGAATTCTTGACTCTTCACTATCATGCTTTGGTTTTGCTTCTGGGGCTTGCTCTCTCAAGATACAAGCTCTTAGCTTGTATTGTCCAGATTCTCACCTGGCCTTCTGACCCTGTGTGTATGGACTCTTTGTCTGGGCTTCTGACTGCAGCACCTAGTCCTCTAGCTTGGGTTTCTGATCCCTTTGGCCTGACCCTTCTCAATTTTGGATCAGATGCTGGCCTAGATTTATCACACAATGCCTTCTGCTCTTCTGTGCCTGAGTTATCCTTGTCTTCCAGGGCCAGTCAGCTTCCTTATCATAGTCCAGCTCTTTCTTTTTGCTGGCTTGCCCTTGTCTTTGCCACCTCATCTGGCACTACACTATATAAATGACATAAGAGATGAGGGATGTTGGATGTATGCCATGTAGAAGTTAGCTTGGCCATTAGTTTTTATGAAAATTTTTAAAATAATGGACTTTTTTTGACTTTGTCATTTGTAGAAGCAGAACAGAGTGATGAACAGCTTCATCAAGAGATATCACAGGTGAGTTAAAGAAAATAGCTGTTGGGTTTTTTTTGTGGGAAAATTGTGATGATTTTGTGAGACTACTTTTTTCATTCTCTGACTTAGGTCTTTTCAATTCTTTGTTGTTACTGCTGACTTTGAGTATGTATTTCTGCAATAAGTCCTTAGGAACTTTTTCCTCTTTGAGGCATGCAAAGTTTGGGGGTTTTTTTAGGTTTCAAATTTTATTCTTTCTTTGGCCCAAATATATTAACTAGTTGGCAATTAAATGCTAATGTTTACATTTATTTTGTTTAAAAATACCATTAGGGCAGCCCGGGTGGCTCAGCGGTTTAGCGCCATCTTCAACCCAGGGCATGATCCTGGAGACCTGGGATCGAGTCCCATGTTGGGCTTCCTGCATGGAGCTTGGTTCTCCCTCTGTCTGTGTCTCTACCTCATTGTCTCTGTTTCTCATGAGTAAAAAAATAAAATCTTAAAAAAAAACCCAAAAACATTAATTTCTTATTTTTTTCTTGTAGGCTAATGTCATCTGCATAGTTTATGCAGTTAACAACAAACATTCTATTGATAAGGTATGGACGTGTGACTTTTTTTTACTATATTTAGTTAAATTTCAATGGGGGCACTTTTAAAATTGATCCTCAGTTTAGAATTTTAGCGGTCCCAGGGCAGAGTATTTTTCAGAGAAGATCCTCATTGTGGCTTAGCTCTTACTAATTTTCTTTTTAGGTAACAAGTCGATGGATTCCTCTCATAAATGAAAGAACGGACAAAGACAGCAGGTATTTTTTTTTTCCTTCTGAACTTTGTATAATGAAAAATTTCAAACTTAGAGAAAAGTTGCAAGAAATAGTACAATGAATACCTGTAAACCCTTCACTTAAATACACTAGTTAACATTTTACCACATTTACTTTACCTATAGATCTTTATTTATACACACACACTGATTTCAGGAGGAATTATTTGAGGCAGCACATAAATTTGGAAGCAAAGCATAAAATAGAGTTCTGGTACTATAATGATTTACAACTTCAGACATTAACTATTCTGGTAATTATATTATTTCTCTTTCTCAAACCCACTGCTTAAGAAGTTTCCACTTTAGAATTCCTCTTCACTTGTATAGGTTGTACCTTCTCTGTGGAAATGCCACTTGGGTGAGGAATGGCTTCACCTTGTCACTGATTGCTCACAAGGTGGTGTGTATGATGTCATGGGACTGGGAGGAAAACAAGTGCTCTTTGAGATCTGACATATCCATTTGACTTGACTGAGCCTTACTTCCTCGTCTGTAGTGGAGAAGACACTAATGCCTGTCTTGGCTGCATGTGGTAATTTTGAGAAGGCAGTGAAATAACACACGTGTACGTGCTTTATAAGTTCTCTAGAGATCACTAGAGATCTTTAGGAATGCAGAGAGGGAAATTTCTTTGAAATTCTTTGGAAGGTATATATGTGATGGGAAGAAGTAAGAGAACACATCTTCTATGTTTTTCTGAGCAGGGTGATAGTTCTGGATATAAACGTTTCAAGTTTTAAGTCAAAATGTAAACTAAAAATTTTTCTTGCAATATTATTTAATGGAACGTGTTATTAGGCATTTTTAAACATTAGGGAAGTCAGATTAATAACTGTGTATTGTACACATTTGGTCCTTTATTTAATTTTTTAGATTTCTCTCTCTCTCTCTTTTTTTTTTAAAGATTTTATTTATTTATTCATGAGACACACACACACACACAGAGGCAGAGACACAGGCAGAGGGAGAAGCAGACTCCATGCAGGGAGCCTGATGGCAGCACTCGATCCGGGACTCCAGGATCACACCCTGGGCTGAAGGTGGCGCTAAACTGCTGAACCACCCAGGCTGCCCTAGATTTCTCTTTTGATTGGACATTTTTGTGCCTTGAAACTGTAAAGATCTGGTGCTTAACAGTTGAACATGGTCATTGGCCCTGCCTCATGTATTTATGGAGGGAGACTTTGTGACTGAGATGGCATTTTATATGCTATGTCTCAAGCTCTTAAGGCTCTTCTTTGTCATAGTTTTAAACTTTGATGTGACTTCCTGACAAGGTAAAAAGGAGACAGTGACCTGAGAAGTTGTGCTGTCCACTGTAGTAGACTCTAATTAGTTGTGGCGATTTAACTTCAAATTAAGTAAAATTAAATCCAACTAAAATTTCAATTCCTAGGAATAGCCACGTTTCAGGCGCTCACTAGCTACTTGTGGCTAATGGTTACAGTAATGGGCAGTACAGATAGAGATCATTTCCATCACACAGAAGGGAGTATCAGATAGGCTGCCTTGGAGGAGTTCACAGCTATATGCTCCTGACACTTGCTCTTCTTGCTGAACACTGGAGCTGTTTTCAGAAGGGACTTTTCAGAGAAGGCAGTTTTTCTGGGATCTATCAAGCATCAGATTGGACTCCTGAATTAAATAAGTTTCACTATGATAGCTTCCTAAAATTCTGTGGTGAATTCTGTGGCCTTTTTGGTATCATCTGAAGGTAGCTTTTGACATTCAAAGATCAAGTTGAGCTTTCTTAGGTGTAGCTGTTTTTTTTCCCTCTTTGAATCATATAAACATAATTATTTTTCTTGTGGTTGACTTGTCCCAAGAGGGGCTGTTTCTTTCTTTTTTTTAAATCTTTTTTTAAGGATTTGAATTTATTTGAGAGAGAGTGAGTGAGAGAGAGAGAGCACGAGTGGGAGGAGGGAGAAGCATACTTAACTGCTGAGCAGGGAGCCTGATGTGGGGCTTGGTCCCAGGACCCTGGGATCATGACCTGAGCTGAAGGCAGATGCTTAACTGACTGAACCACCCAGGCACCCTGTTTCTTTACTATATGGACCTTACACTTTCCCAATAACTTCTTTCCTGAGCCTCATAAGTTTATATTTGTTGCACAAATATTTTTCCTTAGGACTTCCTTGGACTGGTAGCATAGTGGTTCTTATTCAGGTGTGCCCATTAGTGTCACCTCAGGTATTTTCAAAGAATGTAGATGCCTTTGCCCCACCCCACCCCTGGAGTTTTAGAATCTGTACGTTTGGAGTAGGGCTTGGACATGTGTATTTTTTTAAGCTCTGTTAATTATTTTGTGCACACCTTTAGTTGCAAACCACTACATTTTTGGAGAGACCCTCCTGGCTTTTTTAGGAATCTATATTTGGGTTATATAGATGTGGATTATATAGATACAGACTATATATATAGTCCCTTTATGCATAATCATTGTAAGGGGTAAATAAATGCAAGAATTTCTTTTGCTATCTGGAGTTTCAGCAAGATGATTTGCTTTCTCTCCAAGCTCTCTGTAGGTCATACAAATAACAGTTCCCTACTAGACTAGCTCTCTTTGATAATCCCCATTTAGATTTCTCATAGGACTGTCAGATTTAATCTGTTTAAAACAAAATCTTTAATTCCCTGCCTGCTCCCCACTACTCCCCCCCCACCCCCCAATGAATCTTTTCTATCTCAGGAGGCCTACTCATTTTGTCCAGCCAGAAACCTATGTGTTTTTCTTGATTTCTGCCTTGCCCTCAACCTCCATATGTAATCTACCAGTTGTTCCTATTAGTTCTACTTCTTTTTTTTTTTTTTAAGATTTTATTTATTTATTCATAGAGACACACAGAGAGAGAGAGGCAGAGACACAAGCAGAGGGAGAAACAGGCTCCACGCAGGGAGCCCGACGTGGGACTCGATTCTGGGTCTCGAGGATCATGCCCTGGATTGAAGGCGGCGCTAAACTGTTGAGCCACCCAGGCTGCCCTATTAGTTCTACTTCTAAAATATATCTCAAATTTGAATACTTTCTCTCCATCTTTACTGCTATAATCCAGGCCAGCACATTTTTTTTTAAGATTTTGTTTATTTATTCATGAGAGAGAGAGAGAAAGGCAGAGACCCAGGCAGAGGGAGAAGCAGGCTCCATGCAGGGAGCCCAATGTGGGACTCGATCCCAGGTCTCCAGGATCACGCCTTGGGCCAAAGGCAGGCACTAAACCGCTGAGCCACCCAGGGATCCCCCAGGCCAGCACATTTTAAAAAGCTTTTTATTATTGAAAAAAAATCAGACACATTCAGAAGTAAAGAGGATCATCTTTCTCTATCATCTGTATATCTTTCACCAGCCTCAATTCATGGCCAGTATTTGTTTTGTTTTGTTTTGTTTTGAGTATGTGTTAAAATATTTCTTGATCATTGCCCATTTTTCTACTTGATAATTTTACTTTTATTACTTGTATTTTTTTCTTTTTAGTATCTATTTAGTATGTTTTATACATTTTTAATACAAGAATTGAGAAAATGGGAAATAATATACTGAAACACAAATTTAGAGATATTTCTCTAGGTGGATATCCACACATTAATCAAAAATGTCTGTCACTATCATGGCCAGTCTTATTTCATTTATTACCCCTCCCATTGGATCATTCTGAACAAATCATACTGTAAATATTTCAATATGTATCTCTGAAAGACACCATATGACTCATTTTAAAATGTTGATCCTAGCTCAGTGGTTGAGTGTCTGCCTTTTGCTCAGGGCATGATCCTGGGGTCCTGAGATTGAGTCCCACATCTGGCTCCCTGCATGGAGCCTGCTTCTCCCTCTGCCTATGCCTCTGCCTTTCTCTCTGTGTGTGTCTCTCATGAGTAAATAAATAAAATCTTAAAAAATATTGACCCAGTCATGTTGTACCCCTCTCTTAATTCTTCAGTGGCTTCCTGTTTTATACTTATAATAAAATGCATACTCCTTACCACAGCTTATGTGTCTGACCTTTGCTCCTCCTTCCAACCCCTTTACACACCTCTTCCCCTTTGTTTAGTACTCCAGCCACTCTGACATTTTTCTGTTCTTTGGACTCACCAGAATGTTTTTTCAGTTTGAGCCCTTTGTACACACTGTCCCTTCTTCCTCCACAGCTCTTTTCTGGCTCTTCACAGTGCATATTCCGTTTCAGCCTTCACTCTTTGACCCAAATGCCACCTTGTCAGGAAGATTTCCCTCTGATTCCTGTATAATTAGCCCTCCCATTACTCTGCTGCATATCCCCTTATTTACTTTCTTTATTGCACTTACAGAATTGGAAAGTGTATTGTTTATTTACTTTTGTTCATTTTCTGATTTTCAGTTTAGCATGAGTAGGGACCTTGTCTGTCTTGTATCCTTAATGCTTAGAACAGTACCTGGCTTATAAGAAGTACTCAGTAGGGATGTCTGACTGGCTCAATCAGAAGAGCATGCAACTCTTAACCTCAGGATCTTGAGTTCAAGTCCCATGTTGGGCATAGAGATTACTGAAGAACATAAATTAACTTTAAAAAAATTTTTAAGGGACACCTGGGTGGCTCAGTGGTTGAGCGTCTGCCTTCACTCACAACGTGATCCTGGGGTCTGGGATTGAGTCCTGCATTGGGCTTCTTGCATGAAGCCTGCTTCTCCTCCCTCTGCTTATGTCTCTGCCTCACTCTCTGTCTCTGTCTCTCATGAATAAATAATAAAATCTTTCAAAAATAAAAAATAATTTAAAAAATTTTAAAAATTTAAGAAGTACTCAGTAAATATTTGTTGAATATGAACATACCATCTAGGAGACTAGAACTGACTACAGTAGAGGGTTCATGTTGGGGGGATTAAGTAAAGCTAATTAGAATGGGTTATTGTGTACTTTAAAATATTTAAGATCTTCTGCAAACTTCCTTATTATTGCAATGTATCCTTTTTATTTCAGGTTGCCTTTGATACTGGTTGGGAACAAATCTGATCTAGTGGAATATAGTAGTATGGAGACCATCCTTCCCATTATGAACCAGTACACAGAAATAGAAACCTGTGTGGAGGTATGACCATGTGATTGCTGCTGGTGAATTCTCACTAAACCAAGGTTTGAAATAGGATGTGGGAAGGAGTGGGATGGAGTAAATTTCCTGCTGTTTGTGAAGTCATGTAAACCAAATACAGCAAAAGACTTGGAATTACCTCTGAGTTCTTTGTAGACATTGTGATAGCAACAAAGAAAAATGTATTTTTCAGTTTCTTTAAGCAACCTTATTACCTTATATTGATAGTTTAAAATTTGTTTTTAGTGCCCATAATTGCTTTCAGAATATAAAATTTTGAACTTTTTTTTTCCAGTGTTCAGCAAAAAACCTGAAGAACATATCAGAGCTCTTTTATTATGCACAGAAAGCTGTTCTTCATCCTACTGGGCCCCTGTACTGCCCAGAGGAGAAGGAGGTAATCCCTGGCCCCCCAGGGTGTGTTAGTAGGGGCTGGAATATGTAGGGAGTAACCTTAGTATTGATTTTTAGTAACTCTTGAGTACTCTTCTAAACTGCTGAAATTTAAATTTATTGTTTATTAAATAATTACATTTTCTAGGCACTTCAAAGACATTCATGTTAATACTATGAATAGTATTCCAGATCAAATAATTTTTCAGGAAATGTCATTAAACAAACAGAAGAATTGGCAAAAATAAGTTTGAAGACTTACCTAGTGGTCTACTTACTCTCTTAGTATAGAGTTCACAAACTTAAAAACACATTACAAATGAAAACCTTGTGTAATGATTGACACAGGAACAACATGTAACACAATTCGAATACTCTTTTTTGTTTCATAGTTAAACACAATAATATCTAAATTTAACAATATTTGCCATAGACTTTTTTCTTTTTTTAAAAAAGAATATGTATTTGTTTTTTAATTCCAGTATAATTAACATACAGTGATGTGTTAATTTCAGATATACAATATAGTGATTCAGCAGTTCTCTATATTACTCAGTGCTCATTGTGATAAATGTACCCTTAATCCCCTTCACCTGTTTGCCATAGACCTTTTTTTAAGATTTATTATTTTATTTGAGAAGGAAGGAGAGAGAGGGAGAGACTGAAAGAGCGAGTGATTGAGAGAGAGAGAGAGAGACAGTGTGCATGCACTGGAGAAGGGGCAGAGGGAGAGAGAAGGAGAATCCTCAACCAGACTCCATGCTGAGCTCAGAGCCTGATGCAGGACTCGATCCCAGAACCCTGAGATCATGACCTGAGCTGAAACCAAGAGTCGGCCGCTCAACTGACTGGGCCACCCAGGCTCCCCTACCATAGAGTTTAAAAGTTAACTTTTACTGAGATATAACACATATCGCAAAATTCATCCTTTTAAAGTATACAGTTTAGTGATTGCTAGCTAGTATATTCACAAACTTACACATCTGCCACCACCCCAAATGTCTAATTGCAGGACATTTTACCACCCCAGGAAAGAAACCTTGAACCCATAAGCAGTCACTTCATTCTCCTTTCCCCAGCCCGTGGCAACCACTAATCTACTTTCTGTCTATGAATTTGCCAATTCTGAACATTTCATATAAATGCAATCATTCAATAGGCAGTCTTTTCTTTTTCTGTCTGGCCTCTTTCACTTCACATAATGTTTTCATCATACATCTGTGTTGTAGCATGGATCAGCATTTCATGTCTTTTTATGGATAAATAATACTTCCTTGTATGGATATACCACATGTCATATTTTTATTCATTCATCTGTTGATTGACATGTGGATTGTTTCCATTTTTTTAATTGTGAATAGAGCTGCTTTTAACATTCATATGAAAGTTTGAATACCTGTTTTCATTTCTTTTGAGTGTATATTGAGGAGTGGAATTGCTAAGTCACATGATAGTTCTGTTTAATTTATTGAGGAACCACCAAACTAAACGGCAGGTTCTGATTTCTGCATATATTTGCTGTGCCAATACTTGTTATTTTCCTGTATGTGTGTGTGTGTGTGGTTTATTATAGTCATCCTGGTGGTGACAGTGGTTTTGATTTGGATTTCCCTGATGCCTAATGATGTTGAACATCTTTTTCACGTGCTTATTGGCTATTTGTATATAGAGAAATGTTTATTTAAGTCATTGTTCACGTCTTAATTGAGTTACCTTTTTATTGTTGAGTTTTTTTTTTTAATGGAATTTTTTTAACTTTATTTTTTTTAATTTTTATTTATTTATGATAGTCACACAGAGAGAGAGAGGCAGAGACACAGGCAGAGGGAGAAGCAGGCTCCATGCACCGGGAGCCCGATGTGGGATTCGATCCCGGGTCTCCAGGATCACGCCCTGGGCCAAAGGCAGGCGCTAAACCGCTGCGCCACCCAGGGATCCCATATTGTTGAGTTTTTAAGAAATAAAAAGTTGCAGATTTTTCCAGGAAAAGTTTATAGTATCAGTGGTTGGCAGACTTTGACCTGTGGGCCAAATTGGCCTGTCACCTGTTCTTGTATAGCCTGTGAGCTAAGAATTAATATATTATACATTTTTCAATGATTGAAAAAAAATCCTAAGAAATAACATTTTGTTATACAGGAAAATTATATGACTTTCAAATATCATCATTTATAAATAAAATTTTATTGCAACACAGCCACACTTGTTCATTTATGTTTATCTGTGACTGCTTTCATGCTGCAAAGGCAGAGTTGAGTAGCTGCAATAGCCTGTGTGTGCTACTCTCACTTCTCACTGCTGCTCGAGGCACTGCTGATTGCACTGACACAGTTATAACTTAATAGTGTGAGTACTGGTGCCACAGCGCCATAGAATTTTATCATTTTATTATCATGCTATTACATAGCATGTCAAAACAAGAAAAGAAATCTGTGACAAAGCAGATATATCTTCTGAGCTCAAACTCCAGTTCCAGCATTGTTTTTGGGAGGACTTTGGTGCAAATGCAAAGTAAATTTCCATATTTCATAATCCACTTAACTGTGCACTTGAGGAGCTTCCACCTAACCTTCAATTGGGAGTTGATCAATCTGTAGTATAATGACATGCTGATGGGAAAATATCAAGAATCTGATTTTATAAATGTCTTCCAAGCAGTTAATATGCTCAATTAAAATTACATATTTATGGATATGTGTCAGTATTGGCCATATGTATCTACAGAATGATTTTCAGAAATGAAATATGTAACATCTCATTGCAGACCAGCATTAACAGGTGAACATTTTCAGTCTTCATGATAGAGAACACTAATGTTGAACCCTAACTAAACCAAATGGTATTCCTCCCAAAAGAATCCCATTTTTCTTATTAGTAAACCTGTATAGCAAATTTATATTATTACTATAATAATATCACATTTTGAATTCTGTCAATAAAAACTTTATGGAATTTTGACTCTCTCTTGCTATATAAGTACCTTCATAATACTCTTGATTTTGCTTGTTGGCCCCCAAAGTCTAAAATATTTGCTGGGTGGCTCTTCACAGAAAAAGTGCTGACCACTGGTATATGTAATTAATCTAAATTATCCCTTAATCTGACCCTGATATACTCTTCCTTAATCTTGGTTTACTGTTCCATAATTGGAACAGCTTCTTTTTAATTTATTCTTAGTCCACTATTTCCCTAATTTGCCTCATAATAGTTACTAGGCACACTTATTAAAAACACCAGTTCCATTCTGATTCACTCAGGTACCATATTTTATGATCAAGGAAATTTGGGAAAGTTGTACTGTAGAGATTTACCTGAGGCCTTGGCCTAGTGGTGCATTAAATCCCCTCTATTATAATAGACTATGCAGTGCTTTAATTGCTACTTTTTTCCTAGGCTTATTATTAGTCCTAATCTGCTTATCACCTCTGCCCCTCCCCCAGTCCCAGAGAGTAAAACATCTACCACCATCTGTTACTTATTTCTTAGGGGGACTTGTCTGAGATAAAGTGTGTAACTTTTTAAAGATTAAACCTTGCTTTAGACAAGTATAAGCTTTGAGTCTAAGCTTATACCAGAACCGTTTATTTAGACAATAATAAACTTTTTTTCTAAGTAAGCTCTACACCCAGCATGGGGCTGGAAATCAGGACCCCGAGATCAAGAACTGTACCCTCTACCAACTGAGCCAGCCAGGTGCCCCAACAATAATGAACTTTTAACAGAGAGGGGGTGCCTGGGTGACTCAGTACATTGAACTCTTGATTTCAGATCAGGTCATGATCTCAGGGTTGTGAGATCCAGCCCTGGTCCGGCTCCAGGCTCAGTGCAGAGCCTTAAGATTCTCTCCTTCTGCCCCTCCACCCCAGTTAATGGGCACATGCACGCACGCGCTCTACGCGCTCTCTCTCTCTCTCTCTTCCCTCCCTCAAAAATAAATAAGCTTACAAAAAATAAACTTTTACCATAGATTTGAGGTGTAATCATAAAAAAAAGTAATATTTGAGATTGAAGGCTGATGACTAATTCAAAATTAATTTGTGATGATGGACTCTGTATGGCCCATGGAGTCCTCTGCTTACCCAATAATGAAAAAGATGTGACTTGTATAATGTTTATTCTGTGAGGATTTCAATTACTCATATGCAAAATGAATTTTTTATTACTGTAAAAATTTTTTACAGCTTTATTGAAATATATTTTTAATACCTTTTAAACATAGTCATATTTTGGTGTTATATTTTAAGGTAGTTACTATTTAGATACTGTATTGAGGCAGTACCTTAGACCACTTTAGCTTCTGATGCATTTCAAGCTTTAATGAAAAATGCATCATTTTATTTTTCTCCAAATTACCTGTTGTTTAATGTAGCTTTTTATGATATGAGGAAAACCACTTATACAAAATAAAGTTATTTTTAGATTCTGTTTTTTACATCATTCAGCTCTTGCTACTTTTTGAAACATTTAGGTTATATAACAGGTTTTTAAAAGGAGAATCAAAACAATCTCATCTTTATTAATTTTGAATATCTAATGTTAGGATCACATTTATAGAAGTTATATCTTACCATTCTTTAAGAAATCACCCATGATTGTAGACTTTCTAGCTTCTAACCTATTTAATAACTCTTTTTACAGAGAAAGCCATATCAAATGGTTTCTTTTTTACTTAACTTTTTTCAATTCTTTACAGTCTCTTTATATCATAGGTTTTATCTTTGTCTCATTAGATCAAATTGCTCTCCTAGAGACCTTATTTAAAACAAAATAAGAGATTGTGTGTATGTGTTTGAGAAGATAAGTGTTCCCAATTTTTAGGGAATTTCTGGGTGGCTCAGTCAGTTAGATGTCTGCCTTCGGCTCAGGTCATAATCCCAGGGTCCTGGGTTCGGGCCCTGCCTTGGGTTCCCTGCTCAGTGGAGAGTTTGCTTCTCCCTCTCCTCTTCCCCTCTCCACCTCCCACTTGTGCTCTCTCTAGCTTGCTCTTTCTCAAGTAAATAAATAAAATCTAAAAAAAAAAAGAATTTCTGAATTTAGTTTGATAGCATGATAAAAACTCATCATTGCTATTTACTCTAGATAGTGGTACAGTTCACAGGTACACATTTCCTTACTTTGCCATCTTTATTTCTCTGATTCAGAATGTCCATAAGAGATCTCCTCCTAGATTTATACTGTTTAGAGACCTTCCTGAAAGTTTTATTTTCTCAAAATAGTTGACAGTGGTTATCCTATAGTAATTATATAAATCAGAAGCATGTAGGCCTTATTTTTAAATAGTAAAATATGCATTCTGTTACATATCCTAAGACAAAATTAAGGAAGTTGACAAAATATATTTCCAGCAGCATTACTTAGAAAAGTTTTAGAGTCACAAAAAGCAAGATTCTTTTTTAAATGCAAGTAATTCTTAAAGTAAGTTAATAAAAGGCTTTTTATACTTTTGCCACATGTTTGTGAATAAACACATTTAATTCCTGACTTTGACACACACACACACGAGACCAAAACATTTAGTCTCATTCTTCTACCAGAAGGTTGGTCAAAAATCAGAAGTTGGTTATACATCAGTAAAGTTGGGGGCAGGGGGGTTCAGAAATTGGGAAGGAAAAAGCCCTTAGTAGTTTTATAGACAGTTCAAATTCTTTATAGGATGAAGGAGAACATAAATACTTTCTGGAATGCCTGGGTGGCTCAGCGGTTGGGCATCTGCCTTTGGTTAAGGGTGTGATCCCAGAATCCCTGGATTGAATCCCGCATCAGGCTCCCTACATGGAGCCTGCTTCTCCCTCCTGCCTGTGTCTCTGCCTCTTTCTCTCTGTGTCTCTCATGAATAAATAAAATCTTTAAAAAAATACTTATTTTCTATATGACTGGAAGAACAGATCTTCTCTCTAATGATGAACTTCTTTTTTGCTTGTTCTCAGGGAATTTATGATCACCAGGGGCAGAATTTGACCGTTTTATATATTGGTCCAAGTAAATAGTACCTCTTTACTTAAAAAGACTTTGAGTATAAAAGTAAATGGCTTTACTTTAGTTCATTTTTCATGCTGTATTTGATGTTATGTACTTAATAGTGGAAAACAATCAGCATTATTCTTTTTAAGATTTTGAGAGTGAGAGAAAGTATAAGCTCTGGGGGGAGGGGCAGAGGGAGGGGGAGAAGCAGGGTCTCAGGAAGCCTGACTTGGGGCTCCATTTTAGGACCCGAGGACCATGACCTGCGCCGAAGGCAGGTTCATGACCAATTGAGACACGCAGACACCCCTGATCAGAATTATTCTTAACATTACTTATGAAAGGGACCCCTGGGTGGCGCAGCAGTTTAGCGCCTGCCTTTGGCCCAGGGCGCGATCCTGGAGACCTGGGATCGAATCCCACGTCGGGCTCCCGGTGCATGGAGCCTGCTTCTCCATCTGCCTATGTCTCTGCCTCTCTCTCTCTCTCTCTTTCTCTGTGACTATCATAAATAAATAAAAATTTTAAAAAATTACTTATGAAAGTCACATTTTGGGGCACCTGGGTGGCTCAAGCAGTTGAGCGTCTGCCTTTGGCTCAGGTCGTGATCCTGGGGTCTGCATCAGGCTCCCTAAAGTGAGCTTGCTTCTCCCTCTGCCTATATCTTTGCCTCTCTCTCTGTCTCTCATGAATAAATAAATAAAATCATAAAAAGTTATATTTTGAAATTCCAATTGTCTTAATTAACATAATTGTTTCTTTTCTTGATGATGTATAGATGAAACCAGCCTGTATAAAAGCCCTCACTCGTATATTTAAAATATCTGATCAAGATAATGATGGCACTCTCAATGATGCTGAACTCAACTTCTTTCAGGTAGCCCTCTTCTTTAGGCATTTCTGTGTCTTGGGGAGTTTCTTGCCGAGAAAAGCTATAAAAATATTATTAGTTTAAACAGTGTTATGTTGATAAGCATGTCTCTTTCATAGAAAAATGTTTCCCATCTAGCTATTTAAGTCTTCACCTGGGGTATAAAAAACTCTCCTATGGATAGGAATTGAGGAGACGGTGTCATTTCATGGTAAACAATGTGTGTATTAAATATGACTTGAAGGTGAATTCTGAATTATTTTTTTTCTTGGTTTTGTATAACATGGGTACACAAAGAGAGCTATGGTTTTACAAATGCAATGAAGAGAGTAGAGAAAGATTCTTTCTTTTGACCTATGACGTGTTTTAAATAAATAATGCAAAGCAGAAATTATCCTAATTTAGAATTTGGGTTTTTTTTTTAGTTACAACTGATTTAATGTTGTTTTATAGATTAATGTTTTATATTATTTGTGGTTTTAATGCTATTTTGTTTTTAAATTTATTTTTATGTTTTTGCTAGAGAATTTGTTTCAATACTCCATTAGCTCCCCAAGCTCTGGAAGATGTCAAGAATGTAGTCCGGAAACATATAAGTGATGGTGTGGCTGACAGTGGATTGACATTGAAAGGTGAGTGAATGGTGTCTTACCCCGTTTTAAACTTCATATTTTCAAACATTGGCAGAAGGTGAAGGTCTTTATAGCATTATGTATACTTTAAGGAAATGTTAATATTTACTGATAGGCCTAAGATCTAACTTCGTTATTAAGAGACAGGCCATTGATGGAGATAATTTACCTTACTGTCAGCATAAATTAGAGGTGGGGAAATTGCTCAGATGTTAGGAATGCAGAGGTCCATCTGAGGGGCAGAGATTTCTGGGACAAATTTATCTTAAAATTCTTACTACTTAAAAGCATCCTTTAAAGAGAAATTATTTTTAGGACAGACATTTTGCCTACCAGTCACATTTACCAAGTACAAAATGTTTCTTGTAGAATATATTATTGAGCCACAGTGAAATGAGAAATGAAATTGAAAACCACAGTTTTCCATTATAGAAATAAGTTCAAAGATCTATAAAATGATTTCATTTATTTTTATCATATAACTTTGTGAATGTTGGTGTTTTCCTTGGGATGCATTTTTGGCCCTTTTATCCATTGCCATCTCTCCTGACCTGGGTGTATATGTGAAATGATTCTGAAGTCAGCTCTTTTTCATTGAGAAACTTGTGAACCTTGTTTTGATTTGACCTTGGACATGTGAAATCATATGCATATGTTCATGATTCTAGCTCTTACCATTACATGTTATGTTTTTCTCCCTTGTTACGTAGTACCCTACTCACATCAACTGTACTTACTGATTTATTTTATTTCAGGTTTTCTATTTTTACACACACTTTTTATCCAGAGAGGGAGACACGAAACTACTTGGACTGTGCTTCGACGATTTGGTTATGATGATGATCTGGATTTGACACCCGAGTATTTATTCCCTTTGTATGTACCTTTGGCTTTCTAATTGATTTTGCTTGCCAAGTATTTTAAAGTGTTCTTTAAATGCATAGTTTAGGTAGGCTTTGAGCTATTCAGAACTAATTTAGATTTCTAGAGAAGTTTATAGCAGAGTTTATCAACCCTGGCACCATTGACATTTTAGACCAGACAATTCTTTGTTGTAGAGTCTGACCTATGTATTATAGGATGTTTAGCACTTCCTTAGTTGCCAGTAATACCTCCTCCCCCCAGCTGTGACAACTGAAAATGTCCAAAGTCTCTAGAAAGTGTCAAATATTCCTTCAGGAGTGAAATCATCCCCATTTGAGAGCCCCTGATTTATACATGGCATAAATTTTTCCTCCTCATGGAGAGTAAGAGTATCTTTTTTTATTCATCTTACTGAGGAAGGAGATCTAGATGCTGGACAAACTTGCATTTGGAACCAAGAAGTCAGAGTATATTGGTTCACTTCTTTTCATTAGTTTTTCTCTGTAAGTTTTATGGCCTTTTCTTAGCTCAGGATAAAATAAGTATTTTTCCTAAAAAGCCAGTCTGTTTGTAGTTATTTTCCTCTGATACTACTATATGTAAGTTGTGTTTGTTTAAAACGGACCCAATGTCACCTGAAACAGGAGACTGCCTTGCTATGTGTTGCCCCTCCTGTAACCCAGGGAGGTAGGATTTTCAGGCAAGTGACATCCCAAGATCTGGCCTTTTGGGTCTTCAGCCTTTCTTCTTTACTTTTTCCTTGGTGCATTGTCTTCATATTGTCCCTTTTTATTTTAGCATAGCACCCCTGGCTATCTGTGTAGGGGTTCAGAAAGACTCCTGGTTTTTTCATTTATCATCATCAAGAAAGCAGTTTTTTCAGGCTGGATTCCTGGCCTATTAATCAGGTCTAAGTTGGAATTGTTCTTGTCAAAGTTACTAAGTCTTGGCTCAAGTAATTTCCCAGATTTTTCAGTAAAACTATAGTGGATGAATGAATTTGTCCCAAGACCTTTGTCAAGTTTTCTTTTCTGTGCCATTAACATGGGTAGGTAAATTCTACAGGAAATGGCTTATTACTTTCTTAAGCAGGACAGTAAGAAAACTCCGTTGCTTGTGGATTTGTGGGTCACACTGATATCTCTCAATATCCTTATGCTGTCTACCTTTCGTTTTCTATAGAATAGCTTCATAGAGCTACCATTTGAATCTTGCTAGCCTTCTTATTAACTGTCTCCTTCTGTCCTTCATACTACTACTAGATTAGTAGATGTATAAATATAGATTTGCCCATGTCACTTCCCTTCGAGCCAGGATAAAGCTCAGGCTTCTTAACATGTTATACAAGGTCGTTCATGATCTGCTCTGCTCATGCTTCACTCCCTGCCTTCATTCTAGAAGTAAGTACTAATACTAAACTATTTATAGTCTACCAATCATCTGTTGTTTTGCGCTCCAGGCTTTTGCGTAGGGATTCTCACTTTCTCCCTCTCTCTCCCCCACCCTAATTACTGCCTCTTATCCTTCAAGTCTCCAAGTCAGTGTTAGTGTCTCTTAACAGGGCTAATACCTTCCCACTCTCAGGCCAGAGATGTCCCCTTTTGCGTGGGCTCCCGTGGCATCATTGGTTCACTCATATCCACCATTCACCTCATTCTGCTGCAATAATGAGATTGTTTGTAGTCTGTCTCCCATTTGAATAGCACATTCCCTAGAGGTAGGGAGCCTGTCTTGGGTTTGTGTGCCTAGTACCTAGCTCGGTGCCTTTGATTGAACTGAGCTTAGGGTGCATCAAAAAGTCAAATCAGGGGCAGCTCGGGTGGCTCAGCGGTTTAGCGCCACCTTCAGCCCAGGGCTTGAGCCTGGAGACCCAGGATCGAGTCCCACGTCGGGCTCCCTGCATGGAGCCTGCTTCTCCCTCTGCCTGTGTTTCTGCCTTTCTCTCTCTCTCTCTCTTTCTCTCTCTCTCTCTTCTCTGTGTCTCTCGTTAATAAATAAAATCTTTTTTAAAAAAAAAGGTCAAATCAGGCAGAAATAACCTCTTCACATCATTTTCAACTCATTATAATGTTGACATAAGCAATAGTTGCAACTTATAATTTGTTTAGAAGAATAACAAACCCATTACAGTATAATTGGTGTTACTTGTAAAATTTTTATTTCAACCTGCCCTTCAGAAATTTAAGAAAACTTCATATGTCAGCTCACAATGAATGTTAGCTATAGCTCTTCTGAGGATTGCCATTCCACTCTATTGACTTTCCCTGGGAAAGTCTAAATGGCTTCAAAGATACTTTATAAATGGCATCATCCCCAAAAAAAGACTTGTTGCGGTTTTATATTCGTTCTTAAATTTTAATATTTGGTTAATGATTTATTTTACTCTTAAATTTTTTTTGTCAATAGGTTAAAAATACCTCCTGATTGCACTACTGAATTAAATCATCATGCGTATTTGTTTCTCCAGAGCACCTTTGACAAACATGATTTGGTAAGCTTCTAGCTGCACTTTTTGGTGATATGTAATAAAATATTTTTCTGTAAATGATTCAACCTTGCTTCCTTACCTATGGGAGGTTCATGTCACATAGCCAAAAATTGCTTAAACTTAAGTTACACTAGCAAAAATACTTTCTTTAATTTATTTACTTCTATTATTTTCTCAAGTTGAAAAAGTCTACTTTCTGATAGATTCTTACATAGGTTTTCTTATATACATGAGAGAATTTTCTTGATAAAATGTAAAACTTTATTTATTTATTTATTTATTTATTTATTTATTTTAAACTTTGTTTTTAGAAGCATAGCTTTACTAGACTGGGGGCTCTTATGTTTGGGAATTATTATCTTAGATATCTAAACATTTTGTATACTTTGTGTGTCCTCAGGATAGAGACTGTGCTTTGTCACCTGATGAGCTTAAAGATTTGTTTAAAGTTTTTCCTTACATACCTTGGGGACCAGATGTGAATAACACAGTTTGTACAAATGAAAGAGGCTGGATAACTTACCAGGGATTTCTTTCCCAGTGGACGTGAGTACAGAGCTCACCTGTTTCCTTTAGAGTCACAGCTAGTTTAAAATTATGATACATCACATTCATCATTTTATAAGTTTGTCAGGTCTTATAAAAATACTTAAATCATAACTGCCTATGAGCAGGATTTATAGTGCTGCTGCTATATCTAAGATGAACTTTAGATATTCTATTAATTTATCAGGAAGGTTGTGTTTGCTTTTGGATGATGTATAAAGTAACAGTGATAAGTCTTACATCAAAACTGAACTAGATTTTAGTACTTTTTTTATTATGGGAATTGAAAACCTCATTGCTGTTACAGTTCTTATACTTCCAGAATATGGAGAGAGTGTGTTTTACTTGACACTGAAGACTTATTTTGTTTTTTTGTTGTTGTTTGTTTTTAGTGCAGGTTTTAGTGATGGTTTTACTACAGTCTACTTGCAGTGCAGTTGACATTGTATCTAGGGCGCTTAGGACATCCTGTGGTCTACACATGATGACATTATTACTTTAGCCTTGGTGAGACTAACTTTCTCAACACCAAGACCTGTTCTGTTTTTAGACAAGAAGGGCTAATTCCAAGTACTTTTCAGTTATTTTTGCACCTCTTGGAAACCTTTTCAAATTTAATTATCAAGTCCTCAACCAGCCGATATATGCAGTCAACTGTGTGTAACTTGGGAAGCAGATACTGTAAGATATCCTTACCCTGGATTTTATCAGCATCTCGCTGCTCATCTGCGTGTAGGTTTAGGAATCCTACTCTACCCCTGCCAGTCTTGCATCCCCTCCCTGTCTTCTCTTCCTTAAGAATGGCGATGTAGGGAAACCTCTGGTTGGGCACATGGGAACTTAAAGCAGTCTGACAGAAATTATCTGGGTCTGGTGGTAAGGTTATTTGAGCTGTTGGGATTTTTTTTCTATAAATGTTCATTTAGGGACTTTTCCACCTCTTCTCCTAGGCTCACGACCTACTTAGACGTCCAGCGATGCCTAGAGTATTTGGGCTATCTAGGCTATTCTATATTGACTGAGCAAGAGTCTCAAGCTTCAGCCATTACAGGTGAGTATCTAAATAGTACTCAGTTCATGCTCAGAAACATTTTTATTTTTTCAAAAACATTTTTTAATATTCCAGTTTCAGGTGTAAAAAGAGCGAAAATAAATTCCTCTTCATTAGTCTTCCACATCTACACTCTATTTCTTCTCCTGGCCACTTGGTAATTTCTTTTGAGTATCAGAGGCTTGATTTTATTGTTTATCAAAAAATAAAGAGTAGTAGAAGTTTTACTTCTAGCCTACCCCTGTGGACGCTCCACTGATGAAATCAGGGAGAGCTGTGGGCATTAAATGTATTGTAATGTGCCAGATTATCTTCTTTTCATTTTCTTTAGACATTGGAAACAATACCTATCAGCATATGATGTCAATACTGAACTAATTGTGTATCTCTTGGTTTTGTTACCATTTTCTACATTAGAAAATCTTTCCCAGACTTTGTAATTCTTACTAAGCAGTGTGCTCCATTTAAAGAATACCATAGGTAAAGGCATGCCTCAGTGGGTCAGTGGATTAAGCATCCAACTTCGGCTCAGGTCATGATCTCAGGGCGCTAGGATCGAGCCGCACGTTGGGCTCCCAGCTGAGCCGGGATTGTTCCTCTGCCCCTTCCTCTGCTTGTATTCTTTCTTTCTCTCCCTCTCTCTGTCCCTCCACTAAATAAAATAAAGTCTTTAAAAAAAAATACCATAGGTATGGAAATAACAAATTAGGGAACTGATTGTTTCAAGATTTTCTTATATCCTCATCAGTAGAGGGTAATGCCGTATCTTACAGGACGTCCTGACACAAGAAGACAACCAATCTTAAATTGACAGGGCAAGTACCCTTTAAAGTAGTTAACCAAGTAGACAGTATTGAATTCAGCACCAAAGAGCAAGGAATGAATTGTTAGCTAACATGAGGTTCTTTCACTCAGCAAAATACTGTGGACGTCTTGCTATATCAATAAGTTAGTGTGTCGGGCAGCCTGGGTGGCTCAGCAGTTTAGCGCTGCCTTCAGCCCAGGGTGTGATCCTTGAGACCCGGAGTCTAGTCCCACGTCGGGCTCCCTGCATGGAGCCTGCTTCTCCCTCTGCCTGTGTTTGTGTCTCTGCCCCCTCCCCCCCGTATCTCTCATGAATATATAAATAAAATCTTAAAAACAAAATAAAGTTAGTGTGTCATCATATAGATGTTGTATAACTTATTTAACTATCCTATGATTGCTGTGTGTGTGTGTGTGTGTGTGTGTGTGTGTGTGTTTTATCATTTTCAGCTTTTGGCTACTATAAATAGTGCCTCTGGTGAACTTTTTGTAGTTGAATTTGGGGATTACAGCTTAAAGAGTTCTCTTTACCTCTGGGAGAGATGTACCATTGCTCTGCTTTTCTGGCCTGCTTCTTTTTTTTTTTTTTTTTCTGGCCTGCTTCTTTTACAGATTTACATTTGAAAGCCAGTTAACCCCAGCTTGCATATCCCTTTCCCATTTATAAATTCAAGAGTGTGCAGATTGGAGATAGCATCCTTTAATTTGTAATTTGTTATGGCAATTATTTAATACAGAAGAAAATAGATGGGATATAATGGTGGCTATATTCATTATAATTGTCATTTTTAGGATGTAATTTTCCTTATGAAAATGTGCTACTTATTTTTTTGATGAAATAAATGTCATTTGGTTACCAGAAGTTAACTTACAGCCAGCTTTCAGAAATGTGACTTTTCCGGGGCACCTGGGTGACTCAGTCAGTTAAGCGTCTTCTTCGGCTCAGGTCATGATCCCCAGGTCCTGGGACTGAGCCCTGCATTGGGCTCCCTGCTCGATGGGGAGCCTGCTTCTCCCTCTCCCTCTGCTGCTCCTATTGCTTGTGCTCACTCTCTTTTTCTGTCAAAAAAAAAACTTAAAAAAAAAAGAAAGAAAGAAAACAAATGCATCTTTTTCCACTAATGAAGCCCTGTGGTATATTTAGTGCTTGGTTAAACATACAGCTTGGCTGTATTACAGTATGTCTGTTTATTAATCACATACTTCATAAAAATGAAAAATCACGATACCCTGTTTTGCAGAAGATGAAATGGAGGCTCAATGAGTCTAAATGGTACATTTTTTTTCTTTTTAGTAACAAGAGATAAAAAGATAGACCTTCAGAAAAAACAGACTCAAAGAAATGTATTCAGATGTAATGTGATTGGAATGAAAAACTCTGGGAAAAGTGGAGTCCTTCAGGCTCTTCTTGGAAGAAACTTAATGGTGAGAGTTCTCAAATAATAGAGTTTTATCTAACAAATTTTTGTAGTTATGAGTTTATATGATTTTTTCACAGCCATTAACTTTTTTAGGTGATAACTAGAGCTCAGTGGCCTGTGTATATTAGTAAAGGACAATCTAAGAGTAACAACAATCCTGTTGAACTGTCTTTATCTTTGTTTCATTGGTGTTAGCTATCATTTGTCTTCTTTTTCCTCAATAGTATTTAGGTCGGAATTAAATGAATACATATGTGAAAGCACCTGACATAGGTGCTTGGCATGAAATAAATGTATAGTGGGGATCCCTGGGTGGCTCAGCGGTTCGGCGCCTGCCTTTGGCCCAGGGCGCGATCCTGGAGTCCCAAAATTGAGTCCCGCATCGGGCTCCCAGCATGGAGCCTGCTTCTCCCTCTGCCTGTGTCTCTGCCTCTCTCTCTCTATCTGTGTCTATCATAAATAAATAAATCTTAAAAAAAAAGAAAGAAAGAAAGAAATGTATAGTAAATATTTAAAATTGAATACTTTATCTAATTCTGGCTACAGCCTTGTGAAAGGAGATGGATGTGTTTCCAGATGAGTCTCGTGTCAGACCAAATTATAATACAAGGAAAATTGCTGGCAAGTAGCTCTGCAGTACTTTCAGTAATTAGTTTATTTACTTTTCAGCTGCTGCTTTTCTTTATGCAGAACACATGCATCTTTTGTCTTAGACCTTAACTTGAGAACAAAGAAACATAAAATCAATGTCCTCTTTGTACTGATAAATAACACATAGTGAAGGGAAGAATGCCCTTTTATTTATGACGTACCCATACATACATGCAGAGTGTGTGTTGATGAAAACTAGGTACTGTAATTTCTTAACTGTAAATATTGAGACTTTTGGTTGTTTTCAGAGACAGAAGAAAATTCGTGATGATCATAAATCCTACTATGCGATTAACACTGTTTATGTATATGGACAAGAGAAATACTTGTTGGTAAGAAATTCTCTGGCATATAAAGATTACTGATTATTGGGCATATTTTTATATGATTCTTTGAAAACATAATCGGATTTAATTTAATGGCTATGTGTAGAACTTTTGTAATTTTTTTTTCCTTTCACCTGGTTTAGTCATTGGAATTAATTTTAATTCCCTTGATGTATGTGGTGATTACATGAGTGTAGATATAAGTGAAAATTAATCTATTCATGTGCTTAATTGTATGTTATACACAATAGAAAGTAAAAACAACAATAAAAAATAACTTCTCTTTCTTCTTTCTCCCACTTTTCTTTAAAAAATTTTGTTTTCCCCTTCTGTTGACCAGAAATTAATAGGAAAACCTTAACGCAGGTGATTGGTAGTTTGTCTATACTCTGCATTGAGTTTTATCTATTTAGCAGAGAGGTGTATGGTTACCAAATGTGTTAGTCTAAAAGAACGAATTAAAGAATTGTATGGCTGGGATCCCTGGGTGGTGCAGCGGTTTGGCGCCTGCCTTTGGCCCAGGGCACGATCCTGGAGACCCGGGATCGAATCCCACGTCGGGCTCCTGGTACATGGAGCCTGCTTCTCCCTCTGCCTATGTCTCTGCCTCTCTCTCTGTGTGACTATCATAAATAAAAAATAAAAATAAAAAAAATAAAAAGAATTGTATGGCTAAAAAGATAATATGAAGTCCAGTAGAAAGAGATTATTACATGTTCTTCTTGGATCCATTCACAGTTTGGTTTGAACCCTGATCCCCCATTGATTAACTGTGTGACCTCAGGCAAGTGTCTTATTCCCTCTAAGCCTGACTTCCTTAAATTAGCTAACATGAGGAGCTCCTAACAAATAATAGGTACCAGAAATGCTCATTTCCTTTCCTTTTCTTTTTGGGAATAGTTTATTCTGCTACACAGATGATCACATTGAATTTTATACAGTTTTTCCTCCTTGTGATAAAAGTTTTTTTGTCAACTTCTTATTAAACCTTGTTTAACTCCCAATCTTCTCTTGTAAGTATAGTTCTATTTACTGGGTACTCAGTAAATATAGCTGACTGTTAATTTTCCTGTTTTTATTTTTATACTATTCTTTGCAAATTGATGTCTTTCATGTCTCCAAATATCCATGCTGGAATAGTGTTTTATTTGGAATATACTGAATCACTTCTGACTCTGTACTTCCCCTTTCTTCTCAGCATAGGTACACTATCTTACATAACTTTGTAGTACTGAGTTTTACTGTTGTTGGGTCATTGTCATATTATAGGTGGGCTATTTCTTTGGAGGTCTTATAGTCAACATTGGAAAAAAGTAGGCAGTGAAGCAGAACAAAATGACCTTAGTGTAAATAGTCTTTTTCTCTGTTTTGTTTTTTTAATTGGTGAGAAGACAAGGTGGTCTGATAGAAAGAAAACAGACTTGAAATCATATTTGAGTTCAAATTTTGGTCTGTTGACTTGCTAGATATGTGTTATCTTAGGCAGTTGACTTAATCTCTTTAGCCTGTCATCTTATCTATGTAGAGAATGCATGTAGAGGGCCTGCCGGGCACACGTTAGTCACTGACTAAATGTTTGCTCCTGTAAAACCTTAATTACCAAATTTTCAGTCCACAGAATCAGAAGCTACTGGTTTAGCTACACTTCCCACCTCTAAAAATAGCCTGAAAAGTTATGCTTAACTAGTACTTTATTTGGAAGTCAAGCAGTAATAACACATCATGACTTTAATTAAACATCAATATTATGATATTAATGTTTCTTATTATCTTTTTCTTTTTACAAGTTGCATGATATCTCAGAGTCGGAATTTCTAACTGAGGCTGAGATCATTTGTGATGTTGTGTGCCTGGTATATGACGTCAGTAATTCCAAATCCTTTGAATACTGTGCTAGGATTTTTAAGGTTTGTTGTTCTTTTGGTCTGTAACTTTATATGGAATTAAATGGAATTGTATAATGTGATGTTTTCTAACCAAAGGGATTCAAGAAAATCACTTGCAAAAAAAAAAAAAAAAGAAAGAAAATCACTTGCAGAGCTTTTAAAAAATACATATGTTTGTTCCCATCCCTAAAGGTTACAGTTTCATTCTGAGGTGGTAAAGTCCAATTAAAATTAAAGTGAAGTTCGATTTAAACATTTTAAAAACACTTTTTCCAAAAATAAATAAATACATACATACATACAAAAAAAACCCACATTTTTTTTTACACATGTGACTCTGATGTATGCATTTAGAGATAAGAACCTCTACATTAATGGAAGGTCTTCTTGGCCATTAGTAATGTTTGTGGAGAGGTGCCTGATGGGCTCAGTTAGTGGAGCGCACGACTCTTAATCTTGGAGTTGTGAATTCAGGCCCCACATTGGGTGAGAAATTACTTAAAATCTTAAAAAAAAAAAAAAAAAGAAAGATGTGCACATGGATTATATATTGCCATTTACACAAATAATAATAATAATAATAGAGCAAGGGGAAAAACCAGAGGCTTGAAAAGCCCTCATTTGCTTTGAGATTATCACCAAGACCCAATAGGAGTAAAAAACTTTACAAAAACTTTACAAAACTTTACAAAATTTGTTGCAAAGGAATTTATTCTAGCATTATTTTTAATTAAAGAACTAGAAATAATTTGGATATCTAACAATAGGAAGATGATTTACTAAATTAAGTTAAAAACAATAACAGTGGAATATTAAGCAGCCATTAAAAGTAATGATTTTGGGGGCACCTGGATGGCTCAGTTGGTTAAGCATCTGCCTTCGGCTCAGGTCTTGATCCCTGAATCCTCAGATCCTGAGATCGAGCCCTTGATCGAACCCTCGAGAGGGAGTCTGCTTCTCCCTCTCCCACTGCCCTCACCCTGCTCTTGCTCTCTATCAAATGAATTTAAAAATCTTTTTAAAAATAATGATTTTAGGGCAGTCCCGGTGGTGCAGCGGTTTAGCACTGCCTGCAGCCCAAGGTGTGATCCTGGAGACCTGGGATCGAGTCCCACACCAGGCTCCCTGCATGGGGACTGCTTCTCCCTCTGCCTGTGTCTCTGCATCTGTGTGTGTGTGTGTGTGTGTCTCTCATGAATTTAAAAAAAAAAAAGTTAAAAAGTAAAAATAATGATTTTAAATTCTGAAAACATGGTAAATTGAGTACTCTATTTTTAAATGGCTATGTCCAGGGATCCCTGGGTGGCGCAGCGGTTTAGCGCCTGCCTTTGGCCCAGGGCACGATCCTGGAGACCCGGGATCGAATCACACGTCGGGCTCCCGGTGCATGGAGCCTGCTTCTCCCTCTGCCTGTGTCTCTGCCTCTCTCTCTCTCTCACTGTGTGCCTATCATAAAATAAATAAATAAATTAATTAATTAATTAATTAATAAAATAATAAAATAAATGGCTATGTCCAGCATGACTGCAACTATAGAAACATATATAATTGCATATATATATGATTTTTATATATACATATATATACATAAATATATAATGATTTTTATCATTATATAAAGACTAACGATAAGAAAAATGAAAATAGTGAAAAAATAATATAATTGTGAAACAGGTTTTAAAAATGAAAATAATGTGCTTTAGGATAGAGGAATTTAGATGGATTTCTTTTTACTACAAAATATGGTATTTTTTTAATAAAAAAAGATGTATTTTTTTCAAATTGTAGTGAATCTGAAGAGTTGTAGGTTTGTATGGTTGAGAGCGTTAGAAAATTGGCCCCGGTCTTATGAGACTTCCCTGGTCCACTGTCAATCATTGTTTCTTAGTTTACTTTTGCCTTGAAGCTATGTTTTGCCCTGCAAGAGATAATTTTTAGTACACATGTAATTAAATTTAATAATTTTTTTAACTTGTCTTCAGATTTTGATTTTAGTTTTTATTCCATAGCAACACTTCATGGACAGCAGAATACCTTGCTTAATCATAGCTGCAAAATCAGACCTACATGAAGTTAAACAAGACTATAGTATTTCACCTGCTGATTTCTGCAGGAAACACAAAATGCCTCCACCACAAGCCTTCACTTGCAATACTGCTGATGCACCCAGTAAAGATATCTTTGTTAAATTGACAACAATGGCCATGTACCCGTAAGTACTTGCTCTGCCATCATTTTCATGTTGCATGGTTCATAATATCGTTGCATGCCATCAGTCACAAGGGTGGAACCTTTGTCACGTAGAAGTTGTTCAGCAACAGAAAGAGACTTTGTAACGAGAAGGAACAAATTTGACTAAATGCGAGTTTGGTTTGGGTGCCATAATAAAATTACATAAACAGTGCTTCTGACAGTATTTGTATATTTGTAAGCAGGCTGTAACTATCTTCATAGGATAGTACAATAAAACTCAACCCCCGACACAGCATTTAAAAAAAATTGTCTTATTTCAATAAAACGGGGTTGGCATCATGTTACTCTATACTTTTAAGACATTTCCATATGAACAAAAAATTCATCTTAGTATTTTTCTGTTTATTGACCTTGAGTATGTGGAAGATTCTAAAATACTTTATGAATTTATGTTTAAATTATAGGTATGTTTGAGTTGAGAATATAATGTCTTTTTTAAGTGCTGTAAACAGTAGTTGTAATTGGAATTCCTACTATATAAATGTTTTACATTAAGTGTTGTGAGCCATGAATTTTATGTACATTTATTGTATATCTATACATGCATATACATAAGCACATAACTGTGGACATTTTCATAGCTTACTAACTGCTTTAGAATTGCATGGTTCTTAATGGCATTCTCCTCAAGTACTGTGTGTATATAACTCTGTTTTGTAACAAGATAGTTTTTCAGGCAGTGCGTTTCTCAGGACTTTAGCTTAATCTCTTTATTATTAATTAAGTCTCTAAATTATTTTTCTTCTTATGAAAACTGGTATAAAATAGAGTAATAACCAAACATGGCTACAAACTGAAGTCTTTCAGAAAGGTGTTAATTTGCGCAGATTCTTTAAATCAGAGTTAACTTTACTGCTATTCTGTTAACTAATACTTTTTTTAAAAAGGCAGCAAACCCTTGAAATTCTATTTGTATTGGAAGACAAGTCATTCCTATTACTATAAGATAAACAAAACCTTATTTGTGTTTTACCTTTGCTTTAAAAGTCTCATGTATGTTATCTACAGAGAGGATCATTACAGAGACAGACTCTCCCGAGACATGGGCAACACTGATAGAATAGAGAATTTGAGAAAAATCTGGGTCTTTCTAAAAACTGCTTTGTAAGTTACTTTTTCTTTATGGCTTCTGTGGGATTTTGTTGGCATTTTCTTATAGATGACCAGATCTCCTTTCTTGCCATAATTAACATTTAGTAATTATCCAGAAACGCACTGCTTGGTCAGGCTTACTGCCTAACTGTATATTACAGTGGTTTTTTGTTTTTGTGTTTTTAGGTTTTTTTATTTTTTATTTTTTACTGTGTAAATGCACTATTTTAATCTTATAGATAATCGTAACTGTGTTTTCAGATCTGCATCTTTAAGACATTTTACTGCAATTTGTGTGTGTATGTGTGTGTATATGATAAATGTACATACAGGGACACTTGCTTATATGGTTAATCCCAAACTACTTCTCATGAAGCATCTCCCTGTTGCTAAGCATACTTTGCATCTCTCCTTTTTGGTGGGTGGAGCCTGTGTATGTTGAAGAGTCAGGTTGAATTGATAAAATAACAGATGGATTCCAGTATGACAGCTGGCAGCAACTTAGTAGCATTGGTATGTTCATCATCACAAATCAAGTTTTAAAAAGGAATGTCTTGAGTCTATGAGAGTTTAAAAAATTAATTCTCATTTTTCTTCATGTTGAGAATTAGGCATTATTGGGATGCTGCTAATCTCCACAACCATGCCACCGTGTGATGTGGTCTCATCAGATCTCACAAGCTAAGCTAAGTCAGATTGGGCCAGTCCTTTGACTGAGAAGCCTTTAAAAAATGTTCAGGTGTTACAAGAAGTGATGGCATTGATTCATCAGGTGGCGCTCTTCTGAATGGGTTCTGCGCCAGTACTTCTTCAGGGTGGTGTGATGGCTTTGTATGTCTGAGTGGCTCTGACCACTGACCAGTCACTGGAGACCTCCCTATTTTGGTTGTTAGGATGGAGGTGAAATAGATTGCCCCATGTGCCTGTACCAACTAGTACAACTCCACTCAACCAGAAAGGAGTCAGAAAGCCTCCTAAATTTCATATCTAATATTAATTGGACCCATTGTTGATTTTTATATCCTTACCCAGAGTTTCATACTGTCGTACTTAGCTGCTGTGTTTTAGTAGCAGATGAAATCAACCCTATATTTCGTTCAAGTGGAAATTTATGAAGCACTTTGATTTCCTTTG
Source organism: Canis aureus (assembly GCF_053574225.1). Classification (NCBI taxonomy): domain Eukaryota; kingdom Metazoa; phylum Chordata; class Mammalia; order Carnivora; family Canidae; genus Canis; species Canis aureus. Next base: position 20,434,200 of record NC_135626.1, read on the forward strand.
GGAGCCTGGGTGCTTGATGAATTAAAGACGATGTTGTTCATATCTCCTCAGGGTTGAATATACTCGTCTTTTGGCTCTTTTGTGTATTTGTCACTCTTCTCCTTCCTGGTTTTCAGGCATGTGTGTATGCTGAGGGAGGAGGGAATGGTTATTTAAATGCTAGCAAACTTTGTCCTTTGGTGGGTGCTCTGGCTTACTCAGTTTTTCTTTTTATTAATTTACATGAGGGTGCCATCTATTGCTGTGCATACTTATTCCACTAAAGCTCTTGTAATAATAATTCCATCCCCCCTCCAAAAAAAGCAAGAGTATTAGTTAATTTTCCTTAGGTTTTCTATAGGGAGGGAGGAGGGAGCTATTACTGTTTATTATATTTTTGGTAAATGTGGAATTCTGCACAACTTTAGCATGCCCCACACTGTCCTTTTTTCCTTAGTGTTGCTTATGCCTAAATCTTTTTTTTTAAGTTGGCACACCCTAACTTGTGCCATATTTGCAAGTAAGAACTCAACTCCTGTCCTTCTGTGTGTTTTCGCAGCCATGCCCGGTTACGCTGTATGTGCACCTGCAACAGGTGTACATTTTGCATCTGTCAGAACTTCCTCAACTCAGACTTGCTGCAATCTGTAAAGAACAAAATCTTCACTGCAGTTCTTAACAGGTTCTTAACTTTATTTACTGGGTACCAGGCATTCTGTTAAAATACCAAAGAAAAAAGTGGATAACTATTTATTATACAGATACTACAAAGACCACAAACCAACTGATGCCCAACTAACTTCTACTAAAATTCTCACCATGGTGACGATGTTTTTAGGGGACTATAAAATAAGATTTTGGATTTCTTTTTCATGAAGGAAGCTAAAGTATTGTTCATATTACAGGATAGTTTGTGTAGGGAGATTAACATCTTTTGGTTGAGAGTTATAGAAATAGACTAGGACTTTTGTAGTAAGGAAAAGGCACATTGATCCCAAATGTTAAACTGTACTCAGCTTACATTCAACTAATATACTTAACTAAAACCATACTAATGCCAGCAGTATCTTAGGTTTGAAAAATTTCTGTATTGTCAGTACAGAAATTTGAAGAGCATGACTTCTGGAAATGAGAATCACAGCCAACTTTGAGGATTCAAAGGAATGTGGGAAAGAAAAGATCTGTAGTACTAATTTTTGAGGTCTTTATAATCAAGCCCAAAACATGAAATATGCTTAGAAAGTAATACGGTTTTTAGAAAGGGAAGAAAAATAAACAAAAAGTAGGATATTTACATTCCCTCAAAGCAAAGAACTTGGAAGGTTATATTCTTATTCTGGTCATGCTTACATTATTCAGATTTACATTTTGTGAGCATTTAAGAGCCTATGTACTATTAATTTGTATCTACTGTAAATTGTGTCTAAAGATGAATGAGTGTTTTGAAATTAACATTCAGATGTCATTGGGAGCTGGGCTTGATTAAGACAGATCTTCAAGCTTAATCAATTTTGGTTAGAAATGGGTCCATTTTTGCTTACCATTGGACTCTCACTGAAGGCAAGGCTCCAACGGTACCAAATAAAAGGATAGTTTGTGTCCACCAGGAAGAGTAGTAGTTGTGGCTATGAAACAGTGAGACTTTATTTAATGTGGGTCAAAAACTGATTTTGAAGGCATTCTAAAAAGAGATTTGATGACGTTTTGAGCACTAGCAGCTCTGGAATAAGAATGCAGCCATCTCAGGTGACTGCTTTGAAGGGACTGCCACACTAATTTGGTGGTAAAGTTCTGCCTCTGTCCTTTGAACGGCACCTTACAAAGTAGTAACACAGATTTGCTCATGATGACTATCTGGGAAAATGCAAGGCTAGTTCAAACCAAACAACATTCAAGAGCTCCAGTGTTAGAAATGGTAGAGTTGGAAGAGATTCCAGAATGCATCTGGCCTAACCTCCCATTAGAATGCCTTCCTAAAAGCCTTCCTGTGGAGAGTACTGTTTACCTGCTGATGGCTTTCCTCATTGGAGAGGGTTTTTGCTTTTACCTTTGCTCTTTATTTTTATTTTTTAACTAAAATGATTTCCCTATAACTTTCTCTCCTTTAGTTTTAGTTCTGCCCTTTAGAACAACATACGACTATTCTACTCCCTCTTCAACATAGCAATCCATCAGACATTTGAAGACGGCCATCATGTCTCCCCTAATTTTCTCTTCTCCAGGTAGAACATCCCCATTTCTTTCAGCCTTTTCTTAAATTAGATGGTTTAGTGACCTCACCAGTCCTGATTGTCCGCACCTGTGAAAGCCCTTTTGGTTTTCAGAGTTCCTCTTAAAAGAGGTGCCACTGAGAATGGAGAGCAGTGCTCTAGGTGTGATGGGGCTAGTCCAGAACAGTGGGTAGTCATGTTCCACAGTTAGGACAGCACCTGTCTGCTGCATGAATTAACTTTTTTAGCAGCCCATCCCACTGTTGATGCATATGAATCTTGGGGCTCATTGAAATCAGATCTTTTTTCATATGAAGTACTATTAAGGCAGTGTCCCCTCCTCTCTAATTGTGTACTTGACATTTTTAGTTGACTCTTTGAATATAAACACAGATACATATGTATCTCTATTAAATGTCATATTCTTCTTTTTGATCCATTTGTTCTAGCTCAGTCATTTCAAACATTATTTCTGTCATTTGTCCCATTATATATCTCTCTTGGCATTGTGTTACTTGCAAACTTGGTAGATATGTCTTCTTTATCTTTCAAGATATTGATAAAAAATAATGTTGAATACCCAAAGATTGGAGAGAGAGGGGGAGCCAAAGCCAGCAAGCCCTAAAGTATTCCATTGGAGAACTCTTTTCCCAATGACACATGTTTAAAATTCTTGGGGAAAGATTATTCTGTAAATTAAGAATATTATTATCCAGTCCATATTTTATATCTTATTATCTTACAAGATATTTCATAGAGGGCTTTTTTGAAATCAATATGTATTTTCTAACACAGTCCTCTGATCTACCAATGCAGTAATTTTATCTAAATAGGAAGTGACATCTATTTGGTGTCTTATTCTTGGTGAACCCACCTTGGTTCCTAATAATTGCTAATCAAAAAACATCTATTTTATTTGTTCTCGAAGATCTTCAGTGTCCGTAATTGCAGACTGAATTCATTGTCTGGATCTTAGTGACAATTTTATTCTTAGGTTGATTTAATCTGCTTCCAAATGAAAAAGGTTGGGTGTGTATTAATGGATGAGCTTGCTCATAATAAAGTACTCTACAATGATCTTTGAAGGGAAATCAGTATATTTTGTCATATCTATTTATAAACTAGAACTAATTTGATGGTAATGTTAGCATACATCCCTGACATCTAGTAATCAAGAATGGGATGAATAAAAAAGAGAAGGAGGGAAACCAACATACCTTTCAAAGAATTCCTTCTTGATTTCTTGTAGTGTTTCAAAATTTTATAGAAGCACAGTGGAAATTTAGGAGTTCTGTATTGAAGTTTCTCCTTGTTTATAAAAGGTTGTTGGTAAGGTAGGTGGGGGTAGAGCCCCAAATCTTAAGTACCTAAGGGTCCGAGTAGTTAATGTAAATGAAGAAGGTGGCCCAAGTATGAGAAGTAAGAGACTGTCGGGACTATGATAGGCCATATCCAAAAGATGCAGCCACAGCTCAGCCCTGGCCTTTTGTTGTTGTCCAGGCTGAGTGTTGCCAGGTCTTCTGATTCTATGAGGCACTAGAAATCAAGATTTTTTTTTTTTTTTTAAATCTGGATTTTTATGTGAAATTTCCTGCTATTCAAATAATGGCAAGTAAATTTAAATCTTTAAAAGTACTCTTCAGAACAAAACATGTTTACAGACCACCAGGTTGCAACCTCAGTCTTAAGATATGGCCTAGAGTTGTGAAATTGCAGGCAAAAAAAAGAAAAACATACACCTAAGGAATGAAAATGTCTTTTTTCCCCCTCCTACCAACCAAATTCTACTCCCTTTTTCATGAAGAATCTGAAAAGGTTGTGGGGTGATGGGGTCACCTCCTTTCTCTACTATCTCTCAGGTTGTGGCAGCCTTTGGTGGTGGGTCACTCTTGGTTCGCCACGCCAGAGATATCTTAATGTTATAAAGCAGAAAAAGGACTGATTAATTGGGTGAAAGTCATTTAGGAATTTTTCACTGTAATTCACTAGGGAGGAGTCTCCCACTCAACAGTAAGCCTTAAGTCTTTGGTTTTAGAAGCTTGCCACGTCTCGTGTTTGACTTAGAACTGTAAAAGAGTAGTTTTAAAATTTTTATTTAAGCAAAATGTTCATTAAACACCTGCAAAGAAATTAATAGGCAGATATTGGTGCATACATCTTGGTCTCAAATTTAGTGCCTTCTTTAGTGTGCTTGTAATAAACATGTTGGTTGTTGAAGCAAATCACTTCCAGAGATAGTACATGTTTGAGACAATGGTCTCCCTATACCTCCCCCTGCCCCTGTGATTTATTCATTTGAATCCTTAAGTTCCTGCTTTAGATAGGATCTGCTGTGACCTGGGGCAGAATCTGAAGATGAAGAAGATTTGAACCTGCCTTTAAATACTATGTTTTCAGTAACCTTAGTCCCTCAGGCTACAAAAGGAAGTGTAATAACCTGATCATGAGAGGATTTAAGCCTAATTATATTTAGGCAGTTCCCACAGATTCATTTCTGAAATTAACCGTTTTTTCCCTAGCTGTCTGTCTTTGACCAGTAAACATTGCCCCCCCCTTTTTGAGCTTATTTACTGACACTACATATTTTAAGTAGAGAGTAGTAATAAAGTTTTTTCTTTTTAATGTAATTGAATATATATTTCAAGATGTGAAATCAGTGTTAAATTATGTATCTGATATGGAACTTTAGTAATTATGATCTCACCCTTGTGATCTGGACAGATTTATGTTTTTCTTTAGAATAATTTATGAATAACGAATTATTGGAATTTAAATACATTTGGAAGATGATTAATGTGGTCAGAATGATTTTAATCTGTGGCAATGCTTTCATTTCAAATAGTGTAAATTATGGTACTGGGAAAATATGCCTTCTGATTTTATTTTAATTTTAATTACCTTTTGAATCTGAAAGTTAAAATGATTATGTAAGAGTGAGCTGGATTGTTGGTTTGAACTACCCAGGATTTTAGTTATCAAGTATTTATTATTCCAACTTCAGAAGACTCCTACTTTGCATGAGGATGTTACTGTACTGCAATGTGCTGTGGACTTTAATTTGTCCTTTCCTTTAGGTGTTCATTTTAATTTGTATGTCTGTGTCACTTAGTCATTATTTTTTAACTTCTCTCAGTCCCTATCCCAGCTAATTTCTGTGTGTAATCCTCCCACTTTTCCTAACCTATAATTTAATCAGAATTACTTTATAATTTCTTATTTTGGTGTGATTTTCTTTGGTACGTATTTTGGTTTTAGGATTTCTCTCATCCCATTTTATTATTTGTATCGGCCATATAAATTATTTGTTCTTAAGTTTAGTAGCAGCATTTTACTTTAGCGACCAACTGCATAGTTCACAGTGAGTATTTACAGTGACCCAGAGGTATGATGGACAGTCATTATTCTCAGTGAATTCTTTAATTTTTTAATGCATTTTTTAAATTGCATGTATGTAGCATTTATTTTAAGCCATTTATTAGTGACATTTGCCCATATTGCTTTAATAATTACCTAAGTTGCTCCTTCATGGACTTTAAAACTGTGTTACTTAATAAGAACCCGTTTTTTGAAGAAAGATTTTATTGTCACACTGAAATGAACTGCCTTTTCATAGGTTTGCCTTAAGAAGAGGATAAGTACCTAGAAATCTTAATGTAACACAGTCTTCTGGCAATGTTAAGAGTTCTTAGAATATTATGGTAAACTGTTGTATCCAAAAAAGTCTGTCCTGTGTTTTAGTTTCATATGAAACTTCTCTGTTCCCTTGTATCAAAGTCCTTACAAGGTTTTTCTTTTAATTAGGATACATAGTCTTATGTTTAAAATTATAGAAGAGTTTATATTATAGATTCTCCTTAAGTAAGCTGCTGCTTGCTTATACATTTTAAATTTTTGCCATTTGTTAGAGTATTAAAGGTTGCCACAAGGTGGAGTTTACCTGCTCTGATCTTTAAGTATCAGTAGGTTACATATAAATATTATGTGTTTCCCATATATCTAGGATCATTTATAATTTTGGTTCTTCTAATGCTTGGTGAAACATTTCTTGACATTGATGTACACTTACACCCTTTTCCAAAGTATGTTACTATTTAGGCATGCTCAGTTAACATGATTTCATATGATTTGTGTTGTAATTTATCTTTGTTGAATACTATATTTTGACTTCTTAATCTATTTTGAGAACTATCTTATTAAGAGATTTCATGCCTGCTAGTTCAATTAGAACTGTCATTATTAAAATTATTATTAAGAATAGTGGCATCATTATTAGAAATGAATGTATAAGATACTTCACCAGGCAAAAACAAACCACCAAGAAAACATTGAGAGGAATAACAGCAGGGAGACCCAGAAGACTTTTAAAAAGCAAGTGAAATACTTAAAAACAGAACACTTAACTATAGTTTTGGTGACCTCGGTATAATTTTCCACTTGAGCTATGAAATTTCAACGAGGAAAAAGCTGTGTGTGCTATCTATGAGCCCTAGTAACTAGGTTACACGCATTATAGTTACATAGGCAGTTGCAAAGTATTAACTTAAAAATTCATACTTGAAATACATATGTGGATAGAAAGAACATTCATGTTCCTACATTTGTGTACCTCTGATTTGGGTTTGGTAAGATGAGAAGAATGCAATCTAAGAAATTCACATTTATTTCTGAAAAGTTGTACAGGACGGCTGGTAAAAGTGCCTGGGTGGAACTGCTCTTTCTGCTCTTGAGTCTGCTCCACTGAACTTTTCTTTCTTCCTCATCATAGTCTGCAACTGATATCTGGACCTTTCTGAATGTTCCCCCCTCCTTAAATTGTAATTTTTGCAGATATTTAGGTCTCTGCAATATAGTTTTTATACCCCAGACCTAAAGTCCTGGGACACGTTATAAAAAACAATATTAAAAATGCTCTATTTGGGAATAGCTTAATTCCACTGAGCCCTTTAGAATTTGATTATTTTGTTTCTAAATATTGCAACTGATACCATTCCTCCTATTATTGCTCAAATACATTGAACCAACAAAAATTTTAACTCCTATTTTTATATATATCATAAATAACAGAGTGAATCAAAAGTATCTTGTATGCCTTCTTTAAGGCATTCTGTGTAAAGGTACATAGGAATTATGGTCACTCTGTTACATGCCTTGTGTGATTGTTTACACAAACACTTCTTAATTTAGGTCTTTATTGCCTGAAGTTTGAAACCTTTCCTTCCCTCTGCCGTATTAAGTAGCAGCATAGCAGCCGACTGGCTGGCTGAATTGGTAGAGCATGTGCCTGTTGATCTCCAGGTTGTGAGTTCAAGCCCCACATTGGGCATGGAGCCTACTTTAAAAAAAAAAAAAAAAAAAAAGGTGCTTGTTATCTGATAGATGTATGGGTCCTTAGCACTTCTAAGCAGAAAACCAGCATCCGATATGGAAGAATTTTCCACCTAAGAGCTCAGAAGCTCTGCAAAGCTTTACATGATTAATTAAGGAATATATTCCAGTATGTAGGCATTATTTCTTATGTTCTAAAAAGAGATACTGCTGAACTAAATTATTGTACATAGAGAAGGAAAATGTGATTCTGGTATATCAATAGATTTTTTTTAAAAGATTTTCTATACACACATGCACACACATTTTTGACCTTTAATACTCAGTTTTCGGAAGTCTTTTAAGGAAACTATACTAAATACAGAGAGAAATCTTCTGTAGAAGGATATTCACCACTTATAGTGACCAGTAAATGGAGACAGTCACCTACAGAGGAATGAGATATAATAAAGCTGTTTAAAATGATGTTTCTGGGGGTGCCTGGGTGGCTCAGCCACTTAAGCATCTGCCTTTGGTCCAGGTCATAATCCAGGGTCCTGAGATCAAGCCCCACATTGGGCTCCCTGCGCAGTGGGGAGTCTGCTTCTCCCACTGCCCCTCTACCTGCTCGTGCTTGCTCTCTCTCTCAAATAAATCTTTTAATAAAATAAAATGATGTTTCTGTAATTTATGAAAAAATCCTTACATAATAGTAAATTTTTTAAAGGATATAAAATTATATAAATTATACATATTGTGTTTGCAGCTATGTAAGAAGCACATAGAAAAAGTCTAAAAAGAAATACCCAAAGTTTTAATTAGTTGCCTTAGGTGATAGGACTCTAGGTGATTTTTCTTCTTCCCACTTTTATTTTCCTTGTATCTTATAATGAGCCTATATTACCTTTCTGACAGTAAAAAATAATAATAATAAACTAAAAAAATATGCCATAAGATAATTTATTCTAAGAAGATATGTTAGTCATTTTTAAAGAATTATACTTTTGAATTGCAGAATTTCTTTTTGCTTGAGTTTAGAAATGAACTAGAAAGCAGCTTTATGAAAAGCTCTGTTTGAGCTTGAGACTTGAAATGACAAACATGACTCAGTTCTTATAGTTATGGAATACAATTAAGATCATCACGTTGTTCTCTATTCAGGTGTTGTCAGTCAGCTAAGCAGTGACAAATGTGCCATCCATTTGCTTTCTCATATAGAGAGAGCCTGATTAGTGCAGCTTGTAAATGCACGCGCTAACGGTATGAAATAGGTCTCTAAGTCGCTTTCCGTGTCTACCAGTGTCTTAAATAACCATTATATCATTGATGGAGTCATTGAAGTATATCTTAGGAGTTAAAGTTGCCTTAAGATTTAAACTAGCTGTATCTTGACTATGTATCTATATTGTTTCTCATATATGAATATGAACTGCTGTTCTGCCTATTGAAGGCTGTACTGTAGCTTGGGGAAAACCGTAATCACTATCTTGAAATGTAAAGGTAAACTAAGCAATAAAGTCAGAATATATTCATGAATGGTAATACTTTCTTAAAATACAACAAAGGGAGCTGTGTGAAACTGATTCCCATACTTGAAAAATATTTATGAGAAATCATTTTGACTGATTTTAATGTGATGACAGCTAGTTTTAATCATAACCCCTTCCCTAAATTAAAGCATAAATGTAAAAAAATCTTTTAAAAGTCCTTCACCAGTAAAGATGCATAAAAATCAGAGAGACCAAAGCTGAAGCAAAAGCTCTAATGCCCTTTTAGCCTATGTTCTCACTTTAAATTCTATGCATCTTTATTGATGTGGAGTTATAAACTTTGAAACTCTCATCATAGATCTATGATAGTCCCTGAGTTTGGGGCATTGGGCTCAATTTTTTTATAGATATATGTTTGCAGTTATTGGTAGTCTGCAATTAGAAGCATCAATAAATGTCATAACTAATAGTTGTTAGCTTCATTTTTAATGAATATTTGTGGTCACCACATACTGTGAGGTACTGCTTAGGTACTGGTTTCAAGGGCTTCATTTAGTGTTTCAGATCCACCAGGACTAGCCTCTAAGGGATATATAGAGAATGTATATAACAGCCGTAGGTTTTCTTGTCTGGTATGGGAGTGTTTTTAAAAAGTACACATAGATTTTTTTTTTTTGAAGTTTGGCAGTTTGTTACAGAATACATTTATTTTAAATATAGAAAGCATGAGATGCATCATATTAGGGTGGCAACTCAATTTATGTGTGGGATGTTTAATTGAGAGATGTTATTTTCAGTCCCCTTCTTTTGTGAGCTCTGCTGTGAACTGCAAACTGTGTGCATGTGTATAAAAGGTTAAGAGCCCGGGTAGCTGAGTGGGGTGCCATGCTGTTAGCAGACGACGAAAGCAGTATTACCCACCAGGTGCACGCCGTCAGCTGTGTAGAAGATTCCATCTTCATGGAGTCATCTCACGGTCCACTTTTTCTTGAAGCCAGGTAACATTTCCCACAACCAGTGGGTTGGCCTTTGAGTTTTTCCAACTGGAAAAACCGAAACCTAAGAATTTTCTTCCCTAACTTTAAATAAATAAATAAATAAAACATTGCCTGTTGGAGGAACTAACTCACAAGGTGGAATGGACCTGTGTTTTTATCACTTCGCTTTATAAAATAATACTTACGTCAGGAGTGATTTTTTTATTTTTTATTTTTTTTAGGAACTGGGGAGAATAAGATATTGGAGCGCTGTGTGTTGTTTTGCCATGGTGATAAGCATGGAGCACTCTGGCTTGTATTATAGACTTGTTTCTAGGATGTGCAGATTGCATTTTGTGATAACTAATCTGATCATCACTCTTAGACTATTACTGAGGCAAAGTCATTGCTTACAATTGATGTTCTTGGCTCTTAACTCTTGCATATGTCAGCATCTTGGTCTTTTAATGATGTCTGACTTTTGCTTCAGATCTGTGTGTTTTTTAGCTGCAAAATAACCTGAACTAGAAAGTCTCCTTAAGCTCTTAATTCTATAAGTTTTCTACATTTCCTCAATTATGTTCCTTTAACTAAAACTTCAGGGACACTTGAATAAAATATTCCAACTTTTGCTTTAAAGTGTTATCCTCTCTATGGTAAGCTGTCATACTTGAGACTCTTGAGGGTGCTTAGCAGTGTCATTAACTGAGCATGCTCACAAACTCAGTTTGTGGTACAGGCTGTCCCTGTTCTTGTCATACATTGTATGGCTTCTTTTCTGTCATTTACCTTTCGGTCCATCATGTTACATTATGTCCTTTAGTTGGTACCATTGTCACTGCCTGTCTGACTAATACCAGGGTTGGTTTTTGTTTTGTTTGTTTTTAATATTATTTCTTTAATCATCAGTAACCCAATTAATGCAAACTGGTAAATTTTCCCCATCCTCTTTGGGATTTAAAAAAATATTTTTGGTAAATTTTTAAGGGGGTCAGTGTTTCCAAAGTTGACTTTAAGCATTGCTCTTAGAAAAGTATGGTCACTTGTCACTTAACTGCTTACAAGATAGCTTTCAATCCCTGGGGACAAGAAATTGCATATTAAGTTCCATGAAATTAACTCTCAGAATTGTGAGATCTCAGTTTCACCTCTCATGTTGAAGACTGTGGTGGGATTAAAAAGTAGTAGGTTGATTTGTCTACATTCTCTACATTCCATGTGAAGAAAATGTCTAAAATTTTAGAGCTGTTATCTCCCAAGTAGTAGCTAATTGTAAAGACATTCATCTTTATTAATGCCTACATTATGTCTTAAGATAATGATTATCTAAGCAATGTACATGTGGCTATATTGATAAATGTTTTTGGTAAGCGTTATTGTATGCAATTAGCTTGACAAGTGTGCTAATACTTCCCTAAAAGTAGACTATTAATGTAATTGGCATTTTTCATACTAATCATGTTTCAAACATTAATTATATTTTCTGACTACAGGCACGTGACACAAGCTGACCTCAAGAGCTCCACGTTTTGGCTTCGAGCAAGTTTTGGTGCTACTGTTTTTGCAGTTTTGGGTTTTGCTATGTACAAAGCATTGTTGAAACAGCGATGATTAAAAAAAAAAAATACTGGCCCTACCAAAAACAAATACTTTTATGTATTTATGTATGCTTTAAATTCTGCTAGAAATATTGAGATATTTATACATGCAGAGTTACTTTATTAATATTTGTAATTCATGCATAAGAGTATTTTAATGATAGTTATAACTGCAGTATTGGCTAGCATATGGAAAGAAAGAGCTTATCAGCCAAACTAAAATGGCTAAATCTCAGAGGCCAAAAGGGAATATTTTGTAAATAATGTACATATTCAGGCAAGATATGGTCTCCCAAACTGAATTCTAGAAATGATGTTTCTAGATGTTTCTACATGGTATTGTTAGTGTTTGGTTGGCTCACTCTCCTGGGTCTAAGTCAGCTCAGAGATTGTATTTACTCATGAATCAGTTATTTATTTCACATTTTACTCAGAACGATCCTTTGGGTTCTTTAAAGAACATGAGACCCAATTTGCCATTTTCTCTCCGTTTTTTAGAAACCGATGAGTCATGGTCAGCTCACACCTCTCTTTCAGTCACTCGTGGTAGGCCAGCCTTGAAGCTGTTGTGCAATCTAGGAAGTTGCATAGCTGAGTGAAGTGCTTCTTTAAGGAAGGAGTGAGTTAAAGGCAGGTAGCTGGGGCGTTACCTAAATGATTATGTTGCTTCCTTTGTCTGTATGTGGATTTTATAGCCCTTTCAATCAAATGAGAAAAAAGATTTGTATATTATCAATGTTTTTAGTTTAAATAAACAGTCACCATTACTACTATTGAATTTCCTCCCCCAGTGTACATCATTCTATAACGGCCGTGTCTATTATAGTGTGTTACCGTAGCTGCATGTGTCATAAAGTGTTCTATATCTGGCTAGGATAACCCGGAGGCAGCACTTTTTTAAATAGTAAAATAAATCAAATGACTATAAACTCTCATGATAAACCTATTTTTTTCCATCATCAACCTTTTCGAGTATTTAAATAAATAACTGCTGTGTACCGTGATCTTGAGTTTTTTGTCTTATGAAGTAAATATTTCTGTACGAATGTGAATGAAATCCTCTGGTTTCTATCTTTCTTACCTCAAAAATTATTTTTTGTTCAAGATAATACTCATTAGGAAAGAAGATAGTATGATTTGTATATATAAGAGGGAAGTCTTTTTTTTTGTTTTTTGTTTTTTAAAGATTTTATTTATTTATTCATGAGAGGTAGAGAGAGAGGCAGAGACACGGGCAGAGGAAGAAGTAGGCTCCATGCAGAGAGCCCGATATGGTACTCGATCCCAGGACTCCAGGATCACGCCCTGAGCTGAAGGCAGGCGCTAAACTGCTGAGCCACCCAGGGATCCCTGGAAGTCTGTTTTTTAAAGTTGTGGGCAAACCTGTTCTTCAAGAAGGCCAGTTGTTTTCTCCTGCATGTACCTAACACGTGTGGTTTCTGCTGGGACTTACATGCTTATCTGCTCCTCTAACATGGATTTTTTTTTCCTTTTCACTGTTCTGATGGATGTCTAAAGATCACAGTCCCTGAGCAGCTGGTAACAGCATAATTTACAAGCTATACACTTGTGAAATAATCTATGCCATATTTAACTGCATACTTCCTTGTCCCCCCACCCCATTTCCATTCTAAATTTGAGGAAAGGGAAAACTAAGCAAAAATCTCATGACTCCTTATTTTCATTTTCTTCGAGTCTCCTGTTTACCAAATATATTTGTCAGTTACACAGCTTCAAAGGACAATTACTTCTTTCTTTCCAGGTTCTTCCCTGTTCAGACTCAAATATTATTTTTTTTAAGATTTTATTTATTCACGAGAGACACAGAGAGAGGCAGAGACACACAGGCAGAAGGAGAGGCAGGCTGCTCACTGGGAGCCCAATATGGGACTTGATCCCAGGACTCTGGGATCATGCCCTGAGCTGAAGGCAGATGCTCAACTGCTGAGCCATCCAGGCGTCCCTCAAATATTATTTTAAATGGGTACGCCTCATAGATTGATATGTTTATGAGAAACAGAGGAAAGAAGGTAGTTTGCTAAGATGTGAAAAGTGACGTTTGTATATTTATTAGACTTTTCTCTCTTAATCTTTTCATTTGAAGCATGTGTGATTGACAAGAAAGCCGGCAGTCGCCCCTTCTCACCTGTTCTTGACCTGCATCCCCTGCTACGCTTAGCAGCCTTCCTGTACTGGCAGCAAGTGCAGGTGGGGTAGGTTTGCGGAGGGAATACTCCTCCCTGCTTTCTCCTCTGTAACCTACAGGTTTACACATATATTTTCTTCATTTCACATTCACTTTAGGGATCAGTTAATGTGGGGAAATATGTGAATAAATATAATTTTCTGCTGGCTTTTACAGTTTACTCTCAGAAGATACAAGCAGTGAGCACTAAGAAAAATGAGGGAAGTAGGAACTTGAAGATTAAAAGACAATCTTTGACTTTGCGTCAATTGCATTATCTCTTAGAAATTGAGAGGTTGGGATCCCTGGGTGGCGCAGCGGTTTGGCGCCTGCCTTTGGCCCAGGGCGCGACCCTGGAGACCCAGGATCGAATCCCACATCAGGCTCCCGGTGCATGGAGCCTGCTTCTCCCTCTGCCTATGTCTCTGCCTCTCTCTCTCTCTCTCTCTGTGACTATCATTCATAAATAAATAAATAAATAAATAAATAAATAAATAAATAAAAAAGAAAAAAAAAGAAATTGAGAGGTTGCACTATCTCTTAGTTATTATAGCTGCTTGCTATAATATGTTTTTTGAAGATTTATTTACTTATTTACTGGGAGGGAGAGGCAGAGAGAGAGAAGGAGAGAGAATCTCAAGCAGACTCCCCTCTGAGCATGAGCCCAACAGCACAGGGCTCAAACTCATGACCTGAGCTGAAATCAAAAGCTGGACGCTTAACCAACTGAGCCACCCGGGTGCCCCTGCTTGCTACAGTATTTTAATGAATAGTGAGGCAGTCATGTGCAGGAACATCACTTGGAAGGTTTGTAGTCCTATGGCATAATGTAGTAATTTAGCCTTATCTAGCACATTAAGGATCTGTTGCATCTTGCCATTCATATGTCTTTCTCTTTCACATTTGACTAAAAAATGAGTAATGTCTCACACTGCTAGAACTTATAAATGCTATAGTAGGAGTGGGCTCTGGTGGGAGGCACATAACCATTCTGAAAGGACCTGTGAAAGAAGCAGTGGGAGGGCTGTGGGTATCTATGTATATCTGTACATCACCCATCAGGGGAAAGCACCAAAGAGGAGACACTGATGAGCCAGTCCTGGATGAAATGAGAGTTTTTCTGACCTGAGGGAAGGCAACTGAATAATGAATAGGAAAGGGAAAAACAGAGGTAAGTGCTCAAACTCTGTGGAGAGTATAAATCTTTCCTGGGGGATCCCTGCGTGGCTCACCGGTTTGGCACCTGCCTTCGGCCCAGGACATGACCCTGGAGTCCCGGGATCAAGTCCCGCATCGGGCTCCCTGCATGGAGCCTGCTTCTCCCTCAGCCTGTGTCTCTGCCTCTCTCTATCTGTGTCTCTCATGAATAAATAAATAAAATCTTAAAAAAAAAAAATCTTTCCTAAAGGCCCTGAGAATTCAACTGGTATTAGCCTTGGTGCCCCTTTTGTCTGAGTTGTACTAGTAAAAGTTAACATGAAAGTATCTTTAAAGTACATGTAAAAAAAAAACAAAAACAAAAACAAAAAAAAATAAAGTACATGTACAAGGGGCACCTGGGCTCAGTGGTTGAGCATCTGCCTTCGGCTCAGGGCGTGATCCCGGGGTCCTGGAATAGAGTCCTGCATCGGGCTCCCTGCAGTGAGCCTGCTTCTCCCTCAGCCTATGTCTCTGCCTCTCTGTCTCTCATGAATAAATAAATAAAATCTTTAATATATATACATCTATCTTAAAAATGAGTATGTGACCAAGTTGTCATTTTTATTTGGCATCATCCTTTAAATTTTAATAGTCCATGTGCTTTTCGGAAGCTGACTTGGGACTAGGTACTTTTTGGAAAATAGGACGTCAAGATGCTAAATTTATTTAATGTTTATGACATGAGACTGCTCCACACAGATAGCCTGACTGTTCTAAAAACCCTGATCTCCAGATTTCACAGCCCCAGTAACCCACTTGTTAAAAACTCTAAGCTTGCAAGAGATTCTTGTCTTTTTAAACTCTGTTTATCAAAAGTCCATCTGTGAGAATGAATGTGTGTTAACTTGTTTGAATCTCAGCTGTGTGGAAGTCTCTGACCTGTGAGGATCACAGTTACAATTCTGACATCCCTTTAGTGAATCCCAAATTCAAAAACTCCTGTGGCATACTCAAACGATTCAGAACACTTTTCCTAGTTATTTTTGGTTCAGAAGTTATGGACACCTTTACCAGAAAGCAAGATTTTGACATCATTAGGAAACACTTACTAACTCCATTACGCCTTTCCAGTTCCTGGATGTATTTTCCAGTGATAGTGTTTTTGCTCTGTAGATTTTATCTTTTCCTTTAGCACAGACAGTTGGAAAAGTCAGTGAAATTGAGAGGTTGCCATTTGTTCTAGGACTGAAAGCTGAATGTCAGATGTATACTCATAAGGAGGCATTGCCAGTATTACCTTTGTACATATGCATGGTAAAAATCCAGATTCCATAAGATCACTTTTTCCTCTTTCAGGATTTTCCTATTCATGGTTTATATTTAAGTCTTTTATAATCAGGTACTCCTTGGAAGTTTTTATTTTTAATTAATTAAAAGATTTAATTTATTTAGGGAGGCCTGGGTGGCTTGGCAGTTGAGCGTCTGCCTTTGGCTCTGGCTGTGATCCTGCCTATGTCTCTGCCTCTCTCCCTCTGTCTCTCAAGAATAAATAAATAAAATCTTAAAAAAAAAAAAAAGGCAAAGGCAGACGCTTAACCACTGAGCCACCCAGGTGCCCCTGGAAGTTTTTATTAGAATGATGTGGGTATATATGGGGTAGAGTAACATGGGTCACAAACTTTTTCTGTAAAGTGGCAGATAGTAAACGTTTGAGATTTTGCTGCTCCTCTATCATAACAGGAAAGCAGCCACAGAAAACAAATGGGCATGACTGCATCTTTTTCTTTAAAAATTTTATTTTAGAGAGTATATGCATGTGAGCAGGGGGCGGGGAAGAGGAAGAGGAGAAGAGAATCTCAAGTAGACTGTGCCAAGCAAGGAGCCAGATATGGGGCTTGATCTCACAACCCTGAGATCATGACCTGAGCTGAGAGTCAGGCACCCCACCATGACTGCATTCTAATGAAACTTTATAGGTACTGAAATTTGAATTTCATATCATTTTCATTTGTCACAAAATAATTTTTGTTCTTAACTTTTAACCACTTAAAAATGTAGAACCTATCTTAGTTCAAGGGCTGTACAAAAACAGACCTTGGGCCAGATTTGAACAACACTTCGTGTAACTGATGAAAGTATAGAAATAGTGCATAGCAGCTTTTACTGGTAGTTAAAAAAATTTACCTGATTGTTTTGAAATTTGAAAAGATAGACTAGGAAGAACTTGAAAGTATTGTAGTCATGTTTTATTTGTAGGGAAACTGAGATTGGATCTGTAGGAGGTGTTTGATTTGTTTCACTTTCGCCGATGGTATTGTATTGTTCATCAGAACATAGTGCTCCAGCTGGGCAGGGGCTTACCTTCAAGGCAGTGTAGCCTAAGCACGTAAAGAGGACATCTGTTTCCCTTCCTCTGAGCACTCACCTGGAGCTATTTTTTTGGTACGTTATCCATGTTTGTTTTCCACTTGTGCAATTGTATAATTGCATACCTGAAAGGTAAAAGAATCCCACAAGAGAGGGGTGCCTGGGTAGCTCAGTCACTTAAGCATCTGCCTTCAGTTCAGGTCATGATCTCAGGGTCCTGAGATCACCTGTGCCAGGCCCCCTGCTCAGCAGGCAGTCTGCTTCTCCCACTCCCTCTGTCCACCACTCCCTCCCTCACTTGTGCACCCATTCTCTCAATAAATAAAATCTTTAGGAGAAAAAAAAATCCCACAAGAGTGTTTACTTTGACCTCTAGTTTCCTGGGTGATCGATCCCCTTGTGTGCATGACAGTGTGATAATACTTCTTATTTCTTTAGATGTTAGAGGCAAAATTTCAGAGCTAAAATAGACCAAGATATCATCCGTCCAACACTATACTTTTATAGAATCAACTGAGCACAAAGAGTAGGAGCAACTTATTCAGAGCCCCTCTATTAGTCTATGCCTGAGCTAGGTCTGGAACCCAGGTCCTGACTGACTCCCAGTCAGCTCTCCTTCCACGGTAAGAGCCAGCCCTTGACAACTCGACTTGATTTTGTACCGTTAGTAAATTTGCAGTATGTTCAGTTTTAAAAGTCAGGCCTAAGAAGAAAGAAAAAACCAATAGCGTTTTGACATTTCTGTTAGTAAGAAGGGTTAAAGTTGGCAAAGCAAATTTTCTGGAAGACTTTCAGTTCCTCAGGCATATTGCCTTCGCTTCTGGTAGCTGTCAGTAGGTAATTGATGGTGTCTATTTAGAGGAGTGCCGGTTTGGCGGTTAGGTTTATTTCAGGGATAGATTACTGAGGGAAGTAGGGCTGTAACCACTCTTTTAAAAGAACTGTGTATGATTTTTGTTTAATTGTTCTTGTTGATTTTGAAAAAAAAATGCTTTCTCTTTTTATTTATAAGTAGAGAAGTACCTTGGAACAGAGGCTTTACTAGGATAACATTTTGTCACTCACTTAACTCTTTTGGCCTCTACTACTCTGATCTGCCTCTGGGACCTCTGTGATTCCAGCCTCCTGCATCCCAGCCACTTTTGAGTACCATCTAGACCCGAAGTGGCTGAGTACACACATCCAGTTACTCTTTTTTTTTTTTTTTTTTAAGATTTTATTTATTTATTCATGAGAGACATAGAAAGAGAGACAGAGACACAGGCAGAGGGAGAAGCAGGCTCCATGCAGGGAGCCTGACATGGGACTTGATCCCAGGTCTCCAGGATCAGGCCCTGGGCTGAAGGCGGCACTAAACCACTGAGCCACCTCAGTGGGCACTGGGCTGCCCTCCAGTTACTCTTTTTACCGCTTCCCTCTCTGATCTCTTACTTTCCCTCCCAGATTCTTGAAGTGTGGTCACAGGGCTTGGGAACTTGTAAGGAATAATTTTCAGGCCCCATCCCAGACCTACTGACTCAGAAACTTGGAAGGTGGGGTCCAGCAAAATGAGTGCTCACAAACACGCCCCCACATACACACCCTGCCCAGATTCTGATGCATGCTGAAGTCTGAGAACTGCTCACTGGGTCTGGAGGCAGTCCAGGTAGTTCAGCACACAGTCTTTCCCTTCACAGAGGTTACAGCACACTTGGATAACTAAGTTAATGGTGGTTAAAATTATTTTCCAGTAAAATCGTTAAAAGTGGGGGACACCTGGGTGTCTCAGTCAGTTGAGCACCTGCCTTCAGCTCAGGTCATGATCCCAGGGTCCTGACATCAAGCCCTGCATTGGGCTAACTGCTCAGTGGGGAACCTGCTTCTCCTTCTCCCCGTGCTCATACTCTCTTTCTCTCTCTCAAATAAATAACATCTTAAAAAAATAATTATTTTCCAACAGAGTAATTAAATCATGTGTACATTAAAAAGGTTAGCAAACCTATGCCATTCTTTCCCATTCATGATAACATTCAAATCTGAAAGTGGTTGACAAGGCCCTACAGACCTGACCCAAGGCCCTACAGGGCAAATTTGCACTCTCACATCTGACTACACTCCAGAGATTCCTCTGTTCTACCAATGCACCTCACTCACTCTCCATTGGACACTCTGCAGATGCTCCCTCTAAAACCCTGTCTTCCAGCTCTTGTCCTGCAGGTCTCAGGAGGATCGAGGCCAGGCTGCCAATGTCCCGGA
The DNA here is from genome assembly GCF_053574225.1 of Canis aureus. Lineage (NCBI taxonomy): Eukaryota > Metazoa > Chordata > Mammalia > Carnivora > Canidae > Canis > Canis aureus. Next base: position 20,453,685 of record NC_135626.1, read on the forward strand.
TCTGTTCACTCCATCCCCCTGCTCGCAGTATGGCTTCCCAGCCCTCACCTATGTTTTTTCCAGAGACTGTCTCTTTACCCTCTCTAGAGGCTCCATTAAAGGGTGTAAGCAGGGAAGGGAAGTATTTGGCAGGTGTCTGCAAATTGCGCTTTCCTCGACCGCCAAGGAACTGAACCTGGAACAGCTGACCCGTGTCCTTCCTGCCTGGCTCTGCCCTGCTGACCGTGCACCAAGCTCAGATCTTTGCCCCACGTGCCTCACACCTGCCTACTTTTAACTTAGATTACCCAGGAGGATATGTGTCCATTTCCTGTGCTTTTTTTTTTTTTTTAAGATTTTATTTATATATTCATGAGAGACACAGAGAAGCAGAGACATAGGCAGAGGGAGAAGCAGGCTCCCTGAGGGGGATTTGGGACTTGATCCCAGGACCCTGGGATCACCACCTGAGCCAAAGGCAGATGCTCAACCACTGAGCCACCCACCTCACCCCATCTCTTGTGTCTCACTGAATTTTCTTGAATTACACAATCCTTTCTGGAGAAGCAGCTGTATTCAGTCACCACTGCCCTTGTGGAGGTACTGACTAGCAGCTCTAGAATCTAAACAGTCTCTTTGTGGTATTGGGCATTCACTAGGTTGCAAGTGCAAGAGTAAAAAGCATGGACTTAAGAGGTAGGGCCTGAGTTTGAACCTCAACTTTGCCATGTTCATTGTGCAAATTGCTTGACTTTTCTGGTTCTGTCCCCCTTCCTATTGGGATTATTGTGCACATTCACTGAGATCCGTCCCTGATTTTTTCTTTTTTAAAGATTTTATTTATTTATTTATTTATTTATTTATTTATTTATTTATTTGAGAGAGAACAGAGGAAGTGGGGGAGGGAGAAACAGACTCTTCACTGAGCAGGGAGCTTGATGCAGGGCTCCATCTCAGGACTCCAGGATCATGACCTGAGCCAAAGGCAGATGCCTAACTGACTGAGCCACCCAGGCACCCTGTCCCTGTTTTTTTTCCACCTTCCTCCTTCCCCAAGAGAATAGGAGCTCTGTGTCCCCCACAGCAAGCACCACTGAGTGGCAAGGCTCTGCTCCTCCTACATGTGAGCAGAGCTCAACTATTGCATCTGGGAGAGCTGGAGAGGCCTGGGTGACAGCCACATTTTTTCCCTGTGTATATATGAGAAATATTTTGACTAAGTTGTCTTGAGTATAAAATGTCCCTTAGCCCCCTATTGCCTTGGCAAGTGGCACAAATAGCTGAATTTCCTATCTTGCTGGCTATTTCCGCTTTTTTCTGTCTCTTGCTGGCTGTTGGACCTCTGCTGAACCTCTAACGTATTAGTATAACCCAACGTTCCATCCTGAGTTTTCTTTTTTAAATTTACTTACTTACTTGTTTGTTTATTTATTTATTTATTTATTTATTTATTTATTTATTTATTTATTTATTTGAAATAGCACAAACAGGGCAGAGAGGCAGAGGGAGAGGGAGAAGCAGCAGGGAGCCTGACACATTGCTCCATCCAAGGACCCCAAGATTACCACCCAAGCCAAAGGCAGATGCTTAACCCACTGAGCCACCCAGGTGCCCCTGTCCTGAGTTTTCTTATCTTATATATACTCTGTCTCTAGGTGATCTCCTTGAGCTCTTTGACTATATTTTTTTAACTTTTTATTTCAAAATAATGTGAAATATTTTAGAAGTTACAAAAATAATAATAGAGTTTGTTCTGGGCATTTCAAATAAGTGCAGTCATACAATACGTGGTCTTTTGTGACTGTCTCTTTCATATAGCATGATGTTTTGAAGGTCCATCTACACTGTGACACATATCAGTACTTCATTCCCTTTTTTGGCTGAATAATATTTCATTTCATAGATATACCACATTTTGTTTATGTTATCAGTTGAAATACTTAGATTATTTTTACTTTTTTTTTAAAAGCAATTGTTATTATTATTTTTTAAGTAGACTCTATATCCAGCATGGAGCTTGAACTCATGATTCCCAAATCAACAATTGCATGTTCTGACTGAGCCAGCCAGGTTCCCCTTTACTTTTTGACTAGTATGAGTAATGCTCCTATGAACATTTGTGTACAGTTTTTGTGAGCAGATATGTTTTCACATTCCCTTGGGTATATACCTGGGAGTGGAATTGCTGGGCCATCTGTAACTCTGTGTTAATATTTGACAAATGGTCTTCCAAAGTGGCTGCACCATTTTACATCCTCAATAGCAATATAGGAGTGTTCTAGTTTCAGCACAGCCTTGCCAACACTTGTTATCTGTTTTTTTATTGTAAACATTCTAGTGAGTGTGGAGTGGTATCTCACTATGATAGTGACTGATACTGGTCCACTGGTATTACTGTGATACTTGCCACATTTTCTACTTCTTTCATTTCTTCTATGTTTATTAATTAGAATTATACTGTAATAATTATTTTTATTTTTATTTATTTATTTTTAAGTAGAGGCTAGAACTCACACCCCTGAGGTCACAACCTGAGCTGAGATCAAGAGTTAGATGTTTAACCAACTAGCCACCCAGGTGCTCCCAGTTTCATTATTTTTTTTTTATGGCTGAATAGTATTGTGTGTGTGTGTGTGTGTGTGTGTGTGTGTGTACATCTTCTTTATCAGTTCATCCTTTTGACACCTAGGTTGTTTCCTTATCTTGGCTATTGCAAATAATGCTGCAATGAACATGAGGGAGAGTGTATCTTTTTAACTTAGTGTTTTAATTTTCTTCAGATAAATATGCAGAAGGAGAATTGCTGGATCATATAGTAGTTCCATTTTAAATTTTCTGAGGAAACTCTGTACTGTTTTCCATAGTGGCTGCACCAAAATTTTTAATGGGCACCTGGGTGGCTCAGTCAGTTGAGTGCCTTCAGCCCAGGTCATGATCCCACGTGGGGCTCCCTGCTCAATGGGGAGTCTGCTTCTCCCTCTCTCTCTCTCTGCCCTTTCCCCCTGCTCATGTTCTCTCTCTCTCTCTCAAATAAAAAACAAATATATTTTTAAACATTTTATTTTTCAGTAATCTCTACACCCAGTGTGGGGCTTGAACTCACAACCCTGAGTTCACACACTCTATTGACTGAGCCAGCCAGGCACCCCTGTTGCTGTACCAACTTAAATTCCTACCAACAATGCATAAGGATTCTCTTTTTTCCTCATCCTCACCAATGCTTATTTCTTGTCTTGTTGATAATAGCGCCTCTAACAGGTATGAAGTGATACCTCATTTTGGTTTTGACTTACATTTCCCTGATGATGAGGGATGTTGAGCATCTTTTCATGTGCCTGCTGGCCAACTGAATTTTTGTCTTTGCTGGAAAAATGTCTATTCAGATCTTCTGCCCATTTTTTAACTGGATGGTTTGTGGGGTTTTTTGCCATTGAGTTATATGAGCTCTTTGTATATTTTGGAAGTGAACCCGTAATCAGATACATAACTTGCAAATATTTTCTCCCATTCTGTAGGTTGCCTTTTCATTTCATTGATGGTTGCTTTTGCAAATCCAGAAGCTTTTTAGTTTGATGTAGTCCCGTTGTTCATTTTTGCTTTTGCTGCCATTACTTTTGGAGTCAGATTCTAAAAATCATTGCCAAGACCAATGTCAGGGTGTCTTAAATCATCACTGTGTTATTCAGGGACTAGAACAATAGTTGGCACATAATCAGTGCTCAATAAATACGGTTTGAATGTACAAGTGAACAGGCAAATAAACAAACTAGGCTATTTCCCTTAAAACTGTGGAAGTCAGTGCAACATATTGGCTGGGTGAGGAAATAAAAACTAAAGGGAAACCTAAATACTTCCTGCTGAAATGGGCTCTGACAACTGAGTTGTGGGGAGGGGCCCCAGCAAAATCAACTACAGAATGACAGGGACTCATATACTTTGGATCCAGTAGGCCATGGGCCTCAGAATTGGGGTTTGGGCTTTTCTTCAAGTCATCTGATCAACGAGGCTCCTTAGCCTGAGCTCAGGCATCTCTCTCCTACTGCTACACTTAGTGTTATCAGGAGGGATTTCATCCTGCTTGGTCATTCATTCATTCACTCAGAAACCTATTTGGAAGCTCCTGTGTATAAAATGCTGGGCTGGCATTTAAGACATGGGCAAAAGACATGAATAGACATTTCTCCAAAGAAGACATCCAGATGGCCAACAGACATATGAAAAGATGCTCACAATACAAATCAAAACTACAATGAGATACCACCTCATTCTAGTCAGAATGGCCAAAATCAATGACACAGGAAACAACAGATGTTGGTGAAGATGCAGAGGAAAGGGGAACCCTCTTACACTGCTGGTGGGAATCCAAACTGGTGCAGCCACTGTGGAAAACAGTATGGTTTCCTCAAGAAGTTAAAAATAGAACTACCCTACGACCCAGCAATTGTACCACTAGGTTCTTACCCAAAGGATACAAAAATAGTGATTCGAAGGGGAACATGCACTGAGATGTTTATAGCAGCATTATCAACAATAGCCAAATTATGGAAAGAACTCAAATGTCCATCAACTGAGGAATGGATAAAGATGTGGGAGTACCTGATTGGGTCAGTTGGTAAAGCAAACGACTCTTGATCTCAGGGTTCTAAGTTTGAGCCCCATGTTGTAGAGATTACTTAAAAATAAAATCTTTAAACCAAGTGCAGCCCAAGTGGTTTAGCGCCACCTACAGCCCAGAGCCTGATCCTGGGCTCCCTGCATGGAGCTTGTGTCTCCCTCTGCCTGTGTCTCTCATGAATAAATAAATAAAATTAAAAAAAAATCTTTAAACAAAAAAAAAGAAGACGTGATACACACACACACACACACACACACACACACACATACAGGGGGTGAAAAAGAGGGAGGCAAACCATAAGAGATTTTTTTTTTTAAGATTTTATTTAAGAGAGAGGATCCCTGGGTGGCGCAGCGGTTTAGCGCCTGCCTTTGGCCCAGGGCGCGATCCTGGAGACCTGGGATCGAATCCCACGTCGGGCTCCCGGTGCATGGAGCCTGCTTCTCCCTCTGCCTGTGTCTCTGCCTCTCTCTCTCTCTCTCTCTGTGACTATCATAAATAAAAAAATTTAAAAAAATAAGAAAAGATTTTATTTAAGAGAGAGAGCAAGCATGAGCAGTAGGGAGAGGCAGAAGCAGGCTCCCTACTGAGCAGGGAGCCCATGTGGGGCTCGATCCCAGGACCCCCTAAGATCGTGACCCAAGCCAAAGGCAGACACTCAACTGACTGAGCCACTCAGGCTTTCCCTATAAGCGACTCTTAACTGTAGAGAACAAACTAAGCGGTGATGATGAAGGGATGTGTGAGTGGGGAATGGGCTAAATGGGGGCTGGGGATTAAGGAGGGCACTTGTGGTGATGAGCACCGGGTGTTATCTGTAAGTGACATTAAATTCCACTCCTGAAACCTCCGTTTCACTATATGTTAACTAACTAGAATTTAAATAAAAGCTTGAAACAAAAACAAATAAATACAAATAAAGTGCGGGGGGGGGGGCGAGTGTGTGAGAGATAAAGATGAAAGAGTTACAGTGGGGGGAGGTGCTCTATTGGAAGATTTTTATCTTTAAAGAGGTCATGTGTAAATAAGTGTCTCCTGTAGGTAGAAGAGTAGTAACTATAGGAAGTAAAATCCAGTGCAATGGGAATTCAAACAGCAGGGGGATTTTCTCAAGTTGAGGATCTTCCCAAAAGTTTTATGAAGGAAATCACATTCAACTTGACCTTGAACAATGTATACATAAAAAGTATTTATTTATTTATTTATTTATTTATTTATTTATTTATTTATAAAAAACCTTTTCATTTAAAGTACTTAATTTCACTTGGGCTGAAAGAATTCCAGTGCCTGTGTGCCTCATACTTCCGGGGCTGGAGATCAGCCATCATCTCTTCAAACGGATTTTCTCTAGCATGGTATATAAAAACGTAGACACACACTTCTATTAAAAATGTCAAGGGACCAACTGAAATTGAAAAATATGCACTTTAATAACGCACTTGCCACGGAATAGGTGTTTATCTAAGCAGCATGAAAGCTGTGTTAATTTGTTAGGAGTAAGTGGCAGCTGAAAGTTGTACCAGATTATAATCCAGTGCATCTCACATTGCAGTCAGGATTCTGCCACAAACCTAGGTCTGGGAGAATTGACAGACAAGGATTTAGGTGAATAGGCAGTCCATTATCATCCTGCTTCACCTTAGGTCAGCTCACCCGTGCAGGGGTGCTTGTCACCGTGCAGGGGTGCAGGAATCCACTTATTTCCTCTTCGTGTGATATTTTAAGAGGCGCTTACATTAAGAGAGTACCCAATCTGCATATCTTTACCCACTAATCGAAATGAGTTAAGTTCCCAGCCAGCAGCTTGGATTCCCATTTACTCTGAAGGCAGGATAGCTCTATTGAGGGGTGCCCCTTCTCAAAAAGTGAAACAAAAAAGGTAAAAAATGTGTGGGATTATAGCAGACCAGGGTAAAATGCCTACCACAAAATATAACCTATTTTGCTCATCAATGAGCCATCTGTCCTTTGACTTCTCTGGTCCTGGAGAAACAGAGGAGTCCAGCTGGCAGTAAACTGGGGCAGAGTAGAGGGACCCTTAGTGCTTTAAGCAGTAGGTAGTTTAGGGTGAGCGACAAGGTAGCACACTGTCCCCTCTTGCTTAGGAAATGGATTTCTGAGCCCTTGTAGGAGGCAGTACAGCATAGGAAATTCTGGGCTGCAAGATAGAACATGCCTATGCCAGCGTGCGTCTGCCCTCAGGCTAGTCTGGGGTCCTGAGGATGGAGGGATTCCCCAAGCACTTTGACCTCCTGCCAGGAGAGAAATGGGGAAGTGTTTAGAAGCATCTGAGTTTTTCAATCCCACCTCCCTGCCCCACAGACAGATGGAAAGAGCAATTTAGCTCCCTTACCAGCAATACTCAGAATTGTCCCCACACCTCATCGCAGATCACCCACCTCCAGCCCATAGGGGAACTCTGGTCTTTGGAGAAGAACTCCTGACCTGTGAAATCACCCCACCTGACCGTGCCCCATTCTCCTAGAATGCATCCAGGGCAGAGTTTTGACTGAACTAATGGATCTTTTCTCTGGGACGTATTCTTCCAGCTTCGTTTTCCTTCCCCTGCTGCCTTTATTTCTAGAATTCTGGGAGCTATACTGATCATTGTTTCTACCCATCATTATTAAGAGAGAGATAGGGAAACATTCCCATGGTAACAGTTTCATCTCAAAATATCTGAATGCTATTAGCTGCTTTCCCCTCCAGGGAAGAGACTAGATTCTTTTTTTTTTTTTTCTTTCTTTTTTCATCTTCATCCTCAGAGTACAGATGACAGGTCCTGTCTACACTGCTGGGAGGCCTGCCCAGGTCAGGAGCAGAGAGAAAAAAGTCCAGAGAACCAGATTTGTTTCTTAGCTGACTTCACTTTCTGAACAAAGTAAAAACATTAAAAAAAAAAAAAAACTAAACTAAACTTAAAATTTATATGGCTTTCACATTGATCCAGAGAATTGCTGGTGGAAACACAGATGAAAATGTCAACTTCTCCTGGGGAAGTCATCCCCTGAGAACACACGAGATAGGCCAGCACAAACATGGTTCAAAGCCCCACATGCCACACTTACTGCAGAGCAACGTGGTTTGAGCGAATTCAGATGTATGTGCTGATGAACATTGGAGAGGCATAGGACAAGAAAGCACTGTACTTTATATTCGTGACATAGTTTATGGCTGGCAAGGGACTTTTCATATATATTTCTTTTCTTTTCTTTTCTTTTGAGAGAGAGAATGCTAGCAGGAAGTGGAGCCCGGCAGAGGGAGAGGGAGAGAGATTCCAAGCAGGCTCCACACCCAGTGCAGCACCCCATGTGGGGCCCTGGGACTTTTCACATTCAAATGGGATGATAAAGGAGATAGAACACATTTGTTTTAAACATGTATAATGGTGGGGCGCCTGGGTGGCTCAGTTTGTCAAACATCCAACTCTTGATTTTGGCTCAGGTCATGATCTGACCTGATCACGGGTTGTGGAATCAGGCTCCGTGCTCAGCGAAGAGTCTCCTTGAGATTCCCTCCCCCTCTGCCTCTTGCCCTCCCTTACTCTCTCTTTCTCAAATAAATAAATAAATAAATAAAATCTTTTAAAAAAAAAAAAAACATGTATAATTGTTATCTCACAGTTTTGGTGGGTCAGACATTTGGGAGCAGGTTAGTTCGGTGGTTCTAGTTCAGGGTCTCTGCCAGCTAGGGCTGCAATCATCTGAGGGCTTGGGTAAGACCTCAGAATCCCTTTCTAAAGTGGCTCACTCATATGGCTGTGGGCAGGAAGCCTTAGTTCCTCACAGCATCGTGCCATCGCTCCATGTGGCTGCTTGAGTGTCATGGCAGCTCCCTTTATCCCAGGGCAAGTGATCCAAGAGGTGGAGACCCAGGAGGAAGCTGCATTGTCTTTTATGACCTAGTCTCAGAGGACACACATTGGTTCTGCCATATTTAGTTCATTAGAAGTGAGTCACAAAGTCCAGCCCACACTTAGGAATCAAGTTCCACCTCTTGAAGGAAGGAATATCAAAGACTTTGTGAACATATTTTAAAATTGTCATATCATAGTAGTTATGAAAAAGAATGAGTCAGTGCTATATGTACTGATATGAAACAAACCTCAAGATACATATTCAGTGAAAACAGCAAGATGCAGAACAGTAAGTTTGGATACCATTTGCCGTTTTTAAAAGCGATGAGGGAAATATATGCAAATATACATGCATTTGCTTTCATATACATAGATTATCTCTTGGAGGGTATACAGTAAACTGGCCTTAAGGAGGAGGACTGGGGACAGAGGTAGGAGAGTGATTTGCTTTCTGTACCTTTTGAATTTTATATGTGCAAGAATTACTCTTTAATAATAAAATAAAATTTAATTTTAAACATTTATTAAAGGGGCACCTGGGTGGCTCAGTGGGTTAAGTGTCTGCCTTTAGCTCAGGTTATGATCCCAGGGTTCTGGGATTAAGTCCCACATCAGGCTCCCTGCTCAGCAGGGAGAGTCTGCTACTCCCTCCTCTTCTGCCCCTCCCCCTGCTCATGCTTGCTCTCTCTCAAATAAATAAAATCGTTTTAAAAAATAAAATAAAAATTGATTAAAATAAATAAATAACATTGTTGAAAGAACTCAGAGCAAAAGAATGATCAGCTTGGGGTAGAACTAGTTTCTAGAAGTTACTAGGTGGGGGGGGTGGTTAGTAATGTGCTTGCTTGATTGTTTATTTTCTTTGAAGACAGTTTGCTTTCTTTGAAGGTATGTGTTGAGACAGGAGGCTATAAGCAAGAAATTCAAGGAAAATAGACTGAGCTTTCTGAAGGAGGGCACTTGTAAGAGAACTTCCTGGAGCTCCCACACCATCTATATCCACCTACCTGCATTTGTATGTATCTGTGGTCCTCTTTCCCCGTGACTACAGATAAACTGTCCACAAGGCAGTCGGTTACTTCAGCGCTGGATTCCAGCCCCTCCCTCTTATCTGCTCCAACAATTATCTCCCCTCACCTCTCTCCCCTCTCACCTCCTCCCTCCTTCATTATCAACTTTTTTTCCTCCTGGATCTTTCTATACAATCATATTGTTTTTCTGTGACCTGAAAACATTGTCTTCTTGTCCCTATTCTTCTGTTCCTCTTTATTGCTTGAAAGTTTCTCCCATGTCTCCTCCATTCTCTTTTTAGAACTTGAGACCAGCGCTTGGGTGGCTCAGTGGGTTGAGCATCTGACTCTTTTTTTTTTTTTTCAATATTTTATTTATTTACTCATGAGAGACAGAGAGAGAGGCAGAGACACAGGTAGAGGGAGAAGCAGGCTCCATGCAGGGAGCCTGATGTGGGACTCGATCCAGGGTCTCCAGGATCATACCCTGGGCCGAAGGCGGCGCTAAACCAGTGAGCCACCCGGGCTGCCCGCATCTGTCTCTTGATTTCAGCTCAGATCATGGTCTCAGGGTTGGGGGATCGAGCCCCATGTCGGGCTCCGTGCTCAATGCGGAGCACTGCTTGCCTGCTTGTCCCTCTTACTTGCTCCTACCCTGCTCATGCACTCTCTCCCTCTCTCTCAAATAAACAAATACAATCTTAAAAAAAACCTTGAGATATAATTCACACACTGTAAAATTCACCTGCTTATTTTTTTTAGATTTTATTTATTCATGAGAGACACACAGAGAGAGGCGAGACACAGGCAGAGAGAGAAGCAGGCTCCATGCAGGGAGCGCAATGTGGGACTCCATCCCTAAACCCCGGATCATGCCCTGGGCCAAAGGCAGACACTCAACCACTGAGCCACCCAGGCATCCCAAATTCACCTGTTTAAAGTATACAATCCTAATATATATCAGTAGTGTCTATTATAGTGACAAAATTGTAAAACTATCATTGTGATCTAATATGAGAGCATTTCATCACCCCAAAAAGAATTCCCATATGCATTAGCAGTCACTGCCCCCCAGCCCCTGATAAATGCTACCTACTTTCTGTTTGCATGAATTTGCCTATTCTGGATCTTTCATATAGATGGAATCATACAATATGTGACCTTCTATATCTAGCTTCTTTCACTTAGAGTGTTTTCAAGATATATCCACATTACAGTATGTATCAGTATTTCATTCCTTTTTATGGCCAAATAATATTCCATTGCATGGTTATACCACATTTTGTCCATTCATCAATTGATGGATTTGGGTTTTTTCCCCACCTTTTGGTTATTACGAATAATGCTACTATAAACATTTGTATACAAGTTTTTGGGGAGACATATGTTTTCAATGTTCTTGAGTATAAATCTAAGATTGGAATCGCTGGGTCATGCTTTAACTCGTTTAATATTCCGAGTAACTGCCAGACTGTTTTCCAAAGTGGCTGCAACATTTTACATTCCCACCATTCTTTCCCACTGTTAATACTTGTGATTGTCCATCTTTTTTATCATAGCCATCCCTGTAAAGTATAAAGTGGAAAAAAAAAAAGTATAAAGTGGTATGTCATTGTGGTTTTTATTTTCATTTCCCTAGTGACTAGTGATGTTAAGTTTCTTTTCAGGTGCTTATTGGTCTTTTGTATGTCCTCATTAGAGACTTGTCCATTTGAATCCTTTGTCTATTTAAAAATTATCTTTTTATTAAGTTGTGTTTGTTACATATTCTGAACACTAGTCCTTTATCACATATATGATTTTCAAGTATTCTCTCCCATTCTGTGAATTGTCTTTTCATTTTCTTGATAGTAACCTTTGAAGCATATAAGTTTCTTTTTTAAGTAATCTCTATGTCTGGGGCACCTGGGTGGCTCAGTTGGTTAAGCCTCTGGCTTCTGCTTAGGTCATGATCTCAGAGTCCCGAGATGGAGCCCCATATCAGGCTCTCTGCTCAGCAGGAGTCTGTTTGTTCCTCTCCCTCTGCCCATCCCTACTCATTGTCTCTCTCTCAAATAAATAAAATATTTTTAAAACAAGTAATCTCTACGTTCAATGTGGGGCTCAAACTCAAGACCTTGAGACCAAGAGTCACATGCTCTACTGACTGAGCCACCCAGGTGCCCCAGCATATAAGTTTTTTATCAATGTTTTTCTGTTGTTGCTTGTGCTTTCGGTATCATTGAAGTAACTATTGCATAACTCAAAGTCACCGAGATTTACACCTGAGTTTCTTTTTCTATGAGTTTTAGCTCTTTCATTTAGTCTTTGGTCCATTTTGAGTTAATTTTATTAGTTATATGAGCCAAGGGGCCAACTATATTCTTTTGCATGTAGCTATTCAGTTGTCCCAGCACCATTTGTTGAAAAGACTATTCTCCTACTGAATAGTTTTGGTACCCTTGTCAAAAATCAGTTGGCCATAAATCTAAGAGTTTATTTCTCAATTATATTTTATTAATCTATATGTTTTCCTTATGCTAGTACTACACAGTCTTTATTACTGTAGCATTACAGTATGTTTTGAAATCTGGAAGTTGTGAGTCCTCCAACTGTTCTTTTTTTTTTTTTTTCTCAAGATTGTTTTGGCTATCCTGGGTCATGTGCATTTCCATATGAATTTGCGTTTTCTCTATGATCAGCTTGTCAGTTTCTTTTTTTTTTTAATTTTTTATTTATTTATGATAGTCACACACAGAGAGAGAGAGAGAGAGAGAGAGGCAGAGACACAGGCAGAGGGAGAAGCAGGCTCCATGCACCGGGAGCCCGACGTGGGATTCAATCCTGGGTCTCCAGGATCGTGCCCTGGGCCAAAGGCAGGTGCTAAACCGCTGCGCCACCCAGGGATCCCAGCTTGTCAGTTTCTGGGGGGAAACGCCAGCTGAGATTTTGTGGAGGTTGCATTGAATATGTTTATCAACTTGGGAGTATTGCCATCTCAATAATACCAAGTCTTGTAATCAGTGAATATGGAATGTCTTTCCATTTATTTAGGTCTTTAGTTTCTTTAACAATGTTTTGTAGTTTTTAGTGTATAAGTCTTTTACCTCCTTGGTTAAATGTATTCTTAAGTATTTTATTCTTTTTGATGCTATTGTAAATGGAATTATTTTCTTATTTTATTTTAAGTAAATTCTACACTCAACGTGGGGCTTGAACTCATAACCTGAGATCAAGAGTTGCAGCCAGGTACCCTTGGAATTGTTTTCTTAATTTCATTTTTTTAAAGATTTTATTTATTTATTCATGAGAGACACAGAGAGGGAGAGAGAGAGAGAGAGAGAGAGGGGCAGAGACATAGGCAGAGGGAGAAGCAGGCTCCATGCAGGGAGCCCGATGTGGGACTCGATCCCGGGTCTCCAGGATCACGCCCTGGGCTAAAGGCGGCACTAAACCACTGAGCCACCTGGGCTGCCCTTTAATTTCATTTCTGACCATTCACTGCTAGTTTATAGACATGAAATTGATTTTTGTATATTAATCTTATATCCTCCAACTATTAGCTCTAATAGTTTCTGTGTGCGCATATTCCTTAAGATCCTCTACATATAAGATCATGTCATCTATTTATAGAGTTTTACTTCTTCCTTCTCAACCTAGATTCCTTCCATTTATTTTTCTTTCTTTTTTTTTTTATTTATTTATTTTTTTATTTTTTATTTATGATAGGCACACAGTGAGAGAGAGAGGCAGAGACATAGGCAGAGGGAGAAGCAGGCTCCATGCACCGGGAGCCCGACGTGGGATTCGATCCCGGGTCTCCAGGACCGCGCCCTGGGCCAAAGGCAGGCGCCAAACCGCTGCGCCACCCAGGGATCCCCCATTTATTTTTCTTTCTTAATTGCCCTGGCTAGACCCCAGTACAATATTAAATAAAAGTGATGAGAGTGGACATCTCTGTCTTATTCCTGGTCTTGGGAAAATATTCCATCCTTTCATCATTAAGTAAGTTGTTAGCTGTGGCTTCTTTATAGATGTACTTTATCAAAATAAGTGAATTCCCTTCTAAGTTTGTTGAGTGTTTTCATTATGAAAGGGTGTTGAGTTTTGTCAAGTGCTTCTTCTTATCTGTTAAATGATCTTTTGGGGTTTTATCTTTTATTCTATTAATATGATGTATCACATTGCTTTTGTAGGTAGAACAAGTCTTGCAATTCTGGGATAAATCCCACTTCTGGTGGGATTTGTATATAAAAAGAGCTTTAGGATGGATTTAGCTTGCTAGTATTTTCTTGAGGGTGTTTGTATCTATAGCATAAAGCATATTGATCAGTAGTTTTCTTGTGATATCTTTGTCTGGTTTTAGTATCAGAGTAATTCTGATGTCATATAATAATTTGAGAAGTGTTCCCTCCTCTATTGTTTTTTGGAACAGTTTGTGAAGGATTGGTTTCCTATTTTGTCTTGAACCCACTCTCATCAGGCTTTTTGCCTGCGCTATTGTGCTGAAACTGCTCTTGTCAAGACTTCCAATGACCTCCATGCTGCAATTCAGTGGTCCATTCTCAGCCATCATCTTACACTCATCAGCAGCGTTTGATACATTTTCTTCCTTCTTGAAATACTCACTTTTCTTGGCTTCCACACTTCCCTGGTTTTCTTTCGCTTCAATGAACACTCTTTGTGAATCTCCTTTGCTGGATTCTCTCCCTTTATCATATATTTTCATAAAAGGACCACAGGCCTTGACAATTTTTTCTATATTTTCTCAGACTTTTGGTGATTTCATCTGCTCTTCTGAATTTAAACACCAATTACATGCTGAAGACTCCCAAATTTAGAGCCCATATGTGATATCTCTCTGTCTCTGGATTTATATGTCTACTGCCTAGTCGACATCTTAATGTGGATTTTGAAGGTACATCTCAAACTTACCACGTCCAAAATAAAACTTTTGATTTGTGCCATCAAATCCACCAGGTCCCACCATCTTCTCCATCACTATTAACTGCAACTTCATCCTCCCAAATGCTCAGACCAAAAATCTCAGAGTCATCCTTCTTGGCTCCTTTCTTTCTCTCACTCCCTACCCATTGCATTAGTAAATCCTGTTTGGACTACCTTCATATTAACCAGAGTGACCATCTTTGTGATTAGATTATCACCCTGGTATTTCTCCAGTTGGGATTGTTGTAATACCCTTCTAAATGGTCTCCCTGTTTCTTCCTTTGCTCACCTTCAGTCTGTTCTCAACATAGACACCACATAAGAGTTTTTATCATGAATAGATGTTGAATTCAGATGTCAGATGATTTTCTGCATCTATTGAAATTATCATGTTATGGTTATTTGGGTTTTTTGTTTTGTTTTGTTTTGGGGTTTTTGTTTTGTTTTTGTTTTGTTTGGGGGTCTGTTACGTGATAAATTACATTGATTTTCAAATGTTAAATCAACTCTGCATTCCTAGAATTAATCCCATTTAGTCATGGCCTATATTTTTTTTAAGATTTATTTATTTATTCATGAGAGACATGGGGAGAAAGAGGCAGAGACACAGGCAGAGGGAGAAGCAGGTTCCATGTAGGGAGCCTGATGTGAGACTTGATCCCAGGATTCCAGCACCACACCCTGGACTGAAGGCAGGCACTAAACCGCTGAGCCACCTAGGGATCCCCAACCTATTTTTTATTTAAAATAAGTTCCTTTATAGATATTATATAGTTAGATTGTGATTTTTTTAAATCCAATTTAGCAATTACTCTTTATTTTAGTGCTTGCTTTAGGATTTATAATATATATCTTTAGCTTATATCCATCTACCTTCAAGTGATACTATACCACTTTACATACTACATTAAAATCTTGTGGATGAGGGCAACCCCCATGGCCCAGCGGTTTGGCTCCGCCTATATGGAGCCTGCTTCTCCTCCTCTCCCTCTGCCTATGTCTCTGCTTCTCTCTCTCTCTCTCTGTCATGAATAAATAAATAAAATCTTTTAAAAAATCTTGTGGATGAAATAGATAAAGGATATTAGGAGGTACAAACTTCCAGGTATAAAGTAAAGGAGTCATGGTGAGGACAAATACAGCATAGGGAATATAGTCAAAAAGATCATAAAAACGGGGTAGCCCCGGTGGCGCAGCGGTTTAGCGCCGCCTGCAGCCCAGGGCGTGATCCTGGATCAAGTCCCACGTAGGGCTCTCTGCATGGAGCCTGCTTCTCCCTCTGCCTGTATCTCTGCCTCTCTCTCTCTCTGTGTCTCTATGAATAATAATAAAAAAAAAGATCATAAAAACGTTGTATGGCGACAGATGATGATTGCACTTACCATGGCGAGCACTGAGTAATGCATAGAACTGTTTTTTTTTTTTTTAATTTTTATTTATTTATGATAGTCACACAGAGAGAGAGAGGCAGAGACACAGGCAGAGGGAGAAGCAGGCTCCATGCACCGGGAGCCCGATGTGGGATTCGATCCCGGGTCTCCAGGATCGCGCCCTGGGCCAAAGGCAGGCGCTAAACCGCTGCGCCACCCAGGGATCCCTGCATAGAACTGTTGAATTGTTATGTTGTACACTGGAGACTAATAGAACATTTTATGTTAATTATACTTCAATACTAAAACAACAACAACAACAATTAAAACCTTGTAAGTGTATACTTTCATTTCCCATCCTGGCCTTAGAGCTATATATTGTTGTCATATATTTTATTTTCACGTATGTTAGAAGCCCCATGATTCAGTACGATATTTTTGCTTTAAGAAATTGATTACCGGGGCACCTGAATGGCTCAGTCAGTTAAATGGCTGCCTTTGGCTCAGGTCATGATCCTGAGGTCCTGGGATCAAGCCCCATCTTGGGCTCCCCACTCAATGGCAAGTCTTCTCCCTCTCCCTTTGCCCCTCTCCCTGCTCATGCTCTCATGTTCTCTCTCCCTCCCTCAAGTAAATAAATAAAATATTTTTAAAAAAGAGGAAGTTGATTATCTCTGGGGCACCTGGGTGGTGCAGTTGATTGGGCTTTGGACTCTTGGTTTTGGCTCAGGTTGTGATCCGGGTTCGTGAGATGGAGCCCCATGTTGGGCTCCACGTTCAACATGGAGTCTCCTGAGGCTTCTCTCTCACCCTCCCCCACCCCTCCCCACTTCTCTCTCTTTCAAATCAATGAATAAATCTTTTTTTTTTAAAGAAATGGGTTATCTCTTAAAGACACTTATTTTTTTAAATATTTTATTTAAAAAAATATTTAAATTCCATGTGCCAACAAATTTATTTTTAATTTTTTTATTTTAAAATAAGCTCTACACCCAATGTGAAGCCTGAACTCACAACCCAGAGACCAAGAGTCACATGCTCCACCAACTGAGCCAACCAAGTGCCCCTCTTAAAGACATTTAAATAAAAAAAAAAGACGCATACTTAAGTACCCATCTATTTTTTCTGGTGTTCTTTGTTCCTCTGTATAGAGCCAGATTTCTATTTGATATCTTTTCCTTCTGCCTGAAGGTCTTCTTTTAACATATCCTATAGTGCAAGTCTGCTGGTGGTGAATTCTTTCAGCTTTTATATGTCTGAAAAGTCTTTATTTCACTTTCATTTTTAAAAGACATTTTCCCCAGATAAAGAATTCCAGGGTCACAGTATTTTTCTTTCAGCATTTTAAAGATCTCACTCTACTTGTGTTATGGGTGGCGATAAATATGCTGTCATCTTATCTTTGTTTCCATATGTATTATGTATCTTTCCCCTCAGGCTGCTTTTATGATTTTTCGCTTTATCACTGGCTTTAATCAATTAGATTAGGAAGTGCTTTTGCATATTTTTCTTCATATTTCATGTACTTGGGGTTCATGGAGTTTCTTGTTATCTGTGCATTTATAGATTTCACCAAATCTAGAAAGTTTTTGACCATGATTTCTTCAAATATATATATATATATTTTGCTCCTTACTTTTTCTGGGACTTCAAACATACATAAATATATTAGGCTGGTTGATGTTGTCCCATGGCTCACTGATACTCCATTAATTTTTTACTCTTTTTCTCTCTCTTTATTTCATTTTAGTAGCTTCTGTTACTGTGTCTTCAAGTTCACTAATCTTTTCTTTTCCTTCTGTTAATCTTTCTAGGGTATTGCTCATCAAGACATGCATGGGATTTTTTTTTTTAATCTCTACACATTTGATTTTGGTCTTTTTTGTATTTTCTTTTTTTTTTTTTCTTTTTTGTATTTTCACAGCTTCCCAGCTTCTTCCTTTGCCTATCTTCAGGCTTTTGTCAGCATGTTAAAATGTAACATGCTACACCTTGGCTCAGAACTTTCCAGTGCCTTCTCGTCTTATTCAGATAAAAAGTCATAGTTTTAAAAATGATCAACAAGACTCTATTACCTTGACTTCATCCATTACCTCTCTGACTTTAAGTCCTTCTCCTACTCCTCTCCATCTACTCTGACATCATTCTATTCCTGGAATATATGGGCCATACTTCTATCCCAGGGGTTTTGCACTTGCTTCTAACTCTGCCAGAAATGCTTATGTCCCATCCGTCCACATGCTTTATCCCTCACCTCTTTCGGGGTCTTATTAAAATGTCACCTCAGTAAGATCTTCCCTTCCACCCCATTTTTAAAACTTCAGTGTCTACTTGTATAGGCATTT
Source organism: Canis aureus (assembly GCF_053574225.1). NCBI lineage: Eukaryota > Metazoa > Chordata > Mammalia > Carnivora > Canidae > Canis > Canis aureus. Next base: position 20,471,786 of record NC_135626.1, read on the forward strand.
CCCGAATCCTTGCTTTATTCTTCTCTATAGCTCTTATCATCATCTTACATCCTGTACCCTTTTATATAATTAATTTTGCTGGTTGTTAGTCTGCCCAACACTGTTAGCTCTGAGAGGGCAGAATTTTCCTCTATTTTGTTCACTGCTTTGCTCTCAGCTCCTAGCACAGTAGTACCAGGCACATAGCAAACACTCAAATATTTGTTAAGTGAATGAGATGGATGAGATTTTTTAAGTGAATAAATGAGAGCCTGTTGGCACATGGGGTAGAGGGAGAGTTTAATAAAAAAGGGGGGGGGGATTAGCACATATTATGGAGCTGTTTCCAAAATAATTTTTCTTTTTTTATCAAAATATTTTTCCAGGGCAGCCCCGGTGGCACAGCGGTTTAGCGCCGCCTGCAGCCCAGGGCATGATCCTGGAGACCCGGGATCGAGTCCCACGTCAGACTCTCTGTATGGTGCCTGCTTCTCCCTCTGCCTGTGTCTCTGCCTCTCTCTTTCTCTCTCTGTCTCTATGAATAAATAAAATAAAATCTTAAAATATATATATATTTTTTTCCATATGACTTAATTCTCATCACCAAGAGACTTAGTCTCCATTATAAATATAACAAAACTCCACTAAAGGAGTTTTTTTTTTTCTTTTTAAGATTTTATTCATTTAATCATGAGAGACACACAGAGAAAGGCAGAGACACAGGCAGAGGGAGAAGCCGGCTCCCTGCAGGGAGCCTGATGTGGGACTCGATTCCAGGACCCCAGGATCATGACCTGAGCAGAAGGCAGACCCTGAACCACTGAGCCACCCAGGTGTCCCACCACTAAAGGAATTTGAAGCACCAGTCTTGGACCAGCTAAGTAGCAGCACTGGGACTTGGACTAGCACCCTCTGTCAGATGCCATGATTGCGGTTAATATCCAGTTAGCAACAGCCTTAAGGGACAGGTCTTAGGCTCCTTTCAACTTTGATAGTGTTTGTGACCATTTCCCCAAAGAAGAAGCAGAACTTCTACCACAGACTTGATATAAGCAATTCCCTGTTTCTGAGTTACAGCAACCTAGGAAAACTCCAGCATGGCAGAGTGAGCACACCACCTGCGGATACCCTTGAGAGCCTGGGACTTATTTTTAGCCTGAATAGGAAAAGTGCCGAAAATCTTTTAGGAGAGTTGGCAGCTGGCGGGCTGCTGATACAGCTGTGTTTATGTAAGCTGATGGCAGAGGAGAGTATGAGGATTAGCAAGGAGGCAGGAGGTGCTGGGTCCACCTGTACCCTTTCTGATGCTCTGACAGCCAATGCCTTTTGTTGGAAAGTTATGGATAAAAAGCTATTGTTAAGGAGAGAGGGACATGCGGATCATTTGGAGCTTGCAGAGAGTATGGGAGCACCTGGCTGCCCCGAGTCAGAGAACTGGTTGAAGTGGTCCCTTGGATCTGTCCGCTGGTTCATGGCCTCTTCCTACTTTTATTCAGGAGTAAATAAAAGAACAGAGATGCATTCACATGATGCATCTAGAAAGTTTACCAGTACATTGGATTTGGAACATATTTCTCAGACATGCCAGGTGAAAGCAATCTCTAAAACCTCATTATATAGAAAGTTGTCAAATAATGGGCTCCTGTTCTCTCATAGAGGCAGCAGAATAAAAAAGTCATCTGTGGACTCTCCTGAAGAAAATCAAGGCTGAAACTTTTTCTAGTAGAGATTTTTTTTTTTTACATTTAGTTATAAAATTTTTCAAATATAAGCAAAAGTAAAGCAAATAGTAATACTGAACCCTTAGGTATCCTTCACTCAGCTTTAACAGGTAGCATAGCAGCTTTGTTTCATCTGTTCCCCCACCCACCCTGAAATTATTTTCAACAAATCCCAGACAGCACATCATTTTATCTGAGAATATTTCAGTATGTACCTCTAAAATATAGAGAATTGGGATCCCTGGGTGGCTCAGTGGTTTGGCACCTGCCTTTGGCCCAGGGCGTGATCCTGGAGTCCCCGGATCGAGTCCCACATGGGGCTCCCTGTGTGGAGCCTGCTTCTCCCTCTGCCTGTGTCTCTGCCTCTCTCTCTCTCTCTCTGTCTCTCATAAATAAATGAATAGAATCTTTGAAAAATAAAATAAAATATAGAGAATCTATAAAAAATAAACAACCATGATACTATCTTCACATTTTAAAAACAATGAACAATTTTGTTTTTTTTTAAAGATTTTATTTATTTATTCATGAGAGACACACACACAGAGAGAGAGGCAGAGACACAGGCAGAGAGAGAAGCAGGCTCCATGCAGGGAGCCCGATGTGGGACTCAATCCCGGGTCTCCAGGATCACACCCTGGGCCAAAGGCAGGCACTAAACTGCTGAGCCACCCGGGGATCCCTACAGCGAACATTTTCTTAAGATCAACTATACAGTGTTCAGATATCCCGGTTTGTCTAAACAAGCTTTTTTTTTTTTTTTTTAACCTTCACTGTGTTTATTTTTTTAATTTATTTTTATTTATTTATGATAGACATAGAGAGAGAGAGGCAGAGACACAGGCAGAGGAGAGGGAGAAGCAGGCTCCATGCTGGGAGCCCGACGCGGTACTCGATCCCGGGTCTCCAGGATCGGGCCCGGGGCCAAAGGCAGGCGCGAAACCGCTGAGCCATCCAGGGATCCCCCCTTCACTGTGTTTAAATCAAGATCTCAAAAAAGATTCACCTCTTTTCCTCTTTGCAATTTATTGCTGAAGAAAGCAGGTCATTTTTCCTGTAGAGTTTTCCACAGTCTGGATTTTTCCAATCACATTCCCCATGGTGCTGTTCAACATATTCCTCTGTAAATGTATTAATTTGTTAGCTGCCAATTTGTTTCCTATAAATTGGAGGTTAGATCTAGATATTTGATCAGGCTGAGGTTCAATTATTTTTTCTTTTCCTTTTTTTTTAGAGAGAGAGCCCACGCACGTGAGCAGTGGGGGAGGGACAGGCAGAGACAGAATCTCAAGCAGATTCCTTGCTGAGCACAGAGTCTAACACCAGGCTTGATCGCACGACCCTGAGATCATGACGTGACCTGAAATCAAGAGTTGGATGCTTAACCGACTGAGCCACCCAGGCACCCTGGCACAGGTTCAACTCTGTGGCAAAAAATATTATCTACCAACTGGCTGGCTCAGTTGGTAGAGCATGCAACTCTTGATCTTAGGATTGTGAGTTTGAGCAATACTTTGGGTGTAGAGATTACTTTAAAAAATACGTCATAGGTAATGCTATGTACTTCCACCAGAGGCAGAAAATGTTTGGTTTCATTTGTGGTGTTAGCAGTCTAGAATCATTGCCTGGACTCCATTAATTGACGCCTAATGAGTTTTAAGGAATAAATGTGGCTGTGATGGCTGTCTCTGGGCAATGCATTCGGAAGAGCATTTCCTGGAGAATGTGTTGTTTGTTATTTCTGAGTCATGAAAACAGCCCTGGAAGCCTGCCCTGGTGGCTGCACTGCGGGGCTGATCCTGGGCACTTTAGGGAACCTTGGGCTTGGTATGTCCGGTCAGCTGTGTGGGGTGTTATGACGGTCTTCCCCACTAGAGGACACTGTGGCTCCAGGTCTTCACGTGGCTCCCAGTCAGTCCTGCAACTGAGAGGCCTCTCAGAAGGCCAAACCTTTGGTGTGCATTTATTAGGCACCAACTGTGTGCCTCTTGTATCAAAAAGAGCGATGAAAAGAGGTCAAACACAAAGTCCTGTGGAATCGTTTCCCAAGGTAGTTTCATTGTATTTTTCTTTAAGGATAAAGAGAGGTATTTCTACATCTGTTAGAAACCACTTTAGCCCCCCACAGGGATGGCTGCTTCCAGCTGTAAACCACAAATTTGGTTATGTGGTGTTGGATTTAAAAAACAAAACAAAACTGTGATATATGGGCTTTTTGGAATATGAATGTATCCAAGAAAGATGCCAAAGTGTATTCATCTCTGAAATAATTTATTCATCTATTCAACACCATGTATTGAGTATCCAGGGGGAAAAGGGAGGGAGAAATGATGTTACAGAGAGCTACTCTGTGCCAGGCACTGCCCCATCCTTTTTATCTACATCCTCGAAAGATGTGTCATAGCAGTTTCATTTAAGTTAAAGGAAACTGAGTTCCATTGAGCCTAAGTGAACTAACTGGGTGAAGCTTATCCTGCCAGATGCAAATGGAGGTCTGTAAATAAAGATGTTTGTTTCCACTAACCCCCTAGACGCCACACTGAGAGCATGATACTGGAGAACAGAAAAAGTGTGGCAATGACAAAGGCATCCTGTCCTTATGGAGGTCATGATGTAACACAGATGTTACAACAGACACATGATCACAGGTCCCCTAATACGCGGGCACCCTCACCACCCCCTGCTATGGTACTATCCTTCTACAGGGGAGAGCCCACTGACCGCCAGCCCAGGCATCACCGGGGCTCTGCAGGACTAACTGCCAACTCACCCTCACCCCATCTGCCCTGTGACCCAGGCTTTTGGGGGCATCTGCATGACTCAGACCATGACCACCAACCCACCTGGAATATGTAGCAAAACCAAGATAGAGATGGCTTCGTCGGCTCACAATCTGTAGTTTCATGGAGGAAGACAGGCAGACACATGCATGATCAAGCAAAAGCAATGAGTTCTTGAAGATTCTGTGCAAGGGGCACCTGGGTGGCTCAGTCGGTTAGGCATCTGCCTTCAGCTCACGTCATGATCCCTGGGTCCTGGGATCGAACTCCATGTCTGGCTCCCTGCTTTGTGGGGAGTCTGCTTCTCTGCCCCTTCCACCTGCTCTTAAACTCTCTCTGTCTCAAGTAGATAAATAAAATCTTTTTAAAAATTCTGTGCAAATAATTTAAGATGCCCTTCCAGTTATTCATATTTTCGAGCCCACTTAACCATTCCCCCAGCCTTGTCCCTGTTGCCTCGTAGTTCAGCCCTGGCAGCACCGCTGAACTCACATCATAAGAGTCCAAGCTGTGTAATTGACTAAATGCAGTCAGATACATTAAGGAGAGAGAGTGACAGCTGGCAGCTGGGAAAATGAACTAACTGGCTTAAGCTAGGAAAGAAGATACAGGTGGCAGGTGTCTAAAGAAACACAGTTAGGAGCGCTTGGAGAGGCTCAATCCCGAACGCCACTACAACCTCAGGCAATCACAGCTGCAAGGTTCTGAGATGAGGACAAGCGTGGGTGTGCTTTAAGCCAGCACCCTCTTCCAAACCAGCCCTAGGATAATGAATGAGCCATCAGCCAGCGCCTTTGCTCTCCGAGGAAAGGACCTCCCTCTGCAGACGATCCCTCTGCAAACACAATTGTGCCTTGGGAACCATCTGGCAAATGTGCCCGTTCCTTCAGCGGTTCTGGTATTTCCCTGACTTGCAGCCCCTTTTTCTTGGATATAAATTGTTGCAGCAAGCCAAACCAGCAGAATGCTTACAGTGCTTCATAGGCTTTCCCCGAGCCTGGTTAACCCCATGATTCGCAGCCTATGAGGCTGCTCACAGCTAATGGATATCTTGGATGCAGGCATTCTCTGTGCTGTTCTTATGTATTTTGGAGTATGCAGAGCAGGCATGAGAGCTGCAGACCATAGCTGCAGCAATCAGATTGAGCGCATTTCTGTTGCAGGACGTCCTTCACGGAGAAGGGACAGGTTAACTCCATCTCTCTGCAGAGGACTCAGACAGCTCCCCAAGGAGCCACAACAGGCTGCCACAGCTGTAGGACAAATCACGTGCTCTGGCCACACACAGGAGGATGCCCAGCAACCCTGACTGCCAGCCGCTGGGCCCCATTTTGCAGAGAGCCATGTTCCTCTTCTGACCTGGCCTGATGGCTTGCGAGGCTGGAAAATTGTGGGTCACCTTGAGGCCACTTCAGCCATCCCATTTCCAGCCTGCTTCACTGATTCTAGTTCAGAGAACAGATAAAGGCAGGAGATGGAAGGGGAGAGTCTTGTTAGTCTCTCATATCCCTGGTGATGTGTTTCATGGACCAGGAGGGCAAGCTGAGCCATCAATCATAAGCCCCCTTACCCCCATCCGGGGAGTACTGGATTGTTCCAGAGGGGTAGAAGAGAAAGTAGTCAATGCAAAGACTCCCAGAATGTCCCCATCACCTAACAACAAGTAGGCAGTTTCTATGCAAATTTACACCTTCTTGCCTCAGTACATGCAGCTCCCTCTGTCTTGAATGCATCAAGCCTTCATCCACCTGGCAAACTCCTACTTAGTCTTTTAAGATCCAGCTCCAGCATCACCTCTTTGGACCCCCTTTCTGCCACCACATACTTTGCATACATCTCTACTCAGCATCAGTAGCATCGTACCTGAAGGATTTTGTAGCGTGTCTTTTCTATCTGTACTAGAGCTCACTGTGGGCAGAGACTATGTCTCATTTATCTCTGTGTCCGGAGCCTCAGTCTGCAAAGATGTTTACAGGCACTGTTTTGGAATGGCAAGTCGGAGATCATGGGATTTTGAGATGGATTCTTCTCGCAATCATAAGAGTCCAAAGAGTGGCTCTATGGCTAAAGAGTGACAGAGCTTGGACAAGAACCCAGGTCTGCTGACTCCTGATCCTGCTTGCAAGTACTAAGGAATTACATCCTGATCTGTATTTCCCCCATCCAGCCGGGGTGGAAGGGGTAATGGGAAGTGAACAAGCTACTGGGCAAGTGGCAGGAGGCAGAAGGATCCAAGTGACCCAGTCGTATTTCAGGGCTGGGGAGAGGTCACAGCTCATCTAGTTTGACCTCTGCATTTACAGATGAGAAAATGGAGGCCTACAGAGTTGAGGTGCTTTGGTCAAGGTCATACAGCAAGCTGATGGCAAAGCAAGGAGAATGCAGGCCTCCTGATCCCCAGGAGAGCTGAGAGTTATCCTCCCACCCAAGAGAGATGAGAGAGAGGATGGCCAAGCCCTCCTGACCAGCTGCTATCCGAGGGGCAGGTCCCTGGAGTCCTCCATTCTTCTGGGCTTTTCTTTCCCTCTCCTGGTGGCACAGCACTTAAGTAGGGTGCGTTCTGCATAAATAATAAAGAACACTTTCCTTCCAGGGAGGAAGGCCGTGTCTGGGCAGGCGGTATGACAGATGGTATTTACAATGTGCGCGGAGAAGTTCTCACACAGCCTCACTTGGGCCCTGTGGCTGAGAGAGGGAGGAAGCAGATCTGAGTGCCCACCGTCTCACTCCCCTGCTTAGTGTTCCCAGGTGGCTGCTGCTGCTGTGTCCCCATCCTCAGAAAGCCTGCCTCATGGGCCCCAAGGCATTCTTCACTGCGGCCCCTCACTGGAGGAGGTGCAGGATCAATGATGTTCTTTCCCAGGGTAGGCCCAGAAAGTCCTCTGAGGCCAGATGCTGGGTAGATTTCTTGGGAATTCTGACCTCTGGGATGCCTTCCTTTGGCCTGGAGAAGTTAAATAGGACAGGTCTATTCATTGAGCAAATATGTTTTGAGGGCTTTCTATGTGCCCCAAATTGTTCTAGGGAGTCATGGACACTGCCATAAGTATATAAAACCAAATCTTTGCCCTCATGGAGCGCACACTCAGTGGAAAGGCTTACCCTGGGCCTCGTGGCTGCACAGCTGGTTGAACACCCTCATCTGAGCCTGGCACTGTGCAGTGGTGAATGAAAGCAAACCGTCCCCCTCCTTCTGGGAGGATATTGCACAGGTAGCTGAAGAGAAACAAAGCAGAGAAACAGACCAGTGGCTTTTTCCCTAAAGCCAAAGACATCCCCTGACGCACACCAGCCTGCACCTTGACAAGCCGCACTTGGACACCCGGATTTAACCCCGTCTGGTCGCCCTGGGAGAAGATTGGTAGTTGGGGCCAAGGACACTCATCAGGTTTTTCTCCCCCCATTCACTCTTAAAATAAGAAATTTGGTGAGAGGAATGGAGACTCATACCTCCTCTGGGCCCAAGTGTCCCTATTTGTAAAATGGAGGTAATTGTACCTATTCTGCTTACCTCAAGAAGGCCAGCTTTTGGGGGATGAAATGGAATGACAAACGTAGAAGTGCTTTGACATAAAGGCAGCAGGCATACAATGGTATTTTTATTATGCAGAAGAATCTTTCCTCCATAACATAAAACTCATTCCTCATTGGGGGCTGAGAATAATAACTATGTAATTAGACTTCATGTCATATCAACAGACAAGCTCTGTTTCTCATTAAACAGACATTTGTTTGACTCCTATGGTGTGCACTGTCGCATATTGTGATGGATGCAAAATTGAACAGGCCATAACCTCTCTTTTAAGGAACTTACATTCTTGGATAAAGAAGATAAAACTTAGAGGGAGGCGTGGTCCTTTTGGGCTGGAGGGTTAAGGAAAGGCTTTAGGAAGGAGGGGCATGCAACAGAGAGGTGCACTTGATTGAACAGGCTGCTTCTCAAGGAGACTCGACCTACCTCTCCCATAACCAAAGGTCCCACATTGTGTCAGAGGCCCAACCACAGTCCAGAAGTGGCCCCCTGGGGAGCCAAGCTCTGAGGAGATGCCAGAGAAGGACACCGAGAGCCAGCAAAGCAGCTGATCCTCTCCCTGAACATGTGGTTGGCTACATTTTGGAACTGGGAGAGTTTCCTCTGTGCCTTTCTGAGCTTCGCTTTCGGGAGCCCACGCCTCTCTTTGAAAGGGTTTGGTGTCTGTGAACCTAGACATCTTTCCGTAATGATTTAAGTGACTCGGCAACAAGGGGGCCCTGGCGGGAGTGAGAAAGGAAGAGACGAAAGGAAGGCAGCGTTGTGCTGTTTGATCTCCAAGACAGCGGGCAATAAGAGAAGAATTTAGGATCCGGGATGGAGGGTGGTTGGATTCCAAGCCCTCCCTGAGCAGCGTCCGCTGTTTGGACTTGCAGGCTTCAAACAAGACTGGGGGATTCCTGGAAGACAAAAGAATTCAGGGCTGGGGCTTGGATCTCAGTCAAAAATAACTTATGTCTTCATCTCAGGCAAGCAAACTGGCGGCAGCTCAGGGCTGTTTGCAGGTTTCTCAGAAGATCACAGCTCCACGTGGTGAGGGGACTATAGGGGTCAATTTGGGTTTGCTTTGGGGAGAGAAAGGGCCTTGTGTGGTTCATGCCTGACTGAGGGAGACCTAAGAATGGGAGACTGTGTTGGAGAAGAGGCCTAAGCCAGAGAAGTTCTGGAGAAAATCACCCCCACCCACCCCTCCACCCACCCCGCCACCCCCTCCACGCCCCACTGCCTGTTCACCCCCTCCTCTGTGCTGCCATTTGCTTTGGGGGTAATTACAGCCCTCACTGTTCCTTCCCTGGCTTCTCATTAGCTCATGTGGTCCACAAACTCCTTGGCTCCCCTTACCCGGCTTCCCTCTCCCAGTTGTTCCCCCTGCCTTTCCGAGCTCGCCACCGGCAACCCATTGTCCTAGCCCCCAGGTTCAGAGCATCCCATCCTTAAAAACTACTCCTCCCTCTCTTGGTGGGTGTACATTAGAGACTCAGCCCCCAAATAGCTCTTCCTCTTCCCTCCTTCCTTTTCTCACTGAGCTGTAATCAGAGGATTATCTGATTTTCTCCTGGGAGGCCAAGGCCTGGGTCTTACTCCCTTTGTATTCTCAGCACCTCGGCCAGGGTCTGGCAAATAAGGGACACTTGCAATGTGTTAGTTGAATTGCGCTCTTGAGCTGCTGCCAACTTTATCTAAAATGCTGTTCCAGTTAGAAGCTATCACTGCCTCCCCATTGCCCCCTGGGCGAGGGCCCCTCCCTCAGCTTGGCACTCAAGGACCTCTGTGACCTGGATCTCAGCACCTGGCTGTGTGGTTGTTCCCAACACAGTCAGTGGCTTTCCTCACCTCTGCACCTTTGCTGTGGTGATTGCTTCCATCCAGAAACCCTTCTACACTGTCTACCCTAAAGCTGCTCCATCTTTCAAGGTTCATCTCTTAACTGAGCTCAAACTACTCTCCCTCAGGCTCCTCTCCTGTCCCGCAACACTCCTAAGAGTGTCTTGTTAGGAACTGTAAGGGAGGTCCTGGGTGTAGAGCACTAACAAAATGAAGAGCAGGGTACCAATCAGTGCCAATTGGTCCTTGTTTGCTGGCACCTCCCACCAGACCTAGGGTACTCTGAGGGCAGGGCCCCCATACAGTCATCGACAGGTGCCTGGCACATGACAGCCATTCATCGAAAGTGAGCAGGCACCAATGCCCATTCCCTCCTCTGTCTGCAGAGTGGCACTGAATGTGCTGGTCCTCAGGCTGTCCTAGGCTGGAGTGGCCCAGAAGCTATCAGATAGCCTGGCCACTCCCATCCCTCAGAGGGAGTCCCACTGCCCCCTGGGCAGCGAGGTGTACCTAGCTGCAGATTCCCAGGGGCCGAGGGGTGAAACAGGCTGGCTGATGAGGCTGAGGCTACCATGAAGTCTAAAGGGGAGAGTAGATTGTTACAGCCCACCTCTGAAGCCAGAGGGCCACTCTCCTTCCAGTGGCGGCCAGGGAAAGGGAAGCAGTGTCCTGACTGGAGGCTTCTGGTTAGCAGTTGGGAATTCTTTTCTAGGATACTTTTGGTGCATGCATGTGGGTGCAATGTTCCTGGGGCAGACAGAGAAACAAGACGCCCTCCCCTAATTGCTGCTGTGCTCATGACCCCTTCCCTGGATGGCATCTCCCATCTTCCTATGCTCAGGCCAGTCTCCTCCTATCTTCCATGTTACAGCCGAAGGAAGTCTCTTTTTTTTTTTTCTTTTTTTAAAGATTTATTTATTTATTTGAGAAAGAGAGAAAGCAAGAGTGAGCACACAGTGGGGAGGGACAGAGGCAAAGGAAGAGAAGGATTTAAGCAGACTTTGTGCTGAGTGTGGAGCCTGACGTGGAGCTCAATCCCAAAACCCTGAGATCAGGTCATGATCTGAAATGAAGAGTCTGATACTCAACTGATTGTGCCACCCAGGCACCCCTGGAAGGGTATTTATTTATTTATTTATTTGAGAGAAAAAGAGAGCATATATGCATGTGTGTGAACAGGAGAGGGGCAGAGGGAGGCGCAGAGAGAGAGAGAGAATCTTAAGCAGATACCATGCCCACCATGGAGCCCAACGTGGGGCTGGATCTCACCCGCCTGAAATCATGACCTGAGCCAAAAATCAAGTCAGATGCCTAATTGACTGAGCCATCCAAGAACCCCCAGAAAGATCTTCTAAATTATTACTCTGCTGATCACAGTCCTTCTGTGCCTCCCCATAGACCTTAGGTAAAGTCAAAGCTCCTTTCTCAGGAAATCCACAGCCCTTTGCACTGTCCCTTCCAGGCTGGGCTCCTCACAGGAAGCACCCTGCCCTCATGGCCAGCCATGCCAGGTTCCTTATAGTTCCCGTGCCATACTACATTGCTTCACAGGCCCAGCCTGTGCCTGGGCTGTTCCCTCTGCCTAGAATGCCTTCTCTTCAGGTATCTCATTTTGCTTTGTTCTGGGGACATTTCCTTTAGCAAGTCTTCTTAGACCCTCAAGAAACCTGTCCTTTGGGTTTCTATACTCCTTTGGCCTTCCCTGGCTGTCACCTCCAGATAAACACTTTCTGGAGGGCAGGGTCCAGACCCTATTTATTTCTATATTCCTGAAGCTCTGCCACTGGCACTCAGTAGGAACTCAGTAAAAGTTTAGAGTACCGGGGCACCTGGGTGGCTCAGTGGTTGAGTGTCTGCCTTTGGCTCAGGGTGTGATCCTGGGGTCCTAGGATGGAGTCCTGCATTGGGCTCCCTGCAGGGAGCCCACTTCTCTCTCTGCCTATGTCTCTGCCTCTCTCTGTGTGTCTCTCATGAATAAATAATAATCTTAAAAATAAATAAAAATAAAAAATAAATGTTCAGAGGATGGAGCCTGCTGAGGTCCCTTCTACCTGAGGGTAGTACAGAGTTGGCGCTGCTGATAAGAGGTGCCCCTGGGCTGAAGAAACTGAAGGGGACCTGGGGTCAGAACACTGCCCAGGGCTGCTGGGCATCTCGGCAGAGTGGCTAATGCCTCTCTAAGCCCTTCTTCCCCTCACCCCACCCCAGGCTTCCTGGATGACTTGTCCAGTCCCAGAGATCTGAGTCTAACACAGGCAGCCCCCAGACAGGTCATGTAAATGATATCCAGAGGGTGGGGAGGAGGCAGTGATATTGACCTCAGAGCCCCATGCTTCCTTTTGTCCTTCTGGGCTTCTTTCCCCAAAGAAGTAGGCCTCTCTTCTGTCCCCCTGAAGGCTGTTTTCAAAATCACACCCTAGGCAGACAGTTTTATTTACAAGGAAATCTTGGCAGGATCTTGACTTGTTAGTAGAGTAGGGATGGGGGAGGGTGGTGAGAAACAAAAATAGTTGAAATGATCACACTTTCTGAAACCGAGATGAAAATTGGTGTCTGTAGCAAACTCACCTAATTAGAACGGAGTTAATTTCCTCCTCTGTGTTTAAGGGGAATAGTCATTATCGGGTGAGATGGTCACAGGTTGGATTCTGGGGTTGGGGTTGTGTGTCTGCTTTATGATGATGTGAGCATTAAATGCAACTTTCACCGATGGAAGAGTGTCCCTTTCTGACAGGAGGGTGGGGGGAGCAAAGACCAGTGAATAGGTGGGTGTTGGGTGATGGGAAGAGGACTGGAAGGGGACTGAGTGACCAGGAGTGAGTCCCTGGGCCTCTTGGGAGAGAGAGATGGCATCTGTCCCCGTGGACCACTGGACCAGTTTGCAGGCAGAGCCTCTGCTTCTGGGAGGCAGTCTCCTGGGAGCACTTTCCTGCGGGGAAACAACACCCCTTTTTAAAAAGATCCCCTGTTCCTCTGATCTGACTTCATTACTACTTGCTTTAGTTTCTTTACCTCCCCTCTCCCGGTTGGGCAGTTTTCTGGGCTTGCCTCTGTCAACCAGGTCAAATGCAGCCAGGGCACTGTCACAGGGCTCTCTTGCAGGGAGGACAAGATTGAAGATTTGGGGTCCCCGCCGGCCATCTCTGACTTCTCCCATCCCCGAATTACTGGGCGTCTCTGGACCTCCCAGAATCTGAGACCAAAGGGAGGGGAAGCGAGATTGAAGGGTGTTCGGGATCCAGTCCTCCCAGCATCCCGCCCCCAATTCACTCCCAGTTAACCCCGACGTCGCCAACTTACTGAAAGCCTCGCCCCTGCCTCCTTCACGCCTCCGCAGTCTCCAAGTGGTCGTTAACCCGGTGGGTCTTGGGGAGTGGGC